>NC_138975.1:115725000-118225000 GCF_055761805.1 Camellia sinensis | reverse complement strand
ACTCATTCAGACTGTTTGTCGATGGAAGTTCAAACCGACAAGGCGCAGGGGCAGGAGTACTGCTGATATCTCCAGATGGAGAAATAATAGAACAGTCCATCCGTTTGGGGTTTAAGGCCTCAAACAATGAAGCGGAATACGAAGCATTAATTGCAAGGCTAAAACTAGCAGAAGCAGATGAGGTAATAGTTTTTTGTGATTCACAACTTATTATTAACCAGTCCACAGGTGAATTTGCAGCCAGGGACGAAAGGATGTCGGCATATGCAAAAGAGGTCATCAGATTAGCAGCCCTATTTCAAAACTGCCGACTACTACAAGTAAGCCGAGATGACAACACCCACGCCGACGCGTTGGCTAACCTGGCAAGTTCAATACAAACTGGAAAAACAAGGACAATTATGATCGACTATATGTCGGGCCCAAGCATAGAAAAAGAGAACACAGAGCAGCAAGCAATGTGTGTGGACATGGGGCCAAGCTGGATGGATGCAATTGTTGCATTCCTGAAAGAAGGAAAGCTGCCAGAAGATCGCAAGGAGGCACACAAAGTCAGGCTGAAATCAGCAAGATTCTGTCTGACAGAAGATGGACACCTCTACAGAAGGTCCTTCACTGGACCACTTTTAAGGTGCGTACACCCTTTACAGGTTGAAGACTTCCTGTATGAAATCCATGAAGGAATTTGTGGAAGCCATGCTGGGGGCAGATCATTAGCCCACAGGGCCATTACCCAGGGGTATTGGTGGCCCTACATGCAGAAGGATGCTGAAACCTACGTAAAGAAGTGTGAACAATGCCAAAAGTTTGCACCTTTGATACATCAGCCAGCTGCTGACCTAAACCCAGTATCCAGCCCTTGGCCGTTTGCCCAATGGGGCATGGATCTGGTTGGGAAACTTCCCCAGGCAACTGGGCAGAGAAAATACTTGCTAGTGGCAACAGATTACTTTACAAAATGGATAGAGGCAGAACCCCTTGCCAAAATCCGAGATGTGGACGTCAAGAACTTTATATGGAGAAACATCATCACCAGATTTGGGATTCCAAGAGCAATAGTTACCGACAACGGAACACAGTTTGACAGCAAACTCATCAAGAACTTTTGTACGAAATTCAAGATCAAAAATTACTTCTCAACACCAAGTTTTTCCCAAAGTAATGGGCAAGCAGAAGCATCCAACAAAGTAATTTTGGATGGAATAAAGAAGAGGCTGCAGGCAGCAAAAGGAAAGTGGGTAGACGAATTGCCCAACGTGCTTTGGGCATATCGGACTACGCTGAGAAGATCAACAGGAGAATCCCCCTTTGCCATGGCTTATGGCACAGAAGCAGTCATCCTATTAGAGATCGGCATCCCAGGGATCAGGACCCAAGGAGTAGAGAATGGCACCAATGACATACTCTTGGCCCGAGTTCTGGATCTTCTGGACGAACGAAGGGAAAAAGCTGCAATTCAGCTGGCAGTATACCATCAACAGCTTGCCAGAGCTTACAACAAAAAGGTTAATCCAAGAGAATTTCAAGTCGGCGACCTAGTCTTGAGAAAAGTCGTCGGTAACAAGAAGGATCCCAGAGAGGGCAAGCTCGGCCCAAACTGGGAAGGACCCTACAAAATTACTTCAGTATTAGGCAATGGAGCTTATCGGCTTGAAGATAACGAGGGCAAAGCATTGCCAAGACCCTGGAACACTTGTAATTTGAAATTTTTCTATCATTAGATGTACATTATTTTTTGGACGATGTCATCAATAAAGTTTTTTCAGAGTTCTTTCAACACATATGACTGATAAAATTACATATTCTTTGGAGACATGAATAATGAGAACCCAAGTAGAACTCAGGTCCACATTGGGGGCAGGGAGAACAAGAATGCGTCTACCACTTGTTGAAATTTGTAGCAATTTACAAGTTGGTTAAACCAAGATGATGCTTAACCGAAGTTAAGCCGAGATTATTCCTTAATTCACTTATTGATAATTTGTAGCAATGTACAAGTTGGAATTAAGCTGATTCCTTATCTTCACTTGTTGAAATTTGTAGCAATTTACAAGTTGAAGTTAAGCCGAGATTATTCCTTAATTCACTTGTTGAAATTTGTAGCAATTTACAAGTTGGAATTAAACCGATTCCTTATCTTCACTTGTTGAAATTTGTAGCAATTTACAAGCTGAAGTTAAGCCGAGATTACTGCTTCTCTTCACTTGTTGAAATTTATAGCAATTTACAAGTTGAAGTTAAGCCAAGATTATTCCTTAATTCACTTGTTGAAATTTGTAGCAATTTACAAGTTGGAATTAAGCTGATTCCTTATCTTCATTTGTTAAAATTTGTAGCAATTTACAAACTGAAGTTAAGCCGAGATTACTGCTTCTCTTCACTTGTTGAAATTTATAGCAATTTACAAGCTGAAGTTAAGCCAAGATTATTCCTTAATTCACTTGTTGAAATTTGTAGCAATTTACAAGTTGGAATTAAGCTGATTCCTTATCTTCACTTGTTGAAATTTGTAGCAATTTACAAGCTGAAGTTAAGCCGAGATTACTGCTTCTCTTCACTTGTTGAAATTTATAGCAATTTACAAGCTGAAGTTAAGCCAAGATTATTCCTTAATTCACTTGTTGAAATTTGTAGCAATTTACAAGTTGGAATTAAGCTGATTCCTTATCTTCACTTGTTGAAATTTGTAGCAATTTACAAGTTGAAGTTAAGCCGAGATTACTGCTTCTCTTCGCTTGTTGAAATTTGTAGCAATTTACAAGCTGAAGTGAAGCCGTGGTTATTGCTTAAGCCCTTATAGCAATATATAGGTTGTCTAAACCAAAGGAAGATGCTTAACGCTTGTTGAAATTTGTAACAATTTACAAGCTGATGTTAAGCCAACATATGATCATCCGTTGAAATTTGCAGCAATTTACAGGTTGAAGTAAAAGCTAAGTATATTGTTTAAACACTTGTTGAAATTTGTAGCAATTTACAAGTAGATCATTATTTAACACTTGTTATAACATGAGAACAGTTTACAATATATGTTAACACTTGTTGAAATTCGTAGCAATTTACAAGTAGGTTACACCGAGATCACTGTTTACATACTTGTTAAAAGTTGAAGAAAAGCTTGCAAAGTTAACGTTGAGTAATATATGTTTCATACTTGTTAAAATCTATGACAAGTTTGCAGGACAGTATCTTGCCGAAGTAAAGCTTGTAGTTATTATACCCGAGGTATGTTACCCCGAGAAAATTCCACAAAGGTGACAAGATATGAAAGGCAAGCAACACATGCTAAGTATAGAATCACACAGAAGTAATCCAGAGAAAATAAAAATTAAAGCATTCAGAGGAAAACAGTTGTAGTTATATATACACGTCGGCCATAAGGGGGAGCTTACATTGTCCAGAAATTGAAACAAAGTACAAAGTACAAAAAAAGAAAGACATCAAAGTTTTGATTCCTCAGCCCCAGGAGCAGTTTGGGTCTGGACCTCGGAAGTTTCTTGCGAAACCACTTCGGCAACCTTCTCTGCCGCCAGCTCGGCGTCAATCTCTGCTATTGTTTTATCAAGACTTCTTTCAGCCAGAAGAAGGTCGGATGATAGCTGCCCTGGAACAGCCTCCTTGGACACCTCCTCAAGCTCACCATCCTCTTCATCTTGAGTTAAGTTGATGACCTGCTCAATGGAAGGAAAGGACTTGGCTTCAGCAGCATCCTTGGATTTCCTCACTAGGGCCTCATCATCATTGTCGTTTTCATCCTCAGCCTCAGACTCTGATTCATCTTCAGCTTGGCTCGAAGATGGAGGTGGAGGAAATGGAAAAGGAATAGCATCGGCATTGCGGAAAGGCGAGTCAACAGGGAGATCAAGTTTTTTTATCAGGGACATCCAACCAAGGGAAAATCCCCTGTTGCATGCCTGCCTAACTTGAAGCTTGTAATCCTCAGTGACGTCGGCCACGCCCTGAGCATATGCCTTCTCATCAACCTCTTTGATTTCGGCTTCCTTTGTGGCCAAGGCTTCCTGAAGTTCCTTCTCGGCCTGGGCCGCTCTCGCCTCGGCCTCTTTCTTTTGGGATTCAGCAACTGTCTTAATGGCCTTAGCAGATTCAGCCTTTTCCTCGGCTAAGGTTTGGGCTTTGGTGGCAGCCTCGGCCTGATCCTCCAATTTTTTCATCTTTAGTTCAAGAGATTTATTCTCCTTTTTGAGGGAAGAAACCTCCCTCCTGAGGTCGACCAGCTTCTCTCGATTCTGGAAAGATTGCATTGAAAATGAGTGGGCATGCTGGATGGCCTAAAAGAAAACAGAAGTGTTAGAAAATATTTTTAAGTACAAAACAGAATAGAAGAAAAAAGTACTAAGCAGGAACGCTTACTTGAACAGAGTGCTGGAGCATTAGGGCATAGTTCTCATATTCACTATACCCGGCATTCCGCTCCAAATCACCAGGAAGGAGCAGCGCCGTAGAAAGGGCAACACCGAC
This sequence comes from Camellia sinensis, assembly GCF_055761805.1. Classification (NCBI taxonomy): domain Eukaryota; kingdom Viridiplantae; phylum Streptophyta; class Magnoliopsida; order Ericales; family Theaceae; genus Camellia; species Camellia sinensis. Next base: position 118,220,521 of record NC_138975.1, on the reverse strand, counting down.
ATTAATGTCATCGGCGCTTTCACTGGTCATTATGGGCCTGTCTTCCAGAGTAATCTGGGGAGCCTAAGGAACATCAGATTTTTTGGACCCCGAGGTTGTCGTCTGCGACGACCTCGGCTTCTTGGGTTGAGTAGATTCTGATGGCTGGGATTCTGCACTCCTCTTCCCAGCGGAAGGTTGAGATTTGCTGCTTTCAGCTAGCTTGGAGATAGGTAGAGCATCCTCAGCCTCAACCTCAGTAGCCTTGGTCTTAGGCTGGGCCTTCTTGGTTCTTCTTGGCTTCGGTGGGGGCATAGGTTGTGTCGAAACAGCATCGACGTCGGTTGGAAGATCGGCTAAGAGATCTTGGGCGACAGGCTTTGGGCGAACCATTTCGGCAGTTTTTACGAGTCTTTGCTGACGTTTTCTTTCTGGTATCGGGATTAGGTATGGGGCAGAAGTTGATGGTTAGCCAGCTGGATCAGAGGTTGACCCTTGGTCAGCCCGAGATATTGATGTTGTTTGAAGAGTAATAGCAGAGGGAGGAGATAGGCTCTTCTTCTTTTTTTTTGGGACATCGGGCAGAGTTGATTTGTATGTTGGAATGAAGTTCAGCACCAGTGGAGCCTTGCGCCTCTGGATGGGAAGATCTAGGAGCTTTTTCAGGTCTTTGCCTGGGAAGTATGACTGGCGAAAGTTTTTTGGTGGCTGATGAAGATCTGCAGGACAAACAAACAAGACATTAGAAACAGAAAGTTTTGAAGACTTGAAAAAAAAAATGATGACTAAGTATTGACGCTGGGCTCTTACCCTTGCCCTTTTTAACTGTTCGAGGAAGAGGGTAGAGGTGAACATCTTCGTCTGGACCAAATTCCCAGTTTCCCGAAGCAATGACAAAGTCATCCCCGGCTCCCTTGTTGGAGTCCGGGAGGTCGGCTACAATTTTGAACTTAGTGGACCTCGGCTTTAGGTAGTAGACGTAACCTTTTTCCTTCAGGTTAAGTGGACACATGGTATAACAATATTGTATATCGGCAAGGGTGATTCTAACGTTTTCTTGTCTAGCCAAGGCGATGATACCAAAAATCACTCGATAAGAATTTATGGCAAGTTGCATAGGGTTCAACCTATAGTAGTGGAGAACTTCGCGAAAAAGGGGATTAAGTGGAAGCCGAAGTCCGTATTCAGTAAAGGCTACAATAGGAAAGGGCATCATATGATCTGTGGGCATGATAGAATCGTTATCCCCAGCTAGCCTGAGGTGAACATCGGCAGGGATGGAGAACTCCTGCCTAAAGTATTCGAGTTTGGTTGGGGTGTTTACCCTATGTCTCCACATACCCATAACGTCGGCCTAAGTTCAGAAGGCTAGGTTTCAGAAAGAGGGTGCTCTAAAGGGTTATTGGAACCTCGGCAAAGCCCTAGGTAAGGACTGATAAGGTTTGTTTCAGTTTTCCCTAAAGATTAAAGGTTCTATAGACAAATCCCAAACCTAAAACTATGAAGGCAAAGATTGAAAAGCAAGAATTAAAGATAGAGATCTGGAAAGAAAAAACAGAAAACAAGAAACACAGAATGACGTTTCAGAATCAACGAATAGAGGTATAGTTCTCAAAAGGGAAAGGAATACAGAAGTAAACAAGTCAAGAACAGTGGCAAGAAAAGTGTTGAAATAGTGCAAGTGTTCAAGATATGAGCAAAATCATGGAACAAACACATCCAGATGAACAATCCAAGGTTTGAACAAAACAAAAATGGCAGCAAATAAACGAAAGCGCATGGAAGAAATTGGGAATAAAAGGAACAGAATCTTACCAGAACAAATGGAGTCCGAATAAAAATCGCCGAGGTAGGGCAACGATTGCAGACACAACAGAACGGCGAGCGCTTCGCTGAAATGGAGGAATGAAGACGGTTGTAGAGCTTGGAGTTAGAACAATGGTGGATTTGAGAAAGTTTAGTGAGAGAGAGAGCCAGAAATTCGAATGCGTAAAGTAAAGGAGAGAAGACAGAAAGAAAGGTTTTATCAAAAACTTGAAACGGTGGCAAAACAGGGCATTTATTGCGCCTGGAGGGACGCGTGCGTCAGACGGCACAGACGGAGGAAAGACGGCTTACAGGCGCGTCCCGGACACGGGCCAATAAGGATATAACGCGTAAGTAAAACAGTAGAAAATTGATGTATGACAGCTCATACGCATGAAGGGATTCATTTGAATTCTTGTTCTCCGAAGAGAACACGTCGGCCTGAAATAAATATCGATATAGGTTCCATCACCTCAGAATGCCGAGGTAATAGAACCTAGGGGGCAGTTGTGGGGATATATTTTCTGAGTACCAACACGTGGCATGGTGACACCGACGTGTCAGCCGAGATGCCACGTATCGTGGTAGTTACGCCGATGTGATCTCGGAGTTGCCGAGGTTACCTCCGAAGATATCGGACTCCGAGATAAGCGGATAAGGGACAAGAGTCCTAGGATAAAGAGGAGACTTAGTCAAGATAAGGATAAAGCTTTTAGGGAGTTTATCTTTATCTCTTGAAGAATCCAAAGTAAGCACTGAATTGGAATTCATAGAAGTCCTGCTTCTAGTGGGACTTGGATTGAGAAAACTATAAAAGAATTACGCAATTTATGTTTTGAACATTAAGTTTAGCACTTGATTTATCTTTGAGAGAAATACTGACTTGATCATCGGAGTGTCCCCGGGTGGAAGAACCACCGCCGGAGCCTTTTCTTTCTGTTACAGGTTAGCTGAAGCCATCTATTCTGTCAGTGCTCTCCAATTGATTACTAAGCGGGCAGTGTGGTCGGAAAATTACCCACACAAAATAAATTTCGATCATCATTAAAAATTGTTAATTTCCTTGATAGTTTATTAATAAAAGAGATTAGTTGTTATGAAATAAAAAATTTAAGAAACGAAATATAATTTTTAAAATTATTTTATATTTTAAATAAATCTTAAATTATGTAGATATAATTTTTTTTTAAATTTAAATATGAGAAACGAAGCCAGCGATAATTTTCCAACACTGTACTTGCATTGAAATGGGACGGAAAGTAAAAACTAACACAAATATGGTGCACCGTATGTTGAACGCATTTGGTTAGGTTGGGTGGGGTCGGATCCATATGTTCAACGCAATAACATGTGAACCACTCACTTTTTCCGACGCTGTACTTTCTCTTTTTCTTTCTAACGGCTGATTTTGTAATTTAATATTTTAGTTTACAAGTTAAAAAATTAAAAAATTAATAATTTATATTAAAAAATGAATTTTTTTATATTTTTTATATATTTTTTCGTAAAAAATTAAAAAATTATTATAAATATATTAATTTTTTTATCTCATATTTTAACTAAAAAATTAAAAAATTACTAAAATAATATATTCGCAAATAAGTCCACTAATTTTATGACATTATTATAGTGAATAATTTAATTGCTCCTTTAATATGTGTTGCGAAGGATAATCTGCAGGTCTATTTTGGCAATATAATTAAAAGTTAATTTTTTAATTTTTTAATTTTTTTAAATGATATCATCTTTTTATTTTTTATATTCTTTTTTTAAAAAAAATTAAAAAATTAATTTTTAATCTCCTTTTCAAAATAGACCGCTTATCTTTCTCAACACATATTGAAGAAGATATTCATCCAAAAAAACACATATTGAAGAAGCAATTAAATTAGACTAATGTTAGATATTTTAAAAATTTTACTAAAATTTTTACCAAATGTCTTATATGGATATGGAACCCACATAATGTGAATTGCATGTGAGACATTTGATAAAATTGTTAATAGAATTTTTAGTATTTTTAATTAAATTATTCACTATAATAATGTCATACAGTGAGTGGACTTCTTTAAAAATAAAAAAAGAAGAAGATTGGAAACTCGAAATATAGAGTTTTAGAAGTGCTCTAATAAATTGTCCCTTACCCATGATATAATTTTTATTTATTTATTTATTTTAATACCGTATAGAGCTTTGTTTAGAGTGCTAAACTTAAACGATATACTATTTCCTTCAAAACAAAAAGTGAGTGGAGTGCATGCGAAATGAAGGTGACCCTGACGAGAATATATTATTTCCGTCAAAACAAAAAGTGAGTTGAGTCGAGTGCATGTGAAATGAGCGTGACCCTGCCGAGAATATACTAAAACAAAAAGTGAGTGGAGTGCATGTGCAATTCTAAGAACTGTGTCTCAATTAATCAATCAATATCTCTCTCTCTCTCCAGTCTCTACACTCACCCCACATCCTAACTGTACGGGAAAGAAATACACCTTCTCGTATAATTCTGTTGACTAAATCCATGCTCTTTCGTACGACGTCGCTTTATCACCTGAAAACACAAACGTGAACTAGTCGGCGGGTGTGTGCCGGAAACCTCTCCGATGCCTAAGTCAGAAAACTTGACAAATAGATAAAACTCTATGTTCTTAGAAAGCAAAATTATGTTACCTCCTCCAAGGTGATGTTTGTGAGCTTTTATAGGTTTCGAGTGGCACAATCCTAGTAGGACTCATACTCCTCCATGCAGAGTCCTTCTAGGATTCATACTCCTGAAAGATAATGCTTATCCTTCAACACCCCCCACTGCTTAAACCAAGTGGGATGGTTTGTTCCATGGCCGAACTGCCATACGACCGAGATAAACCTGGCCATACTGAGCCACAGAATAGGCCGTACTAACAGTAGTTCGGTTCTTCCTCTTGCTGCACCATATCTCGGTTCTCTCATGTACGAACAATAGTGTGTTTGGACCGATCTACCGAGTAGCAACATTCCGACCGACCTACCCAGAATATATCATGACCGGATTATCTCTGAGACCGGCCTAGCTAGAAAAGTTGCACAGACCGAAGTAACTCAACATCTCTTCTGGGCCGGAGTAACTTTATCATTCTTGAACCGGAGTAACTTTCTTACTCTTGGACCGGAGTAACTCAATCATCTCTTCTAGGCCGGAGTAATTTTTACATTTCCATTGGGCCTTTTTATCCAGTCCTTCGTACTTTGGGCCATAAAGTCCATCTTCGCAGCTCGGCCCAATTTTTACCAAAAATGACCCTCTCAATTGCCCCTTAATTCCATCTGTACAGCATGATTGGGATTACCAGTCTACCAGCCAAGCTGGAATTTTTAAGCCTTTCCAACCGATCTAAAAACCCTTCAGCCTCTCCAGCCGAGCTAAAAACTATTAAGCCTTTAAGCCGAGCTAATTTTACTCCGGGCTCTGTTTTGTCCGGTCAAAACGTCTCTTCAATCACAGCGACTGTAACGCTTCCCTTTCCAATGACACGTGGCAGATTCTGGTAGGCTGGGGGCAGCTGTCACGCCGCCCTCGTACTACGAAACTTTTGAACAATTCCCGCCCTTTCTCTCTCTCTTTCCACAAAACAAACATTCTATCCTTTGGATTAACCACTCTACCATTACCTCTCTTCTCTTTCTACCCTGTGCTCTTGTTGTTCTTCCGTTGTTTCTGAAGACTGATTTTGCTGCCACTTTCCCATCTCCAGTTCCCTCTTCTTCAATCTGGTAAGTAAACTCATTTTGCTTCCTTTGTTTTGCTTTCATATCTGTTCTATGTATTTTGTTTACTGTATTTTTGCAAAACATTTTCTTCCATTTCTGCTTCGCTTCTGTACTTTCATGGAAAAACAATAGCAGAACTCATGCGTGTATGAACTTCTGTAGAAAACTAGTCTTAGATCCAAAATCATGTAGCAACCGAACCAGGATACCGTTTGTCCTATATAGGTAGATCACTTTAAACAATAACCGAACTAGAACTTGTAACAAAAGTTTCATTGAGTCACCAACTCCTGATTCACTTTAGCCGAAATAAGATCACCGAACGAAGTTTGAACATTTTTAAACTAGGAACCTCGGTCTTCAACCGAGCTAAGCTTTTGGGGCTAAGCCAGCTTTCTAAGTTTCTAAACCGAACTCAGAAAGCTGCCCCTAGAGGCTCAACCGAAGTAACAAAATTCATACTTCAACTAATTTAGGCATTTGGGGCTAAACCAGCTTTCTTAGTTTTTTTTTTTTAGACCGAACTCAGTAAAGCGGCCCCTAGACGATGAACCGGTCTAATAACCAACCTGCCCAAACCAAGCTACCAAACCTTTTGATGAACCGAGGTAGAACCAGTTTACAAGGCCGAAGTAGGGCTCTTGTACCTTGCTTTAATTTGTAGCACGGTCCAATGATCTGTGCTTAACACCTTTGTTTTCTACTTTGCAGACTTAGGTTGCCCAGGCACTTCTTCGTGCACTCAACCGAGCTACTGAGCACAACTTTTGCACCGATCTAACTTATTCTTAATTTATACCAGAAATGGGTAAGTATAGGTACCTAGTAGATACTCCGGGCGGTTTATCCGAATTCAGGAAGGACTATAATATACCTGAAGATGTCCACTTGACTTTAGCCAAAAAAGATGTCATCCCATGGGATAATGAAGGCTTTGTCCCCTTCACCCTTTTATCCATTATAGAAACCGGACTACGGTTTCCAGTCCAACCATTGATCTGTGAATTTCTTAGGCAGACTAGATTATGCCCTACCCAACTGTCCACCAATTCATACCGCATCATTATGGGAATAGCCGCACTGAACCACCAAGCCGGACTCAACCTTGGCCTGGCCGAAATCTTCCACCAATATTCCATTGGCTCAAAAGAAGACGGATGGGTCTATTACTTAAGAATACGTCGCCCCCGAGAGAAAATAATAAAACACACATCGGATAAGGACTTGAACGACGACGATTTTTTCTGGGTCTCTGGGAACTTTGAGGATTTTCAAGCCCAAATTCCTGGCCGACCTATAAATTGGAAAAAGGGAGAGCCCTGTAATTTGACTTCGATCTTCTTCCTTGTATTTTTTTTTTATTTCGGTTTGTTAGTCTATCAACCGAACTAACAGTTTCTTCTTTCGCAGATTCTGCCCACCTTCATTCCTTATACAGCTATCCAAACCTTGCAATTTTGCGAACCGCACTACGATATCCTGAACGTAGTTGGGCCAAATTGCTGAAATTCGAGCCGACCTACCGATACAGTGGTCGTCGTAGAGCCAAAGTAACTGACTTTCTTCTTGAAGACGCCCCAGAGCCGAACCCAACCTTGCCACAAATAAGATTAATTCCATTAACAGCTGAAGAGGAAATGGCCAAGAAGAACAGACTAAGGGCACTTCTGACCGAGACAAGCCGGCCCGAAGTACCGTTACCAAGCCAAACGCAGCCTGCCGTTGTGGCCCTCCCCTCTCAACAGCCGTCTTCATCGCGCCGAACCAAGCGCGCCCGAACCACCGAGTCTGAACCAAGTTTGGTTGACGAAGATGAGACTGCTGTTCCACCGATCCTGCCACCGAGCCCCCAACCGGAGCCCACTAACCAAACTACCACCAGCTGGGCACCAAAACTTACTTTTAACAACCGAGACGTCCTAGATGCTGATTCGGTTGTCGCTGAAAAAGATCACCAGTTGGCCTTTAGTCTGGCCAAGAGTGTGTGCCTCCCCAAGGATATGGAGCACCACCAAAAGCAGCTAAATACCGAATTAAAGTCCATTCGGTCTGCAACGAAGTCCATGATCCTGGTAAGTAGCTCTGTCCGCTTTTCTGTCTAGTTTTTTAAACTTTTACTTCGGCTCATGGGAAGTCCTTGTTTTGCCAGGCAATTCAGAAAAACTACAACACTCACAAGAAAGTGCTGGAACTCAGAAAAACTACAAGGGAAGCTGTGGCAGAAGCCGAAATGAAGTCGGCCGAGGTAGAAGACATCAAGAAGCAAATGGCCGAGCTACAAGCTGAGAACAGCAGGCTGACCGGACTAGTTAGTTCGGCCGAGGCAGAAAGGCAGAAGGCTGCCATAGCTCTGAAGGACAAATACCTGCGCGAGCTGGTGAAGCTCGAAAGAAAGAAAGATGCCGAAATAAAGGAGAGCGCAAAGGAAGCCGGCAAACAAGGCTTCAAGAAGGCAGAGGATGCTTATGCCAAGCAATGCAATGCTGCCAAGGAGCTGTTCTTCAAGTGTGGCTGGAGGGCGGCTGTTGAGAAGCTTGGTCATGATCAACAGACCGAGGTCTTCAACCCTCCAGCCTACTTCATACCGAATTCCCTTGCGGAGTATGCGAATGCCATGCAGCAGCAGTTCCTTGAAGGCTCAGATTCTGATGAAAACTCTTCTTCTGAGGATACTCCGGTTGTTAGTATGGACCAGACAGTTCGGTTGGAGCCCCCGGTGGAAGACCTGACTATTGATCTTCCAAGTGAAACCGTGGTTCCAGCCGAAACCACTCTTCCAACCGTGAGTGAGCTCCCTTCTGAAGCCGGTCTTCATGCTGATGCTGATGCTGCTTTTGATGCCGATATTAAAGAACTTTTCTCTTGATTATGTACTTTTTCTTTTTCTGTTGCTTTTTATCTTTGTAACCGAACTATGCCCCTTCTTTGTAATGGCTTTTCAATGAATGAAAAATTTTGCTTGAACTCTTATTCCGGTTTTGATTCGTGTGCTTACACTTGTAATGTCTTCTATTACTCCAACTGTGTTTTCGGTTTTAGCTGGTTAAACTATGCTTACAAGCCAACCACTCCTTAGCCGATATATTTACTTCGGCTGAGGAGTACACAGAGTTTGTTTAATCCAGCCAATCCAATTTCAGCCATACCCTTACTTCGGCTGATGAGAAACAAGAGTTGGTTTATTCCAGCCAACAACTCTTCAGCCATACCCTTACTTCGGCTGAAGAGTAACAGGAGTTGGTTTATTCCAGCCAACCACTCTTCAGCCATACCCTTACTTCGGCTGAAGAGTAACAGGAGTTGGTTTATTCCAGCCAACCACTCTTCAGCCATACCCTTACTTCGGCTGAAGAGTAACAGGAGTTGGTTTATTCCAGCCAACCACTCGTCAGCCATACCCTTACTTCAGCTGAAGAGTAACAGGAGTTGGTTTATTCCAGCCAACCATTCTTCAGCCATACCCTTACTTCGGCTGAAGAGTAACAGGAGTTGGTTTATTCCAGCCAACCATTCTTCAGCCATACCCTTACTTCGGCTGAAGAGTAACAAGAGTTGGTTTATTCCAGCCAACCTCTAAGTTAGTTTTTCTAGCTAACTTAGAATAATGTTTGGTTATTCCGACCAAACGTCCTGTAGCCTGGATCCTTATCCTGGGCTTAGGAAGGTGTTGGTTTAATCCAGCCAACCTCTAAGTTAGTTTTTCCAGCTAACTTAGAATAAAATGCTTGCAATGTACCTAATCGTCACTAAAGCTAACTTTTACAAAGAACAACTCGTGCTGAAAAGAATTGCTTGTTTTATTGAAGAAAGAAAAAATTACATGTTTGAAAAAGAAAAGCTAAAAGTAAAATAACTTGAGATTGGCCGTGTTCCATGGCCTAGGGATTGCTTTGCCGTCCTTGTCTTCTAGGTGGTATGCCCCTTTGCCTGCTAACCCAACCACCTTGTAAGGACCTTCCCAGTTTGGCCCTAACTTTCTATCTCCGGGGATCAAGGTGTTTCCCATTACTTTGCGCAGTACCCAATCGCCGATCTTGAATTGTCTTGGATGCACCTTTTTGTTGTATTTTCTGATTAACTCTCGTTGGTATGAGGCGATGTGAACTAGTGCTCTTTCTCTTCTTTCTTCTGCAAGATCAAGTTCCAATGTTATGGCTTCTCCATTCAAGTTTGGATCAAAATTTTCGCTTCGAATTGTGGGGAGGCCAACTTCCAGTGGGATTACTGCTTCCATTCCGTAAGCTAAGGAGAATGGTGTTTCTCCTGTTGATCGCCGAGGTGTGGTGCGGTAAGCCCATAAAACATGAGGAAGTTCATCCGCCCACTTGCCTTTTGCCTTTTCTAGCCTTTTCTTTAGTCCATCCAAGACGACTTTATTTGATGATTCTGCTTGCCCATTTGCTTGAGGGTATGCCGGTGTAGAATTGTAGAACTCTATCTTGTACTCCTCACAAAAGCTTCTGAAGATTCTGCCGTCGAACTGAGTACCATTGTCTGAGATTAGGGCTTTTGGTATGCCAAACCGAGTAATGATATTCTACCAAACAAACTTCTTCACATCTTTTTCTTTGATTGATGCCAATGCTTCTGCTTCCACCCACTTTGTGAAGTAGTCTGTTGCTGCGAGAAAGAACTTCCTGTTGCCGGGTGCTGTTGGAAGTGGTCCTACTATGTCCAAGTCCCACATTGCGAAAGGCCATGGGCTAGTTAATGGTAGGAGTTCTCTTGCTGGTTGATGTATTTGGTGCGCAAATTTTTGGCATTTCTCACACTTCTTCACATATTTCTCTGAGTCTGCCTGCATATATGGCCACCAATATCCTTGCGAAATGGCCATGTAAGCTAGATTACCATCTACTCTTTAAATCCAGATTTTGTTGGGTTGGGAGGGAGTGGGTTTGAATTCAAATGAAGTAGCACAGTTTCATAATGGAAGTGCCTGTTGTGTCCTTCATTGTCAAAAGACTTGGAGCTTTGTTAACTGAAGAAGCAAAATTCTTATACGGAGTAAGCGACCAAGTTGAACAAATCCGAGTCGAGTTGAATCGAATGCAATGCTTCTTACAAGACGCAGATTATGCAATACAATCTGATCTTGTAGATGCGGGGGTCAGCAACTGGGTTGCGAAAATCAGAAAACTTGCTTATGAAACCGAAGACATCCTCGAAACTTATGTCATCCAAGTTTCATCAAAAAGGAACAAAAAGGGTTTCCGAAACACCCTTAAAAGATTCGCTTGCATCTTCAATGAATGGATAGACGTTCACAGGGTCGGAAGTGAGATCGGTGCCATTAAAAACAAGATCACTAGCCTCACCGCTAGTTTGCATACTTACGGCTCGAAAAATATAGGTGAGTCAATTCAAGTGGTGATTTTAAATTTAAGTTTTTATTTATTAATAATTTCAATTATTGTTATATTTTTATTTAAAGTATATTTTTTCTCTTTTGAGATGCAAAATTATTACTAATTAAAATTTGAAATTTAAATTATGTTAAAATATTCCATTACCCTATTGTGTGACGTAGTCAATTTTAAGAAAGAATAATATTTTATATTTTAATTTTTCAGGAAAATTTAGGAGAAATTAAAATGACATCTCTCTACAAATTTGTGTAAGAATTTAAGGATAACAATAATTTGTTTGGTAGTTAAAATTCTTGAGATTTTAAATCTTTAAATAATAATGACCACTTTAACATATATATAGTACAAAAAGCGCTCATGATCTTAAAAATTCTAATTTTTCTCGTAGCATCGTTTCTCTCTAGTTTGATCTTTTCAGTGGTTGATGTGATTTTAAAATTTAATAACTTTTTATTTATATCTCAATTTTTTTGTAAAATTTATAATTTTAGAAATTTCATTGTCTTAGTCTAACTTAGTGATCAAAATTTCACTAACTAACCAAAATTTTATCAACTTGTCTCAGGTCAATAAATTTTCGTTAACCTTTTCTTTTTGAAATTTTATATTCATCATGGATCCTGTTTTACAGATTTTGATGAAACAACTCAAAAAAATACATTTTTTATAAATAGAAAAAAGATCTAGATCAAAAGTTATACAATTTTGAAATTTTTAGAAATGAATTAAAAAAGTAATAGGTGATATATGAGGCGGTATAGTGAGAGTATTTTTGTCACTGTATATTTTGAAGGACCTGTATTACTATAAAAAATTGTGTTGTTCTTGTCTTTCTAAAAAAATATTACTAGAAATCATAAACAAAAAATCCCGTAAATTTATGGAAACATATAAAAATAATATTTCACAATTTTAACCTCCACTTTTTTTAATATATATTTTATAAAGGATGTACTATTATATGGTGAAAAATGATTCAAAAAATAGAATTTTTATATACAAAATTCATACAAATTATGTGACACTGTTATTTTTGAACCATAAAATGAGTAAAAGAATCACAAAAGAAAAAGAAAAAATCATTTTATGTGAGTTTTTTATATGAAAATTATATTTGTACGACATTATTATTGAATATTGACCGTTAGAAAGACTAAACTAATACTGCTATAGGTGAAGGCATAAGAGGTTCGGCAGCTGAGAAGCAACAAGAATTGAGGCAATCGTATCAGCATGTTGTTGAAGAGGATTTTGTTGGGCTTGAGGAAGACTTGAACAAGGTTGTGAAACATTTGGTGCAAGTTGATGTCTATACTCCTAGTCGAGTTGTCTCTATTTGCGGCATGGGTGGTTTGGGGAAGACCACTATAGCTAAAAAAGTATATCATCACAAAGATGTCAAGTATCATTTTCATTGTTTGGCATGGGTATGCATATCTCAGCAATACCAAACAAGAGATACTCTGCAAAGAATCTTCATCAAACTTGTTCCAGAGAGGAAGAAAGAGGTTGTCAGGATGAGAAATGAAGAGTTGTTTGAGCAACTTTATGAAGTCCAGCAGAGGAAAAAAATGCTTAGTTGTACTGGATGATATTTGGTCAATAGACGCTTGGAAGAGCTTGAAACCGGCCTTCCCAAATGGAAACACGGGCAGCAAAATATTGCTAACAACTCGTAATAAAACACTGCCTTCACAAATAGATCCATATCATATCTTTCATGAACCCGCGTGTTTAAATGACGAGGAAAGTTGGGATCTACTTCAAAAGAAATCATTACTAAGAAGAGATGGTAGACGAAATATTAATCAGTCCACATTGCTATATATTTTGATACAAATTAAATTATTTCAATGTTAGTTTTCACATCATTTGTGTGATCTATTATCATCTAAAAAGATTAATGACTCATGGGCAGAGATTTGGGAAAGATTGACAATACTTTAGCTCTACTGGCTATAGGTCGTACCAAATATATTTAGAATATTCATTTTACGAAAACTACATAAAATTGAAAACATTCAAGGAATTACTTTCTAGTGAGATAGAAAATAAAATTTTACACAAACATGTTTGCACCTTTGTACCTTTTTACTTGCATCTCATCACATAATCACTTGCACCTCTATATTTTTATAATTTTTTTTTTCTCTATCCAATTGTATTGTAATTCCCCCAAGTTTCAATAGTTGGAATAGGGAAGGACTTATACAAAAAAAAAAAAAAAAATCAAATTAATCAGGCATTCAAATTCACATGATCCATAGTTGTTTTCTAAAAATAGATAGTATATTATCAAAATCATATATTTAAAAGAATAAATAAATATGATCTTATTATTATGTGGTTATAAATATATGATTAATTATGATTTTTTTCATAATTCATTTATTTGATAAATCTTACAATATAAATGATTCAAATAATTGACATAGACCCAAATTGCCCCACACGAAGGGTTACAACAGCATTCCCAAAAGACACCAACGACAAATCAATGGTTATCAAACATATAGACACATAAAATTTATACAAATATTATAAGGTAAACTATTAATAGATTCTAATAGTTGGACTTAATTTCCATTAAGTTCAATTAAAAACAAGTTCTAGTAAAATTGTCGCTAAAAATATTTTTTTTGTAACAATTTTTTTCATGTTGCTAAAAATTGACAATTATTGATTTTTTTTTTTTTTTTTTTTGTCATGGTTTTTATAAATTATCTCTGAAACTTACAATTAGTGACTTTTTCTGTGACGAATTTTTCAAATTGTCGCTGAAGGTTAAAAATTAGTGACGTTTTTGTAACATTTTTTAAAACTGTCCCTAAAACTTATAACTAGTGATATTTTTTGTGACAAAATTTTCAAACCGTCACTGAAAATTAACACCTATTAAAACTTACACATAAGTTTTTCATATATATATAGAGAGAGATATATATATATGATGTGACATATTTAAGTCTTTTTATTTTAAATCAAAAGACCTATTAAATGGGTCATGCTATATGCAAGTTATGACATTTATAATTTTGATTATCAAAAATGTCATAACTAGGTTATTTTCAATTATAATTAAAAATGAGTCATAACTAAACACCATAGAAGGTATAACTAAGGACATTTTAAATTATATCTAAAATAATGTCATAATCAATATCACAATAAATAATAAATAACAACAACGATGAATTATAATCAAATCATAACTAACAATATAATAGCTTATAAATATCCCAAAAATTACAGACCTCGAAAGTTGAATTTCCCCCCATTTGGGGTGACTTTTATTTCAAAAACACAATACCATATTATTCTGATTAAAATTTTTGTAAATTGATGATAAAATAGCATTTCCATCCCCCAAAAAAATGTGGTCCAAGCATTTCACTTAGAAAGAAAAGCTACTTCTTTTATGTAATTTTTTAATGGACAAATTATCTACACCTCCCTCGAGATTTAACGAAATTACAGATTTCCTCCTGAGGTTTCAAAAATTACATCATGTCTCATCGCAATTAACGCCGTTAACAGATATCATAAATTGAGTAAAATGCCCTTAGGACAAATTAGGGAAAATTACCTACACCCCCTTGAGGTTTAGCTAAATTATAGATTCCTCCATGAGGTTTAGCTAAATTATAGATTCCCCCTGAGGTTTAGCTAAATTATCATTTTTCAATAAGTTATGAAATGCAAAATTAAAATGGAAAAACACTTATCATACTACAAAAAATTAAGGTTTTAGAGACCAAAATTTAGGAACAATTATTTTTAGGAGACCAAATATTTTTATTACGAAAAGTGTCATTATATTTTTAGCAATGAAAATTGAACAATAGTGATTAATTATTATATTTTTGGTATCAAATTTTTTGTCTAAAAAAATGAACCATTTTGAGGCCAAATTATTTTGTTCTTAAAAGTCTATTTATTATTAACATTTTCAAAATTTTATTGCTAAAAGCCTTATTTTTTACTTTTCAGAATAACCTTTTAGCGACTATCCTCATGATGACAAAAATTAGTCCCTAAATGTCTTTTGCAACAAAATTTTCACTTTTAGAGATAAAAAAAAAATTGATCACTAAAACTCTTATGTGTTGTGGTTTAAGATGGTAAAAATATCATAAAATTAACAAATAATGAAATAAGTTAAAAACATAAGAAATGGCTTGTCAAAACAATTCTATGAATATGTTTGGTTTGATTTTTAGAAATTTTTTTTTAATTTTTTTTAAAAAATTACAAATTAATTAAGAAATAAAAAAATAATTATTATTTTTATATAATTTTATCTTTTGAGTGGTTAGAAATAATTTTTACAAATTAAATATATTTTTTCATATTTATTTTTATTAAATTAGTTTTTTTTTAATTCTAAATTTTTTTTCTAAACAATAAATCAAATATGGTTCCAAAAACTTAATTTTCTTTTCCATCTAACATAGTTCTTTTGTAAATTTTGTTGATTTATTAAAGGGATTTTAGAAAGGGCAATATCATCCATCAATTTATATTTTGGTGATGTTAGCTAACTATTCTTAACATTTAGTTAACAGTAGAGGTTAAATTATTATGCGAATATAAATCTCGAGGGGTGCGATGTAATTTTTAAAACCTCAAGAAAAATCTGTAATTTAGCTAAACTTAAGAGAGGTGTAGGTAATTTGCCCTTTATTAATCTAAAAGAACTGAACATAATTGGATGCCAAAAAATTTAGTGTTAATTATAATAACATCTCATGAACTAGTATTGAATATTAATATCCTCTTAAACTAAAAAATTGTACAGTTAAAACTTTTAATTTTAAAATATCATACAAATATCTTTGTTTAGAATTATTAGGTACTTTCAAAATTCCATGTTATCTACATGATCTACTCTCTGTCAGTGAGAAACCGCAATAAAAACTAAATAGGCTTCATTTGTCTGTTAACTAACCCCACAAAGATGAGTTAATATGTTCCATTCATAAAAGTTATTGCTATGCAATTAATATGAAACACCATATTGATAAGAATAATACTATGTGTACCAATTAGTGTACTAACCGATGATGTAGCATAATTTTAAAAGTTTTGGGTATTTGTAATTTAATTAATAGGTGGGGTCAGTAATAATAGCATAACACTAATTAGTACACTAATTGGTGCATGTAGCACCACCGTATTAATAATGACATATAATACTCAAAGACTAGTCACTAATTATTGATTCATGTATGATAACTTTGTAATACTAGCTTGAAGAATGGAATCTAAAAGGAAGGTTAGGGGTACATACATCACTCTTTTTATTTTTTTTATTCGTCTTTTTATAACAAATTAAAAATTAATTAAAATAACAAATTCTCAAACGGGGGCCACAGTTCACTTCTTGGCTCCTTAACATCACTCTCTTTGCACCAAATGCGTGCATGAGTTTGAGCTTTTTCTTCTTCTTTGTTGACATTGAACTTTTGATTGAAAAGATGCAAGATCAATGTAAACACAGCTGACTTTGAGGCAAAGTTGAGGACGCGGCTGTTTTGGACCCCAATAATTGGTTGAAAAAAAAAAAAAAAACTATCCCTTAAATAGAAACAAAAAGGCTTGTTCATGTAGTAAATTCTTTAAAATTAACGGATGATTATTTTCTACATATGTGGTTTGTGTATAGAATGTTATTGACTGCCCCTGTTACAGTTGTTTCTAAAGAAATAAACTTTTTAAAATTGAAATTGATTAAATCTTACATTTGGTCAACTTTGTCACGAGAATAATTCAATGGATTTGATTGTTAAATTGAATTATGCAAGTTTGATTAGTAATTTTACAACTACTAATTTGAGTTTTATACTTGAGAATACAAAAGTTCAAAAATTTTAAATAAAATTTAAATTACCAACCCATTTGATTTTGCAGAAGAAATAAAATTTTAAAATTGAAATTGATTAAATCTTACATTTGGTCAACTTTGTCACAAGAATAATTCAATGGATTTGATTTTTAAATTGAATTGTGCAAGTTTGATTAGTAATTTTACAACTACTAATTTGAGTTTTATACTCGAGAATACGAAAGTTCAAAAATTTTAAATAGAACTTAAATTACCAGCCGATTTGATTTTGCAAAAATAAATAAATAAATAAATAAATAAAATAAAATCAATCCATATTACAAGCTCGCTTTAGAATTATCTATCTATATATGTATAAAAGGCCCACGTTAAAAAACTTGATTTGGGTGTCGAAAAAGTTGGTAAATTTTCATTGTTTATTGCTTATTCATGCATGCATTCATTAGAATTTTCATTTTTGTTGTTTTATAGACTCTAGGCAATAATTTATTTTTTGTTGTTTTTAAATTTTGCATTTTGTTATTTTTGTAGACTCTGGAGTGCTTGACACAAATATGGAGGCAATAGGGAGAAAAATGGTAAAGTTGTGTGCTGGTTTACCGTTAGCAATCATTGTGCTTGGTGGACTTTTGGCAACAAAGCATACATTATGGGAATGGGATGCTGTATACCAAAATGTTCGTTTGCATAAATGGAGTGATGACCCCATACAGCATTACAATGGAGTATCAACGGTGTTAGCTTTAAGCTATCATGACTTGCCTTATCAATTGAAGCCATGTTTTCTATATTTTGGTCCCTTTCCAAAAGATTATAAGGTAGATATTAAAAGGTTATATCATTTGTGTGGATGGGTGACGGTATAATTGTAGATGATGATAGAGTGGGAGATGAAACAATAATGGATGTGGCAAAACGTTACTTGGGTGCGCTTGCACAGAGGTGCATGGTCCAAGTAGAAGTAGACGAGTTTAATGGAAGGATCGATTATTGCCGCATTCATGACCTTATGTTGGAGCTGTGTTTATCAAAGGCAAAAATGAATGATTTTCTTGGGATCATTCATCTCCAACGCGAAACTGATCTAGCTAATTGCTTTTCCACCACAACATCAACAACTGCTGCTCCAAAAATACGCAAACTTGCAATTCATTTGAATAGGGATGTCGAAAGAGTTGTCCTCCCTGAATTGGAGACAACTAAACATCTAAGATCCTTATTGTTCTGCAAGTCAAGGAGTGTCATCGAGGCGTCTTCAATAGAGTTGAACTCCCATTTGAAGTACTTCAAATTGCTTAGGAATTTGGATCTTGAAAGATTTGAGTTTGATTAAAAGTCAGTCGAATCAATAGGTAACCTAATTAGCTTGAGGTACTTGAGCTTTACATGTTGTTCAATACCGAAACGGCATTCGTCTATCTGCAAATTGAAACACTTGCAAACCTTGGATTTACGATTTTGCTATTTCAACTCAGGTGAAGTAATAGTCATACATGGAATGGAACAATTGAGGCATTTGTATAATCAGTGTAATCTCAATGTTAAATTAAAATTTGATGGGTTGAGCAACCTCGAAACATTAGAAGGGTTTGACACAGGGTCTTGTGACGTCAATGACCTGTGTAAATTGATCAATCTTCGGCAACTAGAAGATGCAACTTTCTGGAAGAAGCACAATCAGGACTTGGCGGCTTTCATCAACTACCTAAGCATCGGTGCCCCCCACCTCCGACAAACAACCTTATCAGTTGAATTTTGCAAAAAAGAAGAAGAAGAGTTGACTCTTCTCAAACAACTGTTAGGGTGTCACCATCTTTACAGATTGAGTATTAATGGAATTATTCCCGAGTTACCAGAGTACTGCCAGGGTTTCTTTCCCAACCTCATCAAGTTAACGTTGTCTGGATGTGAACTTGAAGAAGACCCGATGCCAACATTGGAGAGGCTACCTAACATACAATATCTCCGCTTAAGTGCTGGTGCCTTTGAGGGGGACAAAATGGTTTGCTCCACTAATGGTTTCCCCCAACTCAAAACCCTATATCTCTCTTTTTTGATGCATTTAAAAGAGTGGGAGGTGGAAAAAGGAGCCATGCCCAATCTCTCTGCTTTAGAAATTGAATTTTGCCGAGGACTAGAAATGGTTCCAGAGGGACTGAGATTCATTGCTACCCTCCAACAATTTACAATTAAGAATGCGTGCGAAAATTTCAATAACAAGCTTCGAAGGGTAAATGGTGAAGAAGGAGAAGATTTTTACAAAGTGCGACATGTGTCTTCCCTGAAGATTTTTACAAAGTGCGACATGTGTCTTCCCTCAACATTTGGTAAATTTCTTTCTGAATAATCCCTTCTTTCACAAGAGACAAAACAACTATTGGGTCTCTTGTCATTTCTTTCACATCCCCCTCATTAATTCTCATCATAAAATTTGTTGATATATATATATATATATATATCTCTGCTTTTTTGGCCTTTATTTTGGTTTAGGGGTGGACAAATTATCATAGAATAAAAAAAAACTAAACCAAACCGAAATTATTGGGTTTTTTTTTTTTTTTTTAATACATTGTTTTAGTTTTGAGTGTTCAATTCTATAATTCAATAGGATTGGATTAAATTTTGGTTTAGGTTCTATCTATATCGAGCAAATCTGATAACCAAATCTATATATTTATTTATATTATAAGATTCATTCCATATCGACATGTGTTTACCTAATTAGTCTATTCTAATGGATTTGATTGCAACTAATCATTTCTCACTATTTATTTTGATTTTCAGTGCATATTGAGAAGCATCAAAAGAAGAATGGGAAGTGGAAGAAGAAAATACTGGAAGGTAGAGTTGGAATTTACAATACTTAATTTTATTTTATTAGTTGTGTTATTGGATTTGATTTATTTTGGTTGTATTTAAACTTGAGTTGGACTTCACTATTCACAACTATTGGCTTGTATTAAACAATATTTATTTTATGTTTGTGTTAAATTTAAATATTAAAGACTTGTTTATTTTAATTGTTTGGTTCAGGTGCATGATTCATTTAAATATGTTCTAAATTTAATATCAACTCAAACCAAACTGACCCCTCTATTGGTTCATATCCATAAAAAAAATTAATACAAGACTTGAGTAATAAAAGCTGAGATTTTTTTTATAATAGATCCCTTATAATAAGATTTTTTTTAAAAGAAAACAAACGAGCCCATAAATTTTATTGTGAGGAGGACAACACGTGCAACAAACACAACCTAATTACTGAATAGCTAATTTTATTTTTTTAACTTTTAAATACTAATTTTTTATTTAAAATTTTGTTTTCTAAAAGTAATTTTTGGAATACTCTCATCAAAATCCATTTAGTAAGAGCGCGTATTGAAAAACCATATTTCATTGTTGGTAGATTAGAAAGAAATTTCACTGTCTATGGACATCAAATAGAAAATTTTAAATTAGAGGGATAAAACGCAAAATTAGGATTGGTTGCTATAAAAATTGCGATAAAAAGAGGCATCCAATGCTCACTATCAAGTACAAACTTTTGTTATGTATGGTGTTTTTTTCTTTTTTGTTTTATTTCTTCCTATGCTCATTAATTTGTGTTTTAGAGAGAATATCATTAAAGAACTAAACGCAAATTTTTATATTTTTTTGAATTACCAATGCACATGCAATGCATAAGTTATATGACCCTTCTAACAGATAAATTAGCACTCAATTGAACGTAGTAAATCAAAATTTCAAATGTAAAAACAATTTATTACATGTGGACATTTTGGTTAAGATCATGAAAGGAGGATATTTATTTTTTTAAAATTGTATTTAGATCATGAACTTAAGTGGTATTTAGAAAAGACAAAATGAAAAACTCGATAAAATGTACATGAAATATTACTACATTTCACTTATTTTTACCCACCTTTTTCTCTTTCAATATTCAATTCTATGATCTAAACACAACCTTGATATTTTAACAAGACTCAATGGAAACACCCATGTCCAACCCTTCCTACTCAGAAACTTTTGGGGGCTAGGCATCATCTTGCCAAATCTCAGGGAGGAATATGAAATTAACCTCAAGACTCCGTTAAGTTTTGAACAATATATTAATCTAAACTTGCTGAAAATTTTCTTTTATAGGAATTAACCTACTAAAATTTTACATATCACCTCATAATCTTCATGAGAATTTTTCACTAAAATTTTACAACTTAGTAATACAAACACATATGTGCTTCCTTTTCCGGATAAGAAAGGTAAAGAAGCTCCTGAAGGTAACATAATCGAAAATTATCACAAAGTTATGATTCAATCACACATTGAGACTAAAACGGACAAACTATCAATTCAAACAGGTTCCCAAAATTCATGGTATAATTTCTAAATGATCAATGTATATATGTTGGGCAGCCATTTGCTAGTTACTTGTTACACCTGTGAGCAAATCAGTATAATCACAATGGAGATAAAACTTTGATCTTTACTTCGAGAACCCCATGTGCTTCATTTGCTTAATGTCAAACCCCGATTCCTTTGAACACCATCTATTACTCGGAGTCAGAATCTGATAGTGGCATCTAGTAAGCATCTTTTGGTTGTGTCAGTGATGGAAGGAGGGCAATCTTGGTTTGACACCGCTCTCTTCTTGCGTCTCTGATTTGGTCTATCTTCATCATCCTGGAAATTTTCATATGGTGATTGAGCAAACATATAGAAAGCAGAGGAAAATAAAAATGCATAAAACAAATATTGTTTAACGTACAAAATGCTTATGCAAGTCCCACTGCAGTGAATTGGGCAGTTATGTATGCATAGCAAAATTAAGATCACTGATATTTATGTTTGTTAGTTGTAATTATGTGTTAAAATAGGAATTAATATGGGAGATTGATATCGACCGTAAATTGTCTTTACTAAGTATAAATAAAAAGTTGCAAAATAGATTTGAATTGTTTTTGTTTCGTTTCTATGAGCTTTGTGTGTTTGAAAAGGTTCTATTTCAGTTGAGTGTGAGATTCTTCCCCAATGGGTGTTAGTTTCTTCCTCAATGGAAGCGAGTTTCTTACAGGTTTCTTCCTTGGGAGTGGAGAACCGCATTTCTGAGTAAGAAACATCAAGCAAGAAGGAAATTTTTGCTACTAAGTGAACAACTCGATAACTTAAGCTAAAAATGCCGATTTACCTTTGATGAGGGCAAGCTTCCATCTCTACAATGAAATTTTTTGACACATTAAGGAGAAAAGTATTTACATCATATTTAATTTTTAATATTTGTTTACTACTTTAATATAAAATTCAAAATTCTAATGCCTCAAACGCCTTGAGGTTTACGCCTCTCCTCAAGAGGGAAAAAATGCCTCACATTACGAATTTGCCTTTAAAAACTTTGGTAATTAGTAGTAAGAGGTGCCAAAAGGAGAAATGTTGGCAGTGGTGCTAAAAATTATTCAGATTTCGAGGTTGGGAACTATATAACACATAACACCAGCAGCCTCCAGGTAGTTCAACACAAAGTGAAACACAATTTCCTTTTCCAAATGAATCAATGTCCTTGAAAAATGGTGGGGGATAACTGTTAAAGAAAATTATTAGAGAATATCAATGAAGGAACACAATAATACTGGAATGATTGATGGTGAGGGAAACAAGTTCAACTAGCAAGCAATAGATTCCCAACGAAGGAACAATCATACAAGAATGATTTGTGGTGAGGGAGACAGAAAAATCCTTCTTTAGGTGGGGTGGGGTGGGGTGGGGTGTTTGCTTTTTCAATGAGAATGACAAGTCTAGAAATTGCAAAGCTGGAAAATGTGAATTGTTCAATGAGATGATTCAGAGATATACTCAAAGCTATCACTCAGTACAATAATCTGTTAGGGGCAGAAATAAAATGACAATGAATAGGCAATAACATGGCCGTCAAGAAAATAAAATAAAATAAAAAAACAAAACAAAAAAGGCTGCTACCCACAAGGTATGTGTGACTGCATTTGAACTAAATGAAGGGAAACTTTGAAGAATATGTTGTGAATGGGATTTATAGCACATCCCACCAATGTGAACGGAAGCACACAACGCACACACCAAAGAGAAAAACAATTAGACACAGATTTTGTAGTTCTGCACCAATTGCCAACATCCATGGGAGAGAGATTCAACTATGAATAAAAAATAGATAATACAAGTGAGATGGTTAACACGCTCAAAACCCATATCACTACTAGAATCCCATGCTCAAGAGTAGTTGAGCCATTGATCACTCTAGTGCCTTATCGGTATTTTTTGTCACCCCTTACATCGCTATTTTATCCTCCTCTTAATCTCACCAAAACATAGTCTTCATGACTATTTATAATAGTCTATCCACAAAAAACCTAGTTCCATAAAATTAGGTAACCAAAACCCACACATTGGGTTTCCCAATAGAATCGGACTCTACCATCCTAACCCAAATACATGCTTAAACTAATCTAACAAATGTATGGGACCACATATATCACGTGGGTGGACTAATCCTAACAGAATATAAGTTACTAAATTAATGAAGTAAAATATTATGCAGCCAAGACATCACATATATAAAAAATAATTAGAAGGAAAACAATGATGCTGAAAAGTAGAAAAGGGAAATAAAAGAAAGGACTAATCATGAGTCAGAAGAATACAAATGAAATTACATTGGATTGGAGATGAAGATAATAGCTGGAAAAAAAAAATAACAATAACAATGCTCCCATGAGCACAATCTGCCATGACTTACTTTTTTGCTCGGTTGAGTTTGATTATTTGATTGACTTGGATGAGTTGATTGGCTCCTTCGCAGCCAGATGCCACCAAAAGACATCAATGCTCCCAAGAGCAAGACAGGGCCAATCCTTGGATCTCCCAGGCGATTGTGGATTCCATTCATGATGCTACCAATTCTCTGTTTCATTCCTGTCCCTTTGGATAGAATGGTTTTGGCACATACCGACCAAATAGGATCTGCATCTTCGGGAACAAGTGCAGGAGTTTTTGCTCTCTGCGATGAGACAAAACAGAAAAGGTTTTAGCAGACAACATCTTGTATGAAAGAGATGCAACTCCAAGCTCCAAAGTGTATACATCCTTAAAAAAACCACAAAGTTCAATGAGTATCAATCTAAGAAGCATGGACACTTCTAAGAACATAGCGTGCCGTGTCCGACACTCATCAAATACCTATGTAGCATGGGTGTGGGTATGGATACCGGTACGAGTACGCTAATACGGCAAAACCTTTCCAAAAAAAAAAAAAAGGATACGGGTACGATTGTGGTACGTCAACAAACTTTTTATTTTTCATAGTTTATTGTTTGAGATTCAACCTACAAATCAAAGTTCAATACCAAAACTAAAAGAAAACTTACAAAACCAAAAAAGAAATCACAGTTCAACAATACAAATATCAAAGCAAAGTCCATATGCTATTTTAATACCATTAAATAGGAAAAATTACAAAACTAAGTTTCATTCCAAAAGCAAACTAGAAAATTTTGGAAAGTTGAAAAATCAATTTTCACTTCCATTAACTTCATTATTGAATAATACATCTTTCATCTTTGACACATCAAGTAAAAGATTTGCAATTTCAAGTAAATCATAACTCTCTAATAAATTAAATGTATCACTATCAATGTCCCATAGCTTGGTGTACCCCTGATGTACCCATCATGTACCTATGAAGTACCCACCTGCCCAAAAATGTATAAAAACTACGTGGTACGTATTTCATGTACGCGATACGCATGCAACCCTAACGGTACGCGTACCAGTGCCCGTTATGAGTATGACAATATTTTCGGAATACCCGTGCTTCATAGCTGGACACTTTCCAACACATAGACATACATGAAACATATTACAAGTTTGAATAAATAACTTGGAATCCAATGATACAACAAAAATTAAGTAAATTTATACATATTCTCCTCCTTTATACTTCAAAAATGAATATATTTTACTTAAATATTTATATATAAGACATAATAATTATTTATCCTTATATATGACATACATTTGATAAATACATAAATAAATTATATATTTTGCAGAAGTCTCCAACGTGTCGTGTCCTACATTTTTTGAAAATTTACATGTCGGTGTGTCAATGTCATGTCACATATTCGTGCTTCTTAGGTATCAATAATGGAGTGAAGGTAATTAAACCCCTCAACAAAATACACAAATTCATCCATTCAAGCACCAAAAGGAAACTTAATTCTAGAAAAAGTTTGTCTATGCTAACTTACAAAAAAGGGGAGCTCCCTAGAGTCACCATCTTCGATTATTTGAGAGATCCACTTGATGATCTGCCAACCAAATAAAAAAGGAACAACTCAATGTGAAAAGGTACACTAAATCACAAAGAATGTTGCATTTGCGTTAACTGCTCAATACAGAGTGAAATATTTCTCAATAATTAAACGATGTAGTAAAAACCATCTCACAACAGACAGAAGGCCAAACCTCTGGAACCATTGTACCTCGCAACAAGTTGTGATGCAGGATCCACATTGTCATTCAAAAATGCCTCCAACATGTTTTTTGGCTTTTTTTCCTCAATTTTAATACTATCTTTTGTAGCATTCCGTTTGTAACGTACAATAATTAACTGTGGTATATCTGTTATATCCCTCCTAGGTCCACATGTTTCATAGTTGTTCTCTGTTTGAGTGTGGAAAAAAAATATCGCTAGAGAAGAAGAGAAATTTAGTGACTAATACAGTTGCAAAAGATCATTTGTTAAATGTTCCAGCGTAGACTAGTCCATCATGATCATTATTAATTAAAATATTATAATCCATAATAGTAAGCACACACACTTCTACATAAAAAAGAAGAAAAACCTACAAATGGTTCTAGGAATAACAGTGGAGAGATGGAAAGATCATTCCTTCAACTGAATAAAGTAGAAGCAAACAACCTCTAATCATATGTATCATGCAGCTGCAATGACGTCTTACACAATTACTATTGGAGTTTATGAATAATTTTCACCATTGCAATGCATGCATCGTATACGCAACCTGGTGAACTTTAGTTTATTTTTATTATATAACACCTTCTGTGAGAGGAATCACATTCTGTTTCCAACACTACATAGCTTGACCTACAGAATAGTATTATTTGTATAGCTGGAGAGGAATCACATTCTTTGTACATATGGCCTGATCGCAGAAATTCATTCTATGTACTTCCTACAATTCTTTGTATTTCATTCTTTGAGATGAATCACATTTCCCTGTACATATAGCTCGATCCACAGAATAGAATCAACCGGCAAAAGTACAATTTTTTTGTCAAAGATAACCTCCAAAGTTTTTAAAATGACCAAGAAGCATAATGAAAAACTCACCTTCTTTGGTTTAATTTATGAAAAGCTTTTGAGTCTTTTGTTTTTTTTTTTTTTGGGGGGGGGGGGTCTTTAGTGAACTTTTTTCATATTTTATTTTATTTTTTACTTTTTAGATGCACTTAATCTAGATGTACTTAAAAAATAAAATATTTGTAAAAAAAATATGAAATTGTCTTTTAACATCTTTCAGATTTTTTTCAAATATTTTAAATTTTAAGTCCGTCTAACTAGGCAAATCTAAAAAAAATATAAAATAAAAACTAAAATATGAAGGAAAAAAATTGCTAAAGATAAAAAACAAAACAATTTTGAGTTCCAAAAGTTGGTTTTGAACTCATATAGGATAACAATGAATGACGAATACTTTTAATTGGCCATGTCTCACATGGAGAACATAATCTACTACACCAAACAATTGAGGTGTACATGCTTTGCACTAGACAGGCCATGGCTAAATATGTATATACCAAAGCCTTTAAATATGAATGCGCAAGTCTCAAGGCATCAACACATATGCATTTCAAATTTCTAATTTTTATATTTAGTGAGAAAAAGTTATTTAAAGCTAAATAAAAAAAACAACACCCAATTAGTACACATGAATTTTAATTTTATTCAAAATTAAATATAAATGTATAAATACTTTTCTCCTCAAGGCATTGAATATTTCATTACAGAATAGGAAACTTGCGCTCATCGAAGATGAACTTGACATTCTTAGTTTAAGCTATTGAACTTCTTACTTGAGTCTTTGCTTTAAATTTTTCTTGGTTTTTTCCATGGAATATGATGGTTACAGAAGAGGTTTTTATTTTTTATGTTTAAATATAAACTAGGTATTAGTAAAAAAAAAAAAAAATAGGTATTATAATAAGCTTAACAATCCAAGACAAGCCCTCCATATACATATTGTTACATGGGACTGAGGTACGAGTATCGGGTGCAGTTGTGTATCCAAGCGTCAGACCTTCATAAATTTAAATTTTGGAATCATAGTTGTCAAATCTGGATTCGTATCGTGAATCGAAATGATCTCGTACCGAATCGCGAATCGAATCGAATCGTGAATCGTAAAGATTCGGTCACTTTTTCTAAATCACTTAAAAACATATATCTACATATTTAGATGTTAAATGTATCTTATGAATATAAAATATTTAGACTTAAATCAGCAAAAATGTTATTTTGAATGATAATCACGTAATTTAATAGGTAAGAAGTTAACAAAGGTTCCTATGTAAAATCACCATCTTACCTTTTTTTTTTTTTTTAAGATTTTTTTATCAACCATTCTTAATAAAGGTAATAACCAAATAGAAACTATTAATTTCTAAAGTAACAATAGTTAACAACGATATTGATATTTGGACAATAAGCATATATACTTTTCTAAGTAAGAGTGAGCAAATAATAAGAAAGAATTATTTAGGATATTTTATTTTAAAGCCTAAAACATTTTAACAGGTATAACTGACCTCACACATGTAGTATTCAATTTAATAAAATAGTAATAGATAATTCATAGTGTAACTCTAATCTTAAACATCTTTAGAAGATATATTACAATTTTTTGAATGGGATAAAAATGAGAAGAAAGGTTAAAAATATGTTAGGTTTGACTGGATCTGATTGGATCCTATAAAAAACTCCATGATCACTAAAATAATAACAAATCATATATATATATATATATATATGTTGGTTATTTTGGTATTAAATACTATTAGAAGTTATATTATGTCATTTTCACTCAAAAGATGAAAAAAATGAGTCGAAAATATGTCGAACACAATAATTTCAAAAATTGCATGAATCGTAAAAAGTTAATCGAATCGTGAATCGATTGTGAATCGTGCGATTCACTAGAGATTCACTTCCAAAATAGATTCACTCATAGATTCGTATCGATTTTGCAAAAATTGCGTATAGAATCATGAATCGAATCGCGAATCGTAAGATTCTGATAACAGAGCTTGGAATACATATCCAAAATTGGATATGGGCACTAGGACACGTTATATGTACATATATATTATATTTCATATAATATTCTCGGATGAGATGTGGTAAATTGTGTAGAAATATACTAGAAATTAAATAAGATATAGGAAAAATATGAAATTTCTATATCTAATTCATGTGAGAGGCTAAAAATATTACTTTACTAACAAATGTGAGTTTCTTCTTCTTCATGTATTATCACAAATTAAAGCATCTGAGTGCCTAAATTGGGTACAAGTGTCGGACACATATCTCACACCCTTACCAATGTCATATCCAGTGGACACGGGTACTGTGGGGGAAATAGAAGAGTCCATGTAACACAGTTCTCATATTTATGTGCAAAAGGAGTACAAGGTGCACGTGTTGCACGCCTCAAACTGTGATGTGCAAGTCTTTGGAGAGTTTCGCCCAAAAATAATAAAAAAAACTCAATGCATTTTACCTTAGCCTCGCCTCGAAGGTAGTCTCAATACATATTTTAGATACACAATATATTTGTATAAACTTGACATATTGTAGGATTTGTGGCTCAAATCATACAATAACTTTCTAAGATTAATAACACATATTTTGAAAGATTATTAAAAAGTACAAGAATTTTTTTTTTTTTTTTTAACGCAAGGAAAAGAAGAGCCATAAAAATGAGAATTACATCCTAAAATTCCAAAATTATGTGCAAAAGGAGTACGATTTGTGTCTCATGACATAATAAATGATCATATCTTCTTTATTTTGAGATGATCCAATATTACGGGTTTCTCATATATGTACTTATATCTAGAAACTTGAGGTGCTTTCTTAGGGTTGTGGTCTTATGGGCAGGTGATCTATGCCATTGGAAGGGATCCCCAGTACCAAAAAAACATTATTGCAGAAACTGCACTTCTAATTACAGCTCCTGTCATTGTATGTATGCCTTCCTAATAACTACATATACTTCTATTGGGTTTTTGAAGTGAATTTATATGTATGATTTGCACTGTGGAAATTTATGGAATTCTCTCAAGTCAGTAGCGTGACTGTCAATTTAGAACCAACTTGTTGACTATAAACAGGGATTTGGACACAAATGATTTTTGGCATATCCTGTGAACTATATAAGATGTGATCTTTCTAAAGCTGGGATGCTTAATGCAGTACAATATGGATTGCTATTGTTCATCCTTCATGCAGAAAACCTTGGGGTTGTAATTGGATCATGGATTCGGAGAGGAAATTTTCTATGGAAAAGGAAAATTGAAGGGAAAAATAAATGAAATTGAAGTTAATTTTCTTCTCACTTCTCTTCTCTTTTCCTTTCCTCTGCAAATCTCTCCTCAAATCCATGATCCAAACACAACCTAACTGCTTAAATGGCCTTACTGAATTATTGGGTTTGTTGAATTTCTGACTGGGTAGAAGTGAGCAGAACAAACTATTGAATGATCCAATCTGGGTCCATCAAACTTAGGTTCTATTGAAAATTGTCTTGTCAATTACTTAAAAACTCATGTTAAAATATATATATATATATAATCTTAAAAGCTCAACCTTAGCTCTGGCAGGTTTTCTTGACCTACTGACGATCCTCAAATTTGAGTTGGGGACCCGGGGTTCCCTAAAAGATATATTTCACATTATCATGAATGCAGAAGGTGGAAATGGAATACAAAACTTACAAATACTTAAAAATGGTCAGACTGATACCAATTTTGTGAACATTTTTGGGTTGGATGGTTTTTTTCAGTATACTTTTTAAACTTCTTTTGATTGCAATATGGCTAACCACTTATTTGTTATTTCCGATGCAAGTTTTGGTGAACAAAAATACTGCTAGTGCAAGTGAAATAGTGAGCAGCTGAGATTATCACAGAGATTCAGTTGCTTATCAATGGAACCCGAAGACGAAACACATCTTGTCAGCTGGAAGTCTCAACTTGAGGAGGATATGAAGATGATCCAATATCAGGACAACAAAAACCACATTATTGAACTACTTGCAGCTAATGACCTTGACTGTGATGATCTGGGTTCAATCTGTGCAGCAGACACGATGGTTGGAACTGGTCCCTTTTCACTTGTGGGTTGTACGTGATTTCGTAAACTATATTTCTTCACTCTTATTTTTGTTCTTAAAAGGATTGTTCTGCCAATTAATTTCATGATCATGTGTGCCTTCAAAGCATGGACAAATGGAACCCTGGATTGCTTCTGGTTCTGTATCTGTTGTAAACTTTTTATATATATTATTGATCGGCTTTGTAAACTTTGTGTATTATCTGGATGGTGAACAATAAAAATAAAAATCTCTGTTTGACACCACTTAGAATAAGCTTTAGGAAAAGGTGCATAATTCAAGTCTCAGTTGGGAAATAATACTAGTTGTAAAATGTGGATGATTTACCTGGAAGATAGTAGTCTGATTGGCAACTCGTATAACATCTTGCATTCTTACACAGATTTTATCAACATGGGAGTATGTTTTTAATGTCCAATTTTCTCTAAACTTTGGAGTGTATACTTTTAATTATATGCTCATAATTACATATTACCTATAAATAAAAAAAAGATTCACGATTATAGAGATAGTGTTGCATTCATCACCATTGGATTGCCTTGTTCTGCGTAGAGTAATAAACTTAGTTTAGTAGTGTCCCAGGGGTGGATTTCCGTCTGCAGTAACTGTTTTGCACATATATAGAGCTCATAACGGCCATAATGTAGTTGTGAAAATCTCATGCAAATGTATAGCTTTGGATAAGCTTTGTTTGCTCTTTTCTTATTAGTATTGTTATTATATGATGCAGCTGACAGGAATGAAGAAAACAAGCAAGTCAATCCTGTGCCTGCATACTTGCGTTGGCCTCTGAAAAGAATGAAAGACTTTTCTAACTTTTCTTTTTATTCAATGAATCACATATACCCTGTACAAGATATTATATAGGAAAATATCTAACTAACTCAGTAACTAACTAACCAACTCAGTAACTAATGCAGTAACTAACTCAACTAACAAACACTCTAACCATCTAACAAACATTACAACGGTAGCTATGTTTGTTACAGATATTTTCTGAAGAGCATTTAGGAAAACAGAACTGTGATGAACAAGATATCAATGCTGACTTCTTCTGCAGTGATGGCTCTGCCTCTAGCTGTGAATCTGTGGTTGCTGCAGCTGGGTATGTATGTATCTTAGCAGCCTCACATGCAGGCTGATCAGGTGCGTGGACTAAGTTTGAGAGAAATCAGAGGTGGTTTTCCAAAACACCATCGTGCTCCATCTCTTCACTTTGCTTGTTACACTGTTGCTAAACCCTTAACAATGGTGCAAAAGATGCAAAACATAAAGAGACTAAGGGGACATAGGGATGCTGTTTATTGTGGTAATCTTCTTATCCTTAACTATATTTAACTAGTGTGGTTTTGGGAATTCCATTCATTCAAATGGTAGAGTTATTCTTAGGTGGTTCTTTGGTGGCAGTAATTGTAAAAAAATCATATATATTAGCTTCTAATTATTTTTTTGGATAACAATTTTAGTATTATTATTATTTAAAATTTTTGCTGTTTGTTGCTCCCTATTCTTCTGCTAATCAGTATGTGTACTGAGAAACAAATTAATGTTTATCTATCTATCCCGCCATGCCTTTTGAGTTTTACCGATGAAAAAACAAAAAAAAAAAAAAAACACATGCACACACACAAAGCAGACATGTTAATAAAATTTGCTAATACAAAGTAGACATGCTAATACATAAATAGAAAGTTTCATTTTCAAGATTTCATAGAAATCATCTACATGACACAAAGTTTCATTTTTTTGTTGGCTACCAGGGAGGGAATTTATTTTCTCTTCGTTTGTGAAGAAAATCATGCTATATAATTAATAGAAAGCTATTCACATGACGAGAAAATGGTTTGTATCTGCACAGGCAAAGCGTTAATGTCGATTAAGGCATCGTTTAACAACATAGCAAATGTGTTGCTGGACTAGGATGATGTTCATAATGATGATTTCTATTCATGGCGTGGCGTCTTCTGTGACAATATCACCCTATCTGTTGTTTCTCTGTTTGTGTTTTCTGTTCATGCTTATTTTTCTTCCTTTTTCTTTTTCCATTTGATTCTACTGGAGTTTTTATTTATTTATTTTTTATTTATATATATATATATTTTTATTATATTTGTTGGTTGAAGGAATTTGTCAAATTTGAACTTGGGTGGGGAGATTTCACCAGCCATTGGAGACCTAAAGAATCTACAGTCCATGTATGCTTTCTTTGCTAATCCTGTTGATTTGGTGTTCTTGCTCATTGTAACCAGGTTAACATAATAGCAACTTTGATGTTATTGTTGAAATATTTTCAGGGATTTTCAGGGCAACAAATTAACTGGTCAAATTCCTGATGAGATAGGCAACTGTGTTTCTCTGATGCTAGTGTAAAATTTCATCTTCTTTCTTCATTACAATTTTATTTACATATATGTGGATATATTAATTTCTTCTTCTGTCTTTAGGTGATTAAGATTTTTAGTTTTTATTTTAATGGTTGGGTTTCCATAATGCAGGGATTTATCTGATAATTTACTGTATGAAGATATACCATTCTCAATATCCAAGCTTAAGCAGCTTGAGTTATTGTAAGTTAATACCTGAAGTGAAGTACTATTAATTAAATATGCTGGATTGTTTAAGATAGATAAGTTTTTAGTTCTGCCAACCAAGGGCTTGAATAAGCTCTGTAAATGCAGGAATTTGAAGAACAATCAATTGACTGGTCCTATCATCTGGTGGTAATTATGTTTGCAGAGGGTTACGTGGCAATTCTTTAACTGGAACCCTGTCCCCAGATATGTGCCAACTGACTGGCCTGTGGTATTTGTGAGTGTTCATTTCCTGGTTATGCTTGCTTTGGGCTTTTTCTGTGCTTCCTACTTGCTTTCTGCTTCATATCCATGGGGACATTGAAATCTTCCTTGATCTCTTTAGTGATGTAAGAGGCAATAACCTAACTGGAACAATCCCTGATAACATTGGCAATTGTACAAGCTTTGAGATCTTGTAAGTTTCTTAAATGATAACTACCCTACTACGGAAATACATTCTTTCTTTTCATTTTTGGTTAAAATTGTAGTGTATGATTTTCAGAGATATCTCATACAATCAGATCTCTGGGGAGATTCCATACAATATTGGCTTTCTAGAAGTGGCCACTCTGTGAGTTCTCTTACTCCACTTTATATTTTTCTTTTGTGGAAGAAGTAGAAGCTAGAAATGTTCTTCTTCTGTTGTCTTCAAGGAAGGTCAATTGAAGTTAAAATTGATATGCACTTAATTTCTGAATTCTAATACAAAATGCATTTCGTGTTTTTCATTATGACATTACTGTGCTTATGGTTATTAGATCTCTGCAAGGAAATAGGCTGACAGGGAAAATTCCAGAGGTGATAGGTCTAATGCAAGCCCTTGCTGTTTTGTAAGTGTGCTTAATATAGTGGCATGTCTTTGAGAATTTTTTTTTAGAATGTGTCTGAATATAGTTGAAGTCAGATAGTACTTGCTGAGATTCTTTGAGATGGATGGACAATGTGAAAGCTGTATATTAATTATATTTATAGGGATAGTGACTAATGGAACAACATTATTTTTTGAAGTCATTATTTTTTTCCACCTCCTCAATTGCTTGTTTTATTACATGGATATGGGCAAGTGGATCAACGTGCTGAATACATGATTTTTATTTCTTCATCATCATTTGTTTTCTGAAGACATTATTTTTCTCAAATCTGTCCCTCATTGGGGGTTCCTGATGATTGGGGGTGGCATTATATGGATATAGGCATTATTTTGTTTTTGGTTATTTCCTTGCATCAGCCAATTCAACTTACTCCTTGGTTCTTGCAGATGATGGTAGGGAAGACCTATTTGAAAAAAAAGCCTTATGAATAGATGGTCATGTCTACTTCTATATTTACTTCGGTGTTTTTAACCTATTTGTTAATATTTCATTACAGGAAGTTACAAAAAAGGCCCAAGAAGGAGGCTTCTGAGCATGTGAGATGTCTGGAAGAAGATTTGGGAAAGTTGAGGTATATTTGATTTGTTTGAATTTCTTCTTTTTCTTCTTCATTTTCTACTTTCTACTGTAAGCTTAGAAGCTTGCACTGTTGAAAGAGCTTGGTGATCTGTTTTGTGAATTTTAACTTGGATTGTACACCTTCTTCTTCTTAAAATGTTTTATACTTTAATATATATCAGTATTGGTGGGTCCCCATGCTTAGCAGAAATTGGAGCCACTTTATGTTCCTGAAAATGGATCCATGGACAATTTGTCCGCTAAAGAGGGTGATTTTTTGTTTCAAATAATAAAGACTATAAATTAGCTAAAAGGCTTTGTATGTTTGCTATAACACAGGCAGCTAATACATATAAATCTCAATGAGACACCATATTGTTGTGTTATATGAAGATTATACAGGTTGAAGAAAGTAAACATGCATCCCATAGTTGCACAATGGTGCATGCATTTTATACATTTTAATTCTTTCAAAATTGTATATAACGGACATGATATTCACAGAAATATTGTGCAAGATTAACAAATTGATCATTAAATTCAGTGTTTAGTCAAAGAGATGAGTTCATCTACATGACCAATCCTAAAAGTGCACTTCTATCTCTAGTATCTGATGTTTAGATATGTTGTTTTCATTTCCGTGCAGTACAAGTTTTTTGTTGATGGAGAATGGCAGCATGATGAGCACCAACCATTTGTAAGTGGAAATTATGGGGTGGTGAACAGTGTCTTCTTAGCTAGGGAGCCTGATGTGATTCCTGCAATTTATACTCTAGAGACAACTGGTAGATCTAGTATGGATGTGGATAATGATCCATTTTTTCATTTTTTGGAAGTAAATTATCTTACAAAAGCTTTTGTAATACAAGTTGGTCTAGTTGATAAGAACAAGGCTATGTGTGACTTTTGGCTGGTGTTGATTTTTGCTGCCAGAGGACTGCTGATTTTTTGGTTGAGAATTGTGAATTTAATTTTTGAATATGTTATTTTGTGGGTAATGATGATTGGATATTAAATTGAATAGGAAAGTGAATTAATGCTGCATTTATAATTTGAATGGGAGTTATTATTTCATATTACGGCTATTCAATTTTATTATAGGTATTTTTTTAGTTTAATCACATAAAATTAGCATAATTTAAAAAAAAAAAAAAAAAAGAGGATTTCACGGCGTTTTTAAAACGCCACCTAAACTCCAACAAGTTAACGGTCAATTTTTTTAAAAAGATATTACGGCGTTTTGAAAACGTCGCTAAAATCATAGTGACGTCATGGTAGGGACATTTCACGGCGTTTCTAAAAACGCCGCCTATTATAATATCGCGACGTTTTTAAAACGTCGTAAAGATACAGCGACGGCCGTAGCTTCGACGTTTGGTACTAAACGTCGCAAAAGGAATTAGCGGCGTTTTTGAAAGATATAGCGGCGTTTTTTAAACGCCACTAAAAGTCTGTTTTCCAGCAGTGGTTGTGTGACTCAAATTTATAAATTTGAATAAAATTTTGTGGAAAAGCTAAAGATTGCCTTATGTGAGCTTTTTTATAAACATCAAATGTTATCTCTCTATTTATTTATTAATGAATACATTAATAAAAAAATAGAATAAAGTAATAAAAAAATGTTTAAGACTCTTAAAAAGGTTTTTTAAATTTGATCTATAATGAAATGACGTGATAAGTGTCAACTTTTGATTTATCACATACTCAGTTATATAATGCCTAACTTTCTTGTCATATCATTATAAGTGAGTTTGTGGAAAAATTATTAGTTGGTCTTGAGACGTCATGTTGTCATATCCCACACCAATCATAATTTACCATACCCCCATCTAGATTCTCCAATCACTCAACACAAATTCATAGGCTCCACTCCCTCGACCAATTACAACACCATTACGGCACCACGTGATGGTATTCCAAAACCAACCAATAATTTCTCGAGTTTGTGAGTCTAAATTATAGATATATAATATTTCTCCAAAATAATTACATGACTCTATAATTGAATGGACACACTTAAATTATGGACTCCATTGAAAATTTGTATTTGAGTAATGTATGGTGCTGTTTGATAACATTTATAATTTATTTTTTTTAGTTTATAAAAAATATTAAATATATTTATATTAATTTTTGATTAAAAATGATAATAAAAATATATTTGGTATACAAGCTTTTTAAAAATATATTTTGAAAACAAGTGAAAATAGATGATTATAGGAGGAGGTTGTTGACAATTAAAAATGATAGCCAGAGATAGTTGTTGGCTATAGGAGGTGGTTGGTGGTAACCGGAGGTAGTTGTTGGCTGCAAAAATAGTGGGCAAAAGTGATTGCCGATAGGAAAAAAATGATGGGCGATTGGTCACCTAAATGTGGTTTTCAACCAAAGTTGGTGGCCAAATGTGTTATTGGTGGTAGGAGGTAATGGTTGGAAATGATTGGCAGTGAAGTTTATTAATAATGTAGCCTGTAGAGATGAGTAACAGTTGGTTGTTGAAAAAAAAAATAGGAGGAAGAGAAAAAAAAATTAAAATAAATAAGTGAAACTATCTTTTTTGTGTGTTTAGTAAATTACTATTTATAACTTTTTAAAACCAAAACAAAACAAGTTTTGTTTATAATTATTAAAAATTCTATAAAAATAAAAAAAAAATTATTGATATAAACGTTACCAAATATTTACTTATAATTGTTTTTGTTAATTGATGTAACAGTTGTTATATTATTATATTAGTGCTTAAAAAATGGGGTAATGTTAGGAGTATTAAATTTTCTACTAAACAAATAATCAAATGTTTTACATAGGTGTGGGGTTCGCAATTTTGTGGACCCACACCCATATGAGACATTTGATCATTTGTTTGGTAGAAAATTTAAGACTTATAACATTTTCCTAAAAAATGGCTTTTTAAAAAAACTTATATACAATTTATTATTCAGCAGTGCTACGTCACTCGAATTTATGCCCCCCGAATCCCCCGAACCAAAAACGACGTCGTTTCGTCGTTTTTGGATTTTTTTTTTTTTTTTTTCATTCAATCAGAGATGAAGCAGACGAAGAAAGAAGAAGGGAAGAAGAAGCAGAGGCAGACGACGACGGGGGCGGAGGCAGACAGCGAACGAGATGCGACGATCGGCGATCTGCGCTGATAGGTCGAGCTGAGACGATCGGACGATCGGCCGGAATGCAGGGGCCTCTGTGTGTGTGTGTGTCTCCATTCCCTCTTCTCTCCCTCTCTTTCCCTCTCTTCTCTCCGCTCTCCCTCTCTCTCTCTCCCTGTCCCTGTCCCTGTCCCTCTTCCCCCTGCGTTTTGAGCTCGAAAATGGTCGAAAACGGAAGAAAAAAAAAAGAAAAAAAAGAAAAAAAAAAAGCCTAATGCCCAAAACGACGTCATTTTGGGCATTAGGGGGATTAGGGGGGGCAAAGTTTCGAGCTCTCAAACATTATTCTTTATTATTAGAAGCACACGAGAGCCCCATTTTTTAAACTTTTAGATCAACAGGTTTAAATTCAAATCTTTTTGAATTAAAAGGACATTAATATTTTTAAAAGGATATTTATTTGTTTAAAATTTACTTACTTATTCAAATATTACTTATTTATACACTTGTTATCTGTCTGTTCAATTATCTATCCAAATGTCAATTCTTTATAGGCTTATATAACTTATCTATTCATCTTTGTATTCACTCATCTTCACGAATTGCCAACTATTATTGTCTGCCGGCTACCAGTGATTTTTCGACGATTTTTCAAACTCATGTTGTTTATAACCAAATTTAAAAATAAAAACAAATCAAATAACAAATAAAAATCAAATCAAATAACATGTGATAATAATGGACTTTTCACCAATTTATGTACTTATCTTTGTAATAAAAAACGAAATCAATACTAATGTACCCACAATTTATAAACCCTAAAATATATACGTTGGTAAACCATACTGCAGTGTGAATGAAGGACATAAGAATAAGAGATGAAGGGCAAATCTGCAAATTGAGCTTTGAATAGAGGGAGATTAATCAAATTCTTGATGGACGACATAGCTCTCGTGTGGTTGTGGTGTTAGTTTTCTTGCTAGAACCATAAAATCGAATCAAAAGGTATACACCCAACTCACTGATCTCATCACTGATTCTGAATTCTACCATTTTTCTTCCATTTCCATTTCTTTGGTGTGATTTGATTTGCATCATATGTTTTTTCTATGAGAAAACTTGTCATTGTTTGTGTATTTTGTTAAATTGGATTACTTGTTGGCTATGTTTTTCCTATGCTAATTCATGGAACGAAGTGAACTGTCCAAAGTGACCAAATGTTTGGGATTTAGGCATTTCTGGACACCGGAATAATTTGTAATTTGGGGGCTCGATGTATATATACATATATACTAGTGATTGGTGCAAATGCTATGTGTAGACACCCCATTTTTGACCGACCTTAAGACTCAGACGTCACCGATTGAGCGCTTGGTGATGTTGCATATCGTGCTCGTTCAGAGGTTTCAGAGTCTCGGCTGCGAGCCTTGCCTCCGGACTTCCAGGCTCTTTCGTGCTTTGCCTCGGTTTGCGAACCAGGCTCTATTTTCTCTATTTTCTCTTTCCGAGGGGAGGGAGAGGTCTCGTAGATCATCTCTCAGTGGCCGTAGGCTACGTTTCGCTGTCATAGGCCATTTTACCCGTTTGGAGTCCGGTTTCCGATTTTTCGGAGCCGTTGGCCGTGTGCCTCGGTTCGGGACTGCTTAACCACCTCCGTTTGCTCCGATTTTTGGCATGCAACTTATTTGCTCCCTTTTGAGGG
The DNA here is from genome assembly GCF_055761805.1 of Camellia sinensis. Lineage (NCBI taxonomy): Eukaryota > Viridiplantae > Streptophyta > Magnoliopsida > Ericales > Theaceae > Camellia > Camellia sinensis. The sequence goes on along the minus strand of NC_138975.1, from coordinate 118,181,527 downwards.
ACATTGTGGCTCGAGAGACCAACTTCGTGGTCGAACACCACTTCCGGTGCCTAACAGTCAGTTTTTGGGGCCTCGGGCTGCGTGTTTCGGCCCCCGAACCTCTATTTTGCATCGGTTTGAGTTCATTTTTGGCAGGGACCTCTGTTTCATTGTTATGAAGGTCGTAGAAGGGTGGGAGGCCATCAATTGTTCTGACGACCAGTTTTATTCCTCCATCGCCCTCCATCGCCCGTTTTTCTCACTTGAAAACCAATGTTGACCACCCTAAGGCCACTTTTTCCAGCCCTAAACCACATATTTGTGTTATACACACCTGGGAGGCCACCAATATCATATGGCCGGCCAGTAATTGTGTGTGACCCTTTTGAACCCCTCCTAAAAGTGGCCTTTTCTCTCTCCTGATTTACTTTCTCCAGTTTTTGACCACATGGTTGTGTTGTGCACACATAAGAGGCCACCAATCTGGGGTGGCCGGCCACTAATACTTCTTGAGCCTTTTGACCCTTGGCCGGCCGGCCATGGGGAGGGCCGGCCGGCCACCTGCAACTTAAATACCAGGCTGGCCTTGCTCCCCTCCTCTGGTACATTACAAATCTGTATTTTGTTTCCCCCCAGATTGTGTATCCGGGGGGCTGCACTTTTGGGGGGAAATTTGAAATCCATTTCCCCCTCTTTTTTTCCATACTCTTGCCTATATAACAGCACCTCCAGCTGCATTTCAAAGGGTTACAAAATTTGCTTTAAGGCTCTTGCATTATCTCTCTCTCTCTCTCTCTCTCTATTCCAAGCTCCAAAACCCCAAATCCCACACCCCTTTCTACACCACCACATAGCACCACACCACCACCATCCTTTCCAACACTTGGAGCTGGTTTTCCAAAGCTTAGGAGCACCTTTTCTCAAGCCAAAAGCTGCTGAAGCTTGGTCTACAAGGGTGAGTCTTCATTCTCCCTCTTTTGTGCTTTATTTTGTTCTATATCTAAGCCATACTTGCTTACATTTTGGGATCCGACCCTAATTGAAAATAGCATTATTTTGAGCTCCTTTTCGTGTTTGTTTAAGGGCCTCTCCCTGTTTGAGGCTTCCTTTTTACACTTGCTTCTTTACCTCTCTTGTATACCTCTTTCTTGCATAGTATTTTAGGCCTATTTGTATACTGTTTTGAGCTTGATTATAAACTGTAAAGTGTCTTATTTTGATCCCTTCTTCAACATTGTTGAAGGGATATTCACTGTTTGAGGCTTCCTTTTGTCACTTGCCTCTTTATCCCTCTTTTGGCCTTATTTTTGCATGTTTTGTTACCCCCTTGTTCTTGTATTTTTGGGCTCTGGTCCGAACTGTAAATAGCCTTGTTTTGACCCCCTCTTCATTTTTTATCAAGGGAATTTTTCTTTTTGAAGCTCCATTTTTGCTCTTTGTGTTTAAACCTCTTTTTAGGCCTTATTTTGCATAGTATTTTAAGCTTGCATGTGCACTGTTTTGGGTTTGGTCACTAACTGTAAAACACCATGTTTTGGGCCCCTCTTAAACTTTGTTGAAGGGACCTCCTCTGTTTGAGGCCAGAAACCATCACTTGCTTCTTTGTCTCCCGTTTGGCCCATTTCTTGCACAATAGTTTAGCCATACTTGTGTTTGTTTTCGTGGCTTGTTGTAAATTGTAAAGTGCTTCATTTTAAGCCCCTATTCAACTTTGTTGAAGGGATCTTGGCCATTTAGGGCCAGCAGCTGCTACTTGCTTCATTATCTCTCTTTTGGGGCCATTTTTGCATGTTAACTTAGCCCTATTTGTGTTCACTTTTTGGCCTTGATTAAAACTGTAAATATACTTTTTTTGGGACTGTCTTGATTCTGTCTTCACACTTCATGTTCAAATAATGCATGCTTTGCATATCCATAGGTCATTCCATGTACCTAATTTCGTGTTTCGGGTTCATTCCATGCATCGGGTGCCATGTTTCCATGTTTCGGGATCATTTTGCATCACATTTCAGTGCTGAAACTTGCATGTTTGCATACCATGTTCCATGCCCTGCCATGCCTTGTTAGAGTAGCATTTGTGCCTTAGGATCGGTTCTCGGTTTGCATGCATGTGTGCACGCATTTCGAGTGTCTCATTTTCATCTCATGGCCTCTTATGTGAGTGTGGCTGAGGTCCACTCATGTTGGTGTAAGTCTATTATGCATTGTGTATGCCATTTCATTTAATAGTATTGCGTATGCTAGGTTGTATGTTAGCGCATTGTGTATGCCATGTTATCTCGTGCATCGTGTATGCCATTTCATTGCATTGTGTATGTTAGGTTGTATCTTAGTTGCATTTCATGCATATCATGCATATTGCATCGTGCTTGGGATAGGAGTTAGCCCAAGCACGGGAAACGAGGGACGTTTCGTACTTTGAGTGACGGAACGTGTCTCAATTCCCTGTCCCCGACACTCTGGATTGCCCATGATGGAGTTAGGTCTTGTTGTGTTTTCATATGCATTCATTCTATATTGAGTTGCACAATTCGACTCCTCGGTCATCATGCATCGAGATGCGTGATTGGTGGCACGAGGATCGAGGCATGCATACATTTGTGAAAATACATTGCCATGCCCTTTTCCTGCTCTCTGTTGCAACAAATCAAGAATCAGTAGCCTTTCAAAGGCCTTGCACAGCATTCCGGCATCAATCGCAAACAGAGGCTAATTGGGGCATCGCAGTGGATTTCCGTGCCAAGTAACCCGAGCATGCATCATTCATCATCCGGAGCGGAGTCAAGGCAGTCCCTAGCTTGTATGCTAGTTTACAGCTTTCTTACTTTAATTTGTTAATCAATTAGAATTCTGTATTCATTCGGACTGTATTATTTATTTGGGACTGTATATCATTTATTCGGACCCTCTGTGCGAGGGCATAATTGTAATAAGTGTGCGTGTGTGTGATGCATGTCTTCCAACCCCACGTCTTTCTCCCTTTTATTTACCAGCTTATGATGGTTAGATTAGGGCATGTTTCAATTAGCATACAGTATGATAGCATGTTGCATTCATTCATCTATTTTGCATGCACCGGGCTCGGCGCATCATACTAACTGCATTTGTATTTCAATTCCAAGATTGAATACTTGTTAGCTGTTGCACCTCATATGCCATGTTTAGAATAGCTGAGCCTGCTATAGTTGCATTCTTGCATGTGTTGCATTAGGCATTTCAGCATATTTAGGATCATGCATGGATTTCTAACCTAGCTTCTATTTTGGCTTGGAGTACTCGGTAAGTTTTACGCTTTAGCATCCTTGCATGCGTGTGAATGACTGCCATGATAGCATGCTTACCATGAGGCTAATTGCTTATGTGATAAAACTGCCTGAATGCCTATGGGTGAAGGTTGGGTTATTTGGATTAGAACAATTCATCAAATGTGTGTTTTAAGCCCACTAGATAGTGACAAAATCATGTTTTCTAAGCCCACCCGAGGGTGGCAAATCCACGTCTTAGCCTACTTGCGGGTAGCACCATCAAACCATTTTCAAAATAAACAAACATGAAATGTTTTGTTCCAATTCAGACGATCCAGTCTATACTTGTATGCTGTGCGCATCATATAGTAAATCTAGGCTAATAACCGAAATAAGAACGCATAAAGTTTTCAAAACTAGATATCATGGTTAGTAGAGGCCGATCTTTGATCGGACGAGCGGGGGTGCTCACGAAGTGACATTCCCCAATCGTACCCAAGTTCCCGAGCCGAGGCAACTTTGGTGATGACGGACACGTGGCTTAGGCAAATGAGTCAGGGTTTCCTAAATTTTCCCAAAATAAAATATTTAGATGGCGACTCTGTATCTGGCAAAGCAGTCCATGTTTGGCACTTCTTTAAAAAAAATCTGTTTTCTCAAAATAATTTGCCGGATTTGGACTCTTTGGTTCAAATTACGAACCGTGACAATTTGAAAGTCCGAACTGTAGTGAGCCCAATACGAGCGGAATGGGACCTCATCCCTCTCGGGGCCGTTCGGGGACGTCTACAGTTTTTGGCGACTCTGCTGGGGAGTTAGAGAACTTGACTCGAACTCATGATATCTGGTTTTGACTACATTTATGTGTTTTTTTGCATTGCATTTGTATTGGTGCGCCTAGGACACCGTGTTTGCCATCTGCTATTCCTGAACGGTTTGCCGGAGGCTTGTCTTGTCAAGACATGACCATAAGGCTGACCAGTTGTGGGCTCTGCCAGTATGGGAACACAAACCCCGGTTTTACCGGGGCACCCTTTTTTACCATTCGACCTAGTGCATATTCGGAATCCATAGCGACCATTCCAAACTAGGACAGGTTGCTTACCCGATTATAAGTTGTTTGAAACCGCTGCGTGCGTAGTGAAACCCTAGCTCCTGACAAAATAGGACAGGGAAACCCTACCCCAACATAGGGGTGTTTTGGCTCTCACTTGTCTGCTATGTGCTTTTAGAGTGCGTCTCTATAAGAATGCATGTATCAGTCTACAAGTTTGGGCATCAGGCCTGCGGGCACCAGTTTAGTAGTTTGGGCATCAGGCCTGCGGGCATCAGTATCTGGGAATCAGTTTCACCTGAGGGTATCAGTTCACCGGTAGAATTTTGGGCAGAATTCAGTAGAGAGCACACTCATTCAACTATGCTCATATATGTTCAGGTGAAATCAGGCTGAGATTCTGCATGTTTTCTCTTTTGCTAGGGGGTAGTCTTGGAACCATAGTTTCAGAAGGCTCCGATATCCCCCGAGGTTCATCGGACTTGTGTTGATAGACTTTGTCAGGTCAGAGATTCAGTTCAAGGACAAATCAGTGTTCCTCCGCCAGAGGCAGGGTAAAAAGGGCCAGTTAGGCACAGATCACCAGTTCAGCAGTTACCAGATCGGTGGCCCTTATCCACCCTACTAGTGAATAGTCAGGCTGAGGCCTCAGTTTTTATCAGTTTTTAGTCACCTCACCAGTCAGTCAGCCGAAACAGCAGAACATGGCAGGGATGGAGGAAATGATGCGTCAACTCCAAGAAAGTATGAAACTCATGCAGCAAGACGCTGCCCGACAGACGAAATTTGCCAAACAGCAGGTTGCGATCATGGCCCAGCAGGCTGAGCTAATCACCAGATTGCAACAGCAAAACGGAGCATCTGCTTCGCATCAAGCTCCCCCCCACCAGTAGATCCAATACCCGGGGAGACGCAAAATGTCCAAGAAGGTACCGACATTCCGACAGGGCCGGCTCCGCCCTCAATCTTACCCCAGCTGTCTAAAGCACCAATCAACCCATCGGACTCTCCCTTTGAGTTCGAGGTAGACCATACAGCGTTGAAGTTGAGCAAGCTTGAAAAGTTGTTCAAAGAATCCCAGGGGGTAAAGTCCATCCCGGACATTGAGGACGGGTATACTGACGCAGCTGTGACGCTGCCGGACAGATTTAAGATGCCACACATCGATCGATTTGATGGATCTGGCGATCCCATAGTGCACCTCCGGTTGTTTTCGGACATACTAAGGCCGATGGGCCTCACCAGGCTGCAGAAACTTTCATTATTCGGTCGGACCCTGTCAGGTGTGGCCGCTATCTGGTATGCAAAATTAGAAGACGATGTCAAACGGAACTGGGATGAGATGGCCGAGGCCTTCGTTGCACAGTACTCCTATAACACGCAAATCGAGGTCACAACCCATGATCTTGAGATGACGAGACAGGAGCCTAAGGAGAGCTTCTTAGAATTCGTGGTCCGCTGGAAGGCCAAAGCCTCAATGATGACCATTAGGCCAACAGATAAGGATCAAATACGGATGGTTGTGCGCAACCTCCAGCCCAAACTAATGCAGAAAATGATCGTGCTCCCCTTCTCTACCTTTTCAGATTTGTATGAGATGGAAGTACAGATCGAGGATGCTATGAAGCAGGGCCTCATTGACCAGGAGAAGGAGTAGCCCAGGAGGGTGTTTACCCGCAGTTCGAATGCGACCACCAGTGGTGATGCAGCTGCAAGATCTTCTGAAGTGGGCATGGTCACCACCACCACATCAAAAAAAGCTACCCCATTCACCGGTGCATCCGGAAGTAGCTCACAGATGGCCAAATATCCACCCCGAGTCAAGAGGGTTTTCACCCCACTTTATATGCCTTTGTCAAAGGCTCTAGAGGCCTTAATCCGGAAAGGACATCTGAAACCATTGGAACAACGGCCTTTACCTGATCCTCTCCCTCCAAAGCATGACCATACTAGGTACTGTGTGTACCATCAACAAACCGGTCATGACACTGACAGTTGCTTTCGTCTGCGCCATGATGTACAAGATCTGTTTGACAACAGGGTCATCCCCGCGCCAGTCCAGCAAAGTCTATCGGCACTCGACCAGTGAACCTGTGGGGGATAATGTGACGGGATCGAGGGATGAACCACCTGCGGACGGCGTTCAGTTTATTTCAGATATGGTGTATGGCATGCACTGTTTTGAGCATTTGTCAATGCTAGCTTTTGTGCTTTCTGACTTAGGTATTGGGTCAGTCTTGTTGTTTTGTTTTGAGTCTGTCTTTTTGTTTTGAGTCAGTCTCTTTTTGTTTTGGGTCTGTCTTGTTGTATCAAGTCAGTTTTGTTGTATAGGAGTCGGGTGATTCCGGGGGGTGTTACCTCGAGCGTCACCATTTTGTTTTGTGTTTATCTTTTCATTTTGTTTTGAGTCTGTTTCTGCCAGGGAACCAGTTGTGCCGACAGATTTTAAATGAAACAGCAGTGATTTTCACGTTCTCGTATTTGCTTCTGTCTTGTGCCAATTATGCCGGAAGTTCTGAATGAGATGGCAGTATTTGGCTAAGAACTCTGCCTTTTCTGTGCCTTGAAGTCATTGTAATGACCTAAGTTTTTCAAAACTTTTTGAACGTCGCGATGAAAACAAAGAGGGAGGAATTCCTCGGGATTTGCAAAACTTTGATCAAACTGAGAGTAAGAGAGGCGTGCTAAGCCCTTAATGAATGAAATCATGCTTGTTAGTGTGAGTACTGAGAAGGACCCTAGCTTTGATCCAGATTGGTTCCACACTATCTTCGGCGCGAGCGATTTGTCGCTTTCTTAAAAACTTTCAAAAACAAAATGTTTTGCGCAGTCCTGTGAAGACTTGTGTGGAATCGCTCTTGAGATTGTGCAGCCTAGGATCGCTCTCAGCCTCAAGATTCAATCCATTTGTTTTCGAACCTTGGACCCATTCAGAACGTTCAACGGTCAACCGCCATGTAAGGCCTGTGTGGCCAGATTTGAAGCAGCCCTCGAACAAGAGGCACCAAAGTCAGATCAAGAAGATCAGATCTCATCAGAAGAAGCTTGTAAAGCTAGAACAGAAGCACCCCTCTAACTAGGGGCAAAAATGTCCGATGTGCTCGAAGAGCCGAAGATGGGTCCTTCAGCAAATCAATACAGCAGTCATTTTTCTAGACTCAGATGACTTCAGGATCTCAAACCATTTGGCATGGACTTGTTACATTTTTACCCTTTGAGAGGCTCGCTGGGCCGAAAACCCGGAAGGGCAACCCAGGCAAAAGTTAGAGCAAGAGAAAATACAAAAAAAATACAAAAGAAATGAAAAGAGAAAAATAATAAAAAAAAAAGAGAAAAAAGAAAAGAAAAGAATTGAAAAGGAAAGAAGAACAAAGCTCGCAAGGTCGAAAACCCGCAACGGGCACCTTGGCAAAAGTTAGAGCGCAAAAGGAGAGGTTAAATACCCGAGTGTACCTTAACCCCGAACTACGTAAGGCTTGATTCCCATCTTTGGGATACGTAGGCAACTTCATTCTGAAGTCCAGCCGTAAAACACTTCAAATTGACTGTGTCCATGTGATGGTTCTGGTCATCTTTGTCTTCAAACACTTAAAACACTTCAAATTTACTAAATAAAAGCATTACATGTAACATCAAATTAAATGCCCTACGGCTAACATCTTTCCAAGCTAACACTTGGACACAAAAATATGAGTTCTAACTCAAATACAAGTAAAGCCCTAGGCTTGAATGTTTACATGTACTAACAAATAAAAACAATTAACTAAAGACAATCTTCAAAATCCAAAAGCCAAATCCTTCCAAGCTAAGTCCTTGGAGGTAGCTTATCACCTGAACCTGAAAATGATGTTCCCATAAAGGGTGAGCCACAGCCCAGCAGAAAAATACTAAACTAAATATAAGCATTGAATAAAGCTATAGCATTCAATAGATGGTTAACCAAGATGATCAATTATAACTTAATACCATTTCATGACACTAATGTCTATGACATGTTTCAATTCCCATTATTATCAATATGGCTCAGAACCTGGCCAAACTTACAACAGTGAACCATATATCATATTCACATTACTTCCAATATCAACAACACAGATGAGACTCATGCTCATATCAAAACACTTCATACTTCCCGTTTGATACACATTTTAGTGCTGTATCAATAACATGTAAAAACACTTCAATATAATAAGCACACATGATAGTGATGCTAATGGAGTCCATCCCCTATCTCCTCCCAAACAAAATCCGGTTTAGAGGTCCATCCCCTATCTTCCCCTAAACCGTGGAGTACATCCCCTATCTCCTCCCAAACAATATGCATATGCAATGCTCAATCAATACATGTATTTTCTGTATTAATTCAATAGTCTAAAGTTATGACTTAAACAAATTGATTAGTTTCAATTTTCCCTAATCCACATGCAATGTCTACAACAAACACGACTATCCTCCACCAATAACCCAAAACAGTTATTTCTAGACTGAAAATAAATATATCAACAATTCGATAGGCGTGTGATTTAAATTATCCAACTACACCATTTAATCAATGAATTCCTCAATTTCAAGAATTTAACCAATTTCCCCAATTTCCTTAAATTAATTATACAAATTAATCTATTAAAACAACTAGGGTTTTCCCCAAAATTACCAAAGTACCCCCAACATATCAAAATACACAACTTTGAACAAAACTTATAAGATGGAGTAGGAAATCCCTACCTCGAAGTGAGGAACTCAAATGGAGATGATGACCAAAGACTAACGTGCTCCAAATCCCAAGTTTCTCAGATTAAAACGAAGCCCTCAACCCACTCTAACTTTTTAATAAAGGACTAAGGTTAGATACTCACCCTAGGTAGATCAATTCTTGAAGAGAAGACAAGTTTAGAGAGAGATAAAGAGAGAAAAACTCTCAAGGGGCGGTTTTTAAAAGTTAAGAAAGAAAGAGTAGGTCAAAAAGTGATCCAAAAAGTGAAATCTCGGACTGATGTAGTCGATTCCCCGCTCGAGCGTCCAAACACCCGCTCGAGCGTCGAATATGCACTCCCAGTACTTTTGCAGAACCAGGTCCCCGCTGGAGCGTCTAACTCCCCGCTCGAGCGGAACTCACACACTTACGCTCGAGCGTCCAATCCCACGCTCGAGCGTCCAACACTGCGCAGGAAATACTGGATGGGTGATAATCCCGCTCGAGCACCAAATCCCCCGCTAGAGCGGACAAACAACAAAAGAATCCCCGCTCGAGCGTCAAACTTCACGCTCGAGCGGACAGGTCAAAATCTGGGCAGCTAGTTTTGGCATCTAAACTCAACCGACCTGTAACAGACCTGCCCAACATATCCTATAACTCAAAATACAAAGAGATTAAAGGACAACAACAACCAATATAGAATGGCAGGATCCACGGACCCTAAGTCCGGATACAATAATCGAAAGGGAAAAGACCGGGGTCGCTATAACCTCCCCTCCTTAAAAGAATTTCGTCCCCGAAATTAAGTACAAGTTTTTTTTTTTTTTAAAAGAGTTTTCTCTATTTCCCACAATATGCCAACATTCTATTAAACAACCTGACCTAATACCGGTCAATCCCATCTCTTTTCAAGAGGCATTTCACATTATACATAACAACTTGCATTATCAACATTCATTTTCCTTTCAAATTCAACAGTTTTCAATATAAATAATTTCCATTTCCATATCATAATCAATCTCATGATATAACTCCAATTCTACAACACATTCAACAAATGCAGTGTTACACTAAACTTCCATTATGAGGCAAGTTTCAAAATACAACCATTAACCAAAACATAAACTATGTTTCACAGCTTAAGTTAAATTCAATACACTTAAGGTGCAATATTACAACAAAATAAGCAACATATGCTCAAGCATCTATAAATAGATCCGGATATTTCTCTCGGACCTCCAACTCGCGTTCCCAAGTGGCTTCCTCCGCCCCGTGATGTTTCCACAAAACCTTTACCAAAGGGATGGTCTTGCCTCGCAAAACTTGATCCCATCTATCCAAGACCCGAACCGGTCTCTCCTCATACGAGACATCCTTATCAACTACTAAATCGGTCCAATCCAACACATGTGATGGATTCGGCTCATACTTCCGAAGCATACCCACATGAAACACGTCATGTACTCCGGACAACTGCGGTGGTAAAGCTAAACGATAAGCAGCTTCTCCAATCCTCTCAAGGATCTCAAAAGGACCAATGAACCGAGGGGACAACTTCCCACTCTTCCCAAACCTCATCAATCCCCGCCTCGGTGATATCTTCAGAAAGACATGATCACCCACCTCAAACACCAAAGGTCTCCTCCTATGGTCGGCATAAGATTTTTGACGACTTTGGGCTGTAACAAGCCTCTTACGGATAAGCTCAACTTTCTCCGTCGTTTCCCTCACTAACTCCGGACCCAACAGAGGTGCATCACCCACCTCGGCCTAACAAACAGGAGATCTACACGGTCGGCCACACAAGGCCTCAAATGGTGCCATACCGATACTAGACGGGAAACTGTTGTTGTAGGAAAACTCCACTAATGGCAAGTGCCTCTCCCACGACCCGCTAAAGTCAAGAACACAACCCCGAAGCATATCCTCAAGGATCTGAATAGTACGCTCGGACTGCCCATCAGTCTGAGGATGATAAGCCGTGCTAAAGGTCAACTTAGTGCCTAAGGCACTCTGCAAACTCTGCCACAACCTGGCAGTAAAACGAGGATCTCTATCTGAGACGATCGTCACTGGGACCCCGTGCAACCTCACTATGTCCCGAATATATAAACCGACAAGATGGTCTACCGAATCTCTCACGCGCATAGGAATAAAGTGCGCCGACTTAGTCAGCGGATCTACAACCACCCAAATAGCATCACTACCCCGCTGAATCCTCGGAAGACCTACAACGAAGTCCATAGTGACATGTTCCCACTTCCACTCGGCAATAGGCAAGGGTTGCAACAAACCCGCTGGCCTCTGATGCTCGGCCTTCACTTGCTGACAAGTAAGGCACTTAGACACGAAAACTGTCACGCCCCAAACTCGCCCCTAGAAGTTTGGCAACGAGACCGGCCAGTAATCCTAGATTACCACAGGCCTTGCTATACAAATCATAAATAAAAGGGGCTCGCGGAAGCGAAAACAATAACCACTAATAGTCCAAAGAGCTGTGCATTTATATGTACATACATTACATGGCAAAAATGTTAATTTACCCACTACATTACATGCAATAAAAGATCATATACACATAGGCAAAAGCCACAGATACAACAAGACAAAGCTCACAAAACGGCCTTCCAGGCCTAGCCCCGACTCGGAGGCACCAAAACACCGGGTAGGCTTCAAAACGGCGGCTCGGCTCGGACTCCGCCTAGGCTTGACTTCCAGAATGCTCACCTATAAATACATATATACAAACAATGAGCTAAAGCTCAACAAGTAACATAACAGTAAAGAGGTTAGTGAACGAAGTCCGACATTTTCATAAATCCACAATAAATCAATCATAAACATATATCAGTCATCAGTCATCATAAGAACATACGTAATGGCATACTCCACAGAACCTTTCATAACAGTCTATCAGTCAACAGTCTACGAGATCTCGTAACTAGTCATGGGCTTGTCCTTCCATGCCGTTCCCCATGACTCATGACGCATGGGCCTGCATGTTCCCGCCCCCATGACCCAACTATCTATGGATGCCATACTAGATTCGCAAACTGGACATTCGTTCACAGAAAAACATTCTCATTTCAAAGCATAGCATAACGTAATACATTTAAAACATAGTTCATAATAACATATCTTTACAGAAATGTTACTCACAGTGGGTTTCCAAAACCGGTTGCACGGTCTTCGCCTCTTGACCTGCAATTATCAACATTATAACACATTTCTTCAATACACATTATCATTAAATCACTTAATTCATGCCATTCTATCATTTACTTCATTTCATGTTCATTCTAATCTTTCTTTACTCTATTTCATGATTATGAGATGCTAAATGATGCAATTAACATGTTAAAATCAAGTCTGCAACTTCTCCAAAATTTTCTTGAAAAAGGCCTTCTCGCTCGAGCGCCACTTTGTCCGCTCGAGCGTACTGTAAAAAGTCCCAAAACTGCTGGGAGGCTGTTTTCACCGCTCGAGCGGGCTTCCCTCCGCTCGAGCATACAGAGCAAAATCCGAATTTCTGGTTCTTCTTCCAAGCTTCATTCTCCTCTTAACAAAATCACTTTCCACATTTATGAAATCCAAGACCCAAAACACTTAAAACCCATCTTAAATCAACATCAAAACTTCAAATCAAAACCCATATGGAACAATAGAAGATTAGATCTTGGAGTAAAATAGAAAATCATAAACTTGAGCATAAAAGCTTCATTCTTAAATCCATGGAGGTTCTTCCTCAAAATGTGACAAATATAACCACAAATCATCTATTCATGCCATGCATGCTCAAATTAAACATAATTTCCCCTTCAATCCATTTATTTAACATGAGATTAAGGATGATTCAACCTTACTTCAAGAATTTAGAGAAGATCCTTGCCTTGATTCTTTAATTGAGGAGGATTTAAGCTTGATTTCCCCTTTTCTTCTATCTTCTTCCCCTTGGTTTCTCTCTTCCACAAATTCACTCTCTCTCTCTCTTAGATATTTTCTTTTCTTTTGTTTTGAGTCAAAGAGTCAACATCCTTATCTATGTATAGATATATCACACAAAAAAAAGTAAAATAGAATTGTGCCATAATCTTGAGCCAAACATGACTTAGTGATTCAGACGAAATTCAGTCCTCAATTTATTTTCCCAAATGGTTCTAAAAATTCCCGGTATCACATAGGCGTGTTCAATTTCGTTTTCTGAACCCATTACGGTCATCAATTTCAGTCCCAAAGTTGTAGCCTCAACAGATATTTTTTTCTAATTCAAACAGATATTCTTCAATTAATTCGCATAAACACATAATTAATTACCGCTAATTGTAGCATGTATTTCGGGGTCATTACAAAAACTGCCACATCTCTCTTCATACCCCGCCACCAAAACTGGCGGCCCAAATCCTGATACATCTTAGTACCTTCCGGATGCACCGCAAGGCATGAATGATGGAACTCTCGGAGTACCTCCTCTCGGCAAGATTCCGGCACAAACAGACGGTCTCGGTATCTCACACTCAGGTCAGGATACACCGTCAAACCCTTCTCACCATTTCCACTGGAAATCTTTTCTCGAAGAGATTCTATCTCAAGATCACCTCTCTGAGCCTCTAACACTCGAGTCACAAGTGTCGGCTGCGCAACAACAGAAAACAAGGCTGCAGCCCCAACGGATTCGCCCAGAAGCAAATCAAACTCCCCAAGTGCATCTAACATCTCCCATTCTCGAATGGCTGTACTAGCTATGTCACCAACAGATTTCTTGCTAAGGGCATCAGCCACTACATTAGCCTTCCCCGGATGATAATGTAATTCAAAGTCATAATCCTCAATAAACTCCATCCACCTCCTCTGCCTCAAGTTCAAGTCTTTCTGTGTAAACAGATATTTCAAACTCTTATGATCTGAGAATACCTCGAACCTCTCACCATAAAGATAATGCCTTCAAATCTTCAAGGCAAAGATCACAGCTGCTAACTCAAGATCATGCGTAGGGTAATTCTTCTCGTGTATTTTCAACTGACGTGAGCCATAGGCAACCACTTTCCCCTCTTGCATCAACACACAACCCAGACCCTCTCGTGAGGCGTCACAATAGACTGCATAACCTAACCCTCTCTCTGGAATAATTAAGACCGGAGCAGTGGTCAGTCTAACTTTCAACTCCTGGAACGACTTTTCACAAGTCTCACTCCATACAAATTTGACTCCCTTCCGAGTCAATCTAGTTAACGGTGAAGCTAACCTGGAGAAATCCTTCACAAACCGGCGGTAATACCCAGCTAATCCCAGAAAACTGCGGATCTCAAACACATTCTTAGGCTGTGTCCAATCTTGCACTGCCTCCGTCTTGGATCTATCAACAGACACCCCTTCCCTAGAAACCACATGGCCTAAGAACTTCACCTCTTCTAGCCAGAACTCACACTTCCCAAACTTAGCATAAAGCTGATGGGCTCTAAGTAATTCAAGCACCACTCTCAAGTGTTCCTCGTGCTCTTCCTCTGAAGGTGAATAGATAAGGATATCGTCCACGAAGACGACTACAAAACGATCTAAAAATTCCCGGAATATCCGGTTCATCAAATTCATAAATACTGCCGGTGCATTGGTGAGCCCAAATGGCATCACCAAAAACTCATAGTGGCCATACCGCGTACGGAATGCCGTCTTCGGAATATCCTCCTCCCTGACTCTCAACTGATGATAACCCGATCTCAAGTCTATCTTCGAGAAACAACGGGAACCCTTCAACTGATCGAACAGATCATCTATACAAGGCATAGGGTACTTATTCTTAACCGTAGCCCGATTCAATTTCCGGTAATCTATACAAAGTCTCAAAGCACCACCTTTTTTTTTAACAAAGAGGGTCGGTGCTCCCCAAGGCAAAACACTAGGACGTATATAGCCCTCATCGATATTGTCCGCTTTGGGTCACGCCCGCACGGATTTGTTCTTCCCAGTGGGTCACCCATCCTAGAACTACTCCAGCCTAAGCACGCTTAACTGGGGAGTTCTAATAGGGATTTCACCACTTGGGCGATGCTATATAAGGGTCCAGGTTTTTACTTTTATAGCCTAGGAACTCCCCCTCCATTCCCGATGTGGGACACCGGGGCCTTACAATCCACCCCCCATAAGGCTGCACGTCCCCGTGCAGTAGCCTGCCAGCTCGCAAGCCCACCCACATGCACCGAGAGACGCCAGGGGCCCACACTCGGTACTCCGAAGAGTTGGCTCTGATACCAAGTTGTAATGCCCTCAAAATAAACCCATTATATGTATAACATTGACATGCAATAATTAAAGGAAACAATTCATTAATTCATTCATTAGAGTATTACTAAATAAAAGCATTACATGTAACATCAAATTAAATGCCCTATGGCTAACATCTTTCCAAGCCAACACTTGGACACAAAAATATGAGTTCTAACTCAAATACAAGTAAAGCCCTAGGCTTGAATGTTTACATGTACTAACAAATAAAAACAATTAACTAAAGATAATCTTCATAATCCAAAAGCCAAATCCTTCCAAGCTAAGTCCTTGGAGGTAGCTTATCACCTGAACCTGAAAATGATGTTCCCATAAAGGGTGAGCCACAGCCCAGCAGAAAAATACTAAACTAAATATAAGCATTGAATAAAGCTATAGCATTCAATAGATGGTTAACCAAGATGATCAATTATAACTTAATACCGTTTCATGACACTAATGTCTATGACATGTTTCAATTCCCATTATTATCAATATGGCTCAGAACCTGGCCAAACTTACAACAGTGAACCATATATCATATTCACATTACTTCCAATATCAACAACACAGATGAGACTCATGCTCATATCAAAACACTTCATACTTCCCGTTTGATACACATTTTAGTGCTGTATCAATAACATGTAAAAACACTTCAATATAATAAGCACACATGATAGTGATGCTAATGGAGTCCATCCCCTATCTCCTCCCAAACAAAATCCGGTTTAGAGGTCCATCCCCTATCTTCCCCTAAACCGTGGAGTACATCCCCTATCTCCTCCCAAACAATATGCATATGCAATGCTCAATCAATACATGTATTTTCTATATTAATTCAATAGTCTAAAGTTATGACTTAAACAAATTGATTAGTTTCAATTTTCCCTAATCCACATGCAATGTCTACAACAAACACGACTATCCTCCACCAATAGCCCAAAACAGTTATTTCTAGACTGAAAATAAATATATCAACAATTCGATAGGCGTGTGATTTAAATTATCCAACTACACCATTTAATCAATGAATTCCTCAATTTCAAGAATTTAACCAATTTCCCCAATTTCCTTAAATTAATTATACAAATTAATCTATTAAAACAACTAGGGTTTTCCCCAAAATTACCAAAGTAC
Organism: Camellia sinensis; assembly: GCF_055761805.1. Lineage (NCBI taxonomy): Eukaryota > Viridiplantae > Streptophyta > Magnoliopsida > Ericales > Theaceae > Camellia > Camellia sinensis. Next base: position 118,165,155 of record NC_138975.1, on the reverse strand, counting down.
CCCCAACATATCAAAATACACAACTTTGAACAAAACTTATAAGATGGAGTAGGAAATCCCTACCTCGAAGTGAGGAACTCAAATGGAGATGATGACCAAAGACCAACGTGCTCCAAATCCCAAGTTTCTCAGATTAAAACGAAGCCCTCAACCCACTCTAACTTTTTAATAAAGGACCAAGGTTAGATACTCACCCTAGGTAGATCAATTCTTGAAGAGAAGACAAGTTTAGAGAGAGATAGAGAGAGAAAAACTCTCAAGGGGCGGTTTTTAAAAGTTAAGAAAGAAAGAGTAGGTCAAAAAGTGATCCAAAAAGTGAAATCTCGGACTGATGTAGTCGACTCCCCGCTCGAGCGTCCAAACACCCGCTCGAGCGTCGAATATGCACTCCCAGTACTTTTGCAGAACCAGGTCCTCGCTGGAGCGTCTAACTCCCCGCTCGAGCGGAACTCACACACTTACGCTCGAGCGTCCAATCCCACGCTCGAGCGTCCAACACTGCGCAGGAAATACTGGATGGGTGATAATCCCGCTCGAGCACCAAATCCCCCGCTCGAGCGGACAAACAACAAAAGAATCCCCGCTCGAGCGTCAAACTTCACGCTCGAGCGGACAGGTCAAAATCTGGGCAGCTAGTTTTGGCATCTAAACTCAACCGACTTGTAACAGACCCGCCCAACACATCCTATAACTCAAAATACAAAGAGAAAGGACAACAACAACCAATATAGAATGGCAGGATCCACGGACCCTAAGTCCAGATACAATAATCGAATGGGAAAAGACCGGGGTCGCTATATATTTGGACTCTTGATGTCTACTATTTGGATGTTGAATGAGAAAAGAAGAGAATATATGAATGGGTACCGTTGATTGTCACCACTGCCGAATCAGCTTCGCTGTATCGTCGAAGTGTGCACAGAGAGAGAGATTGAAACCCTACCATTCCCTTCTATTCCCTTTGGAATTCTCTATCTTCTCCCTCTCTTCTCGTTTTCCTCTGAATACAATGAGATGAGGCTTGGGTGTGTCTATTCAGTAAAAGGGTCGGTCCAGTCTTTAAAAAAAAAAAAAAATTTGAAAAATGCAAAATGACGTAGTTTCGTTTGCTAATTTATTGACGACAAAAATCATTCTGTCGCCATAAGTACCGTTCATCTTTTCCGCGACTATTTCATTTCAGTCGCCAAAACTTTACAATCGACGATCAAAATTTCGTCGCTAAATGTTAATTTGGTCGCGAAAATATTTTTGGCGCTCCTGCCAAAAAAATTAAGTTGGCGCCAAACCTTTTGGCGACTAAAAATATTAACTCGTCGCCAATAGTGTACTTTTTGGCAACAAACAATTATATTGTCGTTGATTATGTAAAATTGGTGACTAATTTAAGTTTGGTTGCTAAAAAACGTTGCAAAAAATGTTTTTTGTTATAGTGATTATTTATTCATATATATAATATATCATAAATAAATAAATTATATATTTTGCAGGCATCCCTACTATGTCATGTTCTACATTTTTAAAAAAATTTATATGAACTTTTATGTGTTATTGTCCTGTCACATGTCTGTATCCATGCCCTTTAGGCATATGAATAACGACGTGAAGGTAATTAAACCCCTCAGCAAAATACACAAATTCATTCATTCAAGCACCAAAAGGAAGCTTAATTCTAAAACTTACTCACAAGTTCGTCTATGTTAACTATAAAAAAGGGAGCTCCCTAGAGTCATCATCTTCTATTAGCGCAACGGGTATCGTGATAATCCCGTGAACTCTTTAAATTTTAATATTTTTAAATTTAAGTGTAAATTATAAATACATTATTAATATTTGCTTAAAATATAAATTACCTCTTATGATTTGAAATATTAAAAATACTCCCTTATTAGAATTTTTTATTTAACAGAGTTAACTGCAAAAATAAAATTTCTAATTGTTCTCTTATATAATAATAAAATTAATTGAATTATTAATTGAAATAAATTTCGATCATCATTAAAAATTGTTAATTAACTTGATAGTTTATTAATAAAAGAGATTAATTGTTATGAAATAAAAAATTTAAGAAACGAAATGTAAATTTTAAAATTATGAAAAATATTTTATATTTTAAATAAAAAAGATATATATATATATATAAATTTTTTTTAAAATTTAAATATGAGAGATGAAACCGACGATAATTTTCCAACGCGGTAATTGCATTGAAATGGGAAGGAAAGTAAAACTAACGCAAATCTGGTGCACTATATGTTGAACACGTTGGGTTAGAGTATCTCTAACGATTGAACAAATTTGGGTCATTCAATAGTGAAAATACAACGATAATGAATAGTATTTTGGTGAAAGACCCAGCGCATTCTCAGTTTAGTGAAAAATTTGGTGAATTCTCAATCTGATATCGTTTTGGTGAAACTGTTAGAGACAAAAAAAACTGTCATTTTTTACCAAATTCAAATTTGATGATGAATTTGGTGAACTATTGGAGATGGTCTTAGGTTGGCTGGGGTCGGATCCATATGTTCAACACAATAACGTTTGAACCACTCACTTTTTCCGACACTGTACTTTCTCTTTTTCTTTTTAACGTTTGATTTGGTAATTTAATATTTTAGATTAAAAGTCAAAAAATTATTTAAAAAATTAAAAAATTAATAATTTATATCAAAAAATTAATTTTTTTTATTATTTACACATTTTTTTCTTAAAAAATTAAAAAGTTATTCTAAATATATTAATTTTTTTATCTCATATTTTAACTAAAAAATTAAAAAATTACTAAACTAAGATATTAGCAAATAAGTCCACTAATTTTATAACATTATTATAGTGAATAATTTAATTGCTCCTTTAATATGTGTTGTGAAAGATAATCTTAAGGTCTATTTTGACAATATAATTAAAAGTTAATTTTTTTATTTTTTTATTTTTTAAAATTATATCACCTTTTATTTTTTATATGTTTTTTAAAAAAAATTAAAAAATTAATTTTTAATCTCCTTTTCAAAATAGACCGCTTATCTTTCTCAACACATTGGAGAAGATATTCACCCAAAAAAACACATATTGAAGAAGCAATTAAATTAGACTAATGTTAGATATTTCAAAATTTTATTAAAATGTTTACTAAATGTCTTACATGGATGTGAAATCCACATAATGTGAGTCGCATGTAAAACATTTGGTAAAATTTTTAATAAAATTTTTAGAATCTTTAACATTTTTAATTAAATTATTCACTGTAATAATGTTATACAGTGAGTGGATTTCTTTAAAAATAAAAAAAAAGATTGGGAGCTCTAAATATAGAGTTTTGAGAGAGCTCTAATAAATTGTCCCTCACCCATGATATAATTTTTCTTTATTTATTTATTTATTATTATTATTATTTTTTGTTACAAGAAAATCCTCTCACTCGGTCCAAGGCAGCGCCCCTTGAGGAGAAGCTTATCCCGACCTCCCAAGGCAAGCTCCGCTTAAGTCAGGACTCGCGCAACGGGGGAGAATTAAATCCACACCAAGTAGCGCAACGGGGGAGAATTAAATCCACACCAAGTAGTTGATAAGGCATCCTTGAGGTCAATCTTAAATCAGGACTCGCACAGCGGGAGAGAATTAAACCCACACCAAGTAACTGATAAGGCATCCTAGCTTATCCCGACCTCCCAAGGCAAGCTCCGCTTAAGTCAGGACTCGCGCAGCGGGAGAGAATTAAACCCACACCAAGTAGCTGATAAGGCATCCTTGAGGTCAACCTTAAGTCAGGGAGAATTAAACCCACATCAAGTAGGTGATAAGACATCCTTGAGGTCAACCTTAAGTCAAAGGAAATTAAACCTACACGGGAGAGAATTAAACCCACACCAAGTAGCTGATAAGGCATCCTTGAGGTCAACCTTAAGTCAGGGAGAATTAAACCCACACCAAGTAGGTGATAAGACATCCTTGAGGTCAACCTTAAGTCAAAGGAAATTAAACCTACACCAAGTAGCTGATAAGGCATCCTTGAGGTCAACCTTAAGTCAGGACTCGCACAGCGGGGGAGAACCAACTGTGCTCAAGTAACTGATAAGGCATCCTTAAGGTCAACCTCCTAACCAACTGTGCTACGTTCAGAAGATTAGCTCAAAGAGGAGTTGAACCCAGGACCTAGAGGCTTAAACTCCAGGCCCTTACCAAATTGCCACTGACACTGGGTTATTTATTTATTTATCTTAATACCAAAGTGTATAGAACTTTGATTAGAGCGCTAAATTTAAACGATATACAAGTGAGTGGAGTGCATGTGAAATGAAGGTGACCCTGACGAGAATTAAAAAATATGCTATTTCCGTCAAAACAAAAAGTGAGTGGAGTGCATGTGAAATGAAGGTGACCCTGACGAGAATTAAAAAGAAAAAGATGAAGTACAGTGTTGAAAACAGTGACTGGTTCAACGCGTTCAACGAATCTTTTGGATGTTTACGTTAGTAGCATGGGGGAAGATGATTACAAATTAATTTTTTTTTAAATATATATAAAAAATATAAGAGATAATATAATTTAAAATAAAAAATAGAGTAATGATTCATCCTCCTTTTTCCCCATTCCCTTTGACCCCCTCTCTCTCATTGGTTACCTTTTCTTTTTCTTTTTCTTTTTTTTCCTACTTCTCCAATCACCACATGTCACGTGGCAAAAGGGGGTGAGGGGGTGACCCCCAAAAGGGGGTCCCAAGCATTATTCTAAAAAATATTTGAGGACTATAATTTTTGTGACTTAAATTGACTCGAAATTGTTAAAATGACGTCTCGTTTTTTACAATTTCAAAGTTGTTTTGTACTCAAAACGACGTCGTTTTGACAATTTCGAACCATTTGAATCACAAAAATTATGGCCCTCAACCATTGCTGATTTAAAATAGATTAAAAATTAATTTTTAATTTTTTTTAATTCTTCCCAAATTGAGCTTTAATTAAGAAAGAAATTTTTTTGGCAGGAGAGTATAACTTTTGTATTTAAATTAGGTTGTGTTTTTTATTCTTTAAGCTTGTTTTGAGAAATTGATTAAAAATTATTTTTTTGATTTTTTCTGAAAAAACATATAAAAAATAAAGAGATGATGTGACTTAAAATAGATTAAAAGTTAAAAATTAACTTTAGCCAAATTCCCAAAATACCATTGAAGATTTATATTATGAGTCTTACTAACAAAGTGTCTCTAGGATGCAAGTAAAAGACAAAAATTTTAAAGAATACAAGAAATTTTTATTAAATTCAATATATTTTTATTGAAATTAATATAATTTTTAACATTTTCATATAATTTAAAAATATTTTATACATAATTCTCAATATTAAATAATACATAAAAAAATACTGATTAGTATTTGTCTTATATTATAACTCTTCAGTAGTGATTGATATCACATCTACACCTATTGAATCATAAATCATATGCATTAATTTAAAAAATTTGAATCTTGACAAATTATACAATAGTATAGGTTATTTATAATAATCACATGTCCTAATAAAATTAGAGTGATAGAATAAAGTCACAACTAAAGTTTGTCTTCATCGTCTTTTGCTGCCTTTTTTGTTTGGGGGAAAATTACTCGGTAAATTCATAAAGTTATTATAAATTTATAAAATAAATTTTATAATTTTAATTATTATAAATTAATAATATTTTTTATCAAATATTATTAAAAATATTATTAATTGACAGTTTGAAAATTTTTTCACAAAAATATACTAATTATAAATTTTAGCGACACATTAACAAAATCATCACAAAAAAAGTTGCTAATTTTCAACTTTCACTAATAGTTTAAAAAATTTGTTGTAGAAAAACGTCACTAATGGTAAGTTTTAGTGATAATTCATTAAAATCGTGACAAAAAAGTCACTAATTATCAATTTTTAACAACTTATACAAAAAAACAGTCACAAAAAAATATCTTTATCAATGATTTTATTATGACTTATTTTTAATAAAATTTGATAAAATTAAATCTAACTATTAGAATCCATTGATAATTTACCTAAAATTAAAGTAACAGAATAAAGTCACCACTAAAGTCTCCGTCTTCATTGTCTTTCGCTCCCTTTTTGGTTTGGGAAATTACTCGGTAATTTCATAAAGCTATTGTAAATTTATAATTTTAATTATTAATATTTATATATTTTTTTACTTATTTATACCATTCACCTTGTTTGGTTTCCATTCCCAGAATTTACTTTTTAAAAAATTTTATTTTTTTATTTTTCATATATATTTTTTTATTTTCATTGAATTTTTTTAATATTTTAAGCAATTTTTAAACATACCTAACACAAATACACTTAAAAATTATAATATTTGTGAAAAAAAATCTTTAAAAAATTCACAAAAAAATCAAAAATACAAAAATTTAGTATATTTTTCATAATTTTATGTGTTTATTAAGTTTTGAAAATAAAAAAAAAATCTAATTTTTTTTAAAATATTCACTAAAAATAAAAATATATAAAAAAAATAACAAAATTTAAATTTTCAAAAAATTAAATTCAAAAAATTAAAACCAAATTATTTTTTACATTGAAAACTTTTCCTTTTATTTTTCGTAAATTGTTGCCACCTCTATATTAACGCATACAAACATTTCACACGTTTGAATGACACCCATCAGATCGTGTTCTCAACGTGTGAGCCCAGTCCCATTGTCCCGCGTTGGGTTGGGTCCCATCCCACATGTTAATTTGTAAATCACATCGTCCTGCGTTTTCGTATGTGGTATGTAATAAAAAATTATATAGATTATATACTTTTTATTTAAAAAAATTGACACTCAAATTCTATGATCCAAATCATTCTAGAGTATTATGTATAAATAAAAAAATTAAATTAATTTAATAATTGTAATTTTTTTATACTATATAATTTATTTATGAAAAAAATAAATGATTAATTTATATTTAAAATTTAATCATCTATTTTATTTTTTGGATAAATTACAAATACACTCTTGGCATTGGTTTAAAATATAAATTATCTCATATAGTTTTGAAAATTATATCTCACTCTTTGAAGTTTCTAATCACACAATAAATAATCACTTTTATGAGTGATAAATTATCAAATCAATTAATAATTTTTAATAATATTATAAATATATTTCAATTGACGATTTAAATAATTTTATTATTTTATATGAGCGTAATTGGAAATTTTATTTTTTTTATTCATTCTCTTAAATAAAAAATTCAAAAAAAAATAATATTTGTAATTTTTAAAATTGTAAAGACAAATTATATTTTAAATAAACTGAAGAAGTACATTTATATTTTACCCTTTATTTTTTTAAGATAAATAAGATAAAATTTAAAAAAATGAAAACAGGAATAGATGATGTACTGTCCATAAATCAACTCCATCACAAAGTTGTGCAACCCCTACTATTTCTAAGAACTGTGTCTCAACTAATCTCTCTCTCTCTCACTCTCTCCAGTCTCTACACTCACCCCACATCCCAACCCCTTCTCTTCTCCAACCTTCATCCTAGGTTACCATCTTCTCTTTAAACCCAGATTTTGTTGGGTTGGGAGGGAGTGGGTTTGAATTCAATTGAAGTACCACAGTTTGATAATGGAAGTGCCTGCTGTGTCCTTCATTATCAAAAGACTTGGAGTTTTGTTAACTGAAGAAGCAAAATTCTTATACGACGTAAGCAACGAAGTTCAACAAATCTGTGTCGAGTTGAATCGAATGCAATGCTTCTTACAAGACGCAGATTATGCAATACAATCTGATCTTGTAGATGCGAGGGTCAACAACTGGTTTGCGGAAATCAGAAAACTTGCTTATGAAATCGAAGACATCCTCGAAACTCATGTCATCAAAGTTTCATCCAAAAGGATCAAAAAGGGTTTCCAAAACACCCTTATAAGATTTACTTGTATCTACAGGGAATGGCTAGACGGTTACGACGTCGGAATTGAGATCTATAACATTACAGACATTATCAGTGCCCTCACCGCTAGTTTGCGTACTTACGGCTTGAAAAGTACAGGTGAGCCAGTTCAAGTGGTGATTTTAAATTTAAGTTTTTATTTATTAATAATTTGAATTATTGATATATTTTTATTTAAAGTATATTTTTCTCTCTTTTGAGATTCAAAATTATTACCAATTAAAATTTGAAACTTAAATTATGTTAATATATTCCATTACTCTTTCGTGTGACATAATCAATTTTAGGAAAGATTAATATTTTATATTTTAATTTTTCAGTTAAATTTAGGAAAAATTAAAAAGATATCTCCCTACAAATTTGTGTAAGAATTTAAGACCAACAATTTACTTGCAAGTTAAAATTCTAGAAAATTGAAATCTTAAAGTAATAATGACAACTTTAACATATATAGTCCCAAATGTCCTCATGATCTTAAAAATCCTTACGTCGTTGCACTCTCTTATGAACATTTATGTTGTTGGAGTGATTTCCAAATTTTAAAATTTAATATATATCTTTTTTTTTTTTGTAAAATTTATACTTTTAGAAATTTCATTGACTTAGTCTGATTGATTGGTTATCGAAATTTCACTGGCTAATTAAAATTTTACTGACCTGTCTTAGGTCAATAAAATTTCATCAACTTTTTTTTTTTATTTTAAAATTTTGTATTCATCATGGATATTGTTTTACAGATTTTGATGAAACGAACAAAAAATACAAATTTTATAAATAATAAAAATTTAGATCAAAAGTTATATAATTTTGAAATTTTTAAATGAGTTAAAAAAAGTAATAGGTGATACATGAAGCGGTATAGTCATAGTGGGAGAATTTTTGTCACCGTATATTTTGAAGGACCTATATTATTATTATAAAAAATTGTGTTGCCTTTATATTCAAAAACAATATTACTAGAAATCATAAGCAAAAAATCCTGTAAATTTATAGAAACATATAAATTAATATTTCACAATTTTAACCTCCACTTTTTTTAATATATATTTTATAAAGGATGTTTTGTTATATGGTGAAAAATGATTCATAAAATAGAATTTTTATATACAAAATTCATACAAATTATGTGACACTGTTATTTTTGGACCATAAAATGAGTTTTTTTCCTCTTTAAAATGATCACAAAAGAAAAAAAAAATCATTTTATGTGAGTTTTTTGTATGAAAATTCTATTTCTACAACATTATTATTGAATATCAACCCTTAGAAAAACTAAACTAATATTGCTATAGGTGAAGAGGTCATAAGACGTTTGGCATTTGAGAGGCAACAAGAATTGAGGCAACAAGAATTGAGGCAATCGTATCAACATGTTGTTGAAGAGGACTTTGTTGGGTTTGAGGAAGACTTGAACAAGGTTGTGAAACATTTGCAGAGAGTTGGTGACTGTACTCCTGGTCGAGTTGTCTCTATTTTTGGCATGGGTGGTTGGGGGAAGACCACTCTAGCTAAAAAAGTATATCATCACAAAGATGTCCGGAGTCACTTTGAAGGTTTGGCATGGGTATGCATATCTCAGCAGTATAAAAGAAGAGATATTCTAGAAGAAATCTTCATCAATCTTGTTCCAGAGAGGAAGAAAGATGTTGTTAGGATGACATATAATGAGTTGTTTGAGCAGCTTTATAAAGTCCAGCAAAGTAAAAAATGCTTAGTTGTACTGGATGATATTTGGTCAATAGAGGCTTGGAAGAGCTTGGAACCGGCCTTCCCAAATGGAAACACAGGTAGTAAAATATTGCTGACGACTCGTCATAAAATATTGGCTTCACTGATAGATCCATACTCTATCATCCATGAACTCCGGTGTTTAAATGACGAGGAAAGTTGGGATCTACTTCAAAAAAAATCATTACTAAGAAGAGATGGTAGAGGTAATATTAATCAATCCACATTGCTATATATTTTGATACAAATTAAATTATTTCAATGTTAGTTTTCATATCATCTGTGTGATCTATTATCATCTAAAAAGATTAATGACCCATGGGTTGAAATTTGGGAGAGGTATGGAAAATACTTTAGCTCTACTGGCCATGGGGTCATGCCAAATGTATTTAGAATATTCATTTAGGAAAACTACATAAAATTGAAAACCTAGGGATTACTTTACAGTGAGACAGAAAAAAATTTTTTTACACAAACATGCTTGCATCTCCATAATTTTACACAAATATTAGATACTTCCAGAGTACTATATTATCTACATGATCTAGTATCGGCCAATGAGAAACCGCAACACACTAAATAGTCATCGTTTGTCTCCTACCTACCCCACAAAGATGACTTAACATGTTTCATTCATAAAAGATTTTGTTATGCAATTAATTTGAAGCACCATATATCACTAATTATATATTAAAATTTGAACGACTTATGTCATGTATGACAACTTTGTACTACTAGCTCGAAGAATGGAATCTGAAAGAAGGTACATACATCACTCTTTCTACTTTTTTGTATGCCTTTTTATAATAAGTTAAAATCAACTAAAATAGCAAATTTCCAAAAGGGGCCACAGTTCACTTCTTGCCCCTTAACATCACTCTCTCTGCACCAAAGGCATGCATGAATTTGAGAAATCCTATTTCTTCTTCTTTGTTGATATAGAACTTTTGATTGAAAAGATGCAAGTATCAATGTAAACAGTGCTGACGTTGCGGCAAAGTTGAGGATATGACTGTTTTGGAATTCAAAAATTGGTTGAAAAAAAGGGTTCTAAAAAACTATCCCTTAAATAGAAACAAAAAAGCTTGTTGATGTAGTAAATTATTTAAAAACTCATGGATGATGCAAGTATCAGTGTAAACAATGCTAACTTTGAGGCAAAGTTAAGGAAACGGCTGTTTTGGAATTCAAAAATTGGTTGAAAAAAAGGGTTCTAAAAAACTATCCCTTAAATAGAAACAAAAAAGCTTGTTGATGTGGTAAATTATTCAAAACTAATGAATGATTAATTTCTAAATATATAGTTTGTGTATAAAATGTTATAGACTATCCTTATTACAGTTGTTTATGGGGAAATCAACTTATTAAAATTGAAATTGATTAAATCTTACCTTTGGTCAACTTTGTCACAAAAATGATTTGATGGATTTTATTGTTAAATTGAATTATGCAAGTTTGATTAGTAATTTCACAACTAATAATTTGAGTTTTATACTTGAGAATACAAAAGTTCAAAATTTTTAAAATAAAATTTAAATTACCAATCGATTTGATTTTGCCAAAAAAACAAAAAACAAAAAAAAAAGAAAGAAAAAAAGTTTAAAAATCAATCCATATTACAAGCTCGCTTTAGAATTATCTATCTAAATATGTATAAAAGGCCCCTGTTAAAAACTTGATTTGGGTCTTGAAAAAGTCGGCAAATTTCCCTTTTTTATTGCTTATTCATACAAGCATTCATTAGAGTTTTTATTTTTGTTGTTTTATAGACTCTAGGCAATAATCTATTTTTTTGTTGTTTTTAAATTTTGCATTTTGTTTTTTTTGTAGACTCGAGAGTGCTTGACACATACAAGGAGGCATTAGGGAGGAAAATGGTAAAGCTATGTGCTGGTGTACCGTTAGCAATCATTGTGCTTGGTGGACTTTTGGCAAGAAAGCATACATTAGTGGAATGGGAGACTGTATACCAAAAAGTTCGTTTGCATGAATGGAACGGCAAGCTAATACAACGTGACAATGTAGTATCAAAGGTGTTAGCTTTAAGCTACCATGACTTGCCTCATCAATTGAAGCCATGTTTTCTATATTTTGGTCACTTTTTAGAGGATTGCGAGATAGATGCTGAAAGACTATATCACTTATGGATAGCTGACGGTATAATTGTAGATGATGATAGAGTGGGGAATGAAGCAATAATGGATGTGGCAAAACGTTACTTGGGTGCACTAGCACAGAGGTGCATGGTTCAAGTACAAGTACAAAAGTATACTCAAAGGATCAATTATTGCCGCATTCATGACCTTATGCTGGATCTGTGTTTATCAAAGGCAAAAATGAATGATTTTCTCAAGATCATTCATCTCCAATGTGAAACTGATCTAGCTGATTGCTTTTCCACCACATCAACAACTACTGCTCCTAAGATACGCAAACTTGCAATTCATTTGAATAGGGATGTCAAAAGAGTTGTCCTCCCTGAATTGAAGACAACTAAACATCTAAGATCAATATTGTTCTGCAATCTAAGACGTGTCAACAAGTCTTCAATAGAGTTGAACTCTCATTTCAAGTACTTCAAATTGCTTAGGAATTTGGATCTTGAAGGATTGAAGTTGAATGAAAAGTCAGTCAAATCAATAGGTAACATAATTAGTTTGAGGTACTTGAGTTTTAGAAGTTGTTTCGTACCGAAATGGCATTCGTCTATCTGCAAGTTGAAATACCTGCAAACCTTGGATTTACGAGGTTGCGATTTCAACTTAGGTGAAGAAATAGTCTTACATTCAATGGAAGGATTGAGGCATTTGTTTATTTCTTCGAACTGGAATTTCAGAAACAAATTCAAATTGGATGAATTGAGCAACCTCGAGACATTCGAAGGGTTCAACACATGGGGGTGTGACGTCAATGATCTGTTCAAATTAATCAGTCTTCAGCAACTAGAGGCAACTTTCTCGGAGACAGACAACAGTCAGGACTTTGTGGCATTCATCGACTACCTAAACATCAGTGCCAACCACCTCCGACAAACATCCTTATCAGTTTATTTTTCCTTCGAAGAAGATGAGTCGACTATTCTCAAACAACTGTTAGGGTGTCGCCATCTTTACAAATTGTCTATATTTGGATTTATTCCCGAGTTACCAAAGTACCAAGATTTCTCTCGCAGCATCATCAACTTACAGTTGTGCTCATGTAAACTTCAAGAAGACCCTATGCCAACATTGGAGAGGCTACTTTTCCTGCAATTCCTCAATTTAGATTTTGATGCCTTTGTAGGGGACAAAATGGTTTGCTCAGCTAATGGTTTCCCCCAACTCAAAACCCTACAACTCCAATGTTTGATGCACTTTAAAGAGTGGGAGGTCGAAAGAGGAGCCCTGCCCAAGCTCTCTGTTTTAGCCATTCATTATTGCCAACGACTGGAAATGGTTCCAGAGGGCCTAAGATTCATTGATACCCTCCAAGAATTTACAATTGAAGAAATGAGCGAAACATTTAACAACAGGCTTCTAGTGATCGATGGTGAAGAAGGAGAAGATTTTGACAAAGTGCGACATGTGCCTTTCGTCAACATTCGGTAAATTTCTTAATTTCGTATAGTCCTTTCCCAAGAGACGAAAGCACAGTCAGGTCTCTTATCATTTCTTTCACATCCCCCTCATTAATTTTCATCATAAAATTTGTTGATATATCTCTCTACGCTTTTTTGCCTTTATATTGGTTTAAGGGTGGACAAATTTCCACAGAATCAAAAAACTGAACCAAACCAAACCAGCCTCTTTAGATTGGACTGGTTTGATTTTTTGAATACGTTAGTTTAGAGTTTTCAATTCTTCAATCCAATGGGATTGGGTTGATTTTTGGTTATAAGATTCAATTTATATTGGCATGTTTTTGCCTAATTGGTCCATTATAATGGACTTGATTGCAACTAATCATTTCTCGCTATTTATTTTGATTTTCAGTCGATAGGATATTGACCAATGGGAAGTGGAAGAAGAAAATACTAGAAGTTAGAGTTGGAATTCATGGTACTTAATTTTATTTTATTATTGGATTTGATTTGTATAGGTTGTATTTAAGCTTGAGTTGGAGTTCATTATATTATTCACAACAGTTGGCTTGTATTAAACAATATTTATTTTATGTTTGCATTATATTTAAATATTAAAGACTTATTTATTTTAATTATTTATTATTGATTGATTATTTTTTTGGATTGGATTGATTTGGTTCAAGTGCATGATTCATTTAAGTTGGCTCTAAATTTAATGTCAACTTAAACTAAACTGACCCAATCACACCCCTATATTGGTTCATATCCATAGAGATTTTTTTAATACAAGGTCTGAGCAATAAAAGTTGGAATTTTTTTTATAATAGACCCCTTGTAATAAGATTTTTTTATAAGAAACAAACAAAACCATAAGTTATAGAGTAAACTACCAATAGGTCCTAATAGTTTGACTTAATTCCAATCAAGTCCTATTGAAAATAAGTCTTGATAAAATTGTCGTTAAAAATAATTTTTTTGTGAGAAGGACAACACATGCAACGCACACAACCCAATTATTGAAACAACTAATTTCATTTTTTTAACTTTAAAATATTGTAACTCTTAATTTAAATTTTCTTTGTTTTTTAAATAATATTTTTTGGACTACGCTTGTCGAATCCATTCAATAAGAGTTTGTATTGAATATGAAATTTTCAAGAAAATGACAAAATTTCACTATGCTATTTATTTTTGAGCAATGAAATTTTTATTATCTATGATAAAATTAAAAGTTAAAAATCCAAAATTAAATGCTACAAAATGAAAAAACATATTTCATATTGTTTGTAGATTACAAAGAAATTTCACTATCTACTAACATGAAGTAGAAATTTTTAAAATAGAGGGATAAAATGTAAAATTAACATTGATTGCTAAAAAGATTGCGATAAAAAGAAATTTCATGCTCAACGAGAGACTTTTGTTATGTATGGAGTTTTTCTTTTTTATTTTATTTCCTCCTATGCTCATTAATTTGTTTTTTATGAGCAATAAATTCAAGTGATGGATTAAAATATCGACAATGCTACGTAGCTCAAATTTTGTGGCTCAAAAGTGGCTCAAATGGCCAAAACGACGTCGTTTTGAGTACAGAACAACATAAAAATGGCCAAAACGACGTCGTTTTGGCCATTTGAGCCACTTTTGAGCCACAAAATTTGAGCTACGAGACATTTTCCATAAACTAAATTCACTTTCTTTCATTTTTATCAACAGTCTTCATAAATGTCACTCTTCAACTTTTTACCAAAGATAAATCATAGTTCCACAAAGTGCAAATAAACATCACTCCTCAACTTTTTATCCATTGTCATCAACACAGCCTCTAGATAAAAATCTAATATCCACGTTATTATATACATTCATATATCTTATCTAATATCCACGCTATTATATATATACATATACATATATTTATATACAGAGAGTATCGTGAAGAACTAAACAGCAATTTTTATATTTTTTGGATTATCAATCAATGCACATGCAATGCATGTGTCATATGACCCTTCTGACAGATAAATCAGCACATAGTTGAAATTGGTAAATCAAAATTTAAAATGTAAAAACAATTTGTTACACGTGGGCATTATGGTTAAAGAGGTCCTTATTTCAAATCATGAAAAGAACATACTTAAATTTTTAAGTTGTATTTGAATCATAGATTTGAGTAGAGATTTAAAAAAAAAAAAAAAAAAAAAAAAAACTAGATAACATTTGCATAAAATATAGTTGCATGTCACTTACTTTCATCCACCTTTATCTTGTAACAAGACTCAATGCAGACACCAATGTCCAACCCTTCCTACTTAGAAACCTTTGTGGGCTAGATATTATCTTGCCAAATCTCAGGGAGGCACATGAAATTAACTTTAAGACTCCATTAAATTTGAACAATATATTATTCTAAACATGTTGAAAATTTTCTTTTATGGGGGAATTAACCTTCTAAAATTTCACATATCTCCTCAATCAACTTCATGAGAATTTTTCACTAAAATTTTATGACTTAGTGATACAAGCACATATGTGCTTCCTTTTCCAGATAAGAAAGGTAATGCAGCTCTCGAAGGTAACAAGTTAATCAAAAATTATCCCAAAGTTATGATTCAGTCACACATTGAGACTAAAACAAACTATCAATTCAAACAGGTTCCCAAAATTCGTGGTATAATTTCTAAATGATCTATGTATATATGTTGGGCGGCCATTTGCTAGTTACTGGATACACCTATGACCAAAAATCAGTATAATCACTATGGAGATAAAAACTTTGATCTTTACTTCGAGAACCCCATGTGCTTAATTTGCTTAATGTCAAACCTTGATTCCTTTGAACACCATATTACTCGCAGTCAAAATCTGACAGTGGCATCTGGTAAGCATCTTTTGGCTCTCTGTCAGTGATGGAAGGAGGACGATCTTGATTTGACACCGCTCTCTTCTTGCATCTCTGATTTGGTCTATCTTCGTCATCCTGGAAATTTTCATACGGTGATTGAGCAAAGATATAGAAAGCAGAGGAAAATAAAAACGCATTAAAAAAAAAGAGTACAAAATACTTATGCAAGTCCCACCATAGTGAATTCATTTTAAGATCACTGATGTTTATGTTTGTTAGTTGTAATTATGTGTTAAAATATGAATTAATATTGGAGATTGATGTCAGCTGTAAATTATTTTTTGATAAGTATAAATAAAAAGTAGACAATAAGTTTGAGTAGTTTTTTTTTTCATTTCTTTGAGATTTGTATGTTTGAGAGGTTTTATCTCAGTTGGGTGTGAGTTTCTTCCTCAATGGAAGCGAGTTTCTTACAGGTTTCTTCCTTGGGAGCTGAGAATCATGTTTCTAAGCAAGAAACGTCAGCCAAGAAGGCATTTTTTGCTACTAAGAGTGAAAAGCTCGATAACTCAAGCTAAAAATGCCAATTTCACCTTTGATGAGGGCAAGCTTCCATCTCTACAACGAAATATTTTGATGCCTTACGGAGAAAAGTACTTATAGCATAATTAATTTTTAATTTTTTTCACTATTTTAATACCAAATTTAAAATTCAAAATTCATATGCCTCAATGTCTTGAGGCGTATGCCTCCCCTCACAAGAGGTAAAATGCCTCGCATTACACATTTGCCTTTAAAAACTTTAATTATTAGTTGTAAGAGGTGCCAAAACGAGAAATGTCGTCAGTGGCTCCAAAAATTATTCGAGTTTCGAGGTTGGGAACAATAGAACACATAGCACCACCAGCCTCTAGGTAGTTCAACACAAAGTGAGACACAATTTCCCTTTCAAAGGAGCCACTGAATCAATATTGTCCTTGAACAAAATCTTTTTAAAGATTCCATACCAAAAAAAAATGATGGGGGATAAATGTGAAAGAAAATTGTCAGAGAATATCAATTAAGGAACACAATCATACAAGAATGATTGGTGGTGAGGGAAACAATTTCAACTAGCAAGCAATAGATTCCCAACGAACGAACAATCATACAAGAATGATTCGTGGTGAGGGAGACAGAAAAATCCTTCTTTAGGGTTTTTTTTTTTTCCGTCTTTTTTAATGTTTGGGGTGGGCCATTCAATGAGAATGACAAGTCTCTAGAAATTGCAAAGCTGGAAAATGTGAACTGTTCAATGAGATGATTCAGAGATATGCACAAAGCTATCGCTCAGTACAATAATCTGTTAGGGGCAGTAATAAAATGCTAATGAATAGGCAATAACCTGACCGTCAAGAAAAAAAACAAAAATAAAAACAAAAAGGGTTGCTTCCCATGAGGCATATGTGATTGCATTTGAACTAAATAAAGGGAAACTTCAAAGAGTATGTTGAGATTTATACCACATCCCACCAATGTGAATGGAAGCACACAATGCACACACCAAAGAGAAAAACAATCGAACAGATTTATGTGGTTGATACCAATTGCCAACATCCACGGGAGAGAGATTTCACTATGAATAAAAATAAATAATACATGTGAGATGGTCAACACACTCAAAACCCACATCACTACCTGAATCCCATGCTCCAGAGTACTTGAGCCCTTGTTAACCCCAGTGCCTTCACGGTATTTTTTGTCACCCCTTACATCTCTATTTTATCCTCCTCTTAATCTCACCAAAACCTATAGTTTCCAAAACTATTTATAATCGTCTACTCACAAAAAACTTAGTTCCATACAATTAGGTAACCAAAACCTATGCATTGAGTTCCCCAATAGATTCCGGACTCTACTATCCTAATCCAAATACATGTTTAAACTAACCTAACGACTGTATGGGACCCACACATATCACATAGGTGGACTAATTCTAACAGAATATTAACAGAAGTTACTAAATTAATCAAGTAAAATGATATGCAGCCAAGACATCACATATATAAAAATAAAGACAACGATAATAATTATATATATATACACTAGCGGCCCGCACAAGAAACTCGAAAAAAAAAAAAAAAACATTATAAGAATAATAACAAAGAAAAATGCACATATATTGTTTGTTGCTCAATGAAATCACATTGGAGATAAAGATAAGAATAGATGGAAAACAAACAATAACAATGCTCCCAGGAGCACAATATGCCATCACTTACTTTTTTGCTCGGTTGAGTTTGATTATTTGATCGACTTGGATGAGTTGATTGGCTCCTTCACAGCCAGATGCTACCAAAAGACATCAATGCTCCTAAGAGCAAGACTGGGCCAATCCTTGGATCTCCCAGGCGATTGTGGATTCCATCCATGATGCTGCCAATTCTCTGTTTCATTCCTGTCCTTTCGCATAGAATGGTTTTGGAACCTACTGACCAAATAGGATCTGCAACTTCAGGAACTAGTGCAGGAGTTTTTGCTCTCTGCAATGAGATAAACAGAAAAGGTTTGAGCAGACATCTTGTATGAAAGAGAACTCTAAGCTCCAGAGTACACATCCTTAAAAACCCACAAAGTTCAATGAGTATCAATCTAAGAAGCACGGACACTTCTAAGAAGGTAACGTGCCGTGTCTGACACTAACATGACACAACACTCACTGGACACTTTCTAGCACTTAAACACACATGAAACATATTACGCGTTTGAATAAAATAACTTGGAATCCAATGATAAAACAAAAATTAAGTAAATTTACACCTATTCTCCTCCGTCATACTTCAAAACTAAATATTTTACTTAAATATTCATGTATATGACATAATAATTATTTAGCCTTATATATGACATGTAAATTGTAATAAATAAAAGTACAGTCCAGTATGCTGGTTAGACCAACCAATCTTTCTAGCCAACACCTTAGCCTGATGCAAAATTGACAAAAAAGAAAAAAAGGAACAGTTGATTCTTCTCTGAACTATTTAATAAGGAACAAAAAAAATAGATGCCTACCAGAAAAAAGGAACAAAAAAGTAGAAAAAGGAAAAGAAAATTTCAGAAAAGAAATGCAGATTAAATATGAACAGCAGTGTTGTCAGAATCGTTACGCAAAATATATGTATTGCAAATTCATATGTTGGTAGATTGAATTGTGAAATATGTTTTGTATTGTATCACAATTTAACATGTATCTTGTGATTAGATATCAATACCTTCTCTTTGACCTTTTGCCCTATTAACAGCATTTTGCAATGTCAATTGCCATTGCCCGCACTCCTTGAACAAACCCAAGCCCAAATCCAAATAAACCCGCAAGCAAAAATGATTCCCATACTTCCTTCGCTACAAAAAATTGAACAACTATCATGGATCTAATTCAGATGAAAGAAACAAAGAGCTTACACACAGTCCATTTGGATTTGGGTTGAGACCCAAGATTATGACCATATACCTCATAACAAGTATGTTTAAGCTACTCATCCAAACAAGTCCTAAAGAAGTCATTGATTGCAAACTGGCAACCAAATGAACTAGCGATCAAGAAGTTGAGCCCAATTGAAAAACAAAAACCTTTTGTGTTATTTTAATATTTGCAATGAAATTTCATTAATCCTTCTGTTATATTAAATTTTGAATTTTCTTTCCAATTTCTTATGAATTGAATATTTGGGTCTCTAATGAATGCACATTTATCTTTTCGTCCAATTTGTAAGTTTTTAAATATAATTTTTCATGTTATTGGTTATATGCTTTAGTCCTTCATTTTTTCAATATATTTATGTATCATATGAAAGTACTTTTTATTTATTCATCTATAGTCATATATGTCAACGTATTTTATTATACATGATATGACCTGAGACATGAGACATGATACATGATACACAACACCCAAAAGCGATATAACAACACGTGACATGTATTCAACAACACTGATGACAAGAAATTTCCCCACTTGATTTTCATCTAAAAACTTATGCTGTAATTTAATAGTCAAAAGCAAAATAGAGGAAACAAATATGCTTGGAGGTCAATTTCATAATCTTCACATAAAAATTTAAGGAGATGCCAACAAAAGCATGAAATGATACAGAACAATTGTGATCCTAATTGAGATTACAAATAGAAGCATGAAATGCAAATTTTAAAAGTTTGCACAAGATTTTTCAAAGGATTTGAAATATGAATAATCAGACCCTAACAGCTTTAAAACTGTGCAGCATGGACTCGGGTAGATATATCGGATCTAACTGTCAAGCCTCTTCCAGAAACCCAGATCTTGTGATGGGACTTGGCTCAAAATACGAACAAGGGCTGAGTAAAGCTACAGGGAAACATCCTGCACAGTCAAATGCCTTACATTTCATATAATACTGAAATGAAAATTGTTATCCCATTTAAGAATATAATTGAACATAGTGAATTTTAAATAGGACGTCGTTGAAAGAAAAATATTTCTATAAGTCTTTCCATGTGAGGCAAGAAAAAAATTTCACTATCAAATTTGAGCTTTGTTATTCTTCTTCCATTGTAACAAACTAAGGATGTTATTTGCTCACAGATAACACTTTATTATTGTGATGGGTAACATGACAACAGATGCTTTCTACACCCTACCACTGCAATAAATAAATAAATTTGATAACTACACTTATCCAAGATATAACAGCCTTCCAGAAAAATTGAAATTCACATAGGACCAAGGTTTTAAATAGCAGTGGCGGAGCGGTTACCATAACGGTAGCGGTAGCGGTAACGCAGATGCGGTTGCAATGTGTAACGGTTATAGCGTAACGGTGGCTGCAACCGAAACCGTGAATTTTTTAATTATTCGCACAACTTTAGGAAAAAATACCGATACGCATGTTTTTATTTCAGAATCACATTTAGTGAGACTCAAAATGATTTTTGGTATTTTTGTTTAATTTTAAAACATGATCCAATGTATATACTAATTTTTATATTAGTTTTAAGTTGCTATGGAGAATTATCCTAGTGTTGAATTTATTTAATTTTCTTTACTTTACTAATTATAATTATCGCTAATTTTCCAATTTGTTAAGAAAAAAAATGAATATTAAAAAAAATAGTCTCATAAATAGAAGTTCAAAATACAAAATATCAACATAATAACGTAAAAGTATATACTATGAAATTTAAATTTTGTTCAATAAATTTAATATAAGAGAAATAGATTAAGTTCATATTCAAATATAATTAAGTAAAAAAGTAATGAAATCTTGTAGAACTTGAAGATTGGACATTCAAAACATGTATAGATACCATTTTTTCTTAAGTTCTATGTAACTAGAAAATAAAAAGAGAAAATAGCAATATATACAAAATTTATAAAAATATATATATATATAGAAGTGTAACGGTTGTAACAGTGCTGTAGCGGCAATGTAATGGTTGCTACGGCCTTTACGTAACGGTAGCGGCTGTTACAGTCGTGAATTTTTGTCACACCATTATAGTGGCCGTAACGGTTAGCGGTAACCCACCGCTAACCATTACGTAACGGCGTTATATAACAGTTGCGGCCGCTTTTTAAAACCTTAATCATCAACCAGCACCACCATTATCTAACCCGATTCCAACCCCATGTTTCACAAACTCCAATCACTACCTACTTTACCACCGCACTCAACTTTAAACATCCACAACAACACAATCATCCATGAATCACCATAAAGTTTCCAAATACCCAAACACGAGAGGCATTTCTCTTCGATTTAGAGAAGCTTTGCAATGACAGACCCAATGCAATGGATCACAATATGCAGAATTTCAGTTCCACTAATCTTCGCCATCAATGCCCAACTTGCTAATGGCCATAATGGTGGGCGCACACACACTTCACTGGCCAAAAAGACCACAACTACCACAAACATTGCCGATGCCTCCGCCACCACCAAAATCAAACCCCTACCATCCATCATTTATCAGATACCATACACAACCCAAAGCCTAGCTTGATAAAAGATATGCTCTGAGAAGGATTATTGACCAAAAATAAGAAAAAGGCTTGGCAAAGAAAAAAACTTTTCAACAAGGGTATTGTTATAGTAGTTGTAAACTGATCAAAATGCCACTAATACAAGAGAAGGTTTGTCGATGTTACAAATCAACACCATTTCCATCTAAATCTACTCCAAATAAGCAACATGAATCAGCCACCAGGTCCACCAATAAAGCATGGCCTTTAAAAAACCACTGCGCCCATGACCCATATATTTTATATTCATCTGCTTGTTTCTTCCATTGATTCAAATATAACAATCATTCAGCTATTGTTGGACAATATGCAGGTTGAATGGGTTTAAGAGCTTACAGATGGGCCTAAAAGTTAGAGATTGCAAAGTTCAGCTCACCAAAGATGTTGAAGTTGATTCGGGAGTTAGAATGTGTGCCCCTTGCGTGCTTTGTTGATTGGTAGTTTAGATCAAAGGTGGAGGGCTTGGCATTCATTATGGCTCATATTATTGTGGATCTATCAGAAAGAGAGATAGAGGACGGAGGGAAAGAGGCTAGAGAAATATGGGTCTTGGACCTGGTGGTGGAACTGAGTCGTCAAAGACAATTTTGTCCAGGTTTCATTTGAAGGGGTGGGCAATGAAAGAGAGGGTTGCGATGGTTATGTTGAGAAAAAAAGGTTTTGAGTGATAAATTGGCAGAAATAGTAAGGGCATTAATTTATTAGGATTAAAAAATAAATTGATATCATCTATTAATAATGTTTCCAACAAAGTCTGACAAGGGTGGTCAATGTAATTTTTTATATGATAGAGTCAATGAGAGTATTATAGCCAAACCTTAGGAGTGGTCAATGTAATTTTAGCCATAAGAAAAACTCTTTTACCTTTTCTTTTTAAGTGAAAAGGACATGGTCAAATTGTTACCCATCTTGCTCAAACCTATAACAGTTTAATAGCGAGAGTAAGTGAGACAAAAAGACGGGTTTAGAAAAGGAAAAAAAAGGTGGAGTCCGCTACCAATGAAAGAGCGAACTTAGTCATGATTATGCAAATAATAAATTCAAGAGAATATCGCATGATATTGGTGTAAGTTTAGAGACGAGATAGGGAAGGAGTGAGACCTCACCCCTTTTTATATTGACAATAATACGTAATTACAGGAGTGCCATTAGGCATAAATTATGGGCCAACCATTACATCAATCAAGGGAAAATAAAATCAAATAAGAATAAAATATGGCAAATATTATTTCATATTCTAACATATTATAACACTCCCCCTCAAGTTGGTGCGAAGATATCTCTCATACCCAACTTGTTGAGAATGTCATGAAATGGTTTGCTCCCTATTCCTTTGGTGAGCACATCTACTAGTTGATCCCTAGTCTTCACAAATAGAGTACATATGGTGCCACTAGTGAGTTTTTTCTTGATGAAGTGCCTATCAATCTCCACATGCTTGGTTCTGTCATGTTGAATTGAATTATGAGCTATGTTGATCGCCGCCTTGTTATCACAGTACAATCTCATGGAATCAGTCTGATGGATCCCCAACTCTCCTAACTATAGTCTAATCCATAACAACTCACATACATCCTGAGTCATAACCCTAAATTCTGCCTCAGCACTAGATCTAGCAACCACATTTTGTTTTTTACTTCGCCATGTGACTAGATTGCCTCCAACAAATGTGCAATATCTAGAAGTTAATCGTCTGTCAGTGACTGATCCAGCCCAATCTACATCAGTAAATGCCTCCACACTATGTTTTGAGAAATAGAGACCTTTTCCAGGAAAAGACTTCAAGTACCTCAAGATTCTCATAACCGCCTCTAAGTGGGAATGTCTAGGAGCATGCATAAACTGGCTAATCATGCTCACTACAAAGGCAATGTCTAGACATGAGTGGGATAAGTATATGAGCTTACCCACTAGCCTCTGGTATCTCCCCTTGTCCACTGGATCTCCTCCTTGACCGTCACTTTGTTTCTGGCCCGATTCTAGAGGTGTATCACATGGTCTACCTCCAAGCATTCCAGTTTCCTTTAGCAAGTCAAGTACATACTTCCTCTGGCATATGAAGATGCCATCCTTGGATTGAGTTACTTCAATGCCCAAAAAATACTTCAAATCACCCAAGTCTTTGATTTCAAACTCCTTGACTAAGTATTCCTTCAACCGAGGGATCTCCTCACCATCATCCCTTATCAGAACAATATCATCAACATAAACAATAAGAGCTATGGTCTTACCATGTGAGGAGTGTTTCACAAATAAGATGGGATTAGCTTGACATTGCTTGAACCCATATCTCAGCATAGCTTGAGCAAACCTTTCAAACCAAGCCCTAGGGGACTGCTTAAACCCATAAAGTGGCTTCCGGAACCTGAACACTTTACCTTTGGACTTAGCATCCTCAAACCATGGGAAAAATCCATATAGACCTCTTCTTTTAAGTCTCCATGAAAGAAGGCATTCTTCATATCAAACTGATGAAGTGGCCAATCCAAATTTGCTACAAGAGAAAGTAGTATTCTCACAGAGTTCATCTTAGCAATCGGTGCAAACATCTATGGAACCAGTCTGCTTTGTACCGTTCTATGGAATTGTCTGCTTTGTGTTTTACAGTGTACACCCACTTACAACCAACTGGATTTTTGCCTCTAGATAACTCCACTAACTCCCAATTGTCATTCTTGCTGAGAGCTCTCATTTTCTCCATCATGGCATGTTTCCATTCAGAAATAAAGAGAGCATCCTAGAAATTGTTAGGCAGACTCACAGAAGAAATCTTAGACAAAAAAACTTTATATGAGGGAGACAAATTAGAGTAAGAGACATGATTAGTAATAGAATGCTTAGTACATGACCTAACTCCCTTCCTATTAGCAATGGGAACATCAAGATCTGAAAACTCAGGAATAGGAGCATTAGGATTAGAATTACCTAGACTCTCAGAAGAGGGGGGTGAATTTGGGCACTAATCCGGAGAAGAAGTTGGCAGTAGAGGAGGGAAAGTAGTTTCTTGCATCCAGGTGACTTTTTGTCTATCCTTGTCCCTGATATAAACTTTGCCTGCTTCCTTTTCCACAACAACTGCTGGCTCATTATTTTCTATCTATTCAACCACTAACGGTAGTAAAACAGGAATCTGTTCACACCAAGGCTGCCCCTGAAGAGATGACTGTGACACTGGGGAGAGTAGAAAGTAAGACTAAGACTCAAAGAATGTGACATCCATGGAGACAAACCATTTGCGAGTGGGAGGATGGTAACACTTATAACCCTTTTAGGTAGTAGAGTAACCCAGAAAAACACACTTAAGAGACCTAGAATCTAATTTGCCATGAGTGGGATAATGATTATGGACAAAACAAACACATCCAAAGGTCTTAGGTGAAATGGAGAACCCAGAAGATGTGGATCGGAACAAAACTTGCAGAGGGGTTTATTTGTGAAGGACTTGGGTGGGAAGGCAATTAATCAAATAAGCTACAGTGAGAACAACTTCCCCCCCCAATAAGAACAAGGGACACGCATTTCAAAAGACAGACAATGAGCCACATTAAGAAGATGGTGATTTTTGTGTTTGGCAACACCATTTTGTTAAGGGGTATTAGAACATAAAGTCTGGTGAATAATACCATGAGTAGCAAAATAACTAGCAAGACCATAATCAATATATTCCCTCCCATTATCAGAATGTAGGATTTTCACAACAGCCCCAAACTGGGTGCAAACCATTCTATGAAAATTTTGAAAAATAGAGTACACCTCACTCTTGTCTTTCATAAGATACACCCAAGTGGCCCTAGAATAATCATCTATGAAAGTGACAAACCATCTTTGACCCTTTAAAGACACAAAACGTGAGGGACCCCATACATCAGAATGAATCAAAGAAAATAGAACTAAACTTTTATTCAAAGTAGGAGCAAATGTAGCTCTGTGTTGTTTTCCAAGTTAACATGACTCACATTAAAAATCAGACACATTATTTTTCTCAAAAACATAAGGAAAACGATGCTTAAGCAGCAAAAAAGAGGGATGTCCCAAGCAACCGTGCCACAGCCAAAGGTCTTCCTTGGTGGATGATAACTGAAGGGATGTATGAACCAACTTGTCTGTTTGATCCAAGATATAAGACCATGTTCCTCTCTACCACTACCAATCCTCTTCCTCATAAGGTCTTGAAAAAGACAGTGATAAGTAAAAAATGTCACGCTACAATTCAAATCACAAGTAATATGACTTAAGGATAACAGATTAACACTAAAATTCGGAACATGAAGTACATATGATAAAGGATGGGAAGAGGTGAAATGGATTAAACCTTTTCCTGACACAGATGAAATAGTGCCATTAGCAATACGCACTTTTTCCTGACCTAAGGAGGGTGCTGAGAATAAATTAGAGAAACCAGACATAGGGTCGGATGCACCAGAATCAATAATCCAAGGCACAGTCTCATGAGATAGCAATGCACTTGTAGAGGAAGCCAAGTTACCTGAATTGTCAAAGGAAGAAGAGGATGCACCCGAGACAGCAGCAGAGGCTCGATGGTCTAGCAAGTGGCGAAGAGCAATCTCAAACTCTGAAGCAGATAATCTAGAAACCTCAGCAGCCAGTGCGACAACAGGAACTGAAGATGGTGGCTCAACTGTGTCAGAGAAACGGGCCCGAGCATTGGCCCCTCGACCTCGAGACTGGCTCGACCTATCCCCTTGAGTACCAGGACGATCTCCTCAACCACCCGAAAGAGTCCTATGCAGTTTCCAGCAAGTCTCTCGTGTGTGTCGAGGCCTATGGCAGTAGTCACAGAAAAGATTATTCGTCTCAGATGAAGGATGAGAACCACAAGACACATGCTCACCATCTCTTGGAGGTGCAGAAACCAAGGCAGAACAATTAGTGGTGGTAGAAGGCAGCATCGCAGAACGACGACTCTCCTCATTTTGCACATAAGAGAAGGCTTTTTAGACAGAAGGAAGCACGTCCATACCAAGTACTCTGCTTCGAATTGGGTCATATTCCACATTCAAGCCTTCCAAGACTTGAAGACTCGCTCCTGCGTCACAAACTTCCAGTAACCAGCAGAATCCGTGGGACAGACAGGCTTATAATCCTAAAGATGGTGAAGTCTCTTCCACCCATTGCTAAGGAAGGCAAAATACTGGAGGACAACCATCTCACCCGGTACTGACCTCTCAATGGACTGGCGTAACTCGAAAGCATGGGAGAAATTCCCCTTCCCAGAGTAAGTAGTAGCCACTGCCTCCCAAATATCCTGTTCAATGTCCATAGATAGATAGCCCTCTCCAATCTCCGGGACCATAGAATGTATCAACCAACCCATAATTAAGAAGTTAGTGATCTCCCACTGATCATAACTAGGGTCCGTAGTGCTGGGTGCCTATATCATTCCATTAACATATCCCATCTTCCCTCTACTCTTCAAAAAAATAGTCTAAACTCTACGACCACGCTAGATAGTTCTGACCATTGAATAGAGAGGTGATGATTTTTAGGCCAGGGTTGAGGTTATCAGTCATAGGAGGAGATATAATGAAACTCTCACTCTTAGGTGGCTGAGAAATAGTGGACTCACTAAGGGAATCTGCCATAGATACTCTCCTATGTAACTCTCATACACAATGCCAATCGCAAACCCAGAAGATAATAGTGGAAGGAAAGACACAACTACCACTATGAAAGCATAACAAACTAAGAACTCATAGATTTTTTTTTTACTGCATATATATATATATATTAAGAGAAAGAAAATAGAGAAGAAGGTGTTATAGATGTATGTACCACAACAAGAGTTCAGTCCATTCGTTAAACACCAGTCGACCAACCAGGAGACACCAGTCGACCAACCAAGTCGACTGGAAGCAGTCTATAGAGCCTCCAGGGTTGCCGAAAGACCTATAAGGACAGGCTAGGGCTGCCCACAGACCTAGAGGAGAGCAGAGGAGGCTTCGGCTGCCCTGGTAGAGGGCCGACTGACCTTCGGCTAAGCTGGGTGGGGTCCGACTGACCCAGACAAGGGTTTAGGTGGCCTAGGCAGTCTAGGGTTTGGGTTTGGGTGGCCTTCGGTGGAAGCAAGGTGGCTATGATTGGTGGCAGGGTCCTCCTATTGTGGCTCTAATACCATGTAAGCTTAGAGAAGAGAAAGAGATAAGGAATAAGTGAGACCTCATCCCCTTTTATATTGATAATAATACGTAATTACAGGAGTGCCATTAAGCATAAATTATGAGTCAGCCCATTACATCAATCAAGGGAAAATAAAATCAAATAAGAATAAAATATGACAAATATTATTTCCTATTCTAGCATATACTAACAATTGGTCCAATGCTAGAAAACCAAAATGAACACAAATAATTGGTCTATTAGAAAAGACTCCTCATTAAATAATGATTTCTTTTCATGTTGCTTTTTCAATGCATCAATCTATGAAATTCCACTCCAACATTACAATGTAAAGCAAGCCTAGTCAATTGTTCCCAACAAAAGTTCATTCCTTCTACCTTATTCTCCACAAATTAACTTCAAAATGGAAGATAGTTATAATCCATTACGGTCACAAACACTAGAACCATCCAACCTTATTGAACTCTAAATCCACGACCTTTCTTGGCCCTAAAACTAGTAAAATATCAAGTGTGGACAGCATCATCCACGTTTCCCAAACTATCCTATGTCACAATTTAGTCATAAAAAATGTGTATATGGACCCAAAAAAGAGTGTATTTGTTACCATTGAATCCTTTGAGTAGCATAGGATGCGAGACAAACTTATGGTTGCAAACCAATTAGTAACAGCATCAACATAAAGCTCTCCCTCATACCTGCATCAAGCAATCAACACGCTGTTAAAATTTCCTTTAGAATCCATCAAGTAGCAAATTAGAAGACAAATCCCATAAAATATATAATATATATAGATTGCATTGGGTATAATAGAAATCTGCAAAGCTTATAAAGCTTGTGTGTTGACTTTAAAACTCACAATGCACAATGAGTGCAGCTTCAAAATTTAAACCTCAAGCGGAAACTCTCCTAATTAGACAATTTGCAGTGTTACATCCAGAGGGAAATGCAATGAGTGAAGGCAAGCCTGTAAGCATATCAAATGAAGTTAAAATAGGGGAAGAAGTCAAGTGCTTATAACAATAATAGTTGTTCTCCCTACTCTTTAACAAGCATAATCAAACAATATAAATGGCAAACAAGAAATCATAACATACATTGTTGTCAAATCGGGATACGAATCATGTATCGTTTTTTAATTTTTCTGAATCACGTATTGTATTGTATCATGTAGCGTAAGATACTTTAATACCTTTAGAAATAGGTAGAAAAACAAATTTAATTATAAAAAAACAAATATCTTATGAGAATAAAACACTAAATAATGTATAATTCTATCATTGTAAAAGCAAAGTTCCTTAAATTAAATATATACATGCAGCAACACATATTATCTTCACAAGGCATAAATTAATAATGCAAGAATCTTAAACCATACAATAGATATTTCAAAAAGGTTGATAAATAAACTAAAAAGTACTACATCTCAAAAATAGCTTTTTTCTTAATAAGTTAATGAAAATTTTCGACAATATTAATTTACTTAAAATAATTTGAATATTTTTTTTTCTTTTCTAATTTGCTAAAGAAATTTAAGCATTTATGTAACATTCATATCGCATTATGTATCGCATATCGTATATTGCATCACGTATCGTAATGTATCATAAGATACATTTAATTTAAGATATGTATTGATGATAGTATTGATTTCCTTCTGAAAGGTATCGAATCATAAGATACATATTGTGAATCGTAAGATACTGACAACACTGATAACATAAGGTATCTGAGAAATTTACTAACTTCATTCAATTGAAAGCATGACTAGATTCCAGAAAGTGAGAGAAAGTTCTTACTAGGGAGAAAATCATGTGACAATCATTTCAGCCATATATCCAGATTTGCCTTCTACTAGGGATGGGCATCAATTGGGTTGGGATAGGCTTGCACTTTGTAGTAAGAATATATGTATTATCCCAAGGCCCGCCCAACCTCGGGCCTAATCTAACCATCCCAAATTCGGCCATAAAAATACTTCTACATCCCAAGCCCGCACGATTAACTCGGTATATTTTTGTGCAGCTCATTTAAGTCAGCATGTAGTCCTATCTTTTTGCGGTTTCATTTGCAGTTTTTTGAAAATTTAGTTTGCAGTGCTTAATCATCTTCATATTGCATATTACGTGTGTACATTATATGGAAGAGAGCAAATATTTGATCCATAGCTTAGGAGATCAATATCTGTTGGGTGAGATTTTGTGCTGTAAAATCCCATAGATTGTTCAATGCACTATTTTGGAGGCAAAGAGTCCTAGTTTTTTTTAGTTTCTTGGTAATTATTCTAAAATTGAAATTAAAAATATTTGACAAAATATTTACCATTTTGAAACGAAGGCTGCCCTGTAAATGTCTTCTCAAAAAGGTAAGTAGCAAGCTGCCCTTCTCCAAGTTCAACCATTCCAGTATTTGCCATCCCATCCAACTGAGAAGCTGAACAAAGAAACAAACACCACTTCTATCAACAAGGTATCTAGAAACATAAAAAAAAATCATAGAAAAAATGAAATAGGACCAAGTTGATCGGTCCAAACATGAGAGAGAGAGAGATAGAAGAATAAAGAATGATACAAGAAAACAAACATTTAACCAAGGTAAGCAATTTGTTACTTAGATTCTTATAGCAGAATAACCAAGGTAAGTAATTTGTTACTTAGATTCTTATAGCAGAACAACTCCTTTCTCAATGTTCACAAGTACAAAAGACGAAATGCATATGCTTTTGCTTCCAAACTTGCATAAAAAAAAAATAGTCAAGAACTGTGTTGGCATTCTTTTAAATCAATGATCATAATTTATTTTTTGTAAACATGTTGATCTCGTTTATGCTTTGCAATCACAATGCTAACTTTCAATCTATAACATGGGGAAACAGTTAAGTCTAGAACCATAGGGCTTGGCAATTTCATGACTTATATTGTAGCAAGGATGAAGTGTAATCCAATATCCATAGAGGGGTTTGGAAAGGGAAAACACATACAAGCCTCAAGAACTTGACAATTTCAAAGAGGCATCAAAGAGTCAAGGAAGGATGAACTCAAGTCATCAACAAGAAGGATGTCCAAGTGACAAGAAGACCAAAATGTATTAAATAGAACCACCTAGGGTCAAGACTTTAGAAGACATTTATGCTGGTCTTGGTCAAGATTGGTGACCATTTTGGTAAATGAAGTATAACCTCCTAGCCTTCCAAAAACCATAACTTAGGTTCTAGTTTAAAATCCTTGAGTAAGACCAATTTCAAATGAAACTAAATTTATAGAGTTTCAATTTGAGCACAATTTTCCCAAAACATTGTTAAAAATGAGCGAGTTAATAGTTTGAAAAAAATAAACTAGTCATTATCTAGCCATTGGAACGCACGCATTATATGTAAGTTTCTTTCATTTTAAACACAGAACTTGATGATTTGAGACCTAATAATATGCATATACATTAGTGTTAAGACTTATTTATTTTGATGATTTATTTAAATATATTTTAATTTATTTAGAAGACAAAAATAGAATCAAAATTTATTTTGATGATTTATTTGAAAGAGAAAAATAGAATCAACATTTATTTTGATGATTTTATGTTTTAATAAAATCAAAATTTGTTTTGTCCCATTATTTCTCCCCTAAACCTTTATCCTAAATGTTGTTAGAATGTATTTAATATTTGATTAAGGCCTCGTTTGGCAAGTGTCCCTTTTAGCCAAAAAGCCAAAAAGTTACTAAAAAAACCAAAAAGCCAACAATTCATACCAAAAAGTCAAAGATTTCCTTTTCTCTCTACTTTTTGCACATCTTTTCGTAAAAAGCCAAAAAGTCATCCCAAACATACTAATTTTTTTATATCATATTTTAGCCAAAAAGCCAAAAAATTACTAAAAAAGCCTGTTTCCAAACGAGGCCTAAATCAGGAGTTCAAACAGCTCAAAACAGAGGTTCAAGCAGCTCAACACAACAGCAATTCAAAAGGTTCAAACGGTTCAAGTGGAAAATATTCAAATTAGTAATGAAGGAAGTACAACGGCTATAAACAACTATAAAGGTTCAAAAGGTCAAAAAGTTTAAAAGGTTCAAATGGAAGATATTCAAATTTGTAATGATAGAGTGGAAGATATTCAAATTTGTAATGATGGAAGTACAACGGCTATAAACGGCTATAAATTCAAATTACTATAACGGCTATAAATGGCTATAAAATTCAAATGAATATAACGGCTATAAACGGCTATAATTTTCATTATATATACCAAAGCCTCTAATGTAAACAAGTTACAAAAAAACCTGAAAATATTCTTTGATCTATAATCACTCACATCTATTCTCAGAAATTATACACTGAGCCTTATAGCATTAAGCTCATCTTTCCTGTGTGAGATTTACAGAAAAATCAAACCTTCATTTTTTATATCTATCTTTGAGATATTTATCGTAAGCTTTCTTTGAAAGCAAACATACCATTTCATCTTGTAAAAGTGTTGCAAACACTGTGTTCTTGAAATCTTGAGAGTGATTGAGAATTACCTAAGATTTGCAAGGGTTTGGGCTTGTGAAGTCTATGTAAAATCCGTAGAGGATTGCTCCATTTGTAAAGAGGTTGCTAGCACCCCTGTGAAGCTAGAAGATAGTGGAAAATCTCAAGTGAAGCTTGAGGAGTGGATGTAGGCTTGGTTGAAGCCGAACCACTATAAATCTGTTTGTTTCCTCTTCCCTAATCTCTTTACTTTCCTACTACTGCTATAGTTATCTAATATTCATGTGTTAATCATTTGATTTACCCTGTATATTAGTTATACTTCATTGTTATTTTGCTTGATCATTTACTGCTAAATTCATCATTGTGCTTGTTAATAACTTGTTGTACTAGTAGTTAATTTTATTGGGGTATTATTAATTTTAATTTGTAGAAACCTAATTCACCCCCCTCTTAGGTTGCTTTTGGGTAACAATTAGAACATATCTTAAGAGATTTGGGAGAAATTAGAAAGAGTATTCTTCATACACTAACTATCAACAACTGACCCAAGCTTGAGAATCTTGAAAACTAAACTTTGGACAACTTTTGGGCTTTAATTTAAGGTATAAATTCTTCCCTTTTCTTTTTTTTTTTTTGGCACCGAGGTGTCCGAATCAAAACCCGACTAATCCCCAGGGATGCACAAGCCCTCAGTAAGGAGTTTTTCACAAGTGCACCACAGTTAATTCAAGGGTTTTCATAGCCCCAAGGAATTGTTAGCACCTAAGAGGTTTTGATCCCTGAACCTTAGAGAGAGCACACTCCCAAGACCTGAGGCCTTGTCACTAGGCCAACCCCTTGGGATTGTATAAATTCTTCCTATTAGTGTATTGTTGAGACAAGTTTACCACACATTGATATTTATTTTGTAAATTGCAAAGGTGGGGGGTAAGACTTGGAAAGCTTGTTTGACTCATAGTTTGTGGTTAGTACACTACCCATTGTGGGTTGTGCATTGTGAAAAAGGTTGTGGGGGAGCCCATTGTGAGTTAAGGATTGAGGTTGAGGTTGTAGGTGATCCTAGAAACTTGTTGAATTCTGAATTGAGGAAGAGGCTGAGGGTGACCCTGTAAAACCCAATGTGGTGGGTTCTAGGTATAGACTTGAAGTAGTGGGTTTTAGGTGAGCCCTTTGTGTGAAAACCTAGAAAAAATCGTAGTGTTGTTCTTCAGGACAAAATATTAGGGAGATTAGTAGGTTGTAGGTTAGCCTAGGAGAAACCTTCATCAAATGCTAGTGTAGAACTTGAATAGTAGACAATAGGTAGATTAGTGGGTTTTAGGTTAGGCTAGGACTAACATTCTTCAAATCCTAGAGATTGCCTTTGTGAGGAGAAATTAGGTGGGTGCTGACATGCCCATTGTAAGTCATCAGTTGTTTGGATGAATCATGGATGCTTCACCCAAGGTTGGAGAAGAAACCACTATATATTATTTGTTCATATCTTTACAATCTTGCTCTTTATTTTAAATATGTTATATGTATGAGATGAATGTATGCATTTGAGCCATCATATAAATCTCTATAATTGTTTATGTGAATGATCATATATTTCGAAAGATCATGTGTATGCTCAATTGTGATCAATTGACAATTGAGTCAGCATCCTTCCATTGAACTTGATTTCACATAAGTACTTTTACATTAGACTTAACAATAAAAGCTAGCTCTAATTAATCAACTAAGCAAATTAAAGATAATTGAGATAAATTAATTAGAAAAGTAAGCACAACTTGAACCTTTGATAGATATATTTGCATAATTCAATTAGATATCATAAGAGTAAGTCATAAACTCATGGGGTGTAAGACACATTGAATCACTTTCTAAGTTTAATCATACCTAATAGTTAGAAAAATTGAGATTGGTATTGAGGACCAGTGAAGAAAAAACAAAAGAACTGTCCTATCACCCCCTTCTAGGCCATTTTCATAAACACAGAATGAGACACTATGACCTGCCAATTCAGGTTGGTTTTCCATAGCAATCAACTTCTGCATGAACCTTAAAAAATTTCAAAGTGGACCAATTATATAATATGCATTGAGTTGTATTAAGAATTTTACTTGCCTTATTTCATGTTATGTTTTTTGTGCTAAACACCATAACATGAAATAATCTCCCATCCTCAAGTTATATCCTTCTAGAAAATCAAATCATAGTATTAGGATTGAAAGAGAGCGACTTGTTTATTCTTTCCCAATTAAAGGAAAAAGCCAAATGATGCCAAGGAATTCTTTCATATCTTCTCTCTTTTATGTTGTAGAATAGTTAGCAAAAATGTGTATGGATGTTGGATTGAACATTGATAATTGATATGATGTCATACAAGAACCATGGACAAATGGTAAAAAGGACATCCATATAAAAGGGCACTACTTTAGTAGCATTCAACTCCTTGGTTGATATGTGAGACACTATTTCAAGTACCACCTCAGGTTTTCCCCCACCCCCTCTCAAACACAACTCAATTCAACCTAAGAAGCACGGATACGGATACGATACGATACGGATACTGCGATACGGCAAAATTCGAAAAAGTAGGATACGGATACGGCGGGATACGTTCATAAAAAATATTTTTTTTCACAATTTTTAGTAATGTAGCATACACAAAAATAAAACTTCAACAATTTTTAGTAAACAAATAAAACAAAACATTAATGTAGCATCACCCATAACAACCATAATGCATCATCCATAACAAAAAATTCATCAATTCAATTAAATTTCAACAATTTTAACAATATAACATCACCCATAACAACCATAATGCAATTCAATCCCAAATTAAGGGGGAAAAAATTTACGAAGTTCATTTATTTATCAATAAGTTTATTTATGTATTTATTAATAAGTGTTTTTTTACCTTATTTGATTTATTAATAAGTTTACAAAGTTTATAATTTTATAAGTTGACAAATTTTATTTTTAATCAGTTTATTTATTTATTTATTTACTAATAAGTTTTTTTACCTTATTTTATTTATTTATTTATTAATAAGTTTATTTATTTATTTGTTTTTTTACCTTATTCGTTTATTTATTTATTTGTTTTATTTGTTTGTTTTATTTAAACCGAATAATATATATAAGTTTTTTTTTTTTTAAATCTTATTTGATTTGCAAATCGCAGAGTATACATTCAACAATTAAAAAAAAAAATTTAAAAAATAAAATAAAGACAGATGAGATGAGATCAAGTCGAGAGGGGGGAGGGGATGAGATCGAGTCGCGATCTCCAACCAGACAGACAGATCGAACTCGAGAGAGAGAGAGAGAGTTCGTGAGATCGCGACTCGAGAGGGGGGAGGGGATGAGAGGGAGACAGAGGGAGCGAAAGGGAGAGAGAGAGGGACGAACCTCAAAGCCGATCGTGGAGCTTCTGTCTGATCGACGATCGGCGACTGCTGTCCGAGACGAAGACGAACTCCGAACTCCTCCTCCTTCGCGGCTGCTGTTTGACCCAGGTAAGAGAGAGTTTGGTTCTTGTGTTTGGTTCGACCTTGGTTCGACCTAGCTGTACGAAGAACTCTATATTTTGTGTTTCATTTTATATTTTTTTCATATTTTACAATTTGACCCCAATTTAAAGTTTTTAAATTATTTTTTTGCCCCACCATATCCATACCGTATCTTGACCGTATCCTTACCGTATCCTCGCGTATCCGAGCCGTATCCGAAATTCAAAAATTTAAAAAAAAAATTGGATACTCCATTTCCCATATCTGATACATATCCCGCCGTATCGGGCGCGTATCCGTATCCGATACGTATCCGATACACGTGCGGGGGCTATTTCGGAGTATCCGTGCTTCATAGAATTCAACTTATCCAACTCAACAAAGCCTTGTGCCATTTGTGTCGGATGGGTATGTAAATTCTACTTAACCATTCCACTCTTTCAAGGTATAACTTTGGTTAAACCACCAATCTACATTTTAAGGTTATGATATTATCAAAATCAATGGATATTTGATTCTGATAATATTTAAGTGTAATTTTATGGATTTTAGGAATTCATTACAAAGAAACTATTTAACAACCAACTGAAGTTGGGCAAATGTTCAATGAAAATTTTAAATTATTGTTTTGCATAGCGCTTTCAACCACCAAAATAATGGAAATATAAGGTAAATTCAAGGGAGCAACATTATTATTTTTTTACTTCATCATGCAGCTAAGAATTGGCTTTTTAACCATTTTATGTTTTTCTAAAACTTTATTTAAAAAACTAGGGATCTTTTGCATTTTATTCCCAAACCATAGTTGCACAAAGCCGAAGCGAGGGCTTGGGCGAGGGCAGGAATGTGAGCGGGGGAGCAAAGGCCCTATAGAAGAGTTTTTAGTTGGGAGCTGAAGCGAGGCAGGAGTGGGGGCCAAGACGGGGGTGGAAGCAAGGTTCCGAGTGATGAGCAAGGCCCCCATAGGAGTTTTCTGCTATTAAGTCCCAAACTACGTGAAAGCACCATTACTAAACACGCTTTTAAATTTCCTCATTTTGAAATTAGATTTGGAGAAGTGTGGTAATAATTGAAGTGTAGAGAAAGCGTGGTTGCTGGCCACACTTTTTATTAGAAACATGGTTAGTAATCATGTTTCCACTAGAGTTTGAATATAAATAGGAAACCAAAACGCATGGTTACTAAACATGCTTTCAAGAAAACAACGTTTAGAAACTACATTTTCAGGTAGTTTGGGAAGTAAGCTCAATATACCTCTAATTTTTTTTAATATGGTTAAAAAAACGTAAAATGGTTAAAGAGCCCTAAGAATTTGTTTATGACTTCAAGTAAAATTCAATCTGAGCGGTTAATAATGCACGCAACGCAAGTATGATGGTATTGGGTTATGCAGCTCTATTACATGGATCAAGCCCTGTGGCAATGTTTGTCTAGCTCTTGAGGAAAATCATGGCCCAACCCGCTATTACACCGAAGTACAGTTTAGTATAGTATGTTAAGAAACATTTAATGAGCAAAACTTAAAAAATACCATTCATCAATTTGACACAAACATGTTAAACAAGTAAGAGGCTAACACACTCCACCAACTTGACTCTTTCTAGCACAAAGCTTTCCACTTGAAATTTCCTAAATTCAGTACATCAATTCTACTTTTTGGGTTTTAGCTAAGTAAAAATTATAAGAGTTAAATGTTATTTACGGTATTGGCTTAGGGCATTTTTATCCTCTGACATTTAAATATATGCAAAGTGCCCTCACGTGATTTTGACCCATTTTGCACTTTACCTCCCTACTGTTACTAATTTTGTCCAAATTGACAGATTTTGTGTCACACGAGCCTATTTTAAGAGTTGGCATGAAAAACAAAGAGTCAAAAGTCAAATTTTAGTGTAAAAAGACAAATTTTCCATTTCATTATCTTCTTCCCCGTTTGAAAACCCTAACCCTTCCCTAACTCACCCACTCTCTCTCCCACCATCCCCCACCTCTCCCACCATCCCCCACCTCTCTATCACGCCCACCACCTCCTCTCTAGCACTACTCGGGTTTCACAAATTTCTTTCACAAATAACTTTCATTTATTTACAACATTCATTGCAAAAATTGTCTCAAAATCACTAATTATAGAAACGTAAGCAAGTTTTGACAAAATGGAGGTGAGCTTGAAGCAAAGAAATATTTTGTTCTTATTTCCTTCCTTTTTCTTTTTAATTTTTTTTTAAGGAAAAGAATCAACAAAACAAAACAAAGTGTAGATCGCTACACCTGAATCATCTTCATTTTCCTTTTTTCTTTTTTCAACTAATCTCTTCAGGTTACTTAGATTTCGAGTAAACAATATACATATAAACAACACACATGCATATCTACATACAGATCACTCTATATATACATTACACATATATATACATAATTTCTTTGGGTTTGAATTTCAAATTTAAATTGGAAATTCAAAATCAAAATCGAATGTGTATCATGTGACATAATGGGATTATTGGACCTTAAAACCATGATTTAGGCTGGTTGTTACAGTGGATTGAAATTCAAACCCAAAATCAAATGTGTATCATGTGATGCAGTGGGATTGCTGGATCTTAAAACCATGATTTTGGCTGGGTGTTACAATGGGGACTAGGGAGTAAGGCAATGTTATAGTATTGAGGGTGTTCAATTCTTTTTGCAATTTCCGAAAACATATTACAATTCATTAAGAACAAACCCATTAATCCCCAATTTATTTTAGTTCAATTTATGTACAGGTAAAGTGCTTTAAGGTAAAACCACAACGGGGTAGAGCGGAATTTACTCAATGATAGATTACAATTCATTAAGAACAAACCCATTAATCCCCAAAAATGCAGAATACCTTCATTGATTATTAATCAGCTGAATAATCCAATCAATTCAATGCAAGGTCAAAAGAACCCATTTGGTTTCTCTACTGGGCTTTTGAAAATCAGAACATAATCAATATGGTGTTTCAATCTTCAAAACTCCATAGGACTAGTATCCATAAGAATATATATATATATATATATATATAACTAGGAATCAAAATCCAAGGAGCATCAAGATATCATCAAAATGTGAAAAACCCAATATAGTACCTTGTAAAGGTGAGAGAATTGGGATGAGAACGAGATTGTCTAAGACCTCCACCAAACCCGCTAATCTGGGACTGGACAAGAGTTGACGAACTCCACGAAGCTGTTGCCACTTTCCCTAAAAACCTCTCTCAAAATAATGGGTGGGTGAGGCGTTAACGGCTAAGGTAGTAGTGAGAGAGTTTTTTTTTTTTTTTTTTGGATCTATGTAGTGAGAGAGTTACTAGCCTATCCCTCCTACCCTACACGGAATAATTATAAATGTTTATATTTTTTTAGTTTTTTTTAATATATAAATTATGTTTTTTAAGATTTTTTATAAAAATAATTTAACAATCTTATTACTAATCATAATGTATGAAAGAAGTTGAAAAGGGTACTGTAGTAGCTATATACAGATTGTATCTATAATTATTTGTATGAGGGGATTTTAAATGCTGATCAAGAGATTTTGACCAAATCAATAAATACAGGCATGTGGAAAGACATTTTGATTGAAAAAGTTAATAAATGTTGATCAGAGGATTTTGACCAAATCAATAAATGCTAAGTTTTTTTTTAATAAAAAAATTAGAAAATTCAAATTGGGATATTGAAACTCCTACAGGCCTTGGGGGTTAAAAACCTTCTTTTGCTTAATATATAGTACTAGCCTATCACCCATGCTATGCACGAGATAATTATAGATATTTATATTTGTTTTAGATTTTTTTTATATATAAATTATGTTTTTAAAGATTTTTTATAAAAATAATTTAACAATCTTATCACTAATCATAGTGTATGGGAGAAGTTGAAAAGGATACTGCAGTAACTATACACGGATTGTATGTATAATTATTTGTATGAGGGATTTTAAATGCTGATTAGGGGATTTTGACCACGCCAATAAATGTAGGCATGTGGAAAGATATGTGGATTGAAAAAAATTAATAAATGTTGATAAGGAGATTTTGACCAAATTAATAAATGTTAAGTTTTTTTTTTAAATAAAAAATTTAGAAAATTCAGATTGGGATATTGAAGCTCCCACAGGCATTGGGGGTTAAAAACCTCATTTTACTTAATATATACTAATATATCACCCGTGCTATGCACGGATTATGTTTACAATTATTTATATATATGAATTGCGATTTTAAATATCTTTTTTTTTTAATGCCTTTTTTTTTCCTTTTTTATATTATATTAAAGTTTAATATTTTGATAATAATCATATGTGTTAGACTTTTTAAGAAATTAAATGTCTTTTTTTTATTATATTATATTAAAGTTTAATATTTTAATAATAATCATATGTGTTGGACTTTTTAAGAAAAATTTTTTATGCTTGTTCTTAATGCATTAAAATGTTATTATGAGGGATAATAATCATACGTGTTGAGACTTTTCAAGGAATTCATATGTGTTGGATTTCAAAAAAAAAATTTATGCTTGTTCTTAATGCATTAAAGTGTCATTATGAGGGTAAGACTTGGGGGTTGGGAGAAGTTAATAAATGCTAAGTTTTTTTTTTTTTAAATCAAAAAATCAGAAAATTTAGATTGGGAGATTGGAGCTCCCACAAGGCTTGGAGGTTAAAAACCCTATTTTGCTTAATATATAGTATAGAAGTATAGATAGTATAGATGCTAGGATCCAAATATTTTATCAAATCTTTTATAGGGTGTGAGACTCATACAAATCATATGTGTGTAAGTCTAACACTTATGAGTGAAAAGTTTGATAGAATATTTAGTGATTCATTTGGAGTCTATAATATTTTCCTTTGTTTTTTGTCTCTTAGTCTCTACCTGGTACCAAAATTTCAGCCCCCCAATAAATAATCGCCTTGTTTGAATAGTTGATTATTTTAGTTGGGTATTTAATGTTTTGGCTATTTTAATTTGGTTAAAAAAGCTATATTTGAAATATTGGTTAGTTTTTTTTTTTTTTTATAATTGATTTGATGTTTGTGAAAAAAAAAAGTAAAATGATTATAGGTTGTATATGATATTTTGTTTTATCAGTTATTTTAACTTATTTTGTCTTTTAGTGAGCTATTTTAACTCAATCCTCTTTCCAAACTCCCCTAATATAAATAATAATAATAATAATAATGATAATGAAATTATTTATTGAAAATTTATTGTTTTAAAAAATATTTTTTTCTATTTGTATCTTATTGCCGCTAGATCATCGTTGAAAAATGGTTAGAAAAGTCACCATAAAGGTGCTGACGCAACCGTTGATGGTGGCGATTTGGACAGATAGATAGATTAGATGGACAAAATAGACAAATCAGTTGGACAAATAGGTGATATATAAACAAATATGATGATGACACGTGGACAAATAGATTGATAGATAAATAATATTTGGATAAATAAGTGATGTTGGCAGTAACAGATAGACAGATAGATAATAATAATAATATGATCTTTCAATTTTATTTTATTTGTTTGACCCCAAAAAATATAGAATTTGGAGCTATTATTTCAAAAATTTTAAAATTTGACTTATGACCTAATTTCCCTCCGATAGATTCTCTCCTTATGCCTAAAAAAGTTCCTTAATTTAAGTCACAATGATATGGCCTAATAAGTGTCAATTTTTTATTTGTCACACACTTAACTGCATTGAACCCAACACTATTGCTATATCATTGTGGGTGAATTATTGTGAATCTTTAACATTTCTCATTATCCAAATATCCACTAGTAACAAAATGAAAATTATGATACTACTTTCATTTCAATCCATAATTCACCAAATCATTATGTTCATGTGATTATAATATTCTCCAACTCTTCTCGGGACACACCAAATACTTATAGGCAATAATTGTAATAGTGTTGATGGGGAGTGGGAGAGAATAGTGTTACTAGTTGAGGAGTGGGAGAGAATAATGTCACTAGTTGAGAAAAAATTGAGGAATAATGAAGGCAAAGGAGACCAATAAAAAATAAAATAAAATTTTTAACTTCATAAAAGTTAATATAAACATTTAAAATAAAAAATTGTTCCTTATAT
Source organism: Camellia sinensis (assembly GCF_055761805.1). Classification (NCBI taxonomy): domain Eukaryota; kingdom Viridiplantae; phylum Streptophyta; class Magnoliopsida; order Ericales; family Theaceae; genus Camellia; species Camellia sinensis. Next base: position 118,122,822 of record NC_138975.1, on the reverse strand, counting down.
TATAGATTTTGTTAGTTAAAGGCTGATTAATGAAAAATGCCATTTGTAACATGATTGAAAATCTTAAGAGATTAGATATAATTTCCCCAGTGTGATGGAATAATCTATATTTTTGATAAACCTCAAAAGGTATATTTTTAATTTGCCAAATTTTTATTTTTATTTTTTATTATGCAGAAAAGGAGCATTTTCATTTACTTAAATTTATATTAAACTTAAATTTAAATATTTAATGGACTCAATTTATAGCAAATAAAATTTTACTTGAATTTTTGCTTTAAATCAAAGAGACTCAAATGTTTAACTAAAATTTTCATGACTGTTTTGTGACTCAAATTTATAAATTTGAATAAAATTTTGAAGAAAAGCTAAAGATTGCCTAATGTGAGTTTTTTTTATAAACATCAAATGTTATCTGTCTATTTATTAATAAACAGAGTAAAAAAATAATAATAATAAAATAATAAAAAAATGTTTAGGACTCTTAAAAAAGTTTTTTAAATTTGATCTATAAATATCAACTTTTGATTTGTCACATACCTAACTATATAATGCCCAACTTTCTTGTCACATAATTGTGGTTAGATTTATATTATTTCTCTAAAATAATTGCATGACTATGTAATTGAATGGACATGCCTAGATTATAGACTCGGTTGAAAATTTTTATTTGAGTAATGTTATGGTTCTGTATGATAACATTTGATAATTTCTTTTTTTTTTTAGTTTATAAAAAAATATTAAACATGTTTATATTAATTTTAAGAAAAAATGAAAATAAAAATATATTTGATACACAAGTTTTTTTTAAAATATATTTTTAAAACAAGTAAAAATAGATCATTATGACAGGTGGTTGTTGACAATTAAAAATGGTGGCAAGAGATAGTCTTCGGCCATAGGAGGTGGTTGGTGGTAACCGGTGGTTGTTAGCCACAAAAGTAGTAGGTGAAAATGATTATCGATGGTCAAAAATGGTGAGTACTGGGTTGTCTAAAATGGTAGCTAAAGGTGGTTTTCAACCAGAGGTGGTGGCTAACTATGATTACTGGTGGTGGAAGTAATGGTTGGAAGTGGTTGACAGTGGAGTTTATTAGTAATGTAGCCCATAGAGATGAGCAATGGTTGGTGGTTGAAAAAAAAGTATGAGAAAGAGAAAAAAACTTTAAAAATAAATAAATAAAAATTAAATAAGTGAAATTATTTTTTGTGTTTAGTGAATTTTGTAAACTATTTACACTTTTTTAGAACTAAAACAAAAACAAGTTTTGTTTATAATTTTTTTAAATTTTATAAAAATAAATAGAAAATTGTTAATATAAACATTACCAACATATGTATAGGAGTGTAAAAATGGCCTGCGACCCCGACCCGTTTAGGCCCCGTTTGGGTCCAAGCCCGAGCCTAGCCTGAGACCCTGGGCCAAGGCCAGGGCTATCATTTTGAAACCTGGCCCAGCCCGCGCCAAGACCCAGTGTCTTTTTTAGTAAAAAATAATAAATTTTTAATAGAAAAAATTTAAAAAAACAAAAAAAAAATTGTTCAAGCCTGAGCCTAGGCCCAGGCCCACCGGCATGGTCTGAGGCCCTGACCAACCGGTCCGTCCAAGCCGGGCCAAATTTACACCCCTACATATGTAAGTAAGGTTTATAATTTTTTGTTTTTGTTGACATTTGTTAACAGCTTGTTTGGTTTGGATTTTCAGGATTCACTTTTCAAAAATTAAATTTTTTTGTTTTTCGTATTTTTTTGTTTTCACTTGATTTTTTTAATATTCTAAGTAATTTTTTAAATTTTTAGATACACCTAACATAAATACGCTTAAAAAGTATAATATTTGTGGAAAAAGTCTCTAGAAAATTCACTAAATATAAAAAATACAAATAAAAAAAATGAGAATTCAGTACATTTTTTGTATTCTTGTGTATTTGTTGATTTTTTAAAATATTATTTTTACAAATATTTTACTTTTTAGATACATCTAAGTAAGATGTATCTAAAAAAGTAAAAAATTACTTAAAATTTTAAAAGTATTCACTAAAAACAAAAAAATACAAAAAATAAAAAACTTAATTTCCAGAAAATTAAAACTAAACACACTGTATATTATTATAATACGCTATTGTTAAAATTTGAATTTTTATTAGTGTTTAAATTTTTTTTTATATACAATTTATTATTGGAAGCACACCAAAGCTCCATTTTTTAAACTTTTAAATCAATAGGTTCAAGTTTAAATCTTTTTGATTTAAAAGAACATTGATTTGTCCAAACGGATATTTATTTGTTTAAAACTTACTTATCTATTTAAATATTGCTTATTTGTACACGTGTCACCTGTTTGTCCAACTATCTGTCTAAATGTTAATTCTTTGTTGTCCTATCACCTATCTAAATGTTAATTCTTTGTAGTCCTATCACCTATCTATTTATCTTTTTGTTCACCTCATCTCCACCAATCGCCAACTGCCATCTAACTGTTGGGTGAGGGTAAGGATATCATTCCACCATCCTTTGAGTTGTCCGGTAAAACCATTAATAATAAATTTCGCAATGGCTTGATCCTGGTTACTATACTGGCGGCAAACAGTGGCGTACATCAACATCTGATGTAATTTTTTATAAATGCCGTATTCGGATTCACCATCTATATTCCATTCATAGATGGTTTTGCCATGATAGCTTCCCTGATCATTGATGTAAGTCTCTTCATAGAGGACATCAGGAAGCGTCGGTCGAGCGTAATAGTTCCTACTGGGTGGTAACATAGCAGGTCGAGAGGAACTATACGAATGGAGTTTAAAGGTGCTCATTAAAGGTTCCGGCTAGCACGTCTATCAACGACTTACGGGCATCAAACGGTCAAACGCCACTCTTTGCTAAACGACCTAATCCCTACGCGACTTGGGTGACGTCCCACTAACCCTAACCTATTAATTAACCTTACAAAAGCACAAACCCAGGAATTAATCCACACATAATATAATTATAAAGAAAATAAATTACAACATATATGATCTCATAAACTTACTGTTGAGGTGGAGGCCTTCTGGCCGCCCATGCAACTATCTGTTCGTTAATTAGAGTCTGCAATTCGGCTATACGCTGATCACACTCTGATATACGCTCAGATATATACTGTTGGGTATAGAAGTCTACTGGTGTATTAAGATAATAATTTTTCTGATGTTGCCAAAATTCTAAATAAGATAATAACTGTTCTAAAGCATTAACAGAGGGCATGCATACTTACAACCATGGAGAGTGCTCCCAAAACGTAATATTATTAGTGGAAAAAGTATGTTTATTTTACAAGAGGGGGTTGGAGAGATAGTACAGTAGAGAAAGAGAGAGAGAGAGTGAACTTAAAACTGAAACTAAGTCTGTCTCAACAAGGGTGAGACCATCCCCTTATATAATACAAAGAAGATAAGAGAGAATCTAACAGGAAGACAGGTGCCATATCTTTATAAGCTAACAGAATTACACCTTATCTATAAGTCTATCTTATCTTCAATTATGTCGGCAAGTGGAGCTGTCTTCTCCTTGGTACTGGTAATGGGAATTTGCTTTTACAAAAGCATCTTGTCTGTTTGTGCCGATGCCTTAATGCTCGGGTCCTTTTCCTTTCCTGTCTTTTTCTTTCTGTATCTTTTCTGCAATTACAGCTGTTAATGAGTCCCAAAAGTCACCAAGATTGGGCTCATCTTCTTCTGGATCTTGTGACTCTCCTGCTATCACGTGTTCGGCTGGATCACTTTCTAGTTCTGATAGAGTCTGACTGGTGCCTGACTTCATGGAGACGTCATCATCATGGCTAACTGTTTAAAGGAACTGTTCTTTCAGAAAATCCATGCTTTTAATTATTAATTCTTGTTCTGAAAGATGAGGATATTGCTGTTTTAATTCCTTTTGGATTTGCACAAAGGGATTACTGGATAGTGCTGGTGATGGAGCTGGAAGAGCTGGCTGTTTTACTGTTTCCCAACAAGCTTTGGAATGCTGTTGAATTTTCTGGACAGTTTCTGTTAAATTAGGGTTCATACCCTTATCCCACCATTTTACAAAAAAGATTCTTTTAAGGCGGGGCACCTTATTCTGGTAATCACATGCAAAGTCCCATTTCCATATCCATGGAATACCAAAACGGATAGTAAAATGGACAAGAGATTTATTGATGGAAAGGTCTCTGTTTTTGTTTAAGTAAGCATAAGCTCGGGAATAAGCTACATGCCACTCATTGAATGCGGTTTGTATGGTTTCTGGTAAGATGTCAAGAGAAAGCCCGAATTTATCCCACCAAACGAGGAACCAATTGGGAACATCGTTTTTGAGAACATCAGGGCAAACACGGATAAACCAAGAATGGTTTTTAATGGGATTCTGGTAATAAAAAACCTGGGTAAAAGCATCAATATAATCCCAGTAACTGTATTTGGTTTACTTGTTACGCAAATCAATATCTCTGGTGGTATGCAGATGAATGCCCCAAGTAGAAATGGGCATAAGTTGGCGGATGACAATTTTACTGAATTGAATTGGACTAGCAATTTTATTAACATCATGCAGAGTATGTTTAATTTCAGCTACCCCAGTTTCTGTTAATATCTGTTCATAGATATATCTGTACTGGTCAAAGTGAGGTGGAGATTGCTGCGTTGTAAGATACCTACGCTTGATCTCCCATAGATCTGTCATCCATTGCTCATCTGCTGTTTCAATATAGAGGACTGTTTCCTCTGTAATACTGTTAGGAGTATACGGTTCTTCAGCTTTGAGGAGTATATCTTTAGCTGATGGATTACTGGTTTGACCTCTTAAAGGTGGAAATTCTGTTGGATCATAGCGAGGGTTGTTACCCCTGCCACGACCACGACCTCGGTGGCCTCTACTGGTCATGCCTCTTCAGGATGTGATTTCTGCAAATATTCACGGGTTAAGAAATCAGGCAAAGAGTTAGTTTCTCCTTTTATATATTCGATGTCAAAATCAAAATTGGATAAATAACTCTGCCAAGTCAAGAATATCTGTTTGGATGCAAGATTTTTTACATCCTGTTTAAAAATCTGTTTAGCAGCAGAGCAGTCTACTCTGATGAGGAAATGCTGGTTTAATAAATCATCCTGAAATTTAATAACACATTTAACAATTGCTAAACATTCCTGTTTAATGGTTGGATAGTTTAAAGCGGCTTTATTCCAATGCCCAGAATGGAATCGTAATAATTCCTCTTTCTGAGTTTTGGGATTAAGCTGTTTTAAAATTCCACCAAATCCTGCATTGGAAGCATCAGTTTCGACAATCTTTTTCCAATTAGGATTAGGTAACTGTAAGCAAGGTAACTGTTGTACTTTAGCCTTAATTCGGCGAACAGCTAGAGTATGTTCAGGTGACCATGGCGGTGGATTCTTCCTTAACCTGGTATACAAAATGTTAGCGTCTGCAGATAAATTATGGTAATAGTCTCTAACATAGAGAGAGAGAGATGACTTCAAAATTCCTAAACCATTATATTGTGCTTTTCGATATTTTGATGTCATGCTGATAAGTGTATATACTCTGTTCATTTGAGATATAAAATTAGTAGCACAAATTGATTACTTTTTTTATTTATTTTATCTAAATAGATAGTTAGCGATTGTTTACATGTTCTATCCTGTACTTCAAGCTTTATATTCATATTGTACGTGTTGCTTTTGCTTCCCAGAAAACCATTTCAAAAGTAAGTCCTGGGTCATCAAATGCATCTGGTTCTAGCTCATCAAAAGAGCAGCATAATCAACAATATCCAGGTTTTTCCTTTTATATACACATTTTACAAAATTTTGTTACTTTATTATATTCACTGAACTCAAAATTTATCTATTGCCAATCCTCATATATATCCCCCTCCTGGGCGGACCTGGTTTCTTGTGTCAGCAATGCCTTTAGCCTTTAAACTGATGCTTGTTTTTTTGCAGTGCCAGAGGTCAAACGCAGAAAGCAACATCGGAGAAAGCATTTTGAGATCCAAGAACCATGTCTGATGAGCGGTGTCTATTTTAAGAATATGAAATGGCAGGCAGCCATAAAAGTTGACAAGAAACAAATTCACTTGGGCACTGTTGGATCTCAAGAAGCTGCTGCTCATTTGTATGACAGGTATTAAAATGGTTTAGCTGTAGATACACATAGAAGTTCTTAATTGTGAACTTTGTTCATAATACTATGTTTTGTTGCCATTTCCATTTGAATTATTATTTGTGAACTTTGATCATAATACTATGTTCTGCAAGATCAGGTACTATATATATATATATTTTTTTTCCTTTTCAAAATAGGATTTTAGTATTCTACACATTCTTTGTTACTTTGAATGCATTCCTAATAGACCGCAAATAACTAGTACCAATCTCTTATAGTTCAGTGGGTTTTAAGTTTTCCAATCAGTCATAGGTTTGATGTTTACTCCATGATTATTACACTACGAAGCCATGGAGATCCAGATTCAATGAAAACATATAAAATTGTACAATTTAGCTCTTTGGAATGTTTGGATGACTCTAATTCTTGTACCCCTTATTCATATGTACATATATATGTAACCATATAAATTTTTCATGTACACTTTACGACGAATAAATTTTTGACTAGAATTTCCTTGTTTTTATTATCAATTGACTTGAAGCTTCTTTGTTGACTCATTTATTTGGTATATTTTAATTTTTATTAGCAATGTCAAACATTATTTAGTTTTGTTATTTTAATTAAAAACCTTCTTAATCCTTTTCCTTTTTCCTTATATTTTTTTCCCTTCAGCTCATTTGACACATGCTTATGGTTCTTTGAGTAACACAATTTTCTACAGAATTCCAATCTTATAACATATTTCTAGATATTCTGTTACTAGTTCTCATTATATACTAGTTCCAAGCTTGATTGTGGGGAATAACTTGCCAAAATATATTTAGTTTATGCTTTTCTTTCCTCTTTCAATCATCCAAAAATATTCTTTGCATACCTTCTGTTAAAAATAAAAATAAAAATTGTTTTCTCACAAATAGTTTATGGATTCTTTCTAATTCTTGCAGTAGAGAATTGTATTTGCGTGCTGCTGGGATTTTTGCTGATGTGAATTCTCTGTTTTAAGATATGGATAGGGGAGAACTACAGTACACTCTGGACATTGGATGTTTGCTGGACACACCATTAGATGCATCCCAATTAGGAAGTCTTCTATGCCTTAAATTAGCTTGATCAAGTGATTTCTGAGTATGGAAGAAATCATCAATTGTGGAAGAATCATCAAAACTTGTGTGAATAATGGTTTTAACATATAAAAGAACAACTAGAAGTAGATTTTAATTATCTTTTATTTGTTTGGCCTCAATTCTGGATCAGAACCCATGCATATTTTTCATAAAGTGCTTAATAAGGAAAGGGTTATGAAGTTCTAGATTTCATGTAAACTGCTTCCTGAAACTTTAACCAAGCATCCTTAAGTTAATAACTATGCAGTTTATGACCACAGAAAGAGTCGGGAAGTTGCTCTTATTGTCAGAACTTGATGCAAGTTTTGTTTGGATAGGTGAGGGAAGCGATTGGTGTTACCCTTTCTGTGTTGTGCTCAAACATTCGGCTTCATACGGCCTTCAGTGATCATCATTCCGATGGTGGTGACGATTTCAAAATTGAAGAGAGAAGTTGGGATCAGTTTTTAACAGAACGTGCATCTGAACTTGTCACAAATATTCGGAATGTTAGCCAGTCTGACAAAATGGAGATCTCAACAGATAAAGTCCTGACAATGGGATAGTAAATGGCGATTCTTAAGATGATGTGAAGTGGATGGAAACGGTACATTTTTAAAGAATTCTGTTTAGTCAAGGCTTTCTTATCTTCAACTGAATTCTGATGATCTTCTCCTGTTCCTTAATGTGTGCAGCTGTACCATTTCATTATCTCATCTTTGAAACCTTGCAGTCCAAGCCTAAAATGTTTAAAAATTGATTTTTGGACTGTGTGATACAATATATATATATTTTTTTTTTAAATCAGGAAAAAATCTGTCACGGCATTTTTAAAGCGTCGCTAAATACTGGATGACGTCATTTTATTTTTATTTATCACATTTAGAGGCGTTTTTTAAAACGCCGCTTATACTAGTCTAACGATATTTTTAAAGCGTCGTAACGTTATAGCGAAGGCTGCATTTTCGGCGTTTGGTACTAAACATGACAAATAGAATTAGCAGCGTTTTTTATACTTATATCGGCCTTTTTTAAACGCCGCTAAATGTAAAATTTCCCGCAGTGTTCATTGTAGTATACTTTCTGTTAAAAATCACTTGATAATCAAAGGTTGGGCATGCAATCCACTGATTCTTAAAATTCTACAAACATGATAAGGGGAACATAACACATTATGCACATCCCAGAGCATACAGAATTCTCTCTCTCTCTCTCTCTCTCACACACACACACGCACCCACATTAATTAATCAAACCGTCTTGTTAGGATAAACTCTCTCTCTCTCGCTCACACACACACACGCACCCACATTAATTACTCAAACCGTCTTGTTAGGATTCTTATCCTACGTGTTTTGTTTGGCAAATTCCTTTCTTGACAAAACCACTTCTTTTTTATTTCTTTTGTTTTCTCTATCGTGATTCCCTGAGATTATGTTTGAAAAAGAAAATGTCATCGTTTGAAAACACATACCAAAGCATACCTCATACTGATTTTGCTATATCTATTTGGGATCTCGTGGTGTGATTGGTCAAATGAACTATCTTTCTTGGTTTGCGTTTTGTTTTGTTGTGAAGAGGATGGTTGACATTTGCAGACAGTTGAACAAAAGAGGAGGCTGGTTGTCTGGTAAAAGAATGAAGAAAGTCGTGGCTAGAACATGGAGAAAAGAAGACTGCAAAAGTCAGAAATTATCACTCAATATTATTCTACTAATCAATTTAAAAAAATGTTTGATTTTAATTTAAAATACAATTTTTAGCCTTTTTTTGAAAATAATTTCTCACATAATTTGTTTTGAGTATTTTTTTTTTTCATATTTTAGTTTAAAAATTTAAATTTTTAGATGCACCTAAAATTTAAAAAAATATTTAAAAAATGTGGGGATTTTTTTTTTTAATGACTAAAGATGAAAAACTAAAAAAACATAAAAAAATTGATATGTTTTTATATTTCTTGTCTTTAGCGAACATTTATTAAATTTAATCATAAATATTTTGATGTTTGGTTTTCAATTTGTCTTTCTAAAAAATTAAAAATGAAAAAAAATAAAATAAAATAGAAAGGCTAAATTAAATATTATGTGATAGTTCAAGAGAGTGAAGTGATATGAGGTGATAGTTTAAGCGGATAGAATGTAATTTATCCAATTGATGTATATTTAGTCATGACAGTCCAAATAAAAATAAAAAAATAAAAATAGAAGAAGAAGAAGAAAAGATGAGGACGGTTAGTTTTTACAATTTTTAATGGGGGAATTACTTTATAGTGAAATAGAAGGAAAAAAAAGAAAGGTGATTCTATTTATATACCACCAAACCTCTCAAGCTGATTGGTCTTTGACAAATCCTTCTTCTTCTTCATCTGGAATCATTAAATGAATTCTTTGCTCTTCTATCGCAGAGGGAGAATTGATTCTCTACTTTTCATCTCTTTGAGTAGGTGACAGCAAGGAGGGTAGGCGACTGGAGATAAGAGTGGCGGCCGACGATTTGGGATAGAGAGGTGAAGAAGATATGGGTAATTTAGGATTTTTCAAAATTAATGGTGTGCAGTGAAAAAAAATCAAAGTATTAAAAATATGTGTGGTGTGTATTGAGAAAATGGTGTGTACAGAGAGGTTGTGCGGTGTGTAAATGGAATTATCCAAAAAAATATATATACAAACATGAAGGGGTGCAAGTCTGGATCACACATATTTTCACTTATACCTCACCACAAAACAATTTGCACTCTCCATGTTTTAGTAAATTTTTTTCCTTATCCCATTGACAATTAATTCCCCCATTTTTAATTGTGGGAGGCGGGGTGTAAAGTGATACATAACAATATAGTTGAATGGTGTAAAGTATAATTTAACTGTCTTTCAACGTAATAGCACCTCAACTATCCCCCATTTTGAAAGATTATTTACTTCCAAACACCACTTCAAAAGTGTGTACCATATGCACCTTATCATAAATTTAATTGACATAATTTTACTACAAAATTTAGTAATATTAACCATAAAATACATAACCTCACCACAAATTGGCGTAATAAAAATATCGTAATTAAGCCATAAACCCATAAACTTTTATTACATGAACCATAAAATTTTAAACATTTTCTTACGCTCATTTGTGATGAGATTATCCATTTTGTAATAAAATTATACTAATTGTAATAGGGTATATATGTACACACCATTAGGTTTTCCAATATTAAATTACGCCAAGATGTTCCAGGAGAGGGGAATGGCTGTCCTCCATATCCTTAAAATAAAATAAAAATATATTGAAAATCAAAGTTGGGTTCCAAACTCACAAGAATAAACTAATCAATAAATCATTTTTCTCATAGGGGAATTATTTTACAGTAGGACAGAAAAAAATTATAAAAATATAAAAAGTGTAAATAATTTGGTGATGAGAATAACTAATAAGTCTGACTTATATATACACTTTTATATTTGTGTAAATTTTTTTTTTTGGGTCCCATAATTCCTCCATTGTCATACAGATGACCGCTAAAGGCAATCTCTTTATTGCCATTGATTCCCCTCGTCATCACACGCACAAATATCACGTTACAGCTGTGATTGGATAGTAAAATCGGGTAAAAAAATTAAAATGAAGAACTACACTGACAATGTGTCATTAAAACTTATTTATCATAAAATAAAAATATATTATAAATATTAATAATTAATATTATAATTTTTTATTAATTTATATATATATTTTTAATCTGACCTAACTGTCAAGTAATTGATCCAAAATTAAAATTAAGGCCCCAATTTGGGGAGTGTAGTTTTTACTTAAAAAGTAAATTAAAATAATCCATTCTCGAATGATGGCTAAAAAAAATAAAAAATAAATAAAATATAATTTTTTTAATTATATTTATTTAAAATTTTTATTTAAATAGGATAAACACATTTCATAACACATCAAATTATAAAATAGAATTATTCATATGCAAAAAATTAATTTTATATAAAAGTAAAAAGATTTAACTAGATAGAAAAATAGCAATATTACATTTGCACAATTATTTTCTTTCGAATCCTTTCAAACGAGACTTTTTCTAGTAAGACATTAGACTCTTAACAATAAGATTGTGCTTGATTGAGAAATTTAAGGAGAAATTTAAAAAAGAAAAAAAAAGTATATGAGATTAAATAAAATATATATATATATATTAGTTATATTTTACTTAACTTTTTTTTACCTTTCGAAATCTCTCAACTAAACATTTCATTTAAATTAGTGACAAAAATTATGTGAATGGATTATTAATCATAGACAAATAGATAAAATGAGAAATGATTCCACACGTTTGCTCCACCACACAGGTTGCTCCCCGAAGGAATCAATCTCTCTTGTCTCTCTTAATTAAATCAATCTCTCTCTCTCTCTCTCTCTCTCTCTAGTCTTAACCAAACTGGCAACCACCATTTTATCAAGATTTTCAACCAGTTCAGTCCAGTCTTCAGCCCCAAAGGCACCTCTTCTCCACCCGTCATCCAAACACATTTTTTTGTTGAGGGAGACTGGTGTGAGTTCAATTGAATTGACCTCAGATCGGAATGGAAATGCCTGTTGTATCCTTCATTGTAAACAGACTCGGAGTTTTGTTAACTGAAGAAGCTAAATTCTTACACGGAGTAAGCGACCAAATTGAACAAATCCGAGCCGAGTTAAAGCGAATGCAATGCTTCTTACAAGACGCAGATTATGCAATACAATCTGATCATCATGTAGATGCGAGGGTCAACAACTGGGTTGCGGAAATCAGAAAACTTGCTTATGAAACGGAAGACATCCTCGAAACTTATGTCATCCAGGTTTCATCCAAAAGGAACAGAAAGGGTTTCCGAAACACCCTTAAAAGATTCGCTTGCATCTTCAACGAATGGCTAGACGTTCACAAGGTCGGAAGTGAGATCGGTGCCATTAAAAACAAGATCACTCACCTCACTGCTAGTTTACATACTTACGGCTTGAAAAGTATAGGTGAGCCATTTCAAGTGATGATTTTAAATTTAAGTTTTTATTTATTGATTTATTAGTAATTTCAATTATTGTTTTATATTTTTTTATTTAAGTATATTTTTCTCTCTTTTGATATGCAAAATATTACTAATTAAAATTTGAAATTTAAATTGTGTTAATATATTCCATTAATCGTTCGTGTGACATAACCAGTTTTAACCAATTTTAGGAAAGAATAATATTTTATATTTTAATTTTTCAGTTAAATTTAGGGGAAATTAAAAAGACATCTCTGTAAGTTTGTGTAAGGTTTTAGGATGGAAAATTTACTTACAAATTTTATTTTGAGGAATGGTGATCTATTTAGTCCCAAGATTTTTTTATAGACCAATTAGTTTCATTGATTTTAGAAAGGTAGATTTAATATATTATTTAAAAATTGAATTTATAGTTATACCTTATTTCTATTATGTTTCCTTTTTTTTTTTTTTTCTTTTGTGCTAAAAAGGTAAGGTACACAATTTATGAGAATTAAATTTGGGATAAATTTTTGTATGAGAATCTTTTTTATTTGGAAAACATTTTAAAAGGAGTACAAAAATGACTTCAAATATAGAATTCTTCAAATATTTCAAAAAGATGTGAGATTCTTCAAACATTTCAAAAAGAATACAAAAATTTCTTAGTAAGCTTTCAATAAATGTATATTTTCAAACTGTAATATTCCAATATAATACTCAAAAAAAAAAAAAAAAAAATCTTACTGTATTTTTCTCAAACATTCCAATAACACTTCAAAAAAGTTGTCACACCCCAAATCCGGGCATGACTGGCTGTGGCCCACAGGGACTCAGCCCAAGGCACATGTATGCCTAAACATGAATCCAAAATCACGAAAAATAAATGTGATGATAGTCCAGAAATAAATAAATCAAAACCCACCAGTGATAAGTCACAAGTATAAATGGCAAAACCAACCATAACCAACTTCCAAAAATATATACTAAATGGAACACAAATCGCCCATAAAATAAAATAATTCTAAATAAAATCTCACCACAATATATGCACAAAATCGACATAACAATCTAATACAAAATAATGAATGTCCTAGAGGTCCATGCAATTAAGTCCCTGCTACGCCATGAGTCTACTCTAAGTCCTTCTAACACCTGGAAGTGATAAACAACTAAGTCAGCTGATAGATCAGTGAGTAGCAACATGGATAGTAAATACAGTTTTGAAAACAGGGTTCAATTCCAAAATAAGATTTATATCACAGAAACTAGATTGGCATAGAGTTTGGTAACAATCTATTTCAAAACAAAAGGTTTCATAGTTCAATAGTTAAAATACTCATATCTCTCAAAAACATGATAAATGACATTTTCCACTTAAAACAAATTACAACATGAACACCAATAATTTTTTGGATACCAAGAAATAACATGTAATATGCCACACAGTTCTCAAGGCTATAAGCCCCGTCGGATCCAATATCGAACCAAGAGTCATCATCGGGGTGGCAACCTGGGCCTTTTCTCTAAGACAATCCAATTGAAGGTCACCTAGCCGAACCTAGGTCTTTTCCTTACAATCGTTGAGCACTAGAGTCATCACGGCCCAACCCGGATCTGTTCCCTAGTGGCCAGAGTCACCACACACAGTGGAATAATTTCTTTGGACTAAATACACAGATGGTCCCAATAATCAATACACATCAGTTTCACAAAACATGGTAGTTCACCATTATAAACATGAGACCAAAACAAATAGTTTACAGTATGCCAAGTTCATGCATGTTTCAGAAATAATTTGATTCCATTGATAATATAATAATTTATCAAAACAGTTTAGTCCTGAAAAAACAATTTAATTTTCCAGTAGGGGAACATTTATAAAAATATGTAGCATGAAACTACTCACCTGAAAATGAAATAATATAATCCTCGAATAGAGTATGAAAGTCCAACTAGTGCCCTGAACCAAGTATGAAGATTACACGTCACTACTAATTTAAAAATACTAAAGAGAATAATAAACTAAGTACCCCACACTAAAGCGCACTAACACAGTTCAATCCCACTCACCGTTACTCTTAAATAATACCTAAGTTCATGTTCTTTAAGGTCTAAAATTATCCAAGACATGGGTTCTGATCGAAACTTAACTAAAAGTAACTTTAACATAAGACAGAATTTTAAACAAGCTTTCTTAATCTAATCGCTAACTTTGAAAATTACAAAACCCACTCCACGCTGTTCGAAAAATTTCAAAACCCTCCAGATATCAACTAATATATCCTAAGTTTCAAACCCAATTGGTTTCACTTGATTTGCTTATCCAAATAATTATTTACAATTAATTATATCAAAACAAGTTGTTTTCTGCAGCACTTTAAATAAATTGATGGTTCGCTAAGTATATATGAGAAATCAATGCAAGGCCAAAAATTTAAGAAACTAGACTCGTAACCGGTTTTAATGACGCTGATTTGATAATTTTCGGATTTATACCCAAAGAGAACGAAACTTCCGAACTTACTGTCTTAAACCAGTTTTCTGGACAGAATTGAACGCATCAGTTAATATAGATTTCGACTCTAAAAAATTATGAGAAAATTCAGATATACAATTCAATATGTAGTTAATCTACTATAAAAATTTCAGTTGAAAATTCATCCGTTTGATATGATTACTTGATTTTTAAAATTTGTGGCTTTGTGCAGAATTTCATACTCATAGATTGTACCCTCAATTTATGTACCCATTTAATTCCTCAAACCACATAAAAGAAACATGATATTCACAAACATTGGTGGCCAAGTACTCCTACCTAACCCACGTTTCACTCACAAGATCCACCATTACAAGCAAAAACACCCATTGAATATAACCCATGCCATATACTTGTTCTTCATACATCCACCATACCCATTACACTATTTCACACCAACTATTAATCTGATAGATATTCAAGCCACCTAATCAGTTAAGCGTTCATTCCTTCTTCTTCCAATGAATGCACCGAAACATATATACAAAATAACTGTATTCATAGAATATTGGTTTCTACCTTAAAGATGGAGTTATTCAAGCACCAAACTAGTTCTTCAATTTTCACCAAAAGCTATTCCTATCTCTTCTTCACGGCTGCTAGTTGAATAATATGAGAGTTTAGGGTTACCCACGCACTTTAAATAATTTGACTCCCTTATCCTTTTGTTTTTCTTTATTTATTTATTGTATTCACTGAGTATTGGTTTCTACCTTAGAGATGGAGTTATTCAAGCACCAAATTAGTTCTTCAATTTTCACCAAAAGCTACTCCTATCTCTTCTTCACGGCTGCTAGTTGAATAATATGAGAGTTTAGGGTTACCCACACACTTTAAATAATTTGACTCCCTTATCCTTTTGCTTTTCTTTATTTATTTATTTTATTATTATTAAAATCTTACCTCTAAATTAGAGATTTTCACCATAAATTTATTTTAGGTATAAAAATTAATTAAAAGACCTTCCAAATATTTAATTTGCACTTTAGGATTCACCACCAAAATATTTGAGATTGTAATAATATTATTATTTATTATTTACTTAATTTTTATATTCGAGTTCTCACAAAAGCTCCTTAGTGTAACACTCTAATTTAACACATAAAAAAACTCCTTAGTGTACCTTTCTCAAACATAACACTCTAATATAATACTCTAAAAAAACTTCTTAATGTAACACTCTAATGTAACAAACACACAAAAAAATTTCTTAGTGTAACACTTTAATGTAACATACAAAAAAACTTCTTAGTGTATTTTTCTCAAACGTAACATTTCAATATAACACTCTGAAAAAACTCCTTAGTATAATACTTTAATGTAACACACACAAAAAAAAAACTCTTTAGTGTAACATTTTTATCAAACGTAACACTCCAAAAAAAATATGTAAGATTCTTCAAACCATTTCAAAAGGATGAAAGATTCTTCAAACTGTTCAAAAAGGAGTACAAAAATTTCTTAGTAAATTTAGGCAAATGTATAATTTCAAACTGTGAGTGTTACGTTTGGAAAAAGTACACTAATGAGTTTTGAATATTTTTGTATGTGTTACGTTGGAGTACGTTACGTTAGAGTGTTACGTTTGGAAAAAATACACTAAAGAGTTTTTTTAGTATTATGTTGTTACGTTTAAGAAAAGTACACCAATGAGTTTTTTAATATGTTATATTGGAGTGTTACGTTAGAGTTTTACGTTTTTGTTCGTAATGTGGGATTTGTTCCAAAATGAGGAAAAATTCAAAACTTCTATAGTGCGGATTGCCCAAATGTATAATTTTACATTTGAAAAAATTTACTTTTATCTCTGAAAAATTAAACCCAAACATATAACTGAGATTTTTCTATTTTAGTGGGATCTTTGGATTCATAAGGAAAAAGAGAAGACTAAACAGTTCAAAAGATCACGTTTTGAGATTTATTGGTGTTTCACCCTTTAAGTATAACAACAATTTGCTTACTAGTTAAAATTCTTGAGATTTGAAATCTTAAAATAATAATGACAACTGTAACATATATAGTCCAAAATGCCCTCATGATCTCAAAAATCCTAATTTTTATCAGAATGTCGTTTCTCTTTCGTGTGACCTTTTTACATTGTAGAAGTGATTTCAAAATTTTAAAATTTAATAACTTTTGATTTATATCTCAATTTTTTTTGTAAAATTTATATATTTAGAAATTTCATTAACATAGTCTGGCTTGGTTATCGAAATTTCACTAACCAAAATTTTACCAGCCTGCCTCATGTCAATAAAATTTCATCAACTTTTTTTTTTTTTTTTTAATTTTGTATTCATCATGGATCTTATTTTATAGATATTGATGAAACGATTTCAAAAACACAAATTTTATAAATAAAAAAAATATAGATCAAAAGTTGCATAATTTTGAAATTTTTAAATGAGTTAAAAAAGTAATAGGTGATATATGAAGCGGTATAGTGGGAGTATTTTTGTCACCGTATGTTTTGGAGGACCTATATTATTATTATAAAAAATTATGTTGTCTTTATTCTTCAAAAAAAATATTACTAGAAATAATAAGCAAAAAATCCTGTAAGTTTATAGAAACATATAAAAATATATTTCACAATTTTGACCTCCACTTTTTTTAATATATATTTTATAAAGGATGTTTTGTTATATGGTGAAAAATGATTCATAAAATAGAATTTTTATATACAAAATTCATACAAATTATATGACACTATTATTTTTGGACCATAAAATGAGTGTTTTATTCCTCTTTAAAATGGTCACAAAAGAAAAAAAAAATTTATTTTATGTGAGTTTTTTGTATGAAAATTCTATTTCTACAACATTATTATTGAATATCGACCATTTGAAAGACTAAACTAATATTGCTATAGGCGAAGGCATAAGAAGTTTGATAGTTGAGAAGCAACAAGAATTGAGGCAATCGTATCAGCATGTTGTTGAAGAGGATTTTGTTGGGTTTAAGGAAGACTTGAACAAGGTTGTGAAACATTTGGTGCAAGTTGATAACTATACTCCTAGTCGAGTTGTCTCTATTTGCGGCATGGGTGGTTTGGGGAAGACCACTCTAGCTAAAAAAGTATATCATCACAAAGATGTCCAGAGTCACTTTGAAGGTTTGGCATGGGTGTGCATATCTCAACAGTATAAAAGAAGACATATTCTTCAAGAAATCTTCATCAATCTTGTTCCAGAGAGGAAGGACGATGTTGTTAGGATGACAAATAATGAGTTGTTTGAGAAACTTTATAAAGTCCAGCAGAGTAAAAAATGCTTAGTTGTACTGGATGATATTTGGTCAATAAAGGCTTGGAAGAGCTTGGAACCGGCCTTTCCAAATGGAAACACAGGTAGCAAAATATTGCTAACGACTCGTAATAAAATATTGCCTTCACAGATAGATCCATACCCTATCGTCCATGAACCCCAGTGTTTAAATGACAAGGAAAGTTGGTATCTACTTCAAAAAAAATCATTACTAAGAAGAGATGGTAAAGGTAATATTAATCAATCCACCTTGCTATATATTTTGATACGAATTAAATTATTTCGATGTTAGTTTTCATATCATCTGTGTGGTCTATTATCATCCAAAAAGATTAATGACCCATGGGTTGAAATTTGGGAAAGATATGGAAAATACTCTAGCTCTACTGGCCATAGGGTCGAACCAAATGTATTTAGAATATTCATTTACGAAAACTACATAAAATTGAAAACTTAGGGATTACTTTATAGTGAGACAAAATAAAATTTTACACAAACATGCTTGCATCTCCATAATTTTACACAAATATTAGATACTTCCAGAGTACTATATTGTCTACATGATCTAGTATCGGCCAATGAGAAACCGCAACACACTAAATAGTCATCATTTGTCTCCTAACTACCCCACAAAGATGACTTAACATGTTTCATTCATAAAATTTTTTGCTATGCAATTAATTTGGAACACCATATAGACAATGACACATAATACTCTAAGACTAGTCACTAATTATTCATTAAAATTTGAATGACTTATGTCATGCACGACGACTTTGTAATACTAGCTCAAAGAATGGAATCTGAAGGAAGGTTACAGGTACATACATCACTCTTTCTACTTTTTTGTATGCCTTTTTATAAAAAGTTAAAAATCAACTAAAATAGAAAATTTCCAAAAGGGGCACAATTCACTTCTTGCCCTTAACATCACTCTCTCTGCACAAAATGCATGCATGAATTTGAGAAATCCTTTTTCTTCTTCTTTGTTGATATAGAACTTTTGATTGAAAAGATGCATGTATCAATGTAAACAGTGTTGACTTTGAGGCAAAGTTGAGGAAACGGTTGTTTTGGAATTCAAAAATTGGTTGGAAAAAAGGGTTCTAAAAAACTATCCCTTAAATAGAAACAAAAAAAGCTTGTTGATGTAGTAAATTATTTAAAACTAATGGATGATGCAAGTATCAGTGTAAACAGTGCTAACTTTGAAGTTAAGGAAACGGCTGTTTTGGAATTCAAAAATTGGTTGAAAAAAAGGGTTCTAAAAAACTATCCCTTAAATAGAAACAAAAAAGCTTGTTGATGTAGTAAATTATTTAAAACTAATGGATGATTAATTTCTAAATATATAGTTTGTGTATAAAATGTTATATACTATCCCTGTTACAGTTGTTTCTGGGGAATCAACTTATTAAAACTGAAATTGATTAAATCTTACCTTTGGTCAACTTTGTCACAAAAATGATTCGATGGATGTGATTGTTAAATTGAATCATGCAAGTTTGATTAGTAATTTCACAACTAATAATTTGAGTTTTATACTTGAGAATACGAAAGTTCAAAATTTTTAAAATAAAATTTAAATTACTAACCGATTTGATTTTGCTAAAAAAAAAAAAACTTTAAAAATCAATTAACATTACAAGCTTGCTTTAGAATTATCTATCTATATATGTATAAAAGCCCATATTAAAAACTTGATTTGGTTCTCGAAAAAGTCGGCAAATTTCCCTTTTTTATTGCTTATTCACGCAAGCATTCATTAGAATTTTTGTTTTTGTTGTTTTATACAATCTAGGCAATAATCTATTTTTTTTGTTGTTTTTAAATTTTGCATTTTGTTGTTGTTGTAGACTCCAGAGTGCTTGACACAAACATGGAGGCATTAGGGAGGAAAATGGTAAAGCTATGTGCTGGTTTACCGTTAGCAATCATTGTACTTGGTGGACTTTTGGCAAGAAAGCATACATTAAGGGAATGGGAGATGGTATACCAAAATGTTCGTTTGCATAAATGGAATGACGACCCAACACAGCACAACAATGGAGTATCAAAGGTGTTAGCTTTAAGCTACCATGACTTGCCTTATCAATTGAAGCCATGTTTTCTATATTTTGGTCACTTTCCGGAGGATTATGGAATAAATGCTGAAAAACTATATCACTTATGGATAGCTGACGGTATAATTGTAGATGATGATAGAGTGGGGGATGAAACAATAATGGATGTGGCAAAACGTTACTTGGGTGCACTAGCACAGCAGTGCATGGTTGAAGTACATGTAGACATGTATACTCAAAGGATCAATTATTGTCGCATTCATGACCTTATGTTGGATTTGTGTTTATCAAAGGCAAAAATGAATGATTTTCTCGAGATCATTCATCTCCAACGCGAAACTGATCTAGCTGATTGCTTTTCCACCACATCAACAACCACTACTCCTAAAATACGCAAACTTGCAATTCATTTGAGTAGGGATGACGAAAGATTTGTCTTCCCTGACCTGGAGACAACTAAACAGCTAAGATCAATATTGTTGTACGATCCAAGAATTCACTTGTGGCCTTTATCTAGTGACGAAAAGTCTTCAATAGAGTTGAACTCCTATGTCAAGTACTTCAAATTGCTTAGGAATTTGGATCTTGAAGGATTTAAGTTTGATGAAAAGTCAGTCGAATCAATAGGTAACCTAATTAGCTTGAGGTGCTTGAGTTTTAGAAGTTGTTCCATACCTAAGTGGCATTCGTCTATCTGCAAGTTGAAATACTTGCAAACCTTGGATTTACAACATTGCGAGTTCAACCCAGGTGAAGTAATAGTCTTACATGGAATGGAACAATTGAGGCATTTGTATATTCCTCGTTCTTGGGTTCCCAATGCTAAATTCAAATTTGATGGGTTAAGCAACCTTGAAACATTAGGAGGGTTTGACACAAGATCTTGTGACGTCAATGATCTGTGTAAATTGATCAATCTTCGGCAACTAGAAGATGCAACTTTCTCGGAGGAGGACAATCAGGACTTAGTGGCTTTTATCAACTACCTAAACATCAGTGCCAACCACCTCCGACATACATCCTTATCAGTTGAATTTTACAAAAAAGAAGAAGAGTTGACTCTTCTCAAACAACAACTGTTAGGGTGTCAACATCTTTACAAATTGAGTATTAGTGGAATTATTCCCGAGTTACCAGAGTACTGCCAGGGTTTCTCTCCCAGCCTCATCGAGTTAATTTTGTTTAGATGTGAACTTGAAGAAGACCCTATGCCAACATTGGAGAGGCTACCTAACCTACAATATCTCTATTTAGGTAGTGGTGCCTTTATGGGGGACAAAATGGTTTGCTCAGCTAATGGTTTCCCCCAACTCAAAACCCTATCTCTCTATCAGTTGATGCTCTTAAAAGAGTGGGAGGTGGAAAAAGGAGCGATGCCCAATCTCTCAAATTTAAAAATTGCTTATTGCGAAGGACTTGAAATGGTTCCAGAGGGATTGAGATTCATTGCTACCCTCCAACGATTTACAATTAGAGGAGCGGACGATAAATTCAATAACAAGCTTCGAAGGGTCAATGGTAAAGAAGGAGAAGATTTTTACAAAGTACGACATGTGTCTTCCCTCAACATTATTGGGTAAATTTCTTAATTCTGGATAATTCTTTCACAAGAGACGAAACAACTGTTGGGTTTCTTATCATTTCTTTCACATCCCCCTCTTTAATTCTCATCACAAAATTTGTTGATATGTACATATATTTCTCTGCATTTTTGCCTTTATATTGGTTTAGGGGTGGACAAATTGCCATAGAATAAAAAAATTAAACCAAACTGACATCTTTAGATTGGTTTTTTTTTTTTTTTTTTGGAATACATTGGTTTAGTTTTGGGTCTTCAATTTGATAGGATTGGATTGATTTTTGAATTACCCTTTATCTAAGTCGAACAAACTTGATAACCAAATATATATATATATATATATATGTATATATGTATATTATAAGATTCAATTTATATCGGCATGTTTTTGCCTAATGGGTTTATTCTAATGGATTTGATTGCAACTAATCATTTCTCTCTATTTATTTTGATTTTCAGTCAATATGAAGAAAGAGAACGGGAAAGGAAAAAAATTTACTGTCTATATGAAGAAGAAGAATGGAAAGTGAAAGAAGAAGAAGAATGGTAAGTGGAAGAAGAAAACATTGGAAGTTAGAGTTGGAATTCATGGTACTTAATTTATTTCATTAGTTGTGGTACTAGATTTGATTTGCGTATTAGTCTTCGTTTGGCATTGGCTTTTGTAGCTGGCTTTTTTGTGTTGGAACTTTTTTAGTCTCGTTTGGTTTGGCTTTTTTGATTTTTGTGAGAGAAAAAGTGTAATAATTATGATTTAGATGTGACATTTTGTCTTATTGGCTTATGTAATCAATTTTGTCTTTTTATACTTTTTTAACCAATAATCTAAAACCAAACGAAGCTTTAAGCTTGAGTTAGATTTCACTATACTATTTACAACTGTTGACTTGTATTAAACAATATTTATTTTATGTTTGCGTTATATTTAAGTATTAAAGACTTGTTTATTTTAATTATTTATTATTAATTAATTCATTTTTTTGAATTGAATTGATTTGGTTCAAGTGCATGATTCATTTAAATTGGTTCTAAATTTAATGTCAACACAAACTAAACCGACCCAATCACACCCCTATATTGGTTCATATCCGTTGGGATTTTGTCAATACATGGCCAGAGCAATAAAAGTTGAGATTTTTTATAATAGACTCCTTATAATAAGATTTTTTTATAAGAAAACAAACGAGCCCATAAGTTTTATTGTGAGGAGGACAACACATGCAGAAAATACAACCAGATTACTGAATAGCTAATTTTATTTTTTAAACTTTTAAATACTAACTTTTAATTTAAATTTTTATTTTTTAAAAGTATTTTTTGGAATATTCTCGTTGAAATCTATTTAGTAAGAGTTCGTATTGAATATGCAATATTGAAGAAAATATTGTTTATTTTCAAATAATGAAATTTTTATTGTTTATAAATTATCTTTTATAAATAGAGAAATTTTAAATTAAAAGCTAAAAATCCATAATTAAATGCTACAAAATGAAAAACCATATTTCAATGTTTGTAAATTAGAAAAAAAGTTCACTGTCTAGTGACATCAAATAGAAAATTTTAAACTAGAGGCAAAATTAGCATTGGTTGTTAAAAAGATTGGGATAAAAAGACGCCTCATGCTCACTATCAAGCAGTGTGGGGACATAATTTTTGAATGACAACACGTGGCCGAGGTGTCACTGATGTGCCAGCTGAGGTGCCACGTGTCCTGGTCATGACGCCAAGGTAATCTCGGCTAGGCCGAGGTTATCTACGAGAATACCGGAATCCGAGATAAGCGGATAAGGGACAAGAGTCCTAGAATGGGAGAAGACTTCAGTTTAGGTAAAGATGAGACTCTTAGAGAGTTTATCCTAATCCCACTGGGAGTCCAAGATTAGTAGTAATCCTAAGTCCATTACAGCTAGGCTTCTATTTGGACTAGGATTGTGTTGGCTATAAAAGGGAGGCACCCCCATGGGTCTAAAGTATGCTTTTGAGATTCTGTCTAGTGAGTTAGGCACTTTTGCTATCTTTGAGAGATATTGAGTACTGACTTGATCGTCGGAGTGCCCCCGGGTGGACGAGCCACCGCCGGAGACTCTTCTTTCTGTTGCAGGTCGTTCGGGCTTAATCTATTTTGCCGGTGCTCTCCAGTTGGGTACCTGTTTGGCAGTGTGGTCGGAAAACAGCACACAATATGGCGTCGTCTGTGGGAACGAAAGGAGAATAGATGGCCAACGACGGACAGAAAGAGAAGGTTGGGGACGACACCCCTACTGAGAGTGGGAAACATACTGACCTTGACGTCGAAGAAGACAACTGCAATGAAGAGACTCGTGATAAGAATCACGAAGGAAAGAACGTCGGCCGAGAGGGAGACGCCCCAAAGAAGGCCGACCGAGGCGAGTATTACAACGAGGGAGACCTCCAGGTATGGAAGGATAGATGCCTGCGGAGGAACGACGAGATAAAGAAAATGGCGGACAAATTGGCGGACCTGCAAACGGTCGTCAAATTCCTGATGCAGAACAACGTCGTGCAGCCACTGTTCTCGCTACAAGATATGCTGATTCTAGCAGCCAAGAAAGACACCCAGAAAATGGGGCAGAAAACGGTTCCTGCAGTCCCTCAGCATGGCGAGACCAAGGGACATTCTCACTGGCCTTCGTGGGAGGTCGGCCATGGAAAATCCCTGAAGACACGATCTCGGCCTAGATGATTAGGTCCGAGAAAAGAAGAGCTCAGTCTAAAGTGAACAGATCCCAGATTCTAGAAGGCAAGATCTCGGCCTAGATGATCAAGTCCGAGAAGAGAAAAACACAGCCTAAGTTAAAGACTTTTTATATAAAGTCCACAAAGGAATAGGTGGAAGCCATGCAGAGGGCTGGAGAATGATGCTTGGGAGTTGGAATTTTCAAGCCCAGATCGATTTAACACTTGTTGAAATTTAAGAAAAATTTACAAGTTGAAGTTAAACCGATGACATGTTTAACACTTGTTGAAATGGAAATTTACAAGTTGAAGTTAAACCGAGGATATGTTTAACACTTGTTGAAATTGAAATTTGCAAGTTAAAGTTAAACCGAGGACAAGACTGGTTTAACACTTGCTGAAATTTTGAGAAAATTTACAAGTTGAAGTTAAAGTCGAGGTCATGTTATAAGAAGACTGATTTAACACTTGTTGAAATTTTGAAAAAATTTACAAGTTGAAGTTAAGCCGAGGACAAGATTGGTTTAACACTTGTTGAAATTTTGAGAAAATTTACAAGTTGAAGTTAAAGCCGATGTCATGTTATAAAAAGACTGGTTTAACACTTGTTGAAATTTTGAGAAAATTTACAAGTTGAAATTAAAGTCAAAGTCATGTTGAGTCAAGATTGGTTTAAACACTTGTTGAAATTTTGAGAAAATTTACAAGTTGAGATTTAGCCAAGGTTATGAGTGAAAGAAGTATCTATGCACGTGCCGAGATTACCATGTTGCCAAGACTTGAAAGATAATGGAAGACAGAAGTCTTAAGAAGTAAAAGAAAAGCGGTGAGTTTTGAGCAAACACTTGTGAAAACATTTGTTACAATGTTTTCAAGTGTTAAGCCAAGGCCGAGATAAACGAGACTAGAAGTTATGTCCGAGGTATTTTACCCCGAAGTGATTACACAGTGAAGGTGTACTTTGAAGACATGCAAATTATTCTAAGTATAGAATCATGCAAACACATTGAAAGAAGAAATTTGAGGGTGCATTCAGATAAGGAAATAAGGCACTTCTTCCTGACATTGAAGAGTAATTGTTCAGATTACAAAAGTGGCACGTCGGCCAAATTAAAGGTTACATTGTTTCAAAAGTAAGAAAAGAGTACTAAGTACAAAGGAAAAAAAAAGATCATAAATGAAACTACTCGGCGTTGGCAACAGACTATGTCTCACTCCCAGAAGACAACTGGAGAGACTTCCCGACAACCTTCTCGGCCTCGAGCTCGACGTCGGTCTCTTGTAGAGTCTGGTCGATGCTCTTCTTGGCGATAGACGCGTCAGATGTGGTCTTCTCAGGGATAGCATCTTTGAGACCTCATCCCCTTCATCTTGAGTCAAGTCGAAGACTTGCTCATTCAGAGTTAAAGACTTGGCCCCAGCAGCTTCTTCATTTCTTCTCGGCCTCAGTCTGATCCTCGGACTCAGCTTCGTCTTCGGACTGGCTTGGAGATAGAGGGAATGACAGGACGAGGTTGCTAGCATTCTTGAGAGGAGAATCCTTAGGGACAGGAGCAGACGGATATGTTCAAACATGGCAAACAAGCAGAGACAACAAGGTATGAAACTAAAAAGGGGAAAAAAGGAATAACTCACCGAAGAAAATGAAGCCAGTGTTCAGTATGCCGGAGTCAGATAATGGCAGCAATCGAAAAGGATCAACAAAAGCTTCACCGGAGGAGAAGAATGGAAGTGGTTGCAGAGCTTGAGAGCTTGAAACATGGCAGATTTGGGAGAATAAAAAGAAAGAGAGTCTAAGGACACAGATAGAAATGAAATGGTTTTGTTGGAATTAGAAATCCTGACGTGCCCGTGCTGACGTCAGACGGCGGGGGGCAGAACTGATGCGACACAATGGGGGCGTGATTGGTATGCTCCAAATTTGATGATGATCTCTGATGATAGTGTGATCTCTGTTGAGATATTGAACCTGGATGAGAAAGAACATGATGATTCTTGATTCTTAATTCTTGATGAGTGGACATATGAGTCCTAAATTCTTGACGCCGACAAGCCATGAACTCGACCGGAGGAGTACATGTATAGGTTCCATCACCTCAGAATGCCGAGGTAATAGAACCTAAGGGGCAGTTGTGGGGACATAATTTTTGAATGACAACACGTGGCCGAGATGTCACCGAAGTGCCAGCCGAGGTGCCACGTGTCCTGGTCATGACGCCGAGGTAATCTCGGCTAGGCCGAGGTTATCTGCGGGAATACCAGAATCCGAGATAAGCGGATAAGGGACAAGAGTCCTAGAATGGGAGAAGACTTCAGTTTAGGTAAAGATGAGACTCTTAGAGAGTTTATCCTAATCCTACTGGGAGTTCAATATTAGCAGTAATCCTAAGTCCATTAGAGTTAGGGTTCTATTGGGACTAGGATTGTGTTGGCTATAAAAGGGAGGCACTCCCATGGGTCTAAGGTATGCTTTTGAGATTCTGTTTAGTGAGTTAGGCACTTTTGCTATCTTTGAGAGATATTGAGTACTGACTTGATCGTCGGAGTGCCCCCGAGTGGACGAGCCACTGCCAGAGACTTTTCTTTCTGTTGCAGGTCGTTCGGGCTTAATCTATTCTGCCGGTGCTCTCCAGCTGGGTACTTGTTTGGCAGTGTGGTCGGAAAACAACACACACAAGGAGAAACTTTTGTTATGTATGGTGTTCTTTTCTTTTTTGTTTTGTTTTGTTTCCTCCTGTGCTCATAATTATATGTTTTTTACAAGCAATAAATATAAGTGATGGACTAAAAAATATACATATACTAGCAGTCTGCACATGCAATGTGTGTGCACCTCAGAAAAAAAAAATATTATAAGAATAATGATAAAAAAATGCACATGCGTCACTCAAGTGATAAGAGCATTTATTATTAAATCCATGGTCATGAATTTGAGACTTGTCCTCCTCTTTGCTTAATTTTCATAAAAACTCCAAATATAGGGCTATTTTGAAAAAAAAAAAAAAAAATCAAAATATGAGTAAAAAAGTGTCAACACCGCTAATAGCCTTCCTTTTATATATTAGAATAGATAGACATTGGATAGCCATGAAGAATAGGACTTGATAAAAATCCGATATCCACGTTATTATGTACGTACATATATGTGTATATAGCGAGTATCATAAAAGAACTGAACGAAATTTTTTTTATATTTTTTTAAATTGCCAATCAGTGCACATGCAATGCATGTGTCATATGACCCTTCTAACAGATAAATCAACATTCAATTGCACTTGGTAAATCAAAATTACAAATGTAAAAACAATTTGTTATGTGTGGCCATTTTGGTTACGAGATCCTTGTTTCAAATCATGAAAGCAACATATTTATTTTGTTAAGCTATGTTTGGATCATGAACTTGAGTTGGTATTTAGAAAAGACAAAATGAAATACTAGATAAAATATACATAAAATATAACTATATTTTACTTACTTTCACCCACATTTTCTCTTTCCTTTTTCACTTCTATGATTCAAACACAACTTTAATATTTTAACAAGACTGAATGGAGACACCTATGGCATGCCTTTCCTACTTAGAAACCTTTGGGGGCTAGATATCATCTTTCCAAATCTCAGGGAGGAATATGAAATTAACCTCAAGACTCCGTTAAGTTTGAACAATATATTAATCTAAACTAGTTGAAAATTTTCTTTAATGGGAATTAACCTTCTAAAATTTTACATAGCTCCTTAATCTTCATGAGAAAATTTTCACTAAAATTTTACACCTTAGTGATACAATCACATATGTGCTTCTTTTTCCAAATAAGAAAGGTAAAGCAGCTCCTGAAGGTAACACAATTGTGAGTAAATCAAAAATTATCCCAAAAGTTATGATTCAGTCACACATTGAGACTAAAACGGACAAACTATCAATTCAAATAGGTTCCCAAAATTCATGGTATCATTCCTAAATGATCAATGTATATATGTTGGGCAGCCATTTGCTAGTTACTTGTAACACCTTGTGAGCAAATCAGTATAATCACAATGGAGATAAAACTTTGATCTTTACTTCGAGAACCCCATGTGCTTAATTTACCTAATGTCAAACCTCGATTCCTTTGAACACCATCTATTACTCGGAATTAGAATCTGATAGTGGCATCTGGTAAGCTTCTTTTGGTTCTGTGTCAGTGATGGAAGGAGGACGATCTTGGTTTGACACCGCTCTCTTCTTGTGTCTCTGATTTGGTCTATCTGCATCATCGTGGAAATTTTCAGATGGTGATTGAGCAAACATACAAAAAGCAGAGGAAAATAAAAATGTATAAAACAAATACTGTTTAACATACAAAATGCTTATGCAAGTCCCACTGTAGTGAATTGGGCAGTTATGTATGCATACCAAAATTAAGATCACTGGTGTTTATGTTTATTAGTTGTAACTACGTGTTAAAATAGGAATTAATATCGGAGATTGATGTCAACTGTAAATTGCCTTTACTAAGTATAAATAAAAAGTCGAGAATAAATTTGAGTAGTTTTTCTTTCATTTCTATGAGATATGTACGTTTGAGAGGTTCTCACTCAGTTGGATGTGAGTTTCTTCCTCAATGGAAGCGAGTTTCTTATAGGTTTTTTCCTTGGAGCAGAGAATTGCATTTCTGTGTAAGAAACATCAACCAAGAAGGAATTTTTTGCTACTAAGAGTGAAAAACTCAATAACTTAAGCTAAAAATGCCGATTTTACCTTTGATGAGGGCAAGCTTCCATCTCTACAATGAAAGTTTTTGATGAAAAGTATTTACATCATATTTAATTTTTAATATTTTTTTACTATTTTAATATAAAATTCAAAATTCTAATGCCTCAACTCAATGCGTTGAGGGTTACGTCTCTCTTCACAAGGGAAAAAAATGCCTCACGCTACGCATTTGCCTTTAAAAACTTTTGTAATTAGTAGTAAGAGGTGCCAAAAGGAGAAATGTTGGCAGTAGTCGTTGGAATTTATGGTTTTATAGGCTTAGTTTGAGCCAACTTTGAGCCCAAATTTGAGTGGGGCCCACACGTCTTTTGGGGTGGGTCCAAAAAGGTGACGTGTTCCTTGCTGCATGGCAAGTCACACGATGAAGACGGTTCGTGAAAACCATTTATGAGTGAATGGAAAGTTGACGTCGTTTTTGAGTTCGTCAAATGGACAATTAAAGAGTCAACAGTGGGTTTCCTTGAAATGTTAGTCCCATATTGAAACTTTAAGTGAGCTTATGTGGGTATATAAGCTCTAGGTAAACAAACTTGGATTGGGCCCCAAGGGGGGCATCCCAAGTTTGTAAAAGGGAGAAGTTATGGACAAAATGGGCTTTGGCCCAAACCACCACACACGCGCATGTGCCGTGCCACGGCGAGGGTATGGGTCTGGTTGGTCCTTATATTAATTTTTTGGACAAAAATTCTTGCGGGAAAATTATTTTTTCTGAATAAAATTAATTCAAATTTTGCGCCAAATTTGAATTCAATTTTCGGTCCACAATAGTGCCTCCTCCGGTTCAGCAGGTTCAAAGAGACCGGTCCAATTTCCAGCAGACAGATTCAAACAATTCGCACCTGTTTTGGTTTTTATCAGACCTGTTCGGTTCAAATTGTATTTGTTCAGGTTGATTGCACCTGTTCAATTCAAAATCATATCTGTCCGAACAGGCACCACTTGCTTATAAATATTGGATCATTCCAGCAGTGTTCTTCATCTAGAAAAATATGTTCCCTTCCCGTTTTTGGTCTCTCTTTGCATTATTCTTCATACTAGTTTTAGAGAAATTTTTGGGAGTATAAAACACAAGTTTTAGTTTGCTAAAACAGATTGTTTTTAGTGCTAATACAATCTGTGTTAGATCATTGTATTCTAGGAGATAGACGTCATTTTTCCGTAAGCACCTGAGTAAGGCAAATTGTCTTAAGGATAGAGTGTTACACACTCTACTTAATCAATTTTTGTACTTATACATTTCGGTACATAAATTCTGCAAGTAATTTATTTTTGTTTGTTTGATTTGTTTCAAGTTATTTTGTTTTACACAGAAGATTCTTCCAACAGTAGTTTCCAAAAATTTTCAGGGTCTGAGGTTGGGAACTTATAACACATAACATCAGCAGCCTCCAGGTAGTTCAACACAAAGTGAAACACAATTTCATTTTCCAAAGGAGCCATTGAATCAATATGTCCTTGAAAAATGGTAGGGGATAATTGCTAAAGAAAATTATTAGAGAATATCAATGAAGGAACACAATCATACAAAAATGATTGGTGGTGAGGTAAACAAGTTCAACTAGCAAGCAATAGATTCCCAACAAAGGAACAATCATACAAGAATGAATTTGTGGTGAGGGAGACAGAAAAATCCTTCTTTAGTTTTTTTTTTTTGTGTCTTTTTTAGTGTCCGTGAGTTTGGGGTGGGGTGTTGCTTTTTCAATGAGAATGACAAGTCTAGAAATTGCAAAGCTAGAAAATGTGAATTGCTCAATGAGAATGACAAGTCCTCAAATCTATCACTTAGTACAATAATCTGTTAGGGGCAGAAATAAAATGACATTGAATAGGCAATAACATGGCTGTCAAGAAAATAAATTTAAAAAAAAAAAAACAAACAAAACAAAAACAAAAACAAAAAAGGCTGCTACCCACAAGGTATATGTGACTGCCTTTGAACTAAATGAAGGGAAACTATGAAGAATACGTTGCGAATGGGATTTATACCACATCCACCAATGTGAATGGAAGCACACAGTGCAAACACCAAAGAGAAAAACAATTAGACACAGATTTTTGTGGTTCGGCACCAATTGCCAACATCCATGGAAGAGAGATTCCACCATGAATAAAAAATAGATAATACATGTGAGACGGTCAACACACTCAAAACCCATATCACTACTAGAACCCCATGGTCAAGAGTAGTTGAGCCCTTGATCACTCCAGTGCCTTCACGGTATTTTTTGTCATCCCTTACATCTCTATTTTTTTTTTTTGGGGTGAATACATCTCTATTTTATCATCCTCTTAATCTTGCTAAAACATATAGTCTCCATAGCTATTTATAATAGTCTATCCACAAAAAAACTAGTTCCCTAAAATTAAGTAACCAAAACCTACACATTGGGTTCTCCAATAGATTCCAGACTCTACTATCCTAACCCAAATACATGTTTAAACTAACCTAACAAATGTATGGGACCTACATTTATAACATGGGTGGACTTATCCTAACAGAATATTAATAGAAGTTACTACATTAATCAAGTAAAATATTATGTAGCCAAGACATTACATATATAAAAAATAATTAGAAGGAAAATAATGATGCTGAAAAGTAGAAAAGGGAAATAAAAGAAAGGACTAATCATGAGTCAGAAGAATATCAATGAAACCACATTGGAATGGAGATGAAGATAATGGTTGGGGAAAAAAAAAAAAAAACAGTAACAATGCTCCCAGGAGCACAATATGCCATGACTTACTTTTTTGCTCAGTTGAGTTTGATTATTTGATTGACTTGGGTGAGTTGATTGGCTCCTTCGCAGCCAGATGCTACCAAAAGACATCAATGCTTCCAAGAGGAAGACTGGACCAATCCTTGCCAATCCTTAGATCTCCCAGGTGATTGTGGATTCCATTCATGGTGCTACCAATTCTCTGTTTCATTCCTGTCCCTTTGGATAGAATGGTTTGGCACCTACTTACCAAATAGGATCTGCATCTTCAGGAACAACTGCAGGAGTTTTTGTTCTCTATGATGAGATAAACAAAAAAGGTTTGAGCAGACATCTTGTATGAAAGAGATGCAACTCTAAGCTCTAGAGTGTATACTTCCTTAAAAAAACTACAAAGTTCAATGAGTATCAATCTAAGAAGCATGGACACTACTAAGAATGTAACGTGCCGTGTCCGACACTCACCGAACACCTAAGTAGCACAGGTGCGGGTACTGGTATGCTGATACGGCAAAACCTTAAAAAAAAAAAAAAAAAAAGGATACGGGTACAGCTGGAGTACGTCAACAAAATTTTTATTTTTCATAATTTATAGTTTGAGATTCAACCTACAAATCAAAGTTTAATACCAAAACTAAAAGGCGAAATTACAAAACCAAAAGAGAAATCACAATTCAACAATACCAATATTAAAGAAAAGTCTATAAGCTATTTTAACGCCATTATATATGAGAAATTACAAAACAAAGTTTCATTTCAAAAGCAAACTAAGAAAAATTTGGAAACTTAAAACATCAATTTACACTTTCATCAACTTCATCATTGAATACTATATCTTTCATCTTTAACACATCAAGTAAAAGATTTGCAATTTCAAGTAAATCATAACTCTCTAATAAATTAAATGTATCACCACCAATGTCCGATAGCTTGGTGTACCCCCGATATACCCATTATGTACCTACGAACCCGGTAAGTATTTCAAGTACCCGATATGCATGCAACCCTAACGGTAAGCGTACTAATACCCTGTAAATACCTGGTATGAGTAAGGCAATATTTTTAGAGTACCCTTGCTTTATAGCCGGACACTTTCCAACACTTAGACACTCATGAAACATATTATGAGTTTGAGTAAATAACTTGGAATATAATGATACAACAAAAATTAAGTAAATTTATACCTATTCTCCTCCTTTATACTTCAAAAATGAATATATTTGACTTAAATATTCATATATATGACATAATAATTATTTATCATTATATATGACATATGTTTGATAAATAAATAAATTATATATTTTGTAGAAGTCCTAAACGTGTCGTGTCCTACATTTTTTGAAAATTTACATGTCGGTGCATAAATGTCGAGTCACGGTTCGTGCTTCTTAGGTATCAATAATGGAGTGAAGGTAATTAAACCCCTCAGCAAAATATACAAATTCATCCATTCAAGCACCAAAAGGAAGCTTAATCCTTAAAAAAGTTTGTCTATGTTAACTTACAAAAAAGGGGAGCTCCCTAGAGTCACCATCTTCAATTAGTTGACAGATCTACTAGATGATTTGCCAACCAAATAAAATAGAAACAACTCAACGTGAAAAGGTGCACTAAACCACAAAGAATGTTGCATTTGCTTTAACTGCTCAATACAAAGTGAAATATATCTCAATAATTAAAACATGTAGTAAAATCTATCTCACAACAGATCGAAGGCCAAACCTCTGAACTTTCTTCAGAACCATTGTACCTCACAACAAATTGTGATGCAGGATCCACATCGTCATTCAGAAATGCCTCCAACATGTTTTTTGGCTTTTTTTTCCTCAATTTTAATACTATCTTCGGTAGCATTCCTTTTGTAACGTACAATAATTAACTGTGGTACATCTGTTATATCCCTCCTAGGCCCACATGTTTCGTAGCTGTTCTCCGTTTGAGTGTGGAAAAACAATATCGCTGGAGAAGAGAAATTAAGTGACTAATACAGTTGCAAAAGATCATTTGTTAAATGTTCCGGCATAGAATAGTCCATCATGATCATTATTAATTAAAATATTATAATCCATAATTAGTAAGCACACATACTTCTACATGAAAAATAAAAAATAACAGATGATCCAAATGGTTCTAGAAATAACAATGGAGAGATAGAAAGATCATTCCTTCAACTAAATAAAGCAGAAGCAAACAACCTCAAATCATATGTACAATGCTGCTGCAATGACATCTTACACAATAACTATTGGAGTTTATGAATAATTTTCACTTTGCAATATAATACTACATGCCTCA
This sequence comes from Camellia sinensis, assembly GCF_055761805.1. Taxonomy (NCBI): domain Eukaryota; kingdom Viridiplantae; phylum Streptophyta; class Magnoliopsida; order Ericales; family Theaceae; genus Camellia; species Camellia sinensis. The sequence continues at coordinate 118,088,684 of NC_138975.1, read as the reverse complement.
CATACGCTACTTGGTGAACTTAGTTTAATTTTTATTATATAACACCTTCTGTGAGAGGAATCACATTCTGTTTCCTACAATAAATAGCTTGACCTACAGAATAGCATTATTTGTATAGTTGGAGAGGAATCACATTCTTTGTACATATGGCTTGATCACAGAAATTCATTCTATGTACTTTCTACACTTCTTTGTATTTCAGTCTTTGAGATGAATCAAATTTTCCTGTACATATAGCTCGATCCACGGAACAGAGTCAACCAACAAGAGTACAAAATTTTTTGTGAGAGATAACCTCCAAAGTTTTTAAAATGACCAAGAATCATAATGAAAAGCTTTTGCCTTACTTTGGCTTATTTTATGAATTGCTTTTGAGTTTTTTTGTTTTTCGATTTTTTTTGGGGGGGAGGGGTGTTCTTTGATGAATTTTTTTCATATTTTAGTCTTTTTTTTTTTTTAAACTTTTTAGATGCGTCTAATCTAGATGCACTTAAAAATAAAATATTTGTAAAAAAAATCTGAAATTGTCTTTAATCAACTTTTTTCAGATTTTTTTATAAATATTTTAAATTTTAAGTGCATCTATATTCGGTAGATCTAAAAAAATTAAAAAATTTAAAACTAAATATATGAAGAAAAAAATTTGCTAAAGACAAAAAATAAAACAAAACAAAAAACTCAAAAAACATTATTGAGTTCCAAAAGTTGGTTTGAACTCAAATAGGATAACAATGAATGATGAATATTGGCCATGCCTCACATGGAGAACATAATCTAATACACCAAACAATTGAGGTGTACATGCTTTGCACTAGACAGGCCATGGCGAAATATGTATTTACCAAAGCTTGTAAATGTGAATGGGTAAGTTTTTAAAATGACCAAGAATCAACACAAGCACTTCAAATTTCAAATTTTTATCTTTAGTGAGAAGAAGTTATTTAAAATTAAATATGAATGTATAAATACTTTTCTGTTCAAGGTGTTGTTGAACATTTCATTACAGAATAGGAAACTTGCTGTCATCGAAGATGAACTTGACATTCTTAGTTTCAATTATTGAACTTCTTACTCGAGTCTTAACCTTATATTTTTTTCTTGGTTTTTTTCCTGAAATATGATTGTTACAAAAGAGGTTCTTATTTTTTATGTTTAAATTTAAACTAGGTATTAGATCATCAAAAAAAAAAAAAACTAGGTATTATAATAAGCTTAATAACAACCCAAGACAAGCTCCCCATATACGTACTGTTACATAGACTCAGGTATAAGTATCGGGTGCGGGTGTGTATCCAAGTGTCAGACTTTCATAAATTTAAATCTTAGGATACATATCCAAAATTGGATATGGGTACGGAAACACGTCATATGTACATATATATTGCATATTGTATGATACTCTCAGATGAGATGTTGTAATTGTGTAGAAATATAGTAGAAATTAAATAGGATATAGGAAATATATGAAATTTCTATATCTAATTCATGTGAGAGGCTAAAAATATTGCCTTACTAACAAATGTCAGTTTTTTCTTCATGTATTGTCACAAATTAAAGGATCTAAGTGTTTAAATTGGGTATGAGTGTCGGACAAATATCCCACACCCTTACCCATGCCATATCCAGTGGCCATGTAACACAACTCCTCATATTTATGTTCAAAACGAGTACAAGGTGCACATGAGTTGCACGCTGCAAACTGTGATGTGCAAGTCTTTTGAGAGTTTCGCCCAAAAATTAAAAAAAATAAACCTCAATGCATTTTACCTTAGCCTCGCCTCGAAATGAGCCTCAATACATCTTTTAAATACATAATATATCTATATAAACATGACATATTGTAGGATTTGTGGCTCAAATCATACATTGACTTTCTAAGATTAATAATGCATATTTTGAAAGATTATTAAAAAGTAATTGAATTTTTTTTAAAAAAAATTTAAAGGAAAAGAAAAAGAAGAGCCATAAAAATGAGAATTACATCTTAAAATTCCAAATCAGTGACAGGCCTCTCTAATCTTCTCAAAAAACCATATTCATATGTCAAAAGATTTATGATAGCAATCGGATTCTTGGACATTTCCAAAAGTTTTAAGTAGAAATTCTCAGTTGCTTACAACACGAGAGTATAGCGCATAAGGAAGTTGTGACCATGTTTTTTGATATCCTGTGTTAGGTTTTATTCTTGGCAATCCCGTTTGACAAAACTTCTTTTAGTTGTAATTTTATTCGATCTTTTATTTTAGTGAGACTATGAGTGTTTAGATGTGAATCCAACCCGAATTGTGCCTTGCAGGGGAGTTAGTGTTGTGAATTCTTTCAGGTTTGCCACTTTGCTGACTATGTCGGGGATCAAGCTGCCCGATTAGCTCGCGGGGGTCAAGAAGGCAGCGCCCAGGCGAGGTCGAGGGGCAGCGCCCCCGAAGCAAAAAGCAAAATTGTAATTGAAGTTGCTTGACCGATCAAGCAGAGAATCCTTGGTTCCAGAAGTTTGAGCTGTCTGCAAAAGTACTGGAAGTTGTGTTTTTGCGCTCGAGTGGCACTTCTTGCCCTCGAACGTAGATCCGTGTTCTGAAACACGCATTTTAGTCAGTCTGCTCAAGCGGTCATTCTTGCGCTCGAGCGAAGATCGCGGTTCTGTTTTCTATAAATCTACAGTTTGCTCCGATTTTAGGTTACGGCTTCCAGATCTTCTTCTTGGATATTAAGGTTTATATCTGGAGCTGCTTTGCTAGTTTCTTTGATGTTTGTTTGAGTATTAACTGGTGGTTTGAGAAGTATACATCAAAGGATTGTTTGTTTTATTCAATACAAAAGAGAGTTATTCTTCGGTGGATTCCGTGGAATTCGGGACGGAAGCTTTGGTGGATTCTGGAGTGGCTCATCGTCGTGATTCGACATCGGTGTTGTGGATTCAACGTTGGGTAAGACAATTCTGAGGCGAAGACGGGGCTGGAAGAGGCACACAAGGGTCAGTTCGATTCGGGCGTGGATTCGCTATGTAATTGAGAGTACACTTGTGTAATTCCTTTATGTCTTCTTAGTGAATTGTTTTGTGGTTCTTGCCCGTGGTTTTTTTATCACAATTGGAGGCACTCCAATTGTGATTTTTCCACGTAATATCGTTGTGTCGATGTGTCTTTGATTGTTTGATTGGGGTTGATATTTACTGGTTAAAATTGATACATAATCACAAATCAATATCTAAGGGATTTCTAGATTTTCACCCTGCATTTGCATGGCCAAAGTTCACGTGTGGTTTTAGCATTTTATGTTTCAGAATTAATCCTGCTATTAGATTGAATGATTTATAATGTGAATAATTTCACATTATTTTATGGCAGTATAACACTGTCAAAATTTGTAACAGCAATAATCACTGGCCACCTTTTCCAAGTTAGGCCACCATTTGGATTAAGATACTGGCACTTTGGCAAAAATCTTCCAATGCCAATAGTGATCCCAACTAAGTTCGACAGAGAATAAAATTTCAGAAAAAATTGCTACCAAGTACCATACACATCACATACATGACCCTCAAATTAATTAATCCATTCACTACGACAAATGTGAATTGAACTACAACTAAACTTTGAAAACATTGACATGCCTGACAAACAAAAGGTGACACTTGTTGGGGTTCCCCATCAAGCCAGGTAAATATCAACTGCTTTTCCTTCAGTGCAACAGCCGCTAGCGATGATGGCTGATCTTTATCAACTGTAGACAGTGCTTCTTGGATCCTGTGCATAGTCTTTATCATAGTAATTTACTCCATTTAGTAAACTAGAAGAATATACTAGCATTTGGGCATGCATACATGAATCTTTCTGTCATATTCAATGCCAAATTTTGAATGAGTACACTTTCTGTGTCACAACTTCGAATGAACATCAGGATCTTTGGCAGGATTCAACAAATAAAGTTCTTTCACATTCTGTGTTTTCTTTCTAACCGCTTTCTCTACTATTTTTTTTTTTTTTTTTAAGTTTCCTTTTCTATTCTTTCTTAGGTAGTTGTCTATATTAATTTATGAAAATTTGTCTTCAAAGTTTAGAAACATGAGCTGATATCACTAGACAATGATTTCCCAACAAAGTAGCTAAATCATTTCTAGGAAATAACTACCAAGTAGGGATTTAATTTAACATAACAAGCAGGCCAAACAAACTACTGCATGCATTTTGTTGAGTTCTGGGCTTGATCTTCCCGCTAGATTAACACAGTACCAAATCGCTGTTTCATTTCCAGCATGAGAATAGCCACAGGCATCACAACCCAGCTCCATGGACGTCACACTTCTCAATTGTGGAAGCTCTAAAAATAAGAAACAGAGATTCACAAAATCTTAGAATGTATAATCCGGGTTGTGTTATACATGTATATGTAAATATATCCCAACAGGTATGTATTATAGGCATAGGAATATAGACATAGTTATATCTTCATATAACTTCAAAGCTATGTTACATGCACTTGGAAACGGGTATCAGGTGCCTGCATGTGCTGAACTATCAAGTTCATCAAACCTTTTATGTCCAAGGACAGCAGAACACAGCTAGATTCATATACTCTCAAGGGGATGCCGCCCATGTTTTACGCTATAAAAACCAAAAAAATAAAAAACAACTCCTATACATCAATATATTCAAATTTCTCAACAAAATTCAAAAAAGGATTCAATGAAGGCTCAACACCCCTCGACCTCGAGATCCAATTGTAAAAGATGGTTAGAATTTTAATCTTTAAAACAAAAATGGAAGTCTTAAGACTCTTTTCTTTTCTTGTTTTTGATAATAAGCAAACTTTATTGAAAAAACATCAAGACGATGCAAAGAATATAAAACTAAAAGCAAGCAAAAAACATATACAAGAGTAAAGCAAAAACAACTACGGAATCAAGTCCTCTACGAAGTCAACAAAAGTTAGCACATCCGAGTCTGCTAATAACGATATCCAGCCATGCAACACAGTGAACAAACATTGTTCCAACCATGTCACCAAACGCGTCTCCCCCAAAAAAACTCACCTATTACGCTCCAACCAAACCAGCCACATCAAACAATGGCCAGCAAGCTTCCATGCCTTCCGACATCTCTTCCCAACCCTTCCCCCAGCCTAACTCTGTAACACTGCCATCACTGACCATGGTTGAACCCGAGGAAAACCGAAAATAGCAACAATAAACATCCAAAGACGTGAAGCAACTGAATAACAAGTAAGTGATCCACCGTCCCCGCATACCCACTGCACATGCAACACCAGTTCACTAAAATATGACCACGACGAATCAGATTATCAAAACTTCTTCTATTAAGCTCCCTTTAGATGTTCCAGGATAAAATGGGAGGTCCTAACCGCCAATCACCTCTTTTTTCTCTTTCCAACTTTGGCTACCCTCCAAGAAAGCAAAAGGTCCCAAACATTTGAAAAGAAGACTCCAACCACGTCAAACAAGACTAAAAATAAGGCCCAAATGTCCCAAAAGATGTGATCCCTCTCCCTTCTCACATAATCACTAACAACAACCCATCTATCAATTGCTATCTGTCAAGAGCTAGACAGGCCAGCTCTAACTCCTCTCCACAGCAAAGATGTCACCAAAACACAAACTTCACATGATGGTGAAAAACATACCCAACCTTCCTAATAACCTTTCAAAGGCCCACACCGATGCACGAAAACCTCCAAAGACATCCAATCACCCCGCCTACGAATTAGGATCATCTCCTTACTCTCTCTTCTTGCTTGCCTACTTGTAATGGTGGAGATGCATCTTAAAATGATCCAATGGTCTAGATCTGGCTTGTTTAATATCTTTATTGTTTAAAATAGCCAAATCTGAACCATTGAATTATGTGCATCTCTATTATTGCAAGTAGGGAGATAAGGAGAGAGAGTATGGAGAGAATCTGGACTCCCCGCCTACACCCATATTTTGCCAACATAAACCTTCTCCAAAATTTGTCTCTCTCACACACAAAACTCCATAACCACTTTTCCAAAAGTGCTTGCTTGAAGATCTTAAGACGTCAAATCCCCAACCACCCACTCAAATAAGGGAGCAAACCATATCAAATCAACCAAGTGGTTCAATATATCCCCCTAAGCATTGTGTCCCAATTGAGTGGAGTTGGCTACAAGAATTCTTTTGTTCTATTCCGCTCTGTCAAAGGCTATATGACCAGTTAAATTTAATAAATTCAATCATTTTTTTACTACAACATCACATGTCAGTTTAAATCTTCCCCTCCTAACGTTTTCATTTATGGTGATCATATCACTTTTACTTACTGTTTCATCTACAAATCTTTGTTGCACATAACAACCATCTTAATCAGCGTAGGGCTATCACCTTTTCAAAAACAGAAAATAAATATATATATATATATATATCAAACTTAACCTAAAATTAATTCATCCAAAAAACCAACAAGGAATTCCCTAAAACAATCGCCAAACTCCAATTAACTAAAGGAATCACTAAAACAATCACCCATTTTTTAATTCATGCACTCCAACCTCAAAATTTTTGTAACACCACTACATTCAAATACAACACAATATGCACAACGTTAAGGTTCAAACATTCATAAGTTGGGATCAAAAACCCTAATATTTGCACTGAGGTTAATAAACATTTCTACATTTTTTACTTGTCCTCCCTCCCTCCCTGGGAGCATGTTTTAAGTCAACCCGAAAATGTCAATATTTTTGCTAACAAATTTGTGACTTTCTCATTGTTTTAACTAGTATATTCATTTTCAAACTTTTTTATGGTATATCATAGCATTATTATTATTATTATTTTTATTTAAGGTAGCTAACATATTCTGACTAAAGCCAAGAATTTACATATATGTAAAAGGATTTAAGCAACACAAAACTGACTCCTTGGCAACCCTATGTCAGAATACGGATTGGAAATTTTGATGAGACTATCCTGTGTTATGCTCTTTCCTTTTTTATTGTGTATCCTCCATGTTTTTATAGTTTAATATATTAAAAAGGTTGTACTTATGCCTTGGTTCATGGGAACAAAGAATGCTTTGTCTAATCTCTCGTCCATGATAAACATAATCTCAACATAGAACAACTTACGAGCATTTAGTAGATCACAAAAGTAAACCAAATCAGCTAAAGGATATCTATAAGAATATTTGTATAATAGCACAGCCCATTGGAACCAATAAACACAACCTAGTCAGTTTCCCATTAACTCTCAAATGCAAACACAAGATGATCCCTCACAACAAGCAACTTTGCAGGATGCATTGCTGAGTCATTTATTCTACTATGTGGGAAGAACGGTGGACACTCTGCAGGCTTATGCTCCCATAAAATCTAAAGAAAAAGGGTTACTTTATAAGGAGGGCCACATTTGACAAAAGATTCTACCGCAAATTTACACAACACGGAAAAAAGGTTGCAACACAACATCTTATCAAATGAAAACAAAATCATAACCTGACAAGTTCTGTACAATTCGATTCATGTGAAGGAAATTATCAAGGAAGATTTCTACATAGGAAAACATGTACCGAGGAAAAACTTCATAGTCATAAACATTTGTACTTGTCAATCACATGAGGTTTACTTGCACATTAGAATCACTGTAACAAGCCATTTACACAATGGTTGCACTCACTCAAGTAATATGACCGAGCAAATTTTGTTATAGTGTCAAGGCCCTAGATTGTAAAACTTGATAAAGTAAAAACAAACAGCATTACCTTGATGTTTATTCTGTTCCATTATAGCTACAAACCATGAATTGTCCTGCAGATAATGTGCACTGCTTAGCTTGTTATGTACATACACATTATTTATGTTACAAAGAGTAGCAAGAAAGACTATGAAACAAAATAAAAAGAGAGACATACCATGGTACACAACATGTTTGATTCCATGTTCTTTCAAAAATACAATTGCAGGTGCAGATTCCACTCCAAACCTGTTGTTGATAATAAGAACTCTGTCAAGGTCATACATCATTTTGGGAAAAAAGGAACAAAAAGGTAGAAAAAGGAAAAGAAAAATTCAGAAAAGAAATGTAGATTAAACATGAAAAGCACTTGTCAAGGTCAAGACCTTCTCTTTCACCTTTAGCCCTATTTATTAACGGCATTTTCGCAATGTCAATTGCCATTGCCCGTACTCGTGGAACATCCAAAACCATACTATCAAAAAAACCCATACCAAGGAGATCCAAATCCAAATAAACCCTCAAAGCAAAAATGACTTCCATACTCCCTATGCTACAAAAATTTGAACAACTATCACGGATCTAATTTGGGTGAAAGAAACAAAGAGCTTTTTACACACACACAAAACTCCATAGCTTGATTGAAGATTTTAATATGCCAAATCCCAAACCACCCACTCAAATAAGGGAGCGAATCGTATCAAATCAACCAAGTGGTTAAATATATCCCCCAACCCACCCCAAAGAAAGTCCCTTCACAACTTTTTCAACCACTTAGCTACTAAGACTGGAATGGTAACCACCAAACCAAACCAAACCAAACTAAGCATTGTGTCCCAATTGAGTGAAGTCGGCTACATGAATTCTTTTGTTCTATAGATGACAAATTAAATTTAATAAATTCCAATCATTTTTTACTACAACATCACATGTCAGTTTAGATCTTCCGCTCTTAACGTTTTCATTTATGGTAATAATATCACTTACACTTTTACTTACTGTTACATCTACAAGTCTTTGTTGCACATAACAACCATCTTTATTAGCGTAAGGCTACCACCTTTTTAAAAATAGAAAATATATATATATATATATATATATCAAACTCAACCTAAATTATTTCATCCAAAAAATCAACAAGGAATTCCCTAAAACAATCGCCAAACTCCAATTAATTAAAAGAATCACTAAAACAGTCACCTACTTTTTAATTCATGCACTCCAACCTCAAAAATTTTATAACACCACTATTTTCAAATACAACACAATATGCACAACGTTAAGGTTCAAACATTCACAAGTGGGGATCAAAAACCCTGATATTTGCACTGAGGTTCATAAAAATTTCTACCTTTTATACTTGTGCTCCCTCCCTTCCTGGGAACGTGTTTTAAGCCAACCCAAAAATGTCAATATTTTTGCTAACAAATCTGACTTTCTCATTGTTTTAACAAGTATATTCATTTTCAACTTTTTTATGGTATATTGTAGCATAATTATTATTTTTTTATTTAAGGAAGCTAACATATTCTGACTAAAGCCAAGAATTTACATATATGTGAAGGGATTTAAGGAACACAAAACTGACTCCTTGGCAACCCTATGTCACAATGGTTGCACTCACTCAAGTAATATGACCGGGCAAATTTTGTTATAGTGTCAAGGCCCTAGATTATAGAACTTGATAAAGTAAAAACAAACAGCATTACCTTGATGTTTATTCTGTTCCATTATAGCTACAAACCATGAATTGTCCTGTAGATAATGTGCACTGCTTAGCTTGTTATGTACATACACATTATTTATGTCACAAAGAGTAGCAACAAAGACTATGAAACAAAGTAAAAAGAGAGACATACCATGGTACACAACATGTTTGATTCCATGTTCTTTCAAAAAAACAATTGCAGGTGCAGATTCCACTCCAAACCTGTTGCCGATAATAAGGACACCGTCAAGGTCACACACCATTTTGGGGAAAAAGAAACAAAAAAGTAGAAAAAGGAAAAGAAAATTTCAGAAAAGAAATGCAGATTAAAAATGAAAAGCAGTGTTGTCAGAATCTTAATGAAAAATATATGTATTGAGGATTCATATGATTCGTTCAACAAAAAGGATTCATATGATGGTGGATTGAATCGTGAGATACGTTTTGTATTGTATCGATTTCATATTGTATCACAATTTGACATGTATTTCATGATTAGATATCATATCAATACCTTCTCTTTCATTTCACCTTTAGCCCTATTTATTAACGGCATTTTCGCAATGTCAATTGCCATTGCCCGCACTCGTTGAACATCCAAAACCATATTATCAAAAAAAAAAAAAAAAAACCATACCAAGGAAGGAGACCCAAATCCAAGTAAACCCTCAAAGCAAAAATGACTCCCATTCAATACTCCCTCTGCTACAAAAATTTCAACAACTATCATGGATCTAATTCAGGTGAAAGAAACGAAGAGCTTTTTACACACACAGACCATTGGGATTTGAATTGGGGTTGGGGTTGAAACCCAAGATTTGAGCCGAAAGGCTTGTTTGGACTATGACCATATACCTCAGAACACACGAGTATGTTTATGCTACTCATCCAAACACGTCCTAAGGTGTGTCTGATTGCAAGCTGGGAACCAAACGAACCTTTTGTTTTTGGGTACCAAACGAACTAGCCTCAAGAAATTGGCCCAATTGAAAAAGCAAAATCCTTTTGTGTTATTTTCGGGACGAATTACAAACATTCTTTGTAATTTGAGGTTTATGTTATTTTGATTTTTAATTTTTTAATTATCATATATTTAATCCTAAATTTAGAATTTTATTTAAAATAAAGATAATCAAATATATTTTCTTTGTAAATGGTCTATTTTAAGAATAAAATTATCATATAACTTATTTTGTATTAGTTAACTTATATATTGTTTAAAATGTAATGATATTTTTTTAATGAATAATGCTGAAATTTTTTTAATTATAAAGTTCTGTTTGTTTTAATTTTTAGAATCTATTTTCAGAAAAAAAAAATTTAAGAAATTAAAAATTAATTTGGTAAAAAAATTTAAAACACATCATTTTTATATAATTTTATCTTTTGGGAGGATAGAAATGATTTTTTTAAATAATTTTTTTTAATATTTACTTTCATTAAATTAGTTTGAATTTTTTTAAAAGTCAAACATGGTGACAACTTTAATACTATTAGTAAACCAATTTATTAAGGGAAAATTGGTCTAGGGTCCCTCTCCCACTTTTCATAATGGAAGAGATCCACAAAATTATTTTTTAATGTCTAAGGTCCCTAAACATATCACAGAGAAATTTGACCTTACCAAATCAAAACTCATCTCTCTCTCTCTCTCTCTAAACTTCTCCATTCTCATACCTGTCCAGATCAACTCTTGTTCCTCACCCCTAACTTCATTCTCCAACCGATTGAGCTCCAGCTTCACCGTATCCGGCCTTCAATGGCGTCGCCGAGAAACAAACAGTCAGTAGGAGACTTCAATTTCTCGAAACCAGATCTAAGGTGCCTTCGTCACTTGTTGAACAGGGTATTTGGGTTCTTGTCTCCACATTGATGATGTGATTGTTGTTGTTGTCTAGGGTTTTGTGGTGGTTTTTCAACCATAATCAAACAGTCACTCTTAGTTATCTTATCTATGGTTGCAAACGTATATATATATATATATACATATATATATATATATATATATGATACATACATATATATATACAATGTCAGCACATATATATATATATATATCCAGTGTTGAATATAATATCTTCAGGTTCAGAGAAATTTGAATTTTCTCTGGATTCAACCCAGAGAAATTCAACCCAGAGAAAGTGATCCAGAGAAATTTGAATTTTCTCTGGATTCAACCAAGAGAAATTCAACCCAGAGAAAGTGATCCAGAGAAATTTGAATTTTCTCTGGATTCAACCAAGAGAAATTCAACCCAGAGAAAGTGATCCAGAGAAATTTGAATTTTCTCTGGATTCAACCCAGAGAAATTCAACCCAGAGAAAGTGATCCAGAGAAATTTGAATTTTCTCTGGATTCAACCCAGAGAAATTCATACCATTAAGTTTAAAGAAAATCTATCACAAACTCATAGAAGAACTATTAATTGCCCAACTATTGTAACATACAACACGTACATTCATGGGCTTTGTAGAGTTGGATGTGTTGAATTTGCTTTGAACCTCATTCTATGGATTTTTCAAATTTCTCTGGTTTTTAACTGAATTTTCTCTGGGTTAAAACCAGAGAAATTCTCTGGTTTTTGAACTAAATTTTCTCTGGGTTGGTCCAGAGAAATTCTTCCCAGAATTTCTCTGGACCAATTTTCTCTGGGACTGAAATTTCTCTGGATTGATGTTGAGGGACCTTAGACATCATGAAAATATTTGATGTCCTTTTTACTATAAAATCATAATATCAGGGACCTTAAAAAAAATACCCCATTTATTAAATCAAAAAATTCAAAATTCAAAATATTTCATATATTAAACATATTGATTACACATTAAAAACCCTATAACCATCCATTATATGATAACCATAAAAAAAAAATCTGTTAACAATAAATATAGCCATTTATTACATTATAACCATCAAAAAAATTAACAAAAATAGCCACCTATTACATAATCATCATCTAAATATATACTAAAAATTAATTTGATAAAAAAATAAAAATATAAAAGATTTATTATTTTTATATAATTTTATTTTTGGTAGGCATAAATAATTTTTAAAAATTTGAAAATAATTTTTTGACATTTATTTTTATCAAATAAAAATATTTGAAAGCTCTAAAATAAGAGTTCTAAAGGAGCTCTAGATGGTGAGCCCCCACCCATTGATGTGATATTTTGGCCTTTTTTTTTGAGTCCAGATTCTCGACCGCCCTTCCCGGCGGCCGTTCCAGCAGCCCCCCAAAACGATGTCGTTTTGGGGGTTATTTTGATTTTTTTTTTTTTTCTTTCTTCTTCCTCGTTGGAAAACCGAACCAGAGGGAGGGGATAGGAGGGGAGGGGAGGGAGAGAGAGAGGGGAAGGGGAGGGGAAGGAGAGAGAGAGGAAGGGAGAAGAAGAGGGAGCACCGGACTGGAGGGGGCCATAATCACCGGGGAAGGAGGAGGAGGAGGAGGCGGAGGCGGGCCGGACGTAGAGGCCACGGCAGATCGGGCGACGATCGGACGGCTGGCGAGCTCAACGACCTGCGACGGCGAATCCGGACCCCAAAATCCGGCGAGCTCCCCTCCCCTCCCCTCTGCTCTGGTTCTGCGAAAAAAAAAAAAAAACGAAAAAACCCCCAAAACGACGTCGTTTTGGGGGGCTGCTGGGAACGGCCGCCCAGAAGGGCGGCCGAGGATCCAAATTCTTTTTTTTTGGCCATATCATTAAAACTCAATTAGAGCTCCAAAATTAGGAGGATGTATCATTGCTCTTTATTAAATTGACGACTTTACCCTTAAAATGGAGTAACAATATCTTCAATTATCTTTATTTAGAACGAGATTCAAAATTGAAAGCCATTATCTGAATTTGACCATGACACTATAGATTATTTTTAATTTACATTTAATATATTTTTAAATGTTCCCAATATTAAAAACTATTCTAATATGCAAATATATTAAATAAATAAAATAAACTAAATTTCTATATAAAACAATTTAATTGAGATAGTCCATAGGCCTACATTTTTTTTTTTACCTTGTGGTGTATGGAAAATGTATCAGACCATTCTAATGGCCAAAAAATAAACCTCAATATTTATAGTTTTTGATAATTTGAGCCAAAATGACTACATGACTTATAATAAGCATAATCTATAATTTAAATAAAAAAAAATATTTGTATACTATGTGAATATAGATTTGTTTTTTATTTGTTAATAAATTTATAAATCTTTGATAGTTACTAATAAATAATTTAAAAAATTAACCTGATTTATTCTCAATTTGTATGGTATAACCTTATTGATAAAAATATTTTTATTTCAAAATTTACACATAATCAAATAGTTCTTCTAATAAAATTATGTCATATGTTATAAAATTTAAAATTTACATATTTTTTTATTCAAATAGTTGAATCTGAAGTGTAGGAGTGTGGAAAAAAAAATCATAACATTATTAAAATTTATTTTAAAATTTTCGCATTAGATTCGGCTTAATTATTTGAGCGTTAACCAATAGTGTTTTTTAAAATTATATTTTAACTAAAAAAATTAAAAAATTAGTTAGAAATTCCATAAGGCTCATCTAAATATTTTTAAATTTTGAATTAGATATGATGCAATATATGGATAAATTTAAATTAATAAATTTTGAAATGCGTTAATAGTATATAGAAATAATAGACAGTTTTGAATTAAATATGAATAAAATTTAATGCTAAACTTATCTTTTAATTTTTTTTTTTAATTTCATATGATTTAGATGTGATTACAATTTTATTTTGGAATTTCATATAAATATTTTCAAATTTTAAATTATATGGGATGGATGAATTAATAGTTTTATTATATGTGTATTTCTTAACTAAAATCATAAAATTGACAATTTTATATTAGTTTTGGAGCTCTCTTAATTTTTTTCTTTTCCTTCTAAGAAGCATAAATCATGGGATAATTAAAATTTTTGTGATTATTGGTTTAATGGGCTAACCAATAATGTTTTTAAAAATCATATAAAAAAATTAGTTAAGAGTTTTGGCCTTTTCCCCACTCCGAAGTAGGCAAGGCCATGGGCGTAGCCCAAGCTCCTTTCCTCACTCAGAAATGGGCCGAGTTAGAAACTCAGCCTTGGTCCTTTCCTTACTTCAAAGTGGGCATGACCATCAGCCAAGCCCTAGCACCCATTCCCACTCCGAAGCGAGTGCGTCAATGACTTAAACTCCATGACTCCTACTCACTCTGAAGTGAGTTAAAATGAGTTAATCTCTAATTGATCAACCAATGCCATCTGAGTGAAGGGCGCATGGTGCCCACGAGTAAAGAAACCGCTCAACAGAGTCTCCGCTTCCTTTAATGAGAAGTGACATTTCTAAACGGCTGAGTGCCAGGTGGCAGATAGAGAAACATGATGAACAAATCAAGCATTCCCTATAAAAGGTAACCTCACCCCCACCCTTTACAAGGGATCTGAATTCATTTTACACTCTCTCTTTACACTCGTCTTCCCTACCTTTCTCTTTAGCCTGACTTTACTATTGAAGGGGTTTTCAACCAAATCCCCAGTCGAATGGCCTCACTGTTCATTACTTATGCAGGTTTTCACCTCTCAGAGCACAACAGTTCGTCCACAAGGCCCATTCACTCTCTACATTGTGATATACTGACTTGATCGTCGGAGTGGCCCTGGGTGGACGAACCATCACCGGAATCTTCTCTTTCTATTACAGGTTAGCCAGGTGTCATCTATTCTGCCAGTATTCTCCAGCTGAATACTAAGTTGGGCAGTGTGATTGGAAAATCACCCACACAACACTTCATTATTGTCATGGGTGACATGATCACAGACGTTTTCTACCCCCTACCACTGCAATAAATAAAAAAATTGATAGCTGCACTTATCCAAGATATGACAGCCTTCCAGACAAATTGAAATTCACATAGGACAAAAACACAACTTTTGTGATGACCCCGAAATGCAAATCATGATTACAATTAATTAATTATGAATTTTAATTGTGAAATGATCCATGTGATTAATTTGTATGTATCTGTCTAGTTCAGAAATTATCTGTTGAGATTCCTGTCTAGAACTTAAAATTGATGGCCTAAATGACGCCAGAAACTGAAATTGGCCACATGAATAAGCTAATTGGAATTTTTAGAGCCATTTGGTGAGTTTAATTAAAAATTGATTCAGTATGATTAATTAAGTTGTGTTTAATTAGTCCAATATTCTAATTGTTGTAATAAACCACTCTAACTATATATAGAGAGCCTTAAGCTCATTCTTGAGCTTATTCTCTTCATTCCTTAGTGTAAAAATCTGAGAGAGACATTTTAGAGAGAGAGTGAACTCACTTTTAGAGAGAGAAAGTGTGTAATTGAAGAAGAACCTCAAAGATTTGCTTGAATTCATCAAGATTGCGCAAGAATCTAGCTAATTGAAGACTCTAGGTGAGAATCTAACCCATAATTCTTGAAGATTATATGATTTAGAGTTTAAATCATGAATTATATGAGATCATTTGCATGTATTTAGTTATAGAATGCCAAGTAGATGAAGAAGTCTTGCATGCATGAATGATTTTGTCATGATTCTTTGCTTTTGATCATGAATATGTTGTCTAAGTTGAGTTTTGAAACTAATTTATACATGCATTCAAGAATTGAGTTGTTTTGAAGTTAATCTCCATGATTTGAAAGTTAAGAAAAAGAATTTGGAAAAGATTTCTACATGCGAGCATTTTTTTTTTTTTTTTTTGGGTTGAATACATGCATGCATAAATATGAAGAGTTTTGCTATGTTCAGGTTGGTTTTGAGCATCTAAATTGTTATTGTAAGTTATTTGGCACATGCATGTTTGAACCATCATGTTTTACCATTTAAATTCATGTTTTGAAAAAGAATTTCTTACATGCAAGAGTTTTTGAGCTCAATTTTGAAAAATTCAAGAGGTTTTGAGCAAATGATTTGTGAATGATCTTGTATTTGAGTTTTAAAACCCAAAAAATTCGTAGATGGCTTGAGTGACCAAGTGTTGGCTCAAGCTAACATTGCAAGCTTCTAGTACTTTGCAATCTACAAAAGTTGGCTCTATCGACCAAAAGTTTACTCTAGCGAACGATGGCTCTAGCGACTAAAAGTTGTCTCGAGCGAATGATGGCTGTAGCGATGAAAAGATGTCTCTAGCCATAAGCTCATTTTCAGCATGTTTTCAAAAAATGTTTGAAGTTGATATCTTCGTTCCCATTTCTTTCCGAGCATTCTTAGGCATGAATTATGAGTCATTAAAGATTAATAAGCTAAGAAACAACATAAGTATTGCATTGGAAAATATATAAGACGAATCCGAGTATGTGAATTGTGTGTACAAGTAATGTGAAATGGATTGAATAAGAAATTAATGTAAGGAAAGCTAAGCCATGAATGGCCATGTGAATGAGTAATAATGAGACGTGTTTTGTGCTATGTACATTTGTGTTTGTAGGTCAAGACTCGAAGATCGACCAATTATTTTTGGAAGCCCACTGTGAGTAACGTTATTGTAAAGATATGTTCATATGATTATGTTTGAAATATTACACGACAAATTATGATTTCTGAAATGTGATTTTGTTAACGTGAACGAATGTCCTATTTTGAATCTATTATGGCATCCAAAGAAACTCCCAAGTCATGGAGGATGGCATGTTAATGCGGGTGCGTGACATAAATGTGATTATGAGATCTCGTTAGCCACTTAATGGAGTGGTGATATGTTAGATAATCGGTGTCCGGTACCGATTACTCTAGTCGGAAGACGTTTTGTTTTGTTCTTTTGGATGTACCATTATTATGTTCATATATGAAATTGATTCTGTTATGATCTGTTTAATGAATATAATATGTTTGGAGTTCGTTTACTAATCTCTTTACCTTAATGTTATCCACTGAGTTTTAGTTCACTGTTTATATATATATATATATATACATATGTAGGTGAACGAGTGCAAGATCAAGTCTAATGACACCTACCCGGATCTGTGTTTTGTCAGCCAACTTATGTGCCTCCTGCGGAGGTTCCCGAAGTGTAAAGTGATCAAGTTTTGTGAACAATATACAAGTTTATTTTCTTTGTTTGTTAGACAAGTTTTTGCATACTTTGTAAATAGGGCTAAGTCCCATTTTGTTTTATTTGTATATAAAGATGATGTAAGACTAATGTGATGATGACATATATAATATTTGTATATAAAGTTTAAATTTGCTGTATATTTATATTTTGCTTCCGTAAGCCTCTAATATTTTGAATTTGATTAAGAGGTCTTTGATAATCTTAAGATTATTGGCCGGTCATGATGCTAAACCTATGGGGGCGGGTTTGGGTCATGACAACTTTAGATCAAAGTAGAAGTTAACATAAAGTAGATTGTTATGATTGCAAAATGTAGCTTGGCTTTTTCATGCCCCTTTTTTGGAAAGTTTGAAGGAAAGCCCTACAGTTCAGACTCTCGTGGTTTTGAATCTAATCTCATAAGTGCAATGTGAAATTGATAAACACCAAAGAGTCTAAATCCGGTAAATCGTTTGAAAAATTGATTTTCAATCAAATTGCCAAAAATAGACTGCTTTGCCAGATACAAAGTCGCCACCTAAATATTTTATTTTGGGGAAATCTAGGAAACCCATGACTCGTGCCAAAGGCCACGTGTCCGTCATCACCAAAGTTGCCTCGGCTCGGGAACTTAGGTACGAGAGGGGAAGGTCATGAATTGAGCATCCTCGCTCGCCCAATCAAAGATCGGCCTCTACTAATCATGATATGATTTTTATCAACATTATAAGCTCTTGTTCTCGTTTATTAGACTAGCATTTACTATGTGATGTGTACACACACAAGGTATAGACTAGTTTGCTCAATGTCACGCCCCACTTTTTATTACTCGAAGTATTACCAATTTTATTTACTTAATTCCATTTCAGAGATGACATGCGGAAATAAACTCGTATATTCAACTCGTAGAAATGAATAACATTGCTCTCATTTGTATGCAAGTAAATACAACATGAGTATAATAAATAAATGGCCCTTGGGCTTACATCATTAACAACAAATCAAGAAGAAGGGTGCAACCCTTTTACACATATGGCGTTCTGCCCATACAAGAGAGGCCCCGTGGCCAACAAATCAGAAGATCCAAATCTTGCAGTACTTCCTGCTAAACACCTGAAAAAGATTCAACAACGTGGGATGAACATATAGTCCGGTAGGGATCTCAACATGGCCCTCAACAATAACAACATACAGAGAGCTGTGATCATGAATACCCAATCTCATACTAGAATAGTAATGTGACAGTTTATACAAAATATACATAAGTATGAACTTTTCTCGAAAGCAACCATTTCAATCAATGCCATAGGCGACTCAATTTCCTTTTTTCTCATTAATCCCCGTTCCCAATCTTTCATAACATTAACAATACCTTAGGGAATAAATTCACTAAGCCCACTACTCTCTTCCATTTCCAAACATACACAGATATGCCTTTTCAAAATATATATCTCTTTAAAATATCCATTCTCCCTCATACTTTCCAAAAGACAAAAAAGACATTTTGGCTTCTTCCTGACACAATCAAATCTATACATGCACCGTTATAAAAAGGGAGATAACAACTCACCAACATGCATAAGACAAACCAGTGAGGCAACTCGGCCCTCCAAAACCGTAATCAACACAATCCATGATATTCCCAGACACACTGGAACATCAACAACAGAACTTTGCTCTACTAGCTATGTGCGTAGTAAGCCAAAGATACACCTCTCACAACAACATGCCAGTTTACCAGGTGCTAACTGGAAGGGTATGGTGCCTTATATTCTCAGCGCAGTCAGTTCTCCAGGCGCTAGCTGGAAGGTCACGGTACCTCTGATTCTTAGCGCACGGTATAACACCACCAACCCAACACAACAGGGCATAATCAACATGTATAACACATATACACAAACCATCAAGATACAAACAATGTGTTAAAGTATATGAACACATAACTACCTCCTCCCGAGCAAGCATACATATATAATGTATCTCAACAATGCATCACATACGATGTTCCATTAACAATGGTGTAATGCATACACGACATTTCAACACAACCATGCCATCCTCCACCGATGACCAAGAACAAAACCTCTAGATGCAAATATTTAATACATCTATTAAAGACTCAACTACTATGAGACCACAAACCCAACCACAACATTAACATGGTAGTTAAAGCTACGATCCTTTACATGTGTGTGTTCAACACCCAAGAAACAACAATTCAATTTTCATTCGTATTTCAAAAATATCTTTCCCATTTTACAAAACAAGTTCCATTTCCTTTTTGTTTTTCACAAAACCAAATCCGTCCCCTTTGTTGTCACAAAACCAAATCCATGGATTATAAAGTCATAACTCATACTAGTCCATTATCTTCATTTCAAACCCATTTTACAACCATGGTTAATCCCTTAGGCATTAACACCTTTACCCAACTCACAATAATAATAGAGATTTCCAATAAAGGTTAACTACCATCCATATTAACTTATCAATCAAAAAATAAGTTAGGGCTTTTCCCTCTATCAACTACAACATGGTAATTTACACTCCAACTAGCCCAAAACAACCATCAATGATAACATAACCATTTTTCAAACACCCAACCCTAGGTTCCTTCTCATGATTTCAAACAAATCCAACGTGGATAAGATTTTCATGCAATACAAAATTACCACATGTCTATCTATAAACGGAGTATTGAAAAAGAACAAGGAAATCCCTACCTCAAATGGAGAACTCAAATGGAGAAGAGCAAAACTCGAAAGTGTTCCAAACTCCAACTTTCTCGGATCAAAATGAAGCCCTCGACGATAAACACACTTTTTACAAAGGTTCAAGGTGAGACAAACACTCCTACTAGATCAAACCCTAGAGAGAAGTTAGGTTTTAGAGTGAGGAGCTCTCAAAATCGGTTTTGGGAAAGTAAGAGAGAGAAAGGAAATAGGGATGGCAATTTGAACCCGGCCCGACGGGGACCCGACCCCCGATAAAAGTGGTTTTTTCCCGAAAAATACTCCCGACGGGCCGGGGATGGTATTAAAAAATAAATCCCCAGTGACATTCGGGCCGGGGACGGTGATATATATTTCATCCCCGGCCCGCCCCCCGCCCCGGTCAGCCCCCCGATTTATATATATATATATTATATATATGTTATACTCTCTGACATGTTCTATCTCACACTCTCTATTATATTTATATATTATATTATATTTATATATTATATTATATATATTTCAACCTCTGTTGATTAACTCAGCAGCAGCTCTATCTCACTCACACTCTCTTCTCTTCTCTCACTCTCTCTCTTCTCTTCTCTTCACACAGACACAGACGCAGAGCCTCCTCCAAGCCACCACCACCTCCTTCTCCTTCTCCTCCTCCAGGCCACTGCAGCCTCCTCCTCCGTCGCCACGGCAGATCTGATGGAGTGTAGCACATCGTCGATCTCCACCGTCGATCTCCTTCGCCGATCTCCACCGTCGCCCTCCTCCGTCGATATCCTCCTCCGCCGCCCTCATCAACTCAGATCTGTAAGATCTGTTATTCTTTTTTTTTATTTGTTATTGATTTTTTGATCTGATAATCTGTAATTTTTTTTTTATCTGTTGATCTGTAATTTTTTTTTTTTGATCTGTTATTTTTTTTTGTTGATCTATGTTGATGATGTTGAGTGTTGAAACAGAGTTGATGGTGTTAAATGTTGAAACTGATCTGTTTTTTTTTTGATGATCTGGTATTCTTTTTTTTTTTTTTATGGTGTTGAATGTTGAAACAGAGTTGGATCGGGGACTTTTCGGGGTCGGGGAAACCCGATCCCTGTTGGGGACGGGGATGGGGACTGTGACAGGTTCCCCGTCAGGGATCGGGGCCGAGGAGGAGGAAGTTTTGGCCATCGGGGATCGGGGACGGGGAGGGTGGTCCCCGGCCCCGCCCCGCCCCGTTGCCATTCCTAAAAAGAAATGTAAAAAGTGATTTAAAATAGCCTAGCTGTCAACTGATATACGACTCTCCCGCTCGAGCGGAGAACACAACGCTCGAGCGTCAAGGGCAAAAAGCTAGGTACGCTCGAGCGCAAGAAGTCCCACTCGAGCGCCAAGACACAAGAATAAAGAACATCCGCTCGAGCGCGAAAACCAGTCCGCTCGAGCGTAGATTTCTCCCTCCCAGAACTTACACCAAAAAGGTACCACACGCTCGAGCGCTAACAAGCCCGCTCAAGCGTGACCCGCTCGAGCACAAGAAACCCGCTCGAGCGTATAAAACACATCTGCAGAAGTTTTGCAGAGGCACGAAATACTGAAATTGTGAAAACCCCGCTCGAGCGCAAGAAGACCCACTCGAGCGGACAGTTCAAAAATTGGGCAACAACAATGGGAGCTAAAGCTCCACCAACCTGAAACAACCGAACCCAACACGTTCTAAAACTCAAGCAAAAGAGTTTAAGGGTCAACAACACGATAGGTACAACTACCAACTCCACAGAACCGCGTCCGGAAAATAACAGAATAGTAAAGGGATAACCGGGATTGCTATAACCTCCCCCCCTTAAAGAATTTCATCCTCGAAATTAAGGACATGCCAAAACACAAGGCCAACAGATTGCACAACACCAACACCCGAGTACTAGGAGAGGAACTATCCCCCCTACAAACCTCCGATTCACTCTTACCAAGGAAGAGACTAACCAAGGGAACATGCCCCAAACGACAACACTCGGGCACAAATGCCACAACAAAACCAAACCCTTCCCGAAACAATTTTACCAACAACCGACTAGCGCTTCGAGCTAAGTCACCACTCAACAACCACAATTTCCAATAACAGGATAATCAAGGCAAATTTTCTACATTAATATAAGGAAAACATTTTCTTGCTCATGAGACATTCCAAAATAAACTTTGCATTTTCGATGCAAAACTCAAAAGTCTTGAAAACATTTTTCACAAATAGGGTGTTATCCAAAACACATAACCACCCACAGTTTATTTGCCAAAAAGATTCATTTGGAATTCCTCAAGACCCTTGAATTAAATCAATTTCTCAACAACGCCTTTTGACGACCCAACCACTAGAAAAATTTTGTTTTCCATTTCTTTTCCAAAGAAAAACACCATCAACACATAAGACATATAAAATTCATGGTTTTGCAATTTCATTCCGCCTACAATAACTTAACCAATTTCAAGTATCATAAACATGGCTCAGAACCTGGCCAACCACTTATATGAGACAGTGACTCATATTAAACATTTTCCATTTTACGATAGATAAACATAGTAGTTGTATCAACATCTCAACAGATTGGCATACAAGCTGCATCCACATTTCGACAGATATGTATATTAGCTATATCAACATTTCAATAGATAAGCATACGAGCTATATCAACATTCCAATAGATAAGCATATGAGCTGTATCATCACTTCCATAGATATGCATAAGAGCACTATCACACTTCCAAAGACAAGCATATGAGCTATGTCAACACATTACTAGATAAGCATATGAGCTCTATCTATGGAGTCCATCCCCTATCTTCTCCCAACAACATCCGGTTTAGAGGTCCATCCCCTATCTTCCCCTAAACCGTGGAGTACATCCTCCATCTCCTCCCATACACAAGCAATGTATATACATAAGGAGCATATACACAATCAATCAATCAATACATAACATTAATGTATTCTATCAACCGTCATACTCTATGACATAACATGTTCGATTAGTTTCAGTTTTCCCTAATCAACATACAGTTTACAACGAATGAGACTAACCTCAAGGTGACAGATGCCAACCCAAAACCCCATGTCAAAAGTTGACTATTCAATATACAAGTACCAAGCAAGCAACAACGTCGGGATCATTGACCCCTTTAATAACTTCTCAATAGATATTATGGGGGTTTCGAAATTCCATACACACTCCCCAATACATGAGGGTTAAACAAACAGCAATATGCATACATAAGCGATACATAAACACGGTGCCTCAGCACCCAACAGTACACCGGTCAACAACGAAATGATTCACATAATACATCACCGGTCAATAACACAAAAAAAATCCCCTCCAGGGTAATACCATAGGACTAACTAATAAGTCGCCCCTCGCGAGGCTCCCGAAGCCTGGCTTGCTCGTTTCTAGTACCGATAGCGCCCCCGACTGGACGGGTACGACTGAGTCTGACTAGGTTTTGAAACACTTGCAGAATTCACACGCAAAGGGCAAAAACGTCTACCATGGCCCAGCTGACCACAAACAAAACAACCACTAAACCCCTTACTCTGAGACTGGTCTGAAACCTGCATCTCCCCGGACCCCCCAACAGTAAAGCCCGAAACTCCTGGCGAAGAAAAGGAACCAGCCCCTGACTGAGCATGTTTCCGCCTCCACCCCTTACTGAGCCTAGAGGGCTTAGGAACCGTAGGACTTACCCAAACGGTCTCCTCCTTAACCCCATCATCACTCACCACCATGGCCTCCACATGGGCCGCTGCCTCGACTAAATTATAATAATCCTTCCAAAAGTATCCAGCTACCTTCTCCCGAATATCAAAGCACAACCGC
Organism: Camellia sinensis; assembly: GCF_055761805.1. NCBI lineage: Eukaryota > Viridiplantae > Streptophyta > Magnoliopsida > Ericales > Theaceae > Camellia > Camellia sinensis. The sequence continues at coordinate 118,064,622 of NC_138975.1, read as the reverse complement.
CTTTCAAACTCATAACAACGACGCTCTTCTGTTGCCACCAATTCTGGAGCAAACCTCGACAAACTAGTAAACCGCATCTCAAACTGTGCCACAGGAGTATCATCCTGACGCAACTCCAAAAACTGATCCCTCAACCTTTCCCGGGCAGAAGGAGGGAAATACTTGGCCAAAAAGGCCTCAGTAAAAGCAACCCACGTGCTACCCACATTATTCTTAGTATACTTCCACCAATAACTCGCATCACTCTTCAACTAGAAAGTCGCCAAAGAAACCCTCAACTCCTCATCTTCGACTCTGAGCATATCAAGAGTCTTGATAATCTGTTCTAACCAACTCTCTGCCTCCAACGGTTTAGCCTCCCCCACAAACTCTGGTGGACCGGAGCGGAAGAACTCCTTAGTAAGTTTGAGAGCATGCCCGCTGCCGCCCTCAGTACGAGCTAGGGCGTCTTGCACCGCTCTCACAATCTCACGTGCGACATCCTCACCGACAGCCGATGCTACAACGGCGGGTGCTAAAGGAACTGGTGTGCCCCTACCGACACTCCTACTACTCAACCGTCCTCTACCTCCTCGTGTAGACATCCTATAAAGCACAAAAGCAAATGCCACGCTTAGTGCACAACACAATAACCTTCTTCGAGGCACACACCACTACTAAGTCACAAGATATACATCTCTATTGCATATAATCATCTAAACATGTAAACACATAATCGAATCAAGTCCACAAAGATAGTCACTCATCCCGGAACAATCAAAGAATTCTTATCAGAAACCACGTTGATCAAGCGTGTTTCCGAAAGGACCTCAAAGCAAGTTCACCGACTATGAATACTATCCAGGAGACTGAATCCCATGCTCACATAAATGCAACACATAAATCCTAACTTTCATGATATCTATATGCAACGTCCTCACTATACGAAGTAAACCCACTGTGGTAAAAACCACTTCCCACGAGCCCAAAGTATTCAAACCCGGCTCGCTCTGATACCAAGTTGTCACGCCCCACTTTTTATTACTTGAAGTATTACCAATTTTATTTACTTAATTCCATTTCAGAGATGACATGCGGAAATAAACTCGTATATTCAACTCGTAGAAGTGAATAACATTGCTCTCATTTGTATGCAAGTAAATACAACATGAGTATAATAAATAAATTGCCCTTGGGCTTACATCATTAACAACAAATCAAGAAGAAGGGTGCAACCCTTTTACACATATGGCATTCTGCCCATACAAGAGAGGCCCCGTGGCCAACAAATCAGAAGATCCAAATCTTGCAGTACTTCCTGCTAAACACCTGAAAAAGATTCAACAACGTGGGATGAACATATAGTCCGGTAGGGATCTCAACATGGCCCTCAACAATAACAACATACAGAGAGCTGTGATCATGAATACCCAATCTCATACTAGAATAGTAATGTGACAGTTTATACAAAATATACATAAGTATGAACTTTTCTCGAAAGCAACCATTTCAATCAATGCCATAGGCGACTCAATTTCCTTTTTTCTCATTAATCCCCGTTCCCAATCTTTCATAACATTAACAATACCTTAGGGAATAAATTCACTAAGCCCACTACTCTCTTCCATTTCCAAACATACACAGACATGCCTTTTCAAAATAAATATCTCTTTAAAATATCCATTCTCCCTCATACTTTCCAAAAGACAAAAAAGACATTTTGGCTTCTTCCTGACACAATCAAATCTATACATGCACCGTTATAAAAAGGGAGATAACAACTCACCAACATGCATAAGACAAACCAGTGAGGCAACTCGGCCCTCCAAAACCGTAATCAACACAATCCATGATATTCCCAGACACACTGGAACATCAACAACAGAACTTTGCTCTACTAGCTATGTGCGTAGTAAGCCAAAGATACACCTCTCACAACAACATGCCAGTTTACCAGGTGCTAACTGGAAGGGTATGGTGCCTTATATTCTCAGCGCAGTCAGTTCTTCAGGCGCTAGCTGGAAGGTCACGGTACCTCTGATTCTTAGCGCACGGTATAACACCACCAACCCAACACAACAGGGCATAATCAACATGTATAACACATATACACAAACCATCAAGATACAAGCAATGTGTTAAAGTATATGAACACATAACTACCTCCTCCCGAGCAAGCATACATATATAATGTATCTCAACAATGCATCACATACGATGTTCCATTAACAATGGTGTAATGCATACACGACATTTCAACACAACCATGCCATCCTCCACCGATGACCAAGAACAAAACCTCTAGATGCAAATATTTAATACATCTATTAAAGACTCAACTACTATGAGACCACAAACCCAACCACAACATTAACATGGTAGTTAAAGCTACGATCCTTTACATGTGTGTGTTCAACACCCAAGAAACAACAATTCAATTTTCATTCGTATTTCAAAAATATCTTTCCCATTTTACAAAACAAGTTCCATTTCCTTTTTGTTTTTCACAAAACCAAATCCGTCCCCTTTGTTGTCACAAAACCAAATCCATGGATTATAAAGTCATAACTCATACTAGTCCATTATCTTCATTTCAAACCCATTTTACAACCATGGTTAATCCCTTAGGCATTAACACCTTTACCCAACTCACAATAATAATAGAGATTTCCAATAAAGGTTAACTACCATCCATATTAACTTATCAATCAAAAAATAAGTTAGGGCTTTTCCCTCTATCAACTACAACATGGTAATTTACACTCCAACTAGCCCAAAACAACCATCAATGATAACATAACCATTTTTCAAACACCCAACCCTAGGTTCCTTCTCATGATTTCAAACAAATCCAACGTGGATAAGATTTTCATGCAATACAAAATTACCACATGTCTATCTATAAACGGAGTATTGAAAAAGAACAAGGAAATCCCTACCTCAAATGGAGAACTCAAATGGAGAAGAGCAAAACTCGAAAGTGTTCCAAACTCCAACTTTCTCGGATCAAAATGAAGCCCTCGACGATCAACACACTTTTTACAAAGGTTCAAGGTGAGACAAACACTCCTACTAGATCAAACCCTAGAGAGAAGTTAGGTTTTAGAGTGAGGAGCTCTCAAAATCGGTTTTGGGAAAGTAAGAGAGAGAAAGGAAATGTAAAAAGTGATTTAAAATGGCCTAGCTGTCAACTGATATACGACTCTCCCGCTCGAGCGGAGAACACAACGCTCGAGCGTCAAGAGCAAAAAGCTAGGTACGCTCGAGCACAAGAAGTCCCACTCGAGCGCCAAGACACAAGAATAAAGAACATCCGCTCGAGCGCGAAAACCAGTCCGCTCGAGCGTAGATTTCTCCCTCTCAGAACTTACACCAAAAAGGTACCACACGCTCGAGCGCTAACAAGCCCGCTCGAGCACGACCCGCTTGAGCGTATAAAACACATCTGCAGAAGTTTTGCAGAGGCACGAAATACTAAAACTGTGAAAACCCCGCTCGAGCGCAAGAAGACCCGCTCGAGCGGACAGTTCAAAAACTGGGCAACAACAATGGGAGCTAAAGCTCCACCAACCTGAAATAACCGAACCCAACACGTTCTAAAACTCAAGCAAAAGAGTTTAAGGGTCAACAACACGATAGGTACAACTACCAACTCCATGGAACCGCGTCCGGAAAACAACAGAACAGTAAAGGGATAACCGGGATCGCTATACTCAAATTGGAACAATTCAGTTTCATGTTTGTTTTTTAAAAAAGGGGTTTGATTTTGCCACCTCAAGTGAGCTTAAAGTTTGTGAATTTTCTTATAACGCCCTCAAAATAATAGCCATAAACCCAACATTCATGACATGCATAGACATAAGAGAATAAAGCACATTTCCATTTATCAGAGTATTAAGTACAAAAGTATTACATGTTAACATCAAAAGTAAATGCCCTACGGGCTTAGAACTTTCCAAGTCAACACTTGGTTACAAAAAGATAGTACTAACTCAAAACACATTAAGCCCTCGGCTTGAATTTACATGTAATACAAAAAGATATCAACAAAAGGGTCTTTCAACCTCTAAGCCTCCCAAGCTACGTCCTTGGATGTGGCATATCACCTGCACCTGAAAATGATGTCCCATAAAGGGTGAACCATAGCCCAATAAAGATATACTAAACCAAATATGAGAAATAACTAAAACATTAGCATTCGATAAATGGTTAACACTTATAAACCAATTTACAACACTTTCCAGTTCCATGACAAATATATCCGTATTTCATTCCACTTTCTCTTACTTAACCACTTCAAATTCATAAACATGGCCCATTACCTAGCCAAACAATCAAATAAGACTACAACTCATATTAAAACACTTCCATTATCCACAATTCAAATGCGACTACAACTCATATTAAAACATTTCAATACTTCAATTATCTACGTTATGCAAACGTAATTAGGATTTCGGGATTTTCACCCTAGACACTCTTGCCAACTTAGTTATCAATGGAGTCCATCCCCTATCTCCTCCCACACCGGTTTGAGAGTATATCCCCTATCTCCTCTCAAACTATGGAGTACATCTACTATCTCCTCCCAAACAAGATACATGTGCAATGTATTTAAATAGTTCATCATATGCAATGATCAATCCGGGCTCATATTCAATGTGATAATTCAACCGTCATATTCAATGACTTAACCATTTGATTAGTTTCAGTTTTTCCTAATCAACATACAGTGTCTACAACAATCAAGACTATCCTCCACCGATAGCCCAAAGTAATTATCTCTAAACAGATAATAAATTCATCTAACAGATAAATTATCAACATTTTCATAGGCGAGTGATTAATCTATCCAACTACACCATTCAATCTTATAATTTCCCAATTTCATGACTTTCAACTCAATTTCATATTTCCCCAAATTAATTATTCAAATTAATTATTCAACATAATTAGGGCATTTTCCCCCTTTGTCAAGTATCAACCCTAAGGTTCAATTTTATCAATTTAACAACAATAATTCCATTTTCCAAGGTTTCACATATACATGGAGTTTAACAATTGAAAACCCCCTTTTTATATCTTTAAAACAAACCCTAACTTTTCCAAAATTCCCAAACAACACCATCTATCCAAAATACCCAATATTTATGTCAAAACTCATATAGAGGTGTAGGTTATCTCTACCCTAAATGGAGAGACCCAATAGAGAAGAAGGTGAAAACCCAAGATGCTCCAAACACTAACTTTTTCAGATAGATGTGAAGCCCACACCAAGCTTTACCTTTCTTACAAAGAGGCTAGGGTAGAAGACCCCTAGAACTAGATGGATTTGTAGAGAGAAGATATGTAGAGAGAGAGAGAGAGCAGCCGATCTAGGGTTTGAGTAAAAGAGATGAAGAAAAAGTGAAGAAAAAGCTACTGCTGTGAACTGATATATTCGAACCTCGCTCGAGCGAAGGAATGGTTGCTCGAGCGACCAGACACAAAGAAACCTCGCTCGAGCGCACAAAGCCTCGCTCGAGCGAACAACACGAAGCTTCAGGTCTGCAACCCAGAAGCACGTTTGAGCGCAAGAATGCTCGCTCGAGCGAAGAAACCCAAAACATACAGCTCGCTCGCTCGAGCGAAGGAAAGCTCGCTCAAGCCAAGAAACACAATCTTCAGGTCCAAGCTAGACGCAGACGCAAGCTCGAGTGCAAGAGCACTCGCCCGAGCCAAGAGACACACCACTCAAAGCTCGCTCGAGCGAAGGAACCCTGGCTCGAGCGAAGGAACTAAAACACAGAGTTTGCTCGAGCGAAGACACCAAAAATTGGGCAGCAACCATTTGTTTCAAAACACACCTAACCTGTTACAAACCTGCCTAACACATTCCAAAACTCAAATACAAAGAATTAAAGGACAGAAATGAAACAATAGACATCCATGAAACCAAGCCCGGAATACAATAACCAATGGAGGAAAAACCGGGATCGCTATATTTCCACTTAAGAAAATGGACTTAAACGCACATTTATTGAATCGTTCCAATTCAAGGAACAAGCCTTTATCCACAGGTATTCAAACAGTTTAGCAAGTAAGCACTTAGCCTCATGGCAAGCATGCTAGACATGGCAATCACTCACACTCATGTGAGTATGCTAAAGCATTAAAAACTCACCTAGTACTCTAAGCTAAGATAAAACAAAAGAGTTAGAAAAAATATGCATGATTCCTAACTATACAAGATGTCTAATGCAATGCATGTAATATGCAATTAATAGACTCGACTATTAATATGACATGTGATTCAATTCAAGACATGCGGTTAAACACATATTCAAAGAAGTATTGAAATGACAATGCAGTTAGAATAATGCACCGAGCCTCGGTGTATGCAATACAAATGAATGGATGCAAGCATAAGGTATGCTAATTGAAACATGTCCCTAATCTAACCATAAAAAATAGTTAAATAAAATGGAGAAAGACGTGGGGTTGGAAGACATACACATTATTACATTACGTTCTCACAAAGGAGAGTCCAAATGAATAAACCAACTAGCTAACTAAGCTAAACTAATTAAGCTAATTATTACAAATCGAATAAATAGCTAAACTATTTAACTAATTATTATTGCAACACTTGAATTAACTAGCTAATTAACTAATTAAATAATTACAAAACAATTGCAACTAATAATTAAACTAAGTAACTAGACTAAGCTAATTAGCTACTCCGCCTTAGGAAATGAAAGATATGCATGCGTATGCTCGGTTTCTACCCGAAAAGACCCTGTTTTGCTCTTAAATGCCTCTGTTTGCACAATTAAACACTTCCAGAACAATTTTGCTTCACCTTACCAACATTTTACTGAGATTTGGATTAGTGGCTAGCCGGCCACTGGTGAAAAATGCTAGCCACCTGCCGGCCATCAATGGTGCCCAACCAGCCACTGATGCAATGGTTCATCTTGCTGTAACAGAGGACAAACAGAGTATATACAAGGTATTTTCACAGATTGTTCGCACAATTCACCCATCCTTTTCATGAACAAATCCAAGGAAAGGTGAACTTAAGCCACAAACCATCAACTCAAGCAATTTCACTGCATGACGGGTTGTGACTCAAGATATGCAAGATCAATAAATATAAAATGAGACACACAAGAACCATCACCCTATCATGCATGATCAAAGGCAATGGAGACCTAGGAAACTTGACACATTTCATCACTTTGAGTATGAAATGTCCTAATTTTCCTTGTGTTCAATTAACCTCCGATTGAACACACAACACACAAGTTATTATCTTGCTCACTTTTAATCCCAAGTTGTTAGTCACTCATTTAAACTTACCAACCATTCTTTAATCCAATTAAGTCCAAAATGTGAGTTAAAGTCCTCTAGTGGAAAGAGGGCTCAAAACACAAGTTTCTTTAGGTGTGAAAGAAGTCTCATACCGTTGGTAATGAACCTCCTAAGAGATTAAACCATTAAGTATGAAACCTCAATTCCATACTTAGGCACACAAATGACTTGAAACCACTTTCAAAGCAAAATGAAAAGACAAGAAATGAGGGAGCTTGCAGAGATGATTAGTGCTAAATTTAAGTATGAAAAGCTTTAAAAACATGCAATCAATTCAAACAAATGATGTCTAGAGGCCTAAAACACCAAACTTGTGAGGACTATTACACTATAAGCATACAAAACAAGAATCAAATGCAACAACCAACCCAAAACAGAGTTAAAACAGCCTAAATCAGAGGCTAAAACATGCTAGAATTAAGCTATAACAACATAAAAAAATAAGCTAACACATGGCACTAACTAGGCTAGCAAACAAGACACAAGGAGATGAGGCTAACTCCTCCAACTTTGGACCTTAAAATATGATTTTCACCATTGAAAAAGCTCTGAAATTCAATGGTTAAAAGCTTGAAAAAAGATAGTTTGAAAGTGGGAAACACAAGTGGAAAAGCCTTACAAACAAGGTACAAAGAATGGTGAATCACACCCTACCTTAAAATGGCTTCAAACCACAAATTTCAACCCACTTTAACAGAGTTTTTTATAGCCCAAAAAAACTCAAAACTAGTGGGAAAAAGATAAGAAAACAAGTATGCAAAGTAAGCTAACAAAGCAAATGTGTTATAGCAATCCCGATTTTCCCTTTCTGTATTTGTTGTATTCCGGACTTTGGTTTCGTGAAGTTGGTGGTTGTATACCTTGTTGTCATCCTTTAATTCTTTTTGTTTGAGTTTTAGGATGTGTTGGGCATGTTTCAAGTAGGTGGGTTAAGCCTTGGTCCGAAATCTTGTTGCTAGGTTTTTGGTCGTTCTGCTCGTGCGGGTCGTCTGGCGCTTGAGCGGAGATTGCATACTCCCAGTATTTTCGTGCTCTGCAAAACTTCTGCAGCTGTGATTTCTACGCTCGAGCGAATTTCCTGCGCTCGAGCGGGTCGTGCTCGAGTGGGCTTGTTGGAGCTCGAGCGGGTAGTACTTTTTGATGTAGGTTTTGGGAGGGGGAAATCTACGCTCGAGCGGACTGTTTTTTGCGCTCGAGCGGATGTACTTTATTCTTGTGTCTTGGCACTCAAGCAGGCCTTCTTGCGCTTGAGCGGACCTAGTTTTTTGTTCTTGACACTCGAGCGTTGTGTTTTCCGCTCGAGCAGGAATGTCGTATAACAGTGGGCAGCTGGGCATTTTTGGATCATTTTCGACACTTCCTCTCTCTCTCTCTTACTTTCCCAAAAAATGTTTTTGAGAGCCTCTCTATCTAGAAACTCCCTTCTCTCTAGGGTTTGATCTAGTTAGGGTGCTTCCCTCCCCTTTGGGCTTTGCAAAAGTTGTGTTGATCGTCGAGGGCTTCGTTTTGATCCGTGGATCTTGGAGTTTGGAGCATTTTGGTTTTCTTCATCTTCTTCCCTTTTGCTCCGAATTTGAGGTAGGGATTCCTACTCACTCTTATGGGTTTTGACCTAGATTATTGGGTATTTTGTTAAATGGAATGATTTTGGGACTTAGGGTTTCAAAAAGTATAAATGGGAGTTTTGTCATTTTGATTCTTAAATATGTGTTTTGGGTCTAAAAATGGTGTTATTGTTGTTAGTTGTTGATATATGAACCATTGGGTTGATATTGAGAAATGGGGAAAAAAGCCTTAATTTGTATATAAATTAATTGGTATAATTAATTAGGAAAAGTTATGTATTCATGAAATTGAGTCGAACATAATGAAATTGGCTCATTATGAGATGGATTAGTGAAGTTGGATTATTAATCGCTCACTTTTGGAAATATGGATATTTTATCTGTTGGTGCTTTTATTATCTGTTTAGAAATAATTGCTTTAGGCTACCGGTGGAGGGTAACTATGATTGTTGTAGACAATGCATGATGATTAGGCAAACTAAAACTAATCAATTGGATGTGTCATAGAGTATGACGGTTGAAAGAATACATTAACGTTATGTATTGACTGATTATGTATATGACATTTGTATGTATACGTTGTGTGTGGGGCGGAAGAGATAAGGGATGTACTCCACGGTTTAGGGAAAGATAGGGGATGGACCTCTAAATCGGATGTTGTTTGGGAGGAGATAGGGGATGGACTCCGCTGATACAGCTCATATGCTTGTTAATTAATGTTGATATAGCTCATATGCTTATCTATGGAAGTGTTGATATAGCTTATATGCTTATCTGTTGAAGTGTGGATACAGCTTGTATGCTTATCTGTTGAGATGTTGATATAGCTTATATGCTCATCTATCGAAGTGTTGATACAGCTAGTATGCTTATCTACTGTGAAATGGGAAATGTTTAATATGAGTCACTATCTCATGTAAATGGTTGGCCAGGTTCTGAGCCGTAGTTGTGAATTGTGAACTTGATAAGAAATGGAAAATGAAATGAAACACGGACACATGCGTCATGTAATGAAAGTGGTGTATGAATTGGTTTAAGAGAGTCAAACATTTATAAATTGCTAATGTCTTAGTTACTGCTCATATGGTGTTTAGCATATCTCTACTGGGCGTTGGCTCACCCTATATGGGACATCATTTTCAGGTACAGGTAGCATGCCACCTCCAATGACGTAGCTTGGGAGGCTTGGGATTGTTGGACCATTTTTTTTTTTTTTTTGTGTTTTTGGTTGTATTACATATATATCAAGCCAAGGGCTTTCTTTGTATAGAGCTAATGCTCCCTTTTTGTAACCAAGTGTTGACTTGAAAAGTTGTAAGTCTTTAGGACATTTACTTTTATTGTCAACATGTAATACCATTGTAAAAACTACTCTAATGAAAGGAAATGTGTTGGTTTCTCTTATATCATTGCATGTTTAAAAGGATGGGTTTCATGTATTAATTTGAGGGCGTTACAATTTGGTATCAGAGCGTACCAGATTCGAATACTTTGGGTACGTGGAAAGTGATTAGTATCACAATGGGTTTGTCTCGCTTGATTAGAGACTTAGATATAGTGTCATATGCTATGTGTTTAATTGATAACATGCTTATGTGACTATGTGGGTATGGAATGTAGTTTCTAGGATGTTGATTGGATCCATGGGTTTCTGGGAGTCTTGTTGGAAAAGCACTTGATCAATGCTGTTTCTAACCGGAACTCTAGTAACGCCTCGGGACTATCATTATCCGGAAATAAAATTCGTAAGTGCTTATGTGTTTATGTTCTTATGTGGAGTGAATTACAGTTGTCCATGCATTAGGACGTGAGTGTTATAGCTTTAGCACATTTGTGAATGTGCTAATAGTCTTGGTTACCTTTATTAGGATGTCAGAACGAGGACGTGGTAGGTGTGGCAGGCGTGATAGGCAGAAGATGCCTTTATCGGGCGATATTCCGGCACAACAGGAGGGAGTTGGTCAGGCCAATGTGGCCGAGCCAGCGGGTCAGCAGGCTATGAGTGCCTTGGCCCGAGAGATAGCAGGAGCTTTGGGTATTCTCAGAGCTGGGAATCAGGATCAGGCCCACGTTACTGAGGCAGGGCCTTCTTTCCTGAAAAGGAAATTCTTCCGGTCTAACCCGGACGAATTTGTTGGGGATCCAAAGGAGCCACTTAAGGCTGATGAGTGGTTGGAACAAATGGAGAAGACGTTTGAGCTGCTTGGCATCGAGGACGGGGCTTTAAAAGTGACCTTGGCATCCTTCCAACTGAAGGGAGATGCGGGTCAGTGGTGGAAGTACGAGAAGGGCAGTGTTGGTGGTGTGTGGGAGGTCTTTGTGAATGCCTTCTAGGAGAAGTTCTTATCTTCGACTGCCAGGGAGAAGCTGAGAGAACAGTTTTGCCAGCTTAAGCAGTAGGGTTTGACAGTGGCCGAGTTTGGGGCTACTTTTACTAGCTTGTCCAGGTTCGCACCTGAACTTGTGGCGTCCGAGGAACGCCGTTGCTTTGAGTTTGAGCGGAAGTTGAGGCGTGGACTCAAGTTGAGGGTTGGAGGGTCTTTCATTCGAGAGTATAGACATTTGGTGGATGCTGCAGCTCATATGGAGATTATGATGCAGGAAGAGGATGAGGAGAAGCATAGAGGTTCCAAGAGGAGCCAAGATGGCCAGGGTGATGGCAGGAAATAGTGGGATTTCAACCCTCAGCAGTTTCAGGGCGGTTTGGCTAGATCGACCTTTCCAGTGTCGAGTGCAGGCTCTGGGAGACGTAATCAAGGAGGCTTGACTTGTTTTACATGTGGCCAGCTGGGTCACAAGCCTTCAGTTTGCCCACAGAAGGGAGGGGGTCAGCGAGCTACTTCTTCTTCGGCTCGACCTCAGGGCCAGAGTCAGGGCAGGGGCCAGCCTTTGTCTTGTTTTCAGTGTGGTCAGCCTGGGCACCTGAAGAGGTATTGTCCACAGTTGAGTGCCACTTCGGGAGCGTCGGGTTCTAGACAGATGCAGGGTTTTCAGCCAGCTCAGTCTGTGCAGGCCTCGAGGGCCAATCCAGGAGCTTCGTCATCCTATTCTGTGCAACAGTCTTTTGCTCCTAGAGGTGAGCAGGTGGATCAGGGGCCTACAGGGTGCGTGTATGCTGTTACCGCGCAGGACCTAGTACCGGCTCCATCAGTAGTGAGAGGTACCTTTCTGTTTTGTAACTGGGTTTCTAGTGTGTTGATTGATACGGGTGCGTCCCATTCTTTTGTATCTGCTGTATTTGCATCTATTTTGGAGTTGGAGTTGGCATTATTAGCATCTCCTATTTGTGTAGTGTCACCTGTTGGGGGTGAATTGATTTTGAAACACGGATTTAGAGGTTGTGATATAGAGGTCGCCGACCGTAGACTTCTTTTTCCTTTTGTTGTTATGCCCATGAAAGGTTTTGATGTTATTTTAGGTATGGACTGGCTATCGTCATACTGGACTATTATTGATTGCTACCGCCAGAGGGTCACAGTTTGTACCTTGAGCGGGGAGTGTTTCCATTTCTTGGGGGATCGGGTTGGTAGTGTGTTGCCACCGATGTATGATCCGCGAGGGCGGAGTAAGCTTAGTGGTCTACTTGCTAGCTTTTTGAGTAGTGAGTGTGATGAGACCTAGATTGTATTACCGAGAGTGGTTTGTGAGTATTCGGATGTTTTTCCTGAGGATCTCGTTAGTTTGCCACCTCACCGGGAGATCGAGTTCTCCATTGATTTAGTGCCCGGCACGGCACCGATTTCTATGGCACTTTATCGTTTTGCCCCAGCCGAGTTGAGTGAGTTGAAGATTCAGCTCCAGGAATTGTTAGATAAGGGTTTTGTTGGTCCTAGTGTTTCGCCATGGGGAGCACCGGCCCTCTTTGCTAAAAAGAAAGATGGTGCCTTGAGACTTTGTATCGACTACCGGAAGTTGAATCGGGCTACGGTCAAGAATAAATACCCTATGCCCTGTATTGATGATTTGTTTGACCAGTTGAAGGGTTCCCGTTGTTTCTCTAAGATAGACTTGAGATCAAGTTACCACCAATTGAGGGTCAGGGAGGAGGATATTCCTAAGACGGCATTTCCGTACGCGGTATGGCCATTATGAGTTTCTGGTGATGCCATTTGGGCTTACTAATGCACCGACAGTCTTTATGGACTTGATGAACCGGATCTTCGGGGAATTCCTAGATCGCTTTGTGGTCGTTTTCGTGGACGACATTCTGATTTATTCGCCTTCTGAGGAAGAGCACGAGGAACACTTGAGAGTGGTGCTTGAATTGCTTAGAGCCCATAGCTTTATGCCAAGTTTGGAAAATGTGAGTTCTGGCTGGAAAAAGTCAAGTTCTTAGGCCATGTAATATCCGGGAAAGGGGTGTCTGTTGATACATCCAAGGTTGAGGCAGTGCAAGATTGGGCACAGCCTAAGAGTGTTTTTGAGATCTGCAGTTTTTTGGGATTAACTGGGTATTACCGCCGGTTTGTGAAAGATTTCTCCAGGCTAACTTCGTCGTTAACTAGACTAACTCGGAAGGGAGTCAAGTTTGTATGGAGTGAGACTTGTGAAAAGTCGTTCCAAGAGTTGAAAGTTAGATTGACCACCACTCCGATCTTGATTATTTCGGAGAGAGGGTTGGGTTATGCAGTCTATTGTGATGCCTCACGAGAGGGTTTGGGTTGTGTGTTGATGCAAGAGGGGAAAGTGGTTGCCTATGGCTCATGTCAATTAAAAATTCACGAGAAGAATTACCCTACACATGACCTAGAACTAGTAGTTGTGATTTTTGCCTTAAAGATTTGGAGGCACTACCTTTATGGTGAGAGGTTCAAGGTGTTCTCGGACCATAAGAGTTTGAAGTATCTGTTTACACAGAGAGACTTGAATTTGAGGCAGAGAAGGTGGATGGAGTTCATTAAGGACTATGATTTTGAGTTGCACTATCACCCGGGAAAGGCCAATGTTGTGGCCGATGCCCTTAGTAGGAAATCCATTAGTGATGTAGCTTGTATAGCCATCCGAGAATGAGAGATGTTGAGTGCACTTGGTGAGTTTGATTTACTACTGGGCGAATCAGTTGAGACTGCAGCCTTGTTTTTTGTTGTTGCACAGCCTACACTTGTGACTCGAGTGTTAGAGGCACAAAGAGGTGACCTTGAGGTAGAATCCCTCCGAGAGAAGATCTCCAGTGTGAAGGTTGAGGAGGGTTTGACGGTGTATCCCGACCTAAGTGTGAGATACAGAGACCGTTTGTTTGTGCCGGAGTCTTGCCGAGAGGAAGTACTCCGAGAGTTTCACCATTTACGCCTTGCGGTGCATCCGGGAGGCACTAAGATGTATCGTGATTTGGGTCGCCAGTTCTGGTGGCGGGGTATGAAGAGAGATGTAGCTGTTTTCGTATCAAAATGCCTTACTTGTCAGCAAATGAAGGCCGAGCATCAGAGGCCAGCGGGTTTGTTGCAACCCTTGCCCATTGCCGAGTGGAAGTGGGAGCATGTCACTATGGACTTCGTTGTAGGTCTTCTGAGGACTCAGCAGGGTAGTGATACTATTTGGGTGGTTGTAGACCGATTGACTGAGTCGGCGCATTTTATCCCTATGCGTATGAGAGATTCGGTAGATCATCTCGCCGACTTGTATATTCGGGACATAGTGAGATTGCACGGGGTCCTAGTGATGATCGTCTCAGATAGAGATCCTCGTTTTACTGCTAGGTTATGGCAAAGTTTGTAGAGTGCTTTGGGCACTAAGTTGACCTTCAGTACGGCTTATCACCCTCAGACTGACGGGCAGTCCGAGCGTACTATTCAGATCCTTGAGGATATGCTTCGAGGTTGTGTCCTTGACTTTAGTGGGACGTGGGAGAGACACTTGCCCTTGGTGGAGTTTGCCTACAACAACAGTTTTCAGTCAAGTATCGGTATGGCACCGTTTGAGGCCTTGTATGGCCGACCGTGTAGGTCTCCAGTTTGTTGGGCCGAGGTGGGTGATGCACCTTTGTTGGGTCTGGAGTTGGTTAAGGAGATGACGGAGAAAGTTGAGCTTATCCGTCGGAGGCTTGTTACAGCCCAGAGTCGCCAAAAGAGTTATACCGACCGTAGGAGGAGACCTTTGGCTTTTGAGATAGGTGACCATGTCTTTCTAAAGATATCACCTAGGCGAGGTTTGATGAGGTTTGGGAAGAGTGGGAAGTTATCCCCTCGGTTTATCGGTCCCTTTGAGATCCTTGAGAGGATTGGGGAAGTTGCTTATCGTTTAGCTTTGCCACCGCAGTTGTCCGGAGTGCATGACGTGTTTCATGTGAGTATGCTTCGAAAGTATGAGCCGAATCCGTCCCATGTTTTAGATTGGACCGACTTAGAGGTAGATAAGACTGCCTCGTAGGAGGAGAGACCGGTTCGGATCTTAGACAGGCGGGATCAAGTCCTACATGGCAAGACCATTCCCTTGGTAAAGGTTTTGTAGAAGCATCACGGAGTGAAGGAAGCCACTTGGGAACGTAAGTTGGAAGTCCGTGAAAAGTATTCGGACATGTTTGTTGATGTGTAATCCTGTAATGAGATTTTGTAATAATATTGAACTTTAAGAACATTATATATGTCTTAAGTTGTAAAACATTGTAAATGTTTTGGTAAATGGAAGCTATGTTAACATTGTGCATGTTAAGTATATTGTGAAAATGCAGACATGATATTAATGTTGCATGTGTTAAGGAATTGTGGAAAACGAGTTGAAATTGGTAAATTTCAAAGGAATGCATGTTGATAATGCAGGTTGTTATATATAATGTGAAATGTCTCTTGAAAAGAGATGGGATTGACCGGTAATGGGTTGGATTGTTTAATATTATGTTGTAATATTGTGGGGGAATGGAGAAAACTTGTTTTTGAAAACTTGTATTTAATTTCGGGGACAAAATTCTTTAAGGGGGGAAGGTTATAGCAATCCCGGTTTTCCCTTTCTGTATTTGTTGTATTCCGAACTTTGGTTCCGTGGAGTTGGTGGTTGTATACCTTGTTGTCATCCTTTAATTCTTTTTGTTTGAGTTTTAGGATGTGTTGGGCATGTTTCGAGCAGGTGGGTTAAGCCTTGGTCCTAAATCTTGTTGCCAGGTTTTTGGTCGTTCCGCTCGAGTGGGTCGTATGGCGCTCGAGTGGAGATTTCACACTCCCAGTATTTTGGTGCTCTGCAAAACTTCTGCAGGTGTGATTTCTACGCTCGAGTGGATTTCCTGCACTCGAGCGGGTCACGTTCGAGCGGGCTTGTTGGAGCTCGAGCGGGTAGTACTTTTTGGTGTAGGTTCTGGGAGGGAGAAATCTATGCTCGAGCGGACTGGTTTTTGCGCTCGAGCGGATGTACTTTATTCCTGTGTCTTGGCGCTCGAGCGGGCCTTCTTGCACTCGAGCGGACCTAGTTTTTTGTTCTTGACGCTCGAGCGTTGTGTTTTCATCTCGAGCGAGAATGTCATATAACAGTGGGTAGCTAGGCATTTTTGGATCATTTTCTACACTTCCTCTCTCTCTCTTACTTTCCCAAAAAATGTTTTTGAGAGCCTCTCTATCTAGAAACTCCCTTCTCTCTAGGGTTTGATCTAGTTAGGGTGCTTCCTTCCCCTTTGGCCTTTTTAAAGGTTGTGTTGATCGTCGAGGGCTTCGTTTTGATCCGTGGATCTTGGAGTTTGGAGCATTTTGGTTTTCTTCATCTTCTTCCCTTTTGCTCCGAATTTGAGGTAGGGATTCCTACTCACTTTTATGGGTTTTGACCTAGATCATTGGGCATTTTGTTAAATGGAATGATTTTGGGACTTAGGGTTTCAAAAAGTATAAATGGGAGTTTTGTCATTTTGATTCTTAAATATGTGTTTTGGGTCTCAAAATGGTGTTATTGTTGTTAGTTGTTGATATATGAACCATTGGGTTGATATTGAGAAATGGGGAAGAAAGCCCTAATTTGTATATAAATTAATTGGTATAATTAATTTGGGAAAGTTATGGATTCATGAAATTGAGCTGAACATAATGAAATTGGCTCATTATGAGATGGATTAGTGAAGTTGGATTATTAATCGCTCACTTTTGGAAATATGGATATTTTATCTGTTGGTGCTTTTATTATCTGTTTAGAAATAATTGCTTTGGGCTACCGGTGGAGGGTAGCTATGATTGTTGTAGACAATGCATGATGATTAGGCAAACTAAAACTAATCAATTGGATGTGTTATAGAGTATGACGGTTGAAAGAATACATTAACGTTATGTATTGACTAATTATGTATATGACCTTTGTGTGTATACGTTGTTTGTGTATGGGATGAGATAGGGGATGTACTCCGCAGTTTAAGAGAAGATAGGGGATGAACCTCTAAACCGAATGTTGTTTGGGAGGAGATAGGGGATGGACTCCGCTGATACAGCTCATATGCTTGTCAGTTAATGTTGATATAGCTCATATGCTTATCTATGGAAGTGTTGATATAGCTTATATGCTTATATGTTGAAGTGTGGATACAGCTTGTATGCTTATCTATTGAGATGTTGATATAGCTTATATGCTCATCTATCGAAGTGTTGATACAGCTAGTATGCTTATCTACTGTGAAATGGAAAATGTTTAATATGAGTCACTATCTCATGTAAATGGTTGGCCAGGTTCTGAGCCGTAGTTGTGAATTATGAACTTGATAAGAAATGGAAAATGAAATGAAACACGGACACATGTGTCATGTAATGAAAGTGGTGTATGAATTGGTTTAAGAGAGTCAAACATTTATAAATTGCTAATGTCTTAGTTACTGCTCATATGGTGTTTAGCATATCTCTACTAGGCGTTGGCTCACCCTATATGGGACATCATTTTCAAGTACAGGTAGCATGCCACCTCCAAGGACGTAGCTTGGGAGGCTTGGGACTATTGGACCGTTTTTTTTTTTTTTTTGTGTTTTTGGTTGTATTACATATATATCAAGCCAAGGGCTTTCTTTGTATAGAGCTAGTGCTCCCTTTTTGTAACCAAGTGTTGACTTGGAAAGTTGTAAGCCTTTAGGGCATTTACTTTTGTTGTCAACACGTAATACCGTTGTAAAAACTACTCTGATGAATGGAAATGTGCTGGTTTCTTTTATATCATTGCATAGGATGGGTTTCATGTATTAATTTGAGGGCGTTACATTATACCTCTTGAAGAAAAGAGTGATTCTAGGCAACAATTCAAGCCAAAACCAACTTTAAGAGCTCCAAGAAGTCCCCAAGGAACCTCAGCTCAAAAGTGATCAAGTTTGGTTAAGGAAGTGTAGGCAAGAGTGCAGTGTAAGTAGGTAAAAGTGTAGAGAATTTGTAGAGAGAGAGGAAAATTTTGAGTCTAAAATTTTCTAACCCCTAAACATAAAAGAGGGGGTCCCTATATATAGAAAACACGAAATCTATACAAGGAGATCCAGCCCTCCACGTGTGGACAGATGTAAGCATATGTGCAAACAGTTGGCACAGTTGGCATAAAATATTTACAGAAAACACTAGTGGTCGATCGGCCATCAGTGATTGCCGACAAGGCACATTAATGGCCGGCAGACAATAAATGATGACCAGCAGCCTCCAGGGGCAGCCGGCAGGCCACCAGAAATTACAGGCTGGAAAGACCAAGGCATGGTCCAAAAATGAGACAAAAAGGAAGCAGGGTGTGAAGGGCTCAAAGTTGTGGCGTTCCGCTGAGGACTTCAAGCACTTAGTGAGCAAATAGACCCATCATCAGATGTGCCTGCAAGGACATCCAAGTCTTAAGGGCTGTAATAAATGGGGTGTCTACACAAAAGAATCTGATTTTGCTGCAAAAAAAAATCCCTATTTATATCAATACTTCAAGCCAAGATAAGAAAGAATAATGATAGCTGCTTCTGTTCACTAAAGAAATGAATAATTTAAAATAGTTCTGATACTATTCTAAAATTTATTGCTGGTTAAATGACAAGATTATTTACAAATCTAGGAAATTATTCTGAAAGAGGCTTGTAAGAACATTTAAAAAGTTAATTTAGGGCAGCTTGACGCACAAATGGAGTTGCATGCTCCCCTATTTCTAAGAACAAAATGACTTTAACATGTTATCCATCATTAAAAAATCAATCAAGGATATTAAAGTTGGACAATCTTCACTGTATTCGAAAAATGGATTAAAGAGAGAAGAGAGACTGCTTGATTATAAAAATCAAAACAGTATATAAAAATAAATAAATAAAAATAGATTCTTATTTTGTTACGAAAACAAAATCAGAATCTGAAAAAGGAAAAATAATAAAACAGAAAAGTAATCAAAGCACTTACCTTATTATTTTTCTCAAACAAAATTTGATTAAGTTCAGTGTTTAACACTGTATCCTTAAGACAGATTCGTCCTCTCTACAGTGTTTTCAGATTGTGGACGTTTATCTCCAAAGATAAAATGATCAACAACGAATAGTAGCAGTACTACAAACTATTCGCACAACGAACACACTTTATGTTTACACTCTTTCTCACAGGAAAATAATGCAGCAAAATGCAGAGAGTAATAGCAGAGGCAAGAACGAAATTTCTGAATTCAAAATCCAAATGAGGGACTACCTATTTATAGATGGAATAATGGCTATTCGATTTGAATCCAACAAGTAACAGATCTATTTGAACAAGTATCATACCTGTTCGATATTATTTGAACAGATAAGGAATTGTTTGGGTTTGAATTTTGAACAGATACTGAATTTGTTTGGTTTAATTTCAAACAGATTGAATCTATGCAGACAGATATGGAACCTGTATAGAAATTTTGGAGAGGTGCAAGCCAAATTTGAATTTTTCTCCAATCAAAATTTGAAAACAAAACTGGACAAATTTTATTTTTCAAAAAAATAAAAACAAATTCAAATGTTTTTGGCCCAAAAAATAAGTATTGGGTCGGACAAGCCCCACCTAACCTTACACCATGCACCCGCACCCTAGCCCAAGCCCAAACCCAAGCCTAGGCTCAGCCCAGTTCGCCCGGACGGACTGCCGCTGCGACGACGTGTGCGTATGTGTTTGTTTTGGGCCCCATGGGTCTAGCCCACTTTATCTATATCCTATCCCTTCCACAAAACTTGGGTATCCCTTGGGACCTTCCCCAAGTTGTAAACCCAAGCCTTATAAACTCACAAAATTTTGCCCACCAAACCAACGTGAGACAAGCCTTAACTCAAACGTTTAAGGAAATTTTACCAAATACACCATTTTTATAGAGCCCATTTTGGCATCAATTTTCCATTCACCCGATAATGGTTTTGAGCTACTAAATATACTATGTGAATCACAACGCGACATAGAACACATTGCCACTTAGACCTGTCAACTTTGGTGTATGGGTCCCACCTAAAAATTGAACCAAAGTTGGGAAAAAATCTGTTTTTTCCCAAACTAATTTTCAAACCATTTCTAACAATCCCTCACATGAATGGAATTTGATGACAACGGAAATGCAACAATATGCAGAATTTGTCAAAAGAGTATAAATTGAAAATATCTTACATCAAGATAGGTAGCTTTCGGCCTTGAACCTTCCATAGTAATAACCTATCGGACTTACTAGCTAACCAATGGACGCGATGTCTTGAATTGTTTAGCCGTTTGCGTAAGCCAAGACAATAGATTTCACACAAAATATCTAGTGACATATCGTAGTTCTCACGGTTGTGTTCATTTTGGCATTGAATGCTCCTGGTTGTTCATGAGTGCTTCTAGAGAATTTAATCTCTTTATTCTCATAGAACCGGCCCCAGTTCAACACTCACATAGGTGATTCTTATTGTGAGTATCTCTTATACTCGTCTTGATTTTTATGTCTAAATCAAGATATAAGTAATCATTAAAAGCGAAGCTTATCCTTAAACCCCTACATACAACTCATGTTGCAGATATCGCTCTCACTAACATTCTCTGTAATTTGATATTTATGTCATTTTCATTTTTAATTTTTTAATTATCATATATTTAACTCTAAATTTAGAATTTTGTTCAAAATAAAGACAATCAAATATATTTTCTTTGTAAATGGTCTATTTTAAGAGCAAAATCGTCATACAACTTATTTTGTATTAGTTAACTTATATGTTGTTTAAAATGTAATGACATTTTTGTAATGAATAATGCTGAAATTTTTTTGATTATAAAGTTATTTTCATTTTGATTTTTAAAATCTATTTTCAGAAAAAAAAAATTAAGAAATTAAAAATTAAATTGGTGAAAAAAATTTAGAACACATCATTTTTATATAATTTTATCTTTTGAGAGGGTAGAAATGATTTTTTAAAGGGTAAATTATTGATAAATCTCATTTAGAAGTGTTTTAACCCAAGAAGTCTATGAAGGAATTTTTTAACCCATTTAGTCCCATGTATATATAGTTTTATTCCATAAAGTCTTTTTTCTTGATTTACACTATTTTCTTGGACACTTATGCCCTTATATTTAATTTTGATACCCTTATAAATATTTTTTGAACAGTTAGCAATTTAATGATGTGAACATTCATATTTTAAATTTCATATTGGTAGGAATGTAAAATTGGCCCGTGGGCGGCCCGAAACCCGCCCGCAAGCCGGGGTGGGCCCGGCCCGTTGACAATGTGAATATTCACATTGACATGTTAACATTCTCATTAATAGGAGTGTAAAATTGGCTCGCGTCCCGTGGCGGCGCAAAACCCACCCGTGGCCCATGGGCGGCCCGGGACGAGCCCGGTCCGGCCTGTTGACAATGTGAATATTCACATTGACATGTTAACATTCACATAGATAAGAGTATACAATTGGCCTGCGACCCATGGTTGGCCAAAAGCTCGCCCGCCCGCCCGCCGCCCGGGACAGGCCCGGCCCGACCCGACCCGTTGACAATGTGAATATTTACATTGACATGTTAACATTCACATTGATAGGAGTGTAAAATTAGCCCGTGCCTCATGGCTGCCTGAAACCTGCCCACGACCCATGGGTGGCCCGGGGCGGGCCCGACCCGGCCTGTTGACAATGTGAATATTCACATTAACATGTTAACATTCACATTGGTAAGAGTATAAAATTGGCCTGTGGCCCATGGGCGGCCAAAAGCCCGCCCGCCGCCCGGGGCAGGTCCGGCCCGGCCTGTTGACAATGTGAATATTCACATTGACATGTTAACATTCGCATTGATAGGAGTGTAAAATTAGCCCGCGCCTCGTGGTTGCCCGAAACTCACTCATGGCTCATGTGCGGCCCGGGGCGGGCCCGGCCTGGCTTGTTGACAATGTGAATATTCACATTGACATGTTAACATTCACATTAATAAGAGTATAAAATTAGCCAGCGGCCCAGGACGGGCCCGACCCGACTCGTTAACAATGTGAATATTCACATTGATAAGAGTGTAAAATTGGCCCGCAGCCCGTGGGCAGCCCGAAGCCCTACCGCAGCCCGAGGCTGGCTTGGCCGGACCCGTGACAATGTGAATATTCACATTAACATGGTAACATTAACATTGATAGGAGCGTAAAATTTGCCCGTTGCACGAAGCTTGCTCGCGGCCCGGGGTAGGCCCCGCCCAACCCGTTGACAATGTGAATATTCACATTGACATGTTAAAATGCACATTGATAGGAATGTAGAATTGGCCCGCGGCCAGTGGGCTGCCCGAAGCCCGCCCACGGCCCGGGGCAGGTTTGTTTCGGTCCGAGCCCGAGCATGTCCGAGACCATAGGTTAGGGCCTAGGTCATCACTTTGAAGATCGGCCCGCCCCATCGGTCCGCTTAAGGCCCATTCAAGGCTCGGTCCAAGGCCCAGCCCGCCCGATGAGCAATGTATTTTTTTGTGGAAAATAATAAAATTTTGGTATAAAAAATTAAAAAGAATTAAAAAAATGGCCAGGCCCGCCCAAACCCGACCTAAGCTTGAGGCTAGGCCCAAGCCCACCGGCCCGACTTGAGGCTCGATCCATCGGCCCGTCTAAAGCCCGAATACCCTTGTGCTAGGGCTAGGGCTAGGGCCTAGGCCTAATTTTTTGGCCCGTAGGCCAGTCCGACCCGGCCCGGCCCGAGAAAGGCTCGTTTGGGCCCAGGCTCGAGCCTAGTCCGAGACCCTAGGCTAGGGCCTGTGCCATCACTTTGAAGCCCGGCTTGGCCCATCGGCTCGGTTAAGGCCCATTCAAGGCTCGGTCCGAGGCCTGGCCCGCGCCGAGGCCTAGTTTCTTTTTTTGTGGAAAATAATAAAATTTTGATAGAAAAAATTAGAAAGAATTAAAAAAAATGGCCAGGCCTGCCCCGGGCCGCCCACGGGCTGTGGGCGGGTTTTGGACAGCCACGAGGCACGGGCTAATTTTACACTCCTATCAATGTGAATGTTAACATGTCAATGTGAATATTCATATTGTCAACGGGCCAGGCCGAGCCGGGCCCGCCTTGGGCCGCTGGCCAATTTTATACTCTTATCAATGTGAATGTTAATATGTCAATATGAATATTCACATTGTCAACAGGCCGGGCCGGGCCCGTCCCGGGCCGCTCACGGGCCGTGGGCGGGTTTCGGGCAGCCACGAGGCGCGGACTAATTTTACACTCCTATCAATGCGAATGTTAACATGTCAATCTGAATATTCACATTGTCAATGGGCCGGGCCTGGGCCGTGGGGCGGGCTTTTGGCCACCCATGAGCCGTGGGCCAATTTTATATTCTTATCAATGTGAATGTTAATATGTCAATGTGAATATTCACATTATCAACGGGCCGGACCGGGCCTACCTATGGGCTGCGGGCAAGTTTCGCGCCGTCACGGGACGCGGGCCAATTTTACATTCCTATTAATGTGAATGTTAGCATGTCAATGTGAATATTCACATTGTCAATGGGCCGGGCCCGTCCTGGCCCGACTCAAATTTTTTCGGGCACCCACGAGGATCGACATGGGCCGTGCCCCTACACATTGACGATATGAACATTCACATTGACGGTATGAACATTCACATTAGGGGTATTTTGGTAATTATGTCACCCATAGGACTTATTGAAATATAAGAAAATAATATGAACTAAATGGAACATAAGTAGATGAAAAAGGTATTTTGGTCTTCTTATCTCAAATAGGACCTAATGGAATAGTCAAAAAGAATATGGGTTGGATGGAATAAAACTCTTAGAAAGTGGATTTATCAAAAAAAAGTTCTCTTTTTTAAAATAAATTTTTTTGATATTTATTTTCGTTAAATTAGCTTGAATTTTTTTAAAATTCAAATGTGGTGACAACTCTAATATTATTATTAAACCAATTTATTAAATCAAAAAATTCAAAATTAAAAACATTTCATATATTAAACATATCGATTACACATTAAAACCTTATAACCATCCATTACATGATAACCATAAAAAAAAAAAATCTGTTAACAATAAATACAGCCATCTATTACATTTATAACCATCAAAAAATATTAACAAAAATAACCACCCATTACATAATCATCATCTAAATACATATTAAAAATTAATTTGATAAAAAAATAAAAATAATAAAAATATAAAACATTTATTATTTTTATATAATTTTATTTTTGGTAGGCATTAATAATTTTTAAAAATTTGAACATAAGTTTTTGACATTTATTTTTATCAAATTAGTTTATACTTTATCAAATAAAAATATTTGAGAGCTCTAAAATAAGAGTTCTAAAGGAGCTCTAGAGGGTGGGCCCCACCCATTGATGTGATGTTTTATTTTTTTTTTGTCACATCATTAAAATTCAATTAGAGCTCCAAAATTAGGAGGGTGTATCATTGCTTTTTATCAAATTGACGACTTTACCCTTAAAATAGAGTAACAGTGTCTTTAATTGTTTTTATTTAGAACGAGATTCAAAATTTAAAGTTAAATATATTACAATTAATAGTTTAGAAACCAAAATGACACAAATCCTAAGCTACAGAGACCATTAACATAATTCACCCTCATTTTTATATTCGCAATGAAATCTCGTTAATCCTTTTGTTATATTAATTTTTGAATTTTCTTTCCAATTTCTTATGAGTTGGATATTTGGGTTTCTAATGGATGCCTATTTATCTTTTTGTTCAATTTGTAAGTTTTTAAAGATAATTTTTCATGTTATTGGTTATTATCGTAATACTAGTACTATGTATAGTTTTAAATAAATACTTAATAATTACTTTTACAATTAAAATTAAACAGTAAAAAAATAAAAATTAATTAAATTTTATAACTATTTTTATCACAATTTCGCTTTTGATTTTTTTCCCCTTCTAGCATTAATGCTATATTTAAAGTTTTAAATAACAATAACATGAATTATAATGTAATTAGTAAAAATTATGATAAATAATAAAATTCAACTTTTTTTTTTATTATTTTTTACTAATTAGGTTTTTTTAGTTTTCCATATTATAATAATAATTATTATTATTTTTGTGAAACTCAATCTAGCAAAATTTGTTTAAATAAAAAAAATGAATAACAAAATGAAAATGACAAATAATGAACTACCAGTGACTCTTATCTTCTTGTCTTTTCTGAAATCAATATTTACATATCAAGTATAATTTTTAGATTTTTTCACACTCGCTAGTTTTGGCAGCTCGCATTGGGTCAATTTTTTATTTTCTTCTCTCACCCATCTTGCAACTTTCACGACTCCAATCATCTAACATTTTTCCTGCTAAATATCTTTACATCTTTTTGTTTGTTATCCTTGCCTTATCACCACCATTTTGCTAAACCCCCTAAAACCACTTATTATATTTGTATGTAAAATATAGAATTTGGATAATTTACATTTTTTATATATTTTTAAATTAATTAATGTTAGAATTATCATATTTTGATATTATATGATGTGACATCTTATATGGGACTAACTACATCATATTTCTATTTTGTAATATCTAATCAATCAAAATTAATTTAAATCAAAAATTACATTGAATAATAAAATATAAAAGATAAAAAAATAATAAATAAATAAAAGTGCACCAATAACTCTAATACTCGAAGCGGCCCTTAGTTAAACCTGTTGATCTTCTCTCTCTCTTTCGTATGAGTTCACCATATCGACTAACCACATTAAATCTTGTTTTAAGAGGCTGAACCAATTTAACATTTGATTGATCTTAAAGCCATTATCTGAATTTGACCATGACACTATAGATTATTTTTAATTTGTATTTAATATATTTTTAATGTTCCCAATATTAAAAACTATTCTAATACACTACTATATTAAATAAATAAAATAAACTAAATTTCTATATAAAACAATTTAATTGAGATAGCCCGTAGGCCTACATTTTTTTACCCTGTGGTTTATCGAAAATATATCAGACCATTCTAATGGTCAAAACATAGTTTTTGATAATTTGAGCCAAAATGACTACAATAAGCATAATCTATGCTTTAAATAAAAAAAATATTTGTATGCTATGTGAATATAGATTTGTTTTTTATTTGTTAATAAATTTATAAATCTTTGATAGTTACTAATAAATAATTTAATAAATTAGCATGATTTATTCTCAATTTGTATGGTATAACCTTATTGATAAAAATATTTTTATTTCAAAATTTACACATAACCAAATAGTTCTTCTATTAAAATTATGTCATATATTATAAAATTTAAAATTTACATATTTTTTTATTCAAATAATTGAATCTGAAGTGTAGCAGTGTGGGAAAAAAAAATCATAACATTATTAAAATTTATTTAAAAATTTTCGAATTAGATTTGGCTTAATTATTTGAACGTTAACCAATAGTGTTTTTTTAAATTATATTTTAATTAAAAAAATTTAAAAATTAGTTAGGAATTCCACAAGGCTCATCTAAACATTTTAAAATTTTGAATTAGATATGATTTAGATTATGCAATATATGGATAAATTTAAATTAACAAATTTTGAAATGCATTAATAGTATATAGAAATAATAGACAGTTTTGAATTAAATATGAATAAAATTTCATGCTAAATTTATCTTTTAATTTTTTTTTTTAATTTCATATGATTTAGATGTGATTACAATTTTATTTTGGAATTTCATATAAATATTTTCAAATTTTAAATTATATGGGATGGATGAATTAATAGTTTTATTATATGTGTATTTCTTAATTAAAATCATAAAATTGACAATTTTATATTAGTTTTGGAGCTCTCTTAATTTTTTCTTTTCCTTCTAAGAAGCATAAATCATGGGATAATTAAAATTTTTGTGATTATTGGTTTAATGGGCTAACCAATAATGTTTTTAAAAATCATATAAAAAATTAGTTAAGAGTTTTGGCCTTTTCCACACTCCGAAGTGGGCAAGACCACGGGCCAAGCCCTATCACCCATTCCCACTCCGAAGCGGGTACGTTAATGACTTAAACTCCAAGATTCCTACTCACTCTAAAGTGAGTTAAAATGAGTTAATCTCTAATGGATCAACCAATGCCATGTGAGTGAAGGACGGGTGGTGCCCACGAGTAAAGGAACCGCTCAACAGAGTCTTCCCTTTCCTTCAATGAGAAGTGACATTCCTATAAATGACTGAGTGCCAGGTTGCACAGAGAGAAACATGATGAGCAAATCAAGCATTCAATATAAAAGGTAACCTTACCCCCACCCCTTTATAAGGGATCCGAATTCATTTTACACTTTCTCTTTACACTCGTCTTCTCTACCTTTCTCTTTGGCCTGACTTTACTATCGGAGGGGCTTTCAATCAAATCCCCAGTCGAATAGCCTCAATATTCATTACTTATGCAAGCTTTCACCTCTCGGAGCACGACGGTTCGTCCACAAGGCCCATTCACTCTCTACATTGCGAAATTGAGTCCGCACAACACATAACACTTTATTAATGTCATGGGCAACATGATCACAGACGTTTTCTACCCCTACCCCCTACTACTGCAATAAATAAAAAAAATTGATAACTGCACTTATCCAAGATATGATAGCCTTCCAGACAAATTGAAATTCACATAGGACAAAAGCACAACTTCTGTGATGACCCCGAAATGCAAATCATGATTACAATTAATTAATTATGAATTTTAATTGTGAAATGAGCGATGTGATTAATTTGTACGTATCTGTCTAATTCAGAAATTATTTGTTGAGATTCCTGTCTAGAACTTAAAATTGATGGCCTAAATGACGTCAGAAATTGAAATTGGCCACATGAATAAGCTAATTGGAATTTTTAGAGCCATTTGGTGAGTTTAATTAAAAAATGATTCAATATGATTAATTAAGTTGTGTTTAATTAGTCCAATATTCTAATTATTGTAATAAACCACTCTAACTATATATATATATATAGAGCCATAAGCTCATTCTTGAGCTCATTCTCTTCATTCCTTAGTGTAAAAATCTGAGAGAGACAGTTTAGAGAGAGAGTGAACTCACTTTTATAGAGAGGAAGTGTGTAATTGAAAAAGAACCTCAAAGATTTGCTTGAATTCATCAAGATTGTGCAAGAATCTAGCTAATTGAAAACTCTATGTGAGAATCTAACTCATAATTCTTGAAGATTATATGATTTAGAGTTTAAATCATGAATTATATAAGATCATTTGCATGTATTTAGTTAAAGAATGACAAGTAGATGAAGAAGTCTTGCATGCATGAATGATTTTGTCATGATTCTTTGCTTTTGAACATGAATACGTTGTCTAAGTTGAGTTTTGAAACTAATTTATACTTGCATTCAAGAATTGAGTTGTTTTGAAGTTTATCTCCATGATTTGAAAGTTAAGAAAAAGAATTTGGAAAAGATTTCTACATGCAAGCATTTTTTTTTTTTGGTGAATACATGCATGCATAAATACGAAAAGTTTTGCTATGTTTAGTTTGGTTTTGAGCATCTAAATTGTTATTGTAAGTTATTTGGCACATGCATGTTTGAACCATCATGTTTTACCATTTAAATTCATGTTTTGAAAAGGAATTTCTTACATGCAAGAGTTTTTGAGCTCAATTTTGAAAAATTCAAGAGGTTTTGAGCAAATGATTTGTGAATGATCTTGTATTTGAGTTTTCTAAAACGTTTTTATGATTATCAAAGTGTTTCCATGAGTTTGGAATGGCCATGCAAGCTTTTGAAATGTTAAAATGCATTTTCAGAACTCAAATTTGATGTTTTGAAACCCAAAAAATTCACAGATGGCTCGAGCGACCAAGTGGTGGATCGAGCTAACATTGCGAGCTTCCATTACTTTACAGTCTGCAAAA
This sequence comes from Camellia sinensis, assembly GCF_055761805.1. NCBI lineage: Eukaryota > Viridiplantae > Streptophyta > Magnoliopsida > Ericales > Theaceae > Camellia > Camellia sinensis. The sequence continues at coordinate 118,035,488 of NC_138975.1, read as the reverse complement.
GTTGGCTCTATCGACCAAAAGTTGGCTTTAGCGAACGATGGCTCCAGCGACGAAAAGATGGCTCTAGCCATAAGCTCATTTTCAGCATGTTTTCAAAAAAAAAATTGAAGTTCATATCTTCGTTCCCATTTCTTTCCGGGCATTCTTAGGCCTGAATTATGAGTTATTAAAGATTAATAAGCTAAGAAACAGCATAAGTAATTGCATTGGAAAATATATAAGACGAATCTGAGTATGTGATTCATGTGTACAAGTTATGTGAAATGGATTGAATAAGAAATCAATGTAAGGAAAGCTAAGCCATGAATGGCCATATGAATGAGTAATAATGAGATGTGTTTTGTGCTATGTGCATTTGTGTTTGTAGGTCAAGACTTGAGGACCGACCAATTGTTTTTGGAAGCCCACTGTGAATAACGTTATTGTAAAGATATGTTCATATGATTATGTTGAAATGTTATCTGACAAATTATGATTTCTGAAATGTGATTTTGTTAATGTGAATGAATGTCCTATTTTGAATCTATTATGGCATCCAAAGAAAGTCCCAAGTCATGGAGGACGGCATGTTAATGCAGATCCATGACACATATGTGATTACGAGATCTCGTTAGCCACTTAATGGAGTGGTGATATGTTAGATAATCAGTGTCCGGTACCGATTACTCTAGTCGGAAGACGTTATGTTATGTTCTTTTGGATGTACCATTATTATGTTCATATATGAGATTGATTTTGTTATGATTTGTTTAATGAATATAATATGTTTAGAATTCGTTCATTAACCTCTTTACCTTAATGTTATTCACTGGGTTTTAACTCACTGTTTATATATATATATATATATGTAGGTGAGCGAGTGCAAGATCAAGTCTAATGACGCCTACCCGGATCTGTGTTTTGTCAACCAACTTATGTGCCTCCCGTGGAGGTTCCCGAAGTGTAAAGTGATCAAGTTTTGTAAACAAGACACAAGTTTATTTTCTTTGTTTGTTAGACAAGTTTTTGCATACTTTGTAAATAGGGCTAAGTCCCGTTTTGGTTTATCTATATATGAAGATGACGTAAGACTGATGTGATGATAACGTATATAATATTTGTATATAAAGTTTAAATTTGCTCTGTCCCATATAAGTTTGCACAGCTCATGGACATTGTATATTTATATTTTGCTTCCGCTAGCCTCAAATATTTTAAATCTGATTAAGAGGTCTTCGATAATCTTAAGATTACTGGCCGGTCATGATGCTAAACCTATGGGGGTGGGTTTGGGTCGTGACAACTTCAGATCAAAGTAGAAGTTAACATAAAGTAGATTGTTGTGGTTGCAAAAGAATTTGATTTTGCTGTAAAAAAAAATCCTTATTTATCATCAATCCTTCAATCCAAGATAAGAAGGAATAATGATAGCTTTTGTTCACTGAAGAAAGGAATAATTTAAAATAATTCTGATACTATTCTAAAATTTATTACTGGTTAAATGACAAGATTATTCACAAATCTAGGAAATTATTCTAAAGGAGGCTTGTAAGAACATTTAAAAAGTTAATTTAGGGCAGCGTGACGCACAAACGGAGCTGTACACTCCCCTGTTTCTGAGAACAAAATGACTTTAACCTGTTATCCATCATTAAAAAATCAATCAAGGATGTTAATGCTAGACAATCTTCATTGTATTCAAAGAATGGATTAAAAAGAGAAGGGAGACTGTTTTATTATAAAAATCAAAACAGTATATAAAAATAAATAAATAAAAACATGTTCTTATTTTGTTACAAAAACAAAATCAGAATCTGAAAAAGGAAAAATAATAAAACAGAAAAGTAATCAAAGCACTTACCTTATTATTTTTCTCGAACAAAATTTGATTAAGTCCAGTGTTTAACACTGTGTCCTTAAGACAGATTCGTCCTCTCTATGGTACTTTCAGATTGTGGATGTCTATCTCCTAGGATAAAATGATCAACAACGAATAATAGCAGCACTACAAACTATTCGCACAACGAACACACTTTGTGTTTATACTCTTTCTCACAAGAAAATAATGCAGCAAAATGCAGAGAGTAATAGCAGAGGCAAGAACGAAATTTCTAAATCCAAAATCCAAATGAGGGACTACCTATTTATAGATGGAATAGTGGCTATTCGGTTTGAATCCAACAAGTAACAGATCTGTTTGAACAGGTATCATACCTGTTCGGCACTATTTGAACAGATAAGGAACTATTTGGGTTTGAATTTTGAACAGATATTGAATCTGTTTGGTTTAATTTTAAACAGATTGAATCTATGCGGACAGATATGGAACTTGTACAGAAATTTTGAAGAGGTGCAAGCCAAATTTGAATTTTTCTCCAACGGAAATTTGAAAACAAAACTGGACATATTTTATTTTTCCAAAAAATAAAAATAAATTCAAATGTTTTTGGCCCAAAAAGATAAGTATTGGACCGGATAAGCCAAACCCAACCTCACACCATGTACCCGTGCCCAAGCCCAAGCCCAGGCCCTGCCTAGTTCGCCCGGACGAACCGCGGTGGCGGCACGTGCTTGTGTATTTGTTTTGAGTCCAATAGGTCTAGCCCACTTTGTCCATAACCTCTCCCTTCCACAAAATTTGGGTACCCCTCGGGACCCTCCCCAAGTTGCAAACCCAAGCCTTATAAACCCACAAAAGTTTGCCCACCAAACTAATGTGGGACAAGCCTTAACTCAAACCTTTAAGGAAATTTTACCAAATACACCATTTTCATGGAGCCCATTTTGGCATCAATTTCCCATTCACCCAATAATGGTTTTGAGCTATCAAATATACTACGTGAATCACAACGCGGCATAGAACACGTTGCCACTTAAACCTGCTAATTTTGGTGTATGGGTCCCACTTAAGAATTAGACCAAAGTTGGGAAAAAATCTGTTTTTTTCCAAATTAATTTTCAAACCATTTCTAACAATCCCTCACATGAATGGAATTTGATGACAACGGAAATACAACAATATGCAGAATTTTTCGAAAGAGTATAAATCAAAAATATCTTGTATTAGGATTGGTAGCTTTCAGCCTTTAACCTTCTCTACTGATAACCTATTGGACTTATTAGCTAACCAATAGACACAATGCCTTGAATTGTTTAGCCATTTGTGTAAGCCAAGACAATAGATTTCACACAAAATATCTTGTGACATATCGTGGTTATCACGGTTGTGTTCATTTTGGCATTGAACGCTCCTGGTTGTTCATGAGTGCTTTTAGAGAATTTAACCTCTTTATTCTCATATAACTGACCCCAGTTCAACATTCATATAGGTGATTCTTATTGTGAGTATCTCTTATACTCTTCTTGATTTTTATGCCTAAATCAAGATATAAGTAATCATTAAAAGCGAAGCTTATCCTTAAACCCCTACATACAGCTCATGTTGCTGATATCACTCTCACCATAGGAATGAGTTGGGAATTTCAATCCATTGGTGATTTCTGGCAAACCATACATAACTTAGTTGTCCCTTGAACTTAGTTCTTGGGATCTCCAGTCATCTAAGTAGGGTTACCATTATGATGACTCTTATGTAATAGGCTTTAATCCCATTCCCCTCGATGAACTATACACTTGCTCTTTTGCTAAACCTTTTGTTCACGGATCCGCAATATTCTCTTTAGATTTTATATAATCTATTGAGATTATTCCATTTGAGAGCAATTGCCTTGCGGTGTTATGTCGACGACGAATATGTCGTGACTTACCATTATACATATGACTTTGTGCCCTGCCTATTGCAGATTGACTATCATAATGAATGGAAATAGCTGGCACAGGTTTTAGCTACATTAGAATGTCTTCTAAGAAATGGCGAAGCCATTTTGCTTATTTTTCTGCTTTGTCTAAAGTAATGAACTCAGATTCCATTATGGATCGTGCAATGAATGTTTATTTCATGGATTTCCAAGAAACAATAACGCCTCCCAGAGTAAAGACATATCCACTAGTGGATTTTGAATCTTTAGTATCCGATATCTAATTGGCATCACAATAACCTTCCAGTACTACAGGATATCGAGTAAATTTCAAACCATGAACACGGGTAAATCTTAGTTATCTAAGAATCCGAATGTTCGCTTTCCAATGGTCTTCTCTAGGGTTACTAGTGTACCTACTCAATTTGCTGACAGCATAAGCTATATCAAGACGCGTGTAATTCATTAGGTACATTAGGCTTCCAATGATTTGGGAGTATTTTAACTGAGACACCACATCACCTTTATTTTTCGATAAATAAAGACTGATATCTATAGGTGTTCTCGCTACATTCACATCATTCTTGATATATTTACCAAAAAATTTCTCAATATAATGAGATTATGATAATGCATATCCATCAGATGTTTTAGGAATTTCCATTCCTAATATTACATCTACGACTCCTATATCTTTCATATCAAATCTTTTGTTTAGCATTTGCTTAGTTGATTTGATCATGTTTTGACTGCTTCCAATGATAAGCATGTCATCCACGTAAAGACAAATGATGACATAACCCTTATTACATTCGTTTATCTTGAAACCATTAGTTAGCATGGCATGATCAAATTTCTCATGCCATCGCTTAGGAGCTTGTTTTAATCCATGAAGAGATTTTACAAGCCGACAAACTTTCTTCTCTTGCCTTGGCAATACAACCCCTTCGGGTTGCTCCATATAGATCTCTTCATTTAGATCATCATTTAAGAAAGCTGTCTTAACATCCATTTGATGTATCTCTAACTTATACAACGCTGCTATAGTAATAAGCATGCGGATGGATGTTATTCTTGTCACAGGGGAATATGTGTCAAAATAGTTCAGACCTTCCTTTTGTCTGTAACCTTTTACTGCAAGTCTTGCTTTATACTTATCTGTTGAACTATCTGCTTTCATTTTTCTCTTAAATATCCATTTATATCCAAGAGGTTTAGAACCGGGTGGAAGATCCACCAATTCCCAAGTATGATTTTGCATTACAGATTCAGTTTCATTATAAATAGCCTCTTTCCACAAAGGTGCTTCAGGATCTGTCATTGCTTCCTTAAAGCTTTGAGGTTCATTTTCTAACAGGTATGTCAGAAAATCTGGACCAAAGGATTTTGATGTTCTTGCTCTCTTACTTCATCTTGGTTCATCATCAGTTAAATCCTATTAGTCGAGACCATTACTAGTCTCTTGCATTTGATTGTCATTAGTCTCTTGACTTTGTGTACAATCATAAGTTTTTTTTTTCTGTAAACTTAGTTCCTGCCCTTTCTTGTAAGGAAAAATATGTTCAAAAAACAAAGCATTTCTTGACTCTATAATAGTGTTCACATGTATATCAAGTATTTCTGATTTATAAGTCAGAAATCGATATGCACTACTATTCTGAGCATAACCAATAAACACACAATCCACTATTTTTGGTCCTATCTTAGTCTTTTTCGGAACAAGAACTTCTACTTTTGCCAAACACCCCCACACTTTTAAGTATTTGTAGGAAGGTGGTCGACCTTTCCACAATTTATAAGGAGTGCTGTTAGTTTTCTTGTGAGGTATTCTGTTAAGAACATAATTAGCAAACAATATTGTTTTTCCCCATAAGTTTTGCAGTAAGTCTGAACTTAGTAACATGGCATTCATCATTTCTTTAAGAGTTCTATTCTTCCTTTCAGCAATTCCATTTTGCTGTAGAGAATAAGGTGTTGTAGTTTGCTGAATAATGCCATGTTGTGCACAAAATTCATTTAAAGGTGCATCATATTCACCACCCCTATCACTTCTAACCATTTTAATGGTTTTACCAAGTTGATTTTCAACTTCAGTTTTGTAGAGTTTAAACATTTCCAAGGTTTCTTCTTTACTTCTAAGTAAATATACATAACAATATCTTGTACAATCATTGATAAATGTTATGAAATACTTTTTGCCTCCTCTAGTTTGAACAAATTTAAGATCACATACATCAGTATGAATTAATTCTAGAGGTTCAGTTTTTCTTTCAACCGATTTAAATGGAGCCTTAGTTAGCTTCGCTTCTACACAAATCTCACACTTGTGATTAGGATCAATTTCAAACTTTGGTATATAATCCAAACCAATTAGTCTATGCAAAGCATCAAAATTTACATGTCCTAATCTACCATGCCATAAATTTGACTCAAGAATATAAGCAAAGGATGTGTTATGCTTATTAATAGCAAGTTTTGGTACAACAGTCATTACATTCAACTTGAAGAGACTATCACTCATGTATCCCTTACCAACATACATACCACTCTTTGTTAATACAAATTTATCAGACTCAAATACAAGTCTAAAACCATTCTTACTTAACAAAGAACCAGAAACTAAATTCTTCTGGATGTCTGGTACATACAGCACGTTGTTGAGGTAAGTTTCTTCCCCGATGTCATCTTCAAAATCACCTTTCCTGGTCTAGCCACAGTAGAAGTAGAATAATTTTCCATAAAAAGTTGTTCACCATTTGTAGCCTCATTATATGTAGTGAACATTTTCTTGTTTGAGCAAATGTGACGAGTTGTTCCTGTGTCAACCCACCATTCCTTGGGATTTCCAACCAAATTAGCCTCAGACACCATAGTAGAGAGATTGATGTCATTTACCCTATCAGAGATGTAATCTAGTTCTGTCACATTGGCATGATTGGTAGTATTTTTGCTTGTACTTCTGCGATCTTTTTTAGGGCGTCGGCAATCAGAGGCATGATGTCCAGTCTTGCCACAATAATAGCATTTATCTTTAAACTTTTTATTGCCATTGTTGTTGCCTTGTTTAGGACCATCTCTAGCAAACTTCATTTTTTTGTTATGTGCTTTGGACACTTGTTCAACCACATTAGCCTTGGACTCAATGGGATTTTTACCATTCCTCTTTTAGCCTTACGGTTATTTTTCTCAATTCTCAGTCTTACAATAAATTCATCCATAGTCATGTCTTTGCGTTTATGTTTTAAATAATTTTTAAAATCTTTCCAAGCCGGTGGTAATTTTTCCACTAATGCAGCGACTTTGAAAGACTTGCTAAGAGACATACCCTCAGCATGAATATCATACAAAATTAATTGAAAACTTTGAACTTGAGAAATTATCGTTTAGGAGTCTACCATAACAAAGTCCAGAAATTTACTGACAACAAATTTCTTTGTGCCAGCATCCTCTGTCTTGTATTTTTTCTCCAAAGAATCCAATAATTCTTTTGCTGTTTTTAGAGGGTTGTAAACATTATACAACATGTTGTCTAGTCTATTGAGGATGTAGTTTCTGCACAGAAAATCAGAATGTTTCCAGGCGTCTACAGAGGCAACAACTTGCTAATCACTTTCATCCTCTTTAAGTACTGAAGCCTCTTCACAGAGAAACTGGGCAAGATTCAAAGTTTTAAGATAAAACAACATTTTCTGCTGCCATCTCTTAAACTCAGTGCCATTAAAATTTTCTAGTTTTTCTCCATGATTTATTGGAACTTGAACATGGTTCTGGATAGGGACCGAAGTCATTGTAACATTTGGAGTACCACTTTCAATTGCAGTAGCCATAATATTTGATTACAAAAATCAGAAAAAACCAAAACACAAATTAATTTTCTAGTTACTAAAATAAAAATAAAAAATACTACACAATAATTTTTTGTAATATTACTACACAAATTAATATTCTGAAATTGCTAATAACAAATAGTATATTACTACTATTTGTCAAAGAAAATAAATAGTATATTACTACTATTTATCAAACAATATATGACTACTATTTGTATTTTCCAACCAAAATATCACTTTGTGAAAGCACAGAAAATAAATACAACGAAGACACCAAAAAATGATGTGTCTTAAGATTGTTGGACAATCTTCACTGTATTTGAAGAATGGATTAAAGAGAGGAGAGAGACTATTTGATTACAAAAATCAAAATAGTATATAAAAATAAATAAATAAAAACAGATTCTTATTTTGTTATAAAAACAAAATCAGAATCTGAAAAAAAAAATAATAAAATAGAAAAGTAATCAAAGCACTTACTTTATTATTTTTCTTGAACAAAATTTGATCAAGTCCAGTGTTTAACACTGTGTCCTGAAGACAGATTTGTCCTCTCCACGATGCTTTCAGATTGTGGACGTCTATCTCCTAGGATAAAATGATCAACAACGAATAGTAGCAACACTACAAACTATTCACACAACGAACACACTTTGTGTTTACTCTCTTTCTCATAGGAAAATAATACAGCAAAATGCATAGAGTAATAGTAGAGGCAAGAACAAAATTTCTAAATCCAAAATCCAAATAAGGGATTGCCTATTTATAGATGGAATAGTGGCTGTTTGGTTTGAATCCAACAGGTAGCAGATCTGTTTGAACAGGTACCATACCTGTTTGGCACTGTTTGAACAGATAAGAAACTGTTCTAGTTTGAGTTTTGAATAGATACTGAATCTGTTTGGTTTAATTTCGAAACAGATTGAATCTATACGGATAGATATAGAACCTGTACATAAATTTTGAAGCGGTGCAAGCCAAATTTGAATTTTTCTCCAATTGAAATTTGAAAACAAAATTAGATAGATTTTATTTTTCCAAAAAATAAAAATAAATTCAAATGTTTTTGGCCAAAAAAAAAAAAGTATTGGGTTAACCTCACCACGCACTCGCGCCGAAGCCCAGCCCGACCGGACGAACAACAACAGTGGTATACTTGTGTTTAGTTTGGGTCCAATGGGTCTAGCCCACTTTGCCCATAACCTCACCCTTCCACAAAACTTGGATACCCCTTGGGGCCCTCCCTAAGTTGCAAACTCAAGCCTTCTAAACCCACAAAAGTTTGCCCACTAAATCAAGGTGGGGCAAGCCTTAACTCAAACCTTTAAGGAAATTTTACCAAACACACAATTTTCATGGAACCCATTTTGGCATCAATTTCCCATTCACGCAAAATGGTTTTGAGCAACCAAATATACTAAGTGAATCACAACAAGACATAGAACGCGTTACCACTTAGACCCGCTAACTTTGACGTATGAGTCTCACTTAAAAATTAGACCAAAGTTGGGAAAAAATTTGTTTTTTCCCAAACCAATTTTCAAACCATTTCTAATAGTTAATAGATATAAAAATAAATAAATAAATAAAACATGAATCTACCTACGGTATTGAAGCCAAACAGTGCAAGAATGAACGTGGCAGTGTCGTTAAAGAAGGAACACATGCTTTACATATCATCATGTTGTAAAGTATCAATTTGGATGTTCGTTTTTAGTGATCTTTTTTATTTTTATTTTTAGTTTTTCAGTCCTTTTTTTTTTCTTTCTGAAAACTTAATTTAAAAAATATATATATAAATAAAATTCCAAAGGTGTTTGGGATTGACATTGACGTTTTAAGCTTTTTTTTGTTGACTTTTTTTTAAAAATAAAGTTTTTAATAAAAAATAATGATGATTTTTGTAATTAGATGTTAAACCAGGCCTAATAATTTTTCCACCGACTTTCAAAGCTTTGAAAGGGGGAAATTTTATTTCCACACACCTATTTATCTTTGTGCACATCATTTCTCAATATACACATTTAATAATTTGATTATTAGTTATTTTTCTCATTTCACATACCAAATGTCCAATTGTACCCTTAACTCATATCCTGTACACAAACTACCTCAACCTTCTTTCTACACACTTCTTCAAAATTGTAGACCAACTGTTGACCCCTATTTTGGTTCCACGCAGTGAAGACCTACCACCTCAACTCTCCATTGAAGACCCTTCATTGGATTGTTGAAGGTGAGTATTTCTTATTTTCAATTTTGTAAGTAAGCATTTTCTTTGATAATAGTAGTATCAGCAGTTGTGAATCGTCGGTGTCAAAGAGATTGGTGGTTTGTAGAACTCTGTTTGGGGAGAGTCAAGGTGGTTTGCAGTGGAAAAGTTTCATTGACACCGTAAAGATGAAATCGATGAGATGGTTTACTACTATTCCATTGTTGTCTGGGTACAATATTTCGAAGAAAAATTTGAAAAAGAAATTGGGGGGGAATCAAAGTACTGATGATGAAATTGATTGTGCTGATATGGTGGTACCCAAACCATCGTGAAAGAACTTTAGTCGGACCGAGCTCATTGCTACAACTAATAATTTCAGCTTCAAAACATATTTTATTTTGTTTCTTTCTCTGTTTTTATCATTTTGGTTTTAGAGTACTCTGTTTTTAATGTTTTAAGGGAGAGAACGTTTGAGTTCTTGGGCACCCCTGTTTTGACAGAACATTAAATGGATTGAACAAAAATCCAAATCAAGATATGTTTAATTGTGAGAGAGAGAGAGAGATGTTTTGTTGAAGATGAATATATGAGGGTCCTCTAGTACCTATAAATTGATTGCTACTTGCCTAGAATAAATTTAATGTTACATTTGCATTTCTTTTACTATTTGTTCTTGGTACATAATTTTGTAGATGATATTATTTTAGTTTAGACAGGGTTTTAATGCAATTGAGCTGTATGATTGATTAATGTCGTCATCAAATTGTGGAAGCTCTAAAAATAAGGAATGGAAAATAAACCAATGTATTATAGTTAGTTTCACAAAATCTTAGAATGTATAATCGGGTTTGTGTTATACATGTATATGTAAATATATCCCAACAAGTATGTATTATAGGCATAGGAATATAGACATAGTTATATCTTCATATAACTTCAAAGCTATATTACATGCACTCAGAAACGGGTATCAGGTGCCTGCATGTGCTGAACAATCAAGTTCATCAAACCTTTTATGTCCAAGGACACCAGAACACAACTAGATTCATATACTATCAAGGGGATGCCACCCATGTTTTACACTATAAGAACCAAAACAATAAAAAAAAAACAACTCCTATACATCAATATATTCAAAATTCTCAACAAAATTGAAAAAAGGATTCAATAAAGGCTAAACACCCCTCAAGATCCAATTGTAAAAGATGGTTAGAATTCTACTCTTTAAAACAAAAATGGAAATCTTAAGACTCTTAACACCATCAAAACTTCTATTAAGCTCCCTCTAGATGCTCCAAAATAAAATGGGAGGTCCTAGCTGCTAATCACCTCTTTTTTCACTTTTCTGTTAGGGAAAATCGATGATTCCCCATAAGTAAATCAATCAATGGGAATAAAAACTAATGCGGAAAAATTAAATCAAAGGCAACACAAGAATTTTACGTGGTCCCTCAATGTGAAGTACGTTCACGGGATCGAAATTCGATTTTAACCAAATAATTTCCAAACGATTACAAACGAGACACGAATGGTCTCACAAACCACCCTTAGGTGAATTCCAAATAATCACAAATAAACAAGAGGAAAGACCTCACCAAATAGATGAACCAAAATCTTCAAAACCAGAGTTGAAGAAGACCCAAAATAATAGTCCAAATCAAACGCACAATGGCTGCCGAAACCAATCCATTGACTTGAATTCAAGCACCGCCACTTCAAACCAAAAATCACCAAAGATGAATTAATTGGCACGAACCCCGAAAAATGTTATAGCAGCGGCACCACTTCGGAAAAGGTTGAACAAAATTTGCAAAAGCCGTACCTTACTTTTATGAAGAATCAACAATATATATATTAGATATATATATTATTAAATCTTGGGTTTTGTAATCAAACCCTAATTGTATCCAAATTGAATTGGGTCTCCACAAATATAACATATAATAATATATTATATCTAAATCAAGCCAAATTAAAATTCTTTAACAAACCAATTGGGTCCCACACTCCAATAAGGAGGTATACCCAACAATTCTCCCCCTACCGACTTAGGTGGAGATATCAACCATACCTGCCAAAGTTCGACACTTTAAATGTTTGTCCCTCGACAAAGTCTTAGTCAACATATCCGAAAGATTATCATCTATGTGAACCTTTTCGAGTTGTAACAATTTCGAATCTAACACATCACGAATCCAATGGTATCTCACATCAATGTGTTTCGATCTCGAATGAAAGGTAGAATTTTTACTCAAGTGAATAGCACTTTGACTATCACAATAAAGCACATACTTTTCTTGCTTCAAACCCAACTCTTGCAAAAATTTCTTCAACCATAACTCTTCTTTACAAGCTTCCGTAATGGCAATAAATTCAGCTTTGGTAGTTGAGAGAGCAACACATTTTTGTAATTTAGATTGCCATGCCACAGCTCCCCCTGCAAAAGTCATCAAATACCCCAAAGTAGATTTCCTAGAATCAACATCACCAGCCATGTCAGAATCTGTAAATTCATCAAGCATCGGCTTACCTTCCCCAAAACACAAAGACACCTTCAAAGTCCCTCGAAGATACCTTAGAATCCATTTTACCGCTGCCCAATGTTCTTTACCCGGATTAGAGAGAAACCGACTCACCACACCAACGGCGTGAGCAATATCCGGCCTTGTACAAACCATGGCGTACATCAAACTAAGCATTGTGTCCTAATTGAGTGGAGTCAGCTACATGAATTCTTATGTTCTATTCCGCTCTGTCAAAGGCTATATGAAAAATTAAATTTAATAAATTCAAATCATTTTTTACTACAACATCACATGTTAGTTTGGATCTTCCCCTCCTAACGTTTTCATTTATGGTGATCATATCACTTTTATTTACTATTGCATCTACAAGTCTTTGTTGCACACAACAACCATCTTTATCAGTGTAAGGCTACCACCTTTTTAAAAATAGAATATATATATATATATATATATATATATATATCAAACTCAATCTAAAATTAGTTCATCCAAAAGACCAACAAGGAATTCCCTAAAAGAATCGCCAAACTCCAATTAATTAAAGGAATCACTAAAACAATCATCCACTTTTTAATTCATGCACTCCAACCTCAAAAATTTTATAACACCACTACTTTCAAATACAACACAATATGCATAACGTTAAGGTCCAAACATACACAAGTGGGGATCAAAAACCCTGATATTTGCACTGAGATTCATAAACATTTTTACCTTTTTTACTTGTGCTCCCTCCCTCCATGGGAACATGTTTTAAGCCAACCCAAAAATGTTGAGATTTCTGCTAACAAATTTGTGACTTTCTCATTGTTTTAACAACTAGTATATTCATTTTCAAACTTTTTTATGGTGGTACATTGTAGCATTATTATTGAAAAATCTAAAAATTTCTGAGATATTGATTTGTGATTATGTTTCAATTTTAAATAACGAATGATAATCCCAATCAAACAATCAAAGGCAAATCAACACAACAATTTAATGTAAAAAAAACACAATTAGAGTGCCTCCAATTGTGATAAAAAAAATCATGAGCCAAAGCCACAAAACAATCCACTAAGAAGACAAAAAGGAATTACACAAGTGTATCCTCAATTACTTAGCGAATCCACGCCCGAATTGAACTGACCCCTATGTGCCTCTTCTACCACTGTCTTCACCTCAGAATTGTCTTGCCTAACGTTGAATCCACAACGTCGATGTTAAATCCACGACGATGAGCCACTCAGAAATCCACCCAAGCTGCAAGCCCAAGTTCCACGGAATCCATCAAAGAACAACTCTCTCTTTTGTGAATAAACGAAAACAAACAAACCTTTGATGATGTTGATATGAAGTTCATGGATCCATTGATCACTCTTAAATCATCAAGGAAATACTTAGAAAACACCCTCTAATATAAAACACTTTGTATCTTGTTCCTCTTTGAAAATTTGGATGGCTCCAACCCTAGAAACAGTGAACAATGCACTTTATAGAAAATAGGATCACGCAGACTGCTCGAGCGCATTTTTCACCGCTCGAGCAGTGTGACTAGAGGCGGTGCGAAACATATAAGCTAACCGCTCGATCCCCGTACTTAGTTAGCGAAGTGGAAAGCATGAAAGGATTAAGATCTCGGACTCATTTGCATAGACATAATTTGGGTTAGATTCGCATCTAAACACTCATAGCCTCACTGAAACAAAAAAGCGAATAAAATTACAACTGAAAGGAGTTTTGTCAAACATGATTGCCAATTACAAAAACCTGACAATTATTATTTTTTTATTTAAGGAAGCTAACATATATCTTACTAAAGCCAAGAATTTACATACATGTAAAGGGATTTAAGCAACACAAAACTGACTCCTTGGGAACCCTATGTCAGAATGGGGATTGGAAATTTTGATGAGACTATCCGGTGTTTTGCTCTTTCCTTTTATTTATCGTTTATCCTCTGTGTTTTTAATTTGTTGATGACTTCTAGTAAAATTCAATTAGAGTGGTTAATAATGCACATAAGTATGATGGTATTGGGTTATGCAACTCTTTTACGTGGATCAAGCCCCGTGGCAATGTTTGTCTAGATCTTGAGGAAAATCATGGCCCAACCAGCTATTACATTGAAGTACAGTTTACTATAGTATATTAACAAACATTTAATGAACAAAAGCTGATTCTCTGTTATTTATCCACAAAAAAAAAAAAAACATTTAATGAACAAAACTCAAAAATACCACTCATCAATTTGAAACAAACATGTTAAATGAGTAAGAGGTTAACAGACTCCACGAACTTGGCTCTTTCAAGCACAAAGCTTTCCACTTGAAATTTCCTAAATTCAGTACATTAATTCTACATTTTGGGTTTTGCTAAGTAAAAATGATAAGGGTTAAATCCTAATTATGATTTTGGCTTAGGGCATTTTATCGACATTTAAATATATATATATATATATATATATATATGCAAAAGTGCCCTCACGTGATTTTGACTCATCTTGCACTTTACCTTCCTATCATTACTAATTTTGTCCAAATTGACAGAAATCTTGTCACACCACCCTATTTTAAGAGTTGGCATGAAAAACAAATAGTCAAAAGTCAAATTTTAGTGTAAAAAGACAAATTTTCCATTTCATTTTCTTCTTCTCCATTTGAAAACCCTAACCCTAACCCGAACTCACCCACTCTCTCTCACCACCATCCCCACCACCTCTCCCACCTCTTTGCCACCATCCCCCACCTCTCTACCATGCCGCCACCTCCCCTCCAGCACTACTCGGTTTTCGCAAATAACTTTCATTTATTTACAACATTCATTGCAAAAATTGTCTCAAAATCACTAATTATAGAAACATACCTAAGCAAGTTCAAACAAAATGGAGGTGAGCCTAAACCAAAGAAGTATTTTCTTCTTCTTCTTTTTTTATTTTTTAAGGAAAAAAAATCAACAAAACAAAACAAAGTGTAGATCGCTACACCTGAGTCATCTTCATTTTCTTTTTTTTTTCAACTAATCTCTTCAAGCTATTTGAATTTTGAAGTAAACAATATACATATATACAACCCACACACACGCATTTATACATATAGATCACATATATACATAATTTCTTTGGGTTTGAATTTCAAAATTAAAATGGAAATTTCAAATCAAAATCAAACGTGTATATCATGTGATGTATTGGGATTACTCGATCTTAAAACCATGACTCAGGCTAGTTGTTATAGTGGGTTGCAATTTGTTGGACCATTTTAATATCTTTTATTTATTTATATATATATATATATATATTTTTTTTTTTGTTCATGAATCTTCTTTTATCTTGTTTATGAATCTCATCTTGTTCATGAATGGAGATTCATTGTTTTGGTGACCATTTGTCTTGTTCATAAACTTGGTGGTGAGTTAATTTTTTGGAGACTCTCCCTTTCTCTAGGTTCATGGTCTTTATTATTTTTTGGTGTATTTTGTAAAGTCCTAGTGGCCTATACATAGTTCCTCACATCTACTCTTTTCTACACCAACACACCAACTATTGTTTATACAAAAGAGATTACTAGCAAAGAATAGTGTTTTTCATGGTGGAGCTTTGGGTTTACCATCTTGTGCAGAGTTGGCTTGAATCATACGACAAGTGGTCAGGTTGTTGTATCCTGGAGGGGACAAGTCATAGTTTTGTGACTGTTGCATCGGTATTTGGGTTTTTCCTACCGCAGTGGGCTTGATCTCCTTAAAGAAAACGAGATATCCGTGCCTTAGCCTGATCAATTTGTATCTCATTTTCTTTGCATTATTTATCAATAAAATATAATTTTTTCTGGTATTTTCACCAACAATTTTAAGGAGATCAACCATGGAACAAGTACCAGAAAAAACCAATAATGGAATTGGAGATCTCAACAAACCTTTCAAGTTCAAGGGAGTTCATTTTAAGAGGTGGAAAGGAAAAGTTCTTTTTTACCTCAGCCTTTTGAAAGTTACATATGTTCATACCAAGAAGAACCCAAACAAAATCCCAACCGAGGAGATGAATGATGAAGACTACAAGGCACATGAAGCAAAAGTGGCTTCCTACAATACAGATGAGTATAAATGTCATTTTTATCTCTTAAATTTCTTTGCGGATTAATTTTATGATTATTACTATGACATCACTTACACTTTGTCTTCTATTAATTTTTGGCATGCTCGCTTGTGTCATATTAATAGTAAATATGTGAGAATCATGAGTGTAGACACCCCATTTTTGACCGGCCCTAAGACTTGGGCGCTTTCTTTTGATTACCCGATATGACAATTAGAATGTGTTTCTCACAAAATTCTCAGTAAGAAAGATGGAATTTAAGTTTTAATCCCAACCTTCACCCATTTTTTGGCCAAACTATTTTAGACCTTAAAACCCTCTTTTCAAAATATGTTTTTTTTTTAAATGTTTCTACGATGTCCCGAGGCTCCCATTTCGATTAAAATATTGTACTTTTCAGTAAAAAGGACAAACTGGAAATAAATGGAAGGGAGGTGAAATTTTTGAAAAATATTTAAAAATATCTTCTTTATAGGTTTGGAGTTGAAGGAAATAGGAGGGGATGAAAGAAAGCAGGTTTAGGAAAAGGATGAGTATCAAATCATTAAGAAGGAAATGAGCAGTCTTCACTAAATTAGGCATTTCTCTTTGTACACTTGGAATTTAAATGTGAGGCCACCACCATTAGAAAGTAGACTTCTGGGGCTTCAATTTAGACCCAAGAACCACCTTAGACCAAGTCCAAATAAGGGAGATATGCCCATTTGAAGTTGAGCTTAAGAGCAGATTTTGTTGATCCAGCCCGAGACAGCCTTCACTAAATTAGGCATATCTCTTTGTACACTTGGAATTTAAATGTGAGGCCACCACCATTGGAAAGTAGACTTCTGGGGCTTCAATTTAGACCAAAGAACTTCCTAAAAACAAGTCCATACGGGGGAGATATGCCCATTTGAAATTGGGCTTAAAAGCAGATTTTGTTGATTCGACCCAAAACAACAATAGCCCATTTTTCTTGGTTTTGGTTCGGTTGGGACAACCCATTTACCTATTTTTTGAGCCATTCAAGTGCATCCACTCATCCTCCATTATACCTAATCATCCTCCATTGTCAAAAAGAGGTTTTGTTTACATCCATAAAGGAGTATCCCATGCAACCACCTTGAAAATATGCCCTCCTATCACATTCTTGTCTCCCACCTTGTCTCCCACCTTCTTTTAGACCTTTACTCTCCCTCATTGCCTATATAGAGTGATCATATTGTAAGAGAGGAGGAGGACCACGAAATTGAAGAGAAAGGAGTGAGAAAAGAGTGAAAAAAGAGAGAAAATTTGAGTTTTTGAGCCAAAAATATTTCTATCTTCCATATACACTCCATACCTTCCATAGCTACTGAAATTCCTCATTTCCATACACCAAAACCACTCCAAAAATTCTGATATAGCCAAAGATCAATCGCCTCAATCATAAGGAAGAATGTTTAGTGATTGAAAGTGAGAAAAAATAGAGAGGTAACCACTTTCCATACCACAAACTCCATAAATTCCATAATTTCGAATTGAGGACTTGAGAACACACTTCCTACACTTAAGGGTGATCAAGAGGAAGTTTGGAAATCAAGAAGTTCAATCTTTCTTTGGAAGGTGAATTTTTAATTTTTCATTTTCTTATATTTTATATCTTATATTTATATTCTTGCTTCTTATTTCATTGTGTTTTGTTATAATCCAAGTGGTTTGTTTATCTCATATTTATTTTCTTACTTTATATTTCATAGTGTGTTGTTATAATCCTAGTGGTTTGTTTAGCTCATAATTATTTATTTATTTATTTTTATTCGCATACTTTAATTTCATATTAGTTTTGTTGTAATCTTGCATGTTTTACCTCATATTTATTTTATTTTTTTCGTGTATTAGTCTCATATTAGTTTTGTTGTAATTTTGCATGTTCTATCTTATATTTGTTTTATTGCTTTAGGTTTATGTTGTGAGTTTGCACTTTTTTTTTATTTTATTTTATTTTATATTTATTTTCTTTTTTTAATCTAACCGGTAGTGGTTAGTTGAGCCACCTATATATTTTTTGTTTGTTCCTTTTCTTGGTTTCGCAACAAGACAGGTTTTGCTTGGCCTAATTAGCCGGCCGGCCTATTTGGCCGGTCGGTTAGCTTCTTCCGAACAAGATGGCGTAATCTCCCAATATTGACCAATTTCCGCCGGTAGTTCTAAAGAACATGAAGCTTTTATTTTATTTATTTATTTTATTTTGAGTGTATTGTGAGGTTTTTATGTTGTTGTAATATTCTCCTCATCCCTCTCTAATTCGGTTTGTAATTATTCTTTAAAATGTTGTAATAATTCCCCGCCCCGCTTCTTTCCATCCCGTTCTTTTACTTGCTTTCTTTATTTGTACATAAACATCATATTTATTTTTCATCATAGTTATGCTTTGCATCCATGTTTCATGCATCTTGATTCGGCTAAGTTTGCATTTGTGGATTTAATCAATTCCTATGTGATTATGTGCGCTACCTCATGTTCTTGAGATGATTCACATATCATGTTTTAGAAGCCGAATCTTTAGTTGCATCTCATGAGTGAATTGCATTAGGGTTTTGTATATAAGATCATGCATATTTTACTAACTTTGTTTTGCAGCTTGTTCGTGGGACATCAAACATGTGAGTTTTTATGCTTTAGCATCCCGTGTGTGCGTGTTTTTCTTACTATGTCTAGCATTCTACCATGAGGCTAGTTGCTTATGTGATATAACTCTATGAATGCCAGTGGATGGAGGTTGTGTCGCTTAATTTGGAATGATGTTGATTTTTCATGCTTGTAAACTCAATTTATTTGGGTTGTACATCGTCAAAACTCTTTCAAAATGCATGATATCAAATTGTTCCAAAATGAATGGCATAGTCTATACTTGTATGCTTCACATAGTAAATTTTAGGATTTATTAACTAATCAGAACATGAACATATAAATAAAATAAATTTCATATCATGGTTAGTAAAGGCCGATCTTTGATCGGGTGGGCGGGGGTGCTCATTATTGACCTTCCCCTCTCATACCTAAGGTTCCGAGCCAAGTATCCTTGGTTACGACGAACAGTAGCCTTGGCACGAGTCATGGGTTTCCTAATTTTCCCAAAATAAATATTAGGTGGCGACTCTGAGATCTGATGACACAGTCCATTTTTGACAAAATTGTAATAAAATGCATTTTCAATAAAAGTTGCCAAAACTGGACTCTCATCTATGTTTCACATTGCACTCGTGAGAATAGATCGAAGAGATCTCGGGGG
This sequence comes from Camellia sinensis, assembly GCF_055761805.1. Lineage (NCBI taxonomy): Eukaryota > Viridiplantae > Streptophyta > Magnoliopsida > Ericales > Theaceae > Camellia > Camellia sinensis. Next base: position 118,015,856 of record NC_138975.1, on the reverse strand, counting down.
TCCGAACTGTTTAACGCGCGCGGGTACCCCCCGGGCATGTTACAGTTTCTGGCGACTCTGCTGGGGATTTTATGAAACCTTGACTCGAACTCCATGATATGACTTTTATTTTTAAATTATATGTTCATTGCATTGCATTCATTGGTGCACTTCAAGTCCTTGTGTTGCCCAGATACTAATGGGAGCACAGACATGTTTTTTGTGACACTACACCTATCTTTACGATACTTTAGAGGCCTTGTGTTGTAACATTTTAAGATCTGTCAAAAAGGTAGCTCTGCTACGTAGCTCTGCTATCTAGCTTTGCTATCTAAGGTTCTCAGACTACGAAGAGAGGCTATTTGACTCTTCTGATTTCCTGGGATCTTTATTGGTTATGACCCAAAGGACTCTTTGGTAACGTCACCTTGACTTCAACCCCTAGAGTAGAGCCAACCTTGTGCATATAATGAGCTATAGTACCTTCCAAAATTAGGACAGGATGCTCTCCCATTTCTAGGATGTATGATGCCGCTTGTTTGAATAGTGAAACCCTAGATCATTTCAAAGTTAGGACAGGGTAACCCTAGCCCCCATAGGGGTGTTTGTTCTCTTTCATGCTATGTGTTATGCGCAATGTATGGGGATTCTTAGATTCAGATGAGTGGTTCAGTCATTTCAGCTTGTGTGGTTGAGTTCAGTTTTTTTTTTCCAACATGAGTTAGCAGTAATCAGTTGAGCTGGGATGCTGATGAAATTCTGATTGGGGGTCCCATTTTGTTTCAGCAAGGTAGTCGAGCACTATAGCTTCCGAAAGATCTAATATCCCCCAAGTTCTGTGGACCCGCGTTGGTAGACTTTGCAAAAGTACAGATTTGGTTCAGGGTCAGCCAGTGTTAGTTTCTTTGCCACCGGTTACACAAAAAAAAGCAAAAGCTTCATCAACTGTCCAGAATACCCCTTCTTCACCTGCTAGATCATCACCACTTAACTCACCAGAATCAGTGATGGCTCAGATTCCAGAAAATATAGCAGACATACTACTGGGCCTTCAACGGAGCATGGATATTGTTGCCACTACGATTTCTGCCCAAGGCATTACTCTTGCTGGTCAAGGCAATGCTCTTGCTGAACTGCAACGCTCATCTGGGGCATCCATTACTCAACCACCTCCGGTGACTCAGCCAGTTCCACCTCCACCTCCACCGGTTGACGAGTTTCCCGAACCTAATTCACCAGAAGATCTAAGGGTTCCTGCACAAACTTCAGGAGGATCATTTCCTCTTCCACAACCAGTGGGAGGGCTCCATCCCTCTGAAGCACCTGAGTTTGACTCAACTATGTTGAAGCTGGCCAAGTTGGAAAAACTTTTCAAAAAGGCACAAGGAGTCAATTCAATCCCGGACATCGAAGACGGGTACACTGAGACAGCTGTGAAGTTGCCAGAACGGTTTAAAATGCCGCACATTGATAGGTTTGATGGCTCCGGTGACTCAATGGTGCACATTCGCCTATTCTCTGATGTCTTAAAGCCTATGGGTTTGACTCGTCCGCAAAAGCTTTCTTTATTCGGACGAACTTTGTCAGGAGTGGCTGCCATCTGGTACGCCAAGTTAGAGGACTCGGTAAAACAAAGTTGGGAAGAGTTAGCCGGGGCCTTTATCACCCAGTATGCTTATAACACCCAGATTGAAGTGACTACTCGGGAATTAGAAGCCACCCGTCAAGAGCCCAATGAAAGTTTCATGACCTTTATCACCAGATGGAGGGCAAAAACAGCAATGATGACCAACAGACCACTTGAAAAGGACCAAATTCGTATGATAGTCAGAAATCTACATGGAAAGATGTTACAAAAAATGATAGTCCTCCCGCTCTTCACTTTTAATGACTTAAAAGAGATAGGGGTTCAGATAGAGGATGCCATCAAACAGGGAATTATTGATGATAAGGAACCTGTTCGGAAACCTTTTGGTCGCAGTTCCAATACTACCACCAGTGGTAGCATAGCTGTGAAACCCTCTGAAATCAACTTGGTTGCCACCACCACTAAAATAGCCGATCCCTTTGCTCATGCTGGCCTGCAAAACACAACCCGAGCTCCAAGTAGAACATTCACTCCTCTCTATATGTCACTCTCTAAAGCAATGAACATCTTGATAAAAAGAGGGTACTTGAAACCTTTGGACCCCCGACCTCTTCCCGAACCTCTCCCAGCCAAACATGACCCTACCAAACACTGTGCTTTCCACCAACAACCAGGACATGACACAGATCGTTGCTTTCGTCTCCAACATAAGATCCAAGATCTCATAGACAATAAAGTCATAGCTCCCCCACAACCGCCAAAACCCAACGTCACTACCAACCTGTTGCCACCCCATGATAGAGTTCCATCACCTCCTCATCTTAACCTCATCCATACACTTTCATCCACCTTTAACCCCAGTATCTATATCACACCTACTCATTTACCAAAACCTGAGGTATATATTCCTGAAGGCATTGAGTTATGCATGATGGATGCACCTCCAACCCAGGCAAAACCCAAAAACCCTATGGTGGTAGTACCTATGCTTGAGGCTGGCAAACTATCAGAGAAAAAGTATGATCCTAGCCGGTATATTATTCCCAATGGTCAACTAAAGCTTGAGGTTGATCTGCCTGACTCATTTTCTATCAATGTTGTCAGAGATGATGTACTTGAACAGGGGTTGGATGATTTGGCCGACCTAGAGGAGGACTTGGCTAATCTTCATTTCTTTGAAGAGTTAGATCTTGAGAATGTGCAGAGGGCATGGTGGGAACCGGAGAATTACAGTCACAGTTGGTCGAGCAATGATGAAACTTCTGCTGAGGAAACTGAAAGAAAAGGGGATAAACTAAGACTTGATTTCGGGAAACCTGTTAAATGTGGTAAAGGAAAGAGGTCCAAAGGAAGAGAAGAAGAACCAGAAAGCCAGTTAGAGCATACTGTTGGAATGATTCAAGCAGCGCTAGATAATTTCCTTTCAGTCAACGAAGGCGAATGGTGGGATGATAATGACCTACAGCTGGCCCATACTGATGATGAATGGGTAAACCATGTGCCGGATGAGACTTGGTATGCAGACGAAATTGATCATTTGACTAGGAGTGGGCGCTACTTCAAGCCTCCACATCTAGACCAAGGAGAACCCTCTGGCAAAGATAAAGAGGTAGAGAAAGAGAAAGAGAAAGAAAAAGAGAAAGAGGTAGAAGAAGACCTGGTTCTAAAACAACTGAAAAAGATCCAAGCAAACATTTCTATTTGGGGTCTTCTTATGGCTTCTCGAGAACATCGACAGGCAATGTTGTCAATGTTGAGCAAGGCTAAGCTGTCAATTGACACCACTCCTGAGCAATTAGTGTCATTAATCACCCCGAGAGAAACAATCCCAGCAATAACTTTTGCTGACAAAGAGTTGCCACAAGAAGGATCGGGACATAATAAGCCTCTGTACGTATCACTGGAATGCAGAAAGAAATGGATACCGATTATTCTGATTGACACCGGATCAGCCATCAATGTTTGCCCTACACGCACTGCTTATGCAATCGGGCTAAAGCCGGCAGATTTCACGCCCACTACTCAATTGATCCGGGCCTATGATAATACTAGTCGGGAAGTGATGGGGACAATCAAAGTACAAATAGCAGTGGGTCCATCTGAGCACGAAGTTGAATTTCATGTCATGGATGTTCCCGCAACATTCAACTTGCTATTGGGAAGGCCCTGGCTTCATGAGATAAAAGCTGTATCATCCACATTACATCAATTGGTAAAGTACCCATACGGCGGAGAAATTGCCACTGTCTTCGGAAATTCATCCATTCATCCTCCCCCAGAAGTCACAACACCACTGCTAGAAATACAGCATGGGGAAGAAGATGTATTCCTATCAGGTTTTACATTGGCAAAGGCCCAGCTAGTTCAAACGCTCATGGCAGAAGATGAAGGTGTATACGTCAGTGCCCAATCAATCTATTTCATGAGTAAACTAGGTCACATTCCAGGGATGGGATTGGGACAAAGTGGCAGGAAAAGTATTACTACAGCCAGTGAAGTACCTCATAACCCACATGCATTCGGACTGGGGTATGCACCCACAGTTGATGATTGGAAAAGGAAAACTGAAGAGATCAAGGAGAGGATCAAGGCCAAGAGAACCGGGCAGCAGTTTGAGTTAGTTCATAAGCCAATTCGGGGGACCTTGAACGGACGCTTTGTCCGCCAAGGAGAAGACTTCCCTTTCTGTGGTTTCCCTGAGCCCTGGATTGATCAAGTGGAGAAAAAGAGATAGCCTGGGTTTGAGATCTTCTTCGATCATCAGCTTTCTGACAGTGATGAGGAGGGGGTAGATCCTAGTATCGACATCAGACAAGATAGAGAAGTCAGCTCCGAAAGCAGCACAGAGGAAGTTCTGGGTCTAACACTGGCTGACTTACTGATAGAATCACATACTAACGCTGAACCGATGAATTTGGGGGATATGACCATTGCCGTGATCGGGGAAGAGGTACCTGCTGACTGTTCAAGCTTCATCATGGATGCGGTGAATGGCTCACAAATAAAGTGGCATTTTGAAAAGAGTTGTATTGAGAGTTCTGAATTGGCTGTTGAGTCTGAGTTTGGTGGGCCTGTGGGGTTAGAAGCAGATTTAAGTTTGTCTAAAATGTCTGAGTCTTCTTTTTCTTTCTCTTTTGAGTCTGTTGCAACTTGTGAGCCCGAGGCTTTGAATGAAGATGTGATTTCCGCTTACTTTTCTGTGCCCATAGTTCATAATATTGACCAAAATTTTCAAAATTTTGATAAAAACGAAGAGGAAGAAATTCCTCGGGCTTTGAAAAATTTAATCGACTGGGAGGAAGAAAGGCGTGCTAAGCCATTAGTGGATGAAATTGTTTCTGTAAATGTGAGTACTGAAAAAGATCCTCGCTTGATTCAAATTGGTTCTACATTGTCTTCAGAGGAACGTGAACAATTAGTTGCTTTATTAACAGAATTCAAAGATGTTTTTGCGTGGTCCTACGAAGACATGCCAGGAATTGACCCTGAGATTGTACAGCATAAGATCCCTCTCGACCCTGGGGCCCGACCTGTCAAACAGAAGCTTCGCAGAATTCGTCCTGATTGGGCCTTAAAAATTAAAGAAGAGGTGACTAAGCAAATCAATGCTGGTTTTTTGCTAGTATCAGAATATCCTACTTGGTTAGCCAATATTGTGCCAGTTCCGAAGAAAGACGGCAGAATCCAAGTTTGTGTTGACTTCCGGGATTTGAATAAGGCTAGCCCAAAAGATGATTTCCCATTGCCACATATCGACGAATTGGTAGACTTCACTGCAGGACATGCTTTACTGTCATTCATGGATGGTTTTTCAGGATATAACCAAATCCTTATGGCTCTAGAGGACAGAGAAAAGACAGCATTTACCACACCATGGGGGACATACTGCTACAGGGTTATGCCATTCGGTTTGAAGAACGCTGGGGCTACTTACCAGAGAGCTGCTGCCACTCTTTTGCATGATATGATCCACAAGGAAGTTGAGGTGTACGTAGATGACATGATTGTCAAGTCTAAAGATCGGGAAAGCCATTACACTGCATTGAAGAAATTCTTTGAGAGAATTAGGGAATACAAGCTAAGACTAAATCCACAAAAATGCACCTTTGGGGTAACTGCGGGTAAGATGTTAGGATTTCTGATCACACAACGGGGAATCGAAGTTGATCCATCAAAAATTAAGGCCATCTTAGAAATGCCGCCACCAATGACTGAAAAAGAGGTGCGGGGTTTTCTAGGAAAGGTGCAATTCATAAGGAGGTTTATTTCAAAGCTAACCTCGACTTGTGAACCACTGTTCGGTCACCTAAAGAAAGGGAAGAAGTTCCAATGGAATAATCGATGTCAGTTTGCATTCGAGCAAGTCAAGCAGTATCTGCGGAATCCACCTGTGTTATCACCGCCCGAGCCAGGAAAACCGCTAATTTTGTATTTATCAGTGACTGAATCAACCATGGGATGTATGCTTGCGCAAGAGTCAGATGAGAAAGTGGAGAAAGCCATCTACTACTTGAGTAAGAAGATGCTTGACTACGAGATCCGCTATACTTCCTTGGAAAAGGCTTGCTTGGCTTTGGTTTGGGCCACCAAGAAGTTGAGACACTACTTGTTAGCTCACTCGGTAATTCTGGTTTCAAGATTAGACCCCATCAAATATCTCTTTGAGAAACCAGCTCTTACCGGTAGGCTAGCTCGTTGGTTACTCTTGCTTTCTGAATTTGACCTTAAGTATGTCACTCGCAAATCTGTCAAAGGAAGGGCTGTAGCAGAATTTTTGGCTGATCACCCAATTGAAGGAGGAGAAGATGTGGAGTACTCATTCCCAGATGAAGAGGTCATGCAGATGGAAGAAGACACTTGGAAGTTGTACTTTGATGGAGCGTCTAATCAATTTGGCTATGGAATAGGCGTGTTGCTCATAGCGCCGGATGATTCCCATATCCCCATAGCTTTCAAACTCCAATTCAGGGTATCTAATAACCAAGCAGAGTATGAGGCATGCATTGCTGGATTGGAAGCAGCCCTGGAACTAGGGGCAATAAGGTTGGATGTGATCGGGGACTCAAACTTGGTCGTCTCTCAAGCCAACGGAGATTGGAAAGTTAAAGAGGAAAAAATGAAAGTCTACCATCAAACCTTGGACATGTTGATCCCGAGGTTCGAAAAACTGACTTTTACGCACTTGGTAAGAGAGAACAACCGATTTGCTGATGCGTTGGCAACCTTAGCATCAATGATAGATATACCGGTCGGGGTCAAGATGCGTCCGATCCTTATAGAACAAAGGTACACCCCCGCATATGAAATGATAGCCGCAACGGAAGAAGTTCAAGATGAAAACCCTTGGTACTTTGATATTTGGAATTTTCTGGGAAGTGGTACATATCCACAAGGGGAAAACATCAAAGACAAAAGGGGGATACGGCGTCTTGCCACTCAGTTTGTCATTTGTGGAGATAAGTTATATAAGAGAGGGCATCTGGGAATGCACAAGCTATGCGTAGAAGAAGAAGAGGCAAAGCGTATCATGGAAGCCATCCATGGAGGAGAGTGTGGAGCCCATATGAACGGTATAATGCTAGCTAGAAAAATCCTTAGACAAGGATACTACTGGTTAACCATGGAAAGTGATTGCATCAACTTTGTTAGGCGATGCCACAAATGTCAAATCCATGCCAATCGCGTGAACATCCCGCCATCAAAACTCTACAACATGACTTCGCCTTGGTCTTTCTCAGTCTGGGGCATAGATGTCATCGGGGCAGTCACACCGAAAGGTTCAAATGGGCATCAGTTCATCTTGGTTGCCATTGACTATTTTACCAAATGGGTTGAAGCACAGTCATATTCAGTGTTGAAAACATCACATGTGGCCAAATTTATCAAGAACAACATTATCTGCAGATACGGGGTGCCAAACAAATTAATTTCAGACAATGGCTCACATTTCAAAGGAGAAGTGGCAGTTCTACTTGAGAAGTATAACGTGGCTTTTCACAAGTCATCAACTTACAGGCCACAAACCAATGGAGCCGTTGAAGCTGCAAATAAAAACATCAAGAACATTCTGTGTAAGATGGTAGAAACTTATAAAGATTGGCCAGAGAAGTTGCCTTTTGCACTTTGGGGATACAGGACATCAATCCGAACATCTACAGGGGCAACCCCTTACTCTTTGGTATATGGAATGGAGACTGTTTTGCCGATTGAGTTGGAAGTGCCTTCATTAAGGATTATGGCTGAATGTCAGATAACAGAAGCTGATTGGCAACAGAACCGATTTGAGGAACTATTTTTGTTTGATGAGCGAAGGTTGAAAGCGTTATACCACATTTAGGGGTATCAACGCAGGATTGCCAGAGCATTCAACAAAAAGGTTAGATCCAGGAATTTGAGGGAAGGGGACTTAGTGTTGAAAGACAACCGAGCTCCTATTCACGATCCTAGGGGCAAGTTTAGACCCAATTGGACGGGTCCCTACATCATTAAATCAATCTGGTCAGGAGGAGCAGCCATTCTCATGGATTTGGATGGTTTGGAGTTTTCACAACCAATCAACATGGACAAGCTGAAGAAGTACTACCCTTGAGAGGCTCACTGGGCCGAAAACCTGAAAGGGCGACCCAGGCAAAAGTTAGAGCACAAAAAAAAAAAAAAAAAAAAAAAAAAAAAAAGAAAGAAAATGATGAAAAGCTCGCAAGGTTGAAAACCCGAAAGGGCGACTTTGGCAAAAGTTAGAGCAAAAAAAATAAAAATAAAAATAAAAATAAAAAATGAAAATGATGAAAAGCTCGCAAGGTTGAAAACCCGAAAGGGCGACTTTGGCAAAAGTTAGAGCACAAAAGGAGAGTGTCAATACCCGAGTGAACCTTAACCGGAACTACGTATGGCCTGATTCCGATCTTTAGGATACGTAGGCAGCTTCATCTTGAAGTTCGGCCTTAATCATTTGTCAACTCACTCATCTCGTCCATGTTTGATTGGTGTATCTTTATTCGGCTCGGCTATCCATATTTAATGGCTCGTCCCCATTTGATTCAGTTGTCCTATTTCTCCTTCGGACGAGTTCAGTCACAAGATGAATTCAAGTGTACATCTCAAGGGTTGATTTCATGTTGATCGAGTAGTGGTCATTTGCAAAAATAGATTTTGAGGATTTTTAATGAAGTTGACTGACTTTCTCAAAACTTATTCTATTTTTCAAAACTCAGACCATTTTTTGGACCAAAAAGAGAAAATTTTTAGTGCTCATAATTTGGCTTATATGATTTCAAGGTAGAAAATGGAACAAGTGTGCTAATTTACCTCTCATGTTGATCAAAATCGCTTTAGCAGAAAGGGAAAAACAAAAAAAAAAAAAACAAAAACAAAAAAAAAAAAAAAAAAAAAGGAAAAGTGATGAACTAGGGGCACAGTTGAGTCAGGCTTTCTGTCTTTTATCCACACTATCGAGTTCTCGTCACCTTAATCAAGCAATCACCGAAAAATGCACAGTAGTTGTCGCTGACAATGCTTTTCTGTCGGGCGATCGACCGGTGTTACTCTGTTTTGCGTTCATTTTGCTCCGACAAGCGCAAAAGGGTGTGTTTTGGGATGGTTTTTGTTTCATTTTCATTTCATTAAGTTGTGTTTTGTGTTTTGGTCAGTGACAGGCTCAAGATTCAGTTTAGAATTCACTAAAATGCAACCATTTTCAAGTTTAAAACAAAATGATTTTTATGTTCAGTGTTGTGCCATTCATGCTATCCAGATTTGTAGAACAAACTTGTTTTATTAAATGCCAGGGATCAACCCCGATCAAAGTTGTACAAAAAGGAGTTGAAGCTATAAGTGCTCACTCCAACAACAAAAAAAAAAAAAAAACAAACAAACAAATGAACAAAAACAAAAACAAAAACAAAAAAACAAAAAAAAGAGAGAGAGAGAGGGATCTTTTTCTTCTTTCTGCTCCGGCAGCTCGGCGACAAAGATTACAACGGGCTTCATTTGCACACAGCTTCATTGCCTAACTTTACCATCAGCTGCCTCGTTTCATCTTTACTCCTTCGAAGCTTTTGAAGACTCTGCCTCAGCCTTGGCAGAACTTCCAAAGGAGATTATTCCTCGTCGGCCATCAAATTGGTTGTGCGAAGAAACTCCGAATCGAGTCACGGAGGTCGTCAGTCGTTTCAATTCTTTGTTCTGCTTTTTCAGCACACCAATTTCTACTCGAGCGTCTTTGTACATACGTTGGAGGAGGGAGAGTTGTGCATTTAACTGATGTACCTCACACATCCTGTTCTGCAGTCGACGGGACAAGTTGGAGACCGCTGTCACGGTCTCCACACATGACCTCAGCGTATACGAGTTTGCTTCGATGTCAGACTGTGCCGCCATGATTTGTTCAACTGACATCGCTGGAAAGTTGAAAACAAGGGAAGGAGGAGGAGCTCGTGGTTGAGGTTCAGGAGAGTCAGAATCGGTCATCTCTATCGTGGACTCGTTCAGGTCTGGAAAAAGAGTGAGAGAACCGTGTGAAGAAGCCATGGCAAAGGAGAGTAATGCAAAAGAAAGAGGTTGCAGAGTGGTTGCAGAGTGGTGGCAGAGAAAGTTTGCAGGCTTTTGCTCTGCCTCTCTCTTTCGCAGGCCTCAACTTAAGAAGAGGATGAAGCCAAAGAAGAAGACAAAGAGGGAGGAAGGCTCGAGACGATCATTGACAATCGGGGCAGGATTGGATAGCCTGTCGATCAGGCGCCGCGATTGTTGAAATCGTGCGCCAGACACAACGCTCGAAGAGGATGACGGAAGAGAGAGTGAGACAAAAACAGAGAGAGAGGCGGGAGAATTGTATATTTATAAATATATGTATATATATTGTATATCTATGTATTATATATATTTGTTTGAACGTTTTGGTTACAAGAGTGGCTTGGGTTCAGTGGTTTGGCTCAGTGGTTGAAGGCTGGATGGTTGAGCCCGAGGTCAAGGGTTCGAACCCCACAAACAAATGTTTCTTTTGTTTTGTTTTGGTCTTATGTATATATATGTCTCGTATACCTATATATATATTTGTTTGAATATTTTGTCACAAGAGTGGCATGGCTCAGTGGTCGAGGACTCGAAGGCCAAACTTGAGATCAGAGGGTCGAACCCCCGTGTCTATGCACTTTGCATTTTTCCTTTCTTTTTTTGCGTGTTTTGCGTACGTGCGTTGACGTCAGCAAACAGAATATGCCTTCTCAGTAACGGCATTTTCCCGCTGATGCTTGTAAATAGAATATTCCCCATTTGTGTATATGTCCATATATGTCTGTGTCGTATATACCTGTATATGTCTATGTCTGTGTATAGGTCTGTTATTTGTCTGTGTATATTACCCTATTCGTATGTATTTTGTTTGTACATGGTATATGTATACGGTATTTGGTTCGAACATGCAATTCCTTCTTTCATTCTGTGCATCTATCGCACAATAATCTCACTTCATGCACCTACCACATAAATCATCAAATTCAATCGCCCTGTCTTGGGCATCGCACTGTCTTGTGCATCATCAAATTCAATCGCCCTGTCTTGGGCATCGCACTGTCTTGTGCATCCAATTCAATCGCACTATCTTGTGCATCCCTACATCGCACTATCTTGTGCACCCCCCACTCGCACTGTCTTGTGCAATTTCAATTTAATCGCGCTATCTTGCGCATCACACCATCTTGTGCACTCCCTAGGTCTAGGAGACCTTAAATCCTCTGAAGGTGCAATTCCTTTGGTGTTTGTCGTGCCCGAACGACTTCAATGGTCTAAGAATGGTCTAGGAGACCTTAAATCCTCTAAAGGTGCAATTCCTTTGGTGTTTGTCGTGCCCGAACAACTTCAGATGGTCTGGTATAACCACCTACCTGTGATTGCAATGAGTTCTTAGGAGACCAACTGCGACGGTGGAAACTAGAGTTCGAATGGCGATGCCTAGAACGCAAAAGGTTTGGAATTTCCGAGACTAAAGTCTGGTTTAAATACCCAGGGGTGTATCCCCGGCTTGAAATCTGTATGGCAGCCCCATAGGTTGAGGTAGCGTGTATGCGCCTCAATTCTGGATACTGAACCAACCTAGTCTGTCACCCCGTTGGAGAATAGGGAAAGTTATGAATATGATCAGGAAGAAAAGCAGCATCGGTGGCTTCTACATGTAGAGGTTACCCCTTGTCATTCTACCATACCTTCTTCCACTTGCGTGAGACGCGTTTGGATTTCGAATCCACCTTTACTCCTTTCACGTGAAACATGTTAGGATGTGACGTTTACATGGTTAAAACCTTCCCTCTCTCCGTATAAAATACGTTGAGATACGCCTGTTGGTTACACCATTGTCATTTTCTCTGGTTAAAACCTTCCCCCTCTCCGTATAAAATACGGTTAGGTACGCCTGTTGGTTACACCATTGTCATTCTCATTGGTTAAAACCTTCCCTCTCTTCGTATAAAATACGTTGAGATACGCCTGTTGGTTACACCATTGTCATTTTCTCTGGTTAAAACCTTCCCTCTCTCCGTATAAAATACGTTGAGATACGCCTGTTGGTTACACCATTGTCATTTTCTCTGTTTAAAACCTTCCCCCTCTCCGTATAAAATACGGTTAGGTACGCCTGTTGGTTACACCATTGTCATTCTCATTGGTTAAAACCTTCCCTCTCTTCGTATAAAATACGTTGAGATACGCCTGTTGGTTACACCATTGTCATTTTCTCTGGTTAAAACCTCCCCTCTCTCCGTATAAAATACGTTGAGATACGCCTGTTGGTTACACCATTGTCATTTTCTACTTGGTTAAAACCTTCCCCCTCTCCGTATAAAATACGGTTAGGTACGCCTGTTGGTTACACCATTGTCATTCTCATTGGTTAAAACCTTCCCTCTCTTCGTATAAAATACGTTGAGATACGCCTGTTGGTTACACCATTGTCATTTTCTCTGGTTAAAACCTTCCCCCTCTCCGTATCAAATACGGTTAGGTACGCCTGTTGGTTACACCATTGTCATTCTCATTGGTTAAAACCTTCCCTCTCTTCGTATAAAATACGTTGAGATACGCCTGTTGGTTACACCATTGTCATTTTCTCTGGTTAAAACCTTCCCTCTCTCCGTATAAAATACGCTGAGATATGCCTGTTGGTTACACCATTGCCATTTTCTCTGGTTAAAACCTTCCCCCTTTCTGTATTAAATACGGTTAGGTATGCCTGTTGGTTACACCATTGTTGTTCTCCATGGTTAAAACCTTCCCTTTCTCCGTGACACATTTGCATGTGATCTTGTGGCACATTTAATGCAATGCATCCCCTGTTATATTTCATATCATTTGCACGAAGCTTGCCTCTTCATTGTTGTCATCTTCATATCTTTATCATCACTCCATGGCATGGTATTGCATTGCATAATCATGAATTTTCAAACAACTGGCTTCGCGAACCGTGTAAGTCCAACCTTCAAACTGCATTTTGAGCATGTCACTTGCATTCTGCCCCTGAACTACGCTGGTTTGATTCCTTGCAAAAGGATACGTAGGCAACCTTCAGGTTCAACCACTTGCATTGCATCTTGTTTGCTTGCCCAAGTCTTACGGCCTTGTCAAAAGGGTCGTCTTTGGGCTTTGACATTCACTCACGTCATGAAATGACTTTGAGCTCTGTCAAAGAGGGGCAACTGTAGACACCCCATTTTTGACCGGCCCTAAGACTTGAGCGCTTTCTTTTGATTACCCGATGATGACAATTAGAATGTGTTTCTCACAAAATTCTCAGTAAGAAAGATGGAATTTAAGTTTTAATCCCAACCTTCACCCATTTTTTGGCCAAACTATTTTAGACCTTAAAACCCTCTTTTCAAAATATGTTTTTTTTTTTAAAATGTTTCTACGATGTCCCGAGGCTCCCATTTCGATTAAAATATTGTACTTTTCAGTAAAAAGGACAAACTGGAAATAAATGGAAGGGAGGTGAAATTTTTGAAAAATATTTAAAAATATCTTCTTTATAGGTTTGGAGTTGAAGGAAATAGGAGGGGATGAAAGAAAGCAGGTTTAGGAAAAGGATGAGTATCAAATCATTAAGAAGGAAATGAGCAGTCTTCACTAAATTAGGCATTTCTCTTTGTACACTTGGAATTTAAATGTGCGGCCACCACCATTAGAAAGTAGACTTCTGGGGCTTCAATTTAGACCCAAGAACCACCTTAGACCAAGTCCAAATAAGGGAGATATGACCATTTGAAGTTGAGCTTAAGAGCAGATTTTGTTGATCCAGCCCGAGACAGCCTTCACTAAATTAGGCATATCTCTTTGTACACTTGGAATTTAAATGTGAGGCCACCACCATTGGAAAGTAGACTTCTGGGGCTTCAATTTAGACCAAAGAACTTCCTAAAAACAAGTCCATATGAGGGAGATATGCCCATTTGAAGTTGGGCTTAAAAGCAGATTTTGTTGATTCGACCCAAAACAACAATAGCCCATTTTTCTTGGTTTTGGTTCGGTTGGGACAACCCATTTACCTATTTTTTGAGCCATTCAAGTGCATCCACTCATCCTCCGTTATACCTAATCATCCTCCATTGTCAAAAAGAGGTTTTGTTTACATCCATAAAGGAGTATCCCATGCGACCACCTTGAAAATTTGCCCTCCTATCACATTCTTGTCTCCCACCTTGTCTCCCACCTTCTTTTTGACCTTTACTCTCCCTCATTGCCTATATAGAGTGATCATATTGTAAGAAAGGAGGAGGACCACGAAATTGAAGAGAAAGGAGTGAGAAAAGAGTGAAAAAAGAGAGAAAATTTGAGTTTTTGAGCCAAAAATATTTCTATCTTCCATATACACCCCATACCTTCCATAGCTACTGAAATTCCTCATTTCCATACACCAAAACCACTCCAAAAATTCTGATATAGCCAAAGATCAATCGCCTCAATCATAAGGAAGAATGTTTAGTGATTGAAAGTGAGAAAAAATAGAGAGGTAACCACTTTCCATACCACAAACTCCATAAATTCCATAATTTCGAATTGAGGACTTGAGAACACACTTCCTACACTTGAGGGTGATCAAGAGGAAGTTTGGAAATCAAGAAGTTCAATCTTTCTTTGGAAGGTGAATTTTTAATTTTTAATTTTCTTATATTTTATATCTTATATTTATATTCTTGCTTCTTATTTCATTGTGTTTTGTTATAATCCAAGTGGTTTGTTTATCTCATATTTATTTTCTTACTTTATATTTCATAGTGTGTTGTTATAATCCTAGTGGTTTGTTTAGCTCATAATTATTTATTTATTTATTTTTATTCGCATACTTTAATTTCATATTAGTTTTGTTGTAATCTTGCATGTTTTACCTCATATTTATTTTATTTTTTTCGTGTATTAGTCTCATATTAGTTTTGTTGTAATTTTACATGTTTTATCTTATATTTGTTTTATTGCTTTAGGTTTATGTTGAGAGTTTGCACTTTTTTTTTATTTTATTTTATTTTATATTTATTTTCTTTTTTTAATCTAACCGGTAGTGGTTAGTTGAGCCACCTACATATTTTTTGTTTGTTCCTTTTCTTGGTTTCGCAACAAGACAGGTTTTGCTTGGCCTAATTAGCCGGCCGGCCTATTTGGCCGGTCGGTTAGCTTCTTCCGAACAAGATGGCGTAATCTCCCAATATTGACCAATTTCCGCCGGCGGTTCTAAAGAACATGAAGCTTTTATTTTATTTATTTATTTTATTTTGAGTGTATTGTGAGGTTTTTATGTTGTTGTAATATTCTCCTCATCCCTCTCTAATTCGGTTTGTAATTATTCTTTAAAATGTTGTAATAATTCCCCGCCCCGCTTCTTTCCATCCCGTTCTTTTACTTGCTTTCTTTATTTGTACATAAACATCATATTTATTTTTCATCATAGTTATGCTTTGCATCCATGTTTCATGCATCTTGATTCGGCTAAGTTTGCATTTGTGGATTTAATCAATTCCTATGTGATTATGTGCGCTACCTCATGTTCTTGAGATGATTCACATATCATATTTTAGAAGCCGAATCTTTAGTTGCATCTCATGAGTGAATTGCATTAGGGTTTTGTATATAAGATCATGCATATTTTACTAACTTTGTTTTGCAGCTTGTTCGTGGGACATCAAACATGTGAGTTTTTATGCTTTAGCATCCCGTGTGTGCGTGTTTTTCTTACTATGTCTAGCATTCTACCATGAGGCTAGTTGCTTATGTGATATAACTCTATGAATGCCAGTGGATGGAGGTTGTGTCGCTTAATTTGGAATGATGTTGATTTTTCATGCTTGTAAACTCAATTTATTTGGGTTGTACATCGTCAAAACTCTTTCAAAATGCATGATATCAAATTGTTCCAAAATGAATGGCATAGTCTATACTTGTATGCTTCACATAGTAAATTTTAGGATTTATTAACTAATCAGAACATGAACATATAAATAAAATAAATTTCATATCATGGTTAGTAAAGGCCGATCTTTGATCGGGTGGGCGGGGGTGCTCATTATTGACCTTCCCCTCTCATACCTAAGGTTCCGAGCCAAGTATCCTTGGTTACGACGAACAGTAGCCTTGGCACGAGTCATGGGTTTCCTAATTTTCCCAAAATAAATATTAGGTGGCGACTCTGAGATCTGATGACACAGTCCATTTTTGACAAAATTGTAATAAAATGGATTTTCAATAAAAGTTGCCAAAACTGGACTCTCATCTATGTTTCACATTGCACTCGTGAGAATAGATCGAAGAGATCTCGGGGGTCCGAACTGTTTAACGCGCGCGGGTACCCCCCGGGCATGTTACAATGAGCAGTTTAGGATTAATTCCTAAAGTGACAAAAAAATT
This sequence comes from Camellia sinensis, assembly GCF_055761805.1. Classification (NCBI taxonomy): domain Eukaryota; kingdom Viridiplantae; phylum Streptophyta; class Magnoliopsida; order Ericales; family Theaceae; genus Camellia; species Camellia sinensis. The sequence goes on along the minus strand of NC_138975.1, from coordinate 117,999,412 downwards.
TGAGAAATGTGAAGTTTGCAGTAAAGCAAAAATTACCAAGAGGCCTCATAAAAGTGTTGAAAAATATACCGAATTGCTAGAATTATTTCATACTGATTTGTGTGAGTTTGAAGGAATTTTAACTGGGGTGGTAACCGATATTTTATCACATTTATTGATGATTTTTCAAAATACACAAACGTATATTTATTAAAAAATAAAAGTGATGCTTTTGAGAAATTTAAAGAATTCCTTCTTGAAGTGGAAAATCAATTTGGTAAAAAGATTAAGAGAAATAGAAGTGATAGAGGCGGGGAGTATGAATCTCTTGGATTCAACTCTTTTGTTCAGTCATTGGGAATTATTCATTAGACTACTCCACCATATTCACCTTCATCTAATGGCGTAGTTGAAAGAAAAAATAAAACATTAATGGACTTGACGAATGCTATGCTTATTGATTCAGGTGGTCCCTCAAATCTTTGGGGCGAGGCTATTTTGACAGCTTGCCATGTAATAAATAGAGTGCCACACAAAAAGACTAAAATTGTACCTTATGAGTTGTGGCGGGGGCATAAACCAAATCTAAGTTATTTGAGGGTTTGGGATTGTTTAGCTTTTGTGAGACTTGCAGATCTTAAACAACCTAAATTGGGTGAACGAGCTACCACTTGTGCTTTTCTTGGGTATGCGTTGCATAGTACAGTTTATAGATTTTTTGATATGGAAAATAATATTATTTTTGAATCAGGTGATACTATTTTTCATGAAAGTAAATTTCCTTTCAAATCTAGAAATAGTGGGGGTCAAATAGTTTATGAAAATATTTTATATGTGCCTAGCTCTTCTACTCCATCTCAAGTTTTTCAAGAACAAGAAAATTCTCAAATCTAACCAAGGAGGAGTAAATGAGCTAGAATTGAAAAAGATTTTGACCCTGACTATTATCTTTGCAATGTGGAAGAAATTCCTCTTACGGTGCAAGGAGCTTTATCATCACCTGATGTTATTTTCCGGAGAGAGGCTGTAAATGATGAGATAGATTCACTACTTTCAAATAAAACATGGAAGCTAGTGGATTTACCTCCAAGTTGTAAAACTATTCGGTGTAAATGGGTCCTTTGTAAAAAACTTAAATCGGATGGAACTATAGATAAATATAAAGCGAAGCTTGTCGCTAAAGGTTTTAAGTAACAAGTTGATCTTGATTTCTTTGATCCTTTTTTCTCTGGTTACTAGAGTTACATCCATTAGACTGTTCATAGCAGTGGCTACAATTCATGATTAAAAATTCATCAAATGGATGCAAAAACAACATTTTTAAATGGAGATCTAGATGAAGAGATTTACATGGACCAACTCGAAGGCGTTGTGGAGCCTGGCCAAGAAAGCAATGTGTGTAAGCTAACTAAATCCCTTTATGGTTTAAAACAAGCTCTTAAATAGTGGCATGAGAAATTTGATTCTTGCATGCTCAAGAATGGCTATAAGACTAATAAAAGTGATAAGTGCATATATTATAAAACTTGTGAGAATGCATATGTGATTATTAGCCTATATGTGGATGATCTACTTATCTTTGGCTCTAATTTGCATATTATGAGACTAAAAATATGCTTAATAGCCACTTTGATATGAAAGATTTTGGTGAAACCAATTTTATTTTGGGAATTAAAATTACCAAGACTAATGATGGTATTTTTCTTGATCAATCGCATTACGTTGAGAAAATTTAAAAAAATATAACTTTCTAGACTGTAAACATGTTGCTACTCCTTTTGATGCAAGCATACATTTATCTGTTGTAACAAATGAAAAAGAAGTGATTAATCAAAAGGAATATGCTAGCATGATTGGTAGTTTGAGATATACTACTGACTGTACTAGACCTGACATTGCATATGCTGTTGGAGTACTTAGCAGGTTTACTAGCAAGCCAAGTCGAGATCATTGGCTAGCCATGGGAAGAATTATCAGATATTTATCTGGTAGCAAAAATTATGGTTCATTTTATAACAAGTATCCTGCAGTACTTGAGGGATATAGTGATGAAGATTGAAACACTTTGTCAGGTGATTCTCTCTCTACCTCGGGTTTTATTTTTACCTTAGGTGGTGGTGCTGTATGTCAGAAGTCTATAAAACAGACTATAATTGCTAATTCTACTATGGAAGCTGAACTTATAGCGTTAGCTTCATCATGTGAGGAAGCGAATTGGTTGAGAGATTTGTTACATGAAATCCCATTTTGGGAAAAACCAATTCCTCTTGTGTTAATTCGTTGTGATAGCACTGCTGCTATTGGTAGAGTGAATAATCATTTTTATATGGTAAATCCAGACCTATTCGAAGGAAACACAATAATGTGAGATCCTATTTAAGTAGTGGCAGTATAACTGTGAATTATGTAAAATCTTATGATAATCTTGCGGATCCGTTAACCAAGGCCTTGGCGAGAGATAGGGTCTGGAACACATCGAGCGGGATGGGTTTGAAGCCTATAAAATCATAAACCATGTATGAGGATACCCAACCTGAAGATCAGAGATCCTATAACTAGGTTCAATGGGAAGAACGAATCATATGGTGGTTGTAAAAAATGCACTACTTAATATTTTGATGTCCATCCCGTTAATGTAAGTGCATTTGTCATGTAATGTTGGAGGGTTGAGTTTTTATGCTCTTAATGAAATTCTATAGCTCTTGTTGAGTGAGGTGTGTCAATTACAGGAATATCCTTGACAGATTTCACCTATGTGAGCATAAAAGTGGGGCCGCTTTCTACAAGAACAAGGCTTATTCTCAAATATGCTCATGAAAACTAGGATAAGCATAAGGCCGTAATGTGCTGGCTATTAAAGCTCATGTCAACACCTAGATTATTATGTGTGAGCAGTAATACTTTATTTCCCATAAGCAGTCATAGTTCAAGTCTGAGACCACTACTAACTCTGGAGTAAAGGTTGCTGTTTCACTAATGAAAGTTCAATGCAGAGCACACCTTCATGATGCATACTAGTCTATCTTTGTTTGGTAATCTCTCTTGTCCTTGTTAATATTAAAATGAGTGGGGGATTGTTGGACCATTTTAATATCTTTTATTTATATATATATATATATATATTGTTCATGAATCTTCTTTTATCTTGTTCATGGATCTCATCTGGTTCATGAATGGAGATTCATTGTTTTGGTGACCTTTTGTCTTGTTCATAAATGGAGATTAATTGGAGTTCATGAACTTGGTGGTGAGTTAATTTTTTGGAGACTCCCCATTTTCTCTAGGTTCATGGTCATTATTATTTTTTGGTGTATTTTGTAAAGTCCTAGTGGCCTATAAATAGTTCCTCACATCTACTCTTTTCTACACCAACACACTAACTATTGTTTATACAAGAGAGATTACTAGCAAAGAAGTATGTTTTTCTTGGTGGAGCTTTGGGTTTACCATCTTGTGCAGAGTTGGCTTGAACCATACGACAAGTGGTCGGGTTGTTGTATCCTAGAGGGGACAAGTCATAGTTTTGTGACTGCTGCATCGGTATTTGGGTTCTTTCTACTGTAGTGGGATTGATCTCCTTAAAGAAAATGAGATATCCGTGCATTAGCCTGATCTATTTGTATCTCATTTTCTTTGCATTATTTATCAATAAAATATAATTTTTTCTGGTATTGTCACCAACACAATTCAAACCCAAGATCAAATATGCATATCATATGATGCAGTGGGATTGCTGGATCTTAATAAAACCATGATTTTGGCTGGGAGTTACCATGGGGACTATGGAGTAAGACAGTATTATATCAGTGAGAGAGAGAGTTATAGTCTTTTTGCAATTTCCAATAAAATAGTTATTTTAGTTCAATTTACGTAGGGGTAAAGTGTTCCAAGGTGAAACCACATGGGATAGAGTGGATTTTTCTTAATGATAAATTACAATTCATCAATCCCCAAAAATGCAGTGTACCATCATTGATTATTACCTAATACACTATTACATACTGCAATTAATCAGCTGAATAATCCAAGCAATTCAACGCAAGGTCAAAAGAACCCATTTGGTTTCTCTACTAGGTTTTGAAAATAAAGACATAATCAATATGGTTTTTCAATCTTCAAAACTCCATAGGACTAGTATCCATATGAATACACATATATATGCATATATATAAAAAGTAGGAATCAAAATCCAAAGTAGCATCAAGATATCATCAAAATGTGAAAAACCCAATATAGTACCTTGTAAAGGTGAGAGAATTGAGATGAGAACGAGATTGCCTAAGACCTCCACCAAACCCACTAATCTGGGACGGGACAAGAGTTGATGAACTCCACGAAGTTGTTGCCATTCTCACAAGAATTGGTGGGTGAGGCGTTAACTGTTAGGTAGTGAGAGAAAGTTTGGTGCTTTTGTTTTTCGTCTCTCTAGTCTCTTCCTGTGACCAAAATTTCAACCCCTAAATAAATAATAATAATGATGATGAAATTATTTAGTGATAAATTATTGTTTTGAAAAATATTTTTTTCTATTTGTATCCTATTGCTGCTAGATCGTCAGACTACCGTTGGAAAATGGTCAAAAAAAGTCACCGAAAGTTCGCCGTAAAGTTGATGACGGGCAACTGTTGGTGGTGGTAATTTGGACATATAATTTGGACATATAGATAGATTAAATGGACAAATAGACATATCAATTGAATATATAAATGACATATAAACAAATATGACGATGATACGTGAACAAATATATAGACAGATAGATTATATTTGAATAAATAAGTGATGTTGACAATAACATATAGATAGATAGATAAGAACAATATGGTCAAACTATTCCAAAAGTTCTAAAATTTGACTTATGACCTCAGTTTCCATAAATTACAAATGTCTCCAGAGATTTGTCAAAAATACAAATTCTCTCTTTATATTCTGGAAATTACAAATGTCTTATTATGAGAATTTATCCTTCAATTCAACTGACCTAACATAAAAAAAAATAAAAATAAAAAATAAAAAATACTTAACAGAAAATATTTGCGATCCCTAAAAAAGTCCCTTAATTTAAGTCACAATGATATGGCATGATAAGTGTAAATTTTTGATTTGCCACACACTTAACTATATTGAACCTAACTCTATTGCTACATTATTGTGGATAAATTATTGTGAATATTTAGCATTTCTCATTACCCAAATATCCTCTAGTAGCAAAAAGAAAATTATTATACTAGTTTCATTTGAATCCACAACTCACCAAATCATTCTCTTCATGCCATTATGATAGTCTTCAACTCTCTCCGGCGACACATCAAATATTTATAGACAATAATTGTAATAGTGTTAATTGAGAGTGGGAGAGAATAGTGTTACTAATTGAGAAAAAATGAGGAATAATGAAGGTAGAGTAGGACAAATATAAAATAAAATAAAATTTTTAACTTCATAAAAGTTAATATAAGTATTTAAAATAAAAATTGTTGCTTATATCATAGATTTTGTTAGTTAAAGGTTGATTAACGAGCCACTGGGGGTGGTGGCCTAGTGGAGAATGCATCCCTCTCCACAGGTGTGGCCCAGGTTCGAATCCTGGAGGAGCAAAAAATGATTGCTTTGTAGGTGGCTTTTTTTGGAGACCTCTCACTGTATTCTGATCGAAACCTGGGCTCGTCAGTACTGTTTGGATTCCTTCCTATGGGTTGAGCCAAATCAGATGGGCAACCGGTTATCCTGGGTCCATGGATGCCGTGATAACACTTCAGAGTATCATTTTTTCATGTTCAAAAAATAAATAAATAAAATAAAGGTTGATTAACGAAAAATGCCATTTGTTATATGATTAAAAATCTCAAGAGATTGAATGTAATTTCCCGAATGTGATGGAATAATCTATATTTTTAATAAACAAAAGGTATATTTTTAATTTGCCAAATTTTTATTTTATTTTTTATTATGCAGAAAAGGAACATTTTCATTTACTTAAATTTATATTAAACTTAGATTTAATTTTTTTTTTTTTATAAATATCCTTCACTCATGGACTCAATTTATACCAATTAAAATTTTACTCAAATTTTTCCTTTAAATCAAAGAGACTCAAATGTTTAACTAAAATTTTCAAGACTGTTGTGTGACTCAAATTTATAAATTTGAATAAAATTTTGAGGAAAAGCTAAAGATTGCCTGATGTGAGCTTTTTTATAAACATCAAATGTTATCTCTCTATTTATTAATGAATATGGTAATAAAAAAATAGAATAAAGTAATAAAAAAGTGTTTAAGACTCTTAAAAAGGTTTTTTAAATTTGATTCACAATGAAATGATATGATAAGTGCCAACTTTTGATTTGTCACATACCCAATTATATAATGCCTAACTTTCTTGTTGCATCATTATGGGTGAGTTTGTGGAAAATTATTAGTTAGTCTTGGGACAACACGTTGCCATTCCCCACACCAATCATAATTTACCATATCTCCCAAGTTCTTCAATTACCTAACACAAATTCGTGGATTCCACTTCCTCCACCAATCACAACACCATTAGGGCACCACGTGACGATGTCCCAAAATCAACCAATAACTTCTCGAGTTTGTAATATTTCTCTAAAATAATTACATGACTTTGTAATTGAATGGACATGCTTAAACTATTGACTCCATTGAAAATTTTTATTTGAGTAATGTATGGTGCTGTTTGATAATATTTATAATTTATTTTTTTTAGTTTATGAAAAATATTAAATATAATTGAATTAATTTTGATTGAAAACGAAAATAAAAATATATTTGGTATACAAAATATATTTGGTATACAAGATTTTTAATAATATATTTTGAAAACATGTGAAAATAGGTGATTATAGAAGGAGGTTGTTGACAATTAAAAATCATAGCTAGAGGTAGTTGTTGGCCATAAGAGGTGGTTGGTGGTAACCGGAGGTAGTTGTTGGCTACAAAAATAGTGGGCGAAAGTGATTGTCGATAGTAAAAAAATGATGGCTGGTTGGTCGCCTAAAGTAATAACTAAAAGTGATTTTCAACCAGAGTTGGTGGCCAAATGTGATTATTAGGAGATAATGGCTGGAAGTGATTAACAGTGAAGTTTATTAATAATGTAGCTCGTAGAGATGAATAATAGTTGGTTGTCTGAAAAAAAAAAAAAAAAAAAAAAAAAAAAAAAAAAAAAAAAAAAAAAAAAAAGTAGCTGGAAAAGAAGAAAAAATAAATTAAAATAAATAAGTGAAACTATATATATATATTTTTTTTGTGTTTAGTAAATTTTGTGAACTATTTATAACTTTTTAAAACCAATACAAAACAAGTTTTGTTTATAATTTTTAAAAATTCTATAAAAATAAATAAAAAATTGTTGATATAAACTTACCAAATATTTACTTATAATTGTTTCTGTTAATTGATGTGACAGTTGTTATATTATTATAGGGCAAATTACAAACATCCCCTCGAGGTTTGGTAAAAATACAGATTTTCCCCTGAGGTTTGAGAAATTACAAATTGCCCCTTAAGGGTCAAATTTTCATAACAAATTAGGGAAAATTATGGGGGAATCTGTATGAAAATAAAAACCTCAGGGGACAATTTGTTATGAAAATATAAACCTCAGGGAGCGGGATGTAATTTCTCAAAGCTCAGGGAGAAATCTGTATTTTCACCAAACCTCGAGGGGGGTGTTTGTAATTTGCCCATTATTATAAGATGCTATTGTTAAAATTTTAATTTTAATTAGTGCTTAAAAAATGGCATTTTAAAAAACTTTATATACAATTTATTATTAGAAGCATACGAGAGCTCCATTTTTTAAACTTTTAGATTAATGGGTTCAAATTTAAATCTTTTTGAATTAAAAGAACATTAATATTTTTAAAGGGATATTTATTTATTTAAAACTTACTTACTTATCTAAATATTACTTATTTATATACGTATCACTTGTCTGTTTAATTATTTGTCCAAATGTCATTTCTTTATAATCTTATATTACTTGTCTATTTGCCTTTGTGTTCACTCATTTCCACGAATCGCTAACTATCAGGTGATCACCAGTGATTGTTCGACGATTTTTCAAACTCATGTTGTTTTATAACCAAATTTAAAAAAATAAAAAATCAAATAACAAATAAAAATCAAATCAAATAACATATGACAATAGTGGAGTTTTCACCAATATATATAGTTATCTTGGTAATAAAAAAAAAGAAATCAATACTAATGTCCCCATAATTTATAAACCCTAAAATATATCCATTGGTAAACCATACTGCAGTGTGAATGAAGGACATAAGAATGAGATGAAGGGCAAATCTGCAATTTGAGCTTTGAATAGAGGGAGATTAATCAAGTTCTTGGTGGACAACACAGCTCTCATGTGGCTGTGGTGTTAGTATTCTTGCCAGAACCGTAAAATCGAATCAAAATGTAAAGACCCAGCTCACTGATCTCATCACTGGTTTTGAATTCTATCCTTTTTCTTCCATTTCCATTTCGTTGGTGTGATTTGATTTGGATCATATGTTTTTTCTATGAGAAAACTTGTCATTGTTTGTGTATTTTGTTAAATTGGATTACTTGTTGGCTATGTTTTTCCCATGCTAATTCATGGAATGAAGTGAACTGTCCAAAGTGACCAAATGTTTGGGGTTTGGGATTTGGGCATTTCTGGATACCGGAATAACTTGTAATTTGGGGGCTAGATGTATATATACATATATACTAGTGGTAGGTGCAAATACTATGCGATTATAATTTTAAATTTAAGTTTTTGGACAGATGAATGAGGTAAATTCATTTGCAATTTTAGGCAGTTTGATGAATGAAAAAAACCATTTAGTGGTTATTGAATGTGGCAATTATTAGATGTGAAGGGCATTCTTTTTTTATTTTTTTAGAAAGTGACAATGTTCACATAGAGATGTGTTTCTATGAAGGTAGAATTCCTCATATTGCTATAATTGCTAGTAATGTTTCTTATGAACTGGGATATTTTCATCTAGCGTTACTTATGATTACAAGTTTTGAGACTAGGTGTTATTTGATTGGCGAAAATTCAGATACTGTGTTGGAAATCTTGGTAGTGATTGGACTTCAACGTCATGACATTAGGTGACCTACCTGAATCTTTTTTCTCTGTTATACTCTATCAAGGGCCATATGCTCGCTTAAATTAAGTAAATTCTTATCCTTATTTACTACACTAGCCCATGTCAAAGTAGGTCTTTCCCTCCTCCCTAGCGTTTCCATTAACTGTGATCCTATCAAACATCCTCGTTGTTGCCTTTATCGGTCTTCATTATATACGACAAAACCATTATAATTTGTTCCCTCTCAACTTATGTTCAGTTGGTGCTACTTTTACCATTTCACAAACAAATTTATTTCTGATTCTACCTTTCATGGTCTTACCACATATTCACCTCAACATTTTCATCTCAGTTACATTCATTTTCCTTATGTGTTATTTCTTAGTTTGTTAACATTTGTCTCATGATGCACTGCTGACCTTATAACTGCTCTATAATTTTTTTTCCAATTATGTTGGTATACTTCTATCACTTAATATGTCAGAAGTATTCCTCCACTCTAACCAACCCACTTTAGTTTATGGGCCACATCATCTCCAATCTCTCAATCCTTATTAATAATTGATCTAGATAATGAAATTGTTTACTCTTAAGTATCTCTTGGTTTTCAATTTTCACTTTTCCTCGTTATTAGAAATCAAAGATAATAAATTATCTTAAAAGTGTTAATTTCTTAGCCAGCTCAATTGTAAAAATTTTCATTGTTCTATTGTTTGCTGTCAAATGTTCTCATTTTTATTTTTATTTTTGTTTTGCATAGTTTGTTCTTATATTTATTTTTGTTACCTTGCTGGCTCAGTCACTTACATGTTTTGTGCCCTATTCTTTCTTGTAGTTTGTTATCTATTTTCCTAAGATTGCACTAGAAACTGTAAGATTTCTTTACTGGGTGAAAGGACAAAACAAGCAGACCTAAACACACGAATGAGGGAGTAATTGGAAAATTGAGAAAACAGAGCCTCGTAAGGAGATCAACCAGAGAGAAGGAGAGTAGGCATACAGTTAAGAAGAAAAGCAGCAATAAGAACTGCTTCACACCAAGATGAGAGGCAGAGAGAAGGAGAAAATAGCTGTTTCAAGGAGATGACGGTATTTACGCTCAGCTTGACCATTTTGGACAGGTGTATTAGTACAAGAAGTTTGGTGAATGGTACCCAAATTTGTCAAATATTCACAGAAGCTAGTTTTAAAATTTTCTCCACCCAATTCAGACTGTAACAATTTAATAGTAGACCCAAACTGTAGTGACCATAAACTGAAAATTATGGTATATCTGGTAGAAGGCAGATTTATGAGTCATAAGGTAAATCCAAGTGTAATAGGTGCAGTCATCAACAAATGAAATATAGTATGTAGGACCCCCTTTAGTGAGAATAGGAAAAGGACCCCAGACATCAGTATGAACTATAGAAAACGGTGTATCAAATATAGAAGTACTTTTACGAAAAGGTAAGGTTGTCATTTTGGCAAGTTGAGTAGGAAAAACTTTACCCAATATACTTGACTGAGTTAAAGACCATAAGTGGTCAACAAACAAATGCTCTAATCTGGAATGCTACAAATAGAAAGGACTTGATAGAGAATCTAACTGAAAGAAAAAAAGGCAGTTGAAAAAGTAGTCATAGGCAGATGCAGGCTCTTCACCACATAGAGGTCTCCAACTTTATGGCCAGTCCCAATCTGCTGCTTGGACATCCGATCCTGCATAGAGCAGATAGAAGAAGAAAAGATAACATTAAAACTAGAGGCATTAAGCTGACTGATAGATAATAAATTGACAGATAACTGAGGAATATATAAGACAGATGGAATAGAGACATCATACATAACATATGATGACCCAACAGATATAACAAATATACCAGACCCATTAGCAACATTAACAGTGATAGGAAAGGGAGGGGGAGTACAATTTTGAAGTAAGGAGAGATGGACAGTCATATGATGAGAGGAACCAGAGTAAAAAATCTAGATAGACGAAGAGATACCTGAAGAAGACCCAAGCAAATTTGAATAAGTAGAGGAAACAACGGAGGCAGATAAGAATGGTTGAGAGGTAGACAGTATATGCTGAAGTTGACCAATCTGAGCACTTAAGGAAGCCAAGTCAAGATCAAGAGCCAAAACAGGAGCAATATAAGTGGTGGGAGGCCGAAGCGTACTTTGAAAAGGAGCACGGAACTAAGTCTAAGATTGCTGAGAAGACGAGGCAGGTAGACGTCCCCTCTTGGGATAGTGATATTTCCAATGGCTTCTCTGATGGCAGTAAGCACACTCATCTAAAGCCAGTAGCCTATTTTTGGGCCTAGCCATTTTATTATCCGTCATTGTAATGAACTAGCAAGAACAATAGAAAAGATCCAAAGAAAGGAGAGCCAATACGCAAATAGGGATATCCACTGGGGTCAAAGAATAATAAGCACTAAATTACCAAGTGTATAGCGATCCCGGGTTTTACCTCTTGTTGTACAGTGATCCGGACTTGGTTCTGTGGATGTTAGCAACGGTTTATATCTTGTTTACGTCCTTTCATACTTTGTATTTGAGTTATGGGATGTGTTGGGCAGGTTTGTTACAGGTTGGTTGTGTTTGGGAGCAAATGGTTGCTGCCCAGAATTTTGGTCCTTCACTCGAGCCAGGGTTCCTTTGCTCGAGCGAGAGTTGAGTTTTGTGTCTGGTGGCTCGAGCCAGGGTTTCTTCGCTCGAGCGTGAAACTGCGTCTGGTTCCAGACCTGAAAGCTACATTTCTTGGCTCGAGCGAACTGGTTTTTCTTCGCTCGAGCGAGCGTTCTGTCGCTCGAGCGTGCGTCTAGTTACAGACCTGAGGGTTTGAATTGTTGGCTCGAGCGAGGTGTCCTTCGCTCGAGCTAGGTGAGTTTCTTGTGTCAGATCGCTCGAACGACCAAGTCTTCGCTCGAGTGAGCCTGTTGTATATCAGTAGGCAGCAGCGGGAAAAACATCACTTTTTCATCTTCTTTCATTTTGTAAACCCTAGATCCGACTCTCTCTCTCTCTCTCTCTATACTTGTCTTCTCTCCAAGGTTTGATCTATCTAGAGTGAGTTTCTACCCTTAGTCCTTTGTTAAAAAGATAGAGTGGGATGAGGGCTTCGTTTTAATCTGAAAAACTTGGGATTTGGAGCACGTTGGTCTTTGGTTTTCATCTCCGTTTGAGCTCAAACTTTGAGGTAGGGATATCCTACTCCTTCTCATGAGCTTTGTCTTTGAATTTTAGCATTTTGATATGTTAGAGATTGTTAGGTAAAATTTGAGAAAGTATGGGCCTTTGTGTAATTTTACAAAAGTTGGGGTTTCGTTTATATAAACCTATTTGCATGTTTGGCATAGAAAAATGAGATAAATGTTGGGTTATTGATGGAAATGGAACCTTAGGGTTGTTATGTAACTTATGGGAAAAAGCCCTAATTACATAGATAAATTAATTTGTGTAATTAATTTAGAGAAATGAGGAATTAAATTGAAAATGTTAAAATTGGAAACGTGGGGGATTAAAGGGTGTAGTTGGATAATTTATCGCTCACCTAGTTGAAATGTTGATTATATATCCATTTGGTGCATTTAATTTCTGTTTAGAAATAACTGCTTTGGGCTATCGGTGGAAGATAGTCTTAATTGTTGTAGACAATGCATGATGATTAGGCAAACTAAAACTAATCAATTGAGTATGCTATTGAATATAGCGGTTGGAATAATACATTAACTTTTGTATTGATTGACTGTGTATATGGCCTATGTTTATATACATTGTGTTGTGTGGGAGAAGATAGGGGATGTACTCCACGGTTTAGGGGAAGATAGGGGATGGACCTCTAAATCGGATTCTGTGTGACATTGATACAGCACTACAATGTGTATCAAGTTTTGATTATGGAAGTGTTTGAATTGATTTGATATAGCACTAAAATGTATATCGTTATCAATTGTGAAGTATAGAAGTGTTTCTATGTTATATTGATACAGTACTAAAATGTGTATCATTCAGGAAGTATGGAAGTGGTTTGTATGTTATTGATACAGCATTAAAATGTGTATCCATCATGAATTTCGAAAGTGTTTTAAAGATAAGTTAAAATCTCATTAAGTTATTTGGCCAGGTTTTGAGCTGTGTTTCCAAACTCAAAGTTGAAAAAGAAATGGAAATGAAGTGTATCATGGACATGATTGTCATGAAACTGAAATGTGATACAAGATTGGATGTATTAAGTGTTGACCATCTATCAATTGCTAATCTTTCAGTCATTGTTTATGGTTGGTTTAGTGTATTTCTACTGGGCTGTGGCTCACCTTATATGGGACATCATTTTCAGGTACAGGTAGCATGCCACCTCCAAGGACATAGCTTGGGAGGCTAGAGGCAGGCAGTTTTTTTTTTTTTTTTGTTATCTTTTGATGTAATACATGTAAATTCAAACCAAGGGCTTAATGTGTATTTAAGTTAGCACCCTCTTTTTGTAACCAAGTGTTAACTTGGAAAGCTGTAAGCCCGTAGGGCATTTGCTTTTGTTGTTAACATGTATTATTTTTTGTAATGAACTACTCTGATGAATGGAAAGGTGTTTATTTCTTATATTGTTGCATGTCAAGAATGATGGGTTTTATGTATTTTTTTGAGGGCGTGACAACTTGGTATCAGAGCGTACCGGGTTTGAATACTTTGGGTACGTGGGAAGTGATTAGTATCACAATGGGTTTGTCTTGCTTGTTAGAGACCTATGTGTGACATTATATGTTTATTTGATAACATGTTTATGTGACTATGTGGGTATGGGATTTAGTTTCTAGGATGTTGATTGGACCCTTGAGTTTCTGTGAGTCTTATTGGAAAAGCACTTGATCAATGCTGTTTCTAACCGGAACTCTAGTAACGCCTCGGGACTATCATTATCCGGAAATGAAATTCGTAAGTGTTTATGTGCTTATGTGGAGTGAATTACAGTTGTCCATGTATTAGGACGCGAGTGTTTAGTTTTGGCACATTTAAGACTGTGCTAATGTTCTTCGTTACCTTTATTAGGATGTCAGGTCGAGGAAGAGGTGGTAGACGTGGCAGGCGTGGTAGGCAGGAGATGCCTTTACCGGATGGTATTCCGACACAGCAGGAGGGGGTTGGCCAGGCCAATGTGGCTGAGCCAGCAAGTCAGGAGGCTATGGGCGCTTTAGCCCGAGGGATAGCCGATGCTTTGAGGGAGTCTATGGGTATTCTCAGAGCTGAGAATCCAGTATAGGCTCCAGTGCAAGCCTAGGTTGTTGAGGCAGGGCCTTCCTTCTTGAAAATGGAGTTCTTCCAGTCTAACCCGGACGAGTTTATTGGGGATCCGAAGGAGCCACTAAAGGCTGACGAGTGGTTAGAGAAAATGAGTAAGACGTTCGAGATGCTTGGCATCGAGGACGGAGCGTTGAAAGTGACCTTGGCATCCTTCCAGCTTAAAGGGGGTGCGGGTCAGTGGTGGAAATACATGAGGGGCCGTATTGCTGGCACGTGGGAGGCTTTTGTGGAGGCTTTTCAGGAGAAGTACTTATCTCCAACAGTCAGGGAGAAGTTGAGAGACCAGTTCTGTCAGCTTTTGCAGTTGAGTTCTTCAGTAGCCGAGTATGAGGCTGCTTTTACTAGCCTGTCTAGGTTCGCACCTGAACTTGTGGCGTCCAAGGAGCGCCGCTGTATCGAGTTCGGGAAGAGGTTGAGGCGTGGCCTCAAGATGAAAATTAGAGGTTCGATGATCCAAGACTATGGGCGTTTGGTTGATGCTGCAGCCCATATGGAGATCATGATGCAGGAGGAGGAGGGACAGAGAGGCTCCAAGAGGAGCCAGGATGGTCAGGGAGATGGCAGGAGACAGAGGGGTGCTAACCCTCAGCAGTCTCAGGGTGGTGTTGCTAGATCGACCTTTCCAGTGCCGAGTGCAGGCTCGGGGATGGGCAATCAGGGAGAGTTCACCTGTTACAAGTGTGGTCAGCTGGGCCACAAGGCTTCGGTTTGCCCACAGAGGGGAGGAGGTCAGAGAGCTGCTTCATCTTCAGCTAGACCGCAGAGCCAGAGTCAAGGCAGTGGCCAGCCCTTGTCTTGTTATCAGTGTGGTCAGCCTGGGCACCTGAAGAGGTTCTGTCCATAGTTGAGTGCCACTTCGGGAGCGTCTGGTTCTAGGCAGATGCAGAGTTTTCAGCCAGCTCAGTCTGTGTAGGCCTCGAAAGCCAATCCGGGAGCTTCGTCGTCCCAGTCTGTGCAGCAGTCGTATGCTCCGAGGGGTGAGCAGATGGATCAGGGGCCTACAGGGCGCGTGTATGCTGTTACCGCATAGGGTCTTGTACCTGCTCCATCGGTTGTGAGAGGTACCTTCTTATTTTGTAACTCGGTTACTAGTGTTTTGATCGATATGGGTGCATCTCATTCTTTTGTATCTGCTGCATTTGCATCTGTTTTGGGATTGGAGTTGGCACAATTAGCATCTCCTATTTGTGTAGTGTCACCTATTGGGGGTGAGTTGGTTTTGAAACAAGGCTGTAGGGGTTGTGATATAGAGGTCGCCGATCGTCGGCTTCCGTTTCCTTTTGTAGTGATGCCCATGATGGGATTTGATGTTATTTTGGGTATGGACTGGCTATCGTCATACCGAGCTGTTATTGACTGCTACCGCCAGAGGGTCACAATTTGTACCTTGAGCGGGGAGTGTTTTCATTTTCTGGGGGATCAGGTTGGTAGTGTGTTACCACCGATGTATGATCCGCGAGGGTGGAGTGAGCTTAATGGTCTACTTGCTAGCTTTTTGAGTGGTGAGTGTGGTGAGACCCAGACTATGTTGTCGAGAGTGGTTTCTGAGTACTCGGACGTCTTTCCCGAGGATCTTGTTAGTTTACCACCTCATCGAGAGATTGAGTTCTCTATTGATCTAGTGCCCAGTACGGCGCCAATTTCTATGGCACCTTATCGTTTTGCCCCAGCCGAGTTAGTTGAATTGAAGATTCAGCTCCAAGAGTTGTTGGATAAGGGCTTTATTCGCCCAAGTGTTTCGCCGTGGGGAGCACCAGCCCTCTTTGCTAAAAGGAAAGATCGTGCCTTGAGACTGTGTATCGACTACCGGAAGTTGAATCGGGCTACGGTCAAGAATAAGTACCCTATGCCCCGTATTGATGATTTGTTTGACCAGTTGAAGGGTTCCCGTTGTTTCTCTAAGATAGATTTGAGATCGGGTTACCACCAGTTGAGGGTCAGGGAGGAGGATATTCCGAAGACGGCATTCCGTACGCGGTATGGCCATTATAAGTTTTTGGTGATGCCATTTGGGCTCACCAATGCACCGGCAGTCTTTATGGATTTGATGAACTGGATATTCTGGGAATTCTTAGATCGCTTTGTGGTCGTTTTTGTGGACGACATTCTTATCTATTCACCTTCAGAGGAGGAGCACGAGGAACACTTGAGAGTGGTGCTCGAGTTACTTAGAACCCATAGGCTGTATGCCAAGTTTGGGAAGTGTGAGTTCTGGCTAGGAGAAGTCAAGTTCTTAGGCCATGTGGTTTCTGGGGAAGGGGTGTCTGTTGATACATCCAAGATTGAGGCAGTGCAAGATTGGGCACAGCCTAAGAGTGTGTTTGAGATTCACAGTTTTCTGGGGTTAGCTGGGTACTATCGGCGATTTGTGAAGGATTTCTCCAGGTTTGCTTCGCCGTTGACTAGACTAACTCGGAAGGGAGTCAAATTTGTATGGAGTGAGACTTGTGAAAAGTCGTTCCAAGAGCTGAAAGGTAGATTGACCACCGCTCCGGTCTTAATTATCCCGGAGAGAGGGTTGGGTTATGCAGTCTATTGTGATGCCTCACCAGAGGGTTTGGGTTGTGTGTTGATTCAAGAGGGAAAAGTGGTTGCCTATGGCTCACGTCAGTTGAAAATACACGAGAAGAATTACCCTACACATGACCTAGAGCTAGCAGCAGTGATCTTTGCCTTGAAAGTCTGGAGGCACTACCTTTATGGTGAGAGATTCGAGGTGTTCTCGGACCATAAGAGTCTGAAATATCTGTTTACACAGAAAGACTTGAACTTTAGGCAGAGGAGATGGATGGAGTTTATTGAGGATTACGACTTCGAGTTGCACTATTATTCGGGGAAGGCCAATGTTGTGGCTGATGCCCTTAGTAGGAAATCCATTAGTGATGTAGCTTGTATAGCCATCTGGGAGTGGGAGATGTTAAGTGCGCTTGGCGAGTTTGATTTGCTTTTGGGCGAATCCGTTGAGGCTGCGGCCTTGTTTTCTATTGTTGCTCAACCTACACTTATGACTCGAGTGTTAGAGGCACAGAGAGGTGACCTTGAGGTAGAATCCCTCCGAGAGAAGATCTCCAGTGGGAAGGTTGAGAAGGGTTTGACGGTGTATCCCGACCAGAGTGTGAGATACCGAGACCGTTTGTTTGTGCCGGAGTCTTGCCGAGAGAAAGTACTCCGAGAGTTTCATCATTCACGCCTTGCGGTGCATCCAGGAGGCACTAAGATGTATTGGGATTTGGGTCGCCAGTTTTGTTGGCGGGGTATGAAGAGAGATGTGGCAGTTTTCGTGTCTAAGTGTCTTACTTGTCAGCAAGTGAAGGCCGAACATCAGAGGCCAGCGGGTTTGTTACAACCCTTGCCTATTGCCGAGTGGAAGTGGGAGCATGTCACTATGGACTTTGTTGTAGGTCTTCCGAGGACTCAGCGGGGTAGTGATGCTATTTGGGTAGTTGTAGACCGGTTGACTAAGTTGGCGCACTTCATTCCTATGCGCGTGAGAGATTCGGTAGATCATCTTGCCGACTTGTATATTCGGGACATAGTGAGGTTGCACGGGGTTCCAGTGGCGATCGTCTCAGATAGAGACCCTCGTTTTACTGCTAGGTTGTGGCAGAGTTTGCAGAATGCCTTGGGTACTAAGTTGACATTTAGTACGGCTTATCATCCTCAGACTGACGGGCAATCCGAGCGTACTATTCAGATCCTTGAGGATATGCTTCGGGGTTGTGTCCTTGATTTTAGTGGGACGTGGGAGAGGCACTTGCCTTTGGTGGAGTTTGCCTACAACAACAGTTTCCAGTCTAGTATCGGTATGGCACCGTTTGAGGCCTTGTATGGCCGACCGTGTAGGTCTCCAGTTTGTTGGGCCGAGGTGGGTGATGCACCTTTGTTAGGTCCAGAGTTGGTGAGGGAAACGACGGAGAAAGTTGAGCTTATCCGTAGAAGGCTTGTTACAGCCCAGAGTCGTCAGAAATCTTATGCCGACCATAGGAGGCGACCTTTGGTATTTGAGGTGGGTGACCATGTCTTTCTAAAGATATCACCTAGGCGGGGATTGATGAGGTTTGGGAAGAGTAGGAAGTTGTCCCCTCGGTTTATTGGCCCTTTTGAGATCCTTGAGAGGATTGGCGAGATTGCCTATCGTTTAGCTTTGCCGCCGCAGTTGTCCGGAGTTCATGACGTGTTTCATGTGAGTATGCTTCGGAAGTATGAGCCAGATCCATCGCATGTACTGGATTGGACCGACTTAGAGGTAGATGAGGATGCCTCGTATGAGGAGAGACCGGTTCAGGTCTTGGATAGGCGGGATCAAGTCTTGCGAGGCAAGACCATTCTTTTGGTAAAAGTCTTGTGGAAACATCACGGAGTGGAGGAAGCCACTTGGGAACGTGAGTTAGAGGTCCGAGAGAAATATCCGGATCTATTTGTGGATGTTTGAGTATATGTTGTGTATTTTGTTGTATTATTGGACCTTAAGAGTATTGAATATATCTAAGGTTGTAAAACATGGTATATGTTTTGGTTTAATGGAAGTATTTTGAAACTTGTCTCGAAATGGAAGTTTAATGTAACATTGCATATGTTGATTATATTGTAGACATGGAATTATATCATGAAAAATGAATATGATATGGAAATGGGAATCATGTATATTGTAAACTGCTGAAATGGAAAGGAAATGCATGTCGAAATGTATATGTTGTGAAATGCGTCTTGACAAGAGATGGAAAGACCGGGATGGGTCAAGTTATTGAATGTTGAATGTAACATTGTTTAAAATGGAGAAAAACTTGTTCTTTTGAAAACTTGCACTTAATTTCGGGGACCAAATTCTTTAAGGGGGGAGGTTATAACGATCCCGGGTTTTACCCCTTGTTGTACAGTGATCCGGACTTGGTTCCGTGGATGTTAGCAGCGGTTTATATCTTGTTTAGGTCCTTTCATACTTTGTATTTGAGTTATGGGATGTGTTGGGCAGGTTTGTTACAGGTTGGTTGTGTTTGGATGCAAATGGTTGTTGCCCAGAATTTTGGTCATTCACTCGAGCCAGGGTTCCTTCGCTCGAGCGAGAGTTGAGTTTTGTGTCTGGTGGCTCGAGCCAGGGTTTCTTCGCTCGAGCGTGAAACTGCGTCTGGTTCCAGACCTGAGAGCTGCATTTCTTAGCTCAAGCGAGCTTTTCTTCGCTCGAGCGAACTGGTTTTTCTTCGCTCGAGCGAACGTTCTGTCGCTCAAGCGTGCGTCTGGTTACAGACCTGAGGGTTTGAATTGTTGGCTCGAGCGAGGTGTCCTTCGCTCGAGCTAGGTGAGTTTCTTGTGTCTAATCGCTCTAGCGACCAAGTCTTCGCTCGAGCGAGCCTGTTGTATATCAGTAGGCAGCAGCGGGGAAAACATCACTTTTTCATCTTCTTTTATTTTGCAAACCCTAGATCCAACTCTCTCTCTCTCTCTATACTTGCCTTCTCTCCAAGGTTTGATCTATCTAGAGTGAGTTTCTACCCTTAGTCCTTTGTTAAAAAGATAGAGTGGGTTGAGGGCTTCGTTTTAATCTGAAAAACTTAGGATTTGGAGCATGTTGGTCTTTGGTCTTCATCTCCGTTTGAGCTCAAACTTCGAGGTAGGGATATCCTACTCCTTCTCATGAGCTTTGTCTTTGAATTTTAGCATTTTGATATGTTGGGGATTGTTAGGTAAAATTTGAGAAAGTTTGGGCCTTTGTGTAATTTTACAAAAGTTGGGGTTTCGTTTATATAAACCTATTTGCATGTTTGGCATAGAAAAATGAGATAAATGTTGGGTTATTGATGGAAATGGAACCTTAGGATTGTTATGTAACTTATGGGAAAAAACCCTAATTACATAGATAAATTAATTTGTGTAATTAATTTAAAGAAATGAGGAATTAAATTGAAAATGTTGAAATTGGAAACGTGGAGGATTAAAGGGTGTAGTTGGATAATTTATCGCTCACCTAGTTGAAATGTTGATTATATATCCATTTGGTACATTTAATTTCTATTTAGAAATAACTACTTTGGGCTATTGGTGGAGGATAGTCTTGATTGTTGTAGACAATGCATGATGATTAGGCAAACTAAAACTAATCAATTGAGTATGCTATTGAATATAGCGGTTGGAATAATACATTAACTTTTGTATTGATTGACTGTGTATATGGCCTATGTTTATATACATTGTGTTGTGTGGGAGAAGATAGGGGATGTACTCCACGGTTTAGGGGAAGATAGGGGATGGACCTCTAAATCGGATTCTGTGTGACATTGATACAGCACTACAATGTGTATCAAGTTTTGATTATGGAAGTGTTTGAATTGATTTGATATAGCACTAAAATGTATATCGTTATCAATTGTGAAGTATAAAAGTGTTTCTATGTTATATTGATACAGTACTAAAATGTATATCATTCAGGAAGTATGAAAGTGGTTTGTGTGTTATTGATACAGCATTAAAATGTGTATCCATCATGAATTTCGAAAGTGTTTTAAAGATAATTTAAAATCTCATTAAGTTATTTGGCCAGGTTTTGAGCTGTGTTTCCAAACTCAAAGTTGAAAAAGAAATGGAAATGAAGTGTATCATGGACATGATTGTCATGAAACTGAAATGTGATACAAGATTGGATGTATTAAGTGTTGACCATCTATCAATTGCTAATCTTTCAGTCATCATTTTCAGGTACAGGTAGCATGCCACCTCCAAGGACATAGCTTGGGAGGCTAGAGGCAAGCAATTTTTTTTTTTTTTGTTATCTTTTGATGTAATACATGTAAATTCAAGCCAAGGGTTTAATGTGTATTTAAGTTAGCACCCTCTTTTTGTAACCAAGTGTTAACTTGGAAAGCTATAAGCCCGTAGGGCCTTTGCTTTTGTTGTTAACATGTATTATTTTTTGTAATGAGCTACTCTGATGAATGGAAAGGTGTTTATTTCTTATATTGTTGCATGTCAAGAATGATGGGTTTTATGTATTTTTTTGAGGGCGTGACAAAGTGAATAACACCTCAGATAAGGAACCGGATGATAATACCTCATATGGGTCAAATATCCAAACCCAGTTCAGAAAGACAATCTTCGCAATGTGAAGCTGAGCCAGAGAGACGATAGTGAATCAAAGCAAGAGAGTGACCAACCAGACGAAGCCCCCACACACAGTCGTGATCCACGACTTACAATCCATGAACCAGAGAGGGTTACGGTGCAACAAAGACCGCCTACGCGAATCAGATGACCAAATAGGTCAATTTAACGAAACAGACGAGTCGACTCAAACAGATGGGTTAACTTAGATGACCAAATGGGTTGACTCAAACAGATGACCAAACAAGCCAAACCCAATCTCGAATCAGACCAACAAGAGAACCACAATCGATGGATTACGATTCAAACTCATATGGGTCGCACGAATCTAGAAAGCTGAACTAGAGAAGAATCAACATTGGCTGCTAGGGTTTTGAACATAGCTTTGATACCATGTAAGATTTCTGAATGACTTCTGTATATTCAATTGTGTTTCTTATACAAGAGTACATCGGTTTATATAACAAACTAACCCTAAGACTGAAAAGGAAACTAGAATAACTTCTCAATCCCTAAAATATACAAAAAAATATGTACTACCATATATACATAAAACCTAATATTTTCACAATGGATTTGAGTTTGGATGTGGATTCAAATCTAAGGATTTAAATCTAAAATGCTAAGAATTAGTAGATGCATTTGGGAACATACACAGACACACACACACACACACACAAAAACATACAATATGTACATACATATAGATAACTATATAGTGTTTGAGCTATTTGTAGAAAATCATGGAGGGGGAGAGAGAGTTGGCTCAAGCAAATCCGAACATAGCCCAAAAGTAATATATTTCTTACGAATGAGCTCTAGCAAGTCTTACTATCTGTTAGACATATCTGTTATGTATGAGATAATGGTTATCTTAATTTACTTGCCTTTAAGCAATTGTTGTTTTGTGGTGTGTGATTTTAAGCTCTTCCAGTGCTCACTCCTTGTTCATTAAGGTCTTCATATTGTGGTTTTGTATAGAAGGTTAAAGAGTCATGTGTAAGGACTCAAAGCCAAAGGAGTCAGGAGGAAAGGGAAAGGGAAAACAGGCAACGGGAGGAAGTGATGATACTGCTTCAAAAGGTAAAGTAAAAGGAGCGAAGACAGATGGGCTTGGCACCTGCACATATGTCAAAGGTTGTTTCTTTCCCTTAATCTGTTTTTCAGGAGCTTCTATGTTTTTTTAACTGCAATTTATCTAGTATGTTGAGTCTCCTGATTTGACTCTGGGTTTTGGATTTTGTTTTTAGCAAGGCATATCTTATGTGAGAAGCAAGGGAAGATTAATGAAGCATACAAGAAGCGAGAAAAGATGGCTGGCTTAGTAATGGAGACGAGGTTCCACCTGCTGAGTTTGCAGAGGTGATTTCCCTATTACATTATCCATTTTCTCATTATTTTTTAACACATTTAGTTTAAAACTTTTACACTTGTTGGTCAAGGTTTTGTCGGTATCAATTTCTAGTTTTGAACTTGGAGGGGGTCATTTTTTACTCTTTCATATTTTTGTAATGATTTATGATCTTGATGGTGAACCTGATTCAATTGTATTTAGTTGGTTTTTATTTAGGTATTTAATGGGTTCATCATTTTCACTTAGCTACTTAATTGCTTTCAAGCCTTCTAAAATGTGCTAAATAATCATGATCTCTTCAACTTAATGATTATTATAACAGTTTTGAAGTACTACATTACAAAACCTTGGTCATTGGAAACAAATTGCATGAACACACCATGTTGAAAGTTGACTAATGGTCCATATGTTTGGGTGAGAAAATGTTTTTCTTATTTTTTGGCATTTGGTACAATGGAAAATGAAAGTCAACAAAAAATGTCCTGTGGTAAAAATAAACCTATTTGGGCGGAAAATGGTTGCACTTTTAAAAAGTGCAAAACGTTTTCCAAACTAAAGTCTTACCAATCCCACCACACTACCACCAGCAACACCACCACCACACTACCACCACCACTGCCACAACCTCCTCCACATCACTACCCTTACTCTTGCCACCACCACCGTCACCCTGTTGCCACCTCCTTACCACCACTAATACAACCATTAGTACATTAGTTTTAAGGACGCAAAATGTTTTTCGTTGGAAAATGTTTTTTGCTGAAAGAAAAGAAGCGTAAGAAAATGGCTCAGGTGTTCTCTGTACAATCTCCTATAAAGAATTTTTGATCGAGATATTGTCTCAGGAATATTTGAAGGAGCCATAACACTGACATCTCTGCCCTGCTTTTCTGTCTTTTTCTTCTAGCTAGCAGCAGAATATTCAGAATGTCTATCAGGGAAGAAGGGTGGAGACTTGGGATGGTTTCTGCGTGGTAAGATGGCTGGCCTATTTCAGGATGTTGCCTTTAGCACAACTGTTGGAGCTACCAGTGCACCATTTAAATCAACGTATGCTATTTTAATTCCTGATTTTTGCTCCGCAAACCTGCTAACCACATGTTAAGCTTTATCTTATGCTGTTCATGTTGCTGAGACCGGCTAAATTTGTTATGCTATTGATGATACAGGAATGGATACCACATTATCTTGTCCTAATGGAGGAAGAATTGATAGAACTTGCATTCAAAGTTGTGCTCTCCCAGATTATTAACCACCAAATCAAAGTAAGCATTGTGTATTTATGTGTGAGACTTTGGCTTGATTGTGGCATGGTTTTTAGAACATAATTGACTCAATGATGCTTCAACCTTTTAGACGTTGGTTTGATAAGTAGTTTTTTTTTTTTTGGTAGTCCACTTTCTATTATATAGAGTTCTGATTGCTGGATTTGGTCTTCATTGTAGTCCACTCTCTGTTAAAAATCATTTGTTAATCAAAGGTTTTGCATGGAATCCACTGATCCTTAGGGCATGTTTGTTTGGACGGACTGGATAAAGGAATTGTAATCCATCAGACTGTTAGTCCTGGGATACATTGTCCCTGGACTATTTGGTTAGACTGAATTTGTATTCTATGTTTGTTTAGTCATGGGATTAGATATCTGAATTGGACTATTTTTAGTAAATTCAATGTTTGGTTAGACGGACTAGATAAGGATAAATGTTCAAAAAATTATTTTGCCCTTGTAATTTATAATTTATATTTTTTATTTAATATATAATTTTAAATTTGTAATCTATAATTTATAATTTAACAACACTAAAAAATTCTAATTTATAAGGCCATAATTTTTTATTTATTATTTTAAATTAACAACACTAAAACAATAATTTTATTTAATACATAAATTTAATTTTTTAACAACACTAAAAAAATTTAATTTAAAAGGCCATAATTTTTAATTAAATTAAATTTATAATTTATATTTTTTATTTAATAACGAATTTTAAATTAACAACACTAAAAAAAAAGATATTGAATATAAGAGGGTCAAAAATATAATTTCATAAACTAATCTCACGATTTCTATCCCACCTCCCATGTGATACAACAATCCAACAAATATGGGACTAATAGTCCAGAGAATTATTAGTTCGGAGCAAAAATTGACTATCAAACAACGGACTATTAGTTCATTTGGACTATTCATGTCCCAATCCTTCAAAACAAACACCACCTTAAAGTTCATACAAAAATGATGAGTAGGGGAACATAACACCTCATGCACATTCTAGAATATACATAACACACTCTCTCTCTCGTACACATTATTTATTCACCTGCTTAGATAAGTGTATTTTTTTAGATCACATCATCTCTTTATTTTTCTGCACATATTTTCATAAAAAGTCAAAAAGTTCGTTTGAGAACATGCTATTTTAGTAACTTTTTAACTTTTTGACTAAAATATGAGTGTACGGGGAGCAAATATTCCGGCAAGCCCGTATTCCTTTCTTCCGAGCTCCGTCGATGTCCGATCACCTGCGAGCAAGTAAAGGTGAGCTACCCGGCGGTGTGTGGCCGGAAAAACCCTCCGATGATCAAGTTAGCACACACCTTAGGATGGATAGAGAGAAGTGAGAGAGTGTTTGAGTGTAAGAATTTCCTTACAGAATGTTCGTGTGTCTTCTGCTCTTTTTTTTTTGCGTATGGGGGGCGCAGATATGCTTATATACCTTCTGAGCCCCATATCCACTCTCAGTCATCTCTTGACACGTGGCTCTGCTATCCCATCTGTCAGCATAAACCATGCCATTCACCACCTAACCTCAACTGCCTGACTTCACAGCTGGAGCTCGGCAGCCGAGCTGCTCTACCTCGGTCATGCATGCTTCATACCCATACGCCTAGCCGGACAAACACGTGGAGGACCGGGCTAGGCGGCATCTCGGCATAGCCTAGCCCGGGCACCTCCTTTGGTTGGCCTTCCTGCCGGTCAACCACCTACCTCGGCTGACCGCGCCTTTCCGGGCGCCGATCTCTCAGTCTGTCTGGCTTCGACCATCCTCGGACCGAGCATCCTGGTCTGACCGGTCACTTCCTGGCCGGGCAGTTTCTGTACGGTCCGGGGTGGCACACACTCAGTCCAAACTCTGCCTGGCCCAAGTTCTGGTAGCCCATTTCCGGGCGGATAGTTGATCAGCTCGGCCCCATACACCGTTGGGCCCTCAACCTACTCGGCCGTCACCTCGGCCCAACACCGGATCATAAATCACCCTCTCAATTGCCCCTTAATCCCGTCCGCGAAAGCGTGACTGGGATTACTCACTTCGACCGAGATAACATTTCTCCGGTCGTCAAGTCGCCAAGCCTTCACCGAGCTAATCTGCTATCCTTCCCCGGTCATGTTCCTCGGCTTACAGCCTTTTCATCGAAAGTAGCTCGGCTGGCTCTTCGTCTCTTCATCCCGTCGCTTCAATCCTGACGTAGCCATAAATGGGGACACGTGGCGAGCTCCCATTGGTCATCGAGAAGCCAACCCGCCGTTCTTGTCAGATTTTTGAATTTGGGCGGCCTTTCACCCTTACATACACATCACCCTCCTCAAGCCATTTCTTCCTACTGCCTTTCTACTATCTGACGATCCAGAGCTCGAGCCCTCTCCTCTATCTCGACTGCCATTTCTCATTCTTGGAAGAACAGCCCCCATCCTCCAAAGGTAAGGTTTTCGATTCCCCTAGTTGCTATTTTCTTTTATTTTACACACATTAGGACACAAAAACGTAGCTTTTAGGGCTTAGACCATAGAAAACGTCCCAAACCTCCCACTGTTCTTGGTGTTCTTCGTCTTCCTGAAGAACGTTGAAGAACTGGGGTGAACCGGGCTCTGGGCCTTCTTTTGATCCAAAAAGCCAGCCAAACCGGGCAAACAACATGTTTGTTCCAACTATGGCAAAAACCGAGATAACCAAAGGACTTGGTCGCTCAACCGGGCTAACATCAGGTCTGCTTGGGCGACCGAGCTCCTTAATTAGACAACCGAGGTGGTTTGGCACCCTTACTGACCGAGCTGAAGTCTAGCTCCCTTTGCGAAACCACACTCACTTACACTTGCCATCCTTTTCCTGCAGAGTCCAAGGGGACCCCTGTCATTCCTGAACCTCTCAGGACCGAGCTGCAGCAATTTATCACCGTGCCCAACCCATCAACCGGGCTATAGTAAGTCAGCCACAAATGGAGAAATTCCGCTTCCTAGTGGATACTCCGGCCGCGCTAGCCGCTTTCAGAGAGGACTACGGCGTCCCGGCCGACGTCCATCTCGAGCTGGCCAAAGAAGAGACCACGCCTTGGGGTAGGGAGGAATGCCCCTTCACCGTGCTGTCCATTGTCGAAGGGGGCCTTCGTTTCCCTCTTAACCCACTGATTACCGAGTTCTTACGCCGGACCGGGCTAGCGCCAACCCAAGTGTCCACCAACACTTATAGAATAATCAACGGCGTTCACGAGTTGAACAATCGGCTAGGCATCAACTTAGGCCTAGCCGAGATACTGAGGCAATACACGATGGGCCACACCGGTGATGGCCTTGCTTACTACTTGAAAATAAGACCGGGCAAGGAAAAAATCGTAACCGGCACCCCGGACAAAGACATGCACGACGACGATTTTTTCTGGGTGTCCGGCAACTACGAAACAGCCGAGGTACCGGGCTGGTTTATAAACAAAAGCTTCGGTTCTTCATGTAAGCTGCTCAACTTGCACGGTTGGTCTAACTCTTTACTCTGCTACTAACCGGTCTTCTTGTTTCCTTTGCAGCAATCCAAGCCTTACAAGCCAACTACCAGTTTCCAAACGTCGAGGCAATTCGGACCGTGCTTCGGTATCCCCACCGAGATTGCAACGACTTACTCGGCTACACACCGACTTACAGATACTCTGCTCCGCGCCGGAGTAGAGTAACTGACTTCCTCAGAGCTCCTTCGCCACCTCCAGATCCAACCCTACCAGACGTCCCATTAATCCGGTTAACAGACGAGCAAGAAATGGCCAAAAGATCTCGGATCAAAAACCTTCTAACCGCGACCTCAGCCGAGATACCGAGCGTCGCTACCCGCTCCCCGGCTGTCGGTCAATCGAGTGCAGCCGTGGTAGCCCTTGCTTCTCCAGCTCCAGCTGCCGGGCAATCTGCCAGAGAAGCGCGCCGGGCTGGAAAAAGACCAAGGGCAGATCCCTCCGCCGAGCTAGTCGCCGAGCTGACAACCGAACATCCAGCCGAAACTCCTGCTCCCGTGCTCGCTTGGCGTCCTCAGCTGAAGCACCGGGGACAGGACATCCCGGGGACGGCTTCGATCAAGGCTGACAAAGAACATTTGCTCTCCTTCGATCTCTCCAAAGCATTTCTCTTACCGGGCGACGTGGTCGGCAGCGACCACGTCCCTGACACCCGGTTGTTGAAATCCTCAGTCAAGTCCATGGCCAGGGTAAGTCGGCGTTCTTTTAAAAATTTCACAAGTGTTTGCCTGGTAATTTTTCTTCTCGGTCTCCTTTCTAATCTACTTCGCTTTTGTGCAGGCCATTCAAAAACAACATCTTGTTTTGGAGCGCATCCACCGGCTTAGGCAAAAGGCAAACGACACAGCCAACCAGGTAGAGAGTCTTCAAGCCGAGCTCGGCCGGGCTAAGGCTTCCCTCCAGATAGCAAACGCTGACAATAATAGACTGCTCGGTTAGCTGGACGCAGCCGAGAAAAAACAAAGTGAGCTCCAGGCCGAGGTTGACACTTTGAAGAAGGCGAAGAGGAAGGCGTGCAAGGCTGCCAACAACGCCGGGTTCAACGAGGCCGAGCAGAGCTACAAGAAGCAGGTCTTTGCAACACAAGACATCTACTTCAAGGCCGGTTGGAAGTCCGCCTGCGAACACCTCGGCCAAGGCTCCGACGCCGACGTATTTGCCAACCCTTCCCCAGCTTCTCTACCGGTCTGCCTTGTGCCTTACGCAAATGACGTATTCAGCGCTCTGCAAGCGGAGGCCGAGGAGGGACTTGAAGATGGAGAGGACGACACAGATTCGGAGGCAGAGGAGGCCGAGGTGCCAGAACAGCCCGGCAGTGCTGATCCCGGTGCACAAGAAGTCAGCCCTACCGTCAACCTTGATGCCGGCGAAGACGAGTTCACCAATCTCTCCCCCCTAGTTTAGTGTTCTTTTTCCTTGTTTTTGTATTTTTGCTTCCAACTCTTTTAATGTAACCGGGCTCTGTCCCCTCCGTTTGTAATGAATTTCTTATCAATGAAAAGTTCACATTTTTGCAAGTGTATGCACGGTTGTAATCAGTTCTGTCTTCAGCAAAACATCTCGGTATAACTCATCGAACCGGAATACATAACACGGTCTAAGCACTTCAGCAGAACAAGATAAATTCATGAACCGAAATAGCCACTTCGACTGTAACTAAGTCGAACAAATCAACACTTCCAACCGGAGTACATCATCTCGGTTGGGAATCCAAAGTTGGCAAGACACCAACACTTCCAACCGGAGTACATCATCTCGGTTGGGAATCCAAAGTTGGACAAGACACCAACTCTTCCAACCGGAGTACATCATCTCGGTTGGGAATCCAAAGTTGGACAAGACACCAACTCTTCCAACCGGAGTACATCATCTCGGTTGGGAATCCAAAGTTGGCAAGACACCAACTCTTCCAACCGGAGTACATCATCTCGGTTGGGAATCCAAAGTTGGCAAGACACCAACTCTTCCAACCGGAGTACATCATCTCGGTTGGGAATCCAAAGTTGGACAAGACACCAACTCTTCCAACCGGAGTACATCATCTCGGTTGGGAATCCAAAGTTGGACAAGACACCAACTCTTCCAACCGGAGTACATCATCTCGGTTGGGAATCCAAAGTTGGACAAGACACCAACTCTTCCAACCGGAGTACATCATCTCGGTCCGCAACATTAAAACAATAATCCAAATGCTAAAGCAAGATTACTTCTATAATTTTGACAAAAAGAATTACATTCTGCTTTTGCAAGCCAAAAAATTTCTTTACAAAAAGAGGAAAGTAAAAGCTTAAAAATAATACAATTTCAAGTTGGCCGCATTCCATGGCCGGGGTATGGCTCTTCCCTCTAGATCCTCCAAGTGATAAGCCCCCTTGCCAGCCAGACCAGTGATCTTGTAGGGTCCTTCCCAATTTGCCCCTAGTTTGCCTTCTCCTGGCACCAGGGTGTTGCCCATAATCTTCCTCAAAACCCAATCTCCAACTTTGAACGGTCTGGGGTGCACTGTCTTGTTATACTTCTTGGAGAGCTCTTGTTGGTAGGCGGCCACATGGATGAGGGCTTTCTCCCGGCGCTCTTCCGCTAGGTCGAGCTCCAAGGCAATAGCCTCGGCATTCAGCGCGGGCTCAAAACTCTCGGTTCTGAGGGTGGGCATTTCAACTCCCAAGGGTATGACCGCCTCCATGCCGTAAGCCAAAGCAAATGGAGTTTCCCCGGTTGAACGTCGCGGGGTTGTTCGGTATGCCCAAAGTACACTGGGCAATTCCTCAGCCCACTTTCCCTTGGCCTTTTCCAGCCGTTTCTTCAACCCATCCAGTATAGTCTTGTTCGACGCTTCGGCTTGACCATTGGACTGCAGGTAGGCCAGGGTGGAGTTGTAGAATTCTATCTTCAGATCTTCACAAAATCCTCTGAATAGGCGACCGTCAAACTGGGTGCCGTTGTCAGAGATCAAAATCTTGGGGATGCCAAACCGCGTGACAACGTTCTGCCAGACAAAGCGCTTTACGTCTTTCTCTTTGATGGTTGCCAAGGGCTCAGCTTCAACCCACTTTGTGAAGTAATCTGTGGCCGCGATGAAGAATTTCCGGTTGCCCGGTGCTGTTGGCAGTGGTCCCACTATATCTAGCCCCCACATGGCGAAAGGCCAAGGACTGGTGAGGGGAAGAAGTTCCCTGGCAGGCTGGTGGATCTGATGGGCGAATTTCTGGCATTTTTCGCACTTGCGGACATATTTTTGCGCGTCGGCCTGCATGCACGGCCACCAGTATCCCTGCGAAATAGCTCGGTAGGCCAAGGACCTGCCCCCTATGTGGCTGCCACAAATGCCTTCATGAATTTCAAACAAGAAGGCCTCCACACTGTTCGGGTGCACGCACTTGAGATAAGGACCGGTGAAGGACTTCTTATACAACGCACCAGATGGAGAGAGCCAAAACCGCTCTGACTTCACCCAGATTTTGTGTGCTTCTTTCTTGTCTGTTGGAAGAGTCCGGTCTCTGAGGAACAAGATCAAGGGGTCCATCCATGAAGGACCTAACTCGGCGCAGAGTACATCCGTCTGCCCGGCGCTTTCAATGCTTGGCCGCGGAAGAAAGTCAATCAAAAGAGGGTTTGGGCAAGTATTATCCACCAGAGAAGCGAGACCGGCCAGTTCATCAGCTCGGCTGTTGTCTTCCCGGCCAATTTGTTGGACTCTAATTGCCTCAAACTGCTTGATATGCTCCCTGACCAGAGCTTGGTACTGCGCCATTCGTTCGTCCTTTGCTTCATAAATCCCAGAAACTTGGTTTACCACAAGCTGGGAATCACTGTACACCAGGAGCTCGGCAGCCTGCATTTGAATTGCGCTCTTGAGCCCGGCGAGAAGTGCCTCGTATTCGGCCTCGTTGTTAGACGCCGGGAAGCCAAGTGTGATAGAATGCTCAATGGTTAGGCCATCCGGGGATATAAGAACAATACTTAGGCCGGCACCATGGCGGTTGGATGCTCCATCAACAAAAAGTTTCCACATGTCCCCCACAAAAAGCTTCCAGCAGTCAGATGGGTCCTGAGAGTTGCAAAGGGCAATGGGATCACAACTGCTCGGCTTTGCGGTGTCAAGTTTGGTGTTGATCGGGTCAAATTCAGTGCCCCTTGGTGATTCGACACCGGACTCAGCAAGTATGTCTGAAATGCTCAAGTCCGTAGGCGGATCACCAGGTTGCGGTGTGAAGCCGGCCGCAGGTTCTGAGCTGTCTGGAACCATTCCTTCCCCTCTTGATGATTCGGCACCGGACTCGGCGAGTTGGTTCGGAATGCCCAAGTCCGTAGGCGAATCATCAAGTTCTGAGTTGTGTGGAACCATTCCTTCCCCCCTTGGTGATGCGGTACCGGACAGAGTGGATTGGTTGGTGATACACAACTCCGTCATCGCATCGCCGGGTGGTATTACCGCGCAAATTGAGGGTACTTCGATGGTGCGCGCTAACTCCGCGGCGCGACCTGCTTCAGCTGGTTGTGCCTCGGTTGGCATTGTGTGCGTCTCATCATCTGCCTCGGCAATGTCGACCGGGCATACCGGATGAGTGCCAGGTGAGAACTCGGCAACAAAATCGGCCAAGGTTTGGGCTTTGATTGCGATGCGCGGCTGGAACTTCACATCGAACTGTCCCAACTCGACCGCCCATTTTAAAATTCGGCCTGAAAAGTCCGCGCGTTCAAACAAGGCCTTGAGGGGAAACTCGGTTAGTACGACGATGGTATGGGCGTGAAAATAATGTGCCAATTTCCTCGAAGCCATCATCAGTGCCAATGCAAGCTTTTCCAGCGGCAAGTACCTCGTCTCAGCCGGCAGCAAGGTCTTGCTTACGTAAAAAATTGGGAAGTGCTTGATTCCTTCAGCCCGGACTAACACCGCACTTACTGCGTGCTGGGAGACGGCAAGGTAAAGGAAGAGTTCCTCACCTGGCTCTGGTGTAACCAAAAGCGGCGGAGAAGACAAGTAATCCTTGAGCTCGGCCAAAGCTCGGTCACACTCGTCATCCCATGAGAACTTTGACTTCAATGCTTGAAAGAAAGGGCGGCAGCGATCTGATGACCGGCTTATAAATCGATTAAGCGCGGCGGCCATCCCGGCCAGATGCTGCACGTCCTTAGCCGAGCGGGGCTGCTTCAACTCTTGCACGGCTCTAATCTGAGTAGGGTCTGCTTCGATGCCTCGGTTCGTGACTAAGAATCCCAAAAATTTCCCGGACCCCACACCAAAGGCACACTTCGAGGCGTTCAAGCGCAACTTGTGCTTCTTCAGAATGGCGAACATCTCGGTTAAGTCGGACAAATGGTTTGCCTCATGTCGGCTCTTTACCACCATATCATCGATGTAAGCCTCCATTGTCCGGCCGAGCAAAGGAGCAAACATTTTGGTCACCATCCTCTGAAAGGTTGCCCCGGCGTTTTTCAAACCAAAGGGCATAACTCGATAGCAGAAGAGTCCCCTTGGAGTCGTGAAAGAGGTGATCTCTTGATCAGGCCTATGCATGGCAATCTGGTGATAGCCACGGTATGCATCCAAGAAACTGAGCCGATTGTGTCCAGCCGTCAAATCCACTAGCTGGTCAATGCGCGGCAAAGGGAAGCTATCTTTTGGACAAGCTCGGTTGACTGTCTTGTAGTCGACACAGACTCGCCACTTTCCATTCTTCTTAGGCACCACTACCGTGTTGGAAATCCACCGAGGGTAGTGCACTTCCTGTATTGCTCGTGCCTCAAGCAAGTTTTTTACCTCCTCCGCTACTACCTCGGCGTGATGCAGCGCCGATCTCCTTGTTCGCTGGCTGATTGGCTTTGCTCCAGGGAAGACATTGAGGTGATGGCAGATAAAACTTGGGTCAAGGCCAGGCATGTCGTAGGGCGACCATGCAAAGACTTCGACATTCGCCATCAAAAACTCAATCATCTCGGTTCTCTCCATGGCCGAGAGACTTGAACCGAGCAAGAAGAATCTGTCCGGCTGCTCAGCATCAATCCGCACCTCAACCAATTCTTCAATAGCCTTGTCTTCGGCTTTGGTGCCAACATCATCCAAGACACTCCGGTCCTCCGGTCCCTCGATCATTTGAACGAATCCTTTGGCAGCCCGGCTCCCGTTGACCGCCACGAAGCATTGCTTGGACATGACCTGATCACCCCAAATCTCCTCAATTGCCCCCATAGCCGAGGGGAATCTCATCACCTGGTGGTAGGTCGATGCTACGGCCTGCATGGCGTGAAGCCATCCTCTTCCAAGGATAAGGTTGTACGTTGAAGGCACTTGTAGCACCCAAAACTCCACTTGCTTGACCACGGATCCCGCTTTGACCGGCAGGATAATCTTTCCCAATGGCCACTCCGGCTGCGAGTTAAATCCAACCAGTGGCGAAGTGGCCGGAGCCAAGTCTGTCTCACGGAGTTTGAGCTGTTTGAACGCATCATAATACATGATCTCGACCGAGCTTCCCTGGTCGATCAAGATCCGTCTAACATCAAATTCTTTGATGCGTAGTGTCACTACAAGAGCATCGTTGTGCGGCGTCTGGATACGCTCTAAATCCCTTGAGGTGAAACTAATCACGTCTTTCTCTTCTGTCTTCCCCCTTTTGATGGCAGGCTGTACTGACAAAACTTCCCTCATATGCTCTGCCTTCTTGATCATGCCCCGGAGTTCGCAAACACGCTCCGGTTCTACGATGCCGTGGATGACATTAATAACTCCTTGTGGTGGCGCATCTCGGTCATCCTGTCCCCTAGGATCGACCGGAGCCTGATTCGGTTTCACGCCGCCATCGATGTAAAGGTCCAGATGCCCGGCCGCAACCAGTTCTTCCAAGTGTTGTCGCAAAGGCAAACAATCCTCAGTCCGGTGGCCTCTCTCTCGGTGAAACGTACAACGATACCGCGGATTGTAGCCCTTTTGTCCATCACCCAACCTAGCAGGAAACCGGACATACTCCTCGTCTCGGATTTCACTAAGTATGCGATAGATCGGAATCTTGAAGACCGTGGTTATGCCAGTCCGCGCCTTCATTCTCCTGTTTGCGTCCTCAACGTCATCTCGGGGGTAATCATCCCGGTCATTCCGACGTCCTCTACCCCGGTTTTTACGATTTGAACCTCGGTCTGATTCCTCTGCTCGGTCATTTGAGCGGCTGGACTCTTGCCCAACTGCGTGCACTTTGCCTGCTGTCTTCTTGTCTGTTCCGACCGGAGTAGCCTTCACGGTGGAAGCTGACGCATCATCCTCTACTCGGATATGCTCATTGATGCGCTGCATGAGCTGGCCCATGGAGGTCGGTTGGTGCATGGTAAGCGAGTCCCGCAGTCTATGTCCGACCGGGAGACCACGCTTATATTGCGTGATTGCAAGGTTGACCGGGCAATCCAGGATCTCGTTGAAGGTCTCCCAATACCTTGAATTGTATGCCTTCAGTGTGTCGCACGGTTCCATCTTGACACTCAGCAAGTGATCGACCTCCTTTGGTGTTTTTGTGTTGGTTTTGAAGCGCGTAACAAACGCTTCGGCCAACTGATGCCACCGTCGTATGCTCCCTTCCGGCAACCTCTCAAACCACTTTAAGCCCAGCTCACCTAAATTGGACGGGAAGATTAGGCACATAAGTCCGTCATTTCACCTATGTCCGGCCATGACCTGTCGGAAGTGGCTCACATGCATATAAGGATCGGTTTTGCCGTCGTAGAGCGTGAACTTAGGCTGGTGGAAGCCTGCCGGAAGCGGCGTTGTTTCTATTTCCAGGGAAAAAGGGGTGGCACTCAGCCTGGCCAGGTCTGTGTCTTCAAATATTGGCACTGCTTGGCGGGGTGGAGGCATTCCGACCTCCTCGCTGGCATGAACCCCGTAGGAGAGCCGCTGGAAAGCTGGTATTCTCTAGGCTTCGCGTCAGCGAGCCCGCTCCCTTAACACTGCCCGTAGGTCCTCTGACTGAGCAGAATAAGAGTACCTCGACGTCGTCGCCGGACGTGAGGGTTTGTAGGAGCTGTCTTGCGCGCTAGACTTCTCCGCATGCACGTCGGAATCACCAACCTGGTAACTCCTGGTGATGGAAATGGACTGAGTACGTCGCTGACTCTGATCGCCTGACCGGTGGGATGGGGTGCGCTCACTGTGGTCTCCCACTCCAGCTACACCTTTCCCTTTGACATGCCGCTTAAGATCCTCCATCTCCGCCGCCATCCGCCTGATGACAGCGTCTTGGTCCCTTAACTTGCTTTCCAGTCGCCTGGCGTGTGAGTCTCTCCGCCGGTGACCGTCCGGACTCCGTGAATGCCCATGACTCCTTCCGCGCTTATCCCGCGCGTCTCCTGACTGTCCTCCAGTGGGCGTCCCCAAGTCAGCCATCAGATGGACGGCAGGAGGTACCTCTCTCCTTCGGGTATACTCCGGGGTGGCTCCGTCGATGGCGGACAACGGGAACTCGTCGTTGTTCGCAATGGACGGCGATCAGATGAACCTGGAAGACAAGGTTTTGTCTGTCAAGTTTCCCACAGACGGCGCCAATTGTACGGGGAGCAAATATTCCGGCAAGCCCGTATTCCTTTCTTCCGAGCTCCGTCGATGTCCGATCACCTGCGAGCAAGTAAAGGTGAGCTACCCGGCGGTGTGTGGCCGGAAAAACCCTCCGACGATCAAGTTAGCACACACCTTAGGATGGATAGAGAGAAGTGAGAGAGTGTTTGAGTGTAAGAATTTCCTTACAGAATGTTCGTGTGTCTTCTGCTCTTTTTTTTTTGCGTATGGGGGGCGCAGACATGCTTATATACCTTCTGAGCCCCATATCCACTCCCAGTCATCTCTTGACACGTGGCTCTGCTATCCCATCTGTCAGCATAAACCATGCCATTCACCACCTAACCTCAACTGCCTGACTTCACAGCTGGAGCTCGGCAGCCGAGCTGCTCTACCTCGGTCATGCATGCTTCATACCCATGCGCCTAGCCGGACAAACACGTGGAGGACCGGGCTAGGCGGCATCTCGGCATAGCCTAGCCCGGGCACCTCCTTTGGTTGGCCTTCCTGCCGGTCAATCACCTACCTCGGCTAACCGCGCCTTTCCGGGCGCCGATCTCTCAGTCTGTCTGGCTTCGACCATCCTCGGACCGAGCATCCTGGTCTGACTGGTCACTTCCTGGCCGGGCAGTTTCTGTACGGTCCGGGGTGGCACACACTCAGTCCAAACTCTGCCCGGCCCAAGTTTTGGTAGCCCATTTCCGGGCGGATAGTTGATCAGCTCGGTCCCATACACCGTTGGGCCCTCAACCTGCTCGGCCGTCACCTCGGCCCAACACCGGATCATAAATCACCCTCTCAATGAGGTAAAAAAAATTAGTATGTTTGGGGTGGCTTGACGCAGCAGAATACACGGGGACTAGATATCGTTCTAGTAGACGAAAGAGGCTCTCGAATCCACAAGAAAAATAGAACCTTGAATCCACAAGGAATAGAAAATATCTTAATATTGAATGAAAAAATTGTCTTTGCCATGAGGCTTACATAGCTATTTATAATAAACCAACCCTAATACTTGTAGGAAAAGTAATTCTAAAATAAACTAGGAAGCTTAAATCAATACAAATTAGGAAATCTAAGAGAATAGAAAACTAGAATTATAAACTATTTAAAATCCTAGTCAAAATCTAATTCCAAAATAATAAAATTAAGAAACCTAATAATTCTAAAATATTATACTAAATTACAAGAACCCTAATAATATGTCAAAAATATTAAAACTAAAAAATATAGAAATTCTTAAAATCTTGTCCTGAAAATCTTGTCCTATATCAGACTCCTCTTCTTTGAAAGAACTCGTCCTCGAGTTCATATTAGAGATATGCCATCGTCCATCCCAAATAAAAAGGTACTTGGAATACTTTAGTTGTTTGTCCCTCTTCCGAACATTATATGCAGAGAAGTTTACTTTCTAAAAGTTGTTCTCTATATGCTTCAACTAGTTGACAAGATCAATTAGACAAGCATTAAAAATCAAATTAAATTGCTCCACACCAAGAAAATCAACGAAGTGTATTTTATGTTGATGTTGGATACTCTTTGGACTCTACTCTGTCTTAGAATCAGTTGGATATTCAATTATCAATCTTGGAATATCAATTGCAACATCCTCAATCAACTTCTTTGGTGCACATGTCAACTTTATTACCTTATCTTTTATTTCTTCTTTTTCATTGAGTTCAACTAGATCTCCTTTTGCGATCTCATAACCATCGTAA
Organism: Camellia sinensis; assembly: GCF_055761805.1. Lineage (NCBI taxonomy): Eukaryota > Viridiplantae > Streptophyta > Magnoliopsida > Ericales > Theaceae > Camellia > Camellia sinensis. The sequence continues at coordinate 117,961,573 of NC_138975.1, read as the reverse complement.
TAATCAAGAGATGATAGTTCCGTCATTAGAAGCTCTTGGCTAACTTCAACGTTTTTCTCTTGCTTCACCTCTTCATTGTCTTCTTCAAATTTCTTGATCAAAGTAATTTCAGTGACCTCTCTTTCATCAATTTCAACGTTCTCACCATTGTTGAAATCAACTTGATTTTCTACTTCAATTGAATGTTTATTTTGGTCTTCAAAATTTTGAAATATTGAGATACTCAAAATCTTTTCTTCTTCAATGCTTGGTGGGGCATAACAAATTTGTTGACCTATAAGACTTGATTGACCCAAACTTGGTAGAGCCGTAGTCATGTTTCTCGAATAATCTATATCCACAATTGCATAATAATTATTGAGTTACGAAGAACATTGTGAATCAAAATTACCTTGGAACAATTGTTTGGATTCAAGCTTTCTTTGATATTGTTGATAGAATATTTGCCCATGATTTGATTGAAGGAATCTAGAACTCATCAACTTCTTCATCTTATGCCACGTCCTAATGGGTTGTTTGTATTGTTGCCTTCGACCATACTGCAATTGTTTCCACCATGTAGAAACATAACCTTGTAACTTACGTGCTTGCTTTTCTTCAGAGATTTCCATACACTCAAGGAATTTGTCAACTTTGCGAAACCAATAAATAAAATCCTCGGCATGACAAAAAGCATTAAAATATGGAATTTCTAGTGGTACTTGATAATTTGAAAAGTCTTGATTGATGTAATTATTGCTATTGAACACGTCACTGAATCTTCGTTGTCGCCTTATCGACTGATACTTACCACCATAATCTTCGAATAACTCATCTTCAAATTCATCCTCACTATCATATTGATAATGAGAAGACCGTCTTAAGACGTTGTGATTAATAGGCCGGCCTTGGCCAAATCCCATAGCGCGGTTCCTATTAATGTTGTGACTAACAAGTTGGCCTTGATGCAGCGGAATACACGAGGACTAGATATCGTTCTAGTAGACGAAAGGGGCTCTCGAATCCACAAGAAAAAATAAAACCTTGAATTCACAAAGAATAGAAAATGCCTTAATATTGAATGAAAATTTTTTTTTTGCCATGAGGCTTACATAGCTATTTATAATAAACCAAACCTAATACTTGTAAGAAAAGTAATTCTAAAATAAACTAGGAAACTTAAATTAATACAAATTAGGAAACCTAAGAGAATATGAAACTAGAATTCTAAACTATTTAAAATCCTAGTCAAAATCTAATTCTAAAATAATAAAATTAAGAAACCTAATATTTTAAAATATTTATACTAAATTACAAGAATCCTAATAATATATCAAAAATATTAAAACTAAAAAATATAAAAATTCTTAAAATCTTGTCCTGAAAATCTTGTCCTGCATCAGAAACTAAAAAATATAAAAATTCTTAAAATCTTGTCCTGAAAATGTTGTCCTACATCATGACTTTTTGACCTTTTACAAAAAGATATACAAAAAGTAGAGAGAAAAGAGAATTTTTAACTTCTTAATATAAGTTATAGACTTTTTAATTTTTTTAATAACTTTTTGATTTTTAAACTAAAACAACTACTTACAAAATGAGTCCTTAATCCCAAACAATTCTGTAGTTTAGGTGAAGGTACTTTATGCAGAGTTATGCTTGTCATATGCAGGATTTTGGAATCATCATAGGCAAAATGGTCTCTGACGTGTGCCAATCCTTATCACATTATTTGGTTTTCCAAAACGAGGATGAAACTCCTGTTTGATTTATTTTTTCTTAAGCAAATTACTCTTAACCCCTAGATTAGACTCAAAATAATGGGGCTTGAGCAAATTACTCTTAACCCCTAGATTAGACTCAAAATAAAGGAGACCCCATTTAGGTCCTGTTTGGTAAGTGGATTTTTAGCTTTTTCAAGCTAAAATTCATAAAAAGTCAAAATAAGTTAAAATAGACAATAGAACAAAATGTCATCAAATTTATAATCATTTCACTTTTTCTCTTACAAACATCACATGTAAGTAAAAAAAATCCAACTCTCTTTACAAACACAAAAATTTTTACCTACTAAAATAATTAACTTTTCAAACGAGGCCATAGTTTCATTTGTGATGATAAACCTCCTTGTGATGATCACCGTAGTAGCTCTCTTAACCAATAAGATGCTCTAAATAGGATGAGAAGAAAAAAAAAATGAAAGTTGAACATTTATGTTCATAGTAAAAAGTTAGGGTGTGTTTGGTTTGGTTTTGGGAGATAAATTTTTAAAAAAAAAATTGAAGAGAGAGTTTAGAATTTTTTTTGGTTTGTTTGGTTGTATATTTTAGAAATAGTTTTGGAGTATGGGAGCAATGTTTTAAAAACCGGACCAGTGAGTGAAACGAAAAAATGATCGGGTGGACGGGTCATCGGTTCAACCGTCGGGTTGAATCGGAATCGAACCGTGACGTCATAAATATATTAAAATTATATTTAAATAAAAATATAAGTAATAAAATTATAAATTAAAAATTTTAATAATCTTAAATATCTCTCTTAATACTTTTTTTATTAAAAAATGTAAAAATATATTTAAAAATATTATTAATTTTAATTTTGGAAGAAGAAATCAAATATTCAATATTCCCTCCATATGATTTTAATTCAAATAATTTGATTGAAAGAAGAGCAAAAATTTTGGAGGGATATCAAAATTTTAAGTTTCCCTCCAATAAATTTGATTGAATCCCACATAGATTTCTTGAGTTTTTTTGGAAGAATTTTTTTCTTATAAATAGATAGAAGCTTTTACAATAATTTTAAGCTCTCAATGAGATTCCTCACAAGAGGAGACCCTTAAAAGAGAGATTCCAATTAAATTTTTATTATATATATATATATATATATATATATATAAAATAAGAAAGAAAGAAAGGTTTTTCCGGTTCTCTCAAAATAAGCCGGTTTTCAACTATGACCGGTTCAGTGGGTGTACCCATATCGAAACCTCGACCGGTCGGCGGTTCAACCGATTGAACCGGCCGGTCCGGTCCGGTTTTTAAAACCATGTATAAGAGTTTGGGATGATTTGATATTTTGTTATAATTGAGTAGATATATGTGAGAGAAAAAATGATTAAGAAAGAGAGAGGAGAGAGAAAAAGTGATTGATTGATGAGTAGAAGAGAGAAAGTGATTTTGAAATTTTTTTTCCAAAATCATTAAACCAAACAAAATTTTGAAAATTTTTCTCCAAAATTTATTTCTCAGATGCAAACCAAACAAGGCCTTAATTTTTGACATTGATTTTTCATTAAAAAACATTGAGTATATAAAACAGATGCAAAATATGGAATAATGTACATACATGTTCAGAGAGAGAGAGAGAGAGAGGATAATAATATAATTAAAACAGATGCAAAATATGGAATAATGTGCAAACATACATGGTGTTTAGCCTTGTTGGAGTATCAAGACATATTTATAATATAATTATTTTTCAAGGCTATTTAAGACTTCCCATGTATTCTTATTTATTTTTTTTAAATTCAAAATGAGGGGGTATATGTCTGTTAAAATACAAGGATAGATTCTAAACGACAATGCTACGTACCTCAAATTTTGTGGCTCAAAAGTGGCTCAAATGGCCAAAATGACGTCGTTTTGAGTACAGAACAACATAAAAATGGCCAAAACGACGTCGTTTTGGCCATTTGAGCCACTTTTGAACCACAAAATTTGAGTTACGAGATATTTTCCTTTCTAAATATCCCATTTATTTATTTACTTATTTTTACGCCTACTATATGCATTACATTGTGAAGAAATATTTGTATGCATAGGTGTATACAGAAATTTAATATATTTATTTAAAAGCTCTCAAATACAAGAGGAGAAAATAACTCATTTTGAAAACTAAAATTACCTTGGAAAGGATTAGTTAGAAATTAGAAATCTACCAAATGTTGATGGAAGGCATATGTTGCACTTTGTAAAAGTCTTCTTTTTTTTCCCTGTTGACCCCTTGAAGCTTGTTATAAAATGTTTTACTCAAATTGAGTTCGGTTTATAATTTGGGTGTGAATTCGTTAGGTAATTGAGAGTTTTTGTATATATATTTTTTTATTGTTTAGTGAATTGATTTGTGGCTTTTAACATGTAGTTTTTTTTAATCACATTTGGAGGTGCTCCAATTGTGATTTTTTTTTCACGTTATATCATTGTGTTGATTTGTCATTACTTGTTAGTAGATATAATTCAATTTTCATTTAATTGGATTACATCTATGATTGTTTGATTAGAAATTATTATTCATCATTAAAATTGAATCTTAATTGCAAATTACAATCTCGTAGGATTTTAAGATTTTCACTACCAAAAGACATCAATGCTCCCAGGAGCAAGACTTCCAATCCTTGGATCTCCCAGGCGATTTTGGATTCCATTCATGATGCTGCCAATGCTCTATTTCATTACTGTCCCTTTGGATAAACTGGTTCTACATCCTATTGACCAAATAGGATCTGCATCTTCAGGAACTAGTGCAAGATTTTTTGCTCTCTGCAATGAGATAAACATAAAAGGTGTGAGCAGACAACATCTTCTATGAAAGAGATGCAACTCTAAGGTCTAGAGTGTATACATTCTTAAAAAAAATTTACAAAGTTTAATGAGTCTCAATCTAAGAAGAATGGACACTTTTAAAATGGTAACGTATCGTGTCTAATACCGACATGACACAATATTCACTAGGCTCTTTCTAATACTTAGACACATAAAATATATTACAAGTTCGAATAAAATAACTTGGAATCCAATGATAGAACAAAAATTAAGTAAATTTATATCAATTCTCCTCCTTTATACTTAAAAAATGAATATATAAGACTTAAATATTCATATATATGACGTAATAATTATTTATTCATATATATAACGTATCATAAATAAATAAATTATATATTTTGCAGGTGTCCCTACTGTGTCATGTTCTACATTTTTTAAAAAATTTACATGCCGATGTGTCAGTGTCCTATCACATGTCTGTATCCATGCCTTTTAGGTATATGAATAACGGCGTGAAGGTAATTAAACCCCTTAGCAAAATACACAAATTCATCAATTCAAGCACCAAAATGAAACTTAATTCTAAAACTTACTCACAAGTTCATCTGTGTTAACTATAAAAAAGGGAGCTCCCTAGAGTCACCATCTTCGATTATCGCAATGGGTATCGTGATAATCCTGTGAACTCTTTAAATTTAAATATTTTTAAATTTAAATTTAAGTGTAAATTATAAATACATTATTAATATTTGCTTAAAATATAAATTACTTATTATGAATTAAAATATTAAAAATACTCTCTTATTAAAAAAATTTATTTAACAGAGTTAACTGAAAAAATAAAATTTCTAATTGTTCTCTTATACAATAATAAAATTAAATGAATTATTAATTGAAATAAATTTCGATCATCATTAAAAATTGTTAATTACCTTGATAGTTTATTAATAAAAGAGATTAGTTGTTATGAAATAAAAAATTTAAAAAACGAAATATAATTTTTTAAATTATTTTATATTTTAAATAAATTTTAAAAGAAGTATATATAAATTTTTTTAAAAATTTAAATATGAGAAACGAAACCGGCGATAATTTTCCAACACTGTACTTGCATTGAAATGGGACGGAAAGTAAAACTAACACAAATCTGGTGCGTATGTTGAACGCGTTTGGTTAGGTTGGGTGGGGTCGGATCCATATGTTCAACGCAATAACGTGTGAACCACTCACTTTTTTCGACGCTGTACTTTCTCTTTTTCTTTCTAACGGCTGATTTGGTAATTTAATATTTTAGTTTAAAAGTTAAAAAATTAAATAATTTATAATTTATATCAAAAAATTAATTTTTTTTTACATATTTTTTCGCAAAAAATTAAAAAATTATTCTAAATATATTAATTTTTTTATCTCATATTTTAACTAAAAAAATTAAAAATTACTAAAATAATATATTTGCAAATAAGTCCACCAATTTTATGACATTATTATAGTGAATAATTTAATTGCTCTTTTAATATGCGTTGCGAAAGATAATCTTAAGGTTTATTTTGGCAATATAATTAAAAATTAATTTTTTTATTTTTTAATTTTTTAAATGATATCATCTTTTTATTTTTTATATACTTTTTTTTTAAAAAAATTAATTTTTAATCTCCTTTTCAAAATAGGCCGCTTATCTTTCTCAACACATATTGAAGAAGATATTCACCCAAAAAAACACATATTGAAGTAGGAATTAAATTAGACTAATGTTAGATATTTTAAAAATTTTACTAAAATTTTTACCAAATGTCTTATATAGATGTGGAACCCACATAATGTGAGTTGCATGTGAGACATTTGGTAAAACTTTTAATAGAATTTTTGAAATCTTTAATATTTTTAATTAAATTATTCATTGTAATAATGTCATACAATGAGTGGACTTCTTTAAAAATAAAAAATAAAAAGATTGGGAGATGTTTTGGGAAGTTGGTAAAAAGCTGGCTTTTAACTTTTTACCAAGCTTTTTGGCTTTTTTGAAAGTGATTTGGAAAGTTAGTAAAAAATTGACTTTTTTGATTTTTGATTTAATATTTTTTAAAAGTGTCACATCAGTCTAAAATGACCAAAAGTGTCACATCAGTCTAAAATGACCAAAATATCCTTACTTTTTAATTAAAAACACTTTTTAAAATTAATTAATTATAATGTCCCAAAGGGTAATTTGATAAATTTTTAAGTGGCTTTTTTTTCTCTTCCCAAATGGGAATATCAGCGTTTTGGGAAGGTTGGCGTTTTGGAAAGGTAGTGAAAAACGTTGGCTTTTTGTTCACTTGCCAAAACGGCACATAGTTTTAGAAGAGCTCTAATAAATTGTCCCTCACCCATGATATAATTTTTATTTATTTATTTATTTTAATACCAAGTGTATAGAGCTTTGTTTAGAGTGCTATATTTAAACGATATACTATTTCCTTCACAACAAAAAGTGAGTGGAGTGCATGCGAAATGAAGGTGACCCTGACGAGAATATATTATTTCCGTCAAAACAAAAAGTGAGTGGAGTGCATGTGAAATGACGGTGACCCTGCCGAGAATATACTAAAACAAAAAGTGAGTGGACTGCATGTGCAATTCTAAGAACTGTGTCTCAATTAATCAATCTCTCTCTCTCTCTCTCTCTCCATTCTCTACACTCACCCCACATCCCAACCCCTTCTCTTTTCCAACCTTCATTCTAGGTTACCATCTACTCTTTAAATCCAGATTTTGTTGGGTTGGGAGGGAGTGGGTTTGAATTCAATTGTACCACAGTTTGATAATGGAAGTACCTGTTGTGTCATTCATTGTCAAAAGACTTGGAGTTTTGTTAGCTGAAGAAGCAAAATTCTTATACGGAGTAAGCGACCAAGTTGAACAAATCCGAGTTGAGTTGAATCGAATGCAATGCTTCTTACAAGACGCAGATTATGCAATACAATCAGATCATCATGTAGATGCGGGGGTCAACAACTGGGTTGCGGAAATCAGAAAACTTGCTTATGAAACCGAAGACATCATCGAAACTTATGTCATCCAAGTTTCATCCAAAAGGAACAAAAAAGGTTTCCGAAACACCCTTAAAAAATTCGCTTGCATCTTCAACGAATGGCAAGATGTTCACAGGGTGGGATGTGAGATTGGTGCCATTAAAATCAAGATCACTGACCTCATCGCTAGTTTACATACTTACAGCTTAAAAAGTATAGGTGAGCCAGTTCAAGTGTTCATTTTAAATTTTAGTATTTATTTATTTATTTGTTAATAATTTCAATTGTTGTTTTATATTTTTTATTTGAAGTATATTTTTCTCTCTTTTGAGATGCAAATTTATTGCTAATTAAAATTTGAAATTTAAATTATGTTAATATATTCCATTAAGCTTTCCTGTGACATAATCAATTTTAGGAAAGAATAATATTTTATTTTTTAATTTTTCAGTTAAATTTAGGGGAAATTAAAAAGACATAACTCTACGTTTGTGTAAGAATTTAAATATAACAACAATTTACTTGCTGGTTAAAATTGTTGAGATTTAAAATTTTAAAATAATAATGACAACTTTAAGAGTTCGTTTGTTTTTAGAGATAGAATGGAAGGGATTCACAGTGATGAGATTGAGAAAATTAAATAAAATTGTGTTTGTTTTGATGATAGTTATTGGTATAGGGATTGTCAAATTATTTTTATATAAAATAATAAAACAAATAAAAAATACAAAAACATTAAACATTAATGTTCAAAAAAAAAAATGCCTAACATGTAAAAAATAAAAAATTAAATTAAATTAAAATTAAAAAATTAAATTATTTTTAAATTTAAAATTTTTATTTTTGTATAAAAATATTTTTTATTTTTTCAAAAAAAATATTTTATTATTTTTTTAAGTATTGGTCAAATAATTTGTTATGATTTATATATATATATATATATATATATATATATAAGCATTTCAAAATTTTTTAAAATTTTAAAAAATAAATATTTAAAAAATATTTTGTACTTAAAAAAATTAAAAATATTAAAATTAAAATATTTTAAAAAATAAACCAAACTAAACTTTAAGTCCCATCAAATGAGGTCGATTATATGAATCTTTCTTCTCCATTCGACTCTATCAACGGCCATTTGGTTAGTCCAATTAAGGAGATTCCTATCTCTATTTACTATACTCTCTTATGTCAATTTAGAATTTTCCTAACACTTCCATCTACCATTACTGTATCACATTTCTTCACTACTGCCTTTATTGGTCTCTGTTGTATACCATCTCAATCTATTCTCTCTCAACTCATCTTTTATTGGTACTACTCCTACTCATTCACGAATATACTCATTCCTAATTATGTCTTTTCTAATCTTGTCACACATCCATCTTAGCATCCTCATCTCAGCAACACTCATCTTATCTATATGTTGTTTCTTAATTGCTCAACATTTCATCGCATACAACATTGCTAGTCTAATAACCATTCCGTAGAACTTTTCTTTTAGTCTAGTGGATACTCGTTTATCAGATAATACCCCATACGTACTCTTCCACTTAAGCCACTATGCCTTAATTCTATGGACTACATCTGCACCAATCTCCTCAACTGTTATGATAATCGATCCTAAATAATGAAAATGTTCACTATTAGGTAGTTCTTGATTTTTAATTTTATCTTCTCCTCTGCTTCTATTGTTACTATTATTAAAATTACACTCTATGTACTTTATCTTAATTCTACTTATCCTAAATCCTTTAAATTCAAGTGTTTCTCTACAAGTCTCCAACTTAGGGTGTGTTTGATTGGACGGACTGGATAAGGAGGATTAGAGTCCATCGGACTTGAATCCTAAGACTGTGAATCTCTCAGACTATTTAGTTGGATTGGATGTGTATCCCGTGTTTGTTTTTTCATGGGATTAGATGCCTGGAAAAAACTATTTTTAGTGAATCCAATGTTTGGTTGGACGGACTGGATAGGATAGATGAATAAAAAATTATTTTACCCTTTTTCAATTGTTTTCTAAGTAATAGCAATATTAAACATATCTTTAATATTTTAATTTATTTTTTACACAATTAAATAAATTTATTTTTTTTAAATAAAATAAATAAAATATCAATAAAAATATATGTTATTTTTTTAATTAAAATTTTAAATAAATTTATTTTTAAAAATAATAATAATTAAAAAATGAAATAAAATAAAATATCTATTAAAATTTAAATATTGAAATTAAATAAAATATAAACAAAATTTTAAAATAAAACATCAATAAAATATCTATAAAAAAATTATTTAAAAAAATTAAATAAATAAAACATCAATAAAAAGTTAAACAAAATTATTTTATTTTTACATTGAGACATTTAAATTTTGGGTCCTGTTATGGTGTGCAACCCCTTAAGGTTGCACACCATATGCAACCAACACAAAAGGTGTAAATGGAAGGTGTAAATATAAAACAGGACAGCAAACAGAAAGGCGTAAGTGTAAGGTGTAAATTACACACTTAAGAAAAGTCTTTAAATTTTATTGAATTTTACTAAATAAAATACATAGTTAAATAGTAGAGGGTTAAAATGGTCATTTCATATTCTAATCCCAACAGTAAATAGTCTAATAAAAATTATCCCATACCCTTCCTATATAACGCCCCCAAAATAATAACACAAACACATCTATAAACATCTATAAATAAATAGCATAAATTAGGGTCTTAGTCCTTTCATTACATAAAGTTAATGAATACAAAGAGTTTAACGTAAATAAATACCCTATTGGCTTACACCTTTCCAAGCCTTAACTTGGTTACAACAAAAGTAAGACTAACCCTTACAATTAAAGCCCTAAGCTATACAAAATATAACAAAACAAGAAGCTCTTGCTTCTCGGAGATCCCCCCAATACTATTGCCTTGGTGGAGAGATGCCATCATTACCTGAAAATGTTATTCCCAAATAGGGTGAGCCATAGCCCAGTAGAAATCATCTAACACAGTACATGTAGTTTAGCAAAGGTATAAGTACAAGTGCATAAACAATGCATGTGATGAAACGTTTCACAACATTATATACTCATGAGATATCAATTTCAAGTCTTATCTATTTCTCTTCAATTCATATTCCGTTCATTTATTTGTCTCTATTCATGAGTCAATTTCATTATTTCTCAACAACCGAATTGATGCTACAACTCAAAAATTTTCGAATCATACAGCACATATGCATAAACACTTCAAACTTCTATTTCACGTAAATTTCGTCCGCAGACAGCCGTCAAACGAAACTCATGTAAACGTAGGCTATACAAGCACTACAATTGCCATTTTACGGTTATTTCGTCCACGGGCTAGGCATTCATGTATAATTTCAGGACTTTCACCCAGGACACTCCGGCCAACTTAATTATAATGGAGTCCATCCATTTTTTCTTCCCAAACAAATATCCATACATATGCAATGTATTTAGACAGATAATCGAACATGAAGTACATCCCCTTTCCACTTCCAAACAAACATACATATACAATGTATATAAACACAGTCATATTCAATGACAACCATCAAGAGATTAGTTTCAAGTCACCTAATCCACATACAATTTCTACAACAGTCAAAGTTATCCGCCACCGATAGCCCAATACAATTATCTCTAAACAGATATTAAATCTCAAACAGATAGTTTATTCAAAAGTTCTAAAAGACTGAGTTGATACATAACTAATCCCACCATTCATATCAATGCCCTCTCAATTTCACATTTCCAATGTAAATTGCAATTATTTGTACAGAATAATAGTTGATCTAATTAGGGCATCTTCCCCATTTTTCCCAAATATTAACCAAGTGTCAAAATCATCAAATTAGACATAACACAACATCATTTTCAAACCCAACAAGCATCTATTTCACCTACACCCAAAACTCCTATTTCCATTTTATGCCTAAACCCTAGGTTTGTTTAAAACATCCCCAAATCACACCATTGTTACACAAGAGACAAATAACTAAGCTAAATATCATATGAAGGTGTAGAAGATCCCTACCTCAAGTGAGAAGACGAGGCAAAGCAAGGGAGAAACTCCAAGAACACCGAAACCCACTTCTATTCGGATCAAAAGTTAGATCTTGACGAGCTCTACCTTTTTCTCAAAGGCACTAGGGTGGAAATCCCAATGGATCTAGATGAAATCTAAGAGAGAAGGTGAATTATAGAGAAAGAAGCTCAAAAACAAGCTTTTTGGAAAGTTTTAGAGAGAGAGAGATATGAAAAAATGATTCCAAATGTCATCTTCTCGGACTGAAATATACGTAGTTCGCTCGAGCATGGGAAGTGACGCTTGAGCGTTAGACACAAGGATCCGCTCGAGCGTGGAATGCACATTTCTAGCATTTTCAAAACTGCAAAAATATACTGAAAGTTGACGAATCCTGCTCAAGCGCGAGAATGACCGCTTGAGCGGAGGAGCAAAATTTGTGAAGCCCGCTCGAGCGGAAAGACCAAAAGCTGGGCATCACAAGTTTGGAAAAACAAGCACCCAATCTGTTCCAAACGCACAACAACAACTTGATAACCAAGATAAGGGAAGACAAAGGAAACAAGATATGAATAATCATTCTAAACTATAACAACCCGAGTCCAAAATACAATAGGTAACGGGTCAAAACCAAAATCACTATACCCTAGGATAGTATAATCCCCCATATGGGGGATAAAAAATCCAGCCGAACTCCATGTCCGGCAGACTAAAAAAAAAAAACAAACGCCGGATAAAAAGCTTCCTCCAGCTCACAATACTAACAGTGGATGGTCCCCCCCTTATCCCCCTAGTGTTGATTCTTTCTCTAATCTCATCTATTAACACGATATCATCTGCAAAAAACATACACAATGGCACATCATCCTAAATATTTCGCGTCAACTCATCCATAACTAAAGCAAAATGATAATGATTTAAGGTTGATCATTGGTGTAACTCCACAATAATTGAAAATTTACTTGTCTCTTCAGCAGTGGTCACCACATCTTCATACATGTCTCTAATCACATCAATGTAGTTTTTTGTTATCCATTTCTTCTCTAACATTTACCAGATTGTATCCCAAGGCACTCTATCATATGTTTTCTCAAGATCGATAAAAACCATATGAATGACTTTTCTTTTCTCTATATTTTTCTATTACTCTCTTCAAAAGATAGATCGATCCATTGTTGACCTACCAGACATAAATCCAAATTGATTTTCTGACGCTTATGTTAAAATATTTTTAAAAAAATATAACGCACAAATGTAGTAAATACAGTGCACATTAAAAAAATAAATAAATATTTACAATAAAAAATTTTACTCTAATAAAATAAAATAAAGTAAAATTTCAAATATTTAAAAAAAATAAACTCAAAACAATTTTAAAGTACAACTCAAAACTTAAAACTATTTTCAAAACTCATGACTAAACAAGTTTTTTCTTTTTAAAACTCATTTCAAAAACTTATCTTTCAAAACACAACTCCATACTCAAATCATAATTTTAAAATTAAACCAAACGAAGCCCTAATTTTTCTCATAACATCATTTCTCTCTCGTGTGACCTTTTACGTTGTTGAAGTGATTTCAAAATTTTAAAATTTAATAATTTTTTATTTATATCTCCATTTTTTGTAAAATTTATATTTTTAGAAATTTCATTGACTTAGTCTAACTTGGTCATCGAAATTTCATTGACTAATCGAAATTTTACCAGCCTGTCTTAGGTCAATAAAATTTCGTCAACTTTTTTTTTTTGAAATTTATATTCATCATGGATCTTATTTTACAGATTTTGATGGAGCAATTCCAAAAATACAAATTTTATAAATAAAAAAAATTAGATCAAAAGTTATATAATTTTGAAATTTTTAAATGAGTTAAAAAGGTAATAGGTGATACCTGAAGCGGTGTAATCGAAGTATTTTTGTCTTTTGGACCTATATTACTATACAAAATTGTGCTGTCCTTATTCTTCTAAGAAAATATTACTAGAAATCATAAACAAAAAAATCCTGTAAATTTATAAAAACATATAAAAATAATATTTCACAATTTTAACCTCCACTTTTTTTAATATATATTTTATAAAGGATGTATTGTTATTTGGTGAAAAATGATTCATAAAATAGAATTTTTATATACAAAATTCATACAAACTATGTGACACTGTTATTTTTGGACCATAAAATGAGTGTTTTTTCCTCTTGAAAATGAAAGAATCACAAAAGAAAAAAAAATCATTTTATGTGAGTTTTTTGTATGAAAATTCTATTTGTACAATATTATTATTGAAAATCGACTGTTAGAAAGGCTAAACTAATACTGCTATAGGTGAAGGCGTAAGAAGTTCGACAATAGAGAAGCAACAAGAATTGAGGCAATCGTATCAGCATGTTGTTGAAGAGGATTTTGTTGGGTTTGAGGAAGACTTGAACAAGGTTGTGAAACATTTGGTGCAAGTTGATGACTGTACTCCTAGTCGAGTTGTCTCTATTTGCGGCATGGGTGGTTTGGGGAAGACCACTCTAGCTAAAAAAGTATATCATCACATAGATGTTCAGAATCATTTTGATTGTTTGGCATGGGTGTGCATATCTCAGCAGTACCAAACAAGAGATATTCTGCAAGGAATCTTCATCAAACTTGTTCCTAGAAGGAATGAAGAGGTTGTCAAGATGAGAAATGAAGAGTTGTTTGAGCAACTTTATGAAGTCCAGCAGAGGAAAAAATGCTTAGTTGTATTGGATGATATTTGGTCAATAGAGGCTTGGAAGAGCTTGAAACCGGCCTTCCCAAATGGAAACACGGGCAGCAAAATATTGCTAACGACTCGTAATAAAAAACTGCCTTCACAGATAGATCCAGACCATATCTTCCATGAACCCTTGTGTTTAAATGACGAGAAAAGTTGGGATCTACTTCAAAAGAAATCATTACTAAGAAGAGATGGTAGAGGTAATATTAATCAGTCTACATTGCTATATATTTTGATACAAATTAAATTATTTCAATGTTAGTTTTCATATCATCTGTGTGATCTATTATCATCTAAAAAGATTAATGACTCACGGGCAGAGATTTGGGAAAGATGGAAAATACTTTAGCTCTATTGGCCAAAGGGTCGTACCAAATGTATTTAGAATATTCATTTTACGAAAACTACATAAAATTGAAAACATTCAACTTCAAGTAATCACTTTCCAATGAGATAGAAAATAAAATTTTACACAAACATATTTGCACCTCCATACCTTTTCACTTGTATCTCATCTCATAATCACTTGCACCCCCATATTTTTATAATTTTTTTTTCTCTATCCCATTGTGTTGTAATTCCCCCAAGTTTCAATAGTTGGAATAGGTAAGGACTCATACAAAAAAAATCAAATTAATCAGGCATTCAAAATCACACGATCCATAGTTGTTTTCTAAAAATAGATAGTATATTATCAAAATCATGGAGTATTTTAAAAATAAATAAATAAATATGATCTTATTATTATGTGGTTATAAATATATGATTAATTATGATTTTTTTCATAGTTCATTTACTCGATAAATCTTACAATATAAATGATTCAAATAATCGAAATAGATCCAAATTGGCCCACACAAAGGGTTACAACAGCATTCCCAAGACACCAACAACAACTTAATGGTTATCAAACATATAGAAACATAATTTATACAAATATATATAAGCTAAACTATCAATAGGTCTTAATAGTTGGACTTAATTTCCATTAAGTCCAAATAAAAATAAGTCCTAGTAAAACCGTTACTAAAAATAATTTTTTTGTGATAATTTTTTGTATGTTGCTAAAAATTGACAATTATTGATTTGTTTTGGTCACGGTTTTTATAAATTATTGCTAAAACTTACAATTAGTGACGTTTTTCTGTGGCGAATTTTTCAAACTGTTGCTAAAAGTTAAAAAGTAGTGACTTTTTTTGTGACTCCTTTTAAAACTGTCCCTAAAACTTATAATTAGTGATATTTGTTGTGACAAAATTTTCAAACTGTCGTTGAAAATTAACACCTATTAAGACTTACACGTAAGTTCGCTATATATATACAGATATATGATGTGACATATTTAAGTCTTCTTATTTTAAATCAAAAGACCTATTGGATGGGTCATGCTATATGCAAGTTATGACATTTGTAATTTTGATTATCAAAAATGTCATAGCTAAATTATTTTCAATTATAATTGAAAAAATGAGTCATAACTAAACACCATAGAAGGTATAACTAAAGACATTTTAAATCATATTTAAAACAATATCATAATCAATATCACAATGAATCATAAATAACACAACAATAAATTATAATCAAATCATAACTAACAATACGATAACTTATAACTAAATATCACAAAAATTACAGACCCTGAAAGTAGAATTCCCCAACCCACCCCCCCCCCCCCCCCCCCCTTTTGGAGCGGACTTTATTTCAAAACTACATCTACCATATTATTCTAATTAAATATTTTGTAAATTAATGATAAAATAGCATTTCCATCCCCCAAAAAAATGTGGTCCAAGCATTTCACTTTGAAAGAAAAGCCACTTCTTTTATGTAATTATTACTCTAAGGCCATGTTTGTTTGGGTGGATATGAGTTTGGGATTGGACTAATAATCTAATAAAATTATTAATCCGATGTTTGGTTAAACAATTAAAGTACGGACTAATTATTTTAAACTTGACTATTAGTTAAGATAGGATACATAATCCAACGGATTCGTAATGCTTGGACTATTAGTCATGGGAATGCTAATCCAGTCCGCCCAAACAAACATGGTGTAAAAGAACTGAACACAACTGGATGCTAAAAAATTTAGTGTTAATTATAACAACATCCGGTGAACTAGTACGGAATATTAGGGTTGGTTTGACATAAACTAAATAATACAAAAAGTCAAAAAGTTACTATCCTATTTAAGTCACATCATCTTATTTAAACCACATTACCTCTCTAACACATCACATCAAACCCAACCCAAACCCAACCCATATAAGCCAATAAGTCAAAAAGTGCACTTTTTTAGAACATCCCAAACCAACCCTAATATCCTCTTAAACTACAAAATTGTATAGTTAAACCTTTTAATTTTAAAATATCATACAAATATCTCTATTAGAATTATTATTACTCTAAAAGAACTAAACACAACTGGATGTTAAAAAATTTAGTGTTAATTATAATAACCGGTGAACTAGTACTGAATATTAATATCCTCTTAAACTACAAGATTGTATGGTTAAACCTTTTAATTTTAAAATATCATACAAATATCTCTATTAGAATTATTAGGCACTTCTAGAGTACCATGTTATCTACCTGATCTACTCTCGGTCAATGAGAAACTGCAATAAAAACTAAATAGTCATCATTTGTCTCTTAACTACTCCCACAAAGATGAGTTAACATGTTCCATTCATAAAAGTTTTTGCAATGCAATTAATATGAAACACCATATTGACAATAACACATAATACTCCAAGACTAGTCACTTAATTATTGATTAAAATTTGAATGACGTAAGTTATGTATGATAACTTTGAAATACTAGCTTGAAGAATGGAATCTAAAAGGAAGGTTAGGGGTACATAAATCACTCTTTTTATTTATTTTTATTTTTCGTTTTGTAAAAAATTAAAAAATAATTAAAATAACAAATTCTCAAACGGGGCCACAGTTCACTTCTTGGCTCCTTAACATCACTCTCTTTGCACCAAATGCATGCATGAATTTGAGCTTTTTCTTCTTCTTTGTTGATATAGAACTTTTGATTGAAAAGATGCAAGTAACAATGTAAACACTGCTGACTTTGAGGCAAAGTTGAGGACGTGGCTGTTTTGGACCACAAAAATTGGTTGAAAAAAAACTATCCCTTAAATAGAAACAAAAAAGCTTGTTGATGTAGTAAATTATTTAAAATTAACAGATGATTAATTTCCAAATATATGGTTTGCGTATAGAATGTTATTGACCATCCGTGTTACAGTTGTTTCTGAAGAAATAAACTTTTTAAATTGAAATTGATTAAATCTTACCTTTGGTCAACTTTGTCACAAGAATGATTCAATGGATTTGATTGTTAAATTGAATTATGCAAGTTTGATTAGTAATTTTACAACTACTAATTTGAGTTTTATACTCGAGAATACGAAAGTTCAAAAATTTTAAATTAAATTTAAATTACCAACTGATTTAATTTTGCAAAAAAAAAAAAAAAAAGGTTTAAAAATCAATCCATATTACAAGCTCGCTTTAGAATTATCTATCTATATATGTATAAAAGGCCCATGTTAAAAAACTTGATTTGGGTCTTGAAAAGTCGGCAAATTTTCATTTTTTATTGCTTATTCACACATGCATTCATTAGAATTTTCACTTTGTTGTTTTATAGACTCTAGGCAATAATGTATTTTTTGTTGTTTTTAAATTTTGCATTTTGTCATTTTTGTAGACTCTGGAGTGCTTGACACAAATATGGAGGCAATAGGGAGGAAAATGGTAAAGCTGTGTGCTGGTTTACCGTTAGCAATCATTGTGCTTGGTGGACTTTTGGCAACAAGGCATACATTAAGGGAATGGGAGGTTGTATACCAAAATGTTCGTTCACATAAATGGAGTGACGACCCCATACAACATGACAATGGAGTATCAACGGTGTTAGCTTTAAGCTACCATGACTTGCCTTATCAATTGAAGCCATGTTTTCTGTATTTTGGTCACTTTTTGGAGGATTATAGGATGAATGCTGAAAGACTATATCACTTGTGGATAGGTGACGGTATAATTGTAGATGATGATAGAGTGGGGGATGAAACAATAATGGATGTGGCAAAACGTTACTTGGGTGCGCTTGCACAGAGGTGCATGGTTCAAGTAGAAGTAGAGGAGTATACTCAAAAGATCAATTATTGCCGCATTCATGACCTTATGTTGGAGCTGTGTTTATCAAAGGCAAAAATGAATGATTTTCTTGGGATCATTCATCTTCAACGCGAAACTGATCTAGCTAATTGCTTTTCCACCACAACATCAACAACTACTGCTCCTAAAATACGCAAACTTGCAATTCATTTGAATCAGGATGTCGAAAGAGTTGTCCTCCCTGAATTGGAGGCAACTAAACATCTACGATCCATATTGTTCTGCAATTCAAGGAGTGTCGACGAGGAGTCTTCAATAGAGTTGAACTCCCATTTGAAGTACTTCAAATTGCTTAGGAATTTGGATCTTGAAGCATTTAAGTTTGATGAAAAGTCAGTCGAATCAATAGGCAACCTAATTAGCTTGAGGTACTTGAGGTTTGGAGATTGTTTGATACCGAAATGGCATTCGTCTATCTGCAAGTTGAAACACTTGCAAACCTTGGATTTACGACATTGCAAGTTCAACTCAGGTGAAGTAATAGTCATACATGGAATGGAACAATTGAGGCATTTGTATATTCAGTTGTATTTCAATCTCAATGTTAAATTCAAATTTGATGGGTTGAGCAACCTCGAAACATTAGGAGGGTTTAACACAGGGTCTTGTGACGTCAATGATCTGTGTAAATTGATCAATCTTCGGCAACTAGAAGATGCAACTTTCTGGAAGAAGCACAATCAGGACTTAGCGGCTTTCATCAACTACCTAAGCATCGGTGCCGACCACCTCCGACAAACATCCTTATCAATTGTTGAATTTTGCAAAGAAGAAGAAGAAGACTTGACTCTTCTCAAACAACTGTTAGGGTGTCACAATCTTTACAGATTGAGTATTACTGGAATTATTCCCGAGTTACCAGAGAACTGCCAGGGTTTCTCTCCCAACCTCATCGAGTTAACGTTGCTGGATTGTAACCTTGAAGACGACCCTATGCCAACATTGGAGAGGCTACCTAACCTACAACATCTCATTTTGGGTGAGGATGCTTTTGTGGGGGACAAAATGGTTTGCTCCGCTAATGGTTTCCCCCAACTCAAAACCCTATATCTCTGTATGCTTTCGCATTTCAAAGAGTGGGAGGTGGAAAAAGAAGCCATGTCCAATCTCTCTTCTTTAGAAATTGGATTTTGCCCAACACTAGAAATGGTTCCAGAGGGACTGAGATTCATTGCTACCCTCCAACGATTTACAATTAGAGGAGCGGACAATAAATTCAATAACAAGCTTCGAAGGGTCAATGGGGAAGAAGGAGAAGATTTTTACAAAGTGCGACATGTGTCTTCCCTCAACATTCGGTAAATTTCTTAATTCTGGATAATTCTTTCTTTCACAAGAGACCAAACAACTGTTGGGTCTCTTATCATTTCTTTCACATCCCCCTCATTAATTCTCATCATAAAATTTGTTGATATATATATATATATATATCTCTGCTTTTTTGCCTTTATATTGGTTTAGGGGTGGACAAATTATCATAGAATCAAAAAAAACTAAACCAAACCGAAATTATTGGGTTGGTTTGGTTTTTTTTTTTTGAATACATTGGTTTAGTTTTGAGTCTTCAATTCTATAATTCAATAGGATTGGATTAATTTTTGGTTTAGGTTCTATCTATCTCGAACAAAATTCATAACCAAATCTATATATTTATTTATATTATAAGATTCAATCTATATCGGCATGTTTTTACCTAATTGGTCTATTCTAATGGACTTGATTACAACTAATCATTTCTCACTATTTATTTTGATTTTCAGTTGATATTGAGAAGCATAAGAAGAAGAATGGGAAGTGGAAGAAGAAAATGCTGGAAGGTAGAGTTAGAATTTACGGTACTTAATTTTATTTTATTAGTTGTGTTACTGGATTTGATTTATTTTGGTTGTATTTAAACTTGAGTTGGACTTCACTATATTATTCACAAATGTTGGCTTGTATTAAATAATATTTATTTTATGTTTGTGTAAAATTTAAATATTAAAGACTTGTTTATTTTAATTATTTGGTTCAAGTGCATGATTCATTTCAATATGTTCTAAATTTAATATCAATTCAAACCAAACTGACACCTCTACTGGTTCATATCCATAAAAAAAATTAATACGAGACTTGAGTAATAAAAGCTGAGATTTTTTATAATAGATCCCCTATAATAAGATTTTTTCATAAGAAAACAAACGAGCCCATAAGTTTTATTGTGAGGAGGACAACACGTGCTACAAACACAACCCAATTTCTGAATAGCTAATTTTATTTTTTAAACTTTTAAATACTAATTTTTTATTCAAAATTTTATTTTTTGAAAGTAATTTTTGAAATACTTTCATCAAAATCCATTTAGTAAGAATTTCGTATTGAATATGCAATATTGAAGAAAATGTTATTTACTTTTCAAACAATGAAATTTTTATTATCTGTGAACAGAGAAATTTCATATTAAAAATTAAAAATCCAAAATTAAGTGATACAAAATGAAAAACCATATTTCATTGTTTGTAGATTAGAAAGAAATTTCACTGTCTATTGACATTAAATAAAAAAATTTAAACTAGAGGGATAAAATGCAAAATTAGCATTGGTTGCTAAAAAAATTGCGATAAAAAGAGGCATCACGCTCACTATCAAGTACAAACTTTTGTTATGTATTGTGTGTGTTTTTTTTTTTTTTTTAAATTTCGTCCTAGGCTCATTAATTTGTGTTTTAGAGAGAGTATCATTAAAGAACTAAACGAAATTTTTTATATTTTTCTGAATTACCAATGCACATGCAATGCATATGCCATATGACCCTTCTAACAGATAAATTAGCACTCAATTGAACGTTGTAAATCAAAATTTCAAATGTAAAAACAATTTGTTAGGTGTGGACATTTTGGTTAAAATCATGAAAGGAGGATATTTATTTTTTTAAACTGTATTTAGATCATGAACTTAAGTGATATTTAGAAAAGATTAAATGAAAAACTTGATAAAATGTACATGAAATATAACTACATTTCACTTATTTTCACCCACCTTTTTCTCTTTCCCTTTTCAATTCTATGATCTAAACACAGCCTTAATATTTTAACAAGACTCAATGGAAACACCCATGTCCAACCCTTCCTACTCAGAAACTTTTGGGGGCTAGATATCCTCTTGCCAAATCTCAAGGAGGAATATGAAATTAACCTCAAGACTCCGTTAAGTTTTGAACAATATATTAATCTAAACTTGCTGAAAATTTTCTTTTATAGGAATTAACCTTCCAAAATTTTACATGTCTCCTCATAATCTTCATGAGAATTTTTCACTAAAATTTACACTTGGTGATACAATCACATATGCGCTTCCTTTTCCAGAAAAGAAAGGTAAAGCAGCTCTTGAAGGGAACATAATCGAAAATTATCACAAAGTTATGATTCAGTCACACATTGAGACTAAAACGGACAAACTATCAATTCAAACAGGTTCCCAAAATTCATGGTATAATTTCTAAATGATCAAAGTATATATGTTGGCAGCCATTTGCTAGTTACTTGTTACACCTGTGAGCAAATCAGTATAATCACAATGGAGATAAAACTTTAAACTTTGCTTCGAGAACCCCATGTGCTTCATTTGCTTAATGTCAAACCCCGATTCCTTTGAACACCATCCATTACTCGGAGTTAGAACCTGATAGTGGCATCTGGTAAGCATCTTTTGGTTCTGTGTCAGTGATGGAAGGAGGACAATCTTGGTTTGACACCGCTCTCTTCTTGCGTCTCTGATTTGGTCTATCTTCATCATCCTGGAAATTTTCATATGGTGATTGAGCAAACATACAGAAAGCAGAGGAAAATAAAAATGCATAAAACAAATACTGTTTAACATACAAAATGCTTATGCAAGTTCCACTGCAGTGAATTGGGCAGTTATGTATGCATAGCAAAATTAAGATCACTGATATTTATGTTCGTTAGTTGTAATTATGTGTTAAAATAGGAATTAATATTGGAGATTGATGTCAACCGTAAATTGTCTTTACTAAGTATATATAAAAAGTTGCAAAATAGATTTGAATTGTCTTTCTTCCGTTTCTATGAGCTTTGTATGTTTGAAAAGGTTCTATTTCAGTTGAGTGTGAGGTTCTTCCCCAAAGGGTGTGAGTTTCTTCCTCAATGGAAGCGAGTTTCTTACATGTTTCTTCCTTGGGAGTGGAGAACCGCATTTTTGAGTAAGAAACGTCAACCAAGAAGGAAATTTTTGCTACTAAGTGAAAAGCTCGATAACTTAAGCTAAAAATGCTGATTTACCTTTGATGAGGGCAAGCTTCCATCTCTACAACGAAATTTTTTGACGCTTCAAGGAGAACAGTATTTACATCATATTTAATTTTTAATATTTGTTTACTATTTTAATATAAAATTCAAAATTCTAATGCCTCAAACGCCTTGAGGTTTACGCCTCTCCTCATGAGGGAAAAAAATGCCTCACATTACGCATTTGCCTTTAAAAACTTTGGTAATTAGTAGTAAGAGGTGCCAAAAGGAGAAATGTTGGCAGTGGTGCTAAAAATTATTCAGATTTCGAGGTTGGGAACTATATAACACATAACACCAGCAGCCTCTAGGTAGTTCAACACAAAGTGAAACACAATTTCCTTTTCCAAATGAATCATATGTCCTTGAAAAATGGTGGGGGATAACTGTTAAAGAAAATTATTAGAGAATATCAATTAACACAATAATACGGGAATGATTGGTGGTGAGGGAAAAAAGTTCAACTAGCAAGCAATAGATTCCCAACGAAGGAACAATCATACAAGAATGATTCGTGGTGAGGGAGACAGAAAAATCCTTCTTTAGGTTTTTTTTTTTTTTGCCTTTTTTAGTGTCTGTGAGTTTGGGGTGGGGTGGGGTGTTGCTTTTTCAATGAGAATGACAAGTCTAGAAATTGCAAAGCTGGAAAATGTGAATTGTTCAATGAGATGATTCAGAGATATGCTCAATGCTATCACTCAGTACAATAATCTGTTAGGGGCAGAAATAAAATGACAATGATTAGGCAATCACATGGCTGTCAAGAAAATAAAATAAAATAAAAATACAAAACAAAAAAGTCTGCTACCCACAAGGTATATGTGACTGCATTTGAACTAAATGAAGGGAAACTTTGAAGAATATGTTGTGAATGGGATTTATACCACATCCCACCAATGTGAACAAAAGCACACAATGCACACACCAAAGAGAAAAACAATTAGACACAGATTTTGTGGTTCGGCACCAATTGCCAACATCCACAGGAGAGAGATTCAACTATGAATTAAAAAAAAATAATACATGTGAGACGGTTAACACGCTCAAAACCCATATCACTACTAGAATCCCATGCTCAAGAGTAGTTGAGCCATTGATCACTCTAGTGCCTTATCGGTATTTTTTGTCACCCCTTATATCGCTATTTTATGCTCCTCTTAATCTCACCAAAACATAGTCTCCGTGACTATTTATAATAGTCTATCCACAAAAAACCTAGTTCCATAAAATTTGGTAACCAAAACCTACACATTGGGTTTCCCAATAGATTCGGACACTACTATCCTAACCCAAATACATGCTTAAACTAATCTAACAAATGTATGGGACCACATATATCACATGGGTGGATTAATCCTAACAGAATATTAATATAAGTTACTAAATTAATCAAGTAAAATATTATGCAGCCAAGACATCACATATATAAAAAATAATTAGAAGGAAAACAATGATGCTGAAAAGCAGAAAAGGGAAATAAAAGAAAGGACTAATCATGAGTCAGAAGAATATCAATGAAATTACATTGGATTGGAGATGAGGATAATAGCTGGAACAAAAAATAACAATAACAATGCTCCCAGGAGCACAATCTGCCATGACTTACTTTTTTGCTCAGTTGAGTTTGATTATTTGATTGATTTGGATGAGTTGATTGGCTCCTTCGCAGCCAGATGCCACCAAAAGACATCAATGCTCCCAAAAGCAAGACTGGGCCAATCCTTGGATCTCCCAGGCGATTGTGGATTCCATTCATGATGCTACCAATTCTCTGTTTCATTCCCGACCCTTTGGATAGAATGGTTTTGGCACCTACCGACCAAATAGGATCTGCATTTTCGGGAACAAGTGCAGGAGTTTTTGCCCTCTGCGATGAGACAAAACAGAAAAGGTTTTAGCAGAAGCATGGACACTTCTCAGAATGTAATGTGCCGTGTCCGACACTCATCAAATACCTATGTAGCACGGGTGTGGGTATGGATACTGGTACGAGTACGCTAGTACGGCAAAACCTTTCCAAAAAAAAAGGATACGGGTACGGTTGTGGTATGTCAACAAATTTTTTATTTTTCATAGTTTACTGTTTGAGATTCAACCTACAAATCAAAGTTCAATACCAAAATTAAAAGGAAAATTACAAAACCAAAAGAGAAATCACAGTTCAATAATATCAATATCAAAGCAAAGTCCATATGTTATTTTAATACCATTAAATAGGAAAAATTACAAAACTAGGTTTCATTCCAAAAGCAAACTAGAAAAATTTGGAAAGTTGAAAAATCAATTTTCACTTCCATCAATTTCATTATTGAATAATACATCTTTCATCTTTGACACATCAAGTACAAGATTTGCAATTTCAAGTAAATCATAACTCTCTAATAAATTAAATATATCACTATCAATATCCCATAGCTTGGTGTACCCCCGATGCACCCATCATGTACCTACGAAGTACCCACCTGCCAAAAAATGAATAAAAACTACCCGGTAAGTATTTCATGTACCCAATACGCATGCAACCCTAATGGTACGCGTACCAGTACCCATTATGAGTATGGCAATATTTTCGGAGTATCCGTGCTTCATAGCTGGACACTTTCCAACACTTAAACATACATGAAACATATTATGAGTTTGAATAAATAACTTGGAATCCAATGATACAACAAAAATTAAGTAAATTTATACTTATTCTACTCCTTTATACTTCAAAAATGAATATATTTTACTTAAATATTTGTATATAAGACATAATAATTATTTATCCTTATATATGACATATATTTGATAAATACATAAATAAATTATATATTTTGCAGAAGTCCCCAAGGTGTCATGTCCTACATTTTTTTGAAAATTTACATGTCAGTGTGTCCGTGTGTCAATGTCATGTCACATGTTCATGCTTCTTAGTTATCAATAATGGAGTGAAGGTAATTAAACCCCTCAACAAAATACACAAATTCATCCATTCAAGCACCAAAAGGTAGCTTAATTCTAAAAAAAGTTTGTCTATGCTAACTTACAAAAAAGGGGAGCTCCCTAGAGTCACCATCTTCGATTATTTGACAGATCCACTTGATGATCTGCCAACCAAATAAATAGAAACAACTTAACGTGAAAAGGTACAATAAATCACAAAGAATGTTGCATTTGCGTTAACTGCTCAATACAGAGTGAAATATATCTCAATAATTAAACCATGTAGTAAAATCCATCTCATAACAGATAGAAGGCCAAACCTCTAAACTTTCTTCAGAACCATTGTACCTCGCAAAAAGTTGTGATGCAGGATCTACATCGTCATTCAAAAATGCCTCCAACATGTTTTTTGGCTTTTTTTCCTCAATTTTAATACTATCTTCTGTAGCATTCCTTTTGTAACGTACAATAATTAACTGTGGTATATCTGTTATATCCCTCCTAGGTCCACATGTTTCATAGTTGTTCTCTATTTGAGTGTGGAAAAAACAATATCGCTAGAGAAGAGAAATTTAGTGACTAATACAATTGCAAAAGATCATTTTTTAAATGTTCTAGCATAGATTAGTCCATCATGATCATTATTAATTAAAATATTATAATCCATAATAGTAAGCACACATACTTCTACATAAAAAAGAAAAAAAAAACCTACAAATGGTTCTAGGAATAACAATGGAGAGACAGAAAGATCATTCCTTCAACTGAATAAAGCAAAAGCAAACAACCTCTAATCATATGTACCATGCAGTTGCAATGACGTCTTACACAATTACTATTGGGAGTTTATGAATAATTTTCACCTTTGCAATGCATGCCTCATATACGCAACCTGGTGAACTTTAGTTTATTTTTATTAAATAACACCTTCTGTGAGAGGAATCACATTCTGTTTCCTACGCTACATAGCTTGACCTACAGAATAGTATTATTTGTATAGCTGGAGAGGAATCACAATCTTTGTACATATGGCTTGATCACAGAAATTCATTCTATGTACTTCCTACGGTTCTTTGTATTTCATTCTTTGAGATGAATCACATTTTCCTGTGCATATAGCTCGATCCACAGAATAGAATCAACCAACAAAAGTACAATTTTTTTGTCAAAGATAACCTCCAAAGTTTTTAAAATGACCAAGAAGCATAATGAAAAACTTTCACCTTCTTTGGTTTAATTTATGAATAGCATTTGAGTCTTTTGTTTTTCTACAAAAAATTTTTTTTTTTTTTTTGGGGGGGGGGGGTGATCTTTAGTGAATTTTTTTCATATTTTATTTTATGTTTTTACTTTTTAGATGCACCTAATCTAGATGCACTTAAAAAATAAAATATTTGTAAAAAAATATGAAGCTGTCTTTAACATTTTTCAGATTTTTTTTTCAAATATTTTAAATTTTAAGTGCATCTAATTAGGCAAATCTAAAAAAAATAAAAACTAAATTATAAAGAAAAAAATTTGCTAAAGACAAAAAACAAAACAATTTTGAGTTCCAAAAGTTGGTTTTGAACTCAAATAGGATAACAATAAATGATGAATACTTTTAATTGGCCATGTCTCACATGGAGAACATAATCTACTACACCAAACAATTGAGGTGTACATGCTTTGCACTAGACAGGCCATGGCTAAATATGTATATACCAAAGCCTTTAAATATGAATGCGCAAGTCTCAAGGCACCAACACATGCATTTCAAATTTTAAATTTTTATATTTAGTGAGAAAAAGTTATTTAAAACTAAATAAAAAAAACAACGCCCAATTAGTACACATTAATTTTAATTTTGTTCAAAATTAAATATAAATGTATAAATACTTTTCTCCTCAAGGCGTTGAACATTTCATTACAGAATAGGAAACTTGCCCTCATCGAAGATGAACTTGACATTCTTAGTTTCAGCTATTGAACTTCTTACTTGAGTCTTTGCTTTATATTTTTCTTGGTTTTTTCCATGGAATATGATGGTTACAAAAGAGGTTCTTATTTTTTATGTTTAAATATAAAATAGGTATTGGAAAATAAAAAAATAAAAAAAAAAACTAGGTATTATAATAAGCTTAACAACAACCCAAGACAAGCTTTCCATATACATATTGTTACATGGGACTGAGGTACAAGTATCGGGTGCAGGTGTATTTCCAAGCGTCGACCTTCATAAATTTAAATCTTGAGATACGTTTTCAAAATTGGATATGGGTACTAGGACACGTTATATGCACATATATATTATATTTTATATAACAGTCTCGGATGAGATGTGGTAAATTGTGTAGAAATATACTAAAAATTAAATAAGATGTAGGAAAAATATGAAATTTCTATATCTAATTCATGTGAGAGGCTAAAAATATTACTTTATTAACAAATGTTTCTTTTTCTTCATGTATTGTCACAAATTAAAGCATCTGAGTGCCTAAATTGGGTACGAGTGTGGTACACATATCTCATACCCTTACCAATGTCATATCCAGTGAAGACGGGTACTGTGGAGGAAATAGAAGAGTCCATGTAACACAGCTCCTCATATTTATGTGCAAAAGGAGTACAAGGTGCACGTGTTGCACGCCTCAAACTGTGATGTGCAAGTCTTTGGAGAGTTTCGCCCAAAAATAATAAAAAAAACTCAATGCATTTTACCTTAACCTCACCTCGAAGCTAGCCTCAATACATCTTTTAAATACACAATATATTTGAATAAACATGACATATTGTAGGATTTGTGGCTCAAATCATACAATAACTTTCTAAGATTAATAACACATATTTTGAAAGATTATTAAAAAGTACTAGAATTTTTTATTTTTTTTTTTAACGAAAGGAAAAGAAGAGCCATAAAAATGAGAATTACATCCTAAAATTCCAAATCAGTGACAGGCCTCAATAATCTTCTCAAAAAACCATATTCAGATGTCAAAAGGTTTATGAATGCAATCAGATTCTTGGACATTTCCAAAAGTTTCAAGTAGAAATTCTCAGTTGCTTACAGCACTAGAGTATAGCGCATAAGGAAGTTGTGGCGATGTTTTTTGATACCCTGCATTTTCAGTCCAAAGGTCACATGTGGTTTTAGCATTTAATGTTTCAGAATCTATCCTGCTATTAGATTGAATGATTTGTAATGTAAATAATTTCACATCATTTTATGGCAGTATAACACTGTCAGAATTTATAACAGCAATAATCACTGACCACCTTTTCCAACTTAGGCCACCGTTTGGATTAAGACACCGGCACTTTGGCAAAAATCTTCCAATGCCAATAGTGATCCCAACTAAGTTCGACAGAGATTAAATTTCAGAATAAATTGCTACCAAGTACCATACATACTGTATCACATACATGACCCTCAAATTAATTAATCCATTCACTACTACAAATGTGAATTCAACTACAACTAAACTTGGAAAACATTGACATGCCAAACAAACAAAAGATGACACTTACTTGTTGGGCTTCCCCATCAAGCCAGGTAAATGTCAACCGCTTTTCCTTCAGTGCAACAGCCACTAGCGACGACGGCTGATCGTTATCAATTGTGGACAGTGCTTCTTGGATCCTGCGTAGAGTCTTTATCACAGTAATGTACTCCAATTAGTAAACTAGAATATACTAGCATTTGGGCATGCATACATGAATCTTTCTGTTATATTCAATGTCAAATTTTGAATGAGTACACTTTCTGTGTGATAACTTCAAATGAACATCAGGATCTTTGCCAGGATTCAACAAATAAAGTTCTTTCACATTCTGTGTTTTCTTTCTAACCGCTTTCTCTACTATTTTCCTTAAGTTACCTTTTCTATTCTTTTTTAGGTAGTTGTCTATTTAAATTTATGAAGATTTGTCTTCAAAGTTTAGAAAAATCAGCTGGCATCAATAGACAATGATTTCCCAACGAAGTAGCTAAATCATTTCTAGGAAATAACTACCAAGTGGGAATTTAATTTAACATAACAAGCAGGGCAAACAAACTCACTGCACGCATTTTGTTGAGTTCTGGGCTCGATCTTACTGCTAGAATAACACAGTACCAAATTGCCGTTTCATTTCCAGCACGAGAATAGCCACGGGCATCACAACCCAGCTCCATGGACATCACACTTCTCAATTGTGGAAGCTCTAAAAATAAGGTACGGAGAATAAACTAATGTATTACAGTTAGTTTCACAAAATCTTAGAATGTATAATCGGGTTTGTGTTATACATGTATATGTAAATATATCCCAATAAAAAACAACTCCTATCCATCAATATATTCAAAATTGTCAACAAAATTCAAAAAAGGATTCAATGAAGGCTCAACACCCCTCAAGATCCAATTGTAAAAGATGGTTAGAATTCTACTCTTTAAAACAAAAATGAAAGCCTTAAGACTCTTAACACCATCAAAATTTCTTCTATTAAGCTCCATCCAGATGCTCCAAAATAAAATGGGATTTTTCTATTTTCAACTCTGGCTACCCTCCAAGAAAGCAAAAGGTTCCAAACATTTGAAAGGAAGACCCAAGCCACGTCAAACAAGACTAAAATAAGGCCCAAAAGTCCCAAAAGATTTGATCCCTCTCCCTCCTCACATATCACTAACAACAACCCCTCTATCAATTGTTATCTGTCTCAAGCTAGATAGGCCAGCTCCAAATTCTCTCCACAGCAAAGATGTCACCAAATGGGGTTGTTTGGCATCCCCTACAACAGCATATTTTTTTATTTTTTTATCTTTTTTAGGTCACGTCACCTCTTTACTTTTCTGCACATTTTAAAGGCTATATGACAAATTAAATTTCATAAATTCAAATCATTACAACATCACAAGTCAATTTAGATCTTCCCCTCCTAACATTTTCATTTATGGTGATCATATCACTTTTACTTACTGTTGCATCTACAAGTCTTTGTTGCACATAACAACCATCTTTATCAGCGCAAGGCTACCTCCTTTTTTAAAATAGAAAATAAATAAATATATCAAACTCAACCTAAAATTAGTTCATCCAAAAAACCAACAAGGAATTCCCTAAAACAATCGCCAAACTCCAATTAATTAAAGGAATCACTAAAACAATCACCCACTTCTTAATTCATGCACTCCAACCTCAAAAATTTTATAACACCACTACTTTCAAATACAACACAATATGCACAACATTAAGGTTCAAACATTCACAAGTGGGGATCAAAAACCCTGATATTTGCACTGAGGTTCATTACATTTCTACCTTTTTTACTTGTGCTCCCTCCCTCCCTCCCTAGGAACATGTTTTAAGCCAATCCAAAAATGTCGATATTTCTGCTAACAAATCTGTGACTTTCTCATTGTTTTAACTAGTATATTCATTTTCAAACTTTTTTATGGTATATTGTAGCATTATTATTATTATTTTTATTTAAGGAAGCTAACATATTCTGACTAAAGCCAAGAATTTACATATATGTAAAGGGATTTAAGCAACACAAAACTGACTCCTTTGCAACCCCAAGTCAGAATGCGGATTGGAAATTTTGATGAGATTATCCTGTGTTTTGCTCTTTCCTTTTATTTATCGTTTATCATTCATGTTTTTATAGTTTAATATATTAAAAAGGTTGTATTTATGCCTTGCTTCATGGGAACAAAGAATGCCTTGTCTAATCTCTCGTCCATGATAACCATAATCTCAACATAGAACAACTTACGAGCATTTAGTAGATCACAGAAGTAAACTAAATCAGCTAGAGGATATCTACAATAATATTTGTATAATAGCACAGCCCATTGGAACCAATAAACACAACCTAGTCAGTTTCCCAGTAACTCTCAAATGCAGACATAAGACGATCCCTTACAAGCAACTTTGCAGGATGCATTGCTGAGTCATTTATTCTACTATGTGGGAAAAATGGTGGACACTCTGCAGGCTTGTACTCTCGTAAAATCTAAAGAAAAAGGATTACTTTATAAGGAGGGCCACATTTGACAAAAGATTCTACCACAAATTTACACTACACGGAAAAAAGGTTGCAACACAACATCCTATCAAATGAAAACAAAATCATAACCTGCAAAGTTCTGTACAATTCAATTCATGTGAAGGAAATTATCAAGGAAGATTTCTACATAGGAAAACAAGTACCGAGGAAACACTTCATAGTCAGATTAGCTGATCCAATATTTCAAGAACAGAGAAATGATTGGTACAGTTCCCAGAAAAAATTATCAAAATATAATCTAGATTTTTTCCCCTTTTGTTGAAGAAAATAACTACATAAATGACTCTAGTCAGTGGATAAAAAGACTGATGACAACAAGAACCTCCAAATAATCATGAAGCTAACAGTTTGTACTTGTCAATCGCATGAGGTTTACTTGCACATTAGAATCACTGTAACAAGCCATTTACACAATGGTTGACTCAGTTAAGTAATATGACAGGGCAAATTTTGTTATAGTGTCAAGGCCCTAGATTATAAAACTTGATAAAGTACAAACAAACAGCATTACCTTGATGTTTATTCTGTTCCATTATATCTACAAACCATGAATTGTTGGCAGGTCCTGCAGATAATGTGCACTGCTTAGCTTGTTATGTACACATTATTTATGTTAACTTGTTATGTACACATTATTTATGTTACAGAGAGTACCAAGAAATACTATGAAACGAAACAAAAAGAGAGTGCATACCATGGTACACAACAGGTTTAACACCATGTTCTTTTAAAAATACAATTGCAGGTGCAGATTCCACTCCAAACCTGTTGTTGATAATAAGAACACTATCAAGATCATACTCTATTTTGGAAAAAAATTATGAAGCACCACATTTTTGAAGGTGGCGTTTCACGATCAAGTTTCCAAAGATTGGAAGGGGAAAGGGAACCAAAATTAGTCTCCCAAAAAAAAAGTACAGTCCAGTATGCTGGTTAGAGTAACCAATCTTTCTAACCAATAAGCCCATTAGCCTGATGCATAATTGACGAAAAAGACGAAAAAAGAACAGTCGATTCTTCTCTGAACTATTTAATAAGGAACAAAAAAATAGATGCCTTCCAGAAAAAAGGAACAAAAAAGTAGAAAAAGAAAAAGAAAATTTCAGAAAAGACATGACGATTAAATATGAATAGTGTTGTCAGAATCGTTATGAAAAATATATGTATTGCGGATTCATATGTTGTTAGATTGAATCGTGAGATACATTTTGCATTGTATCAATTTCATATTGTATCACAATTTAACATGTGTTTCTTGATTAGCTATCAATACCTTCTCTTTCACCTATAGCCCTACTAACAGCATTTTGCAGTATCAATTGCCATTGCCCGCACTCGTTGAACAATCCAAAACCATATTATCAAAAAACCCCATACCAAGGAGACCCAAATCCAAATAAACCCTAAAGCAAAAATGACTCTCATACTCCCTTTGCTACAAAAAAATTGAACAACTATCATGAATCTAATTCAGGTGAAAGAAACAAAGAGCTTACACACACAGACCATTTGGAATTGGGTTGAGACCCAAGATTTGGGCCAAAAGGCTTGTTTGGACTATGACCATATACCTCATAACAAGTATGTTTAAGCTATACTCATCATCCAAGTCCTAAAGAAAGTCTTTGGTTGCAAACTGGAACCAAACGAACTAGCGACCAAGATGTTGGGCGCAATTGAAAAACAAAAATCTCGTATAATTTTTATATTTGCAATGAAACCTCATTAATCCTTTTGTTATATTAAATTTTGAATTTTCTTTCCAATTTCTTATTAGTTGGATATTTGGGTTTCTAATGAATGCATATTTACCTTTTTGTCGAATTTGTAAGTTTTTAGAGATTATTTTTCATGTCATTGGTTATATGCATTAGTACTTCATTTTTTCAATATATTTATGTAACATATGTAAGTACTTTTTATTTATTTATCTATGTGGGTATCTACATCATGCTTGGCACATGGGGCGTCACGTCATCACCATCACACATCCACGTGGCAGACCCCTGAGGCATCACGGTGAGTTGGGGTTGTATGCCTAGCCTAAGCGCGAGCATGCACACTACCAAGTATGAAAACAGGACCACAGCTCACCTAGAGCTCTCCATGGCCCTTCATGACTCATAAGAAATATATTCTCTATACACTCACCCCAACTCCATAGCAAATAGTTGGACCCTTGACTCACCTATGTTTACTTAGCTGCAGGTTGAGCCATTGGCTCACCCATGCACTCACCCCCTTGGCTGCCTAGGTTGGGAGAAGGACCTAAGCACTCTCACTTGGGATCATTGGAAGATTGTGGATTGGAGGCTAAGACCTCGGGATCGTCAAGATCGTGTAACTGTCTCCCTGCAGTAACAGTTCCATCTTGACCTAGCTTAGAGAAAAGGGACGTTAACCTTACACTTATACCTATTGCATATACAATACGCCTCTCAAGATATCATACCTACACCTGCAGCTCCTATGATGCAACCTTCCCAATGACCTGAATCATAATACACAGCTAGTAGGCTGATATCACCCTCCTGTCGAGTTGAGGAGAACTCGCCACCTGTCTTGAGGTTGCTTGGGCTCCAATACTCCTAGAGTCTATATAATGGCATCATAAGTGCAACCACAATCATAACAAGAGCAACAAGAATCATACAACATATACAAAGTGTTCAAGGTCTCTCACTGCCACCCCTTTCCTCTCTAAGCCTACCTCGGTCTTCTCCTCTTCCACCTCCGATGATCTCGGGCCATTTAAGTGCCCGCCATCTTCCCAGAGGTCAATGACCGATCGCCTCTAACTTCTCTTACCCACAATCTGTAGTCATATATGTTAATGTATTTTATTATACATGATATGACATTAGACATGATACACAATGCACAAAAGTGATATAACAATACATGACATGTATTCAACAACACTAATGAAAAGAATTTTCATCACTTGATTTTCATCTAAAAACTTATTTTGTAATTTAATAGTCAAAAGCAAAATAGAAGAAACAAATATGCTTGGAGGTTGATTTCATAATCTTCACATGGAAATTTAAGGAGATGCCAACGAAAGCATGAAATGATACAAAACATTTGTGATCCTAAGTGAGATTACAAAACAGATGAATGAAATGAAAATTTTAAAAGTTTGCACAAGTTTTTCAAAGGATTCGAAATATGAATAATCAGACACTGACAGCTTTAAAGCTGTGTAGCATGGACTCTGGTAGATATATTCAATCTAACTGTCAAGCCTCTTCCAGAACCCCAGATCTTATGATGGGACTTGGCTCAAAATACATTCAAGGGCTCGGTAGGGCTACAGGGAAACATCCTGAACATTCAAATGCCTTATATTTCATTTAATACTGAAATGAAAATTGTTATCCCCTTTAAGGATACAACTGCATAGTGAAATTTAGAAAGATGTCGTTGAAAGAAAAAGTTCGTGGAAGTCTTTCCATGTGAGGCAAGAAAAACTTTTTCACTATCAAATTTGAGCTTGTCATTCTTCTTCCATCATAACATAAGTAGGATTTTGTTTATTCACACATAGCACTTTGTTATTGTCATGGGTAACATGACGACAGACGTTTTCTACCCCCTACTATTGCAATAAATAAAGAAATTTGATAACTACACTTATCCAAGATATAACAGCTTTCCAGATCAAAGTAGAAGTTTAACATGAAGTAGATAGTTGTGACTGCAAAAAAATCTGGTTTTGCTGCAAAAAGAATTCCCCATTTATCATCTATCCTTCAAGCCAATATAAGAAAGAATAATGATAGCTGCTTCTGTTCGATGAAGAAAGGAATAATTTAAAATAGTTCTGATACTATTCTAAGATTTATTGCTGGTTAAATGACAAGAATATTTGGGGATTAGTCGGGACAACCCGATGCCAATCCAGAAAAAAAAAAAGACAAGAATATTCACAAAACTAGGAAATTATTCCGAAGGAAGCTTGTAAGAACATTTTGTTAAAATGTACCAAAACCTACCACTACACCTACTCCACCTACTACTCCACCTACTACATACCTACCTCCTCTAATCTTCTATATATAGGACTCATTGTAAACATAACATACAACAATCAATCAATAATACATCAATTTTAACATGGTATCAGAGCAAGGTTAAGCATTTAGTATTTTTCGCTTCACCGGCGGGCGGCAACCTCGCCTTGGCCGCCCGCCGGACCTCAACCTAGTCTGCTAGAATTTTCTACACATACCTTAAAATTTCTTCGAGTCCACCACCTTCACGCCCAACTCCTTCGAGTCGCTGTCCTTGACTCACCCATCGAAAGGCCTTCACCTCTCTCCATCGCTACGCGAGGTCAGTACATGATGGCGGCCATGAAGCGCCTGTTGTTGAAGGCTTCACCTTTGTCATCCTCAGCCATCAAAAGGTGAAGCCTTCAAAAGGCCATGTAGATAGAATCACTGCAGACAGAATCACTAAAGGCCATGTAGACTCCATGCTCAAGCTCGCCGAGCTTCTCTGCATCTCTCTCAACTACGTCTCTTTGAAGCACCTCCTCCGCCGTCCTCCGTCGCGCAGCACCTCCTTCCGCCGCAGCATTACTACGCCGACGCCGCCTTCGAACATGGCGGCTGTTCTCGACGGCGTTATCATCATCGCGGCTACTCTAGTTTCTAACGCTTCTGTCCGTTATCTCCAAAGTGAGATCTAGATCTGTTGAGAAGTCGTTCGTCGCTTCAACAACAACAACAAAATCACCATATGAAGCCACCATTCCATGGGTCTCAGTTGTTTAAGCTTTCGTGGTCGAATAACATGATCTCATGTTGTTCTGTAGGTGTGTGGTGTTTGGTAACATACACAGTATGTATACATATACATATCTATATATACATACTCCTCTCCGACTTCCACGTCACCTTCCTCGTCTCCGATCACGTCCACAATCGCCTCCTCCGTCAAACAAACGTTTCGAACACTATCCTCGATTCCGTTTCGAAACGATTTCCAATGGAATCCCCACCGAGAGCTCCAGATCCGGCACTGATTTTCTAACTAAATTGATTGATTCTTTGAGAACCGTAATAAAACCGCTTTTCAGCGAATTGTTTTGCTCTAATCGACTGAGTTACGAGTCGACTCGGCCAGTCACGTGCATCATAGCCGATGGGTTACTGAGTTTTACAATTGATGTTGCTGAAGAGATGGGTATTCCAATCGTTTACTTCCGGACAATCAGCGCTTGTGCTGGGAGGTAAAGATGCACTGATTGATGTCGGTACATGGGGAAGTGAACTCACGTGGGTGGTAATTTGGCCCACGGTTTTGATCAAAACCAGCATATAGTTTCAAAGAGATAAATATATTATATAAATTTTTCTATTTTAAAATATTTTCCACCCAAAATCATCATCACATTTTCCACCGCCCAACTTTTCCTTAAACCTCAATTTTTTATCTTTTCTTTTTTTTAAAAAAAAAAAAAAAAAAAAAACAAACAAACAAATTCATTCCATCTAATTTTTCTGCTCAGTCTTGTACCTTCAAGCCATTCGGATTTGCTCCATAACCTTTTTTTTATTCATATCGGGACTTCGCCCTGATCCCCATTTTACACCAAAAAAAAAAAAAAAAAACAAAAAACAAAAATTTCCATACACCATTGCTGTTTTTCACAGATCCGTGTGATACAGATTTGCACACCAAACCTTACCTTATTTTATTCATCTCAGGGATCCACCCCGATCACAATTACAAAAAAAAAAAAAAAAAAAAAAAAAAAAAAAAAAAAAAAACCCAAACAAACAAACAAACAAAACAACCACATCCACAGGCGGGATTTTTCTTCTCTACTCTGCCGCCGGTCTCTTCTTCTTGCCTTCATCCTGAGCGGCCCTTGACGGTGTTGCCTCCGTGTTTCCCACTCCACTGGGCACGATCACTACTCCCTGCTCCTCCACTGCAGCATATGGCGGACCTCCAAATCGGAACATCACGGTGGCCTTCCGCTTCAGCTCCTTATTTTCCGCCTTTAGCACACTTATCTCTGCTCGCGCATCCTTATACATGCGCTGGAGTAGAGCCAGTTGGGCGTTTAACTGCTGCACCTCATTTGTCCTACTTTGCAGCCGGTGCGACAGGTTTGTGACCGCCGTCATGGTCTCCACACATGACTTCAAAGTATACTGATTGGCTTCAATATCAGTTTGCACCGCCATTTTTTGCTCCACCGACCGCATCGAAAAGTTCAATGGAGCAAAACCAGAGGCGCTTGGTTGAGGTTCACTGGCCACCGCACCAGTTATCTCTCTTGTTGACTCGTTGAGGTCGGGAAAGAGAGTGAGCAGACCACGGGACGAAGAGGCCATATTCTGGATAGCTGAACGGGAAGACGAGGCCATGTTATGGGTTGCTGAGTGTTTCAGAGAAGGGTTGGTTACAGAGTGTTTACAGAGTGTTTCAAGATTTGCAGCTCTTAGCGACAAGCTCTCAGAGAACAAAGAGGTTTCAACTGGTTTGTTATGCTTCCAAGCCTCAGCCTCCGCTTCGGTTTATAAAGACCATGATGAAGAGGCAGACACGCGCATCATGCGCCGCTCGGCGCTAGACGACAACATGGGCGCTCCTTTTGATGGCACGCCTTTTGATGGCACGCCTTTTTATAGATTGGGCACGCCTTTTGATGGCACGCCTTTTGAAAGATTGGGCACACCTTTTGAGGGTGCGACTTTTACAAGGGTCCGACAAGACTCTGTAAACTGTCCCGACATTGATTCCGGTTAGCTCCTTCATGGGTCCAACAAGACTCTGTAAACTGTCCCGACATTGATTCCGGTTAGTTTCTACAAGGGTCCAGCAAGACTCCGTAAACTGTCACAACAACTGTCACAACATTGTCTGCTACAACGGTCCGACATGACCCCATAAACTGTCTTCTACATCGGTCTGACACAACCATCCAGTGTCCTCTACAACGTTATGACACCACCATACAGTGTCCTCTACAACGTTATGACACCACCATACAGTGTCTTCACCAATGGTCTGACACGACCATACAGTGTCTCCTATCCTTTTTTATTTTATGTATTAGTCTATTTTCCTGTTTTGTTACTCTCTCCAAACTCAAGTTGGTTAGTTCCTATCCCCCTTGAGTTTGCGGGGGGCTGTTAAAATGTACCAAAACCTACCACTACACCTACTCCACCCACTTCACCTACTCCACCTACTACTCCACCTACTACATACCTACCTCCTCTAATCTTCTATATATAGGACTCATTGTAAACATAACATACAACAATCAATCAATAATACATCAATTTTAACACATTTAAGATATTAATCTTTCCTTTTCTTTTTCTTTTTTTAAAAAAAGGAAGCGGGAAAAAAAAAAGCATTCCTATACATTCTCCCAAAAAAGAAAAGAAAGAAAATACACGTACACATTCCACCAAAAGGAAGATTCCTCTTCTCGCCATGGCACAAATGCGAAAGCAGCATATGGCCAATAATTTAGGGCAGCTTGACGCACGAATGGAGCTGCACGCTCCCTTGTTTCTGAGAAGAAAATGACTTTCACCTGTTATCCAGCATTGAAAAATCAATTAAGGATGATAATAGATATATATATATATATATAAAAAAAAAAAAAAAACATGAATCTACCCATGGTATTGAAACCAAACAGTGCAAGAATGAGCGTGGCGGTGTCATCAAAGAAGGAACACATGCCTTACATAACATCATGTTGTAAAGTATCAATTTGGATGGGTAGCACAGTCAAACTAAAATAAAATATATAACTTGGATTTCACGGAAAGAAATAAAAGAACTAAAGACATGATTACACGTAGCATTTCTTCCTCTTATTTGTTTCAAGGGTCCATAAGAAGATTGCTGGATCATAATTTTTGGTCAAGTAGTAACTGTTAAATAGTTTTATTGGTGTGACAATAAATTATAATCAAAATTATCAAAGTGGAAAATAATACTAAATAGTACACAGTAAACAAAATAGACTGATTAGCAATATATGGGAACTGAAAATAATTTGTACCTTATGAGGACGGTTTTTTCTCACAAAACTTTGTAGCTGGAATAAATATATAATTCCATATCAGTTCCAATAAAAAGCCATTAAAAAACAAGAAAGCAAGAGAAACATTATTATCTCCAATGCAAGCTGGTTTCAGTTAAAAGTACTATGCAAAATGATAAAGGAATATCAAAAGTCATTAGTGATTTATGTCAGGCAAGCATGCAGCTCGACAATTGAGAAGTAGGAAGGACTAAACCAGGTAAAACTCTAATGTCTGCCAACATTCGCACGGAGATGCAGCCTTCACACCTGAACAGATTTTCTCAAACTTGTCTGCCAACCTTTTACAATTGCCCCAATTAATGGCTTCGTGTGCATGGTAAATTCAGCATACATGGAAAAGGGGAGGATCAATTACTCCTCTTTTTTTCTCATTCTTTTTTTCTCCTGGAACATTTGAGGAAAGGGGGTAATCAAACCATAACCTCCTAATGATGTAAACCAGTTCTCGCCACTGCCTAACTCCAGTGGTTAAGATAAATTATGCTGTCCACCACAAAGGTTTGGCTTCAATACACTTGCTACCCTATGCTATGGTATTAATAGTTACACTGACTTCCTCTATTTGGGAAATCATGTAATAGATTTCCTCCTGTTGCTAACTGACCATTGGTGATAAAAATGAAATATGATGACATCATATTTTGAAATTTCGAAATGCCTACTTTACCCTTGATATAAGTTATAACTAGCCCAAATGGTGACATGTGTCACTCTAAGCCAGATCATCTATCACCACCACTTCTCTCTCTACATACACATTAATTGGACACAACAACCCCATTACCATTGTCAAAGGTGGAGGGCATGGGATTCATCATCGCTCATATTATGGTGGATCTATCAAAAATCAAAGAAAGAGATAAAAGATGGAGGGAAAGAGGCTGCTAGAGAAATATGGGTCTTGGACCTGTTGGTGGAATGATTTTGTTCAGGTTTCATTTGGAGAAGAGGGTTGTGATGATTATGTTGAGAGGGTTGTGATGATTATGTTGAGAAAAAAAAGGTTTTGGGTGCTAAATTGGAGGAAACAATAAGGGCTTTAATTCATAAAGTTTAAAGAATAAATTGACATCATCTGTTAATAGTGTTTCCAACAAAGTCTGACAAGGGTGGTCAATGTAGTTTTTATATGATAGGGTCAATGAGAGTATTATGGCCAAACCTTAGGAGTGGTCAGTGTAATTTAGCCATAAAAAATTCTTTTACCTTCTCTTTTTAAGTGGAAAAGAACATGGTCAAATTGTTACCCATCTTTACCCAAACCTATATCAGTTTAATAGAGAACATGAGTGAGACAAAAAGAAGGGTTTAGAAAAGAAAGAAAAAAAATGCTGGAGTCCCCATCCAACAATGAACTTAGTCATGATTATGCAAATATTAAATTCAAGAGAATATTGCATGATATTGATCAAATGCTAATTATCAGAAAAGACTCCTAACTAAATAATGATTTCTTATCATATTGCTTTTTCAGTGCATCAATCTATGAAATTCCACTCCAGCATTACAACATAATGCAAGCCTAGCCAATCGTTCCCAACAAAAGTTCATTCCTTCTACCTTATTCTCCACAAATTAACTTCAAAATTCAAGATAATTATAATCTGTTATGGTCACAAACACTAGAACCATCCAACCTTATTGAACTCTAAACCCACAACCTTTCTTGGCCCTAAAAGTACTAAAAATTCGAGTGTAGACAGCATCATCCAAGTTTCCTAAACTATCCTATGTCACAATTTAGTCATAACAAAATGTGTATATGGACCCAGGAAAGAGTGTATTTATTACCAATGAATCCTTTGAGTAGTATAGAATGCGAGGCAAACTTAGGATCGTGGTTGCAAACCAATTAGTAGCAGCATCAACAGAAAGCTCTCCCTCATACCTGCATCAAACAATCAAAACAATGTTAAAATTTCCTTTAGAATCCATCAAGTAGAAAATTATAAGACAAATCCCATAATATATATATATATATATAGAGAGAGAGAGAGAGAGATTACATTGGGCATAAATAGAAATGTGCAAAGTTATAAAGCTTGTGTGTTGACTTTAAAACTCACAATGCAACATGAGGGCAGCTTTCAAAATTTAAACCTCAGGCGGAAACAACCTAATTAGACAATTTGCAGTGTTACATCCAGAGGGAAATGCAATGAGTGAAGGCAAGCCTATACATATCAAATGAAGTTAAAATAGGGGAAGGAGTCAAGTGCTTATAACAATAATAGTTGTTCTCCCAACTGTCTAACAAGCATAATCAAACAATATATATAAATGACAAACAAGAAAATAATATAAAATAATTTATTCAATTGAAAGCATGACTAAATTCCAGAAAGTGATAGAAAGTTCTTACTAGGGAGAAAATCAAGTGAAAATCATTTCAGTCATACAATCCAGATTTACTGTCTACTAGGGGTGGGCATCGACTGGGTTGGGTCTGGCTTCCACTTTATAGTAAGAATAAATGCATTATCCCAAGGCCCACCCAACCTCGGCCCTAATCTAACCATCCCAAATTCAGCCCTAAAAATACTTCTACATCCCAAGCGCTCACAATTAACTCGGTATATTCTTTGTGCAGTTCATTTATGTCAGGATGCAGTCCTATCTTTTTGCGGTTCCATTTGCAGTTTTTTAAAAATTTATTTTGCAGTGCTTAATCATTCACATTGCATATAATTCATGTAAATTATATGAAAGAGAGCAAATATTTGATCCATAGCTTAGGAGATCAATATCTGTTTGGTGAGATTTTGTGCTGTAAAATCCCAAAGATTGCTCAATGAACTATTTTGGAGGTGTATAGAGGCAAAGAGTCCTAGTTTTTTTTAGTTTCTTGGTAATTATTCTAAAATTGAAATTTAAAAAATCTGATAAACTATTTACCATTTTGAAAGGAAGGCTGCCCTATAAATGTCTTCTCAGCAAGGCAAGTAGCAAGCTGAACTTCTCCAAGTTCAACCATTCCAGTATTTGCCATGCCATCCAACAGAGAAGCTGAACAAAGAAACGAAAACAAAATCCACTTCTATCAACAAGGTACTCTAGAAACATAAAACTTCATAGAGAAAATGAAATAGAACCAAGTTGATCAGTCCAACCAAGAAAAGGAAAAAGACAAAAGAGAAGAATAAAGAATGATACAAGAAAACAAATATTAGCCAAGGTAAGCAATTTGTTACTTAGATTCTTATAGCAGAACAACTCCTTTTTCAATGTTCACCGAGTACAAAAGACAAAATGCATATGCTTTTGCTTCCAGACTTGCATCAACAAAAAAAAATAGACAAGAACTGTGTTGGCATTCTTTTAAATCAATGGTCCCAAAAAAATTTTTTTTTTTTGGGGCAAAATTCATTTACCTCCCATGGTATGGTCCCTGTAGCACTTTACCCCTTATCTTTTAAAAAGAGCGACACGCCCCCCATGTGGTTGTGGATTAAATTGCAATACTAACTCTGTTAATTTTAGCGCTAAAAAGACAATTATACCCTTGTTTTCTTCCTCTACTTCTCATTATTTGTGTAAGAATAATGTAAAAATAAATAAATAAATAAATCAAACTTGCCTCAATTAAGAAACTTGATTTTTTTAACTTCTAACTTAATTTCTAAATTTGTAATCCAATTACAAATTTAATCACATCTTAAGTTGTAATATATTCATATACATATATATATATATATATATATATATGTACACCACCATTAGCAGGCAAATCAGAGTTTGAAAAAAAAAAAAGACAAATTGAATGTGTAAAAAAAAAAAGAAACTTAATAAGCAAATAGCTAAACAATAGAAGAACTGT
The DNA here is from genome assembly GCF_055761805.1 of Camellia sinensis. Classification (NCBI taxonomy): domain Eukaryota; kingdom Viridiplantae; phylum Streptophyta; class Magnoliopsida; order Ericales; family Theaceae; genus Camellia; species Camellia sinensis. Next base: position 117,917,904 of record NC_138975.1, on the reverse strand, counting down.
AGAAGCATGGGAGGGTTGGTGAATCTCAGACAAATGCTGAGATTTGTCGTTACGATTTCAAAAAAAGGGACCGAAATCAAACTCGATATCATATTATTTCATCATCACAGAAACAAGATTACATATTATCCAAGTCTCTTTGTATATATAGTGCGTATATATATGAACTATTTAATAAGTCAAGAATGAGTTTTGTCGTTCGGTTTGCAGGAATTACAGATTCTGCCAATAGCATTGCAGTAACAGGGGAGTTTGTACACTGGCCAGGGCAGTGGTTGAGAGGAGGGAGACAGTGGCTGGACATTAGGGAGGGAGGTGGTATCTAGAAGGTGGGGAGGATGGCAAGGGAAAGTGGGAGGGAGTGGGGGTGGCTGGGAGGTGGGAGAGTAAGGAAGGGGTGGCTGGCATGGTGGAGGACGTGATGGTAGGTTTAGATTTAGGTTTTTTTTTTTTTGGAAAAGATGGTGAAAGGGGCAATTTTGTCTTTTCACCTTAAAAAGTTGACTTTAATTAATTATTTTTCTTCCCAACTCTCTCAAAATGCATGTGTAGTATAATTTATATTAGTTTAGATAGAAAAATGTAACGGGAGCAATATAGTCCAAAATCACATGAGGGTTAATTGGCTATTTTCAAAAGACGGGGGCTATGCTATTGGACCAAACCACAGGGAGGTAAAATGGATTTTGCCCTTTTTTTTTATTTAAATATGTTGGTCTCATTTTATGTTTTCTAATCACAATGCTAACTTTCAATCTATAACATGAAGAAACAGTTAAAGTCTAGAACCATAGAACACAATATCATTTAATCCATATTCCGAAAATCCCAAGTCTTCCCACTTTACATACAAATCTAAAAACCTTATCCTCACATACTCAAATGCAAGAAGAGCAATAAGGATGAATGAGATTCAATGAATTATCAGATTTTGCATGCAGATAGACCTATTCTGTTACAAAAGTAAATAAACTAATTAGGTAAATAGCTTTACTCAGCCTTGTGTCGGAGAAACATGTCTTGACTATGAGAAAAAATAAGTTTTTAGTTTGTTATTTCACAAAATTGTAATCAAGTCATTTCACTTAAGTTTCATTTAAATACAACTCGTGCCTAACGGCTTAGTTTATTCCTATAATGAGCAGCACAAGCTATGGAAAAGAGATTCAGTTTATACAAATATAGGTTCCACATCTTTATCATGGACATATTAAGTATAACGAAGGAAAGAAGGCAAGCAGAGAACATATCAAAAAAGAAAAAATATAGTAATAAAAGAGGGCAAGCAGACAGATATAACACAAGTAAACATCATCAACAATAAATATATGCAACAATTAATATCAGAAATGCATACCAATTTTCTTCCAGTTCTTAGAAAATTGTGCAGAGCGGTTACTCCCAAATGAAAATACCTGAACCAAGTTTTGATAAACAACAATAAACACCTATAAAAGATCTCTTTCCAGGACACTAATATTAGAATAACCACAACAACAACAGGAATGACAAAGACAAGATCAAGAGTTCAAAATATTTATGGCAGCCTTCTATGATTATTTTGTATAGCTGGTATTTCACACATTTTCAACATTTGACTACAAACTCAATTGTTGCTTATTAAGAAAAAAATTCCAACATATGAATGATGTATCTAAGTTTTTATATCAGTACGAAGAGTCTTTCCATCCCCACCGACATTAACATTGAAACACTAGATAGGTTTAAATTTCAAGGATTTTCTTTTTCACTGTAATTTCTTTTTCAGATTTTGGTTTTCTAGGATAATTCAAGTTAAGATATTTGTTACATATTACATGAAATATCATTTGTACAAAATGAACAAAAACAACATAGCCAGCCAGTCCTTTGTTACATAGATTCTAAGCTTCATGTACGAGTGTCGAGTGCAAGTATGTATCTAAGCATCAATTCATCCAATTCCCAAGTCCTAGGTCATCAAGCATGGTTACATATAGATTTCTAATACTATTTATAATTTCACGAGCTAAAATGGTATTTCAAGTGATATTAAGTGTTATACTTCACTCATTTTGAATAAAATATGTAACAGAATTGATGTAGTAACGGAGTTTTATGTATAATTAAAGTTGAATAACTTTACATGCTTGCTAGGCGAATGTCCAACTAAAAATGTTAATTATTTAGAGAGTCTATGTAACATTGGTCCACTAAGTACATGATCTTTTGATAATAGCCAAGATATATTAAGTCACTGTACCTATTGAGAATACCTGAATTAGCAATGCCTTTGAATTTTCAAACTTAGAAAGTTCCCAGAGGTGAAGACCTCAAAATCATGATCTCCTGGATCTGATTTAACAGGAAAAGAAAATAAAAGAAAGAGATGATGACATCATATTAGAGTTGTATTTCCCACAACCAGAAACATATAGTACATGTTTCCAAATAAAAATCTTTGGTACAAAAGCAAGTAGTCTAGAATGGAACAACTCAACTAACCAAAGGAAGCAAACTCCAGCAATGGAAGGTCAATTTCAGAAAAAATTGTCCCAGCATGTCGCTCCTTGATACTATCAAGAACATGCTACGGTCAACAAATCAATGTCATGCATCAAAAGATTATTAGTAAAGTCTATTGAGCAAAGAAAAATAGTAAAGGTTCAAACAAGCACCATAGGCTTCATATTGATAGGTTGATAGTTAAAAACTCACAATGTGCTCGTCAATACCAAATATGTCGTAATTCCTCTTCCATAAAGGATTTGTCAGCAGCTCAAAAGCATATCAAATCTGAAAATCAGACCACATAACTTAAATATTTACAATACTGGAAGTACTCAAGTTAACTCAAGTAGGATTTGATATTGGTGCCAACAAAACAACATAATTTCTAGACAAACCAAACCAAACTAATCCAATCAAGTGGCGTTGGCAACATGAATTCTTTTTAGTCAATCTACTTTGTCAAGGGCTATATGCTCAATTAAATTAAATTAAATAAATACATATCATTTTTTACTATAGCATCCCGTATCAATTTAGGTTTGGGGTTCTCCCTAACATTTCTATTTATGCTGATCATATCACTATCTGTTACTATTGCATCTACACCCTTCATTGTACATGATCAAACCATCTTAGCATATTCTCTTTCAACTCATCTTAAATCGGTGTTACTCCGGTCATTTCACGAATATATTCAATTTCTAATCGTGTATTCCCTAATCTTACGCGTTCTTCTAAGTATATCTCTATCTCAGCTACACTCATTTTATAAATGAGATTAAATTCCTTACAACTTAGCCGTGATGGATGGACTTTACAGGTAGCCATTCAATAGTTGACATGTCAGACCCATTTTGTTTTTTTACTTATTTTCAATTTCTCGTCTGGTTTTTGTCTTCTCTCTCCCAGATTTCTCACTCAGTTCTTCTTCTTTCAAAACATCTTATTGATAATATGATCTACATACACATAAAAATTTGACTGATAATCTACAATGTTCAAACTACATTATTTATCTGATGCAACTAACGGAGGGGGCATACTGTTAGAATTTCCCATCTTTATCTTCACCTACTCCACTACACACTCCACTTCACCTACCTCCACTTCACCACACACTCCACTTCACCTAACCCACTATCACCTCCACTACACCTACTACCACATTTTCTTCTATATATAGATTGTATAGGAATTGTAATTAATTAATCTTGTAATACATCAAAGCATCAATCAATAATACATAAATTTTTACATGGTATCAAAGCAAGGTTGAGAATTTAGTGATTTCGCTTCACCGGCGGACGGCAGCCTCGCCTTGGCCGTCCGCCGGACAAACCCAAAATTTCTAATTCTCTCTCTCCTTCCTCAACAAACTGATTCGTCCCCTGCCCATTGTCTATTATCAATCACAGAAGGAGGTTGATATACTACTATGCTTGGATTGCTTCCATGATGGAAGATATGTTATTGGTCACTCAAGCATGGACTTTATAAGGGTTGATTCTACAAAAGATTATGGTGACCTGGATGGGGAAAGTTGGACAGATCAGGAAACCTTACTGCTGCTTGAAGCAGTGGAAATCTACAATGATAATTGGAATGAAATAGCGGAGTATGTTGGTACCAAGTCAAAAGCGCAATGCATCCTTCATTTTGTCCGTCTTCCAATGCAGGATGGCCAACTGGAAAATATTGAAGTTCCAATTGTGTCCCTCTCCTCGAATTTGTCAAACAAAGGTGATTCTAGAAGATCACTTCCAAATTCAAATGGAGATTCAGCAGGACCTGACCCTGATACTGAGAGTAGTCCTTTTGCAAATTCTGCTAATCCAGTTATGGCTCTGGTTGCCTTTTTAGCCTCTGCCATCGGACCTAGAGTTGCTGCAGCCTGTGCCCATGCATCCTTGGCAGCACTGTCTGAGGATTCTCAGAAGGCATCTGGGCATGCTAATCAGATGAATTTGGAGAGCAATAGTGAAGGCAATTCTCATGGCGAAAAAACAAGTTCAAGTCAGCAAAAAGAAGATAACTCTGAAGCACATGGTCAACAGAGCCAAGTTGCCTGCTACTTTCGCGATTCCGATGCTTGTTTGATCCTTCACAGCTCCGATCGCTTTGCGGATCGTGCTCGGAGCCATTGTTGCCGATCACGTTGAGTTTGGAGAAAAGTTCTTCTAGATCTGCGGCGAAGAGAGAGGGTCTGACCTTTCGAAGGGTCTGTGGTTTTGTGGTGTTGACTTGTCTGGATTCTGGATCAATGGGTTGAAGGAGGTAGCACTGTTGACAAGTCTGAACTCAAAACCATCATCAAGCTCCTCAGAACATACAAACGCTTCTTTTTCTTTTATTATTAAAAATTTAGTTGGTGAGCCCCTTTTTCCACTACCCACGTACCCACCACAATTTTTTTTTTTTAATATTTCTCTCTCTTATTTTTCCACACTCAAGCCCACAGTTTTGCTCCCAACCACCATATAGTTTTCCAACCCACTCCCTCTCTCTCTCGTCTGTTTTTTAATCCACCCACTTTCGTTATACCCATCTTTTCTTTTCTTTTATTATATATATATATATATATATTAACATAATCAATCATACCATCACACCCCTCTGCGGGTTCCACCCATGTGGGCTTGTCCCCTCTTATTATTATTATTATTCTTATTATTATTATTATTAAAAAAAAAAAAAAAACACTGGCAGACGACGAACTTGCCCAATACACTCATTTTATTCATATCAGGATCAACTCCGATCACCATTTTACATAAAAAAAAAAAAAAAAAAAAAACCTCATCCACAGGCGGACTTTTTCTCCTCTACTCTACTGCAGGTCTCTTCTTTTTGCCTCCGTCCTGGGCAGTCCTTGCCGGTGTTGCCTCCGTGTTTCCCACTCCACTGGGCATGATCACTCCCCCATACTCCTCCACTGCCGCATATGGCGGCCCTCCAAATCGGAACATCACGGTGGCCTTCCGCTTCAGCTCCTTGTTTTCTGCCCTTAGCACGCTTATCTCTGCTCGCGCATCCTTATACATGCGTTGGAGCAGAGCCAGCTGGGAGTTTAAATGCTGCACCTCATTTGTCCTGCTCTGCAGCCGGTTCGACAAATTTGTGACCGCCGTCATGGTTTCCACGCATGACTTCAGAGTATACTGATTAGCCTCCACATCCGTTTGCACTGCCATTTTTTGCTCCACCGACTGCATCGGAAAGTTCAACGGAGCAAAACCAGCGGTGTTTGGTTGAGGTTCACTGGCCACCGCACCAGTTATTTCTCTTGTGGGCTCGTTCAGTTCTGGAAAGAGCGTGAGCAGGTTCTGGGTAGATGGACGGGAAGAAGAGGCCATGTTTTGGGTTGCTCAGTGTTTCAGCGCAGGGTTTACAGAGTGTTTCAGACTGCCACAATTCAGATGTTTCAAACTGGTTTTCACAGCTTTTCTCTGCCTCAGCCTCAGCCTCCGTCTTATAGCCGAGGCAGCCACGCGCATCGCGCGCCTCTTGACGCCCGACAAACTGGCACGCCTTTTCATGGCACGTCTTTTGATAAAGTGGGCACGCCTTTTGATGGCACGCCTTTTGACAAAATTGGGCACACCTTTTGAGGGTGCAACTTTCTCCATCGGTCCGACATGACCCTATAAACTGTCCCGACATTTGATTCCGGTTAGCTTTTTCAAGGGTCCGACAAGACTCTGTAAACTGTCCCGACATTGATTCCGGTTAGCTCCTTTATGGGTCCGACAAGACTCTGTAAACTGTCCCGACATTGATTCCGGTTAGTTTCTACAAGGGTCCAGCAAGACTCCGTAAACTGTCACAACATTGTCTGCTACAACGGTCCGACATGACCCCATAAACTGTCTTCTACAAACGGTCCGACATGACCCCATAAACTGTTTTTCTACAACGGTCCGACATGACCCCATAAACTGTCTTCTACAACGGTCCGACATGACCCCATAAACTGTCTTCTACAGCGGTCTGACACCGCCATCCAGTGTCCTCTACACCATTATGACATCACCATACCGTGTCCTCTACAACGTTATGACACCCCCATACAGTGTCCTCTACAACGTTATGACACCCCCATACAGTGTCCTCTACAACGTTATGACACCACCATTCAGTGTCTTCACCAACGGTCTGACACGACCATACAGTGTCTCCTATCCTTTTTTATTTTTATGTATTTTCTTGTTTTGTTACTCTCTCCAAACTCAAGTTGGTTAGTTTCTCTCCTCCTTGAGTTTGCGGGGGGCTGTTAGAATTTCCCATCTTTATCTTCACCTACTCCACTACACACTCCACTTCACCTACCTCCACTTCACCACACACTCCACTTCACCTAACCCACTATCACCTCCACTACACCTACTACCACATTTTCTTCTATATATAGATTGTATAGGAATTGTAATTAATTAATCTTGTAATACATCAAAGCATCAATCAATAATACATAAATTTTTACACATACAATCTTAAGAATACTTATGAGCAAGAATATATAGAAGCTATGATATCATGGAGATCAAAATTACAAAGGATTGCAAAAAAATAAAAATAAAAATAAAAAAATAAATTTTTTGAAGTTGATGATGATGCAAATTCCCGTCCTTCCATGAGTTTGTAATTGCAGAATCTTGTAGATCTTATCATAAATTCCATCTTCCATAAAATAATACAATAATTTCAAAACAAAACCCAAAATCTTGTAGAGCTTATCATAAATTCCATCTTCCATGAAATAATTACAATAATTTCAAGACAAAACCCAAAACCAAATCAGTTTTTCTAGATCGGAACTCAGGAGCTCCATTTCTAGCTTGAACATGCATGGCTTTTCATTCCTCCAGTCACCAGATCTGACTTCCATACAGCCTTAATTGACAGCTTCTTCATCAGCACATCACTACCAATGATCAGGATTCTTCGTTTTGATTGCTTGGTTTGTACCATTGTATAGAGAGGGAATGAAGAAAAAGCATCGAGAGAAAGAACGAGAGAGAAGAGAAAACCAGGGTGGTGGACATCTGTTCAATGGCCAACATAGCATCTGTTGAGTGGCCGCCCGTAAACTAGGTGGTTTACGGCTAAGCCGTGTAGATTTCATTCTCTTTATAAATATGTTGTTTTAGTTGCCCAACATTCTATCATGTAAAGTATCACTAACCTCATAGTTCTATGAAATTTCCATTTCAATTTTGTTAATATTCATGGATTACATAATATGTCAATAGCACTTCTATACTTGAGCCAACCTACTTTTATTTTATGGATCACATTATCTCTTACCTCTCCATCCTAGTTAATAATCAAACCTAGGTTAAAAAAATGTCCACTCTTTGTAATTTGCTAATTTTTAATTTTCACTTCATTATTTCTTCTACTATCGATACTAAAGTTACATTCCAAATATTCATTTTTAGCTCTACTAATTTAAACCCTTTTCACTTGAGTGTTTCTTTCCAAGGTTCTATTCTAGTGTTAATTTCTCCCCTAATTTCATCCACTAGAACAAGTATCATCTACGAACAACATACATCATGGGACATCATACATGTATACAAGACATCATGCTAACTAAATATATATAGTTAATTCATCCATAACAAAGGCAAATAGATAAGAGCTCAAAGTTGACCCTTGATGTAATCCTCCAGAAATTGGAAATTCACTAATTTCCCCTGCATGTAATTACAGTCACAACCTCATCATATATGTCCATTATCGCATCAATAAATCCCTTGGTCACACCCCTTTACTCTAACACCCGCTATATCACATCATTAGGCACCCTATCGTAAAGTTTTCTTAATATATAAATATCATATGACCAGAGATGACTTCCACGTTGAGTAACTCTTTCGAACTGGGCATGGTGTCGTATCTGTGTTTTGTGACAGAAAGTAGACATGATAATTAAGACTTCATAAAGCATTAGATTTATAGATCAAACACAATTATAATAAAAAAATAAATAAATAAAACCTTATATTTCAGAAAACAAAATTTTCAAATATTTTGAAGAAGCAACCAAAAAATAATTTAAATGTAGAATTTGATCAAATTTTCAAAATGACTCATAAACAAGCCACAGATTGTATAAGTAAGAGAACTTTTATAATTTGACTGATTAAGCATTGGGATATCTTGTAACCATAAGGAAATTTATCAAAGGAGATCCTTTCCCCTTGAATAATTTCATTGTCATAACAGATTCCAGTAGTAACAAAGGGGAAATTTATTCTTAATTTCAAGAAGCAATATCAAGTGCAATGCAAAGCATCTGTACAAATTATCACATGGCTCAACTCAATAAAATATTATGCTTCCATGGATCTTATTTCATGAATATTTCATTTGGGACAGGGTCCAAAGTTAAATCAAAATAAACTAACATGTTTTTTCCAGTCCTTTTAGGTTGGTCCTTTCTTTGTATTCCCTTCATTAGGCAACACCTTCAAGACATTGCTCTCTCTAGTTGGCACAATTAATGGTCTTTGTTTCACATGATCAGCCAATCTAAGTCTGTCATCCTGTACCAATTGATCCTACCACTACCTTCCAGTTCTATACTTCTGTTGTATTACTACTCATCCATCTTGGAAAATTTATTCCAATAATGTCATCGTGAAAAATTTTTGTTTCTCAACTTCCAATAAATAATGTGGTCAAATTGGAGAAGCATAACAACAGGAGAACATATATACAATACAACGATATTTCACACATGACATAAAAATATATAACAATATTACAGGATGTTCAAAACCCACCCCCCACGCGAGACATACACACATATATATACATAAACATACACATGAAACTGATTTTGTAAATCACCTTGAGAGCAAATGGAGACTTACAAACCTTGATAAACTCAGTTATAGGAGGAACTTCCATGCCCGAATTCCTGAATCAATGCATTTGTTAGTTTAATATAAAAATATTTGGTATAACACCAAGAAAAAAAAAAATACCATATATACAGTTAGCTACATATTTTATTAACTTCTTCTAGAAAAGATCAGCATCAACTAAGCAAGAAAAGTTACTGTGGTTAATTCACAACAATGCATAATCGTGTCAACTAAAATAATGACACAAAGTGATATAAACACACTCATATTGCAGCAGAAAAATAAATTAAAAACAAACAAAAAAAAACAAAGTAGAACCTTGAGTATATGACAATTATTAAGCAAATTAGTCTGTTTTCTATACTAGTAGTGAATCAGTGGTCATAGACATCCATTATTAAACTAATGCTTCAACTTTTAAAGTGCACAACTTTAACCATCATCAAACTTCAAAACCTGCAAAAAAACGAAATTGATGCTTACAAGATTTAACTTCTAAATATTTCCACAAGTCAATTCTCCCTCTGAATGAGAGAAATATAACCAGTTCAAAGCTTAAATATAGTTATTCACCCAAAAAAAAAAGGCTTAAATATAGTGGTCATTATTGTTAAGAGTTGAGAAATCATTATCGTTAAGAGTTGAGAAATAAGACTGGTCACAAAAGTAGTTGAAAGGAAGTGGAAATGATGTAGCTCCTATTCACGAAGACAAGAATGCTATGCTCAATTTTAGCAAGTTGAGTAGCTGTAGGGCTGAGGAAAGTATGTTAAGCAGAACTTTATAATTCAGTAGTTGAATTTAGGGGACCAGAACAGTGTTTTTTACTTTAAAGCTATAAATCAGAGAAGAGCTAGCCATAGAAATGTGGGAATAACAAAGTAGGGTGGTTCCGTCATACTGATCCAAATGAAGTAAAGACATTGTCTCATTTTTTGATAAACTTTTAGGTGGCATAAAAAACTATATCAAGAAGCAACTTACTGAATGTCAAAAATGTGAGTTACTCAGGTATGTTGCTCCTGCAGAGATGAAACACTATGTTCTCACTGAAAGATGAAAAAGCTCCAACAGCTGATAGATACAATGCTATGTTCTTTAAAAAAGTTTGATCCATTATAGGTGATGATGTGATTGCTTGGATATCTTTTTTCTTCAGTTCTGGTGCTTGCTGAGAGAAGTTCAATCTATAGTGATTAATTGGATCGGCAAGCTGCCTAGTCCTTCAAATCTAAGTGATAGACCTATCTCTTATTGTAATATCATTTATAAGTGCACTGCTCAAATTGTAGCAGATAGACTTAAAATGGTTCTTCATTCAATTGTGTCACATTGTCATTATGGAGGATGGAGAGGATTGCTGATAATGTGCTGCTTTCTCAGGAAATATCATCGCAGTGCTAACGGCAGGAAATGTGCTTTGAAGGTGGACTTAAGAAAAGCCTATGATTCAGTAAGTTGGCATTCCAAGCTCCAGACACTTGATGGGACGGGGTTTCCTGAAAAGTTTATCAGTTGGGTCAAGGCATGTGTTACTTCTCCCAGCTTTTTAATTAATGGCAATGATAATGAACTGAAGGAATATTTCCCAAGTGCCAAAGGCCTCAAACAAGGGTACCCATGTCACCCTACTTGTTTGTTTAGGCTATAGAAATTCTGACAAGTATCCTGAGAAAGAAGATAACAGTGAGTGACTTCAAGTACTCAAGGTATGCAAAGGAAAGGATTACTCATTTAACTTCCACTTATACATGCTCTTTTGTAAGGCAGATGTGAGTTTTATTACTCTATTTAAAGAGGCTTTGCCTGTTTTCCAGAGTTTGTCTGGTTTAACTCCGAATCCTGCTAAGAGTGATGAGTCTTCTAATATGGCGTTTCTAGCTTAATTTCTTCCTAGTTCATGGCAGAGTATTGTAGACGTCTTGTTGAATTATAGCCAGAGTTAAGTCTTGGACTAATGTATAATCTTGTGCTGGCAGATTTCAATTGATCAAAACCTATGTACATAGACTCGGGCACGGGTGTTGTGTGTGGATATGTGTTAAGTGTCAAATTCATATAATTCTCATGTCAAGGACACCTAGACACGGCTATATTTCATATAGGTTATTTTCTTAATATTTTAAGGATAAAATGACGTTTAAAAACTAAAATATAGTATTAATATAGAAAATAGAAATCTTATGCATATTACTATAATAAACTCAACAACTTATACATACTTTTTTGGTGCGTCTTCAACTAGGCATATCGGACATATCCCATACCCCTACACAAGTGTTAACTGTCCAACACATATACTTCATAAATTTAGAAAAGCCCATATAATATTGATCAAGGTAGTGTTATTCTCTATTCAAATATACTAGTCCTCTATGTTACATGGACTCTTCAAAATAAATCAAATACCTGTGTTGGACAAGGGTATGGAATATGTGTTTGATACTTTTCAGCGGATACTTCTTATATAATTGTATATAACACTATTATTATATGTACATATTGTTGTATAAAAAGTCTTTTGACGCTGTAGGTTACATATAGCACCATTTTATTTTACATACTTGATTAAAAATATAAAAATATGACATTTTTTTGCCGAGTCCACGTACCCTTAAATTTATAGTTTGATGAATCCGACTTCTAGATACACACTCACACCCGACACTCCGTACCAAGTCCATGTAACATAGAGTCCGGTATGTTTATTCTCCAAAAGAAAGTTCACTTCCATAGAAAAAGTTTTGCGAGCCTTTCTATGGAAATCTATGGAAATGAGTGGATCTCACCTCTACCATAGCCAAGATTGCTGAAGATTCAAAGGAGGACAAACATGAAGAACGAAATAAAACTCAGTTAGTAGGCATTTATGGAATTTTTTTTAATTACTAATGTTGGATCTTTGATTTGGGCAAATTGGTATAGATCACAAACTTAAAAATTCTCGAGAACCCACTTTGGCTTGGAGAAAGAAGTATTTTTTTATTGGCAGCAAAGAAAATCATATTAGAGAACATAGCGAGGGGCACAACCCTTTTGCAACCAAATAAAAAAGAAAAGACGGTAAAAAACATGAAAAAATGCAAAAGATAGACCAAATACCCCTTATAACACACAAACACGCACCTAAAAAAAATAAGAATTCTAGGTACCCACCCTTAACTTTCCCAAATTTACCCCAAATGGGATAGTGTGGTTGTGATTGAATTTGTGTAGTGTGGGGTCCATATATAATCTCAAACCACAAGATGATAATTCTGGGTAATTTCTAGGTAGTTAAGTTTGGGTTTGTAGTAGTATTGGGAAAAAAAATCCACTTCAATTGCTAAGAAGACATCATTATGATTTAACAAATGGTTGCCTCCTTTATTTCTATTCTTTTCTTCCAATTGCCTGAAAAAATCCACTCCAATTATATTTGATTCAAGTAAAGAGGTTTGTTCATGTTTCCTCTATTATTTTAGGCAATTGCTGGAAAGGCCAAGGGCAGATTCTATCAAATTGACAGATTAAAATAGAGATTCTCGCTTACTTCTCCCCTTGCAGTAAAGACCCCAAACAAGATTGTATGGATATTTAGTGTTCAAGCTGTTTGGAGGATTTTCGCATCTTAAGGTTCTAGGATAGATTAGAATAAGCTTGTGTGGTCTCACAAGTCTGTTCCCTACCATTCTTTTGTTTTTATAGTGAAATAAACATGGGTCAAGCCAGTCCAACCAAACGGTTCCACAATCATATTTTACTTTTTCTTTAACAATAAATATACACACCTTTTAGGTTTTAAAATAAAGAGTTTTCACTTTATTTTTCTTCATATTCTACTCTATTTAGAGTTCACAGGTCCATCTTTTGAATGTCAAGTTGATGAGAATATATTATATAAACATAACACTACCATTTACATAAATATATTTCATTATGGGCCTGTTTGATTCTAGTATTAGAGCATAGGATTGAATTGTTGATCCAATGATATACACATTCCTACGTTTGGATGGCATAAATGGTGGCCGGCTTAGTAATATGTAGGATTTCTAATCCCACAAAATCGTGGGATATTCAATACCATATGGAAGTAGGCATTATTATTAATAACCCACTAAGGACTTGTTTGATTAGCAAGGATTAATAGCGAGGGTATTAACAATCCATGATTTTGTTGTGGGATTAGTGTAGGATTAGTAATCCAGTTGGATTGTTGAAATACATTATTTCCTCTTATCCAAGTTTATTTTGCAACAGATATAAAAATTTGTAATCCCAATTATATGTATAGGTTGTAAGATTAAAAAAATCATCAATTTTGTTGGATAGAATAACTATTGGAATCTAATTCGAATAATAAATTTTGCAACCAAACAATGGAATGTGAATCCTATGAATTAATAATCTCAATCTTATGTTATAGTATGCCTAATTAAACAAGCCTTAATTGAGTTGGACAATCAACCCAATGGTTAATCCCATGGATTATTAATCCCGTCGCTATTACTCCAACCAATCAAACAAGCCCTACTAGCATCGTATACCATTGTATACCATAGTAAAGCCACTCCACGAAATGTATGCCTTCAAAATATTAGAAAGAACACAATATAAAAAATTGATTAGTAAAAATGACGTAAAGCTATGAAGCACAGACACCTCTCCGGAGGTCGCCTACAGGTGTCTTGACACGTGTTGGACACACTAGACAGAGTTGAACACACTGGAATACTTTGGACACGCCGCGGACACATTGGGACAAACAAGGGACACATTGAGGATACGCTAGGGGCACTCTAGGGACACATTAGGGACACACTGAGTACTATTTTTTCTTTTTAAATTAAAATATTTAATTTTTTTACTAAAATAGCATATGATAAATTTGATAAAATTAAATATTTAACATAAAATATATATTAAATATTTAAAAATATACATATAATAAAAATATATGTTTTAGACGTATCCCAACACATTGTGTCCTATATTTTTTATAAATTTAGATATCCGCGGGGCGGTGCCGTGTGCGTCCGTACTTCTTAGAGGTAAAGACACAAAGTTAACCTACCAATTTAGTATCACACAAGTCACAAATAAAACTGTCAAGGGTTAGAACAGAATATAAGATTTTAGAGAGGCTAGACTGCATAGTATCACACTTCACTATGTATGCATATATAGATTGAAAACTTGATGTACTAAAAGATGAGATTTTAGAGAGTGAAGAGCATTATTACCACTTGGATGAGAACTTCTCGTAGGCTTCAGTGACTTGTTCCACGGAACTATACCTCTTGATCCCCAAAACTGAAATTACAAAAATTGACTGTTATGATAAGTAGATATTGAAGAAAGAGAGAGAGAGAAGAGAAATTTTGATAGTGAGTGAGTGAGTGTGACCATCGTAGTGAGAAGGAGGGTAGGAACGAGGAAGGATCAGGAGCTGATAGAACATGGATGATGCGAAGAGAATCAGAGGAAACCAGTATGCTTTCAGCACAGACACCGGTGACGATTTCGCCATTGGAATCTCGGGAGAAACCCTCGTCACCAGACCGGTTTTTGAGAGAGAGAGAGAGAGAGAGAATGAATGAATGAGGGGTCTTCATTATCGCGATCGTTCTAGTTCCGGGCCTTTTTTTGTAATATATAACGAATCAGGGTTCTAAAAAGATTCTAAAAACTGGACTCACCCGTTTGGCTCGAGCCCAAGAAAATAATATATAAATAAATAAATGATAAATTAAGGTGATTTTGAGAAAATTGAGTTTTTGTTTTCTTTTTAATGAATTTTTTTAACATTTCAGATAATTTTTTTATTTTTTTGGATATATCTATCTAAAATACGCTTAAAAAGTATAATGTTTATAAAAAAAAATTAAAAATTCACTAAATATATAAAATAAAAATATATGAACATTCAATATATTTTTGAATTTTTTGAATTTAATGAATTTTTTTTTAAAATTGTACAATTTTTTTACTTTTTAAATGCATTAAGATTAAGTGGATCAAAAAATTCAAAAAAAAAATGATTAAAATATTGTAAAAAATTATTAAAAATATAAAAATACGAATTAAAAATTCAGAAAATTATTTTTGAAAACTCAAAACCAAATAAAGTGAATTTTTTAATTTGAATTAGGGATAAGTATTATACTATGAATTTAAATGCTTATAAATTCTATACCTTTTTTTAATATTGATTTATTAGAATGAAACTAAATGTATTGGACTAGGATAGGGAGAGTAGTGAATGATCATATCATTTAAGGTGATTTATGATTTTATTTATAATGTATTTTTTTTTATTTTTTAATTAATCAAATATGGTAATAGATTTTTTAATGAAATAATTATTTCATTCTAGTGAACTAAATACCACCTAAGTTTTAAAATTTTTATTTTGCCTAAACACTTTTTGAAAATATTGATAGGTAAAAAAAAAAATTAAAAAACTTATACAGAAACAAGTTTGATTAATAGAACTGTACTGTAAGTCTCTTTAAAATAAATAACATGAATCATTTTATATTAATTTTAAAATATTTTATAACTTATAGGTGAAGGATGATTTCAGATGATTTATGATTTCATTTATAATATAATTTTTATTATTTCTTTAATTAATCAAATATGGAAATAGGTGAAGGATGATTTCAGATGATTTATGATTTTATTTATAATATAATTTTTATTATTTTTTTAATTAATCGAATATGGAAGTAGATTTTTTAATGAAATGATCATTTTAGTATAGTGAATCAAACAGCACCTAAGTTTTAAAATGTTTATTTGGCCTTGACACTTTTTTTAAGTTATTGATAGGTAAAATAAATTTAAAAAAAAAATAAAAAATGAAAAAAAAGAAGAAGAAGAATTAAAGGTAAATAAGGTTGATTAAGGGGGCTGGGTGGTAAGTCTCCTTAAAATAAATAACACAAATCACTTTATATTAATTTTAAAATATTTTTTATTAAAAGTTAAAAAAAAATTGTACATAAAAAATTAATAAAATATTCTTTTTAATTTTTGAAAACAAATTATACAACCTAAACCTAAAAAACAAAAGGGAAGAAAAGAAATTTGGATTGCCCCAACACAGCACAGGAAGTTTGAACTCAAGGCCTCTACTTGGGAGTGTTTGGGAATATGTTTTTGACTAAAATAATCAATAAAAATAAAATAGATTAAAATAGTTAATAAGATAAAATGTTACATTCAAATTATAATCATTTCACTTTTTCTTTAACAACTATCAATCAACTATAATAAAAAATCAACTATCATCTCAAATACAACTTTTATAACTAAATTCAAAATAATAACTACAGTAAAATAGTCAAGCTTCTAACCTGCCCACTATAAGACAAGGATAATATACACTATTGGGCAATGTTTGATTGAAGTATAAAAAGAGTTTAGCCTGGCTTTTTTCGCACCCCCTTCCGGAAGGCGAAATAAGCCCTACAGTTTGAACTCCCGCGGTTCTGAATCTAATTCCACAAGTGTAATGCGAAATAGATAATCATCAAAGAATCCAAATCCAACAAATTTTTTTGAAAAATCGATTTTGAATCAAATTGCCAAAAATTGACTGCTTTGCCAAATACAGAGTCGCCACCTAAATATTTTAGGAAATCTAGGAAACCTATGACTTGTGCCAAAGGCCACGTGTCCATCATCACCAAGATTGTCTTGGCTTGGGAACTTAGGTACGAGAGGGGAAGGTCATAAATTGAACATCCCCACTCGCCAGATCAAAGATCGGCCTCTACTAATCATGATATGAATCTTATATACATTATATGCTCTTGTTCCGATTATTAGGCTAGTATTACTATGTGATGCGCATACACACAAGTATAGACTAATTTGCAAGAATTGAAACACTTGAATTCATGTTTGTTTTGAAAATTGTTTCGAAAATATGTACCACTTGAAAAAACGATCGCATATAAACATTGCTCAAATTATTCAAATTCAAGTCTTCATCCACAGGCATTCAAGCAGTTATAGTACTTAATTAATTAGCCTCATAGCAAACATGTTAAGCATGGCAACAATCACACTCATGCAATATGTTAAAGCGAGTAAAGGCTCACCTAGTACTCCAAGCCAAAAAAAAACATGAGTTAGAAAAATGATGATTCCTAACTATGCGATATAACTAATGCAACACATATGATATGCAACTAATAGGCTTGGCTACTAACATGACATATGGATCAATGAAATAGCATGCGATCTAAGCACGTATTCAAAGAAGTATTAAATTAATAATGCAATTAGAATAATGAACCGAGTCTCAGTGTATGCAATACAAGTGGATGCAGACATGAAGTATGCTAATTGAAACATGATGTCCCTAAACTAATCATCATAAGCAGTTTAAATAAAAAGGAGAAAGACGTTGAGTTGGAAGACATACACATTATTACATTGCGCTCTCACAAAAGAGAATCCGAATGAACTAAGCTAATTAACTAACTAATTAAAGCTAAACTAATTAAGCTAATTATTACAAACCGAAATAAATAAATAGCTAAACTACTTAACTAATTCTTACAAACAATAATTAACTAACTATTCTAGTTAACTAACAACGGAATTGAATAACTAATTAATTACAACACTTTGCAAAATTAACTAGATACTACTAATTAATTACAACAATTTAAACTTAAACATTCTCGGTATGCGAGGGATGCTCATATACATGCTCGGTTTTCACCCGAAAAGCCACAGTTTTGCATCCGGAGAGCCTCTGTTGCACAATAGAACACATGCACTGTTGCCCACTTCCAAAATAACTCTGCTCTGCCTTACAAACACACTGCTGAATTTTGCATCAATGGCTGGTCGGCCAGTGATGAGGCTTGTCGGCCACCAGTGACAGCTAATCGGCTATGGAAAGTGGCTTGCTGACCACTGCTGCCTAGTTCACCTTGTTGCAACAGAGAATAGACAAAGTAATGCACAGGCTATTTCAAGGGTTTGTTTGCACAATCCACCCCTCCTTTTCATGAACAAATCAAAGAAGTAGTGAGCTTAAACCACAAACCACCAACTCAAGCAATTTCATTGCATGATGACTTGTGAACCAAAGTGTCCAAGTTTAATAAATGCAACAAAATGAAACTCTCAAAACCATCTCCATATCATGCATGATCAAGGGAAGTGGTGACCTTGAAACCTTGAATCATTTCATCACTAATGAGTATGAAATGGTTCAAGCTTCCATGTGTTCAATTAACGGCCAATTGAACACAACCAAATTATTATCTTTCACAATTTTTAGCCTCAATTTTACTCCATTTTAAATTACCAACTGTGTGTGTCAATTTCCAACCACACTGCCAACTTAGTACTCAACTAGAGAACACCGGCAGAATAGATTAAGCCTGAACGACCTGCAACAGAAAGAAGAGATTCCGACGATGGCTCGTCCACCCGGGGGTACTCCGACGATCAAGTTAGTAAAATATCTCTCAAAGATAACTAATAGTGCTTAACTCACTAGACAGAGCATAAAAGACATACCTTAGACCCATGGGGGTGCCTCTCTTTTATAGCCAACACAATCCTAGTCCCAATAGAAGCCTAGCTCTAATAGACTTAGGATTACTGCTAATCTTGGACTCCCAGTAGGATTAGGATAAACTTTCTAAGAGTTTTATCTTTACCCAAACTGAAATCTTCTCCCATTCTAGGACTCTTGTCCCTTATCCGCTTATCCCGGATTCCAGTATCTTCGTAGATAACCTCGACCTAGCCAAGATGATCTCGGTGTCATGACCAAGACATATGGCACCTCGGCTGGCACTTTGGTGACACCTCGGCCGGCACTTCGGTGACACCTCGGCCACGTGTTGTCATTCAAAAATTATGTCCTCACAAACTGCCCCCTAGGTTCTATTACCTCGGCATCCTAAGGTGATAGAACCTATATCATTCCTTCATTTAATCATGACCCCAGTTTAATTTCAACTTGTAAACTTTTCTCAAGTTTCAACAAGTGTTAAACATCATCTCAGTTTAACTTCAACTTGTAAACTTTTCTCAAGTTTCAACAAGTGTTAAACATAATCTCGGTTTACTCTTTTCTTCTCGGACTTAATCATCTTAGGCCGAGATCTTGTCTTCTGGGATCCGAGATCTGGAATCCGGGATTGGCTTACTTAGGCTAAGCTCTTGTCTTCTCATATCCAGTGTTATCTCGGCTTGACAGGTGAGGTTACCTCGGCATCTTGTCGCTTTCTCTGGAGGTAATCCCTCTGATCCTCCTTGGTTCGTCCAGGAGCTCAGCTATCTCCGGATTTCAGCCTCTTTAGTGCACTACTTCTTGTGTCATTGCGAGTCCTTTTGGACCTCCTTCCATTGGTCGCGTCGAAACAGAGGTCCTTCCCCTGAACATGTCGATGTTCTTTGGAGTCAGCTTCCTTGGTGCGATGTGTCCTCTGTGAATCTCTCATTCTTGATTCTCCTCGTCCACCTCCCTTGAAGGCCGGTGAGAATGTTCCTTGGTCCTATCGTGCTGAGGAGTCGTAGGAGTTGTCTTCTGCCCCCCTGCCTGGGCATCTTTCTTGGCTGTTGAAATCGGCGCATCTTGTGACAGGAACGGTAGCTGGAGGTCATCCTCGTTATAATACTTGTTTCGATCTGATTTCTTCGGTACGTCGCCCTCCTGGCCGACGTCCTCTTCCCCATGATTCTTATCACGAGTTTCTTCGTTGTAGTTGTCTTCTTCGACGCCAAGGTCAATATGTTTCCCACTCTCAGTAGGGGTGTCGTCCCCAACCTTCTCTTTCGGTCTGTCGTTGGCTATCTATTCTCCTTTCGTTCCCACAGACGGTGCCAAATTATGTGTGTCAATTTTCGACCACACTGCCAACTTAGTACTTAACTGGAGAACGCCGGCAGAATAGATTAAGCCCGAATGACTTGTAACAGAAAGAAGAGATTCTGACGGTGGCTCGTCGACCCGGAGGTACTCCGACGATCAAGTCAGTAAAATATCTCTCAAAGATAACTAATAGTGCTTAACTCACTAGACAGAGCATAAAAGACATACCTTAGACCCATGGGGGTGCCTCTCTTTTATAGCCAACACAATCCTAGTCCCAATAGAAGCCTATCTCTAATGGACTCAGGATTACTGCTAATTTTGGACTCCCAGTAGGATTAGGATAAACTTTCTAAGAGTTTTATCTTTACCCAAACTGAAGTCTTCTCCCACTATAGGACTCTTGTCCCTTATCCGCTTATCCCGGATTCCAGTATCTTCGTAGATAACCTCGACCTAGCCGAGATGATCTCGGTGTCATGACTAGGACATGTGGCACCTCGGCTAGCACTTCGGTGACACCTCGGCCACATGTTATCATTCAAAAATTATATCCTCACACCAACCATTCTTTAATCAATTTAGTCCAAAGGGCGAGTTTAAGTCCTCTAATGGAAAGAAGGCTCAAACCAAGAGTTATCTTAGGCATGAAAAAGACATCATACCATTGGTAATGAACCCCCTATGGGATTAAACCATTAATCATGACACCTTAATCTCATGTTTAAACAAACAAGTTGTTTGAACCACTTTCAAAGCAAAACAAAAGCCAAGAATAGAGGAAGGTTGCAGAGGTTATTAGTGCCGAAAATGAGTGAAAAAAACATAAATAAATGCTATCAATTCAAATGAGATGGTGTCTAAGGCCTAAAACACCATGCTCATGAGGACAATTACACTATAAGCATACAAAACAAAGCTCAAATACAACTATCACTCAAAAACAGTGCTAAAACAGGTCTAATACGGTCCTAAAACATGCTGGAAATGAGCTAAAAATAACTAGATTAATATGTTAAAACATGACACAAACTAGGCTAGTAAGCATGACACAAGGAGGGGAGGCTAACCCCTCCAAATTTAGAATTCAAAACATGATTTTGGCCACTGAAAAAGCTCTGAAAATCAGCGTTCAAAAGCTTAGAAAAAGATAGTAAAATAGTGGGAAACCCAAGGGGAAAGACCTTCAAAGCAAGGTACAAAGAATGATAAAACACCCCTCAACCTTTAATGGCCTTAAAACCCAAGCTTCAGCCCAAAAAGATAGAGTTTTTATAGCCCAAAAATAGTTGGAAAATAGCAAGAATAATAGTAGAGAAAGCAAGCAAATAGGCAAAGCCTTATACCTCTTGAAGAGAAGAAGCAATTCAAGCAGCAAAACCAAGACAACACATCCTTCAAGAGCTCAAACCAAGCTCAAAAGTACCTCAGCTCAAAGATGAGAAGGTTTGGTTAAGGGTGTAAAGACAAAGGTTAAGGATTTGTAGGCAAAAGTGCAAGAATTTGCTAGAGAGAGAGAGAATGTATAGAGAGAGGAAAAATTTTGATCTTAAAATTTTCTAACCTTAAAACATGAGAGAGAGGTCTCCTATATATAGAAAACACGGATTCTCCTTAATGATATCCAGCCCTACACGTTGGGACAGATGCATGCATCTGTGCAAACAGCTAGCACAGCTGTTACAAAATATCTGCAAAAGAAACTGGTGGCTGGCTGGTCATCACTGGTGACCGGCAGGCCACATCAGTGGCCGGCAATCCAAAAGTGATGGCCGTCAGCCCAAAAGGGGTGGCTGGTAGGCCACTAGAGGCTGCAGGCTTGAAGAACTAAGGGCTTACTAGAGGCTGTAGGCTTGAAAAACCAAGGGCTTGGTCCAAGAATAAGGCAACAAGGGTGTAGGGTTTGAAGGGCTTAAAGCTGTGGCATTCCGCTGAGGATTTCGAGCATTTGACGAGCAAATAAACTCATCATCGGGTGTGTATGTGACGGCATCCAAGTTGTAAGGGTCGTCAAAAATGGGGTGTCTACAAAGAGGCATTGAATGTGGAGGAAATATTTTTGGGTCCATGAAAGTATTAATTGGGTGATTTTTTTTTTTTAGAGGGGTATTAATTTGGTATTTGATTGTGGGATAAGGGATATGGAATTAAAGGTGAGAAACATGTGGATCTCACTAATAATTCTAGTGTTTGTTTTGCATATTAAATTTCAGATAATTGTAGTATTGATATGGATAATTAAATAGAAAAAAATGAAGAGATTAAATAATGTCATAGGTAATGTGGTATTAGAAGAATGAAGCCTCTTTATCCATCCTTCAGTAAAAAATAATTATATCTTTTTATTTTATCCTAACCAAATATAATATCTCACTCATTTTATCCAATTATTTATCTTATTATTATCCCATGATATAATCTTATCCCTCACAACAATCTTATCCATAATTCTATTTTATATACAATCCTTATTTCATCTAATTTCATAGTATAATTTTATCTCACACAATCCTATAAATAATCTCATTTGGTAAGTGGGTTTTTGTTTTTGGCTAAAATTTATAAAAGATAAAATAAGTTAAAATAATCAATAAAATGTCAAATTAAATTCATAATCATTTCACTTTTTCTCTCACAAACATCACATACAACTATAAAAAAAAGCAACCATCTTTTCAAACACAAGAATTTTAATCTACTAAAATAGTTAATAACTAAAATAACCTATTAAAATAGTCAATTTTCCAAACGAGGCCTAATCTCATAAAAAATAATATACTAAAATCAAACAAACGTGGCCTTGTTGCACAAAGTAATGGATAAAAAATTGTAGTCAATATATATAAATGACGGACATAGCCCAGCAGGGTCCAAACCACCCTCGTTTCGGAACCTACCTACTGGATTGGTTGTAGGTACAGTTAAGAAGACGAAGGACAGTCAACCTGTGAAACGCTTGGATCAGTCCAACTTATCTTCTCCCAACCAAACTGCATCATCAATAAATATATAAAAGCACCAGCATAAAGCATATAACTGGGTTGAGTGTGACATTTTTAAGCATTCAAAGATAAGAGCTGATTGACAGGTGTGATTGCCATGGTACTATTACTGTAACCAAATTATAGTTGGGTTTTATTACTCATAACCAGTTCAGATTTTAGGAGGGGGCTTAACTTATAGAAGAGGCTTAACTTCTCTATTAAAATCTTTATTATTTAAAAGTAACAAATGATATTTCTTATTTAAAAGTGATAAAATAATGTAAAATGGAGTGACTCATTATATACAATTTTGTTATGACTATAAGGGATGGTAATAGAGTGAGGTTGGGTTTAGGGTGTCCTATCCCTGGCCCTCTCTCGATCGAGATAAATAAATTAGAGAGGTGATAGGAAGGGGATGTGAGAGATGTAAGGATAATTTGTTAACTTAAAAGAATGAGTGAAATTAAAAGAGAGAGATAACATTACATATGAGAAATAACAATCGATAAGTTATAAAAGTTAAAAAGATTAAAGATGACAAATATATAGAGTTTGTTATTATAGTCATATTATACTTAACAAATTAAATTACATATAAATATTGAGAGGGGAAAATCCAATGAGCAGAATGGGCCAAGCTATGCACGTGCTCGGTCGAAAAGTGTGGGTCGAGCTGTGTGCAATTGAGGGGATTTACGCTGAACAAAAGATCGGAGCTACATATGAAATCGACCGACCTAAGGATAATCCAAGCTAATGACTCCATCCTCTGTATAGACCGAGCAACATTTGGCTGAGCTGTGGTTGACCTGTTGGACAACTCGGAGTTGAGCTGATTGATGAAAGTTGGTAAACGGCTTTGCGTCGGTCATGGGTAGTACGACAAGAGCCGCTACGTGGACCAATTGGATTATGAGGAGGAAAACCCGCCAATAGTACGCATCAATACCGTTAGGCAGTTTCGCTATTTGATGTTTGGCAGTATTTACGCTTACACGTGGAAGAAAGTAAGAGGGGAACATATCCACGCGTCAAAAGGATGACAGACAAAGAGGAGCACACAGAAACTATATAAACGGTGCTACGCCTCCATGCACAGGTCTGGAACATCTGGTTATTAGAGCTACCTACCCATTTGTCTCTTTCTCTCTTTTTCTCTCTTAGTGTGCTAACTTGACTGTCGGAGGGTTTTTCCGACAGCACATCGCCAAGTAGCTCACATTTTTTGTGTTCTCAAGTCACTCGGAAAGAAACGAAGCTTGGACACGAGGAGTACGGAAAGCAACGAATATTTGTCTCCCGTAAAATTAATGTCGTTTGTGGGAAATCTTTGACAGACAAAACCTTGTCCTCCAAGCTTTTCTGATCACCATCCATGGCGAACAACGATGACGTTCCAAAGTCCGTTGTCAACGGCATCACTCCTGAGTTGGATCGATGTCGAGATGGCTTGCCCGCCGTTCTGACAATGGCCGATTTGAAGACCATCTTGTGCATTAGAGGACCTTCCAGAAAAGTGCGAGACAAACGCCTAATGAGCTCTAGGCACTCACTAAGCCCTAAAGGGTATCGCCAACGGCAAAAATCCAATACTCAACACCTAGAAAACAAGCTGGGGGACCAAGACGCTATTATTAGGAAGATAGTGATGGAGATGGAGGCCATGAAGTGCCAACTAAAGAAAAAAAGGTGTTGCTGCAGTGGGAAACCACAGTGAACATGCCCAGTCCCAACACTCTGGCAATTGGAGTAGACAACCTACTCCTTTATTCTCTATCACGAGGAGCTTCACAGCTGGTGATTTGGTCGCACTAGTTGTGTTATCTCGCACTACAGACAATAGCTATTAACCTTCACGTCCAGCAACGACGTCGAGGAACTCTTACTCTAACCGATCAGGGGACCTCAAAGATGTCTTGAAAGAGCAAGTGCGCCGGCGCGAGACACAGAGGGTACCGGCGCTGCAACTGTTAGGCCTTGGAGCACGAGCCAGTGAAGAGGTTGTAATGCCGCCACTATACTTGGTGGTGCACCCACCACTAGACAGGGAATTGGCAAGGCTAAGCGCCGTCTATTTTTTCATTGAGATAGAGAACACGTCGTTCCCCGCTAGGTTCCACCATCCTAAGTTCACGCTCTATGATGGAATACCAATCCATATATGCATATGAGCCATTTCTGTAATAACCCGACCCTCGTACACGTTTTCTGCTATATTTTCAGTTTTTATTTTATGCTTTTGAATGTGTATCGTAAAATTCTATGAAAAATTATGGCTAAGTAGGGGAACTCCATGTTTAAGGCATGTTTAAGGGAGTTTATCTGTTTAACAAAACAAGTATCTGTCACATTAGAATGTTTGAATCAGATATTGGAGCCTTAGGGTCTTAATTATCTGAAATTGATGTTATATATGTGATCAGCATAATTTTTAGGTAATATTAAGCGTTTCTGTAAAATTTCAATTTAGGATGATTAAACTGAATGATTTTTGTTTTATTCACCTATGGTATGCTTATATATAAATATATACTCATGTTCATATGTGTTGGACTTAGAAGATTTTCTTCAAGATATTTTTCTAAGAGAGAAAGGATGAGAGAGAGAGTGGAGGTTTGAGAGGAATTCAACAAGGAGAAGGTAGAGAATCTAAGGAGCTCAAGCTTAAGGTAAATCTAATCATTTTCCAAAACCTTTCTCTTAGCTTTGAGTGAGATTTTCCCCTTCTTCATGGTATTTGAAGATGGTAATTGTAACCTTGTGTATGTGTAGAAGTTAATGGGCAAGATACTCTTACTTGGTTGTTTGATTCACTTTGAATTAACCATGAAGAAGTTGTATTTGATCTTTTAATTTGAATTCAAGTATGTGGACATATGTTTATGGACGTGTAAAGTTAGAACTCTCATGGACATGTGTATGTTGTGAGCCTAAGAATGATGAACTAAATTAGATTAATGTAATTGTCATTGTCTTAACATGATTTTAGACCATGTATTATAAAGTAAGAATGCTAATTTGAGCCTTGTAAATATGTGCCAAAATGTGGGATTTTGCGAGAATTTTCTGACTGTTTTGGGCAGAATCGCCACACGTGCGGGGGTCATGGCCACATGTACGGGAGGTGCTGCCGCACGTGCGGGAGTCATGGTCGCACGTGCGGGAAATGGTGAAAAACAGGGGCTTGGCTACTGTCTAAAAGGCACGTGCGGGGCATTTTGCCGCATGTGCGGGAGAGCTTATCACAGGTGCGGGGCTCACAGCCGCACGTGCGGCCCATGCTGAGAAACGTGAATTACTCTGTTTTGCGTGCAAAAGCCTCTAATATTATCGGAACATGCATTTGATGCCTTTTTGATATTTCTATATTCCTTCAAAGTGAAGTGAAATAGAAAGTAAATTGATAAGAAAAAAATGAACTAATGTATAAGTTTTAAATGTGTGCAGGACACACTCCGGGAGGAAGTAACACGGCATCTCAACACTGTGAGTAGTAGTATGCTTTACTACAGTCAATGATTGCCATTAGTAATTTGTTAATGCATGATTATTATGTACCTCTGTGAAAGAATCAAAGCATGTAAAGTATAATGAAAAAGATGAAATACGTTCATTTTGTAAGACTCTAAAATCAAGTTGTCCTGTTATTATGATATGAAACAAAGTGCTACACGGAACTAAGTGCTATGATGTGAGTTACCTCTAGAGTTCGTGTGAGACACCTCTTGAATTCATACAAGCATACTCAAGGGCTTAATGCCAAATGTTTCAAGGGCTCAATGCCAAATGTTTCAAGGGCTTAATGCCAACTTATTCAAGGGCCTCGTGCCACCATGTTTAAAGGCCTTGTGCCACTACGTTTAAGGGCTTATAGCCATCATGTTTCCAGATATTATGTTTCAAGCTATTACGTTTCAAGAATGGGCCTAAGGCCGTCATAAAATCAATACAGAATCAGACTAACTATGTGAACTCTGTTTTTTATACGCTTTGGTATTATGTTCAAGTTAATCATTGTTTCATTTATGTATTACTATTCACTGAGCCTGGTTCACGCTGTGTTATGTCTGTTTCTGTAGGTAACCAACCAGGTGGTCAGTCCTAGCTATGACACCCGTTTTCTTTTGTCAACCTTCGTGGGTCCAGGCAGTTGGTTTACTTTTGATTGTCCACCCAAGGTTGAATTTATAAAACTTCAATGCTTTTTGTATGTGCCTAATTATAGGGCTGAGACTATATATGTAGTTGTGTATAACTGATGCTCCGGGATAAAGTTTGGAACTTTACCTATCTACTATGATGCATGTGATGTATGAGATCCTGGCATGTAGAAGTAGCTCAATGGAGTTTACATGTATCATTACTTTCATATTATGTGCTTCCGATAAGGCCCCATATGTTATATACAACAGGTTAAATGTTCGTTTTTGAACGGGTCATGCCCAAACTTTTAGGGGCGGGTTTGAGGCCATGACAATTTCCGACAAGGTATGGCAAGACACAAGCAGAGCGAAGCATTGATGTACCTTATTTTTCCATTGAGTTTAGGCAAGTTGGGCCTAAAATGGTTTGAAAGGCTGTCGGAAGAGAGCATCAAGGGATGGCAACAGTTGGCAGAGGCATTTGTCACCAGATTCAAAATAAACACCAAAACGGCCAAAGAAGTTGACCATCTCTTGGGAGTAGATGGAGTTAGATGACTCTTTGAAGGCGTATAACGCTAAGTATTATGAGACTTTCAATGAGATCCTTGATTGTCCAACCAACCTTGCAATCACTCAGTATAAGCGCGGTCTTCCAGTTAGACATCGACTGAGAGACTCGCTCATAATGAATCAATCGTTGACCATGGAACTGCTCATGCAACACATTAATAAGCACATCCGAGTCGAAGACGATCCAGCCACAGCTACTGTGATGACAAGTCCGGTAGTAAAGGACAAGAGCGTAGTAGGAAAGGTTCACGCAGTCAAACAAGAGAATGGCCATGCAAACCACCATGGAAGAGATCAAGGGAGTTCAGATTTGGAAGACATCAGTAGGAAGGTCGACGAAAATAGGCATAAAATTTGTAGAATATAAATGGCCAATCTATTTCCAGAACATCGAACTCTGTCAATCTAAAGCTTTGTTCTTAGCTCTATTTTTGTAACCCTTTTTGCCATTGGCACAATGAAACAAGTAGACCATTTTCTTAAAAATTGTTGTATTTTTGCCTCGCCAAGCTGATTTATCGCAGTCCAAGGGGCAACTAATAATCATCTTGATGGGTTAGAATTCCTTACTGAGCTGATTTTGCTCGACAAGATAAAAGTTGGTGTTTTGTTCAACTTTGGAATTCCTTGCCGAGCGAATTTTGCTCGGTAAAAGGTTTGTTGATGGTTTTGATGAACTTTGGAATTCCTTGCCAAGCGAATTTTTCTTGGCAAAAGGTTTGTTGATGGTTTTGATCAACTTTGGAATTCCTTACCGAACTGATTTTGTTCGGCAAGAGGTTTGTTGACAGTTTTGATCAACTTTGGAATTCCTTGCCGAAGCCGAGTAAGCTCGGCAAGAGGAAAATATTGGGTCTTGTCCAACGTAATTAATTCCTTGTCCGTGGCAGATTGCGCCCGGCAAGAGAAAAAATTGAAGTTGGTGATTTGTCCAACCAAGTGAATTCTTTACCTAGAGCAGATCTAGCTCGGCAAGAGGGGGAGTTGGTGATTTGTCTAACCAAGTGAATTCATTACCTAGAGCAAATCCAGCTCGGCAAGGGGAGGAGTTGGTGATTTGTCTAACTAAGTGAATTCCTTACTTAGAGCAGATTTAGCTCGACAAGATGTAGAGTTAGTGATTTGTCTAACTAAGTGAATTCCTTGCTTAGAGCAGATTCAACTCGGCAAGATATAGAATTGGTGATTTGTCTAACTAAATGAATTCCTTACCTAGGGCAGATCCAACTCGGCAAGAGGCGGAGTTTGTAATTTGTCCAACATAGTGAAATTCCCTGCCTATAGCAAATTTAACTCGGCAAAAGAAGGAAAGATGGTGTTTTGTCCAAGTGATTTCCTTGTCTAGATCAGTTTTAGCTCGACAAGAGGAAAAGTTGATGGTTTGTTCAATCATGTGCATTTCTTGCTTAAAATTAGATTAAGCTCAGCAAAGTAAAGGTTGAATATTTGTTTAAAGTTTGTACAGCAGATTTAGCTCAGTTTTTGAGCAAGGGCAATATTTCTAGGTTGGCTTCGAAACTAAAGGAAAAAGTGTTGTTGAGGTCACTAGCTCGATACTGAGGTAAGAGTTGGGCGTTCAGTTTGATCTTAGCTTAGAAATGGAATTGTGAAAAGACTTCAGCGCATTAAGGTCAGCCTATGAACCAAAATTGGAGTTCAGCTCGGCCATGGAGGAGTAGTGTTCAAATTTATCCAGATTTAGGATTGGAGCAAATAGCACGGTCAGGATATAAAGTCATTCCCTAGCTCGGTTATAGAGCATCTGCAAGATTTTGTTCCACCTCTATTCAGCTTGACTTAAATGATCAGAATGAAAAATTAGCCCGGTTATAGGGCAGGTGGCTATCTGATGGAAAGTAGCTTGGTTATGAGAGAACCCTGTTCCAGCTCAGCCATGGAGCAATGATGTTGAATTTAGTATAGATTTGGGGCTACAATAGACAACCCAGTCATGAGAGCTACGACGAGAATTTTGTTAGGCGAATAGAACTGTATGGGTCTGTTGTGCTTTAGAGTTTTGCAACTTCGGTGGTCATCTTTATTCCGGTGACCATGGTAGTCTTGTAAAAAGAAGTGTTTGAACTATAAGAAAATACGGTCTCTTGATAATGAGATAAATGCTGGTTTTGTGCTTGGGCTGTGGGTGTCACTGTCCCTCGGGGTTTTTAGCTTCCGAGGTGGTGATGGTAGCTGGTAACGTCGTATGCTGTCGGGTTTTGGTTCGGTTCACCAGAAATGGCTTTCCGTCATGATGGGTCGCTATTGTTGAGTTTGTTTTGCTCACTGTTGATTTAATGACATATGGTGAAGATTTCACCAGAGCTGTAGCAAATGAATTGAGGCAGAGGACTATAAGAGGTCAAGATAATCCGGCCATAACGGGTTGTTCGTGCTTCGGCCTCGGTGTATTGGCAATATGATGGTCTATTTTTTGGAGAGTATGATGATGCCCACATATTGCTGATAGCACGCAAAATGAGCATTGATCGGCTGCAAAGCTGTCTGTTGTTGCTGCTATCACGTAGGGTGATGGTGGGAATTTAAAGTTATTTTAAATTCGGTTGGTAGCTAGTTTGGGTGGCCCTCGGTTTTTGTTTTCCAAAACCAATAGTGGATTGGTCTTTGCTTTTTAGTGCTGCAGAGGGGAAATTTTCGGAAAATGGCTACGTAGGCTCTTAATTAACACATGATCAAAGCAAGAGATTTTTTTCAATGTTTCATGATGGGACCTCCAAACACAAACATATTAATTAATATGTTTGTTGTTGAAAAAGTGCACGTCAATATTGTCATGTGAGGAAATTTATTCCATGATCATGCCGGGCTTGACCCACCAAGCATTTTTATTATAAAATTGGTTTGGTATTGTAAAGTTAAGTTTTTGGTCGGACACCCATTCCACCAAATGCAAAGTTGAAAATATTTGCGTCAATTGAAGGTCATGCCGTGATGGGGGCCGAGATGCGGTATATGTATGGGTCAAGATAACAAAAAAAAAAGAAAAAAAATGGGGCATTTGAATGTCATAACCAACTATCTCAATGTTGAACACTAAACTGAGCTGAAGTTGAGTAATCTCGATCGTGTTACAACAGAAATGATTAAAGGCCAACAATCGAGCAAGGCGAACCACTGAGTAAAGAGTCTAACCCAGCCTACTAATGTAATTCCAGTCACGCAGGTGTAGACGGAATTAAGGGACAATTGAGAAGGGAAAATCCAATGAACAGAATGGGCTGAGCTATGCATGGGCTCGGTCGAGAAGTGTGGGTTGAGCTGTGTGCAATTGAGGGGAATTTACACCGAATAAAGGATTGGGCTACTTGTGAAATCGGCCGACGTAAGGATAGTCTGAGCTAATGATACCATCCTCTGTATAGACCAAGCAACATTTTGCTGAACTGTGGTCGACCGGTTGGACAACTCGGAGCTGAACCGATTGATGAAAGTTGGTAAACGGCTTTGCACCGGGTCATGGGTAGCACGACAAGAGCCGCTACGTGGCCCAATTGGATTGCGATGAGGAAAACCAACCAACAGTACGCGTCAATGCCATTAGACGGTTTCGCTATTTGGTGTTTGGCAGTATTTGCGCTTACACGTAGAATAAGGTAAGAGGGGAACATATTCACCCGTCAAGAGGAGAACAGACAGAGAAGAGCACGCAGAAACTATATAAACGGTGCTGCACCTCCATGCATAGGTTTGGAACATCTGGTTATCAGAGCTAACTACCCATTTGTCTCTCTCTCTCTGTCTGTCTGTCTTCTTCTCTCTTAGTGTGCTAACTTGACCATCGGAGGGTTTTTCCGGCAGCACACTGCCGGGCAGCTCACCTTCTTTGTGTTCTCAAGTCACTCAGAAAGAAGAAAAACTTGGACACGAGAAGTATGTAAAGCGACGAATATTTGCCTCCCGTACAAATATATATACATAAAAATATATTAGGCAGGATGGTGATAAGGGGTTAGCAAATCCCTTCCCTTCGCTAGTTTCTTACAAGATTGGAAAAATTTAGTAGAAGTTAGGATTAAGTAGTAATTTTAAAAAAGGGCAAATTTCACTTTATATTCTTATAATATGGGCCATGTGCAGTTTATCTTCTTAACGTTTGAAAATGATCACATAACTTCCTTGTGATTTGTGCTATGAAGTGTATCGTTAAATCTGTTAACGATTTAATTAAAAAAATTAAAATATTCCTATATTTTAGTCATTTGTATAGTAAATAAAGTTCATTTTAACCCCCCTGTGCTTTATTCAATGTGTGATTTACCCTTGAACTTTGAAAATAAGCATATAGCCCCTTATGTCTGCCACGTGTTTCACAGTTGTAGTTACAGTAGACAGAATATTTAACGGTACATTTCAATCCACGAACCACGTAGAGGTTATGTGATCATTTCTAAATGTCAGGGAGGTAAACTGCACATGGTACAAACTATATAGGGTTAAAGTGAAGTTTATCCTTTTAAAAATTATTATAATTTATAAAAAAATATAATTTTAATTATTAACATTTATCACTTATTTGTAGTTATTTATTCAAATACTTACATGAAACAGAGGGGATTTGATAGGGGTGAGCATGGTCCGGATTGGACTAGATTGGAGTAAAACCAGGACCAATCCGTTATCTACGGATCCTAAAAAATTGGAACCAATCCAATCCATTTAAATCGTGGAACCAATCTGAACCAATCCATTTAAACACGGATTGGATCGGTTTAGGACCACGGATTTACATAATTAAATAACAAAAAATATATATACGACCCTTAATTTCATAAAAATATAAATATAGCACCATATTAGTTTCACAATAGCAACATGTCTTTTCGTAATAGCGACAAACTGTTTTAGAATTTAAACAACTATAAGAAAACTAGTTCCACCATAAGTATTTAGACCATTACAAATTAACACTAAAAACTAGCAAACAAAAGTAATAAAAGAAGATACTATGCAAGTTTAGGTTTAGATTTAAGTTTTATATGAAATAAAAGAAGATACTATGCATGAGGGTGTATAATAAAAATATAGACTATTTGTATACGGTCCGAATTGGTTCAAATCTGAAACTGTGGGGTTCAATCCGTAACCAATCCGTGAACTACGGATTTTTAATTTTTCAATCCGGAACCGAACCACGGATTCAAAAAATCGATCCAAACCTACTGGATTGAACTCAACTGGATCAGATTACGGATTTCAAGAATTCCTTGCTCAGCCCTAGGATTTGAACTCGAACTTTATTATTTTTTTAAAATCTTGTAGGGGAGGCAACCAAGGGCGAGCGACTGGGGCCCAATGCTCACCAGTCAAAGGCCAGTTTGATTATTATTTATTCATTTCTCTTTTTGGGTTTGTAAGTTTTGTAAATTTTATGAGCCAAGCCCAAAGCACTAATTTATCTTAATTCCAATAAAACCTATATTAATGCCATAGTTTCAGTAAATTGCACAAAACCACAATTTTTTGTTTTGTAATGATCCAATTGTTAAACGTATTGCATAGGCAACCTAGACCTCATTCATTTAGTCTTTGGGCTTGTGTTTTTTTATAAACGCATTAGGAGATCATGGGAAATTTTATTTACACTAAAAAAATATTTATGTAAATCCAATTTTTTAGTACACCCTATTAAATTATTTTTTAGGGTTATAATTCTTAGTACATCTCTTTTTTTTTTTTCTTTTTTTTTTTGAAAATACCCTTTTGAGGTACGCCAAAATAAAACAAATTAAGAAATTCAAATTACTTTTAAAAAAACCTTTCTTTTGTTCACATGCATATGTAGAATACAATTAGGAAACCTGACACCAACAAAAAAGCATCGGCGGAAGAGGATGACGAATATTCGGCCTGTTTTTCATCATTATTATTCGGACTTTTAGAACCGAACAAAGTGAAATTATTCGGTTCTAAAAGTCCAAACAATAATAATGAAAAACAGGCTGAATATTCACTTTTATGTAAAAAAAAATACAGAAATCAATAATTGTATTTTGATATTTATGTGAATACTTACCTTCTCTTTGATGAATTGTTCCAAAAAACTGTTTTGATTATTACTCTCATCCATTGTTTGATTTTGTTCAAATTTTCTTCTATTTGCAATTACCAATATAATAAAAAATAATGATATTGATGATAATGATGAATCTTGGTGGGGGGTGGAATAGAGTTTTGAAGTGAAGAAGAAGAAAAATAGAAAATAATTAAAACTTGGGAAAGAAGATGAAGAGGTTTGAATAGGAATAATGTTGGAACAATCTTCTGAGTACAATAAATAAATTAAAACAAAATCGAATAAATAAAATAAATAACTTACAGAATTTATTTTATCGAACCGAATGAAAAATAAAAGATCAAGTCGAGTGTGTGACACTCTGTCCTTAAGACAGATTCGCCCCACTACAGTGCTTATGGTTAAGTGGGGTCTATCTCCCAAGATACAATGATTTTCACAAATTTGTAGTAGCACTCCAAACAAATTTGTCCGGCGAACTAGAATCTTGTGTTCTATACTCTCTTTAATTTTTTCTAAAACTAGAATGAAGAATAAATAATGCAAAGGAGCAAAAAATTGGGCAGCAAAAAAATATAAATTTCAGACTGATTTTCGGATTGGATCAAATGCTGGAACAAATCTGGAATTTATAGGACTAAACAAGTTTGATTTTCAAACTGAACAGGTGTGAATTTGAAATGAACAGGTGCAGTTCATATTTCAACAGATTTGCAGATTTGTATGATCTGCCTGAATTGTTTGAATATGTCAAAACAGTGCAGTTTCAGATCTGTAACTGCTGAGCAGTTTTGAGCAGTTAATCTGTTGAAATTCCGGACTGAATGAGGTAAAAAATTTGGACAGAAAATTAAATTCAATTTTGGCATAATTTGAATTTAATTTCATTAAGAATTTCAGGAAAAAGTTCAAATAAATTTTGTCCAAAAATTAATATAAGAACCGACCCGACCCACAACTACACCCGGCACGGCTCGATCGGTCGGACGGACGACGGCAGCAGACGCGCTCGCGTGTGGTGATTTGAGCAAAGGTTCCATTTGTCCATAACTTCTCCCTTCTACAAACTTGGGGTGCCCCTTGGGGCCCAACCCAAGTTAGTACACCAAGAGCTTATATACCCAACAAAGCTCTCTTAAAGTTTCAATGTGGGACAACCCATTTCAAGGAAACCCGCATTTACTTCTTTAATTGTCCATTCTGCGAACCTGAAAACGACGTCAACTTCTCATTCACTCATAAATGGTTTTGACGAAACGTCTTCACCATGTGACTTACCATGCGGCAAGGAACACATCACCTTTTCGGACCCACCCTAAAAGACGTTTGGGGCCCACTCAATTTTGGGCTTAAAGATGGCCTAAAATAAGCCTATATAAAACTATTTTACCAACAATCCCCCACATGAATGGAATTTGATGGAGAGAAAATACAACAACATGATCTAATTATAGAGAGTACAGAAATTGGAAATATTCTGTAAACGATAGGTAGCTTTTGGCTTTGAACCTTCCCTTGTGAGACACTATCGAATTTACTAGTTAACCAGTGAATATGATGTCTTGAACTGTTCAGCCATTTTTATAAACCAAGACAATAGAACTCACACAAAATATCACCAGACACAGTTTAGTTCTCACTATTGTGTTCATTTTGGCCCTGAACAACCTAGTCTTTCATGAGTGCTCTAGAGAATTGTAGCCCTTCACAAATCTCATAGAACCGGCCCAGTTCACACTCACATAGGTGATTATTATGAAGAGTATCTTGCCATACTCCACTAGGTTTACCTAGATATAAGAATCATTAAAAGTATTACTTAACCTAAAACGCTGCAGGCATCACTATTTCATCATAAAAATGGGTAGGAGTTTGACTTCCCAGTGATCCTTTTGAGTCATACACAACTCGGTTGTCCTTTTGAACCTAGATCTTGGGATCTCCAGTCAACTAGGTTGGGTTTCCATTGTGGTAACTCTTATTTAATAGGCTTAAGTCCCATTCGCCTCGATAAGTTCTCAACTAACTGTCTTGCTAACCCTTTGGTTAGTGGATCCGCTATGTTGTCTTTAGACTTCACATATTCAATGGAAATAATTCCATTAGAGAATAGTTGTCTCACGGTGTTATGTCGATGACGAATGTGACGTGACTTACCGTTATACATATGACTCTGTGCTCTACCAATTGCTGATTGACTATCACAATGTATGCATCTAGCAGGCACCGATTTTGGTCACATTGGAATATCTTCAAGGAAGTGGCGAACCCATTCTGCCTTTTCCCCAGCTTTGTCTAAAGCTATAAATTCTGATTCCATAGTAGACCTAGCAATGCAAGTCTGTTTGGAAAATTTCCAAGATACAGCCGTCCCTACCAAGAGTAAAGACATACCCACTAGTGGATTTTGAGTCTCTTGTATCCGATATCCAGTTTGCATCACAATCTCCTTCAAGTACTATTGGATATCTAGTATAATTTAGCCCAATGTTACGAGTAAATCGGAGATATCTTAGAACCCTTATAATTGCTTTCCAGTGTTCTACTCCCGGATTACTCGTATATCTACTTAATTTATTTATTGCATAAGCTAGATGTGGGCGAGTGCAGTTCATCAAGTACATTAAGCTTCTAATAATTTGGGTACACTCTAATTGAGAAATACTTTCCTGTACATTCTTAGAAAAAAAAAAAACAAATTAACATCCACAAGTGTTCTAGCAAGATGATCATTATCTTTGCTGAATTTGTCAAGTATTTTCTCAATGTAATGAGATTGTGACAAAGCATACCCTTCTGATATTTTGGTAATTTTTATACCAAGAATTACATCAGCAATGCCCATGTCCTTCATGTTAAAATGTTTATTCAACATTTTTTTGGTAGCTTTAATCATGTCATTATTACTACGTATGATGAGCATATCATCCACATAAAGACATACAATGACATAACCTTTGTCTGTGTTTTTAATATAAACACATTTGTCACACTCATTAATTTTAAATCCATTTAACATCATTGCCTTGTCAAAATTCTCATGCCATTGCTTTGGCACTTATTCTAAACTGTATAATGATTTAACCAATTTATACACTTTCTTTGTCACGCCCCGTATTTTATTACTCGGATAATATTACCAATATTCATTAATTAAGTCCATTTACAAATAACATTTCATCCTTGGGTGAAATGATGAATAATTAAATATACATATTCCCTCTCGTTATACAACAATGACATTTACATACAAATAAAATAAATGCCCTAAGGCTTACAATAAAAGAGAGGACACTACTCTTTACAAAAAAATAGCACTCAGCCAAACAATAAAGGAAGTAGTACAATCCATCACTACATTACACTCATAAAATGGTAAAACCCATTGTTTGATCTTCAAATCCGAAAAACATTCCCTGTACACATGTACAAGCAGGGGGTGAGCAAAGCCCACCGAACAATCTCATATTAAAACATTAAAAGATATGCGGGGACAAAGATACTTATACATATACGTGAAATCATATCATGTCAAAACCATATGATTTTATTACATAATCTCTTAAATCCAAGACCTGCATAGTCATATGCCACTAAGACCAATCTTATTCCATTTTCCTTTAATTCATTTCCAGTTCATATATGCTACTCAATTCATGAGTTAAATTCTTTATCTTTCAACAACCAAAATAAGGCTACAACTCAATGGTCTTCCAACTATGCAAAACATACATAAACATTTCAATCCTGTCATTTTACGGATATTTCGTCCGAAGGAACTGGCACCCATTTATATATGAAATTTCGGGTCTTTCACCCAGGACACTCTGGTCAACTTGCTTTAAAATGGTGTCCATCCCCTTTCTCCTCTCAAACAAATATACATTTGTAATATATTTATAAACATAATTACATATGGAGTACATCCCCTTTGTCCTCCCAATAAACATACATATACACTGTATTTATAACATAGTCATGTATGGAGTACATCCCCTTTCTCTTCCCAATAAACATATATATACAATGTATTTATAATATGGTCATATACAATGTCACCAACAATGGACTAGCATTAAATCGCCTAATCCTCATGCAATTTCTACAACAATCATAGTTATCCTCCACCGATAGCCCAATACAATTATTTCTAAAGAGATGTTCAATCTCAAAATAAATATTTTATTCAAAACTTACAAAGGTGAGATATTGCAGATCCAATATCACCATTTATAACTACAACCTTCCAATTTCACATTTTTAATGTCAATTCCAGTTATTTATGCAAAATAATGATTTAATCAAAATTAGGGCAAAATCCCCTCTTTCCAAATATCAACCCAATTCACCAAAATCAACTATTTTGGCACAACATGTTCATATATTCAAGCCTCATACTCATTTTCCTCATATTCATCAAAAATCCCTATTTTCCATATAACACCCAAATCTTAGATTTGTCCAAACCACAACCAAATCTCACCATCTATACACAATAGCAAATAATTAAGCTAAAAACCATATTAGAGTGTAGAAATTTCCTACAAATTAAATATTACCATTACCATCCTACTATGCCAAAAGTTATGGTATAATCTTAATAACACACTTTTAACCATAATAGATATAACCTTTTAATCAAAACTAATTTAACCTACTAAATTAGTAAGTTTATTATATTCAAAAATTTTCAAGCATCATTTATTTTGACACACAAAATAAATATAACAATATCTTCAAAGATTGTCAACATCTTTCTTAAAAACCCCCTAATTTCTAGGTTTTTTCACTAAAACCACTCATCTTCATTTATTGAAAGAAAGTCACCAAAAACATTTCTCTCCAATCCTCATAGTTCAAAATCCTCAATTTCTATTTTAAATAGAACAAGAAAGTAAACCCACTAAAAAAAAAAAAAAAACTCTCATCTTCTTGAACCAACAATCAATTTTCAAAATGAATCAAAGGATCATTTCGAAAATCATCTAAATCTTGCAAGAAAACATATATATAAATTTGATATTCAAAAGCAACATATTAGCATACTCCAACTATTAAAATCAAAAATCCATTTCTCAATTTAGGTTACCAGAAATTATTAATGAAATTATAGGATTATAGAGGTTAGACCATCTTAATTTTTTCTTGAACAAATCGTGAAAATTGTATAATGGTCAGTACCACGATTTAACTACTTTCCACCTAATCTACCCAATCAGGTGATCATTAAAAATAAAATTTTCAACAATGACAAAAAAAAGAAGTGGTCCACAATGGAAAGGACATCATGGCTCATCATGATATTCTAGGCAAATTTTATTTTAAACTCCAATTCTGGTTGAATTTCAGTAACTTTAGAGAGTTGGAATATGTGGTGTAAACATTGATAACAATCTCGCAATTATTTTCAAACAAATAAATCAAAACTCATATAGTCTTAATCAAACTACTCGGACCAGCTATATTATGGGATCTGTTCCCACCATTTCAAAGAAATAAATAGAAAATCTATCAAGCCAATTTTATGCGATACCTCTTATAATAATATATTTTCTCAAAATAACCCAACATATCTTTAATGTAAAAACACTACAACAAAAATATACTTTAGTGGCACTACACTAGTGGCATATTTTTAGAAAATGCCACAAAAAATGATATTTAGTGGCACGTTTTTGAAAAATACCACAAAACGACAAATATAAAAGGCTCTAGTGGCATTTCAATGAACAAGTGTCACAAAACTACAACAAAAACATACTTTAGTGGCACTACAATAGTGGCATATTTTTAGAAAATGCCACAAAAATAATATTTAGTGGCACGTTTTTGAAAAATGCCACAAAATGACAAACATAAAAGGCTCTAGCGACATTTCAATGAACAAGTGTCACAAAACTACAACAAAAACACACTTAGGTGACACTATACTAGTGGCATGTTTTTAGAAAATGCCACAAAAATAATATTTGGTGACACATTTAGATAAATGCCACAAAGCCACAAACATATAAGGCTCTAGTGGCATTTCAATAAAGAAATGTCACATCAATTTTATGGCATTTTATAAAATAATGACACAAAAATTTATGTTCGTGACATTTACCAACAGATGCCATTAAACTTTAGTAG
Source organism: Camellia sinensis (assembly GCF_055761805.1). NCBI lineage: Eukaryota > Viridiplantae > Streptophyta > Magnoliopsida > Ericales > Theaceae > Camellia > Camellia sinensis. The sequence goes on along the minus strand of NC_138975.1, from coordinate 117,877,843 downwards.
CAATGGCATTTTTTAAAAAATGTCAGGATACTAGGTAGGTGTAAATTACTTTTTATGGCACTTAAGTGAAAAGTTTCATAAACAAATATTTTATAGCATTTTGAGAAATGCCATTAAGTCAAAAACTTTCCAAACTTATAATGACATTTTTGAAAAAACAAAAAATGCCAATATATTTTTAAAATTTTTAGTATGCAATATATGATTAAAAATAAATAAATAAAACTCAATATACACTACAGGAAAAAGCATATTCGGCGACTAAATTTCCTGACCAAAAAAAATTTGGTCGCTGAAAGTATACCTTTCAGCAACCAAAACAGCATTAGTAGCCAAAAGTAAAGCTTTTAGCGACTAAACAATTTTAGTAGCCAAAAGTCTACAATTGGTGACCAAAACTAAGTTTGGTCGCTGATTATATGAGTTTTAGTGACAAAAAAATTTTAGTAGCCCAAAGTAAAGCTTTTTGGCGACTAAAAAAATTTAGTAGCCAAAAGTCTACAATTGGCGACTAAAAATAAGTTTGGTCACTGATTATATGGGTTTTACCGACTAAAAAAATTTTAGGAGCCAAAAGTAAAGCTTTTTGGTGACTAAAAAAATTTTAGTAGCCAAAAGTCTATAATTGGCGACTAAAAAATAAGTTTAGTTGCCAAAAGTGGTTATTTTTAGCGCAGGAGAACTAAAATCCTAAGGCGGGAATTAAATTTTTTGGCGACCAAAATTTTGGTAACTGAAAGTGTATCTTCGGTGACCAAATCCGATTTTGGTCAACAAAAGTTAAGTTTTTTAGTTACTGAAAAACAATTAGTAGCTAAAAGTATAGAATTGGCGATCAAAAAATATTTTTAGTCGCCAAAAGTGGCCTTTTTTATTTTACTAGTAAATAGTTTATTTTATATAAACTATGTTCAATAAAATAATTATGTTTGTACATATACTTTTATATTAATATAGATGTATGTACTATGTAAATAATATATGTTGCATATATAATCATATGGTGCTATAGAGGTGTAGTGGGAAGAGTGTGGTGTATAAGGTTTATGGTGCGGGAGGTTGGCGGTTCGAGTCTCTGTAAGAGTGGATCAACTTGTTCTACAACGAATTATCATCACGAATGGCACTTGATAGCGTCACGAATAGTGCCTACCATGACATTAAAGTGTCACTGAAAGGTTTTAGTCTTGATGGTGTAATGACACTTATAAGTGTCACTAACTCTTTTTTTAATGGCGCTTGATAGTGCCACAAATAATATCTACCATGACATTAAAATGTCATTGAAAGTTTTTAGCCATGATGGTGCAGTGGCACTTGCAAGTATCTACCGTGGCACTCATATCTACCGTGGCACCGATAGAAGTGGCACTTGTTCAAAATGCCACAAGATCAAAAAATGTTATTAGAAGAATAGTTTTGTGGCACTTTCAAATGTCACTAAACTAAGAAAATGTTGTAGTGAAATATGAAGAAAGTCCCTACTTCAAATAATGAAAAAGTGCAGATCTGGAAGGCAAATCTTGCCCGATCATGAATCCGAGACTACCATTGCGAAGATCACAATGAGCTCTCTGACTTTTATTTACAACACTTTTGCAAAATCTCACTCTAAAGACTCTCACTCTAAGCTCAAAGCTTGAGCAATCATGGAAAATAAAGAAAGAGGGAGAGAGAGAGAGAGAGAGAGACGTTTGAAAGAAAAAGAGAGAGCTGGGCTCTCTGCTCAGCAAAAGAAAAGAGAAAATAAAGAAGAAAAAAAGGGAAAGGAGGGGAAAGATGGCAAGACAAAAATGGGGCCACCCACATAGGTGTGTCTCCCAAAGCTTGATTTTTTCAAAAATATAATTTTTGTAATAATACTTCAAAATTTTATAATATAAATTATAAAATGATATAATTTTTCTCACCACAAAATATAATATTTTGATTACTACGAAATATACACGTTTTCATTCTTTATAAAATATATAATTTTTCGCCATATGTTACACACCATAAAATCAACTATCAAATATTTATTATAATCCTGTATAATAAATAATAACAGCTCCTAAGGTGGTTACTACTAATCACCTAATTAAAAAGGACCAAACAGTTAAACATGAGTCATTAAACAAACTCAAATTAAATTAAATCTAAATCATGGGTCTCACCCATAAGTCAAACATGGTCCAATTATATACCAAAATTGTCCCATCAAATTTATCTCAAATCCTGGTTTGAACACCTAAAACTCAATTTCAAATTCTGCTATAAATTAAACTGGACACCAATCAGTCCTTGAATTTTCATAAAATAAATACTCATCATTCAATTCTGAAATTTTTTATCCAACGTGCTAGACTCATACGGGAACAATATAAAAAAAAATTTCATAATTTTCTGATATCAAGAACTATTTTTAAAAAATGCAAAACCAAACTGTTTTCACACAGAATTCACACAGCAATCAAATTCGAAAATTTGCTCAATTAGATTATGCACTGGCTATTTAAAAAAAAAAAATTGGGTCATTACATTCTTTTCTTTTCTTGGAACAGAAAAACCTTCTGGTTGTTCCATGTAAATTTCTTTATCTAACTCACCATTTAACAAAGCGGTTTTCACATCCATTTGATGAATTTCTAGATTATATAGGGATGCAATGGCAATTAGCATTCTAATGGATGTTATTCTAGTAACCGGTGAGTATGTGTCAAAGTAATCAAGACCTTCTTTTTGTCTATACCCTTTGACCACAAGTCTTGCCTTGTATTTGTCAATTGATCCATCTGTTTTCATTTTTCTTTTGAAAATCCACTTGTCCCAAGAGGTTTATAACCTAGTGGTAAGTCCACTAATTCCCAAGCGTGATTTTACAAGATGGATTCAACTTCACTGTTGACAGTTTCTTTCCATAAAGAAGTCTCAAGACTGGACATAGCTTCTTTAAAAGTTGAAGGCTTATTTTCTAACAAAAATGTTAGAAAACCTGAACCAAAAGATTTTGAGGTTCTAGCACGTTTACTACGCCTAGGTTCCTCTTCCTCATTTTGATCTATCTCTTACTCTCGATCTTGCTCTTGATCATTACTAGTAATAGCATCAAAAGACCTTTTCTTATTATTAGTCTCTTGTCCAATCTTATTTGGAAACACATGTTCAAAGAAAGATGCATTCTGAGATTCAATAATAGTATTTGTATGCATTTCGGAATGTTTCGATTTATGAATTAAAAATCGATATGCACTACTATTCTTGGCATAACCAATGAAAATGCAATCAATGGTTTTAGGACCTATCTTAGTCTTTTTAGGACTAGGAATATCCACTTTAGCCAAACACCTCCACATTTTTAAGTATTTGTAGGATGATACTCTCCCATGCCACATTTCATAAGGTGTTTGATTCACTTTCTTTTGGGGTACTTTATTTAAAATATAATTTGCAGAAAGTATTGCTTCCCCCCATAAGTTCTGAGGTAATCCAGAACTTATTAACATGGCATTCATCATTTCTTTTAAAGTCCTATTTTTCCTTTCAGCAATTCCATTTTGCTGAGGTGAGTAAGGAGCGGTGGTTTGATGAATTATTCCATGTTCTTTACAAACTCACCAAAAGGTGATTCATATTCACCACCTCTATCACTTCTTAGTTTTTTGATTTTCTTACCAAGTTAATTTTCAACTTCATTCTTATATTGAATGAAAGTTTCCAAAGTTTCATTCTTGGTTCGAATTAAATAAACATAGCTATGTCTAGTATAGTCATCTATAAAAGTGATAAAATATTTTTTCCCATCTTTAGTTTGAATTGATTTAAAATCACAAATGTCACTATGAATTAATTCAAGTTGTTCCGTACTTCTTTCAATTGAATGAAAATGAGTTTTGGATAATTTTGCCTCAACGCAAATTTCACATTTATGATTCGAATCAATTTCAAATTTAGGTAAGCATTCCATATTAATTAATCTATGCAAAGATCCATAATTAACATGTCCAAGTCCACTATGCCATAAATTTGAAGACTCAAGCAAGTAAGAAGAAGATGTATTTTTATTAATAACTGATGGTACAACGGTCATTACATTCATCTTGAAAAGGCAATCAGACATGTAACCTTTTCCTATATACATCCCATTCTTAGTAAGTACAAATTTATCACTCTCAAACACTAGCCTAAACCCATTCTTACTCAACAAAGATCCGGAAACAAGATTCTTGCGAATGTCCGGTACATGCAGCACAATGTTGAGAGTGAGTTCATTTCTAGATGTCATCTTAAGTACAATCTTTCCTTGTCCTTCAACTTTGGAAGTTGAGGAGTTGCCCATAAAAAGTTGTTCACCATTCTCCACTGTAGAATAAGATGTGAACATCTTTTTGCCGGCATAGATGTGGCGAGTAGCACCAGTATCCACCCACTATTCTTTAGGATTTCCGACAAGGTTTGCCTCGGAAACAATTGCAGAAAGACTGATGTCATCTACAACATTGAAAATATTGTCCACTTTGGGCATATGGGCTTGAGCAGGCTTCTTGCTTGTTCTTCTTTTGCTTTTGCTTTTGCCTTTGCTATGGCAATCTTTGGCCCGATGTCCCTCTTTGTCACTAATGTAACACTTGCCATTAAACTTGTACTTTTTAATTTCCCCTCCTTTAGAGCTTTGTGATAAACTTTCTCTAGAAAACTTTCGTTTCTTTGCTTTTGGAGCATGTTCCACCACACTTGCCTTAGACTCCATAGAATGCTTACCGGCACGCTTTTCAGAATTGCGGTTGTCCTCCTCAACCCTCAAACGTACAATTAATTCTTCTAAAGACATTTCTTTGCGCTTGTGTTTGAGGTAGTTTTTGAAATCCTTCCAGCCTTGTGGTAATTTCTCAATTAAGGCTGCAACTTGGAAGGATTCACTGAGAGACATGCCTTATGTGTAAATGTTATGCAAAATGAGTTGGAGTTCTTGAACTTGGCTGATCACAATCTTAGAATCAACCATCACAAAGTCCAGGAATTTGCCAACCACAAATTTCTTTGAGCCGACATCTTCCATTTTATACTTTTTCTCTAAAGACTCCCAAAGTTCCTTTGCTGTCTTGATAGGACTGTAGACGTTGTATAATATGTTGTCAAACTCGTTCAAGATGTAGTTCCGGCAAAGGAAATCAGCATGTTTCCAGGCATCGACCGCAACAACCACTTGCCGATCAGTTTCATCCTCGTTCAGAGTAAGAGCATTCTTACGGAGAAAACGAGCCAGGTTCAGAGTTGTAAGATCGAATAGCATTTTCTGCTGCCATCTTTTAAAATCAATTCTAGAGAACTTCTCTGGCTTCTCACCGTGATTTACTGGTACTATCATAACAGGAGAGGGGGTTGGAGCAATTGCAACCACCACACTAGTACTTGTTTGGACATTAGTTTCAATAGCCATGAATTCTAAATTATAAAACAAAATTATAATTAGAATTTATACTACACAGAAAATTAATCCAAATTCATAAAATTAAATTCTGTAAAAATAAAAGAAATAAGAATGTAACTTTTATTTTTAAATTAATTTGGAAATAAAATAAAATTTTATTTAACCAAATTAATTCCACACAGAAAATTAAATTTCTATAACACTTCAATAATTAAAAAAATGAATTTATTTTTGATTAATGAACACCCATAAATTATTTAAGAAAACCAAAATTAATTTCTGACAAACTTCACAAATAAATATTCTGAATTGTTAATAACACCAATATATTACTACAGTTTTCAAAGAAAATAGACAGTATATTACTATTATCTGTCAAACAGTATATTACTACTAGTTGTTTTCCAACTAGAATATTATTTTGTAAAATCATAGAAAATAATTTTTGTACGAAGAAGGAAGAAGAAAGAAGAAAGGAAATAAATGAAAAATTCTGTAAACAGAATAATTTGAATCTACCTTAAGATTGTTGGAACAATCTTCTGAGTACAATAAAAAAATTGAAACAAAATCGAATAAATAAAATAAATAACTTACAGAATTTATTTTATCGAACTGAATGAAAAATAAAAGATCAAGTCGAATGTGTGACACTCTGTCCTTAAGACAGATTTGCCCCGCCATGGTGCTTACGGTTAACTGGGGTCAATTTCCCATGATACAATGATCTTCACAAATTTGTAGTAGCACTCCAAACAAATTTGTCCGGCGAACTAGAATCTTGTGTTCTATACTCTCTTTAATTTTTTCTAAAACTAGAATGAAGAATAAATAATGCATAGGAGCAGAAAATTGGGCAGCAAAAAAATATAAATTTCAGATTGATTTTCGGATTGGATCAAATGCTGGAACAGATCTATAATTTATAGGACTGAACATATTTGATTTTTAAACTGAACAGGTGTGAATTCAAAATGAACAGGTGCAATTCATATTTCAACAGATCTGCAGATTTGTATGATCTACCTGAACTGTTTAAATCTATCAAAACAGTGCAGTTTTGGATCTGTAACTGTTGGGCAGTTTTGAGCAATTAATTTGTTGAAATTTCGGACTGAAGGAGGTAAAAATTTGGACAGAAAATTAAATTCAATTTTGGCATAATTTGAATTTAATTTCATTAAGAATTTTAAGAAAAAATTCAAATAATTTAATTCTCGTTTAGTCATAATATCCCGCAATCTTTTTATCAAAATTAATTTAAGAATTTAACAATTAAATTAGTTTAATTTTTCGTTTATCCCTTTAGATCGATACTTGGACTTACCACTATTCTAAGGAATTTGGTATAGTTTAGTATTTATTTTTGGTGTGTGAAACGACCTGTCAACTTTTGGCGCCGTTGACAGGGTTCGAACCCAGGTCATCCGTGTGACAGGTGAGAATACTCACCACTATAGTTTATTGTTTATTTATTTTACTAATATGACACAATTTGTTAAATTAATGGGCAAAATCGAACAAATTAAAACACACAGACCAAATTGACTCATCGTATAAACTATATGGACTATTTACATAATTTTTCCTTAAAAAAATTAACTTTATTTATTTTTCTACATTTACCTTGGCCCCTCTAAATAAATTTTCTGGTTTCGACCCCACATTTACAATCTATAAATGCAAAAAAAAAAAAAAACCTAAAATTTACATAATCAACACGAATCTTACCCGTAAATCTAAGATTGATACACTAACGCAGCGACGGAGGTATAGAGGGACCAGGGGGTCATGTGTCCCCCTTGGATTTTGGATTTTATTTATTTATTTTACAAACATAAAGAAAATATTTTAATAAAAAAATTTATTTATTTATTTTTTGGTAAATAATAATAATATTTTTTTTTTTATAAAACTATTATTTAGAGTGAAATGTCAATGACATTTTTAAAATTATGAGAACAATAATAGTAATTTTGATTGAGAATGAAGAGATTACGAAAAGTTATATTATTATCTGTGAAAATTTCATTGTAATAGCGATATCTATCATTATTGACTTACGAACATGATCAATCTCAATGAAGATATGAAATTTATTGGATTATCAGTTACATTTGACATGTGAGGTTCATCCTCCACGTGTTTTCCTATTATTGATTGGTGATATTACATATCAATGATGACGTTGTATTATTATTATATTGAATTTTACTCAAATTTTGTATAAACAAAATTACTTTATCATTATATTAATTATTTTAAAAATTATATCCATGACTTTTTTTTGTATTGTCCATGGTACAGTAGATACAAATAATAATATTTTTTTTTTTATCTTTCTTGAAGACAATCGTAAAAATATGTGAAATATTTTTGTAAAAATTTTTAATTTTATAATTAATAGGGATTCTTTCTAATTTAATTTTCTAATTGCGCCACTGACTAAACTTATTAATGTTTGTACATAACATTAATAGAGTCGATTACGTAACAAATTTTGACTGGATAAATGTTTTATATGTTTCATCAAAGTAATTTTCTGAACTTGTCCCCATAAATTAATAATAGCCAAGCAGAGAACTTTTCTTAATGACAATGTTGGAAAAATTGAGACCCATACATTCCATCCATATTTTACAATGTGGATTGGCGCACTTTCATGAGCATAATGGCTTCACACCCCCTTTCTCATTTTTTGCATGACTCACAGAAGAAGAAAACAAAAGAAAGGAACCAAAGTTTTTTTTTCTATAAGTGCTAAAAAATCTTTTAAATTATCTAAATTTATTATTGCCATCTTAATTTCAAACTTATGTGACCTAATTTTTGGAAGAAATGGTTTTGAAATTTTGGAAAAATCTGATTTTTCTTTAACTTTGGTCTAATTTTTAGGTGGGACCCATGCGCCAAATTTGACGGGTCTAAGTGGTAACGCATTCTATGCCGCGTTGTGATTCATGTAGTATATTTGGTTGCTCAAAACCATTATCGATTGAATGGGAAATTGAAGCTAAAGTGAGCTCCATGGAAATAGAGTTTTGGTAGAAATTTTTTAAAGGTGTGGTTTAAGGCTTATGCCACATTGATTTGGTGGGCATACTTTATGTGGGTCTATAAGACTTGAGTTTGGAACTTGGGATAGGCCCCAAGGGACACCCAAGATTTGTAGAGAGTGAGGTTATGGGCAAAGTGGGCTACACCCATTGGATCAAAAATAATCACACGCGCGCTACCATCCGGGCGGGCTGGGCTGGGCTGGGCTGGGCTTGGGCGCTGGTGTGAGGTTGGGTTGGGCTTGTCCGACCCAATACTTAATTTTTTTGGGCCAAAAACATTTGAATTCAATTTTATTTTTTGGTAAAATAAAATATGTTTGGTTTAAATTCCAATTTTTTGAATTCAAATTTGTTGCATCTCTTTGAAATTTTTGTACACCAAAAAAAGTTTTTATCTGTTTGAAATCCAAACTAGATCTGTTGATCTGTCCGAGCAAGTACCATACCTGTTGGATTCAAACCTAATAGCCACCATTTTCATCTATAAATAGGCAATCCTTCACTTGGTTTTTGCACTCCAATTTCGTCCAAAATTTTGCCTGCTCTCTCTGCATTTTTGCTGCATAGTTTTTCTTGTGAGAAAGAGTGTAAACACTTAGTATGTTCGTTGTGCAAACAATGTGTAATGTTGCTACTGTTTGCTGTTGATCATTTTATCTTGGGAGATAGACGTCCATAATCTGAAAGCACAGTAGAGGGAACAAATCTGTCTTAAGGACACAGTGTTAAGCACTGGATTTGATCAGAGAGTTTGTTCAACAAATTAATTTGGTAAGTAATTGATTTACTTTTCTGTTTTATTATTTTTTCTGTTTTAGATTTTGATTTTTGTTTTTGAAACAAAATAAAAATATGTTTTATTTATTTTATTTTATTTTCGGGTTTGATCTTTGTAATCAAACAAACTCTCTCATTTCTTTTATTTCTTCTGTATTTCGTTTATTGTTAAGTACACAAACATAATTTATTTTTTAAATACAGCGAAGATTGTCCAACAATCTTAAGACAAATTATTTTTGGTGTCTTCATTGTATTTATTTTTCTGTGCTTTCACAAAAGTGATATTCCGGTTGGAAAATACAAATAGTAGTAATATACTATTTGACAAATAGTAGTAATATAATGTTTATTTTCTTTGACAACTAGTAGTAATATACTGATGTCATTAATAATTGCCGAATATTAATTTGTATTACAGAAAATTATTGTGGTATTTTATTTTTCCAGTTTTAATAACGAGAAAAGTAAAATTATTTTGTGTTATAATTTATTTTATGGTTTTAGTAATTAGAAGATTAATTTGTGTTTTGGTTTTTTTTTCTGATTTTTATAATTAGATATTATGGCTGCTAAAAGTAGTACTCCAAATCCGATCATTACAACGACTCCGGTCCCCAACCAGAACCGTGTTCAAGTTCTGATAAATCATGGAGAAAAACCGAAAAAATTTAATTGCACTGAGTTTAAGAGATGACAGCAGAAAATGTTGTTCTATCTTACAACTCTAAATTTGGCCCGATTTCTCCGTGAAGAGGCTCCAGTACTTAGAGAGGATGAAAGTGATTAGCAAGTTGTTGCCGTTGTAGACGCCTGGAAACATTCTGATTCCTTGGGTAGAAAGTACATCCTCAATGACATGCTGTATAATGTTTACAGCCCTCTGAAAAACAACAAAAGAATTGTGGAATTCTTCAAAGAAAAAATACAAGACAGAGGATGTCAGCACAAAGAAATTTGTTGTCGGTGAATTTCTAGACTTCGTTATGGTAGACTCCCAAATGGTAATTTCTCAAGTTCAAAATTTTCAATTAATTTTGCATGATATTCATTCTGAAGGTATGTCTCTTAGCTAGTCCTTCTAAGTCGCTGCTTTAGTGGAAAAGTTACCACCGACTTGGAAAGATTTTAAAAATTATTTAAAACATAAATGCAAGGAGATGACCATGGATGAATTGATTATAAGACTAAGAATTTAGGAAGATAACTGAAAGGTTGAAAAGAGAAATGGTAAAAATTCCATTGAGTCCAAGGCTAATGCGGTTGAATAAGTGCACAAACCACATAACAAAAAGAGGAAGTTTACTGGAGATAGTCCTAAACAAGGCGACAACAATGGCAATAAGAAGTTTAAAGGAAAATGCTATAATCGTGGCAAGACTGTCCATCGAGCTTCTGACTGCCGCCGCCCAAAGAATGATTGCGGAAGTACAAGGAAGAAGACCACCAATCAAGCCAATGTGACAGAATTAGATTACATTTCTGACGGGGCAAATGGCATCAATCTCTCTGCTGTGGTGTCTGAGGCTAATTTGGTTGGAAATCCCAAGGAAATGTGGCTTGACATTGGGACAACTCATCATATTTGTGCGGACAAGAAGATGTTCACTACCTACAATGAGGCTGCAAATGGTGAACAACTTTTCATGGGAAATTCTTCTACTTCTACTGTGGCTGGACAAGGAAATGTGATCTTGAAAATGACATCAGGGAAGGAACTTACCCTCAGCAACGTACTGCATGTACCAGACATCCGGAAGAATTTAGTTTCTGGTTCTTTGTAAAGTAAAAATGGTTTTAGGCATGTATTTGAGTCTGATAAATTTGTATTAACAAAGAGTGGTATGTGTGTTGGTAAGAGATACATGAGTGATAGTCTCTTCAACTTGAATGTAATGACGGTTGTACCAAAACTTGCAATTAATAAGAATAACACATCTTTTGTTTATATTCTTGAGTCAAATTTATGGCATGGTAGATTAGGACATGTGAATTTTGATGATTTGCGTAGATTAATTGGTTTGGATTATATACCAAAGTTTGAAATTGATCATAATCACAAATGTGAGATTTGTGTAGAAGCGAAACTAACTAATGCTCCTTTTAAATCGGTTGAAAGAAAAACTGAACCTCTAGAATTAATTCATACTGATGTATGTGATCTTAAATTTGTTCAAATTAGAGGAGGCAAGAAGTATTTCATAACATTTATCGATGATTGCACAAGATATTGTTATGTGTACTTGCTTAGAAGTAAAGATGAAGCCTTAGAAATGTTTAAACTCTACAAAACTGAAGTTGAAAATCAACTTGGTAAACCAATTAAAATGGTTAAAAGTGATAGGGTGGTAAATATGATGCACCATTAAATGAATTTTATGCACAATATGGCATTATTCATCAAACTACAACACCTTATTCTCCATAGCAAAATGGAATTACTAAAAGGAAGAATAGAACCCTTAAAGAAACGATGAATGTCATGTTACTAAGTTAAAGCTTACCACAGAACTTGTGAAGGGAAGCAATATTGTCTGCTAATTATGTTATTTGCAGAATACCCCACAAGAAATCCAACAACACTCCTTATGAATAGTGGAAAGGACGACCACCTTCCTATAAATACTTAAAATTATGAGGGTGTTTGGCAAAAGTTGAAGTTCCTGTTCCTAAAAAGACTAAGATAGGAAAAAAAAATAGTGGATTGTGTGTTTATTGGTTATACTCAAAATAGTAGTGCATATCGGTTTCTGACTTATAAATAAGAAATATCTGATATAAATGTGAACACTATTATAGAGTCAATGAATGCTGTGTTTTTTGAACATGTCTTTCCTTACAAGAAATGAAAGGAATTAAGTTCACATAAAAGAACTTTTGATAGTACACAAAGTCAAGAGACTAATGACAATCAAACACAAGAGACTAGTAATGGTCTCGACCAACAGGATTTAACTGATGATGAACCAAGATGAAGTAAGAGAGCAAAAACATCAAAATCCTTTGGTCCAGATTTTCTGACATATCTGTTAGAAAATGAACCTCAAAGCTTTAAGGAAGCAAAGACAGGTCCTAGAGCATCTTTGTAGAAAGAGGCTGTTAATAAAGAAATTGAATCCATTATGCAAAATCATACTTGGGAATTGGTGGATCTTCCGCCTGGTTCTAAACCTCTTGGATATAAGTGTATATTCAAGAGAAAAATGAAAGTAAATGGTTCAATAGACAAGTATAAAGCAAGACTTGTGGTAAAAAGGTTATAGACAAAAGGAAGGTCTGGACTATTTTGACACATATTCCCTATGACAAAAATAACATCCATTCGCATACTTATTGCCATAGCAGCGTTGTATAATTTAGAGATACATCAAATGGATGTTAAGACAGTTTTCTTAAACGGTGATCTAAATGAAAAGATCTATATGGAGCAACCTAAAGGGGTTATAGTTCCAGGACAAGAAAAAAAAGTTTGTTGGCTTGTAAAATCTCTTTATGGATTAAAACAAGTACCTAAGCAATGGCATAAAAAATTTAATCATGCTATGCTTACTAATGGGTTTAAGATAAACGAATGTGACAAGTGCGTCTATGTTAAAAATACTGACAAAGGTTATGTCATCGTTTGTCTTTATGTTGATGACATGCTTATCATTGGAAGCAGTCAAAATATGATCAAATCAACTAAGCAAATGCTGAACAAAAGATTTGATATGAAAGATATGAGGGTCATAGATGTAATATTAGGAATAAAAATTACTAAAACATCTGATGGATATGCATTATCTCAATCACATTTTATTGAGAAAATTCTTGGTAAATTTATCAAGGATGATATGAATGTAGCTAGAACACCTGTAGACATCAGTTTTTATTTATCAAAAAATAAAGGTGATGCGGTGTCTCAGTTAAAATACTCTCAAATCATTGGAAGCCTAATGTACCTAATGAAATACATTCGTCCTAATATAGCTTATGCTATCAGTAAATTGAGTAGGTACACTAGTAACCTCGGAAAAGACCATTGGAAAGCGACCATTCGGGTTCTTAGATATCTAAGATTTACCAGTAATCATGATTTGAACTTTACTCGATATCCAGCAGTACTCAAAGGTTAATGTGATGCCAATTGGATATTGGATACTAAAGATTCAAAATCCACGAGTGGATATATCTTTACTCTGGGAGGCGCTGCTGTTTCTTGGAAATCCACGAAATAAACATGCATTGCACGATCCACAATGGAATCAGAGTTCATTGCTTTAGACAAAGCAAGAGAAGATGTAGAATGGCTTCGTCACTTTTTAGAAGACATTCCAATGTGGCCAAAACCTGTGCCAGTTATTTCCATTCATTGTGATAGTCAATCTACAATAAGCAGGGCACAGAATCGTATGTATAATGGTAAGTCACAACATATTCGTTGTCGACATAATACCGTAAGGCAATTGATCTCAAATGGAATAATCTCAATATATTATATAAAATTTAAAGAGAATATTACAGATCCGTTAACAAAAGGTTTGACAAAAGAGCAAGTGTATAGTTCATCAAAGAGGATGGGATTAAAGCCTATTATATAAGAGTCATCATAATGGTAACCCTACTTATATGACTATAGATCTCAAGAACAAAGTTTAAAGGGACAACTAAGTTATGTGTAGCTCACCAGAAATCACCAAGGGATTTAAAATTTCCTACCCATTCTTATGGTGAGAGTGGTATCTGCAACATGTGTTGTATGCAGGGGTTTAAGGATAAGCTTTGTTTTTAACGATAACTTATATCTTGATTTAGGCATAAAATCAAGACGAGTATAAGTGATACTCACAATAAGAATCACCTATATGAGTGTCGAACTGGGGCTGGTTCTGTGAGAATGGAAAGGCTAAATTCTCTAGAAGTACTCATGAACAACTAAGAGCGTTCAAGGCCAAAATGAACACAACCGTGAGAACCACGATGTGTCAGAAGATATTTTGTGTGAAATTTATTGTCTTGGCTTACACAAACAGCTGAACAATTCAAGGCATCGCGTCCATTGGTTAGCTAGTAAGTCCGATAGGTTATCACTAGGGAAGGTTCAAGGCCGAAAGCTACCCATTGTGATGCAAGATATTTTCGATTATACTCATTCGACAAATTTTGCATATTGTTGTATTTCCGTTGTCATCAAATTCCATTCATGTGGGGGATTGTAAGAAATGGTTTTGAAGTTTTGGAAAAATCTGATTTTTCCTTAACTTTGGTCTAATTTTTAGGTGGAACCCATGCGCCAAAGTTGGCGGGTCTAAGTGGTAACGTATTCTATGCCGCGTTGTTATTCACGTAGTATATTTGGTTACTCAAACCCATTACCGAGTGAATGAGAAATTGAAACCAAAGTGAGCTCCATAGAAATGGAGTTTTGGTGGAAATTTCTTAAAGGTGTTGTTTAAGGCTTGTCCCACATTGATTTGGTGGGCATACTTTGAGTGGGTTTATAAGATTTCAGTTTGGAACTTTGGGTATGCCTCAAGAGGCTTCCAAGTTTTGTAGAGAGGAAGGTTATGGGCAAAGTGAGCTAGACCCATTGGACCCAAAAATAACCATACACATGCGCCGCCATCGGTCCGGTCGATCGGGCGGGCTGGGCCTGGGCCTGGGCCTGAGCACGAGTGCATGGAGTGAGGTTGGGTTGGGCTTGTCCGACCCAATACTTATTTTTTTGGGCAAAAAACATTTGAATTCAATTTTATTTTTTGGTAAAATAAAATCTGTCCAGTTTAAATTTCAATTTTTTGAATTCAAATTTGTTGCACCTCTTTAGAATTTTTGTATAGTTTTATATCTATCCAGATTCAAACTCAAAACAGTTTTTATCTGTTTGAAATTCAAACCAGATCTGTTGATCTGTCTAAACAGGTACCATACCTGTTGGATTCAAACCAAACAGCTACCATTTTTATCTATAAATAGGCAGTCCTTCACTTGGTTTTTGCACTCCAATTTCGTCCAAAATTTTGCTTACTCTCTCTGTATTTTTACTGCATAATTTTTCTTGTGAGAAAGAGTGTAAACACTTAGTGTGTTCGTTGTGCAAACAATGTGTAGTGCTGTTATTATTTGTTGTTGATCATTTTATCCTGGGAGATAGACGTTCACAATCTGAAAGCAGCGTGAAGAGGACGAATCTGTCTTCAGGACACAGTGTTAAACACTGGACTTGATCAGAAGATTTGTTCAACAAATTAATTTGGTAAGTGATTAATTTACTTTTTTGTTTTATTATTTTTTCTGTTTCAGATTTTGATTTTTGTTTTTGTAACAAAATAAAAATCTGTTTTATTTATTTTATTTTATTTTCTGGTTTGATTTTTGTAATCAAACAAACTCTCTCATTTTCTTTTTTCTTCTGTATTCCGTTTATTGTTAAGTACATAAACAAAATTTATTTTTTAAATACAGTGAAGATTGTCCAACAATTTTTTAGAAAACTCAAATTTAAAAAATGACAAAGAATAATATTATAATAACCAAATTTTTATATAAAAAATAATTATTACTTGATGTGACACCTATAAGTCATATCTATAGATCCTTACAATATGTGAAAGATGTGATTCATTGTAACAATGTATTAATAACACATTAGAAGAAAAAAATAGTACAAGCATTTTAATCATCACATTCGTTTTATTAATTACGTATAATAATAATAATATCAAAATGATCGCATATTTATATCATATTTTGTTTATGATTTTATTTGTTAATATTGCATTGATCAAAGAGATAATTATCAATCATATTTAGTATGTTTGTTTTTAATTTTCTGAATTCAATTTTTTGAAAATTAAATTTTTTGTTTTTCTTATTTTTTTTTATTTTTAGTGAATATTTTTGAAATTTTAAGTAATTTTTTAAACTTTTTTAGATGTACCTTAGTTGTATCTAAAAAGTAAAATATTTGTAAAAATGATATTTTAAAAAATTAATAAATACACAAGAATACGAAAAATATACTAAATTTCTGTTTATTTTTTGTTTATATTTTTGGTATTTAGTGAATTTTTTTATAGATTTTTTCCACAAATATTATACTTTTTAAGTGTATTTATGTTAGATGTATTTAAAAATAAAAAATACGAAAAAAAATAAAAAATTTCAATTTTTTGAAAAGTGAATCTTGAATTATGAAATCAAGCAAACTGATTGAGGTTTGTGAAATATCAGATAGACAAATGTGTTCATTTTAGTATGACTCTGTTTGGAATAGCTTAAAAAAGACATATTTTCATACTTTTTTTTGTCTTTAGTAATTTTTTTTTTTTTCAAATCTATCTAGTTTAGAATAATCTAAAAATCTAAAAAAAAGTTTATTAAAAATTTTACTAAAAATTAAAAAATGAAAGTCAAGTTTTATATTTTTTATTATTTCAGATTTGTCTAATCTAACAGAACCTAAAAGTTACAAGTTTTTAATTTTTTTTTTTGAAAAGAATTCAGTGAAGTGAAAGAAGTTAACAAAAAGTTGCCGAATCCACTCTAAAATAAAAATCAAATAGCCCGTTTAGAAATTGACTATTTAAACTATTTTTTTAATATTTATATTTCACAAAAAGATATAAAAAAATTATAAAATTGATGTGATAATTTTTAATAAATTTTTAACTATTTCATCTCATTCCCAAACAAGAGGCTGTGAGTTGTATAATATCACAGCATATAAATTAGGGATTTTTATTGATAAATCTCATTTAGAAATGTTCTAATCCAAGAAGTCCATAAAAGAATTTTTTAACCTACTTAATCCCATGTATTTTTACTTTTGTTTCATAAAGTCCTTTTTTCTTAATTTACACTATTTTCTTAGACCCTGTCCTTATCTTTAATATTGATATTTGATGTTAGGGGAGGCGAGAGAAGGGAAAGGATCAAGGCATAGGAAATTTCATACACAAATTAAATAACATTGATGTTATTATTTTATATTATTATAGAATGTGAATATATTTTTAATTGACAACATATTAAAAATAATGTGAACATTCTCTTTCATCTGATGTGAATGTATTTTTAATTGATAGCACATTAAAAATAATGGGAACATTCTCTCATTATATGTGAATGTTCACAACACCTTTCCAAAAAATTTCCTCTCATTTAATGTAGTGATGTGAACGTTCACAACATGTGAAGCTTCTTATTTTTATTTGACAACATATTAAAAATAATGTGAACATTCTCTCTCATTTGATGTGAACGTTCACAACACCTTTCCAAAAAATTCTTTCTCATCTAATGTAGTGATGTGAACGTTCACAACATGTTATATTTTTAATTGACAACACATTCTTATTCACAATATTTAGTGATGTGAACGTTCACAACATGTGAACATTTTCTCTCATCTATAACTCAAAATGCAGACATCTGGGTATTCTTCTGTTAATTAGTTGTGCGAGCTTCCAATTATTTGTCTACAAGCGGTGCGTCGAACAAAGAAGGTTTTAGGAGAGACCACAGAAAGACCTATTAGTACAAAGCAAGACCTAGATCATTTGTTAGAACGGTTTTGGGAAAATTTGGAAAAATAGATTTTTTCCTAAACTTTTGTCTAATTTTTAGGTGGGACCTGTGCGTCGATTTTCGGGGGTCAAAGTGGTAATGCGTTCTATGTCGCATTATGATTCGCATGGTATATTTGATTGCTCAAAACCATTATCAGGTGAATGAGAAATTGAAGTCAAAGTGAGCTCCATGGAAATAGAGTTTTTGGTGGAAATTCCTTAAGGTTTGAAAAATGGCTTGTCCCACATTGATTTGGTAGGAAACTTTGAGTGGGTTTATAAGGCTTGGAGTTGGAACTTGGGGTAGGCCCCAAGGGGTACCCAAGTTTTGTAGAGAGAGAAGTTATGGGAAAAATGGGTTAGACCCATTGGACCCAAAAATCACCCCACACGTGCGCGCCGCCGCCGTCCGTCTAGCTTGCTTGGGCGCAGGTGCGTGGTGTGAGGTTGGGTTGGTCTTGTCTGGTCCAATGCTAATTTTTTTAGGCCAAAAATATTTGAATTTAATTTATTTTTTGGTAAAATAAAATCAGACCGTTTAAATTCAAATGTACAGATTTCAAAATATGTCTGTTTAATTCAAGGAAAACCCATACCTGTTTGAATTTAAATTCAAACATATTTAAATTTGTGTAAATTAAACCGAACAGATTCGGTTATTTGTTAAAACAGTGTTGCACTTGTTCAAACAGGTCTAGTACCTGTTTAATTCAAATTGAAAAGCCACCACTACATCTATAAATGGGCAGCCCTCATTTGATGTTTTCATTCACAATTTTCGTACTTCTCCCCTGCAAATAATCTCTGCATTTTATAGCATTAAATTTTGAAGAGAAAGAGTGTATACACTTAGTGTGTTCATTGTGCGAATAAATTGTAGTGCTGCATTTATTTGTTGTTGATCATTTTATCTTTGGAGATAGACGTCCACATTCTGTTAGCACCATGGAGAGGACGAATCTGTCTTAAAGACATAGTGTCAAACACTGGACTTGATCAAAATATTGTTCAAAAAATTAATCAAGTAAGTTGTTAATTTTTCTGTTTTATTTATTTAAATCAGATTTTGATTTTGTTTTTGTAACAAAATAAAATCTGTTTTTATTTATTTAATTTTATTTCTAGTTTGATTTTTGTAATCAAACATTCTCCTTCATGTCCTTTATTTCTTTTGTATTCTGTTTGTTGTTTAGTACACAAACATAATTTATTTTTTCAAATGCAATGAAGATTGTCCAACAATCTTAAGACATGTTATTTTTTGGTGTCTTCATTGTACTTAATTTTCTGTGTTTTCACAAAATGATATTCTGGTTGGAAAAGAAATAGTAGTAATATACAGTTTGACAGATAGTAGTAATATACTGTCTATTTTCTTTGACAACTACTAGTAATATACTGGTGTCATTAACAATTGCAGAATATTAATTTGTGTCACAGAAAAATTATTGTTGTATTTTATTTTTCTAGTTTTAGTAACAAGAAAAATAAAATTATTTTGTTTTATAATTTATTTTTTGATTTTAGTAACTAGAAAATTAATTTGTGTTTTGGGTTTTTTTTCCTGATTTTTGTAATAAGATATAATGGCTGCTGAAAGTAGTACTCCAAATTCGATCGTTACAATGACTCCGGTCCCTATCTAGAACCATGTTCAAGTTCCGATAAATCATAGAGAAAAATCGAAAAAATTTAACAGTACTGAGTTTAAGAGATGGTAGCAGAAAATGCTGTTTTATCTTACAACTCTAAATTTGGCCCGGTTTCTCCGTAAAGAGACTCCAGTACTTAGAGAGGATGAAAGTGATCGGCAAGTTGTTGTCGCTGTAGACACTTAGAAGCATTTTGATTTCCTGTGTAGATACTACATCCTCAAAGGCCTTGACAACATGCTGTATTATGTTTACAGCCCTCTGAAAGGAGCAAAAGAATTGTGGAATTTTTTGGAGAAAAAATACAAGACAGAGGATGTCGGCACAAAGAAATTTGTTGTCGGTAAATTTTTGGACTTTGTTATGGTAGACTCCCAAACGGTAATTTCTCAAGTTCAAAATTTTCAAATAATTTTGCATGATATTCATTTTGAAGGTATGTCTCTTAGCGCGTCTTTCCAAGTTGCTGCTTTAGTGAAAAAATTACCACCGGCTTGGAAAGATTTCAAAAATTATTTAAAACATAAACGCAAAGAGATGACCATGGATGAATTGATTGTAAGATTGAGAATTGAGGAAGATAACCAAAAGGTTGAAAAGAGGAATGGGAAAAATCCCATTGAGTCCAAGGCTAATGTGGTTGAACAAGTTCACAAACCACATAATAAAAAGAGGAAGTTTACTGGAGATGGTCCTAAACAAGGCGACAACAATGGCGATAAGAAGTTCAAAGGAAAATGTTATAACTGTGGCAAGACTGGACATCGAGCTTCTGATTGCCGCTACCCTAAAAAGGATCGCGGAAGCACAAGTAAGAAGATCACCAATCAAGCCAATGTGACAGAATTAGATTACGTCTCTGACGGGGTAAATGACATCAATCTCTCTGCTGTGGTGTCTGAGGCTAATTTGGTTGGAAATCCCAAGGAATTGTGGATTGACACTGGAGTAACTTCTCACATTTGTGCGGACAAGAAGATGTTCACAACTTACAATGAGGCTACAAATGGTGAACAACTTTTCATGGAAAATTCTTCTACTTCTACTATGGTTGGACAAGGAAAGGTGATCTTGAAGATGACATCAGGAAAAGAACTTACCTTTAACAACATACTGCATATACCTGACATCCAGAAGAATTTGATTTCTGGCTCTTTGTTAAGTAAAAATGGGTTTACACTTGTTTTTGAGTCTGATAAATTTATATTAACAAAGAGTGGTATGTATGTTGGTAAGGGATACATAAATGATGGTCTCTTCAAATTGAATGTAATGACGGTTGTTCCAAAACTTGCTATGAATAAGAATAACACATCTTTTGCTTATATTCTTGAGTCGAATTTATGGCATGGTAGATTAGGACATATAAATTTTGATGTTTTGCGTAGATTAATTGGTTTGGATTATATACCAAAGTTTGTGTCACGACCCAAACCCGGCCCTATGGGTTTAGTACCGTAACCGACCAGTAATCCGAGATTACCGAAGGCCTGCAGAACAGTAATACAGTAAAACAGAGTACAGGGCCTGGCGGAAGCCAATACAGTAAATAAATAGTGTCCATTGAGCTGTGACAGTCTGTATGCAAAAAGGCTTTTCATACATTATACAAAAACAGTACAGAACAGTATACACAATATTCACATCCACTTAACTAGGGACTCAACCCCCCATAACAGTACAGAAAACATTTCGTCTGTACAACACAGTATACAAAATTAACAGTCACACAGTACAGGGACCTAATCCCTGTATAACAGTACAGTAAACAGTCAGTCTATACAAAACAGTGAAACAGTACAAAAAGGGGGAAATTCTAAAACACCCCTAAGCCTTAACAGTAGGCTCGGAACCTCGCAGTGAGGCACAAAGGCTGGCTTGACAAAACTGGAGTAACCCTGACGCCTCTAGCTGCGGTCTGGTGCCTGTACACCTACATATATATATGAGCAGTGAGCTAAAGCCCAGTGAATAACATAAAGCGTAAAGGGGTTTAGAATGAATGTCCTTACAGTAATGAAAACAGTTCATTTCAATCAGTAATTCAGTTGCTCAGTACAGTAAACAGTCATATGTGGTACATCCATTAGCATAACAGTAACAGTAGGTCTTAAAAGACCGAACAGTAATGATGGCCATCAGTCAGTAAACAGTAGTGGTTCCACAAGGAAACCGACAGAGATCTCTGTGACAGTAACAGTAACAGTAAACCGTAGATACTAAGGATGCCACAGTACAGTTCAGAAATAAAGGACATACATTCATTCAGTAAATAATACCAGTTCAGTAAACAGTTCAGTTCAGTATTCAGAAGATAATCAGTTGAACATATCTTTACACAATTGTTACTCACAGAGTTCTGGGCTACAGTATGCTAGAGCGTGTCTCCCCAGTTGCCAACCCTACACAGTTCACAGGTTGAACACACTAAGCTACACAGTTGGGAAATCTCATAACTTAATCCCTAATTTGCCTTGGTGTGTTCTACAATGATATCCTCATCAAGGTGCCTTAAACTAGGCCTAAGAATGCCTAGGATGGGATGAGGATGCAAAAATACACTTAGAAAACATTTCGCAAAGTTTGCTGAAAATAGGAGCCTCGCTCGAGCGAGACTTTCTACGCTCGAGCGTAAGTCCAAAATCAAAGGCTTCGCTCGAGCGAGGAATCCTTCGCTCGAGCGGTCTGCAAAACAGTAAAAGTACTGGATGCTGAAATTTTACGCGCGATGGTCGCTCGATGGTCGCTCGAGCGGAGCCCTGGACAAAGGTGCTCGCTCGAGCGGGGAATCCTTCGCTCGAGCGAGGAAGCCAAATCTGGAATTTCCAGATTTGCCTCCCAAGCTCAAACCAAGCATTCAACCACTCCAAACTCGACCTCTTGGGCCCAAATTCTGGAAAACACCACTAAATTCAATGTATAACAAGATTCAAAGCTCAATTCATGAATTCAAGCCCCAAAGGTGAGTCAATTAAACCACATTCAAACCCATTTTCAAGAATATGAAGAACATGCAAACATGCAAGGATTTAAACCAAATCAAAGCTTCAAAGCTTGTTCAAATGAGCTCATTCTTTTCAAAACAAGATGAAAACATGGTCTACTCTTGCAACATGGACATGCATGTAACCATTTACCATGAATTCAACTCAAAACTCATTAATTCAACCATGCATGCAAGAAATGAGCTTCAATTCACCATTAATGACCCAAAACATGACTTAGTTCTACAATGAAGCATGAACCATGCAAGAACTAGTTCAATAGCATCAATAAGAAGATAAGATCCTTACCTAGAGCTTGAATTAGAAGACTAGGAGTTCAAATATGCAATCTATACTTCAATTCCTTCAATTCTCCAAGCAAAATCAACAAGAACACTTCCCTCCCTCCCTAACTCTCTCTATGGTCGGCAATAAGGAGGGGAAATGGCTGAGGAAATGTTTTGATTCAATGTGTGCAAGGCTCTAGCATCACTAGGTAGTGTGCCACTAAGGGTGGCAATATGGTAAATAAACCGAACTCTTTAATTGGCTTATTTTAATCTAATTTAATCATACCTAATCAATTTTCAGATATTTATACCATAAAATCACATTAAATATGAGGGTCACGTAACATCAATCGGTTTCTAGTTCGGCCGCCGATAAGGCCTTCAAATAGCAGTTTAAACATATAAACATGAACAGATAATCAGACAATCAAACAGATAGAATGCAATTAACTAACATATACTCAGTCAATTCAGTTTCAACTTCAGTCAGTCGGTTCAGTATTTCATTCAGTTCGATTATCAGTTAGTTATCAGTCATCATCAGTTCCGTTTAGCAGTAATCGGTGATTATCGGTAATCAATCAGTCCTTAATCAGTAAACAGTATGAGGGTTGTTACAGTCTCCCCTCCTTATAAAGAGTTTAGTCCTCTAAACTCGAGTTACCTTCATTCTGGAAGAAAACAGGATTCAGTGGAAACAGTTCAGGATATCGTTTGGCCATGTCATCTTCCCTTTCCCAAGTGGCATACGCGCCACCGTGGTTTTGCCAGTCAACTTTCACTAACGGGATCTCTTTGTTCCTCAGTTTCTTGATCCGTCGGTTTACAATCTGTATAGGCCGTTCCTCGTAAGTGTAGTCATCACTCAACACTACGTGGGTAGGCTCTATTACATGGAAGGGATCCCGGAGATAGTCTCTCAACATAGAAATGTGGAAGACGTTATGCATGTGTTCCATTTCAGGAGGAAGCGCAACTTGATACGCCACCGGATTGATTTTCTCAATAATCTCATAAGGTCCGACGTATCTCGGTGCTAACTTGCCTTTGACTCCAAAACGAGTCTGGCCTTTCATTGGTGTCACTTTCACAAAAACGTGATCACCCACTTCATACTCTCTGTCCCGTCTTCTGACATCTGCATAACTTTTCTGTCTACTCTGTGCAGTTTTCAGTCTTTGCTGTATCAGTTTCACTTTTTCAGTTGTTTCATACACAATCTCGGGCCCAAGCAAAGACCCATCTCCAACTTCTGCCCAGCAAATTGGAGATCTACATTTTCTGCCATACAATGCCTCAAAAGGCGCCATACCAATACTCGAATGGTAACTGTTGTTGTAGGCGAATTCAGCTAAGGGCAAGTGACTTTCCCAGTTTCCCTGAAAGTCAAGGACACACATTCTCAGTAAATCCTCCAGAGTTTGGATGGTCCTTTCTGACTGTCCATCTGTCTGAGGATGGTAGGCACTACTCAGCCTCAATTCAGTACCCAATGCAGTCTGTAGACTCTGCCAAAACCTCGATGTAAACTTCGAATCCCTGTCAGAAACAATAGACACAGGCACTCCATGCAGTCTAACAATTTCATCAATATAGATAACAGCCAATTTGTCCGCATTATAGATTGTCTTGACAGGTAAGAAGTGAGCAGATTTGGTTAGTCTATCAACAATAACCCAAATTGAGTCCATACCTTTTCTGGAGCGAGGTAATCCAACGATAAAATCCATCGTGATATGCTCCCATTTCCACTCTGGTATGGGTAAGGGTTGCAATAATCCGGCAGGTCGTTGATGTTCAGCTTTGACCTGTTGGCAATGAAGACATTTGGATACAAAATCAGCAATTTCTTTCTTCATTCCCGGCCACCAGAAATTCTGTTTCAGATCTTGGTACATTTTCGTATTCCCCGGGTGGATAGACAATTTCGAATTGTGGCCTTCTTGCAGGACTCTTCTTTTCAGTTCAGTATCATTCGGTACACACAGTCTTTCTTGAAATTTCAGTACATTATTCTCACATTTGAATCCCGGTCTCGGTTTAGATTCTCTTTCTTCGATGATCTTCTTCAAGAAGTCATCCAGTTGCTGTTTCTCTTTAATCTCTTCAATCAGCGCCGGTTGAGCAGAAATAGCAGCTAAGGTTCCACCTTGTTCTCTCAAAACAATTTCAACTTCAGATTTTTCAAGGTCACAAAGCAACTCTTTCTGTCCTGTAAGCAAACAGGCTAAGTTTCCAATCGATTTCCGGCTCAATGCATCGGCAACGGTATTGGCTTTTCCCGGGTGGTACAAGATCTGTAGGTCGTAATCCTTTATCAGTTCTAGCCATCTCCGCTGTCTCATATTCAGTTCTTTCTGTGTGAAGAAATACTTCAAGCTCTTGTGGTCGGTATATACTTCACATGTTACCCCGTACAGGTAGTGACGCCAAATTTTCAGTGCAAATACTACTGCAGCAAGTTCCAGATCATGGGTCGGGTAATTCTTTTCATGTGGTCTCAGTTGTCGGGAAGCATAAGCTATAACCTTCCCATTCTGCATTAAAACACATCCCAAACCCTTATGAGAAGCATCACTAAATACAGTATAACCATCCGTACCTGAGGGTAAAGTCAAAACTGGTGCAGTCACAAGTCGAGTTTTCAACTCCTGGAAAGCAGATTCTCTTTGGTCGGTCCAGTCAAATGATGTCCCCTTTTGAGTTAACTGAGTCAATGGTAGGGCAATTTTGGAGAAATCTTTGACAAATCTTCTGTAATATCCAGCCAATCCCAAAAAGCTTCGGACTTCAGTCACATTTGTTGGTCTAGGCCAGTTCACTACAGCTTCAATTTTCTGCGGATCAACAGAAATTCCATCTTTGCTAACAACATGCCCCAAAAACATAACATGGTCAAGCCAAAATTCACATTTAGACAGCTTAGCATACAGTTTCTGTTCTCTTAAGGTTTGTAGGGCAAGTCTCAGATGATGTTCATGCTGTTCTATGCTTTTGGAGTAAATCAATATGTCATCGATAAATACAACAATAAAGTCATCAAGGTACGGTTTAAAAATTCTGTTCATGAGGTCCATAAAAGCAGCTGGTGCGTTCGTGACTCCAAAAGGCATAACTAGAAATTCATAATGTCCATACCTTGTTCTAAAAGCAGTTTTATCAATGTCTTCCGGTTTAACCTTCAGTTGATGATACCCCGATCTGAGATCAATCTTAGAAAACACTTGTGCACCCTGTAACTGATCAAATAAATCATCAATGCGTGGCAAAGGGTATTTGTTCTTTACAGTTACCTTATTCAGTTCACGGTAGTCGATGCACAGTCTCAGTGAGCCATCTTTCTTCTTGACAAACAAAACAGGAGCACCCCATGGCGAAGTGCTAGGTCTGATAAACTTTTTGTCTAACAGTTCTTGCAGTTGCACTTTCAGTTCTTTCAGTTCAGTTGGAGCCATTCGGTAGGGAGCTTTAGAAACTGGTTGTGTTCCGGGAATCACATCAACGGTAAATTCAATCTCCCTATCAGTCAAATCTCCTGGAAGATTATTTGGAAAAACATCTGGAAATTCCCTGACTATAGGAATACAATTCACATCAGTTTTAACACTATCATCAGTAGACACAGTCAGTACAGAACACAGATATCCTTTACACCCCTTTCTAATTAATTTAACAGCTTTTACTGACGAAATCAAATACGGAGGAGGTACTACTCCACTCCCATTAAACACAAATTCAGGCAAACCAGGTGGACGGAAAACAACTTGCTTGGTCACACAGTCAATAGTGGCATGATATTTTTGTAACCAATCCATCCCCAATATTACGTCAAAATGATCAATGTTCAATGGCAGTAAATCAATAAACAGATGCATATCCCCAACAATAATTTCACATGCGGGGTACATATAAGCACATGTCATGGATCCCCCTACGGGTGATGATACGGCTAGCAGATAGTTCATGGGTTCTAAGGGTCTATTCAATTTCCGTGAGAAAGCATATGATACATAAGAATGCGTAGACCCCGAATCAATCAGTACATATGCATTTTGAGTACAGATAGAGAGAATACCTGACACAACGGTCTCGGTATTCTGCACATCTCCCGGTACTAGTGCGAACACTCGGCCTTGCCTCATAGGCTCTTTCCCGGTAGCTTTAGGGTTAGGCTTTGGTGGAGCATTTGATACTGCTGCGCTTGGTGCAGCTTTACCACTGGCTTGTGGAGCAGAGGGGCAGTCTTTAACCAGGTGGCCCACCTTGCCACACCTGTAACAGGCTCCAGATATTCTGTAGCAAACCCCTTTGTGCTTCTTGCCACATTCAGAACAGGGTGGTATGAATCCACTCCCTTGACTGAGGCTAGTTGTTGTCCCCGTATTCTGTTTCTTGTTGGCTGGGTTGTGCTTGCCTTTCTTAAATTTGAAACCCTGCCTTTTACCATGCCATTCAGTTGTTAGTGTCTCAGATTGTTTCACTGCTGCAATGTTTGACTCGGCCATCAATGCCCGGTCGAGAACACCCACAAAAGTCGGTAACTTCAAAACATTTATCCGGTCAAGTATTGCCACATTAAGGCCACCTTCAAATTTTCTGGCCTTCTTATACTCAGTATCCACCATATGCGGTGCATATCTAGCAAGCTCAGTAAATTTCGTCTCATATTCCGCAACAGTCATTGTGCCCTGCTTCAGCTGTTCAAATTCAGTCACTTTTCTATCCCTAACACACTGAGGGAAGTACTTTTCAAAGAAGGACTCCTTGAACTGAGCCCAAGTTATAACAGTGTTTGTTTCACGGATCAACATCCACCACCTTCTAGCCTCTTCTTGTAGGGTGAAGGTAGCTAACAATACCTTGTTTGCTTCCGAGCACGGAAACACTTCAAATAATTTCTCTGTTTCCAGAACCCAAGCTTCAGCTTTTAGCGGTTCAAGGCCTCCCTGAAAGGATGGCGGTTTCATTTTGCTGAACTTCTGGGTCAAAGCAATTATGTCCCCATCATTCGCATTCGCATTAAGTTCCGGCTGTACCGGAGGAGGAGGAGGTTGTTGGTTCTGTTGTTGTTCAAGTCTAGCAGTTATCAGTTCTATCATTCTTTCCATTCTTTCCATTCTTGCCTCGGTAGACGAGGATTCAGGTTCATTTGCATTGTCCATTTCACTATAAGCAGTTATAACAGTTTTAAACATAAGCAGTCATTTGCTTACCAGTTTAACACATTAGCAGATATTCAGTCGTAACGTAATCACACACTTAACATGCTCATGAGATGCCCTAATCACTTTCTAGGACACCCTATAGCTCATTTGGACACGTGTGTGCGGTATAACTCGTGGTTAAGTATCGCTCTGATACCACTCTGTCACGACCCAAACCCGGCCCTATGGGTTTAGTACCGTAACCGGCCAGTAATCCGAGATTACCGAAGGCCTGCAGAACAGTAATACAGTAAAACAGAGTACAGGGCCTGGCGGAAGCCAATACAGTAAATAAATAGTGTCCATTGAGCTGTGACAGTCTGTATGCAAAAAGGCTTTTCATACATTATACAAAAACAGTACAGAACAGTATACACAATATTCACATCCACTTAACTAGGGACTCAACCCCCCATAACAGTACAGAAAACATTCCGTCTGTACAACACAGTATACAAAATTAACAGTCACACAGTACAGGGACCTAATCCCTGTATAACAGTACAGTAAACAGTCAGTCTATACAAAACAGTGAAACAATACAAAAAGGGGGAAATTCTAAAACACCCCTAAGCCTTAACAGTAGGCTCGGAACCTCGCAGTGAGGCACAAAGGCTGGCTTGACAAAACTGGAGTAACCCTGACGCCTCTAGCTGCGGTCTGGTGCCTGTACACCTACATATATATATGAGCAGTGAGCTAAAGCCCAGTGAATAACATAAAGCGTAAAGGGGTTTAGAATGAATGTCCTTACAGTAATGAAAACAGTTCATTTCAATCAGTAATTCAGTTGCTCAGTACAGTAAACAGTCATATGTGGTACATCCATTAGCATAACAGTAACAGTAGGTCTTAAAAGACCGAACAGTAATGATGGCCATCAGTCAGTAAACAGTAGTGGTTCCACAAGGAAACCGACAGAGATCTCTGTGACAGTAACAGTAACAGTAAACCGTAGATACTAAGGATGCCACAGTATAGTTCAGAAATAAAGGACATACATTCATTCAGTAAATAATACCAGTTCAGTAAACAGTTCAGTTCAGTATTCAGAAGATAATCAGTTGAACATATCTTTACACAATTGTTACTCACAGAGTTCTGGGCTACAGTATGCTAGAGCGTGTCTCCCCAGTTGCCAACCCTACACAGTTCACAGGTTGAACACACTAAGCTACACAGTTGGGAAATCTCATAACTTAATCCCTAATTTGCCTTGGTGTGTTCTACAATGATATCCTCATCAAGGTGCCTTAAACTAGGCCTAAGAATGCCTAGGATGGGATGAGGATGCAAAAATACACTTAGAAAACATTTCGCAAAGTTTGCTGAAAATAGGAGCCTCGCTCGAGCGAGACTTTCTACGCTCGAGCGTAAGTCCAAAATCAAAGGCTTCGCTCGAGCGAGGAATCCTTCGCTCGAGCGGTCTGCAAAACAGTAAAAGTACTGGATGCTGAAATTTTACGCGCGATGGTCGCTCGATGGTCGCTCGAGCGGAGCCCTGGACAAAGGTGCTCGCTCGAGCGGGGAATCCTTCGCTCGAGCGAGGAAGCCAAATCTGGAATTTCCAGATTTGCCTCCCAAGCTCAAACCAAGCATTCAACCACTCCAAACTCGACCTCTTGGGCCCAAATTCTGGAAAACACCACTAAATTCAATGTATAACAAGATTCAAAGCTCAATTCATGAATTCAAGCCCCAAAGGTGAGTCAATTAAACCACATTCAAACCCATTTTCAAGAATATGAAGAACATGCAAACATGCAAGGATTTAAACCAAATCAAAGCTTCAAAGCTTGTTCAAATGAGCTCATTCTTTTCAAAACAAGATGAAAACATGGTCTACTCTTGCAACATGGACATGCATGTAACCATTTACCATGAATTCAACTCAAAACTCATTAATTCAACCATGCATGCAAGAAATGAGCTTCAATTCACCATTAATGACCCAAAACATGACTTAGTTCTACAATGAAGCATGAACCATGCAAGAACTAGTTCAATAGCATCAATAAGAAGATAAGATCCTTACCTAGAGCTTGAATTAGAAGACTAGGAGTTCAAATATGCAATCTATACTTCAATTCCTTCAATTCTCCAAGCAAAATCAACAAGAACACTTCCCTCCCTCCCTAACTCTCTCTATGGTCGGCAATAAGGAGGGGAAATGGCTGAGGAAATGTTTTGATTCAATGTGTGCAAGGCTCTAGCATCATTAGGTAGTGTGCCACTAAGGGTGGCAATATGGTAAATAAACCGAACTCTTTAATTGGCTTATTTTAATCTAATTTAATCATACCTAATCAATTTTCAGATATTTATACCATAAAATCACATTAAATATGAGGGTCACGTAACATCAATCGGTTTCTAGTTCGGCCGCCGATAAGGCCTTCAAATAGCAGTTTAAACATATAAACATGAACAGATAATCAGACAATCAAACAGATAGAATGCAATTAACTAACATATACTCAGTCAATTCAGTTTCAACTTCAGTCAGTCGGTTCAGTATTTCATTCAGTTCGATTATCAGTTAGTTATCAGTCATCATCAGTTCCGTTTAGCAGTAATCGGTGATTATCGGTAATCAATCAGTCCTTAATCAGTAAACAGTATGAGGGTTGTTACAGTTTGAAATTGATCCTAATCACAAATGTGAGATTTGTATAGAAGCAAAACTAACAAAGGCTCATTTTAAATCGGTTGAAAGAAAAACTAAACCTATACAATTAACTCATACAGATGTATGTGATCTTAAATTTGTTCAAACTAGAGGAGTCAAAAAGTATTTCATAACATTTCTCTATGATTGCACAAGATATTGTTATGTATGCTTACTTAGAAGTAAAGATGAAGCCTTAGAATGTTTAAATTCTACAAAACTGAAGTTGAAAATCAACTTGGAAAAACCATTAAAATGGTTAGAAGTGATAGGGGTGGTGAATATGATGCACCATTAAATGAATTTTGTGCACAACATGGTATTATTCACCAAACTACAGCACCGTATTCTCCACAGCAAAATGGAATTGCCAAATGGAAGAATAGAACCCTCAAAGAAATGATGAATGCAATGTTACTAAGTTTAGGCTTACCGTAGAACTTGTGGGGGGAAGCAATATTGTCTGCTAATTAAGTTCTTAACAGAATACCCCACAAGAAAACTAACAGCACTCCTTATGATTTATAGAAAGGTCGACCACCTTCCTACAAATACTTAAAAGTGTAGGGGTGTTTAGCAAAAATTGAAGTTCCTGCTCCTAAAAAGACTAAGATTGGACCAAAAACAGTGGATTGTGTGTTTATTGGTTATGCTCAGAATAGTAGTGCATATCGGTTTCGGACTTATAAATCAGAAATACCTGATGTAAATGTGAACACTATTATGGGGTCAAGGAATGCTGTGTTTTTTGAACATATATTTCCTTATAAGAAAGGACAAGAATTAAGTTCATAGAAAAGAACCTATGATTGTACACAAACACAAAAGACTAATGGCAATCAAACACAAGAGACTAGTAATGGTCTCGACCAACAAGATTTAACTAATTATGAACCAAGACGAAGTAAGAGAGCAAGAACATCAAAATCCTTTGGTCTAGATTTTCTGACATACCTGTTAGAAAATGAACCTCAAAGCTTTAAGGAAGCGATGATAGGTCCTGAAGTACCTTTGTGGAAAGAAGCTGTTAATAATGAAATTGAATCCATTATGCAAAATCATACTTGGGAATTGGGGTATCCTCCACTTGGTTCTAAACCTCCTGGATATAAGTGGATATTCAAAAGAAAAATGAAAGAAGATGGTTTAATAGACAAGTATAAAGCAAGACTTGCAGTAAAATATTACAAACAAAAGGAAGGTCTGGATTATTTTGACACATATTCCCCTGTGACAAGAATAACATCCATTCGCATGCTTATTGCTATAGTAGCGTTGTTTAATTTAGAAATACATCAAATGAATGTTAAGACAGCTTTCTTAAAAGGTGATCTGAATGAAGAGATCTATATGGAGTAACCCGAAGGGGTTGTAGTGCCAAGGCAAGAAAAAAAAGTTTGTCGGCTTGTAAAATCTCTTTATGGATTAAAATAAGTACCTAAGCAATGGCATGGCAAATTTGATCATGCAATGCTTACTAATGGGTTTAAGATAAATGAATGTGGCAAGTGCGTCTATGTTAAAAACACTGACCAAGGATATGTCATAGTTTGTCTTTATGTGGATGACATGCTTATCATTGGAAGAAGTCAAAATATGATCAAATCAACTAAGAAAATGTTGAATAGAAGATTTGATATGTAAGATGTAATACCCCTGTCCCGTATTATGTTAATTAGTCCTTATTTTGAATATGAGTATGTGTTTGACATGATTTTGTGTGCCATTATGTGGTTTTGAATTTCTATCTGTTCATCGTAGGAATATCTGTTTGATTTTTCCGCTTCAGAAATTAAATTGAAGGCCTTATCGGCCACAGAACTCGAAATTGATTACGCTATTATGATTGGCAGAATTTTTAAAGCCAACGGTGAAATTTAATTAAAAATTGATTTGGATCAAATTAAGTTGATTAAATTGGTGAATTAGTGCCTAACTATTTAATATTATTAGATAAACATTAGTGGGACTTTTTATATGGCCATATACACTCTCCTTGCTCCTTTTTGAACTCAAAAATCTGAGATAGGCATGGAGAGGGTATGAAGGCTGGCTATAGAGAGAGAGAGAGAGAGAGAGAGAGAGAGAGAGAGAGAGAGAAGAATTGTGCAAGTTTTGCTCTTGAACTTTGAAAGTCTTGAAGATAACTCAAGAATTTGCCATAGATTGTGAAGATTAAAGCTCCTTGGTGAGTAATTCCTGTGTTTTTAGTTATCATCTTGTGAATTCAAGTTTGAATGAGGGTCAAGAACATGAATTAGTTTGATTTTGTTGTATTAAAGACCCATGTGTGTATGCATGTATGTAATTGCTTGAATTTGCATGTTTGAGTTTAAAATACATGATCCATGTAGGATTTTGGTTAAAGCTCATGTATAATCACCATTTGTGGCATCTAAGTTGAAAATGGGAGCAATACATCACATGCATGTACAATTTATGAAGATAAGAGCTTTGGATGCATGAATGTGTATATTGGAATTGAGTTTGGTGTCAATTTGGGGCATGCATGTATTTGATTCATAAAATTGAGCTCTATGATGATGTGTTTTAGTGTTTATACCATGTTAATACAAGAATATGTGAGGTTGGAGCCATAAAATGCGAGAAATGTTGGTTTGAATGTTGAGAGGGAGCTCAAGAACACATTCTGAATTTTTCAAAATTTTGAGGTCCGCTCGAGCGGGAGAACCTCCGCTCGAGCGTAAATTACGTGCTCCCAGTACTTTTTGCAGACTTGGTGTCCGCTCGAGCGGGGTATTTCACGCTTGAGCGGGGAGCTTTGTAGACAGGCCTTCCGCTCAAGCGCCCTATTTCACACTCGAGCTTATTTTTCATGCAACCAGTACTTTTGCAGGCCTTAAGGGTCCGCTCGAGCGGGGACCCTGTTTTTTGAAATTTTGTTTTCGCATTCTGTGTTTCATCTTCCGTTCTCTTTCACTTGCAAGCACTCTTAGGCATGTGTTAAACATTGTAAATGAGTTAAAGAGATAAGAATAAAGCCTAAAGAGGAAAATGTAAATTTAGAAAGGATTGAATTGTTAGTGACCCTTTTGTGTTCATGGAATGTGTAGGGTCGAGCTCCAGGGCAAATCCACAAACCAATCACTTTGAGTAATATCTTAACAAGATATTTGAAATATACTGTTGTCCAATTGTTTACTTATATGTAAGTTTTGTAAGTTCATTAATCTGAATGGTGGACAACGATAGATATGAATGATTGGGCCGAAGGCCGATTGATACGAACGGTTGGGTCGAAGGCCGATTGACATGAATAATTGGGCCGAAGGCCGATTGACATGAATAATTGTGCCGAAGGCCGATTGACATGAATGACTGGGCCAAAGGCCGACTGATATAAACGATTAGGCCAAAGGCCGATAGATATAAATGATTGGGCCAAAGGCCGTTTGCTGTAACTGTTTCAATGATTGCTTATGTATCTTCTTTAATTGATATTATTCACTGGGCATTCGCTCACGCTCATTCATGTACATGTAGGTGAGCTAAGGGACGTCCAAAACCAGCCCCGGTGAAATTGTGAGAAACAGTCAGAGTTTTGAGGAGTCAGCCCAAACGTCTCACGCACGAGACTGTCTTCGCCCCTTTTGTCCTCTGTTTATAGTTTTGTTTTGTTGGCGAAAACATCGGACCATTTTTGTATATAAGTCTTGGGTTTGACTGACTTAAATCTATATGATCCTGTATGTACAGTGTTTTGTGCTAGTACATATTCTGATGTGAGTTATTAACACATAAATGTTTGGAATGTTATGATGTGCACTTAAGCACAGCTCTATGGACAAAGTTTCAAATTTGCTTCCGTTTGGCCCCCATTAACTCTGTTAAAATACGTTTGGTTCGTTTTGAGGCCGTAGGTAGTCTCATGATTACTGGCCGGTCGTGTCCTTAACCCACAGGGCGGGTTCGGGTCATGACAAAAGATATGAGGGTCGCAGATATTATATTAGGAATAAAAATTACTAAAACATCTGACGGATATGCATTATCTCAATCACATTATATTGAGAAAATTCTTGGTAAATTTAACAAGGATGATATGAATGTAGCTAGAACACCTGTAGACATTAGTCCTTGTTTATCGAAAAATAAAGGTGATGCGGTGTCTCAGTTAAAATACTCCCAAATCATTGGAAGCCTAATGTACCTAATGAATTGTACTCATCTTGACATAGCTTATGCAGTCAGTAAATTGAGTAGGTACACTAGTAACCCCGGAGAAGACCATTGGAAAGCAATCATTCGGTTTCTTAGATATTTAAGATTTACCAATGATCATGGTTTGAACTTTACTTGATATCCAGCAGTACTCGAAGTTTATTGTGATGCCAATTGGATATCGGATACTAAAGATTCAAAATCCACTAGTGGATATGTCTTTACTTTGAGAGGCGCTGCTGTTTCTTGGAAATCCAGGAAACAAACATGCATTGTATGATTCGCAATGGAATCAGAGTTCATTGCTTTAGACAAAACAGGAGAAGAAGTAGAATGGCTTCATCACTTCTTAGAAGACATTCCAATGTGGCCAAAACCTGTGCCAGCTATTTGCATTCATTGTGATAGTCGATCTGTAATAGACAGGGCATAAAATCATATGTATAATGGTAAGTCACGACACATTCGTCGTTGACATAATACTGTAAGATAATTGCTCTCAAATGAAATAATCTCAATAGATTATATAAAATTTAAAGAGAATATTGCAGATCCGTTAACAAAAGGTTTGAAAAAAGAGCAAGTGTATAGTTCATCAAAGGGTATGGGATTAAAGCTTATTACATAAGAGTCATCATAATGGTAACTCTACCTATATGACTGAAGATCCCAAAAACTAAGTTCAAATGGACAACTAAGTTATGTGTGGCTCGCTAGAAATCACCAAGGGATTAAAATTCCTTATCCATTCCTATGGTGAGAGTGATATCTACAACATGTGTTGTATACAGGGGTCTAAAGATAAGCTTTGCTTTTAATGATTACTTATATCTTGATTTAGGCATAAAAATCAAGACGAGTATAAGGAGATACTCACAATAAGAATCACCTATATGAGTGTTGAACTGGGGCCGGTTCTATGAGAATGAAGAGGCTAAATTCTCTAGAAGCACTCATGAACAACCAGGAGTGTTCAAGGCCAAAATGAACACGACAGTGAGAACCACGATGTGTTAGAAGATATTTTGTGTGAAATCTATTGTCTTGGCTTACACAAACGGCTGAACAATTCAAGGTATCGCGCCCATTGGTTAGCTAGTAAGTCCGATAGGTTATCACTAGGGAAGGTTCAAGGCTGAAAGCTACCTATCCTGATGTAAGATATTTTTTATTTATACTCTTTCGAAAAATTCTGCATATTGTTGAATTTTCGTTGTCATCAAATTCCATTCATGTGGGGGATTGTTAGAATGGTGTTGGGAAAATCTGGAAAAACAGATTTTTTCCTAAACTTTGGTCTAATTTTTAGATAGGACCCATGCACTGATTTTCGCAGGTCAAAGTGGTAACGCGTTCTATGCCGCGTTGTGATTCACGTGGTATATTTGGTTGCTTAAAACCATTATCAGGTGAATGGGAAATTGAAGCCAAAGTAAGATCCATGGAAATGGAGTTTTTGGTGGAAATTACTTAAGGTTTGAAAAATGGCTTGTCCCATATTGATTTGGTGGGAAACTTTGAGTGGGTTTATAAGGCTTGGAGTTGGAACTTGGGGTAGGCCCCAAGGTGTAGAGAGGGAGGTTATGAGAAAAATGTGCTAGACCCATTGGACCCAAAAATCACCACATATGCGCGCGCTGCCGTTGGTCGGGCGGGCTGGGCTGGGCTGGGCTTGGGCGTGGGTGCATGGTATGAGGTTGGGTTGGGCTTGTCCGGCCCAATACTAATCTTTTTGGGCCAAATACATTTGAATTTAATTTAGTTTTTGGTAAAATAAAATCAGACCGTTTAAATTCAAATCTGACCAAACCTTCTTATATATTTCAAAATCTATCCATTTAATTCAAGGAAAACCCGTACCTGTTTGAATTTAAATTCAAACAGATTTAAATCTACGCAAATTAAACCGAACAGATTTGGTTATCTATTGAAATAGTGTTGCACCTGTTTAAACAAGTTTGGTACTTGTTTAATTCAAATTGAAAAGCCACCACTACATCTATAAATAGGCAGCCCTCATTTGATGTTTTCATTCACAATTTTCGTACTTCTCCTCTGCAAATAATCTCTGCATTTTGCTGCATTAAATTTTGAAGAGAAAGAGTGTATACACTTAGTGTGTTTGTTGTGCGAATAAATTGTAGTGCTGCATTTATTCATTGTTGATCATTTTATCCTTGGAGATAGACGTCCACATTCTGTTAGCACCGTGGAGAGGACGAATCTGTCTTAAGAATACAGTGTCAAACACTAGACTTGATCAGAATATTGTTCAAGAAATTAATCAAGTAAGTTAATTTTTCTATTTTATTTATTTAAATCAGATTTTGATTTTGTTTTTGTAACAAAATAAAATCTGTTTTTATTTATTTAATTTTATTTCTAGTTTGATTTTTGTAATCAAACATTCTTCCTTCTTTCATTTATTTCTTTTATATTCTGTTTGTTGTTTAGTACACAAACAGAATTTATTTTTTCAAATACAGTGAAGATTGTCCAACATCATTTGGGTTGGTTGTCTATTCGATACCCACTAAAGCACCCATTCTTTCCTACATGGAAGAAGCAATGGGAGGCACGTCATCTCTGGACAAAGAGATTCAGAGAATTGGACTGACTGCAATTGTAGGCTTTCTTTTGAGCACATGGTGCACAGCTTGGATGAGTAGCAGAGTTACACCCAAAAGGAGCAGCGTTATACCATGGTTATACCATTCTTACATACTTTTTATATATGTTGTAGATTCAAACACGTAGCATTTAACTTGCAATTCTCTCTGCTTACCTTGTCCCCCACTCCCATCCCAAAGGATTAAAAAAAATGGTTTTTTTTTTTTTTTTTGGAAGGGGGGAGGGGAGAGGGGTTTTTGTGTTGAATATAAAGAAGCAAATTAAAAAATGAAATGTCATTCAAATAATACCATTTAGTAAAGCTGTCGGGATTCTTAAAAGCATCCAAGTTCCCTCTAGGAAAAGAATGAAAGTATATGTTAACTAAAAAAAGAAAAGTTACTAAGAAGCAATCAATTATGTGGAGAGTATGTAGAACTACATGGAGAATAAGAGTTTCACCCAGAAGCAAGTACGTTTGTGTTACAATGAGAGTATGAACTTTCCATTGCATGGACACCAAAAATTGTGCAATCATATATTTAAAGATTATATTTATATATCATGGGAAACACTGGAATAAAGGTAAAGCCAAATTTTGGTACCGTTTGCACCCAGATAAAGGCACTACTACTAACTATATTGAAGAGGTATCATAAGTTAATAAATTTGTCTGAGCATTTTGGAGATTACATTGATAAATAAGTGTAATTTTACGGGTTTTAGGAATTCATTACAATGAAACTAACTAACAGCCAACTGAAGTTGGGCAAATGTTCATTAAAAATTTTAAAAATATTGTTCTGCATCTCTTTCAACTGCCAAAATAGTGGAAATATAAGGTAAATACAGAGGAGCAATATTAAATTTTTTTCCCCCTTTACTTCATTACGCAACTAAGAATTGGCTCTTTAACCATTTTATGTTTTTTCAAAACCTTATTTACAAAATTAGGGATTTTTTTGCACTTTATTCCCAAACCATTTGCAAGAAGCCGGGGGGGGGGGGGGGGTTGGGTGGGGGTGGGAATGGGAATGAGAGTAGGGGAGTGAGGGCCCTATAGAAGAGTTTAAAGTTGGGAGCAAGGACCCTATAGGAGTTTCTTGCTATTAAGCCCCAAATTACATGAAAGCATGGTTACTAAATTTCCTCATTTTGAAATTAGATTTGGAGAAGAAGTTTGCTAATAATTGAAGTTCAGAGAAAGCGTGGTTGCTAGCCGCACTTTTTTATTAGAAACGTGGTTAGTAATCATGTTTTCACTAGAGTTTGAATTTATTTCACCAGAGTTTGAATATAAATAGGAACCTAAAACACATGGTTACTAAGCATACTTTCAAGAAAACATGTTTAGCAACTACATTTTCAAGTAGGAAGTAAGTTCAATATACCCCTAACTTTTTAAATATGTTTAAAAAACACATAAAATGGTTAAAGAGCCCTAAGAATTTGTTGATGACTTCAAGAAAAATTCAATTAGAGTGGTTAATAATGCATGTAAGTATGATGGTACTGGGTTATGCAGCTCTTAAATTTATGTGGATCAAGCCCTATGGCAATGTTTGTCTAGATCTTGAGGAAAATCATGGCCCAAACAGCTATTACATTGAAGTACAGTTTACTATAGTGTATTAACTAACATTTAATGAGCAAAACTTAAAAATACCATCCATCAATTAAAAACAAACATATTAAATGAGTGAGAGGTTAACACACTTCATAAACTTGACTCTTTCAAGCACAAAGCTTTCTACTTGAAATTTCATAATTCAGTACATCAATTATACTTTTTGGGTTTTGCTAAGTAAAAATGATAAGGGTAATCCTAATTATGGTTTTGGCTTAGGGCATTTTATCGACATTTAAATATATATGCAAAAATGCCCTCACGTGATTTTGACTCATCTTGCACTTTATCTCCCTATTGTTACAAATTTTGTCCAAATTGACAAAAATTATGTCACACTAGCCTATTTTAAGAGTTGGCATGAAAAGCAAATAGTCAAAAGTCAAATTTTAGTGTAAAAAGACAAATTTTCTATTTCATTTTCTTCTTCCCCATTTGAAAACCCTAACCCTAACTCACCCACTCTCTCACCACCATCTCTCCCACCTCTCTGCCACCATCCTGCACCTCTCTACCATGCCCGCTACCTCCCCTCCAGCACTACTTGGGTTTCACAAATAAGTTTCATTTATTTACAACATTCATTGCAAAAATTGTCTCAAAATCACTAATTACAAAAACATACCTGAGCAAGTTCGAACAAAATGGAGGTGAGCCTGAACCAAAGAAGTATTTTTTTCTTCTTTTTTCTTCTTTTTTTTTAGGAAAAAAAATCAACAAAACAAAACAAAGTGTAGATCGCTACACCTGAGTCATCTTCATTTTCTTTTTTCTTTTTCCAACTAATCTCTTCAGGCTATTTGAATTTTGAAGTAAAAAATATACATATACACAACCGACACACACAGATCACATATATATACATAATTTCTTTGGGTTTGAATTTCAAAATTAAAATGGAAATTCCAAATCAAAATCAAATGTGTATCATGTGATGTAGTAAGATTACTGGGTCTTAAAACCATGATTCAGGCTGGTTGTTACAGTGGGTTGAAATTCAAACCCAAAATCAAATGTGTATTATGTATATCATATGATGCAGTGGGATTGCTGGATCTTAATAAAACCATGATTTTGGTTGGGAGTTGCAATGGGGACTAGGGAGTAAGACAGTGTCAATAGTAGTGAAAGTGTTATAATATTTTTGCAATTTCCAATAAAATAGTTATTTTAGTTCAATTTATGTAGGGGTAAAGTGTTCCAAGGTGAAACTACAAGGGGTAGAGTGGATTTTGCTCAATGATAAATTACAATTCATTAATTCCCAAAAATGCAGTGTACCACCATTGATTATTTCCTAATACTATTACATACTGCAATTAATCAGCTGAATAATCCAAGCAATTCAATGCAAGGTCAAAGAACCCATGGGGTTTTGAAAATCAGAACATAATCAATATGGTGTTTCAGTCTTCAAAACTCCATAGGACTAGTATCCATATGAATACAAACACACACACACACACACACTCACACACACACACATGTATGTAAACTAGGATTCAAAATCCAAGGAGCATCAAGATATCATCAAAATGTGAAAAATCCAATATAGTACCTTGTAAAGGTAAGAGAATTGGGATGAGAACGAGATTGCCTATGACCTCCACCAAACTCAGTAATCTGGGAGTGGACAAGAGTTGATGAACTCCATAAAGCTGTTGCCATTCTCTCTCTCTAAAAAACTTTTTTTCTCTCACAAGAATGGGTGGTTGAGGCGTTAGTGAGAGAAAGCTTGGTGCTTTTCGTCTCTCCCGTCTCTATCGGGTAACCAAAATTTTAGCCCCGAATATAAAATATTATTGTTTAGTTTTAAAATAGGAAAAATTAGTCTAAAATATCTCTCTCATTTTTAGTAATGGAAAAGATTTACAATAGGAAAGGCAGTGAGAGAAAAATGAGGTTTGGATGCCTTTGAGCCTCGACTCCATTTCCTTCTCCCACTGCCTTGACGACAGCGATGCTGACAGGGTCCCCTTTTTCAATCACGTGTGAAGCTTGTTGAAGAAGAAACAAGAGTCTCAGTGGAGGCTACTGAGGAGTCGGAAGAAAGAAAGGAGGTCTTGGAATCAAAGGAGAAGATCTCGATGAGCGAAGATTGATCACGGTGCCTGGCCTTTCCCACCCCCACGAGATGGGCGTTTTCCGGCCGCCTGATCCACAAAGCATATGTCACGGTGCCTTGTCTCGACGAACTGTCCTTCATCTTTTTAGAGAGAGAAATGAGAGAGAGAGAGAGAGAGAGAGAGAGAGAGAGAGAGAGAGTTCCTGGAATTGAAAATGGTGGTGTTGAAAATATTATATCAATGTTCGGTATTATTTCTTGCCTTCTGGTATTGTCCAGTGTCTTTTATCAAACTTCTATTAACGCTTCGACGATCAACAAAGTTGAATCCACCGTTTTTGGAAACTATACCTATGCGAGCTATCTAACTTCTCTAGATGCGGCGTCTTGGAATTGCATGACTTGTTTGAGAGCTGAATCAGAATGTGGATTCTGTTTAAATGGTGCTAACCCAGTAACCAGAGAAATTTGTGCAAACTAAATGACAGTGTTTGATTCTAACCTAACTGTTGAGATTTGTTTAGCTAATCAAATTGTTGTTCCAAAAACAAGTGCCAGCAAATTCAATGCTTGAAAATGTAGTTGATGTGTTTCTGCAGGCTAAGAAAATTGGGTTAACGCTAGTATTTTTTCATGCAATTTCTTGCTTAAATGTTTGGCAGAAGCAAATAGAGTGGAATATCTTGCAAGTTTATTTGAAGAAATAAAGAAGTCTGGACCATTGCCTAACCATTTCCTAATTTACGCACCTATACCATTATGATGAACTTTTATTGCAAAGGACATCATGCAATAGTTATTAGACAAACTACTGGAATTCTGGAAGAAATGGAGGAGAATGGGGAAAGCCCAACTGTTGTAACATACAACACGTACATTCATGGCCTTTGTAGAGTTGGATGTGTTGAATTTTCTTTGAACCTCATTTGAAAATTGAGGCAAAAAAAATTAGCCTACCAATAGTTACTATTATATTGCAGTTATTGATGGATTTTGCAAAAGAGGCGAAGATGATGAAGCTTTGAGGGTTATAGGAGAAATGAAGAGCTGTGGAATTTCACCAGATGTGTATAGTTATAGCATTTTTATTTTTGGGTTTTGCAAAGATAGAAATGTTGAGATAGGTCTTAGTTTGATGGAAGAAATGGAATCTAGTAACTTAAAACCGTCGCTTGTTAGCTATACCTCGCTCTTAAAAGGTTTCTGTAAGAGTGGACTGATGGAAACATCACGGGACATGTTCTATAAACTTAGAGA
The DNA here is from genome assembly GCF_055761805.1 of Camellia sinensis. NCBI lineage: Eukaryota > Viridiplantae > Streptophyta > Magnoliopsida > Ericales > Theaceae > Camellia > Camellia sinensis. The sequence goes on along the minus strand of NC_138975.1, from coordinate 117,835,509 downwards.
GAAAGATCAGTGGCTTCCCATGAGGACACAGCTTTGTAGATACACAAAACTCTCTGCAAAAACACACAAAGCTTTTTGGTTTCACACACAAAGGCAGGTAACAAGCAGGCCTTGACCTGCAGGTACAATTAGTGTGACATGCCATTGAAAATCACAGAAAATGAAATTTCTTTGGTTTTAAAGAGAATTTCTCTGGGTTGGAGAGGGGGAATTTCTCTGGTTTGAGTGAATTTCTCTAGGTTGAAGAGGGAAATTTCTCTGGTTTGAGTGAATTTCTCTGGGTTGGAGAGGGGAATTTCTCTGATTTTGAGAGAATTTCTCTAGATTGAAGTGAATTTCTCTAGAAAGTCCAAGAATTTTTCGGGTGAGATTTTCTCTGTGAAGTCCAGAGAAATTTTTTGGATTGAATTTTCTCTGGATCAATTTGAGGGATCTTAGACATTATTAAAATATTAAATGTCCTTTATGCTATAAAATCTTAATACCAGAGACCTTAAAAAAAAAAAAATTCCTTTTGGATAAATTACAAATACACCCCTTGAGATTTGATTAAAATACGAATCACTCCCTGTGGTTTTGAAAATTACATTCCACTCCCTGAGATTTCTAATTTCATAACAAATCGCCCTTGTTATTAATAAATCCTCAAGTCAATTAACAGTTTTTAATGATGTTAAAAATATTTTTCAATTAATAATTTAGGTAATTTTATTATTGTATAGAAGTGCAATTATGAATTTCATTTTTTTAGTTAATTCTGTTAAATAAAAAATTCTAATAAGGGGGTATTTGTAATTTTTCAAACCACAGGGGCCAATCTGTATTTTAAGCAAACCTCAGGAGGTGTATTTGTAATTTACCCAAATAGAAATTATGTAAAAGGATAATCACTTGTAAGTTTTGCTTTAATTTTTGAGAAATAAAGTGGGTTTCTCTAAATGTAAAATTATATATTTGGTCAATTCGCACTATAAATGTTTTGAAGTTTTCTTCATTCTAGAACAAATTTCACATTATGAACAAAAACGTAAAACTCTAGTGTAACACTCCAATAATGTAACACTCCAATGTAACATACTAAAAAATTTCTTAGTGTAATTTTTCCAAACGTAACAATGTAACACTCTAAAAAAATATCTTAGTGTACTTTTTCCAAACATACCACTCTAATATAACACATAAAAAAACTTCTTAATCTATTTTTTTTTCCAAACATAACACTCTAATCAATGTAATCTCAAACGTAACACTCTAATGTAACCTATACAAAAATATTAAAAAACTTACTAAGGAATTATACATTTTGAAAATTATACAGTTTATCCAAAACTTACTAAAAAAATTTTATATTCCTTTTGGAATGGTTTGAAGAATCACACATTCGTTTGGAATGGTTTCAAGAATTCCACATCTTTTTTTTAGAGTGTTACATTGGAGTGTTATATTTGAAAAACGTACACTAGAAAGTTTTTTTGTGTATTAACATTGGAGTGTTACACTAAGAAGTTTTTTTTGGAGTGTTACAATTTAAAATTATACATTTATCCAAAACTTACTAAAGAGTTTTTGTATTCCTTTTGAAATATTTAAAGAATTCCACCTCCTTTTGGAATGTTTAGAGAATATCATATTTCAAGTTCTTTTTGTACTTCTTTTGAAATATTTTCCAAATAAAAAAGATTCTCATAAAAAGATTCATTTCAAATTTGATTCTCATAAATTGTGTATTTTACATTTCTAGCACAAAAGAAAAAAAGAAAAAAAAAAAGAAGGAAACATAATAGAAATAATAGTATAGCTGTAAATCCAATTTTCAAATAATATATTAACGTTTCCAAAATTAATGGGATTAATTAGTCTATAAGAAATTTTTTGAAACTAAACGGATCACCATTTCTCAAAATGAGATTTATAAGTAAATTTTTCATAATAATAAAAAAATCATTTAGTAAAATTGACAAATTATTGTTTAAATTTTTTTTTTTTTTTTTTTTTCTATTTGTACCCTACTGCCCCTAGGTCATTGCTGGATTGCCGTTGAACTACCATGGACCGGCCATCGGACAATTGAAGAGATATGGTTGGAAAAGTCATGGCAATGATTGGTGATGGTGTTTGGACAGGTAGACATATTAAATGGATAAATAAGTGACATATGAACAAATAAAAGATGATACATGGATAAATAGATGACATTTGGATATTTTAAGTGACGTGGATAGTGACAAATAGATGGATATGGGGGAATCATATGGTGTTTCAAATGATTTTGTTCTTTTAAATAAAAAAACAAAATTACACAAAAAAAATAAAAAAAACGAAATAAAGTTTGGGACTATTATCCCAAAAATTTTAAAATTTGACTTATGACCTGAGTTTTTTTAGATAAATTACAAATATGTTTCTAGAGATTTGCAAAAATACTAGATTCTCTCCTCATATTCTAAAAATCACCAATATTTCATTGTGAGAATTTATCCTTCAGTTGACTTAACAAAAAAAATAAAATTACTCAAAAGAAAATGTTTGCAACCCCTAAAAAAGTCCATTAATTTAAGCCAAAATTATGTGGCACGATATATAAGTGTCAATTTTTAATTTGTCACACACTTAATTACATTGAACCCAACTCTTTTGCCACATCATTACGGATTCTTGTAGGTCTCGAGCTTTTCTCATTACCCAAAATTATTCTACAACCTTCATTTCCACTCACAATTCACCATCTCTCTCTCTCTCTCCATATCATCACAATATTCTCCTCTCTCTCTCTCTCTCTCTCCATATCATCACAATATTCTCCAACACTACTCGGCGATATAAAATACTTGTAAACAATAATGACAGTGGTATTGATCAAGAGTAGGAGAGGGTAGTGGCACTAGTTGAAAGAAAAAGGAGAATAATTAAGGTAGAATAGGAAAAATAAAAAGAAAATAAAGTGTTTAACTTCATAAAGGATAATATAGGTATTTTTTAAAAAAAAATTGTTGCTTATATCACAGATTTTGGTAGTTAATAGTTGATTAACGGAAAATGTTATTTGTTATGTGATTAAAAACCTCAAGGATTGGGATGTAATTTTTCAAATGTGATGAAGGAACCTATATTTTTTATAAACCTCAAAAGGTATATTTTTAATTTGCCCAATTTTTACTTATATTTATTATTATATATGCAGACAAGGATCATTTTCATTTACTTAAATTTATATCAAACTTAAATTTGAATACTTTTTTTAAAATACCCTTCACACATGGACTCAATTTATACCAAATAAAATTTTACTCAAATTTTTGGTTTAAGTCAAAGAGACTCAAATGTTTAACTAAATTTTTCAAGACTTTTTTGTAACTCAAATTTATAAATTTCAATAAAATTTTGAGTTAAGCTACAGATTGCCTAATGCGAGTTGTTTTTTATTATTATATAAACATCAAGTGTTACCTGGTCTATTTATTAATAAGAACATGCAATTATTTTTTGAAACAATAGAATATAGTAAAAAGATAAAATAAAATAATGGAAAATGTTTAAGACTCTTAATTTTTTAATTTGATCCACAATAATATAGCATGATAGATGTCAACTTTTAATTTATTACACACATAAAACTAACCATATAATGCCCAACTTCCTTACCAAATCATTGCCTATGAGTTTGTTAATCTAAATTGTGAATATTTAATATTTCTTCAAAATAATTACATGACTGTAATTAAATGGACATGTTTAAATTATAGACTCAGTTGAAATTTTTTGTTTGAGTAATGGTGCTGTTTGATAATATATTTATTAATTTTAAGTAAAATAGAAAATAAAAATGTATTTGGTACACAAGTTTTTTAAAAAATGTATTTTGAAAATAAGTAAAAATATATGATTACGAGAAGTGGTTGTTGACAATTAAAAACGGTGGCCGGAAGTAGTTGTCAACCATGGGAGGTGGCTGGTGGTAACCGAAGATGATTGTTGGCCACAGAAAGTGATGAACGAAAGTGATTGTTGATAGTCGAAAATGATGACTGATTGGTTGTCTAAGGTGGTAGTTGAAAGTAGTTTTTAATAAGAGATGGTAGCCAAATGTGGTTACTGATAGTAAGAGGTGGTTGGTTACGAAGAGAGGTGATGGCTAGAAGCGGTTGGCGGTGGAGGTTATTGGCAATGATAGCCTGTTGAGATGAGCAATGGCAGGTGGTTAGAAAAAAGTGAGAGATATAAGAAGAAATTTTAAAAATAAATAAATAAAAATGAAATAAGCGAAATTAATTTTTTGGGTAAATTACACTGACATTCCCTGAGGTTTATGTTTATTACAGTTTCTCCTTTACATTTTGAAAATTACATCTCTCCCTGAGGTTTAAAGTTTCATTGCAGATTCCTCATTTCAGCAATTTAATTTTTTTAAATACCAAATTTTCCGTCATTGGGTAAATTACATTGACACCCCTCACATTTTAGAAATTACAATCCCCTCCCTAAGGTTTAAAGTAGCATTACCAATTGCCCCCTCGGTTAGTATTAGTTGGAAAAAAAATTCATTGAAAAAAAAGTTAATTGGCAAAAAAATTATTTGAAAAAAAAATTAATTGCAAAAAAAAATTTGTTAGTAAAGCTTTTAAATTTTTGTTTAAAAACCAACGTAAACTCATTTTTTGAATTTACGTTTTTTTCCCAAATTTACAAACTGAGACAATCATTTATAAACCAAAAAAATTATCAAATTTTTTTTTATGATAGTTTGTAAAATTTTTGTAAATATAAATTGAAAACTAAAAACGAAATGGTTACCAAACAGACTTGATGGTAAAGATGTCGTAAAATTAACAAATAATTAAATAAGTTACTAATGTAAGAAATGACTTATCAAAATATTCTTACGCTATGTATGGTTTGATTTTTAGAAAATTTTTTTAAAATTAAAAATTAATTTGGTTAAGAAATAAAAAATAATTATCATTTTAACTTTTGGGCAGGTTATATTCATACGTATAACTGTTTCAATTTAATTTGTAAAAAATTATTTCTAACCACTCGAAAGATAAAAATTATATAAAAATGATAATTATTTTTTTATTTTTTATTTCTTAACCAAATTAATTTTTATTTTTTTAAAAAAAATTTAAAAATCAAACCATACATAGCCTAAGAATTTTTTGATAAGTCATTTTTTACCTTGGTAACTTATTTAATTATTTGTTAATTTTATGACATTTTTACCATCAAGTCTGTTTGGTAACCATTTCATTTTCAGTTTTTAACTTATATTTACAAAAATTTTAAAAATTATCATAAAAAGTTGTTTGATAATTTTTTTGGTTTATAAATGGTTGTCTTAGTTTATAAATTTGACGAAAAAGCGTAAATTCAAAAAATGAGTTTACGTTGATTTTTAAACAGAAATTTAAAAACTTTACTAACAAAATTTTTTTTCAATTAATTTTTTTTTCAAATAAAATTTTTTCAATGAATTTTTTTTCTAACTAATACTAACTGATGGGGGCAATTGGTAATGCTACTTTAAACCTTAGGGAGGGGATTGTAATTTCTAAAATGTGAGGGATGCCAATATAATTTACCCAATGAAGGTAAAATTGGTATTTAAAAAAATTAAATTGCTGAAGGGGGAAATCTGTAATGAAACTTTAAACTTCAGGGGAAAGATGTAATTTTCAAAAGGTGAGAGGGAGAACTGTAATAAATATAAATCTCAGGGGATGTCAGTGTAGTTTATCCTAATTTTTTTGTGTTTAGTAAATTTTGTTGATTATTGTTAAAATTCATAATGTTTTTTTTGGTTAATTGATGTGACGGTTGCTGTATTATTATAGTTATTGTTAAAATTTAAATTTCTATTCGTGCTTAATAAAAATAAATTAAAAAAAATTATATACAATTTATTATTGACACTCATGCAGAGTTTCATTTATGAAATTTTTGGGCTAATAGGTTCAATTTTAAATCTTTTTGGATTAAAAAGACAATGCTCATTCTAAAAGGACACCTATTTGTCCAAATGTTACTTATCTATTCAAATATTATCTATTTGTACATGTGTCACGTATCTAACTATCTATCTAAATGTCATATACATATATACATATATGTTACCTATCTCTTCACTTATATGTCTAGCTCATCGTCACCACTCGCCGATTGCTGTCTGCTGACCACTAGCGACTTTTCAACCAATTTTTTTGACAACTTTTCAGACGTCGACAACTTTTTTGATTACTTTTTAAACTCTTATATTTATCACTAAAAAGGATAAAATTTTGAACCAAATAACATATGACACCATAGTAATAAACTTTTCACTAATTAACTTTATTAATTATTATATCCTTCTGTCCGTAAAAAGATCAAGGGAAATTTTCAATTCAGTTGAAATTTTGAAAAATAATTATAGATTAGTGATAAAATTTATAACTATTAATTATCAAAATTATATCTTTCATCTTGTTTGGTTTGGCGTTTTCAATTCATTTTTTTTTGTATTTTTAATGATTTTAAAAAATATTTTAATCATTTTTTTAGACCCATTTAATCTTAAGTATATTTAAAAAGTTTAAAACTTGTACAAAAATCTTTAAAAATTCATTGAATATAACAAAATATGATTATTATTATTATTATTTTGTATTTAGTGAATTTTTAATTTTTTTTATAAATATTACACTTTTTAAGTATACTTATGTATTTAAAAAATAAAAAAATTATGTAAAATATTTAAATAATTCATTAAAAAAAAATTAATTTTCTAAAAAAAAACCAACTAGAGATCCCTAGAAAACTATCAAACTTTTTGCTGAAAAACCTACATAAGCAGTGACTTACAGGAGAGTGGATTCCACGTGTTTGATAAAAAAAAGAAAGTATTGCTCCATCTATCAAATTTGGGGCTAACTTGAATTATTTAAATTTGTATATATCAATCGTTTGCCGGACGGTTATCTAAGTAAATGTTGGTTGATACACGTATAAACAACAGTGATAGTCTAATTAACAAGAATAACAACTCGGGTGAGTAGTAACCTGGTAAGGGCCTGGGGTTTAAGCTCTTAGGTCCTGGGTTTAACTCCTTTCTGGGCCAATTTCTTGGACGTAGCACAGTTGGTTAGGAGGTTGATCTCAAGGATGTCTTATCAGCTACTTGGTGTGGGCCTGGTGATCTCCTCAAGAGACGCTGGATGCCTTATCAGCTACTTGGTGTGGGCCTGGTGATCTCCTCAAGAGACGCTGCCTTGGACCTGCGGGAGAGTAAGAGGATTTTCCTGTAACAAAAAAAAAAAAAGAATAACACCGATCATTTGAATAATTGTCTAGATGATCATCTAGCCGGACATTCAAATTATATAATTGAGATAATTCACGCAAACTCAAATCTGCCTTGGACCTGCGGGAGAGTAAGAGGATTTTCCTGTAACAAAAAAAAAAAAAGAATAACACCGATCATTTGAATAATTGTCTAGATGATCATCTAGCCGGACATTCAAATTATATAATTGAGATAATTTACGCAAACTCAAATCAGTGGATGAATCATTTTGACAAATTTGATAATTTTCTTTGGGATAGCCTTTGGGTCCCTTTTATGAACAAAAATGCTTTAGAACTCTAATATAAGAACACTAATGGGAAGGTGGGACCCATTCTGATATGATGTTTGTATCTTATTTTATTTTTTTTATTTTTTTTTTATCTTGACGTATCACTGGAACTCAAATTAAAGCTCTAAATTTAGAGCACTCCAGCATTTTCCCTTTTATGAAACGTGAAGCGATCAGTACTAATGTACGTCTTACCCATAAATCTTAAGAATAAAGATTGAGACGCCTCTACTTTTAATTGGCCAACTTCCTTTTTTTTTTTTTTTTTTTTTTCCAAGGGGGTGGGTGGGGGTGGGAGTTTTAAGGGTCTAAATCAATGCCCAAACCCTAAAATATGTACGTTACTAAACCGTACTGTAGTGTCACCGTCAATGAAGGACAGAATAAGAAACAATGAGCAAATCTGCAGTTTGAGCTTTGAATAGAGAGAGATTCATCAAGTTCTTCGTGGACGGCACAGCTTTCGTGGCTGTGGTGTTAGTTTTCTTGCCAGAACTGTAAAATCCAATCAAAAGGTAAGTATATTTAATTAGATATATAGCCTGATTCTCATCACTGATTCTGAATTCTACAATTTCCTTCCATTTCCTTTATTGAATTAGTAACTGTGATTAAATTCTGCTTCTGGGTTTCGCTTCTCTAAGCCATGTATGTGTGTAATGTATACGCACATGGGTGTGTGCTTTATATGGTGGAACAATTCTGTGTTTGATTTTAATTCTGGGTTGTTTCTTTGTTTGGCTATGTTTGAACACAGTGATATGTAGTGTGCAAGAATGAGATATATAGCCTTGGTGTGAGTTGATTTGCATCATATGTTTCTATGAGAAAACTTGCCATTGTTTGTGTATTTTGTTAAATTGGATTACTTGTTGGCTATGTTTATCCTATGCTAACTTAGTAGAATTCCTGGAATGAAGTGAACTGTCCAAAGTGACCAAATGTTTGGGATTCGGCATTTCTGGATACCGGAATAACTTGTAATTTGGGGGCTAGATGTATATATACATATATACTAGTGGCAGGTGCAAATGCTATGCTATTATAATTTTAAATTTAAGTTTTTGGACAGATGAATGAAGTAAATTGTTTTGCAATTTTGGGCAGTTTGATGAGTGAAAAAACCATTTAGTAGTTATTGAATGTGGCAATTATTAGATGTCGAAGGCCATTTTTTTTTCTTTTTTCTTTTTTTTTTTTATTTAAAAAAAGGTGACAATGTTCACACAGAGATGTGTTTTTATGAAGGTAGAATTCCTCATATTGCTATAATTGCTAGCAATGTTTCTTATGAACTGGGATATTTTCCTCTATCATTTACTTATGATTACAAGATTTGAGATTAGGTGTTATTTGATTGGTGAAAATTCAGATACTGTATTGGAAATCTTGGTAGTGATTGGACTTCAATGTCATGACATTAGGTGACCTACCTGAATCTTTTTTCTCCGTTATACTCTATCAAGGGCCATATGCTCACTTAAATTAAGTAAATTCTTATCCTTATTTATTGTACTATCCCATATCAACGCAAGTCTTTCCCTCCTCCCTAGCATTTCCATGAACCATGATCCTATCAAACATCCTTGCTGTTGCTTCTATCGGTCTTCATTATACCTGACAAAACCATTATAGTTGGTTCCCTCTCAACTTATGTTCAGTTGGTGCTACTTTTACTATTTCACAAACAAATTTATTTATGATTCTACCTTTCATGGTCTTACCACACATCCACCTCAACATTCTCATCTCAACTACATTCATTTTACTTGCGTGTTATTTCTTAGTTTCTCAACATTTGTCTTATGATGCGTTGCTGACCTTATAACTGTTCTATGAATTTACTTTTTCAATTATGTTGGTATACGTCAATCACATATTATGCCAGAAGTATTCCTCCACTCTAACCAACCTACGTTAGTTTATGGGCCTCATCATCTCCAATCTCTCTCCATCATTATTAATAATTGAATCTAGTTAATGAAATTGTTCACTCTTAAGTATCTCTTGGTTTTCAATTTTTACTTATCCTCATTATTAGAAATCGAAGATCATAAATTATCTCAAAAGTGTTAATTTCTTAACTAGCTCAACTGCAAAAATTTTCATTGTTCTATTGTTTGTTGTCAAATGCTTTCATTTTTAATTTTATTTTTGTTTTGCATAGTCTGTTCTTATACTTATTTTTGTTACATTTCTGGCTCAACCACTTACGTACCGTATTCTTTCTTGTAGCTCGTTATCCATTTTCCTAAGATTGCACTAGAAACATGGATTTGAGTTTGGATGTGGATTCAAATCTAAGGATCTAAAATCTAAAATGCTAAGAATTAGTAGATGCATTTGGGAACATAGACACACACAAAGACACAATATGTACATACATATAGATAACTATATTAATATAGTGTTGAGCTAGGGTTGTGGATTTGTAGAAAATCATGGAGGGGGAGAGAGAGAGAGCTCAAGCAAATCTGAACATAGCCTAAAAGTTATATATTTCTTAGGAATGAGCTTAAGCAAATCTTACTATATGTTAAACATATCTGTTATGTATGTGATAATGGTCATCCTAATTGGCTTGCCTTTAAGCAATTGTTGTTTTGTGGTGTGTGATTTTAAGCTCTTCCAATGCTCACTCCTTGCTCATTAAGGTCTTCATATTGTGATTTTATATAGAAGGTTAAAGAGTCATGGGTAAGGACTCAAAGGCAAAGGAGTCAGGAGGATAGGGAAAGGGAAAACAGGCAGTGGGAGGAAGTGATGATACTGCTTCAAAAGGTAAAGGAAAAGGTGCGAAGACAGATGGGCTTGGCACCTGCACATATGTCAAAGGTTGTTTCTTCCCATTATCTGTTTTCCAGGAGCTTCATGTTATTTTGACTGCAATTTATCTAGTATGTTGAGTCTCCTGATTTGACTCTAGGATTTGGATTTTGTTTTAGCGAGGCATATCTTACGTGAGAAGCAAGGGAAGATTAATGAAGCATACAAGAAGCTAGAAGATGTCTGACTTAGTAATGGAGATAAGGTTCCACCTGCTGAGTTCGCAAAGGTAATTTTCCCATTACATTTTCCATTTTCTCATTCTTTTTTAACACATTTAAGTTTAAACTTTTACACTTGTTGGTCAAGGTTGTGTCAGTATCAATTTCTAGTCTTGTACTTTTATTTATTTATTTTTTAGATAGGATGGTTTTGAACTTTGAGGGGATCATTTTTGTCTCTTTAATATTTTTTGTAATAATTTATGATCTTGGTGGTGAACCTGTTTTTATTGTATTTAGTTCGTTTTTATTTAGGTATTCAAGGGGTTCATCATTTCACTTAGTTACTTAATTTCTTTCAAGCCTTCTAAAATGTGCTAAATAATCATGATCTCTTCAACTTAATGTTTTTGAAGTACTACATTACAAAACCTTGGTCATTGGAAACAAATTGCATGAGCACAACATACTCAAAGTTAACTAACGTTCCATATGTTTGGGTGGGAAAATGTTTTCCTTATTTTCTGGCGTTTGGTACAATGAAAAATGAAAATCAACAAAAAAATGTTTTCTGTGGTAAAAATAAACCTATTTGGGCGGAAAATGTCTGCACTTTTAAAGATGCAAACGTTTTTTAGACTAAAATCTTACCAATCCCACCACACTACCACCAGCAACAGCACCACCACATTGCCACCGCCGCCGCCACCACAACCTCCTCCACATCACCACCACCGCTCTTGCCACCACCACTGTCACCCTGCCGCCACCACCACCTCACCACCACTAACACAATCATTAGTACATTAGTTTCAATGACGCAAAATGTTTTTTGTTGGAAAATGTTTTCTGCTGAAACAAAACGAGCGTAAGAAAATGGTTCGGGTGTTCTCTATACATTCTCCTAAAGAGAATTTTTGGCCAAGATATTGTCTCAGGAAAATTTGAAGGAGCCATAACACTGACATCTCTGTGCTGCTTTTCTGTCTTTTTCTTCCAGCTAGCAGCAGAATATTCAGAGTGTACATCAGGGAAGAAGGTTGGAGACTTCAGATGGTTTCCGCGTGGCAAGATGGCTGGCCCATTTCAGGATGTTGCCTTTAGCACACCTGTTGGAGCTACCAGTGCACCATTTAAATCAACATATGCTATTTTAATTCCTGATTTTTGCTCAGCAAGCCTGCTCACCATGTGTTAAGCTCTATCTTATGCTGTTCATGTTGCTCAGACTGGCTAACTTTGTTATGCTATTGATGGTACAGGCATGGATACCACATTATCTTGTCTGAAGGGAGGAAGAATTGATAGAACTTGGCATTCAAAGTTGGGCTCCCTCAGAATATTAATCATGAAATCAAAGTAAGCATTGTGTATTTATCTGTGTGAGACTTTGGCTTGATTGTGGCATGGTTTTTAGAACATAATTGACTCAATGATGGTTCACCCTTTTAGACATTGGTTTGATAAGTAGTTTTTTCTTTTGGGTCATTATTTGAAATGTTATAGAGTTCTGACTGCTGGATTTGGTCTTCATTGTAGTCCACTTTCTGTCAAAAATCATTTGATAATCAAAGGTTGGGCATACAATCCATTGATCGTTAAGTTTATACAAAAATGATCAGAAGGGGAACATTACACCTCTTGCATATTCCAGAATATACATAACACACGGTCTCTCTTTCATACACATTAATTAATCAATTGACTAACTAAAGAAGAATGTAGTTTAGGTGAAGGTACTCTATGGAGAGTTGTGCTTGTCATATGAAGGATTTTGGGGTCATCATAGGCAAAATGGTTTTCCAAGACAAGGATAAAACTCTTGTAGTGTTGTTAATTTTTGTTTGTTGGATGCTAGTTAAGTAGTTTGATTTTTTTTCCTTGGACAAATAACTCCTTACCCCTTAGATTAGACTCAAAATAAAGGAGTCCCCATATGGTTTCATTTATGATGATAAACCTCCTTGTGATGATTACCATAGTGTCTCTCTTAGCCAATAAGATGCTCTAAATAAGATGAGAGGAAAACAAAAAATGAAAGTTGAACATTTCTGTTCATAGTAAAAAAAGCTAATTTTTGACATATTGGTTTTCCATTGATAAACATTGAGGATATAAAACTCAGATGCAAAATATGGAATAATGTATGTACATGTACAGAGCTTTTTATATATTTTTGGTGTTTAGCCTTGTTGGAGTATCAAGACAAATTTATAATATAATTATTTTTCAAGGCTATTTAAGACTTCCCATGTATTTTTATTTTTATTTTTTTATTTTTTAAATTCAAAATGAGGGGGTATATGTCTATTAAAAAACAAGGATAGATTCTAATTATCCCATTTATTTATTTATTTTATGCCTACTAATCGCATTGTAAATCTTATACCTTATGAAGAAATATTTGTATATATAGGTGTATGGAGAAATTTATTTAAAAGTTCTCAAATACAAGAGGGGGAAAGTAACTCATTTTGAAAACTAAATTACCTCGAAGAGTATTACTTAGAAATTAGAAATCTACCAAATGTTGATGGAAGGCACATGTCACACTTTGTAAAGTCTTCTCCTTCTTCCCCGTCGACCCCTTGAGGCTTGTGATCAAATGTTTTACTCATCCTATTAACTACAAATTTTTGGAGGGTAGTAATGAATCTCAGTCCCTCTGGAACCATTTTCATCTCTCTACAACGAACAATGGTTAAAGTAGAGAGATTGGGCATGGCTCCCTTTTCCACCCTCAACTCCTTCATGTGGGACAACCTACACAGTTCTAGGGTTTCAAGTTTGGGGAAACCATTAGTAGAGCAAACCATTTCGTCCGCTACAAAGGCATTTCTATTCGCACTAAGGCTTCGTAGGTTAGGTAGCCTCTCCAATGTTGGCATAGGGTCTTGTTTAAGTTCACATTCCCATAAGGCTAACTCGGTGAGGCGGAGAGCAACACTGGTACTCTGGTAATTTGTGAATAAGTCCCCATATAGACAATTTGTAAAGATGCCGACGCCCTAACTATTGTTTGAGAAGAATCAACTCTTGTTCAGAAGAAAAAGTGCATCCATAAATTGATAAGGATGTTTGCCAGAGGTGGATTGTGCTGGTGCTTAGATAGTTGATGAATGCTGCAAGGTCTTGATTGTCCCTCTTCGAGAAAGTTGCTTCTTTTAGTTGTCGAAGATTGATCAATTTGCACAGATCATCGACATCACAGACCCTTGTGTCGAACCCTTCTAATGTTTCGAGATTGCTCGAGCCATCCAATTTGAATTTGTTTCCGATATCCAAGTTATAAGAAATATACAAACGACTCAATCGTTCCATTCCTTGCAAGACTATTACTTCACTTGAGATGATGCAACCTCGTAAATCCAATGTTTGCAAGTATCCCAACTTGCAGATAGATGAATGCCACTTTGGTATAAAACATTTTCTAAAACTCACATACCTCAAATTAATTAGGTTCCCCATTGATTCGAGTAATTTTTCATCAAACTTAAATCTGTCAAGATCCAAAACCCTGAGCAATTTGAAGTCCTTGAAAGGGGAGTTCAAGTATTCTAAGGACTGCTCGTCTTCCCCGTGGCTTCTCGGAGTGAAGAATAATATCGATCTCAGCTGTTGAGTTACCTCTAAGTCAGGGAGGACAACTCTTTTGACATCCCTATTAAAATGAATTGCAAGTTTGCGTATTTTTGTAGTAGTTGTTGATGTGGTGGAGAAGCAATCAACTAGATCAGTTTCGCGGTGGAGATGAATGATCCCAAGAAAATCGTTCATTTTTGCCTTGGACAAACCCAACTCTAGCATGAGGTCATGAATGCGACAACACTTGATCCTTCGAGTAGACTTCTCTACCTGTACTTGAACCATGCAGCTCTGTGCTAGCGCACCCAAGTAACGTTCTGCCACATCCATCATTGTTTCATCTTTCTTTCTATCATCAGTTGACAAGATTCCGTCGGTCATCCACAAGTGATATAGTTTTTTAGCATCTATCTCAGAATCCTCTGGAAAGTGGCTGAAATAAAGAAAACATGGCTTCAATTGATATGGCAAGTCATGGTAGCTTAAAGCTAACACCTTTGATACTCCATCATCGAGTTGTTTGTGGTCGTCGCTCCACTTATGTGACCGAATATTTCGGTATACCATCTCCCATTCCCTTGATGTATGTTTTGCTGCCAAAAGTCCAGCAAGCACAATGATTGCTAATGGCAAACCACCACATCGCTTTACCATTTCCCTCCCTAATGCCTCCATGTTTGTGTCAACTCTAGAGCCTATAAAACATGAAAAAACTGAACTTTTAAACAAACAAGGAAAAAAAAAAAAGAAGCTGATTATTGCATAGAGTCTGTAGAACAACAAAAAACAAAAAATTTAAATGAATGCATGCATGAATAAGCAACCAAAAGGAAAATTTACATTGATATTTGCATCTTTTCAATCTGAAGTTATGTGCCAAAAAGGGGGAAAAAGTGAACTGCATCCCAAACCTCCCTTTTAGAATCATGTGAGGTAGTATTAGAGGATTGTCCTACATTGTTTCTTTAAGTTATTTAAACTTAGTTAATACAGTTCAGAGACCCTCCACCTAATATTAATTGATTTTAGATTGAACACCTTCAAAATTTTAGTATCTTACAATTTTATATATATATATATATATAGAGACACGCTTTCGTAGTGTTATCAATTCTCATCAACAAATCAAATAGCATCATTAATAGCGGAAAACTATGATAACGGAAATTCTATTCTTCCATAATGTTCCTACATATCCACAAGTGACATGTCGATGGTCTTTTTGTAAATAAAAGACATCTTAATAGATTTTTTATTTTAATGTGATAGGCTCGCAATTCAATTACATAATTATGCCTATATTTTTGGTATATATTTTCTATTTGTATATCATTATGGTTATCACAAATGCTTTTTCTTTTTCCATTAGAGGAAAATCAATAAATCTTATTTATGAAAGAGTGACCTTATTACCACGTGTTATGTAATTGACGAGATTACCCCTAATTAAAAGTACATAATACATCACAAAAAGACATTTTTATCATCTCACAAAA
Organism: Camellia sinensis; assembly: GCF_055761805.1. Classification (NCBI taxonomy): domain Eukaryota; kingdom Viridiplantae; phylum Streptophyta; class Magnoliopsida; order Ericales; family Theaceae; genus Camellia; species Camellia sinensis. The sequence continues at coordinate 117,819,831 of NC_138975.1, read as the reverse complement.
GTATTTCCTAGGCGATAAGCTCATCCTTCATAGAATCATCAATTTGTTTCATCATGTTATAAGTGTTTTAAGATTGGTGTCAAAGATCTCTACTTGAACAAGTTTTGAACAAGTTTTAGACAACCAAAAGGGATATTTGTATGATTTTTATTTTTTAGTTGAGAAGTCTAAATGTACAATTTTGTACTTCAATGTCCAATTAAGCAACCTGGTTTTAGATTAATAAATTACAAAGAAGAAGTAGCTTTTCTTTCCAAGTGAAATGCTTGGACCGTTTTCTGCTTTTGTAATAGATCACTCAGATGAAACCAAAACCTAACATTTAAACAATTAAGTATCAAAATATATAGAGAAAAGTGGTATGATTGATATTACCTGTACCATCTCTTCTTAACACTGCTTTATTTTCAAGTAGATCCCAACTTTCCTTTTCATTCAAACAACGAAGATCATGGTGGAAATAGCATGGATCTATCTTTGAAGCTAGCGCTTTGTTATGAGTTGTCAACAATATTTTGCTGCCTGTGTTTCCATTTGGGAAAGCAGGTCTCAAGCTTTTCCAAGCCTCCACTGACCAAATATCATCCAGCACTACTAAACATTTTTTCTTCTGCTGGACTTCATGAAGTTGCTCGAACAACTCTTCATTTCTCATTTTGACAACCTCTTCCTTCCTTTCTGGAACAAGTTTGATGAAGATTTCTTGCAGAATATCTCGTTTGGTACTGCTGAGATATGCATGTCCACGCTAAACCATCAAAGTGATCCTGGACATCTTTGTGATGATAAATCTTTTTAGCCAGAGTGGTCTTTCTCGAACCACCCATGCCCAGGGCCGGCCCTGAGGGCCGGCAAGAGAGGCCTGTGCCTTGGGCCCCCAAATTTGGGTTGAAAATAGGGGCCCCAAAATATAATTTTGTATTTTAGATATACAAAAAAAAAAAGGCACAAATACTATAGGCCCAATTGAATATGGGGCCCAAAAAAAAAAAAAAAAAACACAGTCCACAGATTGAATGGGTTAGCTTTATTATCCATTGAAAATGATATGGTAGATAAATTCGATTATGCAAGCTTCATTAGTGATTTTGCGGCTAAAAATGTGAGAAGGGTAAAATTTATGTGATAGTTGGTTCATTTGTAAACTGGATATTGCTAAACTATGAAGTAAGAAGACTAGATTTTTTTTTTTTTTTTTTGAGTATTTGTAATGACTGCTTCCTATTTTAATATATGAAAGTAAATTTTTGTTTATAATTTTAATAATTATATGTGCAAGTAATTTTTTTTTGGTTACAAACAAATAAAAAAGTTGTAACTTATGTTTTATTCATAAACTCTCTTTTTTTCAATGTAAGAGGGGTCTCATTTTCGAAATTCGCCTTGAGCCTCCTAAATCTCAGGGCCGGCCCTGCCCATTCCACAAATAGAGACAACTCAAATGCCAGGAGTATAGTTATCGTGTTGTATCAAATGTTCCACCACTGTGTTTAAGTCTTCCTCAAACCCAACAAAATCCTCTTCAACAATATGTTGATATGATTGTCTCAATTCTTGCTGCCTCTCAAATGCCAAATTTCTTGTGCCTTCATCTATAGCAATACTAGTTTAGTTGTCAATACTTATAACAATAAGAAAGTCTAAGCACACAAAGGAATATTACAAAGTGAGACACATCTATAAAATTCTTCTGTGCACCTGGTATAACTACATAACAGTGTACATCCTTATATATATACATATTCATTAACAAACATCTTAGTTAGAACTTAGAGTCTCTCTTTGTTCCGTACAAGTACTGAGTCTCTTTGTTCTGCACATACACTGAGTCATAAAACCAAGTGTCAAAATCTTATCATCATCAAATGATTGTTAAATTATATTTTTCTATATATTTCTATAATTTCATGTGTATATTATTTAAAATAATGAAAAGAAAAATATTTGCTTGTTACAATTTCAAAATTAAAATATATGATATCCTAACTAAAATTGATTTTGTCACAAGAAAAATTAAATGAATAAGCCATATTATCTAATGAAAATGATATGTTAACAAAACTTAAATTTAAGATTTAATTGTTCGTGATTTTGCATTTCAAAAAGAGAGAAAAATAAACTTTAAATAAAAATTATAACATGTTAAAAAAATATTTAAAAACAAAACCTTCATTTAAAATCATCACTTGAACTGACTCACCTATACTTTTCAAGCTGTAAGGATGTCAACTCGTGGTGAGGCCAGTGATCTTGGTTTTAATGGCATCGATCTCACATCCAACCCTATGAACATCTAGCCATTCGTGGAAGATACAAGCGAAACCTCTTTTGTTCCTTTTGGATGAAACTTTGATGGCAAAAGTTTCCCTATGAACATCTAGCCATTCGTGGAAGATACAAGCGAAACCTCTTTTGTTCCTTTTGGATTAAACTTTGATGACAAAAGTTTCGAGAATGTCTTCGGCTTCATAAGCAAGTTGTCTGATTTCCACAGCCCAATTGTTGACACACGCCCCTACATTATCTGATTGTATTGCATGATTTGTGTCTTCCAAGAAACATTGCATTTGCTTTAATCTACTCGGATCTTTTCAACTTGGTTGCTAACACCGTATAAGAATTTTGCTTCTACCAACAAAACTTCGAGTCTGTTTACTATGAAGAACACTACAGGCACTTCCATTTTTGTTTGATGAATAGAAGGGCCATGATTTTTTTTTTTGTTTTTGTTTCTTTGGCTTGTTTTGGAAAACTTGCTAAAAGTCAGTTTTTTTGACTTTTTAACTTTTTGAATTCACATAACCTTTCTACTTTTTTTACACGTTTTTATAAAAAATAATCAAAAAGCCAAATTTGTTTGAGATTTGGAAATGAGTTCATTTACTTCACATTTGTTGTACTTACATGTATTTTTTTTTTTTTGTTACAGGAAAATCCTTCCACTTTCCTGCAGGTACAAGGCAGCGCTCATTGCAGAGATCACCAATGTCCTATTGTCTGTTCCAGCAGCGCTCATTGCAGAGATCACCAATGTTCTATTGTCCGTTCTGAGTAAGGAGACTATAACATAAGAATTTATCCCGACCTCCTAAGACAAGCTCTGTTTAAGTTAGGACTCGCGCAGCGGGAGAGCGTTGGGCCCATACCAAGTATTGTGATAGCAACAACTTAAGGTTAACCTAGGCCTCTAACCAACTGCGCTACGCCTAAGAGATTGGCCCAGGAGGTTTCGAACTTGAGACCTGGGGTCTTAATCCCTAGGCCTTTACCAAATTGCCAAACACCTTTGGGTTACTTACATGTATTCATATTGTCAATGACTTATGAAAGCAACGCCACACCAAAAATGACGCCATCTGGTCAGGTCAAATATGCGTCGGAAGTCACATATTGAATGGGTTAGAGGGTTCAGTTACCAGGATTAGTTGGTCCAGGGTTGTTTCACCTGGCGCTTCATATGCATTGTGATTGGTGGAGGAGATAGAGTTTACGATTTTGTGTTGGATGATTAGAAAATATAAAGAATATGAGAGTTTATAATTGGCCTAGGTTATGGCAACGTGGTGCCTCTAAATCAACCAATAATTTTTCGTTCAGGTCAGGGTCTTGTTGGTCCTAGGCTTACAAACAAACCGAGCCGAACCGAGTTTTGTTAAGCTCGAGCTTGGCTCGATAAGAAACTGGGCCCGAGCTCGGCTCAGCTCGTTAGTATTAATGAAACACGAACTTAGCTTGGCTCGATAATTTTTTTTAATATTATTTATATTATTTAAATAAAAAATATTATTTATGTTATCTAATATATAAATAATATATTTATTATATAATTTAAATAAAGATAAACGAGCCGAGCTTGATGAGTCGAGCTTATGCAAACTTGAACTCGGCTCATTTACTAAACGAGCTTAATATTCGAGCTCAAACTCGATTCGTTTAACCGCCGAGCTCTTAATGAGTCGAGTCGAGTTTGTTCATGAACAGTTCGGTTCATTTGTAGCCCTAGTTGGCCCACTCTGGCCCACCTTAGTAATTTGAATTGAACCATTTATTTTGTAGTATTCATCAAGTGGATCAATCATGTAAAAAATTGTATTGATCTCTTATTAATAACCAGATGATTGGATGACATTTAATATGTGATTATAAGAATAAATTGCTAATTTTTTATTATTATTATTTTTTTATATATATAATGCAAATGTGATTTAAATTCTAATTTTTGATCAATCTAATATTTTGTGAGATTAATCTACTCAGGAGATGCTAAAAGTTGATATTTCATATCATCGAAATGGGTCCGGATAATCCCACAAGTCTCAAACGACCTCTAACAACTACGAAACATTCAAGCCATGCCATATATGTAACAAATATAAAATATAGAGGTAGGTCGTCTGATCCGGATAATTCCATATAGTCTCAAACGACCTCTAAAAGCCATATATGTAACAAATATAAAATATAGAGGTAGGTCATCTGATCATTAAAATCATATTTCGTTAATGATCGGATTTCTCAAATTTTATTTATTTATTGGTTTCTTCTCATTTTTATTTTTATTTTTATAGTAATTTAGTGTCACGGTTCATTTGTCTTATCTATCTAACATTATCACATAATTAAAATTAATCAAAAAAAAAACTTGGGATACTTAATTTATTATCCCTAAAGATTATTCTTAATGATGTGTCTAACAAGTATCAAATTTTAATTTATTAAATATTTCATTATGTGAGATCTAATCTCAATATCATATCATTAAACGTTATTTAAGAGTAATAAATTAAGTGAATGTAATATTGTTGGTTCTAATTAATTATACCAACACCCATTTATTAAATTCTTAAAGCATCTCGGCTGCTGTAGCTAATTTTTAGTATGAAGCTCACTTATTTACTAATAAGTTCCATCTCATAAATAAGTATTTTAATTAGTCTTAATTTTTTTTATTGGTCTGTTAAATTCTATTAGTGGAGATTTTTTTTCCGTGTGGTTCTATTTTTGATTTTGGTAGTATTTTGGTGGACGATTATACCATTTTATTAATGTGACAAGTATGATGTGGCACTCCAACGTAGCAGGTATTAATGTGATACTTTAACGTGGCGGATATTATGTGACACTCTAAAAAAATTAAAAATTTCTTAATATACTTTTCTCAAATGTGACAACGTGGTAGGTATAATGTGACACTTCAAATTTTTTATTCAAAAAAATTAAAAACTTCTTAGCGTACTTTTTCTAAATGTGACAGCATGACGAGTATGATGTGACACGCCAAAAAAATAAAAATTCATTAGTGTATTTTTTTTTTTTTAAATGTAACACTCTAAAAAAACTAAAAGCTCATTAGTTTATTTTTTTCTAAATGTGACAACGTGACATGTATGATGTGATACTCTAAAAAAATTTAAAATTCATTAGTGTATTTTTTCCAAACGTGAGATATGATACTCTAATGTGACGGGTATGATATGACACTCTAAAAAATTAAAAACCCCTTAATATACTTTTCTCAAATGTGACATTTTAATGTAGCAGGTATGATGTGACGCTAAAAAACTCTTTAGTGTAATTTTTTCAAATGTGACACTTCAATGTAGTGGATAAATGAGTCATTACACATAACAAAGGACTAAATGGATCACAAGAAAAAATATGAACTACATGAATTACAAGTCTAAAATATAGGACTTATTGATCAATTTCTCAATTTTTTAAACTCACAAATGACCTTTTATATATGTATATATAAAATGTTATTACTTGTGTTAAATTTGGCATAAGATTTAATTATAGCTAAACCTGCTAGCACTAAAGCATTATTCAGATTTATTGTTCATTTACCCATCCCTAACTTTCAAAAAAATTTCAAAAAATCAAAAAAATCATCAAATAATTCGAAAATTTTCAAAAATATATTTACAAATCAACACTAATTTGATGAAAATGAAGATCGAAGAGTTAGGAAAGAAAACAGGAAAAAAAAGAAAAATAATGCAAAAAATATGATTTGTGTGAATTTGACTCATCAAGTTATGATTAACAGATTAATTTAATATTTTATATGTATAATTTACACATATAATTAAACAAAATAAATAATTTAACTTATTGAAATGGACCCTTAACAACTCCAGTCCATGCTAACACGCGATTAAAAGTTAGTTGGTTTTTATTTTTTTTAGTAAACTTCTTTTAGTTCACTTCATTAGACTGATCGAAAAGTAAATTCTTTATTTGAACGGACAATAAAAGTAAAAACACTTTTTTCTTTTCTTTTTTTTTTTTTTTAAATTTTTTTAGTGAACCTAAAAAAAAAAATTTCATATTAGTTTGTACAAAATGTACTTAAAAAAAAAATTAACATAATTTTTAAAAAATCATTAATAATAAAAATAAATAAATAACATTTGTTAGTTACTCTTAGAACATCTCCAATACTCCATCAAATCTTCTATCAAATTTAAATTTGATAAAAATAAGGTCCAATCCTTTCCAAACGTGGGAAGAAAATTTTTCATCAAATCAAGGATGAACCAAATTTTTTACCAGATTTTTAACAAGCTTTTTTCCACTTAAGTTCAATGAAATTGTTAAAAGATGAATGATTAGAGTTGAGTTTTTTTTTCCACAAAATTGATGAAAATGAAATTTGAGATGGGAAAGTAATTTTTTAAAAGACTTTAGTGAAAATTTGATGAAAAGATTGAAGTAATTTCCTATTAAATCAAACTTTTTATTTAAATTTAAAATTAAATTAGATGAAAATTTTGATGAATAATTGGAAATTGTCTTAAAACGGCAGAGATGGTGAGTCTTTGCATATATAACTTTGTACCTTTTCGTTTGTCTTCTAATGGGTGGTGGAGATTAGTCGTGAGAGTCCAGAATTATCTGGTCTCTAGATCTTCACCATTGGATGTTGGTAAGTCTATTGCCTATGTAACGCCCCGACCCTTTACATGTCATCGATATTGTCTGTTTTGGGCCACGCCCGCACGGATTTGTTCTTCCCAGTGGGTCACCCATCCTAGAACTACTCCAGCTTAAGCACGCTTAACTGGGGAGTTCTAATAGGGATTTCACCACTTGGGAAAAGGCCTCGATGCTATATAAAGGTCCAGATTTTTACTTTTATAACCCAGGAACTCCCCCTCTATTCCCGATGTGGGACACCGGGGCCTTACAATCCACCCCCCCATAAGGCTGCACGTCCCCGTGCAGTAGCCTACCAGCTCGCAAGCCCGCCCACATGCACTGAGAGACGCCAGGAGCCCACACTCGGTACTCCGGAGAGTCGGCTCTGATACCATTTGTAACGCCCCGACCCTTTACACGTCATCGATATTGTCCGCTTTGGGCCACGCCCGCACGGATTTGTTCTTCCCAGTGGGTCACCCATCCTAGAACTACTCCAGTCTAAGCACGCTTAACTGGGGAGTTCTAATAGGGATTTCACCACTTGGGAAAATGCCTCAATGCTATATAAGGGTCTAGATTTTTACTTTTATAGCCCAGAAACTCCCCCTCCATTCCCGATCTGGACCCTTATATAGCATCGAGGCTTTTTCCCAAGTGGTGAAATCCCTATTAGAACTCCCCAGTTAAGCGTGCTTAGGCTGGAGTAGTTCTAGGATGGGTGACCCACTGGGAAGAACAAATCCGTGCGCGCGTGGTCCAAAGCGGACAATATCGATGACGTGTAAAGGGTCGGGGCGTTACAGCCTAAATCTCAATTAATTTGATTACTTCTGTCGTGATTTTGTTTATTTATTTTAGATAAATCAAATAGAACAGAATATATATAGTTGTAAATCAAAACTAAATTTTAGTAAATATTATGAATAAATCATAAATATTTTCATAAAATTTAGAGAAAATTAGTGAAAAATTCACTCTAACAATTGTGTAAGGTATTAGGTCAGTGAATATTTTTTTTTAAGGTTTAGAAAGGTTATTTTAGGGGAAAATTACAAACACATCCCTCGAGATTTGTTTAAAATACAAATTGCCTCGTATAGTTTTGAAAATTACATCCCGCCCCTTGAGATTTTTAATTTCATAACAAATAACCCCTTTTATTAATAAAACATCAAATTAATTAATAGTTTTTAATGATGTTAAACTTTTATTTCAACTAATAATTGAGATAGTTTTATTATTAAATAGGACAGCGGTTAAGAATTTTATTTTTTCAATTAATTCTGATAAATAAAATTTTTTGACAAGGGGATATTTGTAATTTTTCAAACCACAAGGGCTAATCTGTATTTTAAGTAAATCTCAGGGGGTGCATTTGTAATTTATCCTATTTTTTTAACTTAGCCCAACACTATTAAATTAATTAATTAATTATATATATATATATATATATATATATATTTGAAAATATATATTTTTTAGACTTATCTTTTTTGATTTTATTAAAATTTATATTTGTAGTGATGTATGATTGAATTTATTTAAGAAATCTTTTAATTTATACACAAAATCTTTCAATTTACAGTGATTCAGTATATTTACTTAATAAATATAATATATGATTGAATTTAATTATGAAATATTTTAATTTTTTTTAATATATAGCCCGATTGGTGGGCTTGGAATTTATCATTTTTTTTTTTAAGTTGAGCTTGGACAAATGTAGAAGGGCGATGTTAGGACTGGGTCAGGCTAGACTTGGACAGACACATAATCCATTATTATGCAGTGTTGGCCCGACTTGATCCTATTAAATTCTAAAATTATGTGGTGGTCTTGGACATTATTACATGGTATCTCTATTTAATATTAGTAGTTGAAATTGTAAGATTTAGGAGGTGTTTGAGAAGGTTATTTTAGTTAATTATTATTATTATTATTTTTATAGAAGAATGTATAAAAAAAATAGAAAGAATTATGTAATTGAATATTTTGTCTTATTAATTATTTTAACTTCAATCCAACTTGTCCAATGGGTCTCAATAATTTTTGTTTGAATATTATAAAATAACTTAACAAGGGACAAGTGTTTAATAGTGTGAAACATTGTTACTAAAACATCAAATAATCTTTCCAACGCGTGAGCCCCATTGTCCCGTGTTGGGTCTCATATGGGTTGTTCGTTTGGAAGGATAGGTGGGGGGGATTAGATTTCATGTTTATTTTATGGGGAGTCTATTATTTAGTTAAAAATTTGTAGGTCAAATTAGAGTTTAACCGGATTACACATTCTTCATATGTGGTATTATTATGTCTTAAGAGCATCTCCAACCATGCTCTCTAAAATGCCTGTTCAAAGTACACAAAAAACTACCTTCTTTATTTTGCCTAACTAGTTTAGCTAGTGTACACTCCAACCATACTCTTTATTTTAGCTAACCAATCAAACTAACTTAACTAATTTTAAAAAGAAAACTATAATAAACATTAATAAATAAATAAATAAATAATCTTTTTATAACATTCTGTATATATTGACGTGGCATTTGCAAATATTTATTTATTTAATATATATAATTAAATTATTTTAAAAAAAAAATATTTTCAAACAATCATATTATCTCAACAGTCATATTTTCAAATGGTAATATTCTCTCAACGGTCATATTTTCAAACGGTAATATTCTCTCAACGGTCATATTTTCAAACGGTAATATTCTCTAACGGTAATATTCTGTAACGGACATATTCCTAACGGTCATATATTTTTGTTTATAAAAAAGATTTGCTCTTTCATTTTTACCAATTTGAACTATATTTCTCAACTTCATTCATTTTTTAATTATCATGGCTCGCAATACCATGAAAATGATTCTTAACGACTTTGACGGTGATGATGAATTGCAGTTAATAACGATAGCTGCAATGGAAGAAGAGCGACTCAATAGAGAAAGATGTTCGAGAAGACGTACTGGTTCCATTGAAGGCCATGCAGTTATTTATCGCGATCGAGTTCAAGGCCATGAGAGACTTTATCGAGACTACTTCTCAGAAACAGCTATATATCCTGCCCATTTATTCAGGAGGAGATTCCGGATGAATCGATCTCTCTTTCTTCATATTCTATCTACAGTGGAAGCATACGATCCATATTTTGTCCAGAAAACAGATGCTGTTGGAATCATTGGTTTGTCTTCCCTTCAAAAAATGACAGCTGCTATGAGGATGCTCGCTTATGGAGTAGCAGCAGATTCGGTGGATGATTATGTGAGAATTGGTGAAAGCACCGCCATAGAGAGTCTAAAACACTTTGTTAAGGCGGTGGTTGCAATGTTTTCTGAGACGTACTTGAGGAGCCCTAACAACGATGATATTTCAAGATTATTAGCGATGGGAAGCAATCGCGGGTTTCCTGGTATGCTAGGGAGCATTGATTGTATGCATTGGAAGTGGAAAAATTGTCCTACTGCACGGAAAGGTATGTATTCTGGTCACATCCATGAACCAACAATTATTTTAGAGGCTGTGGCTTCTCAAGATTTATGGATATGGCATGCCTTTTTTGGGATGCCCGGATCTCATAACGACATCAATGTATTAGATCGTTCTTCTGTATTTTCACTCCTTACTCAAGGTCGTGCTCCTCCAGTCAATTACTCAATCAATGGAAATGATTATACAATGGGATACTATCTTGCCGATGGTATATATCCGCAATGGGCAACATTTGTCAAAACAATCTCATCTCCACAAGGGAATAAGCAAATATATTTTGCAAAAGCTCAAGAATCGGCAAGAAAGGATGTTGAGCGAGCATTTGGTGTGCTCCAAGCACGTTTCGCGATTGTGCGAGGACCTGCACGTTTTTGGAAAACGGAAATAATGGAAGATATTATGATGGCATGCATAATAATGCATAACATGATTGTTGAAGATGAGAGGGATGCCAATGGATTAGACTTTAATTATGATACAATTAGTGAAAGTCTTCCACCAATGTCTCATGAGCGTACACCAGAACTTTTTGAATTCATTCAAAATCATCATCGCATCAGAGATAGAGGAACTCACTCCAAACTCAAACAGGACTTGGTTGAACACTTGTGGACACTACATGGAGACTCTTTGTGAGAAATACTAGTTGGTTCTTATTGATTTATGTACTAGCTTATATGCTTTAATGAGTGTGTTTTCAAAAATATTTGTACTACTTTATGTGCTTTCAATAATATATCACTAGTGATTTGTTTTTAATCTATGATCTTTAGTGATACTTAGAATAAATTTTTTTTTATCAATAAATCCCTAATATGGAGAATATGGAGAATTCTTAATCTTTCTTTACATCTCTCATTAATTTTGAAACCAGCAAAATTCAAAGCACTGAGTGGTTTAAAGAGCAAAATATAAATAGCAGTAAATGTAAATAACACTAAATCCAAGTCAAAGCACTAAAATCCAACAAGCATTCAAACCAGCAAAATTCAAAGCACTGTCTCCATTTCAAAGCACTGTCTCCATTTCATATTTCAACCAGCAAAATTTGAAACAAACCCAACTCTAAATCCAAGTCAAAGCACTAAAATTCTGAATATCAAAAACATATGTGCCGGCAAACCCAAAAATAAAATCCAGTCAAACTTAAATTAAATAAAAACATAGCTTCAAAGCTAAAAAAAAACAATTAATTCCCTTTTTCAAGGATTTGCATCTGACGTTGGCGAATATATTGTGCTTGCAACGGAGGCATAATGCTCGTATCCATTGACATGATTCTCTCTTCCTCTCTCCTTTCCTCCAATGCAAGCCTTCGTTCCTCTCTCTTTTCCTCATTTTCAATCCTCCGTTCCTCTTGAAGATAAGATTTCTCAAATATCTCTATTTTCTTCTCATTTGTTATGTCATTCTTTACCTTTATCTCTTCTAAGAGCTTCACAAAAGGCGAGTCTGTAACATAATTGGAACAAAGTAATTTAAAATTGGAACAAATCTAATTCATAATGGACATAAACATCTTTGAAAGTAATTTAAAATTGGAACAAATTTGATTCATAATGGACATAATAGAAAGTTCAAATATCAAAAGAGGAGAACCCATAAGTGGGGTAAATGTGAAGAACAGAGTTGACTTTGAAAGTTAGGATACAACAGAATTTAATAACTCAACAGAATGAACATAACAAATAATGTTTTTAATAACATATGACTGAGTGGTTTTAGGATACAACAGAAAGTTAGGACACCATGAACATCATCCTTTGTCCTAGCAACATAATTGACTTTGAAAGTTAGGATACAACAGAATTTAATAACATATGCAACATTCACTATAGCTCTAATAATGTTTCATAAATGAACTCAATTTAATGTTTGTTCTTACCTAAGCTTTGAATTGTAGTGATGACCAGAAAATTCAGAAACCCCACCAACAGAATTCTAAATGCACATAAACAATCTATTAAATTGTTCATTAATTTATAATTCTAAATTGTTCATTAATTTATAATTCTAAATTTTACAATCTATTAAAACTAATTTCTTACCTTCTTATGCAGAAAAATGTTTAATTTTTTCAAGAAATAATTTCGCCCAGGTTTACTAATTTCTCACAATTCAACTCATGAATCACATGGGTTTACTGCTAGACATAAACTACAATAGCAAAACTCATTTCTCACAATTCAACTCATGTATCACATGAGAGCTACAACAATTGCAGAAGTAGATGACATAGCCAGAAATTGAAATGTCATTTACATGTCATTTACAGTATCCAATCTCAATAATTTGCATGTCAATTCAACTCCGGATAATTTGCAACTTAATTTAAATGTCATTTACAGTATCCAATCTCAATAATCTACTACCTCAACAAGGTTTTAAAAAAATAAATAAAAAAAGAAGACGAAGCTGGAAACAGTAGAAATTCTGATTTTTTTTTTACAGCCTTGGTAAATAGCATGAGACTGATTTATCTACAGAAGCATTTAAATATTTTCTCAAACTTGACAGATGACATAGCCAGAAATTGAAATTACGCAATTATCTCCTCATGGTCATCATTGAACTATGAGGAAACCCACAAACATTAACAAGGTCATCATGGTCATCATTGAACTATATATATAAACATCTATGAGATTTCATACATAAGAATGAAGTGATTTTGTATTTGAAATACTGATTGATGATTATTGGAGGTTTAAGGTCTGTATTAATAGGTATATATTTCTACTTGCAAGTTGTGCTGAAATTTTTTCAAGAAATAATTTCGTTCACAATTCAACTCATGCATCACATGGGTTCACAATTCAACTCATGCATCCCAAATTCTAGTCTGTCTTTTCTTCAAACACCTTGAGTGCATTTCAAAAATCTACCTCATCCACCTAACCAAACGAAGATCAAGGAAGCACAAAACAAAAAATTTGCCAAGGAAAGACAATAGAAGTGAAAAACAAAAAAATACATAAAAAAAGTCCTACAAAAGAATAAAATCAAGTTTCCATGAACAAAGACAAGTCCTAATATGATAATATTTTGAGAACCTAATATATGATCGGTCTTTTCTACCTCTGTAACTTTAACCAAACGAAGATTGAGGAAGCATAAAACAAAAAAAATTAAACAAAACAAAAAAAAAAACTAAATTTCCATGAACAAGGGCACCAATTTCAGTACACAAACCCAATTTTTGCAAATGGATTGCCCTAAAATCATGTATTCCTTTGCAGATAGATGATGGGGAAGAACAGGGAAGTGGAGAAAGAAAAAGAGAAAGAGAAAGAGAGCCATACCTGTGATCATCAATGGGCTGGAACAGAAATGGAACAAGTAGCGATGGAGGCCAACACAATGGCGGGAAGAGTGGTTTGCCTAGCAATGGATGCTGGCTACCTGTGGAGAGCCAAAACGAGAATTGGCAAAATGCCTTCTCAGATGCAGAGCACGTTGGAGCTTCAAAATCTGACTTCAGTAGGCAAAATGCCTAATTCTCCCCTTTTGGCTCTTGCGTTGGAGATGCTCTAAGAGAGGAGATGGGATACAAATAGTGAGATAACAATCCCATAGGATAAACTTATAAAAAGTCACTTTTGGCCCACCCAAATACATGTATTTTAATTTTTTTTTTCAAATGATAGGATAAAAATTCAAATTTTTTTTCAAATGGTGAGATAAAGATTCAATTTTTTTCTCTCACTATTACATACAAAAATTGTTTGATTATATCATATATTGTACTTAGTAAAATAAAATAAAATTTAAAAATCTCAACTAAAAAATAAATTAAATTTATTTTATTTTTATTGATCTTCTATTTATTTAATTTTCTAAAAGTTCTAGCCAATAAATAAAAGAGAAAATATCATTTCGCCACTCAAACTTTCATGTGTTTTTTAATTTGACTCACAGATTTCGATTAATATCAATTTTATACCTAAACTTTCAAATTTTGATCAATTTGGCTCCTGCGGTCATATTCTGTCTACAATTGGACCGAATGTGCTGACGTGAGGGGTAAATTGCTTTTTAAGATATAGTTTTGGGGGGGAGGGCAAATTGATTTTTAAGGTATAGTTTGTGTAACGCCCTCAAAATAATACAATAAAGGTAACTCATATGCAGAATAAATATGAGAAACAATATACATACATATATCAGAGTTTACTATTTAACAACCAGTTAAATGCCATGTAGGCTTACATCTTTCCAAGTCATTGCTTGGTTACACAAATTGAATCTCGCTCATTACATCTTAAGCATACACACATAAGACATAATTAAGAAGCTCATGCTTCCCGAAAGTCCATCAACGCTATTGCTTTGGAAGAAACATTTCACCTGCACCTAAAAATGATATTCCCGTATAGGGTGAGCCAATAGCCCAGTAGAGATAATTTAACACAATATATGAGATTTAGCAAAGGTATAAATACTACGTGCATAAACAATACCGATACTAAAACATTCACAAGGCCTGCATATTCATAAGCCACTAAGACGTAACCTCATTTCATTTTCCTTCAATTCATTTCCAGTTCATATATGCTACTCAATTTGTGAGTTAAATTCATTATCTTTCAACAACCAAAATGAGACTACAACTCAATGGTTTTCCAACTATGCAAAACACACATAAACACAAACACTTCAAATCTACCATTTTACGGATATTTCGTCGGAAGGAATCGACACCCATTTATATATGAAATTTCGGGCCTTTCACCTAGGACACTCTGGCCAACTTGCTTTAAATGGGGTCCATTCCTTTTCTTCTCCCAAACAAATATACATATGCAATGTATTTATAAATATAATCACATACGGAGTACATCCCCTTTCTCATCCCAATAAACATACATATACAATGTATTTATAACATAGTCACATTCGATGACACCAACAATGCATTAGCATTAAGTTGCCTAATCCTCATGTAATTTTTACAACAATTATAGCTATCATCCACCAATAGCCCAATGTAATTATTTCAAAAGGGATGTTCAATATCAAAATAGATAGTTTATTCAAAACTTCCATAGGTGAGATATTACATATCCAATATCACCATTTATAACCACATCTTTCCAATTTCACATTTTCAATGTTAATCCCAATAATTTATGCAAAATAATAATTTAATCAAAATTAGGGCAAAATCTCTCTTTTTCTAAATATCAACCCAAACACCAAAATCAACTATTTTAGCACAACATGATCTTATGTTTAAGCCTTATACTCATTTACCTCATATTTAACAAATACCCCTCCTTTCATTTCACACCAAAATCCTAGATTTGTCCAAACCACAACAAAATCTCATCATCTATACACAATGGCGAATAACTAAGCTAAAAACCATATTAAAGTGTAGAAATTCCCTACCTCAAGTGTAGAAGACGAACAAGCAAGATCGAAACTCCAAAGATGACGAAACCAACTCTTACTTGGATCAACACGAAGCTCTTGAAGCCCTCTACCTTATTCTCAAAGACACTAGGGTCAAGAACTCAATGGATTTAGATAAAACCTTAGAGAGAAGATGGCTTCTAGAGAGAGAAGTTGCAGATTTAGGATTTGTGAGTGAAAAAGGAGATAAAAAATGAAGCAAAACGGCACTGCTATGAACTGATGTACACCAGGCTCACTCGAGCGAAGGAGTTCTCGCTCGAGCGACGAGACACAAAAAGGTCGCCTCACTTGAGCGCAAGAAGCGTCGCTCAAGGGTAGAATGCAAAGCTTCAGGTCTGCCACCCAACGTAGACGCACGCTCGAGCGCAAGAATCCTCGCTTGAGCGAATAAATATTTTCACAAGGCTCACTCGAGCGCAAGAAGTCTCCCTCGAGCGAAGAGGCAAAAATCTGGACAACAACCATTTGTACCAAAAGACAACCAACCTGTTCCAAACTCACCCAACAAGTCCCAAAACTCAAATTCAAAGAATTAAAGGGAGGAAACAAGACATAGTCAACAATATACAGTCACAGAACCCGAGTTCGGAACACAATAAAGGTCGAAGTAAAACCAGGGTTGCTATAACCTCCCCACCTTAGGAAATTTCGTCCCCGAAATTACAAATCAGGCTCTAAAACATAATTGAACTATTCACCACCATGTTATTCCCAGAAGTTCAACACCATGACCCATTCTCCGGTCATCTATTCACATCGACTCGAATCACAAGCCCCAAATTAAAATGAAAATTTTAATTTTCCCAAAACATTTACAATGTCTAACCAAAGTCCAAATTTTCAAAAATCGTACATAGCATGTACAATGCTTCAAAAAATGATACAACATCATCAATATTCCAAATTCTCAAAACATAAGCAATGTTTATATTGAATCCATGTTCTTCCCAAACAACCATAACATATACAATGTTTTCATAAGTTAAAACATATACAATGCTTAGACTTTTCATTAATACAATAAATTCTCAATACATGCTCATACATCAACAAACAAATCCGGATATTTCTCTCGGACTTCTAATTCACGTTTCCAAGTTGCTTCCTCAACTCTGTGATGTTTCCACAATACTTTTACCAAGGGAATTGTCTTGCCTCGCAAAACTTGATCTCTATCCAAGACTTCCACCGGTTTCTCCTCATACGAGGCATCCTCATCTACCTCTAAGTCGGTTCAATCTAACACGTGCGATGGATCCAGCTCATATTTCCGAAGCATACAAATATGAAACACGTCATGAACCTCGGAAATTTGTGGCGGTAATGCCAAACGGTAAGCAACCTCTCCAATCCGTTCAAGGATCTCAAAAGGGCCAATAAACTGAGGGGACAACTTCCTACTCTTCCCAAACCTCATCAAACCCCGTCTAGGTGATATTTTCAAAAAGACATGATTTCCCATCTCAAAAGACAAAGGTCTCCTCCTACGGTCGGCATAACATTTTTGGCGACTCTGAGCCGTAGCTAGCCTCTTACGAATAAGTGTCACTTTTTTCGTCATTTCTCAAACCAACTATGGACCTAACAAAGGTGCATAACCCTCATCGGCCCAATACACTGGAGATCTACACGGTCGACCATATAAGGCCTCAAATAGTGCCATGCCAATACTCAACTGGAAACTATTATTGTAGGCAAACTCCACTAAGGGTAGGTGTCTCTCTTACGACCCCTTAAAATCAAGGACACAGCCTCTAAGCATATCCTCAAGGATCTGAATGGTACGCTCGGACTGCCCGTCAGTCTGAGGATGGTAAGCCGTGCTAAAAGTCAACCTAGTGCCCAAGGCACTCTACAAACTCTGCCACAATTGAGCAGTGAAACGCGGATCTCTATCCGAAACAATCGTCACAGGGACGCCGTGCAACCTCACTATGTCCCTAATATACAAGTCGGCAAGATAATCTACCGAGTCACTTACGTGCATAGGAATAAAATGCGCTGATTTAGTCAACCGGTCAACAATCACCCAGATGGCATCACTATCCCGTTGAGTCCTCGAAAGACCCACAACAAAATCCATCGTGATACGTTCCCACTTCCACTCAACTATAGGCAAGGGTTGTAACAAACCCGCTAGCCTCTGATGTTCAACCTTCACTTGTTGACAAGTAAGACATTTTGATACAAACACAACCATATCCTTTTTCATACCTCTCTACTAAAACTGGCGACTAAGATCATGATACATCTTTGTGCCTCCTAGATGTACCGCAAGGCGCGAATAGTGAAACTCTCGGAGTACTTCTTCTCGGCAAGACTCCGGTACAAACAAGTGATCACGGTATCTCATACTCAGGTCGGGATACACAGTCAAACCTCTTTTCTACCTTCCCATTGGAAATCTTCTCTCGAAACGATTTCACTTCAGGGTTATCCTTTTGCGCTTCCAACACTCGATTCACAAGTGTAGGTTATGCAACTACTGAAAACAAAGCTGTAGATTCAACAAACTCGCCCAGATGCAAGTCCAAATTATTAAGAGTATCCAACATTTCCCATTCTCGGATGGCGATAGAAGTTACACTACTAACTGGCTTTCTACTCAAAGTATCGGCCATAACATTGGCCTTCCCGGGATGATAATGCAATTCAAAATCATAATCCTTTATGAATTCCATCCACCTCCTCTGTCTCAAATTTAAGTCTTTCTGTGTAAACAAATATTTCAGACTCTTGTGATCTGAGAACACTTCAAATTTCTCACCATACAAATAATGCTTCTAAATCTTCAAGGGAAATATCACTGCTGCTAACTCTAGGTCATGGGTGGGATAATTTCTCTCATGTGTTTTCAACTGCCGTGAGCCATAGGCTACCACTTTATCCTCTTGCATCAATACACAACCTAGACCTTCTCGTGAAGCATCACAACAAACTGAATAACCCAAACCCCTCTCCGGTATAATCAATACTAGAGCAGTGGTGAGTCTAACCTTAAGCTCTTGGAACGACTCCTCACAAGTCTCACTCCACACGAATTTGATTTCTTTTCTCGTCAGCTTAGTCAAATGTGAAGCTAGTCTAGAGAAATCTTTCATAAACTGATGGTAATATCCGGCCTGTCACGACCCCAAACCGCCCCTAGTAGAATGGTGCCGTGATGGCCAGTAATCCGAGATTACCGAAGGCCAACTTACGAGGATCACACACAATCAGAGTATAATATATGGGGCTTACAAGTGCGGAAGCAATATATTGAATCTAATTAGTCCATAAGAGCTGTGCATAAATCAAATGAAATGAGATACATAATATGATTGTACAATCGGTTGATTAATAAAACAAAATACATGTTACATCTTGATCAAAAGGCTTCTCAAGCCGACGTGTGCAAAATACAAGTATAACAGGTCGAGAAGCATAATCTTCAAGATTGCCGACATGAATACAAGTCAAGCCGACATAACATGAATCCAAAACAAGCTTGTAAAACACATCTAGGCATCGCCGCCGTCCTGCTCATCACCTACATATATATAGAGAGGGTGAGCTTGGATACTCAGTAAATGGTACGAGTAATAAAGGTTTGCATGAATAATAGCCGAGGTCATTTCAAAACAATACATATCAACTTTACAAATCAAGGGATGAACCACGTTCATCTAACGATTCTTCAAAGCTTCAAGGGATGCTTACTAACATCAACATATAACGAATTGATGACATTCCGGACAAACAAACCCACGCGGTAAACCGTCAGTGGCAAAACAAGACAAAACAAGGGAATAATCGACTCGGAATCGATTAGACAAACCCACCCGCACAAGGCAGTCGGTGGCAAGGGAGATATCTCAAACAAGGGTGCTACAAAAGTTTAGAGTCCTCTAGCACAAAAGGACCTATGTTACAAAGGCTTAAAGTCCTCTAACACGAAAAGGACTTGTACTGCGAAAGTTTAGAGTCTTCCAGCACAAGGGACTTTCCAAGAATGTCATCCAAACAAAGCTAATAATTGATACACAAAATAGGGATAGTCATTCATGCTTGATCAAATACTTTTCAAAACAAAGCAAAGCTTTATCAAAACTTTATAACATAGCTTTATTAAAAATACCACTCACATGGTTTTTCGAACGTCGGGGTCAAGGCAAAAGTCCAAGTCCTACAAACACATGGCAAAGTCTATTGGATGCACTTTCAAATAAGCTACACATGCAAACGGATGATCTCGGCATTCTTCAAAACTAAGTTAATCAAAACAAAATACTGTTTCTCATCTCGGGAAAACATGTTGGGCACCAACCAGGTCTTGGCCGAGGTCCCACATCTTCTTGCCGAGGTGTGGTCCCGACGGCCACATTCAAAAGCGAAGTCGGGAAAATCTGGGTTTCCCTTTGAAGAACATGAAGAACATGAAGATGAGGAAGATGAAGAACATGCATGCTTAAATCATAACTTGTTATTACAAAATCTGAGATTTCATATTATGAGTTCGAAATCATGGACTTGGGTACCCATACTTGAAGATCTTGTGAAAACAAACATAAAAACATGGTTTTCGATGCAAACTTTCGGATCAAAACAAGACTTTTCTTCAAGAACACATGAACACTATCTTTTCTTATTAAAACCAACTTTAAATCAATGCATGGCATGCAGAACAGATTCGATCGTGCAATGTAGCTAGATGATCAATAAGAACAATGAGAGTAGATTAAGATTCTAATCTCAAAACTCGAATCTAACGGTTCAAACTCCAACGATCAAGCTTGGAAGTCTACTCTCTCACTCAAAGCCTCACCTTCTTCTTCCTAGAGTCTCTCTCTCTCCAAAAGACAAGATTTGATACAAAATGATATGTTTTTCTCGACAGTCACTGACTTAACCCTTTGCTGGGACACGTGGCATCGGCTGATAGGCTCTACTCAAAAAGGTGACTGACTGACAAGACAAGACCATGACAAAGTGTGTTCAACAAGCTGGACGGCAAGAGCACTCCGGCAAGTGATGATCTCGGCTAAGGACAAAGCTTCGGCAAGTGGGGTAACAACGACATCGGCTTGGAAGGACAACACTTGACTAAGCTGTGCCACACCTTGGCCTAGATGTGCCACACCTCGGTCTAGGTCATACCAATCCAGGAACAAAATCACTTAGGTGCAGGGACAACATCTCGGCGTAGATAATACACATCTCAGCCTTGGTGCTGCACACTTCGGCCTAGATAGTGACATCTCGGCCAATATGCTAGGGCGAAGATGGAGGTCAACCAAAGTGATTCCAAGATAATTCTAAGTGTAAAAAAAAAAAAAAAAGGTTCAAAGGTGTCTAGACTGAGGATGACCTCGGCAACACACCAGGCAAGAACAAAGTACGCAAGCAACACTCAAACAAAACAAGACAAGATTTGCAAATGCAACACAATAAAACAAGATCATACATAAATGTATGCAAGTATGACTAAGTTGAAGCGAGGGTTGCTACATGGCCAACCCCAAGAAACTACGAATCTCAAAAGCATTCTTAGGTTGTGCCTAATCTTGCACTGCCTCTACCTTGGATGAATCTATAGTCACCTCTTCCTTTGACACTACATGCCCTAGGAATTTAACCTCTTCCAGCCAAAAGTCACATTTCCTAAACTTAGCATACAGCTTATGGGCTCTAAGTAACTCAAGTAGTACTCGTAAATGTCCCTCATGTTCCTCCTCAGAAGGTAAATAAATTAGAATGTTGTTCACAAAGACAACCACAAAATGATTTAAGAATTCATGGAAGATCCGATTCATTAAATCCATAAACACAACTAGAGCATTAGTTAACTCAAAAGGCATTACAAGAAACTCATAATGGCCATACCGCGTACGGAATGCCGTCTTCGGGATATCTTCCTCCCTTACCCTCAACTGATGATAACCCGATCTTAGGTCTATCTTAGAGAAACAACAAGACCCCTTTCAACTGATTAAACAGATTATCTATAAGAGGCATTGGGTACTTATTCTTAATAGTAACCTGGTTCAACTTCCTGTAATCAATACAAATCCGTAATGCTTCATCTTTCTTTCTAGCAAAGAGAGTCGGCGCTCCCCAAGGTGAAGTACAAGGGCGAATAAAACCTTTATCTAACAATTCTTAGAGTTGAATCTTCAACTCACTCAATTCAGCAGGTGCAAATCTATATGGAGCCATAGAAACCGGTGCCGTGCTAGGCACTAAATCAATAGAGAACTCGATCTGAATATTTACAAACTACTGTATCAATGAACACATTAGCAACTAAACCCAAAACCGATGCTAGGCACTAAACCCAAAACTGATGCAAACGCATACGAAATAAAAGAATGGGATGCACCCGTATCAATGAACACATTAGCAACTGAATTGTAAAATAAAAAGGTACCTCTCACTACAGAAAGATCAGGTACAAGATCTGGCCCTACAACTGTATACATACGTCTAGTAGGCCTCTGCTCAACCTACTCACCCCTCGGAGCATAAGCCTGATGCACAGACTGAGCAGAAGAGACTTCCTGATTGGCCCTCGAGGCCTGTGCTGACTGTGTCGGCTGGTAACTCTGTGTTTGTCTCGAACAAGACGCACCGGGTGTACCACCCAACTGTGGGCAAAACCTCTTCAGGTGCCCCGCCTGCCCGCACTAATAACAAGTGAGCAGCTGGCCTCTTCCCTGACTCTGGCTCTGAAAACGAGTCGAAGATGATGCTGCCCGCTGTCCTCCTCCTCTCTGAGGACAAGCTGGAGACTTGTGGCTCAACTGACCACACTTAAAGCAAGTAAAATCTCCCTGCCCACCTCTCCCAGAACCTGTACTCGGTATTGGAAAAGTGAACCTCGACTGAGTTCCCTGGAACTGCTGAGGGTAGGAACCCCTCTGCCTCTTACTGTCTCCCTGACTATCCTGACTCCTCTTGGAGCCCCTCATCATTTCATCTTCTGCCTGCATAATAGTATCAAGGTGGGCTGTAGATTGCACAAGGCGTCCATAATCTTTAGTCATGGAACCGACAACTTTATACATTAGCCCGGTTCTTAACCTCTTTTCAAACTCCAAACAACGACGCTCCTCAGTCACCACCAACTCAGGTGCAAACCTTGACAGACTAGTAAAGGTTGCCTCAAACTTAGCCACTGGCGTGTTCAACTACAACAATTTAGAGAATTAATCTCTTAACTTCTCCCTAACCGTGGGAGGTAGAAATTTGTCCTGGAAAGCCTTAACAAAAGCCTCCTAAGTTCCTCCAATGCGCCCACGTGTATACTTCCACCATTGACCCGCATCTCCCTTCAACTGGAAAGACGCCAAGGTCACTTTCAACTGATCATCCTCGATGCCAAGCATCTCGAATGTCTTCATTAACTGTTCTAGCCACTCATCGGCCTTCAATGGCTCCTTAGGATCACCCAAAAACTCATTCGAATTCGATCGGAAAAACTCCATTTTTAAGAAAGATGGCCCTGCTTCAGCTACTTAGGCCTAGACTTGATTCTCAGCTCGGAGAATGTCCATAGGCTCCCTAAATGCTCTAGCTATTGCGGGCTAAGGCACCTATGGCCTGCTGATTAAACGGTTCGGCCACATTGGCTTGACCAACTCCTTCTTCCAGTGCCGGAATATCATCCGGTAAAGACACCTCATGCCTCTTAGGCCTACCACGCCTATTACTACCACGTCCACGTCCTGACATCCTAATAAAGGTAACAACAAGATTAGGACATTTATAAACGTAGAAAATTTAACTCACTTGTGGCCTAATACATTGGACAACAATAAATCACTCTGTATAAACATGTAATCACATAAACACATACAAATTTGCTTCCTAGATAATGACCGTCCCACGGCGTTGCTAGAGTTCCAATTAGAAATAGCAGTGATTAAGTGCTCTTCTAATAGGACTTCCACAAACCCGTAGACTCAATCAACATCTCAGGAACTAAATTCCATACCGACATAATCATGTAAACATGTTATTATATAAGCTTACAAGTTATGTTAACGTCTTAATCAAGCGAGACAAACCTATTGTGGTACTAACCACTTCCCATGTACCCAAAGTATTCAAACCCGGTATGCTCTGATACCAAGTTGTAACGCCCTCAAAATAATACAATAAAGGTAACTCATATGCGGAATAAATATGAGAAACAACATACTTACATAAATTAGAGTTCACTGTTTAACAACCAGTTAAATGCCATGTAGGTTTACATCTTTCCAAGTCATTGCTTGGTTACACAAATTGAGTCTCGCTCATTACATCTTAAGTCCTTGGCTTTACAAATAACAAACATGCACACATAAGGCATAATTAAGAAGCTCATGCTTCCCGAAAGTCCATCCACGCTATTGCCTTGGAGGAAACATTTCACCTGCACCTAAAAATGATATTCCCCATATAGGTTAAGCCAACAGCCTAGTAGAGATAATTTAACACAATATATGAGGTTTAGCAAAGGTATAAATACTACGTGCATAAACAATACCGATACTAAAACATCCACAAGGCCTGCATATTCATATGCCACTAAGACCTAACCTCATTCCATTTTCCTTCAATTCATTTTTAGTTCATATATGCTACTCAATTTATGAGTTAAATTCATTATCTTTCAATAACCAAAATGAGACTATAACTAAATGGTTTTCCAACTATGCAAAACACACATAAACACTTCAAATTTTCCATTTTACGGATATTTCGTCCGAAGGAATCGGCACCCATTTATATATGAAATTTCGGGCCTTTCACCTAGGACACTCTGGCCAACTTGCTTTAAATGGGGTCCATTCCCTTTCTCCTCCTAAACAAATATACATATGTAATATATTTATAAACATAATCACATATGAAGTACATCCCCTTTCTCCTCCCAATAAACATAGTCATATTCAATGACACCAACAATGAATTAGTATTAAGGCCAAGTTTGGCATCCTCCAAAAAATCCAAAAAGTCAAAAAGTCACTATCTTTTTTAAGTCACATCATCTTATTTAAGTCACATCACCTCTCTAACACATCACTTCAAACCCAACCCAAATTCAACCCATATTTCATAAAAAGTCACAAAATACACTTATTTAGTCTTCCCAAACTTTGCCTAAATTGCTTAATCCTCATGTAATTTCTACAACAATCATAGCTATCCTTCACCAATTGCCCAATGTAATTATTTCAAAAGGGATGTTCAATATCAAAATAGATAATTTATTCAAAACTTCCATAGGTGAGATATTACATATCCAATATCACCATATATAACCACATCCTTCCAATTTCACATTTTCAATTGAATCCCAATTATTTATGCAAAATAATAATTTAATCAAAATTAGGACAAAATCTCTCTCTTTTTAAATATCAACCCAAACACCAAAATCAACTATTTTGGCACAACATGATCTTATATTTAAGCCTCATACTCATTTACCTCATATTCATCAAATACCCCTCCTTTCATTTCACACCCAAATCCTAGATTTGTCCAAACCACAACCACATCTCATCATCTATACACAATAGCGAATAACTAAGCTAAAAACCATATTAGAGTGTAGAAATTCCCTACCTCAAGTGTAGAAGACGAACAAGCAAGATCGAAACTCCAAAGATGACGAAACCAACTTACTTGGATCAACACGAAACTCTTGAAGCCCTCTACCTTATTCTCAAAGACACTAGGGTCAAGAACTCAATGGATTTAGATGAATCCTTAGAGAGAGGTGGCTTTTAGAGAGAGAAGCTGCAAATTTAGGGTTTGTGAGTGATAAAGGAGATAAAAAATGAAGCAAAATGGTGCTGCTATGAACTGATGTACACTAGGCTCGCTCAAGTGAAAGAGTTCTCGCTTGAGCGACCAGACACAAAAAGGTCGCCTCGCTCGAGCGCAAGAAGCATCGCTCGAGCGTAGAATGCAAAGCTTTAGGTTTGCCACCCAACGCAGACGTACGCTCGAGTGCAAGAATCCTCGCTCGACCGAAGAAACATTTTCACAGGGCTCGCTCGAGCGCAAGAAGCCTCGTTGGAGCGAAGAGGCAAAAATCTAGGCAACAACCATTTGTACCAAAAGACAACCAACCTGTTCCAAACTCGCCTCATAAGACCCAAAACTCAAATTCAAAGAATTAAAGAGAGGAAACAAGACATAATCAACAACATACAATTACGGAACCCGAGTCCAGAACATAATAAAGGTCGGAGTAAAATCGGGATCGCTATAGTTTGAGAGGTAAAATGAAACTTTTAATGAACTTTGGTGCTACGTCAGCACATTCCGTCCAATTGTAAACCGAATGTGACGGCAAGAGTCAAATTGATCAAAATTTCAAAAATTTAGGTGTACAATTGATATTAATCGAAGTTAGGAGTCAAATTGAAAAACGAGTGAAAATTTGGGGACAAAATGATATTTCCTCTAAATAAAATAAATTATAATTCAGATTTAGTATTGCTATTATTTAGTAAACAATATAAAATGACAAAATAGCCTTTTGAGCATTTCTCTTTCTTTATGATATCACAAACAAAAATAAGATTCAATAGATTAATCATTTCTTAATATCTAATTTCATAACT
Source organism: Camellia sinensis (assembly GCF_055761805.1). Classification (NCBI taxonomy): domain Eukaryota; kingdom Viridiplantae; phylum Streptophyta; class Magnoliopsida; order Ericales; family Theaceae; genus Camellia; species Camellia sinensis. The sequence goes on along the minus strand of NC_138975.1, from coordinate 117,793,393 downwards.
AAATAAACATATAATATATCACCTTTCTAATCAAATAATTTAAAAATTATATATCGCAAGTTGAACAATCCGATAAATTATAATTTCCCTCTATTTTATCCGTCCAAATGATAGGTCATATATATCGTCCCGCGTTGGTTTAGGTTCATATATTCTACGCAATAAATAACGCGAGAACCCCATTCCCGGTCACCCTTTCTTTTTTTTTTTCTGAACAGGTCCCGGTCACCCTTTGGTATGTGGTTGTTATTATAGCAAAGGTGCCGTGTTTTGGACTTGCGACCCCATTGTGATTGTCTCGACTAACCACATTAAAATCTTGTTTTAAGAGGCTGAATCAGTTTAACATTTGATTGAACTTAAAGTCATTATTTAAATTTGACCATGACACTATAAATTATTTTTAATTTATATTTAATATATTTTTAAATGTTCCCAATATTAAAAACTATTCTAATACACTACTATTTTAAATAAATAAAATAAACTAAATTTCTATATAAAACAATTTAATTGAGATAGTCCATAAGCCTACATATTTTTTTACCTTGTGGTTTATCAAAAATGTATCAGACCATTCTAATGGTCAAAACATAAACGTCAATATTTATAGTTTTTGATAATTTGAGTCAAAATGACTACATGACTTATAATAAGCAGAATCTATACTTCAAATAAAAAAATATTTGTATACTATGTGAATATAGATTTGTTTTTTATTTGTTAATAATTTATAAATCTTTGATAGTTACTAATAAATAATTTAAAAAATTAACATGATGCATTCTCAATTTGTGTGGTATAACCTTATTGATAAAAATATTTTTATTTCAAAATTTACACATAGGCAAAAAAGAAGTGTAGGAGTGTGCAAAAAAGGAAAAAATCATAACATCATTAAAATTTTATTTAAAAATTTTCGAATTAGATTTGGCTTAATTATTTTGAACGTTAACCAATGGTGTTTATATTCTAATTAAAAAAATTTAAAATTAGTTAGGAATTCCACAAGGCTCATCTACATATTTTAAAATTTTGAATTAGATATGATTTAGATTACGTAATATATGGATAAATTTAAATTAACAAATGTTGAAATGCGTTAACAGTATATAGAAATAATAGACAGCTTTGTCTTCTTGTTTTGATTTCTTTCGGATTGTTAAGGTTCCAGGATAGATTTTTTTGAATAGGATAACTTTTTGTTTTTATTTGTATCTATAAGATGTATTCTATAAATTGGTATTTAAGTCAACGAATAAATGTATGTAAATTCTCATCATCTCATTGGCCCTGTTTGGTCTAACTATGGGAATGTGATTATAAATTATGATTTAACATATTATAGATTATAGCTTTAAATATAAGTTGTTAGCATGTTTGGTGCAACTATGAGATTATAAATTTAATCATCAAAGTAGTATTTGGTTGAATAAGCTGTAAAATAATTTTTTGTTATGTAATGTCCTTTTTGCCTTTATAAGATATAAAATTTGTAATTTTATTTACAATACTTTTTTTTTTCTTTTTCTTCATTTTATTTTCTTTTTCTCCTTATTTTCTTTTCTCTTTTGTCTTTTTTTTTCTTCTCTTCTTTTCTTTTCTTTCTTTTTTAATTTTGTTTAATTTATTAATTCATTATATTTAATATCAATTAATTTTAAAAAAATTGAGATTCTTTTTTATTAATTTTTTTTTCGTTAGAATACCAATTAATAATATAAAAATTGTTAATTTTTTTAATTTATTAATTTATTACAAAATATACCAATTTTATTAATTTATTATTTTTTTTAAAACAAACCCTAGCTACATCTGTCGGTGGCTAGGGTTTCACATCGCAAATCGCGATTGCGACGGCAGCAAACCACAAGGTATCTCGCAAATCGAGGGATAGGGATGGGATGAGGATCGCTTTTGTTTGAGATCGCAGATGCGGTGGTGAGCTCTGGTTTGTCATCGTCACGCTATCTCGCAACGCCAACGAGAGCACGGAAGGTTGATCGTCACGCTGTCGATGGCGGTGGTTAGGGTTAGGGTTGTCGATCACGACGCTAGGGCTTTGCCTCTCTGGTTCGTGAGAGAAAAAGATAGAGATAGAGAGAGAACAACTAGAGATCCTACCTGGAAATCGCAGACATGGTACCGTTTGAGGCCTTGTATGGCCAACCTTGTAGGGCCAACCTTGTAGGTCTCCTATTTGTTGGGCCGAGGTAGGTAATGCACCTTTGTCGGGCCCGGAGTTGGTGAGAGAAATTATGGAGAAGATTGAGCTTATCCGTAGGAGGCTTGTTACAGCCTAGAGTCGTCAGAAGTGTTATGCCGACCGTAGGAGGAGGCCTTTGGTATTTGAAGTGGGTGATCATGTTTTCTTGAAAATATCACCTAGGCGGGGTTTAATGAGGTTTGGTAAGAGAGGGAAGTTGTCCCTCGATTTATTGGCCCTTTTGAGATCCTTGAGAGGATTGGCGAGGTTGCCTATCGTTTAGCTTTGCCGCCACAGTTGTCCGGAGTTCATGATGTGTTTCATGTTAGTATGCTTCGGACGTACGAGCCGGATCCATCGCATATATTGGATTGGACCGACTTAGAGGTTGATGAGGATGCCTCGTTTGAGGAGAGACCAGTACGGGTCTTGGATAGGCGAGATCAAGTTTTGCGAGGCAAGACTATTCCTTTGGTAAAAGTTTTGTAGAAACATCACGGGGTGGAAGAAGCCACTTGGAAACGTGAGTTGGAGGTCCGAGAGAAATATCCAGATCTATTTGTGGATGTTTGAGTATTTGTTGTATATTTTTGGTATTGTTAAACTTTAAGAGCATTAAATATGTCTTAAGTTGTTAAACATTGTATATGTTTCGATTTATGGAAGTATTGTAGAACTTGCCTTGAAATGAAAGTTTATTATAACATTGTATATGTTGAATATGTTGTAGAAATGGAAATATATCATGAACAGGGAATATGATATGGAATTGTGAATCATGTATTGTGGAAAATTGTTGGATTTGAAGGAAATGCATGTTGATAATGCATGTTGGAATATATATTGTAATATGCCTCTTGAATAAGAGATGGAATTACCGGTAATGGGTCAAGTTATGGAATTTTAAATTGCAAAGTTATTTATAATTGAGAAAAAAGATTTATCATTGAAAACTTGTACTTAATTTCGGGGACGAAATTCTTTAAGGGGGGGAGGTTATAGCGATCCCGGTCTTTCCCCATTTGGTTGTTGTATCCGGAATTAGGTTCCGTGGAGCTTGTTGTTGTTTATACTTTGATGTCATCCTTTAATTCCTTATGTTTGAGTTATAGGATGTGCTGGGCAGGTTTGTTACAGGTTTGGTGTGATTGGGAGTAAATGATTGCTACCTAGTATTTGATGTCTTCGCTCGACCGAGGACTTTGTCGCTCGAGCGAGATCTGTGTTTTAGGTCCTTCGCTTGAGCCAGGGTTCTTTCACTTGAGCGAGAGTTGAGTTTTGTATCTGGTGGCTCGAGCGAGAAGTACTTCGCTCGAGCTTGCGTCTGCGTTTGGTTCTGGACCTGAGAGCTGTGTTTCTTGGCTTGAGTGAGCTTTCCTTCGCTCGAGCGAGCGAGGTGTATGTTTTGGGTTTCGTCGCTCGAGCGAGCATTCTGTCGCTCGAGCGTGCTTCTAGGTTGCAGACCTGAAGCTTCGAATTTTTGGCTTGAGCGAGGCTTTCTACGTTCTAGCGAGTGTTCTTTGTGTCTGGTCGCTCGAGCGACCAATCCTTCGCTCGAGCGAGCCTGTGTTATATCAGTAGGCAGCAGCGGGGAACACTTCACTTTTTCATCTCTTTTGATTTCAAAACCCTAGAATTCGGCTCTCTCTCTCTCTACACTTATCTTCTCTCTAGGGATTGATCTACTTCCAGTGAGTTCCTACCCTAATCTCTTTGTAAGAAAGGTAGAGGGTTGTGTAGGCTACATTTTAATCTGAAAAATCTTAGATTTGGAGCACTTTGGGTTTTGGTCATCTTCTCCATTTAAGCTCTTCATTTCAAGGTAGGGATAACCTACTCCATCCTATGAGTTTTGTCATAAATTTTGGGCATTTTGATATGTTGGGGTTGTTGGGTAATTTTTAGAAAGTTAAGGTTTGTCTTGTAATTTCTAAAAGAGGGGTTTTCCATGTTTGAGTCATATTTGTGTTATAGACTTGAAATGGAGGTTGTTTATGGATTATGTGTGAAAAATGAGCCTTAGGGCTATTATTGGAAAAAAAGGGGGAAAATGCCCTAATTGTAATAAATAATTAATTTGGGAAAATGTGAAATTGAGTTGAGAATAATGAAATTAGGAAATTATGGGATTAAATGGTGTAGTTGGATGAATTTTTCACTCGCCTACGAAAATGTTGATATTATATCTGTTGTTGGATTTATGTTCTGTTTAGAAATATATGCTTTGGGCTATCGGTGGAGGATAGTCTTGATTGTTGTAGACACTGCATGTTGATTAGGGAAAACCGAAACTAATCACATTGAATATGTCATCGATTATGACAGTTGGAATAATACATCGAATATGTGTATTGATTAATCCTTGTATATGATAATTGTTTATATACTTGGAATATGTGTACTGTGTGGGAGGAGATAGAGGATGTACTCCACGGTTTGAGGGAAGATAGGGGATGGACTCTCAAACCTGTTTGGGAAGAGATAGGGGATGGACTCCATTGATACAGCAAATATGTGTATCAGATTGAAGCATTAATACAACAAATATGTGTATTGAATTGAAGTATTGATACAGTAAATATATGTATCTGTTGTGAAATATGAAAGTGTTAGTATATGAGTTATAGTCTCATTGAATTGTTTGGCCAGGTTCTGAGCCATGTATATGAAATGATTTGGATAAGTAAGGGAAAATGAAATGTAACATGGACACAAGTGTCATGGAACTGTGTTGTGATATAGCTGGTTTATAAGCGTTAACTATCTATCAAATGCTATTGTTTTAGTCATTGCTTATATTTGGTTTAGTATATCTCTACTGGGCTGTGGCTCACCCTATATGGGACATCATTTTCAGGTCCAGGTGATATGCCACCTCCAAGGACATAGCTTGGAAGGTTTTGGGAGTTGAAGACTCTTTTTGTTGTTTTGTTATCTTTTGTTGCATTATATGTAAATTCAGGCCAAGGGCTTAACATGATATGAGTTAGTACTCTCTTCTGTGTAACCAAGTGTTGGCTTGGAAAGTTGTAAGCTGTTGGGCATTTACTTTTGTTGTCAATATGTAATAAATTTATAAGGACTACTCTGATGAATAGAAAAGCATTTATTTCTCTTATATCAATGCATGTCAAGAATGTGGGGTTTTATGCATTTTTTTGAGGGTGTTACATTCTGTAAGGACTAATTAATCCTTGCTGGCACGCTTAAATTTACATTATTACCCTTCGAAAGCCAAAAAAACCAACATATATTTTTGGCATGCCTAGTGGGACTAAAAAAAAAATGGCTAAACGTAGGAGACAAGGAGAAAATGAACGTTTAGAAGAATGTGTGGAAGGAGAGGTAGAAGTGTCTAATCTAGAGGATAATGTAATAACACCTCCTATGGAAGCAGCTATCTCATCAGAGACTATGGTCGAACAGACCAGCACTTCAGAACATTTACTACATGCTCAAAATATTGGACAAGGCCATAGAATTGGACCATCCACTATTCCATCTACCCAGCCAATGAATATGTGGGGAGGCTTGGTAGATGCCATGGGACAACTGTTAATGTATACAACAGAAAGATGCGTAACATCCTTCATAGATCAAGTGAATTCCCCTCAACCAACTGTCACAAGGAAAATACAAATGTTCTTCAGTAAAGATTGGCTAGAGATAAACAGCCTATGCAAATTAATGGGCACACTAATGGTTAGACTAGTAATCAAAATTATGAAAGACCATCACATGTACCTCAATTATGGTATGAGCCTCATTCGAGGCCTTTGGTAAATTAAAATATACCATTACCTAACAACGAAGCCATACAACTTGGTAGGTCTGGGCCAACACAAGAAAATGGCATGAGAATGTTTTCAAATCCCATGTTTGAAAATATTCCTAGCACAATGGGGTTCACTAACCCTCAGTTTGAATTTACACCTGGGGGGTTGGAAGGGTTTACTACGGCTGGGAGAGAAACAACACCTGTTCCTCCTCCTGTAGCACCTTTCACAAGATAGGCATAGAGGGTTCAACCATACCCTTAACAGTAACGGGTACAACAAGGACAACCAGTCTTGAATGTACCCATGTATGGACCAAGAGGCCCTCAAGCACATGGAGTTCCTCTAAATCTTGTGTTTGTTCCTCCAGTGGTGGTTTAACTAGCACAAAATATGGTTTCAAGGGACCAAATTGCTGATATAGTTCGAGAAATGTGTGGACTTATGGCTCGGGGGGTCCAAACGCCAGTGTACTGAAAACCTTACCCAAAGTGGGTAGATAGGGTACAGGAATACCCAAGGGGGTTTAGAATACCAGATTTTGCCCTCTTCTATGAAAATGGAAACTAGTCAACGGTGGAATACATTGCCAGGTTTACAAGCCAGTGTGGTGAGTTCACCAATAATGACTATATGAAACTTAGACTTTTTCCAAACTCTTTAACTGGAGTAGTCTTCGTATGGTATTTTTCCAAATAGAACCTGAGGTTTCCATGGCAGACTTGGTAAGATTAAGTCAAATGCTTGATGAGAAAGCTGGTCAATTCATTGCTAGATTCAAAAAAGCATGAAATAAGTGTAGGGTCATTATACCAGAGCATGAATTTGTGAGATTGGCTCAAAATGGTTTGGAGTTTAGGCTTTGAAAGAAGTTTGATTCAACTGAGTTTGGAGACTTAGTAGAATTAACCTATAAGGTGTCTAGATATGAATCTTTACTTGAGAAAGAGCAAGATCGAAGTAATGCATCATATAAGACCTATTATAGGGACCCTAATTATGAAGTTGATGCAACAGAGATCATAGGAAAAGAACCTATGGCCTGTGAGGCATTAATTCAGAAGGACAGTACAATAGATTAGCAGTTCAAAAAGAAAGACCTTCATAGGAAGTATTCTTTTGATTTAACAAAAGCAGATGACATTTTTGATCATTTTCTTGTAGCAAATTTCCTAAAATGACCAAAAGGAGTTAAGATCCCTACCCCAAAAGAACTTAAAGGAAAAATGTACTGTAAAGGCACAATTCTTGGTCTTATTCAACTAAAAATTGTATTTTTTTAGGACAGGATCCAAGAACAGATTTGAAAATGGAGGCTAAAGTTTCCAGCGAAGACAGAGAAAGTTATGGGAATTAACACCAATTCGTTTCTACAGATTGGGGAGGCTACAGCCAATTTGGCATGCCAGATTTCCAAAATCTATCCTTGAAGGAATTGGCGGAGGTTAATGTGCAGATGCATGTTGCCAGCCAGAATGCTTTCAAGAAGGATACCAAAAGTGCACCAGCAAATGGACAGAGCTTTGCAGACCAAAAAAGATAACTCTAGTGAGGAAACATTAGATGATGACTCTCTTAAGGCAGGAATCATGCAAAGGATGTGTCCCAAGTGCAAGTTAAGTTACAAGTGGCTGAGAGGGCTCCCAATTGATGGAAAACAACATTACAAGGATGTACAGAGACGGCCTAAGCCAACCAATACCTACAACAGAAGACCATACCCAACTAGTCCTATACAACTGCCATTTTTGGCTGGACCATCAGCCACTAGAATGCAATCCAAGTATAAGAGACCTCTACATGAGTTCAGACCACCCAATTACTACATAATGAAAGGCAATTATCCAGAGAGAAGGCTTGAATTAGGCTCAAGTCAAGGAATCAGAGCCAGTGATTAGCTTCCAAAGTCAACTTTAAACAAGATGCAAGGTAAATAACCTGAAAGAAGACCTGAAGTAGGCTCAAGACAGGGTGCCAGAGCCAGTGATTGGCCTCAACAGGTAGCTTCGAAGGTGGTTTCTAAGGCTAGGAAAGCAAGTTCAGCAACTGAACTAGTGGGTTCATAGGTACCTGGGGTTCCAGACTAGTTTGTCATGCAAAACAAGCCCAAGGAAATACCTGCCCAGGGAAATGTGTTTGGAGAAAGGGCAGAATGATTAAACCTCCCTTGGTGGCTCCAAATAATTGGGTATTAATCAAACACCCAAAGACAAGGGAACCAGAGATGGTATTAACCTCCAGGTCTCAAAGGAGAACGATCCAGCGAAGGTACATCTAGTACCAAAAGGATTTGAAGGAAAGTGGAGAGAGTTTTTCATTGGCCCAGTCAAAAGGCCAGACAGTGGAAAAAGAAATCCAAAATTGGCTCCTTAGAACAAAAGAAGTGTCAACAAAAAGCAATTGGCTAAGGTTCACATTGAATTGAAAGCCAAGGAAAGGTCCAACTTAGCAGATCTCGAAAAGGCCTTGATGGAGAGTGACAGTGAGACATAAGGAGAAATTGAACCAGGCCAAGGGAAGGAATATGCCAAAAATGAAATGTTGAAAGCCTTCATGGCTGAACAGACCTTCTTGGTCGAAAAGCCAACAAGAGCAGATCACAAACGAGTTGCTTCAAAGGAAACCACTAGCACTGAGGTACCAGAGTGTAACATGGAGGAGGCCTTCTATGCTTCAATTCAGGCTCAAACGGGAGAAGAGCAATTGCAGCCAGTAGTACAATTTGGCTTATTCCCTTTAGTACCAGTGAACATGGTATATGTGTTGCCACAGGAATTCCAAGCTGAAGAGGGAGACCAGGAGGGTCAGGAAAATGACCCCATTCTAGTTTCTAGGGAAGATTCACAGGTCAGCATGATTCAAGATGAATCAGAAGTGGCCAAGCCAATGGAAATTGATGAAGAAGGTGAGGAGGTGACCATTAACCTCTCATATCCCTTCGAGTACCCCACAATATCTATGACCCAGCACGTTAAGCCCTTATATATCAGAGCTTACTTTGATGGGATAAAGATGAACAGTGTATTAGTGGACAATGGTGTAGCAGTAAACCTACTTCTAAAGTCCTTTTTGAAGAAGTTGGAAAAGAGAAATCCTAGGTTGATCCCCACCAGTACAACCATTGCTGGTTTTGCTGGGGATAAGCAGATGGCCCAGGGTATTTTACCCATCAACTTGAATGTGGGAACCAGAGATTGCATGACGGCTTTCTTTGTTATAGACAGTAATGCTAAGTATAATGTTTTGCTTGGCAGAGACTGGATCCACACCAACAAGTGTGTGCCTTCCTCTTTACATTAGAAGATAATGATAGCTTTGTGTAATGGGGAAACAGAGGAAATCAAGGTTATAGCGATCCCGGATTTACCCTTGTTGTACAGTGATTCGGACATGTGTCCGTGGATGTTGGTAGTTGATTATTATCTTGTTTACATCCTTTTTACTTCGTATTTGAGTTATAGGATGTGTTGGGCAGGTTTGTTACAGGTTGGTTGAGTTTAGAAACCAAAACTAGTTGCCCAGATTTTGACCTGTCCGCTCGAGCGGGGGTTCTGGCGCTCGAGCGGGAATTTCACCCATCCAGTATTTCCTGTGCAGTGTTGTACGCTCGAGCGTGGAGTTGGCCGCTCGAGCGGGGTTGTGTGAGTGTCGCTCGAGCGGGGAGTTGGAAGCTCGAGCGGAGACCTGGTTCTGTAAAAGTTCTGGGAGTGTGTATCCGCCGCTCGAGCGGGATTGTTGATGCTCGAGCGGGCGTCTGTGAGTGACGATCGAGCGGGGCGTTTGACGCTCGAGCGGGGCGACTGGGTTTAAGTTCCGTGTTTTGACTTTTCAAATCACTTTTTCACTTTCTCTTCTCTCTCTTACTTTTCCAAAAACACCATTGTTGAGCCTCTCACTCTAGAACTTTACCTTCTCTCTAGGTTTTGATCTAGTAGGAGTGATTTGCTCATCTTTGGCCTTTACAAAAAAGTTGTTGATCGTCGAGGGCTACATTTTAATCTGAAAATTTTGGGATTTGGAGCACGTTGGGTTTTGTCATCTTCTCCCTTGGGGCTCCGACTTTGAGGTAGGGATATCCTACTCCTCTCTATGGATTTTGTCTTTAAATTTTGGTATTTTGAGATGTTGGGGTTGGTTTGGTAATTTTGTGAAAGTTTGGGGCTTTTGTGTTATTTTACAAAGGTTGGGGTTTTATTTATAATAAACCTAGATGCATGTTTGGTATAGAGGAATGGAATAAATGTTTAATCATTGATGAAAATGGGACCTTAAGGGTTGTAATGTTAATTATGGAAAATGACCTAATTACATTGATTGATTAATTGGGGTAATCAATTGTGAGAAATGAGGAAATGAAATGGAATTGTTGAGATTGGGAGTGCATGGGGTAAAAGGGTGTAGTTGAATTGTTTATCACACACCGAATTGAAATGTTGATTGAATATCCATTTGTGCATTTATTTTCTGTTTAGAAATAACTGCTTTGGGCTATCGGTGGAGGATAGTCATGATTGTTGTAGACAATGCATGATGATTAGGCAAACGGAAACTAATCAATGGAATGTGTCATGGAATTTGACGGTTGATAGAATACATTAACTGTATGTATTGAGTGATTGTATATAGAACCAATGTGTTTGTATACGTTATGTGTAGAGGAGGAGATGGGGGATGTACTCCGCGGTTTAGGGGAAGATGGGGGATGTACCTCTAAACTGGATAGTATTGGGAGAAGATAGGGGATGAACTCCGTAGATACAGCTCATATGCTTGTCTAGAGAAGTGAAGATAGAGCTAATATGCTTATCTTTGTGAAGTGTGGATACAGCTTATATGCTTATCTGTGAATGTGGGATATTGTTGTTATACATATCTGTTGGGAATGTGGATATAGCTTATATGCTTATCTGTGAATGCGGGATATAGTTTTTATACATATCTGTTGAAATGATGATAGAGCTAATATGCTCATCTGTTGAAAAAGGGAAAATGAAAAGTAACTTGGACTTATAAGTCGGATGACATAAAATGTGATTTATGTGAATGTATCAGTGTTGGCCATTTATCAATTGCTAATCTTTTAGTCATTGTTCATGGTTAGTTTAGTGTATTTCTACTGGGCTGTGGCTTACCCTATATGGGAATATCATTTTCAGGTATAGGTAGCATGCCACCTCCAAGGTCATAGCTTGGGAGGCTAGAGGCGAGCAGATTGTTGTGGTTTTAGTCCCTTTTTGATGTATTACATGTATATTCAAGCCAAGGGCTTAATGTGTAGATGAGTTAGCACTCTTTTGTTGTAACCAAGTGTTAACTTGGAAAGCTGTAAGCCCGTAGGGCATTTTTGCTTTTGTTGTTAACATGTAATACTTTTGTAATGAAACTCTGATGAATAGAAGAATGTGGTTATTTCATTTGTCAATGAATGTCTTATTTGATGGGTTTAATGTTATTATTTTGAGGGCGTTACAACTTGGTATCAGAGCGTACCGGGTTCGAATACTTTGGGTACGTGGGAAGTGATTAGTATCACAATGGGTTTGTCTCGCTTGATAGAGACTTAGATGTAGTATCATATGCTATGTGCTTGATTGATAACATGCTTATGTGACTATATGGGTATGGGATTTAATTTCTAGGATGTTGATTGGATCCTTGGGTTTCTGGGAGTCTTGTTGGAAAGGCACTTGATCAATGCCGTTTCTAACCGGAACTCTAGTAATGCCTCGGGACTATCATTATCCGGAGATGAAATTCGTAAGTGCTTATGTGTTTATGTGCTTACGTGGAGTGAATTACAGTTGTCCATGCATTAGGACGTGAGTGTTTAGTTTCGGCACATTTGTGAATGTGCTAACGTTCTGTATCACCTTTATTAGGATGTCAGGACGAGGAAGAGGTGCTAGGCGTGGTAGACCTGCGAGGCAGGAAGTACCGTTACCGGGTGAGATTCCGGCAGTGCAGGAGGGGGTTGGCCAGGCCAATGTGGCCGAGCTAGCGGGTCAGCAGGCTATGGGTGCCTTGGCCAGAGAGATAGCAGGAGCTTTGGGTATTCTTAGAGCTGGGAATCAGGCAGCTGAGGCAGGGCCTTCTTTCTTGAAGAGGGAGTTTTTCCGGTCTAATCCGGATGAATTTATCAGGGATCCAAAGGAGCCACTGAAGGCTGATGAGTGGCTAGAGCAAATGAGTAAGACGTTCGAGATGCTTGGCATCGAGGACGGAGCACTGAAAGTGACCTTGGCATCTTTCCAACTGAAGGGAGATGCGGGTCAATGGTGGAAGTACGAGAAGGCTCGTGTTGGTGGTACATGGGAGGCGTTTGTGAATGCTTTTCAGGAGAGGTTTTTGTCTGCAGCAGCTAGGGAGAAGCTGAGGGATCAGTTTAGCCGGCTTAAACAGCAGGGCTTGTCAGTGGCCGAGTTTGAGGCTACTTTTACCAGTCTGTCCAGGTTTGCACCTGAACTGGTGGTGTCTGAGGAACGCCGTTGCTATGAGTTTGAGCGGAAGTTGAGGCGGGGCCTCAAGTTGAGAGTTGGTGGGTCTTACATCCGAGAGTATAGACACCTGGTAGATGCCGCTGCTCATATGGAAATTATGATGCAGGAAGAGGAGGAAGAGCAGAGGGACTCCAAGAGGGGCCAAGATGGCCAGGGTGATGGCAGGAGGCAGAGGGGTTATAACCCTCAGCAGTCTCAGGGAGCAGTTTCTAGATCGACCTTTCCAGTGCCGAGTGCAGGCTCGGGGAGAGGCAATCAGGGGGAGTTTGCTTGTTATAAGTGTGGCCAGCTGGGTCACAAGGTTTCAGTTTGCCCGCAGAAGGGTGGGGGTCAGAGAGCTGCTTTTTCTTCAGCTAGACCGCAAAGTCAGAGTTTGGGCAGGGGGCAGCCCTTGTCTTGTTATCAGTGTGGACAGCCCGGGCACCTGAAGAGGTTTTGTCCGCAGTTGAGTGCCACTTCGGGAGTGTCTGGTTCTAGACAGACGCAGGGATTTCAGCCAGCTCAGTCTGTGCAGGCCTCGAGGGCCAATCCGGGGGCTTCGTCGTCCCAGTCAGTGCAACAGTCATATGCTCCTAGAGGTGAGCAGGTAGACCAGGGGCCTACAGGGCGCGTGTATGCTGTTACCGCGCAGGATTTAGTACCGGTTCCATCGGTAGTGAGAGGTACTTTTCTGTTTTGTAACTCGGTTGCTAGTGTGTTGATTGACACGGGTGCATCTCAGTCTTTTGTATCTGCTGCATTTGCATCTGTTTTAGAATTGGAGTTGGCACAATTAGCATCTTCTATTTGTGTGGTATCGCCTTTGGATGGTGAGTTGATTTTGAAACAAGGTGTTAAAGGTTGTGATATAGAGGTCGCCGACCATAGGCTTCCTTTTCCGTTTGTTGTCATGCCCATGAAGGGTTTTGATGTTATTTTGGGTATGGACTGGCTATCGTCATACCGGGCTGTTATCGATTGCTACCGCCAGAGGGTCACGTTATGTACCTTGAGCGGGGAGTGGTTCCATTTCTTGGGAGACCGGGTTGGTTGTGTTTTACCACCGGGGTATGATTCGCGAGGGCGAAGTGAGCTTAGTGGTCTACTTGCTAGCTTTGAGAGAGGTGAGAGTGGTGAGACCCAGCTTGTATTGCCGAGGGTGGTTTGTGAGTATTCGGATGTCTTTCCCGAAGATCTTGTTAGTTTGCCACCTCACCGAGAGATAGAGTTCTCTATTGATCTAGTGCCCGGCATGGCGTCGATTTCTATGGCACCTTACCGTTTTGCTCCAGCAGAGTTGACTGAGTTAAAAGTTCAGCTCCAGGAATTGCTAGATAAGGGTTTTGTTCGCCCTAGTGTTTCACCGTGGGGAGCACCGGCCCTCTTTGCTAAAAAGAAAGATGGTGCCTTGACATTGTGTATAGACTACCGGAAGTTGAATCGGGCTACGGTTAAGAATAAGTACCCTATGCCCCATATAGATGATTTGTTTGACCAGTTGAAGGGTTCCCGTTGTTTCTCTAAAATAGACTTGAGATCGAGTTACCACCAGTTGAGGGTCAGGGAGGAGGATATTCCGAAGACGGCATTCCGTACGCGGTATGGCCACTATGAGTTTCTGGTGATGCCATTTGGGCTTACCAATGCACCAGCAGTCTTTATGGACTTGATGAACCGGATCTTCCGGGAATTCTTGGATCGATTTGTAGTCGTTTTCGTGGATGACATTCTTGTTTATTCGCCTTCTGAGGAGGAGCACGAGGAACACTTGAGAGTGGTGCTTGAATTGCTTAGAGCCCATAGGCTGTATGCCAAGTTTGGGAAGTGTGAGTTCTGGCTGAGGGAAGTCAAATTCTTAGGCCACGTGGTATCCGGGGAAGGAGTGTCTGTTGATACATCCAAGGTAGAGGCAGTGCAAGATTGGGCACAGCCTAAGAGTGTATTTGAGATCCGCAGTTTTCTGGGATTAGTTGGGTATTACCGCCGGTTTGTGAAAGATTTCTCCAGATTAGCGTCACCGTTGACTAGACTGACTCGGAAGGGAGTCAAGTTTGTGTGGAGTGAGACTTGTGAAAAGTCGTTCCAAAAGCTGAAGGTTAGATTGACCACCGCACCGGTGTTGATTATTCCGGAGAGAGGGTTGGGTTATGCGGTTTATTGTGATGCCTCACGAGAGGGTTTGGGTTGTGTGTTGATGCAAGAGGGGAAAGTGGTAGCTTATGGCTCACGTCAGTTGAAAATACACGAGAAGAATTACCCTACACACGACCTAGAGGTAGCGGCTGTGATCTTTGCCTTGAAAATCTGGAGGCACTACCTTCATGGTGAGAGGTTCGAGGTGTTCTCGGACCACAAGAGTTTGAAGTATCTGTTTACACAAAGAGACTTGAATCTGAGGCAGAGGAGATGGATGGAGTTCATCGAGGATTATGATTTTGAGTTGCACTATCATCCGGGAAAGGCCAATGTTGTGGCCGATGCCCTTAGTAGGAAATCCATTAGTGATGTAGCTAGTATAGCCATCCGAGAATGGGAGATGTTGGGAGCACTTGGCGAGTTTGATTTGCTACTGGGTGAATCCGTTGAGGCTGCGGCCTTGTTTTCTGTTGTTGCGCAGCCTACACTTGTGACTAGAGTGTTAGAGGCACAGAGAAGTGACCTTGAGGTAGAATCCCTCTGAGAGAAGATCTCCACTGGGAAGATTGAGAAGGGTTTGACGGTGTATCCCGACCTGAGTATGAGATACCGAGACCGTTTGTTTGTGCCGGAGTCTTGCCGAGAGGAAGTACTTTGAGAGTTTCACCATTCGCGCCTTGCGGTGCATCCGGGAGGTACTAAGATGTATCAGGATTTGGGTCGCCAGTTTTGGTGGTGGGGTATGAAGAGAGATGTGGCTGTTTTCGTATCGAAGTGCCTTACTTGCCAGCAAGTGAAGGCCGAGCATCAAAGGCCAGCGGGTTTGTTGCAACCCTTGCCTATTGCCGAATGGAAGTGGGAGCATGTCGCTATGGACTTCGTTGTAGGTCTTCCAAGGACTCAGCGGGGTAGTGATGCTATTTGGGTGGTTGTAGACCGGTTGACTAAGTCGGCGCACTTCATTCCTATGCGCGTGAGAGATTCGGTAGATCATCTTGCCGACTTGTATATTCGGGACATAGTGAGATTACACGGGGTCCCAGTGACGATCGTCTCAGATAGAGATCCTCGTTTTACTGCTAGGTTGTGGCAGAGTTTGCAGAGTGTCTTGGGCACTAAGTTGACCTTTAGTACGGCTTACCATCCTCAGACTGACGGGCAGTCCGAGCGTACTATTCAGATCCTCGAGGATATGCTTCGGGGTTGTGTCCTGGACTTCAGTGGGACGTGGGAGAGGCACTTACCCTTGGTAGAGTTTGCCTACAACAACAGTTTTTAGTCTAGCATCGGTATGGCACTGTTTGAGGCCTTGTATGGCCGACCGTGTAGGTCTCTAGTGTGTTGGGCCGAGGTGGGTGATGCACCTTTGTTGGGTCCGAAGTTGGTTAGGGAGATGACGGAGAAAGTTGAGCTTATCCGTAGGAGGCTTGTTACAGCCCAGAGTCGTCAGAAATCGTATGCTGACCATAGGAGGAGGCCTTGGCGTTTGAGGTAGGTGATCATGTCTTTCTGAAGATATCACCTAGGCGAGGCTTGATAAGGTTTGGGAAGAGTGGGAAGTTATCCCCTCGGTTCATTGGTCCTTTTGAGATTCTTGAGAGGATTGGCGAGGTTGCTTATCGGTTAGCCTTACTGCCGCAGTTGTCCGGAGTGCATGGCGTGTTTCATGTGAGTATGCTTCGGAAGTATGAGCCGGATCCATCACATGTGTTGGATTGGACCGATTTAGAGGTAGATGAGGATGCCTCGTATGAGGAGAGACCGGTTCGGGTCTTGGATAGACGGGATCAGGTCCTGCGTGGTAAGACCATTCCTTTGGTGAAAGTCTTGTGGAAACATCACGGAGTGGAGGAAGCCACTTGGGAATGTGAGTTAGAAGTCCGCGAAAAATATCCGGACTTGTTTGTTGTTATGTAATCTTGTATTTAGATTTTGAACTATTGTTGAACTTAAGAGCTTTTATATATGTCTTAAGTTGTGAAACATTGAAAATGTTTTGGTTTATTGGAAGTATGTTTTAGAACTTGCCTCATATGGAAGTTGAATGTAACATTATATATGTTGAATACATTGTTGAAATTGGAAAGGAAATGCATAATGTTGATGCATGTTGAAAGTACATATGTTGTTTACATATTGTGAAATGCCTCTTGTTAAAGGGGTGGAATGACCGGTAATGGGTCGAATTGTTAAATGTTAAAATGTAACATTGTTTAAAATGGAGGAAAACTTGTTTTTGAAAACTTGTGCTTAATTTCGGGGACGAAATTCTTTAAGGGGGGGAGGTTATAGCGATCCCGGATTTACCCTTGTTGTACAGTGATCCGGACATCTGTCCGTGGATGTTGGTAGTTGATTATTATCTTGTTTACATCATTTTTACTTTGTATTTGAGTTATAGGATGTGTTGGGCAGGTTTGTTACAGGTTGGTTGAGTTTAGAAACCAAAACTAGTTGCCTAGATTTTGACCTGTCCGCTCGAGCGGGGGTTCTGGCGCTCGAGCGGGAATTTCACCCATCCAGTATTTCCTGTGCAGTGTTGTACGCTCGAGCGTGGAGTTGGCCGCTCGAGCGGGGTTGTGTGAGTGCCGCTCCAGCGGGGAGTTGGAAGCTCGAGCGGAGACCTGGTTCTGTAAAAGTTCTGGGAGTGTGTATCCGCCGCTCGAGCGGGATTGTTGATGCTCGAGCGGGCATCTGTGAGTGACGCTCGAGCGGGGCGTTTGACGCTCGAGCGGGGCGTTTGACGCTCGAGCGGGGCGACTGGGTTTAAGTTTCGTGTTTTGACTTTTCAAATCACTTTTTCACTTTCTCTTCTCTCTCTTACTTTTCCAAAAACACCATTGTTGAGCCTCTCACTCTAGAACTTTACCTTCTCTCTAGGTTTTGATCTAGTAGGAGTGATTTGCTCATCTTTGGCCTTTACAAAAAAGTTGTTGATCGTCGAGGGCTACATTTTAATCTAAAAATTTCGGGATTTGGAGCACGTTGGGTTTTGTCATCTTCTCCCTTGGGGCTCCGACTTTGAGGTAGGGATATCCTACTCCTCTCTATGGATTTTGTCTTTAAATTTTGGTATTTTGAGATGTTGGGGTTGGTTTGGTAATTTTGTGAAAGTTTGGGGCTTTTGTGTTATTTTACAAAGGTTGGGGTTTTACTTATAATAAACCTAGATGCATGTTTGGTATAGAGGAATGGAATAAATGTTTAATCATTGATGAAAATGGGACCATAAGGGTTGTAATGTTAATTATGGAAAATGACCTAATTACATTGATTGATTAATTGGGGTAATTAATTGTGAGAAATGAGGAAATGAAATGGAATTGTTGAGATTGGGAGTGCATGGGGTAAAAGGGTGTAGTTAAATTGTTTATCACACACCGAATTGAAATGTTGATTGAATATCCATTTGTGCATTTATTTTCTGTTTAGAAATAACTGCTTTGGGCTTTCGGTGGAGGATAGTCGTGATTGTTGTAGACAATGTATGATGATTAGGCAAACGGAAACTAATCAATGGAATGTGTCATGGAATTTGACGGTTGATAGAATACATTAACTGTATGTATTGAGTGATTGTATATAGAACCAATGTGTTTGTATACGTTATGTGTAGAGGAGGAGATGGGGGATGTACTCCGCGGTTTAGGGGAAGATGGGGGATGTACCTCCAAACCGGATAGTATTGGGAGAAGATAGGGGATGAACTTCGTAGATACAGCTCATATGCTTGTCTAGAGAAGTGAAGATAGAGCTAATATGCTTATCTTTGTGAAGTGTGGATACAGCTTATATGCTTATCTGTGAATGTGGGATATTGTTGTTATACATATCTGTTGGGAATGTGGATATAGCTTATATGCTTATCTGTGAATGCGGGATATAGTTTTTATACATATCTGTTGAAATGATGATAGAGCTAATATGCCCATCTGTTGAAAAAGGGAAAATGAAAAGTAACTTGGACTTATAAGTCGGATGACATAAAATGTGATTTATGTGAATGTATCAGTGTTGGCCATCTATCAATTGCTAATCTTTTAGTCATTGTTCATGGTTGGTTTAGTGTATTTCTACTGGGCTGTGGCTCACCCTATATGGGAATATCATTTTCAGGTATAGGTAGCATGCCACCTCCAAGGTCATAGCTTGGGAGGCTAGAGGCGAGCAGATTGTTGTGGTTTTAGTCCCTTTTTGATGTATTACATGTATATTCAAGCCAAGGGTTTAATGTGTAGATGAGTTAGCACTCTTTTGTTGTAACCAAGTGTTAACTTGGAAAGCTGTAAGCCCGTAGGGCATTTTTGCTTTTGTTGTTAACATGTAATACTTTTGTAATGAAACTCTGATGAATAGAAGAATGTGGTTATTTCATTTGTCAATGAATGTCTTATTTGATGGGTTTAATGTTATTATTTTGAGGGCGTTACAATGCGGATCCGCAGTCTTTTATTGCTTGTGCTAATTTTGTCGATGCCAAGCTATAAACAGAAGGGGTTGTACCGCTTAGTGTGCTGAAAAAGCTTGATGGAGCAGCTAAAGTGACGGCTAATGAGAAAGTAGCACTGTAGCGACCTTGATTTTTCGTAAGTCTTTATTTGTTTATATATATGGTATTTATATAATATAATGTTATTAGGTTAGAATGGTTATTAGGTAATCGGCAAAGAAAACAAAAGATAAAAGAGAGAGCAGCCGTAAGAGAGTGCTCTGTGAGAGAGAGAGAGAGAGAGAGAGAGAGAGAGAGAGAGACAGAGATTAATCAAAGAAAAAAAAAGGTGGAAGTGTGTGTGACAGCTGTGCTAGCCGAGAGGAAAAGGGCAAAGGGAAGAAAAAAAAAAGGTTAGGGTTTTGTTTTGGTGGCTTCATTAGTTTTTCAAATATATTTTTTTTATCTTTAAAAAATAATTGTGAGTACAAAATCCACTTCCCTTGATTTATATTTAATTTGTTGTTTTTATTTATTTGTTTTTATTTATTTGATGTTGAATTGATTTCATATATTTGCATGTAGATGATTGATTGATTTTAATTATTTTGTTTAGTTGTGTACGTAAATTTTAGGGTTTTTAGATAATAGATTGATTTGAATTATTTTGGTTAGTTGTGTATACAAGGTTTAGGGTTTTTTTTTTTATGTATTTATTTTATGGTTGTAATTACACTCATGATTATATGAAATTGAAATAAACTTAGAATCCATAGATATTGGTTAGATGATGGATTGATTCGTTATTTTTATTTATTTGATGTTGGTTTGATTTTGTATTTGCATGTAGATGATGGATTGATTTCATTATTTGGTTAGATGTGTATTTAAGGTTTATGATTTTTATATGTATTTATTTTATGATTGTAATCACACTCATAGATATATGAAATTAAAATAAATTAGGAACCCATAAATAAATTCCTTATACTCCACCATGACTCCATGAATTGTTGTTTTATTTGAGTGATGGTGAGAAAGAGTGTCTAAGAAAAAAAAGTGAGGATTATGAGATTTATTTGAATGCCTTAGGCTTGGCATTGTTATGTTGCTTCATTCTCATGAGTAGACGAGTGCTTTGATTTACGCGCGTACGTATATGCTAACCATCCAGGGAGTGTGGGTCAAACTCGGGACGATATCCCCGTGCAAGTTTGGCTTCAAAGCTGTGTTAGGTATACAGGAGGCACATGGGATATATGTGTAGGCCGGAAGTGGAGGCCGAAGTAGTGGAGTTAAGGTACAAAGAATTAAATATGAGTTTATTGTTATAGTATGAATTGTATTGAATTGTACATCTTGAAAAATAGTAAACAATCTCGATAAATTATGAAATTTGAGCAGAGACATGTATACATGATTCTAGACAACTTTTGTACTTTAATTCTTTATTAAAAAGATTGATTAGAACTTATAGTCGGATGATCTTGGTTACAATAGTTTTTACTCATTTTAGCAGTGCAGACTTTAGATGTTGTTTTAACCCACAAAACGAACTCAATTTTATTGGCTTCGCGTAAATTGAAGTAAAATAGTATTCTGCACACTTTTTGTGTTTTGAACTTTTCCGAAAAAATTCATCTTATAGCAGTTTCTTTTCGTTTTCAGTTCCATATTTTTCGATCGAATTTCGTTTAGGATTTTCTGTTAAGTTTTTCTCTCTACCTGTTCAGTTTCTACTAAATTCATTCGCAATAATCTTTAGGAAATTTGATTCTGTATAACTTTTGTTCTTTGAGTTTTGGTTAATTCGAATTATTTAAGCATGAAACGGTGCATTTTTATACTTTTTCAGCAAGTTACTTATGATTGAATTATACTAACTTTATTTTTTTTTGCAGAATGGTGGGTTTTACTAACTTTTTATGCAGGGCTGACCCACCATATTTTTATTTTTATTTCATTTATTTTATACTCAGTTTATATTTAGTTGTGTACGGGTAAGAAATTAAATGCCACCGTATCTCGGGAAATTACCCATTCGTCTTGGTGCGGATGGAACCATATGTCTTGTCTCGTAACAATAATTAAATGTATTTTTGTTTGCGTCTAGTGGACACGTGAGTGTTAAATCTTGTACTCATACTAGTATATGTGTATACTGACCTGTTTTGTCTCTTGGCAACTTGGGTGCGTTCTGTTCGAGCACAGTTGAGTTTTTTTTGCAGGATTAGTTGGGGCTATGGTGGTGACAAGAAATAACTATGATCGTAGGATATGTCTTTTGGACTTCTTTTGGTTTTCTTGAGTTTAGGGTTGATATTAGTTTATGTATTTATTATTTTTTATGACCTTAGTATTTTTGACAATTTGGCATTGTGGGTTGTTTGTCAACGTTACATTATTTAAGTTGTTTTTACTAGTTGTTACTACTTTAGTGTTGGAGGTATTGGTTAGTTATAAAATTATGGTGGATGGTTTGGTTAGCGTTTTGTTATTTATTTATTTTTTTAATCCTTTGTAATCTTTTGAGGATGGAAATTTACTTAAACCCTTTGGAGACGTGAGCGTTTAGTTTAGATTTTGTTTCACCCCTAGGGTTTGGATGATGGAATATTGATTGGGGTTTAGTCTTAATTTAATATTTAATTGTCCATATTTTGGGGCGTGACAAGCACACCTAAAGCACTTAGTGCAGGAGAGTACTGATGAAGAGTTTGTCAACAAAGATGATGATGACGCCTGTTTATAGGCAGGAAGATCAAGAACAATGAGCCAACCCATTGGCTTTAATCGAATTTTCAGGATTGGACATAAAGGCAATAGTCCAGAAGAAACAGGGGAAAAAGCAAGAAGCCATGATAGTTGGTTGTAGTCAGATGCACCAAGTGGCCAGACCTTTGGCTCTTGGTAAATACTATGCATTGGACATTGAAAATAAAGTCCAGGAAATACAAGAAGATGTTTTATGGACAGATTTTGTTTATGAAGAAGAAAGCAAAGATGCTGAACCAAAAAAGGTGGGAGCAGAACAAAATAGAAGGGTTGCTTTGAGGGTGGAAAAAGGTAAAGAGAGGGCATCAGTGAGTGCTCAATTACAAGACCTTTCACAAGAAGTCAACCTGGGCGAAGATTCAGTACAACATCCCACTTATATCAGTGCTTGGTTAAGTCCTTGTGATAAGAGCCAGTTATTGGTTGTCTTAAAACAATATAAAGATTGTTTTGCTTGGTCGTACAATGAACTGCTTGGATTAGACCAGTCATTAGTGGAGCATAGACTCCTTATGAAGCCTAATTTCAAGCCATACAAGTAGAAACCAAGACGGATGAGTCTTGAAGTGGTTCAGAAGGTGAAAGAGGAGATTCTTAGGCTCTTTAAAGCAGGCTTCACTAGAATAGTCAAATATGTTGAATGGCTTTCCAACATTGTGCCTGTGGTCAAAAAGAATAATAAAATGAGGGTATGCATCGATTTTAGAAATCTGAATTCAGCAACCCCAAAAGATAAATACCCCATGCCCATACTGGTGGATAGTTCAGTAGGACACAAGATTTTGTCTACAATGGATGAACATTCTGGTTATAACCAGATTTACATTGCAAAGGAAGATGTCCATAAGACAGCATTTAGGTGTAATATTTGCACTTTTGAATGGGTTAAAATGCCATTTGGTTTGAAGAATGCTGGGGCAATATATCAGAGGGCAATGAATACTATCTTCCATGATCTCATTGGAGGATACCTAGAGTGTTACATTGATGATATTGTTGTGAAGTCCCAGTCTATGGAGAAGCTCCTGGGTCACTTGATAGCAGCTTTCAAGAGAATGAGAAAGTTCAAGTTTAAGTTTAATCCTCTCAAATGTGCTTTTGGTGTATCAGTTGGAAACTTCTTGGGGTATGTAGTGCACAAGAAGGGAATACATATTGATCATAATAAAGCCAAAGCCATCATTGAAGCCAAACCTCCATCAAGTAAGAAAGAGTTACAAAGGTCCCTTGGTCAAGTTAATTTTCTTTGCAGATTTATTTCTAACACTGCAGGGAAAAATAAAGTATTTTCTTCTTTGTTGAAGCTAAGAAATGAAAAACAATTTGTGTAAACAATAGAGCATTAAGCTACTTTCGAAGGACTTAAAGCCTATTTGGCCAAACTCCCAGTGTTGATGCCACCAAGGAGAGATAAACCCTTGAAGTTATACATTGCTGCAATAGAAGATTCATTGGGAGTTTTCCTAGCTCAGAAAAATGAAGAAGGCAAGAAGCAAGCAGTTTATTATCTTAGTAGGTTTTTAAATTCTCGTGAATGTAAATACTCAGCTATAGAAAAGTTGTGCCTCGCATTGTACTTTGCAGTAATGAAATTAAGATACTATCTTTTGCCTACTGTCGTCTTGGTAATTGCAACCATAGATTTGGTTAAATACCTGTTATCTAGACCTATGTTAAGAGGAAGAATTGGCAAATAGATGTTGGCTCTTTCAGAGTTTCATCTAGAGTATGTCCCCCAAAAAGTAGTAAAAGGACAGGTCTAAGCTAACTTTTTGGTAGATCATCCGTGTCAAACAAAAAGCCAAGAGACAATGGATCTTGGTATGGTCAATATGGAAAATATGATTCGATGGATCAAAGGCCAATGGTCTAGTTGGGATTGGTGTTGTAATTAAGTCACCACAAGGGGTAGAAACCACACATGGTTTCAGAGTTGATGAAACTACTTGTTCCAATAACCAAGCTGAATATGAAGCTTTAATAATGGGACTGGAAATACTTATTGGATTACAAGCTCATGCAGTTGATATATTTGGAGATTCTCAATTGGTAGTCAACCAAGTGAAAGGAATTTTCAAACATCAAAGTGCAAGCATGTTGCCATATTATGTTGCTGCATTACATTTGCTTTCTCAATTTCAGGTAGCAAATGTTACTTATATCCCAAGGTTCATGAATAACAAAGCCAATGATGTAGCTTAGAAGGCTTCGAATTTCAGAAGAAGGGATGACACTCAGTTGAACATAAGTCAAGCAATATATCAAAAATTAATACCACCTTTAGCTAAAAGGGATGTTGTGTTGGAAGTCAATCATAATGACTTACAAAAGCAAGATTGGAGGTATCCAATCATGCAGTGCTTAACTGGCCTATCTTCGAATGCCAGCAGGAAGATTAAATTACAGTAGTGTATGGTAATGCTCTTTACTAAAAGGGAGCAGAGGGGTTATTATTGGAATATCTAGGGCCGAAGGAGACATTGACAACTATGGCTGAAGTACATGAAGCCATTTGTGGTGCCCATCAGCCTGGTGTGAAGATGAGATGGTTACTTCGAAAGCATTCCTATTATTGGCCAACCATCCTTAAAAATTGTATAGAGTATGCTAGAGGTTGCTAGGCATGCCAAAAGCATGGCATAATAAGACATATACCCATAACTGATTTGCATGCAGTTGTGAAGCCTTGGCCATTTAGAGGTTGGGCTATAGATATGATAGGAAAAATACATCCACCCACTTCGAAACACCATTGTTTCATCCTAGTGGCCACAGATTACTTCACCAAGTGGGTCGAAGCTAAACCATATAAGGCTATGGATCAAACTGAAGTTATTAGATTTATTAAAGATCCGATTCACAGTTTTGGCATCCCACAGACCATAACTGTAGATAATGAGACTGTATTTGATGGAAAGATGGTAAAATCTTTCACAGCAGAATTTGAAATTAGTCTTATTAATTCCACCCCTTATTATGCACAAACAAATAGTCAGACAGAATCATCCAACAAGTCCTTGAAAAAAGGAATACAAAGAGTAGTGGAAGACAATCCTAGGGATTGGCATAACTTGTTGTTGGATGTATTGTGGGCTTATAAGACTTCTTCAAGGTCAAGTACAGGAGTCACTCCTTATGCCTTAGTGTATGGGCATGATGTAGTGTTGCTTGTGGAGATTAACATTAGGTGCTTGAGGGTGAAATGCCAGGACTAGTTAACTTCTGAGCATTACCATCAGAACATGTTCTTGGAATTAGAGAATATAAATGAAGTTAGAATTCTGGTATTAAATAATATTCTGTTCCAAAAGACAAAGGCAGCTAAAAGCTATAATAAAAGGTTAGGCATATTAACTTTGATGAAGGTGATTTGGTGTGGAAAACAATACTCCCAATAGGAATTACAATCCATAAATTTGGTAAATGGTCACCTAATTGGGAAGGACCATATCAAGTCCATAGAGTTTTGCCTGGGGGAGCATACCATTTAAGAAATCTAAATGGTTATGTATATCCCAAGAAAATCAACGACAGGTATTTGAAGCCTTATTATCCAACTGTGTGGGAAACACAAGAAGTGTGAGAAATGTTAAATAAAAGAAGCATGAAGACACTCAAGTGATAAATAAGGATTTTATTTCATAAAGAATTAAATACATGCGGCCACAGATTGGCCCAAAAATCAGTACAATGCTTCAGTTGTTCCCTTATAATTGATTCTCTACTCCTAAGGGATGGGAACAACTGAATGGCTGTAGCCATGTCCTGCCTACGTTCAGCTAGCCCTTGATTGGTAATTTGCAGCTTTGTAGTAGTTCGATCCAAGGCTAGGTTAACTACTGCTAACTCCTCTTCTAATTGGACCTTTTTCTTCAAGAACTGGGTTCAAAACTGAGAAGAAGAGGAATGTTGTCCCTTGAATTCAGATACCTTAGCATGTGTATGGGAAACAAATTCCTTGTCTTTCAGTAGCTTCTCTTCTGCAGCTTTAGCAATATGGTAGATGTTGACTTAGAAATTTATGGTAGTTGATGCCTGGGATAAGTGGTTTGAAATAGCCATGTTGGATTACTCTATGACTTTACAACATTGGAGGAAACCATTCTTAATAATAGGTCTTTGTGAGGCTTCGAATGGGATCCTTGAAAATAATGTCAGCAATTCCAAACAGGTGCCCAAGTCCAATGGGGGCAAAGAAAATCTATTGATGGTTGAAGAGCTCTCAAAAATTTCCAAGAGGGAGTCAGCAAGGGCCAATGGCTCAGCTTCACTGTTGGCTGCTGGAGTGGTTGAAGGTATGTCAAAAAGGCTAGCCAGCTTGGCTTAAAAAATGTCCATATCTTCCACTGACATTGAAGGTGCAAAAAGGCCTTTAATGGAAGGAAATGATGATTGCATAGAGATAAGAGAAGGGGTTGAAGTGTCCCTAGCAGTGTCTATAGTCCTGGCCACCAGCAGATCAAGGGAAGAGGGACTAGGAATGGCAACGGGCCGGGGCGGGGCCGGGGACCACACTCCCCGTCCCCGATCCCCGATGATAAAAACTTCCCCGTCCCCGGCCCCGATCCCCGATGGGGAACCTATCAGAGTCTCCGTCCCCGCCCCCAACGGGGATCGGGTTTCCCCGACCCCGAAAGTTCACCGGACCAAAAAAAAAAAAAAAATTGAAACAGCAACAAGTTTGCAGATTTGAGAGACATCATCGAAAAAAAAAATCCAAAAATTCAAACATCATCAAACAACATCATCATAGAACAATATCAACATCAAACAACATCAACACAACATCAACATTACAATGGGAGAGAGAGAGATCTGAGAGACATATCTAAGTATAGAGAGAGCGAGAGAGAGAGAGATTGCCGAATGAGAGGATCTGCCGTTGACGGTCAAGATCTGGGTTTGCAGATCTGTGAGTGAATGGGTCTGTGTGAGGAGGGAGGCCTTTGAGCTTGTGTGAGTTTGCAGATCTGTGAGGAGTGAATGGGTCTGTGTGAGTTTGCAGATCTGTGAGTGAATGGATCCGTGAGTGAATGGGACAACAGAGGGGGAGATCGGCGCCGGCGGTGTCAGCGTCGGAGGAGGGAGGCTTTTAGAGAGAGAGAGAGGGAGATGAGAGGCTGTGTGAGTGAATGGGTCTGTGTGAGGAGGGAGGCCTTTAGAGAGAGAGAGAGATGAGGCTGTGTGAGTGAGTAACGCTGGGGCCGTGTGTTTTTTTAATACACGGTGTGAGTGGGGCAGTGTATATATATATAGGGGTATTATAGTAATTTCATTTCGGGGAGAAAACCGGGGATGGGGACGGGGACGGGGACGGGGACGGGCCGGGGACGGGGCTGTGAAAGCTATCCCCGTCCCCGGCCCGAAACTAATCGGGGATTTAATTTCAAATACCATCCCCGTCCCCACGGGGATATTTTTCGGGAAAAAACCATTCTGATCGGGGTCGGGGGGTCGGGTCCCCGTCGGGCCGGTTTCAAATTGCCATCCCTAAGAGGGACTGGAGCTGGATGGTGGTGGTGAACAAGAAAATGGTAAGCTACCAGTATTTTCTCTAGGGGCACCAGCTATCACTGAAGATGAGGTGACAATTGGGGCCTTCTCAAGTGATAAAG
Organism: Camellia sinensis; assembly: GCF_055761805.1. NCBI lineage: Eukaryota > Viridiplantae > Streptophyta > Magnoliopsida > Ericales > Theaceae > Camellia > Camellia sinensis. The sequence goes on along the minus strand of NC_138975.1, from coordinate 117,765,980 downwards.
GAGTAGCCAGGACTATAGAGGAAGTAAGTTGGGCTGAAGTAAAGGTTAAATGGGGTAGATATGGAGTTAAGCCTGAGCACAAAGAAATAGGAATGTCTTGCCTCAAAAAAGGTATGGAAAGTGTAGAGCTGAGAAGTGGAAGTACTGTCTGGATGGGCTCTACACTTAAGGGTATTTCGGTGGTGCTGTTCTTCCTTTTTTTCGAGGCTGCCTGTAATGGCCTTTCACATTTAGACAAGACAGAAGAAACCATTGTCGAAGGAGGAGGAGGTTAAGTAATTATTGCTGCAAGACAAAAAATAAGAAGCAATGGTAAGTTTTATTGTTAAGAACTTGGGAAAAGAAATTACTAGAGAAACTAAAAGAAATTACCGGCCTCAAAAGTAGTGGTGGTAATGGTTGGAAAATTGCGAAGAGTATAATGTTCAGCAGTTTGTTGCCTCCTTGCAATTTCCCTTTGAAGTGCATCAGCAGCAGCAGCTTCATTCTTTAATATCTGATGTTGCCTCATTTTCTTAGACCTTTGGAAAACCACCGATTCCTTGGATTGCTCCATATCTATTACTTTGGCAGCTGCCTAATAAGTGGGGTCCTCAATGAAATTAGAGGGAGAGACTGTTATTTTCTTCGTTTTCTTAAGAGGTGTTTTTTGTTCCTTTTCTGTAGGAACTTCAAGTACCTCCTCATCTTCAAGATCAAGCACATGTTTCATATCTTTTTGTTGCTATTGCTGCTTGTCTTTAAGAATGCCTAAAGCTTGAGCCCTCTAGGGAGAGTCTACTTGTGAAGCTCCTGCAGCAAAAAAAAGTTATAAGTAGATGAGCAAGGTATTATAAAGAGAAGAGAAAGGAAAGATGGAAGTGCATGCCTTTCTTCGAAGCAGCCCTTGTGACTCTAGAAGGAGGAGGAGAGGCTATAGGAGCAGTCTCTGTGGCAGCAGGAGTAGGAGCTAGGATAGTAGGAGTAGTATAAGGAGTGTTGAGCCTGGTCTCTTTAGGCTTGGCTTGAAAAGGCAAGTCTAGTCCTACCAATAGATCCTGAGGAGAAATAGCCAAGTGCACTTCCATATTTGCTGTCCACGAGTTCTGATACCTCTTCAGTACAGTGCCTTGTGAGATGAATAGAGTGAAGTGAAATTCGATCAAGTCTTGAATCAATTTGGAGGTTGCCTCCTCCAGCCTGGTTCTTTGCACTTTCAGCTCTCTGGTGGCAAGGTTGGGGTTAGTTTGGCTACAGAGATGGATAGGGATCCCTTGAGTAAGCCCAAATTGCCTAGCAAATTGAGTAGGGCAATAGGCTTCTGCTATGCATTTGTAAGCTCGAGGATGTAAAGTGCCAATAAATATCTCCCTTGGAGTTAAGATAGAAGCCCACATGTCCTTGTGCTGAGGTTGGGAACAATTTCTGTCAACCAATAAAGTCTTCAACCATGCTGGGCCAACATTGGCTTCGAAGGGACATAAGAAAATTTGAGAATGAGGGGAAGCTGAGAGTTGGTGGAAGAAAGCAACGTAAGAAGCAAAAGTGGAAGGGTAAAGTGAAATCCTAGCATATTTTACTCCATAAAAAGTAGGGTTTGCTACCAAAAATCTCAAGCACTTAGAGTGTAAAATAGTGAAATAAACAAAGAGCCAAAGTTGTGATATCCGGAGTGGCCCTCCTTGGTTGGCATCCAGAGGTTTTTCACAAAATATGCAGACTCAACGGACTCACCAAGATACAAGTCAAACTCCCCAAGAGCACCCAACATTTCCCACTCTCGGATGGCAATACTAGCCACACCGTTAATAGATTTTTTACTCAAGGTGTCGGCTATAACATTGGCTTTCCCTGGGTGATAATGTAACTCAAAATCATAATCCTCTATAAACTCTATCCACCTCATCTGCCTCAAATTCAAATCCTTCTATGTAAACAGATATTTCAGACTCTTTTAATCGGAAAACACTTCAAATCTCTCACCATACAGATAGTGTCTCCAAATCTTCAAGGCAAAGATCACCGCCGCTAGCTCTAGATCGTGAGTAGGGTAGTTCATCTCATATGTTTTCAACTGTCATGAACCATAGGCTACTAACTTTCCCTCTTGCATCAAAACACAACCCAAACCTTCCCGTGAAGCATCACAATAAACTGAATAACCCAAACCTCTATCCGGAATAATCAAGACTGGAGTAGTGGTAAGTCTAACCTTAAGCTCCTGAAATAACATCTCACAAGTCTCATTCCACACAAACTTAACTCCCTTCCTCATCAGTCTTGTTAATGGTGAAGCTAATCTAGAGAAATCCTTCACAAATCTTCGATAATACCTTGCCAACCCTAGGAAACTATGGATCTCAAAAGCATTCTTAGGTTGTGTCCAATCCTGTATTGCCTCTGTCTCGGATGAATCTATAGTCACCCATTCCCCGGATACCGCATGGCCTAATAATTTAACTTCCCTCAGCCTGAATTCACATTTCCCAAACTTAGCATACAACTTGTGGGTTCTAAGCAATTCAAGCACCACTCGCAAGTGTTCCTCATGTTCCTCTTCAGATGGTGAGTAAATCAAGATGTCGACCACAAAACGGTCTAGAAACTCATGGAAAATCCGGTTCATCAAATCCACAAATACAACTAGCGCATTGGTTAGCCCAAAAGGCATCACTAGAAACTCATAGTGGCCATACCACGTACGAAATGCCGTTATCGGGATATCCTCCTCCCTTACCCTCAACTAGTGATAACTTGATCTCAAGTCTATCTTAGAAAAGCAACAAGACCCCTTTAACTGATCAAACAAATCATCTATACGAGGCATTGGGTACTTGTTCTTAACAGTTTCCCGGTTCAACTTCCGATAATCTACACAAAGTCCCAACGCTCCATCTTTCTTTTTAGAAAAGAGAGCCGATGCTCCCCAAAGTGAAGTACTAGGGCGGATAAAACCCTTATCTAACAATTCTTGGAGTTGAACCTTCAACTCACTTAACTCAGTAGGTGCAAACCGATACGGTGCCATAGAAACCGGTGCCGTGCCAAGCACTAAATCAATAGAGACCTCGATCTCTCAATGAGGTGGTAAACTAGTCAGATCTTCGGGGAAAGACATCCGAGTATTTACAAACCACTCTTGGCAACTCAACCCGAACTTCATCACACTTACTACTCAAGAAGCTAGCAAGAAGACAACTAAGTTCACCCCGCCCACGTGGATCATACACCGGTGATAAGACTCTACCAACCCGGTCTCCCAAGAAATGAAAACAATCACCGCTCAAGGTACGTACAGTAACTCTCTAACGGTAGCAATCTATGACAGCTTGGTATGATGATAACTAGTCCATACCTAAAATAATATCAAAACTAGACATATCAATCAACACCAATGAAAGGGAAAGTCGGCGATCAGCAACCTCTATATCGCAACCCCGACACCCCCGCTTCAAAATCATTTCACCACCAATAGGCGATTGTACATACATGGAAGATGATAATTGAGCCAACTCTAAACCCAAAACCGATGCAAATGTAGACGAGATAAATGAATGAGATACACCTGTATCAATCAACACATTAGCAACTGAATTGCAAAATAAGAAAGTACCTCTCACAACAGAAGGCACTGAACTAGATCTGGTACAGTAAAAGCATACACATGCCCTGTAGGCCTCTGATCTACCTGATAACCCCTCGTAGCATAGGACTGATGCACTACTGAGCCGAAGAGGCTCCCTGATTGGCCCTCGAGGCCTGTGCTGACTTTGCAGGTTGGTGGCTCTGTGTTTGCCTCGAACCAGATACACCAGATGTGCCACCCAATTGTGGGCAAAATCTCTTCAGGTGCCCCGCCTTCCCACACTGATAACATGTGAATGGCTTCCCTCTCCCCTGACTCTGGGGCTGAGAACGAGCCGAAGGTGGTGTCGACCATTGTCCTCCTCCTCCTCTTTGCGGGCAAGCTCGAGACTTATAGCCTAACTAACCACATTTGAAACAAGTAAAGCTCCATGGCCACCTCTCCCAGAACCCGAACTTGGTACAGGAAAAGTGGATCTCGACTGAGCTCCTTGGGACAACTGAGGGTTAGAACCCCTCTGATTTCCCTGGGACGACTGGGGGTTAAAACCCCTCTGCCTCTTACTATCCCCCTAATTATCCTGGCCCCTCCTGGAACCCCTCTTCATTTCCTCTTTCGACTGCATCAATCTCAAGATGGGCCGCTGCCTCTACAAGACGCCTATAATCTCTGATCATAGATCTGGCCACTCTAAACATGAGCCTGGTCCTTAACCGTTTCTCAAACTTCAAACAACGGCGTTCTTCAGTCGCCACAAACTTAGGTGCGAACCTTCACAAGCTAGTGAAAGTGGCCTCAAACTCGACTACAGGTGTGTTCAACTGCACCAGCTTAGAGAACTGGTCTCTCAACTTCTCCTTAACCGTGGGAGGCAAAAACTTGTCATGGAAGACGTCAACGAAAGCCTTCCAAGTCCCTCCAATGCGCCCTCACGCATACTTCCACCATTGATCCGCGTCTCCCTTAAGCTAGAAGGATGCCAAGGTTACTTTAAAACCCTACCTTCGATGCCGAGCATCTCAAACGTCTTCACCATCTGCTCTAGCTACTCATCCGCTTTCAGTGGCTTCTTGGGATCACCCAAAACTCATCCGGATTCAACCGGAAGAACTCTCTCTTCATAAAAGATGCCCTGCTTCAGCTACTTGGGCCTGAACTTAATTCTTAGCCCTGAGAATATCCATGGATTCTCGCAAAGCTCAGGCCATTCCGCGGGCTAAGGCGCCCATAGCCTGTTGACCAACCGGTTCAGCCACATTGGCCCGATCAACCCCTTCTTCCTGTGCCAGAATATCATCCAGTATGGGCACTTCATGCCTTCAAGGCCTACCACGCCTACCACCACCACGTCCACGTCCTGACATCCTAGTGAAGGTAACAAAAGAGATTAACACATCTACAAATGTGCCGAAGCTGACTCACTCATGTTCTATTACGATGGACAACAGTAATTCACTCCACATAGGCAAATAATCACATAAACACATACGAATCTCATTCTCAGATAATGACCGTCCCGCGGCATTGCCAGAGTTCCAATTAGAAACAACAGTGATCAAGTGATTTTTTAATAGGACTCCTAGAAACCCGTAAACTCAATCAACATCCTAGAAATTCAATCACATACCCATATAACCACATAAGCACGTTAACATGTAAACACATATCGTTCGTACTTAAGTCTCTAACAAGCGAGACTGGCACTAGCCACTTCCCACGTACCCAAAGTATTCAAACCCGGTACGCTCTGATACCAAGTTGTAACACTCCAAAAAATAATACGATATATCCAACTCATAAGCGGAAGAATGACATAAATAAAGTACTTTCATTCATCAGAGTTCGTTTACAAGGGTTAACACAAGCATTATACATGCACAAATATTCATCCTGAACCTACAACATGTATTGTAACAATAAGATAATTGAAATTAAACAAATAATCATATGCCCTATAGGGTTACATCTTTCCAAGTCATTGCTTGGTTACACAAAAGTGAGCCTAGCTCATTACAGTTTAAAGCCATTGGCTATACAAAATGTAACAAAACAAAGAAGTTCTTGCTCCCAAAAGTTCCTCCAAGTTATTACCTTGGCAGAGGCATGTCACCAACACCAGAAAATAATTTTCTCAAATAGGTTGAGCCAAAGCCCAGTAGGAATAATCTAACACAATATATGAGATTTAACAAGGATATAAGCATAATGTGCAATTACAATGCCAGTAGGGAAAAATTCATATCTTGTGCAGTCATAGAATGCCCAAGTTCATATCTCAATCCATTTCAAGTTAATTCATTTCAAGTTCATTTATGATTCTCAATTCATGAGTCAATTTCATTATCGTTTAACAACCCAACTAAGACTACAACTCAGTGATTTTTCAATCCAATACACTACCACACAATACTTCAATCTGCCATTTTACGAAAATTTCATCTGCGGGATTGGCATCCATGTACAAGCGCAATTTCAGGACTTCACCCTGGACACTCCGGCCAACTTAATTTCAATGGAGTCCATCCCTTATCTCCTCCCAAACAATGGAGTACAACCCCTTTCTCCTCCCAATCAATCATATATATACAATGCATTAAACATAGTCATATTCAATAACAACCAACAATAGATTAGTTTCAATTTACTTAATCCTCATGCAATTTCTATAATAATCATAGTTATCCTCCACCTATAGTCCAATACAGATATTTTTAAATAGATATTCAATCTCAAGACAGACAATTTATTCAAATATCCATAGGTGTGAAGTAATACATAACCAACACTACCATTTATGTCATCATCCATCCAATTTCATATTTACACTATCAATTTCATTTATTTGTACAAAATAAACATGTGAAGCATTTTAGGGCATACTTCTCCATTTCCCAAATATCAACTCATATGCCAAAATTAGTTATTGTGCCACTATATAACATCATTTTCAAACTCCATAATTATTTATATTTCATTCACTAAAACCCCTCTTTTGATTTTACATTCCAAACCCCAAGTTTGTCCAAAATACCCCCAAAACCCACCATTGTTACACAACTACAAATAACCAAGTTAAAAACCATAAGGAGGTGTAGAAAGTCCTTACCTCAAGTTTAGATGACCAAAGCAATAGTGGAAGAACTTCAAAGATGCCGAAACGAACTTTTATTCAGGTCAAAACGAAGCTCTGGAGGTGCTCTACCTTTTTCTCAAAGGCACTAGGGTGAAAATCCCAATGGATCTAGGTGAAATAGTAGAGAGAAGATGAGTTTTAAAGAGAGAAACTCAAGATCTAGGTTTTTGGAAAGTTTTAGAGAGAGAGAGGAATGAAAAAGTGAACTAAAAAGTCGTCCTCACAGACTGATATACACGCAGTCCGCTCGAGCGTAGGAAGTGACGCTCGAGCGTTTGACACATTATTCCACTCGAGCATGAGAAGTGATGCTCGAGCGTAGAATGCACACTTTCAGAAGTTTTGTAGACGAAAGACATAGCTCGAGCGCCCACCCGCTCGAGCGTAGAAAATACCGTTCGAGCGTAGAATACACTCATCCAATGTTTTGCAGGTTTGCAAAAATACTGAGAGTTTGCAAAGCCCGCTCGAGCGCAAGAATGGCCACTCGAGCGGAGAAGCAAAAATCTAGGCAATAAAAGTTTAAAAAAACAAGCAATCAACCTGTTCTAAATACACAACTACAATCCAATAACCACATTTAAGAAGGAATAAAGGGAAAAAGACATGCTCAACATTCAGAAGCCATAAAGCCCGAGTTTGGAATACAACAAGTGACGGGTCAAAACCAGAATCGCTTTACTAAATAAATATGGAAACTTTTTATAGCCAATTTTATTGCAAGTAATTCTTTTGCAAAAATAGTATATTTTTGTTCATTTCGTTTAAATGTTTCAGAATTATATCCACAAATTAGTTCTTCTTTTTGTAATTTTATGGGTATTGGATTTTTTCTTGGTTTAATCCAATTTTTTGATAAAGGTATCTCTTTATCATGCCATAATTTACTTGGTATTGTTTTGAGAACACATCCCCAACATGATTTTGAGGAATATGTTTCTAAAATTAATTTATCACCTGTTTGAGGAAGATAAACGTCTGTTAAAGTTTTAACATTTACTTTAATTTGTTTAATTAAAGCAACATCCTATGCTGTTCATTCAAAAATAACATTATTTTCTATTTTTGAAAGATTTTTTTATGAAATTTCGTCCATAATTTAAAATACCAAATAAACTCTGTAATTATGTTATATTTTCAAGAGTATCAAGAAAATCTCGTACTTTGGACAAAATATGTTTCTATAATTTTAAACCTTTTTGGTCTAAAATTATTCCCAAAAATTCAATTAATTCGTTTTCTAGTTCAATCTTTTTTGGTGACAAAACAATTCCATACTTTTGGAATTTTTCACAAAGTAACTTTAAATGTTTCTTATGCTCTTCCCTGGTTTTAGAAAAGATAAGTATATCATTAATATAGACTACAAAACAATCCTTAAGATCTTTAAAGATTGTATGCATCCACTGTTCAAATACCTGTGGTGCTATATTTTAAACAAAAGGCATAACATTTTAGTGGTAATGTCCTCTAAGTGTACTAAAAACTGTCAATTTTTTTTACTCTTCAGGCAATTGAATTTGCTAAAATCCACTCTTACAATCAAATTTGCTAAAAATTTTTGATCCTTTGGTTCAGTTAATCAAAACATCTTTTCTTGGAATAAAATATCCATGAAATTCTAAATTTTTATTTAACCGTTTATAGTTGACTACCATTCGGGCTTTTTCTCTTTTAATTTCAGCATGGTTTCTTACCATAAAGTTGGACTAGAGTGAGGGCTCCTAATTTCTTCAATTAACTTTTTATTTAAAAAGTCCTAAAGTTAAATATCAAATTCATCCATATCTTGTCTAGTATAGAGCATTGGTCTTACTCTAATGATAACATTAGGGTCTTTTGTTGCCGCAGAACACCTGGAAGTTAAAGGTACTGCAAGGTAATGGCTGTTGTACGTCATTTGTTTATTATATATATTAGTGGTCATCCGTGCGATGTATGAGATTTTAGAAAATCAATAATCACTAAAAAAAAATTGCTCTTTGATTGTATTTCTTAATATTTATTTAGTTTGTTTATATAAATCTTACTTCACATCATTAAAAATATTTAATATTTCACATTATTGAAATTTTTTAAAAAACTATCATACATTAAGTAAATCATCACATAAATAGTAACTAATTTATCTAAGAATTACTTAAGACAACCAAAAGTAGATTAACAAAGGCATATTATAATAAAAAATTAAAAAAACAAAAAACAAAAAACAAAGGCATATTATAATTAATCAAAATGACTAATATTAAATAAAAGTAACACTAATTTTGTTTAATTAATAGTAGATATTACACTAATCATCCCACATAATATAATGAATTAAAATAAAATTAATTTTAATCCCATTATATTCAGTTAGTGGTTAAATTTTTTTTACATGCTATTTGTTGTTTTGGTTATATTAATTCATTAAACATAAATAGGTTTGGAATGATTATAAAATAAAAATTAAAAAAAAAAATTGAAAATGCATTAAAGTTGAATTGACAAACGTAAAGAATATAAATATTTAAATTATTTTTAAAAATTAACATTTTTAATATGAGATCTCTTCCATTTGCTCAAACTTTGAATCTAAATTAAAAAAAAAAAAAAAGAAGAAGAAATTTGTGGTTTAGTTCTCAAAGGAAATGAGTTTTTGAAAATAAATTTAATCATGAGTTATTTTAACAGAATAATCAACAATAAAAAATCAACTGATGAACACATTTATAAACCTATATCCAATAAATTTTAAAGTGTTCTTTATTTTCAATCTAACATTTGCGCCAAAAAAGATTAAACACAAATAGTCAATAAGTGAGAGAGTTACAAATTGATAATAGTAGCGCTTTAAAAAAAAAAAAGAAAAAAAAAAGAAAGAATAAAATCTCAATTAAATGACACATTATTAACAAAAAGAAAGAAATAAAGAAAAATAATTGTAACAAAAGAATTTTAAAATAAAATAATATTATCCATTTACATAAACTTACTTTCTCACAAATGCAAAAAATTCATGCAAGCACACATTTCAAATGTAAAGCAAATATTTAAGATTTTTAGGCACCAAAAAAGGATCAGAAATGGCTCAATATTGATTGTTTTTGCCCCAATCTTCCGTTCATGGTTCATTTTGCAGGAACTTATTTATATATTGAAAAGATTATACTTAGACAAAAGATATATATGAAATTCTATCATATTTAAAATTTATATGGATAATTAATTGATGATTTAAAAGATAAAATATTAAGTTCAACTTGAAAATAAACTTTAAAAGATTAAGCTAAAATATATGGAAATTTTATAACTGTAACGCCCCAAAATAATCAACATAAACTAACCATATCAACGAATATTTACTAACTAGTGACAAAGATCCATCCATCCTTACATGTTTAATGAAACAAGCTTATACAAAAGTTTCACAAGCAATTATACATTCAATGATAAGAAAACACCTGAATCTATAGCATGTGAAGCATCTAGTCTCAAGTAATTAAAATGCCCTTAAGGGCTTACATCTTCCAAGGCAATAGCCCGGATACACAAAATGGTTTCTCAAGCCCATACATGTTAGCCCTTGGCTTACAAAAATGTACAACAAAAATGAGAGAGCAATATACTCTTCACAAATTAAACCGAAGCCTTCAACTCGGCGGGATCACCACATTTTTACCTGCACCAAAGTCCCATAGGGGTGAGCATAAATGTCACGACCCAAACTCGGCCCTATGGGTTTAGCACCGTAACCGGCCAGTAATCCGAGATTACCGAAGGCCTGCTTAACAGTAAAACAGAGTACAGGGCCTGGCGGAAGCCAAAACAGTAAATAAACAATGTCCAATGAGCTGTGACAGTCTGTATGCAAAAAGACTTTTCACACATATATACATTCAATACAGAAAGTATACACAACATATATAATCATTCAGAATAGGGACTCAATCCCTTATATAACAGTACAGTGCAGTATAGTGTTATACATTCTATTCAGTTATCACATAACAGTACAAAAGGGGGGACAACTAAAACACCCCATAGCCATAGCTTGACGGGCTCGGAACCTCGCAATGAGGCACATAGGTTGGCTTGACAAAACTGGGGTCCACCCCGACGCTTCTAGCCGCGGTCTGGTGCCTGTACACCTACATATATATATGAGCAGTGAGCTAAAGCCCAGTGAATAACACAATGCGTAAAGGGGTTAAGAATGAATGTCCTTACAGTAATGAAAACAGTTCATTGATTCAGTATATCAGTCATTCAGTCATATGTGGTATATCCCTTAGCATAGCAGTACAGTAAACAGTAGGTCTTAAGAGACCGAACAGTAAATGATGGCCATCAGTCAGTAAACAGTAGTGGTTCCAACGAGGGAACCGACAGAGATCTCTGTAACAGTAACAACAAACAGTAGGTGCTAAGGATGCCACAATACAGTTCAGAATATAGGACATACATTCAATCAGTTAACAGTAATCAGTTCAGAAAGCAGTACAGTTCAATTGTTCAGAAGATAATCATTTTTGAACATATCTTTACACAGTTGTTATTCACAGAGTTCTGGGCTACAGTAAAGCTAGAGCGGGTCCTCGGAAAGCCAACCCTACACAGTTTACAGGATGAACACACACTAAGCTACACATTTGGGAAAGATAATAACTTAATCCCTAATTTGCCTCGGTATGTTCCACATCTATACCCTCAATAAGATGTCTTAAACTAGGCCTAAGAATGCCTAGAATGGGATGAGGATGCAAAGATGCGCACAGAAAACAGTTCTAGAATTTTCAGAAAAACAGAGTCCCGCTCGAGCTCAGGTTTCCCCGCTCGAGCGGACATGCAACAAAGGTACACGCTCGAGCAGCAAATCTCCCGCTCGAGCGTACTGTAAAAGTACTGGATGGGTGAAATCTCTGCTCGATGGACGCTCGACACCCGCTCGAGCGTGAGACACATGCCTCCGCTCGAGCATCCAATCCTCCGCTCGAGCGGACTGAAAAACAGTGCAAAGATACTGGATGCTCGGATTCCCCGCTCGAGCGCCACTTTCCCCGCTCGAGCGAGAGTGCAAAATCTGGAAAACCCAGATTGCACCTTCAAGCCAAAAACCAAGTTTAAATGCATCAAAACCGATCCTCTTGGGCTGAATTTCCAGAAAACACTTGTAAACATGTAGAATGACATGATTCAAAACTCAATTTGAGAAATCAAAGCCCAAGGGTGTTTAATTCAAACCAATTTTCATGAACAAGAAGAACATGCAAACATGCATGGATTAAAACCATTTCAAAGCTTCAATTTCATGCTCTAGTGAGCCAAATCTTTCAAAAACATGATGAGTTCATGGTCTCTTGTAAAAATATGGGCATGCATGTACAATTTCATGAAGAACAAGCTCGTAAATGCAAGAGTGTGCCATGCATGCAACAATTAAGCTTTAATTCAACATACATGGACCAATTCAAGGCTCAAATCACTAGAGGCTCAAGAACTAAGCATGAACAAGTTCAAATACATTAATAGAAGGTTAAATTCTCTTACCTAAGTCATGAATTATAGGCAAGGAAGCTCAATTATGCAAATTTATGCTTCAATCCCTTCAATTTCCAAGCAAATCTACAAGTGAACTTAATTCTCTCACTCTCACTCTCTCTAAGGTCGGTTGTGTGCAAGAAATGGGGGAAAAAATGTTTTGTTTGAGTGTATGAGAAGATCAAAAAGGTTCAAGTAGTGGGCCACTAAGTGGCACTAATGCAATTTAGTCAAACTATGCAATTAACCCAATATTTAATCTAATATAATCATACCTAATCAGTTTTCAGGTAAATACGCTACAAAATCACATAATTTACGATGATCATAAAACACTAACCGGTTCCCGGTTCGGCCGCCGATAAGGCCTTCAATTAATGGTTTAACCATAAAAACGTGAACAGATAATCAAATAGTCAAACAGATAAATGCATAATTAAACAGATATGCTTAGTCAATTCAGTTCTAGATCTCAGTCAGTCAGTTCAGTATTTCAATCAGTTCACTTATTAGTCATAATCAGTTCAGTTTAACGGTAATCAGTGGCTATTCGGTAAACAGTGGTGAGGGTTATTACAATAAAGCCCAGTAGAGAATTCTCATAAAGTATAAACAGTTAGGCAACTCTCAATAACAATGCAAATGTCAATGCTATGCCATACTCTTTTAAAGAAATTTTCATTTCATGCTCTTCTTAAAGATTAACATTTTTCAATAAAAGTTTGCAATCTCAACACATTTCAAAACTTCCAAATTTAATCAATAGGGGCGGTAAATACGACTCTGGTAATTCTTAGGTTGGTGTCTGCAAGTAGGCTCAACAAGCACTACCAATAACCCCACTTTACCGGTTGCTAACCGGAAGGGAAGTGATACCTCCTCCGCGCATGTTTTTGGTCTTTCACCTTGGACACTCAGGCCAACTTATCAATACAACTACACCCCCTAACCGGACTTACCAACGTACTTATCCCATATTCTCAATGGAAGTTCCAATTTTCAAAACCAATTCTCATGATATGCAAGAGGTTCGTAATGTTAATGCTATATTTAACCATGCTATGTCTTCTTTCAACATTGGATCATTTCAAACCATAACAACATGTAAATGTCATCTTCATGCCCCAAAATATTTCATATGCAAGAAATTCTTCATCAATGTAAATATACATATGTATAGACATTTGTATACTACAAAACATCTCTTATCCTCTTTGTCTACCATGGCACAATTCATAACAAATTAGTCTCTTCTAGACTATATGTGATGTTTTCAACATTAATCTCCAAGGTTTTCACAATTCCCACAATCCATTGTACACACCAATTCACCACTTCTCAACTATACATGCTCATGTATTTAGTAATAATGTCAAAATAATTCCTCATTGCTCATATATCAAGAAAATCTGCTATTTAACAAAACATGTGATAAAACCCACACTTCTTCATTCATTGAACACAAGAAAGAGAAGAATCCATAAGTTTTGCCCATATGTCCCAAAATCCCCAAATTTCTAGGGTTCTCTATCAAAAACAAGCATTACCCCATTTCTAGGTGAAACCCCATCCAAAAACGTATTTCTTAGATCAATAAGATGAAGCCCTCAAGGATTGGCTAGAAACATTTGAAAGTTTAAACTCCCTTTTTAAAAAAATCTCTACACTTTTGAGGCGCCAACCCAAATTTCAAAATAAATTCAAGAGAAACATAAAATTAGCATTTAATCTTGCAAAACATGTATATATAACTCAAGAATGTCCCTACCTCAAGGTTTTGGAGAAGAAGATAAAGAAACCCTAACTTGAAGGATGAGAAAGAGCTTTGATTTCCACCATACCAAGTGAAGCTCTAGCCTAAATCTTCAAGATTGTGAGAGATGATGATGATCTAGACCCAAGGATATCAAGAATGAAGGTGTTTTAGTGTTTTGTGAGGGTTTTCTAGAGAGAATGAGGAGAAAATAGGGTTTAGAGTGAGATAGAAAGGCCCTAAATGTAACACAAATTTGGCCAAAAGACGCAAAAAAAAAACATAGTTTCGGACTGCCCATTTACTGCACGTGCGGCGCCCCTCCTCGCACGTGCGGAGCGCCTCTTCCCGCACGTGCGGCCCTTCTCCCCGCACGTGTGGGGGTTCCCCGCACCTCAGTCCGCACATGCCTTTTAGGCAGTGTGCAACCTTCTGAAGCTCAACCCTCACCGCACGTGCGGCCTAAGGCCCCTACACGTGCGGCCCTGGCCCAGCTACCCAGAATTTTCTAATTCGCTTGCCGGGCGCTTCGGACCTGACCCCGCACTTCTCGAAAGAAAGGAACTTCAACACCGAATAAAAACGAGAATATGAATTACATTGAGGTAAACTCTTCAGACAACACAAACTCCAAACACTCAACAAGGCTCTAACTTATCCCGACACTCTATTAGGGTAAATCCCAGGTTAAACAAGGGACAGCGAAACTAGTGACACACTCGGTCGTCACAACCTCCCCACCATAGGAAATTTCGTCCCCAAAATTTAGGCAAACCAACCAAGGAGGCTCTAGCAAGTATGGCCAACTGATCAAACAGGGAAATTTAGCAACGTTAACTACGCTTTCAAGATTTCAATTTGCAATGCTGCTATTCTAATAACGTCTAACATGTTTATCATCACTATTACATCAAGATCAACAATTGTTCATAGTAGGCATTTGAAACGGAACATTCTAGCAAAATTTCATCATTTCACAATCTCATGCTTAAGTTGACAATTCATATAACAACATACGATCAACAATTTAACATTTTTCCCCTTCAACACTAAGGAATATTACAATTAAAATAAAGAAATTAAGCATGCTCAAATAAATCTGGATACTTGAAGCAGACCTTCGCCTCACGTTCCCAAGTCGTTTTCTCACTCTTATGGTGTCTCCACAACACCTTCACTAACGGTATGGTTTTGCCTCGTAGCACTTGCTCTTGGGTATCTTAGATTTGAACTGGCCGCTCTTTGTAGGAGGCATTCTCATCTACCTCCAAATCAACCCAATCTAATACATGAGAAGGGTCGGGTTCGTACTTCTTAAGCATAGACAAGTGAAACACATTGTGAACCACCGAAAGCTGCGGCGGTAAAGCTAACCGGTATGCCACTTCCCCGACTCTCTCCAATATCTCGAAAGGCCCAATGAACCTTGGAGACAACTTACCACTCTTGCCAAACCTCATTAAACCCCGCTTAGGTGAGATCTTAAGAAAAACATGATCACCCACTTCGAAAGATAAGGGTCGTCTCCTCTTATCGGCATAACTTTTCTGTCGACTTTGAGCCGTAGCTAATCTCTTACGAATGAGAGCAACTTTCTCGGTTGTCTCCCTAACGATTTTCGGACCCAACAACGGTGTATCCCCCACCTTAGCCTAACAAACTGGTGACCTATAAGATCGGCTATACAAGGCCTCAAACAGTGCCATCTCGATGCTAGCCTGATAACTATTGTTGGAGGCGGATTTAATCAACAGTAAGTGCCTCTCCCAAGGCCCTTTGAAATCTAGGACACAAGCTCTAAGCATGTCCTCCAAAATCTGAATGGTGCGTTCTGACTGCCCATCGGCTTGAGGGTGGTAAGCGGTGCTAAAGGTCAACTTGGTTCCCAATGCCTCTTGAAGGCTTTGCCATAACCGGGCGGTAAAATAAGGATCCCTATCCGACACAATAGTCACAGGAACTCCGTGATGCCGAACTATCTCTCTAACGTACAACTCTGCCAAGTGCTCAATTGTGTCGCTAGTATGCATAGGAATGAAATGTGTAGACTTAGTCAACCTATCAACAATCACCCAAATGGCATCAATACCCCGCTGTGTCCTAGGAAGCTTAACTATGAAGTCCATGGTAACCTGCTCCCACTTCCACTCGACTATTGGTAAGGGTTATAACAAACCCGTTGGTCTTTGATGTTCGGCCTTCACTTGTTGACAAGTAAGGCACTTGGACACAAAGGATGCGACATCTCTCTTCATACCCCTCCACCAAAACTGACGGCTAAGATCACGATACATTTTGGTGCCTCCTGGATGTACCGCAAGGCGTGAGTGATGGAACTCCCGAAGCACTTCCTCTATAAAAGATTCAGGTACAAACAGACGATCTAGGTAACGTACACTCTGATCCGAGTGAATGTTCAAACCCTTTTCTTCCTTCCCATTGGAGATTCTAACACGAATTAACTCTACTTCACGGTCCCCTTGTTGTGCCTCTATAACTTTACTAATCAAGACGGGTTGAGCACTCAAGGTAAACAATGTTGCACATCTTTGGACTCACCCAATTGCAATTCAAACTTGCCGACTTCACCCAACATAACCCACTCCCGAATGGCCACACTCGCCAAACTACCCATGGTTTTTCGACTTAAGGCGTCGACCACTACATTGGCCTTCCCCAGATGATAGCGTAACTCAAAATCATAGTCTTCTAAAAACTCCATCCACCTTCGTTGACATAAATTCAAATCTTTTTGGGAAAACAAATACTTCAAGCTCTTATGATTGGAGAAAACCTCGAACCTTTCACCATACAAGTAATGCCTCCAAATTTTCAAGGCAAACACTACTGCGGCTAACTCTAAGTCATGGGTAGGGTAATTCTTCTCATGAGTTTTCAATTGTTGTGAACCATAGGCTTCAACCTTTCCCCCTTGCATCAAAACACAACCAAGCCCATCCCGAGACGCATTACAATAAACAGTATAACCTAAACCTCTCTTTGGAATGATCAACACCGGTGCCGTAGTCAATCTAATTTTAAGCTCTTGGAAAGACTTCTCGCAAGCTTCACTCCACGCAAACTTAATCCCCTTCCTAGTCAACCTAGTCAAAGGCGCGGCTAATCCAGATAAGTCCTTTACGAACCGCCGATAGTACCCCGCCAATCCCAAGAAACTTCGGATCTCAAAAACATTTTTAGGTTGCTCCCAATCTTGTACTAAACCTATCTTTGAAGAATCTACAGTTACTCCCTCTCTTGACACCACGTGACCCAAAAACTTCACCTCAGTGAGCCAAAACTCACACTTCTCAAATTTGGCATACAACTGATGATTCTAAGCAAGTCTAGCACTGCCCCTAGGTGAGTCTCGTGTTCCTCCTCGGAAGTCGAATAGATTAGGATGTCGTCTACAAAGACGACCACAAAATGGTCCAAGTACTCCCTAAAAATTCGATTCATCAAATCCATAAAAGAAGCCAGTGCATTAGTAAACCCAAATGACATTACAAGGAACTCATAGTGGCCATAACGCGTACGAAAGGCCGTTTTCTAGATGTCCTCCTCCCGGATCCTCAACTGATGATACCCCGACCTCAAGTTTTATTTTGGAGAAGCAACACAACCCTCTAAGTTGATCAAACAAGTCATCTATTCTGGGTAAAGGGTATTTGTTCTTGACGGTAACTCGGTTCAACTTACGGTAATCGATGCACAACCGCAACGACCCATCCTTCTTCTTTGCGAAGAGAGCCGGTGCTCCCCAAGGTGGCGTACTAGGGCGAATGAAGCCCTTGTCTAGAAGCTCTTGGAGTTGAATCTTCAACTCAAGCAACTCCGCGGGTGCAAACCTATACGACGCCATAGAAATTGGTGTCGTTCCAGGAACTAAGTTGATGGTGAACTCAATCTCTCGGTGGGATGGCAAACTAATAAGATCTTCAGGAAACACGTCCGGGTATTCGCAAACTACCCTCAGCAACTCAATTTGAGTCTCGTCACTCTCACTATCCAAGAGAGTAGCAAGAAGACCACTAAGCTTGTTCCTACTACGAGGATCCAATACTAGCAATAAGACTCGATCAACCCTGTCCCCCAGAAAGTAAAAGCAATCACCACTCGAGGTGCACACTGTGAGCCTCTGACGAAAACAATCAATCACTGCTCGATACGAAAACAACCAATCCATGCCAAGAATGACGTCAAAACTCGACATGTCTAGCAACACAAAAGCAAATGGGAGTCTACGCCTGGCAACCTCTATCTCACAATCGCGACACCCCCGATCTAAGTCAACTGTAACCCCAACTGGTGACTCAACTCTGAGTGGAGACGCTAACTGTGCCACTTCTAATCCCAATGCAATGCGAATACAGCAGATATGAATGAATGAGACGCACTCGTATCTATCAACACATTAGCCAAAGAATTACACATAACAAAAAATACCTTTCACAACTGAGGGTCCTGACAACTGCTCTGGCGCGGTAACAGCATACACGCGCCCCTGTGGCCTCTGATCAACCTGCTTATCCCTCGTAGCATAGGCTTGCTGTACTGATTGAGCCAAAGCGGCTCCTTAATGAGCTCGTGAAGCCTGAGCTGAGTGAGCCTACTGGTGGATCTGAGTCTGCCTCGACCCCGATGTGCCAGATGTGCCTCCCAACTGCGGGCAAGCTCTTTTCATATGCCCTAACTGACTGCACTGATAGCAAGTAGGACCCTACCCTCTACTCTGAGACTAACTCTAGGATCGGTTAGGTGGTGGTGGCAACATCTGCTGTCCTCTTCCCTTCTGCGGACATGCAAAGGCCTTGTGACCCGGTTGGCCACACTTGACGCAAGAAAACCCACTTGGCACACTCTTTCCCGGGCCCGCACTAGGTAAGGGAAAAGTAGATCTAGACTGCTGCGGTTGAGACTGGGATGAAAAGGTGTTTCTACCATTCTTGTTGGGCCTAACGTTCCCCTGTGACCTTTGGCCCGTAAACCTCGAATTCCGAAGTCTCTCATCTTCAGCCTCCACGGTAATCTCCACATGTGCGACCACCTCCACAAGACGGTCATAATTCCGGATCATATTCCCGGCAACCTTGAATAAGATCTTGGTTCGAAGCTTCTTCTCAAACGCAATGCAATAGCGCTCTTTTGTCGCTACGAATGCCAGTGCAAATTGGGACAAACTAGAGAAGGCCGTTTTGAATTCGACCATAGACATGTTAAGTTGCTTAAGGTCTTGGAACTCCTTTCTCAATCTCTCCCTAGCAGTGGAAGGTAGGTACTTGTCTTGGAAGGCCACTACAAATGCCTCCCATGTCGGTTCTATTCGGCCCTTGGCATATTTTCACCATTGGCCCGCATCCCCCTTGAGATAGTAACTCGCAAGAGTCACTCTAAGCTCATTGTCCTCAATGTGAAGCATCTCGAATGTCTTCACTGTCTGTTCGAGCCATTCGTCTGCTTTCTTTGGCTCGGGGCCACCATGGAATTCATCCGGTTTGGCCCACAAAAACTCCCTCGTGAGGAAGCTCGCCCTTGTCTCCACAGCGTTCTCCTTAACTTGGTTCTCCGCACTCAAAATGTTCATGGACTCCCTCAATGCCCCCGCCATTTCCCGGGCTAGGGTCCCCATTGCGGCTTGACTCGCTTGCACCGGTACCTCCGCTTGCCCCACTTGCTCGGCCATGTTAGCTTGGCCTAAACCCTCTGCTTGCATCGGTACCCCATGCACACCCCGGCGGCCCCTACCACGTCTTCCACCTCTACCACGACAACTTTGAACCCTTCTTGACATCCTAATTAAGGAACAAGATAGATAACTTAGCGCATAATTCCAAATGTGCTCGCAACTTGCCTCACACGTTAAACTATAAAAAATGTATATATTCTACCACACAAACAATTCAATCCACTCCACATAAGTACGTAGTCACATAAACACATACGAATTATCCTTTAGTGATGAGATTCGTCCGATCAGAAACCAAGAATTCTTAGTAGAATGAGTATTGATCAAGTACCCTTCTAATAATACCTCAAGGAATCTAATAGGCGCAAATAACATCCCAAAAGTCCAATCCCATGCCCATATAGTCACATAAGCATGTTATCACGTAATTCACACAAAGCTAAACATTTCCTAATCATGTGAAATGAACCCATTGTGGTATACAACCACTTCCCGCGAGCCCCAAGTATTCAAACCCGGTAGCTCTGATACCAAGTTGTAACGCCCCAAAATAATCAACATAAACTAACCATATCAACGAATATTTACTAACTAGTGACAAAGATCCATCCATCCTTACATGTTTAATGAAACGAGCTTCTACAAAAATTTCACATGCAATTATACATTCAATGATAAGAAAACACCTGAATCTATAGCATGTGAAGTATCTAGTCTCAAGTAATTAAAATGCCCTTAAGGGCTTACATCTTCCAAGGCAATAGCCCGGTTACACAAAATGGTCTTTCGAACCCATACATGTTAGCCCTTGGCTTACAAAAATGTATAACAAAAATGAGAGAGCAATATATTCTTCACAAATTAAACCCACGCCTTCAACTCGGCGAGATCACCACATCTTTACCTGCACCAAAGTCCCATAGAGATAAGCATAAAGCCCAGTAGAGAATTCTCACAAAGTATATACAGTTATGTAACTCTCAATAACAATGCAAATGTCAATGTCATGCCATACTCTTTTAAAGAAATTTTCATTTCATGCTCTTCTTAAAGATTACCATTTTGCAATAAAAGTTTGCAATCTCAACACATTTCAAAACTTCCAAATTTAATCTATAGGGACGGTAAATACGACACTGGTAATCTAGGCTGGTGTCTGCAAGTAGGCTCAACAAGCACTACCAATAACCCCACTTTACCGGTTGCTAACCGGAAGGGAAGTGGTACCTCCTCCGCGCATGCTTTCGGTCTTTCACCTTAGACACTCTGGCCAACTTATCAATACAACTACACTCCCTAACCAGACTTACCAACGTACTTACCTCATATTCTTAATGGAAGTTCCAATTTTCAAAACCAATTCTCATGATATGCAAGAGGTTTGTAATGCTAATGCTATATTTAACCATGCTATGTCTTCTTTCAACATTGGATCATTTCAAACCATAACATGTAAATGTCATCTTCATGTCCCAAAATATTTCATATGCAAGAAATTCTTCATCAATGTAAATATATATATGTATAGACATTTGTATACTACAAAACATCTCTTATCCTCTTTGTCTACCGTGGCACAATTCATAACAAATTAGTCTCTTCTAGACTACATGTGATGTTTTCAACATTAATCTCCAAGGTTTTCACAATTCCCACAATCCATTGTACACACTAACTCACCACTTCTCAACTATACATGCTCATGTATTTAGTAATAATGTCAAAATAATTCCTCATTGCTCATATATCAAAAAAATCTGCTATTTAACAAAACATGTGATAAAATCCACACTCCTTCATTCATTGAACACAAGAAAGAGAAGAATCCATAAGTTTTGCCCATATGTCCCAAAATCCCCAAATTTCTAGGGTTCTCTATCAAAAACAAGCATTACCCCATTTCTTGGTGAAACCCCATCCAAAAAAATATTTCTTAGATCAATAAGATAAAGCCCTCAAGGATTGACTAGAAACATTTGAAAGTTTAAACTCCCTTTTAAAAAAAAATCTCTACACTTTTGAGGCACCAACCCAAATTTCAAAATAAATTCAAAGAAACATAAAATCAACATTTAATCTTGCAAAACATGTATATATAACTCAAGAATGTCCCTACCTCAAGGTTTTGGAGAAGAAGATGATGAAACCCTAACTTCAAGGATGAGAAAGAGCTTTGATTTCCACCACACCAAATGAAGCTCTAGCCCTAGATCTTCAAGATTGTGAGAGATGATGATGATCTAGACCCAAGGATAGCAAGAATCAAGGTGTTTTAGTGTTTTGTGAGGGTTTTCTAGAGAGAAGGAGGAGAAAATAGGGTTTAGAGTGAGGTAGAGAGGCCCTAAATGTAATACAAATTCGGCCAAAAGACATAAAAAAAAACAGAGTTTCAGACTGCTTGTCTGTCGCACGTGTGACACCCCTCCCCGTGCATGCGGAGCGCCTCTTCCCGCACGTGTGGCCCTTCTCCTCGCACGTGCGGCCTCACTCCTCGCACGTGCGTCCCCACCCCGCACGTGCGGCCCTGGCCCAACAGCCCAGAATTTTCTAACTCGCTTCCCGGGCGCTCCGGACTTGACCCCGCACTTCCCGGAAGAAAGGAACTTCAACATCGAATAAAAACGAGAATAGGAATTGCATTGAGGTAAACTCTCCGGACAACACAAACTCCAAAAACTCAACAAGGCTCCAAATTAACCCGACACTCTATTAGGGTAAATCCAAGGTTAAACAAGGGATAGCGAAACTAGTGACACACTCGGTCGTCACAATAACAAACTAACAAAAGATAAATATAGATCGTTAAAAAAATTATCATCTTTTTGAGATATTTATATCCTAATCTTAATTTTTTTTATTTTCATTTGAATTTTCATCTTGCAGTTCAAATCTAAATAGTTATATTTTTAGTTTTGTGTATTTTTTCATCTCTATTTTTATTGTTATTCATATATAAATCGTTATCTTTTTAGTTTAAAAATCATATCTTTTTTAGTTGAACATAAACCTTTTATTTGAATTTTTATCAATTCAAAATATGGAATTTTATTAAATTTAAACTTTATATGGATAATTAAGTGATGATTTTAAAAGGTAAAATACTAAGTTCAACTTGAACATAAAATTTGAAAAGATTAAACTGAAATATATGGGAATTCTACAACAAACTCACAGAAGGGATATAGATCATTAAAAAATTTATAATCTTTCTGGCATTTATATTTCAAGCTTAATATTTTTTATTTAGATGTCTTTTTATCTTTTATTTGCATTTTTATTTATGGAATTTTATTATATTTACAATTTATATGGATAGTTAATTAATGATTTTAAAAGATAAAATATTAAGTTCAACTTGAAAATAAACTTTAAAAAAAATAAGCTGAAATATATAGGAATTCTATAACAAACTCACATAAGGTAAATATAGATCGTTAAAAAATTTATTATGTTTTTGGAATTTATATCTCAATCTTAATCTTTTTTATTTAAACATTTTATTTGAATTTTTATTTTTTAGTTCAAATCTAAATAGTTATATATATTTTTTGTATATATTTTTATCTCTATTTTTTTTGTTCATATATAAATAATTATCTTTTTATTTTAAAAATTATTTGACTCGTAATATTTTTTATTTAAATATTTTTTAAATTTTTCATACATAAATAGTTAACTTTTTATTTTTAAAATTAATTGACTCGTAATATTTTTTATTTAGTTATTTTTTAATCTCTTGTTTAACTCTTTTATATTATTTTGTGGTTGAAATTTGAATAGTTATCTTTCTATTTTATTTTATTTTTTATATTTTTATCTCTACCTCTTTGTTGTTCATATCTAAATATTTATCATTTTATTCAAATATATATAATTCTTTTAGCTTTTGAGATTTAGATAATTGACAAATGATTAAAAATTAGGAAAAGTTTGAGTGGAGACTTGAGAAGTGACACGTAAGAGAGAGAATCCGTAAGAGTTTAGCAGAGTTTGAAAAATTCTCATACGTCACTACATTTGTTTATATATGTTAGGTTTTATTCTTGGCAACCCCGTTTGACAAAACTCTTTTCAGTTGTATTTGTTTTCGCACATTTTATTTCAGTGAGGCTATGAGTTTATTAGATGCGAATCCAACCTGAATCGTGCGTTTGTCAATTTCCATGGATTAAAACCGAGGTTGTAACAGGATCTAGTTTTTCCAGATTTTTCAATTTTGGTCGTCCCGCTCGAGCGGGGAAAGTGACGCTCGAGCGCGGATTGCAAGCTCACAGCATCTCTGCTTCGCTTGAAAAAGTACTGGATGATGTGATCCGACGCTCGAGCGTGGAAACTTCCGCTCAAGCGTGAAGCCTATATGAATCACACAATTTTGAAGCCTCCGCTCGAGCGGGAATTCCCACGCTCGAGCGGACCGCACGAACATAGATTCTTGGATTTCTATAAGGAATTGGTTTTCTTCCAAAATTAGGATTACTTTGGTTTTTTATAAGTAGTTGGTTTTCTCCCAAAACTTGGACAAGTCCTCCAGATCTTCTTTTTGGATTCTAAGGTTTATATCTGGGGATATTTTGTTAGTTTTCTTTGTTATTTTGATTGAGTATTCAACTCATGGTTTTAGAAGTTTATATCAAATGATTGTTTGTTTAATTCTACACAAAAGAGAGAGTTGTTCTTCAGTGGATCCTGAAGAATTCGAGCCTGAAGCTTTGGTGGATTCTGGAGTGGCTCATCATCGAGACAATTCCGAGGTGAAGACGGGGTTGGAAGAGGCACATAGAGGTTGGTTCAATTCGGGCGTGGATTCGCTAGGTAATTGAGAGTATACCTGTGTAATTCCTTTATATCTTCTTAGTGGATTGTTTTGTGGCTGTTACCCGTGATTTTTTATCACAATTGGAGGTGTCCAATTGTGGTTTTTCCACGTAAAATCGTTGTGTCGATTTGTCTTGATTGTTTGATTGGGATTGTTATATACTGCTTAAAATTGATACATAATCGCAAATCAAGATCTAAGGGATTTCTAGATTTTTCAATTAGTATCAGAGCAGGTCGTTTTATTTTTTTTAAAAAATGATAATATTCTTTTAGAACGAGATCTTGTTTGATTTATGATAATGGATTCAATTCGTGAGGGAAATTCTATGGTTCGACCACCCCTACTTGACGGATCCAATTATTCGTTTTGGAAAGCTCGGATGAGATCGTTTTTAAAATCTATTGATGAAAGAGTTTGGCAATCTGTCATGTATGGGTGGACTGAACTAACAATTACCATTGATGGAGTAACTTTCCCCAAACCAATTGAAAAGTGGGACACAATTGATTACCAAAATAGTAGCTGGAATAGTAAAGCTATCAATTCTTTCTTTTGCGCTGTCACACCTGAAGAGTTTAGTCAAATTTGCAATTTGTGAAGTCGCAAAAGAGGCTTCGGATATCTTACAAACTATTCATGAGGGCACTCCTTCTGTTAAACGCTCAAAACTTCAAAGGCTCACGTCTAGTTTCGAAAACCTTTCAATGAAAGATAGTGAGACCTTTGATGAAATTTATGCGAAGTTGAGTGACAATGTAAATTCCAGCTTTAATTTAGGTGAAAAAATACCAGAATCCAAAGTTGTGGGAAAAATTTTGAGATCCTTGCCCGATCGGTTCCAACCAAAAGTTACGGCTATTGAGGAGGCTCAAGATGTTGACAACCTCAAGCTGGATCAGTTGGTTGGAAATCTCCAAACTTATGAGGCACATAGGAATTTCAAAAAGAAACAAAAAGATATTGCTTTTAGTAGTGCTCATAGAGTTGGAGAGGATTCTGATGAGGATTGTGATATAGATTCCAAGATCACAGTTGCTTTTGTTAAAAAATTTAAAAAATCTTTTTTGAAAAAGAATCCTAATCTTTTGGAATCTACTCATACCCATAAATCTAAAGGCAAAGATAAATTCAAAATTAATTCTATAGCCAAGAAGGAGAAAAGAAAGATACAAGGGAACTTTGAAAGAGTCCAATGCTATGAATGCCAAGGATATGGCCACTTTGCTTTAGAGTGTCCCACTCGTTTGAAGAAGAAAAAAGCCTTCGCCATCACTTGGGATGATGAATCAGAATCTGATGAAGATGAAAGTGACATCGAAGACCAAGGCGAAGGAGGACATAAACAGTTCCTTGGTTTCATGGCGGCTTCCGAAACTGAAGGACGAACAAAGTATCCGAAAAGGCCGGTTGAGAATGTCACTGATGATGAATCCTCGGGAAGTGATGATGAAGAGCTTGAGCAAGCTTATGAAAAATTGTATAAGGAATTTTTTAAGTTATCCAAATTGAATGACAAACTCACTATGAAACTCACAGCATGTGAAAGTGAGAATGTCAAACTAAAGAAGGAGATTTCCAAGGCTAGGATTGATGCCATCAATATAGCTAATGATCGTCAAGCTCTTTGTGCAAAACTCTTGACTTGTGAGACAGAGAGGAATGAGCTACAACAAATCTATGCAACATATGAAGAAAAAATTGAAACTCTCGAGATGTCTCAAGTTGCTTTGGAAGAACTAATGATCAAGAAAGAGGAAGAGCTCAAGTGTGCCATGGCTACCATTGGTCTTTGGAACAGATGATCAAAAACTTTGGATAATATCATTGGGTCTCAACAAATTTGTTCTGACAAGAGTGGCATTGGCTTTGCTGATAACAAAGAGCAAAAACAGAGTGCATCTATATCTTATGATACAAGAACTCAAGGAAAGGGAGAACAAAAAATTCAACATAAGGATGGACTTCTCAAACTTCCTAGAGTTGGTAAGGTAAAGGAAAAGAAGGTACACCCTGTACACCCTGTTTTTATTTGTCATCATTGTGGTATGCATGGTCATATTCGCCCTTATTGTTATAAGTTGCATGGGAGAGTATATTTGCCTAGACCTAAAAATAGGATGTTGGAAACCAAGTCGAGACGGGTTCCCATTGATAGCAAAGGGAACCACAACGTCAAGACACCACCCAAGAATCGCAATGCTCACAACTTTGTTCATACTAAAGCAGTTTAGGTGAGAAAACTTGACTTGTGGTAAGTTGTTTTGTCGTTTTAGTTTTTTGGTTTCTATCTTTTCTTTTTTTTTTTTTTTTGTCATTAAATTTGTGCTTGTTCATTTTTTTTTTGTCTTGCTTTATTTAAAAAAAAAAAAAACAAAAAGATTTTCTTAGTATGGTTTTGCAAGCTTAAAATTTTTGAGTGGTCCTTGGTGCATATTGGAATTGATAAGAATATGTATTACATGTTAATATATGTGTGCTTTCTGTGGTCATTACTCATTTTAGAGTGTGTGTTCTTTGATTAGTATGTCTCATTCTGTACACACTCTTGGATTAGCAAATTTTGGAGTCTTCCGCCTTAGTGATTATTTTTTCTCTATGGACTTCTGTCATTGATCTTTTGCTTTTCTAGAGGAATTGACCTATACTAGCATATCTTGGGTGATGTTGAGTCTCTTAACCATCCTCCGTCTTTTTGCATCTCCACGGCTTTCCCCTCTATTCATTGTAGTCCAGCCATGAGAAAAAGGCTGTGCGAACACAGATG
Source organism: Camellia sinensis (assembly GCF_055761805.1). Lineage (NCBI taxonomy): Eukaryota > Viridiplantae > Streptophyta > Magnoliopsida > Ericales > Theaceae > Camellia > Camellia sinensis. The sequence continues at coordinate 117,738,737 of NC_138975.1, read as the reverse complement.
CTTGGATTTCTATAAGGAATTGGTCTTCTTCCAAAATTAGGATTACTTTGGTTTTCTATAAGTAGTTGGTTTTCTCCCAAAACTTGGACAAGTCCTCCAAATCTTCTTTTTGGATTCTAAGGTTTATATCTGGGGATATTTTGCTAGTTTTCTTTGATGTTTTGATTGAGTATTCAACTCATGGTTTTAGAAGTTTACATCAAATGATTGTTTGTTTAATTCTACACAAAAGAGAGAGTTGTTCTTCAGTGGATTCTGAAGAATTTGAGCCTGAAGTTTTGGTGGATTCCGGAGTGACTCATCGTCAAGACAATTCCGAAGTGAAGACGGGGTTGGAAGAGGCACATAGAGGTTGGTTCAATTTGGGCGTGGATTTGCTAGGTAATTGAGAGTATACCTGTGTAATTCCTTTTATATCTTCCTAGTGGATTGTTTTGTGACTGTTGCCTGTGGTTTTTTTATCACAATTTGAGGTGTCCAATTGTGATTTTTTCACGTAAAATCGTTGTGTCGATTTGTCTTGATTGTTTGATTGGGATTGTTATATACTGCTTAAAATTGATACATAATCACAAATCAATATCTAGGGAATTTTTAGATTTTTCAATATATATATATATATAGTGTGCATATATATATATTCTGTTTTACTCCTCAAAAAAAATAATTTAAAGTTCTAGCCAATAAATAAAATAAATTATAAACCAGATTTAGTATTGCTAGTAAACAATATAAAAGGGCAAAATAGTTTTTTGAGCATTTCTCTTTCTTTATAATATTTCAAATAAACATAAAATTCAATAGATTAGTCATTTTCTGATATCTAATCTCATGACTAAATAAACATGTAATACACCTCCTTTTCAACTAAATAATCTAAAAATTATGTATAACAAAATTAACCAGCCAATGAACTATAATTCCTCATTATTCAATCTGTCGAAACGATAGGTTCATGGGGCCGTTTGGTGTAGCTGTTAAAACAGATTATAGCTTAACAGATTATAGATTATGACTTTAATCAGAAGCTGTTAATCTGTTTGGTGTAACTGTTGGATTATAGATTTAAGTTGCTGAGTGGTGTTTGTTAAATAAGCTGTGAAGTAGCTTTTTGCTGTGTAAATGTCTTTTTTACCCTTGTTAGTTGTAAATTGAATTTTTCTAGACTTTTTGCTATTAATTACATATTAAGAGATCATTCCAACACCAAATTAACATAACCCTATTATTTTTAAATAATAATACAATGAAATAAATATTACACAAAAATAAATTTTTATACAATGATTTCAGATTTTTTAAATAATAAATAATAATAACTTGAAATAAATAAATATTATGAAATAAATAAATATTATGAAATAAATAATAATACAATGATTTCAGATTTTTTAACATCAAAAATCTTCTGAGATAAATTAATTTATTGAAGCTTTTTTTGATTATAGATTTAATTGGTGGTGTTTGAATTAATCTTAAGATAAATAATCTTATGAAATAAGCTATAAAAATTAATCTTAAGATAAATAAATAAATCTAATAAGATAAATAACAGCTGCATAAAAAAAAGCTTCAATAAATTAATCTTATGAAATAAGCTATAAAAATTGTTAATTTTTTTAATTTATTATTAATCCATTACAATTAATATTATTTAATAATATAAAAATTGTTAATTTTTTTAATTTATTATTAATCCATCACAATTAATATTAACTAATAATATTAAAATTGTTAATTTGTTTAATTTATTATTAATCCATTACAGTTAATATTAATTAATAATATTAAAATTTTTAATTTTTTTAATTTATTATTAATCCATTACAGTTAATATTAATTAATAATATTAAAATTGTTAATTTTTTTAATTTATTATTAATCCATTACAGTTAATATTAATTAATAATATTAAAATTGTTAATTTTTTTAATTTATTATTAATCCATTACAGTTAATATTAATTAATAATATTAAAATTGTTAATTTTTTTAATTTATTATTAATTCATTAGAATTAATATTAATTAAAATATAAAAGTTGTTATGAAATGCATCTGGAAGTCCTAGCCAAACCCTACCGCCGGCGGCCCTAGCCACCGCCGGCCGCACCCTTCTTCTCCTCCTCATCCCACACTCCAGTAGCCCTCTGCAATCATTGATCGCGAAGAGAGAGAGAGAAGCTTGTTGTTGATCGCGATCGCGAAGAGAGAGAGACAGGCGTTGATCGCGATCACGACGCCGGAGAAGAGAAGGGTTTCAGATCGCGACGCCGGAGAGAAAGGGAAGAAGGGTTTCAGATCGCGACGCGACGCCGGAGAATAAGTGTTTCATCGCGATGGGTTTCATAGCACAGCCAGAAAACAACGTCGGAGAGAGAGAGAGAGAGAGAGAGAGAGAGAGGGATCTGGTTCATAACACCGGACTTCTCGCCGGAAATCGCCTGTGTCGCCGGAAATCGCCACTCCCCTCTCTCTCAAAGAGAATGAACAGTGATTTCGTGGTTTATATAGTGGCAATTTCGTAATACTTCAAATTATTGAAGGGCATTTAAGTAATTTCCACACTCCTCCGCATAATCCCAGTTGCGGAAGCTGCTCCAAGCAGCTTCTGATTTTCAACTTTTTTATGTAAGAAAAAAATCTGTAGAAGCTCAAGTGGTTGGCCTTAAGCTCAACCAAACAGTCTGTAGTAACTTTTTAGAAGCCAAAAGCTATAATCTGCCCAAATTAAGCTAGACCAAACACCCTCAATGAGCCGCGTTGGGTTAGGTCCGTATATTCTACGCAATAAGTAATGCGTGAATCCCATTGTCATTGTTCTGGGAATGTTCAATATTATGAAGAAAAAAAATCCTGAAAATGATCATAAAAGATTACTCATTTTTAAATTACACATATAATAAAATATTACACATTAATTAAAGAGTAAAAAATTTCATAATAGATTTCATGATTCCTAATATTATTTTAGATAAATTATAAATACACTCCCTGAGATTTGATTGAAATACAAATTGCTCCTGTAGTTTTGGAAATTACATCTCACCCCCTGAGATTTCTAATTTTATAACAAATTGTCATTTTTATTAATAAATCATCAATTCAATTAATAGTTTTTAATGATGTTAGAAATATGTTTCAATTAATAATTTAGGTAATTTTATTATTGCATAGAAGAACAATTGTGAATTTCATTTTTTTAGTTAATTTTATTAAATAAAAAATACTAACAATAAGGTATTTATAATTTCCTAAACTATAAAAAATAATCTATACTTTAAACAAATCTCAAATAATATATTTATAATTTATCCAATTATTTTTTGTTACAGTAACCTTTTTTTTTTTTTTTTTTTTTTTTAACAGGTCCCGGTCACCCTTTGCTATGCGGTTGTTATTATAGTAAAGGTGCCGTGTTTGGTTGGACTTGCGACCCCTACTATTTTTGAAAATTGCGTCTGCCATCAATCTCGCTCTCTCTCTAGTCTCCGCACTCACCACCACATCCCAACCCCTTCTGTTCTCCACCCTTTTAATTTATATCCAAAATCTTTTAATTTATAATAATTTAATATATTTATTTAATAAATATAATATAAGATTAAATTTAATTATAAAATATTTTAATTTTTTAATATATAACCTGATTAATGGGCTTGTAATTTATAAAAAAAAAAAAAAAAATTAGACTAGGCTTGGACAAATATAAAGGGCCGATATTAGGACCGAGCCAACTAAATTTAGACAAACACATAATCCCTTATTATATAGTGTTGGCCCAACTTGGCCCGGCCCAACAAATGCCCACCCCTAATCTTGTGTCATTAAATTCAACGTTCGGCTAGAATGAGCGGAAAAATTATGTGGTGGTCTTAGACATTATTACATGGTATCTCTACTTAATATTAATAGTTGAAATTGAAAGATTTAGGAGGCGTTTGCAAAGGTTATTTTAGTTAATTGTTTTGATTTTTTAATAAAAATATATATATATATATATATAATGTATAAAAAAATATAGAGAATTATGTAATTAAATATTTTATCTTATTAATTATTTTAACTTCAATCCAACTTGCCAAATGGGTCTCAATAATTTTCATTAGAATATTAAAAAACAACTTAACAAGGGAAAAGTGTTTAATAGTGTGAAACACTGTTACGAAAACAAAATAATCTCTCCAATGCATGAGCCCCATTGTCCTGCCTTGGGTCTCATATGGAGTGTTTGTTTGGAGAGATAAGAGGGAAGGATTGGATTTCATGTTTATTTTATGGAAAAAATTATTGTTTGATTAAAAATTTGTAGGTCTAATTAAGAGTTTAACCGGACTATATATCCTTCATATGTGAGATTGTTGTGTCCTAAGAGGGGAGGTAGGATACAAATGGTGAGATAACAATAAGATTAACTTGTAAAAAATCACTTTTGCCCCGCCCAAGTACATGTATTTAATTTTATTTTTTTTTCCAAATGATGGGATAAAGATTCAAATTTTTTTTCACTGTTACATACAAAAATTGTTTGGTTTTAATATGTATTGTACTTAGTAAAAATAAATAAATTATAAGTTAGATTTAGTATTACTATTATTTAGTAAACAATACAAAGAGGTAAAATAGTCCTTTGAGCATTTCTTTTTATTATTATTATATATAATATCCTAAACAAACATAAAATTCAATAGATTAATCATTTCATAACATCCAATTCCATTACTAAATAAATATATAATACACCTCATTTCTAATCAAATAATTTAAAAATTATATATCACAAGATTAATAATTTGATAAATTATAATTTCTTTTTATTCAATTTGTCCAAACTATAGGTCCAAATATATCGTCCCGCGTTGGGTTAGGTCCACATATTCTGCACAATAAAAAACGAGTGAACCCCATTGTCATTGTCCCGGTCACCCATCCTTTTTTTTGTCAGCAGGTCCGGGTCACCCTTTGATATGCGGTTGTTATTATAGCAAAGGTGCCGTGTTTGCGACCCCTACTATTACTTGCGTCTCTCAATTAAGGCCTTGTTTGGGGGTGTGTTATATAAATATATTTTTTATTATTTATTTTTTTAGATTATATTATTTTTTTATATTTTTATATTTTTTTTATAAAAAATTAAAAAATATATTTATTTAAGTCATTATAAATAATTCCTAAATAGTGTTGAAAAAAGTGAGTGGTTCACGCGTTATTGCGTGGAACATATAAACGTGACCCCACCCAACCTAATTCATTGGTTTGTTTGGAATAATTAACCTACAAAAGTTTAAAAAGTCAAAATTAAGGGTTATTTGGAGTGTTTTAAATACGTGTACTTTTTATCTTTTTAGATTAAAAGTTGAAGAAAAAAAATATGATTGTTTAGATTAACTTTTTGACTTTTTATGGAAAAATGTGTATTAAAAAATTATATAAATTAGTGTGTAGGGGAAAATTAGGATTGAAAGTTGTGCAGTAGTAATTTTTGACTTTTGATGAATAGTGATAACTTTTTGTGTGGGTAAAAAATCTGACCACACTGCCCGCTTAGTGATCAACTGGAGAGCACAGGCAGAATAGATGGCTTCAGCAACCTGTAACAGAAATATAAGAATCTGGCGGTGGTTCTTCCACCCGGGGGCACTCCGACGATCAAGTCAGTATACTTCTCAAAGATAATCAAGTATTAAACTTAATGCTCAAACATAAATTGCATACCTTACACCCACGGGGGTGCCTCTCTTTTATAATATACTCAATCCAAGTCCCATTTGAATTATGACTTCTATGAACTCCAATTTTAGTGCTTACTTTGGACTCTTTAGGAGATAAAGATAAACTCCCCAAGAGCTTTATCCTTATCTTAGTTAAGTCCCCTCTTTGCCTTAGGACTCTTGTTCCTTATCTCGGATTCCGATATCTTCGGAGATGACCTCGGCTTCTCCAAGATTACCTCGGCTTAACTACCAGGGCACGTGGCACCTCGGCTGACACGTCGGCGTCACCATGCCACGTGTTGGTATTCAGAAAATACATCCCCACAACTGCCCCCTAGGTTCTATTACCCCGGCATTCTGAGGTGATGGAACCTATTCCGATATTTTGTCACTTCTTTTCTGAGTAATGGCTAAAAAATTGTTTAACCAAGATTATCTACTTTCAGCCGATGTGTTCTCTTCGGAGAACAAGGCCTCGATCGTACTCTCCCACGCGCATGAGCTGTCATGCATATCTAACCGTTCTTTTCACGTGTTTTGTCTTCATTGGAGCGTGTCAGTCACGCGCTTGAAAGCTGTCTATTCGTTCGTCTGCGCCGTCTGACGCGTGCGTTGCTCTAGGCGTAATGATTACCCTATTTTTGCCGCCGTTTCACGTTTTTAACAAAACTTTTCCTTTGCCTCTATTTTCCCTTCACTTTTTCATTCTGTTTTCTTGCTCTTTCTCTCTCTGAAAGCTCTTTCTTCTTCGAATCTATTATCGCTCTAATCTGTCTTCTGGAACTGCTCTTAATCCCTCATTCTTGCGAAGCCTTCTTTGCTGTTGCAACCAATTTCTGAGCTCGGCGATCATTGCCCCGGCTTCACTTTCTTCGGTAAGATTCATTCCCTTCAATGTTGATTTCTCTTTCTGTGCTTTTGTCTGCCTGTTGCCATTACTGATCTTGTTCGAAGCCTTGGATTTATTTGTATCTTGAATTTGTGGCTATACCTTGCACTTCTATACTTTTTCACCATTCTCTTTGCCACTGTTCTTGACTCTGTTCTTGAATCTGAAACTTCGTTTTTCTCTTTTTTGTATCTGCCTCAGATCTGTGCCTTCAATCTTGGTCTTTATAGTTCTTAGGTTTGGGATTTGTGTGTAGAACCTTCAATTTTAGGGAAAAAACCTTCAATTTTAGGGAAAACTGAAATAAGCCCTACCAGCCTTTTCTTAGACCTTTACCGAGGTTCTTGTAACCCTTCCTAAAAACGCCTAGTTTCTGAAATATATTTTAAATCGACATAATGGGTATGTGGAGGCATAGGGTAAATACCCCAACAAGTCTTGAATACTTTAGGCAAGAATTCTCTATCCCAGCCGACGTTCATCTTAGGCTGGCTGGGGATAATGATACCATCGTGCCCACAGACCATACAATGCCTTTCCCTATAGTTGCTTTTATCGAATGTGGACTTCGGCTTCCGCTTGACCCCTTTTTTCGTCAAGTTCTCCATTTCTATAAGCTGAACCCTATGCAACTTACCATTAATTCTTATAGGGTGATTAACGGTATCATAGCCCTAGCTCGGCAGGAAAACCTTAGAATCACCCTAGCCGACCTTCAATATTGTTATACCATGTGCCCTCTTGACCTGAAGGATAGGGGTTTTGTCTATTACCTTAAGCTGAGATCTACTCAGTACAAAATCGTAGCCGACCTCCCAGACTCCAACAAGGGGGCTGGAGATGATTTTGTCATTGCTTCTGGAAATTGGGAATTTGGCCCAGATGAAGATGTCCACCTCTACCCTCTACCTCGAACAGTTACAGAGGGCAAGAGTAAGAGCCCTGAGTTAACACTTAGTTGTTTTTATTCTAGTCCTTAAAATTTGCCTGCTTCTAATATCTGTTTGTTTGTCTTGCAGATCTTCACCAGCCACCGAAAAACTTTCGCCAATCCTTCTACCCAGGAACGGATCTGAAAAAACTCCTTGGCCTTCCAATCCATAAACGAAAAGCCCCAGTATTACTAAACTTCATCCCCACATATAAATCCACATTGCCCGACATCCCAAAGAAAAGGAAGAAAAGCCTTTCCCCGCCTACTGCCACAACTCAAACCATTTCAACATCACGAACAGATCAAGACTCTACATCTGACCCTTTCGATCTTCCATCGACTTCGGCCCCCTACTTAATACCAGTTCCTGAACGAAAATGCCGACGTAGACTAATAAAAACTGCCGAGATGGTTCGTTCAAGGCCTATCGTTCAAGACCTTCTCGCCGACCTTCCAACAGACGCCGATGCTGTTCCTTCCCAATCAATGCCCCCACCAAAGCCGAAGAGGGTAAAAAAGGCTCAGCCCAAGGCCAAGGCTACAGATGCCGAGGCTGAGGATGCTTTGCCTATCTCCAAATTGGCAGAAAGCAAAAAATCAGCCTCTACTTCCACCAAGAGGTCTGCTGAGGGCCAACCCTCAGGGTCTACACAATCGAAGAAGGCGAGGTCATCGTCCGCGACGACCTCGGCCTCAAAGAAGCCCGACATCCCTTGGGCCCCTGACCTATCCTTGGAGGATAGGCCCATTATGGCTAGCGAAAGCGCCGACGACATTAACGTTGGTGTCGCTCTCAGCACAGCTCTTCTTCTTCCAAATGACTTGGAGCGAAATGCTAAGCTTAGTGAGTATGAGAATTACGCTCTTATGCTCCAACACTCCGTCCAAGTAAGTATTTCTGTTTGCACTTTGTGATTTTTCCTCCTGTTTCTTACTGCAAGTATTATCTAACACTCCTGCTTTTCTGTAGGCCATTCAGCACGCCCATTCATTTTCAATGCAATCTTTTGAAAACCGTCAAAGATTGGTTGATATGAAGTGGGAGGCATCTTCCATGAAGAGAGAGATAAAGTCCCTTGAAGCAAAAATGAAAAAACTGGAGGACCAGGCCGAGGCTGCAACTAAAGCCCAAACTTTAGCTCTTGAGAAGGCCGAATCTGCTGAGGCCGTTAAAAAAGTTGCTGAGGCCGAGAAAAGAGAGGCCGAGGCTCAGAAGGCCCAAGCGCAAAAAGAACTCCAGCAAGCTCTGGCCACCAAAGAGGCTGAAGTCAAAGAGGCCGATGAAAAAGCCTACGCCCAAGGTATGGCCGACGTCGCAGAAGATTATAAGCTTCAAGTCAGGCAGGCATGTAACAGGGGATTTTCCCTAGGTTGGATGTCCCTGATAAAGAAGCTTGATCTCCCTGTTGACTCGCCCCTTCGGAATGCTGATGCCATCCCTTTGCCATTTCCTCCACCTCCACCTGAAGGTGGATCAGAATCTGATGCTGATGTTGAGGACGAAGATAAAGAGGACAACGAAGAAGCCTTGGTGAGAAAGCCCAAGGACGCCGTCGAAGCCAAGTCCCCTCCTCCTACAGAGCAGGTTATGGACTTAACCTTGGATGAGGAGGGTGATGAGGCCGAGGAGACAACCAAGGGAACCGCCGCTGGGCAGCTATCATCCGATCTTCTTTTGGTGGAAAGAAGTGTTGAGACGATAATCGCAGAGATTGATGCCGAGATTCAAGCGGAAAAAGTGGCCGAGGAAGTTCTTCCAGAATCGTCCGAGGTCCCAGCCCCTACAGCGGCTAACACTGAAGAATCTTGAAAAAATTGTCTTTTGTACTTTTTCCTTCTTTTTTCTGTACTTTGTGCTTTGTATTTTCTTTTAATCTTCTGGACAATGGAGAACTCCTTCTGATGGCCGACGTGGCTCTTTTTGTATGTAACTGGAACTGTTCCTTCTATGAATGTTTTTATCTTGTGATGTTCTGTTGACTGCTTTCTGCATAGTCTTGTACTTAGAAATTTTTTGCATGCTTCTTCATGTTGCTTTCTTTGTGCAATCTTCTCGGGGTTGCATACCTTGGGTCTAACGACAAAACTTTTATTTCGGCAAGATACTAACCTGCAAGCTCTGCATAAACTGCAACAAGTATAGAACATATACTACTAAATGTAAACTTTGCAAGCTTCTTCTTCAGTTTCAATCAGTAATCTCAGTTTAACCTACTTGTAAATTGCTACAAATTTCAACAAGTATGTAAACAATATACTTAGCCTTTACTTCAACCTGTAAATTGCTGTACACCTTGGCGGGTGATCATATGTCGGCTTAACATAAGCTTGTAAATTGCTACAAATTTCAACAAGTGTTAAGCATCTTCCTTAGGGTTAAAACAACCCACATATTGCTATGAGAACTTTAAGCAATAACCTCGGGCTATCTTCAACTTGTAAATTGCTACAAATTTCAACAAGCGAAGATAAGGAATCAGCTTAATTCCAACTTGTAAATTGCTACAAATTTCAACAAGTGAATTAAGGAATAATCTCGGCTTAACTTCAACTTGTAAATTGCTACAAATTTCAACAAGTGAGGATAAGGAATCAGCTTAATTCCAACTTGTAAATTGCTACAAATTTCAACAAGTGAATTAAGGAATAATCTCGGCTTAACTTTAACTTGTAAATTGCTACAAATTTCAACAAGTGAAGATAAGGAATCAGCTTAATTCCAACTTGTAAATTGCTACAAATTTCAACAAGTGAATTAAGGAATAATCTCGGCTTAACTTCAACTTGTAAATTGCTACAAATTTCAACAAGTGAAGATAAGGAATCAGCTTAATTCCAACTTGTAAATTGCTACAAATTTCAACAAGTGAATTAAGGAATAATCTCGGCTTAACTTCAACTTGTAAATTGCTACAAATTTCAACAAGTGAAGATAAGGAATCAGCTTAATTCCAACTTATAAATTGCTACAAATTTCAACAAGTGAATTAAGGAATAATCTCGGTCTATTCTTTGCCCCCAATGTGAACTTGAGTTCAGCTCGGGTTCACATTAATTATGTCTCCAATAAACAACAATGCATAACTTTATCAGTCATATGTATTGAAAGGATTCTGAAAAGGCTTTATTGATGATATCGGTCAAAGAATGATGCACATCTTAATGATAGAAAAATTTCAAATTACAAGTATTCCACGGTCTGGGCAATGCTTTGCCCTCATTGTCCTCAAGCCGATAAGCTCCATTGCCTAATACTGACGTGATTCTGTAAGGTCCTTCCCAGTTTGGGCCAAGCTTGCCTTCCTTGGGATCCTTCTTGTTCCCGACGACTTTCCTTAGGACGAGGTCGCCGACTTGAAAATCTCTTGGATTGACCTTCTTGTTGTAGGCTCTGGCAAGCTGTTGTTGGTATACTGCAAGCTGAATTGCAGCTCTCTCTCTTCGTTCTTCCAACAAATCCAGATCTCGGGCTAGGAGTACGTCGTTGGTGCCATTCTCTACTCCCTGGGTTCTAATCCCTGGGATGCCGATCTCCAATGGGATGACTGCTTCTGTGCCATAAGCCATGGCAAAGGGGGATTCTCCTGTTGATCTTCTCGGCGTAGTCCGATATGCCCAAAGCACGTTGGGCAACTCATCTACCCATTTTCCTTTTGCTGCTTGTAGTCTCTTCTTTATTCCGTCCAGAATTACTTTGTTGGATGCCTCTGCTTGCCCATTGCTTTGAGGAAAACTTGGTGTTGAGAAATAATTCTTGATCTTGAATTTTGCACAAAAGTTCTTGATGAGTTTGCTGTCGAACTGTGTTCCGTTGTCGGCAACTATTGCTCTTGGAATCCCAAATCTGGTGATAATGTTTCTCCATATAAAATTCTTGACGTCTACATCTCGGATTTTGGCCAGAGGTTCTGCCTCTATCCATTTTGTAAAGTAGTCTGTTGCTACCAGCAAGTATTTCCTCTGCCCAGTTGCCTGGGGAAGTTGTCCAACCAGATCCATGCCCCATTGGGCAAACGGCCAAGGGCTGGATACTGCGTTTAGGTCAGCAGCTGGCTGATGTATCAAAGGTGCAAACCTTTGGCATTGTTCACACTTTTTTACATAGGCTTCGGCATCCTTTTGCATGTAGGGCCACAAATACCCCTGGGTAATGGCCCTGTGGGCTAATGATCTGCCCCCAGCATGGCTTCCACAAATTCCTTCATGAATTTCGTAGAGAAAATCTTTAACCTGCAAAGGATGTACGCACCTTAAAAGTGGTCCAGTGAAGGACCTCCTGTAGAGATGGCCTTCTTCTGACAGACTGAATCTGGCCGATTTCAATCTGATTTTATGTGCTTCCTTATGGTCTTCTGGCAGCTTCCCTACTTTTAGGAATACAATGATTGCATCCATCCAGCTTGGTCCCAAGTCTACGCACATTGCTTCTTGTTTGGTGCTCTGTTTGTCTATGCTCGAGGCCGACATGTAATCGATCATAATTGTCCTTGTTTTTCCAGTTTGAATTGAACTGGCCAGGTTAGCCAACGCGTCGGCATGGGTGTTGTCATCTCGGCTAACTTGGAGTAATCTGCAGTTCTGAAATAGGGCTGCCAGTCGGACGACTTCCTTTGCATATGCCGACATTCTTTCGTCTCTGGCTGCAAATTCTCCTGTTGATTGGTTAACAATGAGTTGTGAATCACAAAAAATAATTACCTCATCTGCTTCTGCTGCTGCTAGCTTTAGCCCTGCAATTAATGCTTCATATTCGGCTTCATTGTTGGAGGCTTTGAACCCCAGACGGATGGACTGTTCTACAATTTCTCCATCTGGAGATATCAGCAGTACTCCTGCTCCTGCTCCCTGGCGGGTTGAACTTCCATCGACGAATAGTCTGAATGAATCGCCGATGTAGATGCTGCATGGTCTGAGTTTTTCTTCCTCTTGCCTTTTTGTCTTTGACTGGGATTCTTTTTGTTTGTTGGGGCGATGATCATCTCGGCTCGACGGAGCCCGAGGTGTGATGGCTTCAGGTGTGAGTTCTGCGACGAAGTCGGCCAAAACTTGGCCCTTTATTGCTGTTCTCGGCCTAAATTCTAGGTCAAACTGGCCCAGTGTTACTGCCCATTTTGCTATCCTTCCTGTTAAGTCTCCTTGATGTAATAAGGACTTCAGTGGGTGCTCTGTTAGGACCACAATCTTGTGTGCCTGAAAGTAATGGCTCAATTTCTTTGAAGCCATTACCAAGGCTGGCATTAATTTTTCCAGTGGTAGGTATCTTGATTCTGCGTCAGCCAAAGTCTTACTTACATAATAGACAGCCTTCTGCTCCCATTTTTCTTCTCGGATTAGCACTGCACTGACTGCGTGTTCAGAGACTGCTAAGTACAAAAACAATTCCTCTCCTAGAACTGGGTTAGAGAGGACCGGGGTTGTGGTCAAGTACTTTTTTAGGTCGGCTAAGGCGGCTTCACATTCTTCTGTCCATAGGAAGTCTGTGGCCTTTTTTACCAAGTTAAAGAAGGGTCTGCACTTGTCTGAGCTTCTGCTGATGAATCGGTTTAGGGCTGCGGCCCTTCCAGTGAGCACTTGAACTTGCTTTGCCGATGTTGGACTTTGTAGTTCCAGGATGGCCTTGATTTGGTCTGGGCTGGCCTCAATGCCCTTTCTTGTTACCAGATATCCTAGAAATTTACCCGACCCAACTCCAAAGGCACACTTCGAGGCGTTGAGTCGGAGCCGATATCTTTTGAGTATGTCAAAGACCTCTTTTAGGTCGGCAAGATGACCTTTTGATTCCTTGGTCTTTACGACCATATCATCGATGTAAACTTCTACTGTTTTGCCAATCAGGTGTTTAAACATCTTTGTCACTAACCTCTGATAGGTTGCTCCTGCGTTTTTCAGCCCAAAGGGCATTACCCTGTAACAGTACAGGCCTTTCGGGGTGATGAACGCGGTCTTCTCCTCATCTGGAGGGTACATAGCAATCTGGTGGTACCCTCTGTATGCATCTAAAAAACTCATCCTTTCATGTCCCGAAGTGGCGTCTGCCAGTTGGTCAATTTTGGGCAGAGGAAAGCTGTCTTTCGGGCAAGCTTTGTTGAGGCTGGTAAAGTCTACACAAACCCTCCACTTGCCATTCTTCTTTTTTACTACTACTGTGTTGGACAGCCATGTTGGGTACTGAACTTCTCGGATGGCCCTGGCTTCAAGGAGTCTGTCTACCTCTTCCTCTACCGCTTCGACGTGCATCAACGTCGGCCTTCTGGCTCGTTGAATCACAGGCTTTGCCGATCTGTCGACATTCAGGCTGTGGCAAGTGACCTCGGGGTCAATGCCAGGCATTTCATAAGGTGTCCAGGCGAACGCCTCTATGTTTGCCCTTAAAAAATCTTCCAGTTCTTTTTCCTCTTCTCTAGCTAAGCCTGAGCCGAGAAGAAAAAATCGTTCTTCGTCGCCCTCCTGGACGAGAATTTTCTTTAGCGCCTCTTCGCTTTTCTCGGCTGGTTCTTTCCCGACATCTTCTAGGACTTCCATGTCCTCATCTTCAACTTCTGCTTTCTTTGGCTCCCGTATACTACAGGTGGACTTTATTGCTGCCATGGAGCAATTTTTGGCTTGTAGTTGATCCCCTCTGACTTCTTCAATCCCATGCTCTGTTGGGAATTGGAGCAGTTGATGCAACGTCGAGGGAACTGCCCCCATTGCATGCAACCACGGTCTTCCCAAGATGATGTTGTATGGTGAGGGTGTGTCAATTACCAGGAATTCCGTCCTGATCTTCTTAGTGCTGGCTTGTATCTCTAAGCTTGTTGCACCCAGTGGCCATGTCAACGTTCCATTAAAGCCGACCATCGGGCCGCTGGATTGTTCTAGGTCATCGGGGTGAAGGCCTAGCTCTTTGTAACATCTGACATACATGATGTCACAGGAGCTGCCTTGGTCTATTAGGATGCGTTTTACTTGGCACTCCCCAACCTGGAGGGATACCACCAAGGCATCATTATGCGGATGTTGGACCAGTTCTAAGTCGGTTTCAGTAAAGGCTATTATTGGCCCTTGGCATTCTTCTGGCCGATGTCTCTTTTCCCCAACTTGGCAGATATGCTGTAAATGTCTTACCCTCTGGGTTTCTCCTCTGACTTCGTTTTCGTTGACCCTTGAGTGGATCACATTAACCACCCTCGGTTCTCCTGCTTGTGGTAGCTGTGCTGGGGGAGGGGGTGCTGCTGGTGCTTGAGGCAACCTTGCCTGCTCTTCCCTTGTTCTGGCCTCATCGACCAGGTCCCTCAGAAGGCCTTGTCTTACCAGGTCCTCCAAGTGTGCTTTTAAGGCTCTGCAACCTTGAGTTGGATGCCCTTCTTCATTGTGGTAGGCACAACGTCTACCAACGTTCCTTCCCATGAATTCCCCCGGTGCTCTTGCCGGAGCCCTGAAATAAGGTTGATTTCGAATCCGATCTAGGATTTTATGGATTGGGATCCGGAATACCGTTGTTACCGCCTGTTTATTTCTTAATTCTATTTCTTGTTTGGTCGGCCCATTGTTGACTCGGCCTCGCTTTGGCGAGCCGTTTCCCTTTTCTTGTTTCACCTCTTTGTTTCCCGATGTATCTTCTTCGGCCCTGGCGTATTTCTCAATTCTTGCCATGAGTTCTTCCATGCTTTTTGGCAATGTTTTTGCCAAGGACTTCCGTAGTGGGCAGTCATCTTTCTGGCCATTCTTGAAAGACACGACTGCTACTTCCTGGTTGCATTCGGGTATTCGGTTGAACACCTCGTAGTACCTCTTCGCATAGGCCCTAAGGCCTTCTTCCTTGGTGATTCTTAGAGCCATCAAAGCATCAACCCTCAGGGGTTGCAGCTTGTTGGTCACGAACCTGGCCACAAACATCTCGGCCAAGCCTTCCCATGTCTTTATGCTTCCTTTTGGTAACTTATGGAACCAATCAGATGCAATTTCCCCAAAGGATGAGGGGAATACTTTGCAGAGCAACGGCTCGTTCCCGCTATATAATGCCATTGAATTTAGGTATAGTCCAACATGAAAGTTTGGATCTGACTTACCATCATAGATTTGAAACCTCGGCATACTGAATCTCTTGGGTGGTTCGAATTTGTCCAGTTCCACCGAGAAGGCTGTCTTCGGTTTTACTGGGGAGTTTACCTCGGCTTCTGCATTCTGCTGCCTCCTTTTGAGGTAGTCCCTCAGGTCTTCTTTGCTCCTCCCTGGAGCTCGGCTGTCTTTGGATTTTAATCTTTTTGGTACACTGCTTTCGGCCTCGGGGTGGGTCCGTTTGGGTCCTTCTTCGTGGGTTGTGTCAAAGTGGAGTACTTGCCCCTGAACATGTCGATGTTCTTTGGGCTCAGGATTCTTCATGTGGTGCGTCCTTCGGGACTCTTCTTGCCTCGGCTTTTCTTGTCCGACTTCCCTGGAAGGTCGGTGAGAATGCCTTCCGCTCCTGGTATGCTGAGGGACCTCGGGTATTGTTTTTCGTCCCCCCTTTTGGGTGTTGGTTGCTGGTATCGGCGTGTCTTGCAGCGGGTATGGTGGCTGCATTACATTATTTTGCATCATGAAGTTGACGACTGACTGAAGGTCTGCCAACTTATTCGCCAATTCTTTTACTTCCTCATCCCTCCGTAGGCACCTGTCCCTCCATACCTGGAGGTTATCTTCATTGTAGTACTTTCCTTGGTTTGTTCTTTTTGATGTGTCGCCTTCCAGGTTGACGTCGTTCTCTCTGTGACCCTGGTCACGGGCTTCTGTAATGTGGTTGTTCCCTTCAATGTCAAGGTCAATTGGTCTGTTACTCCCAGAAGGAGCGTCATCCCCAATATTTTCCTGCTGTCCATTACTGGCCATCTATTCTTCCTTCTTTCCCACAAACGGCGCCAAATTGTGTGGGTAAAAAATCTGACCACACTGCCCGCTTAGTGATCAGCTGGAGAGCACAGGCAGAATAGATGGCTTCAGCAACCTGTAACAGAAATATAAGAATCTGGCGGTGGTTCTTCCACCCGGGGGCACTCCGACGATCAAGTCAGTATACTTCTCAAAGATAATCAAGTATTAAACTTAATGCTCAAACATAAATTGCATACCTTAGACCCACGGGGGTGCCTCTCTTTTATAATATACTCAATCCAAGTCCCATTTGAATTATGACTTCTATGAACTCCAATTTTAGTGCTTACTTTGGACTCTTTAGGAGATAAAGATAAACTCCCCAAGAGCTTTATCCTTATCTTAGTTAAGTCCCCTCTTTGCCTTAGGACTCTTGTTCCTTATCTCGGATCCGATATCTTCGGAGATGACCTCGGCTTCTCCGAGATTACCTCGGCTTAACTACCAGGGCACGTGGCACCTCGGCTGACACGTCGGCGTCACCATGCCACGTGTTGGTATTCAGAAAATACATCCCCACAACTGTCCCCTAGGTTCTATTACCCCGGCATTCTGAGGTGATGGAACCTATTCCGATATTTTGTCACTTCTTTTCTGAGTAATGGCTAAAAAACTGTTTAACCAAGATTATCTACTTTCAGCCGATGTGTTCTCTTCGGAGAACAAGGCCTCGATCGTACTCTCCCACGCGCATGAGCTGTCATGCATATCTAACCGTTCTTTTCACGTGTTTTGTCTTCATTGGAGCGTGTCAGTCACGCGCTTGAAAGCTGTCTATTCGTTCGTCTGCGCCGTCTGACGCGTGCGTTGCTCTAGGCGTAATGATTACCCTATTTTTGCCGCCGTTTCACGTTTTTAACAAAACTTTTCCTTTGCCTCTATTTTCCCTTCACTTTTTCATTCTGTTTTCTTGCTCTTTCTCTCTCTGAAAGCTCTTTCTTCTTCGAATCTGTTATCGCTCTAATCTGTCTTCTGGAACTACTCTTAATCCCTCATTCTTGCGAAGCCTTCTTTGCTGTTGCAACCAATTTCTGAGCTCGGCGATCATTGCCCCGGCTTCACTTTCTTCGGTAAGATTCATTCCCTTCAATGTTGATTTCTCTTTCTGTGCTTTTGTCTGCCTGTTGCCATTACTGATCTTGTTCGAAGCCTTGGATTTATTTGTATCTTGAATTTGTGGCTATACCTTGCACTTCTATACTTTTTCACCATTCTCTTTGCCACTGTTCTTGACTCTGTTCTTGAATCTGAAACTTCGTTTTTCTCTTTTTTGTATCTGCCTCAGATCTGTGCCTTCAATCTTGGTCTTTATAGTTCTTAGGTTTGGGATTTGTGTGTAGAACCTTCAATTTTAGGGAAAAAACCTTCAATTTTAGGGAAAACTGAAATAAGCCCTACCAGCCTTTTCTTAGACCTTTACCGAGGTTCTTGTAACCCTTCCTAAAAACGCCTAGTTTCTGAAATATATTTTAAATCGACATAATGGGTATGTGGAGGCATAGGGTAAATACCCCAACAAGTCTTGAATACTTTAGGCAAGAATTCTCTATCCCAGCCGACGTTCATCTTAGGCTGGCTGGGGATAATGATACCATCGTGCCCACAGACCATACAATGCCTTTCCCTATAGTTGCTTTTATCGAATGTGGACTTCGGCTTCCGCTTGACCCCCTTTTTCGTCAAGTTCTCCATTTCTATAAGCTGAACCCCATGCAACTTACCATTAATTCTTATAGGGTGATTAACGGTATCATAGCCCTAGCTCGGCAGGAAAACCTTAGAATCACCCTAGCCGACCTTCAATATTGTTATACCATGTGCCCTCTTGACCTGAAGGATAGGGGTTTTGTCTATTACCTTAAGCCGAGATCTACTCAGTACAAAATCGTAGCCGACCTCCCAGACTCCAACAAGGGGGCTGGAGATGATTTTGTCATTGCTTCTGGAAATTGGGAATTTGGCCCAGATGAAGATGTCCACCTCTACCCTCTACCTCGAACAGTTACAGAGGGCAAGAGTAAGAGCCCTGAGTTAACACTTAGTTGTTTTTATTCTAGTCCTTAAAATTTGCCTGCTTCTAATATCTGTTTGTTTGTCTTGCAGATCTTCACCAGCCACCGAAAAACTTTCGCCAATCCTTCTACCCAGGAACGGATCTGAAAAAACTCCTTGGCCTTCCAATCCATAAACGAAAAGCCCCAGTATTACTAAACTTCATCCCCACATATAAATCCACATTGCCCGACATCCCAAAGAAAAGGAAGAAAAGCCTTTCCCCGCCTACTGCCACAACTCAAACCATTTCAACATCACGAACAGATCAAGAGTCTACATCTGACCCTGTCGATCTTCCATCGACTTCGGCCCCCTACTTAATACCAGTTCCTGAACGAAAACGCCGACATAGACTAATAAAAACTGCCGAGATGGTTCGTTCAAGGCCTATCGTTCAAGACCTTCTCGCCGACCTTCCAACAGACGCCGATGCTGTTCCTTCCCAATCAATGCCCCCACCAAAGCCGAAGAGGGTAAAAAAGGCTCAGCCCAAGGCCAAGGCTACAGATGCCGAGGCTGAGGATGCTTTGCCTATCTCCAAATTGGCAGAAAGCAAAAAATCAGCCTCTACTTCCACCAAGAGGTCTGCTGAGGGCCAACCCTCAGGGTCTACACAATCGAAGAAGGCGAGGTCATCGTCCGCGACGACCTCGGCCTCAAAGAAGCCCGACATCCCTTGGGCCCCTGACCTATCCTTGGAGGATAGGCCCATTATGGCTAGCGAAAGCGCCGACGACATTAACGTTGGTGTCGCTCTCAGCACAGCTCTTCTTCTTCCAAATGACTTGGAGCGAAATGCTAAGCTTAGTGAGTATGAGAATTACGCTCTTATGCTCCAACACTCCGTCCAAGTAAGTATTTCTGTTTGCACTTTGTGATTTTTCCTCCTGTTTCTTACTGCAAGTATTATCTAACACTCCTGCTTTTCTGTAGGCCATTCAGCACGCCCATTCATTTTCAATGCAATCTTTTGAAAACCGTCAAAGATTGGTTGATATGAAGTGGGAGGCATCTTCCATGAAGAGAGAGATAAAGTCCCTTGAAGCAAAAATGAAAAAACTGGAGGACCAGGCCGAGGCTGCAACTAAAGCCCAAACTTTAGCTCTTGAGAAGGCCGAATCTGCTGAGGCCGTTAAAAAAGTTGCTGAGGCCGAGAAAAGAGAGGCCGAGGCTCAGAAGGCCCAAGCGCAAAAAGAACTCCAGCAAGCTCTGGCCACCAAAGAGGCTGAAGTCAAAGAGGCCGATGAAAAAGCCTACGCCCAAGGTATGGCCGACGTCGCAGAAGATTATAAGCTTCAAGTCAGGCAGGCATGCAACAGGGGATTTTCCCTAGGTTGGATGTCCCTGATAAAGAAGCTTGATCTCCCTGTTGACTCGCCCCTTCGGAATGCTGATGCCATCCCTTTGCCATTTCCTCCACCTCCACCTGAAGGTGGATCAGAATCTGATGCTGATGTTGAGGACGAAGATAAAGAGGACAACGAAGAAGCCTTGGTGAGAAAGCCCAAGGACGTCGTCGAAGCCAAGTCCCCTCCTCCTACAGAGCAGGTTATGGACTTAACCTTGGATGAGGAGGGTGATGAGGCCGAGGAGACAACCAAGGGAACCGCCGCTGGGCAGCTATCATCCGATCTTCTTTTGGTGGAAAGAAGTGTTGAGACGATAATCGCAGAGATTGATGCCGAGATTCAAGCGGAAAAAGTGGCCGAGGAAGTTCTTCCAGAATCGTCCGAGGTCCCAGCCCCTACAGCGGCTAACACTGAAGAATCTTGAAAAAATTGTCTTTTGTACTTTTTCCTTCTTTTTTCTGTACTTTGTGCTTTGTATTTTCTTTTAATCTTCTGGACAATGGAGAACTCCTTCTGATGGCCGACGTGGCTCTTTTTGTATGTAACTGGAACTGTTCCTTCTATGAATGTTTTTATCTTGTGATGTTCTGTTGACTGCTTTCTGCATAGTCTTGTACTTAGAAATTTTTTGCATGCTTCTTCATGTTGCTTTCTTTGTGCAATCTTCTCGGGGTTGCATACCTTGGGTCTAACGACAAAACTTTTATTTCGGCAAGATACTAACCTGCAAGCTCTGCATAAACTGCAACAAGTATAGAACATATACTACTAAATGTAAACTTTGCAAGCTTCTTCTTCAGTTTCAATCAGTAATCTCAGTTTAACCTACTTGTAAATTGCTACAAATTTCAACAAGTATGTAAACAATATACTTAGCCTTTACTTCAACCTGTAAATTGCTGTACACCTTGGCGGGTGATCATATGTCGGCTTAACATAAGCTTGTAAATTGCTACAAATTTCAACAAGTGTTAAGCATCTTCCTTAGGGTTAAAACAACCCACATATTGCTATGAGAACTTTAAGCAATAACCTCGGGCTATCTTCAACTTGTAAATTGCTACAAATTTCAACAAGCGAAGATAAGGAATCAGCTTAATTCCAACTTGTAAATTGCTACAAATTTCAACAAGTGAATTAAGGAATAATCTCGGCTTAACTTCAACTTGTAAATTGCTACAAATTTCAACAAGTGAAGATAAGGAATCAGCTTAATTCCAACTTGTAAATTGCTACAAATTTCAACAAGTGAATTAAGGAATAATCTCGGCTTAACTTTAACTTGTAAATTGCTACAAATTTCAACAAGTGAAGATAAGGAATCAGCTTAATTCCAACTTGTAAATTGCTACAAATTTCAACAAGTGAATTAAGGAATAATCTCGGCTTAACTTCAACTTGTAAATTGCTACAAATTTCAACAAGTGAAGATAAGGAATCAGCTTAATTCCAACTTGTAAATTGCTACAAATTTCAACAAGTGAATTAAGGAATAATCTCGGCTTAACTTCAACTTGTAAATTGCTACAAATTTCAACAAGTGAAGATAAGGAATCAGCTTAATTCCAACTTATAAATTGCTACAAATTTCAACAAGTGAATTAAGGAATAATCTCGGTCTATTCTTTGCCCCCAATGTGAACTTGAGTTCAGCTCGGGTTCACATTAATTATGTCTCCAATAAACAACAATGCATAACTTTATCAGTCATATGTATTGAAAGGATTCTGAAAAGGCTTTATTGATGATATCGGTCAAAGAATGATGCACATCTTAATGATAGAAAAATTTCAAATTACAAGTATTCCACGGTCTGGGCAATGCTTTGCCCTCATTGTCCTCAAGCCGATAAGCTCCATTGCCTAATACTGACGTGATTCTGTAAGGTCCTTCCCAGTTTGGGCCAAGCTTGCCTTCCTTGGGATCCTTCTTGTTCCCGACGACTTTCCTTAGGACGAGGTCGCCGACTTGAAAATCTCTTGGATTGACCTTCTTGTTGTAGGCTCTGGCAAGCTGTTGTTGGTATACTGCAAGCTGAATTGCAGCTCTCTCTCTTCGTTCTTCCAACAAATCCAGATCTCGGGCTAGGAGTACGTCGTTGGTGCCATTCTCTACTCCCTGGGTTCTAATCCCTGGGATGCCGATCTCCAATGGGATGACTGCTTCTGTGCCATAAGCCATGGCAAAGGGGGATTCTCCTGTTGATCTTCTCGGCGTAGTCCGATATGCCCAAAGCACGTTGGGCAACTCATCTACCCATTTTCCTTTTGCTGCTTGTAGTCTCTTCTTTATTCCGTCCAGAATTACTTTGTTGGATGCCTCTGCTTGCCCATTGCTTTGAGGAAAACTTGGTGTTGAGAAATAATTCTTGATCTTGAATTTTGCACAAAAGTTCTTGATGAGTTTGCTGTCGAACTGTGTTCCGTTGTCGGCAACTATTGCTCTTGGAATCCCAAATCTGGTGATAATGTTTCTCCATATAAAATTCTTGACGTCTACATCTCGGATTTTGGCCAGAGGTTCTGCCTCTATCCATTTTGTAAAGTAGTCTGTTGCTACCAGCAAGTATTTCCTCTGCCCAGTTGCCTGGGGAAGTTGTCCAACCAGATCCATGCCCCATTGGGCAAACGGCCAAGGGCTGGATACTGCGTTTAGGTCAGCAGCTGGCTGATGTATCAAAGGTGCAAACCTTTGGCATTGTTCACACTTTTTTACATAGGCTTCGGCATCCTTTTGTATGTAGGGCCACAAATACCCCTGGGTAATGGCCATGTGGGCTAATGATCTGCCCCCAGCATGGCTTCCACAAATTCCTTCATGAATTTCGTAGAGAAAATCTTCAACCTGCAAAGGATGTACGCACCTTAAAAGTGGTCCAGTGAAGGACCTCCTGTAGAGATGGCCTTCTTCTGACAGACTGAATCTGGCCGATTTCAATCTGATTTTATGTGCTTCCTTATGGTCTTCTGGCAGCTTCCCTACTTTTAGGAATACAATGATTGCATCCATCCAGCTTGGTCCCAAGTCTACGCACATTGCTTCTTGTTTGGTGCTCTGTTTGTCTATGCTCGAGGCCGACATGTAATCGATCATAATTGTCCTTGTTTTTCCAGTTTGAATTGAACTGGCCAGGTTAGCCAACGCGTCGGCATGGGTGTTGTCATCTCGGCTAACTTGGAGTAATCTGCAGTTCTGAAATAGGGCTGCCAGTCGGACGACTTCCTTTGCATATGCCGACATTCTTTCGTCTCTGGCTGCAAATTCTCCTGTTGATTGGTTAACAATGAGTTGTGAATCACAAAAAATAATTACCTCATCTGCTTCTGCTGCTGCTGCTAGCTTTAGCCCTGCAATTAATGCTTCATATTCGGCTTCATTGTTGGAGGCTTTGAACCCCAGACGGATGGACTGTTCTACAATTTCTCCATCTGGAGATATCAGCAGTACTCCTGCTCCTGCTCCCTGGCGGGTTGAACTTCCATCGACGAATAGTCTGAATGAATCGCCGATGTAGATGCTGTATGGTCTGAGTTTTTCTTCCTCTTGCTTTTTTGTCTTTGACTGGGATTCTTTTTGTTTGTTGGGGCGATGATCATCTCGGCTCGACGGAGCCCGAGGTGTGATGGCTTCAGGTGTGAGTTCTGCGACGAAGTCGGCCAAAACTTGGCCCTTTATTGCTGTTCTCGGCCTAAATTCTAGGTCAAACTGGCCCAGTGTTACTGCCCATTTTGCTATCCTTCCTGTTAAGTCTCCTTGATGTAACAAGGACTTCAGTGGGTGCTCTGTTAGGACCACAATCTTGTGTGCCTGAAAGTAATGGCTCAATTTCTTTGAAGCCATTACCAAGGCTAGCATTAATTTTTCCAGTGATAGGTATCTTGATTCTGCGTCAGCCAAAGTCTTACTTACATAATAGACAGCCTTCTACTCCCCTTTTTCCTCTCGGATTAGCACTGCACTGACTGCGTGTTCAGAGACTGCTAAGTACAAAAACAATTCCTCTCCTGGAACTGGGTTAGAGAGGACCGGGGTTGTGGTCAAGTACTTTTTTAGGTCGGCTAAGGCGGCTTCACATTCTTCTGTCCATAGGAAGTCTGTGGCCTTTTTTACCAAGTTAAAGAAGGGTCTGCACTTGTCTGAGCTTCTGCTGATGAATCGGTTTAGGGCTGCGGCCCTTCCAGTGAGCACTTGAACTTGCTTTGCCGATGTCGGACTTTGTAGTTCCAGGATGGCCTTGATTTGGTCTGGGCTGGCCTCAATGCCCTTTCTTGTTACCAGATATCCTAGAAATTTACCCGACCCAACTCCAAAGGCACACTTCGAGGCGTTGAGTCGGAGCCGATATCTTTTGAGTATGTCAAAGACCTCTTTTAGGTCGGCAAGATGACCTTTTGATTCCTTGGTCTTTACGACCATATCATCGATGTAAACTTCTACTGTTTTGCCATCGACTTGGGCTTTTGTTAACTGAAGAAGCAAAATTCTTAAAAGGAGTAAGCGACCATGTTGAACAAATCCGAGTCGAGTTGAAGGGAATGCAATGCTTCTTACAAGACGTAGATTATGCAATATGAACTGATCTTGTAGATGCGAGGGTCAACAATTGGGTTGCGGAAATCAGAAAACTTGCTTATGAAACCGAAGACATCCTTGAAACTTTTGTCATCCAAGTTATATCCAAAAGGAGCAAAAAGGGTTTCCGAAACACCCTTAAAAGATTCGCTGGCATCTTCAACGAATGGCTAGACATTCACAGGGTCGGAAGTGAGATCGGTGCCATTAAAAACAAGATCGCTGACCTCACAGCTACTTTAGATACTTACGACTTGAAAAGTATAGGTGAGCCAGTTCAAGTGTTGATTTTAAATTTAAGTTTTTATTTATTTATTTGTTAATAATTTTCAATTATTGTTATACTTTTCTCTCTTTTAGATTCAAAATTATTACTAATTAAAATTTGAAACTTAAATTATGTTAATATATTCCATTAAGCTTTCCTGTGACAATCAATTTTAGGAAAGAATAATATTTTATGTTTTTTTTTTCAGTTAAATTTAGGGGAAATTAAAAAGACATAACCCTATGTTTGTGTAAGAATTTAAATATAACAACAATTTACTTGCTGGTTAAAATTGTTGAGATTTGAAATCTTAAAATAATAATGACAACTTTAGGGGTTCGTTTAGAATGGAGGGAGTTCATAATGGAGGGAATTCATAATGAGGAGATTATTAGTGAGGATAGTAAAATTGTGTTTGTTTTGATGATAGTTGTTGGTGTAGGGATTGTTAAATTATTTTTATATAAAATAATAAAACAAATAAAAAAATACAAAAACATTAAACATTAATGTTAAAAAAAAATGCCCAACATGTAAAAAATAAAAAATTAAATTAAAATTAAAATTAAAAAAATAAAAAAATAAATTATTTTTAAAATTTTTATTTTTATTTTTGTATAAAAATATTTTTATTTTTTCCAAAAAAATATTTTATTATTTTTTTAAGTATTGGTCAAATAATTTGTTATGATTTATATATATAAGCAATCCAAAAAATTTTAAAATTAAAAAAAATAAATATTTAAAAAATATTTTGTATTTAAAAAATAAAAAAAATAATTTTTAATTTTTTTTAAAAATTTAAAATATTTAAAAAAATAAACCAAACCAAACCTTAAGTCCCATCAAATGGAGTCGATTACATGAATCCTTCTTCTCCACTCGACTCTATCAACGACTATTTGGTTAGTCAAATTAAGGACATTCATATCTCTATTTACTATATTCTCCCATGTCAATTTAAATTTGTCCATTTCCCTAACACTCTCATCTACCGATACTGTATCGCATTTCTTCACTACTGCCTCTATTAGTCTCCATTGTATACCATCTCAATCTATTCTCTCTTAACTTATCTTTTATCGGTACTACTCCTACTCATTCACAAATATATTCATTTCTAATTCTGTCTTTTCTAATCTTGCTACACATCCATATTGGCATCCTCATCTCAACAACACTGATCTTATCTATATGTTGTTTCTTAATTGCTCAACATTCCGTCGCATACAACATCGCTGATCTAATAACCATTTCATATAACTTTTCTTTTAGTTTAGTGGATACTCGTTTATCACATCATACCCCAGATGCACTCTTCCACTTAAGCCACCATGCCTTAATTCTATGGACCACATTTGCACCAATCTCCTCAACTGTTGTGATAATCGATCTTAAATAATGAAAATGTTCACTCTTAGGTAGTTCTTGATTTTTAATTTTATCTTCTCCTTTTCTTCTATTGTTACTATTATTAAAATTACACTGCATGTACTTTATCTTAATTCCACTTATCCTAAATCCTTTAAATTCAAGTGTTTCTCTACAAGTCTCCAACTTAGGGTGTGTTTGATTGGACGAACTGGATAAGGAGGATTAGAATCTATCGGACTTGAATCCTAGGACTGCGAATCTCTCGGACTATTTGGTTGGATTAAATGTGTATCCAGAGTTTGTTTTTTCATGGGATTAGATGTCTGGAAAAAATTATTTTTAGTGAATTCAATGTTTGGTTAGACGGACTGGCTAGGATAAATGAATAAAAAACTATTTTACTATTTTTCAATTGTTTACTAAGTAATAGCAATATTAAACATATCTTTAATATTTTAATTATTTTTAGCTAGATTAAATAAAATTTTATTTTATTTTATTTTTTACACAATTAAATAAATTTATTTTTTAAAAATAAAATAAATAAAATATATGTTATTTTTTTAATTAAAATTTTAAATAAATTTATTTTTAAAAATAATAATAATTAAACAATGAAATTAAATAAAATATCTATTAAAATTTAAATAATGAAATTAAATAAAATATAAACAAAATTTTAAAATAAAACATCAATAAAATATCTATAAAAAATTATTTTAAAAAATTAAATAAATAAGCCATCAATAAAAAGTTAAATAAAATTATTTTATTTTTACATTGAGCCATTTAAATTTTATTGAATTTTACTAAATAAAATACATAATTAAATAGCAAAGGGTCAAAATGGTCATTTCACATTCTAATCCCAACAGTAAATAGTCCAATGAAAATTGTCTCATACCCTCCTATGTAACGCCCCCAAAATAATAACATAAACACATCTATAAACACCTATAAATAAATAGCATAAATTAGGGTCTTAGTCCTTTAATTACATAAAGTTAATGAATACAAAGAGTTTAACGTAAATAAATGCCATATTGGCTTACACCTTTCCAAGCCTTAACTTGGTTACAACAAAAGTGGGACTAGCCCTTACAATTAAATCCCTAGGCTATACAAAATATAACAAAACAAAAGGCTCTTGCTTCCCGGAGATCCCCCCAATATTGCCTTGGTGGAGGCATCTCATCATTACCTGAAAATGTTTATTTCCAAATAGGGTGAGCCACAACCCAGTAGAAATCGTCTAACACGGTATATGAAGTTTAGCAAAGGTATAAGTACAAGTGCATAAACAATGCATGTGATGAAACGTTTCACAACATTACATAATCATGAGATATTAATTTCAAGTCTTATCCATTTCTCTTCAATTCATATTCCGTTCACTTATTTGTCTCCATTCATGAGTCAATTTCATTATTTCTCAACAACCGAATTGATGCTACAACTCAAAAAATTTCAAATCATACAACACATATGTATAAACACTTCAAACTTCTATTTCACGGAAATTTCGTCTGCGGGCAACCGTCAAACGAGTCCCATGTAAACGTAGCCTATACAAGCACTACAATTGCCATTTTATGGATATTTCATCCGCGGGCTAGGCATTCATGTATAATTTCAGAACTTTTACCTAGGACACTCTGTCCAACTTAATTATAATGGAGTCCATCCCCTTTCTCTTCCCAAACAAATATCCATACATGTGCAATGTATTTAGACAGATAATCGAACATGAAGCGCATCCTCTTTCCACTTCCAAACAATCATACATATACAATGTATATAAACACGGTCATATTCAATAACAACCATCAAAAGATTAGTTTCAATTTACCTAATCCACATGTAATTTCTACAACAGTCAAAGCTATCCTCCACCGATAGCCTAATACAGTTATCTCTAGACAGATATTAAATCTCAAACAGATAGTTTATTCAAAACTTCTAAAAGACTAAGTTGATACATAACCAATTCCACCATTCATATTAATACCCTCTCAATTTCACATTTCCAATGTAAATTGCAATTATTTGTATAGAATAATAGTTGATCTAATTAGGGCAACTTCTCCATTTTTCCCAAATATTAACCAAGTGCCAAAATCATCAAATTAGACATAACACAACATCATTTTCAAACCCCACAAGCATCTATTTCACCTGCACCCAAAATCCCTCTTTCCATTTTATGCCCAAACCCTAGGTTTGTTCAAAACATCCCCAAATCACACCATTGTTACACAAGAGACAAATAACTAAGCTAAATATCATATGAAGGTGTAGAAGATTCCTACCTCAAGTGAGAAGACGAGGCAAAGCAAGGGAGAAACTCCAAGAACATCGAAACCCACTTCTATTTGGATCAAAAGTTAGATCTTGACGAGCTCTACCTTTTTCTCAAAAGCACTAGGGTGGAAATCCCAATGGATCTAGATGAAATCTAAGAGAGAAGGTGAATTGTAGAGAAAGAAGCTCAAAAACAAGCTTTTTGGAAAGTTTTAGAGAGAGAGAGAGAGATATATGAAAAAGTGATTCCAAATGTCATCTTCTCGGACTGAAATACACGCAATCCGCTCGAGTGTAGGAAGTCGCTCGAGCGTCAGACACAAGGATCCGTTCGAGCGTGACGCTCAAGCGTGAAAGTTGGTGCTCGAGCATAGAATGCACATTTCCAGCATTTTCAGAACTACAAAAATATACTGAAAGTTGACGAATCCTGCTCAAGCGCAAGAATGGCCGCTCGAGCAATGGAGCAAAATTTGTGAAGCCCGCTCGAGTGAAAAGACCAAAATCTGGGCATCACAAGTTTGGAAAAACAAGTACCCAATCTGTTCCAAACGCACAACAACAACTCGATAACCAAGATAAGGGGAGACAAAGGAAATAAGACATGAATAATCATTCTAAACTATACCAACCTGAGTCCAAAATACAATAGGTAACGGGTCAAAACTAGAATCACTATACCCTAGGATAGTATAATCCCTCATATGGGGGATAAGGAGTCCAGTCGGACTCCATGTCCGGCGGACTAAAAAAAAAAATGCCGGATAAAAAGCTTCCTCCGGATTACAATCCTAATAGTGGATAGTCCCCCCTCCCCTCCTTATCCCCCTAATCAAACACACCCTTAGTGTTAACTCTTTCTCTAGTCTCATCTATTGACACGATATCATCTGCAAAAAACATGCACAATGGCACATCATCCTGAACCTTTCGTGTCAACTCATCCATAATTAAAGCAAAAAAGATAATGACTTAAGGTTGATCTTTGGTGAAACTCCACAATAATTGAAAATTTACTTGTTTCTCTAGCAGACGATCTAATAGTGATCACCAAACCTTCATACATGTCTCTAATCACATTAGTGTAGTCTTTTGTCACCCATTTCTTCTCTAACATTTACCAGATTATATCCCAAGACACTCTATCACATGTTTTCTCAAGACTGATAAAAACTATATGAATGACTCTTTTCTTTTCTCTATATTTTTCTATCACTCTCCTCAAAAGATAGATTGCTTCCATTGTTGACCTACCAAGCATAAATTCGAATTGATTCTCTGACGCCTATGTTAAAATATTTTTTTAAAAAATATAACGCGCAAATGTAGTAAATACAGTGCACATTAAAAAATATATATACATTTACAATAAAAAATTTTACCCTAATAAAATAAAATAAAGTAAATTTTCAAATATTTTTAAAAAATAAACTCAAAGCAATTTTAAAGTACAACTCAAAACTTAAAACTCTTTTCAAAACTCATGGCTAAACAAGTTTTTTTCTTTTTATACTCATTTCAAAAACTTATCTTTCAAAACACAACTCCACACCCAAATCATAATTTTAAAATTAAACCAAACGAAGCCCTAATTTTTCTCATAACATCATTTCTCTCTCGTGTGACCTTTTACGTTGTTGAAGTGATTTTGAAATTTTAAAATTTAATAACTTTTTATTTATATCTCCATTTTTTGTAAAATTTATATTTTTAGAAATTTCATTGACTTAGTCTAACTTGGTCATCAAAATTTCATTGACATATCAAAATTTTACTAACTTGTCTTAGGTCAATAAAATTCCGTCAACTTTTTTTTTTGAAATTTTATATTCATCATGGATCTTATTTTACAGATTTTGATGAAACAATTCCAAAAATACAGATTTTATAAATAAAAAAAATTAGATCAAAGTTATATGATTTTGAAATTTTTAAATGAGTTAAAAAAGTAATAGGTGATACCTGAAGCGGTGTAGTAGAAGTATTTTTGTCACCGTATATTTTGGAGGACCTATATTACTATAAAAAATTGTGTTGTCCTTATTCTTCTAAGAAAATATTACTAGAAATCATAAACAAAAAAATCCTATAAATTTATAAAAACGTATAAAAATAATATTTCACAATTTTAACCTCCACTTTTTTTAATATATATTTTATAAAGGATGTATTGATATATGGTGAAAAATGATTCATAAAATAGAATTTTTATATACAAAATTCATACAAACTATGTGACACTGTTATTTTTGGACCATAAAATGAGTATTTTTTCCTCTTGAAAATGAAAGAATCACAAAAGAAAAAAAATCATTTTATGTGAGTTTTTTGTATGAAAATTCTATTTGTACAATATTATTATTGAAAATCGACTGCGAGAAAGACTAAACTAATACTGCTATAGGTGAAGGCGTAAGAAGTTCGACAATAGAGAAGCAACAAGAATTGAGGCAATCGTATCAGCATGTTGTTGAAGAGGATTTTGTTGGGTTTGAGGAAGACTTGAACATGGTTGTGAAACATTTGGTGCAAGTTAATGATTATACTCCTAGTCGAGTTGTCTCTATTTGCGGCATGGGTGGTTTGGGCAAGACCACTCTAGCTAAAAAAGTATATCATCACAAAGATATTCAAAGTCACTTTCAAGGTTTGGCATGGGTATGCATATCTCAGCAGTATCAAACAAGAGATATTCTGCAAGAAATCTTCATCAATCTTGTTCCAGAGAGGAAGGAAGATGTTGTTAGGATGGCAAATAAAGAGTTGTTTGAGCAGCTTTATAAAATCCAGCAAATTAAAAAATGCTTAGTTGTATTGGATGATATTTGGTCAATAGAGGCTTGGAAAAGCTTGAAACTAGCCTTCCCAAATGGAAACACTGGCAGCAAAATATTGCTAACAACTCGTAATAAAACACTGCCTTCACAGATAGATCCATACCATATCTTCCATGAACCCCCGTGTTTAAATGACGAGGAAAGTTGGGATCTACTTCAAAAGAAATCATTACTAAGAAGAGATGGTAGAGGTAATATTAATCAGTCTACATTGCTATATATTTTGATACAAATTAAATTATTTCAATGTTAGTTTTCATATTATCTGTGTGATCTATTATCATCCAAAAAGATTAATGACTCATGGGCGGAGATTTGGGAAAGATGGAAAATACTTTAGTTCTATTGGTCATAGGGTCGTACCAAATGTATTTAGAATATTCATTTTACAAAAACTACATAAATTGAAAACATTCAATTCAAGTAATCACTTTCCAGTGAGATAGAAAATTAAATTTTACACAAACATATTTGCACCTCCGTACCTTTTCACTTGTATCTCATCTCATAATCACTTGCACCCCCATATTTTTATATATTTTTTTCTCTATCTCATTGTGTTGTAATTCCCCCAAGTTTCAATAGTTGGAATACGTACGGACTCATACAAAAAAAATCAAATTAATCGGGCATTCAAAATCACATGATCCATAGTTTTTTTTTTTTTTTTCAAAAATAGATAGTATATTATCAAAATCATATATTTTAAAAATAAATAAATAAATATGATCTATTATTATGTGGTTATAAATATATGATTAATTATGGTTTTTTTCATGGTTCATTTACTCGATAAATCTGACAATATAAATGATACAAATAATCGAAATAGACCCAAATTGACCCACATGAAGGGTTACAACAGCATTCCCAAGACACCAACAACAACTCAATGGTTATCAAACATATAGAAATATAAAATTTATACAAATATATATAGGCTAAACTATCAATAGGTCCTAATAGTTGGACTTAATTTCCATTAAGTCCAAATAAAAATGAGTCCTAATAAAATCGTTACTAAAAATTATTTTTTGTGATAATTTTTTGCATGTTGCTAAAAATTGACAATTATTGTTTTTTTGTTACGGTTTTTATAAATTATTGCTAAAACTTAAAATTAGTGACGTTTTTCTGTGACGAATTTTTCAAACTGTCGCTGAAAGTTAAAAATTAGTGACTTTTTTTGTGACTCCTTTTAAAACTGTCGCTAAAACTTATAATTGGTGACATTTGTTGTGACAAAATTTTTAAACTGTCGCTGAAAATTAACTTACACGTAAGTTCTCTATATATATACAAATATATGATGTGACATATTTAAGTCTTCTTATTTTAAATCAAATGACCTATTGGATGGTTAATGCTATATGCAAGTTATGACATTTGTAATTTTGATTATAAAAAATGTCGTAACTAAATTATTTTCAAATGTAATTAAAAAAATGAGTCATAACTAAACACCATAGAAGGTATAACTAAAGACATTTTAAATCACATCTAAAATAATGTCATAATCAATATCACAATGAATCATAAATAACACAACAATGAATTATAATCAAATCATAACTACGGTAACTTGTAACTAAATATCACAAAAATTACAGACCTTGAAATAGAATTTCCCCCCATTTGGAGTGGCCTTTATTTCAAAAATACATCTACCATATTATTCTGATTAAATATTTTGTAAATTAATGATAAAATAGCATTTCCATCCCCCATAAAAATTTGGTCCAAGCATTTCACTTAGAAAGAAAAGCTACTTCTTTTATGTAATTTATTACTTTAAAAGAACTGAACACGACTGGATGCTAAAAAATTTAGTGTTAATTATAATAACATCTGGTGAATTAGTATGGAATATTAATATCCTCTTAAACTACAAAATTGTATATTTAAACCTTTTAATTTTAAAATATCATACAAATATCTCTATTAGAGTTATTATTACTCTAAAGGAACTGAACACAACTAGATGTTAAAAAATTTAGTGTTAATTATAATGACATCAGGTGAACTAGTATAGAATATTAATATCCTCTTAAACTACAAAATTGTATGGTTAAACCTTTTAATTTTAAAATATCATACAAATATCACTATTCGAATTATTAGGTACTTTCAGAGTACCATGTTATCTACCTGATCTAGTCTCAGTCAATGAGAAACCGCAATAAAAACTAAATAGTCATCATTTGTGTCTTAACTACTCCCACAAAGATGAGTTAACATGTTCTATTCATAAAAGTTTTTGCAATGCAATTAATATGAAACACCATATTGACAATGACACATAATATTCCAAGACTAGTCACTAATTATTGATTAAAATTTGACTGACATAAGTCATGTATGATAACTTTGTAATACTAGCTTGAAGAATGGAATCTAAAAGGAAGTTTAGGGGTACATAAATCACTCATTTTATTTTATTTTTATTTGTCTTTTTGTAAAAAATTAAAAATTAATTAAAATAACAAATTCTCAAATGGGGCCACAGTTCACTTCTTGGCTCCTTAACATCACTCTCTTTACCACCGGGGGTGGTGGCCCAGTGGAGAAAGCAACTCGTCTCCACAGGCTTGACCCAGGGTCGAATCTTGGGGGGAGTGTGGAAGTGTTCTCTTTGAGACCCCCCCTCTGTACTCCGGTTCGAACCCTCGGCGGTCTGTGGCGTATAGTTGAGCTCCCCTGGTGCCCCGGTGGTGGGTCCCTCACATGGTGGGGGTTAATTCCTGACTGGCAACCGGTTACCCTGGCGTCAGGGCCCACAGGGCCGTGATGACACCTCAAAGCCCTTTTTTCTTATTCAAAAAAAAAATAAAAAAAAAATAACATCACTCTCTTTGTACCAAATGCATGCATGAATTTGAGCTTTTTCTTCTTCTTTGTTGATATAGAACTTTTGATTGAAAAGATGCAACTATCAATGTAAACACTGCTGACTTTGTGGCAAAGTTGAGGACGCGGCTATTTTGGACTACAAAACTTGGTTGAAAAAAAACTATCCCTTAAATAGAAACAAAAAAGCTTGCTGATGTAGTAAATTATTTAAAATTAGCGGATGATTAATTTCCAAATATATGGTTTGTGTATAGAATGTTATTGACTATCCTTGTTACAGTTGTTTCTAAAGAAATAAACTTTTTAAATTGAAATTGATTAAATCTTACCTTTGGTCAACTTTGTCACAAGAATGATTCAATGGATTTGATTGTGTAAATTGAATTAGGCAAGTTTGATTAGTAATTTTACAACTACTGATTTGAGTTTTATACTCGAGAATACGAAAGTTCATAAATTTTAAATTAAATTTAAATTACCAACTGATTTAATTTTGCAAAAAAAAAAAAAATTAAAAATCAATCCATATTACATGCTTGCTTTAGAATTATCTATCTATATATGTATAAAAGGCCCATGTTAAAAAACTTGATTTGTGTAACAACCCTCATACTGTTTACCGATTAATGACTGATTAACTGCTAATTACTGTTAACCGAGACTGATTTTGACTGATAATTGAACTGCCTAAGGTACTGAACTGACTAACTGAAAACTGGAATCGAATTGACTGAGTATATGTGTGTTAAATTGTATTCTATCTGTCTGACTGTTTGATTATCTGTTCCTGTTTGTATGTTTAAACTGCTAATTGAAGGCCTTATCGGCGGCCGAACCGGGAATTGGTTAGTGTTTTATGATCCTTAGAATTAATGTGATTTTATGGTATATTTACTTGAAAACTGATTTGGTATGATTAAATTAGATTAAAATGAGTTAAATTGCATAGTTGGTCTTATTTACCATTTTGCCACTAGAGTGGCCCACTACTTGAACCCTTTTTGATCTCCTAATACACTCAACAAAACATTTCTTCTCCCACTTCTTGCACACAACCGACCTTAGAGAGAGAGAGAGGAGCTAGAAGAGTTGAGTTCAACTTGTTTCATTGTGAATTGGCTAGAATTGTTTGAAGAATTGAAGGTTGATTGCATATTTGAGCTCCCTTCTTGAACTACAAGACTAAAGGTAGCTCCATTGTCTTCTTATTCATGTTTTGAGTTGATTCTTGCATGGGTTAGAGCTAAGTTGAGGTCTAGAGCCACCCTATGGCTCAAATTGCTATGTTGAAGCTTAATTGTTGCATGCATGTACATATATTGAAGTTTTGAGGTTGTAGTGCATAATTCCTCACATGCATGTCCATGTTTTGAGAATAGTTCATGAAATCATCTTGTTATAAAAAGAATTGGCTCATTAGAGCAACAAATTGGAGCTTCAAAGTGTTTCAAATTCAGGCATGTTTGCATGTTCATATTGTTCTTGGAAAATGGCTTGAAATTGGGTTTGAATTAAACACCCTTGGGCTTTGATTTCTCAAATTGAGTTTTGAATCGTGTTATTCCATGTGTTTATAAGAGTTTTCCAGAAAATGAGCCCAAGAGGATCGGTTTTGAGTTGTTAACAACTTGGTTTTGAGCTTGGAGGTGCAATCTGGAATTTCCAGATTTCGCACTTCCGCTCGAGCGGGGAGAGTGCCGCTCGAGCGTGGAATTCGAGCATCCAGCATCTCTGCACTGTTTTGCAGTCCGCTCGAGCGGAGGATTGGGCGCTCGAGCGGAGTCATGTCTCACGCTCGAGCGGGCGTCGAGCGGAGATTTCACCCATCCAGTACTTTTACAGTACGCTCGAGCGGGAAATTTTACGCTCGAGCGTGTACCTTTGTTGCATGTCCGCTCGAGC
Organism: Camellia sinensis; assembly: GCF_055761805.1. NCBI lineage: Eukaryota > Viridiplantae > Streptophyta > Magnoliopsida > Ericales > Theaceae > Camellia > Camellia sinensis. Next base: position 117,702,802 of record NC_138975.1, on the reverse strand, counting down.
GGGGAAACCTGCGCTCGAGCGGGACTCTGTTTTTCTGAAAATGCTTTTAAATGTACATCTTTGCATCCTCATCCCATTCTAGGCATTCTTAGGCCTAGTCTAAGACATCTTAATGAGGATATAGATGTAGAACACACCGAGGCAAATTTAGGGATTTAATTATTACCTTTCCCATCTGTGAAACTTAGAGTGTGTTCAATCTGTTAACTGTTTAGGGTTGGCATTTCGAGGAGACGCTCTAGCCTACTGTAGCCCAGAACTCTGTGAGTAACAATTGTGTAAAGATATGTTCAACTGATTACCTTTGAATACTGAACTGAACTGTTTACTGAACTAGTATTACTGAATGAATGTATGTCCATTATTTCTGAACTGTACTGTGGCATCCTTAGCACCTACTGTTTACTGTTACTGTTATAGAGATCTCTGTCGGTTCCCTCGTGGAGCCACTACTGTTTACTGACTGATGGCCATCATTACTGTTCGGTCTTTTAAGACCTACTGTTACTGATATGCTAATGGATGTACCACATATGACTATTTACTGTACTGAGCAACTGAAATACTGATTGAAATGAACTGTTTTCATTACTGTAAGGACATTCATTCTAAACCCCTTTACGCTTTCTGTTATTCACTGGGCTTTAGCTCACTGCTCATATATATATGTAGGTGTTCAGACACCAGACCGCAGCTAGGAGCGTCAGGGTTACTCTAGTTTTGTCAAGCCAGCCTTTGTGCCTCACTGCGAGGTTCCGAGCCTATCGTGCTAAGGCTTAGGGGTGTTTTAGAAGTCCCCCTTCTGTACTGTCTTACTGTTTTGTAATAACTGGATGAATTGTATAGACTGACTGTTTACCGTACTGTTATCAAGGGATTAAGTCCCTGTACTGTGTGACTGTAAATTTTGTATAGACTGTACTGTTTGTATATGTGAATGCATGAAAAATCTTTTGGCATGCAGACCGTCACAGCTCAATGGACATTATTTATTTACTGTATTGGCTTCCGCCAGGCCCTGTACTCTGTTTTACTGTACTACTGTTCTGCAGGCCTTTGGTAATCTCGGATTACTGGCCGGTTACGGTGCTAAACCCATAGGGCCGGGTTTGGGTCGTGACAATTTGGGTCTTGAAAAAGTCGGCAAAAATTTCATTTTTTATTGCTTATTCACGCATGCATTCAATAGAATTTTTATTTTTGTTGTTTTATAGACTCTAGGCAATAATATATTTTTTGTTGTTTTTAAATTTTGCATTTTGTCATTTTTGTAGACTCTGGAGTGCTTGATACAAATATGGAGGCAATAGGGAGGAAAATGGTAATGCTGTGTGCTGGTTTACCATTAGCAATCATTGTGCTTGGTGGACTTTTGGCAACAAAGCATACATTAAGGGAATGAGAGGTTGTATACCAAAATGTTCTTTTGCATAAATGGAGTGACGACCCCATACAACATGACAATGGAGTATCAACGGTGTTAGCTTTAAGCTACCGTGACTTGCCTTATCAATTGAAGCCATGTTTTCTATATTTTGGTCACTTTCTGGAGGATTATGAGGTAGATGCTGAAAGACTATATCACTTGTGGATAGCTGACGGTATAATTGTAGATGATGATAGAGTGGGAGATGAAACAATAATGGATGTGGCAAAACGTTACTTGGGTGCGCTTGCACAGAGGTGCATGGTTCAAGTACAAGTAGACAAGTATACTCAAAGGATCAATTATTGCCGCATTCATGATCTTATGTTGGAGCTGTGTTTATCAAAGGCAAAAATGAATGATTTTCTTGGGATCATTCATCTCCAACGTGAAACTGATCTAGCTAATTGCTTTTCCACCACAACATCAACAACTACTGCTCCTAAAATACGCAAACTTGCAATTCATTTGAATAGGAATGTCGAAAGAGTTGTCCTCCCTGAATTGGAGAAAACTAAACATCTAAGATCCATATTGTTCTGCAATTCAGGGAGTGTCAACGAGGAGTCTTTAATAGAGTTGAACGCCCATTTGAAGTACTTCAAATTGCTTAGGAATTTGGATCTTGAAGGATTTAAGTTTGATGAAAAGTTAGTTGAATCAATAGGCAACCTAATTAGCTTGAGGTACTTGAGGTTTGGAGGTTGTTTGATACCGAAATGGCATTCGTCTATTTGCAAGTTGAAACACTTGCAAACCTTGGATTTACAATTTTGCAAGTTCAACTCAGGTGAAGTAATAGTCATACATGGAATGGAACAATTGAGGCATTTGTATATTCCGTCGAATCTCAATCTCAATTTTAAATTCATATTTGATGGGTTGAGCAACCTCGAAACATTAGGAGGGTTTAACACAAGGTCTTGTGACGTCAATGATCTGTGTAAATTGATCAATCTTCGGCAACTAGAAGATGCAACTTTCTGGAAGATGCACAATCAGGACTTAGCGGCTTTCATCAACTACCTAAGCATCGGTGCCGACCACCTCCGACAAACATCCGCATTAGTTGAATTTTGCAAAAAAGAAGAAGAGTTGACTCTTCTCAAACAACTGTTAGGGTGTCACCATCTTTACAGATTGAGTATTGATGGAATTATTCCCGAGTTACCAGAGTACTGCAAGGGTTTCTCTCCCAACCTCATCAAGTTAACGTTGGTGGGATGTAACCTTGAAGAAGACCCTATGCCAACATTGGAGAGGCTACCTAACCTACAATTTCTCTTGTTAGGTGGTTCCTTTGTGGGGGACAAAATGGTTTGCTCCACTAATGGTTTCCCCCAACTCAAAACCCTATATCTCTCTCACTTGACGCATTTAAAAGAGTGGGAGGTGGAAAAAGGAGCCATGCCCAATCTCTCTGTTTTAGCAATTTATTTTTGCCGAGGACTAGAAATGGTTCTAGAGGGACTGAGATTCATTGCTACCCTCCAACAATTTACAATTACGGATGGGAGCAAAAATTTCAATAACAAGCTTCGAAGGGTCAATGGTGAAGAAGGAGAAGATTTTTACAAAGTGCGACATGTGTCTTCCCTCAAGATTCGGTAAATTTCTTATTTTTCCTGAATAATCCTTTTTTTCACAAGAGACGAAACAACTGTTGGGTCTCTTATCATTTCTTTCACATCCCCCTCATTAATTCTCATCATAAAATTTGTTGATATATATCTCTCTGCTTTTTTGCCTTTATATTGGATTGGGGGTGGACAAATTATCATAGAATCAAAAAAAAAACTAAACCAAACTGACATTATTGGGTTGGTTTGGTCTTTTTTGAATACATTGGTTTAGTTTTGAGTCTTCAATTCTATAATTCAATAGGATTGGATTAATTTTTGGTTTAGGTTTATCTACCTCGAACAAACTTGATAACCAAATCTATATATTTATTTATATTATAAGATTCAATTTATATCGGCATGTTTTTGTCTAATTGGTCTATTCTAATGGACTTGATTGCATCTAATCATTTCTCACTATTTGTTTTGATTTTCAGTCGATTGGGAGAAGATTAAGAAGAAGAATGGGAATGGAAGACGAAAATATTGGAAGGTAGAGTTGGAATTTGCGGTACTTAATTTTATGGAAAATGATTTGTCTGCCTAAAAAACCCCCCCTAATCCCCCTAATGCCCAAAACGACGTCGTTTTGGGCAATTTTTTTTTTTTTTTTTTTTTTTTGAAATTTAGGGGGATTAGGGGGCCAAAAATTAGGGGGATGTAGCAAGGTCCTAATTTTATTTTGTTAGTTGTGTCACTGGATTTGATTTATTATGGTTGTATTTAAACTTGAGTTGTACTTCACTATACTATTCACAACTGTTGGCTTGTATTAAACAATATTTATTTTATGTTTCATTAAATTTAAATATTAAAGACTTGTTTATTTTAATTATTTATTATTGATTGATTCTTTTTTTTTTTTTTTTTTTTTTTTGCATTGGATTGATTTGGTTCAAGTGCATGATTCATTTAAATATATTCTAAATTTAATATCAACTCAAACCAAACTGACCCAATCACACACCTCTATTGATTCATATCCATAAAAAAAAATTTAATACAAGACTTGAGTAATAAAAGCTGAGATTTTTTATAATAGATCCCTTATAATAAGATTTTTTTTATAAGAAACCAAACGAGCCCATAAGTTTTATTGTGAGGAGGACAACAAGTGCAACAAACACAACCCAATTACTAAATAGCTAATTTTATTTTTTTAACTTTAAGGGTAAACTACAAATATACCCCCTGAGGTTTGCTTAAAATACGAATTGCTCCTTGTGGTTTGGAAAATTACAAATATCTCCCTGTCAGACTTTTTTATTTAACAGAATTAATTGGAAAAGTGAAATTTCTAACTGTTCACCTATACAATAATAAAATTATTTGAATTATTAATTGAAATAAAATTTTAACATTATTAAAAAACTGTTATTTGACTTGATGATTTATTAATAAAATGATCTATTTGTTATGAAATTAGAAACTTTTGGGGGCATAATGTAATTTCTAAAACCACCGGGGGTAATTTGTAAGTTAAGTAAACCTCAGGGGGTGTGTTTGTAATTTAGCCAACTTTTAAATACTAACTTTAATTTAAATTTTTATTTTTTTAAAGTAATTTTTGGAATACTCTCATCGAAATCCATTCAGTAAGAGTTCGTATTGAATACGCAATATTAAAGAAAATATTATTTATGTTCGAACAATAAATTTTTTATTATCTATGAATAGAGAAATTTCAAATTAAAAGCTAAAAATCCAAAATTAAGTGCTACAAAATGAAAAACCATATTTCATTGTTTGTAGATTAGAAAGAAATTTCACTGTCTAGTCTAGTGACATCAAATAGAAAATTTTAAACCAGAGGGATAAAATACAAAATTAGCATTGGTTGCTAAAATACTGAGATAAAAAGAGGCATGACGCTCACTGTCAAGTACAAACTTTTGTTATGTATGGTGTTTTTTTCTTTTTTGTTTTATTTCCTCCTATGCTCATTAATTTGTTTTTTATGAGTAATAAATATAAGTAATGGACTAAAAATATATATATTGGCAATCCACACACGTGATGCGTATACAACTCAAAATATATATATATATATATATAAGAATAATAATAAAAAAAATGCACATGTGTTGCTCAAGTGGTAAGAACATTTATTATTATATCCATGATCATGAGTTTGAGACTTGCGCTCCTCTTTGCATAATTTTACAAAAAATACAAATATAGGAGCATTTTGAAAAAACTCAAAATATGAGACAAAAATGTCAACACGTAGTTATGTACATACATGTATGTGTATATAGAGAGAGTATCATTAAAGAACTGAACGGAATTTTTTATATTTTTTTGGATTACCAATTAGTGCACATGCAATGCATATGCCCTATGACCCTTCTAACAGATAAATCAACACTCAATTGAACGTAGTAAATCAAAATTTCAAATGTAAAAACAATTTGTTACGTGTGGACATTTTGGTTAAGAGGTCCTTGCTTCAAATCATGAGAGGATATTTATTTTTTAAAACTATATTTGGATTATGGACTTAAAGTAGGTATTTAGAAAAAAACAAAATGAAAAACTCAGTGAAATGTACATGAAATATAATTACGTTTTACTTATTTTCACCCACCTTTCTCTCTCTCCCTTTTCAATTCCATGATCCAAACGCAACCTTAATATTTTAACAAGACCCAATGGAGACACCCACGTCCAACCCTTCCTACTTAGAAACCCTTGGGGGCTAGATATCATCTTGCCAAATCTCAGGGAGGAATATGAAATTAACCTCAAGACTCCGTTAAGTTTGAACAATATATTAATCTAAACTTGTTGAAAACTTTCTTTTATGGAAATTAACCTTCTAAAATTTTACATATCTCCTCAATTTTCATAAGAATTTTTCACTAAAATTTTATAACTTAGTGATACAATCACGTATGTGCTTCCTTTTCCATATAAGAAAGGTAAAGCAGCCCTTGAAGGTAACACAATTGCAAGTAAATAGAAAATTATCCCAAAGTTATGATTCAGTTACACATTAAGACAAACAAACAAACTATCACTTCAAACAGGTTCCCAAAATTCATGGTATAATTTCTAAATGATCAATGTATATATGTTGGGCGGCCATTTGCTAGTTAGTTGTTACACCTGTGAGCAAATCAGTATAATCACAATGGAGATATAACTTTGATCTTTACTTTGAGAACCCCATGTGCTTAATTTGCTTAATGTCAAACCTCGATTCCTTTGAACACCATCTATTACTCGGAGTCAGAATCTGATAGTGGCATCTAGTAAGCATCTTTGGGTTCTGTGTCAGTGATGGAATGAGGACGATCTTGGTTTGACACCGCTCTCTTCTTGCGTCTCTGATTTGGTCTATCTTCGTCATCCTGGAAATTTTCATATGGTGATTGAGCAAACATATAGAAAGCCGAGGAAAATAAAAATGCATAAAATAAATACTGTTTAACCTACAAAATGCTTATGCAATTCCCACTGCAGTGAATTGGGCAGTTATGTATGCATAGCAAAATTAAGATCACTGATATTTATGTTTGTTAGTTGTAATTATGTGTTAAAATAGGAATTATAATGGAGATTGATGTCAACTGTAAATTGTCTTTACTATGTATAAATTAAAAGTCACAAAATAAATTTGAGGCTTTTCTTTTGTTTCTATGAGATTTGTATGTTGAAAGGCTCTATTTCAGTTGAGTGTGAGGTTCTTCCCCAATGGGTGTGAGTATCTTCCTCAATCGAAGCGAGTTTCTTATAGGTTTCTTCCTTGGGAGTGGAGAATCGCATTTCTTAGTAAGAACTGTCAACAAAGAAGGAATTTTTTGCTACTAAGAGTGAAAAGCTCGATAGCTTAAGCTAAAAATGCCGATTTACCTTTGAAGAGGGCAAGCTTCCATCTCTACAATGAAATTTTTTGATGTGTTAAGGAGAAAAGTATTTACATCATATTTAATTTTTAATATTTGTTTACTATTTTAATATAATATTCAAAATTCTAATGCCTCAACGCCTTGAGGCTTACGCCTCCCCTCACGAGGGAGAAAATGCCTCACATTACACATTTACCTTTAAAAACTTTGGTAATTAGTAGTAAGAGGTGCCAAAATGAGAAATGTTGGTAGTGGTGCTAAAAATTATTCAGATTTCGAGGTTGGGAACTATATAACACATAACACCAGCAGCCTCCAGGTAGTTCAACACAAAGTGAAACACAATTTCCTTTTTCCAAAGGAGCCATTGAATCATTATGTCCTTGAAAAATGGTGGGGGATAACTATTAAAGAAAATTATTAGAGAATATCAATGAAGGAACACAATCATACATGAATGATTGGTGGTGAGGGAAACAAGTTCAACTAGCAAGCAATAGATTCCCAACAAAGGAACAATCATACAAGAATGATTCGTGGTGAGGGCGACTGAAAAATCCTTCTTTAGGTTTTTTTTTTTTTTTTGGTGGTTTTTTTAAGTGTCTGTGAGTTTGGGGTGGGGTGTTGTTTTTTCAAAGAGAATGACAAGTATAGAAATTGCATAGCTGGAAAATCCAAATTGTTCATTGAGATGATTCAGAGATGCTCAAATCTATCACTCAGTACAATAATCTGTTAGGGGCAGAAATAAAATGACAATGAATAGGCAATAACATGGCCGTCAAGAAAATAAAATAAAATAAAAAAACAAAACAAAAAAAGGCTGCTACCCACAAGGTATATGTGACTGCATTTGAACTAAATGAAGGGAAACTTTGAAGAATATGTTGTGAATGGGATTTATACCACATCCCACCAATGTGAATGGAAGCACACAACGCACACACTAAAGAGAAAAACAATTAGACACAGATTTTTGTGGTTTGGCACCAATTGCAAGCATCCACGGGAGAGAGATTCAACTATGAATAAAAAATAAATAATACATGTGAGATGGTTAACACGTTCAAAACCCATATCACTACTAGAATAGAACCCCCATGCTCAAGAATAGTTGAGCCATTGATCAGTCTAGTGCCTTCAGGGTATTTTTTGTCACCCCTTACATCGCTATTTTATCCTCCTCTTAATCTCACCAAAACATAGTCTCCATGACTATTTATAATAGTCTATCCACAAAAATCCTAGTTCCATAAAATTGGGTAACCAAAACCTACACATTGGGTTTCCCAATAGATTCCGGACTCTACTATATCCTAACCCAAATACATGCTTAAACTAATCTAACATATGTATGGGACCCATATATATCACATGGGTGGACTAATCCTAACAGAATATTAATAGAGGTTATTAAATTAATCAAGTAAAATATTATGCAGCCAAGACATCACATATGTAAAAAATAATTAGAAGGAAAATAATGATGCTGAAAAGTAAAAAAGGGAAATAAAAGAGAGGACTAATCATGAGTCAGAAGAATATCAATGAAATTACATTGGATTGGAGATGAAGATAATAGCTGGAAAAAAAAATAACAATAACAATGCTCCCAGGAGCACAATCTGTCATGACTTACTTTTTGCTCGGTTGAGTTTGATTATTTGATTGAATTGGATGAGTTGATTGGCTCCTTCGCAGCCAGATGCTACCAAAAGACATCAATGCTCTCAAGAGCAAGACTGGGCCAATCCTTGGATCTCCCAGGCGATTGTGGATTCCATTCATGATGCTACCAATTCTCTGTTTCATTCATGTCCCTTTGGATAGAATGGTTTTGGCACCTACTAACCAAATAGGATCTGCATCTTCAGGAACAAGTTCAGGAGTTTTTGCTCTCTGCAATGAGACAAACAGAAAAGGTTTGAGCAAGCAACATCTTGTATAAAAGAGATGCAACTCTAAGCTCCAGAGTATATATATCCTTAAAAAAACCACAAAGTTCAATGAGTATCAATCTAAGAAGCATGGACACTTCTAAGAACGTAACGTGTCGTGTCTGACACTCATCAGATACCTATGGATACTGGTACGGGTACGCTGATACGGCAAAACCTCAACAACAAAAAAAAAACAAAAAAAAGGATACAGATACGTCAACAATTTTTATTTTTTATTTTTCATAGTTTATTGTTTCACATTCAACCTACAAATCAAAGTTCAATACCAAAACAAAAAGGAAAATTACAAAACCAAAAGAGAAATCACAATTCAACAATACCAATATCAAAACAAAGTCCATATGCTATTTTAATGACATTAAATAGGAGAAATTACAAAACAAAGTTTCATTCCAAAAACAAACTAAGAAAAATTTGGAAAGTTGAAAAATCAATTTTCACTTCCATCAACTTTATCATTTAATAATACATCTTTCATCTTTGACATATCAAGTAAAAGATTTGCAATTTCAAGTAAATCATAACTCTCTAATAAATTAAATGTATCACCATCAATGTCCCATAGCTTGGTGTACCCGCGATATACCCATCATGTACCTACGAAGTACCCACTTGCAAAAAAATGTATAAAAAGTACCCCGTACGTATTTCAAGTACCTGATACGCATGCAATCCCCTATAAGTACCCGGTATGAGTATGGCAATATTTTCGGAGTACCCGTGCTTCATAGCTGGACACTTTCCAACATACATGAAACATATTACGAGTTTGAATAAATAACTTGGAATCCAATGATACAACAAAAATTAAGTAAATTTATACCTATTCTCCTCCTTTATGCTTCAAAAATGAATATATTTTACTTAAATATTTATATATATGACATAATAATTATTTATCCTTGTATGACATATATTTGATAAATACATAAATAAATTATATTTTGCAGAAGTCCCCAATGTGTCGTGTCCTATATTTTTTGGAAGTTCACTTGTCAGTGTGTCTGTGTATCAGTGTTGTGTTACATGTTCGTGCTTCTTAAGTATCAATAATGGAGTGAAGGTAATTAAACCCCTCGGCAAAATACATAAATTCATCCATTCAAGCACCAAAAGGAAGCTTAATTCTAAAAAAAGTTTGTCTATGTTAAGTTACAAAAAAGGGGGAGCTCCCTAGAGTCACCATCTTCGATTATTTGAGAGATCCACTAGATGATCTGCCAACCAAATAAAATAGAAACAACTCAGCGTGAAAAGGTACACTAAATCACAAAGAATGTTGCATTTGCGTTAACTGCTTAATAGCTTAATATAGAGTGAAATATATCTCAATAATTAAACCATGTAGTAAAATCCATCTCACAACAGATAGAAGGCCAAACCTTTGAACTTTCTTCAGAACCATTGTACCACGCAACAAGTTGTGATGCAAGATCCACGTCGTCATTTAGAAATGCCTCCAACATGTTTTTTGGTTTTTTTTTCCTCAATTTGAATACTATCTTCTGTAGCATTCGTTTTGTAACATACAATAATTAACTGTGGTACATATGTTATATTTTTTTGGGTGAATAGTACATCTGTTATATCCCTTCTAGGTCCACACGTTTCATAGCTGTTCTCTGTTTGAGTGTGGAAAAAACAATATCACTAGAGAAGAACAGAAATTTAGTGACTAATAAAGTTGCAAAAGATCATTTGTTAAATGTTCCCGCATAGAATAGTCCATCATGATCATTATTAATTAAAATAATATAATCCATAATTAGTAAACACACATACTTCTACATAAAAAAAATAAAAAAAAGCCCTACAAATGGTTCTAAGAATAACAGCGAAGAGATAGAAAGATCATTCCTTCAACTGAATAAAGTAGAAGCAAACAACCTCTAATCATATATACAATGCTGCTGCAATGACGTCTTACACAATTACTAATGGAGTTTATGAATAATTTTCACCTTTGCAATATAATACTACATGCCTCATATACGCAACCTGGTGAACTTAGTTTAATTTTTATTATATAACACCTTCTGTGAGAGGAATCACATTCTGTTTCCTACACTAAATAGTTTGAACTACAGAATAGCATTATTTGTATAGCTGAAGAGGAATCACATTCATTGTACATATGGCTTGATCACAGAAATTCATTCTATGTACTTCCTACACTTCTTTGTATTTCATTCTTTGAGATGAATCACATTTCACTGTACATGTAGCTCGATCCACAGCACAGAATCAACCAACATGAGTACAAATTTTTTGTGAAAGATAACCTCCAAAATTTTTAAAATGACCAAGAATCATAATGAAAAACTTTCACCTTCTTTGGTTTAATTTATGAATTGCTTTGAGTTTTATGTTTTTCAAAAAAAAAAAAATTGGGGGGGAGGGGAGTCTTTAGTGAACTTTCTTCATATTTTATTTTTTTTTATTTTTTTACTTTTTAGATGCACTTAATCTAGATACACTTAAAAAATAAAGGCCTTGTTTGGTTTAATTTTGAGAGAGTAATTTTGGAGAAATTTTTTCAAAATTTTGTTTGGTATAGTGATGTTGAAAAACAATTTCCAAAATCACTTTCTCTCTCCTCCACATCAATCAATCATTTTTTCTCTCTCCTCTCTCCTTCTCAATCACTTTTTCTCTCACACATATCTACTCAACTACAACAAAATATCAAATCATCCCAAACTCTTATACTCCAAAATTATTTCCAAAATATACAACCAAACAAACCAAAAAAATTTCTAAACTCTCTCCCTAAAAAAAATTGTGAAAATTTATCTCCCAAAACCAAACCCACCCAAAATATTTGTAAAAAAATCTAAAACTGCCTTTAACATTTTTCAGATTTTTTTTCAAATATTTTAAAATTTTGTGCTTCTAATTAGGTAGATCCAAAAAAAATAAAAAATAAAAACTAAAATATGAAGGGAAAAAAATCACTAAAGACAAAAAACAAAACAATTTTGAGTTTCAAAAGTTGGTTTTGAACTCAAATAGGATAACAATGAATGATGAATACTTTTAATTGGCCATGTCTCACATGGAGAACATAATCTAATACACCAAACAATTGAGGTGTACATGCTTTGCACTAGACAGGCCTTGGCTAAATATGTATATATCAAAGCTTTTAAATGTGAATGCGTAAGTCTCAATGCATCAACATATAAGCATTTCAAATTTCAAATTTTTATATTTACCGAGAAAAAGTTATTTAAAATTAAATAAAAAAAAACAACGCCCAATTAGTACACATTAATTTTAATTTTATTTAAAATTAAATATAAATGTATAAATACTTTTCTCCTCAAGGCGTTGAACATTTCATTATAGAATAGGAAAATTGCCCTCATCAAAGATGAACTTGACATTCTTGGTTTCAGCTATTGAACTTCTTACTTAAGTCTTTGCTTTATATTTTTCTTGGTTTTTTCCATGGAATATGATGGTTACGAAAGGGGTTCTTATTTTTTATGTTTAAATATAAACCAGGTATTAGAAAATCAAAAAAAAAAAAAAAAAAAAAACTAGGTATTATAGGAAGCTTAACAACAATCCAAGACAAGCTCTCCATATATGTACTGAACACCTTTTCCAATTTAGGCCACCATTTGGATTAAGAAACTTGTACTTTCGCAAAAATCTTCCAATGCCAATAGTGATCCCAACTAAGTTCAACAAAGAGATTAAAATTTCATAATAAATTGCTACCAAGTACCATACAGCATCACATACATGACCCTCAAATTAATTAATCCATTCACTACCACAAATGTGAATTGAACTACAACTAAACTTGGTAAACATTGACACGCCAGACAAACAAAAGATGACACTTACTTGCTGGGCTTCCCCATCAAGCCAAGTAAATGTCAACCGCTTTTCCTTCAATACAACAGCCACTAGTGACAATGGCTGATCTTTATCAACTGTGGACAGTGCTTCTTGGATCCTGCGCAGTCTTTATCATAGTAATGTACTCCATTTAGTAAACTAGAAGAATATACTAGCATTTGGGCATGTCTACATGAATCTTTCTGTTATATTCAATGTCAAATTTTCAATGAGCACACTTTCTGTGTCATAACTTTGTATGAACATCAGGATCTTTGCCACGATTCAACAAATAAATTCTTTCACATTCTGCGTTTTCTTTCTAACCACTTTCTCTACTATTTTCCTTAAGTTACTTTTCTATTCTTTCTTAGGTAGTTGTCTATATTAATTTATGAAGATATGTCTTCAAAGTTCAGAAAAATCAGCTCGCATCACTAGACAATGATTTCCCAACGAAGTAGCTAAATCATTTCTAGGAAATAACTACCAAGTAGGGATTTAATTTAACATAACAAGCAGGGCAAACAAACTCAGTGCAAGCATTTTGTTCAGTTCTGGGCTTCATCTTCCTGCTAGAATTACACCGTACCAAATCGCCGTTTCATTTCCAGCACGAGAATAGCCACGGGCATCACAACCCAACTCCATGGATGTCACACTTCTCAATTGTGGAAGCCCTAAAAATAAGGAACGGAGAATAAACCAACGTATTACAGTTAGTTTCACAAAATCTTAGAATGTATAACTAGGTTTGTGTTATACATGTATATGCAAATATATAGCGATCCCGGGTTTACCCTTGTTGTATTTGCATCCTCTTTACTTTGTATATTGAGTTATAGGATGTGTTGGGCGAGTTTGTTACAGGTTGGTTGAGTTTAGAAACCAAAACTAGTTGCCCAGATTTTTGGCCTGTACGCTCGAGCGGGGGTTTTGGCGCTCGAGCGGAGATTACACCCATTTAGTATTTTTTTTTCCTGTGCAGCGTTGTACGCTCGAGCGTAGAGTTGGAAGCTCGAGCGGAGGCCTGGTTCTGTATAAGTGCTGGAAGAGTGCATCCGGCGCTCGAGCAGAAGTTTGGACGCTCGAGCGGGAGTCTGTGAGTGACGCTCGAGCGGGGTGTTTTACGCTCGAGCGGAAGACTGGGTTTAAGTCCCGAAATTGTGACTTTTCAAATCACTTTTTGCTTTCTCTTCTCTCTCTTACTTTTCCCAAAATCACCATTGTTGAGCCTCTCACTCTAGACTCTACCTTCTCTCTAGGTTTTGATCTAGTAGGAGTGATTTGCTCACCTTTGGCCTTTACAAAAAAGTTGTTGATCGTCGAGGGCTACATTTTAATCTGAAAAGCTCGGGTTTTGGAGCACGTCGGGTTTTGTCATCTTCTTCTTTGGGGCTCCGAATTTGAGGTAGGGATATCCTACTCCTCTCTATGGGTTTTGTCTTTAAATTTTAGTATTTTGAGATGTTGGGTTTGGTTTGGTAATTTTGTGAAAGTTTGGGCTTTTGTGTAATTTTACAAAAGTTGGGGTTTTATTTGTAATAAACCTAGATGCATGTTTGGCATAGAGAAATGGAACGAATGTTGAATTGTTGATGAAAATGGAACCTAAGGGTTGAAATGTTAATTATGGGAATTGACCTAATTACATTGTTTAATTAATTGAGAAGAATGAGGAAACAAGATGTTGATTGAATATCCATTGTGCATTTATTTTCTGTTTAGAAATAACTGCTTTGGGCTATCGGTGGAGGATAGTCGTGATTGTTGTAGACAACGCATGATGATTAGGCAAACTGAAACTAATCAATGAAGTGTGTCATGGAATTTGACGATTGATGGAATACATTAACTGTATGTATTGTGTAATTGTATATAGAACCAATGTGTTTGTATACGTTATGTGTAGAGGAGGAGAAAGGGGATGTACTCCGCGGTTTAGGGGAAGATAGGGGATGTACCTCTAAACCGGATAGTGTTGGGAGAAGATAGGGGATGAACTCCGTAGATACAGCTCATATGCTTGTCTAGAGAAGTGAAGATAGAGCTTATATGCTTATCTTTGTGAAGTGTGGATATAGCTTATATGCTTATCTGTGGATATTGTGGTTATACATATCTGTTGTAGAATGTGGATATAGCTCATTTGCTTATCTGAGAATGTGGATATTGTTGTTATACATATCTGTTGAGCATGTGGGTAGTGCTTACATGCCTATCTGTTGAGAAAGGGAAAATGAAAAGTAAATTGGACTCATAAGTCGTATGACATAAATATGTGATTTATGTGAATGTATCAGTGTTGGCCATCTATCAATTGCTAATGTTTTAGTCAATGTTCATGGTTGGTTTAGTATATTTCTACTGGGCTGTGGCTCACCCTATATGGGAATATCATTTTCAGGTACAGGAAGCATGCCACCTCCAAGGACATAGCTTGGGAGGCTAGTGGCGGACATACTTTTGTCGTTTTACTTTTTGATGTATTACATGTAGATTCAAGCCAAGGGCTTAATGTGTATGAGTTAGTACTCTTTGGTTGTAACCAAGTGTTAACTTGGAAAGCTGTAAGCCCGTAGGGCATTTGCTTTTATTGTTAACATGTAATACTTTTTGTAATGAAATTTCTGAAAGAAATGAAAGAATGTGGAACTTTTGAATATCAATGTATGTCTTATTTGTTGGGTTTAATGTTATCATTTTGAGGGCGTTACAAAATATATCCCAATAGGTATGTATTATAGGCATAGGAATATAGACACAGTTATATCTTCATATAACTTTAAAGCTATGTTACATGCACTCGGAAACGGGTATTAGGTCCCTGCATGTGCTGAACTATCAAGTTCATCAAACCTTTTATGTCCAAGGTCACTAGAACACAACTAGATTCATATACTGTCAAGGGGATGCCACCCATGTTTTACGCTATACAAACCAAAAAAATAAAAAATAACTCCTATACATCAATATATTCAAAATTCTCAGCAAAATTCAAAAAAGGATTCAATGAAGGCTCAACCCCACTCAAGATCCAACTGTAAAAGATGGTTAGAATTCTATTCTTTAAAACAAAAATGAAAGCCTTAAGACTCTTAACACCATCAAAACTTCTTCTATTAAGCTCCATCCAGATGCTCCAAAATAAAATGGGAGGTCCTAGCTGCCAATCACCTTTTTTTTTCTCTTTTCAACTCTGGCTACCCTCCAAGAAAGCAAAAGGTCCCAAACATTTGAAGGGAAGACCCAACCCACGTCAAACAAGACTAAAAATAAGGCCCAAATGTCCCAAAAGATGTGATCCCTCTCCCTCCTCACATATCACTAACAACAACCCCTCTATCAATTACTATCTGTCTCGAGCTAGACAGGCCAGCTCCAACTTCTCTCCACAACAAAGATGTCATCAAAACTGAATTCTCAAACATAAACCTCACATGATGGTGAAAAACATACCCAACCTTCCTAATACCCTGTAAAAGTCCCACACCGATGCACAAAAACCTCCAAAGACATCCAATCACCCCACCAAGACCCATATTTTGCCAACACAAACCTTCTCCAAAATCTGTCCCGCTCACACAAAAGACTCCATAACCACTTTCCCAAAAGAGCTTGATTAAAGATTTTAAGATGCCAAATCCCCAACCACCCACTCAAATAAGGGAGTGAACCGTATCAAATCAACCAAGTGGTTAAATATATCCCCCAACCAGCCCCAAAGAAAGTCCCTTTACAACTTTTTCAACCACTTAGCTACTAAGACTGGAATGGTAACCACCAAACCAAACCAAACCAAACCAAACTAAGCATTGTGTCCCAACTGAGTGGAGTCGGCTACATGAATTCTTTTGTTCTATAGATGACAAATTAAATTTAATAAATTCAAATCATTTTTTACTACAAAATCACATGTCGGTTTAGATCTTCCCCTCCTAACGTTTTCATTTATGGTGATCAAATCACTTTTACTTACTGGTGCATCTACAAGACTTTGTTGCACATAACAACCATCTTTATGAGCGTAAGGCTACCACCATTTTAAAAATAGAAAATAAATAAATATATATATATATATATATATCAAACTCAATCTAAAATTAGTTCATCCAAAAAACCAAGAAGGAATTCCCTAAAACAATCGCCAAACTCCAATTAATTAAAGGAAACACTAAAACAATTACCCACTTTTTAATTCATGCACTCCAACCTCAAAAATTTTATAACACCACTACTTTCAAATACAACACAATATGCACAACGTAATAGTTCAAACATTCACAAGTGGGGATCAAAAACCCTGATATTTGCACTGAGGTTCATAAAACATTTCTACCTTTTTTACTTGTGCTCCCTTCCTGTTGGCGAACATATTTTAAGCCAACAAAAAATGTCAATTTTCTGTTAACAAATCTGACTTTCTCATTGTTTTAACAACTAGTATATTCATTTTCAACTTTTTTTATGGTATATTGTGGCATAATTATTTTTTTATTTATTTAAGGAAGCTAACATATTCTGACTAAAGCCAAGAATTTACATACATGTAAAGGGATTTAAGCAACACAAAACTGACTCCTTGGCAACTCTATGTCCCAATGGTTGCACTCACTCAAGTAATATGACCAGGCAAATTTTGTTATAGTGTCAAGGCCCCAGATTATAAAACTTGATAAAGTACAAACAAACAGCATTACCTTGATGTTTATTCTGTTTCATTATATCTACAAACCATGAATTGTTGGCAGGTCCTACAGATAATGTGCACTGCTTAGCTTGTTTATTACACATTATTTATGTTAACTTGTTATGTACATACACATTATTTATGTTACAAAGAGTAGCAAGAAAGACTATGAAACAAAATAAAAAGAGTGACATACAATTGCAGGTGTAGATTCCACTCCAAACCTGTTGTTGATAATAAGAACTCTGTCAAGTTCATACATCATTTTGGGAAAAAAGGAACAAAAAAATAGAAAAAGGAAAATAAAAATTCAGAAAAGAAATGCAAATTAAACATGAAAAATATATATGTATTGCGGATTCATATGATGGTGGATTGAATCGGGAGATACATTTTGTGTTGTATCGATTTCATATTGTATCACAATTTGACATGTATTTCATGATTAGATATCATATCAATACCTTCTCTTTCACCTTCAGCCCTATTTATTAATGGCATTTTCGCAATTTCAATTGCCATTGCCCGCACTCGTAGAACCTCCAAGACCATATTATTATTATAAAAAAAATAAAAAAACAAAAAAAAAAAAACCATACCAAGGAAGGAGACCCAAATCCAAATAAACCCTCAAAAGCAAGAATAATGCTATATGTATCAATTATTGTACTAACTAATATACTAATTGATGATGTGGCATAATTTAAGATGTTTTTGGTATTTGTAATTTGTATAATGAATGGAGTCAATAATAATGTCATAACTAATATTGATACACTAATTAGTACATTAATTAATGCGTGTATTACTACTATAAAAAATGACTTCCATACAATTGTTGGCTTTTTTGGCTTTCAAAGGTTAGTGTTGTAATTTTAAGCATGCTAGTAATGATCAATCAGTCCTTACAGAAGATTAATTGCCAACCAATTATCAGACGATTGTGTTTCAGTTCTTTCAGCCTCAATAAAGAGGACTTTCACTGGTGGCTTGTTTAGAAGAATTTAATAAACAACAATTAAATGAAGAACAATTGCAGCATTTCATTAAGTTAAAATGTAACTTACAATGATATGATCCAGCCTCGTAGAGGTTTATTGCAAAAAGATACTTGAAACTACTCCTATGAATAAAGTGCAATACAAGAATTTGAAGTACAGAAATGTAAAGAACAAGAAATGTAAAAACTGGAAGGAAAATAAAGTAGATAAAAACTGGTTTTTGGATCTGAGTCTGGGTCCTTCTTTCTGGGGCCTCCTCTGCTATTTATACTTCTCAATGATAACCGTCGAAATGGACTTCTAACCATTGAAAACTTCCATCATGATCACTGATGATGCTCTCTCACAGTTAGCTCTATTACGCCATGTTTGTAGTTAGACTTCCCTTCTGATTTTGAATTTGAACCGTGTGAGTAACCGTTAGGCCACATCATCTTATATCCCTCGATCATTCCAATACTACGCAAACCCATTATTACCAGTATGGGTTGACACGTGTCTGACTATGGTTGGCGATTTATATTACTTTCCTAAATTGCCCTTCTCATGCCACGTGTTAAATTGTGATTGGCTTATACATTTTATATAGCCAACGTTAGCCCCCGCACTAATATACCCAATACTTGGTAATATTAGTGGATCCAA
The DNA here is from genome assembly GCF_055761805.1 of Camellia sinensis. Classification (NCBI taxonomy): domain Eukaryota; kingdom Viridiplantae; phylum Streptophyta; class Magnoliopsida; order Ericales; family Theaceae; genus Camellia; species Camellia sinensis. The sequence goes on along the minus strand of NC_138975.1, from coordinate 117,683,757 downwards.
ACACTTCACCCACGTCCTAGGACGTGCATGGGTTTCTTAGAACTGCAACCGACTGCATTAAATTCTTCTCTATACCTTGAACATTTCCTATTATCTAAGCATTCAAAAAGACTAATACAACTTGCATGGCCAAACAAACTTTCTTTGACATAGATCGAGCATACGAGGAGTTGTTAGATAATAATGTTCGTCCTCGAAAGAATTTTTATGCATTTATTAGCCACATTTATCCATCTCCATATATTCAAGTCATGAAAGCTTTTGCAAACTATCGACCTTTGGATTACGAACCTATTGTCCATAATTCTTTAGCCCAAAACTTTGCAAACATGGATATTGGAAGCTCTTCTTCTAACCCATAGCCTTCTGCGTGGGATGAGGCTGCAGCTTCTTCTTCTTTTTCTTCTTCTAAGGCTTCTGGCTGGAGAAGCTGGCCAGAACCTGAGGAGCCAAAGTTGAGAGAGCGAATCAATCATCACTTTGTCGAATTTGTTGATCCTCTAACTTCCCCTCCCTTTGCTCGGAGCTCGGTGGTTTACCCATATGTACCCATTGACTGCCGACGCAGTTTGGAAGACAACTTACTTATAGCATGGTACACATCCTCCATACTTATGAAGATAGTACAAGCCACTCATCATCCAGAAGAGGCACAAGGGTACAACCCTTCATTCTTAGCCCAAAAGGCAAAATTTTGTTCTTCTGACTAGCTTGAATGCGTCAACAACCCCCAGTTCCCTCTTTCTTTTGAGATGGAAACTCCTGCACCTCCTCTTCCGCAAAACCCTCACTGGATGGAAGAACTGAGACTTATTCTCTTTGAGGACCAGTTTCTCCCCCCCTATAGCCCTCCATCTCCCCCCACTATATTTGAGCGATATCAAGCTCAGCTTCTGTTTACGGCCTTTTCTCACTTGCCCTTCAATGTTCTCGAGGGTGATGTTCCTCTCAAGAACTTTCGATGGGCTTGTGATGTTATGACCCAGGGTCATGTCCTCAATCCCATCGCCCAAGCAGAGCTCCAGATGCTTTTAGACCAACTCCCACTGCTTCTTCATTGGCATCAAACTTCTGTGGCCACCACTCGATCTTTGGACCAAATCTCAGCCCGTCGAGTTCATACCCGGTATGAAGTAGAGAACCTTATCGACGAATATAATGATTTAAAAAATAAAGACTCTGCATACTGGAATGACTTGGACATGGATGAGATAGAACAAGGGTTGAAGGAAATAGAGTTTGAAATAAAGGCCGAAAAACTTTTTTATCAAATAAGAGCATATCAGCTTCAACAACCTAGCCTGGAGAAGATAGAAGATAGAATTAAAAAGGAACAGAAGTTCATTGACCACAGTTGGAACAAATTCCATGACCTTGCCATTTACTCTATTCCTTATTTTTATGAACTTGAATATGTAGCCAAAAAAGGCTTCTGATGTAATTGCTTTTGTCTTAATAAAGCTAAGATTTCTTTTCTTTATTTGGTATGGTCTGATTTTATTCTATTTGTCAAAAAACAAACAAAATCAGGGCTTCGAATTCACCAATCTTGTCATTCGAAACTTGATTTGATCTTATCCAATGGAATGCTGGAAACCCAATTTGAACTTCTCCAACATATGGAGTGTAATTGACAACCTTTGCCTTAGGTCTCCTTTCAAAATCAGAGCTTTGAATTCACCAATTTTGCCTTCAAAACTTGATTTGATCATATCCAATGGAATGCTGGAAACCTAACTTCCCTAACATATGGAGTATAATTGACAACCTTTGCCTTAGGTCTCCATTCAAAATCAAAGCTTCGAATTCACCAATTTTTCCCTTTGAAACTTGATTTGATCATATCCAATAGAATGCTGGAAACCTAACTTCCCCAACATATGGAGTGTAATTGACAACCTTTGCCTTAGGTCTTTTCTTTTCAATCACATGGTTAACATAATCAACAATTTCGAATCAACTATTCTTGCCTCAACTAAACAGTCTACATTTTCTGAAGTATGGAAACTTCCTTTAAGGACTGCACTATTTTATTCTAAAAGAGTGATTCCTTTTGTATACTACTAAACCAACTATTGGTTTTACGTCACTTCGAAGCCTAGGACAAACAAATTCTAACCATAAGGTATTTCAAACTTTGCTTCGAAGGATTTTACTTTCACCAAGAAACCTAAAAGCATGTCTTTAATCCTTTCGAGGTAAACAAATACTTGGGCACTCCTGCACTCCTAGGTGTGAAATGTGCTTTGAAGTCAACTTCCTGCTTTCAAAGCTGTTTGTCACTTGATTTTGGCGCCAAAGCTTGGCTTCAAAGCCAAACATTTGATTTCGAAGCCAATATTAGTATTTGAGATACGTTTCCCTCCCAAATTATCAATATTGAGAGAAACCTTTCGCATCCGTACCTTTAGCACTTCTTTATGAATTCAACCCACTTAAAACGATTGGGTATTTTTTCAGACAGAAAGGTTTAAAAAACCCTTTTATTTCGTGCTTTCAATTCACTTGTTTGCCTAACACACAAACCCTTCATCTCTATTGACTTTCTCTTTCCCTTTACCCTCTTTCTCAACTTTGTCTCCTAAAAAAACTCCTATCAATGACTTCTTCTTCCTTGAAAATATCGGTTGTGGAGCGTGCGAGTCCATCCGTAGCCTTAAAAAGGATCATTGATGAAGAGTGTGAGAAATACAAGGCTGGCGAGAAAAGTGCCATCGACGGATGCATCTTCATTCCCCATCGCCATGAACAACAAGAATACATGCTTGGGCCCATTTTTAAGGAGATTTCCATTGAGCTTTCAGCTCTGTATCCGCATCTGGAAGATCATTGCCTCCTTTATGAAGGCGGTCTTGATTGGGGAAGCTGGAGAATGAACCAACCCCATCGCTACTGGCCCACAATAAGACCAGAGTGGGAGGAATGGTATGATTGGGTCGTCCCTAATAGGACACTAGTTCAGGAGCTTTTCCTCTTTGACGCCCTTCAATTGTCTAGGTTCATTATTTCAGAGGACCCATTTTTAATACCTGCTGCTCTTTGCTTTTGGAATTCTGCTTTCAATTTCTTTCAATTTAGATGTGGGATGATGGCTTCTACTGTCCTTAACATCTGTCATCTGTTAGGATTATCCCCTATTGGTACCCCCATTGGTCCAGACTATCCTGACCTCAAAATCCCTTTTTCTCTTCCCCCTTTGAACTCATCCTATAGTGACTTTGTCAATGTTGAGAACAAAAGAGAAAGCCCTGTGACTGATAGGGAATTTTTCTCTTTTTTATTGCATTGGCTTTGCAAATTCCTTTTATGCACCTCTTCTTAGAGGATCATGCTTGAATTTGCCCCTCTTGCCAAAGCCCTTATTTTACAAAGAAAGGTGGCCTTAGCTTCATACGTTTTAGTTCATGTTTATAGAGCTTGTTTCCCCTTTTTTGTGAAAACCCTTGGATGCCAATCAAGGAGGCCCATTTTGGATACTCTAACTTTGGTTTTTTGCATGTTTCACTGAATTGCAGTCTAAATGCTTAAAGTTTTTGGAGCCAAACCCTACCAATCATGGCATGAAGTTAGCCAATGTTTCACTTTATCCTTCCAACTTTGCCTTCTATTTTTCTTTCTTTCACCAACTCCCAGGTTCTCCTTCTTCTCACACCTTCCGCCCATTCAAAGCTACCAATATTGGCCCAGCCTGGATGAGGACCTTTTTGAGTGATAGGTCATATTCTACGCCCCAGCACAAAAACATGTGGGCCTCTATTCTGATCCCCAGGGAACTATTCATTGGTAATATGAACCCCAGAGCTTACAAGTGCATCTCTGAGCCCTATTGTCCTACCCAATTTGCTAGGGAACTTGGATTCTCACAAGGGGTCCCTATCTCTCTCTGCAGTCAATCCAATTTAAACCTTACCAGCAAAAATTTGAAGATTCGAAGATCCAAATTGGAAGAAGCAACTTGCAAATTTATCCAAGATTTAATTGACTTTGAGTACCTATCCTTTATTCCTCAAAGCAATTCATTGAAAAGGTACCAGAACTGGTGGATGGCCAACATGGAGGTGCACTTGGCTATTTCTCCCCAAGATTTATTGATGGTACTAGATGTACCTCAACCCAAGCCCAAAGGGACTGGAATTGTTATTTCATCCACTACTCATGTTACCCCAGCTCTTGTGCCTACTGCTCTTGCTGCCTCACTTCCTCCTAGAGTTACTCGAGCTGCTTCGAAGAAAAGTATGTACTACTACTTCTTCTTTTTTCTCCTCATTTATGATGCTTTTGCTCTTACTTGTAGTTCTTTCTCTGGTGTAGGTGGTGTGGGTGCCTCACAGGGAGATTCTCCCCAAAAAGTTCAAGCTTTAAATCTTCTCAAGAGCAAATAACAATAACAAAGGAAAAGAAAGCTCTTGCTTGATCTTGAAGAGGAGGTACCTGAGGTTCATGTAGAAGAAAAGGAAGCAGAAAAAGAAAAATCAGAAAAAGAGCAAGAGGCACCATTAAAAAGAAGGAAGAAAATGACGGTCTCTCTTTCTGATTTCACTGGGGACCTTATTCACGAAGCATCTGCTAAAAGTAGTGGAAGCAGAACACTCCAAAGAACTTATTGTATTTCAGAGGGCTGAGAAGATGTGGCAATAGCAAATGCTTAGGGATGAACCTGCTGCTGCTAATAAACTCCAAAGAGAAGCTGCAAGGAAACAACAAACTGCTGAACATTATACCCTTCGCAGCTCTCCAACCATTGCTACCACTTCTAAAACCAGTAATTTCCTTTTGTGTCTGTAATTTCTTTTCTCAAGTTCTTGATAATGAAACTTAACATTACTTTGTATTTCTTCTTTTGCAGAAACAACTACTCAGCCTTCTCCTTCAATAAGGACTCATTCAGTTTCATCTAAAGCTGAAAGACCTCGAAATGTGGAGCATATTCAAGCAATACTCCCACTCCCTGGTCCTACACTTTTCATACCTTTCTTGAGGCAAAACATTCCTGCATCCCTATCCTTCGGCTTAACTCCATACTTTCCTCTTCTATCCTTTAACTCTGCCCAAATTATTCTCCCTTCAAGCCTTGCTGCTCCTTCCCCTCCTGAGGAAATTCCAGCTATTACTTCATCTCCAGTGATAGCTGATTCCCTTAGAGAAGACACTGGTAGCTCACCAGTTCCTTGTCCACTATTCCTATCTAGCTCCAGTCCCTGTTTTCTTGACTTACCGGTAGCCAAGACTACAGAAACTGCTAGGGACACTTCATTTTCCTCTCCTATCCCTATGCAGCCATCTCTTCTCCCTACCAGAGCCCATTCCGCACCAACCATGTCAACAGAAGAGGTGGACATTTTTGAAGCTAGACTAGCTAGCCTTTTTGACATGTCTTCCACCATTCCAACAGGTGACAATGAAAGTGAGCCATTAGTCCTGGCTGATTCTCTCTTAGAAATTTTTGAGAGCTCTTCCTCCACCAGTAGGACTTTCTTGCCTTCATTAGATTTGGACAGCTATTTGGAGTTGCTAACATTCTTCTTGAGGATCCTCTTCGAAGCCTTGCAAAGGCCTATTATCAAGAATGGCTTCCTCTAGTGCTGCAAGGTTGTTAAGCAATCCAGCATGACTATTTCAAGTCATTTATCTCAGGCAGCAGCTACCATTGACTTTTATATCAACATCTGCCATGTTGCCAAAGCTGCAGAGGAGAAATTGTTGAGACACCAGAGATTTGTTTCCCAGATACATGCTGAAGTGTCAGATTGGAAAGAACAATATTCCTCTATCTCCCAATTTCGAGCTCAACTATTAGAGAAGAAAGCTTAGCTAGAAGAAAAGTTATCAGCAGTCAACCTAGCTTTTGATCAAACTGCCACCAAGCTACAGATTACTGACCAAGGACTGGCTGATCAAAAGTAGGAGATGGCTACGACCATTCAGTTGTTCCCATCTCTTAAGAGTAGAGAGTCAATTGTAAAGGAACAACTAAAACATTGTACTAACTTTTGGGCCAATATATGGCTGCATGTATTCAACTCCTTATGAAATAAAATCTTTATTTGTTATTTGAGTGTTTTCATGCTTCTTTTGTTTAGCACTTATTATATTCCTTGTGTTTCCTACACGGTTGGACAATAAGGCTTCAAATATCTGTCATTAATTTTCTTAGGGTGTACATATCCATTCAAATTTCTCAAATGATATGTTCCCCAAGGCAAAACTCTATGAATTTGATATTGTCCTTCCCAATTAGGTGACCATTTGCCAAACCTATGTCTTTTAATCCCTATTGGGAGTATTGTCTTCCATACCAAATCACCTTTATCAAAGCTAATGTGCTTGACTTTCTTATTATAGTTTTTGGCTGCATTCTTCTTTTGGAAAAGAATACTATTTAATGTCAAAATTCTAGCTTCATCCACATTCTCTAACTCCAAGCACATACTCTGATGGTACTGCTCAGGGACTAACTGATCTTGGCATCTCACCCTCAAGGACTTGATGTTAATTTCTACAAGTAATACTGCATCATGCCCATATACTAAGGCATAAGGAGTAACTCCTATACTTGATCTTGGAGAAGTCCTATAAGCCCAGAATACATCCAACAGTAAGTTATGCCAATCCCTGGGATTGTCTTCCACAAAACTCTGTATTCCTTTTTTCAAGGATTTATTGGATGATTCTGCTTGACCATTTGCCTGTGCATAATAGGGAGTAGAATTAACAAGGCTTATTCCAAATTCTGCCACAAAAGACTTTACCATCTTCCCATCAAATACAGTCTCATTATTAACAGTTATAGTCTGTGGGATGCCAAATTTGTGAATCAGATCTTTAATGAATCCAATAACTTTGGTCTGGTCTACAGCCTTATATGGTTTAGCTTCGACCCACTTAGTGAAGTAATCTATGGCCACTAAGATGAAACAATGATGCTTCAAAGAGGGTGGATGTATTTTTCCTATCATGTCCATAGCCCATCCTCTAAACGGCCAAGGCTTCACAACCGCATGCATATCAGTTATGGGTACATGTCTTATCATGCCATGCTTTTGGCATGCCTGACAACCTCTAGCATATTCTATGCAATCTTTAAGGATGGTTGGCCAATAGTAGGAATGTCTTCGAAGTAGCCATCTCATCTTCACACCAGGCTGATGAGCACCACAAATGCCTTCATGTACCTCAGCTATGCCTGTCAATGCCTCCTTTGGCCCTAAATATTCCAATAATAACTTGTCTGCCCCCTTTTTGTAAAGAGCATTACCATACATTATGTATTGCATAGATTGCAATTTGATTTTTCTGTTGGCTTTCGAAGATGGGCTAGCTCGATACCGCATTATTGGGTGCCTCCAATCTTGTTGTTGTAAGTCATTATGATTGACTTCTAACACCACATTCCTTTTAGTTAAGGGTGAGATTACTCTTTGATATGTTGTTTGGCTTATGTTCATTTGAGTGTTATCCCTTCTCCTGAAATTCGAAGCTTTCTGAGCCACATCATTAGCTTTGTTATTTATGAATCTTGGGACATAAGTCACATTTGCTATTTGAAATTGAGAAAGCAAATGTAATTCAACAACATAGTAAGGCAACATGCTTGCACTTTGACATTTGAAAATTCCTTTCACTTGGTTAACCACCATTTGAGAATCCCAAAATATATCAACTGCATGAGCTTGCAATCCAATAAGTATTTCTAGTCCCACTATTAAAGCTTCATATTTAGCTTGATTATTGGAACAAGTAACTTCATCCACTCTGAAACCATGTGTGGTTTCTATCCCCTGTGGTGACTTAATCACCACACCAATTACAGTTAAACAGTTGGCTTTTGATCCATCGAACCACATTTGCCATGGTTCAATACTGACCATACCAAGATCCATTATTTCTTGGCTTTCTATCTGACATGGATGATCTACCAAGAAATTAACTAAAACTTGTCCTTTTATTGCTTTTTGGGGGACATATTCTAGATGAAATTCTGATAAAGCTAGTATCCATTTGCTAATTCTTCCTCTCAACATAGGTCTAGACAATATATATTTAACCAAATCTGTGGTTGCAATTACCAAGACAGTTGTAGGCAAAAGATAGAATGCAAGGCACAGCTTTTCTACAGCTGAATATTTACATTCACAAGAATTTAAGAACCTACTAAAGTAATAAACTGCTTGCTCTTTTCCTTCTTCATTGTCCTGGGCTAAGAAAACTCCAAGTGAATCTTCTGCTGCAGCAATATACAACTTCAAGGGCTTATCACCCTTTGATGGCATCAACACTGGAGGTTTGGCCAAGTAGGCTTTGATTCCTTCGAAATCAATTTGATGCTCTGTTGTCCACACAAAATCCTCTTCATCTTTCAACCTTAATAAGAAAAAAAATACTTTAGTTTTCCCTGCAGTATTAGAAATAAATCTTCGAAGAAAATTAACCTGTCCAAGGAATTTTTGTACTTCTTTCTTACTTGATGGAGGTCTGGCTTCAATGATAGCTTTGGCTTTGTTTTGATCAATCTGTATTCCCTTCTTGTGTACTACATAGCCTAAAAAGTTTCCAGCTGATACGCCAAAAGTACATTTGAGAGGATTAAGCTTCAACTTGAACTTTCTCATTCTTTCAAAAGCTGCTTCCAAGTGAAACAAATGTTCCTCCATGGATTGGTACTTCACTACAATGTCATCAATGTAACACTCTAAATATCCTCCAATGAGATCATGAAAGACAGTGTTCATAGCCCTTTGATATGTAGCCCTAGCATTCTTTAGGCCGAATGGCATTTTAACCCATTCGAAGGTACCAATGTTCCCAGGACATCTAAATGTTGTCTTATGGATATCCTCTTCTACAGTGCAGATTTGGTTATAACCAGAGTGCCCAGCCATCATTGATAACATCTTGTGCCCTGCTAAACTATCCACCAATAAATCTACTATGGGCATGGAGTACTTATCTTTTGGAGTTGCTAAATTCAGGTTTCTAAAATCGATGCATACCCTCATTTTACCATTCTTCTTAACTACAGGCACAATATTGGATAACCATTCAACATACCTGGTTGTCCTAATAAAACCTGCCTTAAGGAGCCTAAGAATTTCCTCCTTGACCTTCTGAATCACTTTAGGACTCATCCTTCTTGGTTTTTGCTTGTATGGCTTAAAATTAGGCTTCATAGGGAGCCTATGTTCTGCTAATGAACTATCTAATCCTGATAGTTCATTATAAGACCATGCAAAACAATCTTTATATCTCTTTAAGACCACCAACAACTGGTCCCTGTCAAGAGCACTTAACTAAGCACTAATGTAGGTGGGTTGCTGTGTAGAACCTTTCCCTAAGTTAACCTTTTCCAAGGGGTCTTGTATCTGAGAACTCACTAATGCTTCTTTTTTGATTTCTTCTATCTTCGAAGCAATTTCTTTGCTTTGTTCTGCTTCCAGTTTCTTTGATTCGCCATCTTTGCCCTCCTCCTCATAGACAAAGTCTGTCCATAAGGCTTCTTTCTCCTGTATTTCTTGGACTTTTGTTTCGATGTCCAATGCACAGTATTTATCAAAGGTCAAAAGTCTGACCTATTGTAGTTTATGCTTACAGCTAACTATCATGGCTTCCTTCTCTTGTTCCCGAACCTTTTGGACTATTGCTTTTAAGTTCAATGTTGTGAACTTAACTAAAGCCAAAGGTCTGGCTTCTTGGGTTTCACCTTCTTGCGTACAACCAGACATCATTATCATCTTTGACAACAAATTCTTCATCAGCACTATCCTGTACCAAGTGCTTCAGGTGTGCTACTTCCTCATCAGCCGTCACTTCGGCTAAACCATCAGGTTTTCTCAATATACTAAGTGGTGTTACTCCTTCAGTATACAACTTAGCCTCCGCAAAATCAGCACAAGCAACAAAGGGTTGAGGGTCTGCATTGATCTCCTTTGTCTTTCCATTGCACAAGGCCATCATTATCTTTTGATGTAGAGAGGAAATTACACATTTGTTGGTGTGAATCCAGTCCCTACCAAGTAGAGCATTATACTTAGCATTGCTATCAATAACAAAGAATGCCATCATGCAATCCCTGGTTCCTACACTCAGGTTGATGGGCAAAATACCCTGAGTCATCTGTTTATCCCCAGCAAAATCAGCAATGGTTGTGCTGGTTGGGATTAATCTGGGGTTCCTTTTTCCTAGTTTCTTCAAAGAAGATTTTAGAAGCAGGTTTACTGCTGCCACATTATCCACCAATACCCGGTTCATCTATATCCCATCGAAGAAGGCATTGATATACAAGGGTTTGACATGATGTGTCATGGATGTTGTAGAATACTCAAAAGGATATGAGAGGTTAATACTTACTTCCTCACTCTCATCTTCAGTTTTCATTGGTGTGGCTATCTCAGACTCATCTTGAATCATGCTAACTTGTGAGTCTTCACTAGAAACTGGAATAGGGTCAATCTCCTGACCTTCTTGGTTTCCATCCTCAGCCTGGAACTCTTGTGGCAATATGTGCACCATATTCATTGACACTGGAGAAAATGAGCCAAACTAAACTATCGGCTGCTCTTGTTTCTTTTCCAAGCTAACTTGTTCAGTTACCTCAGAAGCATCTTCCATGCTACACTCTGGAACTTCAATACTAGTGACTTCCTTCGAATGGCCTGTTCCTGCTAGTTTTTTGACCAAAAATGTATGTTCAGCCATGAAGGCTTCAAACATTTCCTCCTCAACCATCTCTTTCCTTTGGTCTAGGTCAACTTCTCCCTCTAACTCACTGTTGCTTTCCATCAAAGCCTTTTCAAGACCTACTAAACTGGATCTTTCTTTGGCTTTCAGTTCAGAGTGAACTTTAGCCAACTGCTCTTTGTTGTAACTCTTTTTATCCTGAGGAGTTGATTTTGGACTATGATCCAACTTAGAACTTTTTCTTCCCTTTGTCTGGCCTTTTGGCTGGGCCAATGAAGAACTTTCTCTACTTTCTTTCAAATCGTTTTGGTACTGAGTCTACCTCCGCTGGATCTTCCTCCTTTGGGACCTAGAAATCACTAGGACCATATTTGGTTCCTTTGTTTTTGGATGTTTTAGTAACACCCAATTATTTGGAGTTACCAAGGGAGATTTAACCATCCTACCCTGGTCTCTAACAATATTTCTCTGGGTAGGAATTTCCTTAGGCTTGTTCTACATGACAAACCAATCAGGAACCCTAGGTCCCCATGAACCCACTAGCTCAGTTGTTGAATTGTCTCTTTCTTCCTTAGAAGCCAGTTTCGAAGCTGCTTGTAAAGGCCACTGCTTGACCTTGACTTCCTGTCTTGGGCCTAATTCAGGCCTTCGATGAGGGTGGCCACTTTCCATCTTATATGAGGCTGGTCTAGGAGGCCAATATCTAACTCTAATCCCGTAACCTGAACTCACTTTAGGTCTCCTCTCAGGATGATTGTCCTCTATTCTGTAATAGTTGGGTGGTCTAAACTCATGTAGAGGTCTCTTGCCTTTGGAGTGCACTCTAGTGGCTGTTGGTACAGCCAAGAATGGCTATTGTCTAGGACCAGTTGGGTATGGCCTTTTATTGTAGGCACTACTTGGTTGAGGGCGTCTCTGCACATCCTTGTAATACTGCCTCCCATCAATCGGGAGCCCTTTCAACCATTTATAGCTTAACCTGCATCTGGGACACATTCTTTGCATGACAACTGCCTTTAAAGAGTCATCATCTAGTGCCTCCTCATCAGAGTCTTCCCTTTGGTCTACAAAGCCCTGCCCATTCGCTGGTGAACTTCTAGCATCTTTCTTGACAGTAGTCTGACTGGCAACATGCATCTGCATATTAACCTCTTCCAATTCTTTCAAGGATAAGTTCTGGAAGTCTGGCACAATAACATTGGCTGTAACTTCTCCAATATTTGGAAATGGATTAATGTCAATCCCCATAGCTTTCTCTGCTTTAGCTGGGAATTTTAGACCCCCTTTCTAAATCTGTTCTTGGATCCTGTCCCGAAAAATAATAGAGTTTTTAGTTAAGTAAGATCAAGAATTATGCCATTTACAATACATTTTTCCTTTAAGTTCTTCTGGAAAAGGAATTTTGACTCCTTTTGGTAACTTTAGGAAATTCGCTGCAAGCAAATGATAAAAAATGTCATTTGCCTTTGCTAAATCAAAAGAATATTTCCTATGAAGGTCTTTCTTTTTAAACTACTGATCTATTGTAGTGTCTTTATGAATTAACGCCTCATAGATCACAGGCTCTTTTCCTATGATCTCTGCTGCATCAATCTCATAATTAGGATCTCTATAATACATCTTGTATGATGCATTACTTCGATCTTGTTCTTCCTCAAGTAATGATTCATACCTAGACACCTTATAGGTTAATTCCACTTAGTCTTGAAACTCAGTTGAGTCAAACTTCTTTCGAAGCCTAAACTCTAAACTATTTTGAGCCAATCTCACAAATTCAGGCTCTAGTAGAATGATCCTACACTTGTTTCGTGCTCTTTTGAATCTAACAATAAATTGAACAGCCTTCTCATCAGGCCTTTGACTCAACCTTGCCAAATCTACCATAGAAACTTCTGGTTCCGTTTGGAAGAATTGGGCATGCAATGCCTTCTCCATTTGTTGCCAAGATTGGATAGAGACAGGTGTAAGGTTAATATACCATACAAAGGCTGCCCCAGTTAGAGAATTTGGAAAAAGTCTTAATTTCATGCAATCATTATTGGTAAATTCAACACACTGGGTAGCGAACCTAGTAATATATTCTACTGTCGACTAGTTTCCATTCCCATAAAAAAGAGCAAAGTCGGGTATTCTAAACCCTCTTGGGTATTCATGTACCCTATCTACCCATTTTAGATATGGTTTTTTGTATACAGGAGTTTGAACCCCCCGAGCCATAGGTCCACACATTTCTCTAACAATATCAGCAATTTAGTCCCTAGGAACCATATTTTGTGCTTGTTGAACCACCACTGGAGAAACAAACATAAGATTTGGTAGACAACCTTGCGCCTGAGGTCCTCTTGGTCCATAGGGAGGTATATTTGGGACTGGTTGTTCTTGTGATGCTGGCTGCTGTTGACGGTATGGTTGACCTCTCTAAGCTTGTCCTACGAAAGGACTTGCGAAAGGTGCTGGAACAGGTGTTGTGTCTCTTCTAGTCGCAGGAAACCCTTCCAACCCCCTGGGTACAAATTTGAACAAAGGATTAGTGAACCCCCTTGTGCCAGGTATGGCTTCGAACATGGGATTTAGAAACATCCTTATGCCATTTTCTTGTGTTGGCCCAGATCCACCAATTTGTATGGTTTCACTGTTAAGTAATGAGGCATTTTGATTTATCATAAGCCTCAAAAGACGCTCATACTAAGACTGAGGTGATAGTCTTTCATAATTTTGATTACTAGTTTGATCGTTAGTATGTCCATTACTTTGCATAGGCTGTTTATCTCTAGCCAATCTTTGCTGAGGGACATTTGAAATTTCCTTTATATGCCTTGTGTTAGTTAGTTGATGGGTATTCATCCGATCCATAAAGGATATTGCCCATCTTTCCATTGTGTTCATTAACTGCTATCCCATGGCATCTACTAGGCCTCCCCATGGATTCATTGGCTGAGTAGATGGAGCAGTGGATGGTCCAACTCCATGGCCTCGTCCAACATTTTGAACATGTGGTTCCGAAGTGCTGGTCTGTTCGACCATAGGTTCTGATAAGGCAGGTACTTCCACAGGATGTGTTATCACATTATCCTCTGGATTAGGTATTTCTACCTCTCCTTCTACACCTTCTTCCAAGCATTTATTTTCTCCTTGTCTCCTACGTCTAGCCATTTCAGTGGAACTAGCAAGGATCAATCAGTCCTTACGGAAGATTAATTGCCAACCAATTATCAGACGATTGTGTTTCAGTTCTTTCAGCCTCAATGAAGAGGACTTTCACTGGTGGCTTGTTTAGGAGAATTTAGTAAACAACAATTAAATAAAGAACAATTGTAGCATTTCATTAAGTTAAAATGAAAACTTACAATGATCTGATTCAGCCTCGTAGAGGTTTACAGCAACAAGATACTTGAAACTACTCCTATGACTAAAGTGCAATACAAGAATTTAAAGTACAGAAATGTAAAGAACAAGAAATGCAAAAACTGGAAGGAAAATAAAGTAGATAAAAACTGGTTTCTGGATCTGAGTCTGGATCCTTCTTTCTGGGGCCTCTGCTATTTATACTGCTCAATGATAACCGTCGAAATGGACTTTTAACCGTCGAAACCTTCCTTCATGATCGCTGATCATGCTCTCTCACAGTTAGCTCCATTACACCATGTTTGCAGTTAGACATCCCTCCTGATTTTGAATTTGAACCTTGTGAGTAACCGTTAGGCTACATCATCTTATATCCCTCGATCATTCCAGTACTACGCAGACCCATTATTACCAGTATGGGTTGGCACGTGTCTGACTATGGTTGGCGATTTATATTACTTTCCTAAATTGCCCTTCTCATTCCATATGTTAAATTACGATTAGCTTATACATTTTATACAGCCAACAACAATACTCCCTCTACTACAAAAGTTTGAACTATCATGGATCTAATTTAGGTGAATGAAACAAAGAGCTTTTTATACACAAAGACCATTTGGATTTGGATTTAGATTGGGGTTGGGGTTGGGGTTGGGGTTGGGGTTGGGGTTGAGACCCAAGATTTGGGTCGAAAGGCTTGTTTGGACTATAACCATATACCTCATAACAAACGAGTATGTTTAAGCTACTCATCCAAACAAGTCCTAATGAGTGTCTTTGATTGCAAACTGGGAACCAAACGGACTAGCCTAGCATCAAGAAGTTGGGCCTAATTGAAAAACAAAAACTTTTGTGTTATTTTTGCAATGAATTATATTAACAGTCTCTATAGTTTAAGATTTATGTCATTTTAATTTTTAATTTTTTAATTATGATATATTTAATTTTGAATTTTAAATTTTGTTTCAAATAAGAACAATTAAACATGTTTTTTATATAGATGGTCTATTTCAAGGGTAAAGTCGTCATACAATTTATTTTGTATTAGTTAATTCATATATTGTTTAAATGTAATGGCCTTTTTATAATGAATAATGCTGAAATTTTTTTAGTTTTAAAGTTTTGTTTGTTTTGGATTTTAGAATCTATTTTCAGAATATATATATATATATATATATTCTAAGAAATTAAAAAGTAAATTGGTAAAAAAAATTTAAAGGACATTATTTTTATATAATTTTATCTTTTGGGAGGGTAGATATGATTTTTTTAAATAATTTTTTTTTGATATTTATTTTCGGTAAATTAGTTCCAATTTTTTTTTAAAATTAAAATATGGCGACAATTTTAATGTTATTATTTAACCAATTTATTAAATCAAAAAATTTAAAACTAAAACATTTCATATATTAAACATATCGATTACACATTAAAAGTCTTATAACCATCTATTGCATGATAATCATAAAAAAAATATCTGCTAACAATAAATACAGTCATCTATTACATTATAACCATCTAAAAATATAAACAAAAACAACCATCCATTACATGATCATCATCTAAATACATACCAAAAATTAATTTGATAAAAAATATAAATAATAAAAATGTAAAAAAATTATTATTATATAATTTTATCTTTGGTAGGTAGTAATAATTTTTAAAAATTTAAAAATAATTTTTTGACATTTATTTTTGTCATATTTGTTTACATTTTATCAAATTGACGACTTTGCTTTTAAAATGGAGTAACAGTGTTTTCAATTGTCCTTATTTAGAACGAGATTCAAAATTTAAGGTCAAATATATCACAATTGAAAGGTCAAGAATCAAAATGACACAACTCCTAAACTATAGAGACTATAAGTGTAATTCACTCTTATTTTTATATTTGCAATGAAATCTCATTAATCCTTCCGTTATATTAAATTTTGCAATTTTTTTCCAATTTCTTATGAGTTGGATATTTGGGTTTCTAATGGATGCATGTTTATCTTTTTGTCCAATTTGTAAGTTTTTAAAGATAATTTTTCATGTCATTGGTTACTAGTGTAATATATGTGTTATGTATAGTTTTAAATAAATAATAAATAATTACTCTTAAAATTAAAATTAAATAGTAAAAAAAATTAATTAAATTTTATAACTATTTTTATCACAATTTCGCGTATGATTTTTTTTCCTCTCCTACCATTAATGCTATGTTTTAGTTTTAAATAACAATAACATGAATTATAATGTAATTAGTAAAAATTATGGTAAATTATAAAATTGCACTTTTTTTTTTATTATTTTTTACTAATTACATTTTTTTAGTTTGCCATATTATAATAATAATAATTATTATTATCATTATTTTGAAACTCAATTTAGCACAATTTGTTTAAATCAAAAAAATGAATAACAAAATAAAAATAATAAATAATGGACTACTAGCGACTCTTATCCTTTTGTCTTTCCTGAAATCAACATTTACATATCAAGTATAATTTTTAGATTTTTTTTTACACTCGCTAGTTTTGGCAGCTCTATTTTCTTATTCTCTTCTCTCACCCACCTTGTGACTTTCACAACTCCAATCATCTAACATTTTTCTTGCTAAATATCTTAACTTCTTTTTTGTCAGTTGTCCCTACCTTGTGTTAACACCATAAATAGTAATATTATTATTATTACTATTACTATTATTGCAGGACATGTGGCACTTTCTTGATCAATCAAGAGTTAAGAGAAGTTACAAAGTTAGTGATCTTACATCGTGGAACATGAAAGACAAGGTGAAAGAAGTTAAAGCACATACGAAGAATATGATGGACGAAGTGACTTAGTGGAAGACATGAAAGGATATGTGACATTGTGGGAATGAAGGTGGAAGAGTGGGTAGTTTTAGGTGGTTATTGGGTAGTTATTGTTGGAAGTTTTTTCCTATAAATAGCCATTAATGGCTACATTTACCAGGTTCAGATCCAAAAACCAATTTATTTTTACTTTGTTTCCTAGTTCTTTACTTTCCTATACTGCACTTCAATTACCTAGGAGTAGATTTAAAGTAGTTTGTTGTTGTAATCCCTTTCAAAGTTGTGAAGGTGCGAAGGTACTATTGTAAACTCTTGTTTACTGAATAAAAGTTAATTTCTAACACTGTCTCTCCCTATTTCTGTTACTGTTATTGTTACTTCTTTTAAATTTTCTCCTAAAAAGCCATCAGTAAAAGTCCTCCTCGTTGAGGCTAAAAGAACTTCAAAACAATTGTCTGGTTAATTGGTTAGCATTTATTATTTTTGTAAGGACTCATTGATCTTTGCTGGCATGCTCGAATTATATTTTTTGACCTTTGAAAGCCAAAACAACCAACATATATATATGTTTTGGCACGCCCAGTGGGACGATCATTTTAATGGCTAGACGAAGACGACAAAGAGAAAATGAGCGGATTGAAGAAAGCATAAAAGAAGAAATGACAAACAAATTAGATTTTACCATTCAAATTTATCAATATGAAATATATTGGCGTGGAACAAAAATTTTGGATCTTCAAGAAGAGATCCATTTTCTTGATGAAGAAAATTTTCAAGTTGTTACTTCATTACCATATTATTTGGTAGAAGAAAAAATACACCATTTAATTGGAATAATTCACAACTTGATATGAAAATTGGCCAATGGAGACATGAGTTATCAACCCTTCTTGTCAAGTCTTTAATGACTGAATTTTGTGGGGTTTTACAAAATATTTTCAAGTCTTTTATGACTCAAATTGGTGAAAAAATAACTTCATCAATGGCTCAGGGAGCTCAAGAGCCTATTTTTAAAAAGCCAAATTATGAAATTAACATGACGAAAGAGCATGTTCTTTAGTCAAACATGACTAAGAATGATGTTCCATATATGGCTCGGAGGGTTCATACATCCATTTGTAGAGAGCCAAGTCATGAAAAGCTCGTTAGGGAGCATGTTTTTAAACTAAGTTTGGTTAAAAATGATGAGCAACCCATGGTTAGTGGATTTAAAATTTTTGATTATGTGGAAAATCTCAAAATATCTGAATTTCCAAAACCACTATATACCACTATCTTCATTGTTCAAAATCCATTTTAGATTTGTGGTTCACATCAAAATTTAATTTTGATGAAATGGTTAACAAAATATCGAAGTCTAGAAAATATAATTGTTGAATTTTTTCCTACATTTTCATAATGGGAAGCATGGAAATGACCAATAATAATGGTCTTGGTTATTTTCATAATAACATGTGAAATAGTGGCCAATACAAATTTACAGTTGGCCAAGGAAGAAGAAACTCTGTAGAAGACATAATGAGTTCACATGTTTGTTGTTTTCTACCATACAATGTGGAAACCATCATTCTTGACCAAAAACTGGTCTTTGCTATGTATTAGACATGACGTTTTTATACTCCAAAGTCTTTGAAGTGGATATGTAAACAACTATCATTTTGGCTTTGTTATTGGTCAACGTGTGTGATTCGAAAGCCCTTTTAACCATAATTTTGTAGCTTCGAAGCCTCCATCTTGCATTAACAACAGTTTCAAAGAAAAAATAATGGTGGTTGTGAACCTTCGAAACTTTGCTAAGTATTTCCAAAGATGTAATTAGTCCTTTGTCGGCACCTTCGACCTTCAAATGATGATTTTGGCCCTCTAGTAATACCTTTAGAGAATGACTTTCGTCATTTGAATTACAACTCTTCAATAATTCGAGACGTCTCATAATTTTTTCCCATGATATTGACTATTGTCAAGTGAGACATTTGCTACTTTTACATGACGGTAAACTTTGAATCATTTCAAAGTGGCTTCTAAGTATTCTAAATTAGCTTCGAAGTAGCTACAAGGAGGCTTTAATATGTCCTTCTTTACAATGAACCTTCTAGTAAGCTTCAAAGGGTGCCAAAGAAGCTTTGAAGGATTCCGAAAGAGCTTTGAAGAGGTTTTTTTTTTATAATGAACTTAATAGTGTTGCCATGTCATTGAAGTATTAGCCATGATTTTTGGACACCATATACAGTGAGTGCATGCATTCATTGATTACAAATTGGTGTCTCATGTTGAAATTGCCACCTAAGAAAGAACAAAGGTTCTACTCATGACTTACACCAAACATGATTGGTATGTATATTGCCCAAATCAAATTGGTGCTTCTTGATTCGAGTTGATCACTTTGAAGCACTCATATTGAATTCAAAGAACATGTCTTTAGTGTAGTGTCCCTTCGAAGCACTTCGTTGGTGCTGTTGTTGTATTCATAGCACTTTATTACTCACATTAGTTCTATGCTTGGTTCAGCTATTCAAAAATTCAAATAAATATCATTTTTAAAAAGCCACGGGGGGTAATGTTGACACCATAAATAGTAATATTATTATTACTATTATTGCAGGACACGTGACACTTTCTTGATCAATCAGGAGTTAAGAGAAGTTACGAAGTTAGTGATGTTGCATAGTGGAACATGAAAGACAAGGTGGAAGAAGTTAAAGCACATATGAAGAATATGATTGACAAAGTAACTTGGTGGAAGACATGGAGGGATATGTGGCATTATGGGAATGAAGATGGAAGAGCGGGTAGTTTTAGGTGGTTATTGGGTAGTTATTTGTCACGACCCCAAACCGCCCCTAGTAGTTTGGTGCCGTGATGGCCAGTAAATCCAAGATTTACCGAAGGCCAACCTTCAAAAGTTTAACACAATCAGAGTATAGTATATGGGGCTCACAGATGCGGAAGCGATAAATCAAAAATACAAGTGGTCCATAAGAGCAGTGCATAGGTCAAATGGAATGGCATACATTTTTACATAACTTTACAAACTTGAATACAACAAGGTAAAATACGTATTACATCTTGATCAAAAGGCTTCTCAAGCCGACATATACAAAATACAGTGAATACAAGCCAAGAAGCATAATTTTCAAGAATTGCCGACATAAAAATGACATCGCCGACGTGAATACAAAACGAAGCCGACAAAATCATGGATCCAAAACAAGCTTTCAAAAACACATCTAGGCGTCGCCGACGTCCTGCTCATCACCTACATATATATATAGAGTGGGTGAGCTTGGATACTCAGTGAATGGTACTAGTAATAAAGGTTTTGCATGAATATAGCCGAAGTCTTTTCCAACAAAACATGCCAAGACCATACGAATATTAGCCGAGATCCTTTCAGAGCAAAACACATCAAACTTTACCAAAACAAGAGATGAACCGTATTCATCTACCAAGTCTTACAAGTCTCAAGGGATGCTTACTGGCATCGGCAAAACACAAATCAAGCTTTCCGAACAAACAAATCCACGCGGTAAACCGTCAGTGGCAAAACAAAGACTGCACGATCCGTAATCGATTAGTCGAAGGTACTGCGAAAGTTTATAGTCCTCCAGCACAAGGGACTTGTGTTACTTAAGCCCGTAGCTCTTTTTAACACGATAGTCTTGTGTTACTTAGGCCCGTAGCCTGCTTTAACACGGTAGTCTTGTGTTACTTAGGCCTGTAGCTGGTTTTAACATGATAGTCTTTCCAAGAAAGGACCGTATCCTTTTATACTTAGTGCTGCGAAAGTTTAGAGTCCTCCAGCACAAGGGACTTTTCAAGGATGACATCAAAACAAAGCTTATACTTGATACATCAAAACCGAGCTATTCATTCATGCTTAACACATACTTTCGTCAAAACAAAACAAAGAAAGATTTATCAAAACAGTATAACATAGCTTTATTAAAAATACCACTCACCTAGTTCTTCAGGTGTAGGCTCAAAGCAAAGATCAAGGTCCTACAATCACACGACAATCACATTCTCAAAACAAGCCTTATATGCATGCAAATGATCCCGGCATTCTCACCAGATCCAAGTCAATGACAAAGCAAAACATGCTGGGAGTTTAAACACTGTTTCCGTCTCATGAAAACACACTGGATACCAACCAGGTCTCTGCCGAGGTCCTACACCTCCTTGCCGAGGTGTGGTCCTGATGGCCTCATTCAAAAGCAAAGTCGGAAAACCTGGGTTTCCCTTTGAAGAACATGAAGAACATGATAAACATGATCATGAGGAAGATGAATGCAAGATCATAACTTGTTACAAAAATCTGAGATTTCATGCCATGAGTTCAAAACATGGACCTGGGTACCCATACAAGAAGATCATGCAAGAACAAACACAAAAACATGGTTCTGGTTCCAAACTTTCGGATCAAAACGAGACTTTTCTTCAAGAACACATGAATACTATCTTTCTCTACCGAAACCAACTTAAAATCGATGCATGACATGCAAAACAAATCCGATCATGCAATGCAGCTAGATGATCAATAACAACAACCATAGTAGATTAAGATTCTAACCTCAAAACTCGAATCCAACGGTTCAAACCTCGAAGATCAAGCTTGGAAGATCTATTCTCACTCAAGAACTTCTCCTCCTTTCTCTAGAGCTTCTCTCTCTAAAGGCAAAGATTTGAGACAAAATGATTTGTTTCTAGGTTTGCCGGCTCTCTTAACAACCATCTCGGACACGTGGCGCTACTGGGTTGGTTCAACTCAAAAGGTGGTTGATTGATAAGACAAGTCTGTGACAAAGCATATGCAGCAAGTTAAGGCAAGACACATCGGCAAGTAATGACATCGGCTAAAGTTAAAGCTTCGGCAACAGGGTAACAAGGACATCGGCTAGGGAGGACACCACTTGACTAAGCTGTGCCACACCTTGGCCTGGGTGTGCCACACCTCAGTCTAGGCCATACATGCCCAAGGACAAGGATCACTAAGTTCCAAAACATCTCAGCAACATGCCCGAGGTGAAGATGGGGGTCGACCAAGTGGTTCCAAAACAATTCTAAGCACAAAGTTTCAGAGGTGAACTAAACTCAAGATGACCTCGGCTACACACCAAGCAAGGAACAAAAAATCATGCAAGCAACACTCAAACAAAACAAGGCAAGGCAAAACTTGCAAATCAACTTAACAAGACAAGATCATGCATGAATGTATGCAAGTATGACAAGAGTAAGGTGAGGGTTGCTACAGTCTACCCCCCTTAAAGAAGTTTGGTCCCCAAACTTAAATTACCTTGCTCTATAAACAACTCTGGATAACAGATTCTCACATCTTCTTCCTTTTCCCACGTGGCTTCTGTGCCATAATGTTCCTTCCATTCGACCTTTACCATTGGTATCGATTTGTTTCTCAACTGTCTCACTTGCCTGTCAATAATCCTCATTGGTTTCTCCTCGTAGCCCAAATCCTCATTAACCGTAATCCCAGAATGATCAATTATATGTAGTGGATCTCGGATGTACTTCCTCAACATCGAAATATGAAACACATTGTGGACTTGGCTTAAATCTGGCGGCAAAGCAAGTCTGTAGGCAACGGGGTTAATTCTCTCAAGAATTTCAAACGGTCCAATATATCGGGGTGCTAATTTACCTTTCTTTCCAAATCTTGAAACTCCTATCATCGGCGAGATCCTAAAAAATACATGATCCCCAACCTCGAATTCTAGCTCCCTTCTCCTCTGGTCGGCATAACTCTTCTGTCGACTCTGCGCGGTTCTAATCCTCTGCTGAATGAGCTTAATCTTTTCGGTCGTTCCTTGAACAAACTCGGGGCCAATTATAGCTGTATCTCCCACTTCAGTCCAACATATCGGCGACCTACACTCCCTTCCATACAAAGCTTCGTACGGCACCATTCTAATGCTGGCTTGATAACTGTTGTTGTATGCGAATTCTACTAATGGCAGATGCGATTCCCAACTTCCCTTGAAATCCAATACACACATTCTGAGCATATCCTCAAGTGTCTGAATGGTTCTTTCCGTTTGCCCATCAGTCTGGGGGTGAAAAACTGTGCTAAACCTCAACTCAGTCCCCAAGGCTCCTTGCAGGCTCTGCCAAAATCTAGAAACGAATTTCAAATCTCGGTCTGATACAATGGACACCGGCACACCGTGAAGTCTAATAATCTCATTCATATACAGCTCGGCAAGTCGGTCGGCATTGAGCGTAGTTTTAATTGGCAAGAAGTGTGCTGACTTAGTTAACTTGTCAACGATAACCCAAATTGAATCCATACCTCTTTGCGTCCTCGGCAAACCCACCACAAAATCCATGGAGATGTGTTCCCATTTCCATTCAGGAACTGATAAGGGTTGCAGAAGCCCTGCTGGTCTCTGGTGTTCTGCCTTCACTTGCTAACAACTCAGACACTGAAATACGAACTCAGCTATTTCTCTTTTCATATTTGGCCACCAGAAGGTCCGCTTCACATCTTGATACATCTTGGTGCTTCCTGGATGAACGACAAATTTGGAGTTGTGGGCTTCTTGCAAAATCTTCCTTTTCAACTCCGGGATGTCGGCCACACATAGCCTTCCTTCAAACTTGAGCACTTGATTTTCGATGGTATACCCTGATCTTGGCTTTGTGGCAATCTCCTCGGCTACTTTCTTGAAGAATTTGTCCTCCATCTGTCTTGTCTTTACCTCATCAACAATACTCGGTTCCACTGCTATCATGGTCAAACACGCCAAATTTCCATCTGACTTCCTGCTCAAAGCGTCGGCCACGCTGTTAGCTTTACCTGGGTGATATTGAATTTGCATATCATAGTCTTTCAACAACTCAAGCCACCTTCTCTGTCTCAAATTCAATTCTTTCTGAGTGAACAGGTACTTTAAACTCTTGTGATCCGTAAAAACCTGACAAGAAGCTCCATACAAGTAGTGACGCCAAATCTTTAAAGCAAATACGACGGCTGCTAGCTCCAAATCATGGGTGGGATAGTTCCTTTCATGTGGCTTTAACTGACGAGATGCATATGCTATGACTTTACCCTTTTGCATCAATACACAACCCAAACCCTTATGCGATGCATCACTATAGATATAAAACTCTTCATTACCTGATGGGAGTACGAGTACTGGTGCTGTAACTAACCTCGTCTTCAATTCTTGGAAAGCTGACTCCCGATCTTTAGTCCATTCATACAGTGTTCCCTTCTTAGTCAATTGCGTTAATGGAATTGCAATCCTTGAGAAATCCTTCACAAACTTCCTGTAATAACCTGCCAAACCCAGAAAACTACTATAGCGACCCCGGTCTTTTCCCATTTGACTATTGTGTCCGGACATAGGTTCCGTAGATTCTGTCATTGTATGATGGTTGTTGTTGTCCCTTATTTTCTCATTTGGAATTGTGGGATGTGTTGGGCAGGTTCGTTTCAGGTTGGTTGGGTTTAGGAATCATGTGTTGCTGTCCAGAATTTTAGATATTCGCTCGAGCGAGGAGTTTGTCGCTCGAGCGAGATGTTGTTTTGGTTATTCGCTCGAGCCAGGTTTTGGTAGCTCGAGCGAGAGTTTGTGTCTGGGTTGGACCTGTAGCTTTGCATTCTTGGCTCGAGCGAGAGTTTCTTCGCTCGAGCGAGTTAGTTCGTTCTTCGCTCGAGCAATAGTTCCTTCGCTCGAGCGTGTGTCTTGTTGCAGACCTGAGGGTTTGAGTTCTTCGCTCGATCGAGCTTTCTTTCGCTCGAGCGAGCTTTTGAGTTGTTGGCTCGAGCAAGGCTTCCTTGGCTCGAGCGTTGTTTCTCTGTGTCTGGTCGCTCGAGCGACCAAGTCTTCGCTCGAGCGAGCCTGTCCAGTATATATTCGCAGCAGCGGGATTTGATCAGTCTTTTTCTTATTCTTTTTGGTTCTAAACCCTAGGTTCGAATTTTCTCTCTCCCTACTCACCTTCTCTCTTAGATTTGATCCACTTAGGGTGTGTTTCTACCCTAGATCCTTCATTAAAAAGATAGAGTGGGTCGAGGGCTTCCATTTAATCTGAATTGTTGGTAGTTTGGAGCACTTTGGAGTTTGGGCATTCATCTCCATCTTCTCTTTTGGGGTTATTTCTTCGAGGTAGGGATTTCCTACTCCATTTTATAGGTTATGTTCTAAGTTTTGGTATTTTAATATGTTGGGAATACTTTGGTAAATTTTGGGAAAAACCCTAGTTGAATTATTGAATTGATTTGTATAAGTAATTCATGGAATTGGGAAAAGATGGTTAAATTCATGGAATTGGGGAATTCATTGATTAAATGGCATAATTGGATAATTTGAATCATTTGTCTATTGAATTGTAGACATAGTTATTTTCAGTTTAGAAATAACTGTTTTGGACTATCGGTGGAGGATAGTCGTGATTGTTGTAGATATTGCATGTGGATTAGGAATAACTGAAACTAATCACATTGGTTAAGTCATAAATTTTGACTATTGCATTGATACAGAAAATACGTGTATTGATTGAGCATTGCATTTGCATACATTGTTTTGTGTGTGGGAGGAGATAGGGGATGTACTCCACGGTTTAGGGGAAGATAGGGGATGGACCTCTAAACCGGATTTTGTTTAGGAGGAGATAGGGGATGGACTCCATTAGCATCACTTTTATGTGTGCTTATTTATATAGAAGTGTTTTATTGATACAGCACTAAAATGTGTATCAATATGGAAGTATGAAGTGCTTTGATTTATTTGAGCTTGAGTCTCATTTGTTTGTTGATATTGAAGGATGTGAATACGATATATGTAATTCACTGTTGTAAGTTTGGCCAGGTTCTGGGCCATGTTGATAAAATTGGAAAGTAAAACGTATCTTAGACAATAGTGTCATGAGACTGTAAAATGAAGTAATTAATTATCCTGGTTAACCATCTGTTGAATGCTATTGCTTTATTCATTGCTTATATGTGGTTTAGTATATTTCTACTGGGCTGTGGCTCACCCTTTATGGGAATATCATTTTCAGGTTCAGGTGATAAGCTACCTCCAAGGACTTAGCTTGGGAGGGTTTGGCTTCTGGATTTTGAAGAAGACTATCTTTAGTTAATTGTCTTTATTTATTAATACATGTAAACATTCAAGCTTAGGGCTTTTCTTGTATTGAGTTAGAACTCGTATTTTTGTATCCAAGTGTTGGCTTGGAAAGATGTAAGCCTGTAGGGCATTTTATTCGATGTTACATGTAATACTTATTTAGTAATACTCTGATGAATGAATTAATAAAATGTCTTCTTTAAATAATGCATGTCAATGATATTTAATGGGTTAATTTTGAGGGCGTTACAACTTGGTATCAGAGCGTATCGGGTTTGAATACTTTGGGTACGTGGGAAGTGATTAGTATCACATTGGGTTCGTCTCGTTTGATAGAGACTTAGTGTAAAGTTATATGTTTATGTGATTATATGGGTATGGAATGTAGTTTCTAGGATGTTGATTGGACCCTTGAGTTTCTAGTAGTCTTGTTGGAAAGGCACTTGATCACTGCTGCTTCCAACCGGAACTATAGTAACGCATTGGGACTATCATTATCCGGGAATGAAATTCGTAGGTGCTTATGTGATTATGTGCTTACGTGGAATGAATTATTGTTGTCCATTGCATTAGGACGCGAGTGTTTAGCTTCGGCACATTTATTAATGTGCTAATGTCTTTGTTTCCTTTGTTAGGATGTCAGGACGAGGACGAGGACGTGGTAGGCGTGGTAGGCCGGGTAGGCAGGAGGTGCCTGTGCCGGAGGAGATTCCAGTAGTCCAGGAGGGAGTTGGCCAGGCCAACGTGGCCGAGCCAGCAGGCCAGCAGGCTATGGGCGTTTTAGCCCGAGAGATAGCAGGGGCCTTCAGGGAGTCAGTAGGCATTCTCAGAGCTGAGAATCAAGCTCAGGTTGTTGTGGCGGATGCAGGACCTTCTTTTCTGAAGAGGGAGTTCTTCCGGTCTAATCCGGATGAATTTGTGGGTGATCCTAAAGAGCCGCTTAAGGCAGATGAATGGCTCGAACAGACAACGAAGACGTTTGAGATGCTTGGTATCGAAGATGAGGGGTTGAAAGTGACCTTGGCATCTTTCCAGTTGAAAGTGGATGCGGGTCAGTGGTGGAAGTTTACTAAGGGGCGTATAGGAGGTACGTGGGAGGCTTTTGTGAATGCTTTCCAGGAGAAGTTCTTATCTCCAGCAGTCAGGGAGAAGCTGCGAGACCAGTTTTGTCAGCTTAAGCAGGCGAGTTCTTCAGTGGCCGAGTTTGAGGCTGCATTTACTAGTTTGTCCAGGTTTGCACCTGAGTTGGTGGCGTCTGAGGAACGCCGCTGTATTGAGTTTGAGACGAAGTTGAGGCGTGGCCTCAAGCTGAGAGTTGGGGGAACTATGATTCGGGATTATGGGCGTATGGTCGATGCTGCAGCCCACATGGAGATCATGATGCAGGAGGAGGAGGAAGGACAGAAGGGCTCCAAAAGGAGTCAGGATGGTCAGAGTGATGGTAGGAGACAGAAGGGTTTTAATCCCCAGCAGTCTCAGGGTAGCTTTTCTAGATCGACTTTTCCTGTACCGAGTGCTAGTTCGGGGAAAGGCAGTCAGGGAGACATTACCTGCTTTAAGTGTGGCCAGCTGGGCCACAAGTCTCCAGTTTGTCCTCAGAGGGGAGGAGTTCAGAGAGCAGCATCATCTTCGGCTCGATCTCAGAGCCAGAGTCAGGGTAGAGGCCAGCCACTCTCGTGTTATCAGTGTGGTCAGCCAGGGCATATGAAGAGGTATTGCCCGCAGTTGGGTGGCACACCTGGTGCATCTGGTTTGAGGCAGATTCAGGGTCAGCAGCCAGCTCAGTCGGGTCAGGCCTCGAGGGCCAATCAGGGGGCTTCATCGTCCCAGTCAGTGCAGCAATCTTATGCTCCTAGGGTTGAGCAGGTTGATCAGAGGTCGTCTGGGCGCGTGTATGCTGTTACCGCGCAGGATCTTGTGCCGGCACCATCAGTTGTGAGAGGTACCTTTTTGTTTTGCAACTCGGTTGCCAATGTTTTGATTGATACGGGTGCATCTCATTCCTTTGTGTCTGCTGCATTTGCATCTGTTTTGGAGTTGGAGTTAGCACAGCTAGCATCTCCTATTTGTGTAGTGTCACCTCTTGGGGGTGAATTGATTTTGAAACAAGGTGTAAGGGGTTGTGATATAGAGGTTGACTATCATAGAATTCCATTTTCCTTTGTAGTTATGCCTATGAGGGGTTTTGATGTTATTTTGGGTATGGACTGGTTATCGTCATACCGGGCAGTTATTGATTGCTACCGCCAGAGGGTCACTTGTTGTACCGTGAGCGGAGAGTATTTTCATTTTCTGGGGGACCGGGTTGGTGATGTGTTGCCACCGGGGTATGTTCCACGAGGACGGAGTGAGCTTAGTAGTCTACTTGCTAACCTTTCGATTAGTGAGGATGAGGAGACACAGATTGTGTTGCCAAGGGTGGTTTGTGAGTACTCGGACGTCTTTCCTGAGGATCTTGTTGGTTTGCCACCGCACCGGGAGATTGAATTCTCTATTGACCTAGTGCCCGGCACGGTGCCGATTTCTATGTCACCTTATCGTTTTGCCCCAGCCGAGTTAGTTGAGTTGAAGATTCAGCTCCAGGAGCTGCTAGATAAGGGCTTTATACGTCCTAGTGTTTCGTCGTGGGGGGCACCGGCCCTCTTTGTTAAAAAGAAAGGTGGTGCTTTGAGACTCTGTATAGATTACCGGAAGTTGAATCGGGCCACGGTCAAGAATAAGTACCCTATGCCCCGTATAGATGACCTGTTTGACCAGTTGAAGGGTTCCCGTTGTTTTTCTAAGATAGACTTGAGATCGGGTTACCACCAGTTGAGGGTCAGGGAAGAGGATATTCCGAAGACGGCATTCCGTACGCGGTATGGCCATTATGAGTTTCTGGTAATGCCATTCGGGCTCACCAATGCACCGGCAGTCTTTATGGATTTGATGAACCGGATCTTCCGGGAATTCTTGGATCGGTTTGTAGTCGTTTTTGTGGACGACATCCTTATCTATTCGCCTTCTGAGGAGGAGCATGAGGCACACTTGAGGGTGGTGCTTGAGTTACTTAGAGCGCATAGGCTGTATGCCAAGTTTGGGAAGTGTGAGTTCTGGCTGAGGGAAGTCAAATTCTTAGGCCACGTGGTGTCTGGGGAAGGAGTGTCTGTTGATACATCCAAGACTGAGGCAGTGCAAGATTGGGCACAGCCTAAGAGTGTGTTTGAGATCCGCAGTTTTCTGGGGTTAGCTGGGTATTATCGTCGGTTTGTGAAAGATTTCTCCAGATTAGCTTCGCCGTTGACTAGGTTGACTAGGTTGACTCGGAAGGGAGTCAAATTTGTATGGAGTGAGACTTGTGAAAAGTCATTCCAGGAGTTGAAAGTTAGACTGACCACCGCTCCCGTATTGATTATTCCAGAGAGAGGGTTGGGTTATGCAGTCTATTGTGACGCCTCACGAGAGGGTCTGGGTTGTGTGTTGATGCAAGAAGGGAAAGTAGTTGCCTATGGCTCACGTCAGTTGAAAATTCACGAGCTGAATTACCCTACGCATGATCTAGAGTTAGCAGCTGTGATATTTGCCTTGAAGATCTGGAGGCATTACCTTTATGGTGAGAGATTTGAGGTATTTTCGGATCATAAGAGTCTGAAATATTTGTTTACACAGAAATACTTGAACTTGAGGCAGAGGAGGTGGATGGAGTTCATAGAGGATTATGACTTTGAGTTGCATTATCATCCGGGAAAGGCCAATGTGGTGGCCGATGCCCTTAGCAGGAAACCTGTTGGTGACATAGCTAGTATAGCCATCCGAGAATGGGAAATGTTGGGTGCACTTAGGGAGTTTGACTTACTTCTGGGCGAATCCGTTGAGGCTGCGGCCTTATTTTCTGTTGTTGCACAGCCTACACTTGTGACTCGAGTGTTAGAGGCTCAGAGAGGTGACCTTGAGGTAGAATCTCTCCGTGAGAAGATTTCCGGTGGGAAGGTAGAGAAGGGTTTGACGGTGTATTCCGACCAGAGTGTGAGATACCGAGACCGTCTGTTTGTGCCGGAGCCTTGCCGAGAGGAGGTACTCCGAGAGTTCCATCATTCACGCCTTGCGGTGCATCCGGGAGGCACTAAGATGTATCAGGATTTGGGTCGCCAGTTTTGGTGGCGGGGTATGAAGAGAGATGTGGCAGCTTTCGTATCTAAATGCCTTACTTGCCAGCAAGTGAAGGCCGAACATCAGAGGCCAGCGGGTTTGTTGCAACCTTTGCCTATTGCCGAGTGGAAGTGGGAGCACGTCACTATGGACTTCGTTGTGGGTCTTCCGAGGACTCAGCGGGGTAGTGATGCTATTTGGGTGGTTGTAGACCGGTTGACTAAGTCGGTGCACTTTATTCCTATGCGCATGAGAGACTCGGTAGATCATCTTGCCGACTTGTATATTCGGGACATAGTGAGATTGCATGGGGTTCCTGTGACGATCGTCTCAGATAGAGATCCTCGTTTTACTGCCAGGTTGTGGCATAGTTTGCAGAGTGCATTAGGCACTAAGTTGACCTTTAGCACGGCTTATCATCCTCAGACTGACGGACAGTCCGAGCGTACTATTCAGATCCTTGAGGATATGCTTCGGGGTTGTGTTCTAGACTTTAGTGGGTCATGGGAGAGGCACTTGCCGTTAGTGGAGTTTGCCTACAACAACAGTTTCCAGTCTAGTATCGGTATGGCACCATTTGAGGCCTTGTATGGCCGACCGTGTAGATCTCCTGTTTGTTGGGCTGAGGTGGGTGATGCACCTCTGTTGGGTCCGGAGTTGGTGAGGGAAACGACGGAGAAAGTTGAGCTTATCCGTAAGAGGCTTGTTACAGCACAGAGTCGTCAGAAATCTTATGCCGACCGTAGGAGGAGACCTTTGGTGTTTGAGGTGGGTGATCATGTCTTTCTGAAGATATCACCTAGACGGGGTTTGATGAGGTTTGGGAAGAGTGGGAAGTTGTCCCCTCGGTTCATTGGTCCATTTGAGATCCTTGAGAGGATTGGCGAGGCTGCTTATCGTTTAGCTTTGCCGTCGCAGTTGTCCGGAGTACATGACGTTTTCCATGTGAGTATGCTTCGGAAGTATGAGCCGGATCCATCACATGTGTTGGATTGGACCGATTTAGTGGTTGATGAGAATGTCTCATATGAGGAGAGACCGATTCGAGTCTTGGATAGGCGGGATCAAGTTTTGCGAGGCAAAACCATCCCTTTGGTCAAAGTTTTGTGGAAACATCACGGAGTAGAGGAAGCCACTTGGGAACGTGAATTAGAAGTCCGCGAGAAATATCCGGACATGTTGGTTGGTTTGTAATCTTATAATTAGATTCTGATATATTGTTGAACTTAAGAGCTTTATATATGTCTTAAGTTATAAAACATTGAGTTTGTGTCGGTAAATGGGTGTATCTTGAAACTTGCTTCATTATAGAAGTTTAGTGTAATATTGCATCTGTTGAGTACATTGTTGAATGGGTTGTTTATATCATGCGATTGAATATGATATGAGAATTGTCAACATTGAAAGAAATAAAGCATAATAATGATACAGGCTGAAATACATGTTATTTTGTATATTGTGTGATGCCTCTTGATAAAGAGATGAAATGACCAGTTTTGGGTCAAGATGTTTATTAATGAACTGTTTAATAATAAAAAATAATAAAAAAAAAAAAAACTGTTTTAAAAAATTTATGCTTAATTTCGGGGACGAAATTCTTTGAAGGGGGGGAGGTTATAGCGACCCCGGTCTTTTCCCATTTGACTATTGTGTCCGGACATAGGTTCCGTAGATTCTGTCATTGTATGATGGTTGTTGTTGTCCCTTATTTTCTCATTTGGAATTGTGGGATGTGTTGGGCAGGTTCGTTTCAGGTTGGTTGGGTTTAGGAATCATGTGTTGCTGTCCAGAATTTTAGATATTCGCTCGAGCGAGGAGTTTGTCGCTCGAGCGAGATGT
The DNA here is from genome assembly GCF_055761805.1 of Camellia sinensis. Taxonomy (NCBI): domain Eukaryota; kingdom Viridiplantae; phylum Streptophyta; class Magnoliopsida; order Ericales; family Theaceae; genus Camellia; species Camellia sinensis. The sequence continues at coordinate 117,651,884 of NC_138975.1, read as the reverse complement.
TGTTTTGGTTATTCGCTCGAGCCAGGTTTTGGTAGCTCGAGCGAGAGTTTGTGTCTGGGTTGGACCTGTAGCTTTGCATTCTTGGCTCGAGCGAGAGTTTCTTCGCTCGAGCGAGTTAGTTCGTTCTTCGCTCGAGCAATAGTTCCTTCGCTCGAGCGTGTGTCTTGTTGCAGACCTGAGGGTTTGAGTTCTTCGCTCGATCGAGCTTTCTTTCGCTCGAGCGAGCTTTTGAGTTGTTGGCTCGAGCAAGGCTTCCTTGGCTCGAGCGTTGTTTCTCTGTGTCTGGTCGCTCGAGCGACCAAGTCTTCACTCGAGCGAGCCTGTCCAGTATATATTCGCAGCAGCGGGATTTGATCAGTCTTTTTCTTATTCTTTTTGGTTCTAAACCCTAGGTTCGAATGTTCTCTCTCCCTACTCACCTTCTCTCTTAGATTTGATCCACTTAGGGTGTGTTTCTACCCTAGATCCTTCATTAAAAAGATAGAGTGGGTCGAGGGCTTCCATTTAATCTGAATTGTTGGTAGTTTGGAGCACTTTGGAGTTTGGGCATTCATCTCCATCTTCTCTTTTGGGGTTATTTCTTCGAGGTAGGGATTTCCTACTCCATTTTATAGGTTATGTTCTAAGTTTTGGTATTTTAATATGTTGGGAATACTTTGGTAAATTTTGGGAAAAACCCTAGTTGAATTATTGAATTGATTTGTATAAGTAATTCATGGAATTGGGAAAAGATGGTTAAATTCATGGAATTGGGGAATTCATTGATTAAATGGCATAATTGGATAATTTGAATCATTTGTCTATTGAATTGTAGACATAGTTATTTTCAGTTTAGAAATAACTGTTTTGGACTATCGGTGGAGGATAGTCGTGATTGTTGTAGATATTGCATGTGGATTAGGAATAACTGAAACTAATCACATTGGTTAAGTCATAAATTTTGACTATTGCATTGATACAGAAAATACGTGTATTGATTGAGCATTGCATTTGCATACATTGTTTTGTGTGTGGGAGGAGATAGGGGATGTACTCCACGGTTTAGGGGAAGATAGGGGATGGACCTCTAAACCGGATTTTGTTTGGGAGGAGATAGGGGATGGACTCCATTAGCATCACTTTTATGTGTGCTTATTTATATAGAAGTGTTTTATTGATACAGCACTAAAATGTGTATCAATCTGGAAGTATGAAGTGCTTTGATTTATTTGAGCTTGAGTCTCATTTGTTTGTTGATATTGAAGGATGTGAATACGATATATGTAATTCACTGTTGTAAGTTTGGCCAGGTTCTGGGCCATGTTGATAAAATTGGAAAGTAAAACGTATCTTAGACAATAGTGTCATGAGACTGTAAAATGAAGTAATTAATTATCCTGGTTAACCATCTGTTGAATGCTATTGCTTTATTCATTGCTTATATGTGGTTTAGTATATTTCTACTGGGCTGTGGCTCACCCTTTATGGGAATATCATTTTCAGGTTCAGGTGATAAGCTACCTCCAAGGACTTAGCTTGGGAGGGTTTGGCTTCTGGATTTTGAAGAAGACTATCTTTAGTTAATTGTCTTTATTTATTAATACATGTAAACATTCAAGCTTAGGGCTTTTCTTGTATTGAGTTAGAACTCGTATTTTTGTATCCAAGTGTTGGCTTGGAAAGATGTAAGCCTGTAGGGCATTTTATTCGATGTTACATGTAATACTTATTTAGTAATACTCTGATGAATGAATTAATAAAATGTCTTCTTTAAATAATGCATGTCAATGATATTTAATGGGTTAATTTTGAGGGCGTTACAACTTGGTATCAGAGCGTATCGGGTTTGAATACTTTGGGTACGTGGGAAGTGATTAGTATCACATTGGGTTCGTCTCGTTTGATAGAGACTTAGTGTAAAGTTATATGTTTATGTGATTATATGGGTATGGAATGTAGTTTCTAGGATGTTGATTGGACCCTTGAGTTTCTAGTAGTCTTGTTGGAAAGGCACTTGATCACTGCTGCTTCCAACCGGAACTATAGTAACGCATTGGGACTATCATTATCCGGGAATGAAATTCGTAGGTGCTTATGTGATTATGTGCTTACGTGGAATGAATTATTGTTGTCCATTGCATTAGGACGCGAGTGTTTAGCTTCGGCACATTTATTAATGTGCTAATGTCTTTGTTTCCTTTGTTAGGATGTCAGGACGAGGACGAGGACGTGGTAGGCGTGGTAGGCCGGGTAGGCAGGAGGTGCCTGTGCCGGAGGAGATTCCAGTAGTCCAGGAGGGAGTTGGCCAGGCCAACGTGGCCGAGCCAGCAGGCCAGCAGGCTATGGGCGTTTTAGCCCGAGAGATAGCAGGGGCCTTCAGGGAGTCAGTAGGCATTCTCAGAGCTGAGAATCAAGCTCAGGTTGTTGTGGCGGATGCAGGACCTTCTTTTCTGAAGAGGGAGTTCTTCCGGTCTAATCCGGATGAATTTGTGGGTGATCCTAAAGAGCCGCTTAAGGCAGATGAATGGCTCGAACAGACAACGAAGACGTTTGAGATGCTTGGTATCGAAGATGAGGGGTTGAAAGTGACCTTGGCATCTTTCCAGTTGAAAGTGGATGCGGGTCAGTGGTGGAAGTTTACTAAGGGGCGTATAGGAGGTACGTGGGAGGCTTTTGTGAATGCTTTCCAGGAGAAGTTCTTATCTCCAGCAGTCAGGGAGAAGCTGCGAGACCAGTTTTGTCAGCTTAAGCAGGCGAGTTCTTCAGTGGCCGAGTTTGAGGCTGCATTTACTAGTTTGTCCAGGTTTGCACCTGAGTTGGTGGCGTCTGAGGAACGCCGCTGTATTGAGTTTGAGACGAAGTTGAGGCGTGGCCTCAAGCTGAGAGTTGGGGGAACTATGATTCGGGATTATGGGCGTATGGTCAATGCTGCAGCCCACATGGAGATCATGATGCAGGAGGAGGAGGAAGGACAGAAGGGCTCCAAAAGGAGTCAGGATGGTCAGAGTGATGGTAGGAGACAGAAGGGTTTTAATCCCCAGCAGTCTCAGGGTAGCTTTTCTAGATCGACTTTTCCTGTACCGAGTGCTAGTTCGGGGAAAGGCAGTCAGGGAGACATTACCTGCTTTAAGTGTGGCCAGCTGGGCCACAAGTCTCCAGTTTGTCCTCAGAGGGGAGGAGTTCAGAGAGCAGCATCATCTTCGGCTCGATCTCAGAGCCAGAGTCAGGGTAGAGGCCAGCCACTCTCGTGTTATCAGTGTGGTCAGCCAGGGCATATGAAGAGGTATTGCCCGCAGTTGGGTGGCACACCTGGTGCATCTGGTTTGAGGCAGATTCAGGGTCAGCAGCCAGCTCAGTCGGGTCAGGCCTCGAGGGCCAATCAGGGGGCTTCATCGTCCCAGTCAGTGCAGCAATCTTATGCTCCTAGGGTTGAGCAGGTTGATCAGAGGTCGTCTGGGCGCGTGTATGCTGTTACCGCGCAGGATCTTGTGCCGGCACCATCAGTTGTGAGAGGTACCTTTTTGTTTTGCAACTCGGTTGCCAATGTTTTGATTGATACGGGTGCATCTCATTCCTTTGTGTCTGCTGCATTTGCATCTGTTTTGGAGTTGGAGTTAGCACAGCTAGCATCTCCTATTTGTGTAGTGTCACCTCTTGGGGGTGAATTGATTTTGAAACAAGGTGTAAGGGGTTGTGATATAGAGGTTGACTATCATAGAATTCCATTTTCCTTTGTAGTTATGCCTATGAGGGGTTTTGATGTTATTTTGGGTATGGACTGGTTATCGTCATACCTGGCAGTTATTGATTGCTACCGCCAAAGGGTCACTTGTTGTACCGTGAGCGGAGAGTATTTTCATTTTCTGGGGGACCGGGTTGGTGATGTGTTGCCACCGGGGTATGTTCCACGAGGACGGAGTGAGCTTAGTAGTCTACTTGCTAACCTTTCGATTAGTGAGGATGAGGAGACACAGATTGTGTTGCCAAGGGTGGTTTGTGAGTACTCGGACGTCTTTCCTGAGGATCTTGTTGGTTTGCCACCGCACCGGGAGATTGAATTCTCTATTGACCTAGTGCCCGGCACGGTGCCGATTTCTATGTCACCTTATCGTTTTGCCCCAGCCAAGTTAGTTGAGTTGAAGATTCAGCTCCAGGAGCTGCTAGATAAGGGCTTTATACGTCCTAGTGTTTCGTCGTGGGGGGCACCGGCCCTCTTTGTTAAAAAGAAAGGTGGTGCTTTGAGACTCTGTATAGATTACCGGAAGTTGAATCGGGCCACGGTCAAGAATAAGTACCCTATGCCCCGTATAGATGACCTGTTTGACCAGTTGAAGGGTTCCCGTTGTTTTTCTAAGATAGACTTGAGATCGGGTTACCACCAGTTGAGGGTCAGGGAAGAGGATATTCCGAAGACGGCATTCCGTACGCGGTATGGCCATTATGAGTTTCTGGTAATGCCATTCGGGCTCACCAATGCACCGGCAGTCTTTATGGATTTGATGAACCGGATCTTCCGGGAATTCTTGGATCGGTTTGTAGTCGTTTTTGTGGACGACATCCTTATCTATTCGCCTTCTGAGGAGGAGCATGAGGCACACTTGAGGGTGGTGCTTGAGTTACTTAGAGCGCATAGGCTGTATGCCAAGTTTGGGAAGTGTGAGTTCTGGCTGAGGGAAGTCAAATTCTTAGGCCACGTGGTGTCTGGGGAAGGAGTGTCTGTTGATACATCCAAGACTGAGGCAGTGCAAGATTGGGCACAGCCTAAGAGTGTGTTTGAGATCCGCAGTTTTCTGGGGTTAGCTGGGTATTATCGTCGGTTTGTGAAAGATTTCTCCAGATTAGCTTCGCCGTTGACTAGGTTGACTAGGTTGACTCGGAAGGGAGTCAAATTTGTATGGAGTGAGACTTGTGAAAAGTCATTCCAGGAGTTGAAAGTTAGACTGACCACCGCTCCCGTATTGATTATTCCAGAGAGAGGGTTGGGTTATGCAGTCTATTGTGACGCCTCACGAGAGGGTCTGGGTTGTGTGTTGATGCAAGAAGGGAAAGTAGTTGCCTATGGCTCACGTCAGTTGAAAATTCACGAGCTGAATTACCCTACGCATGATCTAGAGTTAGCAGCTGTGATATTTGCCTTGAAGATCTGGAGGCATTACCTTTATGGTGAGAGATTTGAGGTATTTTCGGATCATAAGAGTCTGAAATATTTGTTTACACAGAAATACTTGAACTTGAGGCAGAGGAGGTGGATGGAGTTCATAGAGGATTATGACTTTGAGTTGCATTATCATCCGGGAAAGGCCAATGTGGTGGCCGATGCCCTTAGCAGGAAACCTGTTGGTGACATAGCTAGTATAGCCATCCGAGAATGGGAAATGTTGGGTGCACTTAGGGAGTTTGACTTACTTCTGGGCGAATCCGTTGAGGCTGCGGCCTTATTTTCTGTTGTTGCACAGCCTACACTTGTGACTCGAGTGTTAGAGGCTCAGAGAGGTGACCTTGAGGTAGAATCTCTCCGTGAGAAGATTTCCGGTGGGAAGGTAGAGAAGGGTTTGACGGTGTATTCCGACCAGAGTGTGAGATACCGAGACCGTCTGTTTGTGCCGGAGCCTTGCCGAGAGGAGGTACTCCGAGAGTTCCATCATTCACGCCTTGCGGTGCATCCGGGAGGCACTAAGATGTATCAGGATTTGGGTCGCCAGTTTTGGTGGCGGGGTATGAAGAGAGATGTGGCAGCTTTCGTATCTAAATGCCTTACTTGCCAGCAAGTGAAGGCCGAACATCAGAGGCCAGCGGGTTTGTTGCAACCTTTGCCTATTGCCGAGTGGAAGTGGGAGCACGTCACTATGGACTTCGTTGTGGGTCTTCCGAGGACTCAGCGGGGTAGTGATGCTATTTGGGTGGTTGTAGACCGGTTGACTAAGTCGGTGCACTTTATTCCTATGCGCATGAGAGACTCGGTAGATCATCTTGCCGACTTGTATATTCGGGACATAGTGAGATTGCATGGGGTTCCTGTGACGATCGTCTCAGATAGAGATCCTCGTTTTACTGCCAGGTTGTGGCATAGTTTGCAGAGTGCATTAGGCACTAAGTTGACCTTTAGCACGGCTTATCATCCTCAGACTGACGGACAGTCCGAGCGTACTATTCAGATCCTTGAGGATATGCTTCGGGGTTGTGTTCTAGACTTTAGTGGGTCATGGGAGAGGCACTTGCCGTTAGTGGAGTTTGCCTACAACAACAGTTTCCAGTCTAGTATCGGTATGGCACCATTTGAGGCCTTGTATGGCCGACCGTGTAGATCTCCTGTTTGTTGGGCTGAGGTGGGTGATGCACCTCTGTTGGGTCCGGAGTTGGTGAGGGAAACGACGGAGAAAGTTGAGCTTATCCGTAAGAGGCTTGTTACAGCACAGAGTCGTCAGAAATCTTATGCCGACCGTAGGAGGAGACCTTTGGTGTTTGAGGTGGGTGATCATGTCTTTCTGAAGATATCACCTAGACGGGGTTTGATGAGGTTTGGGAAGAGTGGGAAGTTGTCCCCTCGGTTCATTGGTCCATTTGAGATCCTTGAGAGGATTGGCGAGGCTGCTTATCGTTTAGCTTTGCCGTCGCAGTTGTCCGGTGTACATGACGTTTTCCATGTGAGTATGCTTCGGAAGTATGAGCCGGATCCATCACATGTGTTGGATTGGACCGATTTAGTGGTTGATGAGAATGTCTCATATGAGGAGAGACCGATTCGAGTCTTGGATAGGCGGGATCAAGTTTTGCGAGGCAAAACCATCCCTTTGGTCAAAGTTTTGTGGAAACATCACGGAGTAGAGGAAGCCACTTGGGAACGTGAATTAGAAGTCCGCGAGAAATATCCGGACATGTTGGTTGGTTTGTAATCTTATAATTAGATTCTGATATATTGTTGAACTTAAGAGCTTTATATATGTCTTAAGTTATAAAACATTGAGTTTGTGTCGGTAAATGGGTGTATCTTGAAACTTGCTTCATTATAGAAGTTTAGTGTAATATTGCATCTGTTGAGTACATTGTTGAATGGGTTGTTTATATCATGCGATTGAATATGATATGAGAATTGTCAACATTGAAAGAAATAAAGCATAATAATGATACAGGCTGAAATACATGTTATTTTGTATATTGTGTGATGCCTCTTGATAAAGAGATGAAATGACCAGTTTTGGGTCAAGATGTTTATTAATGAACTGTTTAATAATAAAAAATAATAAAAAAAAAAAAAACTGTTTTAAAAAATTTATGCTTAATTTCGGGGACGAAATTCTTTGAAGGGGGGGAGGTTATAGCGACCCCGGTCTTTTCCCATTTGACTATTGTGTCCGGACATAGGTTCCGTAGATTCTGTCATTGTATGATGGTTGTTGTTGTCCCTTATTTTCTCATTTGGAATTGTGGGATGTGTTGGGCAGGTTCGTTTCAGGTTGGTTGGGTTTAGGAATCATGTGTTGCTGTCCAGAATTTTAGATATTCGCTCGAGCGAGGAGTTTGTCGCTCGAGCGAGATGCTGTTTTGGTTATTCGCTCGAGCCAGGTTTTGGTAGCTCGAGCGAGAGTTTGTGTCTGGGTTGGACCTGTAGCTTTGCATTCTTGGCTCGAGCGAGAGTTTCTTCGCTCGAGCGAGTTAGTTCGTTCTTCGCTCGAGCAATAGTTCCTTCGCTCGAGCGTGTGTCTTGTTGCAGACCTGAGGGTTTGAGTTCTTCGCTCGATCGAGCTTTCTTTCGCTCGAGCGAGCTTTTGAGTTGTTGGCTCGAGCAAGGCTTCCTTGGCTCGAGCGTTGTTTCTCTGTGTCTGGTCGCTCGAGCGACCAAGTCTTCGCTCGAGCGAGCCTGTCCAGTATATATTCGCAGCAGCGGGATTTGATCAGTCTTTTTCTTATTCTTTTTGGTTCTAAACCCTAGGTTCGAATTTTCTCTCTCCCTACTCACCTTCTCTCTTAGATTTGATCCACTTAGGGTGTGTTTCTACCCTAGATCCTTCATTAAAAAGATAGAGTGGGTCGAGGGCTTCCATTTAATCTGAATTGTTGGTAGTTTGGAGCACTTTGGAGTTTGGGCATTCATCTCCATCTTCTCTTTTGGGGTTATTTCTTCGAGGTAGGGATTTCCTACTCCATTTTATAGGTTATGTTCTAAGTTTTGGTATTTTAATATGTTGGGAATACTTTGGTAAATTTTGGGAAAAACCCTAGTTGAATTATTGAATTGATTTGTATAAGTAATTCATGGAATTGGGAAAAGATGGTTAAATTCATGGAATTGGGGAATTCATTGATTAAATGGCATAATTGGATAATTTGAATCATTTGTCTATTGAATTGTAGACATAGTTATTTTCAGTTTAGAAATAACTGTTTTGGACTATCGGTGGAGGATAGTCGTGATTGTTGTAGATATTGCATGTGGATTAGGAATAACTGAAACTAATCACATTGGTTAAGTCATAAATTTTGACTATTGCATTGATACAGAAAATACGTGTATTGATTGAGCATTGCATTTGCATACATTGTTTTGTGTGTGGGAGGAGATAGGGGATGTACTCCACGGTTTAGGGGAAGATAGGGGATGGACCTCTAAACCGGATTTTGTTTGGGAGGAGATAGGGGATGGACTCCATTAGCATCACTTTTATGTGTGCTTATTTATATAGAAGTGTTTTATTGATACAGCACTAAAATGTGTATCAATCTGGAAGTATGAAGTGCTTTGATTTATTTGAGCTTGAGTCTCATTTGTTTGTTGATATTGAAGGATGTGAATACGATATATGTAATTCACTGTTGTAAGTTTGGCCAGGTTCTGGGCCATGTTGATAAAATTGGAAAGTAAAACGTATCTTAGACAATAGTGTCATGAGACTGTAAAATGAAGTAATTAATTATCCTGGTTAACCATCTGTTGAATGCTATTGCTTTATTCATTGCTTATATGTGGTTTAGTATATTTCTACTGGGCTGTGGCTCACCCTTTATGGGAATATCATTTTCAGGTTCAGGTGATAAGCTACCTCCAAGGACTTAGCTTGGGAGGGTTTGGCTTCTGGATTTTGAAGAAGACTATCTTTAGTTAATTGTCTTTATTTATTAATACATGTAAACATTCAAGCTTAGGGCTTTTCTTGTATTGAGTTAGAACTCGTATTTTTGTATCCAAGTGTTGGCTTGGAAAGATGTAAGCCTGTAGGGCATTTTATTCGATGTTACATGTAATACTTATTTAGTAATACTCTGATGAATGAATTAATAAAATGTCTTCTTTAAATAATGCATGTCAATGATATTTAATGGGTTAATTTTGAGGGCGTTACAACTTGGTATCAGAGCGTATCGGGTTTGAATACTTTGGGTACGTGGGAAGTGATTAGTATCACATTGGGTTCGTCTCGTTTGATAGAGACTTAGTGTAAAGTTATATGTTTATGTGATTATATGGGTATGGAATGTAGTTTCTAGGATGTTGATTGGACCCTTGAGTTTCTAGTAGTCTTGTTGGAAAGGCACTTGATCACTGCTGCTTCCAACCGGAACTATAGTAACGCATTGGGACTATCATTATCCGGGAATGAAATTCGTAGGTGCTTATGTGATTATGTGCTTACGTGGAATGAATTATTGTTGTCCATTGCATTAGGACGCGAGTGTTTAGCTTCGGCACATTTATTAATGTGCTAATGTCTTTGTTTCCTTTGTTAGGATGTCAGGACGAGGACGAGGACGTGGTAGGCGTGGTAGGCCGGGTAGGCAGGAGGTGCCTGTGCCGGAGGAGATTCCAGTAGTCCAGGAGGGAGTTGGCCAGGCCAACGTGGCCGAGCCAGCAGGCCAGCAGGCTATGGGCGTTTTAGCCCGAGAGATAGCAGGGGCCTTCAGGGAGTCAGTAGGCATTCTCAGAGCTGAGAATCAAGCTCAGGTTGTTGTGGCGGATGCAGGACCTTCTTTTCTGAAGAGGGAGTTCTTCCGGTCTAATCCGGATGAATTTGTGGGTGATCCTAAAGAGCCGCTTAAGGCAGATGAATGGCTCGAACAGACAACGAAGACGTTTGAGATGCTTGGTATCGAAGATGAGGGGTTGAAAGTGACCTTGGCATCTTTCCAGTTGAAAGTGGATGCGGGTCAGTGGTGGAAGTTTACTAAGGGGCGTATAGGAGGTACGTGGGAGGCTTTTGTGAATGCTTTCCAGGAGAAGTTCTTATCTCCAGCAGTCAGGGAGAAGCTGCGAGACCAGTTTTGTCAGCTTAAGCAGGCGAGTTCTTCAGTGGCCGAGTTTGAGGCTGCATTTACTAGTTTGTCCAGGTTTGCACCTGAGTTGGTGGCGTCTGAGGAACGCCGCTGTATTGAGTTTGAGACGAAGTTGAGGCGTGGCCTCAAGCTGAGAGTTGGGGGAACTATGATTCGGGATTATGGGCGTATGGTCGATGCTGCAGCCCACATGGAGATCATGATGCAGGAGGAGGAGGAAGGACAGAAGGGCTCCAAAAGGAGTCAGGATGGTCAGAGTGATGGTAGGAGACAGAAGGGTTTTAATCCCCAGCAGTCTCAGGGTAGCTTTTCTAGATCGACTTTTCCTGTACCGAGTGCTAGTTCGGGGAAAGGCAGTCAGGGAGACATTACCTGCTTTAAGTGTGGCCAGCTGGGCCACAAGTCTCCAGTTTGTCCTCAGAGGGGAGGAGTTCAGAGAGCAGCATCATCTTCGGCTCGATCTCAGAGCCAGAGTCAGGGTAGAGGCCAGCCACTCTCGTGTTATCAGTGTGGTCAGCCAGGGCATATGAAGAGGTATTGCCCGCAGTTGGGTGGCACACCTGGTGCATCTGGTTTGAGGCAGATTCAGGGTCAGCAGCCAGCTCAGTCGGGTCAGGCCTCGAGGGCCAATCAGGGGGCTTCATCGTCCCAGTCAGTGCAGCAATCTTATGCTCCTAGGGTTGAGCAGGTTGATCAGAGGTCGTCTGGGCGCGTGTATGCTGTTACCGCGCAGGATCTTGTGCCGGCACCATCAGTTGTGAGAGGTACCTTTTTGTTTTGCAACTCGGTTGCCAATGTTTTGATTGATACGGGTGCATCTCATTCCTTTGTGTCTGCTGCATTTGCATCTGTTTTGGAGTTGGAGTTAGCACAGCTAGCATCTCCTATTTGTGTAGTGTCACCTCTTAGGGGTGAATTGATTTTGAAACAAGGTGTAAGGGGTTGTGATATAGAGGTTGACTATCATAGAATTCCATTTTCCTTTGTAGTTATGCCTATGAGGGGTTTTGATGTTATTTTGGGTATGGACTGGTTATCGTCATACCGGGCAGTTATTGATTGCTACCGCCAGAGGGTCACTTGTTGTACCGTGAGCGGAGAGTATTTTCATTTTCTGGGGGACCGGGTTGGTGATGTGTTGCCACCGGGGTATGTTCCACGAGGACGGAGTGAGCTTAGTAGTCTACTTGCTAACCTTTCGATTAGTGAGGATGAGGAGACACAGATTGTGTTGCCAAGGGTGGTTTGTGAGTACTCGGACGTCTTTCCTGAGGATCTTGTTGGTTTGCCACCGCACCGGGAGATTGAATTCTCTATTGACCTAGTGCCCGGCACGGTGCCGATTTCTATGTCACCTTATCGTTTTGCCCCAGCCGAGTTAGTTGAGTTGAAGATTCAGCTCCAGGAGCTGCTAGATAAGGGCTTTATACGTCCTAGTGTTTCGTCGTGGGGGGCACCGGCCCTCTTTGTTAAAAAGAAAGGTGGTGCTTTGAGACTCTGTATAGATTACCGGAAGTTGAATCGGGCCACGGTCAAGAATAAGTACCCTATGCCCCGTATAGATGACCTGTTTGACCAGTTGAAGGGTTCCCGTTGTTTTTCTAAGATAGACTTGAGATCGGGTTACCACCAGTTGAGGGTCAGGGAAGAGGATATTCCGAAGACGGCATTCCGTACGCGGTATGGCCATTATGAGTTTCTGGTAATGCCATTCGGGCTCACCAATGCACCGGCAGTCTTTATGGATTTGATGAACCGGATCTTCCGGGAATTCTTGGATCGGTTTGTAGTCGTTTTTGTGGACGACATCCTTATCTATTCGCCTTCTGAGGAGGAGCATGAGGCACACTTGAGGGTGGTGCTTGAGTTACTTAGAGCGCATAGGCTGTATGCCAAGTTTGGGAAGTGTGAGTTCCGGCTGAGGGAAGTCAAATTCTTAGGCCACGTGGTGTCTGGGGAAGGAGTGTCTGTTGATACATCCAAGACTGAGGCAGTGCAAGATTGGGCACAGCCTAAGAGTGTGTTTGAGATCCGCAGTTTTCTGGGGTTAGCTGGGTATTATCGTCGGTTTGTGAAAGATTTCTCCAGATTAGCTTCGCCGTTGACTAGGTTGACTCGGAAGGGAGTCAAATTTGTATGGAGTGAGACTTGTGAAAAGTCATTCCAGGAGTTGAAAGTTAGACTGACCACCGCTCCCGTATTGATTATTCCAGAGAGAGGGTTGGGTTATGCAGTCTATTGTGACGCCTCACGAGAGGGTCTGGGTTGTGTGTTGATGCAAGAAGGGAAAGTAGTTGCCTATGGCTCACGTCAGTTGAAAATTCACGAGCTGAATTACCCTACGCATGATCTAGAGTTAGCAGCTGTGATATTTGCCTTGAAGATCTGGAGGCATTACCTTTATGGTGAGAGATTTGAGGTATTTTCGGATCATAAGAGTCTAAAATATTTGTTTACACAGAAATACTTGAACTTGAGGCAGAGGAGGTGGATGGAGTTCATAGAGGATTATGACTTTGAGTTGCATTATCATCCGGGAAAGGCCAATGTGGTGGCCGATGCCCTTAGCAGGAAACCTGTTGGTGACATAGCTAGTATAGCCATCCGAGAATGGGAAATGTTGGGTGCACTTAGGGAGTTTGACTTACTTCTGGGCGAATCCGTTGAGGCTGCGGCCTTATTTTCTGTTGTTGCACAGCCTACACTTGTGACTCGAGTGTTAGAGGCTCAGAGAGGTGACCTTGAGGTAGAATCTCTCCGTGAGAAGATTTCCGGTGGGAAGGTAGAGAAGGGTTTGACGGTGTATTCCGACCAGAGTGTGAGATACCGAGACCGTTTGTTTGTGCCGGAGCCTTGCCGAGAGGAGGTACTCCGAGAGTTCCATCATTCACGCCTTGCGGTGCATCCGGGAGGCACTAAGATGTATCAGGATTTGGGTCGCCAGTTTTGGTGGCGGGGTATGAAGAGAGATGTGGCAGCTTTCGTATCTAAATGCCTTACTTGCCAGCAAGTGAAGGCCGAACATCAGAGGCCAGCGGGTTTGTTGCAACCTTTGCCTATTGCCGAGTGGAAGTGGGAGCACGTCACTATGGACTTCGTTGTGGGTCTTCCGAGGACTCAGCGGGGTAGTGATGCTATTTGGGTGGTTGTAGACCGGTTGACTAAGTCGGTGCACTTTATTCCTATGCGCATGAGAGACTCGGTAGATCATCTTGCCGACTTGTATATTCGGGACATAGTGAGATTGCATGGGGTTCCTGTGACGATCGTCTCAGATAGAGATCCTCGTTTTACTGCCAGGTTGTGGCATAGTTTGCAGAGTGCATTAGGCACTAAGTTGACCTTTAGCACGGCTTATCATCCTCAGACTGACGGACAGTCCGAGCGTACTATTCAGATCCTTGAGGATATGCTTCGGGGTTGTGTTCTAGACTTTAGTGGGTCATGGGAGAGGCACTTGCCGTTAGTGGAGTTTGCCTACAACAACAGTTTCCAGTCTAGTATCGGTATGGCACCATTTGAGGCCTTGTATGGCCGACCGTGTAGATCTCCTGTTTGTTGGGCTGAGGTGGGTGATGCACCTCTGTTGGGTCCGGAGTTGGTGAGGGAAACGACGGAGAAAGTTGAGCTTATCCGTAAGAGGCTTGTTACAGCACAGAGTCGTCAGAAATCTTATGCCGACCGTAGGAGGAGACCTTTGGTGTTTGAGGTGGGTGATCATGTCTTTCTGAAGATATCACCTAGACGGGGTTTGATGAGGTTTGGGAAGAGTGGGAAGTTGTCCCCTCGGTTCATTGGTCCATTTGAGATCCTTGAGAGGATTGGCGAGGCTGCTTATCGTTTAGCTTTGCCGTCGCAGTTGTCCGGAGTACATGACGTTTTCCATGTGAGTATGCTTCGGAAGTATGAGCCGGATCCATCACATGTGTTGGATTGGACCGATTTAGTGGTTGATGAGAATGTCTCATATGAGGAGAGACCGATTCGAGTCTTGGATAGGCGGGATCAAGTTTTGCGAGGCAAAACCATCCCTTTGGTCAAAGTTTTGTGGAAACATCACGGAGTAGAGGAAGCCACTTGGGAACGTGAATTAGAAGTCCGCGAGAAATATCCGGACATGTTGGTTGGTTTGTAATCTTATAATTAGATTCTGATATATTGTTGAACTTAAGAGCTTTATATATGTCTTAAGTTATAAAACATTGAGTTTGTGTCGGTAAATGGGTGTATCTTGAAACTTGCTTCATTATAGAAGTTTAGTGTAATATTGCATCTGTTGAGTACATTGTTGAATGGGTTGTTTATATCATGCGATTGAATATGATATGAGAATTGTCAACATTGAAAGAAATAAAGCATAATAATGATACAGGCTGAAATACATGTTATTTTGTATATTGTGTGATGCCTCTTGATAAAGAGATGAAATGACCAGTTTTGGGTCAAGATGTTTATTAATGAACTGTTTAATAATAAAAAATAATAAAAAAAAAAAAAAACTGTTTTAAAAAATTTATGCTTAATTTCGGGGACGAAATTCTTTGAAGGGGGGGAGGTTATAGCGACCCCGGTATTTTCCCATTTGACTATTGTGTCCGGACATAGGTTCCGTAGATTCTGTCATTGTATGATGGTTGTTGTTGTCCCTTATTTTCTCATTTGGAATTGTGGGATGTGTTGGGCAGGTTCGTTTCAGGTTGGTTGGGTTTAGGAATCATGTGTTGCTGTCCAGAATTTTAGATATTCGCTCGAGCGAGGAGTTTGTCGCTCGAGCGAGATGCTGTTTTGGTTATTCGCTCGAGCCAGGTTTTGGTAGCTCGAGCGAGAGTTTGTGTCTGGGTTGGACCTGTAGCTTTGCATTCTTGGCTCGAGCGAGAGTTTCTTCGCTCGAGCGAGTTAGTTCGTTCTTCGCTCGAGCAATAGTTCCTTCGCTCGAGCGTGTGTCTTGTTGCAGACCTGAGGGTTTGAGTTCTTCGCTCGATCGAGCTTTCTTTCGCTCGAGCGAGCTTTTGAGTTGTTGGCTCGAGCAAGGCTTCCTTGGCTCGAGCGTTGTTTCTCTGTGTCTGGTCGCTCGAGCGACCAAGTCTTCGCTCGAGCGAGCCTGTCCAGTATATATTCGCAGCAGCGGGATTTGATCAGTCTTTTTCTTATTCTTTTTGGTTCTAAACCCTAGGTTCGAATTTTCTCTCTCCCTACTCACCTTCTCTCTTAGATTTGATCCACTTAGGGTGTGTTTCTACCCTAGATCCTTCATTAAAAAGATAGAGTGGGTCGAGGGCTTCCATTTAATCTGAATTGTTGGTAGTTTGGAGCACTTTGGAGTTTGGGCATTCATCTCCATCTTCTCTTTTGGGGTTATTTCTTCGAGGTAGGGATTTCCTACTCCATTTTATAGGTTATGTTCTAAGTTTTGGTATTTTAATATGTTGGGAATACTTTGGTAAATTTTGGGAAAAACCCTAGTTGAATTATTGAATTGATTTGTATAAGTAATTCATGGAATTGGGAAAAGATGGTTAAATTCATGGAATTGGGGAATTCATTGATTAAATGGCATAATTGGATAATTTGAATCATTTGTCTATTGAATTGTAGACATAGTTATTTTCAGTTTAGAAATAACTGTTTTGGACTATCGGTGGAGGATAGTCGTGATTGTTGTAGATATTGCATGTGGATTAGGAATAACTGAAACTAATCACATTGGTTAAGTCATAAATTTTGACTATTGCATTGATACAGAAAATACGTGTATTGATTGAGCATTGCATTTGCATACATTGTTTTGTGTGTGGGAGGAGATAGGGGATGTACTCCACGGTTTAGGGGAAGATAGGGGATGGACCTCTAAACCGGATTTTGTTTGGGAGGAGATAGGGGATGGACTCCATTAGCATCACTTTTATGTGTGCTTATTTATATAGAAGTGTTTTATTGATACAGCACTAAAATGTGTATCAATCTGGAAGTATGAAGTGCTTTGATTTATTTGAGCTTGAGTCTCATTTGTTTGTTGATATTGAAGGATGTGAATACGATATATGTAATTCACTGTTGTAAGTTTGGCCAGGTTCTGGGCCATGTTGATAAAATTGGAAAGTAAAACGTATCTTAGACAATAGTGTCATGAGACTGTAAAATGAAGTAATTAATTATCCTGGTTAACCATCTGTTGAATGCTATTGCTTTATTCATTGCTTATATGTGGTTTAGTATATTTCTACTGGGCTGTGGCTCACCCTTTATGGGAATATCATTTTCAGGTTCAGGTGATAAGCTACCTCCAAGGACTTAGCTTGGGAGGGTTTGGCTTCTGGATTTTGAAGAAGACTATCTTTAGTTAATTGTCTTTATTTATTAATACATGTAAACATTCAAGCTTAGGGCTTTTCTTGTATTGAGTTAGAACTCGTATTTTTGTATCCAAGTGTTGGCTTGGAAAGATGTAAGCCTGTAGGGCATTTTATTCGATGTTACATGTAATACTTATTTAGTAATACTCTGATGAATGAATTAATAAAATGTCTTCTTTAAATAATGCATGTCAATGATATTTAATGGGTTAATTTTGAGGGCGTTACAACTACGAATCTCGGATACATTAGTCGGCCTCGGCCAATTTACTTCGGCTTCAATTTTGCTAGGATCAACCGAGATACCCTCTTCATTAATCACATGACCCAAGAATGAGATAGTAGGAAGCCAAAACTCACACTTGTTAAACTTAGCATACAATTTTCGGTCTCTCAAAATCTGTAAGGCAAGTCTTAAATGATTTTCATGTTCAGCTTTACTCTTGGAATAGATCAATATATCATCAATGAAGACAACTACAAACTCATCTAAATATGGCTTGAAGACTCTGTTCATTAAATCCATAAATGCAGCAGGGGCATTGGTCACCCCAAAAGGCATTACTAAAAACTCGTAGTGGCCATATCTTGTCCGAAAAGCAGTCTTCTCAACATCCTCGACTTTAACTTTAAGCTGGTGGTAACCAGACCTAAGGTCAATCTTAGAAAAGACTCGTGCTCCTTGTAATTGGTCAAGCAAATCATCAATCCTAGGTAATGGGTACTTGTTCTTAATGGTGACCTTATTAAGTTCTCTGTAATCAATACAAAGGCGGAGAGTGCCATCTTTTTTCTTAACAAATAAAACAGGTGCTCCCCATGATGAAGTGCTCGGCCTAATAAATCCCTTATCCAACAATTCTTGTAATTGCAGTTTCAATTCCCTAAGTTCAGTTAGGGCCATCCGGTAGGGTGTTTTGGAGATCGGCTGGGTTCCCAGCATGATATCAACAGTAAACTCTATCTCTCTATCGGCTAAATGGCCAGGCAATTCATTTGGGAAGACGTCGGGGAATTCATTAACAACTGGGATGTCGGCTAAAGTAACATTTCCATTCTGATCGCCCAGTATACTACACAAGTAGCCTCGACACCCTTTCTGAATTAACTTATAGGCTTTAATGGACGAAATCAAGTAAGGTGGGGGCACTATCCCTTTACCCCGGAAAATAACCTCGGCTAGGTTTGGGGGTCTCAATGTGATACTTTTCGAAACACAATTAATAGATGCATGATTTGCGACTAACCAATCCATTCCCAGTATAACATCGAAATGAGTTATGTCCAGAGGCATTAAATCTACTAACAATTCAACATTTTCAATCACAACAACACATGCTCTATAAATGGATGCAACAATCATAGATCTCCCAGATGGAGTAGACACAGATAATACATAATCAAGGAGTTCTAGTTCTCTATTAATCTTCTCGGCAAACTTAGCAGATACAAACGAATGCGTAGAACCCGAATCAATCAACACATAGGCATTTTGGAAGCAAATTAGGAGTATACCTGACACCACTGTCTCAGCATTCTGAGTGTCTCCTGGTACTAGCGCAAATACTCTGCCCTGTCTCATCTGTCCTTTTCCAACATTACCCTTCTGGATGGAACCCGAGATATTCTCACCTTTCTTGTTGTTATCAGCCTTTGTCTTAGGGCAATCCTTCACATAATGACCCATTTCGCCACATTCATAACAAGCTCCAGACGTCCGACGACAGACCCCGAAATGTTGCTTCCTACAATCCAAACACGTCGGTTTAGCATTACCTTCCTGTCTTAGGTTACCAGCACTGCCCACGTTCGTCTTCTTCTTGGTGCCCAGCTGTGCTCGGCGATTGTCATAGTTCTGTCTCTTTCGCTGGTTCTCTCCCAAGCTCTGGTATCGATTCAGGTTAGCTTCGGCCAGAATGGCTTTGTCCAACACTTCGGCGTAAGTCGGCATATTGTGCAAGTTAACCTGGTCTTGAATCGATCCGCGAAGCCCACCCTCGAACTTCCTGGCCTTCATGTATTCATCGTTGGCCATGTGAGGTGCAAACCTCGCCAATTCAGTAAAAGCGCGGTCGTATTCCGCCACTGTTCGGTTGCCTTGCGTCAAAGTCTGAAATTCGGTAGCCTTGCGGTTTCGAACACTTAGGGGAAAGTGTTTGTTGTAAAACAACTCTAAGAATCGGGTCCAGGTCAGATCTGGATTGCTTTCTCGAACCATCATTCACCATCTGCGAGCGTCATCATCTAACGTGAATGCTGCCAACGTCACCTTCTGAGCGTCGGTGCTAGGAAAGATCTCGAACAACTTTTCCATTTCCAAAACCCACGCCTCAGCCTTCATTGGCTCTATACCCCCAGAGAATCTCGGTGGTTTCATTTTCTTGAACTCCCTGATCAAAGCTATTGTGCCATCCCCATATAAGGCTGGCTGCGGAGGAACTTGCGGCACTGGAGGAGGTGGAGGCGGAACTACATTTCGGCCGTTGGTCTGCTCGGCCTGAGTCGACGTAGCACTAGTGTACTGCTGTCTTGTTTGCCTCAACTCGCGGGCCAAACCTTCAACTAATCTTTCCAGTCTGTCCAATCTGTCTTCGGGCTAATCCTGACCAATTGGAGGTCTACCTCTCCTCATGATGCTATGAGCATGCAAAGTGTGACTTTAAAACAAATAAGCAAATAACCATGTAGGCAAGTAACAAATAGGTATGTCAAGACAATGCACACCTCGTTCAAATAGCAAGCACCATGATGCAATCCTAACATCTTTCTAAGGTAAATCCTATGCTCTTTAGGACTCAAAGTGTGTGAATAACGTATATTGAGGAACTTGTGCTCTGATACCATTCTGTCACGACCCCAAACCGCCCCTAGTAGTTTGGTTCCGTGATGGCCAGTAAATCCAAGATTTACCGAAGGCCAACCTTCAAAAGTTTAACACAATCAGAGTATAGTACATGGGGCTCACAGATGCGGAAGCGATAAATCAAAAATACAAGTGGTCCATAAGAGCAGTGCATAGGTCAAATGGAATGGCATACATTTTTACATAACTTTACAAACTTGAATACAACAAGGTAAAATACGTATTACATCTTGATCAAAAGGCTTCTCAAGTCGACATATACAAAATACAGTGAATACAAGCCAAGAAGCATAATTTTCAAGAATTGCCGACATAAAAATGACATCGCCGACGTGAATACAAAACGAAGCCGACAAAATCATGGATCCAAAACAAGCTTTCAAAAACACATCTAGGCGTCGCCGACGTCCTGCTCATCACCTACATATATATAGAGAGAGGGTGAGCTTGGATACTCAGTGAATGGTACTAGTAATAAAGGTTTTGCATGAATATAGCCGAAGTCTTTTCCAACAAAACATGCCAAGACCATACGAATATTAGCCGAGATCCTTTCAAAGCAAAACACATCAAACTTTACCAAAACAAGAGATGAACCGTATTCATCTACCAAGTCTTACAAGTCTCAAGGGATGCTTACTGGCATCGACAAAACACAAATCAAGCTTTCTGAACAAACAAATCTACGCGGTAAACCGTCAGTGGCAAAACAAAGACTGCACGATCCGTAATCAATTAGTCGAAGGTACTGCGAAAGTTTATAGTCCTCCAGCACAAGGGACTTGTGTTACTTAAGCCCATAACTCTTTTTAACACGATAGTCTTGTGTTACTTAGGCCCGTAGCCCGCTTTAACACGATAGTCTTTCCAAGAAAGGACCGTATCCTTTTATACTTAGTGCTGCGAAAGTTTAGAGTCCTCCAGCACAAGGGACTTTTCAAGGATGATATCAAAACAAAGCTTATACTTGATACATCAAAACCGAGCTATTCATTCATGCTTAACAAATACTTTCGTCAAAACAAAGCAAAGCAAGATTTATCAAAACAGTATAACATAGCTTTATTAAAAATACCACTCACCTAGTTCTTCAGGTGTAGGCTCAAAGCAAAGATCAAGGTCCTACAATCACATTCTCAAAACAAGCCTTATATGCACGCAAATGATCCCGGCATTCTCACCAGATCCAAGTCAATGACAAAGCAAAACATGCTGGGAGTTTAAACACTGTTTCCGTCTCATGAAAACACACTGGGTACCAACCAGGTCTCTGCCGAGGTCCTACACCTCCTTGCCGTGGTGTGGTCCCGATGGCCTCATTCAAAAGCAAAGTTGGGAAAACCTGGGTTTCCCTTTGAAGAACATGAAGAACATGATGAACATGATCATGAGGAAGATGAATGCAAGATCATAAATTGTTACAAAAATCTGAGATTTCATGCCATGAGTTCAAAACATGGACTTGGGTACCCATACAAGAAGATCATGCAAGAACAAACACAAAAACATGGTTCTGGTTCCAAACTTTCGGATCAAAACGAGACTTTTCTTCAAGAACACATGAATACTATCTTTCTCTACCGAAACCAACTTAAAATCGATGCATGACATGCAAAACAAATCCGATCATGCAATGCAGTTAGATGATCAATAACAACAACCATAGTAGATTAAGATTCTAACCTCAAAACTCGAATCCAACGGTTCAAACCTCGAAGATCAAGCTTGGAAGATCTATTCTCACTCAAGAACTTCTCCTCCTTTCTCTAGAGCTTCTCTCTCTAAAGGCAAAGATTTGAGACAAAATGATTTGTTTCTAGGTCTGCCGGCTGTCTTAACAACCATCTCGGACACGTGGCGCTACTGGGTTGGTTCAACTCAAAAGGTGGTTGATTGATAAGACAAGTCTGTGACAAAGCATATGCAGCAAGTTAAGGCAAGACACATCGGCAAGTAATGACATCGGCTAAAGTTAAAGCTTCGGCAACAGGGTAACAAGGACATCGGCTAGGGAGGACGACACTTGACTAAGCTGTGCCACACCTTGGCCTGGGTGTGCCACACCTCAGTCTAGGCCATATATGCCCAAGGACAAGGATCACTAAGTTCCAAAACATCTCGGCAACATGCCCGAGGTGAAGATGGGGGTCGACCAAGTGGTTCCAAAACAGTTCTAAGCACAAAGGTTCAGAGGTGAACTAAACTCAAGATGACCTCGGCTACACACCAAGCAAGGAACAAAAAATCATGCAAGCAACACTCAAACAAAACAAGGCAAGGCAAAACTTGCAAAACAACTTAACAAGACAAGATCATGCATGAATGTATGCAAGTATGACATGAGTAAGGTGAGGGTTGCTACATTATTGCTGGAAGTTTTTTTCCTATAAATAGCCATTAATGGCTACATTTATCAAGTTCAGATCCAAAAACCAGTTTATTTTTACTTTATTTTCTAATTTTTTACTTTCTTGTACTGCACTTCGATTTCTTAGGAGTAGATTTAAAGTAGTCTGTTGCTGTAATCTCCTTCGAACTTGAGAAAGTGCAAAGGTACTATTGTAAACTCTTGTTTACTAAATAGAAGTTAATTTCTAACACTGTCTCTCCCTATTTCTATTACTTTTATTGTTACTTAGTCTAAATTTTCTCCTAAAAAGCCACCAGCAAAAGTCCTCTTCGTTGAGGCTAAAAGAATTTCGAAACAATTGTCTGGTTAATTAGTTGGCATTTATTATTTCTATAAGGACTCATTGATCCTTGTTGGCATGCTTGAATTACACTTTTTTACCTTCGAAAGCCAAAACAGCCAACACCTTGTCACCACCATTTTGCTAAACCCCTAAAATCACTTATATTTGTATATAAACTATTAAAGTTGGATAATTTACATTTTTTACATATTTTTAAATTGAGTAATGTTAGAATTATCATATTTGGATATTATATGATGTGACATCTTACATGGGACTAATTGCATCATATTTATATTTTGTAAAATCTAATCAATCAAAATTAGTTTAAATAAAAAAAATTACATTGAATAATGAAATTTAAAAAAAGAAAAGAAAAAGGAAGAAGCGTACCAATAACTCTAATATTCAAAGCGGCCCTTAGTTAAACCCGTTGATCTTCTCACTCTATTTAGTGTTTGTTTGGGAAGTTGGCTATTTTAATTGGATATTTTAGTTTTTGGCTATTTTACAGCTCGTTTGGAAAGGAGGGTTTGGGATTTTTTTGGCTAAAATAGCCACAAAAAACAAAATAGGCTTTTTAGTCTAATAAGACAAAACATCACATTCAACCCATAGTCATTACATTCTCTCTCTCACAAAAAGCCAAAAAAGCCAAGCCCTTCCCAAACTAGACTTTTTAGCCCTAGGCTAAAATAGTCAAAAAAGTCAACTCACAAGTAAGCTAAAATTTTAGTGTTTGGGAAGATTGTTGATTTTTTTTTATGGTTAGATGTGATATTTGTGAGAGAAAAAGTGAAATGATTGTGGATTTGATGTGACATTTTGTCTTATTAACTATTTTAGTCTATTTTGTCTTTTTGTAAATTTTAGCCAAAAAAATAACCTAGCCCCACTTGTCAAACATGGCCTTAGTATGAGTTGACCATATCCGCTAACCACATTAAATCTTGTTTTAAGAGGTTGAACCAATTTAACATTTGATCAATCTTAAAAATTTATATATAAAACAATTTAATTGAGATAGTCCACAGGTATACATTTTTTTATCTTGTGGTTCATCGAAAATCTATCAAATCATTCTAATGGTCAAAACATAAACCTCAATATTTATAGTTTTTGATAATTTGAGCCGAAATGCCTACATGACGTATAATAAGATTGGGGCTTGCCTCCAGTCCACCATCTGGACTGGAGAGTCCAGTCCGGCCCATTGAGCAATTTTGGGCTCCTTTTCGATAGTCTAAACCGTTAACATTTTAAGATTTGTTGAATACATTATTCTTGTAAAAAATCACGTCGATCAGATAACGGATACTATGTATTCGGATCACTTTATTATAAACTGTTAATTTTCTGACCGTCCATTTTTTTCCAGACAAAAGTGATCCGAATACATAACATCCGTCATCCAATTAGCGTGATTTTTTACAGGAATAATGTAATCAATAAATTCTAAAATGTGAATGACTCGGATTGTCGAAAAGGGGTTGTAAAAGTGAGCCCAATGGGCTAAACTAGATCGGATTGTTCCGACTAGAGACCGTTTAGGCCCTTTAATAAGCATAATCTATACTTTAAATAAAAAAATATATTTGTATACTATGTGAATATAGATTTGTTTTTTGTTTGTTAATAAATTTATAAATCTTTGATAGTTACTAATAAATAATTTAAAAAATTAACGTGATGCATCCTCAATTTGTATGGTATAACCTTATTGGTAAAAATATTTTTTATTTCAAAATTTACACATAATCAAATAGTTCTTCAAATAAAATTATGTCATATGTTATAAAATTTAAAATTTATATATTTTTTTATTCAAATAGTTGAATCTAAAGTGTAGGAGTGTGCCCAAAAAAAAAAAAAATATAACATTATGAAAATTTTATTTAAGAATTTTCGAATTAGATTTGGCTTAATTATTTTGAACATTAACCTATAGTGTTTTTTAATATTGCATTTTAATTAAAAAAATTAAAAATTAGTCATGAATTCGACAAGGCTCATCTAAATATTCTAAAATTTTGAATTAGATATGATTTAGATTATGCAATATATGGATAAATTTAAATTAAAAAATTTGAAATGCTTAATAGTATATAGAAATAATAGACAGTTTTGAATTAAATATGAATAAAATTTCATGCTAAAATTATCTTTTAAATTTTTTAAATTTCATATGATTTAGATGTGATTACAATTTTATTTTGGAATTTCATATAAATATTTTCAAATTTTAAATCATGTGGGATGGATTAATTAATAGTTTTATTATATGTGTATTTCTTAATCAAAATCATAAAATTGACAGTTTTATATTAGTTTTGGAGTTCTCTTAATTTTTTCTTGTGAATTTTTATGAGAGAGAATAGATTTTGACAAATATGGAGATTGTTTTATCTTTCCTTTTAAGAAGCATAAATCATGGTGTAATTAAAATTTTTGTGATTATTGGTTTAATGGGCTAACCAATAGTGTTTTTAAAAATTATAGAAAAAATTAGTTAAGAGTTTTGGCCATTTCCCCACTCTGAAGTGGGCAAGGCCACAGCCTAGCCTAAGCTCCTTCCCTCACTCATAAGCGGGCCGAGCTAGAGACTCAGCCTTGGTCATTTCCTTACTCCAGAGTGAGCAAGACCATGGGCCAAGCCCTAGCACCCATCTCCACTCCGAAGCAAGTACTCAATGACTTAAACTTCAAGACTCTTACTCACTCTAAAGTGAGTTAAAATGAGTTGATCTCTAATGGATCTAATGGATCAACAAATGCCATGTGAGTGAAGGGTGCGTGGTGCCCGTGAGTAAAGGAACCGTTCAACAGAGTCTCCGCCTTCCTCCAATGAGAAGTGACCTTGCTAAATGACTGAGTGTCTAGTGACAGAAAGAGAAACTTGATGAGCAAATTAAGCATTCCCTATAAAAGGTAACCTCACCCCACCCCTTTACAAAGGATCCGAATTCATTTTACACTCTCTCTTTACACTCGTTTTCCCTACCTTCTCTCTGGCTTGACTTTACTATTAGAGGGGTTTTTAACCAAACCCCCGGTCAAACAAGCTCACTATTCGTTACTTATGTAGGTCTTCATCCCTCGGAGCACGGTGGTTCATCCATGAGGCTCGTACACTCTCTACATTGTGGAATTGAGTCCGCACAACAAATGACACTTTATTATTGTCATGGGTAACATGATCACAGACGTTTTCTACCCCCTACTACCATTGCGATAAATAAAAAAATTTGATAACTGCACTTATCCAAGATATGACAGCCTTCCAGACAAATTGAAATTCACATAGGACAAAAGCACAACTTCAGATCAAAGTAGAAGTTAACATAAAATAGATTGTTGTGACTGCAAAAGAATCTGATTTTGCTGCAAAAAAAAATCCCCATTTATCATCAGTCCTTCAAGCCAAGATAAGAAAGAATAATGATCGCTGCTTCTGTTCACTGAAGAAAGGAATAATTTAAATAGTTCTGATACTATTCTAAAATTTATTGCTGGTTAAATGATAAGATTATTCACAAATCTAGGAAATTATTCTGAAGGAGGCTTGTAAGAACATTTAAGAAGTTAACTTTATTTTTCTTTTCCTTTTTTAAAAAAAGGATGAAAAAAAAAAAAAAAAAAAGCATTCCTATACCTATTCGTTCTCCCAAAAAAGAAATGAAAATCCACATACACATTCCACCAAACCAAAAGGAAGATTCCTCTTCTCGCCATGGCACAAATGCAAAAGCGGCATAAGGCCAATAATTTAGGGCAGCTTGACGCACAAATGGAGCTGCACGCTCCCCTGTTTCTGAGAAGAAAATGGCTTTAACCTGTTATCCAGAATTAAAAAATCAATCAAGGACGTTAATAGAATGTGGCAGTTTCATGAAAGAAGGAACACATGCCTTACATATCACCATGTTGTAAAGTATCAAATTGGATGTTTCTTTTTAGTCATCTTTTTTTTCTTTTTCTTTTTTTTAGTTTTTCAGTCCATCTTTTTTCTAAAAACTTAATTTTTAAAATATATATATATATATATATATAAATAAAATTCCACAGGTGTTTGGGATTGACCATTGACGTTTTAAGCTTTTTTGTTGACTTTTCTTTCTTTTCTTTTCTTTTTTTTTAAGTTTTTAATAAGTTTTTATTTTTATTTTTTTTTACTTTTTACATTCTTTTATGATATATAAATCAAAAAATAATAATTTTTTAAATACAAATTAAAATAAAAAATAATGATGATTTTTGTAATTAGATGTTAAACTAGGCCTAATAATTTTTCCACACCGACTTTCAAAGCTTTGAAAGGAGGAAATTCTATTTTCACACACCTATATATCTTTATGCACATCATTTCTCAATACATACAATGAATAATTTGATTATTAATTATTTTACCTCAACCCTCTTTCCACACACTTCTTCAAAATTGTAGACCAACAGTTGACCCTTATTTTGGTTCCACGCAGTGAAGACCCACCACCTCAACCCTCCATTGAAGACCCTTCATTGCATTGTTGAAGGTGAGTATTTTTTATTTTCGATTTTGTAAGTAGGCATTTTCTCTGATAATAGTAATATCAGCAGTTGTGAATCGTCGGTATCAGAGAGATCGGTGGTTTACAGAACTCTGTTTGGGAAGAGTCAAAGTGCTTTGTAGTGGAAAAGTTTCATTAACACCGTAAAGATGAAATCGATGAGTCGGTTTACCACCATTCCATTGTTGTCTAGGTATAATATTTCGAAGAAGAATTTGATAAAGAAATTTTTTTTTGGGGGGGGAGGGGAGGGGGGGCGTGCCCAAACCATCATGAAGGAACTTCAATCGAACTGAGCTCATTGTTGCAACCGATTATTTCAGCTTTGTTGGGTATACCTCCTTATTGGAGTGTAGGACCCAATTGGTTTTGGTAAAAGAGTTTTAATTTGGTTTGGTTTAGGTATAATATATTTTTATATATATTATATTTAATTTGTGGAGACCCAATCCAATTTAAAAACAACTAGGGTTTGATTACAAAACCTAAGATTTAATTATATATATATATATATATATGTGGCGTGGTTTTTGGAAAAAACTATACACAGTTTCGGAATTGGTGAACTATTAGCAGTGTTTTTCAAGTTCAGTGGGCTTTTGTTCCTTAAGCACTGTTTGAAGTTTCGGTTGATAACTTCGACATTGAAGAAGTTGATTTGGTGAAATTATTTTGGGTCTTCTTCAACTCTGGTTCTGAAGATTTTGGTTCATCTATTTGGTGAGGTATTTCCTTTTGTTTATTTGTGATTCTTTGGAATTCACCTAAGGGTGGTTTTGTGAGACCATTAGTGTCTCGTTTGTAATCGTTTGGAACTTGTTTGGTTGATAGTGGAATCGGATTTCGATCCCGTGGACGTACCTCACATTGAGGGAACCACATAAAAATTCTTGTGTTGCTTTTGATTTAATTTTTCCGCATTAGTTTTTATTCTCATTGATTGATTTACTTGTGGGGAATCACATATTTTCCCTAACAACTGGTATCAGAGCATACGGTCTATTTGAGTTTATTTATTTGTGTAAATCAATGGAGGGGAATGTGGGTCGTATGTCTAGCTTCAATGGAAGTAATTGGGTAACTTGGAAAACTAAAATGGAGGACCTATTATTTTGTAAATATTTGTATGGACCCATTGAGGGTGATAGTGGCAAACCCAAGGGTATGAAAGATGATGAATGGAATAAGCTTAATCGAAAAGCCGTTGGTGTTATCCGTCAATGGATTGATGACAGTGTGTTTCATCATGTTGCTACGGAAACTTCAGCACATGATTTATGGAAAAAAAATTAGAAGGCCTTTATGATAGGAAATCAGCCACAAATAAAGCTTTCCTGTTTCGTAAGTTGGTTAATTTAAAATATAAAGAGGGCAGCCCTATTCCGGAACATCTGAATGAAATAAAGAGTATTGTTAACCAACTTGCCTCTATGAAAATTATTTTTGATGATGAGTTGCAGGCTTTGATGCTACTTAGTTCTTTGCCCGAAAGTTGGGAGACTTTGGTTGTGACGGTTAGTAATTCGGCACCTGATGAAGTTGTCACAATGGGCCAAGTCACTAGTAGCCTGTTGAATGAAGAAACTAGAAGAAAATCAGCGGGTTCCTCTCATTCGGAAGCATTCATTGTGAGAGGCCGAAGCAAAACAAGGGGGAGGAGTAAGACTCCTCATGGTCGTGATCAAAGCCATGACAAATCAAAAGATGGTTCTTTTTCAAAGAAAGACATTGAGTGCTATTATTGCCATGAGAAAGGGCACATGAAGTGGGAATGCCGAAAGCTCAAGAACAAGGAGAAAAGGCGTGACAAAAGTGTGGATAAGAAGCAAGAAGACACAACAGCAGTCACTACCAATGGTGATCTTATGGTCATTTGTGAAGATGATTGTATCAATTTTGTGGGCCAAGAGAGCAATTGGGTGATTGATTCCGGTGCTTCTTTTGATGTGACTTCTCGAGTTGATTTCTTCACTACCTACACCGAAGGAGAATATGGTTTTGTTCGAATGGGTAATGAAGGTTTGTCCAAGATTATTGGCATGGGTGATGTTTGCTTGGAAACAAATTTGGGCTGCAAGTTGTTGCTTAAAGATGTGAGGCATCTTCCCGACATTCGCCTCAATTTGATCTCTACCGGGAAGCTAGATGATGAAGGCTTCAACAACAAATTTGGTGATGGAATATGGAAGCTCACAAAGGGTTCTTTGGTGGTGGCTAAGTGTAAGAAGACTCATACACTTTATTCGATGCAAGGAAAAATTTGTAAAGGTGTTGTCAATGCACTTCAAGATGATACTTCTACCGAATTGTGACACAAGCGGCTTGGCCACATGAATGAAAAGGGGCTGCAAGTTTTGTTCAAGAAAGAGCTTCTACCCGGTTTGAAAGGTACACATCTTAAAACTTGTGTTCATTGTTTGGCGGGTAAACAACATAGAGTTTCTTTTCATAAAAATGTTGCTTCTAGAAAATAAAATGTTTTGGAGTTGATTCACTCGAATGTTTGTGGTCCTTTAAAAGTTAGAACACATAGTGGTGCACTTTATTTTGTCACTTTCATTGATGATTATTCAAGGAAAGTTTGGGCTTTTCTACTAAAAACTAAAGATCAAGTTCTAGAAGTATTTAAGCATTTTCAGGCCATGGTTGAAAGAGAAACAGGGCAGAAATTAAAGTGCATACGATCAGACAATGGTGGTGAATACATTGGGCCATTTGATGAGTATTGTCGCAACCAAGGTATTCGGCATCAAAAGACAGTTAAGAAGACTCCTCAACAAAATGGAGTTGCCGAGAGGATGAACCGCACCATTGTGGAAAGAACAAGGTGTTTGCTTTCACAAACTAAATTGCCAAGATCCTTTTGGGGTGAGGCATTGAAGACAGCGGTTGACGTGATCAATTTGTCTCCTTCATATCCTTTGAATGGTGATGTTCCTGAAAGAGTTTGGACTGGTAAAGATGTGACTTATGAGCACTTGAGAGTGTTTGGTTGCCGAGCTTTTGTTCACATTCCAAAGGATGAGAGGTCCAAGCTTGACAGTAAGTCAAGACAATGCATTTTTCTTGGCTATGGGCGTGATGAATTTGGGTATAGATTGTGGGATCCGGTCGACAAGAAAGTCATTCGAAGCCGTGATGTTGTGTTTCTTGAAGACCAAACAATTGAAGACTTTGGCAAAGGTGATCAACCGGAGCCAAAAACTAGTGATCTCATTGACATGGATTCATCTCCTTCATCTTCAGTTGATGATGAAAACGGGGGAGATATGCAGCCACCTATTGAAGATGTAGAGGATGATGCTAATCCTAATGAAGTTGAGCCAGAAATTGAGGAAGAGCATCCAACTCAAGAACCGCCACCACAACTTGAGTTGAGGAAATCTACAAGGGACCGACAACCTTCAAGAAAGTATCCTCCCAATGAATTTGTGTTAATTTCTGATCAAGGGGAACCGGAGAACTACCAAGAAGCAATTGAGCATACAAAAAAAGGTGATTGGAAAAAGGCCATGGAAGAGGAGATGAATTCCTTGCTTGAAAACCAGACTTATGATTTAGTGAAGTTGCCTAAGGGGAGGAAAATTCTGAAAAATAAGTGGGTTTTCAAATTGAAGAATGATGGCAAGAATCTGAGGTACAAAGCACGTCTTGTTGTGAAAGGCTTTGGGCAAAAGAAAGGCATTGACTTTGATGAGATTTTCTCGCCGGTTGTGAAGATGTCTTCTATTCGGGTTGTACTTGGCATGGCTGCAAGTATGAACCTTGAAGTTGAGCAACTTGATGCGAAGACCGCATTTCTTCATGGTGATCTTGAAGAAGAAATTTACATGGAGCAACCATAAGGTTTTGTAGAGAAAGGGAAAGAGAAATTTGTTTGCAAATTGAAGAAAAGTTTGTATGGTCTCAAGCAAGCCCCGAGGCAATGGTACAAAAAATTTGACTCTTTCATGATGAATAATGGTTTTTCTAAAACCACTTTGGACCATTGTGTGTTTGTGAAAAAAATTTCGGATGGCAAATTTATTATTCTTTTGCTTTATGTTGATGACATATTAATTGTGGGTCAAGATTCTACCATGATAAACAGGTTGAAATTGGAGTTAAGCAAGTCTTTTACTATGAAAGATTTGGGGCCGGCAAAGCAAATTCTTGGTATGAAAATTGTTCGTGATCGCAAAGAGGGGCTGATTTGGTTGTCTTAAGAAAGCTACATTGAGAAAGTTCTTGAGAGGTTCAATATGGATAAAGCGAAGCCGGTTGGTTGTCCACTTGCGGGTCACTTCAAACTTAGTTCGAATCAATGTCCGACAAGTAAGAAAGACAAGGAAGAGATGTTGGAAGTTCCTTATGCTTCAGCAGTTGGTTCTTTGATGTACGCCATGGTTTGTACAAGGCCAGATATTGCTCACGCCGTTGGTGTGGTGAGTCGTTTTCTCTCTAATCTGGGTAAAGAACATTGGGCAGCGGTAAAATGGATTCTAAGATATCTTCGAGGGACTTCGAAGGTGTGTTTGTATTTTGGGGATGGTAAGCCGATGCTTGATGGGTTCACAGATTCTGACATAGCTGGTGATGTTGATTCTAGGAAATCTACTTCGGGGTATTTGATGACTTTTGCAAGGGGAGCTATGGCATGGCAATCTAAATTACAAAAATGTGTTGCTCTCTCAACTACCGAAGCTGAATTTATTGCCATTACGGAAGCTTGCAAAGAAGAGTTATGGTTGAAGAAATTTTTGCAAGAGTTGGGTTTAAAGCAAGAAAAGTATGTGCTTTATTGTGATAGTCAAAGTGCTATTCACTTGAGTAAAAATTCTACTTTTCATTCGAGATCAAAACACATTGATGTGAGATACCATTGGATTCGTGATGTGTTAGATTCGAAATTGTTACAACTCGAAAAGGTTCACACAGATGATAATATTTCAGACATGTTGACAAAGACTTTGTCGAGGGATAAACATTTGAAGTGTCGAACTTTGGCGGGTATGGTTGATATCTCCACCTAAGTCGGTAGGGGGAGAATTGTTGGGTATACCTCTTTATTGGAGTGTGGGACCCAATTGGTTTTGATAAAAGAGTTTTAATTTGGTTTGGTTTAGATATAATATATTTTTATATATATTATATTTAATTTGTGGAGACCTAATCCAATTTGAAAACAACTAGGGTTTGATTACAAAACCTAAGATTTAATTATATATATATATATATATATATATATATATGTGGCGTGGTTTTTGGAAAAAAATATACACAGTTTCGGAATTGGTGAACTATTAGCAGTGTTTTTCAAGTTTGGTGGGCTTTGTTCCTTAAGCACTGTTTGAAGTTTCGGTTGATAACTTCGGCATTGAAGAAGTTGATTTGGTGAAGTTATTTTGAGTCTTCTTCAACTCTGGTTCTGAAGATTTTGGTTCATCTATTTGGTGAGGTATTTCCTTTTGTTTATTTGTGATTATTTGGAATTCACCTAAGGGTGGTTTTGTGAGACCATTAGTGTCTCGTTTGTAATGGTTTGGAACTTGTTTGGTTGATAGTGGAATCAGATTTCGATCCTGTGGACATACCTCACATTGAGGGAATCACGTAAAAATTCTTGTGTTGCTTTTGATTTAATTTTTCCGCATTAGTTTTTATTCTCATTGATTGATTTACTTGTGGGGAATCACATATTTTCCCTAACAAGCTTCAGTAACAGATTTTATTTTGTTTCTTTCTCTGTTTTTATCATTTTGGTTTTACAGTACTCTGTTTTTAATGGTTCAAGGGAGAGAAGTTCTTGGGAACCCTTGTTTTTGATAGAACATTAAATGGATTGAACAAAAATCCAAATCCTAATAAAAAAATCAAGATATGTTTAACTCTGTAAGAGAGAGATGTTTTGTTGAGGATGAATACATGACGGTCCTCTAGTACCTATAAATTGATTACTACTTGCCTAGAATAAATTCGATGTTACATTTGCATTTCTTTGACTATTTGTTCTTCGTACATAATTTTGTGGATGATATTACTTTAGTTTAGACCGGGTTTTAATGCAATTGAGTTGTATGATTGATTAATGTCGTCATCTGTCTTTTTGTTTTGTTTTTGTATGTCTATCAAAATAATAATTCAAAGCCATTTGGAATTGGGATAAAAGATAAAACCTTCAAAATCGAAAAGGACAATACACTAAAAAATTATAGAGTGTGTAGTAAGTTATGGACAATATACAAAGTAGGAAATAATGAAAGAAAGGATAAACAATAAAGAAATTAGGATTTAAGATTTTTTTTTTACTCAAAAGATGTGTAATGAGATTTTTTTTTTTATAAAAAAAAAATGTGCATAAAATTTTTTTTGATATAATATTATGAGTGTATTTTAATGTCCATTATAATAATTTTGTTTTAAAATATAATTATCATTCAAATAATATTTCATTAAATATATGTACACAACTAAATATGTGCGTAAAAATAGAATTTTCCTTTCAAGTGGAAGGAAAGTATGTGGTAACCACATGTTCTCAACGCGTGAACCCAGTCCCATTGTCCCGCGTTGGGTTGGGTCTCATCTCATATGTTGATTTGTGAATCACATCGTCTCGCGTTGAATCACCTTTTCGTTTGTGGTACGTAATAACAAATTACATATATACTTTTAAAAAAAATTGACACTCAAATTCTATGATCCAAATCATTCTAGAGTATTATGTATATATTATTAATAAAATAAATTAAATTAATTTAATAATTGTAATTTTTTATATTATATAATTATTTATGAAATGCTAAATATATATTTAAAATTTAATCATCTATTTTATTTTTTGAGTAAATTACAACTACACTCTTGACGTTTGCTTAAAACATAGATTGTTTCATATGATTTTGAAAATTATATCTCACTCTTTCAAGTTTCTGATCACACAATTTATTACCATTTTTATTAATAGATCATCAAGTCAATTAATAGTTTTTAATAATTTATAAATATATTCAATTAATTATTTAAATAATTTTATTGTTGTATCTGAGCATAATTAGAAATTTTATTTTTTTAATTCATTCTCTTAAATTAAAAAAAATTAAAAAAATAATATTTGTAATTTTTTAAATTATAAGGACAAATTATATTTTAAATAAACTTAAGAAGTGTATTTATATTTTACCTTTTATTTTTAAAGATAAATAGGACAAAATTAAAAAAAGAAAAAAGAAAAAGGAATAGATAATGTACTTTCCATAAATCAACTCCACCACAAAATTGTGCAACCCCTACTATTTCTAAGAACTGTGTCTCA
Organism: Camellia sinensis; assembly: GCF_055761805.1. Lineage (NCBI taxonomy): Eukaryota > Viridiplantae > Streptophyta > Magnoliopsida > Ericales > Theaceae > Camellia > Camellia sinensis. The sequence goes on along the minus strand of NC_138975.1, from coordinate 117,617,889 downwards.
ATTAATCAATGTCTCTCTCTCTCTCTCTCTTCAGTCTCTACACTCACCCTACATCCCAACCCCTTCTCCAACCTTCATCCTAGGTTACCACCTACTCTTTAAACCCAGATTTTGTTGGAGTGGGTTTGAATTTAATTGAAGTAGCATAGTTTCATAATGGAAGTGCCTGTTGTGTCCTTCATTGTCAACAGACTTGGAGTTTTGTTAACTGAAGAAGCAAAATTCTTATACGGAGTAAGCGACCAAGTTGAACAAATCCAAGTCGAGTTGAATCGAATGCAATGCTTCTTACAAGATGCAGATTATGCAATACAATCTGATCTTGTAGATGCGAGGGTCAACAACTGGCTTGCGGAAATCAGAAAACTTGCTTATGAAACTGAAGACATCCTCGAAACTTTTGTCATCCAAGTTTCATCCAAAAAGAACAAAAAGGGTTTCCGAAGCACCCTCAAAAGATTCGCTTGCATCTTCAATGAATGGATAGACGTTCACAGGGTCGGAAGTGAGCTCGGTGCCATTAAAAACAAGATCACTGACCTCACCGCTAGTTTACATACTTACGGCTTGAAAAGTATAGGTGAGTTAGTTCTTTAAATTTAAGTTTTTATTTATTTATTTGTTAATAATTTCAATTATTGTTATATTTTTATTTGAAGTATATTTTTTTTTCTCTTTTGAGATATATTCCATTACTCTTTCGTGTAACATAATCAATATTAGGAAAGAATAATATTTTATATTTTAATTTTTCAGGGAAATTTAGGAGAAATTAAAAGGACATCTCTCTACAAGTTTGTGTAAAACTTTAAGGATAACAACAATTTGATTGCTAGTTAAAATTCTTGAAATTTGAAATCTGAAAAGAGTGCTACTATTAGCACCTACCTTTCTTCTTTGGATCCCCATCTCTTTTATTTTTTTTAATTTCAATTTTATCCAAATATAAAATTACATTTTTACCCTCATCCCTAACATTCTAACCCTAATTTCTCAAATCCTAACCCTAACCCTAATTTCTCAAACCCTAATCCACCAACCTTTTCACCACCATCTCCACCCGCAACCCCTCTCTCTCTCTGTCTCTCCTCTCATCCACTAGTCTTTGAGATCCAAGGCATTCGCATTCAAATCAATTACTACCATTATTAACATTATGGAATAGCATATGATAGATACATATAGATATGTATAGATAAAGACAGAAAATAAATTTGGGCGTATTAGAGAGAAAGAGAGAGAGAGATATGATGTGGAGAGTGTCGTGTATTTTTTTGAAACAAAGTCTGTCGTCGGCGATTCAGTACAAGCCGAAGCCGTCGTTAGGGCTAAAGGCGTTGTGTTGGGATGCTAATGGAGGCGGCGGAAGTGGTGGTAGTGATGTGGTCGGAGGAGGAAGAGGAGCGAATAATAATAGTATGTCGTTTGTGGAGGTGAAGAAACTGATAAAATTGGTGAATGTGGAAGTGTTGAAGATAAAATGTTGAACATGAACTAGATCTGAAACACACACACACACAAAGGGAAGAGGAAGGGGTCGCGGTGGTCGGAGGTTGTGGAAGAGTGGTTGCTGGTAGGGGAGGTGGTGGGAGGTCACCGAAGGGATGGGACTGCCAGCGGTAGAAAATTGTAGAAAAACAATTGGGGTCAAAAACATGAGGGGTATAGATGGTATTAAGGTGGCGGTTTAAAGAAAAAAGGGATGAGATTCGTTTTGTTGGATGGGGTTCAAAGAAATGGGAGGTCTAAAGTAAAGAAGTAGGTACTAATAGCAGTCCTCATCTTAAAATAATAATGACAATTTTTAACATTAATAGTCCAAAATGCCCTTATGATCTTAAAAATCCTAATTTTTCTCATAACGTGGTTTCTCTCTCGTGTGACCTTTTTACGTTGTTGAAGTGATTTCAAAATTTTAAAATTTAATAATTTTTTATTCATATCTCAATTTTTTGTAAAATATATATTTTTAGAAATTTCAATGATTGGTCATCGAAATTTCACTGACTAACCGAAATTTTCCTGACCTGTCTTAGGTCAATAAAATTTCGTTATCTTTTTTTTTTTTTTGAAATTTTATATTCATCATGGATCGTGTTTTACGGATCTTTATAAAACAATTCAAAAAATACAAATTTTATAAATGGAAAAAAGATTTAGATCAAAAGTTATATAATTTTGAAATTTTAAAAGGAGTTACAAAAGTAATAGTTGATACTTGAAGCGGTATAGTGAGAGTATTTTTGTCACATTATACCTTGGAGGACCTATGTTACTAAAAAAAAAAAAAAACTTGTGTTATCCTTATCCTTCTAAAAAAATATTACTAGAAATCATAAATAAAAAATCCCGTAAATTTATAGAAACATATAAAAATACTATTTCACAATTTTAACCTCCACTTTTTTTAATATATATTTTATAAAGGATGTATTATTATATGGTGAAAAATGATTCAAAAAATAGAATTTTTACATACAAAATTCATACAAATTATGTGACACTGTTTTTTTTGGACCATAAAATAAGTGTTTTTTCCCTCTTCAAAATGAAAGAATCACAAAAGAAAAAGAAAAAAAAAATCATTTTATGTGAGCTTTTTACATGAAAATTCTATTTGTAAAACATAATTATTGAATACCGACCGTTAGAAAGGCTAAACTAATATTGCTATAGGTGAAGGCATAAGAAGTTTGGCAGTTGAAAAGCAACAAGAATTGAGGCAATCATATCAGCATGTTGTTGAAGAGGATTTTGTTGGGTTTGAGGAAGACTTGAACAAGGTTGTGAAACATTTGGTGCAAGTTGATGACTATACTCCTAGTCGAGTTGTCTCCATTTGCGGCATGGGTGGTTTGGGGAAGACCACTCTGGCTAAAAAAGTATATCATCACAAAAATATCCAGAGTCACTTTCATGGTTTGGTATGGGTATGCATATCTCAACAGTATCAAACAAGAGACATTCTGCAAGAAATCTTCATCAATCTTGTTCCAGAGAGGAAGGAAGATGTTGTTCGGATGGCAAATAAAGAGTTGTTTGAGCAACTTTATAAAATCCAGCAAAGGAAAAGATGCTTAGTTGTACTGGATGATATTTGGTCAATAGAGGCTTGGAAGAGCCTGAAACCGGCCTTCCCAAATGGAAACACGGGCAGCAAAATATTGCTAACGACTCGTAATAAAACATTGCCATCACAGATAGATCCATATTGTATCTTCCATGAACCACAGTGTTTAAATAACGAGGAAAGTTGGGATCTACTTCAAAAGAAATCATTACTAAGAAGAGATGGTAGAGGTAATATTAATCAGTCCACATTGCTGTATATTTTGATACAAATTAAATTATTTCAATGTTAGTTTTCACATCATCTGTGTGATCTATTATCATCTAAAAAGATTAATGACCCATGGGCAGAAATTTGGGAAAGATGGAAAATACTTTAGCTCTACTGGCCATAGGGTCGTACCAAATGTATTTAGAATATTCATTTTACAAAAACTACATAAAATTGAAAACTTTCAAGGAATTACTTTCCAGTGGGATAGAAAATAAAATTTTACATAAACATGTTTGCACCTCTGTACTTTTTTACTTGCATCTCATCACATAATCACTTGCACCCCCGTATTTTTATAATTTTTTTTTCTCTATCCCATTGTGTTGTAATTCCCCCAAGTTTCAATAGTTGGAATAGGGAAGGACTCGTACAAAAGAAAAAAAAAAAATCAAATTAATCACTATTCAAAATCACATGATCCATAGTTGTTTTCTAAAAATAGATAGTATATGATCTTAGTATTATGTGGTTATAAATATATGATGAATTATGATTTTTTTTCATAGTTAATTTACTTGATAAATCTTAATATAAATTATTCAAATAATCGAAATAGACCCAAATTGTCCCACACGACGGGTTATGACAGCATTCCCAGTACACCAAGAACTCAATGAATATCACACAGATAGAAACATAAAATTTATACAAATATGTATAGGGTAAACTATCAATAAGTCCTAATAGTTGGACTTAATTTCCATCAAGTCCAACTGAAAATAAGTCCTAGTAAAATCGTCGCTAAAAATAATTTTTTGTGACAATTTTTTGCAAATTATTATTTTTTTTTTTTTGGTCACAATTTTTATAAATTATCGCTAAAACTTACAGTTAGTGACATTTTTTTAAGATGAATTTTTCAAACTGTCACTGAAAGTTGAAAATTAGTAACCTTTTTTGTGGCAATTTTTAAAATTGTCGTTAAAACTTATATCTAGCGATATTTTTTGTGACAAAATTTTTAAACTGTTGCTGAAAATTAACATCTACTAGGATATATATATATATATATATACAGATATATGATGTGACATATTTAAGTCTTCTCATTTTAGATTTGGATGGGTCATGCTATATGCAAGTTATGACATTTGTAATTTTGATTATCAAAAATGTCTTAACTAGATTATTTTCAATTATAATTAAAAAAAAAATGAGTCATAACTAAACACCACAGAAGGTATAACTAAAGATATTTTAAATCATATCTAAAATAATCTCATAATCAATATCACAATGAATCATAAATAATATAACAATAAATTATAACCAAATCATAACCAACAATACAATAGTTTATAAATATCACAAAAATTATAGACCTTGAAAGTAGCACTTCCCCCCATTTGGAGTGGCCTTTATTTCAAAAATACAACTACCATATCATTCTGATTAAATATTTTGTAAATTAATGATAAAATAGCATTTCCATCCCCCAAAAAAAAATGTGGTCCAAGCATTTCACTTGGAAAGAAAAGCTACTTCTTTTATGTAATTTACTAATCTAAAAGACCGGAACATAATTGGATGCTAAAAAATTTAGTGTTAAGTATAATAACATCTCGTGAACTAGTATTGAATATTAGTATCCTCTTAAACTACAAAATTGTACAGTTAAACCTTTTAATTTTAAAATATCATACAAATATCTCTATTTAGAATTATTAGATACATCCAGAGTATCATGTTGTCTACATGATATACTCTCGGTCAATGAGAAACCGCAATAAAAACTAAATAGTCATCATTTGTCTCTTAACTATCCCCACAAAGATGAGTTAACATGTTCCATTCATAAAAGTTTTTGCTATGCAATTAATATGAAACACCATGTTGACAATGACACATAATACTCCAAGACTAGTCACTAATTATTGATTAAAATTTGAATGACGTAAGTCATGTATGATAACTTTGTAATACTAGCTTGAAGAATGGAATCTAGAAGGAAAGTTAGGGGTACATGCATCACTCTTTTTATTTTTTTTATTCATCTTTTTGTAAAAAATTAAAAATTGATTAAAATAATAAATTCTCAAACGGGGCCATAGTTTACTTCTTGGCTCCTTAACATCACTCCCTTTGCACCAAATGCATGCATGAATTTGAGCTTTTTCTTCTTTGTTGATATAGAACTTTTGATTGAAAAGATGCAAGTATCAATGTAAACAGTGCTGACTTTGAGGCAAAGTTGAGGGCGCGGCTGTTTTGGACCCCAAAAATTGGTTGAAAAAGAACCATCCCTTAAATAGAAACAAAAAATCTTGTTGGTGTAGTAAATTATTTAAAATTAACGGATGATTATTTTCCAAATATATGGTTTGTGTATAGAATGTTATTGACTATCCCTATGATAGTTGTTTCTGAAGAAATAAATTTTCTAAGATTGAAATTGATTAAATCTTACCTTTGGTTAACTTTGTCACAAGAATGATTTAATGGATTTGATTGTTAAATTGAATTATGCAAGTTTGATTAGGATTCGTTTGGAAAGTGGGTTGGCCTTTTGGCTCTTTGAATTTTTAGTTATTTTAGCCTGGGTTTAAAAAGCCTCATTTGGGAAGGGTTTTTTTAGCTTTTTTGACTTTTTGTGAGAGAAAGAATGTAATGATTACGGGTTGGATATGATGTTTTGTCTTATTGAGCTAAAAAACCTATTTTGCCTTTTTGTGGCTAAAATAGCCCCAAACCCAACCCAACCCAACCCAACCCTTCTTCCCAAACAAAGCCTTAGTAATTTTACAACTACTAATTTGAGTTTTATACTGGAGAATACGAAAGTTGAAAAAATTTAAATTACCAACCGATTTTATTTTGCACAAAAAAAAAAAGTTTAAAAATCAATCCATATTACAAGCTCGCTTTAGAATTATCTATCTATATATGTATGAGAGTCCCATGTTAAAAAACTTGATTTGGGTCTCAAAAAAGTCGGCAAATTTTCATTTTTTATTGCTTATTCACGCATGCATTCATTAGAATTTTCATTTTTTTTTATAGACTCTAGACAATAATCTATTTTTGTTGTTTTTAAATTTTGCATTTTGTTATTTTCGTAGACTCTGGAGTGCTTGACACAAATATGGAGGTAATAGGGAGGAAAATGGTAAAGCTGTGTGCTGGTTTACCGTTAGCAATCATTGTGCTTGGTGGACTTTTGGCAACAAAGCATACATTAAGGGAATGGGAGGTTGTATACCAAAATGTCCGTTCGCATAAATGGAATGACGACCCCATACAACATGACAATGTAGTATCAAAGGTGTTGGCTTTAAGCTACCATGACTTGCCTTATCAATTGAAGCCATGTTTTCTATATTTTGGTCACTTTCCAGAGGATTATGGGATAAGTCCTGAAAGACTATATCACTTGTGGATAGGTGACGGTATAATTGTAGATGATGATAGAGTGGGAGATGAAACAATAATGGATGTGGCAAAACGTTACTTGGGTGCGCTTGCACAGAGGTGCATGGTTCAAGTAGAAGTAGAGGAGTATACTCAAAGGATCAATTATTGCCGCATTCATGACCTTATGTTGGAGTTGTGTTTATCAAAGGCAAAAATGAATGATTTTCTCGGGATCATTCATCTCCAACGCGAAACTGATCTAGCTAATTGCTTTTCCACCACATCAACAACTACTGCTCCTAAAATACGCAAACTTGCAATTCATTTGAATAGGGATGTCAAAAGAGTTGTCCTCTCTGAATTGGAGACAACTAAACATCTAAAATCCATATTGTTCTGCAATTCAAGGAGTGTCCACGAGGAGTCTTCAATAGAGTTGAACTCCCATTTGAAATACTTCAAATTGCTTAGGAATTTGGATCTTGAAGAATTTAAGTTTGATGAAAAGTCAGTCGAATCAATAGGCAACCTAATTAGCTTGAGGTACTTGAGGTTTAGAGGTTGTTTGATACCGAAATGGCATTCATCTATCTGCAAGTTGAAACACCTGCAAACCTTGGATTTACAATTTTGCAAGTTCAACTCAGGTGAAGTGATAGTCATACATGGAATGGAACAATTGAGGCATTTGTATATTCCGTTGAATTTCAATGTTAAATTAAAATTTGATGGGTTGAGCAACCTCGAAACATTAGGAGGGTTTAACACAGGGTCTTGTGATGTCAATGATCTGTGTAAATTGATCAATCTTCGGCAACTAGAAGATGCAACTTTCTGGAAGATGCACAATCAGGACTTAGCGGCTTTCATCAACTACCTAAGCGTCGGTGCTGACCACCTCCGACAAACATCCTTATCAATTGTTGAATTTTGCAAAGAAGAAGAAGAAGACTTGACTCTTCTCCAACAACTCTTAGGGTGTCACCATCTTTACAGATTGAGTATTCGTGGAATTATTCCCAAGTTACCAGAGTACTGCCAGGGTTTCTCTCCCAACCTCATCGAGTTAACGTTGGTGGGATGTGAACTTGAAGAAGACCCTATGCCAACATTGGAGAGGCTACCTAACCTACAATATCTCTATTTAGGTAATTGTGCCTTTGTGGGGGACAAAATGGTTTGCTCTGCTAATGGTTTACCCCAACTCAAAACCCTACATCTCTTTAATTTGGAGCACTTAAAGGAGTGGGAGGTGGAAAAAGGAGCCATGCCCAATCTCTCTGCTTTAGAAATTGTTTTTTGCCGAGGACTAGAAATGGTTCCAGAGGGACTGAGATTCATTGCGACCCTCCAACGATTTACAACAAAGGATATGAGCGAAAATTTCAATAACAAGCTTCGAAGGGTCAATGGTGAAGAAGGAGAAGAGTTTTACAAAGTGCAACATGTGTCTTCCCTCGACATTTGGTAAATTTCTTAATTCTGGATAATCCTTTCTTTCACAAGAGACGAAACAACTATTGGGTCTCTTAGGTGCTGTTTGGTAACACTTACGTTTTGAGTTTTCTGTTTATATTTATAAAAATTTTAAAAACTCAAATAAAAACTTGTTTGGTAAAATTTTTGATTTATAAATCAATGATGTCAGTTTATAAATTTGGCTAAAAAATGAAAACACAAAAAATGTGTTTCCATTTTGAATTTTCAGTTTTTTTTTTTTACCACCCAACACTAGCCACCATCCGCCACCATTTTCCACCGCCGTCTTCCGCCACCACCACCCACCACCCGCCTCACATCACCACCTGCCACCACCACTCACCACCCACCTGCCTCCACCACCCGCCACCACCACCCACTTGCCACCCACTTGCCACTACCATCCACTCCTCGCCGCCACCACCACCACCACTACCCACTACCCACCTGCCATCCACCTGCCACCACCCACCACCCGCCACTACCATCCACCGTCCGCCACCACCACCCGCCACCTACTTGCCACCACTACTCACCACCCACCTGCCACCACCATCCACCACCTGCTACCACCAGCCACCCACCACTACCAGCCACCTGTCACCCACCCACTACCACCACCACCACCACCACCACCATCACCCACCACCCACCCACTACCCACCTGCCACCACCACCTACTCGCTACCACCTACCACTCGCCACCTGCCACCGTCACCCACCTACCCACCACCACCACCACCCGCCACCCATTTGCCTCAGCCACCCACCACCCGCCACCACCACCACCACCACCACCACCACTACCCACTCGCTACCACCCACCACCTGCCACCGTCACCCATCCACCCACCACCACCCACCACCCATCCACCACCACTCATCACCACCCACCTGCCACCACCACCACCACCACCCACTTGCTACCACACATCACCCGCCACTGTCACCTACCACCACTACCCGCCATTCGCCACCTACCTGCTGCCACCACTCGCTACCACCCGCCACCGTCACCCACCCACCCACTACCACCACCTACCCGCCACCCACCGTCACCACTTTCCACCACTGTCTTCCGTCGCCACTTGCCACCACTTGCCATTTCTCACTCTTTTTTATATTTTTAAATTTTTTTGAACATTTTGTCAATTACCAAACGCTTTTGTAGTTTATGTTTTTTTTAAAATAAACAAAAATCAGTTTATAAAATTTTTATAAATATAAACTGAAAACGTAAACGTTACCAAACACACCCTATCGTTTCTTTCACATCCCCCTCATTAATTCTCATCATAAAATTTGTTAATACATATATCTCTCTTTGCTTTTTTGCCTTCATATTGGTTTAGGGGTGGACAAATTATCATAGAATCAAAAAAACTAAACCAAACCAAAATTATTGGGTTGGTTTGTTTTTTTTTTTTTAATACATTGGTTTAGTTTTGAGTCTTCAATTTTTGGATTAATTTTTTGTTTAGGTTCTATCTATCTCGAACAAACCTGATAACCAAATCTATATATTTATTTATATTATAAGATTCAATCTATATCGGCATGTTTTTACCTAATTGGTCTATTCTAATGAACTTGATTACAACTAATCATTTCTCACTATTTATTTTGATTTTCAGTTGATATTGAGAAGCATAAGAAGAAGAATGGGAAGTGGAAGAAGAAAATACTAGAAGGTAGAGTTGGAATTTACAATACTTAATTTTATTTTATTAGTTGTGTTACTGGATTTGATTTATTTTGGTTGTATTTAAACTTGAGTTGGACTTCACTATACTATTCACAACTGTTGGCTTGTATTAACAATATTTATTTATGTTTGTGTTAAATTTAAATATTAAAGACTTGTTTATTTTAATTATTTGGTTCAAGTGCACGATTCATTTAAATATGTTTTAAATTTAATATCAATTCAAACCAAACTGGCCCCTCTATTGGTTCATATCCATAAAAAAAATTAATACGAGACTTGAGTAATAAAAGTTGAGATTTTTTATAATAGATCCCCTACAATAAGATTTTTTTATAAGAAAACAAACGAGCCCATAAGTTTTATTGTGAGGAGAACGACACATGCAACAAACCCAACCCAATTACTGAATAAATAATTTTATTTTTTAAACTTTTAAATACTAATTTTTGATTTAAAATTTTATTTTTTGAAAGTAATTTTTGGAATACTCTCATCAAAATCCATTTAGTAAGAGTTCGTATTGAATATGCAATATTAAAGAAAATGTTATTTATTTTTCGAACAATGAAATTTTTATTATCTATTTCATATTAAAAATTAAAAATCCAAAATTAAGTGCTACAAAATGAAAAACCATATTTCATTGTTTGTAGATTAGAAAGAAATTTCACTGTCTATTGACATCAAATAGAAAATTTTAAACTAGAGGGATAAAATGCAAAATTAGCATTGGTTGCTAAAAAAACTTCGATAAAAAGAGGTATCACGCTCACTATCAGGTACAAACTTTTGTTATGTGTAGTGTCTTTTTCTTTTTTGTTTTATTTCGTCCTATGCTCATGTGTTTTAGAGAGAATATCATTAAAGAACTAAACGAAAATTTTTATATTTTTTGAATTACCAATGCATGCAATGCATATGCCATATGACCCTTCTAACAGATAAATTAGCACGCAATTGAACGTAGTAAATCAAAATTTCAAATGTAAAAACAATTTGTTACATGTGGACATTTTGGTTAAGATCATGAAAGGAGGATATTTATTTTTTTAAACTGTATTTAGATCATGAACTTAAGTGGTATTTAGAAAAGACAATAAAAAACTCGATAAAATGTATATGAAATATAACTACATTTCACTTATTTTCACCCACATTTTTCTCTTACTCTCTTCAATTCTATAATCTAAACGTAGCCTTAATATTTTAACGAGACTCAATGGAAACACCCATGTCCAACCCTTCCTACTCAGAAAGTTTCGGGTGCCAGATATCATCTTGCCAAATCTGTAATGCCCCCAAAATAATACTATAAAGATAACTCATATGCGGATTTAAATATGAGAAACAACATACTTTCATATATCAGAGTTTATTGTTTAACAAACAGTTAAATGCCATGTAGGCTTATAACTTTCCAAGTCATTGCTTGGTTACACATATTGAGTCCCACTCATTACATCTTAAGCCCTCGGCTTTACAAATAACAAACATACACAAATAAGGCATAAATAAGAAGCCCTTGCTTCCCAAACGTCCACCCATGCTATTGCCTTTGAGGAAATATTTCACCTGCACCTGAAAATGATATTCCTGTATAGGGTGAGCCAACAACCTAGTAGAAATAATCTAACACAATATATAAGGTTTAGCAAAGGTATAAATACCACAATACCGATACGGAAGTATTCACAAGGCCTGCATATTCATATGCCACTCAAATCAATCTTACTCCATTTTCCTTCAATTCATTTCCAATTCATATGCACTACTCAATTCATGAGTTAAATTCTATATCTTTCAACAACCAATATGAGATTACAACTCAATAGTTTTTCCATTTATGCAAAACACACATAAACCCTTCAAACTTGCCATTTTACGGATATTTCGTCCAAAGGAGTCGGCACCCATTTATATATAAAATTTCGGGTCTTTCACCCAGGACACTCCGACCAACTTGCTTTAAATAGAGTCCAACCCCTTTCTCCTCCCAAACAAATATACATACGTAATGTATTTATAAATAAAATCACATATGGAGTACATCCCCTATCTCCTCCCAATAAACATACATATACAATGTATTTATAGTATGGTCATATTCAATGACAATCAACAATAGATTAGCATTAAATCGTCTAGTCCTCATACAATTTCTACAACAATCATGACTATTCTCCACCGATAGCCCAATACATTTATCTCTAGACAAATATTAAATCTCAAGATAAATAATTATTTAAAATTTCCAAAGGTGTGAGATAATACATATCCAATTTCACCACCTACATCAATAACCATTCAATTTAACATATTAAATGTTAATTCCAATTATTTAAACAAAATAATCATTTTATCAAGTTATGGCAAAAATCCCCATTTTTCCAATATTGACCCAAACACCCAAAATCAACTATTTTGGTACACCAAGATCTTATATTCAAACCCCATACTCATTTACCTCATATTCATCAAAAACCCTCTTTTCATTTCACATCCAAATCTTAGATTTGTCCAAACCACAACCAAATCTCATCATTTATACACAATAGCAAATAACTAAGCTAAAAGTCATATTAGAGTGTAGAAAATCCCTACCTCAAGTTTGACGAGGAAATAAGCAAAAACCCCAATTTTTTACTTGTTGGGTTCCGATCTCCACCGGTCAACACATTGCACTCACCAAGCTCTTCACTTTGGCCTCAAGAACTTCAATTTCTTAGCATCCATTCCCGATGTAACCTCACAAAGAATGAAATCAGAGTAGCTCGAATATGGATTGAGAAATGGTACTTCTTTTTAAAAGCTTAAAGAGTCACAATTTCTGAATTAAACATCTAATTCTTCAACTATCAATATCCCTACTCAATTTCGTTCTCTGACAAAATTAAGTGCCAAAAACTAGCATACACAGCCGCAGGGAGAAAAACAGACCATTGATGTTTGTTTACTTTTCTTCAATTAATGACTATCCAAGTCCCAAACAGTCCTTCAGAAAATAACAAGAATACACACTAAATTAAGGATGGCTCCACTTGAATTTTTTCAAAGAATATATACTGTATCCTCGTGTATCATAATTTTATCATCCCCGAGTTTCTCTAACAGAAACATGATCTCTGCCCGCGAGTAAGGTACAGCTGACCTGCTGTTGACAGTAGTTTCAATATCTGCAATAGATATGCGATTCCAGTGATGTTCCCACACATGCTCTATAGCTTTGCTTGGTGCAACCCGAATCACATTAACAAGATTGCCTCTAAACAATCCTTTCCATCCATCAGTTTTCATAATATTATGGAACACTTCAGTAGTAGTATTGCCACTACTCCCAACCATCAAATGTGTCCTAATTGCCTCCAACCCCGCTTATCAACCTCCTCAATGAAGGATTTGCAATCTCGATTTTAAGTTTAGTCCGACCCCTTCCTCATCTATCAATTCTGGAACACCAACAATTCGAAAACCTTCTGGGGAAGATACATATTTGACATGTAAATCTGTGTAAGGTACCTTGAATCCACCATTGTTGTCTCGAGAATTTGGTGAATTAGGTGAAATGCCAAAACCCATATTACCCACGTGTCCAACACTAGCAAATAAGCCTCCTGGGTGGAAAGAACCCTCTGGGAGACCCCATTGAAGCCCCAATCCAGAACTTGAGAAGAAAAAAAAAAACCCCATTCTTTTTTTTGACCTCCAAAACCTACAAATCTCTTCTACCCATTAATCAGCATCTCGTGAAAAAGGCCTCTGTCTAGGGTTTAAAATGCAAACGAATCCTTTTTCTTTTTTTTTTCAAGGTTTTGAGAGATTCGAGAGTGATGAAGAAGGAAAAGATTCGATTTGAAAAGAACCCAGCAAGCAAAGAGCTGTTTGGAGATACAAGATATTCGGGTGATGATAAAAAAAATAAATGTGGGTTTGAGAGAGAGAGAGAGAGAGAGATAAGTATTATTTTTAATGGCCCCACCCCATGTCTCTTCTTTAGCTTTAACAAATACTGTCCACCCACACACATCATCATAATCTTTATTCCATCTTTTGTTTATTTTATTACCACCACCGAAACATCATCATGCGTATATTCCATTCTTTTATTTATTTATTTATTTATTTATTTTATTTTTTTTAGTCATCACAAAATCTCAGGGAGGAATATGAAATTAACCTCAAGACTCCGTTAAGTTTTGAACAATATATTAATCTATACTTGTTGAAAATTTTCTTTTATAGGAATTAACCTACTAAAATTTTACATATCTCCTCATAATCTTCATGAGAATTTTTCACTAAAATTTTATAACTTAGTGATACAATCACATATGTGCTTCCTTTTCCAAATAAGAAAGGTAAAGTAGCCAAGACAAAGAACGCTAAAATGCAGCCAAGACATTACATATATAAAAAGTAATTACAAGGAAAACAATGATGCTGAAAAGTAGAAAAGGGAAATAAAAGAAAGGAATAATCATGAGTCAGAAGAATATCAATGAAATTACATTGGATTGGAGATGAAGATAATAGCTGGAACAAAAAATAACAATAACAATGCTCCCAGGAGCACAATCTGCCATGACTTACTTTTTTGCTCAGTTGAGTTTGATTATTTGATTGACTTGGATGAGTTGATTGGCTCCTTCGCAACCAGATGCCACCAAAAGACATCATTGCTCCCAAGAGTAAGATTGGGCCGATCCTTGGATCTCCCAGGCGATTGTGGATTCCATTCATGATGCTACCAATTCTCTGTTTCATTCCTGTCCCTTTGGATAGAATGGTTTTGGCACCTACTGACCAAATAGGATCTGCATCTTCAGGAACAAGTGCAGGAGTTTTTGCTCTCTGCGATGAGACAAAACAAAAAAGGTTTTAGCAGGCAACATCTCGTATGAAAGAGATGCAACTCTAAGCTCCAGAGCGTATACATCCTTAAAAAAAACCACAAAGTTCAATGAGTATCAATCTAAGAAGCATGGACACTTCTAAGAACGTAAAGTGCCGTGTCCGACACTCATTGAATACCTATGTAGCACGGGTGTGGGTATGGATACTGGTACGAGTACGCTAATACGGCAAAACCTTTCCAAAAAAAAAAAAAAAGATACGGGTACTATGTCAACAAATTTTTTATTTTTCATAGTTTATTGTTTGAGATTCAATCTACAAATCAAAGTTCAATACCAAAACTAAAAGGAAAATTACAAAACCAAAAGAGAAATCATAGTTTAACAATACCAATATCAAAGCAAAGTCCTTATGCCTATGAAGCATGGACACTCCAAAATCAGTGCCATGGCGGTGTCCGACACGGGGACACGCCAGATGGCGTGTCCCTTTAATTTAATGATTTTTTTGTAGGGGACACGGCAGGGACACGCGTGTCCATATGGGGAGACGGCATGGGACACAACGGGGACATGGCATGGGACACGGCAGGGCTATTTTTTATTTATTTATTTATTTTTTAATCTTTTGCCTCTTATTTAGTGCTTTTGTGAAAAATATTGTTGGATGTTGAATGTTTTTCCCTTCTCATCTTAGTTCTTGTTATCGTTGATTATGACTTTTTTGTGAATAGATGATATATTAATTTGTTTAAATGTAATGGTTATGTTTATTTACTATGTTAGTGTTTGTTAATTTTAATTTAGGATGAATGTAATATGAATCTACATAATACATAAAAATAAATAAAATAAAATTCGCCGTGTCCCCCACCGTGTCCGTGTCCCCCGCCGTGTCCGTGTCCCCATTTTTTGAAAATTGCCATGTCCCGTGTCCGTGTCCGTGCTTCATAGCCTTATGCTATTTTAATGCCATTAAATAGGAAAAATTACAAAATTAAGTTTCATTCCAAAAGCAAATTAGAAAAATTTGGAAAGTTGAAAAATCAATTTTCACTTCCGTCGACTTCAATTCATCTTTGACACATCAAGAAAAAGATTTGCAATTTCAAGTAAATCATAACTCTCTAATAAATTAAATGTATCACTATCAATGTTCCATAACTTGGTGTACCCCCGATGTACCCATCATGTACCTATGAAGTACCCACCTGCCCTAAAATGTATAAAAACTACCCGGTACGTATTTCATGTACCCGATACGCGTACAACCCTAACGGTACGCGTACCAATACCCGTTATGAGTATGACAATATTTTCAGAGTACCCGTGCTTCATAGTTGGACACTTTCCAACACTTAAACATACATGAAACATATTACGAGTTTGAATAAATAACTTGGAATCCAATGATACAACAAAAATTAAGTAAATTTATACCTATTCTCCTCCTTTATACTTCAAAAATGAATATCTTTTACTTAAATATTTATATATAAGACATAATAATTATTTATCCTTATATATGACATACATTTGATAAATACATAAATAAATTATATATTTTGCAGAAGTTCCCAACATGTCGTGTCCTACATTTTTTGAAAATTTACATGTCCGTGTGTCGGTGTGTCAATGTCATGTCACATGTTCGTGCTTCTTAAGTATCAATAATGGAGTGAAGGTAATTAAACTCCTCAGCAAAATACACAAATTCATCCATTCAAGCACCAAAAGGAAGCTTAATTCTAAAAAAAGTTTGTCTATGCTAACTTACAAAAAAGGGGAGCTCCCTAGAGTCACCATCTTCAACTAGAGTCACCATCTTCGATTATCTAAGAGATCCACTTGATGATCTGCCAACCAAATAAATAGAAACAACTCAACGTGAAAAGGTACACTAAATCACAAAGAATGTTGCATTTACGTTAACTGCTCAATACAGAGTGAAATATAACTCAATAATTAAACCATGTAGTAAAATCCATCTCACAACAGATAGAAGGCCAAACCTCTGAACTTTCTTCAGAACCATTGTACCTCGCAACAAGTTGTGATGCAGGATCCACATCATCATTCAAAAATGCCTCCAATATGTTTTTTGGCTTTTTTTCCTCAATTTTATTACTATCTTTTGTAGCATTCCTTTTGTAACGTACAATAATTAACTGCGGTATATCCGTTATATCCCTCCTAGGTCCACATGTTTCATAGCTGTTCTCTATTTGAGTGTGGAAAAAACAATATCGCTGGAGAAGAAGAGAAATTTAGTGACTAATACAGTTGCAAAAGATCATTTGTTAAATGTTCCAGCGTAGACTAGTCCATCATGATCATTATTAATTAAAATATTATAATCCATAATAGTAAGCACACATACTTCTACATAAAAAAGAAAAAAACCTACAAATGGTTCTAGGAATAACAGTGGAGAGATGGAAAGATCATTCCTTCAACTGAATAAAGCGGAAGCAAACAACCTCTAATCATATGTACCATGCAGCTGCGATGACGTCTTACACAATTACTATTGGAGTTTATGAATAATTTTCACCATTGCAATACATGCCTCGTATACGCAACCTGGTGAACTTTAGTTTATTTTTATTATATAACACCTTCTGTGAGAGGAATCACATTCTGTTTCCTACACTACATAGCTTGACCTACAGAATAGTATTATTTGTATAGCTGGAGAGGAATCACATTCTTCCTACATATGGCTTGATCATAGAAATTCATTCTATGTACTTCCTACAGTTCTTTGTATTTCATTCTTTGAGACGAATCACATTTCCCTGTACATATAGCTCGATCCACAAAATAGAATCAACCGACAAAAGTACAATTTTTTTGTCAAAGATAACCTGCAAAGCTTTTAAAATGACCAAGAAGCATAATGAAAAACTCACACCTTACTTTGGTTTAATTTATGAATAGCTTTTGAGTCTTTTGTTGTTCTTTAAAAAAAAAAAATTGGGGGGGGAAGGGGGTTTTTAGTGAACTTTTTTCATATTTTATTTTATTTTATTTTTCACTTTTTAGATGCACCTAATCTAGATGTACTTAAAAAATAAAATATTTGTAAAAAAATATGAAATTGTCTTTTAACATTTTTCAGATTTTTTTTCAAATATTTTAAATTTTAAGTGTGTCTAATTAGGCAGATCTATAAAAAATAAAAACTAAAATATGAAGGAAAAAAAAATCGCTGAAGACAAAAAAACAAAACAATTATGAGTTCCAAAAGTTGGTTTGGAACTCATATAGGATAACAATGAATGATGAATACTTTTAATTGGCCATGTCTCACATGGAGAACATAATCTACTACACCAAACAATTGAGGTGTACATGCTTTGCACTAGACAAGCCATGGCTAAATATGTATATACCAAAGCCTTCAAATGTGAATGCGCAAGCCTCAAGGCATCAACACATGCATTTCAAATTTCAAATTTTTATATTTAGTGAGAAAAAGTTATTTAAAACTAAATAAAAAAAAACGTCCAATTAGTACACATTAATTTTAATTTTATTCAAAATTAAATATAAATGTATAAATACTTTTCTCCTCTAGGTGTTGAACATTTCATTACAGAATAGGAAACTTGCCCTCATCGAAGATGAACTTGACATTCTTAGTTTCAGCTATTGAACTTCTTACTTGAGGCTTTGCTTTATATTTTTCTTGGTTTTTTCCATGGAATATGATGGTTACAGAAGACTCTTCTTTTTTATGTTTAAATATAAACTAGGTATTAGAAGAAAAGAAAAAAAAAAATAGGTATTATAATAAGCTTAACAACAAACCAAGACAAGCTCTCCGTATACGTATTGTTACATGGGACTGACATACGAGTATCGGGTGCAGGTGTGTATCCAAACATCGAACCTTCATAAATTTAAATCTTGGGATACGTATCCAAAATTGGGATATGGGCACTGGGACATGTTATATGCACATATTATATTTTATATAATATTCTCGGATGAGATGTGATAAATTGTGTAGAAATATACTAGAAATTAAATAAGATAGGAAAAATATGAAATTTCTATATCTAATTCATGTGAGAGGCTAAAAATATTACTTTACTAACAAATGTGAGTTTCTTCTTCTTCATGTATTGTCACAAATTAAAGCATCTGAGTGCCTAAATTGGGTACAAGTGTCGGACACATATCTCACACCCTTACCAATGTCATATCCAGTGGACACAGGTACTGTGGGGGAAATAGAAGAATCCATGTAACACAGCTCCTCATATTTATGTGCAAAAGGAGTACAAGGTGCACACGTGTTGCACGCCTCAAACTGTGATGTGCAAGTCTTTGGAGAGTTTCGCCCAAAAATAATAAAAAGAACTCAATGCATTTTACCTTAGCCTCGCCTCGAAGCTAGCCTCAATACATATTTTAAATACACAATATATTTGTATAAACATGACATATTGTAGGATTTGTGGCTCAAATCATACAATAATTTTCTAAGATTAATAACACATATTTTGAAAGATTATTAAAAAGTACTAGAATTTATTTATTTTTTTTAACGAAAGTAGAAGAAGAGCCATAAAAATGAGAATTACATCCTAAAATTCCAAATCAGTGACAGGCCTCTATAATCTTCTCAAAAAACCATATTCAGATGTCAAAAGGTTTATGAATGCAATCAGATTCTTGGACATTTCCAAAAGTTTCAAGTAGAAATTCTCAGCTCCTTACAGCACGAGAGTATAGCGCATAAGGAAGTTATGACGATGTTTTTTGATACCCTGCATTTTCAGGCCAAAGGTCACATGTGGTTTTAGCATTTAATGTTTCAGAATTTATCCTGCTATTAGATTGAATGATTTGTAATGTAAATAATTTCACATCATTTTATGGCAGTATAACAGTGTCAGAATTTATAACAGCAATAATCACTGACCACCTCTTCCAACTTAGCCACCATTTGGATTAAGATACTGGCACTTTGGCAAAAATCTTCCAATGCCAATAGTGATCCCAACTAAGTTCGACAAAGAGATTAAATTTCAGAATAAATTGCTACCAAGTACCATACATACAGCATCACATACATGACCCTCAAATTAATTAATCCATTCACTACTACAAATGTGAATTCAACTACAACTAAACTTGGAAAACATTGACATGCCAGACAAACAAAAGATGACACTTACTTGTTGGGCTTCCCCATCAAGCCAGGTAAATGTCAACCGCTTTTCCTTCAGTGCAACAGCCGCTGGCGACGATGGCGGATCGTTATCAACTGCGGACAGTGCTTCTTGGATCCTGCGCAGAGTCTTTATCAGAGTAATGTACTCCATTTAGTAAACTAGAAGAATATACTAGCATTTCGGCATGCATACATGAATCTTTCTGTTATATTCAATGTTAAATTTTGAATGAGCACACTTTCTGTGTCATAACTTCAAATGAACATCAGGATCTTTGTCAGGATTCAACAAATAAAGTTCTTTCACATTCTGTGTTTTCTTTCTAACCGCTTTCTCTACTATTTTCCTTAAGTTACCTTTTCTATTCTTTATTAGGTAGTTGTCTATTTTAATTTATGAAGATTTGTCTTCAAAGTTTAGAAAAATCAGCTGGCATCACTAGACAATGATTTCCCAACGAAGTAGCTAAATCATTTCTAGGAAATAACTACCAAGTGGGGATTTAATTTAACATAACAAGCAGGGCAAACAAACTCACTGCACGCATTTTGTTGAGTTCTGGGCTTGATCTTCCTGATAGAATAACACAGTACCAAATTGCCGTTTCATTTCCAGCACGAGAATAGCCACGGGCATGACAACCCAGCTCCATGGACGTCACACTTCTCAATTGTGGAAGCTCTAAAAATAAGGAATGGAGAATAAACCAATGTATTACAGTTAGTTTCACAAAATCTTAGAATGTATAATCGGGTTTGTGTTATACATGTATATGTAAATATATCCCAATAAAAAACAACTCCTATCCATCAATATATTCAAAATTGTCAACAAAATTCAAAAAAGGATTCAATGAAGGCTCAACACCCCTCAAGATCCAATGGTAAAAAATGGTAAGAATTCTACTCTTTAAAACAAAAATGAAAGCCTTAAGACTCTTAACACCATCAAAATTTCTTCTATTAAGCTCCATCCAGATGCTCCAAAATAAAATGGGAGGTCCTAACTGCCAATCGCCTCTTTTTTCTCTTTTCAACTCTGGCTACCCTCCAAGAAAGCAAAAGGTCCCAAACATTTGAAAGGAAGACCCAAGCCACGTCAAACAAGACTAAAATAAGGCCCAAAAGTCCCAAAAGATTTGATCCCTCTCCCTCCTCATATATCACTAACAGCAACCCCTCTGTTAATTGCTATCTGTCTCGAGCTAGACAGGCCAGCTCCAAATTCTCTCCACAGCAAAGATGTCACCAAATGGGGTTTTTGGCATCCCCTATAATAGCATATTTTTTTATTTTTTTTATCTTTTTTAGGTCACATCACCTCTCTACTTTTCTGCACATCTTAAAGGCTATAGGACAAATTAAATTTAATAAATTCAAATCATTTTTTACTACAACATCACATGTCAATTTAGATCTTCCCCTCCTAACGTTTTCATTTATGGTGATCATCTCACTTGTACTTACTGTTGCATCTACAAGTCTTTGTTGCACATAACAACCATCTTTATCAGTGCAAGGCTACCACCTTTTTTAAAATAATAAATAAATATATATATCAAACTCAACGTAAAATTAGTTCATCCAAAAAACCAACAAGGAATTCCCTAAAACAATCGCCAAACTCCAATTAATTAGTGGAATCACTAAAACAATCACCCACTTTTTAATTCATGCACTCCAACCTTAAAATTTTTATAACACCACTACTTTCAAATACAACACAATATGCACAACGTTAAGGTTCAAACATTCACAAGTGGGGATCAAAACCCCTGATATTTGCAGTGAGATTCATTAACATTTCTACCTTTTTTCCTTGTGCTCCCTCCCTCCCTGGGAACATGTTTTAAGCCAACCCAAAAATGTCAAGATTTCTGCTAACAAATCTGTGACTTTCTCATTGTTTTAATTAGTATATTCATTTTCAAACTTTTTTATGGTATATTGTAGCATTATTATTTTTTTTTAAATTTAAGGAAGCTAACATATTCTGACTAAAGCGAAGAATTTACATATATGTAAAGGGATTTAAGCAACACAAAACTGACTCCTTTGCAACCCAGTGTCAGAATGCGGATTGGAAATTTTGATGAGACTATCCTGTGTTTTGCTCTTTCCTTTTATTTATCGTTTATCATTCGTGTTTTTATAGTTTAATACATTAAAAAGGTTGTATTTATGCCTTGCTTCATGGGAACAAAGTATGCTTTGTCTAATCTCTCATCCATGATAACCATAATCTCAACATAGAACAACTTACGAGCATTTAGTAGATCACAGAAGTAAACTAAATCAACTAAAGGATATCTATAATAATATTTGCATAATAGCACAGCTCATTGGAACCAATAAACACAACCTAATCAGTTTCCCAGTAACTCTCAAATGCAGACATAAGACGATCCCTCACAAGCAACTTTGCAGGATGCATTGCAGAGTCATTTATTCTACTATGTGGGGAAAATGGTGGACACTTTGCAGGCTTGTACTCTCGTAAAATCTGAAGAAAAAGGATTATTTTATAAGGCAGGCCACATTTGACTAAAGATTCTACCACAAATTTACACAATACAGAAAAAAGGTTGCAACACAACATCCTATCAAATGAAAACAAAATCATAACCTGACAAGTTCTGTACAATTCAATTCGTGTGAAGGAAATTATCAAGGAAGATTTCTACATAGGAAAACAAGTACCGAGGAAACACTTCATAGTCAGATTAGCTGATCCAATGTTTCAAGGACAGAGAAATGATTGGTACAGTTCCCAGAAAAAAAATATCAAAATATAATCTAGATTTTTTCCCCTTTTGCTGAAGAAAATAACTACATGAAGGACTCTAGTCAGTGGATAAAAAGACTGATGGCAGCAAGAACCTCCAAATAATCATGAAGCTAACAGTTTGCACTTGTCAATCACATGAGGTTTACTTGCACGTTAGAATCACTGTAACAAGCCATTTACACAATGGTTGCACTCACTCAAGTAACATGACAGGGCAAATTTTGCTATAGTGGCAAGTCAAGGCCCTATATTATAAAACTTGATAAAGTACAAACAAACAGCATTACCTTGATGTTTATTCTGTGCCATTATATCTGCAAACCATGAATTGTTGGCAGGTCCTGCAGATAATGTGCACTGCTTAGCTTGTTATGTACACATTATTTATGTTACAAAGAGTACCAAGAAATACTATGAAACGAAATAAAAAGAGAGTGACATACCATGGTACACAACAGGTTTAACACCATGTTCTTTTAAAAATACAATTGCAAGTGCAGATTCCACTCCAAACCTGTTGTTGATAATAAGAACACTATCAAGATCATACTCTATTTTGGAAAAAAAAAATTATGAAGCGCCACATTTTTTAAGGTGGCGTTTCACGATCAAGTTTCCAAAGATTGGAAGGGGAAAGGGAACCAAAATTAGTCTCCCAAAAAAAAAGTACAGTCCAGTATGCTGGTTAGAGTAACCAATCTTTCTAACCAATAAGCCCATTAGCCTGATGCATAATTGACAAAAAAGACGAAAAAAGAACAATCGATTCTTCTCTGAACTATTTAATGAGGAACAAAAAAATAGATGCCTTCCAGAAAAAAAGGAACAAAAAAGTAGAAAAAGAAAAAGAAAATTTCAGAAAAGACATGACGATTAAATATGAAAAGTAGTGTTGTCAGAATCGTTATGAAAAATATATGTATTGCGGATTCATGTGTTGGTAGATTGAATCGTGAGATACGTCTTGCATTGTATCAATTTCATATTGTATCACAATTTAACATGTATTTCTTGATTAGCTATCAATACCTTCTCTTTCACCTTTAGCCCTATTAACAGCATTTCGCAATGTCAATTGCCATTGCCCGCACTCGTTGAACAATCCAAAACCATATTATCAAAAAAACCCATACCAAAGAGACCCAAATCCAAATAAACCCAAAAGCAAAAATGACTCTCATACTCCCTTTGCTACAAAAAAATTGTACAACTATCATGAATCTAATTCAGGTGAAAGAAACAAAGAGCTCACACACACAGACCATTTGGAATTGGGTTGAGACCCAAGATTTGGGCCAAAAGGCTTGTTTGGATTATGACCATGTACCTCATAACAAGTATGTTTAAGCTATACTCATCATCCAAGTCCTAAAGAAAGCCTTTGGCTGCAAACTGGGAACCAAACGAACTAGCGACCAAGAAGTTGGGCTCAATTGAAAAACAAAAATCTTGTATTATTTTTATATTTGCAATGAAATCTCATTAATCCTTCTGTTATATTAAATTTTGAATTTTCTTTCCAATTTCTTATTAGTTGGATATTTGGGTTTCTCATGAATGCACATTTACCTTTTTGTCGAATTTGTAAGTTTTTAGAGATTATTTTTCATGTCATTGATTATATGCTTTAGTACTTCATTTTTTCAATATATTTATGTATCATATGAAAGTACTTTTTATTTATTTATTTAACTGTGTGGGTATCTATATCATGCTTGGCACATGGCGAGCCCTACGGGCGTCACGTCATCACCATCACACATCCACGTGACAGACCCCTGAGGCATCATGGTGAGTTGGGGTTGTATGCCTAGCCTAAGCACGGGCATGCACACTACCAAGTATGAAAACAGGACCACAGCTCACCTAGAGCTCTCCATGGCCCTTCATGACTCATAAGAAATATATTCTCTATACACTCACCCCAACTCCATAGCAACATAGTTGGACCCTTGACTCACCTATGTTTACTTAGCTATTCAGGATGAGCCATTGGCTCACCCATGCACTCACCCCCTTGGCTGCCTAGGTTGGAAGCAGGACCTAAGCACTCCCACTTGGGATCATTGGAGGATTGTGGATTGGAGGCTAAGACCTCGGGATCATCAAGGTCGGGTAACTGTCTCCCTGCAATGACATTTCCACCTTGACCTAGCTTAGAGAAAAGGGACGTTAACCTTACACTTATACCTATTGCATATACGATACGCCTCTCAAGATATCATACCTACACCTGCAGCTCCTATGATGCAACCTTCCCAATGACCTAAATCATAATACACAGCTAGTAGGGCTGATATCACCCTCCTGTCGAGTTGAGGAGAACTCGCTATCTGTCTTGAGGTTGCTTGGGCTCCAATACTCCTAGAGTCTATATAATGGCATCATAAGAGCAACCACAATCATAACAAGAGCAACAAGAATCATACAACATATACAAAGTGTTCAAGATCTCTCACTGCCACCCCCTTCCTCTCTAAGCCTACCTTGGTCTTCTCCTCTTCGACCTCCGATGATCTCGGGCCATTTAAGTGCCCACCATCTTCCCAGAGGTCAATGACCGATCGCCTCTAACTTTTCTTACCCACAATCTGTAGTCATATATGTTAATGTATTTTATTATACATGATATGACATGAGACATGATACACAATGCACAAAAGTGATATAACAATACATGACATGTATTCAACAACACTTGACATGTATTCAACAACACTGGCGAAAAGAATTTTCCTCACTTGATTTTCATCTGAAGACTTATTCTGTAATTTGCGTCACATGATTTTCATCTAAAAACTTATTCTGTAATTTTATAGTCAAAAGCAAAATAGAAGAAACACATATGCTTGGAGGTTGATTTCATAATCTTCACATAGAAATTTAAGGAGATGCCAACAAAAGCATGAAATGATATAGAACATTTGTGATCCTAATTGAGATTACAAAACAGAAGAATGAAATGAAATTTTAAAAGTTTGCACAAGATTTTTCAAAGGATTGGAATATGAATAATCAGACCCTGACAGCTTTAAAGCTGTGTAGCATGGACTCTGGTAGATATATTGGATCTAACTGTCAAGCCTCTTCCAGAACCCCAGATCTTATGATGGGACTAGGCTCAAAATACATACAAGGGCTGGGTAGGGCTACAGGGAAACATCCTGAACATTCAAATGCCTTATATTTCATATAATACTGAAATGAAAATTGTTATCCCCTTTGAGGATACAACTGCATAATGAAATTTAGAAAGACATCGTTGAAAGAAAAAGTTCGTGAAAGTCTTTCCATGTGAGGCAAGAAAAACTTTTTCACTATCAAATTTGAGCTTGTCATTCTTCTTCCATCATAACATAAGTAGGATTTTGTTTGTTCACACATAACACTTTGTTATTGTCATGGGTAACATGACGACAGAAGTTTTCTACCTCCTACTACTGCAATAAATAAAGAAATTTCATAACTACACTTATCCCAGATATAACAGCTTTCCAGATCAAAGAAGAAGTTAACATGAAGTAGATAGTTGTGACTGCAAAAAAATCTGGTTTTGCTACAAAAAGAATTCCCCATTTATCATCAATCCTTCAAGCCAATATAAGAAAGAATAATGATAGCTACTTCTATTCGATGAAGAAAGGAAATTTGAAATAGTTCTTATACTATTCTAAGATTTATTGCTGGTTAAATGACAAGATTATTTGGGGATTTGTCAGGCTTTGATCCGAACAACCCGGTGCCAATCAAAAAAAAAAAAGACAAGATTATTCACAAAACTAGGAAATTATTCCGAAGGAAGCTTGTAAGAACATTTAAGACATTAATCTTTCCTTTCCTTTTTCTTTTTTTAAAAAAAGGAGGGGGGGGAAGCATTCCTATACGTTCTCCCAAAAAAGAAAAGAAAGAAAATACATGTACACATTCCACCAAAAGGAAGATTCCTCTGCTCGCCATGGCACAAATGTGAAAGCGGCATATGGCCAATAATTTAGGGCAGCTTGACACACGAATGGAGCTGCACGCTCCCCTGTTTCTGAGAAGAAAATGACTTTCACCTGTCATCCAGAATTGAAAAATCAATTAAGGATGATAACAGATATAAAAAATAAAAATAAAATAAAAAAACATGAATCTACCCATGGTATTGAAACCAAACAGTGCAAGAATGAGCATGGCAGTGTCATCAAAGAAGGAACACATGCCTCACATATCATCATGTTGTAAAGTATCAATTTGGATGGGTAGCACAGTCAGCTAAAATAAAATATATAACTTGGATTTCACGGAAAGAAATAAAAGAACTAAAGACATGATTACACGTATCATTTCTTCCTCTTATTTGTTTCAAGGGTCCATAAGAAGATTGCTAGATCATAATTTTTGGTCAAGTAGTAACTGTTAAATAGTTTTATTGGTGTGACAATAAATTATAATCAAAATTATCAAAGTGAAAAATAATACTAAATAGTACACAGTAAATAAAATAGACTGATTAGCAATATATGGGAACTGAAAATAATTTGTACCTCATGAGGACTGCTTTTTCCCACAAAACTTTGTAGCTGGAATAAATATAATTCCATATCAGTTCCAATAAAAAGGCCATTAAAAAACATGAAAGCAAGAGAAACATTATTTTCTCCAATACAAGCTGGTTTCAGTTAAAAGTACTATGCAAAATGATAAAGGAATATATGGGAACTGAAAATAATTTGTACCTCATGAGGACTGCTTTTTCCCACAAAACTTTGTAGCTGGAATAAATATATAATTCCATATCAGTTCCAATAAAAAGGCCATTAAAAAACATGAAAGCAAGAGAAACATTATTATCTCCAATGCAAGCTGGTTTCAGTTAAAAGTACTATGCAAAATGATAAAGGAATATCAAAAGTCATTAGTGATTTATGTCAGGCAAGCATGCAGCTTGACAATTGAGAAGTAGGAAGGACTAAACTAGGTAAAACTCTAATGTCAGCCATCATTCGCACAGAGATGCAGCCTTCACAGCTGAACAGATTTTCTCAAACTTGTCTGCCAACCTTTTACAATTGCCCCAATTAATGGCTTCGTGTGCATGGTAAATTCAGCATACATGAAAAAGAGGAGGATCAGTTACTCCTTTTTTCTTTTTCTTTTTTTCTCCTTGTACATTTGAGGAAAGGAGGGAATCAAACCATAACCTCCTAATGATGTAAACTGGTTCTCGCCACTGTCTAACTCCAGTGGTTAAAGATAAAATATGCTGTCCACCCCAAAGGGTTTGGCTTCAATACACTTGCTACCCTATGGTATTAATAATTACACTGGCTTCCTCTATTTGGGAAATCATGTAATAGATTTCCTCCTGTTGCTAACTGACCATTGGTGATAAAAATGAAATATGATGACATCATATTTTGAAATTTCGAAATGCCTACTCTACCCTTGATATAAATTATAACTAGCCCAAATGGTGACATGTGTCACTCTAAGCCAGATCATCTATCACCACCACTTCTCTCTCCACATATACATTAATTGGACACAGCAACCCGATTACCATTGTCAAAGGTGGAGGGCATGGGATTTATTATGGCTCATATTATGGTGGATCTATCAAAAATCAAAGAGAGAGATAAAAGATGGAGGGAAAGAGGCTGCTAGAGAAATATGGGTCTTGGACCTGTTGGTGGAAGTGAATCATCAAAGATGATTTTGTTCAGGTTTCATTTGGAGAAGAGGGTTGTGATGATTATGTTGAGAAAAAAAGGTTTTGGGTGCTAAATTGGAGGAAATAATAAGGGCTTTAATTCATAAAGTTTAAAGAATAAATTGACATCATGTTTTAATAGTGTTTCCAACAAAGTCTAACAAGGGTGGTCAATGTAGTTTTTATATGATAGGGTCAATGAGAGTATTATGGCCAAACCTTAGGAGTGGTCAGTGTAATTTAGCGATAAAAAATTCTTTTACCTTCTCTGTTTAAGTGAAAAGAACATGGTCAAATTGTTACCCATCTTACCCAAACCTCTATCAGTTTAATAGAGAGCATGAGTGAGACAAAAAGAAGGGTTTAGAAAAGAAAAAAAAAAATGCTGGAGTCCCCATCCAATAATGAACTTAGTCATGATTATGCAAATATTAAATTCAAGAGAATATTGCATGATATTGATCAAATGCTAATTATCAGAAAAGACTCCTAACTAAATAATGATTTCTTGTCTTATTGCTTTTTTAGTGCATCAATCTATGAAATTCCGCTCCAGCATTACAACGTAATGCAAGCCTAGTCAATCGTTCCCAACAAAAGTTCATTCCTTCTACCTTATTCTCCACAAATTAACTTCAAAATTCAAGATAATTATAATCTGTTACGGTCACAAACACTAGAACCATCCAACCTTATTGAACTCTAAACCCACAACCTTTCTTGGCCCTAAAACTACTAAAAATTCAAGTGTAGACAGCATCATCCAAGTTTCCTAAACTATCCTACGTCACAATTTAGTCATAACAAAATGTGTATATGGACCCAGGAAAGAGTGTATTTATTACCAATGAATCCTTTGAGTAGTATAGAATGCAAGGCAAACTTAGGATTGTGGTTGCAAACCAATTAGTAACAGCATCAACAGAAACTCCCTCATACCTGCATCAAACAATCAAAACGATGTTAAAATTTCCTTTAGAATCCATCAAGTAGAAAATTATAAGACAAATCCCATAATATATATATATATATGTATACATATATATATATATATATACAGAGAGAGAGAGAGAGATTGCATTGGGCATAAATAGAAATGTGCAAAGTTATAAAGCTTGTGTGTTGACTTTAAAACTCACAATGCAGCATGAGGGCAGCTTTCAAAATTTAAACCTCAGGCAGAAACTCACCTATATAGACAATTTGCAGTGTTACATCCAGAGGGAAATGCAATGAGTGAAGGCAAGCCTTTACATATCAAATGAAGTTAAAATAGGGGAAGAAGTCAAGTGCTTATAACAATAATAGTTGTTCTCTCAACTCTTTAACAAGCATAATCAAACAATATATATAAATGGCAAACAAGAAAATATAAAATAATTTATTCAATTGAAAGCATGACTAAATTCCAGAAAGTGATAGAAAGTTCTTAATAGGGAGAAAATCAAGTGACAATCATTTCAGTCATAAAATCCAGATCGATTGTCTACTAGGGGTGGGCATTGACTGGTTTGGGTCAGGCTTCAACTTTATAGCAAGAATAAATGCATTATCCCAAGGCCCGCCCAACCTCGGCCCTAATCTAACCATCCCAAATTCGGCCCTAAAAATACTTCTACATCCCAAGCCCGCACAATTAACTAGGTACATTCTTTGTGCAGTTCATTTATGTCAAGATGCAGTCCTATCTTTTTGCGGTTCCATTTGCAGTTTTTTAAAAATTTAGTCTGCAGTGCTTAATCATTCACATTGCATATAATTCATGTAAATTATATGAAAGAGAGCAAATATTTTATCCATAGCTTAGGAGATCAATATCTGTTTGGTGAGATTTTGTGCTATAAAATCCTAAAGATTGCTCAATGAACTATTTTGGAGGTGTATAGAGGCAAGAGTCCTAGTTTTTTTTAGTTTCTTGGTAATTATTCT
The DNA here is from genome assembly GCF_055761805.1 of Camellia sinensis. NCBI lineage: Eukaryota > Viridiplantae > Streptophyta > Magnoliopsida > Ericales > Theaceae > Camellia > Camellia sinensis. Next base: position 117,587,561 of record NC_138975.1, on the reverse strand, counting down.
AAAATTGAAATTTAAAAAATTTGACAAACTATTTACCATTTTGAAAGGAAGGCTACCCTGTAAATGTCTTCTCAGCAAGGTAAGTAGCAAGCTAAACTTCTCCAAGTTCAACCATTCCAGTATTTGCCATGCCATCCAATAGAGAAGCTAAACAAAGAAACGAAAACAAAAACCACTTCTATCAACAAGGTAATCTAGAAACATAAAACTTCATAGAGAAAATGAAATAGAACCAAGTTGATCAGTCCAACCAAGAAAAGGAAAAAGACAAAAGAGAAGAATAAAGAATGATACAAGAAAACAAATATTAGCCAAGGTAAGCAATTTGTTACTTTGATTCTTATAGCAGAACAACTCCTTTTTCAATGTTCACCGAGTACAAAAGATAAAATGCATATGCTTTTGCTTCCAGACTTGCATCAGGAAAAAAAAAATAGACAAGAACTGTGTTGGCATTCTTTTAAATCAATGGTCCAAAAAAAAAAAAAAAAAGGAGCCACAAGCCCTATGGTATGGTCCCCGTAGCACTTTACCCCTTATCTTTTAAAACTAGCCACAAGCCCCCCATGTGGTTGTGGATTAAATTGCAATACTAACTCTGTTAGCTTTAACGATAAAAAGACAATTATACCCTTGTTTTCTTCCTCTACTTCTCATTATTTGTGTAAGAATAAATGTAAAAATAAATAAATAAATAAATCAAAATTGCCTCAATTAAGAAACTTGATTTTTTTAACTTCTAACTTAATTTCTAAATTTGTAACCTAATTACTAATTTAATCACATCTTAAGTTGTAATATATTCATATACATATATATATATATATATATATTACCATTACCAAGCAAAACAGAGTTTGAAAAAAAAAAAAAAAATTGAAAGTGTAAACAAAAGAAGAAACATAATAAACAAATGGCTAAACAATAGAAGAACTGTAGAACCATGGGAGGGTTGGTGAATCTCAGACAAACGCTGAGATTTGTCATTACAGTTTCAAAAAAAGGGACCGAAATCAAACTCGATATCATATTATTTCTTCATCACAGAAACAAGATTACATATTACCCAAGTCTCTGTGTATATATAGTGCGTATATATATGAACTATTTAATAAGCTAAGAATGAGTTTTGTCGTTCGGTTTGCAGGAATCGCAGATTCTGCCAATTGCATTGCAGTGACAGGGGAGTTTGTATAGTGGTTGAGGGGAGGGAGACGGTGGCTGGGCGGCAGGGAGGGAGGTGGTATCTAGAAGGTGGGGAGGATGGTAGGGGAAAATGGGAGGGTGTAGGGGTGGCTGGGAGGTGGAAGAGTAAGGAAGGGGTGGCTGGCATGGTGGAGGAGGTGATGGTAGGTTTAGATTTAGGTTTTTTTTTTTTTTTTTTTTGAAAAAAATGGTGAAAGGGGCGATTTTGTCTTTTTACCTTAAAAAATTGACTTTATTTAATTATTTTTCTTCCCAACTCTCTCAAAATGCATGTGTAGTATAATTTATAGTAGTTTTAGTTTTAGACAGAAAATGTAACGGGAGCAATTTAATCCAAAATCACATGAGGGTTATGAAGCACGGGTACTCCAAAAATAGTGCCATACACGCACTGGGTACTTACCGGGTGCGGGTACGCGTACCGGTACGGCTGCACGCGTACCGGGTACGGAAAAAAGTAGTCGGGTACGGCATGGGTATGCCTTTGGTGCGTTTTGGGCACGGCGGGGGCAGAAATCCAATTTTCTGAAAAATTGAGAGGTACCGGAGCAATATTAAGAAAAATTAAAAAAGAAAAAAGAAAATGTGTATACGGATTTGCCCTAATCTCATCGAAGCAAAGAGGCGACTTCGACCATCACCCTCGTCTTCGACTTTGACCCAGAGATCGACTTCGACTTTGACCCACGGCGTCGGGTACGACTTCTTCGCCTTCAGAGAGGTATCATCTCTTCATCTTTATTTTTTTGTTTTTTTTCTTGTTTCTTCTTTCTTCTTCAAAGAGGTATAATCTAATGTTGGTGTAGAACCAAAAAAAAATTAGAGAGGTATAGAACCAAGTTATTCAATCATATTTAGAACAAAAAAAAAAAATTAGATCAAAAAAAATTAATAAATTAGAACACAAACATATTAATAAAAAATTAGAACCAAGTTAATAAATTAGAACACAAATATATTAATAAAAAATTAATAAATTAATAAATTAGAACCAAGTTATTCCTTTGCTTGGATTATGGACTGCATTGGTGTTGGTTATGTTGAATTCAAATATATTAATATTTTTGTCTTTTAGTTTTATAGTTCTCTTTTTAGTTTTGATATTTAACTTCAATTTGTAGGTTGGATCTTTTAACCATAATTATAAAAAATAAAAAAATATCGGCGTACCGCAGCCATACCCGCTATGAAGCACGGGTGCGGATACGAGTACGGTACGGGTACGCCGATACGGCAAAATCCCAAAAAAGTAGGGTACGGGTACGGCTGCTGTACGCCGATATTTTTTTTTTTTTTTTTTTTATAATTATGGTTAAAAGATTCAACCTACAAATTGAAGTTAAATAAAAAAATAACTAATAATAATATTAATAACCTACAAACCTACATTTTCATCTCTAACTTTTTATTATTAATAACTAATAATAATATTTATGATTATTACCATTTATGATTATTAGCATTTTCATCTCTAATATTTATTAGCATTTTCAGTATTAATAACTAAAGAAGAAACAAGAAAAAAAAATAATAAATAAAGATGAAGTAATTTTTTATTATTAATAACTAATAATAATATTTACGATTATTACCATTTATGATTATTTATTAGCATTTTCAGTATTAATAACTAAAGAAGAAACAAGAAAAATAAATAAATAAATACAGATGAAGAGATATACCTGCGTCGAAGTCGAGGGTCGAGGGTCGAAGTCGAAGTCGAAGACGAGGGTCGAATCTCTGGGTCGAAGTCGAAGACGATGACGATCTCTGGTGTTTCGAAGTCGATCTCTGGTGTTTCGAAGTCGATCGATCTCTGCTGTTTCGAAGTCGCAGACGAGGGTGAGTGAGGGTCGAAGTCGATCTCTGCTGTTTCGAAGTCGCAGACGAGGGTGAGGGTCGAAGATGAGGGTGAGGGTCGATCTCTGTTTAGAAGTCACAGAAGAGGGAGATGGAGATGGTCGAAGTCGTCTCTTTTTGCTTCGATGAGATTAAGGCAACAAAAGTGATGAGATTAGGGCAGTATACACATTTTTTCCTTTTTTTTTTTTTAAATTTTTCTTAATATTGCTCCGATACCCCTCAATTTTTCAGAAAATTTGGTTTCTGCCCCCGCTGTACCCAAAACGCACCAAAGGCGTACTCCTGCCGTACCCGAGCCGTACCCAACTGAGGCAGAAGTACCCGACTAGTTTTTCCCGTACCCGGTACCCGTGCAGCCGTACCGGTACACGTACCCGCACCCGGTAAGTACCCGGTGCGTGTACGGCACTATTTTTGGAGTACCCGTGCTTCATAGCGTACCCGTACTCTACTTTTTTGGGGTTTTGCCGTATCGGCGTACCCGAACCGTACTCGTACCCGCACCCATGCTTCTTAGCATGAGGGTTAATTGGCTATTTTCAAAAGACAGAGCTATGCTATTGGACCAAACCACAAACCACAGGGAGGTAAAATGGATTTTGCCCCTTTTTTTATTTAAATATGTTGATCTCATTTTATGCTTTCTAATCACAATGCTAACTTTCAATCTATAACATGAAGAAACAGTAAAAGTCTAGAACCATAGGGTTTGGAAATTTCATGACTTATATTGTAGCAAGGGTGAAGAATCCAATATCCATAGAGGGGTTTGGAAAGGGAAAACTCATACAAGCCTCAAGCACTTGACAATTTCAAAGAGGCATCAAAGAGTCAAGGAAGGATGAATGAACTCAAGTCATAGACAAGAAGGATGTCCAAGTGACACAAGAAGACCAAAATGTCTTAAATAGAACCACCTAGGGTAAAGACTTGACTTTGGAAGACATTTATGCAGGTCCCGGTCAAGATTGGTGACCATTTTGGTAAATTAAGTATGACCTCCTAGCCATCCAAAACCATAACTTAGGATCTAGGCTTCTTTTTTTTTTTTTTTTTTAATCGGCCATAACGTTGGTCCTAGTTTAAAATTTTAAATCCTTGAGTACTGACCAATTTCAAATGAAACTAGATTTACAGAATTTCAATTTGAGCACAATTTTCACCCAAAACAGAGTTAAAATGAGAGTTAATGATCTTTTGAAGTTAGCCCTGTGTTGCGGGTGGAAGAAATCAAAGAGACTTGAATGATCAACTATTTTGGCTGGCCAAACTGGGTGCAGTTTGAAAAAAATAAACTAGCCATTATCTAGCAGTTGGAACACACGCATTATACATAAGTTTCTTTCATTTTAAACCCAGAACTTGATGATTTGAGACCCAATATTACCTATATACATTAGAGAACATATCTTGAGAGATTTGGGAGAGCCTAGAAAGAGTATGCATCATACGCTAACTATCAACAACTGGCCCAAGCTTGAGAATCTTGAAAAGCAAACTTTGGACAACTTTTGGGCTTCAATTTAAGGTATAAATTCTTCCTATTAGTGTATTGTTGAGGTACCTTTACCACCCATTGATATGTATTTTGTAAATTGCAAAGGTTGGGGCAAGACTTGGAAAACTCTTAGTGTTGGTGCCTGTTTGACTCTGATAGTTTGTGGTAGTAGGCTACCCATTGTGAGTTGTACAATGTGAAAGAGGTTGTGGGGGAGCCTACAAACCCATTGTGAGTGAAGGACTGTGGTTGAGATTGCAGCTGATCCTAGAAACTCGTTGAATTCTGAATTGAGGAAGAGGCTAAGGGTGACCTTGTAAAACCCAGTGTGGTGGGTTCTAGGTGAGCCCTTGAGTGAAAACCTAGAGACTTCAAGTAGTGGGTTTTAGGTGAGCCTTTTGTGTGAAACCTAGAAAAAATAGTAGTGTTGTTCTTCAAGACAAAATATTAGGTAGCTTAGTAGCATGTAGGTTAGCCTAGGAGAAACCTTCATCAAATGCAAATGTAATACATGAATAGGAGACAATAGGTAGATTAGTGGGTTTTAGGTTAGACTAGGAGAAACATTCCTCAAATCCTAGAGATTGTCTTTGTGAGGAGAATTTAGGTGGGTACTGGCATGCCCATTGCAAGTCACCAGTTGTTTGGATGATTCATGGATACTTCAACCGAGAAGGTAAATAAAACTTGAACCTTTGATAGATATTTTCTATCACATTGAATCACTTACTAAGTTTTAAACATACCGAATGGCTAGAAAAATTGAGATTGGTCATTGAGGACTGGTGAAGAAAAAAACAAAAGAATTGTCCTATTCACCCCCTTCTAGGACATTTTCATAAACACATAACAAGACACAATGACGTGCCAATTCAGGTTGGTTTCCATGGCAATGGACTTTTGCATGAACCTTAAAAAAATTCAAAACTTCTAGTTTCAAGGTGGACCAATTATGATATGCATTGAGTTTTATTAAGAATTTTACTTGCCTTATTTCATGTTATGTTTGTTGTGCCAAACACCATAACATGAAATAATCTCCCATCCTCCAGTTATATCCTTCTAGAAAATCAAATCGTAGTATTAGGATCAAGTTTGTAAAAAGCGGCCGCAACCGTTACGTAACGCCGTTACGTAACGGTTTTGGTAGTTACCGCCACCCATTACGGCCGCTTTTGCACTGTGATTGAGATTCATAGGTGTGTCGGCCGTAGCGGCTGCCGTAGTGGTCGTAACGGTGCCGTAACAACCGTAACGGCCTGTTATGCACCGTTACGTAACGGTTCCAAACTGTTTCCTTCGAAAAAACACACAAAAAAAAGCTGAAAATGGGGAAAGAGAGATAGAAAGAAGAGAGAATATAAAGAGAGAAAATGGAGGAGCAAGAGATAGAGAGAAAGAAGAGGGAAGATGAAGAACATGTTATTGATTTGTTGAAGCTGTAAGATCTATGTTATTCTATTCCGCTGCTATCACTCAACCATTTTGTTTGTGTGTGTCGATCTATATATTGTTTGAAAATAATAATAATAATAAGTGTGGTTATTTTCTATTTGGCTTGGTTAAAATATGTGTATATATATATTAGACTCTTATTTATTCTCTTATTTTTGTCATTGGTCAAATTGTGCGAAAAATAAAAAAATTCACGGTTCCGATTACCGCAACCGTTACACTACGGCCTTTACACCCCGCAACCGCAACCGCAACCGCAACCGCGCCACCGCCACCGTTACGGCGACCACAACCGCTTTTCAGAACCTTGATTAGGATTGAAATAGAGCAACTTGTTTATTCTTTCCCAATTATAGGAAAAAGCCAAATGATGCCAAGGAATTCTTTCATATCTTCTCTCTTATATGTTGTAGAGTAGCTAGCAAAAATGTGTATGGATGTTGGATTGAACATTAATAATTGATATGATGTCATACAAGAACCATGGACAAATGGTGACAAGGGCATCCATATAAAAGGGCACTACTTTAGTAGCATTCAACTCCTTGGTTGATACGTGGGACACTATTTAAAGTACCACCTTAGGTTTCCCCCGCCCCCCTCTAAAACACAACTCAATTCAATTTATCCCACTCAACAAAGCCTTGTGCCGTTTGTCTCGAGTGGGCATGAAAGTTCTACCTATCCATTCCACTCTTTCAAGGGCTATAACTTTGGTTAAACCACCAACCCACACTTTAAGGTTATGATATTATCAAAATCAACAAATATCATGTCAATATCCTCATTAGACAGACTACATCAAACATACTTTCTTTAATCCTCCATATATAATGAATAAATATTCGCTATAAAATGAGTCAATAAAATATGATGACAGCTACAAATCGAGAAAGAAAATAAATAAGCTCCAACTACAAAATTGAACAACTTGAAGAAAGTTAAAAAAAAAAAGGAAAGAAAGATGTTAAAGAGCAACAAGTGGTTCAACTATATACCATCACATAGTAACTCAATTATCTCAATTATCCATAGACATACAATATATAGGCTCCGTTTGGTAAGACTTTCTAACTATGATTTGAGAATATGAATTGTATTTTGAGTTTGTGTTTTGAAATTATTATTTGAGTGTAGAAAATTTGTTTGGTTATGATTTTTGAATAGAGTGTTGAATTGAGTTTTGAATTGAGTGTGGAATTGAGTTTTGAAAGTTTGATTTGACATGTGAAGTAAGAAAATTTGTTTGGTTATGAGATTTGGAAAGAGTTTTCAAAACTTAATTCAAATTGTTATAACTCATAACAAAACACACTACTTTCACACTATTGAAAATTCTGATCAACACTCATAACCAAACTCTTTTTAAAATTCAATTAAAAAAAATTATTATTAACAGAAAATAACATTAATCAATTTTTTAATTGAAATACTACAAAGGAAATAATTTTTTTTCAAAATAAATATTCAAAAAATTTAAATAATAAATATTTAAATAATTTAAATAATCTAAAAATTTAAATCGTAAAAATTTAAATAATTTAAATATTCAAAAAATTTAAATAATTTTAAATTTAAAAACAACTCTACACTCAAATCGTAACCAAACACATAAAACAAAACTCAATTAAGAAATTATTTTTAAAACTCATAACCAAACACATAACTCGAAACTCCATACTACTTTCACAACTTTACACTCAAATCGTAACCAAATACATAACAAAAAAATTAAAATATTTAAAAATATTTTTATAAAATAGAGTTTGAATTTATTTTTATAAAATATTTTAAAATTTTAAAAATTAAAATCGTAATATTTAAAAATATTCAAAAAATTAAAAAAATCGTAACATATTTAAATATTAAAATATTTAAAATCTTAACATAATTAAAATATTTAAATATTTAAAAAATGTGTGTTTGGTAACGTTTACGTTGTCAGTTTATATTTACAAAAATTTTATAAACTGGTTTTTGTTTATTTTTTGTTTAGTTTTAGAAAAACATAAACTACAAACGCGTTTGGTAATTGACAAAATGTTTAAAAAAATTTAAAAATATAAAAAAGAGTAAGAAATGGCAAGTGGCGGCGGAAGACGGTGGTGGAAAGTGGTGACGGTAGATGGTGGGTAGCTGGTGGTGGTAGGTAGGTGGTGGTGGTGGTGGTGGGTGGGTGGGTGACGGGTGGTGGGTGGTAGTGAGTGGGTGGTGGTGGTGGCGGGTGGTGGGTGGTGGTGGCAGGTGGGTGGCGAATAGCGGGTGGTGGTGATGGGTGACGGTGGCGGGTGGTAGCAAGTGGGTGGTGGTGGCAGGTGGGTGGCGGATGGCGGGTGGTGGTGGGTAGTGATGGTAGGTGAGTGGATGACGGTGGCGGGTGGTGGGTGGTAACGAGTGGGTGGTGGCGGCAGGTGGGTGGCAGGTGATGGTGGCGGTGGGTGGGTGAGTGACGATGGCTGGTGGTCGGTGGTAGCTAGTGGGTGGTGGTGGTGGTGGTGAGTAGTGGGCGGTGGTGGTAGGTGGGTGGCGGGTGGGTGGTGGGTGATGGTGGTGGTGGTGGTGGTGGTGGTGGGTGGCAGCGGCAGGTGGGTGGCAGCTGGTGGTGGTGGTAGGTGGGTAGGTGATGATGGCTGGTGATCGGTGGTAGCTAGTGGGTGGTGGTGGCAGGTGGGTGGTGGGTGATGGTGGTGGTGGTGGTGGTGGTGGTGGTGGTGGTGGTGGTGGTTGGCAGGTGGTGGATGGTGGTGGCAGGTGGGTGGTAAGTGGTGGTGGCAAGTAGGTAGCGGGTAGTGGTGACGGGCGGTGGATGGTAGTGGCGGGTGGCGGGTGGTGGGTGGTGGCAGGTGGATGGCAGGTGGGTGGTGGTAGAGGAAGACGGTGGTGGAAAATGGTAGCAGGTGGTGGCTAGTGTTGGGTGATAAAAAAAAAAAAAACAGAAAACTCAAAATAGAAACACATTTTTTGTGTTTTCATTTTTTAGCCAAATTTATAAACTGAGACCACTAATTTATAAATCAAAAATTTTACCAAACAAGTTTTTATTTGAGTTTTTAAAATTTTTGTAAATATAAACAGAAAACTGAAAACGTAAGTGTTACCAAACGGCAAAAATATTGATTTGAATTGAGTTTTGAAAAGAGTTTTGAAAAGTAATGATTATGTTTTGAATTGGGTTTTGAGAAATCGGTGTAGAATTATGATTTGAAAGCTTAAAACAAACACCACACTCAAATCAATGGGTGGAACTATAATTTGAGAGGCTTACCAAACGGAATAATAGTGTGACAGTGTCTCATTAGATATTCTGATTGATATGTGCGATGACAAAATTGAGACATCCATTTCCCTAGTATTTTTACTATTATTGACATACTTCAATGATTATCAAAAGGCTACCAACATATGATGTCAAAATCATTGGTTAATGGTTATATATATTCTGTTTGGGTGTCATATGCCATGTTCTCAAAGGCTGATTAGCGCTCATGTCAATGTTAAATGTACATTAAAGTATAAATTATCATCAATATAACGTACAAATTGTGTTTCATTTGGGAGACATTAAATTTAAATAACTGTACTCTTAGGAAAATTATGACAAAATCACCTCCATTTGGGTCTGTGGTGGGTTTAGGGCTGGAATGTGTTTTAGTGTTAGGGTTCTAAAAAGACAAAAAGATAACTTCTAGGGTTTGTAGAATGAAAAAGAAAAAAAAAACTAAATTTGTTGAATTTCAAAAACAACAGTTTGCTGGATTTTCAAAAAAGATTCTATTTGACAGTAATTTAGTGGCTAAAATGAAGGACCTGGGGAGAGGCCATTGAGGGCCAATAAGACGAGGAAGGGGAAGGGTTAAGGTTGATTTAGGCTGAAACAGAAATAAAAAGTTAATTTTTCTAGGGCTTTGAACAGTAGTACGAGATCAGTGTTTACAGATGCTTTTGAATATTAGTAATTTTCTGGATCAATGCTACATTGCCGTGATTTTTTGGTTTGGAAATTTTGAAAGCTATCCTGGAGTGATGTTGATTCAGTGCTGATGGAGAACATTTAGATGCTTTCAGAGTTAATTTTAGTCCAACTGTAACTTAAATTTTAAGGTTGGAAAGAATATACGCAAAGGAGGAACTGGAATACTTGCTCCCATTTCTCTTGTCTTATCCAACATAAAGTGAACACAAATGAAATGTTTCAAATAATTAAAATGATAGAATACAATATCATTTAATCCATATTCCAAAAATCCCAAGTCTTCCCACTTTACATCCATATCTAAAAACCTTATGCTGGCCACATACTCGAATGCAAGAAGACCAATAAGGATGAATGAGATTCAATGAATTATCAGATTTTGCATGCAGATAGACCTATTCTGTTACAAAAGTAAATAAACTAATTAGGTAAATAGGTTTACTCAGCCTTGTGTCGGAGAAACATGTCCTGACTATGAGAAAAAATAAGTTTTTTAGTTTGTTATTTCACAAAATTGTAATCAAATCATTTCACTTAAGTTTCATTTAAATACAACTCGTGCCTAACGACTTAGTTTACTTTGAAAGTAAAATCTTTAATTGGGTTTTGTACCCCATATCTTTTTCAATGAACTAAGTTTCCTATAATGAGCAGCACAAGCTATGGAAAAGAGATTCATTTTATACAAATATAGGTTCCATATCTTTATCATGGACATATTAAGTACAACGAAGGAAAGAAGGCAAGCAAAGAACATATCAAAAAAGAAAAAATATAGTAATAAAAGAGGGCAAGCAGGCAGATATAACACGAGTAAACAGCATCATCAACAACAAATATATGCAACAAGTAATATCAGAAATCCATACCAATTTTCTTCCAGTTATTAGAAAAATGGGCAGAGCAGTTACTCCCAAATGAAAATACCTGAACCAAGTTTTGATAAACAACAATAAACACCTATAAAAGATCTCTTTCCAGTACACTAATATTAGAATAACCATGACAACAATAGGAATGACAAAGACAAGATCAAGAGTTCATAATATTTACAGCAGCCTTCTATGATTATTTTGTATAGCTGGTATTTCACACATTTTCAACATTTGACTACAAACTCAATTGTTGCTTATTAAGAAAAAAATTCCAACATATGAATAATGTATCTAAGTTTTTATATCAGCATGAAGAGTCTTTCCATCCACACCGACATTAACATTGAAACCCTAGATTAAAGAAAAAGGTTTAAATTTCAAGGATTTTCTTTTTCACTGTTATTTATTTTTCAGATTTTGGTTTTCTGGGATATTTCAAGTTAAGATATTTGTTACATATTACATGAAATATCATTTGTACAAAATGAACAAAAACAACACAGCCAATCCTTTGTACATAGATTCTAAGCTTCATGTACTAGTGTCGAGTGCAAGTATGTGTCTAAGCATCAATTCATCTAATTCCCAAGTCCTAGGTCATCAAGCATGTTACATATAGATTTCTAGTACTATTTATAATTTCACAAGCTAAAATGGTATTTCAAGTGATATTAAGTGTTATACTTCACTCACTTTGAATAAAATATGTAACAGAATTGATGTAATAACGGAGTTTTATGTATAATTAAAGTTAAATAACTTTACATGCTTGCTAGGTGAATGTCCAACTAAAAATGTTAATTATTTAGAGAGTCCATGTAACATTGGTCCACTAAGTACTTGCTCTTTTGCTAATAGCCAAGATATATCAAGTCACTGTACCTATTGAGAATACCTGAATTAGCAATGCCTTTGAATTTTCAAACTTAGACAGAAAGTTCCCAGAGGTGATGACCTCAAAATCATGATCCCCTGGATCTGATTTAACAAGAAAAGAAAATAAAAGAAAGAGATGATATCATATTAGAGTTGTATTTCCCACAACAAGAAACATATAGCACATGTTTCCAAATAAAAATCTTTGGTACAAAAGCAAATAGTCTAGAATGGAACAACTCAACTAACCAAAGGAAGCAGACTCCAGCAATGGAAGGTCAATTTCAGAAAAAATTGTCCCAGCATGTCACTCCTTGATGCTATCAACAGCATGCTACAGTCAACAAATCAATGTCACGCATCAAAAGATTATTAGTAAAGTCTAATGAGCAAAGAAAAATAGTAAAGGTTCAAACAAGCACCATAGGCTTCATATTGATAGGTTGATAGTTAAAAACTCACAATGAGCTCGTCAATACCAAATATGTTGTAATTCCTCTTCCATAAAGGATTTGTCAGCAGCTCAAAAGCATATCGAATCTGGAAATCAGACCACATAACTTAAATATTTACAATACTGGAAGTACTCAAGTTAACCAAAGTAGGATTTGATATTGGTGCCAACAAAACCACATAATTTCTAGACAAACCAAACCAAACCAAACTAATCCAATCAAGTGGTGTTGGCAACATGAATTCTTTTTCGTCATTCTACTTTGTCAAGGGCTATATGCTCAATTAACTTAAATTAAATAAATACATATCATTTTTTACTATAGCATCCCATATCAATTTAGGTTTGGGGCTCTCCCTAACATTTCTATTTATGCTGATCATATCACTATTTGTTACTATTGCATCTAGACACTTCATTGTACATGATCAAACCATCTTAGCATATTCTCTTTCAACTCATCTTAGATCGGTGTTACTCCAGTCATGTCACGAATATATTCAATTTCTAATTGTGTATTTCCTAGTCTTACTACACGTTCTTCTACGTATATCTCTATCTCAGCTACACTCATTTTATAAACAAGATTAAATTCCTTATAACTTAACCGTGATGGATGGACTTTACGGGTAGGCATTCAATAGTTGACATGTCAAACCCATTTTGTTTTTTTACTTATTTTCAATTTCTCCTCTGGTTTTTGTCTTCTCTCTCCCAGATTTCTTACTCAGTTCTTTCAAAACATCTTATTGATAATATGATCTACATACACACATAAAAATCTGACTGATAATCTACAATGTTCAGACTATATTATTTATCTGATGCAACTAACGAAGGGGGAATATAATCTTAAGAATACTTTATGAGCAAGAATACAGAAGCTATGATATCATGGAGATCAAAATTACAAAGGATTGCAAAAAAATAAAAATAAAAATAAATAAATAAATTTTTTGCAGTTGATAATGATGCAAATCCTCATCCTTCCATGAGTTTGTAATTGCAGAATCTTGTAGATCTTATCATAAATTCCATCTTCCATAAAATAATACAATAATTTCAAAACAAAACCCAAAATCTTGTAGAGCTTATCATAAATTCCATCGTCCATGAAATAATTACAATAATTTCAAGACAAAACCCAAAACCAAATCAGTTTTTCTAGATTGGAACTCAAGAGCTCCGTTTCTAGCTTGAACATGCGTGGCTTTTCATTCCTCCAGTCACCAGATCTGACTTCCATACAGCCTTGATCGACAGCTTCTTCATCAACACATCACTACCAATGATCAGGATTCTTCGTTTTGATTGCTTGGTTTGTACCATTGTATAGAGAGGGAATGAAGAAAAAGCATCGAGAGAAAGAACGAGAGAGAAGAGAAAACCAGAGTGGTGGACATCTGTTCAATGGCCAACATAGCATCTGTTGAGTGGCCGCCCGTAAACTAGGTGGTTTACGGCTAAGCCGTGTAGAATTCGTTCTCTTTATAAATATGTTGTTTTAGTTGCCCAACATTCTATCTTGTAAAGTATCACTAACCTCATAGTGCTACGAAATTTCCATTTCAATTTTGTTAATATTCATCGATCACATAATATGTCAGTAGCACTTCTATACTTGAGCCAACCTACTTTTATTTTATGGATCACATTATCTCTAACCTCTCCATCCTAATTAATAATCAAACCTAGGTTAAAAAAATGTCCACTCTTTGTAATTTGCTAATTTTTAATTCTCATTTCATTATTTCTTCTACTATCGATACTAAAGTTACATTCCAAATATTCATTTTTAGCTCCCACTAATTTAAACCCTTTTCACTTGAGTGTTTCTTTCCAAGGTTCTATTCTAGTGTTAATTTCTCCCTTAATTTCATCCACTAGAACAAATATCATCTACGAACAACATACATCATGGGACATCATACTTAATGTATACAAGACATCATGCTAACTAAATATATATAGTTAATTCATCCATAACAAAGGCAAATAGATAAGAGCTCAAAGTTGACCCTTGATGTAATCCTCTAGTAATTGGAAATTTACTAATTTCCCCTCCATGTAATTATAGTCACAACCTCATCATATATGTCCATTATCGCATCAATAAATCCCTTGGCCACACTCTTTTTCTCTAACACCCACTATATCACATCATTAGGCACCCTATCGTAAGGTTTTCTTAATATATAAATATCATATGAACAGAGATGACTTCCACGTTGAGTAACTCTTTCGAACTGGGCATGGTGTCACATCAGTGTTTTGTGACAGAAAGTACACATGACAATTAAAACTTCATAAAGCATTAGATTTATAGATCAAACACCATTATAATAAAAAATAAATAAATAAAACCTTATATTTCAGAAAACAAAATTTTCAAATATTTTGAAGAAGCAACCAAAAAAAAATTTAAATGTAGAATTTGATCAAATTTTCAAAATGACTCATAAACAAGCCACAGATTGTATAAGTAAGAGAACTTTTATAATTTGACTGATTAAGCATTGGGATATCTTGTAACCATAAGGAAATTTATCAAAGGAGATCCTTTCGCCTTGAATAATTTCATTGTCATAACAGATTCCAGTAGTAACAAAGGGGAAATTTATTCTTAATTTCAAGAAGCAATATCAAGTGCAATGCAAAGCATCTGTACAAATTATCACATGGCTCAACTCAATAAAATATTATGCTTCCATGATCTTATTTCATGAATATTTCATCTGGGACAGGGTCCAAAGTTAAATCAAAATAAACTAACATGTTTTTTCCAGTCCTTTCTTTGTATTCCCTTCATTAGGCAACACCTTCAAGACATTGCTCTCTCTAGTTGGCACAATTACTGGCCTTTGTTTCACATGATCAGCCAATCTAAGTCTCTCATCCTGTACCAATTGATCCTACCACTACCTTCCAGTTCTATACTTCTGCTGTATTACTACTCATCCATCTTGGAAAATTTATTCCAATAATGTCATCGTGAAAAAATTTTGTTTCTCAACTTCCAATAAATAATGTGGTCAAATTGGAGAAGCATAACAACAGGAAAACATATATACAATACAACGATATTTCACACGACATAAAAATATATAACAATATTACAGGATGTTCAAAACCCACCCCCCACACGAGACATATACACATATATATACATGAACATACACATGACACTGCTTTTGTAAAGCAAATGGAGACTTACAAACCTTGATAAACTCAGTTATAGGAGGAACTTCTGTGCCCGAATTCCTGAATCAATGCATTTGTTAGTTTAATATAAAAATATTTGGTATAACACCAATTAGAGAGAAAAAAAAGTACCATGTATACAGTTAGCTACATATTTTATTAACATCTTCTAGAAAAGATCAGCATCAACTAAGCAAGAAAAGTTACTGTGGTTAATTCACAACAATGCATAATCATGTCAACTAATATAATGACACAAAGTGATATAAACACACATATTGCAGCAGAAAAATAAATTAAAAACAAACAAACAAACAAAGTGGAACCTTGAGTATATGACAATTATTAAGCAAATTAGTCTGTTTTCTATATTGGTAGTGAATCAGTGATCATAGACATCCATTATTAAACTAATGCTTCAACTTTTAAAGAGCACAACTTTAACCATCACCAAACTTCAGAACCTGCAAACAACGAAATTGATGCTTACAAGATTTAACTTCTAAATATTTCCACAAGTCAATTCTCCTTCTGAATGAGAGAAATATAACCAGTTCAAAGCTTAAATATAGTTATTCACCCAAAAAAACGGCTTAAATATAGTGGTCATTATTGTTAAGAGTTGAGAAATAAGACTGGTCACAAAAATAGTTGAAAGGAAGTGGAAATGATGTAGCTCTTATTCACGAAGACAAAAATAGTTGAAAGGAAGTGGAAATGATGTAGCTCTTATTCACGAAGACAAGAATGCTATGCTCAATTTTAGCAAGTTAAGTAGCCGTAGGGCTGAGGAAAGTATGTTAAGCAGAACTTTATAATTCAGTAGTTGAATTTAGGGGACCAGAATAGTGTTTTTTACTTTGAAGCTATAAATCAGAGAAGAGATAGCCATAGGAAAGTGGGAATAACAAAGTAGGATGGTTCCGTCATACTGATCCAAATGAAGTAAAGACATTGTCTCATTTTTTGATAAACTTTTAGGTGGCATAAAAAACTATATCAAGAAGCAACTTACTGAATGTCGGAAATGTGAGTTACTCAGGTTATGTTGCTCCTGCAGAGATGAAGCACTATGTTCTCACTGAAAGATGAAAAAGCTCCAACAGCTGATAGATGCAATGCTATGTTCTTTAAAAAAGCTTGGTCCATTATAGGTGATGATGTGATTGCTTGGATATCTTTTTTCTTCAGTTCTGGTGCTTGCTGAGAGAAGTTCAATCTATAGTGATTAATTGGATCGGCAAGCTGCCTAATCCTTCAAATCTAAGTGATAGGCCTATCTCTTATTGTAATATCATTTATAAGTGCGTTGCTAAAATTGTAGCAGATAGACTTAAATCCTTCATTTGTGTCACATTGTCAAACTGCCCATTATGGAGGATGGAGAGGATTGCTGATAATGTGCTGCTTTCTCAGGAAATATCATCACAGTGCTAATGGCAGGAAATGTGCTTTGAAGGTGGACTTAAGAAAAGCCTATGATTCAGTAAGTTGGCATTCCAAGCTCCAGACACTTGATGGACGGGGTTTCCTAAAAAGTTTATAAGTTGGGTTAAGACATGTATTACTTCTCCCAGCTTTTTAATTAATGGCAATGATAATGAACTAAAGGAATATTTCCCAAGTGCCAAAGGCCTTAAACAAGGGTACCCATGTCACCCTACTTGTTTCTTTTCTTCTAATTGCCTGAAAAAATACACTCCAATTATATTTGATTCAAGTATGCGCAAAGAGGTTCATTCATGTTTCCTCTATTATTTTAGGCAATTGCTAGAAAGGCCAAGTGCAGATTCTATCAAATTGACAGATTAAAAGAGAGATTCTCGCTTACTTCTTCCCTTGCAGTAAAGACCCCAAACAAGATTGTATGGATATTTAGTGTTCAAGTTGTTTGGAGGATTTTCACATGTTAAGGTTCTAGGGTAGATTAGAATAAGCTTGTGTGGTCTCACAAGTCTATTCCCACCATTCTTTTGTTATTATAGTGAAATAAACATGGGTCAAGCCAGTCCAACCCAACGGTTCCACAATTATATTTTACTTTTTCTTTAACAATAAATATACACACCTTTTAGGCTTTAAAATAAAGAGTTTTCACTTTCTCTTTCTTCATATTCTACTCTATTTTGAGTTCATAGGTCCATCTTTTGAATGTCAAGTTGATTGAGAATATATTATATAAACATTGCACTGCCATTTACATAAATATATTTCATTATGAGCCTGTTTGATTCTAGTATTAGAGCGTTTGGATGACATAAATGGTGGCCGGCTTAGTAATACGTAGGATTTCTAATCCCACTAAATCATGGGATATTCAATACCATATGGAAGTAGGCATTATTATTAATAATCCACTAAGGACTTGTTTGATTAGTAAGGATTAATAGCGAGGGTATTAACAATCCATGAGATTAGTGTAGGATTAGTTATCCGACTGGATTGCTGAAATACATAATTTCCTCTTATCCAAGTTTATTTTGCAATAGATATAAAAATTTATAATCCCAATTATATGTAAAAGTTGTAAGATTAAAAAAAATTATCAATTATGTTGGATAGAATAACTATTGGAATCTAATCCGAATAATAAAATTTGCAACCAAGCAATGGAATGTGAGTCCTATGAATTAATAATCTCAATCTTATTGTATAGTATGCCTAATTAAACAAGCCTTAATTGAGTTGAACAGTCAATCCAATGGTTAATCCCATGGATTATTAATCCCATCCCGTCAATATTACTCCAACCAATCAAACAAGCCCTACCAATATCGTATACCATTGTATACCATAGTAAAGCCACTCCATGAAATGTATGCCTTCAAAATATTAGAAAGAACACAATATAAAAAATTGATTAATAAAAATGACGTAAAGCTATGACGCACAGACACCTCTCCGAAGGTCACATACAGGTGTTTGACACATGTCGGACACGGACACTAACACGCGTTGGACACATGTCAGACATGCTAGAAAGAGTTGAACACATTGGAACACTTTGGACACGCCGCGGACACATTGGGACAAACAAGGGACACATTGAGGATACCTACGGGCACTCTAGGGACACATTAGGGACACACTAAGTACTATTTTTTTCTTTTTAAATTAAAATATTTAATTTTTTTACTAAAATAGCATATGATAAATTTGATAAAATTAAATATTTAACATAAAATATATATTACATATTTAAAAATATATATATAATAAAATAATATGTTTTAAACGTATCCCAACACATCGTGTCCTATATTTTTAAAAAATTTATCTATCTGCGTCACCACCGTGTCTTGTCACGTGTTCGTAATTTTAGAGGTAAAGACACAAAGTTAACCTCCCAATTTAGTATCTCACAAGTCACAAATAAAACTGTCAAGGGTTAAAACAGAATATAAGATTTTAGAGAGGCTAGACTGCTTAGTATCACACTTCACTATGTATGCATATATAGATTGAAAACTTGATGTACTAAAGGATGATATTTTAGAGAGTGAAGAGCATTATTACCACTTGGATGATAACTTCTCGTAGGCTTCAGTGACTTGTTCCATGGAACTATACCTCTTGATCCCCAAAACTGAAATTACAAAAATTGATTGTTATGAAAAGTAGGTAGTGAAGAAAGGGAGAGAAGAGAAAGTTTGATAGTGGGTGAGTGAGTGTGACCATCGTAGTGAGAAGGAGGGTAGGAACGAGGAAGGATCAGGAGCTGATAGAACATGGATGATGCGAAGAGAATCAGAGGAAACCAGTATGCTTTCAGCACAGACACCAGTGACGATTTCGCCGTTGGAATCTCCGGAGAAACCCTCGTTGCCAGACTGGTTTTTGAGAGAGAGAGAGAGAGAGAGAGAGAGAGAATGAGGGGTCTTCAGGATCACGATCGTTCTAGTTCCGGGCCTTTTTTTGTAATATATAACAAATCAGGGTTCTAAAAAGATTCTAAAAATTGGACTTACCCGTTTGGCCCAAGCCCAAGAAAATAATATATAAATAAATAAATGATAAATTAAGGTATATATAAATAAATAAATGATAAATTAAGGTGAGTTTGAGAAAATTGAGTTTTTTGTTTTTTTGTTTTTTAATGAATTTTTTTAATATTTTAGGTAAATTTTTTATTTTTTAGATATTCCTAATTTAAAATATGCTTAAAAAGTATAATGTTTATGAAAAAAAATTTAAAGATTCACTAAATAAAAAATATGAAAATTTAATATATTTTTGTATTTTTGTATTTAATGAATTTTTTTTTTTAAATGTACAATTTTTTTACTTTTTAATGCATTAAGATTATGTGGATCAAAAAAAAAAATGATTAAAATATTGTAAAAATTATTTAAAATATAAAAATACGAATTGAAATTTCAAAAAATTATTTTTGAAAACTCAAAACCAAATAAGGTGATTTTTTTAATTCGAATTGGGGATAAGTATTATACAATGAATTTAAATGCTTATAAATTCTATACCCTTTTTTAATATTGATTTATTAGAATGAAATGCATTGGACTAGAATAGGGAGAGTAGTGAATGATCATTTAAGGTGATTTATGATTTTATTTATAATGTATTTTTTGTTATTTTTTAATTAATCAAATATGGTAATAGATTTTTTAATGAAATAATTATTTCATTCTAGTGAACTAAATACCACCTAAGTTTTAAAATGTTTATTTTGCCTCAACACTTTTTGAAGATGTTGATAGGTAAAAAATAAAAATTAAAAAACTTATACAGAAATAAGTTTGATTAATAGAATTGGATTGTAAGTCTCTTTAAAATAAATAACACGAATCATTTCATGTTAATTTAAAAATATTTTATAACTTATAGGTGAAGGATGATTTCGGATGATTTATGATTTCATTTATAATATAATTTTATTATTTTTTTAATTAATCAAATATGGAAATAGATTTTTTAATGAAATGATCATTTTAGCATAGTGAATCAAACATCACCTAAGTTTTAAAATGTTTATGTTGCCTCAACACTTTTTTTAAGTTATAGATAGGTTAAAAAAATATTTAAAAAAAAAAAGACTTATACGTAAATAAGGGTGATTAAGGGTATTGCGTGGTAAGTCTCCTTAAAATAAATAACACAACTTTATATTAATTTTAAAATATTTTTTATTAAAAATTATAATAAAAAAACTGTACATAAAAAATTAATAAAATATTTTTTTTAATTTTTTAAAACAAATTATACAACCTAAATCTAAAAAACAAAAGGGAAGAAAAGAAATTTGGATTGCCCAAATTTGAACTCAAGGCCTCTAATTGGGGTGTTTGGGAATATGTTTTTGACTAAAATAATCAATAAAAATAAAATAGGTTAAAATAGTAAATAAGATAAAATGTCACATTCAAACTATAATTATTTTATTTTTTCTCTAACAACCACCAATCAACTACAATAAAAAAACTGACTATCATCTCAAATACAACTTTTTTTAACTAAATTAAAATAGTCAAAATTTCAAAACAAGAATTAAAATAGTGAAGTTTCTAAACCTGCCAACTATAAGATAGGGATAATATACACTATTGGGTGATGATTGATTGAAGTATAAAAAGACGCATTGAGTGTGGGGGAAATATTTCAGTCCATGAAAGTATCAATTGGGTAAAATTTTTTTTTTTTAGAGGGGGTATTAATTTGGTATTTGATTGTGGGATAAGGGATGTGGAATTAAAGGTAAGAAACATGTGGATTTCACTGATAATTCTAGTGTTTGTTTTGCATATTAAATTTCGGATAATTGTAGTACTTATATGGATAATTACATAGAAAAAAATAAAGGGATTAAATAATATCGTAGATAATGTGGTATTAGAAGAATGAAGCCTCTTTATCCATCCTTCAATCAAAAATAATTATATCTTTTTATTTTATCCTTACCAAATATACTCACTTTATCCAATTATTTATCTTATTTATTATCCCATGATATAATCTTATCCCTCACAACAATCTTATCCATAATTCTATTATATATACAATCCTTATTTCATCTAATTTCATAATATAATTTTATCTCTCACAATCCTATAAATAATCTCATTTGGTAAGTGGGTTTTTGTTTTTGGCTAGAATTTATAAAAGACAACATAAGTTAAAATAGTCAATAAAATGTCACATTAAATCCATAATCATTTCACTTTTTTTTTCACAAATATCACATACAACTATAAAAAAAAATCCAACCATCTTTTAAAACACAAAAATTTTAATCTACTAAAATAGTTAAAAACTAAAATAACCTATTGAAATAGTCAATTTTCCAAACAAAGCCTAATCTCATAAAAAATAATATACTACAATCAAACAAACGCGACCTTGTTGCACAAAGTAATGGATAAAAAATTGTAGTCAATATATATAAATGATGGGCATAGCCCAACAAGGTCCAAACCAACCCCATTTTGGAACTTACCTACTGGATTGGTTGTAGGTACAATTAGGAAGACGAAAAACAGTCAACCTGTAAAACGCTTAGATCAATCTGACTGAGGGTTGCTGCTGTGCAGTTCCGTAAAGGCATTTTTTTTGCTGTATTTTGATAATCTGAACCGTTCATATTGTAAGGTTTGTCGAGTATATTATTCATATAAAAATCAAATTAATTGGACATTTGTAACCCCATGATCAAGTCCTAATTGTTTTTTAAAAATTATTAAAATCATGTTAACCATTTTTTTTTTGAAAAACAAATGTGTTTTTATTATGAGGCTAAAAATGTCCAATTCACTTGATTTTTTTAATAAATGATCTATTCGACGAGCTTTACAATATGAACGGTTCAAATCATCGAAAAAGACTCGGGACACGTCCCTATTGGGCCTCACAGCAGCCTGCTGTGCCTCTCATTTCCTCTTCTCCCAACCAAACTGCATTATCAATAAATATATAAAGCATATAATTGGGTTGAGTGTGACATTCTTGAGCATTCAAAAATAAGAGTTGATTGACAGGTGTGATTGTCATGGTGCTATTATTGTAACCAAATTATAGTTGGGTTTTGTTACTCATAACCAGTTTAGATTTTACGTGGGGGCTTAACTTATAGAAAAGGCTTAACTTTCTCTATTAAAATCTTTATTATTTAAAAGTAACAAAAGATATTTCTTATTTAAAAGTGATAAAATAATGTAAAATGGAGTGACTCATTATATACAATTTTGTGATGAATATAAGGGATGGTAATAGAGTGAGGTTGGGTTTAGGGTGTCCTACCCCTGGCCCCCTCTCGATTGGGATAAATAAATAGAGAGGTGACAAGAAGGGGATATGAGAGATGTCAGGATAATTTGTTGACTTAAAAGAATGAGTGAAATTAAAAGAGAAAGATAACATTACATATGAGAAATAACAATCGATAAGTTATAAAAGTTAAAAAGATTAAAGATGACAAATATATAGTTTGTTATTGTAGTCATATTATACTTAACAAATTAAATTACATATAAATATTGAGAGGGGAAAATCCAATGAGCAGAATGGGCTGAGCTATGCATGTGCTCGGTCGAGAAGTGTGGGTCGAGCTGTGTGCAATTGAGGGGAATTTACACTGAACAAAAGACCGAGCTACATATGAAATCAGCCGACCTAAGGATAGTCCAAGCTAATAACATCATCCTCTATATGAACCGAGCAACATTTGGCCAAGCTACGGTTAACCGATTGGACAACTTGGAGTTGAGCCGATTGATGGAAGTTGGAAAACAGCTTTGCACCGGGTCATGGTTAGCACGACAAGAGCTGCTACGTGGCCCAATTGGATTGCGAGGAGGAAAACCCTCCAATAGTATGCGTCAATACCATTAGGCGGTTTCGCCATTTGGTGTTTTGTAGTATTTACACTTACATGTAGAAGAAGGTAAGAGGGGAACATATCCACGCGTTAGGAGGAGGACAGACAGAGAGGAGCGTGTAAAAACTATATAAACGGTGTTGCGCCTCCATGCACAGGTCTGGAACATCTGGTTATTAGAGCTACATACATATTCTCTCTCTCTCTCTCTCTCTCTCTCTCTCTCTCTCTCACTCTCACATTCTCTCTTAGTGTGCTAACTTGACCGTCGGAGGGTTTTTCCAGCAGCACACTGCTGGGTAGCTCACCTTCTTTGTGTTCTCAGGTCACTCGGAAAGAAGCGAAGCTTGGACATGAGGAGTACGAAAAGCGACGAATATTTGCCTCCCGTACAATTGACGCCGTCTGTGGGAAATCTATGACAAACAAAACCTTGTCCTCCAAGCTTTTTTGATCACCATCCATGGCGAACAACGATGATGTTCCAACGTTCGTTGTTAACGGCATCACTCCTGAGTCAGTTTGGTGTAGAGATGGCTTGCCTGCCGTTTCGACAATGGCCGATTTGAAGACTGTCTCGTGCACCAGAAGACCTTCTAGAGAAGCGCGAGACAAATGCGCAAGGAGCTCTGGGCGCTCTCTGAGCCCTAAGGGCATCACCGATAGCAAAAATCCAACATTCAACACCTAGAGAGCAAGCTGGGGGACCAAGACACCATTATCAAGAAGATGGCGATCAAGATAAAGGCCATGAAACGCCAACTAAAGAGAAAGGGCGTTGCTGGAGTGGGAAATCACAGTGAGCACGCCTAGTCCCAACACTCTAGCAGTTGGAGTAGACGACTTACTCCTTTACTCTCTATTATGAAGAGCTTTAGAGCTGGCGACTCGATCGCGCTAGCTGTATTATCTCGCACTAAAGACAACAGCTATCAACATTCACGTCCACCAATGACGTCGAGGAACTCTTACTCTGGCCGATCGGGGGACCTCAATGATGTCTTGGAAGAGCGAGTGCGCCGGCACGAGGCACAGAGGATACCGACACTACAACTGTTAGGCCCCGAAGTGCGAGCCAGTGAAGAGGTCGTAATGCTGCCACCACACCCGGCGGCACACGCGCCACTAGACAGGGAATTGGCAAGATTAAGTGCCACCTCTTTTTCCATTGAAATAGAGAACAAGCCACTTCCAACTGGGTTCCACCAGCCCAAGTTCATGCTCTATGACGGAAAGATCGATCCCTATATGCACGTGAGCCATTTCCGGCAAGGTATGGCTAGACACAGGAGGAACGAAGCATTGATGTGCCCTATTTTCCCATTGAAATTAGGCAAATTGGGCCTAAAATGGTTCGAAAGGCTGTTGGAAGAGAGCATTGAGGAGTGGCAACAATTGGCAGAGGCATTTGTCACCAAATTCAATAAAACACCAAAACGCCCAAGGAAGTTAATCGTCTCTTAGGAGTAAAGATGGAGCTCGATGACTCTTTGAAGGCGTATAACACTAAGTATTGGGAGACTTTCAACGAGATCCTTGACTGCCTGACCAACCTTGCAATCACTCAATATAAACGTGGTCTTCTAGTTAGACATCGACTGAGAGACTCGCTCACAAAGAATCAACCGTCGACCATGGAACTGCTCATGCAACACATTAATGAGCACATCCAAGTCAAAGACGATGCAACCGCAGCTATTATGACGACAAGTCTGGTAGTAGAGGACAAGAGCGTAGTGGAAAAGGTTCACGCAGTCGGACAAGAGAATGGCCATGCAAATCACCATGGAAAAGATTGAGGGAGTTCAATTTTGGAAGATGTCAGTAAGAAGGCCAATGAAAATAGGCATAAAACTCATAGAATATACATGCCGATCTATCTCCAGAACATCGAACTTGTTAATCTAAAGTTTTGTTCTTAGCTCTATTTTTGTAACCCTTTTTGCCATTAGCGCAATGAAACAAGTAGACCATTTTCTTGAAAATTGTTGTATTTTTGCCTTGCCAAGCGGATTTATCATGGTCCAAGGGGTTACTGACGATCATCTTGATGGATTAGAATTCCTTACCAAGCTGATTTTGCTCGACAAGATAAACGTTGGTGTTTTGTTCAATTTTAGAATTCCTTACCGAGCGAATTTTGCTCAACAAGAGGTTTGTTGATGGTTTTGATCAACTTTGAAATTCCTTGCCAGGCGGATTTTGCTCGGCAAGAGGTTTGTTGATGGTTTTGATCAACTTTGAAATTCCTTGCCGAAGCCGAATAAGCTCGGCAAGAGGGAAACTTTAACCTTGCCGAAGCAGAGTAAGCTCGACATGAGAAAAAGATGGGGTCTTGTCCAACTTAATTAATTCTTTGTCTATGGCAGATTGAGCTTGGCAAGAGAAAAAATTGATCCTCGCCAGAACAAATAAAGCCTGACATGTGGAAACTTGGTCCTTGCCTAGAGCAGATTCAGCTCAGCAAAAGGGGGAGTTGGTGATTTGTCCAACCAAGTGAATTCCTTGCCTAGAGCAGATCCAGTTCGGCAAGAGGGGGAGTTGGTGATTTGTCCAACCAAGTGAATTCCTTGCCTAGAGCAGATCCAGCTCGGCAAGAAGGGGAGTTGGTGATTTGTCTAACTAAGTGAATTCCTTGCTTAGAGCATATTCAGCTCGGCAAGATGTAGAGATGGTGATTTGTCTAACTAAGTTAATTCCTTGCTTAGAGTAGATTCAGCTCGGCAAGATGTAAAGTTGGTGATTTGTCCAACTAAGTGAATTCCTTACCTAGAGTAGATCCAGCTCGACAAGAGGGGAAGTTTGTAATTTGTCAAACATAGTGAAATTCCCGCCTAGAGCAAATTTAGCTTGGCAAAAGAGGGAAATATGGTGTGTTTGTCCAAGTGATTTCCTTGCCTAGAGTAGTTTTAGCTTAACAAAAGGAAAAGTTGATGTTTTGTTCAATCATGTGCATTTCTTGCTTAAAATTAGATTAAGCTCAGCAAAGTAAAGGTTGAATATTTGTTTGAAGTTTGTATGGCAGAATTAGCTCGATTTTTTAGTAAGGGCAATATTTCTAGCTCGGCTTTGAAGCTAAAGGAAAAAGTAGTGTTGAGTCACTAACTCGGTAATGAGGTAAGAACTGGGCGTTCGGTTTGATCCTAGCTTGGAAATAGAGTTGTGAAAAGACTTTAGCACATTAAGGTCAGCCTATAAACCAAAATTGGAGTTTAGCTCAGCTATGGAGGAGTGGTGTTGAAATTTATCTAGATTTAGGACCGGAGCAAATAGCACGGTTAGGATATAAAGTCGTTCCCTAGCTCAGTTATAAAGCATCTGCAAGATTTTGTTCCACCTTCGTTCAGCTCGGCTTAAATGATGAGAATGGAAAATTAGCTCGATCATAAGGCAAGTGGCTATCTGATGGAAAGTAGCTCAGTTATGAGAGAACTCTGTTCTAGCTCGGCCGTGGAGCAAAAGTATCGAATTCAGTATGGATTTGGGGCTACAATAGGCAGCCCAGCCATGAGAGATACAATGAGAATTTTGTTAGACGAATAGAACTACATGGGTCTGTTGTACTTTAGAGTGTTGCAACTTCGGTGGTCATCTTTATTCCAGTGACCATGGCAGTCTTGTAAAAAGAAGTGTTTGAACTGTAAGAAAATATGGTCTCTTAATAATGAGATAAATGCTAGGTTTATGCCTAGGTTGTGGGTGTCACTATCCCTTAGGGTTTTTTAGCTTCCGAGGTGGTGGTGGTAGCTGGTAACGTCGTGCGCTATCGAGTTTTGGTTTGGTTCACCAGAAATGGCTTCTCCTCGTGATGGGTCGCTAATGTTGAGTTTGTTTTGCTTGCTATTGATTCACCGGCGTGTGGTGAAGCTTTCACCAGAGCTGTTGCAAATGAATTGAGGTTGAGAACTATAAGAGGTCAAGATAATCTGGCTATGATGGGTTGTCTGTGCTCCAGCCTCAGTGTATTGGCAATATGATGGTCTCTTTTTTGGAGAGTATGGTGATGTCCATACATTGCCGATAGCACACCAAATGAGCATTGACCGGCTGCAAAGTTATTTATTGTTACTGCTATCACGTGGGGTGATGGTGAGAATTTAAAGTTATTTTAAATTCGGTTGGTAGCTGGTTTAGATGGCCCTTGGTTTTTGTTTTCCAAAACCAGTAGTAGATTGGCCTTTGCTTCTCAGTGCTGCATGGGGGAAATTTTTGGAAAATGGCTACATGGGCTCTTAATTAACACATGATCAAAGCAAGAGATTCTTTTCAAAGTTTCAAGATGGGACCTCCAAACACAAATATATTAATTAATATGTTTGTTGTTGAAAAAGTGCACGGCAATATTTCCAAGTGAGAAAATTTATTCCATGATCATGCAAGGCTTGACCTACCAAGCATTTTTATTATAAAATTGGTTTGGTACTATAAAGTTAAGTTTCTGGCCCCACACCCATTCCACCAAATGCAAAGTTGAAAATATTTGCGTCAATTAAAGGTTATGCCATGATAGGGGCCAGGATGTAGTATATGTGTGGGTTGAGATAAAAAAAGAAAAAAAGAAAAGGAAAAAAAATGGGCATTTGAATGTCATAATCGAACTATCCCAATGTTGAACACTAAACCGAGCTGAAGTTGAGTAATCTCAATTGTGTTACAACAGAAAGGATTAAAGGCCAACAACCGAGCAAGGCGAACCACTGAGCAAAGAGTCTAGCCCGGCCTAGTAATGTAATTCCGGTCACACCAATACGGATGGAATTAAGAAGCAATTGAGAGGAAAAAATCCAATCAGCAGAATGGGCCGAGCTATGCATGTGCTCGGTCGAGAAGTGTAGGTCGAGCTGTGTGCAATTGAGGGGAATTTACATTGAACAAAAGATCGGGCTACATATGAAATCTATCGACCTAAGGATAGTCTGAGCTAATGATACCATTCTCTGTATGAACCGAGCAACATTTGGCCGAGCTGCGGTTGACCGGTTGGACAACTCGAAGCTGAGCCGATTGATGGAAGTTGGTAAACGGCTTTGCGTCAGGTCATGGATAGCATGGTAAGAGCTGCTACGTGGCCCAATTGGATTACGAGGAAAAAAACCTGCCAATAGTATGCGTCAATACCATTAGGCAGTTTCGCCATTTGGTGTTTGGCAGTATTTGCACTTACACGTAGAAGAAGGTAAGAGGGAAACATATCCACGTGTCAGGAGGATGACAGAGAGAGAGAAGAGTGTGCCGAAACTATATAAACGGTGCTGCACCTCCATGCACAGGTCTAGAACATTTGATTATCAAAGCTACCTACCCATTTCTCTCTCTCTCTCTCTCTCTCTCTCTCTCTCTTCTTTTCTCTTAGTGTGCTAATTTGACCGTCAGAGGGTTTTTCCAGCAGCACACTGCCGGATAACTCACTATCTTTGTGTTCTCAAGTCACTCGGAAAGAAGCGAAGCTTGGACACGAGAAGTACATAAAGCGACGAATATTTGCCTCACATACAAATACATATACATAAAAATATATTAGGTAGGGTAGTGATAAAGGGTAGGCAAATCCCTTCCCTCTACTGGTTTCTTACAGGACTGGAAAATTTTAGTAGAAATTAGGATTAAGCAGTAATTTTAAAAAAGGGCAAATTTCACTTTATATGCTTATAATTTGGGTCATGTGCAGTTTATCTTCTTATCGTTTGAAAATAATCACATAACTTCCTTGTGATTTGTGTACTGAAGTGTATCGTTAAATTCGTTAACGATTTAATTAAAAAGATTAAAATACTCTTATATTTTAGTCATTTGTATGGTAGATAAAGTGCATTTTAACCCCCCCTGTGCTTTATTCAATGTGTGATTTACCCCTTTGAACTTTGAAAATGAGCATATAACCCCTTATGTCTGCCATGTGTTTCACAGTTCTAGTTAAATTAGACAAAATATTTAATGGTACATTTCAATCCATAAACCGCATAGGGGTTATGTGATCATTTCTACATGTCAGGGAGGTAAACCGCACATGGTACAAACTATAGAGGGTTAAAGTGAAGTTTTCCCTTTTAAAAATTATTATAATTTATAAAAAAAAATATAATTTTAATTATTAATATTTATCACTTATTTGTAGTTATTTATTGTAGACATAATTGTCGTGTTATTTATTCAAATACTTACACGAAACAGAGGGAATTTGAACTCGAACTTTTTTATTTTTTAAAATTTTGTAGGGGAGGCAACCAAGGGCCGAGCCACTGGGCCTAATGCTCACCAGTCAAAGGCCAATTTGATTGTTATTTATTCATTTCTTTTTTTGGGTTTGTAAGTTTTGTAAATTTTATGAGCCAAGCCCAAAGCACTAATTTATCTTAATTCCAATAAAACCTATATTAATGCCATAGTTTCAGTAAATTGCACAAAACCACAAGTTTTTGTTTTGTAATGATCCAATTGTTGAACGTATTGCACAGACAGCCCAGACCTCATTCATTTAGGCTTTGCGCTTGTGTTTTTTTATAAACTCATTAGGAGATCATGGGAGATTTTATTTACACTCAAAAAAAATATTCAGTACATCTCCTTTTTTATATATATATATTTTTAATAAAAAAAATAACTTTTTGAGGTACACCATAATAAAATAAGTTAAGAAATTCAAATTACTTTTGAAAAACCTTTCTTTTGTTCACATACATACATAGAATACGATTAGGAAACCTGACACCAGCGAAAAAGCATCGGCGAAGGAGGGCGACGAATGTTTAACCTTTTTTTTGGTCATTATTGTTCAGACTTTCAGAACCGAACAAAGTGAAATTATTCGGTTCTGAAAGTCCAAACAATAATAACAAAAAACAGGCTGAATACTCACTTTTATGTTAAAAAAAATACATAAATCAATAATTGTATTTTGATATTTATGTGAATACTTACATTCTCTTTGATGAATTGCTTCAAAAAACTGTTTTGATATTACTCTCATCCATTGTTTGATTTTGTTCAAACTTTCTTCTATTTGCAATTAGCAATATAATAAAAAACAATGATATTGATAATATTGGTGAATCTTGGTGGGGTGGAATAGAGTTTTGAAGTAAGGAAGAAGAAAAATAGAAAATAATTAAAACTTGAGGAAGAAGATGAAGAGATTTGAATAGGAATGATACGTATAATTAATTAGATTGTACCATGAGAAAAAAATATATTTTATTTTAATATTTAATATGTGTTGTCCATATTAATAAATTCACATTAGAGTATAATAGGAATTAAAATATTAAAATTTGAATTGGACGTACTAAGATAATTTTTGGGTTCAAATAGAATGGCCCGGAGATTATATTCAAGGCCGAAACTAAGAATATCTCAGAGCATTTCCTATTCATCAATTTTTTCATCTAATTTAATTTTAAATATAAGTAAAAAAAGTTTGATTTAATAAGAATTATCCCAACTTTTTCATCAATTTTTTTTTTAAAATTCATCTCTTATTCTAAATTTCTCTTTTCATCAAATTTGATAAAAGAAAATTATTTTCAATATTTCATCTTTTTAAAGTTTCATCAAATTATAGTTTGATGAATTCTCAACTTCATCATATGGTTCTCTCTTGGTTTGATGAATGAAACGAAAATGATCCGTAGCTCGAATATTTCGGGCTTGAATGGCTCGAAAGTACAAATATACCACCTTCAACAAATTGACTCTCACCTCTCTCACTCTCGCCTCCTCTCTCGCCTCATCCCTCTGATTCACTCACTCTCGCCTCATCTCTCTCACATCTCTCGCCTCATCTCTCTCATTCACCTGCTCTCGCCTCTCTCTCCTTTCTATCTCTTCACTCTCGTCTCTCTTACCTGTCTCTTGAAGAAATATGAAGGACGACAAGACGGTGGACGAACGACGTGAGAGGACGACGGAGGACGATGAACAACGACAAAAGACGACAAAGGACGACGGAGGACGAACGACAACTTGCGATCTAAGGTAAACCTGAACTCGGAGAGTTAGGGTTTACGTTTGGCTTCAATTTTTGTAGAAATTAGTCGATTTAGAGTGATTGGGGTTGTATTTTGCTTGCAATTTGTGTTAGGGTTTGGGATTTGGCTTTAATTTGTGATGTGTTAGGGTTTGGGATTTTGCTTGCAATTTGTGTTAGGGTTAGGGTTAGGGTTAGAGTTAGGGTTTTGCTTGAAATACACCTCTGTGATGAGTTTGGTCATGCAAAATATACCTGTTATCAAGAATGAACTATGTGATGAAGATTAACCTGGTTAACCTGATGATGTGCCTAATTCAAGGTTGAACTCTATTATGAAGATTAACCTGGTTAACAGGTTAATCTTGAATTAATTTTGAATCTTGATGGAATGTTCCTATGTTAAATAATTTCAAAATTAATTCAATGTTGTGTGTGTGAAAAACAGATTGAACTCTGTTATCTTAATTTAACAGATTGAACAGAGTTTTGTGAAAAATTAATTCAAGATTGAACTCTGTTATGAAGATTAACCTAGTAAATTCAACATATCAAGATTGAACTTTGTTATGAAAATTAATTTAAGATTAACCTTTAACAGATTGAACAGAGTTTTGTGAAAAATTAATTCAAGATTAACATGTTAACCAAATTAATTCAAGATTGAACTCTGTTATGAAGATTAACCTAGTTAATTCAACATATCAAGATTGAACTCTGTTATGAGAGTTAATTCAAGATTAACCTTTAACAGATTGAACACAGTTCTGTGAAAAATTAATTCAAGATTAACATGTTAACCAAATTAATTCAAGATTGAACTCTGTTGTGAAGATTAACCTGGTTAATTCTCTGTTATCACAATTAATTCAAGATTAACCTTTGACAGATTGAACACAGTTATGTGAAAAATTAATTCAAGATTAGCATGTTAACCAAATTAATTCAAGATTGAACTCTGTTATGAAGATTAACCTGGTTAATTCAACATATCAAGATTGAACTCTGTTATCAAAATTAATTCAAGATTAACCTGATAAGAGAGTTCAATCTTGAATGCATCTGTCTATATTTTAAACAGATTCAACTGTGTTATCAAGACTGAACTCTTTAAACAAATCTGTTATGCAGATTGAACTCCAACATCATCTTCTACTAATAATAGGAAGATAAAAAAAAATGGAAGAAGAGCTTCGTAAGTAGTTGAATCATCATCTTCTACTAATAGGTAGTTGAATCTGTTGGTAGGTAGTTCAATCATCATCTTCTAGTAATAGGTAGTTGAATCATCATCTTCTACTAATAGGTAGAACAGCTTGGAAGATAAAAAAATAGGAAGAACATCATCTTCTACTAATAGGTAGTTGAATCTGTTGGTACTTTTTTTTGCAGATAAAAAAATGGCTTCATCTTCTACTAATAATAGGAACATAAGATTAAAGCCAAGATTGTGTAATTGTGGAAGAACAGCTTCCATGCATATTGTACGAATCAATGAGCATGGGAATGAAGGACGTGTGTTTTTTGTTTGCCCAACAAAATATGTAAGTATCTGTTATATAAATTAATCTTTTACTTTTTACAAATTTAATTTGTCATTTATTCATTAACTAATTGTTGTGCATTGTAGAGCACGAACGAACACTGCAATTACTTCAAGTTCGCAGATGATGATAATGACGACGACGTTACCTCCACAATCCGTGCCAATGGTGGACCTCGGACAGATTCAAGAACAAAAGAAATTAATGATCTAAGGAGAAGGCTTGGTGAGATGGACAATGCAGTTCATGAGCATAATAGAAGGCTGCAAGGGATGGAGAAGATTTTGAAGGCAATGACTTATATCATTGTATTTTGTTTATTTTTTTACTTTATCATCTAAATGAATCAGTTGTTAGGTTTTGGACAATGTTATGAATGTAATCAATACTTCATTTGTATTTTATTTTGCATTTCGTATTTTGTAATCAATACTGCCTACCATCTTTATTTTGTATTTTATTTTATTTTGTATTTTGTATTTTGGAAGCATTGGATATGTTAGCTATGACATAAAAGTAAATAGTGATTTGGATATCAATGTTTATAGATTCTGAAATCTGTTGGCTTGAATGAGAAACATTGATAGACTAATAGAAAGTTATTGATGATGGCTTGAAGGAGAAGTGTACACACAGGTTTCACTCATGATATACAGGTTTCAATAAGATGCATACACACAGGTTTCACACTGGTTTCAACAAATTCACACAGGTTTCACTCATGATATGTTGGCTTGAATGACATGCATACACACAGGTTTCAACAAATTCACTCATTCCATGGTTCCATGTTCAACAGGTTTCTATTTTTTGGGTCTGTTTTGGTCTTGAGATGAGATGCATACACACGGGTTTCAACAAATTCACACAGGTTTCACTCATGAGATGCACGCACACAGGTTTCAACAAATTCACACAGGTTTCACTCATGAGATGCATCTGTCTGGGTCTGTTTTGGTCTTGCAAAACCTGTAGTGATAACCTGAGAGGGAAAAACATGTAGTGATAACAAGATACCATAAAAGCAATTTATTTTTTTCAATCAACCTGTAAGGCCCCGGTGTCCCACATCGGGAATGGAGGGGGAGTTCCTGGGCTATAAAAGTAAAAACCTGGACCCTTATATAGCATCGAGACCTTTTCCCAAGTGGTGAAATCCCTATTAGAACTCCCCAGTTAAGCGTGCTTAGGCTGGAGTAGTTCTAGAATGGGTGACCCACTGGGAAGAACAAATCCGTGCGGGCGTGGCCCAAAGCGGACAATATCGATGACGTGTAAAGGGTCGGGGCGTTACAAATGGTATCAGAGCCGACTCTCCGGAGTACCGAGTGTGGGCCCCTGGCGTCTCTTGGTGCATGTAGGTGGGCTTGCGAGCTGGCAGGCTACTGCACGGGGACGTGCAGCCTTATGGGGGTGGATTGTAAGGCCCCGGTGTCCCACATCGGGAATGGAGGGGGAGTTCCTGGGCTATAAAAGTAAAAACCTGGACCCTTATATAGCATCGAGGCCTTTTCCCAAGTGGTGAAATCCCTATTAGAACTCCCCAGTTAAGCGTGCTTAGGCTGGAGTAGTTCTAGGATGGGTGACCCACTGGGAAGAACAAATCCGTACGGGCGTGGCCCAAAGCGGACAATATCGATGATGTGTAAAGGGTCGGGGCGTTACACAACCACATCAGCATTAAGTATGAAATAATTGTTTAGGTCAGCAAAGTAATTGAACCTGTCTAGTGAACAAATTTTAAGAACAGTCTAACTGAACTTGTCCAATTCAACCTGTCTAGTGAACAAAATAGACCAACAAGAAATTTTAAGACCAGCAACAAAACATACCAGTAATTGAACCTGTCTACTGAACAAATTTTAAGAACATAGTCTAATTGAACACAGTCTAATTGAACCTGTCTAATTGAACCAAACAAACATTGATCAAAGGAGACATTGAACACAATCTATTACATTATCACCCATAAAATATAATTATGAAAAGAAACTATTTTTCTCAGGAAACATTACATATCATCCATGATTAACCAAACATTACATATTGATCAAAGGAGGCAGCAGTGTCAGAATTGATACAAGTTTAGCAAATCACAAATTACATATCGTCCATGATTAACCAAAAACACAAAGGGCCACACAATGGCCAACAATTACTAGTGCAAAACTAAAAATAAAATGGGGCATTTGGATCCAATATTGTTGGTATTATAGAACTTTGACTGCTTATATTGTTGACCATTCTTGATGTGCTTCCAATATTGTCCGACGTTTCCATTGTGCAAACCCGTGCCTATAAAAACAAAGTACATATTACAAATTGCTTTAAAAAAATATTGACCAATACATTCATCATTACAAATGTGTACTCATATATTGAACACGTACCGGTACAAACATGTTGTCTTCTGTGCCCACCATAGAAGGAAAATAGTAAGCTTGATCGTGCGGCACCTTATGATTATATAGTAACACAATGTTATTAATAATTTGAAGCATTAACATAAAACCCAACAACAAGCAAAGTGCAATATTTTAAGTCCATTCAACACATACCGGTACATACATACTATCTTGTGTGCCAACCATAGAAGGAAAATAGTAAGCTTCATCTTCCGACACCTATCATGGAATAGTAACACAATTTAATTATTAATTGTAACCATTCAACTATTAATCCACAAAAAGCTTACGAAACAACCTATGCCAAGTGTTTACCTGTGCAGGAGTAGTCTTCTTGTTCTTTCTCTTCAACGGATTCACTATTTGATCAACCTTGCTAACCTTCCGCTTTGTACATGGACGGCCTCTTCGGCGAGCAACCAAAGGACTGAGTACCTTGCGAGTGTTGCTTGCTTTTGTAGTATTCAAATGTGGCGGACTTTTCGGTGAAGTATGGGAAGGTGGTACAATACTAGTAGAAGGTGGTACAGTACTAGTACATGGCACATTATTCGCAGTACCCGATTCAATAGTTTTCACTCGATCCTTGATTTCCCTCAACCCAAGTTGAATCACTTTGTGTTTAACATCATCATTGGTGGCAAGTTCTAGGATCTCATCTAACGTCTTGTGATAGGAATCATGCAACTTTGGATTTGTCACGCCCTGAAATAATTCCAACATAAATAATACACAAACTACGTATATTCATCAATTACAACCATTCTCCATTCTCTATATCGAAATTATCCAAGATTTGTACAAGGGTTCCACATGCAAATATACATTCAATGATAAGAAAACACCTGAATCTATAGCATGTAAAACATTCAATCTTCAACATAAAAATAAAATAAATGAAATGCCCTTACAGGCTTACATCTTCCAAGGCAATAGCCCAGTTATACAAAATGGTCTCTCGGACCCATACCAAATTAGCCCTAGGCTTTACAAAAAAATTTCAACAAAAGAAAGAGTGATCTACTCTTCACCAAAACATATCCCCACCCTTAGCTTGGCGGGATCACAACATCTTTACCTACACCAAATCCCATAGGGGTGAGCATAAAGCCCAGTAGAGAAATACCAAACAAAGTATATACATTTATGTTA
The DNA here is from genome assembly GCF_055761805.1 of Camellia sinensis. Classification (NCBI taxonomy): domain Eukaryota; kingdom Viridiplantae; phylum Streptophyta; class Magnoliopsida; order Ericales; family Theaceae; genus Camellia; species Camellia sinensis. Next base: position 117,551,268 of record NC_138975.1, on the reverse strand, counting down.
GATAGCCAAATTGAATGCAAGTGCACATGCAATGCAGTACTCCTATCAAGATATTAACCATGTTTTTCTTGAGAAACACCATGCATTTCATTTACAATCACAATCTCATAAATTTCCAGATTTCAACTTTTTAATCACAAAGGGGCGGTAAATACGACGCTGGTAATCCCTAGGCTGGTGTCTGCAAGTAGACTCTACAAGTACTACCAAACTGTCATTTTTACTGGTATTAATCGGAAGGCTTGACACCTATCCGCGCGGTTTTCTAGTCTTTCACTATAGACACTCAGGCCAACTTATCAAATTTATCTACACCCCCTAACCGGACTTACCACCGTATTTACCCCTTATGCAGTTTCATAGTTCTCATTATAGTGTAATTCTTCTCAAATTAAACACGATGAGAATGTGCAATAATAATGACAAATCAAATGGAGACATGATGCAATACAAAGTATCTCAAAACATCTTTCCATTTCAAAACATTTCTACAACAAAATCAATTTACTACATTATTCATTACTTCTCCTCAACACTATTTCACAATGGCCATGCCATCAATTTATAGCAACAACAATCCCTCAACATGCCCAATTCATAACAAGTATCCCCTTCAAGGTCACAAGTGATGCCTTTCAAACATCAACCCCTATACACAACCATTTATTATCTCACAACAACACACTTTTAAATGCTCAACCATAATGTTAAAATCACATTTCATTTCTCAGTATCATGTAAATTGCCATTTAGCAAAACATATGATGAAAGTTTACTCTCTTAATATTGAACAATAAGATGCTTCTAAGCATAATCACATTTTATTCAAAATCCCAAAAATTTCTAGGGTTTTATGTCAAAGCAAAACAACATCCCCATCCTTTGAAAAGATTTTCTTTCAAGACATCACCTCTCCTAATTTATAAGTTAAAAGTCCCAAGAAAAATAGTTTAGAAGGAGAGAGAGATCAAACCCACCCTTAAAACTCTAGCATTTATGAGACAAGACCAAACTTCCAATATCATTAATGAAACCCTTAAATCAACCAAATCAAACATAAATATATATATATAACTCAAGAAAATTTCCCTACCTCAAATTTTGATGATGAAAGAGATGAAAACCCTAGCTTTTAGATGGAGGATTCTTCAATTTCTACTACACCAAGGAGGGTCCAAGCTTAATCTTCAAGATTTAGGAGAGGTGCTGATGTTCTAGATCCAAAGATTTGCAAGGAATCAAAGTGTTTAGGTGTTTTGGTTAGGGTTTCTAGAGGGAAGGAGGAGAGAAATGAAGTATAGAGTGAGAGAAAAAGCCCCAAAATGTGATACAATTTCAACCAAAAGGGTTAAAAAAAACAGAGATCTGGGCTGCCTGTCTGCCGCACGTGTGGCACCCTTCCCCGCAAGTGCGGGATACGGAGCGCCCCTCCTGTACGTGCGGGGCTCCTCTCCCGCACCACATCCCACTTATGCCTTTTAAGCAGAAAGCAACTCAAACAAACCCCTGCATTCTGCACGTGCGGCCTTACTCCCCGCACGTGCGGCCCAAGCCCCCATACGTGTGGCCCCTGGCCTCCAGCCTAGAATTTTTCCGCTTCGTTTCCGGGCACTTCGGACCTGACCCCGCACCTCCTGGAACCAGTGAAACTCAACACTGACAAACAAAACAAGAACAAGAGCTTTAATTGGAAATAACTTCTGAATGTTTCAAACCCAACGAGAACAAAAGAAAACGAAACTAAGAAGAATGAAAAGAATGAGAGAAAAAAAAAGGACCCAGTCATCACAACCTCCCCACCATAGGAAATTTCGTCCCCGAAATTTGAACGGACTTCTCAAAATTTAATAAACTCACCAATCAAGAGTGTTCTAACTACTATAATCATATTCAACACATTATTAAGTTGCAACCTTTATGTTACTCAACATTTACTATTTTCTTCCTCATCATTTCATCAAACATAATCGTTTAAGCTAGAAATAAAATGAAACATCTATAACAAAATATTATCTTTCCATAACATCATGCTCAAATCAACAATACATACCACAACATGTGATCAACAATTCAACCCCATTTTCCCTTTAACACAAGGAAACATTACAATCAAATAAAACAATTAAGCATGCTCAAATAAGTCCGGGTACTTGGAGCGGACTTCCGCCTCCCTTTCCCACGTTGCTTCCTCAACTCCGTGGTGTCTCCACAACACCTTCACTAACGGTATGGTCTTACCCCGTAACACTTGCTCCCAGGTATCTAGGATTTGAACTAGCCGCTCTTCGTAGGAGGCATCCTTGTCTACCTCCAAATCAACCTAATCCAACACATGAGAAGGGTCGGGTTCATACTTCCTAAGCATTGACACATGAAATACATTGTGGACCCCCGAAAGTTGTGGCGGTAAAGCTAACCGATATGCCACTTCCCCGATTCTCTCCAATATTTCGAAAGGCCCAATGAACCTGGGAGACAACTTACCACTCTTACCGAACCTCATTAAACCTCGTCTAGGTGAGATCTTAAGGAGCACATGATCACCCACTTCAAAGGATAATGGTCGTCTCCTCCTATCGGCATAACTTTTCTGTCGGCTTTGAGCCGTAGCTAATCTCTTGCGAATAAGGGCAACCTTCTCGGTTGTCTCCCTAACAATCTCCGGACCCAACAACGGTGCATCCCCCACCTCGGCCCAACAAACAGGTGATCTACAAGGTCGGCCATACAAGGCCTCAAACGGTGCCATCTCGATGCTAGCCTGATAACTATTGTTGTAGGCGAACTCAATCAACGGTAAGTGCCTCTCCCAAGACCCCTTAAAATCTAGGATACAAGCTCTAAGCATGTCCTCCAAGATTTGAATGGTGCACTCCGACTGCCCATCGGTTTGAGGGTGGTAAGTGGTGCTAAAAGTCAATTTGTTTCCCAATGCCTCATGAAAGCTTTGCCACAACCGGGCGGTGAAACGAAGATCCCTATTCGACACAATGGTTACCGGAACCCCATGAAGCCGAACTATCTCCCTGACATACAACTCTGCCAAATGTTCAACTGAGTCGCCAGTTCGCATCGAAATGAAGTATGTGGACTTAGTTAAGTGATCAACAATTACCCAAATGGCATTACAAGGAACTCATAGTGGCCATAACGCGTACGAAAGGTCGTCTTCTGGATGTCCTCCTCCCGAACTCTCAACTGATGGTACCCCAACCTCAAATCTATCTTGGAGAAGCAACAAGACCCTCTAAGTTGATCAAACAAGTCATCTATTCTGGGTAAAGGGTATTTGTTCTTAACGGTAACTTGGTTCAATTTACAGTAGTCGATGCACAATCGCAACGACCCATCCTTCTTCTTTGCAAAGAGAGTTGGCGCTCCCCAAGGTGACGTACTAGGGCGAATGAAGCCCTTGTCTAGAAGCTCTTAGAGTTGGATCTTCAACTCATGCAACTCCGCGGGTGCAAATCTATATGGCGCCATAGAAATTGGTGCCGTTTCAGGTACTAAGTCGATGGTGAACTCAATCTCCCAGTGGGGTGGCAAACTAGTAAGGTCCTACGTCCGGGTATTCACAAACTACCCTTGGCAACTCAACTCGAGTCCCACTACTCTCATCATCCAAAAGAGTAACAAGAAGACCACTAAGCTCATTCCTACCATGAGAATCGAATATTGGCGACAAGACCCTATCAACTCGGTCTCCTAGAAAGTAAAAACAATCACCACTCGAGGTGCACACGGTAACCTTCTGACAAAAGCAGTCTATCACTGCCCGATACGAAGACAACCAATCCATGCCTAGGATGACGTCAAAAATTGACATGTCTATCAACCCAAAAGAAAACGGGAGTCTACGCTCAGCAACCTCTATCTCACAACCATGACAACCTCGATCTAGTTCAACTGCACCCCCAACTGGAGACTCTACTCTGAGTGGAGACGCTAATTGAATCACCTCTAGCCCTAATGCAGATACGAATGCAGCAGATATGAATGAATGAGACGCACCCGTATCTATCAACACATTGGCCAAAAATTACACACAATAAAAATACCTCTCACTACCGAGGATCGCGACAACTGCTCTGGCACGGTAACTGCATACACGCGCCCCTGTGGCCTCTGCTTGACCTGCTCATCTCTCGGAGCATAGGCTTGCTGCACTGACTGAGCCGAGGTGGCTCCCTGATGAACTCTCGAAGTCTGAACTGAATGAGTCTGCTGGTGACTCTGAGTCTGCCTTGACCCCGATGCGCTAGACACGCCTCCCAACTGAGGGCAAGCTCTCTTCATGTTCCCTGACTGACCGCACTGGTAGCAAGTAGGCCCCTGACCCCTACTCTGAGATTGACTCTGAGTCGGTTAGGCAGTGGTGGTGGCAACACCTGTTGTCCTCCTCCCTTCTGTGGACAAGCAAAGGCCTTGTGACCCGGTTGGCCACACTTGAAGCAAGAAAACCCACTCGGTGCACTCTTTCCCAGGCCCGCACTAGGCAAGGGAAAAGTAGATCTAGACTGTTGCGACTGAGACTGGGATGAAAAAGTACTCTTACTCCTCTTGTTAGGCCTAAAGTCCCCCTGTGACCCTTGGCCCCTAGACCTCGAATTCTGAAGTCTCTCCTCCTCGGCCTCCACAATAATCTCCACATGTGCGGCTGCCTCCACAAGGCGATCATAATCTCGAATCATGTTCCCGGCAACCTTGAACAAAATCTTCATTCTCAATCTCTGCTCAAACTCGATACAATGGTGCTCTTCCGTCACTACCAATTTCGGTGCAAACCGGGACAAACTCGAAAAGGTGCCGCTTCAAATTCGGCCCCAGACATGTTAAGTTGCTTAAGGTCCTTGAACTCTTGCCTTAACCTCTCTCTAGTAGTGGAAGGTAGGTACTTGTCTTGGAAGGCTACCACAAATGCCTCTCATGTTGCTGCTATTCGACCCTTGGCGTACTTCCACCATTGCCCTGCATCCCCTTTGAGGTAGTAACTTGCAAGAGTCACCCTCAATTCACTATCTTCTATATGGAGCATCTCAAAAGTCTTTACCGTGTGTTCTAGCCATTTGTCTGCCTTCTTTGGCTCGGGGCCGCCGTGGAATTCATCCGGCTTGGCCCGCAAGAACTCCCTCGTGAGGAAACTCGCCCTTGTCTCCACAACATTCTCCCTAGCTTGGGTCTTTGCCCTCAAAATGTTCATGGACTCCCTCAATGCCCCCGCCATTTCTCGGGCTAGAGCCCCCATTGTGGCTTGGCCGGCTTACCCCGGCACCTCCGCTTGCCCAACTTGTTCGGTCATGTTAGCTTGGCCTAAACACTCTTCTTGTATCGGAACCTCATGGACCGGTATCTCATGTACACCCCGGCAACCTCGACCTCGCCTTCCACCCCTACCACCTCGTGTTTGAATCCTTCCTGACATCCTAATTGAGAATCAAGGTAAACAATTTAGCACATCATTCCAAATGTGCTCATAACTTGCTCCGCACGTTAAACTAATACAATTATATACACTCTAACACATAAACAATTCAATTCACTCCACATAAGCACGTAGTCACATAAACACATACGAATTATCCTTTAGCGATGAGATTCATCCCATGAGAAACCAAGAATTCTTAGTAGAATGAGTATTGATCAAGTACCCTTCTAAGAAGACCTCAAGGAATCTAATAGGCGCAAATAACATCCCAAAAGTCTAATCCCATACCCACATAGTCACATAGACATGCTGTCACATAATCACATAGACAAAACATTTCCTAATCATGCGAAATGAACCCATTGTGGTATAGCAACCATTTCCCGCGAGCCCCAAGTATTCAAACCCGGTAGCTCTGATACCAAGTTGTCACGTCCCGAAATAATTCTAACATAAATAATACACAAACTACGTATATTCATCAATTACAACCATTCTCTATTCCCTATATCAAAAATATCCAAGATTTGGATAAGGGTTCCACATGCAAATATACATTCAATGACAAGAAAACACCTGAATCTATAGCATGTAAAACATTCAGTATTCAACATAAAAATAAAATAAACGAAATGCCCTTACGGGCTTACTTCTTCCAAGGCAATAGCCCGATTACACAAAATGGTCTCTCGGACCCATACCAAATTAGCCCTAGGCTTTACAAAAAAACTTCAACAAAAGAAAGAGTGATCTACTCTTCACCAAAACATATCCCCACCCTTAGCTTGGCGGGATCACAACATCTTTACCTGCACCAAATCCCATAAGAGTGAGCATAAAGCCCAGTAGAGAAATACCAAACAAAGTATATACATTTATGCTAGATAGCCAAAATTGAATGCAAGTGCACATGCAATGCAGTACTCATATCAAGATATTAACCATATTTTTCTTCAGAAACACCATGCATTTCATTTACAATCACAATCTCATAAATTTCCAGATTTCAACTTTTTAATCACAAAGGGGTGGTAAATAAATACGACGCTGGTAATCCCTAGGTTGGTGTCTGCAAGTAGACTCTATGAGTACTACCAAACTGTCATTTTTACCAGTATTAATCGGAAGGCTCGACACCTAGCCGCGCGATTTTCTGGTCTTTCACCATGGACACTCAGGCCAACTTATCAAATTCATCTACACCCTCTAACCGGACTTACCACCGTATTTACCCCTTACACAGTTTCATAGTTCTAATTATAGTGTAATTCTGCGCAAATTAAACATGATGAGAATGTTCAATAATAATGACAAATCAAATTAGACAATTTGCAGTGTTACATCCAGAGGGAAATGCAATGAGTGAAGGCAAGCCTGTACATATCAAATGAAGTTAAAATAGGGGAAGAAGTCAAGTGTTTATAACAATAATAGTTGTTCTCCCAACTCTTTAACAAGCATAATCAAACAAGATATATAAATGGCAAACAAGAAAATATAAAATAATTTATTCAATTGAAAGCATGACTAGATTCCAAAAAGTGATAGAAAGTTCTTACTAGGGACAAAATCAAGTGACAATCATTTCAGTCATAAAATCCAAATTTACTGTCTACTAGGGGTGGGCATCGACTGGTTTGGGTCAGGCTTCCACTTTATAGTAAGAACAAATGCATTATCCCAAGGCCCGCCCAACCTCGGCCCTAATCTAACCATCCCAAATTCAGCCCTAAAAATACTTCTACATCCCAAGCCCGCACAATTAACTCGGTATATTCTTTGTGCAGTTCATTTATGTTAGGATGCAGTCCTATCTTTTTGCGGTTCCATTTGCAGCGTTTTAAAAATTTAGTTTGCAGTGCTTAATCATTCACGTTGCATATAATTCATGTAAATTATATGAAAGAGAGCAAATATTTGATCCATAGCATAGGAGATCAATATCTGTTTGGTGAGATTTTGTGCTGTAAAATCACAAAGATTGCTCAATGAACTATTTTGGAGGTGTATAGGGGCAAAGAGTCCTAGTTTTTTTTAGTTTCTTGGTAAATATTCTAAAATTGAAATTTAAAAAATCTAATAAACTATTTACCATTTTGAAAGGAAGGTTGCCCTGTAAATGTCTTCTCAGCAAGGTAAGTAGTAAACTGAACTTCTCCAAGTTCAACCATCCCAGTATTTGCCATGCCATCCAACAGAGAAGCTAAACAAAGAAACAAAAACAAAAACCACTTATATCAACAAAGTAATCTAGAAACATAAAACTTCATAGAGAAAATGAAATAGAACCAAGTTGATCAGTCCAACCAAGAAAAGGAAAAAGACAAAAGAGAAGAATAAAGAATGATACACGAAAACAAATATTAGCCGAGGTAAGCAATTTGTTACTTAGATTCTTATAGCAGAACAACTCCTTTTTCAATGTTCACCGAGTACAAAAGACAAAATGCATATGCTTTTGCTTCTAGACTTGCATCAGCCAAAAAAAAATAGACAAGAACTGTGTTGGCATTCTTCTAAATCATTGGTCCAAAAAAAAATTTTTTTTTTGGCAAAATTCATTTACCACCCTATGGTATGGTCCCCGTAGCACTTTACCCCTTATCTTTTAAAAATAGCCACAAGCCACCCATGTGGTTGTGGATTAAATTGCAATACTAACTGTTAACTTTAGTGATAAAAAGACAATTATACCCTTGTTTTCTTCCTCTACTTCTCATTATTTGTGTAAGAATAAATGTAAAAATAAATAAATAAATAAATCAAACTTGCCTCAATTAAGAAACTTGATTTTTTTTAATTTCTAACTTAATTTCTAAATTTGTAACCTAATTACTAATTTAATCACATCTTAAGTTGTAATATATTCATATACATACATATATATATATATATATATATTACCATTAGCAGGCAAAATAGAGTTTGAAAAAAAAAATTGAAAGTGTATACAAAAAAAGAAACATAATAAACAAATGGCTAAACAATAGAAGAACTGTAGAAGCATGGAAGGGTTGGTGAATCTCAAACAAATGCTGAGATTTGTCATTACGATTTTAAAAAAAGGGACCGAAATCAAACTCGATATCATATTATTTCTTCATCACATAACAAGATTACATATTACCCAAGTTTCTGTGTATATATAGTGCGTATATATATATATATATATATATATATGAACTATTTAATAAGTTAAGAATGAGTTTTGTCGTTCAGTTTGCTGGAATCGTAGATTCTGCCAATTGCATTGCAGTGACAATGGAGTTTGTACAGTGGTTGAGAGGAGGGAGCCAGTGGCTGAGTGGCAGGGAGGTAGGTGGTATCTAGAAGGTGGGGAGAATGGCAGGGAAAAGTGAGGGGGAGTGGGGGTGGCTGGGAGGTGGGAGAGTAAGGAAGGGGTGGCTGGCATGGTGGAGGAGGTGATGGTAAGTTTAGGTTTAGGTTTTTTTTTTTTTGGAAAAGATGGTGAAAGGGGCGATTTTGTCTTTTTACCTTAAAAAGTTGACTTTATTTAATTATTTTTCTTCCTAACTCTCTCAAAATGCATGTGTAGTGTAATTTATATTAGTTTTAGACAGAAAATGTAACGGGAGCAATTTAGTCCAAAATCACATGAGGGTTAATTGGCTATTTTCAAAAGACAGGGCTATGCTATTGGACCAAACCACAGGGAGGTAAAATGAATTTTTCCCCTTTTTTATTTAAATATGTTGATCTCATTTTATGCTTTCTAATCAGAGTTTTAACTTTCAATCTATAACATGAAAAAATAGTTAAAGTCTAGAACAATAGGGTTTGGCAATTTCATGACTCATATTGTAGCAAGGGTGAACAATAATCCAATATCCATAGAAGGGTTTGGAAAGGGAAAACTCATACAAGCCTCAAGCACTTGACAATTTCAAAGAGGCATTAAAGAGTCAAGGAATGATGAACTCAAGTCATAAATAAGAAGGATGTCCAAGTGACACAAGAAGACCAAAATGTCTTAAATAGAACCACCTAGGGTAAAGACTTGACTTTGGAAGACATTTATGTTGGTCCCGATCAAGATTGGTGACCATTTTGGTAAATTAAGTATGACCTCCTAGCCATCCAAAACCATAACTTAGTGTAACAACCTTCACCACTGTTTACCGATAAACTACCAATTTCTGCTAAACTGAGACTAATTATGAAAAGTAATTGAACTGATTGAAATACTGAACTGACTGACTGAAATCTGAAACTGATTGATTGACTGTATCTGTTTAAATGCATTATCTATCTGTTGTCTAGTTGATTATCTGTTTGTGTTTTATGCTTTAAATTGCAAATTGAAGGCCTTTTTGGTGGCCGAATCTGAAATTGATTGACGTTTTATGATCATCTTAATTTATGTGATTTTGTGGTGTAATTATCTAAAAACTGATTAGGTATGATTAAAATAGATTAAAATAAGCTAAATTACATAGTTCGACTTAATAACCTTAGTGCCATCTAGTGGGCCACTTATTTGACACTTTAGAGGCTCATTCTTATGCATTACAAAACATTGGTTCAGCCATTGTTCCTTGTTATTGCTTACTAGAGAGAGAGAGTGAAAGAAAAAGAGTGTATTCAACTTGATTTTGTGCATTGGCTTGAAGAATTGGAATATAGGTTGCAAATTAAGCTTTCTCACCTTGTATTGGAGACTTAGGTAAGGGAATTCAACCTCTCATTGTTGTGTTTAAGCTTGTTCTTGCATGGTTTTGAGCAAAGTTGAAGTCTAGAGCCAATTTATAGCTCAAATTGTTGAATTGGAGCTTATTTGTTGCATGCATGTCTATGTATTGAAGTTTTGAGGTTGTAGTCCATAATTCCTCACACGCATGTCCATGTTTTGAGAGTAGACCATGATTTCATCATGTTTTTGTAAGAGTTAGTTCATTTGAGCTTGTATTTAAAGCTTTAAAATGATTTAAGTTCATACATGTTCATCTTGTTCTTGAAAATTGGTTTGAAATTGGATTTAATTGAAACATCCTTGGGCTTTGATTTTACAATTGAGCTTTGGAATCATGTTAAATTATGAGTTTTGGAATGTTTTCTGGAAAATTGGCCCAAGAGGATCGAAATTTGTACATTTGAACTTGGTTTTGAGCTTGAAGTTCAAATCTGGAATTTCCAGAATTTGGACTCACGCTCGAGCGGGGTGACTGGCGCTCGAGCGTGAAATTCGTGCTCCCAGCACTTTGCACTGTTTTGAAGTCCGCTCGAGCGGGGTAATTAGCGCTCGAGCGGGACCTTGTGTTTTACGCTCGAGCGGCTATCGAGCGCCCAATCAAGCGTGATTTTCACACATCCAGTACTTTTGCCCTGTTTTGCGGGAGCTCGAGCGGGAAAGTCTATGCTCGAGCGGATGCCTTTGTCTGCATTCACGCTCGAGCGGGGAAACCTACGCTCGAACGGGACCTCTGTTTTCTGAAAATTCTGAAAATATTTTTAAAGTGCATCCTTGCATCCTCATTCCATTCTAGGCATTCTTAAGCCTAGTTTAAAACATCTTAATGATGATATAGATGTAGAACCACACCGAGTCTAAGTAGGGACTAAGTCTTGTTTCCCGAATGTAAAACTTAGTGTGTGTTCGTTCTGTCACTGTACAGGGTTGGCTTCCGGAGACGCGCTCTAGCTGCTTATAGCCCAGAACTCTGTGAGTAACAACTGTGTAAGGATATGTTCAACTGTGAATATTTCTGACTGTTTAACTGAACTATTTTCTGAACTGATATTGTTAATTGAATGAATGTATGTCCTATATTCTGAACTGTATTGTGGCATCCTTAGCAACTACTGTTTACTGTTACTGTTACAGAGATCTCTGTCGGTTCCCTTGTTGGAACCACTACTGTTTACTGATTGATGGCTATCATTGACTGTTCGGTCTTTTAAGACCTACTATTTACTGTACTGTTATGCTAATGGATGTACCACATATGACTGTTATGACTGAATGACTGATATACTGAATCAACTGATTGTTTTCAATATTGAAAGGACATTCATTCTTAACCTCTTTATGCATTATGTTATTCACTGGGCTTTAGCTCACTGTTTATATATATATGTAGGTGTTCAGGCACTAGACCAGAGCTAGGAGCATGGGTTAGACTCCCCTTTTTGTCAAGCCAACCACTGTGCCTCACTGCGAGGTTTCGAGCCTGCCAAGCTATGGCTTAGGGGTGTTTTAATTTTCCCCCCGTCTGTCTCTGTATCTGTTTTGTAATAACTGTATAGACTGATAGCACTGTACTGTACTGTTAATAGGGATTAGATCCCTGTTCTAATCGACTATAAATGTTGTACATACTATTCTGTACTGTTCATGTATATACGTATGAAAAATCTTTTTACATGCAGACTCACAGCTCATTGGACATTGTTTATTTACTGTTTTGGCTTCCGCCAGCCTCTGTACTTTGTTTTACTGTCCTACTGTTAAGCAAGCCTCCGGTAATTCTCGGATTACTGGCCGGTTACGGTACTGAACCCATAGGGGCGGCTTTGGGTCGTGACACTTAGGATCTAGGCTTTTTTTTTTCTTTTTTTTTTTATTTTTTATTTATCGGCCATAACTTAGGTTCTAGTTTAAAATTTTGAATCCTTGAGTACGACCAATTTCAAATGAAACTCGATTTACAGAGTTTCAATTTGAGCACAATTTTCACCCAAAACAGAGTTAAATAAGAGTTAATAATCTTTCGAAGTTAGCCCTGTGTTGCGGGTGGAAGAAATCAAAGAGACTTGAATGATCAACTATTTTGGCCGGCCAAACTGGGTGTAGTTTGAAAAAAATAAACTAGCCATTATCTAACAGTTGGAACACACGCATTATACATAAGTTTTTTTCATTTTAAACCCAGAACTTGATGATTTGAGACCCAATATTACCTATATACATTAGAGAACATATCTTGAGAGATTTAGGAGAGCTTAGAAAGAGTATTCATCATACGCCAACTATCAACAACTGGCGCAAGCTTGAGAATATTGAAAAGCAAACTTTGGACAACTTTTGGGCTTCAATTTAAGGTATAAATTCTTCCTATTAGTGTATTGTTGAGGTACGTTTACCACCCATTGATATTTATTTTGTAAATTGCAAAGGTTGGGGTAAGACTTGGAAAACTCTTAGTGTTGGTGCCTGTTTGACTCTGATAGTTTGTGGTAGTAGGCTACCCATTGTGAGTTGTGCATTGTGAAAGAAGTTGTGGGGGAGCCTATAAACCCATTGTGAGTTAAGGACTGTGGTTGAGATTGCAGGTGATCCTAGAAACTCATTGAATTCTGAATTGAGGAAGAGGCTAAGGGTGACCTTGTAAAACCCAGTGTGGTGGGTTCTAGGTGAGCCCTTGAGTGAAAACCTAGAGACTTCAAGTAGTGGGTTTTAGGTGAGCCCTTTGTGTGAAACCTAGAAAGAATAGTAGTGTTCTTCAAGACGAAATATTAGGTAGATTAGTAGCATATAGGTTAGCCTAGGAGAAACCTTCATCAAATGCAAGTGTAATACTTGAATAGGAGACAATAGGTAGATTAGTGGGTTTTAGGTTAGACTAGGAGAAACATTCTTCAAATCCTAGAGATTGTCTTTGTGAGGAGAATTTAGGTGGGTACTAGCGTGCCCATTATAAGTCACCAGTTGTTTGGATGATTCATGGATACTTCAACCGAGAAGGCAAATAAAACTTGAACCTTTGATAGATATTTTCTATCACATTGAATCACTTACTAAGTTTTAAACATACCGAATGGTTAGAAAAATTGAGATTGGTCATTGAGGACTGGTGAAGAAAAAAACAAAAGAACTGTCCTATTCACCGCCTTCTAGGGCATTTTCATAAACACATAACGAGACACAATGACATGCCAATTCAGGTTGGTTTCCAAGGCAACGGACTTCTGCATGAACCTTAAAAAATTTCAAAATTCCTAGTTTCAAGGTGGACCAATTATGATATGCATTGCGTTTTATTAAGAATCTTACTTGCCTTATTTCATGTCATGTTTGTTGTGCCAAACACCATAACATGAAATAATCTCCCATCCTCCAGTTATATCCTTCTAGAAAATCAAATCAAAGTATTAGGATTGAAATAGAGCAACTTGTTTATTCTTTCCCAATTAAAGGAAAAAGCTGAATGATGCCAAGGAATTCTTTCATATCTTCTCTCTTACAAGTTGTAGAATAGCTAGCAAAAATGTGTATGGATGTTGGATTGAACATTAATAATTGATACGATGTCATACAAGAACCACGGACAAATGGTGACAAGGGCATCCATATAAAAGGGCACTACTTTAGTAGCATTCAACTCCTTGGTTGATATGTGAGACACTATTTAAAGTACCACCTCAGGTTTCCTCCTACCCCCCTCTCAAACACAACTCAATTCAATCTATCCCACTCAACAAAGCCTTGTGCCATTCGTCTCGGGTGTGAAAGTTCTACTTATCCATTCCACTCATTCAAGGGCTATAACTTTGGTTAAACCACCAACCTACATTTTAAGGTTATGATATTATCAAAATCAACGAATATCATGTCAATATCCTCATTAGACAGACTACATCAAACATACTTTCTTTAATCCTTCATATATAATGAATAAATATTCGCTATAAAATGAGTTAATAAAGTGTGATGATAGCCACAAATTGAGAAAGAAAATAAATAAGCTCAAACTGCAAAATTGAACAACTTGAAGAAAGTTAAAAAAAAGAGAAAGAAATATGTTAAAGAGCAACAAGTTGTTCAACTATATACCATCACATAGCAACTCAATTATCTCAATTATCCATAAACATGTCTCATTAGATATTTTGATTGATATGTGCAATGACAAAATTGAGACATCCATTTCCCTAGTATTTTTACTATTATTGACATACTTCAATGATTATCAAAAGGCTACCAACATACGATATGTCAAAATCATTGGTTAATGGTTATATATATTCTGTTTGGGTGTCATATGCCATGTTCTCAAAGGCTGATTAGCGCTCATGTCAATGTTAAATGTACATTAAAGTATAAATTACCATCAATATAACGTACAAATTGTGTTTCATTTGGGAGACATTAAATTTAAATAACTGTACTCTTAGGAAAATCATGACAAAATCACCTCCATTTGGATTTGTGGTGGGTTTAGGGCTGGAATATGTTTTAGTGTTAGGGTTCTAAAAAGACAAAAGATAACTTCTAGTGTTTGTAGAATGAAAAAAAAAAAAAAAAAAACACTAAATTTGTTGAATTTCAAAAACAACAGCTTGCTAGATTTTCAAAAAAGATTCTATTCGAGAGTAATTTAGTGGCTAAAATGAAGGACCTAGGGAGAGGTCATTGAGGGCCAATAAGAAGAGGAAGGGGAAGGGTTAAGGTTGATTTAGGCTGGAATGGAAATAAAAAGTTAATTTTTCTAGGGCTTTGAACAGTAGTACGAGATCAGTGTTTACAGATGCTTTGGAATATCAGTAATTTTTTGGATCAATACTACATTGCCGTGATCTTTTGGTTTTGAAATTTTGAAAGCTATCTTGGAGTGCTGTTGATTCAGTGGCTGATGGAGAACATTTAGATGCTTTCAGAGTTAATTTTAGTCCAACTGTAACTTAAACTTTAAGGTTGGAAAGAATATAAGCAAAGGAGGAACTGGAATACCTGCGCTCATTTCTTTGTCTTATCCAACATAAAGTTTTCGAGCTCCCATTTCTTTGTCTTATCCAACATAAAGTGAACACAAATGAAATGTTTCAAATAATTAAAATGATAGAATACAATATCATTTAATCCATATTCCGAAGATCCCAAGTCTTCCCACTTTACATCCAAATCTAAAAACCTTATGCTGGCCACATACTCGAATGCAAGAAGAGCAATAAGGATGAATGAGATTCAATGAATTATTAGATTTTGCATGCAGATAAACCTATTCTGTTACAAAAGTAAATAAACTAATTATGTAAGTAGGTTTACTCCGCCTTATGTCGGAGAAACATCTCTTGACTATGAGAAAAAATAAGTTTTTAGTTCGTTATTTCACAAAATTGTAATCAAATCATTTCACTTGAGTTTCATTTAAATACAACTCGTGCCTAACAACTTAGTTTACTTTGAAGTAAAATCTTTTATTGGGTTTTTTACACCATATCTTTTTCAATGAACTAAGTTTCCGATAATGAGAAGCACAAGCTATGGAAAAGAGATTCAGTTTATACAAATATAGGTTCCACATCTTTATCATGGACATATTAAGTACAACGAAGGAAAGAAGGCAAGCAAAGAACATATCAAAAAAGAAAAAATATAGTAATAAAAGAGGGCAAGCAGGCAGATATAACATGAGTAAACAGCATCATCAACAACAAATATATGCAACAAGTAATATCAGAAATCCATACCAATTTTCTTCCAGTTATTAGAAAAATGGGCAGAGCAGTTACTCCCAAATGAAAATACCTGAACCAAGTTTTGATAAACAACAATAAACACCTATAAAAGATCTCTTTCCAGTACACTAATATTAGAATAACCACGACAACAATAGGAATGACAAAGACAAGATCAAGAGTTCATAATATTTACAGCAGCCTTCTATGATTATTTTGTATAGCTGGTATTTCACACATTTTCAACATTTGACTACAAACTCAATTGTTGCTTATTAAGAAAAAAATTCCAACATATGAATAATGTATCTAAGTTTTTATATCAGCATGAAGAGTCTTTCCATCCACACCGACATTAGCATTGAAACCCTAGATTAAAGAAAAAGGTTTAAATTTCAAGGATTTTCTTTTTCACTGTCATTTATTTTTCAGATTTTGGTTTTCTGGGATATTTCAAGTTAAGATATTTGTTACATATTACATGAAATATCATTTGTACAAAATGAACAAAAACAACACAGCCAATCCTTTGTACATAGATTCTAAGCTTCATGTACTAGTGTCGAGTGCAAGTATGTGTCTAAGCATCAATTCATCTAATTCCCAAGTCCTAGGTCATCAAGCATGTTACATATAGATTTCTAATACTGTTTATAATTTCACAAGCTAAAATGGTATTTCAAGTGATCTTAAATGTTATACTTCACTCACTTTGAATAAAATATGTAACAGAATTGATGTAGTAACGAAGTATTATGTATAATTAAAGTTGAATAACTTTACATGCTTGCTAGGTGAATGTCTAACTAAAAATGTTAATTATTTAGAGAGTCCATGTAACATTGGTCCACTAAGTACTTGCTCTTTTGGTAATAGCCAAGATATATCAAGTCACTGTACCTATTGAGAATACGTGAATTAGCAATGCCTTTGAATTTTCAAACTTAGACAGAAAGTTCTCAGAGGTGATGACCTCAAAATCATGATCTCCTGGATTTGATTTAACAGGAAAAGAAAATAAAAGAAAAGGATGATGACATCATATTAGAGTTGTATTTCCCACAAAAGGAAACATATAGTACATGTTTCCAAATTAAAATCTTTGGTACAACAGCAAATAGTCTAGAATGGAACAACTCAACTAACCATAGGAAGCAGACTCTAGCAATGGAAGGTCAATTTCAAAAAAAATTGTCCCAGCATGTCGCTCCTTGTAGCACTTGTGTCTTTCAAAGCTTTTGGGGAAGTATTTGAATCCTTTATTTTGTTTTGGGAATCTTTGGTGTTATTGTATCTTGGTTTTGGATGAGTGAAAATTGATTTAAACTTGTTGGGATTGCTCGTTCATGTTGAGAAGTTGTTTGGAAGCTTAAAAATCTTGTTCTGGGGTCGACACCGGTCTTGGTGGTGTCGACACCTTCTCTTTAAGTTGGCCGCAAGGGTCGACACCAATCTAGGAAGGGTCGACCCTTGTTCTGAAATTGCTCATTGTATTTTGGTGTCGACACCAGCCTAGGGAAGGGTCGACACTTACTGTGCAGTCAAACTTAGTGTTCCAGCTTTTCTTCACAAGTGTCGACACCTGTGCTGCAAGGGTCGACACCTACGAACTTTTTTTCAGATTTCAGTCCGGTTTTGGGCCTATCTTTTTGGGGATTTTGACTTGATCTTTTGGGTTGACTTTGGGACTTCATTTTACTTTGACCTATCACTATAAATAGGTCCCTTACTTAACCTATTCTTTACCTTTTCTTCTCTTTTTCCTTCTCCAAGCCATGAGGCTCTTCCATCCTCTCCAAAATCACTTTTTTGCTCAAAGATCACTTGGAAGCATCTTCTTGCCTTGCTCCTTTGAGATTAAGTGTAGAGCTTATCAAGAGCTTCGTTTTGTTCCAAGTAGAAGTTGGTTTCGACAACTTTGGAGTTTCAACCTTGTTTTGCTCATCTTCTCTTCTAAGCTTGAGGTAGGGATTTTCTACACTCTAATATGGTTTTTAGCTTAGTTATTCGCTATTGTGTATAGATTATGAGATTTGGTTGTGGTTTGGACAAATGTAGGATTTGGGTGTGGAATGAAAAGAGGGGTATTTGATGAATATGAGGTAAATGAGTATGAGGCTTGAATATAAGATCATGTTGTGCCAAAATAGTTGATTTTGGTGTTTGGGTTGATATTTGGAAAGAGGGACATTAATTTTGATTAAATTATTATTTTGTATAAATAATTGGGATTAGCATTGAAAATGTGAAATTGGAAGGTTATGGGTATAGATGGTGAAATTAGATATGTATTATCTAACACTTTTGAAAGTTGTGAATAAATTATTATCTTGAGATTGAATATCTGTTTAGAGATGAATGTACTGGGCTATCGGTGGATGATAGCTATGATTATTGTAGAAATTGCATGAGGATTAGGCGATTTAATGCTAATCAAATGTTGGTTGTCATTGCATATGATTATGTTTATTTGGGAGGAGAAAGAGGATGGATTCTGCTGAAAGCAAGCTGGCCGAAGTGTCCTAGGTAAAAGACCTGAAATCATATATGCGTGCCGATTCCCACGGACGAAATATCCGTAAAATGGCATATTTGAGAAAATATCCATGGGTGTCGATTCTCGCAGACGAAAAATCTGTAAAATGGAATATTTCAGAAAATATACATGGGTACCGATTCCCGCGGACGAAATATCCGTAAAATGGCAGATTTGAAGTGTTTATGTGTGTTTTGCAGAATTGGAAACCATTGAGTTGTAGTCTCATTTTGGTTGTTGAAAGATAATGAATTTAACTCATGAATTGAGTAACATATATGAACTTGAAATGAATTGAAGGAAAAAGGAAATGAGGTTTGGTCTTAGTGGCATATGAACATGCAGGCCTTGTGGATGTTTTAGTATCAGTATTGTTTATGCACGTAGTATTTATACCTTTGCTGAACCTCATATATTGTGTTAGATTATTTCTACTGGGCTGTTGGCTCACCTTATACGGGAATGCCATTTTCAGGTGCATGTGAGATCTTTCCTCCAAGGCAATAGCGGGGATGGACTTTCGGGAAGCAAGAGCTTCTTAATTATGTCTTGTTGTGTGTATGTTTGTTATTTGTAAAGCCAAGGGCTTAAGATGTAATGAGCGAGACTCACTTTGTGCAACCAAGCATTGACTTGGGAAGATGTAAGCCTACATGGCATTTAACTGGTTGTTAAACAGTAAACTTTGATGAATGAAAGGATTGTATTTCTGTTATATTCTTCCGCATGATAGATAGGTTTATTGAATTATTTTGGGGGCGTTACACTCCTTGATACTATCAAGAACATGATACAGTCAACAAATCAATGTCATGCATCAAAAGATTATTAGTAAAGTCTATTGAGCAAAGAAAAATAGTAAAGGTTCAAACAAGCACCATAGGCTTCATATTGATAGGTTGATAGTTAAAAACTCACAATGTGCTCGTCAATACCGAATATGTCGTAATTCCTCTTCCATAAAGGATTTGTCAGCAGCTCAAAAGCATATCGAATCTGGAAATCAGACCACATAACTTAAATATTTACAATACTGGAAGTACTCAAGCTAACTCAAGTAGGATTTGATATTGGTGCCAACAAAACCACATAATTTCTAGACCAACCAAACCAAACCAAACCAAACTAATCCAATCAAGTGGTGTTGGCAACATTAATTCTTTTTTATCATTCTACTTTGTCGAGGGTTATATGCTCAATTAAATTAAATTAAATAAATACATATCATTTTTTACTATAGCATCCTATATCAATTTAGGTTTGGGGCTCTCCCTAACATTTCTATTTATGTTGATCATATCACTATCTGTTACTATTGCATCTACACTCTTCATTGTACATGATCAAACCATCTTAGCATATTCTCTTTCAACTCATCTTAAATCGGTGTTACTCCGGTCATTTCACGAATATATTCAATTTCAAATTGTGTATTTCCTAGTCTTACCACACGTTCTTCTACGTATATCTCTTTCTCAGCTACACTCATTTTATAAACGATATTAAATTCCTTACAACTTAGTCGTGATGGATGGACTTTGCAGGTAGCCATTCAATAGTTGACATGTCAAACCCATTTTGTTTTTTTACTTATTTTCAATTTCTCCTCTGGTTTTTGTCTTCTCTCTCCCAGATTTCTCACTCAGTTCTTTCAAAACATCTTATTGATAATATGATCTACATACACACATAAAAATCTGACTGATAATCTACAATGTTCAGACTATATTATTTATCTGATGCAACTAACGGAGGGGGCATACAATCTTAAGAATACTTTATGAGCAAGAATATATAGAAGCTATGATATCATGGAGATCAAAATTACAAAGGATTGCAAAAAAATAAAAATAAAAATAAGTAAATAAATTTTTTGCAGTTGATGATGATGCAAATCCCCATCCTTCCATGAGTTAGTATTGCAGAATCTTGTAGATCTTATCATAAATTCCATCTTTCATAAAATAATACAATAATTTCAAAACAAAACCCAAAATCTTGTAGAGCTTATCATAAATTCCATCTTCCATGAAATAATTACAATAATTTCAAGACAAAACCCAAAACCAAATCAGTTTTTCTAGATCGGAACTCAAGAGCTCCGTTTCTAGCTTGAACATGTGTGGCTTTTCATTCCTCCAGTCACCAGATCTGACTTCCATATAGCCTTAATCGACAGCTTCTTCATCAACACATCACTACCAATGATCTGGATTCTTCGTTTTGATTGCTTGGTTTGTACCATTGTATAGAGAGGGAATGAAGAAAAAGCATCGAGAGAAAGAACCAGAGATAAGAGAAAACCAGAGTGGTGGACACCTGTTCAATGGCCAACATAGCATCTGTTGAGTGGCCACCCGTAAACTAGGTGGTTTACGGCTAAGCCGCGTAGAATTCATTCTCTTTATAAATATGTTATTTTAGTTGCCCAACATTCTATCTTGTAAAGTATCACTAACCTCATAGTTCTATGAAATTTCCATTTCAATTTTGTTAATATTCATCGATCACATAATATGTCAGTAGCACTTCTGTACTTGAGCCAACCTACTTTTATTTTATGGATCACATTATCTCTAACCTCTCCATCCAAATTAATAATCAAACCTAGGTTAAAAAAATGTCCACTCTTTGTAATTTGCTAATTTTTAATTTTCACTTCATTATTTCTTCTACTATCGATACTAAAGTTAAATTCCAAATATTCATTTTTAGCTCTACAAATTTAAACCCTTTTCACTTGAGTGTTTCTTTCCAAGGTTCTATTCTAGTGTTAATTTCTCCCTTAATTTCATCCACTAGAACAAATATCATCTAAATGTATACAAGACATCATGCTAACTAAATATATATAGTTAATTCATCCATAACAAAGGCAAATAGATAAGAGCTCAAAGTTGACCCTTGATGTAATCCTCCAGTAATTGGAAATTCACTAATTTCCCCTGCATGTAATTATAGTTACAACCTCATCATATATGTCCATTATCGCATAAATAAATCCCTTGGTCACACCATTTTTCTCTAACACCCACTATATCACATCATTAGGCACCCTATCGTAAGGATTTCTTAATATATATAAATATCATATGAACAGAGATGACTTCCACGTTAAGTAACTCTTTCGAACTGGGCATGGTGTCATATCTATGTTTTGTGATATATAGTAGACACGATAATTAAGACTTCATAAAGCATTAGATTTATAAATCAAACACCATTACAATAAAAAATAAATAAATAAAACCTTATATTTCAGAAAATAAAATTTTCAAATATTTTGAAGAAGCAACCCAAAAAAAATTTAAATGTAGAATTTGGTCAAATTTTCAAAATGACTCATAAACAAGCCACAGATTGTATAAGTAAGAACTTTTATAATTTATCAAAGGAGATCCTTTCGCCTTGAATAATTTCATTGTCGTAACAGATTCTAATAAAACAAAGGGGAAATTTATTCTTAATTTCAAGAAGCAATATCGAGTGCAATGCAAAGAACCTGTACAAATTATCACATGGCTCAACTCAATAAAATATTATGCTTCCATGGATCTTATTTCACGAATATGTCATCTGGGACTGGGTCCAAAGTTAAATCAAAATAAACTTACATGTTTTTTCCAGTCCTTTTAGGTCCTTTCTTTGTATTCCCTTCATTAGGCAACACCTTCAAGACATTGCTCTCTAGTTGGCACAATTATTGACCTTTGTTTCACATGATCAGCCAATCTAAGTCTGTCACCCTGTACCAATTAATCCTACCACTACCTTCCAGTTCTATACTTCTGATGTATTTCTACTAATCCATCTTGGAAAATTTATTCCAATAATGTCATCGTGGAAAAATTTTGTTTCTCAACTTCCAATAAATAATGTGGCCAAATTGGAGAAGCATAACAACAGGAGAACATATATACAATACAACGATATTTCACATATGACATAAAAATATATAACAATATTACAGGATGTTCAAAACCCAACCCCCACGCGAGACATACACACATATATGCATAAACATACACATGAAACTGATTTTGTAAATCGCCTTGAGAGCAAATGGAGACTTACAAACCTTGATAAACTCAATTATAGGAGGAACTTTTGTGCCTGAATTCCTGAATCAATGCATTTGTTAGTTTAATATAAAAATATTTGGCATAACACCAATTACAGGGGGGGAAAATACCATATATACAGTTAGTTACATGTCTTATTAGCATCGTCTAGAAAAGATCAACATCAACTACGTAAGAAAAGTTACTGTGGCTAATTCACAACAATGCATAATCGTGTCAACCAATATAATGACACAAAGTGACATAAACACACTCATATTGTAGCAGAAAAATAAATTAAAAAAACAAACAAACAAAGTAGAACCTTGAGTATATGACAATTATTAAGCAAATTAGTCATTTTTCTATATTGGTAGTGAATCAGTGATCATAAACATCCATTATTAAACTAATGCTTCAACTTTTAAAGTGCACAACTTTAACCATCATCAAACTTCAGAACCTGCAAAAAAAGAAATTGTTGTTTACAAGATTTAACTTCTAAATATTTCCACAAGTCAATTCTCCTTCTGAATAAGAGAAATATAACCAGTTCAAAGCTTAAATATAGTTATTCACCCCCTCTCCCCCCCCCCAAAAAAAAAAATGCTTATTGTAGTGGTCATTATTGGTTAAGAGTAGAGAAATCATTATCGTTAAGAATAAGACTGGTCACAAAAGTAGTTGAAAGGAAGTGGAAATGATGTAGCTCTTATTCACGAAGACAAGAATGATATGCTCAATTTTAGCAAGTTGAGTAGTTGTAGGGCTGAGGAAAGTATGTTAAGCAGAACTTTATAATTCAGTAGTTGAATTTAAAGGACCAGAATAGTGTTTTTTTACTTTAAAGCTATAAATCAGAGAAGGGCTAGCCATAGAAATGTGGGAATAACAAATGAGGGTGGTTCAGTCATACTGATCCAAATGAAGTAAAGACATTGTCTCATTTTTTGATAAACTTTTAGGGCCCACTACTGCTGACCATGGGGCTGGTGATGACATAAAAACCTGTATCAAGAAGCAACTTACTGAATGTCAGAAATGTGAGTTGCTCAGGTATGTTGCTCCTGTAGAGATGAAGCACTATGTTCTCATTGAAAGATGAAAAGCTCCAACAGTTGATAGATACAATGCTATGTTCTTTAAAAAAGCTTGGCCTATTATAGAAGATGATGTGATTGCTTGGATATCTTTTTTCTTCAGTTCTGGTGCTTGCTGAGAGAAGTTCAATCTATAATGATTAATTGGATTGGCAAGCTGCCTAATCC
This sequence comes from Camellia sinensis, assembly GCF_055761805.1. Lineage (NCBI taxonomy): Eukaryota > Viridiplantae > Streptophyta > Magnoliopsida > Ericales > Theaceae > Camellia > Camellia sinensis. The sequence continues at coordinate 117,527,562 of NC_138975.1, read as the reverse complement.
TTCAAATCTAAGTGATAGACCTATCCCTTATTGTAATATCATTTATAAGTGCACTGCTAAAATTGTAGCAGATAGACTTAAAATGGTTCTTCTTTCAATTGTGTCACATTGTCAAACTGCCCATTATGAAGGATGGAGAGGATTGCTGATAATGTGCTGCTTTCTTAGGAAATATCATTGCAGTGCTAATGGCAAGAAATGTGCTTTGAAGGTGGACTTAAGAAAAGCCTATGATTTACTGAGTTGGCATTCCAAGCTCCAGACACTTGATGGGACGGGGTTCCTGAAAAGTTTATCAGTTGGGTCAAGGCATGTATTACTTCTCCATGCTTTTTAATTAATGGCAATGATAATGAACTGAAGGAATATTTCCCAAGTGCTAAAGGCCTTAAACAAGGGCACCCATGTCACGCTACTTGTTTGTTTAGGCTATAGAAATTCTAGCAGGTATCCTGAGAAAGAAGATAACAGTGAGTAACTTCAAGTACTCAAGGTATGCAAAGGAAAAGATTACTCATTTGACTTCCACTTATGTAATAACCCTCACCACTGATTACCGATAAACATTGATTACCGTTAAACTGAAATGATTATGACTGATAATTGGACTGGTTAAAGTACTGAACTGACTGACTGAAAACTGGAACTGAATTGACTGAGTGTGTATGTTAATTGGTATTCTATCTGTTTGATTGATTATTTGATTTGTTCGTGTTCTATGTTTAAACTGCTAATTGAAGGCCTTATCAGCGGCCGAACCGGGAATTGATTGATGTTTTATGATCCTCATAATTAATGTGATTTTATGGTATATTTATCTGAAAACTGGTTAGGTATGATTAAATTAGATTAAATATTGATGGATTGCAAGTTTTGGACTTAATTACCAATAAGCCATCTAGTGGGCCACTACCTAGGCATATTGAGCTACACCACACTTGAATCAAAAACCATTTCCTCAGCCCTTTTCCTTATACTAGCCGACCAAGAGAGGAAATAGGAGAGAATTGAGTTCATTTTGTTGAATTGGCTTGAATTGCTTGGAATTGAAGTGTAAATTGTCAAATTGGACTCCTAAACCTTGAATACAAGACTAAGGTAGGACATTCATCTTCTTGTTGTTGTCATAGAATTAATTCTTGCATAATTCATGCTTCAATTGTAGAGTTAAGTCTTGTTTTAGTTCATACATGTTGATATAGAGCTCATTTCATGCTTGCATGTTTGAATTGTTGAGTTGTGAGTTGATTTCATGGTAAAATTGTACATGCATGTTCATAATTAGGCTTGAGTCCATGAATTCATCATGCTCTTGAAGAAATGAGTCCATCTGAACAAGCTTTGAAGGTTGAAATTGGTTTGAATTCGTGCATGTTTGCTTGTTCTCCGTGTTCATGACAATGGTTTGAAATTGGATTTGAATTAAACACCCTTGGGCTTTGATTTCTTAAAATTGAGCTTTGAACCATGTCATTCTATATGTTTACAAGTGTTTTCTGGAAATTCAGCCCAAGAGGATCGGTTTTGATGCTTTTGAACTTGGTTTTTGGCTTGGAGGTGCAATCTGGAATTTCCAGATTTTGCACTTCCGCTCGAGCGGGGGAAGTGCCGCTCGAGCGTGGAATCCGAGCATCTAGTATCTCTGCACTGTTTTACGGTCCGCTCGAGCGGAGTCATGTGTCTCAAGCTCGAGCGGGCGTCGAGCGTCCGTCGAGCGGAGATTTCACCCATCCAGTACTTTTACAGTACGCTCGAGCGGGAGATTTGACGCTCGAGCGTGTACCTTTGTTGCATGACCGCTCGAGCGGGGAAACCTGCGCTCGAGCGGGACTCTGTTTTTCTGAAAATTCTAAAACTGCTTTTGAGTACATCTTTGCATCCTCATCCCATTCTAGACATTCTTAGGCCTAGTTTAAGACATCTTATTGAGGATATAGATGTAGAACACACCGAGGCATTAGGGGTTAAGTTATTATCTTTCCCAGTTGTGTAGCTTAGTGTGTTCAATCTGTTAACTGTGTAGGGTTGGCGACTGGGGAGACACGCTCTAGCATACTGTAGCCCGAACTCTGTGAGTAACGATTGTGTAAAGATATGTTCACAAATGATTATTTTCTGAACAACTGAACTGCACGGCTTTCTGAACTGATACTGTTAACTGAATGAATGTATGTCCTATATTCTGAACTGTATTGTGGCATCCTTAGCACCTACTGTTGACTGTTACTGTGACAGAATTCTCTGTTGGTTCCCTTGTGGAACCACTACTGTTTACTGATTGATGGCCATCATTACTGTTCGGTCTTTAAGACCTACTGTTTACTGCTATGCTAATGGATGTACCACATATGACTGAATAACTGTTCTAGTATTGTTTAATGAACTGGTTTCATTACTGTAAGGACATTTCATTCTTAACCTCTTTACGCATTATGTTATTCACTGGGCTTTAGCTCACTGTTTATATATATATATATATATGTAGGTGCTCAGCCACCAGATCGGAGCTAGGAGCGCGGGTTAGACTCCAGTTTTGTCAAGCCAGCCTTTGTGCCTCACTGCGAGGTTCCGAGTTGCCATGCTATGGCTTTGGGATGTTTTGTCTTTCCCCCGTCTGTCTCCATACTGTTTGGATTACTGTATAGACTGTCAGCTACTAACTGTACTGTTATCAAGGGATTAGGTCCCTGTACTGTGTGACTGTAAATTTTGTATAGACTGTACTGTTGTATATGGGAATGCATGAAAAATCTTTTTGGCATACAGACTGTCACAGCTCAATGGACATTATTTATTTACTGCATTGGCTTCCGCCGGGCCCTGAACTCTGTTTTACTGTACTACTGTTAAGCAGGCCTTCGGTAATCTCGGATTACTGGCTGGTTACGGTGCTAAACCCATAGGGCCGGGTTTGGGTCGTGACAACTAATAACTAACATCATGCTCTTTTGCAAGGCAGATGTGAGTTTTATTACTCTATTTAAAGAGGCTTTCACTGTTTACCAGAGTTTGTCTGGTTTAACTCCGAATCCTGCTAAGAGTGACGAGTCTTCTAATATGGCATTTCTAGCTTAATTAATTCAAAGTTCATGGCAGAGTATTGCAGATGTCTTGTTGAATCATAGCTAGAGTTAAGTTCTGGACTAATGTATAATCTTGTGCTGGCAGATTTCAATTGATCAAAACCTATGTACATAGACTCGGCCACGGGTGTTGAGTGTAGATATGTGTTAAGTGTCAAATTCATATAATTCTCATGTCAAGGACACCTAGACACGACTATATTTCATATATGTTATTTTCTTGATATTTTAAGGATAAAATGATGTTTAAAAACTAAAATATAGTATTTATATAGAAAATATAAATCTTATGCATATTACTATAATAAACTCGACAACTTATACATACTTTTTGGGTGCATCTCCAACTAGGCATATCGGACATATCCCATACCCTTACTTAAGTGTTAACTTTCCAACACATATACTTCATAAATTTAGAAGAGCCCATATAATATTGATCAAGGCAGTGTTATTCTCTATTCAAATATACTAGTCCTCGATGTTACATGGACCTCTTCAAAATAAATCAAATACTCGTGTCGGACAAGGGTATGGAATATGTGTCGAATACTTTCCAACGGATACTTCTTATATAAGTATATATAATAACACTATTATTATATGTACATATTGTTGTATAATTGCTATAAATGTCTTTTTGACACTGCAAGTTACATATAGCACCATTTTATCTTACATACTTGATTAAAAATATAAAAATATGACATTTTTTTGCAGAGTCCACGTACCCTTAAATTATGGTTTGATGAGTTCGACCTCTAGATACATACCCACACCGGACACCCGTATTCAAGTCCATGTAACATAGAGTCCAGTATGTTTATTCTCCAAAAGAAAGTTCTCACTTCCATAGAAAAAGTTTTGCGAGCCTTTCTATGGAAAGGAGTGGATCTCACCTCTACCATAGCCAAGATTGCCGAAGATTCTATATGTTTGCCAAAGGAGGACCATGGTTCAGGTTTTAAGAAACATGAAGAACGAAATAAAGCTTAGTTAGTAGGCATTCATGGATTTTTTTTTTAATTACTAATGTTGGATCTTTGATTTGGGCAAATTGGTATAGATGACAAGTTTAAAAATTCTTGAGGACTCACTTGGGCTTGGACAAAGAAGTATTTTTTTATTGGCAGCAAAGAAAATTATATTAGAGAACGTAGCGAGGGGCACAACCCTTCTACAACCAAATAAAAAAGAAAGGAGGGTAAAAAACATGAAAAAATTCAAAAGATAGACCCAATACCCCTTATAACACACAAACACACACCTAAAAAAAATTAATAATTCTAGGTACCCACCCTTAACTTCCCCAAATTTACCCCGATGGGATAGTGTGGTTGTGATTGAATTTGTGTGGTGTGGGGTCCATGTGTAGAATAAATCTCAACCACAAGATGATAATTTTGGATAATTTCTGAGTAGTTAAGTTTGGGTTTGTAGTATTATTGGAAAAAAAAAAATCCACTTCAATTGCTAAGATGATGTCACTATGGTTTAACAAACGGCTGCCTCCTTTTTTTTTCTGTTCTTTTCTTTCAACTGCCTGAAAAAATCCACTCCAATTATATTTGATTAAAGTACGTGCAAAGAGGTTTATGTTTCCTCTATTATTTCAGGCAATTGCTGTAAAGGCCAAGTGCAGATTCTATCAAATTGACAGATTAAAAGAGAGATTCTCACTTACTTCTCCCCTTGCAGTAAAGACCCCAAAAAAGATTGTATGGATATTTAGTGTTCAAGCTGTTTGGAGGATTTTCACATCCTAAGGTTCTAGGGTAGATTAGAATAAGCTTGTGTGGTCTCAGAAGTCTATTCCCCACCATCATTTGGTTATTATAGTGAAATAAACATGGTTCACGCTGGTCCAACCCAACGGTTCCACAATTATATTTTACTTTTTTCTTTAACAATAAATATACACACCTTTTAGGTTTTAAAATAAAGAGTTTTCACTTTATCTTTCTTCATATTCTATAACACTTTGTATTTTTGGGTTTAGAATTGAAGTGAGGTGTAATTGAAAGTTGTCAAGGTTTGGTGGATATGTATGGGTGCTCTCATGCTTTGTTGTGAACTAAGGGTTGTTAAGAATTGGTGAGCATAAGGTTGTTGCTATTTTTGTTAGAACGGATGCAATTTCGATGATGAAATTTCTTAAGGTGGGAAGATTGTAAGGACTTGGATTTTAATTCACATTGGATTGATGTAAAGTGGTGCCCGTCACCTTAAAACTTGTACGGTTGTCGGACTCTTGATGTTGATGGGTGGGCAAGTGAACTTTAAATATTATAATTGAGGACCCTTAGGTGATGTTTGGAACCTTGATTGAAGCCTTGACAAGGTATTTAGGTAGATTAGATAAAAAGCCCCAAGTTTGAGTTTGAGTTTTTGACCAGCTATCACTCTTTTGCTCTTTTCTCCTTCCATACTTTGAATTTGAATGTGAGGCTGGAACTATTGGAAAGCTTGTTTCTGGGGCTTCAATTTGGACACAAGAACGGCCTAAAACAGAGTCCGAACGAGAGAGTTACACCTGTTTAAATTTTGAGTTTATGTGCTGAAAGCATTCTCGCTCGAGCGAGATTTTATTCGCTCGAGCGACCAAGTCGCTAACAGACAGTATAAAGTGATATTTTGGCCCAAAAACTTCATTTTTTCATCCTCTCTTCTTCTCCCCTCCTCCATGTCCGAAAACCTAGCCCCAAAAACTTTGATTTCATCCATTCTTACCAACAATCCACCATGGATCTTGTATCAAGGTTCAAGAACAAGCAAGGATCAAGGCGTTGACCGATTATTTTGGGGATTTCATTGAAGTTTGAAAATGGGTCTTCACCCATAGCTTCCAATCTTGAGGTAGGGGTCCTAGTTCTCCTTCAGTGCTTACATTAATAGATAGATTTGTGGTATTTTGGATTATATAAATGCAAAATCTACATTTTGAGCATATAGTGTTAAACCATGAAATTTTGGGGTTAGGGTTTGAAATGTTGGGGTTCTATTATTGGGTTTAGATTATGGATTATGGACCTAGGGTGTATAATCAATGGGAAAATTGGAATAAAAAGTAAAGGTTTAAGAAGTTTGAATTTTTCTTGAAATTCTAGATTTTTCTTGAAAACCCTAAGTTGATTCATGATGATAAATAATGAGTTTGCCCAAATTGAAAGTAGAATCATGAAATTGAGGTATTGAATTGTATATATACAAGTTTAATTGAATTTTGGAAGTGTTTGAAATCATGTTAAAAATTAGCGATTGAACCTTATTTATGGATATTGTAAATCATGCTATGATATGAAATGAAATTTGGGGAAAAGGATTAGTTAATGATATGGATAACATGAGCCTTGGGATGAAATGATGAAATCAAAATTTAGGAGTACACTTTGAATTATAATTGTAATTAGTGGTGTTGAGTTAAGATATGTTGAATTGTGGTGATTATGTGGAATTGTATTGATTATGTTGATTTTGGTTTTTGTGATCTAAAATGTAGAGTTTCCAAAATGGGTTTAATCTCAAATCATTTTATTAAATTCCTAGTGGGCTTCTTTAGTCATTCAACTCAAGAGAATGATTCAATGGGGTTTCTTTATGGGGATGGGAAATGTTTGGTTTTTGGTGAAAACCCTAGAAATTTAGAGATTTTTGGGGAACATGAAAATGTTCATAAAACTCCTTTCTTTCTTTGAATAGAAGATGAATGGGTGTAAATTCCATAATGTGTTTTGCAAGAATGGTAATCTTTTAAATATATTGAGTTAGAGAAATGGTTTTGAAAACTTCATGTGTAGTCCTTGATGAGGCCATGTTGCTATGACTTGTGAAATGAGGAAATTGATGGTATATGGTTGACTTGAAAAGGAATGTTATGAATCATGGAAATTTTTGCATTTGCATATCATTTCATTTATTATTGTGCATTGTGGTTCTAAATCGAAGAAATTTGCATTCATGACAGAAAATGGTTTATATGAGAAATATGGAAATGTATATGGGATAAATACGGTGGTAAGTCCGGATAGGGGGTGTAGATGAATTTGATAAGTTGGCCTGAGTGTCCAGGGTGAAAGACCCGAAAGCAGCGGGGATAGGTGTCGAGCCTTCCGGTTAGCACCGGTAAAAATGACCGTTTGGTAGTGCTTGTTGAGCCTACTTGCAGACACCAGCCGAGAGATTACCAGTGTTGTATTTACCACCCCTTTGTCTAAAGTTGAAAGTTTTGAAATGTGTTGAGATTGCAAGCTTTTATTGAGAAATAGAAATCTTTTGAAGAACATGGAAATTAATTATAAAAATGGTTGGTTTTCGAAAATGTTTTGGGTGCCTACATCCCACCGTATGGTAGCCGGCAAATGTGGGAGATGGTTTTAAAAAGTTGAAAATTGGTTTTTGAAAGAAAATGGCTTTTATGAAAATGGTTTTTGGGAGTTCACTTCCCACCGTATAGTAGCCAGCGAAAGGTGGAAAGTGTTATGAATTGGGTGCCCGCTATCCCGCCGTAGTAAGTCGGCAAAAGGTGGATTGTGTTAAGCTATGTGTTGAGAAGTGTGTTGAGTTGATGATGTTATTTGTTGCTTGTGATGAACTTGTGAAATTACATATTGATGTGTAATTTGGTTTAAAGAGGAAACGTGCATAGGCATTATTTGTAAATAATGGAAACCAAAAATAGATATGAGGATTATAGACTATGATGGTAAACTTAATGAAGTAGTTGTGTTAATAAAAGTAAATTGTGAGCATTGTTCTATAATTTAATAAAGGATTGGATTGAAAGGGGTTATTAATATTGTGTTATCTTGAAATGAAACTTTGCGGGTGTAGTTAACGGTGTGAATTGAGTATAGGAGAATTGTTGGCGAGTCAAAAAGGAACCTGAACTTGAAGTTATGGGGTTTTAAATTAAAAATGAAGAGTAGAAAAGAAGAATGAAAGGAAAAGAGGAGTATTAAAAATGGAAAATTAAATAAGAAATGTCTTGGGAATTGGTTAATAACTTTTAAATGATGTTGTTTCTTAAATATGTTTGTTTCACACGGATCAATGGTTTTCTAAAGTTAAGGGATGATTTTTTGATGGCTGAAGGTTTTTCTTGAAAGTGTTCAAATAGTTTTTGAGAAAAGGTACTCTACTTATGATATTTTGAAATTATAAAACATCACTCTACTATATGGTATCACCCTGCATGCATGATCATTTCTATCTATGTGTTAGTTATTGATTGAGAACTATGAGATTGCTACTGGGCATTAGTGCTCACCCCGTTGTTGTTTTATCTTTTTACAAGAAGAAAGTTTGGATTATTTGATTGAAGATGTATGGAGTTCTTGAGTCCATTTGTATAACTTCATAGTAGATGTAAAGGAAGTGGATTTTGTATTTGTATTTATTTATTTGTAGCACAGTAGGAGATTGGCATGTATGATTGTCATTGTAATATTTATTGAGAGAGAGAACATGTATTATTGTATTTCTATTACTCAAGTGTAATAGATATTTGTATATGTATTAAAAAAAAGGACCTAAATTACAGGCTTTGGTAATGTTTTCGAGTAATAAAAATTCGGGACGTGACATATTCTACTCTATTTAGAGTTCATAGGTCCATCTTTTGAATGTCAAGTTGATTGAGAATATATTATATAAACATAACACTGCCATTCACATAAATATATTTCATTATGGGCCTGTTTGATTCTAGTATTAGAGCATAGGATTGGATTGTTAATCCAGTGATATACACATTCCTAGGTTTCGATGGCATAAATGGTGGCCGGCTTAGTAATACATAGGATTTCTAATCCCACAAAATTGTGGGATATTCAATACCATATGGAAGTAGGCATTATTATTAATAATCCACTAAGGGCTTGTTTGATTAACAAGGATTAATAGCGAGGGTATTAACAATCCATGGGGTTAGTATAGGATTAGTTATCCAGTTGGAATGCTGAGATTAGGGGTGAGCAGCGGATATACCGATCCGCCCAAACCGACCGAACCGAACCGATCCGCCGCATTTTGGACAGATGCGTGACGACGAGTGGACGGTTGCAGATTGATTTTTTCCAATCCGCCTAGTTTTGGACGGATGGCGGATTTGAGGTTTATTTGGCCGCAACCGAACCGCCAAACCGCCGAGCACCCCTAGTAATTTGTAAGATTTTGTGTTTTCAATTTGTTTATATATTTTATTTGTGTTTTCAATTGAAAAAGAATTTAAATATTCTGTTGAGTATATTATGTTGAAAAAGAGTTTTCAACTTAAATATATTTTTTGAATTGAAAAAAATAAATGTATTATTTATCTATATATTTTAGTTTTTAAATCTAACTCTAAAAATAATAAATAAAAAAGATTATATATGTTGGTTGGTTTTTGTTTTCAAAAACAGATATGGATGTAACAATACAGAAGCATACAATCTCTACTACTGCTCTGTTAATGGTTTTGGTGGTCTGAATTGTTTTTATATTTTAAGAACCACATATTATAATACTTTATGTGGATGAGGCATGTTGTGATTGTAATATGTGGATAAAGTTTCAAACTTTCTGTCTTTGGATGAGGCATGCAGTGATTGTAATACTCTATTAAGTCATTGACTGTAATTTTTTTTTTTGTGGAGAAAGTGCACAAGTTGAATTATGTTAAAAATTTATAAAATTTTAAACCGCCAAACTAATTCGCATCCATCCACCAATCCGCTCAATCCACATCCGTCGGATTGGCGGACGGATATGGATTGATTTTTTCTAATCTGCCAATTTGGCGGACGGATGGCGGATTGGAAGTTCCGTGGCTGCAACCGACCCGCGCCCACCCCTAGCTGAGATACATAATTTCCTATTACCCAACTTTATTTTGAAATAGATATAAAAATTCATTATCCCAATTATATTTATAAGTTGTAAGATTAAACAAAAAAAAATTATCAATTTTGTTGGATAGAATGACTATTGGAATCTCATTCGAATAATAAAATTTGCTACCAAACAATGGAATGTGGGCCCTATGAATTAATAATCACAATCCTATGTTATAGTCTACCTAATCAAACAAGCCCTAATTGAGTTGAACAGTCAATCCAATGGTTAATCCCATGGATTATTAATCCCATTACTATTACTCTAACCAATCAAACATGCCCTATTGGTATCGTATACCATTGTATACCATAGTAAAGCCACTCCATGAAATGTATGCCTTCAAAATATTAGATAGAACACAATATAAAAAATTGATTAAAAATGACGTAAAGCTATGAAGCATACAAGAAATTACTCTTTTGGCGACGACGTCAATTTTCATAGCCAAAACTATATTTTTGGCGACACAGTGATCAATTTCGTTGGTAAAAGTAGACCTTTACTAACGTAATTTACTACCGTCGATAAAAAAGCATAACATTCATTAGGTGTCAAAATTATTGGTTGACGCCAAAATTTCAAAAATTTTGGTTACGCGAAATATTTTTTAGCAACACAATAAGTGTCGCTATTAGTATGCTTACTTTGGTGACGACAAGTTGGCGTGGGCAAAGAGTTAAACATTTAACGACGATAACACTATTCGTCGGTAAAAGTTTGGCTGAAATGAGGTGATTTGATTTGTGTTTTTATTATAATTTTTCAAAGAGTTTTAAATATTCTAGTTATTGAATTGTAAAATTAAAGTGATCGTCGAATTAGATCACAAAATGAACCTATCAAGCCCAAACACACTCTTAAGTTGAGATGGCTAATTTGAGATAATCTAAACTTTTCCAAAGAATGTAGTTAGATTATCAATTTCAATATGTTTAGTTTTATTTTCAAAAACTTGTTTTAGAATTTTTTTTTCTAAAAAACTAAAAAAATAAAATAAAATTGGTGAAAAATAAAAAAATACTTATTGTTTTTGTATAATTTTGTCTTTTAGGAGGTCATAAATAATTTTTAAAAATATATTTTTGATTTTTATACTTCTCAAATTAGTTTTAATTTAAAAAAAAAAACTAAAATTGTTTTTATTTATTTATTTATTTATATTTTTTTGGTGATCTGCCTCTAAAAATTGAGGCGTGGAAAGTTTCCTCTCAAAATTCCCTCTTTTTTTTTTCTTTTTTTTTTCAAACGATAGGTAAACCCCTCGTCAATCTGTACGATTTTCATTCTTCGGCAGCAGCAAGATTTCAACTTGGAAACGGTGCTCCCTTTTCGGTTGTGAGACTGCTTGGGCCACTACAAGAAATTACACCTTTGGAGAGCAAATTTGATGAGAAAAAAATTTAGTGGCCAAAAATTATGGAATTGGCAACCAAAAATTATATTAGTCGGCAATTATTCAGTTGTGGTGACTGAAAAAAGTAGTCGCTGTATAAAATTATTTACTCCTTATATATTAACATTTTCCGACAAATAAAACATTTAGTCGCTAAAGCTCTAAATTTTATAGACGGAATGATTTCATATTCGTGCCTCTGTCTCATACATGCCTCTCTGTGTATACACAACCACAAAACCTCTCTCTCACACAGATCAATCACCAACAAACCTCACGACTGCGCATCCTCAGCACCGTCGGTCCCCGTACGCCGCAAATCAACACCACCACCGCCGCTAACAGGTTCGCTCTCTTTTTCACTCCATTTCGCTCTCCTGCTCTCTCCCTCTCTGTATCGCTCTCACTCTCTCTATCTCGCTCTCGCTCTCGGTCTCTCTCTCTCTACCCCTTCTTCTATTTCCCCAACTGTGAACTCTTGCTCTAGGGTTGTTTATTCTATCCATTCAGTTTAATTTTGTCTTCATTTCTGAAATGGGTTTGTTTGAAGTGGTTTCATTACTAGAGTTTTATGGGTTTCATGTTGTAAATAGGTTTGATTTTAGGGTTTGATACCTTTCCCCCTCTTTTTCCTTTCTCTCTCATTAGTTTCAAAGCCCTAATCCATTGATTGTCTATGTATTTTCATGTATGGCTACTCATTGATTGTGTATGTTATCTCATGTATTCTGATTATTTTCATTGAAATTTGATGCTCTGATTGCAATAGTAAATAATTTATTTGCTTCCCTTTGATGATTATTTATCAGATTTTGGGCAATACCCATCAAGTCATACATTGGGGATTTTTATTTATTTTTTTACTTTGTAATTGCTCAGTGAAATAGTCTCTCGGCAGTGAAATAGTTTCACTTTGGATATAGTTCTCATTGTAATAAGTAAAGCTGCATTTTGGCAGTGAACTAACGAGAGAAAAAGAAGTTTCATCCAGCATATGGGGATCTATTCTGTGATCGTTGATGTGCTTCTGTAACTTTATATTATTATTATTTTTTTCTAGTGATGCAGATATTCATGCAGTTACTTTTTTTCTTTGGATGGCTATGTTCTGTTTGCTGTGGACCTAGACAATTGGGGAATATTCATAAAAAATGAAAGTATGTTCACTGGAGGGTAGCAGTATCAAATGACACTTCTGTTCATAAAAGGATGCTTTAGCAAAGTGATATTGATTCCGAAGTGAATAATATATTTCTACTTGTTCAAGTACATTAAAAAATTTCGTCTATTGTTATATTGAAGATTGCTTCTGTAGCATAAACATTCTTGAATTTGGTAGCGTTAGTATATAATTTCCTAAGCAAAATAAAGTCGTAATCATATTGTTGATTTTCCTCCCTCTTATCTTTCTGATGTACTGTACTTTATCTGTTGGGAAATTTCTAACGTCCAGGCAAGTATTTATCGGGAGGAGAACAATGTTATAGACTTGTATATCATACTTCTTAGATTTTCAAGGTATGTTAAGGAGAATGTTGCTGGCTTTCTTTCAAATTGCTTACTTTGCAAGAAAGTATGTATGTGTATGCTTAATTATTTACCTCTGCCAAATAAGGAAACGTTGTCTAGGCACTATTTTTTGGGCCCAAATGGTCTTTGGGGTGAATGGCTGGGGCCTAGCCCAGAGATAAAGGTAAAATTTGTCAGGTTGCATTTCATTTTGTATTGATTTTTGAACTCTTTTAAGTTTAATCCCATTGTACAATGCAGGTTCACTATCTAAGCAATACTGACTTGACTCCAAATGAAAATTCAAGGTCAGGGCTATAGCAACCTTGTACTTCTGTTACTACCTGTTTTTATACTTTTAATTTGTTTTTCTTGAGGCATTCTTGTGTACCAAAACTATCTAATTATCCCATTGCTGCTTTATGTTACGTTTCTCCCCTAAACTTGGCCCTTTTGTAACATTTTCTTCCTGGTATTATCCTGGATTATATCCTGAATCAGGAGGTTGCACAATATGACCTTCAGGAAGTAAAAGATGGTGAGTCAGAAGTGGGTAAATCTACCATGGAATCATTGCTGTCTTTGGATGATGGAAGACTGTCACTTCCTGCTGATGACTCTTGTCCTCCCTTAAATAATGAAGCAAGTAATGCTCCTCTTGTATTGGGAAATATTAGGCAACCTTCTCCACCTCCTGTTTTGATTACAATTTTATGCCTACATAACATTTTATGTTGATTTTTTATTCTTGCTGAACATGATGCTAGTTTCATTTAACTTTCATTGCAGCCAGTAAAAATGATGGATGATTTTTTGAGATTGGCACGAGAAAATACTGCAAAAAATTTAGAAACATGTGGTGTTCTTGCTGGTTCATTGGTAATTGGTACAAGATTTGTGAATACAAAAAGAAAATAATAACTATATTTAGATATTTTATACTTGTGGTTACTTATGTACTTGATCACATTTTGTAGAAAAACAGGGTGTTCCATATCACTACACCGATAGTTCCAAAGCAAGAGTCAACTTTAGATTCGGTAAGATAATTTTTCTGTAGTGTGTTAATCACTGTGATGCTGTTAGTTCTCCCCTGCTTTCTCTTCTTTTCTTTTCTTTTTTTTCTTTTTAATTCTAAGTCTTGTATATTTCTGTCTTGATATTTCATCTTTGTCAGTTTTTGATGTTGTCAACTTGAAATTAATGAATAGCTAATTGCAAATTGAGTACCACTTTGGTATTTTTTTGGTAGAACTAAGGTTCTAAGGTTCTAAGATTAAGTGATATGATATCTAAAAATGCCAGAATAGTCCCATTTTCCATTTTGATATATTTATCATGCTTTTGCCACTGATACAAATGAAGCAACATTCCTCACTGGTTAATGTGTCCTAAAATGGAGGTGAGGTGGTTATAAAAGAAAGCAATTTAAATTAAGGATTTGGATGAATTTTTTTTTGATAAGTTGCAATTTTAAAACATGGGCAAAATATCATGGTTAGTCTCTTGATATTTGAAAAAAAATAAAATAATAGTAGAAGAAATTTTGTTGTTGTCGTTGTTGTTGTGAAAACATTTAAAGTTTGAGGGAACTCTCAGTCATAGCCGTTCCACAGCAGTGGCATCAAATCTTATAGAAAGCTTCTATGTGTGTCATCGATGTCGAGTCGTGCCCCATACCTGCAGCATGTCATGTAGTGTCCATGTGGGGCCATTGGTTTCACGATGGCAGTTTTTTACTTGTAGCTACTGATAATTTGAATGATACTTATCAATACATTTTTTAATGTTCAGTGTCAGACCTTGAATGAAGAAGAAATTTTTGAAGTCCAAGACAATATTCGCTTTTTCCTCTTGGGTGGATCCATGTTAGTGTTTCAGTACCTTGTTGACAACTTAGTGTTATTTGTTCTACTGAATTAGTTGTGTTCTACTTATTAGTTTGCTTCTTCTTCTTCTTCTTCTTCTTTTTTTTTTTTTTTTTTTTTAATAAAATTTGTGGCTTGACTGAAGTTAAAGTTGCTCAAATTCATGGAAGAACCTTTTGTCTGTGCACTTAATAGAACTTATTATTTAATTTAGGCCTTGTTTGGCAACTAGGATTTTGGCTAAAATAGCCAATCAAACAAAATCTCACATCCTATACATCAATAGGAAAAACTGAAAGAGAAAAAGCCTACTTTGGCTTAGGCACTTACTCAAACTCTTCAAGCAATGCACAAGTCTGGGTGTTTGAATCTTGTAGACATTGTTGAAGGCAGGTTTTGCCATCGTTTTAAATTTTGATTTATTGCGATCATTGTTGGATACCTTCATGATTTGTTCTGCCATTAATTTTTTGTTTTGATGATTCATTAGCTCTCTAGTTTTGTCTTTTGTGCTGTTTTTGGTATGAGCTCATTAGATTTTGATTATGAACTAAACTGAAGAAAGTTATAAATCATTGCAATATTGAATGTTTAGGTGCATATGAAAGTTCAATTTTTTATTTTATTTATTTATTTTTTTTTTGCAGGATAAATTTTTATATTCATTGATAAGTATATGCAATTGCAATTGGCTACCTCTTTTAAATCTGTATATATTTTCGTTTTAATTTATAACTTACTTACCCCCTGTGGACATCCCATTTTTGACCGCCTGCAAGGCTTGAGCGCTTTGTCCGGTACACTCAATGATGAAAATGGTATTGTGCATGGTTCAAGGTCTCAACGAAGGAGCCTTGTTTAAGCTTCAAAACGACCCCAAACCTTTCATATTTCCATTGATTATACCTAAGAAATCCTTTTTTACACATTGTGCCACCCTGTGCTGAGGCTGAAACAAAAAAACAGGGGAACACATTGAGGCCCGGCCGTGCCTCAGTGAGGGCTGACCGTGGCTATTAAGGGCCGGCTGGGCCTTGGTAGTGAGAAACACTGTTATGGGCGGGAGGTCGCCAACTGTCCATTTTTGGAGATATTTATGATATTTTTGGCTCAATTTCTATTAAAACGACCATATACCTCTGTTTTGAGGGTTGAAGAATTTCAAGAAAGCCTCTATACCACATTGAGAGCTCCTTCTTCTCCTTCTTCTTGTGCAAGCAACACTTTGAGCTAACCTATCACCTTGAACCTATATCCATACACCATATACACTTTCATACCTCAGTTTAGGAACCTTGGTTGAGCCTTGAACACCATAATTCAAGCTTGAGAGTGTGTTGGAGCCTAGTTTGATCACAAACAAAAAGCTTACTTCCTTGAGAGGTATAAGCTTGCTATCTTCCCTTTTGCTTTCATCTCTTTCATTTGCTATATGATTCTTGTAGTTTCTTGTTGCTTTGATTCTATTCTAAGTGTTTGAGTTTGGGTTTGGAGAGCTACCAAAAGGATAGAGAGAATTTATACTCTTTCTACACCTTTATCTATAGCTCAAACCCTTACTTCTACACTCTTTTTCTTTGTTCTCTACACTGATTTTCAGAGTTAAAAAAGGGGCTAAAAATCATGCTTTGAGGTTTCAAAAGTGGAGGGGTTAGCCACCCCTCCTTGTTCTTGCTTACTAGTCTTGTTTTCTCTCTTTGTTGTTTAACTTTTTAGGCTCTTTTCATGCATTATTAGCCACTGATTTTCATCTGTTTAGGGCTGTTTTAGAGCTGTCTTAAGTTGTTTAAATAGTTCATGCTTTGATTAGCTTGGTTGCTGTCTCATAAGTTTACATGCATAGCATGTAGTATATTGTTATAAGCTTTTCTTCAATTCATTTCCATGTTTAAAAACCTCATTTTAATAATCAACTTACCATTCATCCCTTTCATTTGAGAGTTGTTTCAATCGGTTGACGGTTATTTAAAACGTGAACTAGCGATTTACGTTTAATGGCTTAATCTCTACGGAGGTTCATTGCCAACGGTGTAGTCTTTTTTTCACGTTGAGAATCACCTCTTGATTGACATATTTCTCACTTAGTGGACATAACAATCATCTTATACTTAATGGATTAAAGGATGTTAAAGACTAATGAATGTGGCTTAAAATGAACCAACTCACATAAAGAAAATAAGTTATATTGCTTGGGGTTCGGCTGGACGTTATGTCTGATCCATTGTGTCAAGGGTCGTCTAACATCAATTCATGATGTTTTGGATGAACTTTAAAGCGTCTCTACCTTCCTCTTTGAGTTCACTTCATGATAGGAGGGAGGGGTGGTTGTTGTTCATTTCATTTATTAGTTTTTGTCCAAATAGTACATCGAAATCATCAAGCAATCAATTTGCTCATTGATGGTTTTAAAAATAATTCTAACCTTCTCTCAAGGCTTTCCCATGACAGAGAAGTGTGAGAGGGACAAACAGAGTCCAAAACACTCTGTCTGCATTGTTTTCACTTCAGAGCACAAAACAGAATTTTACATGAAATTGAGGCATGGCAGGCCTTCTTTAGGCCCTGGCCATTGAGGGCTGACTGGTCCTCAATGTTTGGTCGGCAGTGTTTTTTTGCAGAAAACAGAGGGTAGTGGCTAAGATGAAACAGAGCAAGCTTGGGGCAGACAGAGCTGTTTTTGGACATTGTGCACGTGCATGCAACCCCTGCGCATCATTGCTTACATCATGATCATTGTTGTAATTAATTTGTTTATTATCGTTGCAATTAATTATTGTTGTTAATAATTATTGTTTATTTATACTTGTTATTAGCTGATTAAACTTAGATAGTTAGATTACTTGTTATGATTACCCTTGTTGTAATAGCCTAGTTAGCTAGTTAATGCTTTAATTTATTCATTCCGTTTTGTAATAAGTAGTTTAATTAGGACTTTCAGACTTTGATTCGCAGCCTCTTGCACGAGGGCAATTATGTAATAAGTTATATGTCTTTCAACCCCACGTCTTTCTCCCTTTTATTTACTTGCTTACGATGGTTAGAATAGAGCATCATTTAAAAATAACATACTCTATGTTTTGTATTCATTGTCTTACATGCATCCAAAGATTCGGTTCATCATGCTAACCCAATATCAAATGTTTAAATCCATTGCTTGAATATGTGCTTTATCGTATGTCGTGAATAGAATCATATGCCATGCTCATAGCTGAGCCTATAAAATACATAATGTATGCATTATATTAATCATATTGCATTAAATTAGGAATATGCATATTTTTCTAACTATTTTGCTTTGTTTTGGCTCGGAGTACTAGGTGAGCTATTTTGAGCATTAGCATATTGCGTAAATGTTTGTATTACCATGTCAAAGCATACTTCCATGAGGCTAATTGCTTAAATGATATAACTGTTTGAATGTCTGTGGATGAATGCTACTTGCTTGAATTGGAATGATTTGATTAATATATATTTAAGCTCACTTTTTCAAGTGGCACATTCGAACTCTTTTCAAAAACAAAACATGAAATCAAAACGTTTCAATTCTTGCAAATTAGTCTATACCTTGTGTGCGCATCACATAGTAAAATAGCTAATAATCAAAACAACAGCATATAATGTAAATAAAAATCACATCATGATTAGTAGAGGTCAATTTTTGATCGGGTGAGTGGGGTGTTCAATTCATGACCTTCCTTTCTCATACCTAATTTTCCGAGCCGAGACAACTTTGGTGATGACGGACTAATGGCCTTTGACATGAGTCTTAGGTTTCCTAAATTTTTCAAAAATATTTAGGTGACGACTGTGAAATCTGACAAAACAATCCATTTGCATTTTTTATTCAAAATTGATTTTTCAAAAGAATTGTCGGATTCGGACTCTTTTTGTGTTTCCACTGTTTTACATTTCTCTTGTGAAATCAGATTTAGAACCACAGGTAGAGTCCGAACTGTAGGGCTATTCGCTTTCCGAAAGGAGGGCAAAAATTCGGGCTACACCCCCCCCACCCCACCCCACCCCACCCAAAAAAAAATGTTCTCTTGTTGCTTTATGATTGGTTTTACCTGTATCATCTTGGTAATGCTTATCTACTGCTTCATAATGGACAGGGTTACTTGATGCTCTTTGGTCATTTTGATGTTCAATGGTTTGGCTTTCAAGTTTGGTGGTGGCTAGAACTTTTTTCACCATGCTGTGTCAGTGAAGTGGATCATCCTACAGTTTTCAATACTTTTTGTATACATTCCTCTTTGATGTTGTTGCTACTATATCCATTAGTTTAGTACCTACTCTTACGGGTTGTGTAGTAGATTATAGTATAATTTTTGGTTGGGTAGTTGAGGTAAGTAATAGTGATATGGATGTAATATTTTTTGTTACTGTAAAATTGTGTTGTTGCTGCCAAAGAAGTTGGATTTACAACTAGTATTCTACCTTGGTCCTGGTGCTATAACAAGGATCATAGGGGAGCATTTTGTAGAAAATTATTGTCATATATGCAATATATATATGCCAGCGATTTTTGCATTCTTAGCAACAATCAATTTTCTGTAAAATAAATCTTATAAAAAATACAAATGATTTTCAATTATTTTGGGCAATGCAAATTTGTTGTTGCCAAAAAGTAAAGCTTTCTCGACAAATATTTCGTCGATAAATGTATTGCCAAAAGTTTACTTTTACCGACCCATATTGTGTTGCTAAAAGTATATTTTTTGTCGACGCAAATTTGTGTCGGAAAAAGTGCCACACAATCATCATATTTGAACTATTTTTACCGACGCAAGATAAATTGCCGATGGCGGATTAAAGCTTTTACCGATGACTATGCTTATGGCTAAAGGCATTACTTTTACTAACGCAATGATAACTTCGTTGGCAAAAAGTTTTGCCGACTCACTTTTACTTACGGGTTGCCGACGTAGCTCCGTGTGTCGGCAAAACTTTTTGTCGACGAGTTTTTCCTTTTAGCAACATATTTTGTTGCGTTGCGAAAAATGCAATTTCTTGTATACTGGTGTCTGACACATGTCGGACATAGACACGGACATGCTAAGACACTTTGGACACGCTACGGACACATTGGGATACACTGAGGACACACAAGGACACGTTGAGGACACGCTAGGGGCACCCATGGAACTATACCTCTTGATCCCCAAAATTGGAATTACATAAATTGATTGTTATGAAAAGTAGATAGTGAAGAGAGAGAGAGAGAGGGAGAGAGAGAGAGAGAGAGATAGTGAGTGAGAGTGGACCAAAAAATTTTTAAAAAAAAATTGATTAAAATATTGTAAAAAATTATTAAAAATATAAAAATATGAATTGAAAATTCAAAAATTTGTTTTTGAAACTCAAAATTAAATAAGGTATTTTTTAAAATTTGAATTAGGGATAATATGATGAATTTAAATGCTTATAAATAATATACCCTTTTTTAATATTGATTTATTAGGATGAAATTTAACGTAATGGACTAGAATAGGGAGAGTAGTGAATGATCATTTAAGGTGATTTATGATTTCAGTATTTTTTTATTATTTTTTTAATTAATCAAATATGGAAATAGATTTTTTAAATATAATTTTAATGAATCAAATACCACCTAAGTTTTAAAATATTTATTTTGCCTCAACATTTTTTTAAGATATTGATAGGTAAAATAACAAAAATAAAACTTATAGATAAATAAGTTTGATCAATGGAAGTGACGGTAAGTCTCCTTAAACTAAATAACACAAATCATTTTATATTGATTTTAAAATAATTTTTTATGACAATTAAAAATAGTTTCTTACATAAAAAATTAATAAAATATATATTTTTCAAAATTTTGAAACAAATTATACAACCTAAATCTAAAAAACAAAAGTAAAGAAGAAATTTGGATTGCTCCAACACTGCACAGCATGTTTGAACTGAAGACCTCTACTATAAGATAGGGATAGTATACCATTGGGGAATGTTTGATTGGAGTATTAGAAGAAAGGACCCTTTTCGAAGAAAGTACTAAAAGACGAATTGAATGTGGAGGAAATATGTGGGTTCATTAAAATATTAATTCAGTATTTGATTGTGGGAGAAGGGAGATGAGACTGAAGGTGAGGAACATGTTGATCTCACCTAATAATCTTATTCGGTATTTTCTTTGCAAACTAAATTTTAGATAGTTGTAGTATTGATATGGAGAATTAAATAGCAAAAAAAAAAAAAAACAATGAGAGAATTAAATAATACCATAGGTAATGTGGTATTAGAAGAATGAAGCCTTTTTGGATTATTTTTTTATTCATCATTCAGGCAAAAATAAGCTTTTGTTTGGAAAGTGGGTTGGCTTTTTAGCTTTTTGGCTATAGTCTGGGCTAAAAAGTCTCGTTTGAGATGGGCTTTTTGACTTTTTATTTTTTATTTTTTTGACTTTTGTGAGAGAAAAAGTAAAATAATTATGATTTGGTTATGACATTTTATCTTATTGATTTTTTTAGCTTATTTTATTTTTTTTGTAGCTATTTATCTTTTTATTTTATCCTAACCAAATAAAAGGGTAAATTACCGATAGGTTCTACTTTTGAGACTTATTACCCATTAAATCCTATTGATAAATTTATCAAGTGATACATTTATCAATCTCTTGTTTTTATGAATAAATTTATCAATCTCTTTGTTTTTATGCATAAATTTATAGTGATAAATTTATTAGTCTCTTGCTTTTATAGTGATAAATTTATCAGTTAGGACCTGTAGGTAAATAAGTCTAATTAATAGGACTAATTGGTAAGTGCCCCCAAATAAAATACCTCACTCATTTTATTGATTATCTCATGATATAATCTTGGGGAATTTTTTTTAAGGTCCTTAATAATAACAATTTAGAGGATAAAGGATACCCAAAAAGATAGTCATGCATCAAGTCCCTAAAACAACTTGGCGCGCGTTTTTAATTATTTTGTGGACCAAAATACCCTTGCCAAAATCAACACAAAAACAAACTCATTCCGACGTCTGAGTTACATTCCAAACATCCAACATCTTCACGAACAGGAGAACAGCAGAATTAGGGTTTCAACATTATCTGCACCATCGACATTAGAGCTTCGTTATCTTCTCCAAAAATCATTCCCATTCCTTCCTCACAAATTTCTCTGACCTAGGTTAAAGCTTCGTTTTCACTGCTCATCATCATCTTAGTCCATCTTCGTCACGTCGCATCTTCATCTCGGGCCCTATCAGCTCGTCATTCAAGTTTCATCCTAACTCTGGTCAGTTTTTCTACAATACAACTAGATTTTCTCTGGAAACACAGTTAATAGCATTTTATAATAACCTTCCATAAATTAGGGTTTCAATTTCGTAATAAAAAGCTACCTGAATTTGGAAAAAGTTATTTCTATGTGTTTTGAACTTATTCTTCAACATGTTTGTGTGATTTTATTTGTAAATTTCTCTGGCATTTGAATTTCTCAGATTTTTTATTAATGTACGTTTCTTCTTTCAATTTTCTCTGGCATGTTTATTTTCACAAAAACAATTTTCTGTGTTTTTATCTTATTCTTGAACATGTTTCTGTAATTTTGTCTATAAATTTTCCTGCTCTGTAAATTTCTCTGTAATATGTATTTTTAATTGGAATGTCTATCTTAATCTGGAATGTCTATCTTAATCTGGAATGTCTATTGCTTTCTTGCCTCTGTCTTAAGTTTCTCTGGTATTTATAATTTTCTCTGACCACATCACATCACTTTCCTCCCTTGTGTGTCTTTGTCATTTTTAATTTTCTCTGGAATTTTAATATTATGGACTGGAATGAATGTTTCTTCTTTGAATTTTCTCTGCCATGTGTACTTTGAGAAAAAGTTATTTCTCTGAATTTTGACCTTATTCTTGAACATGTTTCTGTGATTTTGTCTATGAATTTCTCTGCTTTGTAAATTTCTCTGGAATATGTATTTTTCTCTGCAATGTCTATTACACTCTTGCCCCTGTCTAAGTTTCTCTGGTATTTATAATTTTCTCTGACCACATCACACCACTTTCCTCCCTTGAGTGTCTCTATCATGGTTAATTTTCTCTGGTTGTGTATGTAAATTTCTTTTGCATTTTAATATTATGAATTGAAATTTTCTCTGAAATGGAAATTTCCTCAAGAATGTGTAATTTTCTCCAGAATGTGCATTTTTCTCTAGTATGTTTATTTTGTTCAATTCTTGATTTCAGTATGGTGTAATTCTCAGTGGCATGTTTACATTACTTTGTTTATTTTATCTTTGCTAATTGTGAAATGGAAATTTTCTTTCGCTTGCCATGTTTACTTTTTTCTATCATTCATTTTCTCTGGTATGTTTACTTCTATATGTAATTTAAACAATTATTGAAAATTTCTCTCCCATGTTTATGATGCTGTGTTGATTTTCTCTGACATTTAATTTTTAATATCCAATTTTCTCTGGCATGTCAAATTTTCTCTGGCATGTCCAATTTTCTGTAATTTTCCCTTATCTGTAATTTTCTCTGCCATCTCCAATTTTCTCTTTTCTGTAATTTTCTCCCTTATCTGTAATTTTCTCTGACATGTCCATTTTTTCTGGGATTTAATGTTGACATCTCTATGTTTTAATCATTGTCTAGAAATAGCAAAACATAAAAGCAGCGAAACACCGGAAACACCAAGCAAAAAACAGAAACTCTCTCAGTCTTCTTATGGACTAGGATCAAAAACCAGCAGCAAAACACTAGAAACACCAAGCAAGAAAGAACAACTCTCTCAGTCTTCTTATTATCTAAGATCAAAAACCAGCACTAAAACACCACAAACTCCTCCCCAAAACACACAAGTCCAAGCTGATGAAGCAACTAGCATCCAGATGAGTACCCCAACTTCAAAAGACTCAAGCTCAAGGGGGAAAAAATCTGTTAAACTCCACAGAAAGAGAGCTCACTACAGCATTCAATTCCGATCCAACCTCTCATCTGTCGTCTCCTTCTTTCAAACACTTAAATTCAATTGAAAACATCTTCTAGAGCTTCAAAAGACCCCATTCTGGTATTTGATCCAAGCTCTTACCACTGGAAGGATGGATCCAAAGAAATCTAGGAAATCCGATGATGATGTAGTTGCCATAATCCAATGTTACAATGAAAAAACAAAAGCATTCACAGTTGGGAAGAAGAACCTGACCTTTACAACAAATGACATGACCTTGATTTTTGGTTTGGAAGGAGGTAAAGGAGCCATGTCATTAAGATACTCTAAAAAGCCAAAATCTGCATTCCTCAGGAGAAGATTCCAAAAGGACACAAGGCTCACTGGTCCTGTTCTTAAAAATGCCTTGGTCAAAGCAATGAAAGGCAAGCAACCAACTGACTTCAAAGATGTAGCAATCATTGTTACATTGTACTTGTGTCTCACCCTATTTTTTGCAACAAGTGGGAATTCAATAGGTTGGGTTTTTATAAAGTATGTGGAACCTCTTGAATCAATGAAACAGTATGATTGGCCAGAAGCAATCACATCAACATTGATTGATTCTATCATGGCATTGCACAAAACTCCAGAAAAAGTTACGGAGTGTGTCATTGCATTGCTGGTAAGTATAATATCCATTCAAATTTACAGTTATCATACTTACAAATTTGTGCGTTTACAAAATTTTATTTACTTTCATTTTCATCACAGTATTGGCTATGTGAACATGCAACTATCATTGACTCGGAAGACAGTAACACAACTGACTTCCCAAGATGTGCCAAGTGGAACCTGCAAACCTTGACGAAACAGCTGCAGAAGACACCAGTCCACTCTCTTGCACCTCGACAGGTTAGATTCCTATTGCTACTGAAATCTCAGTGAAATTCCAAAATTTCTCTGACCACTGCTTTGTTTCCCTTCTTGTGCATTGATTGATTAAGATCAATTTTCAATGAACTATCAATTTATGTTTTCTTCTTTGCTTACCACTGGTCTATTTCTGCCATTGTAATCAATTTTCTCTGCCATCCAAATTTCTCTGACCACAATTGTAACACATTAACTTATATGCCCTGATTGATTTTCTCTAATATCTGAATTATGTTGGTTGTTTCATAATTTTCTCTGGCCCATCAAATTTTATCTCCTTGTGTGTAATTTTCTCTACCCATAACTTATGTGCCTTGCATCTTTGATAAACACTGTTTATTTCTACCCTTCTAATGAATTTTCACTGGAATTCAAATTTCTCTGACACAATTATAGTAAAACATTAACTTATATGCCTTGATTGATTTTCTCTGATATCTAAATTATGTTGCTTGTTTCATAATTTTCTCTGCCTCATAAAATTAACTCTATGTCTCTAATTTTGTCTGGCCCATACAATTTTCTCTGAAGTTTGTTTCCCATTAGTATCATTTAGATGATTTTTATTTTCCTTATTTGAATTTTTTCTCTCAGTGAATTTTGTAACATTTCTCTAATAAAAGAGTCTCCTGTTACAGATTGATAACAAGCAGCTAGTCAAAAACCCATCAGAGGAGTTCTGTCTTGGCAAAAAGACGAAGAAAGAATTAAAAAAGGCAATTGTCAAATTCAAGGAGACATTACAAGATCCATCTGAAGATGGAGGGAATGAACAAGCAGAAGGCAACACAGAAGAATACGAAGCCAACAGTGGACAAGAACATCAAGCAAGCAGCACAGAAGAAGAAACCAGCGAAGAAAGTGAAGAAATAGAACCAGAAAACAAAGAACAAAATGAATAGAAAGAAGAAGATAGTGAACAAGAAGATGAAGAAGAAGATGAACAACAAGAAGAGAACAAGGATGAAAGTGATGAAGAAGAAAATAATGAGCCGATGGACCAACAACATGATGGCATTTGTGGCTCAACAATGCATCAGCCTGAAGAATTTGAGGAATCAAAGGATGCCCAAATTGCTGATCTACGTCAAAGACTGAAGGCACTTTCTCAATCTAAAAAAGAAAAAGACAGAAATTGGATTGAATTACTTGCTGAAAAGGATATTTCAATAAGAATCCTGACATCACATAACTCAGAACTTCAAGAAAAAGAAAGCACAATCCGAATGAAACTAAGGATGTTGGAGGTTGAAAAAGCAGACGATACAAAAACAATTCAACAGTTGAGGTGTTCAAATTCGGAGCTTGAAACTGAAAATGCTAAATTGCATGAACAAGTTCAAGAACTATCCGTCCAACTAGCAACACAACCATACCGAACACCAACACAACTTCAACCACAAGGTCAGTGAAAATCTTGAGCCACAGAAAGTTATGTCCTTGTGTCAACATAACTCAGAAAAATTTCTATTTATTATAATTTTCTCTGTCATTGGTAATTTTCTCTGGAAGTTATATCTCTCTGAACACATTAGTTATATTTCTACTGCTCATTTCATTTCTCTGTATATTTTCTTATTCCATTTTTGGGGCTTGTTTGATTTTCACTGTGTATAGTTGGAATGCAAGTGGAACAACAACCAACAACCCAACAAGAACAAATGCCACACAAACAACAACCGAAACAAAAGAAGAAACTCTATGGTAACTGCAAAATATTGAATTAAATAAATTTACGTATTGAAATATCATCTGTTGCTTCAGAGAAATTTCACTTTTCCTAATATTTTCACTGTCTACAGTCAAAAAAGATCCGACGTCAATGATAAAAAATTTAAAGGCAAAAGAAAGGAAGGAAAAGCAGCATGATCCAGAATTCCAATATCCCAAAGTTGCAAAAGTGACTAGAGCTTCAAAACAAGCTGCAAAGCAAGTTGAGCAAAGCACGGAGGACAAAGAAGTGCTTGATGCTGATGCGTACGTCTTGCCTCAACCTATAAACATCAGAAAATCTTGGGTCTTTCCACAAACTTTTCCAATTTCAAGATTGATAAAAGATCATATAAAAGACATCTTGCAGCACATATCAAATATGTCTGGGCTTGAGTAAGTACAACAAACAAAATAGAACATAACAAACAACAAATTACAAACTTATGTTGCATTAACAACAATTCAATCCCTTCTTTGTCATCTTGTAGAGCTTTAATTTGGACAAGTGAGTTGAATCTCATTACCTTTGAAGACATTGGAAACCTAATAAAGCAAAAAGAAATTGCCAACAATGTAAGTCTTTCCCTTTCATCAAAATTTCTCTGCAATGTTCCATCAGCCTTTATAAAACAATATTACAATTATAAATCATATTTTTCAGGTCATTGACGGCTATGGAGAGATCCTTTTGGCTGACCAAATGAGAGAGAGACAACAACCAACCTCATTTTTTTTCACATCCATGTGCTTAGTATGTTACTACTATTTTATTTGATTTTCTCTAGAATTTACTTACTACTTTCTCTTCTTAATATACTTCTTGAAGCCAGTTGTGTCACTAGTCATAACAAAACCATTTTTTGATTTTCTCTGAACACAGAATTTCATCAAAATGACAGAAAATCAAACTTTTCGAGTGTCCTTATTTGACAAGCATATTGAAACAGCATGGAGGAACTACAGGTTCCTTCATTTCCCAATAAATACTGGAGGTAATGAGAAGTCCACACATGGAAATCACTGGACCTTGCTTGTCCTGGACAAACAAGACAATTTATGGAGGTTCTACAACTCACTGAGGCCAAGGAGGGATGATGCAGAAGACAAATATGTCAAAGATGCAAAACAATTGGTAACGAGTGCAAATTTCTCTGATCCATCATCATCTTTATGTGATGATTTTCATAGAATCCCATTGACTTGTCCGTAAATTTCTCTGTTATTTAAAAATTATTTTTTTTGCAACAAGATTACGTGGAGAATTTTTTGAAAGCTTGCCTTGAAAGAGACGCTCAATCACAACCCTCTTTCAAATTAATAAGCTCACAAAACACAAGTTACGACTTTGAGTATGTCAACAATGCTCCACAACAAGAAAGTGATTCGTAAGTTTCATACATCTATAAATAAGATAATCTGATTTGCATGTTTCTTAAAACTAACCATACCTATAATTTGTATGCAGTCCGGATTGTGGCCTCTTTGTCTGCTATATAATGAAACAATATAGCAAGCATGAACCTATCAGCTCCAAATTGTCCACACAAGAGATAAGGTTGATGAGGGCAGAACTCATAGAGAGATTTGTGACCGAAGTTGGCCGGTCATGGACTGAACCAATTGAAATACCTCCAGAAGAACCACAAATGTAATAGTGAAACTAGTGAAAGGAAGACAATGTACATATCCACACAGAGAAAATTGTCTCACATATATATATATATCCTTTCTTGTTGATACATTGAAGGAATGATGATCCTTAACATATATGTATATATCCTTTCTTGACTAATCTAAATTTCATTTTTTTTTATTTCGACTAATGTAAATTTCATACCTATCGATGGTTAATATATATATATATATATATATATATATATATATATATTTTATTGCCATTCACAGAGAAAATTGTCTGCAGAAATTTCTCTAGTATGAACTACCAGAAATTCACAGAGAAATTTAACTTGTATCGTCCCAAGGGGATGCCTATATGATCATGTAATCTGTAATACTTTGTGTTGGTACAAAAAAATCATCAAACTCAACAAAACACAAAGCACACAGTAATTTTATCTGCCACTGGAAAATTTCATTGCATGAATTTCAAATTTCAGAACACAATGCCCAGATAGTTTTCTCTAATGGTGGAAAATTTCTCTGGATGAATTTGACAGAAAATGGAATTTCTGAGTTATGAATTTCTCTGGGTTGAGTGATTTGGAGAGGAGGAATTTCTCCGAGTTGGTGAGGAAAATTTCTCTGGCTGTGACACAAATTTCTGAGTTGAAGTGAGTCCAGAGAAATTCTTCCCTGGTCTAGAGAAATTCTCAACTCAGAGAAATTCCAAAAGAGCTTAATTTTGTTTCTTGGTTGTACAATAATTTTTTGTATGCTCTGTCTGGTGTGCACATTTCTTGAAATGACTGATATGAAGCTACCAGAAATTTACAAATAAATTTAACTCATATCTCGCCAAAGAAGGTGCCTATATGATCATTCAATCTCTAATGCACTGTGTTAGTACAAAACAATTATCAAATTCAAAAAACACAATCCATACAGTACTTTAGTTTGCCATTGTCAAATTTATGTGGATGAATATGAAGCTTCAAAACACAACACACAGAATTTTCTCTGCCATAGGTAAATTTCTCTAGATGAATTTGACAGGTACTACAAACCCACTGCCTATAGTATATATCAACAAACACACTTTAACTGATATTGGAAAATTTCTCTGGATGAATTTGATTGACATTATTATATACACTGTCTAAAAAATACATTTCACAAAACAAAATACACAAAGTAATCATCAAATGTATTATTCAATCAATAAAATGTATAATCCTCAACTATTTAACAAAGGTTCCTTGCATGTCCTCTTATTATGGTGACCAATACTCTCACAACGACTACACTTAATCACCCTTTTAAACTCTCCAGTAGAAGCAATTCTGTTCTTCTTCGGCCTCCCAGCAGGTCTCTTGCTCAATGGAGGTAAAATCATAGCATCTTCAATGCTACACACAGGTTTTTCAACAGCTGGAACTGGGCCAATCGAAAACGAGTATGCTTGACGATACATATCAGCATGAAAAAATGGTTCAACAAATGAATTCAAATTCTTTCCACTCCTAAAAATTGCAGCAACAGCATGTTGACATGGATACCCATTTATTTCCCATTTTTGACATGAACAAGTTCTCAACCCAAGATCAACCATAACCGAAGGAAAACAATGCACTTCAAAGACATTATCAGATGATAAACTCACATTCCATGTCCTCCCGTCCAAAAAAGACTTCTCTAACACACTATCCATACGAGGACACAAAATTTTATTCCATTTACTAGAGAGCAGCCTCCTATCAGACCTCATATTCATGATTTGCAACCGTATCATGTCCACCAAATTTGTTATTGGCAAGTGCCGAGCTTCTCGTATCCATGAATTGAATGACTCAGCAACATTTGAATACATCTCACCATAATGTTTCCCCGCAAAATATGCATCACTCCAATTTTCATATGGTAAACTTCTCAAGAAAACACTCACAATGTCTCCTCCCTCACTTTTTAATTCATTTAACTTGAAATGAAATGATGCCTTTGTTGGAGCATATGCACATTCTGAAAACTTGGACACATTTGTCTCCCTAACCAAATTTGTGTTTCCACATGACAACTTATCCCTCAAATTTCTCTTTAGATGTTCCAGACAAAATCCATGAAAGCAATTAGGGAAAAACCTAGCAATTCCCTCCACAATTCCACAATGTCGATCTGATATGAAACTTATCACCCTTTCTAATCCTAATACTCCACATAAATGTTCAAGAAACCAACACCAATTGTCTTTATTCTCAGCATCAACAATAGCAAAAGCTACAGGAAAAAAGCCTATAAAATAAATAGGAACAAACATATTAGATATACACATGCAGAGAAAAATAGAACAATAAACAACCAGAGAAGTTTGACACTGCCAACATCCAGAGAAAATTCACTTAGTGCCCAACTCCAGAGAAAATTCACACATTGGCAACATCCAGAGAAAATTGACTTAGTGACCAGCTACAGAGAAAATTCACACAATCATAATATACAGAGAAAATTCACTTAGTGACCACCTACAAATACAATTCACACAATGACAACATCCAGAGAAAATTCATACACTGACCAAAATCCAGTGAAAATTCTCACAGTGGCCACAACAATAGAAAATCCACACAGTGGCCAAAACCAGAGAAAATTCACATTCACTCAATTCCTGCATGTATAGAAAATTCACATACTTAGATAAAATTAGATATATTTACAATTACCTTCATTCCCATCTTTCCCCGTTGCAGCAAGCATAACTCCTTTGTATCGTCCTTTCAAAAATGTTCCATCAAGAAAAAGCAATGATCGACAATATTTGAAACCAGCAATGCATGCATGAAAAGCCACAAACACTCTTTTGAAACGCTTGTTATCTTCAAAATCTAACTCAAAATGACTCCCTGGATTGTTCTTCAATGCCTCATCAAAATACCACCGTAATTGATCAAATGACAAACAAGAATCCCCATATGTACTACATTTTGCTTTTTCAACACCCAACCAACCACAGTTATAACTGATTGAGACCCCATACTTGTCTTTCATTTCTTTCACAACATCCACTGGACGAGTTAAAGGTTTTGCACTTACCTCTTCAAGTATCAGCCCAGAAACTAAGCCGGAAGTCATCCTCGAATGTTTACTCGTACGAACCGCCACACCACACGTATGTTCATTGTTCAAAGTCCTTATATAGAAGAACCCATTTGTTTTTTCAACAGAAGTATGTACACGCCACATACATCCCCTTGATTCCGTATATGCACATTCTGCCGTAACCCTCAACTTGTCATTTTTAACATACGTAAACTGAAAACCAACCTCAATAGCATACTTGCATAAAAAAGTACGGAACTCAACCACACCACCCTCAAACTTTTGTCCAACACTCGTAATATTATTCCGCCAACTAGCCGACAATAACACCTTTTCTTGGTGAGAACAAAACTTAGAGAGTGAATTCCTTTCAACATCCACCAGCCTATCACACTCACCATCCACAACATCTACCCAATTAGACCCCACTTCATCCTCTTCATCAGAAGTACTACATCTACTAACTGAAATATCAACTATATCAACACCGCGTGCACAAACAACCCTCAACATATTCAGAAAATCAATATTATTTCGAACCATACAATTCGGATGGCCCAAAATAGAATATGAAATACACATAGTCTCAGGTTTCAAATTCTCCCATGTTTTACACAAAATGCCAACCAATTCCTCAAAATTCAATTTGCATGAAACATTAATGACAATAGTATCATTCCCATATTTGCACAGCAACAACACTGCACTGTCCATTGAAACTGAAACAAAAAACAACAAAAATAATTTGTTTAACATAGAAACACTTCACAAGAACAACATAAAAGTCCAGAGAAATTTCTAAAAATTATAATTTTCTCTGAACTTTAAATAAAAGTCCAAAGACATCTACAAACTGATATTCACCTTCAAGATGATAAAAAACAAAATCACAGAAACTTAATGAATCACAGAGAAATTTACTGCTAACTATTAAACACAATTGTAGAAAAAAAATCACATAGAATACAAGTCCAGAGAAATACTTTTCTCTGAACTACAAACTGAAAGTGAGTAACAAACTTACAATTTTCTCTGAACTACAAATACAAGTCCAGAGAAATTTATGAACTTACATTCACTTTCTCATATTCTATCTGCATTACAAACTTCTAATAATATGTCCATATGCACTTATAATTTCCTCTGGACTACACAAACAAAAGTGCAGAAAATGAAATTTCTCTGATTTGAAAAAACATAGAACAAAACTTATCATTGATCAGCATGTTGATAAAAAACAGAGCACCAAAAATGAATTCTAAACATCAAAATCACCGACATTATCAATACTATTTGAAATTGATCAAAAAACAAAGAATGAAAAATTAATTCCAAAAATAAAAATCAACTCTATCAAGCTGGCCTCTCTCTAAACAAAAATTCAAAACAAAAATCAAAATCCATGTGGAATCTAAATCAAAAACAAACCTAATTCAACTCCACTCAAAAACCTACACGATCAACACACTGTCAACACTCTTTGAAATTGATTAAAAAACAAATAATAAAAAATTAATTCCAAAAATAAAAATCAACTCTATAAAGCTGGCCTCTCTCTAAACAAAAATTCAAAACAAAAATCAAAATGCATGTGGTATCTCCATCGAAAACAAACCTGATTCAACTCCACTGAAAATCTACGCGATCAACACACTGAAACACCACTGAAATCTCCGATGAAATCTCCAACGAAATCTACACAATCGTAGCAATCTTTCTCGTCAACTCCACTGAAATCTTCGACGAAATCTCCACCATGAAATCTCCGACGAAAACTCCGACAAAATCTCCACTTCAAATTCGGTTTCCAAAATCTATCAGTTAAGTCAACAATATAATATTCAAACAAATTTATGTTATAAAGGAAGGGTAATTTAGGTACTTTATAACCTAAAATAAATTTGAGGGACCTTAGCCATCAAAACATATTATAAAGGACCTCTCCTCCTATCAAAAGTAGAGGAGGGACCTTAGGCCAATTTCCCCTATAATCTTATCCCTCACAATCTTGTCCATAATTCTATTATATATACAATTCTTATTTTATCTTATTTCATAGTACAATTTTATCTCCCACAGTTTTATTAATAATCTCATTGAATATAATCATATAAAAAATAGTATACTACAATCAAAAAAACATGGCCTTGTAGCACAAAGTAATTGTCACGACCTAAACTTACCCCTATAGGTTTAGTATCGTAACCGGTCAGTAATCCGTAAATTATCGAAGGCCTTTTAAACAGATTCAAAATATTAGGGGCTAGGGGAAGCAATCATACAAATATATAATGTTCATGGAGTTGTGCAGACATATATGAGACAGAAAACTTTAAACTTATATTTACATATATTATAACGTCATTTGTGCGTCATCTGTATACCGATAAAACAAAAGGGTCTTAGCCCTATTTACAGATTAATAAAAAAGTTGTCCACATAGAACAAAAGAATTGAGTGGATTATATCAAAGGGTTTTGTCTGTTTTATTTATTCAACACAAAAGAAAGAGTTGTTCTTCGGTGGATTCTGGGGAACTTGAGCCTGAAATTTTGGTGAATTCCGAAGTGATTCATCGTCGTGGATTCAACATCAGTGTTGTGGATTCGTTATGGATTCAACGTTAGGCAAGACAATTCCGACGTGAAGATAGGGCTGGAAGAGGCACATAGGGGTCGGTTCGATTTAGGTGTAGATTCACTAGGTAATTGAGAGTACACTTGTATAATTCCTTTATGTCTTCTTAGTGGATTGTTTTGTAGCTTTTACCCGTGATTTTTTTTTATCACAATTGGAGGCGCTCCAATTGCGGTTTTTTCACATAAAATCGTTGTGTCTATTTGGCTTCGATTGCTTGATTGGGATTGCTATTTATTGTTTAAAATTGATACATAATCACAAATCAATATTTCTGGGATTTTAGATTTTTCATCCATTATATTTTTCACATGTGCTTTAACTTAAATTTGTAACTTCTCTTAACTCCTAATTGATCAAGAAAGTGCCACGTGTCCTGCAATAATAACAATAATAATAGTAGTAATAATAATAATAATATTACTATTTATGGTGTCAACATTACCCCTCGCGACTCTTTAAAAATGATATTTATTTGAATTTTTGAAGAGCCGAACCAAACACAAAATTGGTATGAGTAATAAAGTGTTTAGAATACCACAACAGCACCAACGAAGTGCTTCCAAGGGACACTACACTAAAGGCATATCCTTCGAATTCAACATGAGTGCTTCAAAGTGATCAATTCGAATCAAGAAGCACCAAATTGATTTGGACACAATACATACCAATCATGTTTGGTATAAGTCGTGAGTAGAAGCTTTGTACTTTCTTAGATGGCAAGTTCAAAATTTCAACTTGAGACACCAATTTGTAATCAATTTGTAATCAATTCGAATCAAGAAGCACCAAAAATCATGGCTAATACTTCAATGACACGGCAACACTACTATGTTCATTATAAAAAACCTCTCTGAAGCTCTTTTGGAATCCTTCAACGCTTCTATGGAACCCTTCGAAGCTTACTAGAAGGTTCATTATAAAGAAGGACATATTAACGCCTTCTTAGAGCTACTTCGAAGCTAATTCAAAATGCTTAGAAGCCACTCCGAAATGATTTGAAGTTTACCGCCATGTAAAAGTAGCAAATGTCTCACTTGATATTAGCCAATATCATGGAAAAATTTATGAGACGTCTCGAATTCTTGAAGAGTTGTAATTCAAAAGATGAAAGTCATCCTCTAAAGGTATTACTAGAGGGCCAAAATCATCCTTCGAAGGTTGAAGGTGCCGACAAAGGACTAATTACATCCTTAGAAATACTCGGCAAAGTTTCGAATGTTCACAACCACCATTATTTTTTTTCTTCGAAGCTATTATTGATGCAAGATAGAGTGCTTTGAACTAAAATATTATGGCAAAAAGGGCTTTCGAAGCACACACGTTGACCAACAACAAAGCCAAAATGATAGTTGTTTACATACCCACTTCGAAGACAATCTGGAGTATAAAAACGTCATGTCTAATACATAGCAAAGACTAGCTTTTGGTCAAGAATGATGGTTTTACATTGCATGGTAGAAAACAACAAACATGTGAACTCATTGTGTGTTCTACAAAGCTTATTCTACCTTGGCCAACTGTAAATTTGTATTGGCCACTATTTCACATATAACCATGAAAATAACCAGGACCATTATTATTGGTCATTTTCATGCTTCATATTGTGAAAATGTAGGAAAAAAAACTCAACAAATATATTTTCTAGACTTTGATATTTTGTTAACCATTTCATCAAAGTTAAATTTTGATGTGAACCACAAATCCAAAATGGATTTTGAACAATGAAGATAGTGGTATATGGTGTTTTTAGAAATTCAAATATTTTGAGATTTTCCACATCATCAAAAATTTCAAATCCACTAGCTGTGGGTTGCTCATCATTTTTAATCAAACTTGGTCTAAAAGCATGCTCCCTAGCAAGTTTTTCATGACTGGCTCTCTACAAATGGATGTATGAACCCCCTGAACCATATATAGAACATCATTCTTAGCCATGTTTGACTCAAGAACATGCTCTTTCATTATGTTAATTTCATAATTTGGCTCTTTAAAAACGGGCTCTTGAACTCTCCGAGCCATTGATGAAGTTATTTTTTCACCAATTTCAGTCATAAAAAACTTGAAAACATTTTGTAAAATCCCATAAAATTCAATTATTAAAGACTTGACAAGAAGGGTTGATAACTAATGTCTCCATTGGCAAATTTTCATATCAAGTTGATGAATTACTCCAATTAAATGGTATATTTTTTCTTGTACCAAATAATATGATAATGAAGTAACAACTTGAAAAAAAATTTCATCAAGAAAATGGATCTCTTCTTGAAGATCCAAAATTTTTCTTTCACGCCAATATGTTTCAAATTGATAAAGTTGAATGACAAAATCCAATTTGTTTGTCATTTCTTCTTCTATGCCTTCTTCAAGGCACTCATTTTCTCCTTGTTGTCTTCGTCTAGCCATTATAATGATAGTCCCATTGGGCGTACCAAAAATAATGTTTGCTTTTTTGGCTTTCGAATGTTAGAAATGTGATTTGAGCGTGCCAACAAAGATCAATAAGTCCTTACAAAAATAGTAAATGCCAACCAATTTGTCAGACGATTGCTTCAAAGTTCTTTTAGTCTCAATGAAGAGGATTTTCACTGATGGATTGTTTTAGGAGAAATTAAGAAGACTAGTCAAAGTCCAAGAAAGAGGAAAAAACAATGTTAGAAATCAAATTTCATTAAGTAACAAGAGTTTACAATTATACTTTTGCACTTTTACAGTTTCGAAGAGGGTTACAGCAATAGACTATCTTAGAACTACTCCTAGGAATTTGAAATGCAATGCAGGAAAATAAAGGACTGAAAAGAAAAATATAAAGTAAATAAACTGGCTTCTGAATCTGGTTCTGGGTATGTAAATGTAGCCATCAATGGCTATTTATAGAAAAAAAAAAAAAAAAAACTTCCAGCAATAATTACCTAATAACCACCTAAAACTACTCCACTCTTCCACCTTCATTCCCACAATGTCATATATCCCTCCATCACAAAGTCACTTTGCCTATCATATTCTTCACACGTGCTTTAACTTCTTCCACATTGTCTTCCATTTTTCACTATGCAAGAACACTAACTTTGTAACTTCTCCTAACTCCTAATTGATCAAGAAAGTGCCACGTGTCCTGCAATAATAATAATAGTAATAATAATATTACTATTACTATTTATGGTGTAAACAATATTATAACTCTTTAGTAGCGATGGATATCACATCTACATCTATTGAGTCATAAACCATATGAATTAATTTACAAAATTGGAATCTTGACTAATTATATAATAGTATAGATTATTTATTATAATCACATTTGATAACGTAACATAATAAAATTAAGGGTAAATCATAACAACAATGATTCACCTCCCCTTTTCCTCCCACCCCCTTTGACCCCCCTCTCTCTCATTGGTTACCTTTTCTTTTTCTTTTTCTTTTTTTTCCTGCTCCCCCTATCACCACCCGCCACGTGGCAAAGGGGGTGAGGGGGAGACCCCCAAAAGGGGGTCCCAAGCATTATTCAAATCATAAATACACTTCTTGAAATTTGTTTAAAGTACAAATTGTTTTCTATGATTTGAAAAATTATAAATATCCCATTGTCAAAAAATTTTATTTAACACAATTAACTGAAAAAATAAAATTCATAATTGCACTCCTATACAATAATAAAATTACTTCAATTATTAATTGAAACATATTTCTAATATCATTAAAAACTGTTAATTGACTTAATAATTTATTAATAAAAGGGATAATTTGTTATGAAATTAAAAATGTGAAATGTAATTTCTAAAATCATAAAGAGTAATTTGTATTTTAATCAAATTTTACATAGTGTATTTATAATTTATTTTAAAATTAAAGTAATAGAATAAAGTCACCACTAAAGTCAGTCTTCATTGTCTTTTGCTGCCTTTTTTGTTTGGGGAAATTACACGGTAATTTCATAAAGTTATTATAAATTTATAAAATAAATTTTATAATTTTAATTATTAATATTTATAATATTTTTTTACTTATTTATAATTATTTTTTACATTGAAAGCTTTTCCTTTTATTTTTCGTAAATTGTTAGCATACAAACATCTCACTCGTTTAAATGACATCCTTCAGATCGAATCAGATCAATTCCTCTTTTATACTCCCCACTATCTGTTTCCACAAGTGAAAATTACATTTTACGTCCTAAATTATTATTCCATCCGTTTTAAAAGGTTAGTTTTTTATTTTATTTTTTATTATTCTAAAGTATTAATTTTTTTTCAATAACTAAAGATTAAAATAATATGAATTTTTTATTTTATCCTACTTTTAAATTCATTAACTTTATTTGAAGTATAATAATTGTACGATTAATGGATAATTTCAGAAAGTTAATATTTTTAAAATGTAATAATTAAAGATTTTTTCAAAAAGAACTATTATTTTAGAATGGAGGGAGTATCTCATATCACTTTATCCCTTAAATTAAAAATTATAACACATAATCTTCATTATCTATTAGATCTTTTTAATTTAGATTTTAATGATGAAAATATCCTTTTTACTATAAAAGTAAATTACACTTTATCTCTTTAAACTATCACTAAACATCACTCTACTAATCAATTTAAAAAAATGTTTGATATTTTTATTTAAAATACAATTTTTAGCCGCTTTTGTAAAATAATTTTTCCATTATTTATTTTTAGTATTTTTTTTCATATTTTAGTTTAAAAAATTAAATTTTTAGATGCACCTACAATATAAATATTTGTGATTTTTTTTTTAAATTACTAGACGAAAAAATAAAAAACTGATATATTTTTATATTTCTTATCTTTAGTGAACATTTGTTAAAGTTAATCACATATATTTTCGATGTTTGGCTTTCAAAAAGTTAAATTTTTTTTTCTAACAAACTAAAAATTATAAAATGAAAAAAATAAAAGAAGTCCAAATTAAATATTAGGTGATAGTTCAAGAGAGTAAAGTGATATGAGGTGATAATTCAAAAGGATGGAATGCAATTTATTCAATTGATGAAAATTTATTTTAGTCATGAAAGTCCAAATTGAAGAAAAAATTAATATATGGGGATGGTTAGTTGTTACAATTTTTAATTGTGGGGGCAGAGGCATAAAGTGATACATGACAATAGTTGAGGGGAGTAAAGTATAATTTAATTGTCTTCTAATGCAATAACACGTGAATTGGCCCCCACTCCGAAAGATTACTTACTTTTAAACATCCCTTTAAGGGTATATATCATATGCACCTTATTATAAATTGACATAATATTATTACAAAATTTAGTAATATCAACCATAAAATACGTAACCTCATTACATATTGGCGTAACAAAAAATATCGTAACCGAACCACAAACTTTTTATTACATAAACTATGAAGTTTTAGATTTATGCTAATTTGTGATGAGGTTAAATATTTTATGATTAATGTTATAAAATTTTGTAATAAAACTAGATCAATTATGATAAGATACATATAATACACACCTTTAGATTTTCCAATGTTAAGATGTTTTAGGCATGAGAAATGATTCTCCTCCATATCCTTAAAATATAAATATATATATATATATATATATATATTGAAACCCAAAATTAGTTGGGTTCTAAACTCACATGAATAAACTAATCCATAAAGGAAAATTCTATTATGCACCTATGTGAAAGAGGTTTATTATATGTATTTTTAGTTATGTCATTTTATTCGTTATGTCATTTTTTTATTTAATCATGATATTATTTTAGTTACGACTCATAAAATATTTAGTTATGCATCATCTAGTGTTTAGTTATGATTTTTTTTTTTTAAATTATGACTTACAAAATATAAAATTATATCATTTTATTTTTTAATTATAATGTGCATATAATACATACTTTTGAGAGTTGTGTATCTTTTCCATCAATAAATTTTTTTTTTTTTTTTTTTTTTTATAGAGAGAATCACTTAATAGTTGAGCAGAAAAAAATTATAAAAATATAAAAAATATAAGTAATTTTGTGATGAATTGTAAATGAAAAGGTTTGAAGCTACCATGTTTTTGTAATTTTATTTTATTTTATTTTTCAATAATTCTTCCTTTCTCGTACATAGATGCCCGCCAAAGGCAATTATTGCCTTTGATTCCCCTCGTCATCAACGCTTACAAATAACACTTTACAGCTGTGATTGGATAGTAAATTCAGATAAAAATTATGACAAACGTGCTTGGTTTCTTTTTTTCAAAAATATTTTTCACAAAATTTTATTTTCTTATTTTTCATATTTTTTGTTTTTATTGAATTTTTTAATATTTTAAGTAATTTTTTTTTAAGCATACCTAACATAAATATATTTAAAAAATAAAAAATTTGTAAAAAAATCGTTTAAAAATTCACCAAATACCAAAAATATAAAAAAAATACAAAAATTTAGTATATTTTTTTATATTTTTATGTATTTATTAATTTTTTAAAATATTTTTCATAATTTTTTTTACTGTTTAGATACATCTAAGTAAGGTGCATCTAAAAAAAAAACAAATGTTTAAAATTTTAAAAATATTCACTAAAAAAAAACACGAAAATCAAAAAATTCAGTTTTCAAAAAATTTAATCTAAAAAATTTAAACCAAGCACACTTTTAATAGTTTTTCATAATTTTTTGGATTTAATTTTTTTTAAATTGAATTTTTTATTTTTAATGAATATTTTTAAAATTTTAAATAATTTTTTTTTTAAATTGTTTAGATGGACATTACCTAAATATATCTAAAAAGTAAAATATTTGTAAAAAAATATTTTCAAAAATCAATAAATACACAAAAATATAAAAATGTATTAAATTTTCATATTTTTTTCATAATATTATACTTTTTTAGTGTATTAATGTTAAGTGTATCTAAAAATTAAGAAAAAATTACTTAAATATTAAAAAAAAATCAGTAAAAATAAAAAAATACAAAAAATAAAAAAATTTAATTTTCTAAAAAGTGAATTTAAAAAACTCAAACCAAACACAGTGATTAGTCACAGAAAAAAGTATTACAAACTCATGATAAGAGTTACGATTATTTATTATTTGTTAGTAATTAATTTTTGTTGACATTACTGTAATGTAATTTTTATTTAAATGCATAATTTAAATAGGATATACGCATTTCATAAGACATCAGATAATAGAATAGAATTATTCATATTCAGAAAAGCAATTTTATATAAAAATAATAAGATTAAACTAGACATAAAAATAAAAATGATTCATGTACCCAACTTTTCTACCTAAATCCTCTGGAATGAGACTCATATAAAAAAAAACAACAAGATACATCCATCTAAAATTAAAATTTTAATTGAGCTCTAGTGAAATGAAAAATCAACAAAAAAAAAAAAAATTAAAATTAAAACATCACATCAAATAAACCCCCACACATACATATTAAAACTATTAAAACTCACAAGTTAAAGTTTCAAAACATTTCTCATAAAAAAAACATGGAAAGGATTTGGAGAGAAAAATGGTGTGCACAAATCATTAATAACAGACTTACTATAGAACTTAACAAAATGACCGTTGGTGCGAGCCTAAGCTCCTGTGAGGCCCAGCATGACCATGGATGTTCCAAAGAAGAGAAAGATCATCTAATTCGTAGCACTAAGAAGGTCAAAGGTATTTCTGATTCAGCTGATGATGGTATGGAGGTACAAAGCTCGGTGGATGATACTCAGGGGAAGGCGAACCATACCCTTTCGATACCTGAGGAACCTATGTTGGAGGCCTCCCTGAGCCAGCAAAAGGAAATTAGGTCGAAAGCTCCACCTCCTCCCATGGAAGGGCAGTCAAACCAAGATCGATCGTTCAAACAAGCCTTGCTGCATTCTCGATTTAATGAATATGGAAATGAAAAGAATTTTGACTGTGATGTTGAGACACTCTCTTCGGATGAAGATGATTTGGCCAACGACACAGGTCTTGAGGATCACATGGAGATCAATGAAGGAAATAGGGCAGGTATTCCTAAAGTTACCATACCAGCCAATCTCCTAAAAAAAATTAGGGATCCTTGGAAAAAAATGTTTAATTGTAAGGTTGCTAGGGAAGAAAATAGGGTATAAACTGTTTATGATCAAAATGACAAAGATTTGGGGCCTTCAAGCTGACTTTGAAGCCCTGGACATTGGTAATGGTTTTTTTATTGTCAAGTTTGATATGATGAAAGATTATACAAAAGTGTTCACAGGTGGCCTATGGGTTGTTCTGGATCACTATGTGACGGTGAGGAAATGGCAACAAGATTTCAAATCTGATGAGGCTGAAGAAGATACCACTGCCATTTGGGTGCGGTTTCCTAATCTGCCGATTGAGTATTATGATGAGAAAGTTCTTTATCATATCGCGAAGATCCTGGGGGTGCCTCTGAAGGTGGATATAAATATGGCCATGGCAGCTAGGGGGAAATATGCTAGAGTTTGTGTGGAAGTTGATCTTCGAAAACCACTGATTTCTCTGTTTTCTATAGGTAAGTATGCATATGTTATAGAATATGAACACTTGCATGGTCTCTGCTTTTCTTGTGGCAGGGTGGGACATCGCAAAGAAAGTTGCAGTGAGAATTTTTCACCGGTGACAACCATCCCTAACCATGATCCGACCGGAGAAGAAAACCTAGGGAAGAAGGCTACTATAAATGGGCTGGACTCATGTAATGGAAGAGATAAAGAAGGGTCAGAGACTGATAAATATGGGCCTTGGATGAAGGCCACCACAAGGAGAAGAAGGCAAGGCCAAAAAAATTCTAAAGGGCCCAATGCCCATGTACGTAACAGATTTGAAGTTCTGAGTAACGTGGAAGCCCCACCACGGATGATAGAAGCCCAAGATCCTTCAAGATCAATTCCTACTAGGCCAGATCAAGCTAATTTGGGCTGAACACACAAAGAACAATCTGCCAAGGCAGCGGACAATATGGCTAATTTGGGTTCATCAAGTGACTTGAACATGGATAACCAGAGAGAAGAGATTAGACAAGGCAAACAACAGAGTTGCACTACTGCAACAAGTCTTCAGAAGTCAGAACAGGAAATAAGGGAGTCTATGTCATCCATCCTAATCCCCATCAGCCCCAGGACTTCTCAACAAGTTAAAAGAAACCCTAAGGCTAAGGTTAGAGAACCACCAGATCGTAATGGAGGAAGAATGAGAGA
Source organism: Camellia sinensis (assembly GCF_055761805.1). NCBI lineage: Eukaryota > Viridiplantae > Streptophyta > Magnoliopsida > Ericales > Theaceae > Camellia > Camellia sinensis. Next base: position 117,484,747 of record NC_138975.1, on the reverse strand, counting down.
ATTATCCAACAGAGAAGCATATCCTGAACATGCACAGAGTCTTGTTAATGCTTGCACCAGACAAAGAAGTGTTTCACCTCGTCACTGCAGAATGGTGGATAGAGAGAGCAAAGCTGAGAATCCAACCTTGGAGATAGATCGAAGCCAGCCAGGAGTGGCACTTCATAGCATTAACACCAACATTGTCAATGGAGGACAACCAGAGTAAAGCTAAGGGTATTCTGGGCTTGTCTAACCAGAACACTCTCTCTACCCTTAACCAGTCATCTATGAATCTGTTGGTTTGGAATTGTAGAGGTACAGGTAACAAGAAGTTTCGTAGGAATATGAGGGAATTAGTCTAGATTAACAAACCTGATATGCATTTGGTTAGTCTGGAACCCCATCCTTGTGAATATGAGAGTCACTGAGGCCAGTTCCCAGTTGATCACTGCCACCATTTCGAGGCAAGATTATCCCGATTGGATTTTATCTGCTATCTATGCTAGTCCTGTTAGCCAGAAAAGGGATGAGCTGTGGAATAATTTGGAAAGATCTCCCCAAACTATCATTGATCCTTGGCTCTTAGCTAGGGACTTTAATGACTTTGCTTCTCTTGATGAAAAAAGAACCATGTCTGGAAACCAAAGTCAAGATCAAAGGAGAGCTCGGAAATTTACTGAGAGGGTGAACAATTGTAACCTGATGGACTTGGGATGTACAGGTCCTAAGCTCACTTGGTCTAACAATAGAAAGGGATGGGCTAATACTATGGTGCGACTTGATAGAGCCATGTGCAACACTGAATGGAGGATGAGCTTCCCCGATGGTTTGGTCCAGAATCTCCCTTATACATACTCTGATCATTCTCCTTTGATGATCTTCACTCAAGGTAAGCATTCTTTTAACCATGTTTGTAAACCCTTTAAATTTGAAGCTATTGGATCTCTCATGAAGAGTTCTAGTCAGTTGTGGATTCTAATTGGAAGTTCCCCTCTTCATCCGTTCTGGATAAGCTTGATAACCTTACAAGCAAAATCACTGTTTGGAATAAAGAGGTGTTTGGTAACATTTTTAGAAAAAAAAAGGATGGTTACTTGGTAGAATTGAAGGAATTCAAAAATCCCAACTGTGTAAATTTTCCCATAACCTCCATCTTTTGGAGTTGGATTTGGTGGAACATTATAACAAAATCTTGTATCAAGAGGAGCTACTTTGGTTTCAAAAATCAAGGTCTAAGTGGATTACCCAAGGGAAAAGAAACACTAAATTTTTACATCTTTCTGCTTTAGCTAAGAGGAGGAGGTGTAATATTGTCATGCTCAAGAATGAGGTAGGGACTTGGATTGATCAAACTGAGAGCCTTAAAACTCTAGTTATTGATTATTTCCAGAACCTGTTTTGTTCTTCTTCTACTGTTGGTTTGGCTCATTGGAATAATTGCATTTCTCCTAAAGTGGATGTTACTGATAATCTTTCTCTCACTAAGTTTGTGACTAATGAGGAAATCTAGCAGATTGTTAAACAAATCCAGGCTTTCAAAGCTCCTGGGAGAGATGGCTTCCAAGCTATTTTTTACCATACTTATTGGCCTATTGTTGGGCCTGATGTCTGTGCTTTTGTTCAAAACTGCTTTGTCAATAAGTGTATCCCTCCTGTTGTCAATAGAACACTTGTGGCCTTGATTCCCAAAACTGAGAATCCTGAGACTATTAAACAACTTAGGCCTATTAGTCTTTGCAACATGACTTATAAAATTATTGCCAAAATCCTTGTTAGTCGAATCAGACCCCTCTTATCTAAACTTGTCAGTCCTTACCAGAGTAGTTTTGTCCCTGGGAGAACTACCAATGATAATATTATCATTACCCAAGAAATTATCCATACCTTGAACCAAAGAATAGGTAGGAGTGGAGGGATGATTCTTAAAATTGACCTTGAAAAAGCCTATGATCTTGTTTCTTGGGATTTCTTAGAACAAACTCTGGTGGAATTCAATTTTGAGGCTAATTTTATTGAGCTCATCATGAGCTGTGTGACTTCTGTGCAAACTTCCATTCTCTGGAATGGTGAACCTCTTCCTGAATTCAAACCTTGCAGAGGTTTGAGGCAAGGAGATCCCCTCTCCCCATATCTTTTTGTTTTGTGCATGGAAAGACTCTCTAGTATGATCATTGCCACCTCTGAAGGCAATCATTGGAAAGGCATTAAGACCTCCAAGCATGGCCCCTGTCTCACTCATCTATTTTTTGATGATGATCTAATGCTGTTTGCTAAGGCTGACTTGGCTCATTGCAATATTATCATGAGGATCATGTCTGAATTTTGTGATTTATCTGGACTTAAGATTAATGCCCTTAAGTCCAAGATATTTGTCTCTCCTAATGTTGATAGACATAAAGCTAAAGAGTTGAGTGAAAGGTGTGGCATTCCTTTAACTTCTGATTTAGGGAAATATTTTGGGGTTCCTCTCATTCATGGCATAGTGAGTTGGAGACACTATAATGGCATTCTGAATAAGATGCAAATGAAACTTGCTGGGTGGAAAACTAGTGTTTTATCACTAGCTGGTAGAACTATGTTAATCCAATATGTTAGCTCTGCTATTCCTGCTTATACTATGCAGACTGTGGCTTTTCCTAAAAGGGTTTGCAATGATATTGATAAAATGAATAGAAAATTTCTTTGGGGTGATACCCTAGAGAAGAAGAAAATTCACTTGGTCAAGTGGGATGTTGCCTGTCAGCCGAAAGGGATGGGTGCGCTTGGCATTAAGAAAGCTAAGGATCAAAATCTTGCCCTACTGTCTAAACTTGGCTGGAAAATGATTAGTCATGAGAATGGTCTTTGGAAAGAGTTTCTTAAGTGTAAGTATATGAGGAACAATTGTCTTCAGGCTTGTTCTAGAGACAAGAAAGCCTCTCATACCTGGAGAGGCATTCTTAACTCTAGAGCCATCTCAAGGAAAGTGGTTAAATGGACAGTTGGTAATGGTGCCACTGTTAATTGTTGGAAGGACTGGTGGTGTGGAGATAAGGCCATTGAGGATCTCACCCTCAGTAGCTCACAATCTGCTCCCGTTTGGGAGAGTGATGTTAATGTGAACAACCTACTTTCTGAGCAAGGAAGCTGGAATGAAACTGTTATTTGTGAATTGTTGCCTCCTGCATTCGCATCTATCATCTTGAACAGGCCTTCTCCAACCTCTCTTGAGCCTAATGAACCTAACTGGAATGGCTCAGCAGATGGGATTTTCTCATCTGCTAGTGCTTATGTTCTGGTGAGTGGTAATCAGCCCCAAGGTGAGGATTGGCAATGGCTTTGGAAGTTACGGATTCCTCAGAAACTGAAAGGGTTCTTGTGGTGTTGTATCCATGGGAAACTCCTCACAAATAAGCATCGTTTGAAAAGGGGTTTATCTTTGGAGGCCACTTGCCCCAATTGCTGTAAAGATGAGGATATGAATCACCTCCTAAGAGATTGTTTTAAAGCAAAAGAAGTGTGGTTTGCTATTTTTGGAAGGCATTGGTATTTGAATATGAGTAGCAAGCCTTGGAAGGACTGGCTTATTTATAATTCAAGAAACAAAAATCATTTTAATGATAATCTTACTGTCTACACTGCTTTTATTGTTACTCTTTGGGCTATTTGGAAGAATAAGAACCACAAAGTCTTCAATAATAGTGTAACTAATAGTCTTGACAGTGGTAGGTTCATCATGAAATACTCTAATGATATTCATTAAGCTTTTTTTCTGTCTATTGTTAATCCAAAACCTGCTTTTAGACTCATTTCATGGTCTCTCCCACCTGCAGGTAGATTGAAGTTAAACACAGATGGTTGTAGGAGAGTGGGAGGGGAAGGTGGATTCGGAGGTCTAATTCGTGATGAAAGGGGACATGGGTGTGTGGCGATTATGGAAAGCTTCATAGTGGCACTAGCTTGGAGGCTGAGCTATGGGCGATCTACAAAGGGCTCACGGTGATTCTACAAAAGGGAATGAACAATGTAGCCATTGAGACAGATTGTGAGCAAGCAATGAAGCTGCTACAAGAGGAACCAGATGTTAAATACCCATTCAAGGGGCTGGTGGAGGATGCTCGCATCGTCATGAGAGGCTGTGAATGCACGGTGCAGCATGTGTATAAAGAAGGCAACCTCTGTGCTGATGCTCTGGCCAAATTTGGTGCTAATCAACCTGAAGAGATCTTAGTGGTTAATGAACCACCAGCTGTTCTTAGGGACTTCCTAGTAACAGACATGATTGGCATGTCTTGTGAAAGGGCTTAGGCCTGTGTTTCTTTTTTATTTTTGTTGTACCTAAAAAAAAAAAAAAAATCATTAATAATAGACAAAATACATAGAATGAGAAATATTCCACACATTTGCTCCATCACACAGGTTTCTCCCCGAAGGAATCAATCTCTCTGTCTCTGTCTCTGTCTCTGTCTCTCTCTCTCTCTCAACCCAACTGGCAACCACCATTTTATCAAGATTCTGAACCAATTCAGTCCATTCTCCAACCCCAAAGGCACCTCTTCTCCACCCTTCATCCACCCACCCTTTTGAACACATTCTTTTGTTGGGGGAGACTGGTGTGAGTTCAATTGAATTGACCTCAGATCGGAATGGAAATGCCTGTTGTATCCTTCATTCTAAGCAGACTCAGAGTTTTGTTATCTGAAGAAGCTAAATTCTTAAACGGAGTAAGCGGCTAAGTTGAACAAATCTGAGCCGAGTTAAACCGAATACAATGCTTCTTACAAGACGCAGATTATGCAACACAATTTGATCATCATGTAGATGCGAGGGTCAACAACTGGATTGCGGAAATCAGAGAACTTGAACTCTGCGTTGTGGAAACGAGAAATGTTGCTTATGAAACCGAAAACATCCTCGAAACTTTTGTTATCCAAGTTTCATCTAAAAGGGGTTTCCGAAACACCCTAAAAATATTCGCTTGCATCTTCAACGATTTGATAGACTTTCATAGGGTTGGAAGTGAGATGGATGCCATTGAAAACAGGATCACTGCCGTCGCTAGTGTACTCACAAGTATACAACCTATAGGTGAGCTAGTTCAAGTGTAGATTTTAAATTTAAGTTTTTATTTATTTATTTATTTGTTAATAATTTTAATTATTGTTATATTTTTATTTAAAGTATATTTTTCTCTCTTTTGAAATGTAAAATTCATTAATAATTAAAGTTTGAAATTTAAATTGTGTTAATATATTCCGTTAATCTTTCCGTGCGACATTATCAATTTTAGGGAAAAAATAATATTTTATATTTTAATTTTTCAGGAAAATTTAAGGAAAATTAAAAAGACATCTCTATAAGTTTGTGTAAAAATTTAAGGACACCAACAATTTGTTTACTAGTTAGAATTCTTGAGGTTTGAAATCTTAAAATAATAGGGCAATTTTTTTTTAAGGTCCCTGGTATTAAGATTTTACAGCATAAAGGACACTCAATATTTTCATAATGTCTAAGGTCCCTCAAGTTGATCAAGAGAAAATTGGTCCAGAGAAAATTCACGACACAGAGAAATTTCTCACTGTAAAATTCTCTGGACACATCATAGAGAAATTTCAAAATTTCTCTGGACTCCCCAAACCCAAAGAAATTCTCAAACAAAATTCTCTCACCCAGAGAACCCAGAGAAAATTCCCAGAAAAATATTTCCAGAGAAATTCTCTCAACCCAAAGAATTTCTTTGGACTCCACAACCCAGAGAAAATCCCAGAAAGTAGGAGCGAGATGGTTTCTATTGGCGTCGGAGGTGGTAAATCACTGGTTTTGGCTGTAAGCGTTCCATCTGTGATACTATTCGTTGCAATCACCGCTGTTGGCTGCATCACGTGGCTCATTCTTCACCCACAAGAACCCGTCTTCAATGTCGACTCACTCTCTGTATCCAACTTCAACATCTTCGACTCGCAGAAAAATACCCGATACGAAGTCCAATTGACCGCCAAGTCAAAGAACAAGAACCCAAATTAATTCAACACACAAATTGACTTCGAATTCAACCAGCAATCAAGAACCCAAGTCACTCCATGTGTTTGTGCGAAACAGGGCAAAACCTCATCAAAGACTTTCGGGTCAATTTCAGATCTCACCCCAGCCTCTCTGAATCAATTTTGGATCTACCCCTGGGTGTCGAATGTGGAATTCAACAGTTCAAATTTCTTTGTTGTTCATTCAGATCGTGATGGGTATGCGAATCAAATCAATCGAAAATCTGGGTCGAGTAGAGAAATGGTAATCAATTACGAGAAGCCCAGCAATCTGGTTTCGATTAGAGTGGATCGAGATGGCCGGTTTTGAAATTCAAAGGTCACAATGTTCGAATCAAGGACGAACTGAAACCACAAGTCAAATTTCTCTGATATATGTTAGGGACCTTAGACATCAAAAAATAATTTTGTGGATCTCTTCCATTACTAAAAATGGGAGAGGGACCTTAGACTAATTTTCCCAAAACAATAAGAGGAAATATCATTTTGCTCTCCAAACTATCACGCGTTTTTCACGGTGACCCCCAGACTTCGATTAATATCAATTTTACACCCAAACTTTTACATTTTTAATCAATTTGGCCCCTGCCGTTACATTCCGTCTACAATTGGACGGAATGTGTTAACGTGGCACTAAAGTTCATTTAAAAGTTCATTTTACCCCCCAAACTATACCGTAAAAAATCAATTTACCCCAAATTAAAAATCAATAATTGCCTCCCAAACTATACTTTAAAAATCAATTTGCCCCCCACATCAACACATTCCGTCCAATTGTGGACGGAAGGTGAGGACAAGGGTCTAATTGATCAATTTGTGAAAAGTTCAGGTACTAAATTGAAATAAATCGAAATATGGAAATCAACGTGAAAAACGCGTGATAGTTTGGAGCAGGGGGAGGGGGGATGATATTTCCTCAAATGATAATAGGGTAATTCTATTTTTACACACTAATTACCCTCAGTACACACACTTAATGAACACATTCTCAATTCAAAAAAAAAAAAATCTCACTAGACATCTCTTTATTCCAATAGGGAAATTATTCCAATAATACCTGTATCTTCAATTTTAAAACTGTAGGCCATGTTTGGTTTGGTTTGATTTCCAAAATTTGTTTTTTTGAATTTTTTTCTAAAAAACAAAAGATTAGTTTGGTAAAAAAAAATAAAAATAAAAAACACTTATCCTTTTTATATAGTTTTATTTTTTTGGAGGATAGAAATAAATTTTTAAAATTCAAAAATATATTTTTGATGTTTATTTTTGTCAAACTAGATTTTATTTTAATTTTTTTTAAAATCCAAAAAATAGTTTTAGAAAATCAAATCAAACATGGCCCTAATTTTTCTTCTATCTATCCATCTCTTCTTCGCTCCCATTGCCACTACTCTTAACCCTCTTCGCCGAGGGGCTAATGTGTAGTTCACAATGAGAGGCTTGTGGGAGTGTATGGTTCTTTACAAAAGGTGGTCATAGGTGGAAAGAAAAAGTGGCTACGAGACAAGATGGCAGAGGAAAGAGGTGGCATTGACGATAAAAGATAGTTGTGGTATTTTATAATTAGGGTTTGGTGGAAGAAGATAAGGATAATATGGTACTTTCTTTGTAGGAGAAAATTATAATAAGAAAATTTTTCATAAGTGTGTAAACTGAGAGGAATTAGTGTGAGAAAATAGAATTACCAATAATAATGACAACCTTTAACATATATAGTCCAAAATGCCCTCATAATCTTAAAAATGCTAATATTTCTTGTTGTTTCTCTCGTAACGTCATTTTTCTCTCGAGTGACCTTTTACATTGTTGAAGTGATTTCAAAATTTTAAATTTAATAACTTTTGATTTATATCTCCATTTTTTTTGTTGTAAAATTTACATTTTTAGAAATTTCACTGACTTAGACTGACTTGGTTATCAAAATTTCACTGATCAATCGAAATTTTACTGACCTGTCTCAGGTTGGTAAAATTTTGTCAACTATTTTTTGAAATTTTGTATTCATCATAGATCTTGATGAAACCATTCCAAAAAAATACAAATTTTATGAAAAAAAACAAAAATCTAGATCAAAATTTATATAATTTTAAAATTTTTAAATGAGTTAAAAAAGTAATATGTGATACCTGAAGCGGTGTAGTGGAATAATTTTGTCATCGTATATTTTGCAGGAGCTATACTACTATAAAAAATTGTGTTATCCTTATCCTTCTAAAATAATATTACTAGAAATCATAAACAAAAAATCCCCTAAATTTATAGAAACGTATAAAAATAATATTTTACAATTTTAACCTCTAATTTTTTTAATATATTTTATAAAGGATGTATTGTTATATGGTGAAAAATGATTTATAAAATAGAATTTTTATACAAAAAATTCATACAAAATTATGTGACACTGTTATTTGTGGGCCATAAAATGAGTGTTTTTTTTTTTCCTCTTTAAGATGAAAGAATCACAAAAGAAAACAAAAAAAACACATCATTTTATGCCTCCGTTTGGGAAGTGGGTTGGCTTTTTGGCTTTTTGGCTATTTTAGCCTGGTTTGGGAAGGGCTTTTTGGCTTTTTGGCTTTTTTGGCTTTTTTTGTGAGAGAGGATTGTAATGATTATGGGTTGGATTTGATGTTTTGTTTTTTGTGGCTAAAATAGCCTATTTTGTTTTTTGTGGCTATTTTAGCCAAAAAAGCCTGGCTTTTTTCTTCCCAAACGGATGTGAGTTTTTTTGAATAAAAATTTATTTATATGACATTATTATTGAATATCAATTGTTAGAAAGACTAAACTAGTACTGCTCTAGGTGAAGGCACAAGAAGTTCGACAGTTGAGACGCAACAAGAATTGAGGCAATCGGATCAACCTGTTGTTGCAGAGGATTTTGTTGGGTTTAAGAAAGACTTGAACAAGGTTGTGAAACATTTGGTGCAAATTGATGACTATACTCCTAGTCGAGTTGTCTCTAGCTGCGGCATGGGTGGCTTGGGGAAGACCACTGTAGCTAAAGAAGTATATCACCACAAAGACGTCTAGGGTCATTTCCATGGTTTGGCATGGGTACACATATCTCAACAGTACCAAACAAGAGATATTTTGCAAGGAATCTTCATCAAACTTATTCCGGAGAGGAAGAAAGAGGTTGTGAAGATGACATATGACGAGCTTTTTAGGCAACTCTATCAAGTCCAGCAGAGGAAAAAATGCTTGGTTGTACTAGATGATATTTGGTCAATCGAGGCTAGGAACAACTTGAAACTGGCCTTCCCAACTGTAAACACAAGAAGCAAAAAATTGCTAACGACTCGTAATAAAGCATTGTCTTCACAGATAGATCCATACCATATCCTTCATGAACCCCAGTGTTTAAATGACAAGGAAAGTTGGAATCTACTTCAAAAGAAATCATTACTAAGAAGAGATGGTAGAGGTAATATCAATCAGTCCACATTGCTATATATTTTGATAATAATTAAATTGTTTTAATGTTAGTTTTCATATAATCTGTGTGATCTATTACCATCCCAAAAGATTAATGACCTATGGGTTGAAATTTGGGGAAAATAAAAAATAATTTAGCTCTACTAGCCATAAGGCAGTACCATTTGCCATTTTTTTATAGATTGGGAAGAAAAATTTCATTGCAATATCAATAAAAAAATCAGATCAATCTAGTACAACGATATCACAAGATCTTAAAAAGAGATAAACAATTTCCATAGAAGGAAGGATCCAAGCCTCCATAGAGGAGGAAAAAAGGCCCTCACAAGGGAGGGAAACAAACCTTCACATAGGAAGGATTATTACATGACCAAACTAAAAATTAAGAAAACCAAACAAAAAAACCAAATCCAAGTTGCCACCGAACTCATCCAAACTCCATTGCTTCGCAGTCTTCAATTTGGAATTTGAAGACCCCACCTTCGCTGGTCAAGATAGAACATTGAGGTTAAGGTGGTCGCCTAGCTTAAAACAAGCTCGTTATCCAGCGTCAACCTTCGGATTGTAAGAAGATTTGACGCTAGAACGTAAAGTTCTGGACTCAATGGTGGAGAGGGTAAGGTGGTGATGGTCAGACTTGTGAGATAAATATCATATCTAGGTTAAGAAGAGGATCGAGGGGAGGGGGAGGAGAGGGAGATTGGACAGGTGGGGGAACCATTGTCGTCTCCCTCTCCCCTTGCAAAAAAATGTAAAGAGAAAAAGCAAGAGGGATTTAGGGTTTAGGGAAAGGCACGTAGTACCATATGAATTTAAAATATTCATTAACAAAAACTACATACAATTGAAAACTTTCAGGGTGGAATTACTTCTCAGTGATACAAAAAATAAAATTTTACATAAATATGGGGGGTGCAAGAAAGACTTGCACTCCCAGCTGTAATTCCCCCAACTTTCAATAGTTGGAATGGGAAAGAACTCATACAAAAAAATTAAATTAATCAGGTATTCAAAATTGTTAGGATTGGTCCACCAATGTGATAAAGGTGTGTAACGCCCTCAAAAAAATACATAAAACCCATCACTTAAGACATGCATTGATATAAAAGAAACCAACCATTTCTATTCATCAGAGTAATTCTTACAATTGTATTACATGTTAACAACAAAAGGAAACGCCCTATGGGCTTACAACTTTCCAAGTCGACACCTGGTTACACAAAAGAAGAGTACTAACTCTATACAAAATAAGCCCTTGGCTTGATGTACATGTAATACAAACAAAATAAACAAAAAGAGTCTTCAATTCTCATCATCATCCAAGCTATGTCCTTGGAGGTGGCATACTACCTGTACCTGAAAATAATGTCCCATATAGGGTGAGCCAACGCCTAGTAGAAATATGCTAAACACAGTATGAGCAATAACTAAGACATTAGCAATTGATAAATGTTCAATTTCCATAAATCAATTCATAACCCATTTCCATTTCATGACCACTATGTTCATGTTTTATTTCAGTTTCCATTTCTTATCAATTTCACAATTTACATCAACGGCTCAAAACCTGGCCAACCACTTATATGAGACAGTAACTCATATTAAATGTTTCTCACTTTACAATAGATACACATACTAGTTGTATCAACATTTCAACAGATAAGCATACAAGCTGTATCCACATTTCAACAGATAAGCATACAAGTTGTATCAACACTTCCAAAGATAAGCATATGAGCTGTATCAACACTTCCATAGATAAGCATATAAGCTGTATCAACACATTATCTGACAAGCATATGAGCTGTGTCAGTGGAGTCCATCCCCTATCTTCTCCCAAACAACATTCGGTTTAGAGGTCCATCTCCTATCTTCCCCTAAACCGTGGAGTACATCTCATATCTCCTCCTACACACACAACGTATATACACAAAGGTCATATACACAATCAATCAATACATAACATTAATGTATTCTACCAACCGTCATACTCTATGACATATCCAATTGATTAGTTTTAGTTTGCCTAATCATCATGCATTGTCTACAACAATCAAAACTACCCTCCACCAATAGCCCAAGCAATTATTTCTAAACAGATAATAAAAGCTCCAACAGATAAAATATCAATGTTTTCAAAAGTGAGCGATTAATAAATCTAACTCCACTATTCTACCATATAATGAACCAATTTCATTATTTCCAACTCAATTCCATATAGCTATAATTTTCCCAAATTAATTATACCAATTAATTTAAACAACAAATTAGGGCTTTTTCCCCCAACTCTCAATATCAACTCAAAGGTTCGAATATCACCAACCAACAACTATATCATCATTCTGAAACCCAAAATACATATATGAGCCCAAAATCACAAAACCCTCTTTAACACATTTTGAAACCCTAAGTCCCAAAATCAACCATTTAAACAATAAGCTCAAAATCTAGGTTAAAACCCATAAGAGTGAGTAGGAATTCCTACCTCAAATTCGAAGCTCAAGGAAAGAAGATGAAGAAACTCAACGTGCTCCAAAACTTAATATACTCGGATCAAAACGTAGCCCTCGACGATCAACCCAACTCTTACAAAGGCCGAAGGGAAGGGAAGCACTCTAACTTGATCAAACCCTAGAGGGAAGGGAGTTTCTAGAGAGAGGAGCTCTCAAAATGTCTTTTTAGAAAGTAAGAGAGAGAGAGAGAGAGAATGTAAAAAGTGATTTTAAAATGCCCAGCTGCCAACTGATATACGACATTCCCGCTCAAGCGGAGAACACAACGCTCGAGCGTCAAGAACAAAAAACTAGGTCCGCTCGAGCGCAATAAGGCCCGCTCGAGCTCCAAGACACAAGAATAAAGTACATCCGCTCGAGCGCGAAAACCAGTCCGCTCGAGCGTAGATTTCCCCCTCCTAGAACTTACACCCAAAAGTACTACCTGCTCGAGCGCCAGAGTACCCGCTCGAGCGTGAAAAACATGCTTGCAGAAGTTCTGCAGAGCACCAAAATATAGGGAGCGTGCAATCTCCGCTCGAGCGCAAGAAGACCCGCTCGAGCGAACCTCCTAAAAACTGGGCAACAAAGAATTGAAACTAAAGCCTAACCAACCTATAACAACTCTGCCCAATACATCCTAAAACTCAATCAAGCGGAATTAAAGGATGACAACAAGGTATACCACCACCAACATCACGGAACCCAAGTCCGGAACGCAACAAAATAGTAAAGGGACAACCGGGATCGCTCTAACCTCCCCCCCTTAAAAAATTTCGTCCCTGAAATTAAACACGAGTTTTTAAAAAATAGGTTTTCTCCATTCTCAACAATGCTACAACATAATATTAAACAATCCGACCCATTACCGGTCAATCCCCTCTCTTTCAAGAGGCATTTCACATTACACATAACAACCTGCATTATCAACATGCATTCCTTTGAAATTTACCAATTTCAACTCATTTTCCACAATTCCATAATGCATGCAACATTAACATCATGCCTGCATTTCCACAATACATTGAACATATGCAATGTTATAACAAATTTCCATTAACTAAAACATTCACAATGTTTTACAACTTAAGACACATATATTGTTCTTACAGTTCAACGATATTACAAAATTACCAATACATGGTTACACATCAACAAACAAGTCCGGATATTTCTCGCGGACTTCCAACTCACGTTCCCAAGTGGCTTCCTCCACTCCATGATGTTTCCACAAAACCTTTGCCAAAGGAATGGTCTTGCCACGCAGGACTTGATCCCGCTTATCCAAGACCCGAACTGGTCTCTCCTCATACGAGGCATCCTCATCAACCTCTAAGTCGGTCCAATCCAATACATGGGACGGATTCGGCTCATACTTTCGAAGCATACTCACATGAAACACGTCATGCACTCCGGACAATTACGGCGGCAAAGCTAAACGATAAGTAACCTCGCCAACCCTCTCAAGGATCTCAAAGGGACCAATAAACCGAGGGGATAACTTCCCACTCTTCCCGAACCTCATCAAACCTCGCCTAGGTGATATTTTCAAGAAGACATGATCACCTACCTCAAACGCCAAAGGCCTCCTCCTACGGTCGGCATAACTCTTTTGGCGACTCTAGGCTGTAACAAGCCTCCTACGGATAAGCTCAACTTTCTCCGTCGTCTCCCTAACTAACTCCGGACCCAACAAAGGTGTATCATCCACCTTGGCCCAACACACTGGAGACCTACACGGTCGGCCATACAAGGCCTCAAACGGTGCCATACCGATGCTAGACTGAAAACTGTTGTTGTAGGCAAACTCCACCAAGGGCAAGTGCCTCTCCCACGTCCCACTAAAGTCAAGGACACAACCTCGAAGAATATCCTCAAGGATTTAAATAGTACGCTCGGACTGCCCGTCAGTCTGAGGATGATAAACTGTACTAAAGGTTAACTTAGTGCCCAAGGCACTCTGCAAACTCTGCCACAACCTAGCAGTAAAACGAGGATCTCTATCTGAGATGATCGTCACTGGGACCCCGTGCAATCTCACTATGTCCCAAATATACAAGTCGGCGAGATGATCTACCGAATCTCTCACGCGCATAGGAATGAAATGCGCCGACTTAGTCAACCGGTCTACAACCACCCAAATGGCATCACTACCCCGCTGAGTCCTCAGAAGACCTACAATGAAGTCCATAGTGACATGCTCCCACTTCCACTCGGCAATAGGCAAGGGTTGCAGCAAACCCGCTAGCCTCTGATGCTCGGCCTTCACTTGCTGGCAAGTAAGGCACTTCGATACGAAAACGGCCACATCTCTCTTTATACCCCACCACCAAAACTCGCGACCCAAATCTCGATACATCTTAGTGCCTCACGGATGTACCACAAGGCGTGAATGGTGAAACTCTCGGAGTACTTCCTCTCGGCAAGACTTCGGCACAAACAAACGGTCTCGGTATCTCACACTATGGTCGGGATACACCGTCAAACCCTTCTCAACTTTCCCACTAGAGATCTTCTCTTGGAAGAACTCTACCTCAAGGTCACCTCTCTGTGCCTCTAACACTCGTGTCACAAGTGTAGGCTGCGTAACAATAGAAAACAAGGCCGCAACCTCAACAGATTCGCCCAGAATCAAATCAAACTCGCCAAGTGCACCCAACATCTCCCATTCCCGGATGGCTATACAAGCTACATCACTAATGGATTTCCTACTAAGGGCATCGGCCACAACATTGGCCTTTCTCGGGTGATAGTGCAACTCAAAATCATAGTCCTCAATGAACTCCATCCACCTTCTCTACCTCAAATTCAAGTCTCTCTGTGTAAACAGATACTTCAAACTTTTGTAGTCCGAGAACACCTCGAACCTCTCACCATAAAGGTAGTGCCTCCAAATCTTCAAGGCAAAGATCACTGCTGCTAACTCTAAGTCGTGTGTAGGGTAATTCTTCTCGTGTATTTTCAACTGACGTGAGCCATAAGCTACTACTTTCCCCTCTTACATCAACACACAACCCAAACCCTCTCGTGAGTCATCACAATAAACCGCATAACCCAACCCTCTCTCCGGAATAATCAAAACCGGAGCGGTGGTCAATCTAACCTTAAACTCTTGGAACGACTTTTCGCAAGTCTCACTCCACACAAACTTGACCCCTTTCCGCGTCAATCTCGTCAACGGCGAAGCTAGCCTGGAGAAATCTTTCACAAATCGACGGTAATACCCAGCTAATCCCAGAAAACTGCGGATCTCAAAAACGCTCTTAGGCTGTGCCCAATCCTGCACTGCCTCAATCTTGGATGTATCAACAGACACCCCTTCCCCGGATACTACATGGCCTAAGAATTTGTCCTCTCCTAGCCAGAACTCACACTTCCCAAACTTGGCATACAGTCTATGGGCTCTAAGTAATTCAAGCACCACTCTCAAGTGTTCCTCGTGCTCCTCCTCAGAAAGCGAATAGATAAGAATGTCATCCACGAAAAACGACTACAAATCGATCCAAAAATTCCCAGAAGATCCGGTTCATCAAGTCCATAAAGATTGCTGGTGTATTGGTAAGCCCGAATGGCATGACCAGAAACTCATAATGGCCATACCGCGTACGGAATGCCGTCTTAGGAATATCCTCCTCCCTGACCCTCAACTGGTGGTAACTCGATCTCAAGTCTATCCTAGAGAAACAACGGGAACCCTTCAACTAGTCAAACAAATCATCTATACAGGGCATAGAGTACTTATTTTTAACCGTAGCCCGATTCAACTTTCGATAGTCGATACACAATCTCAAGGCACCATCTTTCTTTTTAGCAAAGAAGGCCGATGCTCCCCACGGTGAAACACTAGGGCGAACAAAACCCTTATCTAGCAATTCCTGGAGCTGAATCTTCAACTCACTCAACTCGGCTGGAGCAAAACGATAAGGTACCATAGAAATCGGCGCTGTGCCGGGCACTAAATTAATAGAGAACTCTATCTCTCGGTGGGGTGGTAAACTAACGAGATCCTCGGGAAAAACATCCGAATACTCACAAACCACCCTTGGCAATACAATCTGGGTCTCATCACACTCACCACTCATAAAGCTAGCAAGTAGACCACTAAGCTTATTCTGCCCTCGCGGATCATACATCAGTGGCAACACACTACCAACCCAATCCCCCAAGAAATGGAAACATTCCCCGCTCAAGGTACAAACTGTGACCCTCTAGCGGTAGCAATCAATAATAGCCCGGTATGACGATAGCCAGTCCATACCCAAAATAACATCAAAACCCTTCATGGGCATGACAACAAAAGGAAAAGGAAACCTATGGTCGGCGACTGTAGACAGCGCCCGGGGAGGGGCCTCGATGCTACTACAGTTCGGACTCGATTTGTGTCACGGTTCTTAATCTGAACCAAAGAGTCCAAATCTGGCAAATCGTTTTGAGAAACAGATTTTTGAAAAAGTAGTGCCAAACATGGACTGCTTTGCCAGATACAGAGTCGCCACCTAAATATTTTAAAATGGGGGAATTTAGGAAACCCTGACTCGGTGCCGAAGGCCACATGTCCGTCATCACCGGAGTTGTCTCGGCTCGGGAGCTTGGGTACGATTGGGGAAGGTCAGCTATGAGCACCCCCTTTCGCCCGGTCCGAAGACCGGCCTCTACTAACCGTGATATCCGTTTTTAAAAACGTTATGTGTTCTTAATCCAATTATTAGCCTAGCATTACTATGTTATGCGCGCGGCAAACAAGTATAGACTAGATTGCCTAATTTGGAAATAAACATTGCATATCCGTTTGGTTTGAAAATGCTTTGGATTTGCTACTCGCAAGTAGGCTAAAATACGGATTTCAACGAGTTTTTCCAACTCAAACAATCCAACCTTCACCCACAGGCATTCAAAACAGTTTAACACATAAGCATCTAGCCACATGTTAAGCATGCTGTCATGGTAACATTCACACTCATGTGATATGCTAAAGCGGAAATACTTACATAGTACTCCATGCCAAAACAAAGAACTTGTTAGCAAACATGCATGATCCAAGTCCATGTTAAGTGCCTAATGCATCACATACAAAATGTCGCTAAGATAGGCTCGGCTAATCCTAGACATGTCATGTGAAAATGCACGATTAACACATATTCAATTTTTGAATTGAAGTACTGATGCAGTTAGCGTGATGTACCGAGCCTAATGCATGTAATACAAATGCATGGATGCACACATGCATAGCATAAGGTATGCTGAAATAAATGTGCCCTAATCTACTATCATAAGCAGGTAAATAAAAGGGAAGAAAGACGTGAGGTTGGAAGACATACACACCACCCACACACACTTATTACAGATTTGCCCTCACTCGGAGGGACCGAATAAATATTACAAATTAACTAACTACGCAAGCTAATTAATATTACAAATTGCCTAATCTAATTAACAAATTAAACAAATTAATTAAAGCAGGAAAACGTCTCGGGAAACGCGCCACCATGCGCAAGCTGCCTCTGTTTTCCTCCATTTCCTCCTCTGGAGGCTGTCAAAACCTCAGGACTACATCCTTGGACAGAGGGGATCATCACCGGCTAGATGAAATTTCCACCGGCAGTGTTGTATGGCCATCGGCACAAAGTTGAAGCAGTCGGCAGAGAAAATAGTGCCGGTCGGCACATTACACTGCCGGTCGGCAGAGTATTCCTGCAGAACCTGCAACTCACAGCAACAGAGGGCAAAACAAGGCATGGCAGCGCAATTCAAGGCATGTATGCACCAAACATGTCTCTTATCATTGTAATGACTCAAAGGGACATGTGCCTCGGTTCTCGGACCACCAATCACGCATTTCCATGCATGATGGTCCAAGGAACCAAGCATGCAACTTTGGTTTCAAATGCATGCAAACCAATCAAACAAATTAGGCCCAATTCCTATCACCAATTCAAGGAACAAGGCATGCATGCAAAATGCAATGCAACCTAGGCATACAAGCTAGGAATGCAACATGGCATGGCAATTAACTCATGCGAGCATACAAGCATGCATATGGCAATGCAAATGGATGGCAAGATGGACTTATACATGAATTAGGCAACTCTAAAATAGGCCTAAAACAGTGGCCAAAAGTGCTAAAGAGTGAGAGCTAAATGGCATGCACACACACATGCACATAAGGACCAATACTTAAGCATGAATCAAACAACATTCAAGCACACTTGAAAGGAGGAGTCATGGACTAATTAGCATGCAACATGAGCCCTAAAATTATGTTATAAAATGATGCCAAATCAAGTTATAAATTAAGCCAAAACATGCAAAGAGTAGTCCAAGTGTTCAAGGCAAATCAATAATGCATTGAACTAAACTTATCATGATCAAACATGGCATGCATTAAACAACTAAAAAACAGATTTTTAGCATGCTAAAACAAGGCCAAAGGACTCCTTAGATGGCATCTAAGTGGCCCAAATACAAAGGCATACACCATGGCCAAAACATGGAGCATTGCAACACATGCTTTCAAAGCATTAAAGAGGCATGCAAGGCAATCAAACAAGCATGGAAATAGGACTGAAATGGCATACAAGGTGACCCCAATTCATCAAATTCATGCAAAGATGTCATGCTACACATGCACATACTCAAGGCCAACAAGCCCAAATGCAAAGGAGCCATATAATGCAAGCAAAGATCAACCCAAACGACTATGGACAGATCTAAAACATGGCAAAATGAGCATATAATCTTCACAAATACAAGCCTAAAACATGCTCCAACAAAGGCTAACAACCTAGACATGTCAAGGCACAAACATGGCATTACAAGGCAACTATGCTAAACATGCATGAAGTTCCAAAACCAACTTTAAATCATGTTATATCATGGATATATAAGCATGAAAAACAAACCAAACATGCTCAACACACACTCAAGCATAGGCTTCCTTAAGAGGCCAAAATGTGTCCTTTTCAAGGACAACAAGGAGAGGGGATGGCCCTCTCCTTCTTGGGACTTCAAAGGATCATCTTCACCACTGAAATCCCTCAAGATTTCAGTGGTGAAGAGACCTCAACACCAAAATCCCTGAGCTAACACAAAATGGCTCAAAATGAGGCCTTTTGAGGCCTAAGGGTGGTCAACACCCCTCAAACAACAAAACACTCTTAATAAACAATAAAGAGGGCTTAAAAATAGAACTTTTTTATGTTATACAATAATCACAAAAACAGCTCTAAGACTAGTAGAAAATTGATGCAAAAAAGGGGGGAAAAAAGGACTAGTTTCTCACCCTTGATGCCTTCTTCAACAAAGATGCTCCAATGGCCTCCTTGAGCTTGAATCCAAGACAAAAACTTCAAAACACACTCTTTAGAACCTCAGCTCCAAGAGGAAGGTGAAACACTAGGTGTTTGTGTGCAATAATGAGACACAAAACACCTAGTATGCAAAAATGAGAGGAAAAGAGAGATAGGTTGTGTATGTCTAACCCTAACCCTAGAAAACCAGAGCTCTCCTCTGTATTTTCTCTCTCAAAAATGTCTAAGCCTCCTTTTTTTTGCCTTAGAGAGAGCTCCTCTCTATAAGCCTCTTGTAAAGCTTACAAGACAAGCTTTGCAAGAGGGAGATCCCTCCATACACGTGTATGGAGGGGAGCAAAAGTTATACAGCTGTCCAAAAATATCTGCAAAAGCAGATGAACAGCAATCGGCCGGCAAAAAATGCCATCTTGGCCAAACAAAGTGCCGACCGGCACAAAAAAGTGCTGACCGGCAACAAATAGTGCCGACCGGCAAACTACATTGCCGGTGGCAGCAAAAACCAGCCGGTGGCATCCAGCCACTGCCGGTGATGGGTGGGGATGGTCTACAAGCCCCACCCTGCCTCTCAAAGGCAAGATGCAAGTGTTTGGTGCAAAACCAGACACTAAACGGTCGAGTTCGGGGATCTTGAGGCGGGGCGCGCGAGCCGAGACCTCCGGGAACTCCAAACGAACACAAACATGGATAATCACCGAGTGTTCAAACGGTGACGTCCAAGTCTTGAGGACGGTCAAAAATGGGGTGTCTACAGTTGCCCCTCTTTGACAGAACTCGAAAGTCATAACAATGACGGGAGTGAATGTCAAAGCCCAGAGACGACCCATTTTTGACAAGGCCGAAGACTTAGACAAACATGCAATACAAATAAGATATGCGCCCGGAGGCAGGGGCAAAATGCAAGACAATGCACGGAGCCGAGCATAACTTATGATCATGCAAAGAAAGCTGTAACGAAGCAAACATGCAACAGTTTTAAGCTAGCATACCAAACTACACTACAATGCAGAAAGGATGTAAGAGAATTATGGAATTCTCAATGCGTCTCACTCGGGAGATACAATACCTGTGCGGCTCGTCTGGTTGCACCAGCTTCAAATGAACCGTACATACAATATCGTGCCTGAAAAGAAAACAAACTTAACAGGTACAATATGGTTAGCAACATGCATGACAATGCAAATGTGGATGCAAAACGATATGCGATATATACAAAACAATGTATAAACAATGCAAATGCAGATGCAATGTAATTGAAACAATGCAAGCTACATGCAAAGCAATTGAATCGTGATCCAATCACGAGCGGTTCGAAACCACATCTATGCCAAATAGATTGATGGAGATAACAAGTCTGTCTACCACAGAACGGTCAACTGAACTGTGAGCATTGTAGACAGACGCAAGAACAAGTATTGGGTGGAATTGACATAAGTGGGGAAACAACCCGCTGGAGAAAGGACTACGATCCTAATGCCGGATGCAAAAATTACACTACAATGTAATACATGAATATGGCACGCAGGCCAAACCAAATCTTGCTTAGGAAAGGCATGCATACATACAAGCCATGTGTAACACAGAAAAGGTGCCGCAACCCTCAACCAACATATCAACGTGGAATCGGCGCGATACACATACAGAACTGTGTTTTACGTAAAAAGTAAGGGCACATACCAGACCAAGCTCAACACGGAAAGGCGCAAGCCATAGATGGAAGGTGATGCAATGAATGCATGCAATCTACAATGCAATATCTACAAATATGCAATGGAATGGATATGGATACAATGGATATGGCACGCAAGCCAAACCAAATTTTGCCTAGGAAAGGCATGCACACGTACGAGCCATGTGTAACACAGAAAAGGTGCCGCAACCCTCAACCAACATATCAGCGTGGAATCGGCGCGATACACATGCAGAACTGTGTTTTAACATGAAAAGTAAGGGCACATACCAGACCAAGCTCAACCTGGAAAGGCGCAAGCCATAGGCGGAAGGTGATGCAATGAATGCATGCAATCTACAATGCAAATGCAAATATGACAATGCACTATGATGCAATGACTATGATTGCAACTTTCCCTATCTTACCAACAGGGTGATATACTAGGTTGGTTCAGTATCCAGAATTGAGGCGTAGACATGCCGCCTCAACCTATGGGGCTTCCATACAGATTTCAAGCCGAGGGTAAACCCCTGGGTATTTAAACCAGACTTTAGTCTCGGAACTCCCGAACCTTTGCGTTCTAGGCATAAGCCGTTCGAACTCTAGTTTCCACCGTCCCAGTTGGTCTTCTAGGAACTCATCGCAAGCACAGACAGGTGGCTTTACCAGACCACCGAAAAGTCATTCGGGCACGACAAACACCGAAGGAATTGCACCTTCAGAGGATTTAAGGTCTCCTAGACCGGAAAAAATGTATGCATGACAATGCATGTTTTTGTTTGTTTTTTTTTTGAAATGCAAATGATGCAAGTAAAATGCAAGTTGCATGAGATGCGCGACAACACGCGGCTTAAGATATGTACAAAGCAATAGTGTGCACACCAATGCAATAAAGGTCTTGCACCTTCCAAGGATTTAAGGTCTCCTAGACCGTACGTGTTTAAGGTCTCGCCAGACCATGCGTGTTTAAGGTCTCGCCAGACCATGCGTGTTTAAGGTCTCGCCAGACCACGGGGGTATTTACAAGACGCGTGACAATGCGCTGAAGGTTTCGCACCTCCAAAGGATTTAAGGTCTCCTAGACCGTGCGTGTTTAAGGTCTCGCCAGACCATGTATTGCACGATGGTATGATGCGCAAGATAGCGCTATGCGTTAGGCAACGCGAGTGCACAGGACAGTGCGATGGAATGCATGCAAAATGCAATGAGATGCGCAAAACAGCGCGAACAATTTTGAAATGCACAAAACAGTGCAATGCGCAGAACAGCGCGAACAATTCAATGCACAAAACAGTGCGATGCGCAAAACAGCGCGAACAATACAATGCACAAAACAGTGCGATGCGCAAAACAGCGCGAACAATACAATGCACAAAACAGTGCGATGCGCAAAATAGCGCGAACAATTCAATGCACAAAACAGTGCGATGCGCAGAACAGCGCGAGGAATTTTTTGAAATGCACAAAACAGTGCGATGCGCAGAACAGCGCGAACAATTTTGAAATGCACAAAACAGTGCGATGCGCAGAATAACGCGAGGAATTTTTTGAAATGCACAAAACAGTGCGATGCTAAGTGCGACATGCATGCCACACGGAATGTAAATGGGCTTAAATGCACAACAACGCACGTATGCCGGAATGCATGACAATGCATGGAATGGAAATGCAATGATGATGCATGAGAAATGTGCACGACAATGCAAAGGCGTGCGTGTTGCAACGCATGTAACATGTGCATAACAATGCAAATGTGTGGCGCGTGACAGCGCGATGTAATGCACCGAAGTAGTGTGATGAGCTCGTGCAACACACATGGGACAACTTTTGAATTCAAAAGGATACAAAAAGGATACACCTTGTACGAATTCGAGTGCCACGCACTGGAGACACGGCCCGCGGTCAAAACGGAGGCCGGTTGAGTGTCGGAGATGCACTTTCTTGCACTTTCTTGAGCTATGAAGACCCAAAACAATTCAAATGGCCTAAACAAGGCTGTGGGAACCCCAACGGCAGAAAGGGGAGGCCACCGGCTGGCCATCGGCACAAAAACAATTCCATCGGCACAAAAAAGTGCCGACCGGCACAAAAAGGTGCCGACCGGCAAACAGTTGCTGGTGCGGGGCAGTTTTGTCTTTTCACTTCGGGCATTATAAAATAGGGCTTGAAAACCCTATTCTTCACTTTTCCACCGCCGAAAATTCTTGCCCTCTCTCTCTAGAGCATTTCTTTCTCATTTTTCGCCCGTTTCTTCGCGTTCTACGCTCGTTTCGTCGTCGGATTCGCGATCCTCTTCGCGTTTCGGACATTTTCCACCGATCACATTCTCGTTTCGGTGCCTCGTTTGGCGTTCTAGCCTTTTCGGGGTTTGTTCCCCTCACTTTCCTCTTCAATTCCGTGCCTTTTCACATTCCGGCCTTCCCGGCCATTTTCGACCCTATCGGGAGTTGACTTTTCAGTTGACTCTTCATATTCCGGCTCGGTTTTCCCTTTTCCGGCCATTTTCACACCACTCTCTACATGGCGGACGACATTCCACGTGGCGGGACTCCCCCGGACCACGAGATGGATCCCGGGGTCGAGGTCTTACCACTGAGCGAGCGCCCGTTCGACCCGGCGACCTACCAGCCGGCGATCCACGTTCTGCCCCCAGACGGCCTGCGTCAGTTCCGGAGCTTTGAGAGGTACGCGGCCCCTGAGCTACTACTACGCGAGCCTACCTCCCACCTTTCATTCGGCACTCCCGAGGTAACTCTTCATCTTCTGCTTTACTTTCTGCAATGTAGGATACAAAACTGCCATAGTTAGCTGTATTCTTTAATTGCTGAAATCTGATATGCCGTAGACCATAGTTGACTGTAAACATACATACAACTGATATCTGCTCGAGACTGACACATGCACACACACTGCACTAGCCCTGAATTACTCAAACACACTGCACTCACTGTATTCTACTGCACACACACTGGCACCCAGTATTTGTCTGAATCTGTCAAACTTGCATACATGCCATATCTGCTCTGAAACACCCAAACACGCTGACACATCACACGTATTTCACTGCAAGCACACCGGCACCCGGTATTTGCCTAAATCTGACAAACTTGCATACATGCCATATCTTTCTTTTCAAAACTGCATTTTGAATGTTGTCTTGCCATTGTCATTTTCTGTTTGCAGGAGGGTTCCCATACCATCCGTGGGTATGGGAATACTGGTGCACGGGAGTGGTATGACGAGCTCCCTGATGCGGTCCAGCGCATCGTGGACCGAGCGGGCTTCGGCACCTTCTGCCGAGGGCTCTCTAGGCTCTCCACATGCAGACCTCTCCTTGCCGCTTTGGCGGAGAGATGGTGGGACACCACCGATTCTTTCCACTTTTCTGCTGCGGGGGATATGACGATGACCCCTTATGACTTCTCGATGCTCACAGGCATCGGGGTAGGGGGTGATCCGATCCCTTTCGACACTGATATGGATGAGTGGACCGCCGCTCAGGTCCATTTACTGGGGGAGGCGCCACCGCTAGCTCGTCCAGGCTTCGTCCGATACTCTTGGTTCGAGGCACAGTTCAGGGTCCAGCCCGCACTGGGGGAGGAGACTCAGATGACCGAGGAGGACGTGGAGAGGTATGCCCGCGGCTTCCTCATGTTCCTGTTCGGGACTACTATCTTCGCCGACCGGGCGAACACCGTGCCTCTCTGCCTTCTCAGCGCACTGGTGGACGTCCGAGACATCTTGCACTACGACTGGGGCGGCGCTGCTCTGGCCACCCTGTACAGCTATATGAGCTCGGCTTCTCGCGGCAGCGGCCAGCTGCTCGGAGGTTACTGGCGGGCTTGGGAGGTACATTTCTTCTCCACTTTTCATTTCTGTCTCGTACTTTCTGTACTCTGTACACTGCACACACTGTAGTCTGCTTTACACTTACTGTATACTGTACACACGGCACGCACATACATTCTACTTTACACTGACTGTACACTGCTCATACTGTACACTGCACACAATACACGGCTCAACACACGGCTCTGCCATTTCTGCTTTATTCTGTATATCCTGCTTTTTCTGATAGTCATACTGACATCTGTTTTGCAGCTGTGGGTTTACGCCTACTTCCCTAGGCTTGCACCTGTGCCAGTTGCGGAGCCTCCTCCGGTTGTTCCCTTCTCGAGTCGTTTTGACGGGAGATGCACCCGGCGACCACGGGAGACGTTCGGCTTCTTCCGCCGATATTTCGACACCATCACCCCCACGGAGGTATGCTTTACTTTCAGTTCGTTTAGGCTTCGCTTTCCCACTGCATATTTCAATAACAGTAGATAACAAACTGTCTGTCACTTTCAGATCACATGGCGGCCATGGGCTTCGCTGCCGTCGGCGATGCGGGGTCGGTTCCCTGGTGCTGAGGAGACCTCGCGTTTCCGGATTCTGCTTGAGGGCCCGGTCTGTCGGGCTTGGTACCTGGGGGAGCGTTTTCTACGCCAGACCTGCGGGTTACCTGAGCAGATAGTCCCGGCTCACCCTCCTGCAGAGATGAGGGAGACCGAGGGGCTGACCCCTGAGCAGCTGGATGATTACTCCATCGGCTGGGAGGAGGCCGGCTTCCGAGGCACCGGCGACTATCAGGAGTACGTGCGGACGTACCTGATGCGACCTTTGAGCGGCCGTCGAGCAGAGGGGGCCAGGCCTGTGGCATCGGCGGCTGGGGCCGGAGCGGGAGCAGGGGCTGGATCTTCGAGGAGGGCCCGGGTCCGTGGCAGGGGCGGAGTGCGGGGTGGACGAGGAGCTGGGTGGCCTGCCCTACCCGCTGTGCTGACTTTCCAGGGGCAGGGTGGGGCGACCTATCAGATCCCCTTCGCCCCTCCACCGGCTGGGCATGAGTTCACTGACATCCCCGACCTTCCGCCGGTATGTATCACTGCACTTCGTACAGTCATTTCATTTTAGTTTACTTGATATTCCACAGAATACTGATGCATCTGATACTTTTGCAGGCTTCTTCTGAGTACACCCGTCAGTCGTTGGCGATGAATGCCTCGATGATGGGGATGCTCCAGCGGACATTTGACCTCTTGGCCGTCTACAGCATACCGGTATGTCCTTCTGACACTGGCCTCAAACCATTCATACACTGCTTTGCATAATCTGATGCACGGCACAACACCTGACATACTGATCTCGCAGCATCTGATACACTGCATACACTGCATTCTGCACTGTACTCTGTACTGATAAACTGCTCACGGCATTCATACACTGTATTCACACACTGCATTCTGCACTGATAAACTGCTCACGGCATTCACACACTGTACTCGCACACTGCATTCTGCACTGATAAACTGCTCACGGCATTCACACACTGTACTCGACATTGCATTCTGCACTGATAAACTGTCTACAGTATACTGATGCATTTCACTTTTGTGCACTTTTTCAGCCTCCTTTCCAGATTCCCATGGCAGGAAGTGCTCCAGCTAGACCTGCTGTCCCTGCTCGGGGGAGAGACGAGGAGGGCAGGATATTTCCCCGCACTAGGGGTGGGCGTACTCACGTCGGGAGCAGCTCGCGAGCTCCAGCCCCGGACGATGATGACGACGAGGAGTCAGAGGCGGAGGCAGGGTCATCGGAGGAGGAGACCGGAGACGGCTCTAGCTCGGGCTCTGACGACGACGCTGTTGATGCTCCTGGACCTTCGTCCAGGAAGAGGACCAGGACGGACTGACAGCCCTCCGGAGTGCTCGGCAGAGATGCGGATTTTTGCTATCTTTTCCTCTTTGTACTTTTCTTTTTGTTGGTAGATAGATTACCTTGTACTGCCGCAGGCAGATTTTTGTTTCCAAAACTTGTACACTTGAAAAGATAATGAAATGAAACGGACTTTTTATCTGAAAAAGTGTTTACATTTACACATCTCATGCATTGCATCGCATCTCATCATGTTACACCTCAATGTAAACGGAACTGATTGGTTGTCTGAAAATTGAACACTTGCACTGTAATAATTAGATAACTTGAACAGCCAACAACAAAATACACCCAAGCAACCCACTGCCTGATTCTGGACACACAGCCCTTACTCTGTTGGGGATTAATCCGTGTACAGCCCATAACACAGCATTCGATTCATTCTGCACACAGCAAATTCTCAAACAAACGGCCCAATCTGACAAGACGGACCTCAAAGATGGAACCGGTTGGAGTCGAAATGCGTTCAAATGTAGAGAATGGCACAGCATTCTAAGCATAAGCGATTTTTTTGAAATCGAATGAGGGTTCTTCAAACCGGGATATCGAGCCCAAAACTGAACACAGCGAGGAGGACTCAAACAAAGAGGTACACAACCTAAACACAATGAGACATGCTCGGGAGAGACTCAAAACAAAAGACGAGACCGTCGAATGAAAGAGACACGACACACAGACGCGTAAACGAAGATGGGAGACCTCGGACCACGAGGAGCCAGTTCAATCTGGGTATTGTTTCCCACCCTTTCTCATTTGTGATCCTCACATCACTCGACTCTCAAGCTCGGATTTTCTCTCAAAACCCTTTTCCTCACTTTTCTCTCAACTTACACCTCTCTATTCTTCAATCTCTCAT
Source organism: Camellia sinensis (assembly GCF_055761805.1). NCBI lineage: Eukaryota > Viridiplantae > Streptophyta > Magnoliopsida > Ericales > Theaceae > Camellia > Camellia sinensis. The sequence goes on along the minus strand of NC_138975.1, from coordinate 117,457,226 downwards.
TTTTCATCCCTCCCCGGGGTGATTGATGGATAAATAGCAAGGTGTGGGTTCACGCCCGATGCCGTTAGCTCACAGCTATTCTTCCAGCAGACAGAGTGCTCTTCTGGTAAGTACGTCGATGACGGGGGAAAGACAGAACGCCTGGCTCAACTGTGCCCCTAGTTCATCATTTTAACCATTCTTTCGTTTTTGCTTTCTACTAAAACGGTTTTGATCAAAATGAGAGTCGGATTAACGTACTTGTTCGACTTTTGATTTGAAAAGCGTGCAAGTCAGGCTGCAAGCACTGAAAATTTTCCTTTTTTGGGTCCAAGACAATGGTCCGATTTTGGAAAATGAAATAGTTTTCGAGAAAATAGTCAACCTCAGTAAAAATTTTCAAAAACTATTTTTCAAACAGCTGATGCTGAACAAGCATGGAACTTACCCTTTGAGATGCGCAACCTCGGATCGGAGGCAATGGAAAATTGCCCCTGGTTTAAAGGGGGGGTGTGAGGCAACGGAAAGTTGCCTCTAGTTTGAATGGCGTCTCACGACGGCTTGTGGCAACGGAAAGTTGCCCCTTGTTTGGGATGGTGCCGCAGCAATCCGCAGACAGTCTTCATTGGCGGTGGTCGAGCTCTTGGACACAGCGATGACGAAGACGGTCCCAACACATATATGGACACAATCACCTTGAAGGGTGTTGGCCACTGGACTTTGGAACGAAATTGAAACCATTGCATGGACTGAGACGCTTATGAAAGCGTTGGGGGCTGGACTTCATGATGAAGTTGCCTACGTATCCCAAACATGGGAATCAAGCCTTACGTAGTTCCGGTTAAGGTACACTCGGGTATTTTAACCTTCACTTTGTTTGGCTCTCATTTTTGCCAAGGCGCCCAATGCGGGTTTTCGACCTTGCGAGCTTCTTTTCATTTTCTATTTCTTCTTTCTTTTTTCTTTTTTTTTTCTTTTCTTCTTTCCTTTTTTTTCTTTTTTCTTTTTTTCTTTTTCTTTTCTTTTTTGCTTTTTTGTATTTTTTCATTCTTTCTTTTGTATTTTTCTCTTGCTCTAACTTTTGCCTGGACCGCCCTTCCGGGTTTTCGGCCCAGCGAGCCTCTCAAAGGGTAAAAGTGTAGCAAGTCCATGCCAAATGGTTTCTTGAAATTGAAGCCTCTCTGTGTCTAGGAGAACGACTGTTGCACTGATTTGCGGAGAATCCATCAGGGTTACTCTACGAGCTTCTCCCGGCGAGATCTACTCCTTCTGATTCGGCCTTGATGCTTCTTGATAGAAGGCTACCTCAAAACTGGCCACACGGGCCTTTCATGGCGTTTGTCCGTTGAGCTTTCTGAACATTCTGAAAGGGTTCAAAGTCAGAAAACAAATAGGTTGAATCTTGAGGCTGAGAGCGATCCTAGGCTGCGCAATCTCAAGAGCGATTCCACACAGGCCTTCGCAGGGCCGCGTAAAACATTTGTTTTTGAAAGTTTTTAAGAAGGCGACGAATCGCTCGCGCCGAAGATAGTGTGGAACCAATCTGGATCAGGCCAGGGTCCTTCTCAGTACTCATGCCGACAAGCATGGCTTTATTCATAAAAAGACTTAGCACGCCTCTCTTTCTCTCAAAATGATCAAAATTTTACAAAACCCGAGGAATTCCTTCCTCTTCGTTTTCATCACCGCAGTGTTTAAAAAGTTTGTTTTTTGGAAAACTTAGGTTAATGCAATGAGTTTGGCACACAGGAGAGCAGGCGAGATGTACTGTCAGCCCAATCAAATTCTCTGGCACTTATGCTGAAAGCAAGCATGAAGTTTGAGATAGCAACAGCTGTTTCAATCGGCTTTGTTGGTGCAACTGGCCCCTCGGCAGAAACAGACTCAAAACAAAACAGATAATTACAAAACAAAACGGTGTTCGGGACAACAACCCCAGAATCACCAGGTATTATATACAACGGGGACTGACTCGATACAACCAGACAGCCCCTTAAGCAAAAAAGACTGACTCAAGGCAAAGAGACAGACTCAAAACAAAAGACTGACTCGATATCCAAGCCAGGATTTACAAAACTCGGTCTCACCAATGCTCAAAAATGCGTGCCAGACGCTTCATCCAAAAATGTACCAAATGTTGCCCGCAGGCGGTTCACTTTACATACTCGCAGTATCTGAGCCCTCGAAATCCAGCAACTGAGTGGTGACGGGCTTGCCCGAGGTGGGTGGTAGGATAACCTTGTTATCAATCAAATCCTGCACTTCATGACGAAGGCGGGAACATCCATCGGTGCTGTGACCGGACTGTTGATGGTACGCACAGTACAAGGTAGCATCATGAGTGGCGGGGAGGTTCTTCGGGAGTGGCCGGGGCTCCAAAGGCTTAAGATGCCCATTCTTTGCCAATATCAGCAATGCCCTAGACAAAGGCATGTGGAGGTCATGAAAAACCCTGCGCCCTCGGGGCAGGTACTTTGCAGTTTGAGGATTCTTGCCAGATGCGCTGGCGAAAGGATCGGCTGGCGCTGCCTTGGCTTTTTGAACCTTCCCCGATGCAGGGTTGGGAACCACTGGAATTGTCTGGGCATGACGGGGCCCATCCCGGTTTTCTGTCTGGCTTGAACTGCCTTTGGTTGGAGCGGGGAAAGCATCATCTATAGCTTTGGTCACTATTGCAGATGTTTGTTGCTTGTTCATCCCTCTGGCCTTCAGAGCCTCGACTGCCCACAGCAGTTGTTCAATAGGATCGGCATCTATCTTTGCCTTGTCTTTCCCTTTGGCCTCAGCCTGATCAAGGGTCGGGGTTGGTCCTGACATGTCGTGGCTATAGCCGGAAGCCACCTCTGGCTGGCTGAGCTCTATCACAATCCGCCCCAGTAGCGGGGGCTCCTGTGGTACAAAATTCCCGGCGTACGGCGCCGCTGGCGGTGAAGCCGACATTCCATAGGCGAGGTCTGCCATAGACCTTTGGAGATCGCCTATCATCCCCATCAATTCGAAGGTGGTGGGCTCACGAGCCTGATATAACTGGGGAGCCCAAACCGGGTGCACAACGGGCGACCTGGGCGGGTATGACATACTGATATTGGCCTCACTCTGCGGAGCGGTCCCCTGCTCCGATACAGCTGCCATAACCACAATTTCTTCTGAACTTTGTGCCGCCATAAATCCTGCCTCAGCAAAGGGGAGACACTGGCTGTTCTGTATCAACTCTGCCACTCTGTAAACTGAAAGAAAAACAGACAGCATTTCAGCCCAAACTGATCGAACACGGGTGTAGCCAAACAACTGTTCCCTACTGTTGATCACTGTTCCCAGATTTCTGTTCCCCAAAATACTGAATCTGATACCCGCGGATAACTGATTCCTACAACTGATACTGATACTTGGTATCTTCAGGTTTGATCCTCAAACTTGCAAACTGATACGTACTTCCCTGTAGAAATACATTCTAGAAGCACATAGCAAGTAAAGAGAAGAAAACACCCCTATGTTGGGGTAGGGTTTCCCTGTCCTATTTTGTCAGGAGCTAGGGTTTCACTACGCACGCAGCGGTTTCAAACAACCTAACATCGGGTAAGCAGCCTGTCCTAATTTGGAATGGTCACTATGGATTCCGAATATGCACTAGGTCGAATGGTCAAAAGGGTGCCCCGGTAAACCGGGGTTTGTGTTCCCATGCTGTCAGAGCCCATAGCCGGTCAGCCTTATGGACATGCCTTGACAAGACAAGCCTCAGGTAAACCGTTCAGGAATGGCAGATGGCAAACACTGTGTTCCTAGGCGCACCAATGCACATGCAATGCAAAGAAACACATAAGCGAAATCAAAACAGGATATCATGAATTTGAGTCAAGCTCTCTAAAAATCCCCAGCAGAGTCGCCAGAAACTGTAGACAGCGCCCGGGGAGGGGCCTCGATGCTACTACAGTTCGGACTCGATTTGTGTCACGGTTCTTAATCTGAACCAAAGAGTCCAAATCTGGCAAATCGTTTTGAGAAACAGATTTTTGAAAAAGTAGTGCCAAACATGGACTGCTTTGCCAGATACAGAGTCGCCACCTAAATATTTTAAAATGGGGGAATTTAGGAAACCCTGACTCGGTGCCGAAGGCCACATGTCCGTCATCACCGGAGTTGTCTCGGCTCGGGAGCTTGGGTACGATTGGGGAAGGTCAGCTATGAGCACCCCCTTTCGCCCGGTCCGAAGACCGGCCTCTACTAACCGTGATATCCGTTTTTGAAAACGTTATGTGTTCTTAATCCAATTATTAGCCTAGCATTACTATGTTATGCGCGCGGCAAACAAGTATAGACTAGATTGCCTAATTTGGAAATAAACATTGCATATCCGTTTGGTTTGAAAATGCTTTGGATTTGCTACTCGCAAGTAGGCTAAAATACGGATTTCAACGAGTTTTTCCAACTCAAACAATCCAACCTTCACCCACAGGCATTCAAAACAGTTTAACACATAAGCATCTAGCCACATGTTAAGCATGCTGTCATGGTAACATTCACACTCATGTGATATGCTAAAGCGGAAATACTTACATAGTACTCCATGCCAAAACAAAGAACCTGTTAGCAAACATGCATGATCCAAGTCCATGTTAAGTGCCTAATGCATCGCATACAAAATGTCGCTAAGATAGGCTCGGCTAATCCTAGACATGTCATGTGAAAATGCACGATTAACACATATTCAATTTTTGAATTGAAGTACTGATGCAGTTAGCGTGATGTACCGAGCCTAATGCATGTAATACAAATGCATAGATGCACACATGCATAGCATAAGGTATGCTGAAATAAATGTGCCCTAATCTACCATCATAAGCAGGTAAATAAAAGGGAAGAAAGACGTGAGGTTGGAAGACATACACACCACCCACACACACTTATTACAGATTTGCCCTCACTCGGAGGGACCGAATAAATATTACAAATTAACTAACTACGCAAGCTAATTAATATTACAAATTGCCTAATCTAATTAACAAATTAAACAAATTAATTAAAGCAGGAAAACATCTTGGGAAACGCGCCACCATGCGCAAGCTGCCTCTGTTTTCCTCCCTTTCCTCCTCTGGAGGCTGTCAAAACCTCAGGACTACATCCTTGGACAGAGGGGATCATCACCGGCTAGATGAAATTTCCACCGGCAGTGTTGTATGGCCATCGGCACAAAGTTGAAGCAGTCGGCAGAGAAAATAGTGCCGGTCGGCACATTACACTGCCGGTCGGCAGAGTATTCCTGCAGAACCTGCAACTCACAGCAACAGAGGGCAAAACAAGGCATGGCAGCGCAATTCAAGGCATGTATGCACCAAACATGTCTCTTATCATTGTAATGACTCAAAGGGACATGTGCCTCGGTTCTCGGACCACCAATCACGCATTTCCATGCATGATGGTCCAAGGAACCAAGCATGCAACTTTGGTTTCAAATGCATGCAAACCAATCAAACAAATTAGGCCCAATTCCTATCACCAATTCAAGGAACAAGGCATGCATGCAAAATGCAATGCAACCTAGGCATACAAGCTAGGAATGCAACATGGCATGGCAATTAACTCATGCGAGCATACAAGCATGCATATGGCAATGCAAATGGATGGCAAGATGGACTTATACATGAATTAGGCAACTCTAAAATAGGCCTAAAACAGTGGCCAAAAGTGCTAAAGAGTGAGAGCTAAATGGCATGCACACACACATGCACATAAGGACCAATACTTAAGCATGAATCAAACAACATTCAAGCACACTTGAAAGGAGGAGTCATGGACTAATTAGCATGCAACATGAGCCCTAAAATTATGTTATAAAATGATGCCAAATCAAGTTATAAATTAAGCCAAAACATGCAAAGAGTAGTCCAAGTGTTCAAGGCAAATCAATAATGCATTGAACTAAACTTATCATGATCAAACATGGCATGCATTAAACAACTAAAAAACAGATTTTTAGCATGCTAAAACAAGGCCAAAGGACTCCTTAGATGGCATCTAAGTGGCCCAAATACAAAGGCATACACCATGGCCAAAACATGGAGCATTGCAACACATGCTTTCAAAGCATTAAAGAGGCATGCAAGGCAATCAAACAAGCATGGAAATAGGACTGAAATGGCATACAAGGTGACCCCAATTCATCAAATTCATGCAAAGATGTCATGCTACACATGCACATACTCAAGGCCAACAAGCCCAAATGCAAAGGAGCCATATAATGCAAGCAAAGATCAACCCAAACGACTATGGACAGATCTAAAACATGGCAAAATGAGCATATAATCTTCACAAATACAAGCCTAAAACATGCTCCAACAAAGGCTAACAACCTAGACATGTCAAGGCACAAACATGGCATTACAAGGCAACTATGCTAAACATGCATGAAGTTCCAAAACCAACTTTAAATCATGTTATATCATGGATATATAAGCATGAAAAACAAACCAAACATGCTCAACACACACTCAAGCATAGGCTTCCTTAAGAGGCCAAAATGTGTCCTTTTCAAGGACAACAAGGAGAGGGGATGGCCCTCTCCTTCTTGGGACTTCAAAGGATCATCTTCACCACTGAAATCCCTCAAGATTTCAGTGGTGAAGAGACCTCAACACCAAAATCCCTGAGCTAACACAAAATGGCTCAAAATGAGGCCTTTTGAGGCCTAAGGGTGGTCAACACCCCTCAAACAACAAAACACTCTTAATAAACAATAAAGAGGGCTTAAAAATAGAACTTTTTTATGTTATACAATAATCACAAAAACAGCTCTAAGACTAGTAGAAAATTGATGCAAAAAAGGGGGGAAAAAAGGACTAGTTTCTCACCCTTGATGCCTTCTTCAACAAAGATGCTCCAATGGCCTCCTTGAGCTTGAATCCAAGACAAAAACTTCAAAACACACTCTTTAGAACCTCAGCTCCAAGAGGAAGGTGAAACACTAGGTGTTTGTGTGCAATAATGAGACACAAAACACCTAGTATGCAAAAATGAGAGGAAAAGAGAGATAGGTTGTGTATGTCTAACCCTAACCCTAGAAAACCAGAGCTCTCCTCTGTATTTTCTCTCTCAAAAATGTCTAAGCCTCCTTTTTTTTGCCTTAGAGAGAGCTCCTCTCTATAAGCCTCTTGTAAAGCTTACAAGACAAGCTTTGCAAGAGGGAGATCCCTCCATACACGTGTATGGAGGGGAGCAAAAGTTATACAGCTGTCCAAAAATATCTGCAAAAGCAGATGAACAGCAATCGGCCGGCAAAAAATGCCATCTTGGCCAAACAAAGTGCCGACCGGCACAAAAAAGTGCTGACCGGCAACAAATAGTGCCGACCGGCAAACTACATTGCCGGTGGCAGCAAAAACCAGCCGGTGGCATCCAGCCACTGCCGGTGATGGGTGGGGATGGTCTACAAGCCCCACCCTGCCTCTCAAAGGCAAGATGCAAGTGTTTGGTGCAAAACCAGACACTAAACGGTCGAGTTCGGGGATCCTGAGGCGGGGCGCGCGAGCCGAGACCTCCGGGAACTCCAAACGAACACAAACATGGATAATCACCGAGTGTTCAAACGGTGACGTCCAAGTCTTGAGGACGGTCAAAAATGGGGTGTCTACAGCGACCTCTATATCACAACCTCTAACACCTTGTTTCAAGATCAACTCACCACCAACAGGCGATACTACACATATAGGAGATGCTAACTGTGCCAACTCCAATTCCAAAATAGATGCAAATGCAGCAGATATAAAAGAATGAGATGCACCCATATCAATTAATACATTAGCAACCGAGTTGCAAAACAAGAAAGTACCTCTCACAACTGACGGAGTAGGTACAAGATCCTGCGCGGTAACAGCATACACGCGCCCTGTAGGCCCCTGATCTACCTGTTCACCTCTAGGAGCAAAAGACTGCTGCACTGACTGGGATGACGAAGCTCCCAGATTGGCCCTCGAGGCCTGCACAGACTGAGCTGGCTGATAACTCTGCGTTTGCCTAGAACCAGACGCTCCTGAAGTGGCACTCAACTGTGGGCAAAACCTCTTCAGGTGCCCAGGCTAACCACACTAATAGCAAGACAAAGACTGGCCCTTGCCATGACTCTAGCCCTGAGGTCTAGCTGAAGAAGAAGCAGCTCGCTGACCCCCTCCCTTCTGCGGGCAAACCGAAGACTTGTGACCCAGCTGGCCACACGCAAAACAAGTCAAGCCTCCCTGTATAACAACCCACATTTCATGTCCTAGTTATGTTTGCTTGCATTATATGTTTTGCCATGTTAAGTTGCTGTCACAGCCCATATTTATGTCTTAGTCATGTTCATGAGCATTTGTATGATTATGACTCGTTGAGCTTGCATTTGTATGTTTTTGACTTGCTTTGCCTAAGTAAGATCCATGCCTTGTTTTGATGTCTATGTGATTTGCTTAAGTATTGTGTACATGCTCTGTTCCTTCCTTGGTGCCTCAAGCCTAAGTTATGTTAAGCCAAAGTTATGCTAAGCCTTAGTTATGTTACGCCTAGATCATTCCAAGCCGAGGTCATCTCCAGTCTAGAAGTATCTTGGAACCCCTTTGTTTGACCTCCACCTTTGCCCTGACATATTGGCCGAGATGTCATTATCTAGGCCGAGGTGTGAATCACCATGGCCGAGATGTGTATCATCTAGGCCGAGATGTTACCTTTGCACCTGTGTGATCTTGTCTTGGAGTGGTATGACCTAGACCGAGGTGTGGCACATCTAGGCCAAGGTGTGGCATAGCTTAGTCAAGTGTTGTCCTTCCTAGCCGAGGTCATTGTCACCTTAGTTGCCGAAGCCTTGTTCTTAGCCGATGTCATCAATTACCAGAGTGCCTTACCGAGTAGCTTGTTAGATACGCTTTGTCATAGTCTTGTCTTGTCAATCTATCACCTTTTTGAAGAGAACCAATCAGTCACTGCCACGTGTCCGAGCTGAGAGTTAAGTTAGCTGGCAGAGAGAGAAACCCGTCAATTGTTTCTATACTTGTTTTGAAGAAGAGAGAGAGGCTCTAGAAGAGGGAGAGGAGTTCTTGAGAAGAGGTAGATTTCTACGCTTGATCCCTAGAGATCGAACCGTTAGATCCGTATTCTAAGGTTAGATTCTTGATCTACCCATGTTGTTCTTTATGTTTATGTTATTGCATTACATAATTGAATATGATTTGTAAGCCATGCATTGCTTTGAAGTTCGGTTTTAGAAAGAGAAAATAACATTCATGTGTTCTTCAAGAAAAATCATGTTTTCATCCGAAAGTTCATGCCAAGATCCATGTTTTGTGTTTGTTTTCATATGATTTTCAAGTATGGGTACCCAGGTCCATGTTTTCGAACTCATAGCATGAAATCCCAGATTTTTGTAATAAAGAAGTTATGATTTTAGCATTCATGTTCTTCATGATCTCCATGTTCATGTTCTTCCTGTTCTTCACGGGTGGAAACCCAGATCTCCAGACCTCACTTCCCGAGGTGTAGCCGCTGAGATCACTCTTACCTAGACCTCACACTTAGGCCAAGCATCGTATCTCACCTTGGCCTACCTTGCATGATCACTTACACCTTTAGTTTATCTTGTGCACACCTCGGCATGCAACCGCTTGCCGAAGCCAGGGTAGCCACACCTCGGCCAGGAGGTGTGGGACCTCGGCAAAGACCTGGTGGGTACCCAGCATGTCTTCCTGACATGTAAAACAGTGTTTTGACTTCCAGCATGTTTTTCCGAGATCATTTGCATGCATGTGAGACTTGTTTTGAGAAGTATGTTCAGTATGCTCTGCCATGTGTTTGTAGGACTTGGACCTTTGCCTTGACCCCGACGTCCCAAGAACTAATGTGAGTGGTATTCTTAATAAAGTTATGTTATAAAGATTTGATAAAACCTTGTTTCGTTTTGATAAAAGTATTTGATCAAGTATGAATGATTACCCCTATTTTTATGTATCAAGTATAAGCTTTGTTTTGGATGGTAATGTATCAAGTAAGCTTTGTTTTGATGACATTTTCGGAAAATCCCTTGTGCTGGAGGACTCTAAACTTTCACAGCACATCTCGTTTTGAAAGTCCCTTGTGCTGGAGGACTCTAAACTTTCGCAGCACCCTTGATTTGTACTCTAGTGTTAAAGGGCTACGGGCCTTTGTAACATAGGTCCGTCGTGCTGGAGGACTCTAAACTTTCGTAGCACCTTTGTTTGAGATATCTCCCTTGCCACCGACTGCCTTGTGCGGGTGGGTTTGTCTAATCGATTCCGGGTCGATTATTCCCTTGTTTTGGAAGTCCCTTGTGTTGGAGGACTCTAAACTTTCGCAGCACATCTTGTTTTGAGAGTCCTTCCGTGCTAGGGGACTTTAAGCCTAAGTAGCACCGTCCTTTCGTGCTAGGGGACGTTAAGCCTAAGTAGCACCCTTATTAAGATATCGGCCACCTACGGACTATGAACGGGTGTGCTCGATGCCGAGGTTATGCTTTTGTTTTAAAGGACCAAGGTTATGCCGAGGTTATGTTTTAAGATTTGACGTATGTTAAGTAAGTAAGTTTTGTAAGATCAAGTTTGATGAACAAGATTTATCTCATGTTTTGTACAAGCTATGATAAGTATGGTTTTGACAAAGATATACTATATATTGTTTTGAAAGACCTCGGGAATCATTCATTTAACCCCTTTATTACTTATACCATTCACTGAGTATCCAAGCTCACCCTCCCTATGTATATATGTAGGTAACAAGCAAGAAGTCGGCTACGCCGAGATGTGTGCTTTGTATATGCATGTTATGTCGGCTGTAAGGATGTCGGCAATCCTGAAGATTATGTTTCATGATTTGTAGCTCAAGTGTTTTTGTTTATGTCGGCAATCTTGAAGTTTATGTATTTTGAACATGTCGGCTCGAGAAGCTTTTTATCAAGATGTAATATGTATTTTTGTATCTCATTTTATTTGTATTCAAGTTTTAAAGCTATGTAAAGATGTATGCCATTCCATTCGACTTATGCACTGCTCTTATGGACCACTTGTATTTTGGATTATTGCTTCCGCACTTGTGAGCCCTATATATTATACTCTGATTGTGTGTGAATTTTGAAAGTTGGCCTTTGGTAATCTCGGATTACTGGCCATCACGGCACCAAACTACTAGGGGCGGTTTGGGGTCGTGACACCCTGACTACCTCTCACAGAGCCCGCACTCGGCACTCGAAAGGTCGATCTAGACAAACCACCCTGAGACTGCTGAGGGTTAGAACCCCTCTGTCTCCTGCCGTCACCCTGACCATCTTGGCTCCTCTTGGAGCCTCTCTGCCCTTCATCCTCTTCCTGCATCATTATCTCCATATGAGCTGCAGCATCAACCAAACGTCTGTACTCTCGGATAAAGGACCCTCCAACCCTCAACTTGAGTCCACGCCTTAACTTCTGCTCAAATTCAAAGCAGCGGCGTTCCTCGAACGCCACAAGTTCAGGTGCAAACCTGGACAGACTAGTAAAAGTAGCCTCAAACTCGGCCACTGACAAACCCTGCTGTTTAAGCTGGCAAAACTGCTCCCTCAGCTTCTCCCTAGCAGCTGAAGATAAAAGCTTCTCCTGGAAGGCATTCACAAACACCTCCCATGCACCACCAACACCGCCCTTCTTGTATTTCCACCACTGACCCGCATCTCCCTTCAGCTGGAAGGATGCCAAGGTCACCTTTAAAGCCCCGTCCTCGATGCCAAGCATCTCGAACGTCTTCTCCATCTGTTCCAACCACTCGTCAGCCTTAAGTGGCTCCTTCGGATCCCCAACAAACTCGTCCAGATTGGACCGGAAGAATTCCCTCTTCAAGAAGGAAGGCCCTGCCTCAGCTACGTGGGCCTGATCCTGATTCCCTGCTCGGAGAATACCCAAAGCTCCTGCTATCTCTTGGGCCAAGGCACTCATAGCCTGCTGACCCGCTGGCTCGGCCACATTGGCATGACCAACTCCCTCCTGCTATGCCGGACTATCATCCGGTAAAGGCATCTCCTGCCTACCACGCCTGCCACGTCTACCACGTCCTCGTCCTGACATCCTAATAAAGGTAACCAAGACCGTTAGCACATTCACAAATATGCCAAAGCTATAACACTCACGTCCTAATGCATGGACAACTGTAATTCACTCCACGTAAGCACTTAATCACATAAGCAATTACGAATTTCATTTCTGGATAATGATAGTCCCGAGGCGTTACTAGAGTTCCGGTTAGAAACAGCATTGATCAAGTGCTTTTCCAACAAGACTCCCAGAAACCCAAGGATCCAATCAACATCCTAGAAACTACATTCCATACCCACATAGTCACATAAGCATGTTATCAATTAAGCACATAGCATATGACACTACATCTAAGTCTCTATCAAGCGAGACAAACCCATTGTGATCCTAATTACTTCCCATGTACCCAAAGTATTCGAACCCGGTATGCTCTGATACCAAGTTGTAACGCCCTCAAAAAAATACATAAAACCCATCACTTAAGACATGCATTGATATAAAAGGAACCAACCATTTCTATTCATCAGAGTAATTCTTACAACTGTATTACATGTTAACAACAAAAGGAAACGCCCTATGGGCTTACAGCTTTCCAAGTCGACACCTGGTTACACAAAAGAAGAGTACTAACTCTATACAAAATAAGCCCTTGGCTTGATGTACATGTAATACAAACAAAATAAACAAAAAGAGTCTTCAACTCTCATCATCATCCAAGCTATGTCCTTGGAGGTGGCATACTACCTGTACCTGAAAATAATGTCCCATATAGGGTGAGCCAACACCTAGTAGAAATATGCTAAACACAGTATGAGCAATAACTAAGACATTAGCAATTGATAGATGTTCAATTTCCATAAATCAATTCATAACCCATTTCCATTTCATGACCACTATGTTCATGTTTTATTTCAGTTTCCATTTCTTATCAATTTCACAATTTACATCAACGGCTCAGAACCTGGCCAACCACTTATATGAGACAGTGACTCATATTAAACGTTTCTCACTTTACAATAGATACACATACTAGTTGTATCAACATTTCAACAGATAAGCATACAAGCTGTATCCATATTTCAACAGATAAGCATACAAGCTGTATCAACACTTCCAAAGATAAGCATATGAGCTGTATCAACACTTCCATAGATAAGCATATAAGCTGTATCAACAGATTATCTGACAAGCATATGAGCTGTGTCAATGGAGTCCATCCCCTATTTTCTCCCAAACAACATCCGGTTTAGAGGTCCATCCCCTATCTTCCCCTAAACCGTGGAGTACATCCTCTATCTCCTCCCACACACACAACGTATATACACAAAGGTCATATACATAATCAATCAACACATAACGTTAATGTATTCTGCCAACCGTCATACTCTATGACATATCCAATTGATTAGTTTTAGTTTGCCTAATCATCATGCATTGTCTACAACAATCAAAACTACCCTCCACCAGTAGCCCAAGCAATTATTTCTAAACAGATAATAAAAGCTCCAACAGATAAAATATCAATGTTTTCAAAAGTGAGCGATTAATAAATCTAACTCCACTATTCTACCATATAATGAACCAATTTCATTATTTCCAACTCAATTCCATATAACTACAATTTTCCCAAATTAATTATACCAATTAATTTAAACAACAAATTAGGGCTTTTTCCCCCAACTCTCAATATCAACTCAAAGGTTCAAATATCACCAACCAACAATTATATTATCATTCTGAAACCCAAAATACATATATGAGCCCAAAATCACAAAACCTCCTTTAACACATTTTGAAACCCTAAGTCCCAAAATCAACCATTTAAACAATAAGCTCAAAATCTAGGTTAAAACCCATAAGAGTGAGTAGGAATCCCTATCTCAAATTCGGAGCTCAAGGAAAGAAGATGAAGAAACTCAACGTGCTCTAAAACTCAATATACTCGGATCAAAACGTAGCCCTCGACGATCAACCCAACTCTTACAAAGGCCGAAGGGAAGGGAAGCACTCTAACTAGATCAAACCTTAGAGAGAAGGGAGTTTCTAGAGAGAGGAGCTCTCAAAATGTCTTTTTAGAAAGTAAGAGAGAGAGAGAGAGAATGTAAAAAGTGATTTTAAAATGCCCAGCTGCCAACTGATATACGACATTCCCGCTCAAGCGGAGAACACAACGCTCGAGCGTCAAGAACAAAAAACTAGGTCCGCTCGAGCGCAATAAGGCCCGCTCGAGCGCCAAGACACAAGAATAAAGTACATCCGCTCGAGCGTGAAAACCAGTCCGCTCGAGCGTAGATTTCCCCCTCCCAGAACTTACACCAAAAAGTACTACCCGCTCGAGCACCACCGCTTGAGCGCAAAGAAACCCGCTCGAGCGTGAAAAACATGCTTGCAGAAGTTCTGCAGAGCACCAAAATACAGGGAGCATGCAATCTTCGCTCGAGCGCAAAAAGAACTGCTCGAGCGGACCTCCTAAAAACTGGGCAACAAAGAATTGAAACCAAAGCCCAACCAACCTGTAACAACTCTGCCCAATACATCCTAAAACTCAATTAAGCGGAATTAAAGGATGACAAGAAGGTATACCACCACCAACATCACGGAACCCAAGTCCGGAACGCAACAGAACAGTAAAGGGACAACCAGGATCGCTATAAGGTGGGTCTCATATAGTTGTTAGGTTGGTTTATATATACATTTGGGTTAAGATAGTTGAATTTGAAATCTACGGGGAAACCCAATATGTGTAAGATTTGGTCACTTAATTGTATAGAACTAGAATTCTTATGGGTAGACTATTATAAATAGTCATGTAGACTATAGGATTTCTTTGAGAGAGACTGAGAGGTTAAGGTGAGGAAAAAAATAGAGATGTAAGGGTGAGAGAAAAAATACCGTAAGGACACCGAGTGAGCAAGGGCTCAATTACCCTTAAGCATGGGGTTCAAGTAGTGGTGTTGGTTTTGAATTTTTTGGTCATTTCACATGTATTCTCTATTTTATTCATAGTGAAAAATCTCTCTTCCGTGGCTATAGGCAATTTGGGCCGAACCACATAAATCTGTGTATGATTGTTTTTCTCTTTGGTGTGTGTGTAAGTGTGCTTCCTTTTGCATTGGTGGGATGTGATACAAATCTCAACGAGTGGTATTGATCCTGGGTGCGGTTACTGCAGACGGAGGTCTTGCATAAAAGAGAAAGAACTTCTAGTGGTACAGGAAATAAATAAATAAATCAAAATCTAGTGAAGGCAACGCAGTGAAGGTAGTGCATAGTAGAGTGCACAATTAAGGGTTTGGTTTTGTGTGTTTGTCTTGTCAAAGGACTATGATCTTGTGTGACAAAAATCATAAAATCAACGGTTTAGAATATTTCTGTTATATCGATGCATATATAATAGATAAATTCACAGTGAAGGTGGATCTCAAGGTTTTCAGGGGTTGCAGTTTCATCGGTTTGGTCATAATTTTTAGATTCCGAACAGGTTTAAAGGAATAGGACAAATTCAAGGGTGATCAAAGGTGATTGCATGTGATCTAGGTGATCCAGGAGTAATCTGATTCAATCAACAAGGAGTCCAGTCATTGCGAGACCAATTAAACGGTGTTTTTCTAATTGGACATCATGATTGACAACTTGTACAAATTCATGGAGTATGTTGTGACAAGAGGGAAGCTGCTGTCAAACATCAAACAAATAGTACGAGTCATGGGTGAGCAGTGTAAGTAACAGTTGTAAAGATATTTGGTGGCCACCAAAAGGAAGACAACAAGTTGTTAGACGTTCATAGAAGGAAGCTTCGAGCATAGAATCTGAGACGGTTTCGCGACAAGATGGTGTACACCAAGGGAGGATGCTTTTTCTATGAAGGTTTTGGTTCGCGATAGTAGAGACACCTTAGGGAGGTGCAACGGATCTCATCAGCTTGAGTATGAGGACAAAGGAAGCCACGAAGGACACGTTTCAACACTATTGTCATGAGGTGCAAATAACATGGGCATTCGCTTCAAGGGGGTGCAACGTCTTCTAAGTGAAAGTGAAGTGTATCACACAAACTAGGGTATCTAAGTTAGACGGTGCATATAACATTTACCCCACATGGGTGGAGGAGGTGATTGTTATGATTGGTCCATCCATGTGATAAGGGTGGGTCCCATACAATTATTAAGTTAGTTTATACATGTATTTGGGCTAGGATAGTAGAATTCAGAATCTGCTGGGAAACCTAATATGTGTAGAATTTGATTACCTAATTGTATAGAACTAAGATTCTCATTGATAGACTATTATAAATAGTCATGTGGCGTATATAGTTTCTTTAAGAGAGATTGAGAGGTTAAGGTGAGGGGACAAAAATAGAGATGTAAGGTGAGAGAGAATGTCGTGAGGACACCGGGTGAGCAAGGGCTCAACTACCCTTGCGCATGAGGTTCGGGTAGTGGTGTAGGTTTTGAGTGTTTTGGACATCTCACATGTATTTTCTATTTTATTCATAATGGAAAATCTTTCTCCCGTGGATATAGGCAATTTAGGTTGAACCACGTAAATCTATGTATGATTATTCTTCTCTTTTGTGTGTGCGTAAATGTGCTTCCGTTCGCGTTTGTGGGATGTGATATAAATCCCAACAAAAATCACATCATCCATAATTGTTTTCTAAAAATAGATACTATATTATCAAAATTCTATTTATCGTTTATATTTTAAAGAATAAATGTAATCTTATTATGTGATTATAAATATATGATTAACCATGATTTTTTTTTCATGGTTGATTTACTCAACAAATCTTACAATAAATCAACAATATTACATACCCACCCTTATCAACCCAGAATTTATCCGGAAAAAGAAATCAATGGCTCAAATTCATTTCATATATGAACCCTACACTTCATCAATTCAATTTTTACCACACAAACATATTCGGAGTAAATTTGGGGACCATAAGAGTAAATTCCTAGCACTTTTCAATATAAATTATTCAAATAATCGAAATAGGCCCAAAATTGCCCCACACAAAGGGCCACAACAGCATTCCCAAATCTCCAACAACAACTCAATGGTTATCAAACACATATAAACATAAAATTTATATGAATATATATACATATATATATATATATTTATATAGATATGATGTGACATATTTAAGTCTTAATTTAGAGAAATTCTAACAAACACACCTTTAAAAGAAGTGCACCATATGCACTCCTAATTATATCATTTTCTTCTTTAGTTATGATTCATAAGTTCCTTAGTTATGCCGCATATTGTGTTTAGTTATGACAAAATTTCTTTTTTTTAGTTATGACTCAGAAAATATGAAGTTATACAATTTTCTTATGAAATTATACCATTTTCTTCTTTAATTATAAGGTGCATATGGTACACACCATTTGATGGGTGTGTACCATAGTGTTTCCCATTAATTAAAATCAAAAGACTTACTGGATGGGTCTATATGCAAGTTATGACATTTGTAATTTTGGTTATACAAAATGTGATAACTAGATTATTTTCAATCATAATTAAAATAGAATAAAAAAAGAGTCATAACTAAATACCACATATGGTATAACCAAAGACATTTTGAATCATATCTAAAATAATGTCATAATCAACATCACAATCAACATCACAATAAGTCATAACTAACACAATGATGAGTTATAACCAAGTCGTAATCAAATTATAACTAACAACACAATAGATAATAATATCACAAAAATTATAAGTGGAGCATATGATACAAACCTCGAAAGTAGAATTTTCCCTCAGTCGCCTTTATTTCAAAAATACAACTATCATATTATTCTGATTAAGTATTTTGTATAAATTAATTATAAAATAGCACTTTCCAAGCATTCCACTTAGAAAGAAAGCTACTTTTTTTATGTAATTTATTAATCTAAAAAAAACCCCAACATAATTGGATGCTAAAAGATTTAGGTATCGTTTGGTTTTGTTTTTAAATTAAGTTTTGGATCAAAAAATCAAAACACATGTTTGGTTTACTAATTTTCAAAATTCTTTTTAAAATTATTTTTTCTCTCTCCTCGCTGCTTCTCTTTTTTTGTTAATAAATCAATTAATTTTTCTCCCTCCTCTCTCCTTTCTCCTCTTTCATTCTCTCACATTCTATATATCAATCAATTAAATTTTCTCTCACACCCATCTATTCAATTACAAAAAAATAAATAAAAACTACAAATCATCCCACATAACTAAACAAATTTTTAATTTTCAAAACTTTTTTCAACAACTTATCTTTCAAAATATATCTCAAAACTCAAAACTCTTTTTAAAAACTAAACCAAACGAAGTCTTAGTGTTAATTATAATATCTCGTGAATTAGTACTGGATATTAGTGATCACAGTTAAACTTTTTAATTTAAAAAAATTATACAAATACCTCTGTTTAGCTGGGTGAATGAGTCTCTAGAGCTAAAAATTATTAAATACTTCCAGAGTAACTACGTTATCTACATGATCCACTCTTTGCCAATGAGAAACCACAACACACAGTAAGTAGTCATCATTTGTCTCCTAACTACCTCACAAAGATGAGTTAGCATGTTCAATTCATAAAAGTTTTTGCTATGTAATTAATTTGAAATATCATATAGACAATGACACATAATACTCTAAGGCAAGCCACTAATTATTCATTAAATTTGAATAACTTAAGTTACATATGACAACTTTGTAATACTAGCGCTGAGAATGGAATCTAAAAGGACGGTTAGGGGTACATACACTACCCTCTCTATTTTTTTAATACATTTTTTCATAAAAAAATTAAAAATCAACTAAAATAGTCAATTCCCAAACAGGGCCACAATTCACTTCTTGCCCCCCTAACATCCTTCTCTCTGCGCCAAATCCCTGCATGAATTTGAGAAATCCTTTTTCTTCTTCTTTGTTGATATAGTACCTTTCATTGAAAAGATGCAAGTATCAATGTAAACAGCTTTGGCTTTGAGGCAAAGTTGAGAGAACGGCTGTTTTGGACCCCAAAAATTGGTTGAAAAAAAGATTTTAAAAACCTATCCCGTAAATAGAAACAAAAAAGCTCATTGATGTAGTAAATTATTTAAAACTAATGGATGATTATTTTCCAAATATATAGTTTGTGTATAGAATGTTATTGACTATACCTGCTACAGTTGTTTATAAGGAAATAAACCTTTTAACATTGAAATTTATTAAATCGCACCATTGGTCAACTTGTCACAAGAATGATTCAATGGATTTGATTGTTAAATTGAATTATGCAAGTTTGATTAGTAATTTTATAACTAATATTTTGAGTTTTATACTTGAGAATACGGAAATTCAAAATTTTTAAATAAAATTTAAATTATCAACCGATTTGATTTTGCAAAAAAAAAAAAAAAAAGTGTTTAAAAATCAGTCCATATTACAACCTTGCTTTGAAATTATCTATCTATGTATAAAAGGCCCTTGCTAAAAAACTTGATTTGGCTCTCAAAAAAGTCAGCAAATTTTTCTTTTTTATTGCTTATTCACGCATGCATTCATTAAAATTTTCATTTTTGTTTTATAGTCTCTAGGCAGTAATCTATTTTTTGTTGTTTTTAAATTTTGCATTTTGTTGCTTTTGTAGACTCCGGAGTGCTTGATACAAATATGGAGGCATTAGGGAGGGAAATGGTAAAGCTGTGTGGTGGTTTACCGTTAGCAATCATTATGCTTGGTGGACTTTTGGTAGCAAAGCATACATTAAAGGAATGGGAGATGGTATAACAAAATGTTTGTTCGCATAAATGGAGCGCCTTTGCTGGAGTATCAAAGGTATTAGTTTTAAGCTACCACGATTTGTCTTATCGATTGAAGCTATGTTTTCTATATTTTGGTCACTTTCTGGAGAATTCTGAGATAGATGCAAAAAGACTATCACTTGTGAATAGGTGAAGGTATAATTGTAGATGGTGAGAGAATGGGGAATGAAACAATAATGGATGTGGCAAAACGTTACTTGGGTGCGCTTGCTCAGAGGTGCATGGTTCAAGTACAAGTACAAGTACAAAAGCATACTCAAAGTATCGATTATTGCCGCATTCATGACCTAATGCTGGATCTGTGTTTATCAGAGGCAAAAATGAATGATTTTCTTGAGATGATTCAAAAGAGTTGTCCTCCCTGACTTGGGGACAACTAAACAGCTAAGATCAATATTGTTCTGCAATCCAAGACGTGACAACAAGTCTTTAATAAAGTTCCAAATCCCATTTCAAGCACTTCAAATTGCTTAGGAATTTTGATCTTGAAGGATTTAAGTTTGATGAAAAGTCAGTCGAATCAATAGGTAACCTTATTAGATTGAGATACTTGAGTTTTAGAAGTTGTTTCATACCGAAATGGCATTCGTCTATCTGCAAGTTGAAATACTTGCAAACCTTGGATTTACGAGGTTGCAATTTCAACTTAGGTGAAGAAATAGTCTTACATTCAATGGAAGGATTGAGGCATTTGTTTATTTTTTCGAACTGGAATTTCAGAAACAAATTCAAATTGGATGAGTTGAGCAACCTCGAGGCATTCGAAGGGTTCAACACATGGGGGTGTGACATCAATGATCTGTTCAAATTAATCAATCTTCGGCAACTAGAGGCAACTTTCTCGGAGACAGACAACAGTCAGGACTTTGTGGCATTCATCGACTACCTAAACATCAGTGCCAACTATCTCCGACAAACATCCTTATCAGTTTATTTTTCCTTCGAAGAGAAGAGTTGACTATTCTCAAACAACTGTTAGGGTGTCGCCATCTTTACAAATTGTCTATATTTGGATTTATTCCTGAGTTACCAGAGTAACAAGATTTCTCTCGCAGCATCATCAAGTTACAGTTGTGCTCATGTAAACTTCAAGAAGACCCTAGGCCAACATTGGAGAGGCTGCTTTGCCTACAATTCCTCAATTTAGATTTTGATGCCTTTGTAGGGGACAAAATGGTTTGCTCAGCTAATGGTTTCCCCCAACTCAAAGCCCTACAACTCCATTGTTTGATGCACTTTAAAGAGTGGGAGGTGGAAAGAGGAGCCCTGCCCAATCTCTCTGTTTTAGCCATTCATTATTGCCAAGGACTAGAAATGGTTCCAGAGGGCCTAAGATTCATCGATGCCCTCCAAGAATTTACAATTGAAGAAATGAGCGAAACATTTAACAACAAGCTTCTAAGAAATGAGCGAAGATTTTTACAAAGTGCAACATGTGTCTTCCGTCAACATTCGGTAAATTTCTTAATTTCCTATAATCCTTTCCCAAGAGACGAAAGCACTGTTGGGTCTCTCATCATTTCTTTCACATCCCCCTCATTAATTTTCATCATAAAATTTGTTGATATATCTGTCCAAGCTTTTTTGCCTTTATATTGGTTTAGGGGTGGACAAATTACATAGAATAAAAAAACTAAACCAAACCAAACCAGCCTCTTTAGATTGGACTGGTTTGATTTTTTGAATACATTGGTTTAGTTTAGAGTTTTCAATTCTTCAATCCAATGGGTTTGGGTTGATTTTTGGTTATAAGATTCAATTTATATTGGCATGTTTTTGCCTAATTGGTCCATTCTAATGGACTTGATTGAAACTAATCATTTCTCACTATTTATTTTGATTTTCAGTCGATAGGATATTGGCCAACGGGAAGTGGAAGAAGAAAATATTAAAAGTTAGAGTTGGAATTCACGGTACTTAATTTTATTTTATTGCTGGATTTGTTTTGTATTAGTTGTGTTTAAGCTTGAGTTGGAGTTCACTATACTATTCACAACTGTGGGCTTATATTAAACAATATTTATTTTATATTTGTGTTATATTTAAATATTAAAGACTTGTTTATTTTAATTATTTATTATTGATTGATTATTTTTTTGGATTGGATTGATTTGGTTCAAGTGCATGATTCATTTAAGTTCATTCTAAATTTAATGTCAACTTAAACCAAACTAACCCAATCACACCCCTATATTGTTCATATCCATAGAGATTTTTTTAATACATGGCCAGAACAATAAAAGTTGAAATTTTTTATAATAGACCCCTTATAATAAGATTTTTTTATAAGAAACAAACAAGCTCATAAGTTTTACTGTGAGAAGGACAACACGTGCACCCCACACAACCCAATTATTGAAACAACTAATTTCCCTTTTTTTTTAACTTTAAAATACTGCAACTCTTTTTAAATTTTTTTTAAATGATATTTTTTGGACTACACTTCTCGAATCCATTCAATAAGAGTTCACATTGAATATAAAATTTTGAAGAAAATGATAAAATTTCACTATGTTATTTATTTTTGAACAATGAAATTTTTATTATCTATGATAAAATTAAAAGCTAAAAATCCAAAATTAAATACTACAAAATGAAAAAAAACATATTTCATATTGTCTGTAGATTACAAAGAAATTTCATTGACAATTGACATCAAGTACTAGTCCAAAAAAAAAAAAAAAAAAAAACTGACATCAAGTAGAAAATTTTAAATTAGAGGGATAAAATGTAAAATTAGCATTGGTTGTTAAAAAGTTTGTGGTAAAAAGAGGCTTCACGCTCAACGAGAAACTTTTGTTATGTATAGGGTTTCTCTCTTTTTTTATTTTATTTCCTCCTATGCTCATTAATTTGTTTTTTACGAGCAATAAATTCAAGTGATGGATTAAAAAATATATATAGATATATTGGATAGCCATGAAGCATAGGACTTGATTTGATAAAGAAACAAAAATAAGATAAATTCACTTTCTTTCATTTTAATTAACATTCTTCATAAATGTCGCTCTTCAACTTTTTACCAAAGATAAATCATAGTTCCATAAAGTGCAAATAAACATCCCTCCTCACCTTTTTATCCATTGTCATCAACACAGCCTCTAGATAAAAATCTAATATCTACGTTATTATATACATACATATATTTATATACAGAGAGTATCATGAAGAACTAAATAGCAATTTTTATATTTTTTGGATTATCAATCAATGCACATGCATTGCACGTGCCATATGACTCTTCTAACAGATAAGCACATAATTGAAATTGGTAAATCAAAATTTCAAATGTAAAAACAATTTGTTATGCATGGGCATTATGGTTAAAGGTCCTTATTTCAAATCATGAAAAGAGCATACTTATATTTTTAAGTTGTGTTTGAATCATAAATTTGAGTAGCAATTAAAAAAAATAAAAAATAAAACTAGGTGAAATATGCATAAAATATAGTTATATTTCACTTACTTTCACCCACTTTTATCTTTTAACAAGACTCAATGGAGACACCCATGTCCAACCCTTCCTATTTAGAAGCCTTTGGGGGCTAGATATTATCTTACCAAATCTCAAGGAGGCACATGAAATTAACCTTAAGACTCCATTAAATTTGAACAATATATTATTCTAAACATGTTGAAATTTTCTTTTATGGGAATTAACCTTCTAAAATTTCACATATCTCCTCAATCAATTTCATGAGAATTTTTCACTAAAATTTTACAACTTAGTGATACAAGCACATACGTGCTTCCTTTTCCAGATAAGAAAGGTAATGCAGCTCTTGAAGGTAACACAACGGTAAGTAAATCAAAACTTATCCCAAAGTTATGATTCAATCACACATTGTGACTAAAACAAACAAACTATCAATTCAAACAGGTTCACAAAATTCATGGTATAATTTCTAAATGCTCTATGTATATATGTTGGGCAGCCATTTGCTAGTTACTTGATACACCTATGACCAAAAATCAGTATAATCACAATGGAGATAAAACTTTGATCTTTAGGTCAAGAACCCCAGGTGCTTAATTTGCTTAATGTCAAACCTAGATTCCTTTGAACACCATCTATTACTCAGAGTCAAAATCTGATAGTGGCATCTGGTAATATAGCGATCCTGGGTTTTACCTCTTGTTGTACAGTGATCCGGACTTGGTTCTGTGGATGTTAACAGTTGTTTATATCTTGTTTACATCCTTTCGTACTTTGTATTTGAGTTACAGGATGTGTTGGGCAGGTTTGTTACAGGTTGGTTGTGTTTGGGAACAAATGGTTGCTGCCCAAAATTTTGGTCCTTCGCTCGATCGAGCAGTTTGTCGCTCGAGCGAGCTCTTTGCATTTGATCCTTCGCTCGAGCGAGAGTCGAGTTTTGTGTCTGGTGGCTCGAGCCAAAGTTTCTTCGATCGAGCGAGAAACTGCGTCTCTTTCTGGACTTGAGAGTTGCATTTCTTGGCTCGAGCGAGCTTTTCTTGGCTCGAGCGAGCTGGTTATTCTTCGCTCGAGTGAGCGTTCTGTCGCTCGAGCGTGCATCTGGTTGCAGACCTGAGGGTTTGAATTGTTGGCTCGAGCGAGACGTCCTTCGCTCGAGCGAGATAGGTTTCTTGTGTCTGGTCGCTCGAGCGACCAAGTCTTCGCTCGAGCAAGCCTGTTGTATATCAGCAGGCAGCAGCGGGTAAACACTTCACTTTTTCACCTCTTTTGTTTTGGAAACCCTAGATCCGAGCTTCCTCTCTCTCTATAAACCTTCTCTCTAGGTTTTCATCTCCCTCTAGTGTGAATCTACCCTAAGTCCTTTGTTAAAAAGGTAGAGGGTGGCTTGGGCTTCGTTTTAATCTGAAAGTTTGGCGATTTGGAGCATTTTGATTTTTGGTCTTCATCTCCATTTGAGCTCTAATTTCGAGGTAGGGATATCCTACTCCTTCTTATGAGCTTTGTCTTTAAATTTTAGCATTTTGATATGTTGAGGTTGTTGTGTAATTTTGAGAAAGTTTGGGGGTCTTTATGTAATTTTCATAAAAGAGGCGTTTTGGACTAATTGAACCCATGTGTATTTGTAACATTGAAAATGGAAGTTATGTTATGAAATTGATAGAAATGGGACCTTAGGGTCGGTATTGAGAATTATGGGAAAATGCCCTAATTAGTTTGAATAAATTGATTTGTATAATTAATTTTGATAAATGCGGAATTGAATGAAGAATAATGGAATTGGGAAGATATGGGATTAAAGGGTGTAGTTGGATAAATCTATTGCTCACCTAGTTGAAATGTTGATTATTATATCCATTTGGTGCATTTATTTCCTGTTTAGAAATAACTGCTTTGGGCTATCGGTGGAGGATAGTCTTGATTGTTGTAGACACTGCATGATGATTAGGCAAACTAAAACTAATCAATTGAGTGTGCTATTAGATATAGCCGTTGGTATAATACATCAAATTGTGTATTGAATGATTGAATATGTATATGATAACTGTTTATATACATTGTATTGTGTGGGAGAAGAAAGGGGCTGAACCCCACAGTTTATTGGAAGAAAGGGGCTGGACCTCTAAACCAGAAATTGGTTGATATTGATACAGTACTAAAATGTGTATCATTTGTGAAGTATGGAAGTGTTTTTGTTTAATTAATACAACACTACAATGTGTATTATTTGAGACATATGAACGTGTTTTTGTTTCATTAATACAACACTACAATGTGTGTTATTTGAGATGTATGGAAGTGATTTTATATGTTATTAATACAGCACCAAAATGTGTATCCATCCTGAATTTCGAAAGTGTTTTAGTGATGAATTATAATTCCATCCAATGATTTGGCCAGGGTACTGAGCCTTATTTTCAAACTCAAAGTTGAATAAGAAATGGGAAGTGAACTGTAACATGGACATGATAGTCATGGAACTGTAATGTGATAAATGGATGTATAAGTGTTGACCATCTATCAACTGCTAATCTTTTAGTCATTGTTTATAGCTGGTTTAGTGTATTTCTACTGGGCTGTGGCTCACCCTATATGGGACATCATTTTCAGGTACAGGTAGCATGCCACCTCCAAGGACATAGCTTGGGAGGCTAGAGGCAGATAGAAATTTTGTTGTTTTACTTTCATTGATGTATTACATGTAAATTCAAGCCAAGAGCTTAATCTGTATATGAGTTAGTACTCATTTCTTGTAATCAAGTGTTGGCTTGGAAAGTTGTAAGCCCATAGGGCATTTACTTTTGTTGTCAACATGTAATACTTTTGTAAGAATTACTCTGATAAATAGAAAGATGTTTATTTCTCGTATATTGTTGCATGTCTAGAATGATGAGTTTTACTTATTATTTTGAGGGCGTAACAGGTAAGCATCTTTTGGTTCTGTGTCAGTGATGGAAGGAGAACGATCTTGATTTGACACCACTCTCTTCTTGCATGTCCGATTTGGTCTATCTTCGTCATCCTGGAAATTTTCATACGGTGATTGAGCAAAAATATAGAAAGCAAAGGAAAATAAAAATGCATTTAAAAAAAAATAGCACAAAATACGTATGCAAGTCCCACTGCAGTGAATTCTTTTTAAGATCACTGATGTTTATGTTTGTTAGTTGTAATTATGTGTTAAAATATGAATTAATATTGGAGATTGATGTCAGCTGTAAATTGTTTTTGCTAAGTATAAATAAAAGGGAAAATTACATATACCCCCTCGATGTTTAGTAAAATTACAGATACCCCCCTGAGGTTTGAGAAATTACAGATACCCCCCCCCCGAAGGTATTATTTGCATAACAAATTAGGGGGCAAATTGTTATGAAAATATAAACCTCATGGGGCAATTTGTTATGAAAATATAAACCTCAGAGGGGGTATCTGTAATTTAGCTAAACCTCGAGGGAGGTATATGTAATTTGCCCTAAATAAGTTGACAATAAGTTTGAGTTGTTTTTCTTTTATTTCTTTGAGATTTGTATGTTTGAGAGGTTCTATCTCAGTTGAGTGTGAGTTTCTTTCTCAATGGAAGCGAGTTTCTTACAGGTTTCTTCCTTGTGAGCTAAGAATCGTGTTTCTGAGCAAGAAACGTTAACCAAGAAAGAATTTTTTGCTACTAAGAGTGAAAAGCTCGATAACGTAAGCTCAAAATGCCAATTTCACCTTTGATGATGGCAAGCTTCCATCTCTACAATGAAATATTTTGATGCCTTACGGAGAAAAGTACTTCTAGCATATTTAATTTTTAATTTTTTTCACTATTTTAATACAAAATTTAAAATTCAAAATTCATATGCCTCAATGTCTTGAGGCTTATGCCTCCCCTTACAAGAGGTAAAATGCCTCGCGTTACACATTTGCCTTTAAAAACTTTGATTATTAGTTGTAAGAGGTGCCAAAACGAGAAATGTCGGCAGTGGCTCTAAAAATTATTCGAGTTTTGAGGTTGGGAACTATAAAACACATAACACCACTAGCCTCTAGGTAGTTCAACACAAAGCGAGACACAATTTCCTTTTCCAAAGGAGCCACTGAATCAATATTGTCCTTGAACAAAATCTTTTAAAGATTCCTTACAAAAAAAATGGTGGGGGGTAAATGTGAAAGAAAATTGTCAGAGAATATCAATTAAGGAACACAATCATACAAGAATGATTGGTAGTGAGGGAAACAATTTCAACTAGCAAGCACTAGATTCCCAACGAAGGAACAATCATACAAGAATGATTCGTGGTGAGGGAGACAGAAAAATCCTTCTTCAGGGTTTTTTTTCTGTCTTTTTTAATGTTTGGGGTGGGTTGTTCAATGAGAATGACGAGTCTCTAGAAATTGCAAAGCTGAAAAATGTGAATTGTTCAATGAGATGATTCAGAGATATGCACAAAGCTATCACTTAGTACAATAATCTGTTAGGGGCAGTAATAAAATGCTAATGAATAGCCAATAACCTGACTGTTAAGAAAAAAAAACAAAAAGGGTTGCTTCCCACAAGGAATATGTGACTGCATTTGAACTAAATAAAGGGAAACTTTGAAGAATATGTTGAGATTTATACCACATCCCACCAATGTGAATGGAAGCACACAATGCACACACCAAAGAGAAAAACAATCAAACAGATTTATGTGATTGGCAGGAGAGAAACTTCACTATGAATAAAAATAAATAATACATGTAAGATGGTCAACACACTCAAAACCCACATCACTACCCGAATCCCATGCTCCAGAGTAGTTGAGCCCTTGTTAACCACGGTGCCTTCACGGTATTTTTTGTCACCCTTTACATCTCTATTTTATCCTCCTCTTAATCTCACCAAAACCGATAGTCTCCATGACTACTTCTAATAGTCTACTCACAAAAAACTTAGTTCCATACAATATTAACCAAAACCTACACATTGAGTTCCCCAGTAGATTCCGGACTCTACTATCCTAATCCAAATACATGTTTAAACTAACCTAACAACTTTATGGGACCCACATATATCACATAGGTGGACTAATTCTAACATAATATTAATAGAAGTTCCTAAATTAATCAAGTAAAATGATATGCAGCCAAGACATCACATATATAAAAATAAAGACAATGATAATAATTATATATATGTATACTAGCGGCTCGCACAATCAACTCGAAAAAAAAAAATTATAAGAATAATGACGAAGAAAAATGCACATATATTGTTTGTTGCTCAATGAAATCACATTGGAGATAAAGATAATAATAGATGGAAAAAAAACAATAACAATGCTTCCAGGAGCACAATATGCCATCACTTACTTTTTTGCTCGGTTGAGTTTGATTATTTGATCGACTTGGATGAGTTGATTGGCTCCTTCACAGCCAGATGCTACCAAAAGACATCAATGCTCCTAAGAGCAAGACTAGGCCAATCCTTGGATCTCCCAGGAAATTGTGGATTCCATTCATGATGCTGCCAATTCTCTGTTTCATTCCTGACCTTTCGGATAGAATGGTTTTGGAACCTACTGACCAAATAGGATCTGCATCTTCAGGAACTAGTGCAGGAGATTTTTCTCTCTACAATGAGATAAACAAAAAAGGTTTGAGCAGACAACATCTTGTATGAAAGAGAACTCTAAGTTCCAGAGTGTATACATCCTTAAAAACCCACAAAGTTCAATGAGTATCAATCTAAGAAGCACAGACACTTCTAAGAAGGTAACGTGCCGTGTCTAACACTAACATGACACAACGCTCACTGGACACTTTCCAACACTTACACATGAAACATATTATGAGTTTGAATAAAATAACTTAGAATCCAATGATAAAACAAAAATTAAGTAAATTTATACCTATTCTCCTCCGTCATACTTCAAAACTGAGTATTTTACTTATATATTCATATATATGACATAATTATTATTTAGCCTTATAATGACATGTAAATTGTAATAAATAAAAGTACAGTCCAGTATACTGGTTAGACCAACCAATCTTTCTAGCCAACACCTTAGCCTGATGCAAAATTGACAAAAAAGAAAAAAAGGAACAGTTGATTCTTCTCTGAACTATTTAATAAGGAACAAGAAAATAGATGCCTACCAGAAAAAAGGAACAAAAAAATAGAAAAGGAAAAGAAACTTTCAGAAAAGAAATGCAGATTAAATATGAAAAGCAATGTTATAGCGATCCCGATTTTACCTTCATTGTTTAATTGTAATATATGTCAACTTTTCAAGGATTTTGCATGATTATACTAGATTCATCTCATTAGTAAGATACATGTACATCAATTAGATGGTGACTAATCATTGATACCTATTTATACAATGTATAGAAGACTAATGCTAATACATTGAATGTGATGGATTTATTATGAATGAATCTTAGAGATGCATTATGTTTTTATTATGAATATGTAAGATACATTAATCTATCTAATGAATTCATTAATATAGAAGATGCATTATGTATTATGAATGTATGAGATACATTAATCAATTTAATAAAGTTCATTGAATGAATAACTTGAGAGTTTCTCTCTTTAGACTACATCTTCTCTCTATAAATACATCTAGTTCTAGTGATCTTCTACCCTAGTTCCTTTGTATTGAGTGTGGAGCTTCCCTTGATCTTCTTTTTAATCTGAAAGTTTGGCGATTTGGAGCACTTTGGTTTTTGGCCTTCATCTTCTCCATTTGAGGTAGGGATTTCTTTGTTCTTTTTCAATACTCCGTCTATAGATAGACATGTGGTAATTTTGTATTGCATGAAAATCATATCCGTTTTGGATTTGTTTTAAAATCATGAGGGGAACCTAGGGTTGGTTGTTTGAGAATGGTTTTGTTATCATTGACTGTGGTTTGGACTAATTAGAGAATAAAATTAGCATGATATTATTGAAAGAAGAGAAAGCCCTAAATTATATTTTGATTTGGTAAAATAAAAAGGGTTTATGGTTGAACAATGTTGGTAAATTTCTATTGTTAATATGAGTTGTGTAGAAGGTGTTAACAGTTAAAGGATTAATTATGGTATTGGAGTTATTTTGAAATGAACGTATTGAATCAAGTTGGGTTATGGCTTATTATCCATGGAATTGATTTTGTAAAATGAAGAGAATGAAATTGGTTTTGTAAAAAGGGAAAAGTGTTTTTGGAATAAGTGATGGAACATGTTGACTTGAAAAATTATGAAAGTTGATCTTGACAATGGTAAATGAAATGTTAACTCAATGTGAGTCTCAGAAAATAAATTTGAGAATTAAACTATTGTATCATGAGTGTTGAATACACACATTTGGGGGTTTTATCTTTACCTATCGTACTAGTGTCGTTGTTGGGTTTAAGGATTGCTTGAGAGTTGAGTCTCTTTTATTAGGTGTACTGAATACATGCATCTAGAGGTTTTGTCCTTGGTCATCGGTGGAGGATGACATTGTTGTGTTGAATTGTGATGTATGCGTTACACTTGTGTTGGTTAAACATTATTGAATAGTTTATGTGTATGTATTACACTTGTTATTGATGCTTTGTTGTATTGAGGAATTTGTATATGATAATTGTTTATATACATTGTGTTGTGTGGGAGGAGATAGGGGATGTACTCCACGGTTTAGGGGAAGATAGGGGATGGACCTCTAAACCGGAAACTGTTTGATATTGATACAACACTAAAATGTGTATCATTTGTGAAGTATAGAAGTGTTTTGGTTACTCAACGGTTTAGGGGAAGATAGGGGATGGACCTCTAAACCGGATTTTGTTTGGGAGGAGATAGGGGATGTACTCCACGGTTTAGGGGAAGATAGGGGATGGACCTCTAAACCGGAAACTGTTTGATATTGATACAACACTAAAATGTGTATCATTTGTGAAGTATAGAAGTGTTTTGGTTACTCAACGGTTTAGGGGAAGATAGGGGATGGACCTCTAAACCGGATTTTGTTTGGGAGGAGATAGGGGATGGACTCCATTAGCACCACTATATGTGTGCTTATTGATATTAGAAGTGTTTTTGTTTGATATTGATACAGCACTAAAATGTGTATCATTTGTGATGTATAGAAGTGTTTTTGTTTGATATTGATACAGCACTAAAATGTATATCATTTGTGAAGTATAGAAGTGTTTTTGGTTGATATTGATACAACACTAAAATGTGTATCATTTGTGAAGTATGGAAGTGTTTTTATCTGAGATTGATATAGTACTAAAATGTGTATCTATTATGAGGTATGAAATGTTTAAAATGAGTTATTATCTCGCTTATCGCTTGGTGTATCCTTAGCTTACTGTGCATATAGCCGGTAGAGCAGAGTTTTAATTATTTTCGCCAGTGTATCAAAGTATGTTATGGGTTGCGATGGTTACAGTTTTGAAAGGCCGAGCTGCCTCATTTGTGGATTATATACATGTTGATGATTTGTTATTTCCCTTTTATTTAAGGCATGCATGTATTGATATGAATGTATTGGGAACAAACCAAAATGCCATTTTGAGATTTTGGAAAGTGTGAAGGAAAATGGGGTATTTGTGAACATGTTTTCAAAAAAGGTCATTTTGTTGTAAGTACGGAAAATGGGGGAAGAGTAATGGGCTTGGTAAAATTGTTTTTATCTAAAACTGTTATAGTCATGAAAGTTTGGAAAAATGGGTAATAAAAAGGAAAAAAAAAGGTGAACCGCTTATAGCGTCGAATGAAATGGCTGTTTTCGAAAAGTTCATACTTATGTATATTTTGTATAAACTGCCACATTACTATTCTAGTAAGAGAATGAACATTCATGATCATAGCTATCTGTAAGTTGTTATTGTTGGAGATCATGTTGAGATCCCTACTGGACTATATGTTCATCCCACGTTGTTGAATCTTTTTCAGGTGATAGCCAGGATGTTCTACAAGGTTTTGGATCTTCTTATTTGTTGGCCACGGGGCCTCTTTTGTGTTGGCGGAATGCCATTTATGTAAAAAGGGTTATACCCTTCTTCTTGACTTTTTAATGATGTAAGCCCAAGGGCAATTTATTTAGTGTTCTCATGTTGTATTTACTTGCATACGAATGAGAGCAATGTTATTCACTTCTACAAGTTGAATATAAGATTTTATTTCCGCATGTTATCTCTGAAATGGAATTAAGTAAATGAAATTGGTAATACTTTGAGTAATAAAAAGTGGGGCGTGACAACTTGGTATCAGAGCGAGCCGGGTTTGAATACTTTGGGCTCGTGGGAAGTAGTTTTTACTACAGTGGGTTTGCTTCAGGTTGTGAGGATGTTGCATATAGTTAACATGAATGTTAGGACTTGTATGTTGCATTTATATGAGCATGGGATTAAGTTTTCTGGATAGTACTCGTAGCCGGTGAACTTGCTTTGAGGTCCTCTTGGAAACACGCCTGATCAACGTGGTTTCTGATAGGAATTCCTTGAGAGTTCCGGGATGAGTGACTATCTTTATAGACTTGATTCGATTATGTGTTTAAATGTTTAAATGTTTGTATGCAATAGAAATGTATGTTTAAGGTAGTAAGTGTATGCCTCGGGGAAGGCTGTTGTGTTGTGCAGTAAGTGTGGTTTTGTTTTTGGACTTTATAGGATGTCTACACGAGGGAGCATGAGATTTGTATCTCGGGTTAGAGGAAATGGTACCGGTGTGTTGATTAGTGTTTTGGGCTTTACTAGTTAATGAGTTTGTTGTGATCCCATCAATTATGTATTTGGGTGGTGTTCGTATTATGACTTGTTATCGGTTGGTGACTATGTGTGGGTGAAATGAGTTAGTGGTGTTATTGGTTATTGGGTATGGTTTGTGAGTGGGAAGAGAATTTCTTGAGTGGATGCTGATGGCAATCTTTGAAAGGAAAATCAGTTTGTGTCCTCGGATAACGAGGGTAGCATTGGTTAAAATTGTCATTTGTATTAGGGATTGGGTGATTGAGGTGAACCATGTCAGTCTTGAGTTTGAGGAGAAGGGCAGGCTTGCTATGTAGGCTTGGGGGTGAAGACTCCCTTAAAAGCAATGTTGGTGTGGTTCGATTTTAGGAAATCCGGTGAGATTCCAAAATTTGGGGGTTTGTGTAGGGAACTCCGTGTTTGGGGTAAATGGTTTTGAGTGGCACATCAATGTGTCGTTTACTAAGTGTGGCGGTTTATTGAGTTGATTAGTCAACTTGTTGGCATCAGGTTTATGTTGGCATTGGTCACCTTGAGGATAGTCGTGATTGTTGTAGACATTGCATGTGGATTAGGAAAAACTGAAACTAATCACATTAGTTAAGTCGTTGATTTTGACTGTTGTTAATACAGCAAATTTGTGTATCAATTGAAGTATGGAAATGTTTATATATGAGTTGTAGTCTCATTTAATAGCTTGGCTAGGCAATGGGCCATGTTTATGATTTTAAATTGATTAAGTAAAGGAAGGTAGGATGAAATTCCAAAATCATGAATTTCTTATGCCTTATGTGTTGATAGCAAGGTTGTTATTTCTATTAACTATTATTATAGAAATGTTATGTTTTATATTGGTTGTGGCATCACCGTGTGAGTGGTGGGTGTTATGTTGGAAATAGATTGGAACATAAATTCTTCCTAGTGTTTTGGCCTTCTAAGGGCGCTGTTAAAAAGGAAAATGTTGAGGATTTGATTTAATTTGAATGTTATGAGAATTTCCAAACGAGTAGTTTTTGGCAAATAAACTGGAGATGTTTATGTATTATGGGTTTATGAAAAATGTTTACAAAACTTTTGAGTTTCGCATGGAAAATGCAAAATTTATTTTTGAATGTCAACGTTGAAAATTTGATTATCTTTGAGAAATGTCTCATGAACAAAGGAATGATTTTTCTTATATTTATACAAAAGATTTGCTTTGATTGTCTTATGTGAAGTTATGAATGTTGAGTAGTGACTTAGCTTGGAGCGCTAGTCGGGTGTTTTGGTGATTTGTTTCGGGAAGGGTTTGGTTTTGTTGAGGCTTTTGTGCCTAAGTGTTGCCTTTTGAAACGTGTTTCCTTGGTAAGCCCTTTCTTTTGTGAGAGTTAACCAAAGGTTTGTGGTGAGAATAGTTTCTTTTCTAAGTGCTCGGGTGTTGAGTGCTATGTGATTAGTTGGCCTTGTGTTTCTGCTGTACTCTTAATTTCGAGGACGAAATTCTTTAAGGGGGGGAGGTTATAGCGATCCCGATTTTACCTTCATTGTTTAATTGTAATATATGTCAACTTTTCAAGGATTTTGCATGATTATACTAGATTCATCTCATTAGTAAGATACATGTACATCAATTAGATGGTGACTAATCATTGATACCTATTTATACAATGTATAGAAGACTAATGCTAATACATTGAATGTGATGGATTTATTATGAATGAATCTTAGAGATGCATTATGTTTTTATTATGAATATGTAAGATACATTAATCTATCTAATGAATTCATTAATATAGAAGATGCATTATGTATTATGAATGTATGAGATACATTAATCAATTTAATAAAGTTCATTGAATGAATAACTTGAGAGTTTCTCTCTTTAGACTACATCTTCTCTCTATAAATACATCTAGTTCTAGTGATCTTCTACCCTAGTTCCTTTGTATTGAGTGTGGAGCTTCCCTTGATCTTCTTTTTAATCTGAAAGTTTGGCGATTTGGAGCACTTTGGTTTTTGGCCTTCATCTTCTCCATTTGAGGTAGGGATTTCTTTGTTCTTTTTCAATACTCCGTCTATAGATAGACATGTGGTAATTTTGTATTGCATGAAAATCATATCCGTTTTGGATTTGTTTTAAAATCATGAGGGGAACCTAGGGTTGGTTGTTTGAGAATGGTTTTGTTATCATTGACTGTGGTTTGGACTAATTAGAGAATAAAATTAGCATGATATTATTGAAAGAAGAGAAAGCCCTAAATTATATTTTGATTTGGTAAAATAAAAAGGGTTTATGGTTGAACAATGTTGGTAAATTTCTATTGTTAATATGAGTTGTGTAGAAGGTGTTAACAGTTAAAGGATTAATTATGGTATTGGAGTTATTTTGAAATGAACGTATTGAATCAAGTTGGGTTATGGCTTATTATCCATGGAATTGATTTTGTAAAATGAAGAGAATGAAATTGGTTTTGTAAAAAGGGAAAAGTGTTTTTGGAATAAGTGATGGAACATGTTGACTTGAAAAATTATGAAAGTTGATCTTGACAATGGTAAATGAAATGTTAACTCAATGTGAGTCTCAGAAAATAAATTTGAGAATTAAACTATTGTATCATGAGTGTTGAATACACACATTTGGGGGTTTTATCTTTACCTATCGTACTAGTGTCGTTGTTGGGTTTAAGGATTGCTTGAGAGTTGAGTCTCTTTTATTAGGTGTACTGAATACATGCATCTAGAGGTTTTGTCCTTGGTCATCGGTGGAGGATGACATTGTTGTGTTGAATTGTGATGTATGCGTTACACTTGTGTTGGTTAAACATTATTGAATAGTTTATGTGTATGTATTACACTTGTTATTGATGCTTTGTTGTATTGAGGAATTTGTATATGATAATTGTTTATATACATTGTGTTGTGTGGGAGGAGATAGGGGATGTACTCCACGGTTTAGGGGAAGATAGGGGATGGACCTCTAAACCGGAAACTGTTTGATATTGATACAACACTAAAATGTGTATCATTTGTGAAGTATAGAAGTGTTTTGGTTACTCAACGGTTTAGGGGAAGATAGGGGATGGACCTCTAAACCGGATTTTGTTTGGGAGGAGATAGGGGATGTACTCCACGGTTTAGGGGAAGATAGGGGATGGACCTCTAAACCGGAAACTGTTTGATATTGATACAACACTAAAATGTGTATCATTTGTGAAGTATAGAAGTGTTTTGGTTACTCAACGGTTTAGGGGAAGATAGGGGATGGACCTCTAAACCGGATTTTGTTTGGGAGGAGATAGGGGATGGACTCCATTAGCACCACTATATGTGTGCTTATTGATATTAGAAGTGTTTTTGTTTGATATTGATACAGCACTAAAATGTGTATCATTTGTGATGTATAGAAGTGTTTTTGTTTGATATTGATACAGCACTAAAATGTATATCATTTGTGAAGTATAGAAGTGTTTTTGGTTGATATTGATACAACACTAAAATGTGTATCATTTGTGAAGTATGGAAGTGTTTTTATCTGAGATTGATATAGTACTAAAATGTGTATCTATTATGAGGTATGAAATGTTTAAAATGAGTTATTATCTCGCTTATCGCTTGGTGTATCCTTAGCTTACTGTGCATATAGCCGGTAGAGCAGAGTTTTAATTATTATCGTCAGTGTATCAAAGTATGTTATGGGTTGCGATGGTTACAGTTTTGAAAGGCCGAGCTGCCTCATTTGTGGATTATATACATGTTGATGATTTGTTATTTCCCTTTTATTTAAGGCATGCATGTATTGATATGAATGTATTGGGAACAAACCAAAATGCCATTTTGAGATTTTGGAAAGTGTGAAGGAAAATGGGGTATTTGTGAACATGTTTTCAAAAAAGGTCATTTTGTTGTAAGTACGGAAAATGGGGGAAGAGTAATGGGCTTGGTAAAATTGTTTTTATCTAAAACTGTTATAGTCATGAAAGTTTGGAAAAATGGGTAATAAAAAGGAAAAAAAAAGGTGAACCGCTTATAGCGTCGAATGAAATGGCTGTTTTCGAAAAGTTCATACTTATGTATATTTTGTATAAACTGCCACATTACTATTCTAGTAAGAGAATGAACATTCATGATCATAGCTATCTGTAAGTTGTTATTGTTGGAGATCATGTTGAGATCCCTACTGGACTATATGTTCATCCCACGTTGTTGAATCTTTTTCAGGTGATAGCCAGGATGTTTTACAAGGTTTTGGATCTTCTTATTTGTTGGCCACGGGGCCTCTTTTGTGTTGGCGGAATGCCATTTATGTAAAAAGGGTTATACCCTTCTTCTTGACTTTTTAATGATGTAAGCCCAAGGGCAATTTATTTAGTGTTCTCATGTTGTATTTACTTGCATACGAATGAGAGCAATGTTATTCACTTCTACAAGTTGAATATAAGATTTTATTTCCGCATGTTATCTCTGAAATGGAATTAAGTAAATGAAATTGGTAATACTTTGAGTAATAAAAAGTGGGGCGTGACAAATGTTGTCAGAATCATTATGAAAAATATATGTATTGCAGATTCATATGTTGGTAGATTGAATTGTGAAATATGTTTTGTATTGTATCAATTTCATATTGTATCACAATTTAACATGTATTTTGTGATTAGATATCAATACCTTCTCTTTGACCTTTTGCCCTATTAACAGCATTTCGCAATGTCAATTGCCATTGCCCGCACTCGTTGAACAAACCCAAATCGCAATAAACCCGCAAGCAAAAATGATTCCCATACTTCCTTCGCTACAAAAATTGAACAACTATCATGGATCTAATTCAAACGACAGAAACAAAGAGTTTACACACAGTCCATTTGGATTTGGGTTGAGACCCAAGATTATGACCATATACCTCATAACAAGTATGTTTAAGCTACTCATCCAAACAAGTCCTAAAGAATGTCATTGATTGCAAACCGGGAACCAAACGAACTAGCGATGAAGACGTTGGGCCCAATTGAAAAACAAAAACCTTTTGTGTTATTTTTATATTTGCAATGAAATTTCATTAATCTTTCTATTATATTAAATTTTGAATTTTCTTTCCAATTTCTTATGAGTTGAATATTTGGGTTTCTAATGAATGCATATTTACCTTTTTGTCCAATTTGTAAGTTTTTAAAGATAATTTTTCATGTCATTGGTTATATGCTTTAGTACTTCATTTTTTCAATATATTTATGTATCATATGAAAGTACTTTTTATTTATTCATCTATAGTCATATATGTCAATGTATTTTATTATACATGATATGACATGAGATATGAGACATGATACACAATGCACAAAAGTGATATAACAATACATGACATGTATTCAACAACACTGATGACAAGAAATTTCTTCACTTGATTTTCATCTAAAAACTTATGCTGTAATTTAATAGTCTAAAGCAAAATAGAGGAAACAAATATGCTTGGAGGTCGACTTCATAATCTTCACATAAAAATATAAGGAGATGCCAACAAAAGCATGAAATGATACGGAAAATTTGTGAGCCTAATTGAGATTACAAACAGAAGCATGAAATGCAAATTTTAAAAGTTTGCACAAGATTTTTCAAAGGATTTGAAATATGAATAATCGACCCTAACAACTTTAAAACTGTGCAGCATGGACTCGGGTAGATATGTCGGATCTAACTGTCAAGCCTCTTCCAGAAACCCAGATCTTATGATGGGACTTGGCTCAAAATACGTACAAGGGCTGGGTAAAGCTACAAGGAAACATCCTACACAGTCAAATGCCTTACATTTCATATAATACTGAACTGAAAATTGTTATCCCCTTTAAGGATATAATTGAACATAGTGAAAGTTAAATAGGATGTCGTTGAAAGAAAAAATTTGTATAACTCTTTCCATGTGAGGCAAGAAAAAAAAATTCACAGATAACACTCTATTATTGTCATGTGTTAACATGACCACAGACATTTTCTACCCCCTACCATTGCAATAAATAAATAAATTTGATAACTACACTTATCCAAGATATAACAGCCTTTCAAAAAAATTGAAATTCACATAGGACCAAGGTTTTAAATAACGCTGGCGGTTACCATAATGATAGAGGTAATGCGGATGCGGTTGCGGTGTGTAACAGTTGTAGCGTAATGGTGGCGGCAACCGAAACCATGAATTTTTTAATTATTCGCACAACTTTAGGAAAACATATCGATACACGTGTTTTTATTTCAGAATCACATTTAGTGAGGCACAAAATGATTTTTCGTATTTTTGTTTAGTTTTAAAACATGATCCAATATATATACTAATTTTTATATTAGTTTTAAGTTGCTATAGAGAATTATCCTATTGTTAAATTTATTTAATTTTCTTTACTTTACTAATTATAATTATGGATAATTTTCCGATTTGTTAAGAAAAAAAATGAATATTAAAAACACAATTGTCTCATAAATAGGAGTTCAAAATACAAAATGTCAACATAATAATGTAAAAGTATATAACATGAAATTTAAATTTTGTTCAATAAATTTAACATAAGAGAAATAGATTAAGTTCATATTCAAATATAATTAAGTAAAAAAGTAATGAAATCTTGTAGAACTTGAAGATTGGACATTCAAAACATGTATAGGTAACATTTTTTCTTAAGTTCTATGTAACTAGAAAATAAAAAGAGAAAATAGCAATATATACAAAATTTATAAAAAATATATATATATAGAAGTGTAACGGTTGTAACGATGTTGTAGTGGCAATGTAACGGTTGCTACGACCTTTACGTAACGGTAGTAGCTGTTATGGTAGTGAATTTCTGTCACACCGCTATAGCAGCCGTAACGGCTAGCAGTAACCACTGCAACCGTTACGTAACGGCGTTATGTAACAGTTGCAGCCGCTTTTTAAAACCTTGATCATCAACCACCACCACCATCATCTAACCCAATTCCAACCCCATGTTTCACAAACTCCAATCACTACCTACTTTACCACCACACTCAACCTTAAACATTCACAACAACACAATCATCCATGAATCACCATAAAGTTTCCAAATACCCAAACACGAGAGGCATTTCTCTTCGATTTGGAGAAGCTTTGCAATGACAGACCCAATGCAATATAGATCACAATATGCAGAATTTCAGTTCCACTAATCTTTGCCAATGGCCATAATGGTGGGCGCACACACACTTCGCTGGCCAAAAATGTCATGCCCCACTTTTTATTACTCGAAGTCATTACCAAGTTCATTAACTTAATTCAATTTCAGAGATAACATGCGGAAATAAACTCAAATGTTCAACTAAAAGGAGTGAACAATAACTTTCTCTTTCGAGTACTAATTAAGTACAACATGAGTATAATGAACAAATTGCCCTCAGGCTTACAACATTGAATAATCAAATGAAGGGTGCAACCCTTTTTACATATATGGCGTTCCGCCTACAACAAAGAGGCCCCGTGGCCAACAAATAAGAAGATCCAAATCTTGTAGTACATCCTGCTAAACACCTGAAAAAGATTCAACAAAGTGGGATGAACATATAGTCCAGTAGGGATTTCAACATGGCTCTCAACAATAACAACTTACAGATATCTATGATCATGAATGCTCAATCTCATACTAGAATAGTAATGTGACAGTTTATACAATATATATATATATATATATATATATATATATATATAAACCTTCCTTGAAAACAACCATTTCAATCAACACCACAGGCGATTCAATTCTATTTTCTTTTCATTAACCCCCGCTCCCAATCTTTCATAACATTAACAATTCCTTAGGGATTAAATTCACTAAGCCCACTACTCTCTTCCATTTCTACACATACTATAGATGTCCCCCTTTCAAAACATGTTTCTAGAGTGTTCGGTCTCTTTCACACTACCAAAAGACAAAATGCATTTTGGTTCATTCTCAATTCAGTTATAACTATACATGCACAAGATAAACCAATGAGGCAACTCGGCCCTCCAAGACTGTAACCAACACAAATCATGATGTTCTCAGAAACATTGAAACTATAACAACAACCAAACTTGCTCTACTAGCTATGTGTGTAGTAAGCCAAAGATACACCTTTTACAACAACAAGCCAGTTTACCAGGCGCTAGCTGGAGGGGTATGGTACCTTCGATTATTAGCGCAGACAGTTCTTCAGGCGCTAGCTGGAAGGTCACGGTACCTCTGATTATTAGCGCAGGGTATAACACCACCAACCAAATGCAACAAGGCACAACTAACATGTATAACACATATACATAAACCATCCAGATACAAACAATGTGTTAAAGTATATGAACACATAACTACCTCTTCCCGGGCAAGCATACATATATAATGTATCTCAACAATTCATCACATACGATGTTCCATTAACAATGGTATAATGCATACACGACAATTCAACACAACCATGTCATCCTCCACCGATGACCAAGGACAAAACCTCTAGATGCAAATATTTAGTACATCTATTAAGGACTCAACTACTATGAGACCACAAACTCAACAACAACATTAACATGGTAGTTAAAGCTACGATTCCCCACAAGTGTGTGTTCGACACTCAAGATACAACATTTCAATGTTTATACTTATTTCAGAAAATACCTTTCCCATTTCACAAAACAAGTTCCCACTCCCTTTTGCTTTTACAAAACTAACTTCATCCCTTTTGCTTTTACAAAACTAACTTCATCCCTTTTGTTTCCACAAAACCGATCCCATTCCTTTTTGTTTTCACAAAAATCAATTCCATGGACGATAACGCC
The DNA here is from genome assembly GCF_055761805.1 of Camellia sinensis. Classification (NCBI taxonomy): domain Eukaryota; kingdom Viridiplantae; phylum Streptophyta; class Magnoliopsida; order Ericales; family Theaceae; genus Camellia; species Camellia sinensis. The sequence goes on along the minus strand of NC_138975.1, from coordinate 117,415,496 downwards.
ATAACTTATTTTAATCCACTACATTCTTTCCAAAGCCATTCCAAATTTATCATGCAAATTAAGTCATAATCTTCAAATTTGGGTTTTCCTCTCTCTTTCCCAATATTGACCAAAAAGGGTTCAATCAACTACAACCCACAACATTGACCTCATTTCATACCCAAAATACATAAGTGTTTGCCCAAAGATCAAAACCCCTCTTTCAATTTATCATGACACATATAAATTAGGGCTTTTCTATATTTCAACAACAACATGCTATTTCACGCCACAAATAGTCCAATGAACAACCAAGGACAATAAATCCATTTGTTAATCAACCAACTCTAGGTTCCCTCATGATTTTCAAACAAACCCAACATAGGTATGGTTTTCATGCAATACAAAACTACCACATGTCTATCTATAGACGAAGTATTGAAAAAGAACAAGGAATTCCCTACCTCAAATGTAGAACCCAAGGAGAAGAAGAGCTAAACTCGGAAGTGCTCCAAACTCCAACTTTCTCGGATCAAAACGAAGCCCTCAATGATCAACACACTTTTTGTAAAGGCCAAAGGGTAGGAGGATACTCCTACTAGATCAAACCCTAGAGAGAAGTCAGGTTTCTAGTGAGAGAAGCTCTCCAATGGAGTTTTAGAAAAGTAAGAGAGAGAGTGTGGATGTAAAAAGTGATTTAAAATAGCCTAGCTGTCAACTGATATACGACTCTCCCGCTCGAGCGGAGAACACAACGCTCGAGCGTCAAGGGCAAAAAGCTAGGTACGCTCGAGCGCAAAAAGTCCCGCTCGAGCGCCAAGACACAAGAATAAAGTACATCCACTCGAGCGCGAAAACCAGTCCGCTCGAGCGTAGATTTCTCCTTTCCAGAACTTACACCAAACAGTACAACCCGCTCGAGCGCTAACAAGCCCGCTCGAGCGTGACCCGCTCGAGCACAAGAAATCAGCTCGAGCGTAGAAAACACATCTGCAGAAGTTTTGCAGAGGTACGAAATACTGAAACTGTGAAAACCCCGCTCGAGCGCAAGAAGACCTGCTCGAGCGGACCGTCCAAAAAAAAAAACTGGGCAACTATAATGGGAGCCAAGGCTCTACCAACCTGAAACAACCGAGCCCAACACAATCTAAAACTCAAACAAAAGAGTTTAAAGGTTGACAACACGATAGTTACAACTACCAACACAACGGAACCGCATCCGGAAAACAACAGAACAGAAAAGGGATAACTGGGATCGCTATAAAAAAGACCACAACTACCACAAACATTGCCCATGCCTCTTCCACCACCAAAATCAAACCCCTATCATCCATCATTTATCAGATATCATACACAACCCAAAGCCTAACTTGATAAAAGATATGCTCTGAGAAGGATTATTGACCAAAAATAAGAAAAAGGCTTGGCAATGAAAAAAAAATTCAACAAGGGTATTGTTATAGTAGTTGTAAAAAGATCAAAATGCCACTAATGCAAGACAAGGTTTGTTGATGTTACAAATCAATACCATTTCCATCTAAATCTACTCCAGATAAGCAACATGAATCAGCCACCAGGTCCACCAATAAAGCATGGCCTTTAAAAAGCCACTGCACCCATGACCCATATATTTTATATTCTTTTGCCTATTTTCTCCATTGATTCAAATATAACAATCATTCGGCTATTGTTGGACAATATGCCGGTTGAATGGGTTTAAGAGCTTACAGATGGGCCAAAAAGTTAGAGATTGCAAAGTTCAGCTCACCAAAGATGTTGAAGTTGATTCGGGAGTTAGAATGTGTGCCCATTGAGTGCTTTGTTGATTGGTAGTTTAGATCAGGGCCGGCCCTGAGATTTGTGGGGCCTAAGGCGCCCTGTGAAAATGGGGCCCCTCGAATATTTTTTTTTTAATAAAAAATTTATGCATAAAATGATAAGTATCTACAAATTTTTTATTTAAGTATACTTGAACATATAATCATTAAAATTATAAACTAAAATTTACTTTCATATATTAAGATAGGAAGAAATCAGTATAATGACTCCAAAACATTAAAAACTGGTTTTGTTGCTTTATAGTTTAGCAATATCCAGCTTACAATTAACCCAACGATCACTTAAATACTACTCTTCTTGCATTTTTAGCTGCAAAATCACTAATTAAGTTTGTATAATCTAATTTATCTACCAAATCCTTTTCAATAGACAATATAGCTAATCCATTCAATCTTTCTTGTGACATTGTTGATCGAAGGTAGGATTTGATCAATTTTAACTTTGAAAAACTTCTTTCTTCAGAGGCAACGGTAACTGGAATAGTCAATAATATTCGATACGCAATCCAGGCATTTGGAAAACAACCATCCATCAATTTCAAATAATTCATCACCTCAATTGGCCTACTGATTTCTTTTGGCAAAATTTCTTTGAAGACTTTCAACTCAGAAAATAAATCTCTCCCATCAATATCCATAAGCCCATCATGTTTCAAAAAGTCTTCAAGATTAGCACAATAAGTCTTCAAGCACTCATCATTGGTAGAATTTAACTTCTTCAAATCAAACAAAAATCCAAAAGTTTCATCATATATTTGAAATTGTTCAAATCTACTCTTAAGTGAAGAAAGAGCTTGATCTATTATATATATGAAATAATTAACTCTAAAGGATTCTTCAGCTGATTGTGCAACCTCTTCACTAACATTCTCATCAAAATGTTTCTTTCTACGAATGACACGCCTTTCACGAAATGTAGGCTCAATCTCCATTTCAATTGCAACTTCTTTAGCTTCAATCATGGCCTCCAAAAATCCAGTTTCTCTATACTTCTCAAGAAATGTAATGAGTCCTTTTAATTGATGTATAGCAACATCAATATGCATGTCTTCAGCTTGAAATGTCTTGCTAACAGAATTAACAGCAAACAACAGATTGTGCCAAATAATCATGCCAAGCAAAAACTCAAAGTTCTCAATTTCAGATGTAACTAAGGATTCAGCTTCACACTTTGTATTGGGATCATCAGCTTCTTTTTCCAACTGAATTAAAGCATCTCTAATTTGTGGAGCTTGGTACCGTATAGCTTTAACACTTTCAAGGCGACTTTCCCAACGAGTTTGTGATAATGGCTTAAGTGTGAGACCTTCCACATTGTCTTTGAAAATTTTCCACCTCTTTGTAGAAGATGAAAACAACACATATATGCGTTGTACCACTCTAAAGAAATATATAGCTTTGGAACAAGAGGTAGCCATATCACAAAGGGCAAGATTAAGACTATGACACCCACATGGCGTGTAGAATGCTCTTGGATTTATTTCAAGTACTCTTTTTTGTACACCTTTGTGTCTCCCTTTCATATTAGAGCCATTATCATATCCTTGCCCTCTTATATCACCAATATCAAGCTGGAGTGTGTGCAATGCCTCTCTAAGTACATTAAAAAGTCCCAACCCCGATGTATCATCCACTTTCAAAAATTCTAAAAAGAATTCTTCTACCTTTACCGGACTAGTTGAAACATCTACACATCTTATCACAAGAGACATTTGTTCTTCATGACTAACATCTGGAGTACAATCAAGAATAATTGAAAAATATTTCGCTTCTTTGATTCTTGCCACAATCGTACTCTTGATCTCTGTAACGCCCTCAAATAATAACATTAATCCCATTAAATAAGACATGCATTGATATTCAAAAGTTCCACATTCTTTCATTTATCAGAGTTTCATTACAAAAAGTATTACATGTTAACAACAAAAGCAAATGCCCTACGGGCTTACAGCTTTCCAAGTTAACACTTGGTTACAACAAAAGAGTACTAACTCATACACATTAAGCCCTTGTCTTGAATTTACATGTAATACATCAAAAGCAAAATGACAAAAGTATGTCCGCCTCTAGCCTCCCAAGCTATGTCCTTGGAGGTGGCATGCTACCTGTACCTAAAAATGATATTCCCATATAGGGTGAGCCACAGCCCAGTAGAAATACACTAAACCAACCATGAACAATGACAAAAAAATTAGCAATTGATAGATGGCCAACACTGATACATTCACATAAATCACATATTTATGCCATACGACTTATGAGTCCAAGTTACTTTCCATTTTCCCCTTTTCAACAGATAAGCATGTTAGCTCTATCATTATTTCAGCAGATATGTATAAAAACTATATCCCACATTCACAGATAAGCGTATAAGCTATATCCACATTCTCAACAGATATGTATAACAACAATATCCCACATTCACAGATAAGCATATAAGCTGTATCCACACTTCACAAAGATAAGCATATAAGCTCTATCTTCACTTCTCTAGACAAGCATATGAGCTGTATCTACGGAGTTCATCCCCTATCTTCTCCCAATACTATCCGGTTTAGAGGTACATCCCCTATCTTCCCCTAAACCGCGGAGTACATCCTCCATCTCCTCCTCTTAAACATAACGTATACAAACACATTGGTTCTATATACAATCACTCAATACATACAGTTAATGTACTCTATCAACCGTCAAATTCCATGACACATTCCATTGATTAGTTTCCGTTTGCCTAATCATCATGCATTGTCTACAACAATCACGACTATCCTCCACCGATAGCCCAAAGCAGTTATTTCTAAACAGGAAATAAATGCACAATGGATATTCAATCAACATTTCATTCCGGTGAGTGACAATTAGTTCAACTACACCCTTTTTCCCCATACATTCCCACTCTCAACAGATATCATTTCATTACCACAATTCTCACAATTAATTATCCCAATTAATCAAACAATGTAATTAGGTCAATTCCCATAACTAACATTTCAACCCTTAGGTCCCATTTTCATCAATGATTCAACATTTATTCCATTTCTCTATGCCAAACATGCATCTAGGTTTATTATGAATAAAACCCCAACTTTTGTAAAATAACACAAAAGCCCCAAACTTTCACCAAACTACCAAACCAACCCCAACATCTCAAAATACCAAAATTTAAAGACAAAATCCATAGAGAGGAGTAGGATATCCCTACCTCGAAGTTTGAGCCAAAAAGGAGATGAAGACTCGAAGATCAAAGTGCTCCAAATCCAAACTTTTTCAGATTAAGTCGAAGCTCTCAACGCCCTCTATCTTTTTAACAAAGGCCCTAGGCTAGATTCACACTCTAGGGAGATCAAATCTTAGAGAGAGTGTAAGTTTAGAGAGAGAGAGTCTCGGATCTAGGGTTTGAAAGAAAAAGAAAGTGAAAAACTGATGTTCAAAAACGCTACTGTCCGCTGATATAAAACACGCTCGCTCGAGCGAAGACTTTGTCGCTCGAGTGACCAGACACAGAAAACTCTCGCTCGAGCCAAGAAGTTCTCGCTCGAGCCAACAACTCAGAAGTGCGCTCAAGCGAAAGAACTCTCGCTCGAGCCAACAACTCAAACCCTCAGGTCTGCAACCAGAAGCACGCTCGAGCGACAGACTTCTCGCTCGAGCGAAGAACAACCAGACCGCTCGAGCGAAGGAAGCTCGCTCGAGCCAAGAAATGCAACTCTCAGGTCCAGAACCAGACGCAATCGCTCGCTCGAGCGAAGCCACTCTGGCTCGATCCACCAGACACGAACTTAACTCTCGCTCGAGCGACCAACTCCTCGCTCGAGCGAAGGTCCAAAAATCTGGGCACCAGCACTAGGCTCCCAAACACAACCAACCTGTACCAAACCTGCCCAACACATCCTATAACTCAATATACAAAGTAAAAAGGATGTAAACAAGATAATAGACAACTACCAACATCCACGGACACATGTCCGGATCACTGTACAACAAGGGTAAACCCGGGATCGCTATAATCTCACTCGCTAACATTTGTATCAATTCATTTTGGATTTTGTGGCCAAGATAATTGTAGACACCCCATTTTTGACCGTCCTCAAGACTCGGACGTCACCGTTTGTACACTCGGTGATTATCCATGTTTGTGTTCGTTTGGAGTTCCCGGAGGCCTCGGCTCGCGTGCCTTGCCTCAGGATCTCCGAACTCCACCGTTTAGTGTCTGGTTTTGCACCAAACACTTGCATCTTGCCCTTGAGAGGCAGGGTAGGGCTTGTAGACCATCCCTACCCACCACCGGCAGTGGCTAGATGCCACCGGCTGGTGTCTGCTGTCACCGGCAATGTAGTTTGCCGGCCGGCACTATTTGTTGCCGGTCAGCACTTTATTGTGCCGGTCGGCACTCTTTTTGGCCAAGATGGCATTTTTGGCCGGCCGATTGCTGTTCAGTTGCTTTTTGAGATATTTTTAGGCAGCTGTATTGCAGTGACTTTCCCTCCATACACGTGTATGGAGGGATCTCCCTCTATTGTAGCTTGTCTTGTAAGCTTTACAAGACATAAGGCTTATATAGAGAGAGGCTCTCTCTTGGCTTGAGGGGTTAGACACTTAGGATATTTTGGAGAGCTTAGACAGCCATTGTTAGGGTTTGAGTTCTAGGGTTAGGGTTTGCTACACCTTATCTCTCTCTTTTTCCCTCTTGTGTGTGTTTTAGTCCATACTATTGCACACAAGCACCTAGTGTTTCACCTTTCTCTTGGAACTGAGGTTCTAAGGGACTGATTTTGAGGTTTTGAAGCTGACTTCAAGCCAAGGAGGGCCATTGGAGCACCATTGTTGAAGAAGGCTTCAAGGGTAAGAATTTTTCCCCTTTTTACCCCATTCTTGCACCTTATTTTTACCTGCCTTAAATTTTTTTTTGAGCTTGGTATATAATACAAAAAAGTTCTATTTTTAGGCCCTCTTTATTGTTTATTAAGAGTGCTTTGTTGTTTGAGGGTTGTTGACCACCCTTAGGCCTCAAAAGGCCTCATTTTGAGCCATTTTGTGCTAGCTCCGGGATTTTGGTGTTGAGGTCTCTTCACCACTGAAATCTTGAGGGATTTCAGTGGTGAAGATGATGCTTTGAAGTCCCAAGAAGGAGTGGGCCTCCCCCTCTCCTTGTTGTCCTTGAAAAGGGCATATTTTGGCCTCTTAAGGAAGCCTATGCTTGAGTGTGTGTTGAGCATGTTTGGTTTGTTTTTCATGCTTATATATCCATAATATAACATGATTTTAAGTTGGTTTTGGAACTCCATGCATGCTTAGCATAGTTTCCATGTAATGCCTTGTTTATGCCTTAACATGTCTTAGGTTGTTAGCCTTTGTTGGAGCATGTTTTAGGCTTAGTCTTGTGAAGATTATGTGCTTATTTTGCCATGTTTTAGATCTGTCCATAAGTATTTGGGTTGGTTTTAGCATGCATTATATAGCTCCTTTGTATTTGGGCTTGTTGGCCTTGAGTATGCGCATGTATAGCATGCCATCTTTGCATTGTTTTGGTGATTTGGGACCATCCTATATGCCATTTCAGTCCCATTTCCATGCTTGTTTGATTGCCTTGCATGCCTCTTTAATGCTTTGGAAGCATGTGTTGCATGCTCCCTGTTTCGACCATTTGTGCATGCCTTTGTTTTAAGCCATTTAGATGCCATCTAAGTGGTCTTTCGGGCCTTATGTTATGTGCTAAAACTCTGTTTTGGGTCAATAAGTTCATACCATGTTTAGTCTTGCAAGTGTATTTCAATGCTCCTTGGATTTGCTTTGAACACTTAGACTATTTGTCGCATGTTTAGCTTGATTTGTTGCTTGGTTTGGCACCATCCTAACATGCATTTTCAATGCTTATGTTGCATGCTAATTGTCCATGATTCCCCCCTTTCAAGTGTGCTTGAATGTTGTTTGATTTGTGCTCAAGTGTTGGTCCTTATGTGCATGTGTGTGTGTATGCCATTTAGCCCTCACTCTTTAGCACTTATGGCCACTGTTTTAGGCCTTATTAGAGCTGCCTAATTCATGTATAAGACCACCTTTCCATCTATTTGCATTGCCCTATGTATGCTTGTATGCTTGCATAAGTGCTTTGCCATGCAATGTTGCATCCTTAGCTTGTATGCCTAGGTTGCATTGCATCTTGCATGCATTCCTTGTCCCTTGACTTGGGTGATAGGGATTGGGAGTTTTGTTTGATTGGTTTGCATACATTTGAAATCAAAGTTGCATACTTGGTTCTTTGGGCCATCATGCATGGAAATGCGTGATTGGTGGTTCGAGAACCGAGACACATGTCCCTTTGAGTCATCACAATGATAAGAGACAGGGTTGGTGCATACATGCCTTGAATTGTGCTGCCATGCCTTGTTTTGCCCTCTGTTGCTGTAAGTTGCAGGTTCTGCAGGAATACTCTGCCGACCGGCAGTGTAATGTGCTGACCAGCAACAATTTCTCTGCCGACAGATTCAATTTTGTGCTGATGGCCATACCACACTGCCGGTGGCAATTTCAATCGGCCGGTGGTGATCCTCTCTGTCCAAGGGATCAGTCCTGAGGCTTTGACAGCCTCCAGAGGAGGAAAGGAAGGAAAACAGAGGCAGCCCGTGCATGGTGGCGCGCTTCCCGAGGCGTTTTCCTGTTTTAATTAATTTATTTAATTTGTTAATTAAATTAGTTAATTTGTAATATTAATTAGCTTGCGTAGTTAATTTATTTGTAATATTTATTCGGTCCCTCCGAGCGAGGGCAAATCTGTAATAAGTATGCGTGGGTGGTGTGTATGTCTCCCAACCTCACTTCTTTCTTCCCTTTTACTTACCCGCTTTAATGGTTAGTATTAGGGCACGTTTAATTTAGCATACCTTATGCTATGCATGCGTGCATCCATGCATTCGTATTACATGCATTAGGCTCGGTACATCACGCTAACTGCATCAATATTTCAATTCCCAAACTGAATATGTGATAGTTGTGCATTTCTCACATACCATGTTTAGGATAGCCGAGCCTATTCTAGCAACACTTTGTATGCGATGCATTAGGCACTTAACATGGACTTGGATCATGCATGTTTGCTAACAAGTTCTTTGTTTTGGCACGGAGTACGATGTAAGTATTTCCGCTTTAGCATATCGCATGAGTGTGAATGTTGCCATGTCAGCATGCTTAACATGTGGCTAGATGCTTATGTGTTAAAATGTTTTGAATGCCTGTGGGTGAAGGTTGGATTGTTTGAGTTGGAAAAACTCATTGAAATCCGTGTTTTTAGCCTACTTGCGAGTAGCAAACTTCAAAGCATTTTCAAAACAAACGGATATGCAATGTTTCTTTCCAAATTAGGCAATCTAGTCTATACTTGTTTGCTGCGCGCATAACATAGTAATTCTAGGCTAATAATTGGTTTAAGAACACATAAAGTTTTCAACAACGGATATCACGGTTAGTAGAGGCCGGTCTTCGGACCGGGCGAAAGGGGGTGCTCATAGCTGACCTTCCCCGATCGTACCCAAGCTCCCGAGCCGAGACAACTCCGGTGATGACGGACATGTGGCCTTCGGCACCGAGTTAGGGTTTCCTAAATTCCCCCATTTTAAAATATTTAGGTGGCGACTCTGTATCTGGCAAAGCAGTCCATGTTTGGCACTACTTTTTCAAAAATCTGTTTCTCAAAACGATTTGCCAGATTTGGACTCTTTGGTTCAGATTAAGAACCGTGACACAAATCGAGTCCGAACTGTAGCATGAGGCCCACGGGCGCGTCTACAGTTTCTGGCGACTCTACTGGGGATTTTAGAGAGCTTGACACGAACTCATGATATCCTGTTTTGATTTCATTTATGTGTTTCTTTGCATTGCATGTGCATTGGTGCGCCTAGGAACACAGTGTTTGCCATCTGCCATTCCTGAACGGTTCGCCGGACGCTTGTCTTGTCAAGGCATGTCCATAAGGCTGACCGGCTATGGGCTCTGACAGCATGGGAACACAAACCCCGGTTTACCGGGGCACCCTTTTGACCATTCGACCTAGTGCATATTTGGATCCATAGTGACCATTCCAAGCTAGGACAGGTTGCTTACCCGATGCTAAGTTGTTTGAAACCGCTGTGTGCGTAGTGAAACCCTAGCTCCTGACAAAATAGGACAGGAAAACCTTACCCCAACATAGGGGTGTTTTGTTCTCTTTACTTGCTATGTGCTTTTAGAGTGTTGCTCTACAGGAATGCACATGTCAGTTTGCAAGTTTGAGTATCGAACCTGGGGACACCAGTATCAGTATCAGTTGTGAGAATCAGTTGTCCGCGGGTATCGGTTCAGTTTTCGGGAACAGTGACTTCTGGGAACAGTGATCGGCAGTAGGGTACAGTTGTTTGGCTACACCCGTGTTTGATCAGTTTGGGCTGAAATACTGTCTGTCTTTCTTTCAGTTCAGAGAGTTGCAGAGTTGATACAGAATAGCCCGTGTCTCCCCTTTGCTGAGGCAAGATTTATGGCGGCACAAAGTTTAGAAGAAATTGTGGTTATGACGGCTGCATTGGAGCAAGGAACTGCTCCGCAGAGTGAGGCCAACATCAGTATGTCGCACCCACCCAGGTTGCCCGTTGTGCACCCAGTCTGGGCTCCCCATTTATACCAGGCTCGCGAGCCCACCACCTTCGAATTGATGGGGATGATAGGCGATCTCCAGAGGTCCGTGGCCGATCTAGCCTATGGAATGTCGGCTTCACCGCCAGCGGCGCCGTATGCCGGGAATTTCGTACCACAGGAGCCCCCGCTGCTGGGGTGAATTGTGATAGAGCTCAGCCAGCCAGAGGTGGCTTCCGGCTATAGCCACGGCATGCCAGCACCAACCCCGACCCTTGATCAGGCTGAGGCCAAAGGAAAAGACAAGGCAAAGATAGACGCCGATCCCATTGAGCAACTGCTGTGGGCAGTCGAGGCTCTGAAAGTCAGGGGGATGAACAAGCAACAAACATCTGCAATAGTGACCAAAGCTGTAGATGATGCTTTCCCCGCTCCAATCAAAGGCAGTTCAAGCCAGGCAGAAAACCGGGATGGGCCTCGTCATGCCCAGACAATTCCAGTAGTTCCCAACCCTACACCGGGGAAGGTTCAAAAAGCTAAGGCAGCGGCAGCTGATCCTTTCGCCAGCGCATCTGGCAAGAATCCTCAAACTACAAAGTACCTGCCTCGAGGGCGCAGGGTCTTTCACGACCTCCACATGCCTTTGTCTAGGGCATTGTTAATATTGGCGAAGAAGGGGCATCTTAAGCCTTTGGACCCCCGGCCACTCCCGAAGAATCTCCCCACCACTCATGATGCTACCTTGTACTGCGCGTACCCTCAACAGTCCGGTCACAGTACCGATGGATGTTCCCGCCTTCGTCATGAAGTGCAGGATTTGATTGATAACAAGGTTATCCTACTACCCACCTTAGGCAAGCCCGTCACCACTCAGTTGTTGGATTTCGAGGGCTCAGATACTGCGAGTATGTGAAGTGGACCGCCTGCGGGCAACATTTGGTGTATTTTTGAAGCGTCTGGCACGCATTTTTGAGCATCGGTGAAACCGAGTTTTGTAAATCCTGGCTTGGATGTCGAGTCAGTCTTTTGTTTTGAGTCTGTCTCTTTGCCTTGAGTCAGTCTTTTTTGCTTAAGGGTCTGTCTGGTTGTATCGAGTCAGTCCCCGTTGTATATAATACCAGGTGATTCAGGGGTTGTTGCCTCGAACACCGTCTTGTTTTGCAATTATTTGTTTTTTTTTTGAGTCTGTTTCTGCCGAGGGACCAGTTGCATCAACAAACCCGAACGGAACAGCTGTTGCTATCTCAACTTCATGCTCGCTTTCAGCATAAGTGCCAGAGAATTCGATTGGGTCGACAGTACATCTCGCCTGCTCCCCTGCGTGCCAAACTCATTGCATTAACCTAAGATTTTCAAAAAACAAACCTTTTGTACACTGCGGTGATGAAAACGAAGAGGAAGGAATTCCTCGGGTTTTGCAAAATTTTGATCATTTTGAGAGAGAGAAAGGTGTGCTAAGCCTTTTAATGATGAAACCATGCTTGTCGGCGTGAGTACTGAGAAGGATCCTGGCCTGATCCAGATTGGTTCCACACTATCTTCGGCGCGAGCGATTCGTCGCTTTCTTAAAAACTTTCAAAAACAAATGTTTTACGCGGCCCTGTGAAGACCTGTGTGGAATCGCTCTTGAGATTGCGCAGCCTAGGATCGCTCTCGGCCTCAAGATTCAATTCACCCGCTCTGAACCTTGGACCCGTTCAGAACATCTAAACGGCCGATTGTCAGAGAAGGCCCGTGTGGCCAATTTTGAAACAGCCCTCGACCAAGAGGCGCAGAAATTGAATCAGAAGGAGTGGATCTCGCCGGAAGAAGCTCGTGGAGCAACCGGGATGGATTCTCCGCAAATCAGCGCAACGGCCGTTCTCCTGGACACAGAGAGGCTTCAACTTCAAAAAAAAACCATTTGGCATGGACTTGCTACACTTTTTACCCTTTGAGAGGCTCGCTGGGTCGAAAACCCGGAAGGGCGGTCCAAGCAAAAGTTAGAGCAAGAGAAAATACAAAAAAGCAAAAAATACAAAAAAGGAAAAAATGCAAAGAAAAATACAAAAAAAAAGAAAAAAAAGAAAGAAGAAGAAAAAGAAATAGGAAATGAAAAGAAGCTCGCAAGGTTGAAAACCCGCATTGGGCGCCTTGGCAAAAGTAAGAGCCAAACAAAGTGAAGGTTAAAATACCCGAGTGGACCTTAACCGGAACTACGTAAGGCTTGATTCCCATGTTTGGGATACGTAGGCAACTTCATCATGAAGTCCAGCCCCCAACGCTTTCATAGCGTCTCAGTCCATGCAATGGTTTCGATTTCATCCCCAAAGCCCAGTGGCCAACACCCTTCAAGGTGATTGTGTCCATATATCTTGTTGTGACCGTCTTCGCCGTCTTTGTGTCCGAGAGCTCGACCACCGCCAACGAAGACTGTCTGCAGATTGCTGCGGCACCATCCCAAACAAGGGGCAACTTTCCGTTGCCGCGAGCCGCCGTGAGCCGCCATTCAAACTAGGGGCAACTTAGCGTTGCCTCCCACCCCCCTTCAAACCAGGGGCAATTTTCCATTGCCTCTGATCCGAGGTTGCGCGTATCGAAGAGTAAGCTCCATGCTCGTCGAGCATTGACTGTTTGAAAAATAGTTTTTGAAAATTTTTACTGAGGTTGACTATTTTCTCGAAAACTATTCCATTTTCCAAAACTGGACCATTGTCTTGGACCCAAAAAAGGAAAATTTTCAGTGCTTGCAGCCTGACTTGCATGCTTTTCAAATCAAAAATCGAACAAGTACGTTAATCCGACGCTCATTTTGATCAAAACTGTTTTAGTAGAAAGCAAAAACAAAGAATGGTTAAAATGATGAACTAGGGGCACAGTTGAGCCAGGCGTTCTGTCTTTCCCCCGTCACCGACGTACTTGCCAGAAGAGCACTCTACCCGCCAGAAGAAATAGCTGTGAGCTAACGGCATCGGGCGTGAACCCGCAACTTCCTGTTCATTCATCAATCACCCCGGGGAGGGATGAAAAATGAGAGAATGAAGAATAGAGAGGTGTAAGTTGAGAGAAAAGTGAGGAAAAGGGTTTTTGAGAGAAAATCCGAGCTTGAGAGTCGAGTGATGTGAGGATCACAAATCAGAAAGGGTGGGAAACAATACCCAGATTGAACTGGCTCCTCGTGGTCCGAGGTCCCCCATCTTCGCTAAAGCGTCTGCGTGTCGTGTCCTTTTGATTTGGCGACCTCATCTTTTGTTTTTAGTCTCTCCCGAGCGTGTCTCGTTGTGTTTAGGTCGTGTACCTCTTTATTTGAGTCCTCCTCGCTGTGTTCAATTGTAGGCTCGATATCCCGGTTTGAAAAACCCTCAATTCGATTTCAAAAATCGTTTATGCTCAGAATGCTGTGCCATTCTCTACATTTGAACGCATTTCGACTCCAACCGGTTCCATCTTTGAGGTCCGTCCTGTCAGATTGGGCTGTTTGTTTGAGAATTGCCGTGTGCAGAATGAATCGAATGTTGTGTTATGGGCTGTATGCAGATTAATCCCCAGTAGAGCAAGGGCTGTGTGTCCAGAATCAGGCAGTGGGTTGCTTGGGTGTATTTTACTGTTGGCTGTTTAGTTATCTGATTATTAAAGTGCAAGTGTTTAATCTTCAGATAACCAATCAGTTCCATTTACATTGAGGTGTAACATGATGAGATGCGATGCAATGCATGAAATGTGTAAATGTAAACACTTTTTTCAGATAAAAAGTCCGTTTCATTTCATAATCTTTTTCAAATGTACAAATTTTGGAAACAAAAATCTGCCTGCGGCAGTACAAGGTAATCTATCTACCAACCAAAAGAAAAGTACAAGAAAGAAGAAGATAGCAAAAATCTGCATCCATGTTGAGCACTCCGGGGGGCCGTCAGTCCGTCCTAGTCCTCTTCCTGGATGAGGGTCCAGGAGCATCATCAGCATCGTTGTCATAGCCCGAGCTAGAACCGTCTCCGGTCTCCTCCCCCGATGACTCGGACTCCGCCTCTGCCTCTGACTCCTCGTCGTCGTCATCATCCGGGACTAGAGCTCGCGAGCTGCTCCCGACGTGAGTACGCCCTCCCCTGGTACGGGGAAATATCCTGCCCTCCTCATCTCTCCCTCGAGCAGGGACAGAAGGTCCGGCTGGAGCACCTCCTGCCATGGGAATCTGGAAAGGAGGCTGAAAAAGTACACAAAAAGGGAAATGCATCAGTATACTGTAGACAGTTTATCAGTGCAGAATACAATGCAGAGTACAGTGTATGAATGTCGTGAGCAGTTTATCAGTGCAGAATGCAGTATATGAGTGCAATGTGAGAATGCCGTGAGCAGTTTATCAGTACAGAGTACGGTGCAGAATGCAGTGTATGCAGTGTGTCAGATACTGTGAGATCAGTGGATCAGATGTCATGCCGTGTATCAGATTATGCGAATCAGTATATAAATGGTTTGAGGCCAGTGTCAGAAGGACATACCGGTATGCTGTAGAGGGTTAGGAGATCAAATGTCCGCTGGAGCATCCCCATCATCGAGGCATTCATCGCCAACGACTGACGGGTGTACCCAGAAGAAGCCTGCAAAAGTGTCAGATGCATCAGTATTCCGTGGAATATCAAGTAAACTGAAATGAATAACTGTACGAAATGCAGTGATACATACCGGTGGTAGGTCGGGGACGTCGACGAACTCATGACCAGCCGGTGGAGGGGCGAAGGGGATCTGATAGGTCGACCCACCCTGCCCCTGGAAAGTCAGTACAGCGGGCAGGGCAGGCCAGCCAGCTCCTCATCCTCCCTGCGCTCCACCCCTACCACGGACCCGGGCCCTCCTCGAAGATCCAGCCCCTGCTCCCGCTCCGGCCCCAGCCGCCGATGCCACAGGCCTGGCCCCCTCTGCTCGACGACTGCTCAGGGGGCGCATCAGGTACGTCCGCACGTACTCCTGATAGTCTCCGGCACCTCTGAAGCCGACCTCCTCCCAGCCGATGGTGTAGTCGTCCATCTGCTCAGTCGTGAGCCCCTCGGTCTCCCTCATCTCTGCAGGGGGGTGAACCGGGACTATCTGCTCAGGTAACCCTAGGGTCTGGCGTAGAAAACGCTCCCCCAGGTACCAAGCCCGACAGACCGGGCCCTCAAGCAGAATCCGGAAACGCGAGGTCTCCTCCGCACCAGGGAACCGACCCCGCATCGCCGCCGGCATAAGAGCCCACGGCCGCCAAGTGATCTGAAAATGACAGACAGTTTGTTATCCACTGTTATGGAAATATACAGTTGAAAAGCGAAGCTTAAATGAACTGAAAGTAAAACATACCTCGGCCGGGGTGATGGTGTCGAAATATCGGCGGAAGAAGCCGAACGTCTCCCGTGGTCGCCGGGTGCACCTCCCATCGAAACGACTCGAGAAGGGAACGGCCAGAGGAGTCTCCGCAACTGGCACGGGGGCAAGCCTAGGAAAGTAGGCGTAAACCCACAGCTGCAAGGTAAATACCAGTGCATTTATCAGTTGAAGCAGAATATACAGAATAAAGCAAAAATGGCAGAGCCGTGTGTTGTGCAGTGTATTGTGTGCAGTGTACAGTGTGAGCCGTGTGCAGTCAGTGTAAAGCAGAATGTATGTGTGTGCCGGGTGTATAGTATACAGTAAGTGTAAAGCAGACTACAGTGTGTGCAGTGTACAGAGTACAGAAAGTATAGGGCAGAAATGAAAAGCGGAGAAGAAATGTACCTCCCAAGCCCGCCAGTAGCCTCCGAGTAGCTGGCCGCTGCCGCGAGAAGCCGAGCTCATGTACCCGTAGAGGGTGGACAGAGCGGCGCCGCCCCAATCATAGTGCAGAATGTCCCGGACGTCCACCAGTGCGCTGAGAAGACAAAGAGGCACGGTGTTCGCCCGGTCGGTGAAGATGGTAGTCCCGAACAGGAACATGAGGAAGCCGCGAGCATACCTCTCCACGTCCTCTGGGGTCATCTCTGCCTCCTTGTAATACCCCTGTTCCGTAATATGTTAATTGGTCCTTAACATGATGTGATTATGTATTTTGATATGATTTTGTATTCCACTATGTGAAAATATGTGGTTTGAAGTTCTATCTGTTCATCGTAGGAATATCTGTTTGAATAATCAGCTTTGGAAATTTAATTGAGGGCCTTATCGGCCACAGAACCCGAAATCGATTATGCCATTGTGATTCGCATAATTTTTAGAGCCTACGGTGAAATTTAATTGAAAAATGATTCAGGCCAGATTAAATTGATTAATTAATGAATTGGTGCTCAAATATGTAATATTAAATTAATGAGGCTTAGTGGGGTTATATGGGACCCTTATGTATTCAACTCCCTCATCTTATTTCATTCTTGGCTGATTTAACTCTCTAGAGAAAGAGAGACCCGAATTAGAGAGAGAGAGGGGAGGAAATCAAAGTTTTGCTCTTGAATCTTGGAAGTCTTGAAGACAACTCTAGACTTGACCAAATTGGAAGAATTGAGCCCCTAGGTAAGCATTGATTCTTGAATTCATGAGTTTAATGTGTAATCTTGTGTGTTCAAGGGTTGTTTGTGATCAAGAGCATGATTTGAGTTGGTTTTATTGAAATTGAGGCTTGATATGTACATGCATGTAAAGAACTCCTATGGAATCACAAAATCTAGCATGTAATTTGTGAAATTGTGAAAGATTGGTAGTGTAATCCCACATGCAAGCATGTCTTTGTTAAATTTTATGGGAATGAGCACTAATTACATTATTTGAAGTGAATATGAAGTCAAATGGGCATGCATGTCTGAATAATTGAAGATGGGAGCTTTGAATGCATGAATATGTATGATAGAATTGAGTTTGGTGTCAATTTGAGACATGCAAGTGTTTAATCCTTGAAATTGAGCTCCATAATAAGGTGTTTTGGTGTTTATACCTTGTTAGTATACTTATATGTGATATTTGAGCTACAACATGCATGATTTGTTGGTTAAAAGTCGGAATGGAGCTCAAGAACTCAACCTGGGATTCCCAGATTTTCGACGTCCGCTCGAGCGGGTGAAGTGACGCTCGAGCGGAGAAATCGAGCTCCCAGCATTTTCTGCAGACATGGTTCCCGCTCGAGCGGGGAAGTTGACGCTCGAGCGGGGAGCTATGTAGACAGGCAGTACGCTCGAGCGGCCGAGCTCACGCTCGAGCTGGAATTGAAGGCAACCAGTACTTTTGCAGACCTAAGGGTCCGCTCGAGCGGGGAAGTCCACGCTCGAGCGGGGACCATATTTTCTGAAATTTTGTTTTTGCATTTTGTGTTCTGTTTTCCGTTCTCTTTCAGTTGCAAGCACTCTTAGGCATATGTTAAGCATTGTAAATGAGTTGATGAGATAATAATAAAGCCTAAAGAGGAATATGTGAATTAAAGAACGGATTGAATTGTTAATGACCCTTTTGTGTGCATGGAATGTGTAGGGTCAAGCTCCAGGGCGAATCCACAAGCCGATCACTGTGAGTAATATCGATATTCGAATAATTGTGAATGTCCAATTGTCTATTCCCTCATAAGCTTTATGAATTGCTAGAATTGCTGATTGGGATTGTGGGCAAAAGTCTGTCATGAAAGTAATTGGACCAAAGGTCGTTTTGAAATGAATGAATGGACCAAAGGTCGTTTTGATGTGAATGAATGGACCAAAGGTCGTTTTGATGTGAATGAATGGACCAAAGGTCGTTTTGATGTAAATGAATGGACCAAAGGTCGTCCTGATATAAATGAATGGACCAAAGGTCGTCCTGATGTAAATGAATGGACCAAAGGTCGTTTTGACATGAATGAGTAGGCCGAAGGCCGTTTTGACATAAATGAATTGGCCGAAGGCCATTTTGATAAAAATGAATGGGCCAAAGGCCGTTTCGACATAAGTGAATTGGCCGAAGGCCATTTTGATAAAAATGAATGGGCCAAAGGCCGTTTCGACATAAGTGAATGGGCCGAAGGCCGTTTTGCCATGAATGGAAACCCAAATGGGCCAAAGGCCAGAATGTTGGAACTACAGTTACTTGATTTGCATTTCGTATAATCTTATATATTTGCTAATTAGAAGTATGAATTGGGCCCAATGCCGTTTGGAGCATGTTGTTCTACACATTGTGATGTAACTGTCATATTTGATGATATTATTCACTGGGCTATCGCTCACGCTCATTCATGTCTTTGTAGGTAAGCCAAGAGAAGTTCAAACCCTGCCCCAGTGAAGTCTGCCAGGAATAACATGAGTTTGGAGAGTCAGCCTTGTGTCTCACGCACGAGACTCAACCTTGCCATTCTGTTATGTATTTCCATTTTGTCTTGTTGGCAAGGATCTTGTGTATATCAGTATGTAATTGTGATATGGGTTGACTCAGTTTAGATGATCCTGTCTGTAATGAATTTTGTGAAACTGTATTTTTGACGTGGGTTATTAACATATCTGAGCATGGTTTGTTTGATGTGCATATAAGCACGGCTCTATGGACAAAGTTTTAAATTTTGCTTCCCTTTGGCCCCCTTTACTCTGATGTGTTAAGTCTGTTTTGGTTTGAGGCCGTAGGTGATCTTAGGATTACTGGCCGGTTACGTCCTTAACCTATGGTGGCGGGTTCGGGTCGTGACACTCCTCCTCCAACACGGGCTGGACTCGAAACTGGACCTCAAACCAGGAGTATCGAACGAAACTTGGGCGAGCTAGGGGTGGCGCCTCCCCCAGTAGATGGACCTGAGCGGCGGTCCACTCATCCATGTCGATGTCAAAAGGGATCGGATCCCCCCTACCCCGATGCCAGTGAGCATCGAGAAGTCATGAGGGGTCATCGTCATATCCCCCGCAGCAGAGAAATGAAAAGAATCGGTGGTGTCCCACCATCTCTCCGCCAGAGCAGCAAGGAGAGGCCTGCATGTGGACAACCTGGAGAGCCCTCGGCAGAAGGTGCCGAAGCCCGCTCGGTCCACGATGCGTCGGACCGCATCAGGGAGCTCATCATACCACTCCCGTGCACCAGTATTCCCATACCCGCGAATGGCATGGGAACCCTCCTGTAAACAGAAATAACAATTGCAAGACAACATTCAAAATGCAGTTTTGAAAGGACAGATATGGCATGTATGCAAGTTTGTCAGATTCAGGCAAACACCGGGTACCAGTGTGCTTACAGTAAAATACGTGTGCTGTGTCAGCGTGTTTGGATGTTTCAGAACAGATGTAGCATGTGTGCAAATCTAACAGATTCAGACAAATACTGGGTGCCAGTGTGTAGGCAGTGAAATACAGTGAGCGCAGTGTGTTTGAATGGTTCAGGGCTAGTGCAGTGTGTGTGCATGTGTCAGTCTCAAGCAGATATCAGTTGTATGTATGTTTACAATCAACTACAGTCTACAGCATATCAGTTTTCAGCAGTTAAAGAATACAACTAACTATGACAGTTTTTGTATCCTACATTGCGGAAAGTAAAGCAGAAGACAAAGAGTTACCTCGGAAGTGCCGAATGAAAGGTGGGAGGTAGGCTCACGCAGTAGTAGCTCAGGCGCCACATGCCTCTCGAAGCTCCGGAACTGACGCAGGCCGTCGGGGGGCAGAACATGGATCGCCGGCCGGTAGGTCGCCGGGTCGAACGGGCGCTCGCTCAGTGGTAAGAGCTCGACCCCGGGATCCATCTCGTGGTCCGGGGAAGTCCCGCCACGTGGAATGTCGTCCGCCATGCAGAGAATGGTGTGAAAATGGCCGGAAAAGGAAAACCGGGTCGGAATACGAAGAGTCAACCGGAAAGTCAACTCCTGAGAGGGTCGGAAATGACCGGGAAGGCCGGAATGTGAAAAGGCACAGAAATGAAGAGGAAAGTGAGGGGAACAAACCCCGAAAAGGCTAGAACGCCAAACGAGGCACCGAAACGAAAATGTGATCGGTGGAAAATGTCCGAAACGCGAAGGGAATCGCGAATCCGACGACGAAATGAGCGTAGAACGCGAACAAACGGGTGAAAAATGAGAAAGAAACACTCTAGAGAGAGAGAGCAAGGGATTTCGGCGGTGGAAAAGTAAGGAATAGGGTTTTGAAACCCTATTTTAAAACACCCAAGGTGAAAAGTCGAAACTGCCCCGAATCAGCAACTATTTGCCGGTCGGCAATGTTTTGTGCCGGCCGGCACTTTTTTGTGCCGATGGAATTATTTTGATGCCGGTGGCCAGCCGGTGGCCTCCCCTCCCGGCCGGTGGTATTCCCACAGCCTTGTTTAGGCCATATGAGAAGTTTTTGGTCTTCATTGTTCAAGAAAGTGCAAGAAAGTGCATCTCCGACGCTCAACCGGCCTCCGTTTCGACCTCGGGCCGTGTCTTCAGTGCGTGGCACTCGAATTCGTGCAAGGTGTATCCTTTTTGTATCCTTTTAAATTCAAAAATTACCCCATGTGTGTTGCACGAGTTCATCACACTACTTCGGTGCATTACATCGCGCTGTCATGCGCCACACATTTGCATTGTTATGCACGTGTTACATGCGTTGCAACACGCACCCCTTTGCATTGTCATGCACATTTCTCATGCATCATCATTGCATTTCCATTCCATGCATTGTCATGTATTCTGGAATACGTGCGTTGTTGCGCATTTGAGCCCATTTACATTTCGTGTGGCATGCGTGTCACACTTATTATCGCACTGTTTCGTATCTTCGCACTGTTTTGCGCGATTCAAATCATCGCACTGTTTTGTGCATTTCAATCAATCACACTGTTTTGTGCATTGCATTCCGTTGCGCGGTTTTGTGCATCCCATTTCATTACTTGCGTAGACCGCACGATAATTCTTTGCTTGCGTAGACCGCATGTTTAATTTCAATACCTGTGTAGACCGCATGTTTTGATTGCGTAGACCGCATGTTTTGATTGCGTAGACCGCATGTTTAGTTTCATCACCTGCGTAGACCGCATGTTTTAATTGCGTAGACCGCATGTTTTGCTTGCGTAGACCGCATGTTTAACTTCATTACCTGTGTAGACCGCATGTTTTGATTGCGTAGACCGCATGTTTTGATTGCGTAGACCGCATGCTTAATTCAATTACCTGCGTAGACCGCATGTTTTGATTGCGTAGACCGCATGCTTAATTCTATTACCTGCGTAGACCGCATGCTTAATTGCATTACTTGCGTAGACCGCATGTTTTGATTGTGTAGACCGCATGCTTAATTCCATTACCTGCGTAGACCGCATGTTTTGATTGCGTAGACCGCATGTTTTGATTGCGTAGACCGCATGCTTAATTCAATTACCTGCGTAGACCGCATGTTTTGATTGCGTAGACCGCATGCTTAATTCTATTACCTGCGTAGACCGCATGCTTAATTGCATTACTTGCGTAGACCGCATGTTTTGATTGTGTAGACCGCATGCTTAATTCCATTACCTGCGTAGACCGCATGTTTTGATTGCGTAGACCGCATGCTTAATTCCATTACCTGCGTAGACCGCATGTTTTGATTGCATAGACCGCATGCTTAATTCCATTACCTGCGTAGACCGCATGTTTTGATTGCGTAGACCGCATGCTTAATTGCATTACCTGCGTAGACCGCATGTTTTGCCTGCGTAGACCGCATGTTTGTAATCCTTTCTTTACTTGCATAGACCGCATGATCATTTAATTTCATTACTTGCGTAGACCGCATGTTTTGATTGCGTAGACCGCATTATTATATCATTACCTGCGTAGACCGCATGTTTTGCTTGCGTAGACCGCGTCTTTCTTAATTTCATTACTTGCGTAGACCGCATGTTTTGATTGCGTAGACCGCATCTTTCTTATTTTCATTACCTGCGTAGACCGCATGTTCTGACTGCGTAGACCGCATGTTTTGATTGCGTAGACCACATGTTTAATTTCATTACCTGCGTAGACCGCATGTTTTGATTGCGTAGACCGCATGTTTAATTCCATTACCTGCGTAGACCGTATGTTTTGATTGCGTAGACCGCATGTTTAATTCCATTACTTGCGTAGACCGCATGTTTAATTCCATTACCTGCGTAGACCGCATGTTTTGATCGCGTAGACCGCATGTTTAATTCCATTACCTGCGTAGACCGCATGTCTTGATTGCGCAGACCGCATGTTTAATTCCATTACCTGCGTAGACCGCATGTTTTGATTGTGTAGACCGCATGATCATTTAATTTCATTACTTGCGTAGACCGCATGTTTTGCTTGCGTAGACCGCATGATTTATCAATTTCATTACCTGCGTAGACCGCATGTTTTGATTGCGTAGACCGCATGATTTGTTTGATTTCATTACCTGCGTAGACCGCATGTTTCGATTGCGTAGACCGCATGTTTAATTCCATTACTTGCGTAGACCGCATGTTTTGATTGCGTAGACCGCATCTTTCTTAAATTCATTACCTGCGTAGACCGCATGCTTTGATTGCATAGACCGCATCTTAATTTCATTACTTGCGTAGACCGCATGTTTTGATTGCGTAGACTGCATCTTTCTTAAATTCATTACCTGCGTAGACCGCATGCTTTGATCGCGTAGACCGCATCTTAATTTCATTACCTACGTAGACCGCATGCTTTGATTGCGTAGACCGCATCTTATTTTCGTTACCTGCGTAGACCGCATGTTTTGATTGCGTAGACCGCATTATTATATCATTACCTGCGTAGACCGCATTGGGTAGACCCCATGATTAATTTCGTTACTTGCGTAGACCGCACGTATTGCTTGCGTAGACCGCATGTTTGTCAATTCCATCACCTGCGTAGACCGCATGCTTATGATCAATTTCGTTGCCTGCGTAGACCGCATGCCCCACTTACATGTTTGTATCTTCACAGCATTGTTATGCTCCCCACTTGCTTTGCGCTGTCACGCATTTCGAGTACGCCACTATCCTTGCATTGTCATGCTTGTTGCTAACAATATTGTACCTGTTAAGTTTGTTTTCTTTGCAGGCACGATATTGTATGTACGGTTCATTTGAAGCTGGTGCAACCAGACGAGCCGCACAGGTATTGTATCTCCCGAGTGAGACGTATTGAGAATTGCATAATTCTCTTACATCCTTTCTGCATTGTAGTGTAGTTTGGTATGCTAGCTTAAAACTGTCGCATGTTTGCTTCATTACAGCTTTATTTGCATGATCATAAGTTATGCTCGGCTTTCGTGCATTGTCTTGCATTTTGCCCCTGCCTCCGGGCGCATACCTTGTTTGTCTTGCATGTTTGTCCAAGTCTTCGGCCTTGTCAAAAATGGGTCGTCTCTGGGCTTTGACATTCACTCCCATCATTGTTATGAATTTCGGGTTCCGTCAAAGAGGGCAACTGTAGACACCCCATTTTTGACCGTCCTCAAGACTCGGACGTCACCGTTTGAACACTCGGTGATTATCCATGTTTGTGTTCGTTTGGAGTTCCCGGAGGCCTCGGCTCGCGTGCCTTGCCTCAGGATCTCCGAACTCGACCGTTTAGTGTTTGGTTTTGCACCAAACACTTGCATCTTGCCCTTGAGAGGCAGGGTAGGGCTTGTAGACCATCCCTACCCACCACCGGCAGTGGCTAGATGCCACCGGCTGGTGTCTGCTGTCACCGGCAATGTAGTTTGCTGGCCGGCACTATTTGTTGCCGGTCAACACTTTATTGTGCCGGTCGGCACTCTTTTTGGCCAAGATGGCATTTTTGGCCGGCCGATTGCTGTTCAGTTGCTTTTTGAGATATTTTTAGGCAGCTGTATTGCAGTGACTTTCCCTCCATACACGTGTATGGAGGGATCTCCCTCTATTGTAGCTTGTCTTGTAAGCTTTACAAGACATAAGGCTTATATAGAGACAGGCTCTCTCTTGGCTTGAGGGGTTAGACACTTAGGATATTTTGGAGAGCTTAGACAGCCATTGTTAGGGTTTGAGTTCTAGGGTTAGGGTTTGCTACACCTTATCTCTCTCTTTTTCCCTCTTGTGTGTGTTTTAGTCCATACTATTGCACACAAGCACCTAGTGTTTCACATTTCTCTTGGAACTGAGGTTCTAAGGGACTGATTTTGAGGTTTTGAAGCTGACTTCAAGCCAAGGAGGGCCATTGGAGCACCATTGTTGAAGAAGGCTTCAAGGGTAAGAATTTTCCCCCTTTTTACCCCATTCTTGCACCTTATTTTTACCTGCCTTAAATTTGTTTTTGAGCTTGGTATATAATACACAAAAGTTCTGTTTTTAGGCCCTCTTTATTGTTTATTAAGAGTGCTTTGTTGTTTGAGGGTTGTTGACCACCCTTAGGCCTCAAAAGGCCTCATTTTGAGCCATTTTGTGCTAGCTCCGGGATTTTGGTGTTGAGGTCTCTTCACCACTGAAATCTTGAGGGATTTCAGTGGTGAAGATGATGCTTTGAAGTCCCAAGAAGGAGAGGGCCTCCCCCTCTCCTTGTTGTCCTTGAAAAGGGCATATTTTGGCCTCTTAAGAAAGCCTATGCTTGAGTGTGTGTTGAGCATGTTTGGTTTGCTTTTCATGCTTATATATCCATAATATAACATGATTTTAAGTTGGTTTTGGAACTCCATGCATGCTTAGCATAGTTGCCATGTAATGCCTTGTTTATGCCTTAACATGTCTTAGGTTGTTAGCCTTTGT
The DNA here is from genome assembly GCF_055761805.1 of Camellia sinensis. Lineage (NCBI taxonomy): Eukaryota > Viridiplantae > Streptophyta > Magnoliopsida > Ericales > Theaceae > Camellia > Camellia sinensis. The sequence goes on along the minus strand of NC_138975.1, from coordinate 117,390,459 downwards.
TGGAGCATGTTTTAGGCTTAGTCTTGTGAAGATTATGTGCTTATTTTGCCATGTTTTAGATCTGTCCATAAGTATTTGGGTTGGTTTTAGCATGCATTATATAGCTCCATTGTATTTGGGCTTGTTGGCCTTGAGTATGCGCATGTATAGCATGCCATCTTTGCATTGTTTTGGTGATTTGGGACCATCCTATATGCCATTTCAGTCCCATTTCCATGCTTGTTTGATTGCCTTGCATGCCTCTTTAATGCTTTGGAAGCATGTGTTGCATGCTCCTTGTTTTGACCATTTGTGCATGCCTTTGTTTTAAGCCATTTAGATGCCATCTAAGTGGTCTTTCGGGCCTTATGTTATGTGCTAAAACTCTGTTTTGGGTCAATAAGTTCATACCATGTTTAGTCTTGCAAGTGTATTTCAATGCTCCTTGGATTTGCTTTGAACACTTAGACTATTTGTCGCATGTTTAGCTTGATTTGTTGCTTGGTTTGGCACCATCCTAACATGCATTTTCAATGCTTATGTTGCATGCTAATTGTCCATGATTCCCCCCTTTCAAGTGTTCTTGAATGTTGTTTGATTTGTGCTCAAGTGTTGGTCCTTATGTGCATGTGTGTGTGTATGCCATTTAGCCCTCACTCTTTAGCACTTATGGCCACTGTTTTAGGCCTTATTAGAGCTGCCTAATTCATGTATAAGACCACCTTTCCATCTATTTGCATTGCCCTATGTATGCTTGTATGCTTGCATAAGTGCTTTGCCATGCCATGTTGCATCCTTAGCTTGTATGCCTAGGTTGCATTGCATCTTGCATGCATTCCTTGTCCCTTGACTTGGGTGATAGGGATTGGGAGTTTTGTTTGATTGGTTTGCATACATTTGAAATCAAAGTTGCATACTTGGTTCTTTGGGCCATCATGCATGGAAATGCGTGATTGGTGGTCCGAGAACCGAGACACATGTCCCTTTGAGTTATCACAATGATAAGAGACAGGGTTGGTGCATACATGCCTTGAATTGTGCTGCCATGCCTTGTTTTGCCCTCTGTTGCTGTAAGTTGCAGGTTCTGCAGGAATACTCTGCCGACCGGTAGTGTAATGTGCCGACCGGCAACAATTTCTCTGCCGACAGATTCAATTTTGTGCCGATGGCCATACCACACTGCCGGTGGCAATTTCAATCGGCTGGTGGTGATCCTCTCTGTCCAAGGGATCAGTCCTGAGGCTTTGACAGCCTCCAGAGGAGGAAAGGAAGGAAAACAGAGGCAGCCCGTGCATGGTGGCGCGCTTCCCGAGGCGTTTTCCTGTTTTAATTAATTTATTTAATTTGTTAATTAAATTAGTTAATTTGTAATATTAATTAGCTTGCGTAGTTAATTTATTTGTAATATTTATTCGGTCCCTCCGAGCGAGGGCAAATCTGTAATAAGTGTGCGTGGGTGGTGTGTATGTCTCCCAACCTCACTTCTTTCTTCCCTTTTACTTACCCGCTTTAATGGTTAGTATTAGGGCACGTTTAATTTAGCATACCTTATGCTATGCATGCGTTCATCCATGCATTCGTATTACATGCATTAGGCTCGGTACATCACGCTAACTGCATCAATATTTCAATTCCCAAACTGAATATGTGATAGTTGTGCATTTCTCACATACCATGTTTAGGATAGCCGAGCCTATTCTAGCAACACTTTGTATGCGATGCATTAGGCACTTAACATGGACTTGGATCATGCATGTTTGCTAACAAGTTCTTTGTTTTGGCACGGAGTACGATGTAAGTATTTCCGCTTTAGCATATCGCATGAGTGTGAATGTTGCCATGTCAGCATACTTAACATGTGGCTAGATGCTTATGTGTTAAAATGTTTTGAATGCCTGTGGGTGAAGGTTGGATTGTTTGAGTTGGAAAAACTCATTGAAATCCGTGTTTTTAGCCTACTTGCGAGTAGCAAACTTCAAAGCATTTTCAAAACAAACGGATATGCAATGTTTCTTTCCAAATTAGGCAATCTAGTCTATACTTGTTTGCTGCGCGCATAACATAGTAATTCTAGGCTAATAATTGGTTTAAGAACACATAAAGTTTTCAAAAACGGATATCACGGTTAGTAGAGGCCGGTCTTCGGACCGGGCGAAAGGGGGTGCTCATAGCTGACCTTCCCCGATCGTACCCAAGCTCCCGAGCCGAGACAACTCCGGTGATGACGGACATGTGGCCTTCGGCACCGAGTCAGGGTTTCCTAAATTCCCCCATTTTAAAATATTTAGGTGGCGACTCTGTATCTAGCAAAGCAGTCCATGTTTGGCACTACTTTTTCAAAAATCTGTTTCTCAAAACGATTTGCCAGATTTGGACTCTTTGGTTCAGATTAAGAACCGTGACACAAATCGAGTCCAAACTGTAGCATGAGGCCCACGGGCGCGTCTACAATAATGGTAATGAATTTCACTCCTTTGAATACGTTGAATGTGCTCTTGCATTACTGGATCAAATTTAGCAAGCATTTCAATTAAGCTTAAAAAGATTCCATTTCTTTCTTGATAAATCTTCTCATTGTCTCCACGGAAAGCTAAATTATTTTTAGCAATAGTGATCACAATAGAAATTATCCTTAGTAACACTTGTCTCCAGTGTTCCCTCTCTTTGTTGATTTGTTCTTGAACACTTCTATCAATTGTTTCATTCTTCTTCAATCTACTTTCCAACTCAACCCATTTGCTCATGCAAATAAAGTGTTCATTACTAGTTTCATGACTTCTAAGACTGTTGCCCATATTCTTCCAATCTTTCAATCCATCAGTAGCCAAATGAACATTGTTCCCATCTTGCTTAAACAACTTGCAACAAAAGCAAAACACTTTGTCTGAAGCATCTGAATATACTAGCCACTTTCTATCCTGCTTCTCTCCATTTTGTAACTGTCGCATGTAAAATGTAGAAGAAAAATGCCTATCTTTGTCATCTAGGGGAAAATTCACACCATTACCTCTTATGGGACCTCTTTCAACTAGTAAATCCCTTAAATTTTGATCAATCTTGTCCCAGTTACTAGGGTCATAAATGTTTAGAGGTCCACATTCAACATTCACATCTTCACTTTCATTAGATTCTACATTCCCTAAATCTTCATTCTCATTCTCATTCATATGTTCACTAGGTTGTTCAATCACCAAATCATCATGCTCATTATTACTCACACAATGAGTAGGCTCTTCAATTACCAAATCTTCATCATCATTGTCATTTGAACCCAAAATATCTACTTGTTTCTTGGTACCAAAATATTTATCAAGTGCTCCCGATTGAGATTGAATTAATTGTTCTAGTTTCATCCTCTTCTTTCTCTTTTCATTTCCAGAACTATACTTCCTAGGAAACATGGCTATAATCACAAACACTTCAATCCACAAATCACAAACACTTCAAATCAATCCACAAATCACAAACACTTCAATCCACAAATCACAATCCACTGATCTGATAGAAAATAAATTATAAAAAATAATTTAATGAAACAAAATTAGGGCAAACAAATTATTCAATTAAAACTGATAAATACATAGGTAAAAAAATTAGGGCTAAATTATTTATTCCACTAAAATCTAATGAATAAAGAAGGTAATAAAAAAATTATGGCAAATTTATTATTCCACTAATTGGTAGAGAAAGAATATAAAAAAAAATTAGGGCAAAATTATTTATTCCACTAAAATCTAATGGATAAAGAAGGTAATAAAAAAATTATGGCAAATTTATTATTCCACTAATTGGTAGAGAAAGAATATAAAAAAAAATTAGGGCAACTTTATTTAATAAAATCTGATAGTGAGAGAAAGGACTTACAACATGAGAGAGAGTCTGTGACATAGAGTGAATGTGAATCGCCGGGAGGAGGAGTGTGTGAAAGAGGAAGAATGAGTTTATGCTTTCATCTGCGTTTGCTTGCCTTCAAGAGAGAGTGATTCACTTCGTTTTGTTTTGTTAAACAGAGATTGAAAAGCCACTTCGTTTCATCACTGCTATATGCTATTGTGTATTATACTTGTATGTATGGTTTGGGTTGGGTTGGGCCAAACACATTTTGGGCCCCTTTAAATATATTTTCAGTTATGGGGCCCTTTAAAGCTTCCAAAGTTGTTTTCACTCACTGTCCCACACCACATAAATTTTGGATTGGGCCAAACACATTTTCAGTTTTTGTTTTTATTTATTTATATATTTTTATTTTAATAAATATGGGCCAAACACATTTACAAATAAATATGGGCTAAATTATACATGGGCCTAATAAAACATTTGGGACCCTTTAAATTGATCTTAAAAAAAAAAAAAAAAAATTAAACCTATAACAATTTTTTAAATTTTGGGGCCCTATTTTTGGGCCAAAATTTGGGGCCTAAGGCACAAGCCTTACCTGCCTATAGGCAGGGTCGGCCCTGGTTTAGATCAAAGGTGGAGGGCTTGGAATTCATTATGGCTCATATTATTGTGGATCTATCAGAAAGAGAGATAGAAGACGAAGGGAAAGAGGCTAGAGAAATATGGGTCTTGGACCTGGTGGTGGAAGTGAGTCGTCAAAGACAATTTTGTCAAGGTTTCATTTGAAGGGGTGGGCAATGCAAGAGAGGGTTGTGATGGTTATGTTGAGAAAAAAAGGTTTTGAGTGATAAATTGGCAGAAATAGTAAGGGCTTTAATTTATTAGGATTAAAAAATAAATTGACATCATTCGTTAATAATGTTTCCAACAAAGTCTGACAAGGGTGTTCAATGTAATTTTTTATATGATAGGGTCAATGGGAGTATTATAGCCAAACCTTAGGAGTGGTCAATGTAATTTTAGCCATAAAAAACACTTTTTTACCTTTTCTTTTTAAGTGAAAAGGACAAGGTCAAATTGTTACCCATCTTGCCCAAACCTATAACAGTTTAATAGAGAGCGTAAGTGAGACAAAAAGAAGGGTTTAGAAAAGGAAAAAAAATGGTGGAGTCCCCTACCAATGAAAGAGCGAACTTAGTCATGATTATGCAAATAATAAATTCAAGAGAATATTGCATGATATTGGTGTAAGTTTAGAGAAGAGAAAGAGATAGGAAATGAGTGAGACCTCATCCCCATTTATATTGATAATAATACGTAATTACAAGAGTGCCAGGGAAATAAATTATGGGCCAACCCATTACATCAATCAAGGGAAAATAAAATCAAATAAGAATAAAATATGTCAAATATTATTTCATATTCTAACACTTCCCCTCAAGCTAGTTTGAAGATATCTCTCACATCCAGCTCGTTGAGAATGTCATGAAATGGTTTGCTCCCTATTCCTTTGGTGAGAACATCTACTAGTTGATCCCTAATCTTCACAAATGGAGTACATATGGTGCTACTAGTGAGCTTTTCCTTGATGAAGTACCTATCAATCTCCACATGCTTGGTTCTGTCATGTTGAACTAAATTATGAGCTATGTTGATCGCCGCCTTGTTGTCATAGTACAATCTCATGGAATTAGTTTGATGGATCCCCAATTCTCCCAACAATAGTCTTAATCTATAGCAACTCACATACACCCTGAGTCATAACCCTGAATTCTACCTCAGCACTAGATCTAGCAACCAAAATTTGTTTCTTACTTCGCCATGTGACTAAGTTGCCTCCAACAAATGTGCAATATCCAGAAGTTGATCGTCTGTCAATGACTGATCCAGCCCAATCCGCATCAGTAAATGCCTCCACACTGAGATGTCCATGTTTTGAGAAATAGAGACCCTTTTCAGGAGAAGACTTCAAGTACCTCAAGATTCTCATAACCGCCTCTAAATGGGAATGTCTAGGAGCATGCATAAACTGGCTAATCATGCTTACTAAAAAGGCAATGTCTGGACATGAGTGGGATAAGTATATGAGCTTACCCACTAGCCTCTATATCTCCCCCTGTCCACTGGATCTCCCCTTCAATCCTCACTTGGTTTTTGACCCGGTTCTAGAGGTGTATCACATGGTCTACCTCCAAGCATTCCAATTTCCTTTAACAAGTCAAGTACATACTTCCTCTGGCATATGAAGATGCCATCCTTGGACCGAGCTACTTCAATGCCCAAAAAATACTTCGAATTACCCAAGTCTTTGATTTCAAACTCCTTGACTAAGTATTCCTTCAACCGAGGGATCTCCTCACCATCATCTCTTGTCAAAACAATATCATCAACATAAACAATAAGAGCTATGGTCTTACCATGTGAGGAGTGTTTCACAAATAAGGTGTGATCAGCTTGATTTTACTTGAACCCATATCTCAGCATAGCTTGAGCAAACCTTTCAAACCAAGCCTTAGGGGACTACTTTACGCCATAAAGTGACTTTCGAAGCCTGCACACTTTACCTTTGGACTTAGCATCCTCAAACCATGGGGAATATCTATATAGACCTCTTCTTCTAGGTCTCCATGAAGGAATGCATTCTTCACATCAAACTGATGAAGTGGCCAATCCAAATTTGCTGCAAGAGAAAGTAGTATTCTCACAGAGTTCATCTTAGCAACCGGTGCAAATGTCTCTTGGTAATCTACCCCATAAGTCTGAGTGAAGCCCTTAGCAACCAATCTTGCCTTGTACCATTCTATGGAACCATCTGTTTTGTGTTTTACAATGTACACCCACTTAGAACTAACTGGATTTTTGCCTCTATGTAACTTCACTAACTCCCAAGTGCCCATTCTTGTTAAGAGCTCTCATCTTCTCCATCATAGCATGTTTCCATTTAGAAATAAAGAGAGCATCCTGAAAATTGTTAGGTAGACTCACAGAAGAAATCTTAGACAGAAAGACTTTATATGAGGGAGACAGATTAGAATAAGGGACATGATTAGTAATAGAATACTGAGTACATGACCTAACCCCCTTCCTATTAGCAATGGGAACATCAAGATCTGAAAACTCAGGAATATGAGCATTAGGATCAGAATTACCTAGACTCTCAGAAGAGGGGGGTGACTCTGGACACTCATCCGGAGAAGAAGTTGGCAATAGAGGAGGCAAAGTAGTCTCTTGCATCTAGGTGACTTTTTGTCTATCCTTATCCCTGACATAAACTTTGCCTGTTTCCTTTTCCACAATAACCACTGGCTCATCATCCTCTATTTGTTCAACCACTGGTGGTAGTGAAATAGGAATCTTTTCACACCAAGGTTCCCCTTGAAAGGATGACTGTGACACTAGGGAGAGTAGAAAGTAAGACTGAGACTCAAAGATGATGACATCCATGGAGACAAACCATTTGCGAGTGGGAGGATGGTAACACTTATAGCCCTTTTAGGTTGTAGAGTAACCCAGAAAAACACACTTAAGAGACCTAGGATCCAATTAGCCACGAGTGGGAGAATGATTGTGAACAAAACAAACACATCCAAAGGTCTTAGGTGAAATGGAGAACCCAGAAGATGTGGACCCAAACCTGAAGAGGGGTTTGTTTGTGAAGAACTTGGATGGGAAGGCGATTAATCAACTAAGCTACGGTGAGAACAACTTCCCCCCAATAAGAACGAGGGACAAGCATTTCAAAAGACAGACAATGAGCCACATCAAGAAGATGACGATTTTTGCGTTTGGCAACACCATTTTGTTGAGGGGCATTAGAACATGAAGTCTGGTGAATAATACCATGAGTAGCAAAATAACTAGCAAGACCAGAATCAATGTATTCCCTCTCACTATCAGAACGCAGGATTTTCACAACTGCCCCAAACTGGGTGCAAACCATTCAATGAAAATTTTGAAAAACAGAATACACCTCACTCTTGTCTTTCATAAGATACACCCAAGTGGCCCTACAACAATCATCTATGAAAGTGACAAACCATCTTTGACCCCTTAAAGACACAGACCCCATACATCAGAATGAATTAAAGAAAATGGAACAAAACTTTTATTCAAAGTATGAGCAAATGTAGCTCTATGTTGTTTTCCAAGTTGACATGACTCACACTAAAAATCAGACACATTATTTTTCTCAAAAACATAAGGAAAAAGATGCTTAAGTAGCAAAAAAGAGAGTTGTCCTAAGCAACGGTGCCACAACCAAAGGTCTTCCTTGGTGGATGGTAACTGAAGGGATGTATGAGCCAACTTGTCTGTTTGATCCAAGATATAAGACCATGTTCCTCTCTACCACTGCCAATCCTATTCCTTGTGAGAAGGTCCTGAAAAAGATAGTGATCAAGAAAAAATATCATGTTACAATTCAAGTCACGAGTAATACGACTCAAGGATAACAAATTAACACTAAAATTGGGAACATGAAGTACAGATGATAAAGAAAGGGAAGAGGTGGCATGGATTAAACCTTTTCCCTGACACAGACGAAATAGTGCCATTAGAAATTCGCACTTTTTCCTGACCTGAGGAGGGTGTTGTTAATTTTAGAAGAGAAAAGATTAGGGTATGAGTGGTTAATCATACCCTTTTATATTAAATCATAAACATAAGTTAAGGCCTAAATAAAGGCCCATTACAGCAAATAAAGAGACTGAATGAGAATAAAATGGGAAATATCCTAACACATTCTAACACTCCCCCTCAAGCCGGTGCGAAGATATCTCTCATGCCTAGCTTGTCGAGAATGTCACGGAACAGTTTAATCCCTAATCCTTTGGTAAGAACATCATCTAATTGATCCCCAGACCGCACGAAAGGCATACATATAGTGCCACTAGTAAGCTTTTCCTTGATAAAATGCCGATCAATCTCCACATGCTTGGTCCGATCATGCTGAACCGGATTGTGGGCTATATTAATGGCGGCCTTATTGTCACAGTATAGCCTCATAGAATCTGTTTGATGAATCCCCAAATCCCGCAATAATAATCAAATCCATAAAAGCTCACACATACCTTGAGTCCCGTTCCGTTCATTTGGGGTCACTACAGCTCAGGACTCTTAAATTTGTCACGGTTCTAAATCTGAACCAAAGAGTCCAAATCCGGCAAATCGTTTTGAGAAAACAGATTTTTGAAAGGAGTGCCAAACATGGACTGCTTTGCCAGATACAGAGTCGCCACCAAAATATTTTATTTTGGGAAATTTAGGAAACCCTGACTCGGTGCCAAAAGGCCACGTGTCCGTCATCACCAAAGTTGCCTCGGCTCGGGAACTTGGGTACGATTGGGGAAGGTCACTTCGTGAGCACCCCCGCTCGCCCGATCAAAGATCGGCCTCTACTAACCATGATATCTATTTTTGAAAACATTGTGAGTTCTTATTCCGGTTATTAGCCTAGGTTACTATGTGATGCTCACGGCATACAAGTATAAACTGGATCGCCTAAATTGGAACAAAATATTTCATGCTTGTTTATTTGAAAGATGGTTTGCTACTAGCAAGTAGGCTTAAAATGCAGATTTTGCCACCCGCAGGTGGGCTTAGGAAAAGATGGTTTCGCCACTATCTAGTGGGCTTAAAACAAACAATTGATGATTTATTCCAATCCAAGTAACCCAACCTTCACCCACAGGCATTCAGGCAGTTATATCATATAAGCAATTAGCCTCATGGTAAGCATGCTATTCATGGCAGTCACTCACACGTATGCAAGGATGCTAAAGCATAAAACTTACCGAGTACTCCAAGCCAAAACAGAAGCTATGTTAGAAATCATGCATGGTCCTAAACATACAGAAATGCCTAATGCAACACATGCAAAATGCAACTATAGTAGGCTCGGCTATTCTAAACATGGCATATGAAATGCTACAACTAACATGTATTCAATTTGGAATTGAAAGTACGATGCAGTTAGTATGGTGCGCCGAGCCCGGTGCATGCAAAACAGATGAATGAATGCAAACATGCTATCATACTGTATGCTAATTGAAATATGCCCTAATCTAACCATCATAAGCGAATAAATAAAAGGGAGAAAGACGTGGGGTTGGAAGACATACATCACACTCACACACACTTATTACAGTTGTGCCCTCGCACAGAGGGTCCGAATAAATAATACAGTCCCAAATAAAAGAATATTACAGTCCCGAATATTACAGTCCGAATAATACAAATTCCTAATAATTAACAAAATAACTAAGAAAGTAAATAAAACTGGCGTGCAAGCCAGGGACTACCTTGCTTCTGATGTGTGATGCATGTCCGGGCTGCCTTGCGCGGAAATCCATGACGATGCCCCAATTAGCCTCTGTTTGCACCTGTTCTTGAAATGCGCGCCAAGTCCCGGAAAGTTGCTGATTCTTCATTTTGCTGCAACAGAGAGCAGGAAAGGGGCATAGCAATGTATTTGCACAGATATATGCATGCCTCGATCCTCGTGCCACCAATCACGCATACCGAGGCATGATGGCCGAGGAGTCGAATTGCACAATTCAATATAGGATGAATGCACATGAAAACACAATAAAACCTAACTCCATCATGGATGATCCGGAGTGTCGGTGACTGGGGAATTGAGATACATTCCGTCACTCGGAGTACGAAATGTACCTCGTTTCCCGTGTCCGGGCTAACTCCTATTCCGAACACGATGCAATATGCAAGATATGCACGAAATACAACTAAGATACAATCCTAACATACAGAATGCTATGGAATGACATGCCTCGAAATGCGTGCACACGGGCACGCAAATCGAGAAAATGACAAGATGCGATCTAAGATACAACCTAATATGCACTATGCTGTAAAAAAAAAGATGCCTCGAAATGCGTGCACACGGGCACGCAAATCGAGAAAATGCATGGATGTGATCTAAGATACAACCTAGCATGCACTATGCTATGAAAATGAGATGCCTCGAAATGCGTGCACACGGGCACGCAAATCGAGAAAATGATATATGCAATGCAAGTGACTAAAATGGCATGGAAAATGTAACATGGACTTATACTAATATGAGAGAGCCTTAGCCACACTCACATGAGAAGCCGGTAGGTAAAAATGAAGTGCCTCGAAATACGTGCACACGGGCACGCAAACCGAGGCAATGGCATACGTAATGCGAATGGCATGAAAACATGATATGGGCTTATACCAACATGAGTGAGTCTCAGCCACACTCACATAGGATGCCGATGGATGAAAATGGAGTGCCTCGAAATGCGTGCACACGGGCATGCAAACCGAGGCGATGACGGAATGCGATGTAATGACATGAAAATGCAACATGGACTTATACCAACACGAGTGAGCCTCAGCCACACTCACATAGGATGCCGACGGATAAAAATGAAGTGCCTCAAAATGCATGCACACGGGCACGCAAATTGAGGTGATGTCGGAATGCGATGTAATGACATGAAAATGCAACATGGACTTATACCGACACGAGTGAGCCTCAGCCACACTCACATAGGATGCCGATGGATGAAAATGGAGTGCCTCGAAATGCGTGCACAAGGGCACGCAAACCGAGGCAATGGCATACGCAATGCAAATGACATGGAAATGCAACATGGACTTATACCGACACGAGTGAGCCTCAGCCACACTCACATAGGATGCCGGTGGATGAAAATGGAGTGCCTCGAAATGCGTGCACACGGGCACGCAAACCCAGGCAATGACGGAATGCGATGCAATGATATAGCAATGGAAAGTAATCATTCTAATGGAATTTCAGCACGAAAATATGGGAGAAAACAGTCCCGAAATGAGGCGAAATGACACCAAATGCATGAAATAGTCCCGAAATGCGATATTAGGTACCCGGAATGGCCTATAGCTATGCCAAACATGCACGATATGGGCATGCAATGCAAAGACAGAAGCTAGACAGTCCCAAAAAAGGCATTTTCACAGTTATAAACATGGCCAAACAGAAAGCATAGGTATGGCAAAAATGGCATGCAAGAATAGGGGCCAAGAGAGGGGTAATGAAGCAAGTGATATAAGCAAAATCCAAACTGAAAAATGTCCTTCTACAACATTGAAGAGGGACCAAAAATATGAATGTTTACAGTATATGACAAGCCTCAAATCAATATACAAATATGCTAAAAAAAAGGCACAAGATTGAGGCTCAAAAGGTGCTATAACATGAAGTATACAAAATAATCACCAAAAAGAAAAAAAATGTTAATGAAACATGAATTATAGGCCAAAAAAAGGCCACTTTCAGTTCGGACCAAGGTCCAAAAACAGAAGTAAAGGGGGCTGCCGATTTATGCAAAAATGGGGCCAAATAAGGGATATAACTACAAGTGGCACATGGAGGCACCAAATGGTGAGGGGCCCTTCAACAATGTTGAATAAGGGCCCAAAATAAGCACATTTACAGATTACATCATGCTCAAAAACAGATTACTCATGGGCCAAAAATAGCATGCAAGATTATGACATATAGGAGGGTCAATGAAGCAAGTGCATCATGGAGGGCTCAAACAGGGTTGAGCCCTTAATGAAAAGTGAAAATGAACTCAAAAGAGGGCCCCTTTCAGTTAGGGCCGGAGCTTGAAACAAAAAGCATATGGGGCTTACAAATGGATCAAGAAAAAGGGTCAAAGAGGAGAAATGTTACTCACCCTTGAAGACTAAAGCTTTTGTGTCTTCTTGGACCAATTTGCAGCTTCTTTAGCCTTTGAGAAACCCTCCTTGTTTCTGGAAATGAAGTGGTGATGGTAGAGCTTGGTGGTGTAGAAGAACACAAGGTATAGAACTTAAGGTTTTTTTAGGAAAATGAGAAGGATGGAGGGAGATATGGCTCTTGAGACTTGAAGAACAATTTTTCCAACCCTTGAATGTGATATAGCTTGCTGGTTATAAAGGCCAAAAAGGGGGTGTAAAGGTGGGGGAAAAGGAGGGCAACTTTCCCCCACAAAATATCCCCCGGATAAAGATATTTTCTGGGGGATAAAGCTCCACAGCTGTAAAGTGCACAGTGCAAGGAACTCGGCCGGCCAGTTACTTTTGCTCCAGGTGGCCGGCCGGCCACACTCCCTAGCCGGCCGGCTAGGGGTCAAAAGGGTCAATCAGATTTAGTGGCCGGCCACCAACTGATGGTGTCCTCCTATGTGTGTACAACACAACCCTGTGGTTCAAAGTTCAAGAATGTGGGTCCAAGGGGTTCAACATTAGCCCGGAATGAGGGGTTCAAAAGGGTCAAGCAACATTAATGGCCGGCCACCATTTTTTAGGGTCCTCCCATGTGTGTACATCACAAATATGTGGTTCAAAATTCGAGAAAATGGGCCCAAGGTGTTCAACATTAGCCCGGAAGGAGGGGGTCAAAAGGGTCAAGTAACATTAATGGCCGGCCACCATCTTTTAGGGTCCTCCCATGTGTGTACATCACAAATATGTGGTTCAAAGTTCGAGAAAATGGGCCCAAGGTGTTCAACATTAGCCCGGAAGTGTGAAAAACGGGCGCCGGAGGGCGTCGGAGGATGTATAACTGGTTGCTGCAACAATTATTGGCCTCTCACCCTTCAGTGACCTCCCCGGTGATAAAACATAGGCACCTGCCAAAAATGAATGAAAACCGATGCAAAACGAATGTTCGGGGGCCAAAACGCGCAGTTCGAGGTCCCGAAAATGGGCTGTTAAGCACCGAAAGTGGCATTCGGCCACGAAGTGGGTTTTTCAGACCCCAGTGTCCCTCAAAAGGGAGAAAATAGGAAGTATGCCAAAAAACAGAGCAATAGGAGATGGTTAAGCGGTCCCGAACCGAGGCACACGGCCTGACGGCTCCGAAAACCGGAAACCGGACTCCGAAATGGGAAAAATGGCCTGCGGCCACAAAATGTAGCCCACGGCCACTGAGAGATGATCTACTGGACCTCTCCCTCCCCTCAGGAAAAGAAAACGAGAAAACCGAGCCTAGTTCGCAAACCGAGGCAAAGCACAAAAGAGGGTTCGGAAGTCCGGAGGCAGGGCTCACGGCCGCGACTCTGAAACTTCTGAACGAGCACATTATGCAATATCACCGAGTGCTCAACTGGTGACGTCTGAGTCTTAAGGTTGGTCAAAAATGGGGTGTCTACAGTTGCCCCTCTTTGACAGAACTCGGAAGTCACAAGTGACGGGAGTGAATGTTAAAGCCCAGAGACGACCCATTTTTGACAAGGCCGAAGACTTAGACGAACATACAAGATAAACAGAGATGTGCCAGCAGGCAGGGGCAAAATGCAAATGATATGCAAGAAGCCGAACATAACTCAATGATCATGCAAATGCAGCAAGCTGTAATGAGGCAAATATTCGCAAATAGATGCAACAGTTTTAAGCAAGAATGCAAAGCAACAACTATATTTCATGCAGTTAAGAATGCGGAGGATTATTCAATCCCCGCCATGTCTCACACGGAGAAGATACGATACCTGCGCGATTCGTCTGGTCGCACCAGCCTCAATTGAACCGTACATACAATATCGTGCCTGTAAAAGAGAGAAGTTGCAACAAGTACAATATGCTACCAACATATATTTAATGTGATTCCGAAAGTTTGACACGCGCAGTGTTGGTGAGTGAATGCATCGCAATGCAAGAGTGGAACATATGTAACAACGTATGCTCAAACACAGAAGTATGGAAATATCAAGAAATGTGCACGGAAATGCAAGTGTGATCATGAGAATGCAAGTTATGTGCACGATAATGTGACACGAGCATGAATCAGGGTGCCCGTTTGTCATGAAACAACGAGTACAGAAATGCGTGTTTCGGTGAAGACGACTCAATTACGGCCTCCGACCCACTTCCTGGAAGGGCTACAACTCATTCAAAAAGGATACACTTTGATTTTGATGAATGATGATGAGACACATGTCAGATCTCGAAACCGAAGTTCCGACGGAGCAATTTCGCGACCGGAAGTGTACTTTTCTTGAACTTTTTCAGGTCCCGGGAACTCCAATCCTCCTCAAAATTTGCAGGGAGCTAGGTGGGCATGGAGGGGACATGGCCGGCCGTTTATCTTCCCAAGGGGAGGTGGCCAACCGGTTTTCCAAAAAGCAGATAGCTGGCCGGCCGGTTTTCCAAAAAGCAGATAGCTGGCCGGCTGGAAAAGAGGGCCGGCCGGTCATATGCCCAAATCCGGGGGCACTTTGGTCTTTTCACCTCCTTCCTTCATGCTTCTTCAACCAAGACCTTGAGCCTATATAAGGCAGCCGAGATCCCTTCCTTTCTTGCCTCCTACAACACTTTCTTTTCCAGATCTGAGTTTCATACGCGTTTTCCAACGCCCCGTGCAAATTGTTTTCGCTAAAATATTCAGTTTCAAGCACTTTGAAGCGACTAAATTTCGGTTTCGGAGCTTCTTTTCGCATTTTCGCCACTTGAGGTAAGTTTGTCTCAATATTTGGAATATTTTCTCGGGAGTTGACTTTTGTCAACTTTTTATTTCCCGAGAGTTGACTTTTGTTGACTTTTTCCAATTTCGGCTCATTTTCGCTCATTTTTGCTCTCTTTGCAGATCTTCTGAAAATGGCGGGTAATTCTCCCCACGGCGGAGGTTTTCCAGGTGCCGGAGGTGATTTTGATCCCATGACCCTACCCCCGAGGACCCGACCTTTTATTCCCGGGAGGTACAACCCGCCAGCACATGTCCTTCCGCGTGCTGTCTTCCATCACTTCACTAGCTTTGACGAGCGAGCACCCGGGGATCTGCTTCTCCGAGAGCCAGAGCATCACCTCTCTCATGAGGCCCGAGAGGTATTTACTTCATTTTCTGCATTTTTCGTACATTTCAGCACCTTTGCCATGTTTAAACACGCAGCTTAGCTTATGACATAGTACTTTGCTTGCACCCCGAACATGCAGTTTCAACGCTCGAATTTCTGAACACTCGGCTCATTAATTAATTGCGAACGCACAGTACACATTAGTTAAGAGGCGAACACACGGCTCAAACACTGATTTGTCGAACACAAAGCCCGAATTCGAAAGTGAACACACAGCCCACACTTTAAATTTTCTGAACACGCAGCCCAGGTAGATAGTGAACACGCAGCCCACAATTTAACTGAAAGTTGAACACGCAGCCCAAACTTCAAATTTTCTGAACACGCAGCCCAGGTAGATAGTGAACACGCAGCCCACAATTTAACTGAAAGTTGAACACGCAGCCCAAACTTCAAATTTTCTGAACACGCAGCCCAGGTAGATAGTGAACACGCAGCCCACAATTTAACTGAAAGTTGAACACGCAGCCCAAACTTCAAATTTTCTGAACACGCAGCCCAGGTAGATAGTGAATACGCAGCCCACAATTTACCTGAAAGTTGAACATGCAGCCCAAATTTCAAATTTTCTGAACACACAGCCCAGGTAGATAGTGAACACGCAGCCCACAATTTAACTGAAAGTTGAACACGCAGCCCAAACTTCAAATTTTCTGAACACGCAGCCCAGGTAGATAGTGAACACGCAGCCCACAATTTAAATTTTCTGAACACGCAGCCCAGATAAGAATAGTGAACACGCAGCCCACACTTTAACTGAAAGTTGAACACGCAGCCCAAACTTCAAATTTTCTGAACACGCAGCCCAGGTAGATAGTGAACACGCAGCCCACAATTTAAATTTTCTGAACACGCAGCCCAGATAAGAATAGTGAACACGCAGCCCACACTTTAACTGAAAGTTGAACACGCAACCCAAACTTCAAATTTTCTGAACACGCAGCCCAGGTAGATAGTGAACACGCAGCCCACAATTTAACTGAAAGTTGAACACGCAGCCCAAATTTCAAATTTTCTGAACACGCAGCCGAGATAGATAGTGAACACGCAGCCCACAATTTAACTGAAAGTTGAACACGCAGCCCAAACTTCAAATTTTCTGAACACGCAGCCCAGGTAGATAGTGAACACGCAGCCCACAATTTAACTGAAAGTTGAACACGCAGCCCAAACTTCAAATTTTCTGAACACGCAGCCCAGATAGATAGTGAACACGCAGCCCACACTTTAAAATTTGCACGTAGCTTATTTCACTTCATCGGTACACAACCCATTTCATTTCATCGGCACACAGCCCATTTCATTTCATCGGCACACAGCCCATTCATTTCATTGGCACACAGCCCATTCATTTCATTGGCACACAGCCCATTTCATTTCATCGGCACACAGCCCATTTCATTTCGTTATTGATACATGTATTCATTCTGAATGCAGGTTGGTTCCCGCAGTGTGCGGAGGTATGGTTCCACCATCGCGCGGGACTGGTACGCTGAGCTCCCGGATGGTGTCCGAGACTTAGTAGACTTGGCAGGGTTCGGGCCCTTCTGCGTCGGGTTGTCACGTTGTCCTGCCAGGAGGACACTGATGGCAGCCTTGGTAGAGAGATGGTGGGACACCACCAACTCCTTTCATTTCTCTACCACTGGAGACATGACCATGACGCCCCTAGACTTCGCTGTGTTGACTGGCTTAGACATAGGAGGTTGGCCCATCCCCTATGACGAGGACATGGGCGAGTGGGAGGCCGCCTGGACATATCTATTGGGGGCTCGCCCGCCTGTTGACAGGGTTTCTGGGAGAGTCCGATACACTTGGTTCTCTTCCCACTTTCGGCGGGCGGAGATGGTGCCCGAGACTCCCGAGGAGACGGAGCAGTACGCCCGTGGTTTCCTTATGATCCTCTTCGGGACTACCCTGTTCACCGATAGAGGGAACACAGTCGGGCTATATCTGCTGAGCGCTCTGGTTGACCTATCACAGGTCCATCGATATGACTGGGGTGGCGCCGGCCTGGCTACCCTTTACTTTTATATGAGTGCGACCTCCCGCGGGTGGGGCGATTTGCTTGGCGGCTACTGGAGAGCCTGGGAGGTCCTTTTCTGTCCTCTTGATTTACATTTCTGCTCTTCATTACTTGTACATTGCACACACAGCGCACTTTTACAGTCTGTATTTTGCTCTCAGCATTTCGTACTTACATTCTGCACTGCTTTTCTCAGCTATGGGTCTATGTATACTTCCCAGCATTGGCCCCGGAGTTGGAGGTGGCAGGGGTTCCCATGACCCCATACTCACTAGTGTTCGAGGGCCCGCACCGGCCGAGACCCCGAGAGACCCTCCTTTACCTGCGACAGTACTTTGACATTGTGCGACATTCAGAGGTACCTCAGAACTTTCAGTTCCTTTCATTTTCATCTTTGATTTGCTCTGTATATTCTCGATTTCTGATTGGTTTATGCATTTAACATCCGCAGATCACATGGCAGCCCTGGGTGTCCCTGGGTGACGGTCTCCGACTTCAGTATACCGAAGGGTCAGACATCTCCCAGTATAGGGTCCTGCTCGAAGGGCCGGTTGGCAGGGCATGGTTTCTGGGGGAACGTTTTCTGCGTCAGGTATGGGGGTATCTTTCTCAGGATCCTCCCGCAGTACCCCCAGTCAGTATGCGGACTGCTGACAGGCTCTCTTACTCGGAGGTAGTCGGCGCCATGCTGGGTAGTGATGCTTTACTATATATTGAGGAGGGGGACTACGCCACTTACCGTCACATATATTTGATGCCTCCATTGACGGGTGCTCGCATCCCGATGATGAGGCTTGCCGGTATGTCATCCTCGGGCCAGGCTCGGGCTCGGGCTGCAGACGCCCCTTCTACTAGCAGGGCTGGTACATCTAGAGGTGGGAGTAGACCGGTTCCTCCGACTCCGTCGGCTTATCCTCATCCTGGATGGCCAGATATGCCCATTGAGTTGATGGCGTGGCAGTGTGGGGCTATCTCCCCGACTTCGATTCCGCTAGAGCCTCCGATGCCCAGTGATCGATACGCCATTGATCCTGACTCACCGCTGGTATGCTCCGCTGTTTTTCATTCATTATTCAGATGTTTAGACATTCTTTTGTTCATTGATGATTATGAGCTCATATTTGCAGCCACCGCGAGGGTATATGGAGGAGGTGGTTGGACTGGTGGCCACACTCGAGGGCATGGTCCTGCGTAGGGAGGCACAGTTGTCTGTCGCGGGCATTCAGGTACCCTTCAGTTTTCTGGCATTTATCATACTTCTGATGACATGCTGATTTCTACTGCATCGATAGACTACTTGTGTAGAGCACATCTGACACACACCCCACTTGTACATTGCATTTACATGCACCCACTTCACGTAGCCTTTACTTGTATCTGCATCTGATGTATATATTTGAACTGATGTATTTGGATTGAACTTTTTGTTTTCAGATGGCTTCATGGTCCGGTCAGCCGCAGGCCAGGCCACCTGGGCCTCCTTGGGGAGCTGGGCCATCTGGGCCTTTTCAGGGAGTTGGGTCATCCGGGCCTTTTCAGGGGGCGGGGCCATCTCGGCCTTCCCGAGGAGCCGGGCCATCTAGGCCTTTTCGAGGAGCTCGAGGGGGGCCTGTCCGCAGACGCAGGGCTCACGTTGTAGAGGTGGAGCCTGATGAGGAGGAGGAGGATGCTGAGGAGGAGGAGGAGGCTACCGATCGTCAGTCAGAGACATCTGCTGAGGAGGGGGGCTCCGGTTTTGGTTCGGGGAACAGAGGTGGGGCTGAGGGGGATCCTGAGGATGACAGCTCCGACTCAGATGATGATGGTGCAGAGGTTGTCCCGCAAAAGAGGATGAGGAGTGCTTCTCATTCCCGCTCCCGAGGACATTGATGCTGCTGTTTCCTGTTTTATTTTTCTTTTTGCTAGTAGTTTGTAGCACTTTGCACATTGTTAGGCAGTTTTATTTCTTGTGAAACTTGTACCTTTGTTTGTTGTAAAGCATGATGGAATGAAATAGCTTTTGAAAAGGTGTTTGTATTTTAAACTTTAGCATCGTATCGCATCATTTTATTTTGCACAAAAAATGAAATTGAATGGGAATGCGCATTGCGTAATTACCAAGTCAGGTAGTGAACCGACGCAACAAACTAAACAACTCAACTTACTAAGATATAACAGAACCTTAGGAAGTTTACAACTCGATAAGCAAAATGTAACAACGTTGACAACGCAAATAAACAAGACTTTAAACAAAGATTGTTTAATCGGAAAGTAATGAATCGAAAACACGAAACACGTCCGCTCGACAAACAACTCGATAAGCAAAACAACAACTCGATAATCAAAACAACAACTCGATAAACAAAACGACAACAGAGTGTACTTCTGACGATCTGGGCATCGGAACGCATGCGAAACGGAGGGAGAAGAAGGCCTTTGACTCTCCCGTTGCACGGAAATGCTCAAAACTTTTCCCCAGAGGGTAAACAGGGCCAAAGGGATACACTGCAGCATTGCCGGCCATCTTTGGGAGCCGGTCGGCCATTTTTGTGGAGAGAGATAGCTGGCCGGCCAGTTTTGTAAAAAGTAAATGGCTGGCCAGCCAGAAAAGGTGGCCGGCCGGCCAGCTATTCCTGCAGTCTCCTGGTTTTTGACACGTGTCCCTGTGAATAGTGTTTTTCCCTCTATAAAAGCCTCAACTTCGGGAACATTCATTTCATCTTAGTTTTAGACAAAGATGGAGGCGTTTCTCGCAGAAAATGTCACATCTTGGATTTCTTCTCTAGATGGCTCGGAAAAGCTGAATTTCCGGGGTTTCGGTTTGAATGCACTATTCACGCTGAGCCGTACTCCGCTACATCTCCCTTTTCTCCATGCCGCGGCAAGGTTCTGGAACCCAGTGACGCACGTTTTTAACTTCGGCGGCCAAGAGGTATGTCCCACTTTCGAAGATTTTCAGGTTTTGATGGAGTCTGAATGCTCTGAAGTGATCTTGCCTCAGCTCCGTTTTGGTCACGCCCAGGCTTTAGGGCGGATGTGTGGGCTCACGGCGCATGATGCTCGATCTCTGATTTGCAGTGGGGAACTGGACATCCTCGGCTTGGTCCATCGTTTTTTTGACGCCGGTGACCGCGGCAACCATTATTGGCAGGGTTTCCGGCAACACGCCCTCTGCTTATGTTTGTTGTCTCACTTTCTGCTTTCCTCGGGCTTCGGCGGGGCTAGCATTCACCTGATTGAAGTCGCCCAAGGCTTGAGAGAAGGAAAGAGTTGTATTGCCATGACCTTGGCCGAGACACTGATGGGCTTAGATTCTGTCTATCGCCGGGAGGCGACTAGGTTTGCTGGGAGTCCACTGCTACTGCAGGTAATGTTTCCCACCCAACCTTACATATATATTTGCTCACATCACTCGACCCTCAGGCTCGGTTTTTCTCACAAAACCCTTGTCTTACTTTTCTCTCATCGTACATCTCTCTGTTCTTTATTCTCTCATTTTCCATCCCTCCCCTAGGTATGGTTAATGGACAAGTTGCAGGTTGTGGACTCCTGCCCAGCTTATTCAGCTCGAAGCTACTTCTTTCGGCAGTGCCTAGTCAATGCCCTTGACGAAAGGTGGTGGTTTGATTGGATGTGCAATTTGTCTGCAGACAGCATTGCTTGGCGTTGTCCTTGGCTCAACCTCCCGGCAATGAGCTATAGTATGTCCCGGCTAATCGGGATCCAATTGATTGGTCTAACCCACTGCGTATTCTATTTTCCGTTCCGGTTCCTGCGTCAGTTTGGTCATGATCAGACCTGCCCACCGGAGGGGATTGAGTACCCAGCCGCTTTCCCGGTCCGGGGTGCACAGCTTGCCCGATATGCCACAGCATGGAGGACTAGAGAGCTCCTAGCCCCTGCTTCCACTTTCAGTTGCACTTTGTCCGACGAGTGCTTGGATTGGCTCAATGAGGAGGCACAGGTTGGGCCTAGCTTGGCATCAGATGCTTCGTCCAGCTCTGGGAGGGGACGCAGAGATACTTGATTCAACTATGCCCCAAATTTATTGCTTATTTAGCATTTTCAAGTTTTCTTTATGAATGTACCAAAAAAGCAACCTCGATTGTAATGCAAGAGCGGGAGAACTCAGTTTTGAAATCAATGAAATTGAAAGTTGTGGTACTGAAAATTTTCCGCTTTTGGTCCAAAAATGGTCTTAGTCGTAAAAAGATTAATTTGAACAAAGTCGATTTTTATTAAAACTTTTCAAAACTATTTTCGATGTGGATCAGAACTGGACACGCCGAAGATCTGTCACTGAGACGCACAACCCAGATCCCCGCAACTGGAAAGTTGCCCCTAGTCTGAAGAACAATGCGGCACTGCACGGCAACAGAAAGTTGCCCCTAGTCTGAACAGCACTGTACCGGAGATCGCGATAAATGCTGATGGATAAAGATGACTGAGGTGATCAGAATGGACAGAGTTGATCGGGGAAAAAATTTATGGCTGAACTTCAAGGTGAAGTTGCCTACGTATCCCAAAGATGGGAATCAAGCCTTACGTAGTTCAGGCCAAGGTTCACTCGAGTATTTTCACTCTCCTTTTGCGCTCTAACTTTTGCCAAGGCCGCCCTTTGCGGGTTTTCAACCTTGCGAGCTCAGTTTTTATATTTTCTAATTTTTTGTGCTCTGACTTTTGCCTAGGTCGCCCTTTCGGGTTTTCGGCCTAGCGAGCCTCTCAAGGATAGTATTTCTTCAACTTGTCCATATTGATCGGTTGTGAGAACTCCAAGCCATCTATATCCATCAGAACCACAGCTCCACCTGACCAGATAGCTTTGATGATGTAAGGACCAGTCCAATTTGGGTTTGAACTTGCCCCTTGGGTTGTGGATGGGAGCTCGGTTGTCTTTGAGCACCAAATCTCCTTCTTTCAGATTCCTGGACTTAACCTTCTTATTGAAAGCCCGGGCAATTCTGCGTTGATAGCCTTGGATGTGGTACAGTGCTTTCAGTCTTCTTTCATCAAAGAGCATGAGTTCTTCGAATCTGCTTTGCTGCCAATCTGCTTCGGCTATTTGGCATTCAGCCAATACTCGTAACGACGGAACCTTAATCTCAATGGGTAGAACAGCCTCCATTCCATAGACCAATGAATATGGAGTTGCTCTAGTAGAAGTTCTGATTGAAGTCCTGTAGCCCCACAGAGCAAATGGCAGCTTGTCTGGCCAATCCCGGTAGGTTCCCACCATCTTCTGCAGTAAATGCTTGATATTCTTGTTGGCGGCCTCAACCGCTCCGTTGGTCTGCGGCCGGTATGTAGATGACTTATGGAAAGCCACATTGTATTTTTCCAACAAGTCTATCACTTCTTTCTTGAAGTGGGAACCATTATCTGAAATTATCTCGTTTGGCACCCCGTAGCGACAGATGATGTTGTTTCTGATGAACTTTGCGACGTGAGACGCCTTCAACACCGCGTATGATTGGGCCTCGACCCACTTTGTGAAATAATCTATCGCTACTAGGATAAACTCATGCCCGTTTGACCCCTTCGGGGTAACAGCTCCGATCACATCAATTCCCCAGACTAAAAAAGGCCATGGTGAAGTCATGTTGTACAGCTTTGACGGCGGGATGTTCATGCGGTTTGCATGAATTTGACACTTGTGGCATCGCCGAACAAAACTAATACAATCCTCCTCCATGGTTGACCAGTAGTAGCCCTGCCTGAGGATCTTTCTGGCCAGCATTACTCCATTCATGTGTGCACCGCACTCCCCCCCATGGATGGCTTCCATTAGGCGTCTCGACTCTTCAGCTTCTACACAGAGCTTATGCATTCCCAGATGACCCCTTTTGTACAGCTTACCTCCGCAGATAATGAACTGAGCGGCCATTCTTCTGATGGCCCTCTTATCCTTGGCATTTGCCCCTAGTGGATATGTCTCCTTTTCCAAGAAGTTCCAGATGTCGTAGTACCAAGGGTTGCTGTCTTGAACCTCATCTATGGCGGAAATTGACTCGTATGCTGGAGCAAACTTTTGATCAATAATGACTGGACGCATCCGGACTCCGGACGGGATGTCTATCATAGAAGATAGAGTTGCTAGTGAATCTGCAAACCTGTTGTTCTCTCTTATGAGGTGGGTGAAATTTAGCTTCTCAAACCGAGGAATTAACAAATCCAAGGTTTGGTGGTAGATTATCATCCTTTCCTCCTTGACTTTCCAATCTCCTTTTGCTTGAGACACA
This sequence comes from Camellia sinensis, assembly GCF_055761805.1. NCBI lineage: Eukaryota > Viridiplantae > Streptophyta > Magnoliopsida > Ericales > Theaceae > Camellia > Camellia sinensis. Next base: position 117,366,532 of record NC_138975.1, on the reverse strand, counting down.
ACAAGGTTTGAGTCCCCAATGACGTCCAACCGTCTTGCCCCTAGTTCCAGGGCTGCTTCAAGGCCAGCAATACATGCCTCATACTCTGCTTCATTATTCGAGACCTTGAACCGGAGCTTGAATGCTAAGGGGATACGGGAATCGTCAGGCGCTATCAGCAACACCCCTATCCCATATCCATACTGGTTTGACGCTCCGTCAAAGTACATCGTCCAAGTTTCATCTTCGACGTGTAGAATGGCTTCATCTGGGAATAGATACTCAACCGCTTCATCCTCCTCAACCGGGTGGTCGGCAAGGAACTCTGCTACCGCTCTTCCTTTTACTGACTTGCGCGTTACATATTTTAAATCAAATTCGGAGAGCAACAGCAGCCAGCGAGCTAGCCTACCCGTAAGTGTTGGTTTCTCGAAAAGATATTTAATGGGATCCAATCGTGAAACCAACATTACAGAGTGAGCTAACAGGTAGTGCCGCAGCTTCCTGGTTGCCCATACCAAGGCCAAACAAGCCTTCTCCAGCGGTGTATAGCGGGTCTCATAATCCAGCATCTTTTTGCTCAGATAGTAAATGGCCCTTTCCACTTTGTCTTCTGACTCCTGCGCGAGCATGCAGCCCATGGTAGTCTCAGTTACCGAAAGGTACAATATCAACGGTCTCCCCGGCTCTGGTGGTGACAACACGGGTGGGTTCTGTAGGTACTCTTTTATTTGTTCAAAAGCTGCTTGACATCGGCCGTCCCATTGGAATTTCTTTCCTTTCTTCAGGAGACCAAAAAGTGGTTCACAAGTCAAGGTTAATTTAGAAATAAACCGTCTTATGAATTGCACTTTACCCAGAAAGCCTCGCACCTCCTTTTCAGTCCTTGGTGGTGGCATTTCTAAGATGGCCTTGATTTTGGAAGGGTCGACCTCGATGCCCCTTTGTGTAATCAGAAACCCTAGCATCTTCCTTGCTGTAACACCAAACGTGCATTTCTGGGGATTCAGTCGCAGCCGAAACTCTTTGATCCTTTGAAAGAATTTTTGTAAGGCGGTGTAGTGGCCCTCTCTATCTTTGGACTTGACAATCATGTCGTCCACATACACCTCGACCTCTTTATGGATCATATCATGCAATATTGTAGTTGCTGCCCGTTGATACGTAGCTCCAGTATTTTTCAACCCGAATGGCATCACTCTATAACAATATGTACCCCACGGGGTAGTGAACGCAGTCTTCTCCCGGTCTTCGGGTGCCATTACTATCTGATTATAGCCTGAGAAACCATCCATAAACGAAAGCAAGGCGTGTCCTGCCGTGAAATCTACCAATTCATCAATGTGCGACAAGGGGAAATCGCCCTTCGGACTGGCCCTGTTCAAATCTCTGAAGTCTACACAGACCCGAATTCTGCCATCCTTCTTTGGCACCGGAACAATGTTGGCCAACCAAGTTGGGTATTCAGATACCAGCAGGAACCCTGCGTCAATTTGCTTGGTGACCTCTTCCTTAATCTTAAGAGCCCAGTCCGGGCGAATCCTTCTGAGTTTCTGTTTGACAGGGCGGGCCTCGGGATCAAGAGGGATCCGGTGCTGTACAATCTCAAGATCGATTCCAGGCATGTCTTCGTAGGACCACGCGAAAACATCTTTAAAATCTTTTAATAAAGCGACTAAGCGCTCGCGCTCCTCCGAAAACAACGTGGACCCGATCTGGACCAGCCGCGGGTCCTTCTCAGTACCCACATTCACAGTAGTGATTTCATCCATTAAAGGTTTAACAAATCTTTCCTGCTCTTGATCAATTAATCGTTGCAAAACTGGGGGAATTTCTCCCTCGTTGTTTTCATCAAAATTTTGAAAATCCTGATTTAAGCAATAAATCAAAGGCACAGAAAAATACTCAGAAACCACATCCACATCATTCTCATTAAATATTTCCAAGCCGTCAGATTCCTCTGTTACAACAGACTCAAAAGAAAATGAAAAAAGACGACCTAGACAGGACTGTGGCATCCGGGTTATCACCCCCAAGAATACCGGACTCAGACTCAGTCGAGCTGGAATCTGATTCCAATGCACAAGATTCGGTAGAATCAGATTCCGGCTCACTACCTGACCCGAAACTGCTAGATAAAAAGCCTTCTTCATATTGCCAGATGAGAGAAGGTGCGATAGATGCATCCAAGATCGGCGCTGGAAAGCCTGCAGCTATTTCATCTCCAATCATAGAAACCGAAGAGTTATCCCCCAAGCACTCTTGGCCGATCGGAGGATCTGATAGTAGACACGCCAGTGCTATCCCCATTTCAAGCTCTATGCTCTCAGAATCCACTACTTCACACTGCTCAGCCTCAGTTGGTGGGTCTGTCTGCGCTTCGGCAACGTCATCCCCAGATAATTGTATGTCGAAGAAGATTTCAAAACCAGGCACGCGTTTCCCCTCCGCGTTTAGCCATGGCTCCGGGAAGCCGCAGAATGGAAAATCTTCCCCCTCCCGGACGAAACGTCCGTTTAGGGTACCCCAGATGGGCCTGTGCATTAACTCAAATGGCTTCCCGGCCTTCTTTGCTCTGGCCCTTCCGGCCATTTCTTTTCCATTCCTCACCCAATCCTCCTTGGTGGGCAGATAACCCAGTCCAAAGGCGTGAGGGTTGTGTGGCACTTCGGCCAACACTGAGACGCCCTTCCGGCCGCTTCTCCCTAATCTCATCCCGGGGGTATGTTTTAGCTTGTTCATGAGGTAGATAGATTGAGCACTAACGTACATACCCTCATTCACAGCCATGACATTCTGCACAATTCGGGCCTCTGCCAAAGTGAACCCCGATAAAAACACATCCTCCGTGACGTGCTCGATCTCCAAGACAGGTGTGGACACTTCCGGCGGCGGATGGATTGATGAGTTTCCAAAAACGATCGCTACCCCTTTCCCGTGAGGGTACTTTAGCATCTGATGTAGAGTGGAAGAGACTGCTTTGACCTGGTGCAACCACGGTCGCCCCAAAAGTAAGTTAAAGGTTGCGGGAACGTCCAAGATATGAAATTCGATGTTATGTTGTCCTGGACCAACCTTGGTTTGAATTTTAACAGTCCCCATCACTTCTCTGCTGGTATTGTCGTATGCTCTGATCACTTGGGTAGTCGGGACGAAGTCCGCGGGCTTCAACCTGATTGCATATGCCGTTCTGGTCGGGCAGACATTAATCGCAGACCCGGTATCAACAAGTACCACCGGTATCCACTTATCTCTACATTCCACGGAGATATAGAGAGGTTTGTTATGATTTGTGCCCTCAGGCGGTAGTTCCTTGTCCGAAAAGGTTAACGCCGGGGAACCTCCTCCCGGAAAAACCAGCCCAACCAGCTGTTCAGGCGTGGTGTCTATGGAGAGTTTGGACTTGTCCATAGCAGATAGGACAGCTTCTCTATGTACTCATGATGCCATTAGCAGTCCCCAGATGGAGATGTCTGCTTGTATCTTCTTTAATTGTTTCAGCACAGCTTCCTCTTCAATCTGCTTCTCCTTCTGTTTCTCCGCTTCTCTATCCTTCCCGGATACCTCGGGTTGGTCTAGGTGTGGGGGTTTAAAGTACCGCCCACTTCTTGTCATATGGTCAACCTCATCGAGGTACCAAGTGTCATCCGGTTGGCCACTTCCCCAGTCTTCATCCGTGTGGGCAAGACATAAGTCGTCGTCTTCCCACCACATCCCACTGGCAGCCAATAGGCACCTGTCTGGCTCCGGTCCACTCGCACTCGCACTCGCAGTGCTCTCCGTCCACATGCTCGCAGCATTTTCTGTCTTCGTGCACACAGCACTCTCAGTCCCCTCAGGGCCCTTAGCTTTCCTAATTCTCTCAGCCTCCTCAAACTTTTCTCGCTCTAGTTGCATCAGTACAGCTGGTTGTTCAACAATTCCTGTATCCATAATGCCCATGTCCCGAGCGGAATTCTTAGCACCGGCGCTCTCCGGCGATACAACTTGACTTTCGGCCATTCCGGCCACAACTGATACCCCTGCCCCTGCCGGGCTCTGTTCTGGTTGGGTTTCACCCACTTCATCTGGTTGATCCTCAAGCCATCCGGTGGCCTCTGCCGATTCCTCATTGTCGAACCAGTTGATTGATGCATCCCCCAGTTCTTGGTCATTGAAAAATTGCAAGTTGGCAAAGTCCTCATCTACGGCTATCAGATCATCTGCCCATAGCCCAGATCCATCCCCCCGGATCATGCATAGCTCTCCTGTCTCTGGCAATTCTATACCTAGCCCAATTCGGCTCGTTGATAGGATATACTCGCTTGGATCATAGGCTCCCCCAGCAAAACTCTGTCCAGTCCCAGATTCAACAATCTCATTCTCCCCCGAAATCTGCCCTGCCCCATCTTCAACGGTCACCACCATCGGTTCTGGTTGGGTTTTGGAGATGTCCACCATGCACAAGAAGTCAGTGCAATCGGGGAGGAACACCTCCGGCTTGGGTAGGTGGGTGGGCGTAATATAGATACTAGGATCGTAAGATGCGACCCCAGTTTGGATGAAATTGATTCTGTTGGGAGGAGGAGCTTGGTTATGTGGTGGGAGAGGGTTGGTTGTGACATTGGGTTTGTCGGGTGGCGCGATCACCTGTTTGTCGATAAGATCTTGGATCTCATGACGCAATCTGTAACAACGGTCGGTGTCGTGACCGTGTTGTTGGTGGTATGTGCAGTACTTTGATGGGTCATGAGAGGGAGGGAGTGGGTTCGGTAGTGGCTTCGGCTCCAGAGGCTTCAAATGTTTCTTTCTGATCAATACCCCTAGAGCCTTGGTTAGGGGCATGTATAGTGGGGTAAAGGTTCTTTGGCCTCGCGGTTGGAATCTGTTTTGTGCGTTGCTTCCGGACGCGCCGGAGAAGGGTGTGGCAGCCATAGGCCTTGGAGGGGGAGGGGGAGTGGTGGTGACCATACTGACTTCCGAGGCTCTTGTATTTGCAGCGCCACTCGGGCCCGCATTGTTGTTACGATTAAAGGTCCTCCTCGGTTGTTCCCTGTCGTGGTCAAACAGACCTTGTTTCATTGCATCTTCGATTTGCACCCTCATCTCATGTAAATCTGCAAAAGTAGGAAAGGGGACTACAATCATTCTCTGCATCAACTTTGGGTGGAGATTGCGCACAATCATCCGGATTTGATCTCTGTCAGTGGGCCTTAAAGTCATCATTGATGCCTTTGCCCTCCATCGGATCACAAAGTCCGAGAAACTTTCCTTGGGTTCTTGCCTTGTCGTTTCAAGATCACGAGTTGTGATCTCGATCTGAGTGTTGTATGAATATTGCGTGACAAAGGCTTCAGCCATTTCATCCCAATTCTTCTTCACTTCATCTTGTAACTTTGCGTACCAATGGGCGGCCACACCCGACAGGGTTCGACCGAATAATGAAAGCTTCTGTGGTCGTGTTAGGCCCATTGGCCGCAAAATGTCTGCAAACAGTCGGAGGTGGACCATGGGGTCGCCGGTCCCGTCAAAGCGGTCGATTTGTGGCATTTTGAACCTATCGGGGAGTGTTACGGCCTCCTCAGTATATCCGTCTTCGATATCCGGCATAGCCTTGACCCCTTAGGATTTCTTGAAGAGCTTCTCCAGTTTGCTCAATTTCAGAGCTGTATGATCAACCTCGAACTCGAAGGGAGAGTCGGGGCGATTGGGTGCATGGACCTTGGACAATTGTGGTGGAAGCGGGGGTGGAGCTGGCCCCGTTGGAAGATTCGTGTCCTCTTGTAAATTTTGGACATTCGGCAGGGTATTCTGGGCATTTGGTGGGGCGTTCTGAACAGTAGGTGCCTGCTCAGGTAATGGAGCCCCTGCTGGAGGAGGGATTTGGTGTGAAGCAGACGCTGTATTCTACTGTTGCAGTCTGGTAATCAGCTCAGCCTGCTGGGTCATAATCTCGGATTGTTGCTTGGCGAGTTCGTCCCGGCGAACGGCATCCTGTTGCATGGCCCGCATGGTTTCCTGCATTTGGCGCATCATTTCCTCAACTCCTGTTGGTGCCGTCATACTGTTTCGATTTGTCTGAACTACTGGCAGATCTGTCTCAATGGGGATCTCAATCCGACTGTCCACTAATGGGGGAAACCACTGTTCTGGTGATCTCTGTTCAGATACACTGCGCTTTTTCTGCTTCCTTCTGGTAACAGGGGGTAGAGAATGGAACACTGGTTGTCCGTCGATTAGATCCTCAGATCGATGGAGTCGACGCCCTCGTGTCCAAGGTGCTTGGGAAATGCCTGTTGGGTTGGAAGCAATCGTGCTAAAACTGACCTAGCAAAAGATAAATAAAGCGAAAAGGAAATAAATAAACAGATAAACGGACAGCATAACAGCTTAAAATAAAATGCATGACACACAGTCGGGCATAACAACACACAGTTGATAAGCTGAAAACACACTGTCCTCAAACACTGATTATTATCCCTGTATCATTGTCCCCTAAAACAGAATCTGATGTCCGCAAATAGCTGATTCTCAAATACTAGCTGATGCCCGCAGGCCTGATACCCAAACTCATGTACTGAACTGATGCCCGCAGGCCTGATGCTGACAATACTGAACTGATGCCCGCAGGCTTGATACTCAAACTCATATACTGATCTGATGCCCGCAGGCTTGATGCCCAAACTCATATACTGATACATGCATTCCTGTAGAGACGCACTCTAAAGCACATAACAGATAAGTGAGAGCCAAAACACCCCTATGTTGGGGTAGGGTTTCCCTGTCCTATTTTGTCAGGAGCTAGGGTTTCACTACGCACACAGCGGTTTCAAACAACTTATAAACGGGTAAGCAACCTGTCCTAGTTTGGAATAGTCACTATGGATCCGAATATGCACTAAGTCGAATGGTCAAAGAGGGTGCCCCGGTAAAACCGGGGTTTGTGTTCCCATACTGGCAGAGCCCACAACCGGTCAGCCTTATGGTCATGCCTTGACAAGACAAGCCTCCGGCAAACCGTTCAGGAATAGCAGATGGCAAACACGGTGTCCTAGGCGCACCAATGCAAATGCAATGCAAAGAATCACACAAGTGTAGTCAAAAACAGATATCATGAGTTCGAGTCAAGTTCTCTAATTCCCCAGCAGAGTCGCCAGAAACTGTAGACGTCCCCGAACGCCCCGGGAGGGTGAGTCCCGTTCCGTTCATTTGGGGTCACTACAGCTCAGGACTCTCAAATTTGTCACGGTTCTAAATCTGAACCAAAGAGTCCAAATCCGGCAAATCGTTTTGAGAAAACAGATTTTTGAAAGGAGTGCCAAACATGGACTGCTTTGCCAGATACAGAGTCGCCACCTAAATATTTTATTTTGGGAAATTTAGGAAACCCTGACTCGATGCCAAAAGGCCACGTGTCCGTCATCACCAAAGTTGCCTCGGCTCGGGAACTTGGGTACGATTGGGGAAGGTCACTTCGTGAGCACCCCCGCTCGCCCGATCAAAGATCGGCCTCTACTAACCATGATATCTATTTTTGAAAACATTGTGAGTTCTTATTCCGGTTATTAGCCTAGGTTACTATGTGATGCTCACGGCATACAAGTATAGACTGGATCGCCTGAATTGGAACAAAATATTTCATGCTTGTTTATTTGAAAGATGGTTTGCTACTAGCAAGTAGGCTTAAAATGCAGATTTTGCCACCCGCAGGTGGGCTTAGGAAAAGATGGTTTCGCCACTATCTAGTGGGCTTAAAACAAACAATTGATGATTTATTCCAATCCAAGTAACCCAACCTTCAGCCACAGGCATTCAGACAGTTATATCATATAAGCAATTAGCCTCATGGTAAGCATGTTATTCATGGCAGTCACTCACACACATGCAAGGATGCTAAAGCATAAAACTTACCGAGTACTCCAAGCCAAAACAGAAGCTATGTTAGAAATCATGCATGGTCCTAAACATACAGAAATGCCTAATACAACACATGCAAAATGCAACTATAGTAGGCTCGGCTATTCTAAACATGGCATATGAAATGCTACAACTAACATGTATTCAATTTGGAATTGAAAGTACGATGCAGTTAGTATGGTGCGCCGAGCCCGGTGCATGCAAAACAGATGAATGAATGCAAACATGCTATCATACTGTATGCTAATTGAAATATGCCCTAATCTAACCATCATAAGCGAATAAATAAAAGGGAGAAAGACGTGGGGTTGGAAGACATACATCACACTCACACACACTTATTACAGTTGTGCCCTCGCACAGAGGGTCCGAATAAATAATACAGTCCCAAATAAAAGAATATTACAGTCCCGAATATTACAGTCCGAATAATACAAATTCCTAATAATTAACAAATTAACTAAGAAAGTAAATAAAACTGGCGTGCAAGCCAAGGACTGCCTTGCTTCTGATGTGTGATGCATGTCCGGGCTGCCTTGCGCGGAAATCCATGACGATGCCCCAATTAGCCTCTGTTTGCACCTGTTCTTGAAATGCGCGCCAAGTCCCGGAAAGTTGCTGATTCTTCATTTTGCTGCAACAGAGAGCAGGAAAGGGGCATAGCAATGTATTTGCACAGATATATGCATGCCTCGATCCTCGTGCCACCAATCACGCATACCGAGGCATGATGGCCGAGGAGTCGAATTGCACAATTCAATATAGGATGAATGCACATGAAAACACAATAAAACCTAACTCATCATGGATGATCCGGAGTGTCGGTGACTGGGGAATTGAGATACATTCCGTCACTCGGAGTACGAAATGTACCTCGTTTCCCGTGTCCGGGCTAACTCCTATTCCGAACACGATGCAATATGCAAGATATGCACGAAATACAACTAAGATACAATCCTAACATACAGAATGCTATGGAATGACATGCCTCGAAATGCGTGCACACGGGCACGCAAATCGAGAAAATGACAGGATGCGATCTAAGATACAACCTAATATGCACTATGCTGTAAAAAAAAAGATGCCTCGAAATGCGTGTACACGGGCACGCAAATTGAGAAAATGCATGAATGCGATCTAAGATACAACCTAGCATGCACTATGCTATGAAAATGAGATGCCTCGAAATGCGTGCACACGGGCACGCAAACCGAGAAAATGGTATATGCAATGCAAGTGACTAAAATGGCATGGAAAATGTAACATGGACTTATACTAATATGAGAGAGCCTCAGCCACACTCACATGAGAAGCCGGTAGGTAAAAATGAAGTGCCTCGAAATACGTGCACACGGGCACGCAAACCGAGGCAATGGCATACGTAATGCGAATGGCATGAAAACATGATATGGGCTTATACCAACATGAGTGAGTCTCAGCCACACTCACATAGGATGCCGATGGATGAAAATGGAGTGCCTCGAAATGCGTGCACACGGGCACGCAAACCGAGGCAATGACGGAATGCGGTGTAATGACATGAAAATGCAACATGGACTTATACCAACACGAGTGAGCCTCAGCCACACTCACATAGGATGCCGACGGATAAAAATGAAGTGCCTCGAAATGCGTGCACACGGGCACGCAAACCGAGGCGATAACGGAATGCGATGTAATGACATGAAAATGCAACATGGACTTATACCGACACGAGTGAGCCTCAGCCACACTCACATAGGATGCCGATGGATGAAAATGGAGTGCCTCGAAATGCGTGCACACGAGCACACAAACCGAGACAATGGCATACGCAATGCAAATGACATGGAAATGCAACATGGACTTATACCGACACGAGTGAGCCTCAGCCACACTCACATAGGATGCCGGTGGATGAAAATGGAGTGCCTCGAAATGCGTGCACACGGGCACGCAAACCGAGGCAATGACGGAATGCGATGCAATGATATAGCAATGGAAAGTAATCATTCTAATGGAATTTCAGCATGAAAATATGGGAGAAAACAGTCCCGAAATGAGGCAAAATGACACCAAATGCATGAAATAGTCTCGAAATGCGATATTAGGTACCCGGAATGGCCTATAGCTATGCCAAACATGCACGATATGGACATGCAATGCAAATACAGAAGCTAGACAGTCCCAAAAAAAGCATTTTCACAGTTATAAACATGGCCAAACAGCAAGCATAGGTATGGCAAAAATGGCATGCAAGAATAGGGGCCAAGAGAGGGGTAATGAAGCAAGTGATATAACCAAAATCCAAAATGAAAAATTTCCTTCTACAACATTGAAGAGGGACCAAAAATATGAATGTTTACAGTATATGACAAGCCTCAAATCAATATACAAATATGCTAAAAAAAAGGCACAAGATTGAGGCTCAAAAGGTGCTATAACATGAAGTATACAAAATAATCACCAAACAGAAAAAATATGTTAATGAAACATGAATTATAGGCCAAAACAAGGCCACTTTCAGTTCGGACCAAGGTCCAAAAACAGAAGTAAAGGGGGCTGCCGATTTATGCAAAAATGGGGCCAAATAAGGGATATAACTACAAGTGGCACATGGAGGCACCAAATGGTGAGGGACCCTTCAACAATGTTGAATAAGGGCCCAAAATAAGCACATTTACAGATTACATCATGCTCAAAAACAGATTACTCATGGGCCAAAAATAGCATGCAAGATTATGACATATAGGAGGGTCAATGAAGCAAGTGCATCATGGAGGGCTCAAACAGGGTTGATCCCTTAATGAAAAGTGAAAATGAACTCAAAAGAGGGCCCCTTTAAGTTAGGGCCGGAGCTTGAAACAAAAAGAATATGGGGCTTACAAATGGATCAAGAAAAAGGGTCAAAGAGGAGAAATGTTACTCACCCTTGAAGACTAAAGCTTTTGTGGCTTCTTGGACCAATTTGCAGCTTCTTTAGCCTTTGAGAAACCCTCCTTGTTGCTGGAAATGAAGTGGTGATGGTAGAGCTTGGTGGTGTAGAAGAACACAAGGTATAGGACTTAAGGTTTTTTTAGGAAAATGAGAAGGATGGAGGGAGATATGGCTCTTGAGACTTGAAGAACAATTTTTCCAACCCTTGAATGTGATATAGCTTGCTGGTTATAAGGGCCAAAAAGGGGGTGTAAAGGTGGGGGAAAAGGAGGGCAACTTTCCCCCACAAAATATCCCCCGGATAAAGATATTTTCTGGGGGATAAAGCTCCACAGCTGTAAAGTGCACAGTGCAAGGAACTCGGCCGGCCAGTTACTTTTGCTCCAGGTGGCCGGCCGGCCACACCCCCTAGCCGGCCGGCTAGGGGTCAAAAGGGTCAATTAGATTTAGTGGCCGGCCACCAACTGATGGTGTCCTCCTATGTGTGTACAACACAACCCTGTGGTTCAAAGTTCAAGAATGTGGGTCCAAGGGGTTCAAAAGGGTCAAGCAACATTAATGGCCGGCCACCATTTTTTAGGGTCCTCCCATGTGTGTACATCACAAATATGTGGTTCAAAGTTCGAGAAAATGGGCCCAAGGTGTTCAACATTAGCCCGGAAGGAGGGGGTCAAAAGGGTCAAGTAACATTAATGGCCGGCCACCATCTTTTAGGGTCCTCCCATGTGTGTACATCACAAATATGTGGTTCAAAGTTCGAGAAAATGGGCCCAAGGTGTTCAACATTAGCCCGGAAGTGTGAAAAACGGGCGCCGGAGGGCGTCGGAGGATGTATAACTGGTTGCTGCAACAATTACTGGCCTCTCACCCTTCAGTGACCTCCCCGGTGATAAAACAGAGGTACCTGCCAAAAATGAATGAAAACCGATGCAAAACGAATGTTCGGGGGCCAAAACGCGCAGTTCGAGGTCCCGAAAATGGGCTGTTAAGCACCGAAAGTGGCATTCGGCCACGAAGTGGGTTTTTCAGACCCCAGTGTCCCTCAAAAGGGAGAAAATAGGAAGTATGCCAAAAACCGGAGCAATAGGAGATGGTTAAGCGGTCCCGAACCGAGGCACACGGCCTGACGGGTCCGAAAACCGAAAACCGGAAACCGGACTCCGAAATGGGAAAAATGGCCTGCGGCCACAAAATGTAGCCCACGGCCACTGAGAGATGATCTACTGGACCTCTCCCTCCCCTCAGGAAAAGAAAACGAGAAAACTGAGCCTGGTTCGCAAACCGAGGCAAAGCACAAAAGAGGGTTCGGAAGTCCAGAGGCAAGGCTCACGGCCGCGACTCTGAAACTTCTGAACGAGCACATTATGCAATATCACCGAGTGCTCAACTGGTGACGTCTGAGTCTTAAGGTTGGTCAAAAATGGGGTGTCTACACACATACATTCGTTGACATATGAAGATACCATCTTTGGACCAAGCAACCTCAATGCCTAGAAAGTACTTCAGTTTGCCTAAGTCTTTGATTTCAAACTCATTAGCCAAATACTCCTTTAACCGAGGAACCTCCTCAACATCATCCCTGTCAGTACAATATCATCCACATAGACAACGAGGGCTGTCGTTTTACCATGTGAGGAGTGTTTCACAAACAAAGTATGATAAGCTTGACTTTGTTTGAAACCATATCTCAGCATGGCCTGAGTAAACCTCTCAAACCAAGCCCTAGGAGACTACTTAAGGCCATAAAGTGACTTGCGTAACCGGCACACCTTTCTTGTGGTTTTAACATCCTCAATGCCAGGGGGAATGTCCATCTACACTTCTTCTGCCAGATCTCCATGAGGAAAGCATTTTTTACATCAAATTGATGGAGAGGCCAGTCAAGATTAGAGGCAAGGGAGAGAAGGACTCTGACAGAATTCATCTTAGCAACCGATGCAAATGTCTCCTGGTCGTCTACTCCATAAGTCTGAGTAAAACCCTTGGCCACCAATCTAGCCTTGTAACGTTCAATTGAACCATCGGCTTTGTGCTTTACAATGTACACCCACTTACATCCAACAGGTCGTTTGCCCTTAGGTAAAGCAACCAATTCCCAAGTGCCATTTTTAGCAAGCGCACTCATCTCCTCCATCATGGCATGCTTCCACTCAGGAGTAGAAAGAGCATCCTGAAAATTGGAAGGAAAACTCACAGAAGAAACTTTAGACAAAAAAGCTTTATAGGAAGAAGACAGATTTGTGTAGGAGACAAAATGAGAAATAGGATGTTGAGTACATGACCTAACCCCCTTCCTTTTAGCAATGGGAACATCTAGATCAGAAAGAATTGAGTTCCCTGGAGGTTCACCAGAAGGAGAGGATTCTGGACACTCATCAGAAGAAGAAGATAGTAGTGGAGAATCTGAATTGGTCTCTCGTACCCAAGTAACTTTCTGTCTACCCTTGTCCCTGACATACACTTTTCCATCTTTCACTGCAGATGGAAAGTCAGCATTCTCAATAGTTGGATCATCAATAATAATAGTCTCAGGAGTTGCAATAACTGATCGTGATGATAGTGATACAGGAGTCTCTTCACACCAAGGCTCCCCCTGAAGAGATGATGGGGACACCGAGGAGGAGAGAAAATAAGACTGAGATTCAAAGAAAGACACATCCATAGAGACAAACCATTTGCGAGAGGGGGGATGATAACACTTGTAGCCCTTTTGAGTGGCGGAGTAACCCAAGAAGACACACCGAAGAGACCGAGGATCCAACTTACTACGGGTAGGAGAATGGTTACGAACAAAGCACACACACCCAAAGGTTTTGGGAGGAATGGAGAAGGCAGCAGAAGCTTAGAAGCCGAACAAAATCGGAAGAGGAGTTTGTTTATGAAGAACTTGGGTAGGAAGCCGATTGATGAGGAACGTAGCAATGAGAACCGCTTCCCCCCAATAGGATCGAGGAATGCGCATTTCAAAGGATAAACAATGCGCAATATCAAGAAGATGCCGATTTTTACGCTCGGCAACACCATTCTGTTGAGGGGTATTGGTACAAGAAGTTTGATGAATAATACCATGAGTGGCAAAATAGCTGGCAAGTCTAGAATCAATGTATTTCCCCCCATTATCAGAACGCAGAATTTTGACAACTGCCTCAAATTGAGTGCAAAGCATTTTTTGAAAATTTTGAATCACAGAAAACACCTCACATTTGTCCTTCATAAGATACACCCAGGTGGTCCTAGAACAATCATCAATAAAGGTGACAAACCATCATTGGCCCTTTAAAGACACAAAACGAGAGGGACCCCATACATTAGAATGAATCAAAGAAAAAGGAACTAAACTTTTATTAATAGAAGGAGCAAAAGAAGCTCGGTGTTGTTTTCCAAGTTGACATGACTAATAATGAAACTCAGAAATGTTATTTTTCAAAAAAAATAGAGGGAAAAAGATGCTTAAGTAACAAAAAAGATGGATGCCTAAGACGGCGGTGCCATAGCCAGATGTCTTCCTTGGTAGATGGAAACTAAATGGATGAGTGAGCCAGCTTGTCTGCTTGATCCAAGATATAGAGACCATTCTCGTGTCTACCACTGCCAATCATCTTCCTCGTGATAAGGTCCTGAAACAGACAATGGTCAGGGAAAAAGGTCACACTACAATTTAAGTCCCGAGTAATACGACTCAAAGACAAAAGATTAACACTAAAATTGGGAACATGTAGGACAGAAGATAAAGAGAGAGAAGCAGTGGCATGAATTAAACATTTCCCAGACACAGAAGAAATGGTACCATCAGCAATTCGAACTTTATCCGGCCCTGAAGAAGGGGTATACACGGAGAACAAATCAGAAGAACCAAACATGTGGTTGGAAGCACCATAATCGATAATCCAAGGTAACGTTTGATGAGAGAGGAAAGACCTTGTAGAAGAAGCTAAGTTACCTGACTGGGCAATATTACCTGAATATGAACTAGAGGCCCGACAGTCTAGCAAGTGGCGAAGAGCAACCTCTAACTATGAAAGCATAACAGACTACGAACTCATATATATATATATATTTTGCTACATATATATATATATATATATATATATATTTAAGAGAAAGAAAACAGAGAAGAAGGTGTTATAGATGTATGTACCATGACAAGAGTTCAGTCTATTCGTTAGACACCAGTTAACCAACCAAGAGACACCAGTCGACCAACCAAGTCAACTAGACGCAGTCTACAGAGCATCCAGGAGTGCCGACAAACCTATAAGGACAGGCTAGGGCTGTCGACAAACCTAGAGGAGAGTAGAGGAGGCTTCGGCTGCACTGGTAGAGGGCCGATTGACCTTTGGCTAAGCTGGATGGGGTCCGACTGACCCAGACAAGGGTTTGGGTGGCATTTGGTGGAAGCAAGGTGGTTGTGATTGGTGGTAGGGTCCTTCTATTGTGGCTATGATACCCATGTAAGTTTTGTCACTCCCCAAATTTTAATTACTCGGAAACATTACCAAAAGCCTGTAATTTAGGTCCTTTTTTTATTTTTTATTATTTTTTTTACACATATCTATTACTATTGAGTAATAGAAACATAATAATACATGATCTCTCTCTCAAAAAATACAACAATAACAATGATACATGCCAAGCTTCCACTAAGGAGCTACAAATAAATAATTACAAATATCAACATACAATATTTATTTCCTTCACATCCACAACGAAATTACACAAAAGAGACTCATGAACTTCTTAACTCTTTAACTATTGGATCTGAATTCTCTTCCTGAAAAAAAATAAAACGAGGGATGAGCACAATTGTCCAGTAGGAATCTGTTACGCCCCAAAAAAAAAACAACATTAAACCCATCCATATACACATGCATTGGCACATAAAGATCCACATTTCCTTAATTAATCAAGGTACTTCATTACAAAAGTATTACACGTTAACAACTAAAGCGAATGCCCTACGGGCTTACAACTTTCCAAGTTAACACTTGGTCACAAAAGAGAGTATTGACTCGGTTACACATTTAGCCCTTGGCTTGAATTTATATGTAATACATCAAAAGGGAAATAAGGCTACAAAAGTGAGTTTGCCCCTAGCCTCCCAAGCTATGTCCTCAGAGGTGGCGTGCTACCTGTACCTGAAAATGATGTTCCCATAAAGGGTGAGCCACAGCCCAGTAGGAATATACTAAACCGACTATGAACAATACCTAAAAGATTAGCAATTGATAGGGTCAATACTACACTTCCATTTACATCTTATTACCATTCCAAGACAGTCAATTCAATATTACAATTCACTTTCCATTTCTTATTCAACTTTGGGTTTGAAACAAGGCTCAGTACTCTGGCCAAAACATTTGATGAGATCGTAGTTCATCATTAGAACACTTTGAAAATCAAGGTGGATACACGTTTTGATGTTGTATCGATAGCACATAAACTACTTTCATACTTCACAAACGATGGTGATATACATTTTAGTGCTATGTCAAATCAAACAAACTTTTCAATAGGTAAGCTTGTGAGCAATATCACTGCTACAACAGATAAGCATATGAGCTATATCGATATTACAACAGATAAGCATATGAGCTATATCTACACTACACTAGACAAGCATATGAGCTATATCTACACTTCACTAGACAAGCATATGAGCTATATCTACCCTTCAACGGGCGAGCATATGAGCTGCATCCCAGAATCCATTAGCCAATTTAGAGGTACATCCCCCATCTTCCCCTAAACCATTAACCAGCTTAGAGGTACATCCCCCATCTTCCTCTAAACCGTGGAGTACATCCCCCATCTCCTCCCATACACAAGTAATGCATATATACACAGAATCACATACGCAATCAATCAATACATAAAGTTAATGTATTCTACCAACTGTCTACACACAGTGCATATAAACACATTGGTCATACACACATTCGATCAATACATAAAGTTAATGTATTCTATCATCCGTCATACCTTATGACACCCCCGATTGATTAGTTTTAGTTTGCCTAATCATCATGCATTGTCTACATCAATCAACACTACCCTCCACCGGTAGCCCAAAGCAATTATTTCTAAGCAGGAAATAAATGCACAAGCGGATAACATATCAACATTTCAATTAGGTGAGCAATGAATGATCTAGCTACACCCTTTAGTCCCATACATTCCCAAATTTCAACATTTCCACTTCGATCGCTCATGCATTAATTAATTAAAACAATTAGGGCTAATTACCTTAATTAACAAAACAACTCTAAGGTTCCATTTTCATCCACAACCCATCACTCAACTCATTTTCATACCAAATTTGCATATAGGTTTATTTCAAACAAAACCCCAACTCTTGTAAAATTACACAAAGGCCCAAACCTTCTTGAATCTACCCAACAACACCCAACATATCAAAATGCTAAAATTTAAAGACAAAATTCATAAAGAGGAGTAGGATATCCCTACCTCAAATTCGGAGCCCAAGAGAAGAGGATGAAGAAAACCAAAATGCTCCAAACTCCAAGATTCACGGATCAAAACGAAGCCCTCGACGATCAACACACTTCTTACAAAGGCCCAAGGTGAGGAAAACACTCTAGGTAGATCAATCCTAAGAGAGAAGTTCGGTTTTAGAGTGAGGTGCTCTCCAATGGAGGTTTTGAAAAAGTAAGAGAGAGAAAGAAAATCAAAAAGTGACCAAAAAGGTGGTTTCACGAACTGATATAAAAGCTGGTCCGCTCGAGCGTACAACTCCCCGCTCGAGCGTCCGACACAGGTTCACGCTCGAGCGTTCAAATATCCGCTCGAGCGCCGGATGCACTCTCCCAGAATTTTCTGCAGACGACCAAAATGCTGAGAGGAGGAAATTCACGCTCGAGCGTCCAAACTGCCGCTCAAGCGGAAAGGCAGCAACAAAAGCCCGCTCGAGCGTCAAACCTCCGCTCGAGCGGAGAGACCAAAACCTGGGCAAAATTTCAAAGCTTTAAAACACAACCAACTAATTCCCAACTTGCCCAACACAACCCAAAACTCTAAAACCAAGAGTAAGGGATAGAAATGAGGATAAGACAACAACGAATCTACGGAACTGAGTCCAGATTACATTTAAACAACAACAGGGAATACCGGGATCGCTATAACCTCCCCCCCTTAAAGAATTTCGTCCCCGAAATTAAGGACGCGCCAAAACACATGGCTAACGGAACACACAACACCAACACCCGAGTACTAGGAAAGAAACTACTCTCACTACAAACCTTCGCTTCACTCTTACCAAGGAAGAGACTAACCCAGGGAACACGTTCCAAATGACAACACTATAGGCATAAAGCCACAATAAAATCAACCCTTCTGGAACAGTTTACTCACATCTGACTAGCACTCAAGCCAAGTCATTACACAACAACCATAATTTCAAATAAAAGGATAATCAAGGCAAATCTACTATAGGGAAAACATTTTCACAAATACGGTGTTATCCAAAAATATAACCATCCACAATTTATCTGCCCAAAGATTCATTTGGAATTCCTCAAAGCCCTTGAATTAAATCAATAGCTCAACAACGCTTTTAGATGGCCCAACCGCTAGAAATTTTTTTTTTTTTCCAAAGAAAAACATTATCAAGAACCATCACTCACACAGTGATGCCATAACCAACATGAGGCACAACATTTCTATAATGATGGTTAATAGAAATAACAACAATATTAACAACACTTAAGGCATAATAAAATCATGGTTTTTGGCAAATTTCATTCTACCTCCATTAACTTAACCAATTTGAGATCATAAACATGGCTCAGAACCTAGCCAACAATTCAGAGATTACAACTCGTCTCAGCAATACCCCTTTAATACCCAAATGACACACATTATAGTGCTGCATCAACATCAAACCAAGCATCATACATACATAATGTAAAGAAGCCAATCATTCACAATGATCAATCGGTACGTATACTAGGTGTATTATTCCAATCGTCAGATTCAACGACAAAACATGTTCGATTAGTTTCAGTTTTCCCTAATCAACATACAAAGTCTACAATAAACGTGACTAAATTCAAGGTGATCGGTGCCAGCCCAAAACCCGATACCGACAAGCTGACTAATCAACTCAAAAAAATTCTACACTCAGTACCCCACACACTGATGTGCCACTCAAACCACTAACCCCAACCACGGAGTTCTCCACACAAACCACAAACTATGGAATCTCACCGGATCTCCTAAAATTGAACCGCATCAGCAATGCGTCTAAGGGAATCAACATCCCCCGCCATGACTGTCTAGCAAGCCTGCTCACTTCCTTGACCGAAGACCGATGTGGTCAACCTCAATCACAACAACCCCAGACACGAAGGATCACTTTGACCAACGTTATACTCATCACTCTAGAACATGAACTATTCTTCCTTCAAAGAATGCTACCAGCAGCCACTGTACAACCGATGGGGTCACCACGGACTCACTGACTAGCAAGACCCAGAACACGAACCAACGTACAGGTACCATTCCCGCTAACTCGAGATACAAATCTCACATTCCCTCGAACATTTTCACATAATCTTGCCGATACCACGCAACTTTCGCAACCATCACATCTAACCATCACATCAAATCTCCACATCTTGCCTGCCACCCATCCCGAGAGTACCCTCCAGAGACCCAGCCTCCGTGCTAAACCACTAGTCAAAACTACCGCTAGGCAACCACCATGAACCAAACCCCGACACCATTACAAGTTGCCGACAAGGCTTTCAAAGATTCACTCTTCTAACTCCCTAGAGGAGTAAAAGTTATCGCCGCCCTCGTCATTAACCTACATCTCCCTCCGCAAATACCATACTACTGTGACTCTATCCTCGGGTCACACTCTAACCACGGGTTATATACCCAATCAACCTTCACGACAGCACCTCCCGACCTAACTAGTATCAAGGTACCAACCTATCACTTTCGATCAGCGTAAGGAAACCCATAGACTTAGGAAGCGTCCATAAGCTACTACTCGAGATATAGCACTAGCTGCTCACAACACACCACTCCCGATGCTAACAGCCACACACCTATATAGGGACTAACACCCCTCTATCAAAACGACCAATCACTACACATGCCAATTCGGCAACGTTACCTACCACGAAGGTACAAATCTTATCTTAACAAGATTATGCGCTATGCCCATTGCAAAATACTATGACAAAGTATACTATACCTAGTATTAATCTCATACTTCACATCCTCTCGAGGAGTTTCCACGACAGTGGACTGACATCTCTTTCACACACATACGAATCATTATCACCAACGATTTTATGGTCTCACTACAACTTATCACATTAATAAAACTTTAGAGCTACCACATGTTCCAGTCCACCTAATCCAAAGAAATTAATAAACTCAACACATAGATATATATATATAAACAAACAAACAGTTTAGATGTTTCAACATTCCCAAAACACATTGGTTACACAATAGAACCCAATGGCCACCAAACGATAATTCACTGGTTACAAAATGGATTAGTCAAAACAAACCCAACCCCTCGGTATTACTACCACTGTTGTCCCTCGCTGGACCGCCAAAAGTTGGTCATTCTCTGACCCAAGATTTTCTATGAGCTTACAAGCCACGAACAAGGGCTACTGATGTGCCCTAGCTGGCCATACTTGCAACAACTGCGAGTTTCCCCCAACTGGGGCTTGGGAACTCGACTCTACCGAGGCCCTCGAAACCTGCCCTGTTTGATCCCCGAAACGATACTGTTCCTGCCTAGCCGAATGATACCGAGCCTGGCTAGGTTGCAAAACCCCTAAGGAAGCCCCCAGCTGAGTACAAAAACGTCGAATATGACCTGGCTGATTACACACCCAACAAGTAGGCGGTGCTTGAGCACCAGACTGGTTCAAAATCTGGGCTGATGAAGACCCCAACGACTGCCTCCCCACTGAGCATTTGATCGGCCCAAAGCCCGGCTGGTTAAATGATCCTGGTGGTACAACTACTGGTTGAACTACTAACCCTGCCCCCTTCCTCTGTGGGCAAACCGAAACCTTGTGGCCCAGCGGACCACACCTGAAACAAATAACACCCCTCTGTTTACTTTCTCCCGAACCCAAATCCGACACTGGAAGAGTAGTTCTAGTCTGACCTCCCTGTTGCGGGTTTAAACCCTTCTGCCTCTTAAAAGGCCTACTAACACCCCAAGTCACAGGAGTCGCCGAAATGGCTTCCTCCCCACTCTGCCCCATTGCTAACACCGCGGCCTCTACATGGGCGGCTGCCTCAACAAGCACCTTATAACTTCTATGCCAAGACCCCGCAATCCTATCACGGATGTCGTCACACAGCTTACTCTCAAACTCGGAACAACGCAATTCCTCTGTTTCCACCAATTCTGGGGCAAACCTCGACAGGTTAGCAAACCATCTTTCAAACCGTACCAAAGGTGTAGTACCTTGGCGTAACTCCACGAACTGTTTCCGCAACTCTTCCCGAGCGGAAGGAGGGAAATCACAACTTCCTCGCCTAGGCATCCTAGTAAAAGCAACAAAGGATATTAGCACATTCATACATGTGCCGAAGTTAAACACTCGCACCCTAATATATGGACAACTGTAATTCACTCCACGTAAGCATATAAACACATAAGCACTTACGAATTTCATTTCTGGATATTGATAGTCCCGAGGCGTTACTAGAGTTCCGGTCAGAAACAGCATTGATCAAGTGCCTTTCCAACAGGACTCCCAGAAACCCAAGGATCCAATCAACATCCTAGAAACTAAATCCCATACCCACATAGTCACATAAGCATGTTATCAATTAAGCACATAGCATATGAAATTACATCTAAGTCTCTATCAAGCGAGACAAACCCATTGTGATCCTAATCACTCCCCACGTACCCAAAGTATTCGAACCCGGCACGCTCTGATACCAAGTTGTTACGCCCCCAAAAAAAAACAACATTAAACCCATCCATATACACATGAATTGGCACATAAAGATCCACATTTCCTTAATTAATCAAGGTACTTCATTACAAAAGTATTACACGTTAACAACTAAAGCGAATCCCTACGGGCTTACAACTTTCCAAGTTAACACTTGGTTACAAAAGAGAGTATTGACTTGGTTACAAATTTAGCCCTTGGCTTGAATTTACATGTAATACATCAAAAGGGAAATAAGGCTACAAAAGTGAGTTTGCCCCTAGCCTCCCAAGCTATGTCCTCAGAGGTGGCGTGCTACCTGTACCTGAAAATGATGTTCCCATAAAGGGTGAGCCACAGCCCAGTAGGAATATACTAAACCGACTATGAACAATACCTAAAAGATTAGCAACGGATAGGGTCAATACTACACTTCCATTTACATCTTATTACCATTCCAAGACAGTCAATTCAATATTACAATTCACTTTCCATTTCTTATTCAACTTTGGGTTTGAAACAAGGCTCAGTACTCTGGCCAAAACATTTGATGAGATCGTAGTTCGTCATTAGAACACTTTGAAAATCAAGGTGGATACACGTTTTGATGTTGCATCGATAGCACATAAACTACTTTCATACTTCACAAACGATGGTGATATACATTTTAGTGCTATGTCAAATCAAACAAACTTTTCAATAGGTAAGCTTGTGAGCAATATCACTGCTACAACAGATAAGCATATGAGCTATATCGATATTACAACAGATAAGCATATGAGCTATATCTACACTACACTAGACAAGCATATGAGCTATATCTACACTTCACTAGACAAGCATATGAGCTATATCTACCCTTCAACGGGCGAGCATATGAGCTGCATCCCAGAATCCATTAGCCAGTTTAGAGGTACATCCCCCATCTTCCCCTAAACCATTAACCAGCTTAGAGGTACATCCCCCATCTTCCTCTAAACCGTGGAGTACATCCCCCATCTCCTCCCATACACAAGTAATGCATATATACACAGAATCACATACGCAATCAATCAATACATAAAGTTAATGTATTCTACCAACTATCTACACGCAGTGCATATAAACACATTGGTCATACACACATTCGATCAATACATAAAGTTAATGTATTCTATCATCCGTCATACCTTATGACACCCCCGATTGATTAGTTTTAGTTTGCCTAATCATCATGCATTGTCTACAACAATCAACACTACCCTCCACCGGTAGCCCAAAGCAATTATTTCTAAGCAGGAAATAAATGCACAAGCGGATAACATATCAACATTTCAATTAGGTGAGCAATGAATGATCTAGCTACACCCTTTAGTCCCATACATTCCCAAATTTCAACATTTCCACTTCGATCGCTCATGCATTAATTAATTAAAACAATTAGGGCTAATTACCTTAATTAACAAAACAACTCTAAGGTTCCATTTTCATCCACAACCCATCACTCAACTCATTTTCATACCAAATTTGCATATAGGTTTATTTCAAACAAAACCCCAACTCTTGTAAAATTACACAAAGGCCCAAACCTTCTTGAATCTACCCAACAACACCCAACATATCAAAATGCTAAAATTTAAAGACAAAATTCATAAAGAGGAGTAGGATATCCCTACCTCAAATTCGGAGCCCAAGAGAAGAGGATGAAGAAAACCAAAATGCTCCAAACTCCAAGATTCACGGATCAAAACGAAGCCCTCGACGATCAACACACTTCTTACAAAGGCCCAAGGTGAGGAAAGCACTCTAGGTAGATCAATCCTAAGAGAGAAGTTCGGTTTTAGAGTGAGGTGCTCTCCAATGGAGGTTTTGAAAAAGTAAGAGAGAGAAAGGAAATCAAAAAGTGACCAAAAAGGTGGTTTCACGAACTGATATAAAAGCTGGTCCGCTCGAGCGTACAACTCCCCGCTCGAGCGTCCGACATAGGTTCACGCTCGAGCGTTCAAATATCCGCTCGAGCGCCGGATGCACTCTCCCAGAATTTTCTGCAGACGACCAAAATGTTGAGAGGAGGAAATTCACGCTCGAGCGTCCAAACTGCCGCTCAAGCGGAAAGGCAGCAACAAAAGCCCGCTCGAGCATCAAACCTCCGCTCGAGCGGAGAGACCAAAACCTGGGCAAAATTTCAAAGCTTTAAAACACAACCAACTAATTCCCAACTTGCCCAACACAACCCAAAACTCTAAAACAAAGAGTAAGGGATAGAAATGAGGATAAGACAACAACGAATCTACGGAACTGAGTCCAGATTACATTTAAACAACAACAGGGAATACCGGGATCGCTATAGAATCTCATAGTTCTACAACAATAACTAACACACAGATAGAAGTGATCATGTATGCAAGGTGATACCATATAATAGGGTGACATTTAGTAAGCTCAAAATATTATATGTAGAGTATCTTTTTCTCAAAATTTCTTTGAACATTTAAGGAAAACTTTCAGCTATAAAAATTATCCCTCATTATCAGAAAAATCATAAATCCTTTTCGCAAACAAATATATTTAAGGAACATCATTTTAAATTTATTAACCAATTCCAAAATATTCCTCATTTAATTTCCATTTTCCTTTTTACTAATTCCCATTATTATGACTCCATAACGTAGAAATCCAAATCTCCTTTATATACAATAACAATTCTCCTAGACCCAACTCCTATTTGTCTAACAACTACATCACATCCACATTTGCATTATCAATTATAATTCAACATAACACAAGAATAATAAACCCACTTAATTCAATTTCTCAATTAATTACGAAACAAAACTCTTAATCTTTCCTTATAATTACATACAACCCGGCGAGTTCATTATCACCAATCCCTTATCTAATTACTATTTCCTTATCCATTCTTTTCGAATCATTTCTATATGTATTCCCCTTCCATACCAAATTACACATCAAATTGTAATTTCATAAGTTCATCACAAGTCACACATATCATCACCGATTCAACGCATTTCACAACACATTCCACCTTTTGCCGACTTGATACGGCGGGATAGTGGGCACCCAATTCATAACATCCTCCACCTTTTGCCAACTATTATACGGCAAGAAGTGAACTCCCAGAAACCATTTTCTCAAAAACCATATTTTTTCAAAAACCATGTTTTTCCACATTTACGGACTCTCATACGACAGGACGAGGATACCCAAAAACATTTTTAAAATCATTCGTTTTTGCACTTTTGCCGACTATAATACGGCAGGACTTTGTGGACACCCAAAAAACATTTTTCCACTTTTGCCGACTACAATACAGCAGGACTTTGTAGACACCCAAAAACATTTTTCCCACATTCATCCAACGATAAGCCTAGACAGGGCATTTGGGCACCTTGAATTCAAAACCACCCCCACATTTACCGGCTCTTGTATAGACGGACATGGGCACCGAAAGATATTTTTAACTCCCCGCGCAGGTACCAACTACAACATAACTCAACCCAACTCAACTCAACTCAACCCCAACTCAACACAACTCAACCCAACTTAACACATTTCAAGATAACTCAATGCAATTCAACATAACACAACAAAACTCAACACAACCCAATTCAACACCATTCAATACAATTTGGCATAATTCAATAGTGTCATGACCCGAACCCGCCCCCGTGGGTTAAGGACATAACCGGCCAGTAATCATGAAATTACCTACGGCCTCAAACCAAAACAAACGTATTTTAACAGAGTTAATGGGGACCAAACGGAAGCAGTTCAAAACTTTGTCCATAGAGCTGTGCTTACATGGCACATCCAAACAACCAAACATATATACATTAATAACTCACAACGGAAATACAGTAGCATAAGTTCTGTACAAACAGGATCATCCAAAAACTAAGTCAACCCATGAAAACCATATATAGACATATGCAAAGTCCTCGCCAACTTGACAAAAATAACATAACATAGTAGAAAGGTGAAGACGAGTCTTGTGCGTGAGACACTAGGGCTAACTCTCCAAAACTCGGTTGTTCCACACAGACTTCACTGGGGCTGGGTATGGACCTCTCTTGGCTCACCTACAAACACATGAATGAGCGTGAGCGATAGCCCAGTGAATAATATCAAATAAGACGATACAAACGATATGTAGAACAACATACTCCGAATGGCCTTGGAATAATATCAAATAAGACGATACAAACGATATGTAGAACAACATACTCCGAATGGCCTTGGGCCCAATTCACATTTTTATTTAACATTTATATACACAATTTAAGCCAAGTGATTGTAGTTTCAAACATACCAGCCTTTTGGCCCATTTAGCTTTCATTCCTGTCAAAACGGCCTCTAGCCCACTCATTCATGTCAAAACGGCCTCTGGCCCATCCATTCATGTCAAAACGGCATTTGGCCCATCCATTCATGTCAAAACGGCCTTTGGCCCATACATTCAAGTGAAAACTGCCTTTGGCCCATCCATTCAAGTCAAAACGGCCTCTAGCCCATCCATTCTTATCAAAACGGCCTCTGGCCCATTCATTCTTATCAAAACGGCCTCTGGCCATTTCATTCTTATCACAACGGCCTCTGGCCCATTCATTCTTATCACATCGGCCTCTGGCACATTCATTCTTGTCAAAATGGCCTCTGGCCTATTCATTCAGGTCAAAACGGCCTCTGGCCCATTCATTCATGTCAAAACATTTGTCCATAATTCAAACTGGCACACTTAAAAGGCTTATAAGAAAATAAGCAATTGGACAAACGACAAGCTTCAACTATTGATATTACTCACAGTGATTGGCTTGTGGATTTGCCCTGGGGCTTGTGGATTTGCCCTGGAGCTTGACCCTACATATCACATAACACATATGGGTCACAAATAATTCAATCCGTTCTAAATTCACATATTCCTCTTTAGGCTTCATTCTTATCTCTTTAACTGAATTACAATGCTCAATGCATGGCTAAGAGTGCTTGCAAGTGAAAGAGAACGGAAAATGAAACACAGAATACACTTTCAAAATTTCAGAAAACAGGGTCCCCGCTCGAGCGTGGACCCTTGAGGCCTGCAAAAGTACTGGTTGTGTCAAATTTACACTCGAGTGGAAGGCCTCTCTACATGGCTCCCCGCTCGAGCGAACACCATGTCTGCAAAAAGTGCTGGATGTATCATTTTTACGCTCGAGCATGAACTCAGATGCTCAAGCGGAAGTTCATCCTACATAGCTCCCCGCTCGAGCGTGAACTTCCCCGCTCAAGCGGACACCATGCCTGCAAGAAAATACTAGGAGCTCGAAATCGCCGCTCGAGCGGCGGTTCCCCCGCTCAAGCGGACATCAAAAATTCTGGGTTTTCCAGTATGGTTCTTGAGCTCGAATTCAACACTCTAACCAACATTTCTTGCATGCCATGGCTCAAATTTCACATATACAGATACTAACATGATACCAACACCAAACTACAACACAATGAAGCTCAATTTCTTGAATTACTTACATGCATGCCTCAAATTGACCCAAACTCATCACTAACACATCAAATTCAAACATGCAAAGCTCATACCTCCATGATCTACTCTTGCATGTGAGAAATATTCATTCATATTAACTTAATTGGTGAAGAGATGATCAAACACAAGGATTTCAACCAAGATTCAACATAGATCATGTAATTCAAGCTCAAATATGCAAATTTAAGACAACCACACACATGCATGCATACATTGACCTTCAAATTCATCAAATACTACACAATTCCTTCACTTATGGCACAATTCTTGCTCTTGATCATTAATCAACTTGAATTCACAAAATCACAACTAATATATACAAATTCACTCACCTAGGAGCTTCAAACACCCAAGCTTTAGTCAATTCTTGAGTTAAATCTTCAAATCCCCAAGCTTTAGCTAAAAATTACACAATTCTCTCCCTCTCTCTCTCTATAGCCGGCCCTCTCTCTAACTTGAGTTCAAATCAGCCAAATGAAGTTATAAGGAGAGAACAGAGGGTGTAGTGCCTCTTTACATAAGTTTCCACTAGCACCAATATAATATTAATAAAGTAATTGGGCACTAATTTAGCAATTTAATCAACTTAATCTGGTTCGAATCAATTTTTCAATTAAACTTCACTGTAGGCTCTAAAAATTATGCCAATCACAATGGCGTAATCAATTTCGGGTTCTATGGCCGATAAGGCCCTCAATTTAGTTTCCAAAGCAGATAATCAAACAGATATTCCTACGGTGAACAGATAGAAATTCAAAACCATATATTTTCATACAATGGCACATGAAATCATATTAAACACATAATCATACTCAAATTAAGGACCAATTAGCATACTACGGAACAGGAGTATCACAAATACAAACTCTTAAACCTCCACATCATCATTTCATCACAAAGCTCATATCATCCATACCATTAGTAATTCATTTTCCCAAGTTTGGTTTCATATTATAGCATAATTTAAAATATCAACATTAAGAGTTCAATCGCAACTTTTACATAAATTTTCAAACTCTTTAAAATTTCAATTAAACTTGTATATTTGTAATTTAACACCTCAATTTCATGATACTACTTTCAATTTAAGCAAAATCATCATCTATCTTCATGAACCAAACTGGGGTTTTTAAGAGAAATTAAAGCTTTTCACAAAAACACTTTTTATTTCAACACTTCTATTGCATACACTCCCAAAATCATAACCCAATAAGTAAACCCCAACTCTTCAAACCCGAAACTCCCAATCTCATGATTTTTCACAATATGCTAAAAAATGTAAAATTTGTATTTGTATAAGGAAAATACCACAAAGCTATCTATATATGAAAGTATTGAAGGAGAACTAGAAACCCCTACCTCAATGACCAAGCAAGAAAGCAAGGCTCCAGGAGATTCCTTCATAAAACCAAAAATCCAATCGGTAGGAAAATGAGATCTTCATGTATTCTTCACTTTTTGGTAAGAGATTATGGCCAAATCTTTGAGAAATGGAAGGTATTTAGGTCAAGAAATCAAGGGTTTTCCGACTTAGATGAGAGGAGGAAAGAGAGAAAAGAAAAGTGGAGAGAATGATCTAGACAGGCACTTTTTAAACTGCTGAATTCGCACAGTCCGCTCGAGCGCCACTTTCTGCGCTCAAGTGCACTTGCTTCCAGTACAGATACTAAAACTTCAAACGGGTATAACTCTCTCATCCAGACTTCGTTTTAGGTCGTTTTTGTGTCCAAATCGAAGCCCCGGAAACAAGCTTTCCAATGGTTCTAGCCCCATATCGAAATTCAAAGTGTGGAAAAATAAAAGAGTAAAAGAGTGATTGTTGTTCATAGGAAAATTATTCGAATCAAAGTTTTTGGTCCAATCTTACTCAACCATCATGTTACTACTTCGATCAATGTCCCAAAATAAAACAAGGAAGCTCCAAACACAATAATAAAAATGTCAAGAGCAACCCCACTAGTCCTAAAAATTCAGACTCAACCAGGCAGACCGCTCGAGCGTCCAATCTTGCTCTTGAGTGAATAGACTACCGAAGCCGACCGCTCGAGTGACCACTCCTGTGCTCGAGTGGAAATTCACAGCTCTCAGAATCTCGAACAAACTGCAAAAGTACTAAGAGCCTCACAAGACCGCTCGAGCGTGAACTCTTGCGCTCGAGCAGAGGGAAAAATTCTGGGGTGTTATGAGTTTAGAGAAGAGAAAGAGATAGGCAATGAGTGAGACCTCATCCCCTTTTATATTGATAATAATACGTAATTACAGGAGTGCCATTAGGCATAAATTATGGGTCAGGCCATTACATCAATCAAGGGAAAATAATATCAAATAAGAATAAAATATGGCAAATATTATTTCCTATTCTAACATATTCTAACAATTGGTCCAATGCCAGAAAAGCAAAATGAACATAAATAATCGGTCTATTAGAAAAGACTCCTAATTAAATAATGATTTCTTTTCATGTTGCTTTTTCAATGCATCAATCTATGAAATTCCACTCCAGCATTACAACGTAAAGCAAGCCTAGTCAATTGTTCCCAACAAAAGTTCATTCCTTCTACCTTATTCTCCACAAATTAACTTCAAAAAGCAAGACAGTTATAATCCACTATGGTCACAAACAATAGAACCATCCAACCTTATTGAACTCTAAATCCACGACCATTCTTGGCCCTAAAACTAGTAAAAAATCAAGTGTGGACAGCATCATCCACGTTTCCCAAACTATCCTACGTCACAATTTAGTCATAAAAAATGTGTATATGGACCCAGGAAAGAGTGCATTTGTTACCAATGAATCCTTTGAGTAGTATAGAATGCAAGGCAAACTTATGGTTGCAAACCAATTAGTAACAGCGTCAACATAAAGCTCTCTCTCATACCTGCATCAAACAATCAACATGATGTTAAAATTTCCTTTAGAATCCATCAAGTAGCAAATTAGAAGACAAATCCCATAAAATATATAATATATATAGATTGCATTGGGCATAATAGAAATGTGCAAAGCTTATAAAGCTTGTGTGTTGACTGACTTTAAAACTCACAATGCATCATGAGCGCAGCTTCAAAATTTAAACCTCAAGCGGAAACTCACCTAATTAGACAATTTGCAGTGTTACATCCAAAGGGAAATGCAATGAGTGAAGGAAAGCCTGTAAGCATATCAAATGAAGTTAAAATAGGGGAAGAAGTCAAGTGCTTATAACAATAATAGTTGTTCTCCCTACTCTTTAACAAGCATAATCAAACAATACAAATAGCAAACAAGAAATTATAACATTGTTGTCAAATCGGGAAACGAATCATGTATCATGTTTTAATTTTTCTGAATCGCGTATTGTATCGTATCGTGTAGCATAAGATACTTTAATACCTTTAGAAATAGGTAGAAAAATAAATATAGTTATAAAAAACAAATATCTTATGAGAATAAAACACTAAATAATGTATAATTCTGTCAATTGTAAAAGCAAAGTTCCTTAAATTAAATATATACATGCAGCAATACATATTATCTTCACAGGGCATAAATTAATAATGCAAGATTCTTAAACCATACAATAGATATGTCAAAAAGGTTGAGAAATAAACTAAAAAGTACTACATCTCAAAAATAGTTTTTTTTTTAAAATAAGTTAATGAAAATTTTCGACAATATTAATTTACTTAAAATAATTTGACTATATTTTTTTCTTTTCTAATTTGCTAAAGAAATTTAAGGAAAAGAAGTAACATTCATATTGCATTATGTATCGCATATCGTATATTGCATCACATATCGTATATGTATTGTAAGATACATTTAATTTAAGATACGTATTGATGATAGTATCGATTTCCTTCTGAAAGGTATCGAATCGTAAGATACATATTGTGAATCGTAAGATACTGACAACACTGATAACATAATGTATCTGAGAAATTTACTAACTTCATTCAATTGAAAACATGACTAGATTCCAGAAAGTGAGAGAAAGTTCTTACTAGGGAGAAAATCATGTGACAATCATTTCAGCCATATATCCAAATTTGCCTTCTACTAGCGATGGGCATCAACTGGGTTGGGATAGGCTTGCACTTTATAGTAAGAATATATGTATTATCCCAAGGCCCGCCCAACCTCGGGCCTAATCTAATCATCCCAAATTCGGCCACAAAAATACTTCTACATCCCAAGCCCACACAATTAACTCGGTATATTTTTGTGCAGTTCATTTATGTCAACATGTAGTCCTATCTTTTTGCGGTTTCATTTCCAATTTTTTGAAAATTTAGTTTGCAGTGCTTAATCATCTTCATATTGCGTATAAC
The DNA here is from genome assembly GCF_055761805.1 of Camellia sinensis. Classification (NCBI taxonomy): domain Eukaryota; kingdom Viridiplantae; phylum Streptophyta; class Magnoliopsida; order Ericales; family Theaceae; genus Camellia; species Camellia sinensis. The sequence goes on along the minus strand of NC_138975.1, from coordinate 117,334,966 downwards.
TTGTGTACATTATATGGAAGAGAGCAAATATTTGATCCATAGCTTAGGAGATCAATATCTGTTTGGTGAGATTTTGTGCTGTAAATCCCATAGATTGCTCAATGCACTATTTTGGAGGTGTATAGAGGCAAAGAGTCCTAGTTTTTTTTAGTTTCTTGGTAATTATTCTGAAATTGAAATTAAAAATATCTAATAAAATATTTACCATTTTGAAACGAAGGCTGCCCTGTAAATATCTTCTCGAAAAGGTAAGTAGCAAGCTGAACTTCTCCAAGTTCAACCATTCCAGTATTTGCCATTCCATCCAGCAGAGAAACTGAACAAAGAAACAAACACCACTTCTATCAACAAGGTATCCAGAAACATAAAAAAAATCGTAGAGAAAATGAAATAGAACCAAATTGATCAGTCCAAACATGAAAAAAAAATGAGAAAATAGAGAGAGAGAGAGAGAGAGAGAGAGAGAGAGAGAGAGAGAAGAATAAAGAATGATACAAGAAAACAAACATTTAGCCAAGGTAAGCAATTTGTTACTTAGATTCTTATAGCAGAATAACCAAGGTAAGTAATTTGTAACTTAGATTCTTATAGTAGAACAACTCCTTTCTCAATGTTCACAAGCACAAAAGACGAAATGCATATGCTTTTGCTTCCAAACTTGCATCAAAAAAAAAAAAAAATAGTCAAGAACTGTGTTGGCATTCTTTTAAATCAATGATCATAATTTATTTTTTTTAAACATGTTGATCTCGTTTTATGCTTTCCAATCACAACGCTAACTTTCAATCTATAACATGGAGAAACAGTTAAGTCTAGAACCATAGGGTTTGGCAATTTCATGACTTATATTGTAGCAAGGATGAAGTGTAATCCAATATCCATAGAGGGGTTTGGAAAGGGAAAGCACATACAAGCCTCAAGAACTTGACAATTTCAAAGAGGCATCAAAGAGTCGAGGAAGGATGAACTCAAGTCATCAACAATGGGGATGTCCAAGTGACAAGAAGACCAAAATGTATTAAATAGAACCACCTAGGGTCAAGACTTTAGAAGACAGTTATGCTGGTCTTGGTCAAGATTGGTGACCATTTTGGTAAATGAAGTATGACCTCCTAGCCTTCCAAAAACCATAACTTAGGTTCTAGTTTAAAATCCTTGAGTAAGACCAATTTCAAATGAAACTACATTTACGGAGTTTCAATTTGAGCACAATTTTCACCCAAAACATTGTTAAAAATGAGCGAGTTAATAGTCTTTTGAAGTGTGCTGCTGGTGGTAGAAATCCAACAGACTTGAATGATGAACTATTTTGGCCTGTCAAACTGGGTGCAGTTTGAAAAAAATAAACTAGTCATTATCTAGCCATTGGAACTCACGCATTATGCATAAGTTTCTTTCATTTTAAACATAGAACTTGATGATTTGAGACCTAATATTATGTATATACATTAGAACATATCTTAAAGAGATTTGGGAGAAATTAGAAAGAGTACTCATCATACACTAACTATCAACAACTGGCCAAGCTTGAGAACATTGAAAACCAAACTTTGGACAACTTTTGGGCTTCAATTTAAGGTATAAATTCTTCCCTTTTTTTTCTTTTTCTTTTTTTTTTTGTTTTGTTTTGTTTTTTAATTGGCACCGGGGTGTCCGGATCAAAGCCCGACTAATCCTCAAGGGTGCACAAGCCCTCAGTAAAGAGTTTTCCACAAGTGTACCACAGTTAATTCCCACAAGTGCACCACAGTTAATTCAAGGGTTTTCATGGCCCCAAGGAATTGTTAACACCTAAGAGGTTTTAATCCCTAAACCTTAGAGAGAGCACACCCCCAAGAGACAAAGCATTGTCACTAGGCCAACCCCTTGGGATTGAATAAATTCTTCTTATTAGTGTATTGTTGAGACAAGTTTACCACACATTGATATTTATTTTGTAAATTGCAAAGGTTGGGGGTTAAGACTTGGAATGCTTGTTTGACTCTTATAGCTTGTGGTAGTAGGCTACCCATTGTGAGTTGTGCATTGTGAAAAAGGTTGTGGGGGAGCCCATTGTGAGTTAAGGATTGTGGTTGAGGTTGTAGGCGATCCTATCCTAGAAACTTGTTGAATTCTGAATTGTGGAAGAGGCTGAGGGTGACCCTGTAAAATCCTATGTGGTGGGTTCTAGGTATAGACTTGAAGTAGTGGGTTTTAGGTGAGCCCTTGGTGTGAAAACCTAGAAAAAATTGTAGTGTTGTTCTTCAGGACAAAATATTAGGGAGATTAGTAGGTTGCAGGTTGTAGGTTAGCCTAGGAGAAACCTTCATCAAATCCTAGTGTAGTACTTGAATAGGAGACAATAGGTAGATTAGTGGGTTTTAGGTTGGGCTAGGAGAAACATTCTTCAAATCCTAGAGATTGCCTTTGTGAGGAGAAATTAGGTGTGTGCTGACATGCCCATTGTAAGTCACCAGTTGTTTGGATGAATCAGGGATGCTTCACCCAAGAAGGTTGGAGAAGAGTGGCCAAACCACTATATATTATTTGTCCATATCTTTACAATCTTGCTCATTATTTTAAATATGTTATATGTATGAGATGAATGTATGCATTTGAGCCATCATATAAATCTCTATAATTGTTTATGTGAATGATCATATATTTCGAAAGATCATGTGTATGTTCAATTGTGATCAATTAAGAATTGAGTCAGCATCCTTCCATTGAACTTGATTTCACATAAGTACTTTTACATTAGACTTAACAATAAAAGCTAGCTCTAATTAATCAACTAAGCAAATTAAAATAATTGAGATAAATTAATTAGAAAAGTAAGCACAACTTGAACCTTTGATAGATATATTTCTATAATTCAATTAGATATCATAAGCGTTAGTTATAAACTCATGGGGTGTAAGACACATTGAATCACTTTCTAAGTTTAAACATACAGAATAGTTAGAAAAATTGAGATTGGTCATTGAGGACTAGTGAAGAAAAAACAAAAGAACTGTCCTATCACCCCCTTCTAGGCCATTTTCATAAACACAAAATGAGACACTATGACCTGCCAATTCAGGTTGGTTTTCCATAGCAATCAACTTCTACATGAACCTTAAAAAATTTCAAGGTGGACCAATTATATAATATGCATTGAGTTGTATTAAGAATTTTACTTGCCTTATTTCATGTTATGTTTCTTGTGCCAAACACCATAACATGAAATAGTCTCCCATCCTCAAGTTATATCCTTCTAGAAAATCAAATCATAGTATTAAGATTGAAAGAGAGCGACTTGTTTATTCTTTCCTAATTAAAGGAAAAAGCCGAATGATGCCAAGGAATTCTTTCATATCTTTTTTCTTTTATGTTGTAGAATAGTTAGCAAAAATGTGTATGGATGTTGGATTGAACATTGATAATTGATATGATGTCATACAAGAACCATGGACAAATGGTAAAAAGGACATCCATATAAAAGGGCACTACTTTAGTAGCATTCAACTCCTTGGTTGATATGTGAGACACTATTTCAAGTACCACCTCAGCTTTCCGCCCTCCCCCATCTCAAACACAACTCCATTCAACTTATCCAACTCAACAAAGCCTTGTGCCATTTGCGTCGGATGGGTATGTAAGTTCTACTTAACCATTCCCCTCTTTCAAGGTATAACTTTGGTTAAACCACCAATCTAAATTTTAAGGTTATGATATTATCAAAATCAATGGATATTTGATTCTGATAATATTTAAGTGTAATTTTATGGATTCTAGGAATTCATTACAGAGAAACTATTTAATAGCCAACTGAAATTGGGCAAATGCTCAATGAAAATTTTAAAATATTGTTTTGCATAGCACTTTCAACCACCAAAATAATGGAAATATAAGGTAAATTTAAGGGAGCAACATTATTATTTTTTTACTTCATCATGCAACTAAGAATTGGCTTTTTAACCATTTTATGTTTTTCCAAAACTTTATTTAAAAAACTAGGGATCTTTTGCATTTTATTCCCAAACCATAGTTGCACAAAGCCGAAGTGAGGGCTTGGGAGGGGGCAGGAATGTGAGCGGGGGAGCAAAGGCCCTGTAGAAGAGTTTTTTGTTGGGAGCAGAAGCAAGGCAGGAGTGGGGGCCAAGACGAGGGTGGGAGCAAGGTTCCGAGTGATGAGCAAGGCCCCCATAGGAGTTTTCTGCTATTAAGTCCCAAACTACGTGAAAGCATCATTACTTAACATGCTTTTAAATTTCCTCATTTTGAAATTAGATTTGGAGAAGTGTGCTAATAATTGAAGTGTAGAGAAAGCGTGGTTGCTGGCCACACTTTTTATTAGAAACATGGTTAGTAATCATGTTTCCACAAGAGTTTGAATATAAATAGTGAAAAATCTAGAAATCCTCTAGATATTGATTTGTGATTATGTAACAATTTTAAGCAGTATATAACAATCCCAATCAAACAATCAAGACAAATCAACACAACGATTTTAACGTAGAAAAACCACAATTGGACACCTCCAACTGTGATTAAAAAACCACGGGCAACAGCCACAAAACAATCCACTAAGAAGATTTAAAGGAATTACACAGGTATACTCCCAATTACCTAGCGAATCCACGCCTAATTGAACCAACCTCTATGTGCCTCTTCCAACCCCGTCTTCACCTCGGAATTGTCTTTACGATGAGCCACCCCGGAATCCACCAAAGCTTCAGACTCGAATTCTTCAGAATCCACCGAAGAACAGCTCTCTCTTTTGTATAGCAAACAAAACCTTTGATGTACTCTCTTTAAACCATGAGTTGAATACTCAATAAAACATCAAAGAAAACTCACAAAGTATCCCCAGATATAAACCCTAGAACCCAAAAAGAAGATCTGGAGTAGCAATCCTAAAATCTGACCCAACATGCCAATTTATAGAATCTGTCCCGCGATCTCCGCTCGAGCGCCCAACAGCCCGCTCGAGCGGCTTCAGCAAAATATGCGCGTGATATAACAAAGGTCCGCTCCAGCGCTGGAGAACCCGCTCGAGCGTAAAATCACACCTTCCAGTATTTTTACAGACCTGACAAACTTCTGAAACCCAGCATTCTCCGCTCGAGCAGGGTAATGTCTGCTCGAGCGGACAGGCAACTTGGAATGCATTTTTGCATTTTGCTTCAGGGGCGTTGTCCCTCGACCTCGCCGTGGCGCTGCCCCGGACCCGCCAAGGTGCGCTGCCCCCTGGACCCCCGCGAGCTGACCGGGCAGCTCGATCCCCGTCATAATTAGCGAAGTGGCAATCTTGAAAGCATTAGTATCACAAACTTCTCTGAAAAGCACAATTCGGGTTGGATTCGCATCTAAACACTCATAGCCTCACTGAAATAAAAAGTGCGAAAATAAATACAACTGAAAGAAGTTTTGTCAAACGGGATTGCCAAAAATAAAACCTAACAAATAGGAAACTAAAATGCATGGTTACTAAACATGCTTTCAAGAAAGCAACGTTTAGAAACTACATTTTCAAGTAGTTTGGGAAGTAAGTTCAATATACCTCTAATTTTTTTTAATATGTTTAAAAAACTGTAAAATGGTTAAAGAGCCCTAAGAATTTGTTGATGACTTCAAGTAAAATTCAATCTGAGTGGTTAAAAATGCACGCAATTCAAGTATGATGGTATTAGGTTATGCATCTCTATTACGTGGATCAAGCCCTGTGGCAATGTCTGTCTAGCTCTTGAGGAAAATCATGGCCCAACCAGCTATCACACTGAAGTATAGTTTAGTATAGTATATTAACAAACATTTAATAGGCAAAACTCAAAAAATACCATTCATCAATTTGACACAAACATGTTAAACGAGTAAGAGGCTAACACACTCCACCAACTTGACTCTTTCAAGCACAAAGCTTTCCACTTGAAATTTCCTAAATTCAGTACATCAATTCTACTTTTTGGGTTTTAGCTAAGTAAAAATTATAAGAGTTAAATGTTATTTACGGTATTGGCTTAGGGCATTTTTATCCTCTGACATTTAAATATATGCAAAGTTTGTAGGTTTTGTAAGTTTTGTGGAGGATTTGATCTGTTAATACGTTGAGCCTTTCTGGCTTATAGTTCTGTATTCTTTGCATCTTCTTGATGCTTTTCTAATAAAGTTTGGTTATTTATCAAATATATATATATATATATGCAAAGTGCCCTCACGTGATTTTGACCCATTTTGCACTTTACCTCCCTACTGTTACTAATTTTGTCCAAATTGACAGATTTTGGGTCACACAAGCCTATTTTTAGAGTTGGCATGAAAAACAAAGAGTCAAAAGTCAAATTTTAGTGTAAAAAGACAAATTTTCCATTTCATTTTCTTCTCCTCCGTTTGAAAACCCTAACTCTAACTCACCCACTCTCTCTCACCACTATCCCCCCACCTCTCCCACCATCCCCCATCTCTCTACCACGCCCACCACCTCCTCTCCGGCACTACTCGGGTTTCACAAATAACTTTCATTTATTTACAACATTCATTGCAAAAATTGTCTCAAAATCACTAATTATAGAAACGTAAGCAAGTTTTGACAAAATGGAGGTGAGCTTGAATCAAAGAAATATTTTGTTCTTATTTTTTTCTTTTTTTTAACTATTTTTTTTAAGGAAAAGAATCAACAAAACAAAACAAAGTGTAAATCACTGCACCTGAATTATCCTCGTTTTTCTTTTTTCTTTTTTCAACTAATCTCTTCAGGTTATTTGGATTTCGAAGTAAACAATATACATATAAACAACACACATGCATATCTACATACAGATCACTCTACATATACATTACACATATATATACATAATTTCTTTGGGTTTGAATTTCAAATTTAAATTGGAAATTCAAAATCAAAAGCAAATGTGTATCATGTGATATAATGGGATTATTGGATCTTAAAACCATGATTTAGGCTGGTTGTAACAGTGGGTTGAAATTCAAACCCAAAATCAAATGTGTATCATGTGATGCAGTGGGATTGCTGGATCTTAAAACCATGACTTTGGCAGGGTGTTACAATGGGGACTAGGGAGTAAGACAGTGTTATAGTATTGAGTTGAGGGTGTTCAATTCTTTTTGCAATTTCCGAACACATTGTTATTTTAGTTCAATTTATGCACAGGTAAAGTTCTTTTAAGGTAAAACCACAAGGGGGCAGAGCAGAATTTACTCAATGATAAATTACAATTCATTAAGAACAAACCCATTAATCCCCAAAAATGCAGAGTACCTTCATTGATTATTACCTAATACTATTACATAATGCAATTAATCAGCTGAATAATCCAATCAATTCAACACAAGATCAAAAGAACCCATTTGGTTTCTCTACTGGCGTTTTGAAAATCAGAACATAATCAATATGGTGTTTCAATCTTCAAAACTCCATAGGACTAGTATCCATATGAATACATATAAAATAAAAAATAAAAAAAAAACTAGGAATCAAAATCCAAGGAGCATCAAGATATCAACAAAATGTGAAAAACCCAATATAGTACCTTGCAAAAGGTGAGAGAATTGGGATGAGAACGAGATTGTCTATGACCTCCACCAAACCCGCTAATCTGGGACTGGAGAAGAGTTGACGAACTCCACGAAGTTGTTGCCACTCTCTCCAAAAACCTCTCTCTCTTCACAAAATAATGGGTGGGTGAGGCGTTAACGGTTTTTTTTGAACTAGAGAGAGTTTGGTGCTTTTGTTTTCCGTCTCTCTAGTCTCTCTACCTTTGTAACCAAAGTTCCAGCCCCCGAATAAATTATGGCCTTGTTTGGATAGTTGATTATTTTAGTTAGGAATTTTTTGGGTTATTTTAATTTGGTTAAAAAAAAGTTTGTATTTGGAGTTATAGTTGGCCTTTTTTTTGTAATTGATCTGATAGTTGTGAGAGAAAAAATATAATAATTATGAGTTATATGTGACATTTTATTTTATTAATTATTTTAACTTATTTTATCTTTTAGTGACCTATTTTAGTTCAACCATCTTTCCAAACACCCCCAATATAAATAAGAGTAAGTTACAAATACACCCCCTGAGGTTTGCTTAAAATACGAATTGTCTCCTGTGGTTTGAAAAATTACAAATACCTCCTTCTCAGAATTTTTTATTTAACATAATTAATTGAAAAAGTAAAATTTCTAACTGTTCACCTATACAATAATAAAATTATTTAAATAATTAATTAAAATAAAATTTTAATATTACTAAAAACTATTAATTAACTTGATGATTTATTAATAAAATGACTTATTTGTTATGAAATTAGAAAACTTAGGTGACATAATGTAATTTCTAGAACCACAAGGATAATTTGTAATTTAAGTAAATCTCAGAGGATGTGTTTGTAATTTACCCTATAAATAATAATAATAATGATAATGAAATTATTTAGCGAAAATTTATTGTTTAAATTATTTTTTTTTCTATTTGTATCTTATTGCCGCTAGATCATCAGACTACTGCTAGAAAATGGTTGGAAAAGTCGCCATAAAGTTGTTGATACAACCATTGGTGGTAGCAATTTGGACAGACAGATAGATAATTAGATAGACAAAATAGACAAATCAGTTGGACATATGGGTGATATATGAACAAGGAAAATGTTTGGTGGACACAAATTCTGTGGCTTAAATGGCCCGAAAATTCCAAAACGACGTCGTTTTGGCATTTTCGGGCCATTTGAACCATAGAATTTGTGGCCACCAATCATTGCCCATATGAACAAATATGACGATTAGACGTGGACAAATAGATTGACAGATAAATAATATTTGGATAAATAAGTGAGGTTGACAGTAACAGATAGATATATAGATAAGAATAATATGATCCTTGAAATCATTGTTTTTTTTACCCTCAAAAACATAGAATTTGGAGCTATTATTCCAAAAATTTTAAAATTTAACTTATGACCAGAGTTCCCTCCCATAAATTACAAATATGTCTTCACAGATTTGTCCAAAATATAGATTCTCTCCTTATATTCTGGAAATAACAAATGCCTCATTGTGAGAATTTATCATTTAATTCAATTGACCTAATAGAAAGAAAGAAAGAAAAAATTACTCAAAAGAAAATATTTGTAACCCCTAGAAAAGTCAATTTATGTCACAATAATATGGCATGATAAGTGTTAATCTTTTATTTGTCATACACTTAACTCTACATTGAACCCAACTCTATTGATATATCATTGTGGATAAATTATTGTGAATCCTTAGCATTTCTCATTATCCAAATAATCTCTTGTAACAAAATGAAAATTATGATACTACTTTCATTTCAATCCACAATTCACAAAATCATTCTCTTCATGCGATTATAATATTCTCCAACTCCTCTCAATGACACACCAAACACTTATAGGTAATTATTGTAATAGTGTTGATTGAGAGTGCGAGAGAATTGTAACGTCCCAAATTTCTAGTCCAAATGATAATACAACAATCATGGCTCTTTTAAGGAAAGCCAAATATAAATCTCCATACTTGCATTACATAATATAAATAGTTCCTCATGCGATATTACATTGATTCAACAACAAGTAAATAACCAAATAAGCACCCCCAAGGGTTTACAATCTTCCAAGGCTTAAGTCAGGTACACAAAATGGTTATTCAAACCCACACATACATAGCCCTTGGCTTACAAATAGGATCACAGCAAATGAGAACTTTTGTGCTCTCAACACACACATTTCTACGCCCTCAGGCAGATTCACCACGTCTTTTCCTGCACAAAAATCCGGTAGGGTGAGCATAAAGCCCAGTAGGAAATCCTTAACAAAGTATATACATTTTATACAAGTCTCAAGAGATAAATGTACATGCCATGCCATGCCTTTTTGAAAATAAAACACATCTTTATCGTTTGAAAACCATCATGCTCAATGATGTCATGCAATTTCAATTGTTCAAAACTTAACAATTTATTTCAAGGGCAGTAAATACGACTCTGGTAATCCCTAGGTTGGTGTCTGCAGGTAGACTATATAAGTACTACCAATTTGTCATTTTTACCAGTATCAACTGGATGGCTCGACACCCATAATCTGTCATTTTTACCAGTATTAACTGGAAGGCTCAACACCTATCCTCTATACTACCTTTCAAGACTTACCACCGTATTCACCCCAAAACCAATTCATGAAAACTTGTTTCTCAACATTCTTTACTCAATGCAAAGTTTTCAAATCAAATTTCAAAACTCTTTATTATCAATAAATTGATATGCTAATGTATCAATTAATGAAATGCAACATTTTATCCATTTTCAGTTCTTCCACACAATATTTCCATTGTGATCAAAATTTCCATTTCTCCTTTCAATACAATTTCACAATATGAATAAATACATTTATTTCAATTCATCCAAGAGATAACATAACTCCCACATTTCAAGCCATCTCAACAATTCCCATATTCCATGAAAATATCATTTATATGTAAATAAATAAACAATTTTTTCTAACACCATTTATTTTGGCACACAAAACAAATATAACAACATCTTCCAAAGATCTTCAACATCTCTCTAAAAACCAATTTTTAGGTTTTCTCACCAAGACCAACCATCTTCAAAGATTTGAGAAGATCTCACCAAAAAAATATTTCTTTTACCAACATAGTTCAAAACCCTTTATTTCTATTTTAAAAGAAACAAGAAAGTATACCCACTTCCAAAATCATTCATCTTCTTCAATCAACAACCGATTTTCCAAAACAAATCAAAGGATGATTTCGAAAATTATCTAGATCTTGCAAAAATATATATAACTCAAAGAAAATCTCTACCTCAAGTTTGGAGAAGAAAAGGGTTGAAACCCCCAAAATTAACGATGTCGAAACTTGATCACCACCGCACACAATGAAGCCCTCAAGAAGTTACACAACTTTGATGAACTTAGGTCTAAATCCCAATGGATTCGGAGTCAAAGGCATAAACACAATGCTTGATCACTGTTCCTCTCTTGAAGAGCTCTCCGTCAAGTGCCTCTGTGGCATCAACAACAGCGGAGGCGTGGCCACTGGCGCCGAGCCTATTGGTCCAGGCATCGCCGCTTCGTCTTTGAAAACCATATGCCTCTAGGAGCTCTACAATGGACAATGCTTTGGACCACTCATTGTTGGAGCGAAGAATCTGAAAACGCTGAAATTGTTGCGATGTTTAGGTAATTGGGATAGGCTTTTGGAAATGATCGCAAATTGAAACAACTCTTTGGTCGAAATCCATTTGGAGAGGTTTTAGGTGAGCGATGCTGGTCTTATGGCTATTTCGGATTGTGGCTTTGATCATACTACTAAGTTTTAGAAGATATTACTTTCAATTTGTTTCACTATCTGAATGGACTTTGAATTTTGTGATTAGTTGGCTATTGTGTGAATTGTTTTGATAGGTATAAATTTTGGAGTAGAATTGTTGGATAAGCTAAGACAGAGGCTTTCTTCATAGAGAAATTTCTGAAGAAAGCTAGAGAAATTCTCTATGAACAACGTCAGAGAAATTTCAATTTTCTTTGAACAAAGCCAGAGAAATTTCAATTTTCTCTAGTTTGAACCCAGAATAATTCTCTGCACGTAATAAGGCAAATTTCTCTAGTTTTGAGAGAATTTCTCTGAATCAAATTTTCTTTATATCGATTTGAGAGACCTTAGACATTATGAAAATATTAGATGTCTTTTATTCTATAAAATCTTAATACCAGGGACTCTAAAAAATCTCCTAATTTATAAGATAAACTACTTATTGGTCCTAATAGTTGACTTAATTTCCATAAAGTCTTATTCAAAATAAGTTATAATAAAATCGTCGTTAAAAATAAATTTTTGTGACGATTTTTTGCATATCTCGTTAAAAATTGGCAATTAATGACCTTTTTGTTATTGTTTTTATAAATTGTCGCTAAAACATACAATTAGTGACATTTTTTTATGAGAAAATTTTCAAACTGTCACTGAAAGTTTATGTTTTTTTGTGACAATTTTTTTAAACTGTTGCTAAAACTTTTAATTAGTGATATTTTTTATGACAAAATTTTTAAAATGTTACTAAAAATTAACAATTAGTGATATTTTTTTAATAATATTTAATAAAAAATATCATTAATTATCAGAAGATCTATTCAACAATAAATCAACTCATTAAAGCCTATACATAACAACCCTAATTTATGGCCAATTTCCCTGATTGTGGCATTTTGAATATTTTAGTCCAACTCTAGGTTGTGTTTTCTACTTTATTCCCAATATAGGGTGAAACGGGTTTACCAAAACCGTTTTCCTTAAAACGGCATTGGCAAAGCCGTTTTTTATGAATCAAAAAATAATAAAATTTTCGTCCATAAAAACGGTTTTTGTAAAACCGTTTTTACTTAACACCTAATTAATTTTAAGTTTATATAAAACGGTTTTTGTAAAGCCGTTTTTATTTTTATTAATTTTTTTTCAATTTATAAATATTGTTTGCCTAAAATAATAATTTTATCATAAATAGAAAATGGTTTTTGTAAAACCGTTTTTATTTTTATTAATTTTTTTTTTCAATTTATAAATATTGTTTGCCTAAAATAATAATTTTATCATAAATAGAAAACGGTTTTCGGAAGGTCGTTTCATTATAAACAAAACCCATCTCCTTCTCCCTTTACGAAAGCCGTTTTTGATATCCAGCCCATCTTCTTCTCCCTCACTCAGCCGAGCTCCGAAGGGAAGACCGACGACGAAGAGGAAGCAACAAACAACGGCCAACAGTACACCACCGAGAAAACGAGGAACACCTTCATCAAACACCCACATTCAGGTTTGTATCGCATAAATGAGGGTTTTCATTTCAAATTTGGGATTTTAAATTTTGAAATTAGGGATTGCTGAATCTAGGGCATTGAAAAGTTATAAATTTTGTTATTCGTAGGATATAGTTTATGATTTTCTGTATCTCAGTTCACTTTTTCTGTATCTCTGTTCACTCATTTTTTGTTTATCATATAATATCCTTATTTTCCTCTTTTTCAATACACTCTTAGCCACAAAATGTAGTGGAATTTTGAAATATTGAAATCTTGAGACATAATCTTGTGTTTGGAAATGTATTGGGAATATAGGGCAAAATTTTAGAACAAAAGTAAGAATAGCAATGAAGTAGAGTGGGATTGGATTTGTGGCGTTCTATTCCTACACCATTCCTAGTTGGGGCAATACTACTGGCCTTGGCTCATTATTAGGATCCTTGGGGCATCTCCAATGGAGATGCTGAGCACACTACACATAGATTTATACAAGTATACACACCACACGTTTGGCCATAAGCTAATACACCTGAAAAATCAAAATTTTAATTATATTCTCTTTAATTAATACACACAGATCCTTGGGGCATCTCCAATGGAGATGTTGTGCACGTTTTTTTTTTTTTTTATAAAAAGCTAAAAAATACTAAAAAAACCCACTTTCCTAATGAACGCTAAAGGCTACACTTTTTCTTTCCTTTTAATAAAAAGACTATGCACGTACTTAACACTAACATTTTTATTAAAGTACCAAGTCCTTCACCAAATTTTGCTAACTCGCTATGTCTCAACTTGTCAATTTCAAGTAGTCCATCTATTTTACTTGGTATTTTTAACACAGCATTGGAGTTCCTAGTGATTCCAAACCTTTAAAATATCCAAATTCAACCTTTTAAATCTCCACATTCAAGACGTATTAGTAGTATAATTTTCTCTCAATAAATGCTAATTATACAAATAGCATTTTTAAGCAAGAGACTATCTTATTTATGATTGACCCATATAAACACTAGTTTTATAGTCAGTCAGTAAAGAGATGAGACATAAGCAAAAGAGTGGACTCTACGATTTCTTCTTCTTCTTCTTCTTCTTCTTCTTCCCTTAATCCCACTGTCCCACTGTCCACTATGTTGGGATTGATCTCTCATATTAGTCAGTCAATACGGCCGGATACCAATCCAAATATATATATATATATATATGTATTTTTGAGATCATATTAGTCAGTCATTACGGCCGGATACCAATCAAAAAATATATTTTTTTTTTGTAAGTGGGTTGAGGAAAGATTAAAAACAAAGGACAACAATGACTTGCTTGGAGTTTTTGGTGATTCAACATCACATTGTTGTCCTCGAACCCCCTACGGCCATTGATGGACACTTGGACTTCATAATTTTCTGAGACTTTACCTCTTGAATGATCAACATGGAATTAATATGCCAAATGACCGAGGAATGGAGGGGCATATTTTAGAAGATTTAATTTTAATTTCTACATTTGGATTTTAAATTTGTCAATAGAAATGGCAAGAAAAAAAGAAAAAACAAGATAAAAAAGTTCATAATTCTAAAAGTTTGGGAATAACAAATGCCTTCAAATAATAATATAATAGGTTTGAGAAAACTTCACAACAACCTTAACATATTTTTCCTTGTATTTTAATTACATTTTTTTTAGTACATAAAAAGAAAATTATAAATATGTGCAAGAAAGATCCTTAAAAGAAATATAAAAAGAAAAAGTCCACATCTAATAAGGGAATCAAACCGTTTTTGAAAAAAGGAAAATCCTATAATTCAGAGCCTCTAGATATAAAAGTCTTATAGCGATCCCGGTTTCTCTTCCTTTGATTGTTGCATTCCGGACTTAGGTTCCGTAGAGTTGGTGGTTGTATATCTTGTTGTTATCCTTTAATTTCGTGTGTTTGAGTTTTAGGATGTATTGGGCGTGTTTCGAACAGGTTGGCTGAGCTTTAGCCCCATTCCTTGTTGCCCAGAATTTTGGTGGTACGCTTGAGCGGGCCTCTTTGCGCTCGAGCGGAGTTTGATTTTTGGTTGTCCGCTCGAGCGGGTGTTCTTGCGCTCGAGTGGGGTTTACACACTCTCAACATTTCGTGCCTCTGCAAAACTTCTACAAGTGTGTTTTTCACGCTCGAGTGGATTTTCTTACGCTCGAGCGGGTTGCGCTCGAGCGGGTAGTTCATTGTCTGTAAAAGTACTGGAAGGAGGAAATCTACGCTTGAGCGGCTTTCCCTTTGCGCTCGAGCAGGTGTGTTTTTCTGTTGTGTCTTGGCGCCCAAGCGGGTACCCTTCACACTCGAGCGGGTCCAGTTTTTTGTGCTTGACGCTCGAGCGTCCTATTCTCCGCTCGAGCGGGTCATATGTATATCAGATATCAGCTGGGTCTTTTTAGATCACTTTTCAACTTCCACTCTGTCTTTTACTTTTCCAAAAACCCATTTTTGAGAGCCTCTCTCTCTACATTTCACCTTCTCTCTAGGGATTGATCTATCTTGAGCGATCTACTCCCTTAGTGTCTTTACAAAAAGTGTAGAGCTTGGTTTGGGCTTCCTTTTGATCCAAAATTTTCTTGGTTTGGAGCACTTTGAGATTTCTCCATCATCTCCATTGAGTTTCATCTCTTGAGGTAGGGATTCTTACTCATTCTTATGTGCTTTAACATAGATGTTGAGCTTTTTGTATAAATGGTTTGATTTGGGTAATTTTGGGTGTTAAGGTTTCAAAGGTATGAAAAAGGGGTTTTGTTATTTTGACTCATAAATATGTCATTTGGGTCTTAAAATGATGGTATTGTCATTGGTTGTTGATATTTGTGCCTTTGGGCCAAAGTTGAGAAAGAGGAAAGAAAACCCTAATTTTTGTTATAAATTAATTTATACAATTAATTTGGGAATGTTATGGAAATACGAAATTGAGTTGAAGAATATGAAATTGAGTCATTATGAGATAGAATGGTGAAGTTGGAATTATTAATCAGTCACCTTGGAAATTGTTGATAATTTATTCTGTTGGGTGAAATTATTATCTGTGTAGAGATAATTGCTTTGGGCTACCGGTGGAGGGTAGTCTTGATTGTTGTAGACAATGCATGATGATTAGGAAAACTAAAACTAATCAATTAAGTATGCCATCGAATATGGCGGTTGATATAATACTTGAATTTTATGTATTATGATATGTGTTTATATACATTGTGTTATGTGGGAGGAGATAGGGGATGTACTCCACGGTTTAGGGAAAGATAGGGGATAGACCTCTAAACCGGATATTATTTGGGAGGAGATAGGGGATGGACTCCATTGATACAGCACCAAAATGTGTATCATTTGTGAAGTATGGAAGTGTTTTTGTTTGACATTGATACAGCACTAAAATGTGTATCATTTGTGAAGTATGGAAGTGTTGTTACGTGTTAATGATACAGCACCAAAATGTGTATCTGTTATGAAGTATAGCGATCCCGGTTATCCCTTTACTATTCTGTTGTTTTCCGGACGCGGTTCCGTGGAGTTGGTAGTTGTACCTATCGTGTTGTCAACCTTTAAACTCTTTAGTTTGAGTTTTAGAATATGTTGGGCTCGGTTGTTTCAGGTTGGTAGAGCCTTAGCTCCCATTGTTGTTGTCCAGTTTTTGAACTGTCCGCTCGAGCGGGTCTTCTTGCGCTCGAGCGGGGTTTTCACAGTCTCAGTATTTCGTGCCTCTGCAAAACTTCTGCAGATGTGTTTTCTACGCTCGAGCGGGTTTCTTGTGCTCGAGCAGGTCGCGCTCGAGCAGACTTGTTAGTGCTCGAGCGGGTGGTACTTTTTGGCGTAAGTTCTGGGAGGGAGAAATCTACGCTCGAGCGGACTGGTTTTCGCCCTCGAGCGGATGTACTTTATTCTTATGTCTTGGCGCTCGAGCGAGACTTCTTGCGCTCGAGCGTACCTAGCTTTTTGTCCTTGACTCTCGCGCGTTGTGTTCTCCGCTCGAGCGGGAGAGTCGTATATCAGTTGACAGCTAGGCTATTTTAAATCACTTTTTACATCCACACTCTCTCTCTTACTTTTCTAAAACCCATTTTTGAGAGCTCCTCTCTCTAGAATCTCCCTTCTCTCTAGGGTTTGATCTAGCTAGGGTGTTCTCCTTACCTTTGACCTTTGTAAAAGTTGTGTTGATCGTCGAGGGCTTCGTTTTGATCCGTGAATCTTGGAGTTTGGAGCATTTTGGTTTTCTTCATCTTCTTCTTTTGGGCTCCAAATTTGAGGTAGGGATATCCTACTCCTCTTTACGAATTTTGTCCTTAAATTTTAGCATTTTGATATGTTGGGTGTTGTTAGGTAGATTCAAGAAAGTTTGGGCCTTTTGTGAAATTTTACAAAAGTTGGGGTTTTGTTTGAAATAA
The DNA here is from genome assembly GCF_055761805.1 of Camellia sinensis. Lineage (NCBI taxonomy): Eukaryota > Viridiplantae > Streptophyta > Magnoliopsida > Ericales > Theaceae > Camellia > Camellia sinensis. Next base: position 117,317,765 of record NC_138975.1, on the reverse strand, counting down.
ACCTATATGCAAGTTTGGTGTAAAAATGAGTTGGATGATGGGTTGTGGATGAAAATGGAACCTTAGAGTTGTTTTGTTAATTAAGGTAATTTGCCCTAATTGTTTTAATTAATTAATGCATATAATTAATTAAAGGAAATGAGGAATTGAATTGGAAATGTTGAAATTGGGAATGTATGAGACTAAAGGGTGTAGTTAGATCATTCATTGCTCACCTAATTGAAATGTTGATATATTATCTGCTTGTGCATTTATTTCCTACTTAGAAATAATTGCTTTGGGCTATCGGTGGAGGGTAGTGTTGATTGTTGTAGACAATGCATGATGATTAGGCAAACTAAAACTAATCAATTGGATGTGTCATAGAGTATGACGGTTGATAGAATACATTAACTTTATGTGTTGGTTGATTGTGCATATGGCCAATGTGTTTATATGCATTATGTGTAGATAGTTGATAGAATACATTAACTTTATGTATTGATTGATTGCGTATGTGATTCTGTGTTTATATGCATTACTTGTGTATGGGAGGAGATGGGGGATGTACTCCACGGTTTAAGGGAAGATGGGGGATGTACCTCTAAACCGGTTAATGGTTAAGGGAAGATGGGGGATGGACCCAGGGATGCAGCTCATATGCTCATCTATTAAAGTGTTGATACAGCTCATATGCTTATCTATTGGAATGTTGATACAGCTCATATGCTTATCTGTTGTAGTATTGAATATAGCTCATATGCTTATTTGTTGAAGTATTGATATAGCTCATATGCTTATCTGTTGTGGTAGTGATATAGCTCATATGCTTATCTATTGAAAAGTTTGTTTGATTTGATATAGCACTAAAATGTATGTCATCATCGTTTGTGAAGCATGGAAGTAGTTTATGTGTTATTGATACAACACCAAGATGTGTATCCACCTTAAACTTCGAAAGTGTTCTAGTGATGAACTATAATCTCATCAAATGTTTTGGCCAGAGTACTGAGCCTTGTTTTCAAACTCAAAGTTGAATAAGAAATGGAAAGTGAATTGTAACATAGATTTGACTGTCATGGAATTATAATAAGATGTAAATGGAAGTGTAAGTATTGACCATCTATCAGTTGCTAATCTTTTAGGCATTGTTCATAGTTGGTTTAGTATATTTCTACTGGGCTGTGGCTCACCCTATATGGGAACATCATTTTCAGGTACAGGTAGCATGCCACCTCTGAGGACATAGCTTGGGAGGCCAGGGGCAGCATACTTTTGTTTGCCTTATTTTCCTTGATTGTATTACATATAGATTCAAGCCAAGGACTTAATGGGTAATTAAGTTAGCAATCTCTTTTGTAACCAAGTGTTGACTTGGAAAGCTGTAAGCCTGTAGGGCATTTGTTTTTGTTGTAAACATGTAATACTTTTGTAATGAAATACTCTGATGAATAGACGAATGTGGACCTTTTATGTATCAATGCATGTCTCTATATGGCTGGGTTTAATGTTATTATTTTGAGGGCGTTACATGAAGTGTGAAATGTTTAATATGAGTTATTATCTCATCTGTAATAGAAATACTGTTGATATGAGATGTGATCTCAATCAAATTGTTTGGTCAGGTTCTGAGCCATAGTTATGAATTGAGAATTGGATAGGAAATAGAAAATGGAATGAAACATGATCACTTTTGTCATGTAATTGAAATGGATTATTTATTGGTTTATGTGAGTTAAACATTTATCAAATGCTAATGTTTTAGTTATTTCTCATAGTATGTTTAGCATATCTCTACTGGGCGTTGGCTCACCCTATATGGGACATCATTTTCAGGTACAGGTAGCATGCCACCTCCAAGGACGTAGCTTGAGAGGCTTAGTGGCTGGGACATCTTTTGTGATTACATTCTTGTATTACATGTATATCAAGCCAAGGGCTTATTTTGTATCTTGAGTTAGTACTCTCATTTTGTAACCAAGTGTTGACTTGGAAAGTTGTAAGCCTATAGGGCACTTACTTTTGTTGTCAACATGTAATACATTTTGTAATGAATACTCTGATGATATGTAATTATGACTTATTCTTTTATGTCTAAGCATGTCAAGAATGTATGATTTAAGGGTTTATTTTGAGGGCATTACAAGTCTGGCCCATTTGGACCAAGCCTTACAATAAGCCCACAATTTTCTTGTATGAGCCCACAGCCTAGCCCAACCCATTACATCGTATGCAATAACAACAGATCTAAATCAAGTTATTCAAGCCTAGATATATGGAAAATGCTACCATATGCACCTACCACAAAATGTGTAATCCTATTACAAATTGACGTAACAAAAAATGCCGCAACAAAACCATAAACTTTTACATCATGCATAACCTAACTACAAATTGGCATAATAAAAAATATCGTAACTAAGCCAAAAACTTTTACATCATTAACCACAAAATTTTGGACATTTTAATTTGCTAATTTGTAACAAGATTATACATTTTATTACTGATGTTACACAATTTTATGGTAAAACCATATTTTTGTGATAAAGTGCAACCCTTTAGGGCCAGATATATAGATACTAGGGTAAAATGCCCATGTCTTGCACGGGGTTATAGGTACTATTGTGATAAATTTAAATTTAAGAAATACACACATTCTAATAGAGTTTAGAAATTTAAAAAAAAAAAATGAGCTTTTTTTTTTGTCTTCATCTATTTTTGATTTTTTTTAGATTTGAATTAAAAATCTATTTATTTTGATGCACCTAATATAAATATACTTAAAATTTTAATATTTATGAGAAGTCTGAAAAAAATTTCACTAAAAAATAAAAAATATGAAAAAGTGCTTATTTTTTCTTCTTTTTATTTTTATTTTTAGTAAGCTTTTTTTTTCTTTTTTTCTTTGTTTGTTGTTAATTTTGGCTAGTACTTTGTTCGGTGGTACTGTATGGGTGTGCATATGTGATGTCAAACTTGGGTTATAAATTGATGTTAAAGAAATCAAATGTTGTTATTAAAATGTGATAATTTTCCCGTCTTCTCTAATAGGATCAAAATTTTGTTTCCGTACGTTCTTTCGGTTAGGTTGGAAATGAAAATAAAATTGGAAACTTTTCAAACTTTTCGAAAACATTAGAAATAACAAAAGGATTTGAAAGTGTATGAAAATATTTAGGAAAAAAAACAAAAACTTTTATTGATGTTAATATATTCTCAATAGTTAATTACTTGAACATGTTGAGTGTTATGAATGCTTAGTTGGATAAAGGGGTTTCCCATTTTAAGAACAATATATTAAAAGAAATTGCGAAATTCTTGTAACAGTAGGCATGGAAAAATAAACAATCAGTACATTGCTCCTTAATGGATTCTAGACTACGAGCACAATTGGTAGCTAATTTGTTATCACAATAAAGTCTCAAAAAATCTTTTTTGGTTGGTCTTAATTCTTGTGGTGATTTTTAGTCAAAAGAAGTTCAAAGGGTCTATGTGTCATTGATTTGCACTTGATCTGACATCTGTTTGATTGGCATTTACTTTACCAAGTTGCAAAGATAACCTCTTTATCAATGTAATTAGCCGAATCAAACGGAGTTAAGAAAACAAATGTTTATTCAACAATCCTCAGAGCTTCTTCTAAACTGAGGTGTTGTAACTCCATGCGTGAATTGATTAGCTGTAGCTACATGAATCTATTAGATTAGCGATTGACCCAAAAGCTTAATGTGTTTATGTTTGTAGAAGGCAAGATACTTTTTATTCTTCGTGGAAAGTTGGAATTTCAATATTTTATACTATTGTTTCAGACTGAACAATTGTGGGCATGGTAGTTTAGAGTTTGAACTTGTGAACAATTTAGGATTTTCCTGTTGGAAGTTCTTAGGTTGTTATAGTATGAAAAATTAGGGCTTGTAAAATTAGGTTCTTATAGTATGAAGAATTAGTTTAGTAGTTTTTCTATATCAAAGGCCTATTGGTTATAATGCCTTACATGGATGGTTCAATACACGAAGATGAAATGAGAAATTATGCCGCGCACAGTGAGGTTGTGGGAAGAGTTCTTACAATATGTGCATGCTATTTCATAGAATGTGAAATTAAAAAAATCAAAGTATGAAAGTAACTACACACGAAACACATGACGAAAACGAGTTTGATAAACTTGAACAAAATGTCAATTAAAGATATGGAAAAGGTTCTTTCAAAGCATTTGAAAACACCCACCCATGAAAGCCCTAAAAAAAGAGTTTTAATTGAAAAAATTATTTAAAAATAATAATAATAATAATACCAAAGGGAAAGCATAACAACATAAAACAAAGAGCAAAGGAAAACATAAGCTCGTAAGAAGGGATGAAGAAATCATGACAAATCACAACAAAAGAATTCAAATGTTAATTCATGATAATTGGAGAAATGATCCCACACATGATTTTTTGTTTAAATGTACAAATAGATAATCTTCTAAATAATACAAGAAATATAAGTCATGTAGGATGCTATTGTATACGGAGCAAATAACTTTCATTTCCATGTTCATGTCGATATGCCACTTAAATATTTTGTAATACCAAAAGACCCATGCCTAAAGGCACTCCTGTGTAATATATGTGGTGTTTGCTCTCAAATGTGCTTACTTTATTATTTTGAAATAATTGAGTTACTTTGAATGCAAAGTGTAGGTATGGAAGTTGTGAGCATTTTGTTCTATTGGGGTGGAAAGATTTCGCGCAATCGCGATGAAGGTGTGTCGTACGACACCGAACCTCAGGGGTTGTATATAATGTGCACAGGGGGATAACATTGGGCAAGTTGGAGGCTATGATGGTGCCGAAGGTTAGTACGCATGGGGAAATAATGCGATTAGAGTTTAAATGTAGACTCCCATGTCGGGGGAAGTATAGGTTGCTGCCAATCAAAGATAATGAGACCTTAAGTAATGTCTTAGAGCTCCCACATAAATTAGGCCCTGATTATTTTTTGGAAATCTATGTGCAGAAGGAGAGCAATTTTGGTGGCACAGAGATGCCAATTCTGGTGGGTGGGACATTCACTCAAATGTTGACACAATCGCAATCCCCTGACAATACACTTATACAGTCTGCACACATGTTCCCTGAAGATTACCCTTCATTCAATCATTCTTAGAGTTACAATCAATTAAATGCATCACAGAACGTAGATGGTTATTATAGTGCTGGAGCAGGTCCAAGTGCTCCGACAACGTATACTCTGATGGTTCTTACAACCCCATATCCCCACTGGAATGAAGAATGTCCACCGGTTTGTAATGTTCAACATACAACGGAGACGGCTGTCCAAAATTATGCATCCTCCAATGATACAGTGCCATTGTTTGACGAGGTTGGAGTAAGTGATGAAGATTCCGTGGGAGATGTGGATGGCGCATGGGAAGGTGCAGACAATGACTCCGATGATGACGAAGTTGGAGGGCATCATGATATGCAGGAGGTACACACAAATGTCCATATCCCTTTATATCATAATTTGCATTTCGACAGTGATGGTTCCATCACTAGCCGTGATGTTGTCGAACGTTGGCCATTGTGAGACTTTGAAACTGCTCATTTGGAGAAAGGAATGATATTTACTGATAAGAAAAGACTAATGCACGCTATTCAGTTGTATAACCTGAAGCGCAATCGAGAATACAAGGTCGTAGAATCCAAAGGAAACAGTTGGGTGGCCGAGTGCAAGCACGACTGCAATTGGAGGGTTCGGGCAACGAAGTTGAAAGACAAAGATTTCTTTCAAATTAGAAGGTTTGAAGCGCCGCATCAGTGTGTGTACCCTAGAATGAATAGAGACAATTGCAACCTGAAGTTCGAGGTCATTGCTCATTTCATCAAGGCACAAATTGCGGTAAGTGCCATGCTAGATAGATTATTGTTTTTAGGATTTCATTATGACTATAATGTATTCAAATATAATTTATATTTGCAGATATCACCAGAATTGCCTCTTGCTACCGTAATTGAGGTCGTGAAGGAGAAGTTTCAGTTCACTATATCATATAAGAAAGCGTGGCTTGCAAGGACGAAGGCAGTTGCAATGGTGTTTGGTGACTGGGACGAGTCGTACCAAAGGTTGCCTAGACATATGGCTACATTGCAGGCATTCAATCCAAGCACAGTTGTCATGTGGGACAAGATTCCGAATTTGCACTCTACCTCAATCGGAACTGAAATGCACATGAACTATGTGTTAGGCGCATTTAAACCTGCAATAGAAGGCTTCAAGTATTGTCGTCCAGTGATATGCATTGACGGCACACACTTGTATGGGAAATACGAAGGGAAGATTGTTGCGGCCACTGCAGTGACTGCTACGGACAAGATCATACCTCTTGCCTTTGCCATTGTTGACAAGGAGATTATCGAGAGTTGAGGTTGGTTCATTAATCTGCTTAGGCGACATGTGTGCCGTGACCGAGAGATATCTGATCGACACACAGCTTTGCTTAGTGTCGTGTCAAGAATTTAGGACAATCCAGCAGTTCAACCAAGAGGGTACCATAGGTATTGCTTGCGACACGTATGTAGCAATTTCAATGAAAGATTCGGCAATACAGTAGTGAAGGATCTTGTGTGGAGAGCTGGTTCTGCACGGCAAGTGCGGAAGTTTAACAAGATTATGGATGATATCTACAAGCTCGAGAAGAATGCTGAATGGTGGTTTAGATGGATGAACCCTATTCATTGGACATTGTGCCATGATGGTGGTTGTCGTTGGGGCATATTGACGACAAACTATATAGAGGGCTTCAATGGTGTACTGAAAGGCGCACGCAGTGTTCCCATTACAGCATCAGTTGAGATAACTTTTTATCGGCTCGTGAAATATTTTGACGAGGGTAGGACCATTGCTGAAAATGCGAGTAATCGGGGTCACTTGTACACGACTAATGTTCAACGATGGATTGACGAGCACCAGGCTAAAGCAAATGTGCATATGTTGGTACCGATTAATAGGTAATTTTTATTGGATGCACCGAATTCACTGCACATTAACATTTCGCACTCGTCGATAATTGATGTTAGTCTATATTTAAACATATATGCATATTAATCCACGTACATACCTTTTTCCTGTAGGGGAATAGGGGAATATGAGGTGAGGACAGCACCGCATGGGATGGGGGGCGGTGCTCGTCAAATAGTTAGTCTCCGACCACCGAGTTGTTCATGTGGAAAGTACACATTATTTCACTTGCCATGTTCCCACATGCTTGCTGTGACAGCAGACTTGGGCGAGGACCCTTTTCCTTTCGTTGCACCAGAGTATAGGTTGGAAGTCCACAAGCGTATCTTCGCACAGAAGTTTAGGCCTATGCCGCACGAGCAATATTGGCCTGACAATGATTACCCAACTTTGCTTGCTATTCCAGCTCGACAACGTGAAGTTAAAACGGGTCGTCCTCAACATAGCCGCATCCACAACGAAATGGATACTTCCAGTCAAAGTGGGTTGCACCATTGTAGTTTGTGTTTGCAAAGAGGGCATGATAAGAGAAATGTCCAGCGAGAATCCGATCGATTCGACAGTAGTTTTCTGTCTTCTTTACATATTAGTTCCACGCTACTTTATTTGAATTGGAGTCAATGTAATATTCAATGAATCAGTATTCAGTAAATTGATAATGTATTTACGACTTCAATTACTAATGACATAGATTTGGTCAAATGTGGCAAATCTCTTCAATTGCTTTAGTTGTTGCAAGTGTCCTTTGTGCACTGGATTGTGTAGACTTTGGTGCGTTGATGTGTCCTGACCTCGATGGACACCAGTTTATCTAATGTTAGAAAAATGCAAATATTCATAGAATGAATTGATAATCACCAATATAAATGCAGTTTATATTAAATGTTTTGCCACATTTTGTTATGTGGGAAACTAATTTTTTTTTAATTTTTTTCCAAAATCCATTACTTGGGTGAAGGCCCATTTTATGAATTCAATCATTTCTCGGACATTTACTACGTATTCGTATATGCTTAGTTCTTGTCAAAAGTTTGACTAATGTATTTCAAATCTACATAAAACCCTTTTCAAACCTTCGTACTTCTTTCCTGTCCAAATGACAACTCCTTTAAAGTGAAAGCACGTTTTTTCATGTCATACAGGTTGACGTGACAACACACTGATAATAACTTTAATCACATAGGTACCATGTGAACCTTATCTCCTATGACAATAATGTCAAATGAATTACTAATCACCAATATAAATGCATGCCATATTTAATGCGTTGCCACATTTTGTTAGGTCGTGAATTGTTTTTTTAGTTTCCAAAAATTCATTACGTGAGGGAAGACCATTTTATCAATTCAATCATGTGTCTTAAATTTAGTACATATTGGTAAATGCTTAGTTGTTCTAAAAAGTTTGAGTAGTGGATTTGAAATCTACTTAAAGCATGGGTTTTCATGTCATAAAGCTTGACGTGACAACGCGCTGACAATATCTTTAAACTCACAGGTACCATGTGTACCTTGTCTCTTATCACAATAATGTGAAATGAATTACTAATCAACAATATAAATGCATGTAATATTCAATGCGTAGCCACATTTTGTTAGGTGGTGAACTGTTTTTGTAACGCCCTCAAAATAAACCCATTTTATGTATATCATCAACATGCATTATTTAAAGAAACAATTTATTAATTCATTCATCAGAGTATTACTAAATAAAAAAAAACATTACATGTAACATCAAATTAAATGCCCTATGGGCTTACATCTTTCCAAGCCAACACTTGGACACAAAATATGAGTTCTAACTGAAAAACAAATAAAGCCCTAGGCTTGATTATTTATCAAATAAAAACAAACAACTAAAGATAGTCTTCACAATCCAAATCCTTCCAAGCTAAGTCCTGGGAGGTAGCTTATCACCTGGACCTGAAAATGATGTTCCCATAAAGGGTGAGCCACAGCCCAGTAGAAATATACTAAACCAAATATAAGCATTGAATAAAGCATCAGTATTTAATAGATGGTTAACCAGGATAATCAATTACATCATTCAATCATTCAACAGTCTCATGACACTAATGTCTAAAACTCGTTTTACTTTCCACTATTATCAATACGGCTCAGAACCTGGCCAAACTTACAACAGTGAACTATATAGATATCATATTCACATTCTTCCAATGTCAACAAACAATTGAGACTCAGGCTCAAATCAAAACATTTCATACTTCCAGTTTGATACACATTTTAGTGCTGTATCAATAAAACACTTCAATATAAATAAGCACACATAAAAGTGATGCTAATGGAGTCCATCCCCTATCTCCTCCCAAACAAAATCCGGTTTAGAGGTCCATCCCCTATCTTCCCCTAAACCGTGGAGTACATCCCCTATCTCCTCCCACACAAAACAATGTATGCAAACACACATCATATACAACACACAATCAATACACATAATGTCTGTATTAATTCAGCAGTCAAAATTGATGACTTAATCAATGATTAGTTTCAATTATTCCTATTCCACATGCTGTGTCTACAACAAGCACGACTATCCTCTACCGATAGCCCAACACAGTTATTTCTAGACTTGGAAATAAATATACCAACAATTCAATAGGCGAGTGATTTACATTATTCAACTACACCATTTAATCAACAAATTTACCAATTTCATGAATTTAACCAATTTCTCCAATTCCCTTAAATTAATTATACAAATTAATTAATTAATACAACTAGGGTTTTTTCCCAAAATTTCCAAAGTATTCCCAACATATCAAAATACCAAAACTTAGAACAAAACTTATAGAATGGAGTAGGAAATCCCTACCTCAAAGAAACAACCCAAATGGAGAAGACAGAGATGAATACCCAAATACCAATGTGCTCCAAATTGCCAAATGTTCAGATTAAATGGAAGCCCTCGACTCACTCTATCTTTTTAATAAAGCAACTAGGGTAGAAACACACTCTAAATAGATCAAACCTAAGAGAGAAGGTGAGTGGGGAGAGAGAAAAGTCGGACCTAGGGTTTGGAATCAAAAAGAAGATGAAAAAGACTGATCAAAACCCGCTGCTGCGTATATAAACTGGACAGGCTCGCTCGAGCGAAGACATGGTCGCTCGAGCGACCAGACACAAGAAAACCTCGCTCGAGCGAAGAAAATCTCGCTCGAGCCAGGAATGCAATGCTTCAGGTCTGCTACCCTGGAGCATGCTCGAGCGACGGAATGCTCACTCGAGCAAGGAACTCGAAAACATACACCTCTCTCGCTTGAGCGAAGAAAATCTCGCTCGAGCGAATAAGCAATACCCTCAGGTCTGTACCAGACGCAGTCGCTCGCTCGAGCGAAGAAAATTTGGATCGAGCCAGAAGACACAAAAACAAACCTCGCTCGAGCGACCAACTCCTGGCTCGAGCGACCAACCCAAAAACTGGACAGCAACACTTGGTTTACGAACCCAACCAACCTGAAACAAACCTGCCCAACACATCCTATAACTCCAAATGACAAAATAAAAGACGACAACACAAATATATAATGGCAGAATAAACGGAACCCAAGTCCGAATACAATAATCAAATGGGAAAAGACCGGGGTCGCTATAGTTTTTTAGTTATCAAGAAATTTTTCCAGGCAACCCTTTTTTTTTGTTTTCCCTAACTTGTTGCAGTTTGTATACCTGTGATATACTTTCAGGTCATATTCTATTTTTGTCAGCATATGTATGTACTATTGTCAAACTTCTTGTTATCGGATATCGATTTCATATATGAAAACTTGTGTAGGTCTATGACTCATTTACCAGAGGAGATCCCATTATTGATTCATCAACATCGAGCCGATACGATATGGCGTCAGTCGGTATGAATTATTTACTTATAATCGATATTTGAATACTACACAAACATTGTAGTTGTTACATAATATAATGTGAAACTGTAAATGTTAGTCCATGGATCATCCTATTTGGACATTTCAATGGTTTAGACAAATTTCCCCAAGTGTAAACATTAGTCCATAGAGAGAGAACGAAGAAGATTATATTAAATGGACCGCTAGCTTAACCAAAAAAAAAAAAAAATGGTTAACAAGTTGATAATCGTCAAGTTTAACAATTATCCCAAGTTCACGCTTACGATGAAATAAAGGACTTTTAAATACAATTCCTAAAATAAAAGAAGAAATAAATATCACAAACAAAATTCTTTTTTATAGAGGTTGAATTCATAATCTTATAGCACAAAATAATATTATATAATCATCAAATCAGAAGTCCTAGTTCATCACCCATTACCTACTCAAAAAATTATTAAATAATCCAATTTCAGCGACTCATAGTACCATCGTAGTGTGGAAAACTAGATCTGTCTACTTCCTTACTTGAACAACATTATTTCAATTGATAAATTTCAATAAAAAAATTTAAAAATAAGTGAAGTTTTCCCTTTCAAAAATAGTTAAGTGTTGTAACAGCAGGAACCACCCGTTGGTTTTTGGAATTCAAAGTACGAACTGTTTTCACGCTATTAACCCACACTGACTTTTTCAATTTTTATGAGACGATTTTCAGTATAATTTACATGAATTGTTTGTAGTTTTTTTTTTTAATTATAATTTTAGAGTTGCGTATTGGCCTGTTGCGTATTGGCCTGTTGGTACCATCAGATTCATACATAACATCCATGCTCTAGGCGATATAGCGATCCCGGTTGTCCCTTACTGTTCTGTTGTATTCCGGACTCAGTTCCGTGGAGTTGAGTGTTGTATTTATCTTGTTGTCATCCTTTAATTCCGTTTGTTTGAGTTATAGGATGTGTTGGGCTTGTTTCGAACAGGTGGGTTGAACCTTGGTCTGAAATCTTATTGCCGGGTTTTTGGTCGTTCCGCTCGAGCGGGTCTTTTTGCGCTCGAGTGGATATTGCACACTCCCAGTTTTTCGTGTCCCTGCAAAACTTCTGCAGGTGTGATTTTTACGCTAGAGCGGGTTTCTTTACGCTCGAGCGGTGGCGCTCAGCGGGTACTCTGGTGCTCGAGCGGGTAGTACCTTTTTGGTGTAAGTTCTGGGAGGGGGAAATCTACGCTCGAGCGGACTGGTTTTCGCGCTCGAGCAGATGTGCTTTATTCATGTGTCTTGGCGCTTGAGTGGGCCTTCTTGCGCTCGAGCGTGTCCAGATTTTTGTTCTTGACGCTCGAGCGTTGTGTTCTCCACTTGAGCGAGAATGTCGTATATCAGTTGGCAGCTGGGCATTTTAAAATCACTTTTTGCATTCTCTCTCTCTCTCTTACTTTTCCAAAAAGCCATTTGAGAGCTCCTCTCTCTAAAACCATAACTTCTCTCTATGTATTGATCTAGCTAGGGTGTTTTCCTCACCTTTGGTCTTCACAAAAGTTGGGTTGATCGTCGAGGGCTTTACATTGATCCGAAAATTTTGAGTTTTGGAGGACGTTGAGTTTCGTCATCTTCTTCCCTTGAGCTCCGAATTTGAGGTAGGGATTCCTACTCACTATTATGGTCTTCGACATAGATTATTGGTAGTTTTGATAAAGTGTTGAAGTTGGTTGATTTTGGGACTTAGGGTTTCAAAAAGGGTATAAACGAGGGTTTGATATTTTAATTCTTAAACATGTATTTTGGGTTTCAAAATAATGATGTTGTTGTTGGTTGTTGATATATAGGCCATTGGGTCAATATTGGGAAATGGGGTAGAAAACCCTAATTCGTTGAATAAATTAGTTGGTATAATTAATTTGGGAAAAATTGTGGACTTATGGAATTGAGTTGAAAATAATGAAATTGGCTCATTATGTTGTGAAATGATGGAGTTGGATTTATAAATCGCTCACTTTTGAAAACATTGATATTTTATCTGTTGGAGCTTTTATTATCTGTTTAGAAATAATTGCTTGGGCTACCGGTGGAGGGTAGTTTTGATTGTTGTAGACAATGCATGATGATTAGGCAAACTAAAACTAATCAATTGGATATGTCATAGAGTGTGACGGTTGATAGAATACATTAACGTTATGTATTGATTGATTATGTATATGACCTATGTGTATATACATTGTGTGTGTGGGAGGAGATATGGGATGTACTCCACGGTTTAGGAGAAGATAGGGGATGGACCTCTAAACCGGATGTTGTTTGGGAGGAGATAGGGGATGGACTTCACTGATACAGCTCATATGCTTGTCAGATAATGTGTTGATATAGCTCATATGCTTGTCATTGGAAGTGTTGATACAGCTCATATGCTTATTATTGGAAGTGTTGATATAGCTAATATACATATCTGTTGAAATGTGGATACAGCTTGTATGCTTATCTGTTGAGATGTTGATACAACTAATATGTTTATCTATTGTAAAATGGGAAGTGTTTTATATGATTCATTGTCTCATATAAGTGGTCGGCCAGGTTCTAAGCCGTTGATGTAAATTGTGAAATTGATAAGAAATGGAAACTGAAATGAAACATGAACATAGTGGTCATGAAATGGAAATGGGTTATGAACTGGTTTATGGAAATTGAACATTTATCAATTGCTAATGTCTTAGTCATTGCTCATATTGTGTTTAGCATATCTCTTCTGGGCGTTGGCTCACCCTTTATGGGACATTATTTTCAGGTACAGGTAGTATGCCACCTCCAAGGACATAGCTTGGATGATGATGAGAGTTGAAGACTCTTTTTGGTTATTTTGTTGTGTTACATGTATATCAAGCCACGGGCTTATTTTGTATAGAGTTAGTACTCTTCTTTTGTGTAACCAAGTGTTAACTTGGAAAGCTGTAAACCCATAGGGCATTTGCTTTTGTTGTTAACATGTAATACAGTTGTAAGAATTACTCTGATGAATAGAAATGATTGGTTTCTTTTATATCAATGCATGTTTAAAGTAATGGGTTTTATGTATTTTTTTGAGGGCGTTACAACTTGGTATCAGAGCGTACCGGGTTCGAATACTTTGGGTACGTGGGAAGTGATTAGGATCATAATGGGTTTGTCTCGCTTAATAAGAGACTTAGATGTAGTGTCATATGCTATGTGCTTAATTGATAACATGCTTATGTGACTATGTGGGTATGGGATTTAGTTTCTAGGATGTTGATTGAATCCTTGGGTTTCTGTGAGTCTTGTTGGAAAAGCACTTGATCAATGCTGTTTCTAACCTGAACTCTAGTAACACCTCGGGACTATCATTATCCGGAAATGAAATTCGTAAGTGTTTATGTGTTTATGTGCTTACGTGGAGTGAATTACAATTGTCCATGTATTAGGACACGGGTGTTTAGTTTTGGCACATTTATAAATGTGCTAACGTTCTTCGTTACCTTTATTAGGATGTTAGGACAAGGACGTGGTAGGCGTGGCAGACGTGGTAGGCAGGAGATGCCTTTACCGGATGATGTTCCGGCACAGCAGGAAGGGGTTGGCCAGGCCAGTGTGGCCGAGCCAGCAGGTCAGGAGGCTATGGGCGCTTTAACCCGAGGGATAGCCGATGCTTTGAAGGAGTCTGTGGGTATTTTCTGAGCTGAGAACCCAGTTCAGGCTCCAGTTCAGGCCTAAGTTATTGAGGCAGGGCCTTCCTTCTTGAAGAGGGAATTCTTCCGGTCCAATCCGGATGAGTTTGTTGGGGATCCGAAGGAGCCACTTAAGGCTGACGAGTGGTTGGAACAGATGGAGAAGACGTTCGAGATGCTGGGTATTGAGGACGGGCCTTTGAAGGTGACCCTAGCATCCTTCCAGCTGAAGGGAGATGTGGGTCAATGGTGGAAGTACGAGAAGGGCAGTGTTGGTGGTCCATGGGAGGCGTTTGTGAATGCTTTCCAGGAAAAGTTTTTGTCTTTAGCTGCTAGGGAGAAGCTGAGAGAGCAGTTTTGCCAGCTTAGACAGCAGGGCCTGTCAGTGACCGAGTTTGAGGCTACTTTTACCAGTCTGTCCAGGTTTGCACCTGAATTGGTGGCGTCCGAGGAACGCCGTTGTTTTGAATTTGAGCGGAAGTTGAGGCATGGACTCAAGTTGAGGGTTGTAGGGTCCTTTATCCGAGAGTACAGACGTTTGGTTGATACTACTGCTCATATGGTGATTATGATGCAGGAGGAAGACGAGGGGCAGAGAGGCTCCAAGAGGAGCCAAGATGGTCAGAGTGACGGTAGGAGACAGAGGGGTTCTAACCCTCAGCAGTCTCAGGGTGGTTTGACTAGATCGACCTTTCCAGTGCCGAGTGCGGGCTCTGGGAGAGGTAGTCAGGGAGGCTTGACTTGTTTTGCGTGTGGCCAGCTGGGTCACAAGTCTTCGGTTTGCCCGCAGAAGGGAGGGGGTCAGCGAGCTGCTTCTTCATCAGCTAGACCTCATGGCCAGTGTCAGGGCAGGGGCCGGCCTTTGTCTTGCTATCAGTGTGGTCAGCCTAGGCACCTGAAGAGGTTTTGCCTACAGTTGAGTGCCACTTCGGGCGCGTCTGGTTCTAGGCAGACGAAGAGTTATCAGCCAGCTCAGTCTGTGCAGGCCTCGAGGGCCAATCAAGGAGCTTCATCATCCCAGTTAGTGCAGCAGTCTTTTGCTCCTAGAGGTGAGCAGGTAGATCAGGGGCCTACAGGACGCGTGTATGTTGTTACCGCGCAGGATCTGGTACCGGCTCCATCAGTAGTGAGAGGAACTTTTCTGTTTTGCAACTCGGTTGCTAATGTACTGATTGATACGGGTGCATCTCATTCTTTTGTGTCTACCGCATTTGCATCTGTTTTGGAATTGGAGTTGGCATAGTTAGCATTCCCTATATGTGTAGTGTCGCCTGTTGGTGGTGAGTTGATCTTCAAACAAGGTGTTTGAGGTTGTGATATAGAGGTCGCCGACCATAGGCTTCCGTTTCCTTTTGTTGTCATGCCCATGAAGGGTTTTGATGTTATTTTGGGTATGGACTAGCTATCGTCGTACCGGGCTGTTATTGATTGCTACCGCCAGAGGGTCACGGTTTGTACCTTGAGCGGGGAGTTTTTCCATTTCTTGGGGGATCGGGTTGGTAGTGTGTTGCCACCGATGTATGATCCGCGAGGGCGGAATAAGCTTAATGGTCTACTTGCTAGCTTTATGAGTGGTGAGTGTGATGAGACCCAAATTGTATTGTCGAGGGTGGTTTGTGAGTATTCGGATGTTTTTCCCGAGGATCTCGTTAGTTTGCCACCTCACCGAGAGATAGAGTTCTCTATTGATTTAGTGCCCGGCACAACGTCGATTTCTATGGCACGTTATCGTTTTGCCCCAGCTGAGTTGAGTGAGTTGAAGATTCAACTCCAGGAATTGCTAGATAAGGGTTTTGTTCGCCCTAGTGTTTCGCCGTGGGGAGCACCGACCCTCTTTGCTAAAAAGAAAGATGGTGCCTTGAGATTGTGTATAGACTACTGGAAGTTGAATCGGGCTACGATTAAAAATAAGTACCCTATGCCCCGTATAGATGATCTGTTTGACCAGCTGAAGGGTTCCCGTTGTTTCTCTAAGATAGACTTGAGATCGGGTTACCACCAGTTGAGAGCCAGGGAGGAGGATATTCCTAAGACGGCATTCCATATGCGGTATGGCCATTATGAGTTTCTGGTGATGCCATTCGGGCTTACCAATGCACCGGCAGTCTTATGGACTTGATGAACCGGATCTTCCGAGAATTCTTGGATCGATTTGTAGTCGTTTTCGTGGACGACATTCTTATCTATTCGCCTTCTGAGGAGGAGCACGAGGAACACTTGAGAGTGGTGCTTGAGTTGCTTAGAGCCCATAGGCTGTATACCAAGTTTGGGAAGTGTGAGTTCTGGCTATGAGAGGTCAAATTCGTAGGCCATGTGGTATCCGGGGAAGGGGTGTCTGTTGATACATCCAAGGTAGAGGCAGTGCAAGATTGGGCACAACCCAAGAGTGTGTTCGAGATCCGCAGTTTTCTGGGATTAGCTGGATATTATCGTCGGTTTGTGAAAGATTTCTCCAGGCTAGCTTCGCCATTGACTAGATTGACGCGAAAAGGGGTCAAGTTTGTGTGGAGTGAGACTTGCGAAAAGTCGTTCCAAGAGTTAAAGGTTAGATTGACCACCGCTCCGGTTTTGATTATTTCGGAGAGAGGGTTGGGTTATGCAGTCTATTGTGATGCCTCACGAGAGGGTTTGGGTTGTGTGTTGACGCAAGAGGGGAAGCTTATGGCTCACGTCAGTTGAAAATACACGAGAAGAATTACCCTACACACGACCTAGAGTTAGCAGCAGTGATCTTTGCCTTGAAGATTTGGAGGCACTACCTTTATGGTGAGAGGTTTGAGGTGTTCTCGGACCACAAGAGTTTGAAGTATCTGTTTACACAGAGGGACTTGAATTTGAGGCAGAGGAGATGGATGGAGTTCGTTGAGGACTATGATTTTGAGTTGCATTACCACCCGGGAAAGGCCAATGTTGTGGCCGACGCCCTTAGTAGGAAATCCATTAGTGATGTAGCTTGTATAGCCATCCGGGAATGGGAGATGTTGGGTACACTTGGCGAGTTTAACTTGCTTCTGGGTGAATCAACTGAGGCTGCGGCCTTGTCTTCGGTTGTTGCGCAACCTACACTTGTGACCCGAGTGTTAAAGGCACAGAGAGGTGACCTTGAGGTAGAATCCCTCTGAGAGAAGATCTCAAATGGAAAAGTTGAGAAGGGTTTGACGGTGTATCCCGACCTGAGTGTGAGATACCGAGACCATTTGTTTGTGCCGGAGTCTTGCCGAGAGGAAGTACTCCGAGAGTTCCATCATTCACGTCTTGCGGTGCATCCGGGAGGCACTAAGATGTATTGGGATTTGGGTCGCCAGTTTTGGTGGTGGGTATGAAGAGAGATGTGGCTGTTTTCGTGTCTAAGTGCCTTACTTGCCAGCAAGTGAAGGCCGAGCATCAGAGGCCAGCGAGTTTGTTGCAACCCTTGCCTATTGCCGAATGGAAGTGGGAGCATGTCACTATAGACTTCGTTGTAGGTCTTCCGAGGACTCAGCGGGGTAGTGATGCCATTTGGGTGGTTGTAGACCGGTTGACTAAGTCGGTGCACTTCATTCCTATGCGCGTGAGAGATTCGGTAGATCATCTCGCCGACTTGTATATTCGGGACATAGTGAGATTGCACGGGGTCCCAATGACGATCGTCTCAGATAGAGATCCTCGTTTTACTGCTAGGTTGTGGCAAAGTTTGCAGAGTGCCTTGGGCACTAGGTTGACCTTTAGTACGGCTTATCATCCTCAGACTGACGGGCAGTTCGAGCGTACCATCCAGATCCTTGAGGATATGCTTCGAGGTTGTGTCCTTGACTTTAGTGGGACGTGGGAGAGGCACTTGCCCTTGGTGGAGTTTGCCTACAACAACAGTTTTCAGTCTAGCATCGGTATGGCACCGTTTGAGGCCTTGTATGGCCAACCGTGTTGGTCTCCAGTGTGTTGGCCGAGGTAGGTGATGCACCTTTGTTGGGTCTGGAGTTGGTTAGGGTGACGACGGAAAAAGTCGAGCTTATCCGTAGGAGGCTTGTTACAGCCCAGAGTTGCCAAAAGAGTTATGCCGATTGTAGGAGGAGGCCTTTGGCGTTTGAAGTAGGTGATCATGTCTTCTTGAAAATATCACCTAGGTGAGGTTTGATGAGGTTTGAAAAGAGTGGGAAGTTATCCCCTCAGTTTATCGGTCCCTTTGAGATCCTTGAGAGGATTGGCGAGGTTGCTTATCGTTTAGCTTTACCGCCGTAGTTGTCCGGAGTGCATGACGTGTTTCATATGAGTATGCTTCGGAAGTATGAGCCGGATCCATCCCATGTGTTAGATTGGACCGACTTGGAGGTAGATGAGGATGCCTTGTATGAGGAGAGGCCGGTCCAGGTCTTGGATAGGCGGGATCAAGTCCTACGTGGCAAGACCATTCCTTTGGTGAAGGTTTTGTGGAAGCATTATGGAGTGGAGGAAGCCACTTGGGAACGTGAGTTGGAAGTTCGCGAGAAATATCCGGACTTGTTTGTTAATGTGTGACCATGTATTGGAATTTTTGTAATATTGTTGAACGTTAAGAAAATTGTATGTGTCTTACGTTGTAAAACATTGTGAATGTTTTGGTTAATGGAAGTTTGTTTTAACATTGTGTATGTTAAGTATATTGTGGAAATGCAAGCATGATGATAATGTTGCATGTGTTATGGAATTGTGGAAAATGAGTTGAAATTGCTAAATTTCAAAAGAATGCATGTTGATAATGCGGGTTGTTATGAATAATGTGTTTCGCCTCTTGAAAAGAGATGGGATCGACCGGTAATGGGTCGGGTTGTTTAAATGTTGTAATACTGTTGAGAATAGAGAAAACCTGTTTTTGAAAAACTTGTGTTTAATTTCGGGGATGAAATTCTTTAAGGGGGGAGGTTATAGCGATCCCGGTTGTCCCTTACTGTTCTGTTGTATTCCGGACTCAGTTCCGTGGAGTTGAGTGTTGTATTTATCTTGTTGTCATCCTTTAATTCCGTTTGTTTGAGTTATAGGATGTGTTAGGCTTGTTTCGAACAGGTGGGTTGAACCTTGGTCTGAAATCTTGTTGCCGGGTTTTTGGTCGTTCCGCTCGAGCGGGTCTTTTTGCGCTCGAGCAGATATTGCACACTCCCAGTTTTTCGTGTCCCTGCAAAACTTCTGTAGGTGTGATTTTTACGCTCGAGCGGGTACTCTGGCGCTCGAGCGGGTAGTACCTTTTTGGTGTAAGTTCTGGAAAGGGGAAATCTACGCTCGAGCGGACTTGTTTTCGCGCTCGAGCGGATGTGCTTTATTCCTGTGTCTTGGCGCTCGAGCGGGCCTTCTTGCGCTCGAGCGTGTCCAGATTTTTGTTCTTGACGCTCGAGCGTTGTGTTCTCCGCTCGAGCGGGAATGTCATATATCAGTTGGCAGCTGGGCATTTTAAAATCACTTTTTGCATTGTCTCTCTCTCTCTTACTTTTTCAAAAAGCCATTTGAGAGCTCCTCTCTCTAAAACCATAACTTCTCTCTAAGTATTGATCTAGTTAGGGTGTTTTCCTCACCTTTGGTCTTCACAAAAGTTGGGTTGATCATTGAGGGCTTTACCTTGATCCGAAAATTTCGAGTTTTGGAGCACGTTGAGTTTCGTCATCTTCTTCCCTTGATCTCCGAATTTGAGGTAGGGATTCCTACTCACTATTATGGTCTTCAACATAGATTATTGGTAGTTTTGATAAAGTGTTGAAGTTGGTTGATTTTGGGACTTAGGGTTTCAAAAAGGGTATAAACGAGGGTTTGATATTTTGATTCTTATACATGTATTTTGGGTTTCAAAATAATGATATTGTTGTTGGTTGTTGATATATAGGCCATTGGGTCAATATTGGGAAATGGGGTAGAAAACCCTAATTCGTTGAATAAATTAATTGGTATAATTAATTTGGGGAAAATTGTGGACTTATGGAATTGAGTTGGAAATAATAAAATTGGCTCATTATGTTGTGAAATGATGGAGTTGGATTCATAAATCGCTCACTTTTGAAAACATTGATATTTTATCTGTTGGAGCTTTTATTATCTGTTTAGAAATAATTGCTTGGGCTACCGGTGGAGGGTAGTTTTGATTGTTGTAGACAATGCATGATGATTAGGCAAACTAAAACTAATTAATTGGATATGTCATAGAGTATGACGGTTGATAGAATACATTAACGTTATGTATTGATTGATTGTGTATATGACCTATGTGTATATACATTGTGTGTGTGGGAGGAGATAGGGGATGTACTACACGGTTTAGGTGAAGATAGGGGATGGACCTCTAAACCGAATGTTGTTTGGGAGAAGATAGGGGATGGACTCCACTGATACAGCTCATATGCTTGTCAGATAATGTGTTGATATAGCTCATATACTTGTCATTGGAAGTGCTAATACAGCTCATATGCTTATCATTGGAAGTGTTGATATAGCCAATATGCATATCTGTTGAAATGTGGATACAGCTTGTATGCTTATCTGTTGAGATGTTGATACAACTAATATGTTTATCTATTGTAAAATGGGAAGTGTTTTATATGAGTCATTGTCTCATATAAGTGGTTGGCCAGGTTCTGAGCCGTTGTTGTAAATTGTGAAATTGATAAGAAATGGAAACTGAAATGAAACATGAACATAATGGTCATGAAATGGAAATCGGTTATGAACTGGTTTATGGAAATTGAACATTTATCAATTGCTAATGTCTTAGTTATTGCTCATATTGTGTTTAGCATATCTCTTCTGGGCGTTGGCTCACCCTTTATGGGACATTAGTTTCAGGTACAGGTAGTATGCCACCTCCAAGGAGATAGCTTGGATGATGATGAGAGTTGAAGACTCTTTTTGGTTATTTTGTTGTGTTACATGTATATCAAGCCATGGGCTTATTTTGTATAGAGTTAGTACTCTTCTTATAGCTACCCCGGTCTTTTCCCGTTTGATTATTGTATCCGGATTTGGGTTCCGTTTATTCTGCCATTATATATTTGTGTTGTCGTCTTTTATTTTCTCATTTGGAGTTATAGGATGTGTTGGGCAGGTTTGTTTCAGGTTGGTTGGGTTCGTAAACCAAGTGTTGCTGTCCAGTTTTTTGGTTGGTCGCTCGAGCGAGGTTTGTTTTTGTGTCTTCTGGCTCGATCCAGATTTTCTTCGCTCGAGCGAGCGACTGCGTCTGGTACAGACCTGAGGGTAGTGCTTATTTGCTCGAGCGAGATTTTCTTCCCTCGAGCGAGAGAGGTGTATGTTTTCGAGTTCCTTGCTCGAGCGAGCATTCTGTCGCTCGAGCATGCTCCAGGGTAGCAGACCTGAAGCATTGCATTCTTGGCTCGAGCGAGATTTTCTTCGCTCGAGCGAGGTTTTCTTGTGTCTGGTCACTCGAGCGACCATGTCTTCACTCGAGCGAGCCTGTCCAGTTTATATACGCAGTAGCGGGTTTTGATCAGTCTGTTTCATCTTCTTTTTGATTCCAAACCCTAGGTCCGACTTTTCTCTCTCCCCAATCACCTTCTCTCTTAGGTTTGATCTATTTAGAGTGTGTTTCTACCCTAGTTGCTTTATTAAAAAGATAGAGTGAGTCGAGAGCTTCCATTTAATCTGAACATTTGGCGATTTGGAGCACATTGGTATTTGGGTATTCATTTCTGTCTTCTCCATTTGGGTTGTTTTCTTTGAGGCAGGGATTTCCTACTCCGTTCTATAAGTTTTGTTCTAAGTTTTGGTATTTTGATATGTTGGGAATACTTTGGAAATTTTGGGAAAAACCCTAGTTGTATTAATTAATTAATTTGTATAATTAATTTAAGGGAATTGGGGAAGTTGGTTAAATTCATGAAATTGGTAAATTTGTTGATTAAATGGTGTAGTTGAATAATGTAAATCACTCGCCGGTTGAATTGTTGGTATATTTATTTCCAAGTCTAGAAATAACTGTGTTGGGCTATCGGTGGAGGATAGTCGTGCTTGTTGTAGACACAGCATGTAGAATAGGAATAACTGAAACTAATCATTGATTAATTCATCAATTTTGACTGCTGAATTAATACAGACATTATGTGTATTGATTGTGTGTTGTGTATGATATGTGTTTGCATACATTGTTTTGTGTGGGAGGAGATAGGGGATGTACTCCACGGTTTAGGGGAAGACAGGGGATGGACCTCTAAACCGGATTTTGTTTGGGAGGAGATAGGGGATGGACTCCATTAGCATCACTTTTATGTGTGCTTATTTATATTGAAGTGTTTTATTGATACAGCACTAAAATGTGTATCAAACTGGAAGTATGAAGTGTTTTGATTTGA
Source organism: Camellia sinensis (assembly GCF_055761805.1). Taxonomy (NCBI): domain Eukaryota; kingdom Viridiplantae; phylum Streptophyta; class Magnoliopsida; order Ericales; family Theaceae; genus Camellia; species Camellia sinensis. The sequence goes on along the minus strand of NC_138975.1, from coordinate 117,294,950 downwards.
GCCTGAGTCTCAATTGTTTGTTGACATTGGAAGAATGTGAATATGATATCTATATAGTTCACTGTTGTAAGTTTGGCCAGGTTCTGAGCCGTATTGATAATATTGGAAAGTAAAACGAGTTTTAGACATTAGTGTCATGAGACTGTTGAATGATGTAATTGATTATCCTGGTTAACCATCTATTAAATACTGATACTTTATTCAATGCTTATATTTGGTTTAGTATATTTCTACTGGGCTGTGGCTCACCCTTTATGGGAACATCATTTTCAGGTCCAGGTGATAAGCTACCTCCCAGGACTTAGCTTGGAAGGATTTGGATTGTGAAGACTATTTTTAGTTGTTTGTTTTTATTTGATAAATAATCAAGCCTAGGGCTTTATTTGTTTTTGAGTTAGAACTCATATTTTGTGTCCAAGTGTTGGCTTGGAAAGATGTAAGCCCATAGGGCATTTAATTTGATGTTACATGTAATGTTTTTTTATTTAGTAATACTTTGATGAATGAATTAATAAATTGTTTCTTTAAATAATTCATGTTGATGATATACATAAAATGGGTTTATTTTGAGGGCGTTACAACTTGGTATCAGAGCGTACCGGGTTTGAATACTTTGGGTACGTGGGAAGTGATTAGTATCACATTGGGTTCTCTCGTTTGATAGAGACTTAGTGTAATGTTATATGCTTATGTGATAACATGTCTATGTGATTATGTGGGTATGGAATGTAGTTTCTAGGATGTTGATTGGACCCTTGAGTTTCTAGTAGTCTTGTTGGAAAGGCACTTGATCACTGCTGCTTCCAACCGGAACTATAGTAACGCATTGGGACTATCATTATCCGGGAATGAAATTCGTAGGTGCTTATGTGATTATGTGCTTACGTGGAATGAATTATTGTTGTCCAATGCATTAGGATGCAAGTGTGTAGCTTCGGCACATTTATTAATGTGCTAATGTCTTTGTTTCCTTTATTAGGATGTCAGGACGAGGACGAGGACGCGGTAGGCGTGGTAGGCCGGGTAGGCAGGAGGTGCCTGTGCCAGAGGAGATTCCGGTAGTTCAGGAGGGAATTGGCCAGGCCAATGTGGCCGAGCCAGTAGGCCAGCAGGCTATGGGCGCTCTAGCCCGAGAGATAGCAGGGGCATTCAGGGAGTCAGTAGGCATTCTCAGAGCTGAGAATCAAGCTTGGGATGTTGTTGCAGATGCAGGACCTTCCTTTCTGAAGAGGGAGTTCTTCCGGTCTAATCCGGAGGAATTTGTGGGTGATCCTAAAGAGCCGCTTAAGGCAGGTGAATGGCTCGAACAGACAACGAAGACGTTTGAGATGCTTGGCATCGAAGACGAGGGGTTGAAAGTGACATTGGCATCTTTCCAGTTGAAGGGGGATGCGGGTCAGTGGTGGAAGTTTACTAAGGGTCGTATAGGAGGTACATGGGAGGCTTTTGTGAATGCTTTCCAGGAGAAGTTTTTATCTCCAGCAGTTAGGGAGAAGCTGAGAGACCAGTTCTGCCAGCTTAAGCAGTCGAGTTCTTCAGTGGCCGAGTTTGAGGCTGCATTTACTAGCTTGTCCAGGTTTGCACCTGAGTTGGTGGCGTCTGAGGAACGCCGTTGTATCGAGTTTGAGAAGAAGTTGAGGCGTGGCCTCAAGCTGCGAGTTGGGGGAACTATGATTCGGGATTATGGGCGTATGGTTGATGCTGCAGCCCATATGGAGATCATGATACAGGAGGAGGAGGAAGGGCAGAAGGGCTTCAAGAGGAGTCAGGATGGTCAGAGTGATGGTAGGAGACAGAAGGGCTTTAATCCTCAGCAGTCTCAGAGTAGCTTTTCTAGATCGACTTTTCCTGTGCCGAGTGCTAGTTCGGGGAAAGGCAGTCAGGGAGACATTACCTGTTTCAAGTGTGGCCAGCTGGGCCACAAGTCTCCAGTTTGTCCTCAGAGGGGAGGAGTGCAGAGAGCAGCTTCATCTTCGGCTCGATCTCAGAGCCAGAGTCAGGGTAGAGGCCAGCCACTCTCGTGTTATCAGTGTGGTCAGCCAGGGCATATGAAGAGGTATTGCCCTCAGTTGGGTGGCACACCTGGTGCATCTGGTTTGAGGCAGATTCAGGGTCAGCAGCCAGCTCAGTCGGGTCAGGCCTCGAGGGCCAATCAGGGGGCTTCATCATCCCAGTCAGTGCAGCAATCTTATGCTCCTAGGGGTGAGCAGGTTGATCAGAGGTCGTCTGGGCGCGTGTACGCTGTTACCGCGCAGGATCTTGTGCCTGCACCATCAGTTGTGAGAGGTACCTTCTTGTTTTGCAACTCGGTTGCTAATGTTTTGATTGATACGGGTGCATTCCATTCCTTTGTGTCTGCTGCATTTGCATCTGTTTGGGAGTTGGAGTTAGCACAGTTAGCATCTCCTATTTGTGTAGTGTCACCTCTTGGGGGTGAATTGATTTTGAAACAAGGTGTTAGGGGTTGTGATATAGAGGTTGATTACCATAGAATCCCATTTTCCTTTGTAGTTATGCCTATGAGGGGTTTCGATGTTATTTTGGGTATGGACTGGTTATCGTCATACCGGGCAGTTATTGATTGCTACCGCCAGAGGGTCACTTGTTGTACCGTGAGCGGAGAGTATTTTCATTTTCTGGGGGACCGGGTTGGTAATGTGTTGCCACCGGGGTATGTTCCGCGAGGACGGAGTGAGCTTAGTGGTCTACTTGCTAACCTTTCGATTAGTGAGGATGATGAGACTCAGATTGTGTTGCCAAGGGTGGTTTGTGAGTACTCGGACGTCTTTCCCGAGGATCTTATTGGTTTGCCACCGCATCGGGAGATTGAGTTCTCTATTGACCTAGTGCCCGGCACGGCGCCGATTTCTATGTCACCTTATCGTTTTGCCCCAGCCGAGTTAGTTGAGTTGAAGATTCAGCTCCAGGAGTTGCTAGATAAGGGCTTTATACGTCCTAGTGTTTCACCGTGGGGAGCACCGGCTCTCTTTGTTAAAAAGAAAGGTGGTGCTTTGAGACTTTGTATAGATTATCGGAAATTGAATCGGGCTACGGTTAAGAATAAGTACCCTATGCCTCGTATAGATGATCTGTTCGATCAGTTGAAGGGTTCCCGTTGTTTCTCAAAGATAGACTTGAGATCGGGTTATCATCAGTTAAGAGTCCGGGAGGAGGATATTCCGAAGACGGCATTCCGTACACGGTATGGTCACTATGAGTTTTTGGTGATGCCATTTGGGCTCACCAATGCACCGGCAGTTTTTATGGATTTGATGAACCGGATATTCCGGGAATTTTTAGATCGTTTTGTAGTCGTCTTCGTGGACGACATCCTTATCTATTCACCTTCTGAGGAGAAGCACAAGGAACACTTGAGAGTGGTGCTTGAGTTACTTAGAGCCCATAAGCTTTATGCTAAGTTTGGGAAGTGTGAGTTCTGGCTAGAAGAGGTCAAGTTTTTAGGCCATGTAGTTTCTGGGGAAGGAGTGTCTGTTGATACATCCAAGACTGAGGCAGTGCAAGATTGGGCACAGCCTAAGAGTGTGTTTGAGATCCGCAGTTTTCTGGGGTTAGCTGGGTATTATCGTCGGTTTGTGAAAGATTTCTCCAGATTAGCTTCGCCTTTGACTAGATTGACTCGGAAGGGAGTCAAATTTGTATGGAGTGAGACTTGTGAAAAGTCATTCCAGGAGTTGAAAGTTAGACTGACCACCGCTCCAGTCTTGATTATTCTAGAGAGAGGGTTGGGTTATGCAGTCTATTGTGACGCCTCACGAGAGGGTCTGGGTTGTGTGTTGATGCAGGAGGGAAAAGTGATTGCCTATGGCTCACGTTAGTTGAAAATTCACGAGCAGAATTACCCTACGCATGATCTAGAGTTAGCAGCTGTGATATTTGCCTTGAAGATTTGGAGGCATTATCTTTATGGTGAGAGATTCGAGGTATTCTCAGATCATAAGAGTCTGAAATATTTGTTTACACAGAAAGACTTGAACTTAAGGCAGAGGAGGTGGATGGAGTTCATAGAGGATTATGACTTTGAGTTGCATTATCATTCAGGAAAAGCCAATGTGGTGGCCGATGCCCTTAGCAGGAAACCTGGTGGTGACATAGCTAGTATAGCCATCCGAGAATGGGAGATGTTGGGTGCACTTGGGGAGTTTAATTTCCTTCTGGGCGAATATGTGGAGACTGCGGCCTTGTTTTCTGTTGTTGCACAGCCTACACTTGTGACTCGAGTGTTAGAGGCTCAGGGGGGTGACCTTGAGGTAGAATCCCTTCATGAGAAGATTTCCAGTGGGAAGGTTGAGAAGGGTTTGACAGTGTATCCAGACCTCAGTGTGAGATACCGAGACCGTCTGTTTGTGCCGGAGTCTTGTCGAGAGGAGGTACTCTGAGAGTTCCATCATTCACGCCTTGCGGTGCATCCGGGAGGCACTAAGATGTATCGGGATTTGGGTCGCCAGTTCTGGTGGCGGGGTATGAAGAGAGATGTGGCAGCTTTCGTATCTAAGTGCCTTACTTGTCAGCAAGTGAAGGCCGAACATCAGAGGCCAGCGGGTTTGTTGCAACCCTTGCCTATTGCCAAGTGGAAGTGGGAACACGTCACTATGGACTTCGTTGTGGGCCTTCCGAGGACTCAACGGGGTAATGATGCTATTTGGGTGGTTGTAGACCGGTTGACTAAGTCGGCGCACTTCATTCCTATGTGCGTGAGAGATTCAGTCGATCATCTTGCCGATTTGTACATTCGGGACATAGTGAGGTTACACGTGGTTCCAGTGACGATCGTCTCAGATAGAGATCCTCGTTTTACTGCCAGGTTGTGGCAGAGTTTGCAGAGTGCCTTAGGCACTAAATTGACCTTTAGCACGGCTTATCATCCACAGACTGACGGGCAGTCTGAGCGTACTATTCAGATCCTTGAGGATATGCTTCGGGGTTGTGTTCTAGACTTTAGTGGGTCGTGGGAGAGGCACTTGCCGTTGGTGGAGTTTGCCTACAACAACAGTTTCCAGTCTAGTATCGGTATGGCACCGTTTGAGGCCTTGTATGGCCGATCGTGTAGATCTCCTGTTTGTTGGGCCGAGGTGGGTGATGCACCTCTGTTGGGTCCGGAGTTGGTGAGGGAAACGACGGAGAAAGTTGAGCTTATCCGTAAGAGACTTGTTACAGCACAGAGTCGTCAGAAATCTTATGCCGACCGTAGGAGGAGACCTTTGGTGTTTGAGGTGGGTGATCATGTCTTTCTGAAGATATCACCTAGACGGGGTTTGATGAGATTTGGGAAGAACGGGAAGTTGTCCCCTCGGTTCATTGGTCCTTTTGAGATCCTTGAGAGGATTGGCGAGGCTGCCTATCATTTAGCTTTGCCACCGCAGTTGTCCGGAGTACATGACGTGTTTCATGTGAGTATGCTTCGGAAGTATGAGCCGGATCCATCACATGTGTTGGATTGGACCGATTTAGTGGTTGATGAGGATGTTTCGTATGAGGAGAGACCGGTTCGGGTCTTGAATAGGCGAGATCAAGTTTTACGAGGCAAAACCATCCCTTTGGTCAAAGTTTTGTGGAAACATCACGGAGTGGAGGAAGCCACTTGGGAACGTGAATTGGAAGTCCGCGAGAAATATCCGGACATGTTTGTTGATTTGTAAGCTTATAATTAGATTCTGTTATATTATTGAACTTAAGAGCTTTACATATATCTTAAGTTGTAAAACATTGAGTATGTTTTGGTAAATGGGTGTATCTTGAAACTTGCTTCATTATAGAGGTTTAGTGTAACATTGCATATGTTGATTACGTTGTTGAATGTGTTGTATATATCATGCAATTGAATATGATATGGGAATTGCTAACATTGAAAGGAATAATGCATAATGGTGATGTAGGCTGAAATATATGTTATTTTATATATTGTGAGATGCCTCTTGATAAAGAGATGAAGTGACCAATATTGGGTCAAGTTGTTTATTATTGTTATATAATATCTTTTGGAATTGAGAAAAAACCTGTTTTGAAAAAAAAAAAAAAAAAAACTTATGCTTAATTTCGGGGACGAAATTCTTTTAAGGGGGGGAGGTTATAGCGACCCCGGTCTTTTCCCATTTGATTATTGTATCCGGATTTGGGTTCCGTTTATTCTGCCATTATATATTTGTGTTGTTGTCTTTTATTTTCTCATTTGGAGTTATAGGATGTGTTGGGCAGGTTTGTTTCAGGTTGGTTGGGTTCGTAAACCAAGTGTTGCTGTCCAGTTTTTGGGTTGGTCGCTCGAGCCAGGAGTTGGTCGCTCGAGCGAGGTTTGTTTTTGTGTCTTCTGGCTCAATCCAGATTTTCTTCGCTCGAGCGAGCGACTGCGTCTGGTACAGACCTAAGGGTAGTGCTTATTCGCTCGAGCGAGATTTTCTTCGCTCGAGCGAGAGAGGTGTATGTTTTCGAGTTCCTTGCTCGAGCGAGCATTCTGTCGCTCGAGCATGCTCCAGGGTAGCAGACCTGAAGCATTGCATTCTTGGCTCGAGCGAGATTTTCTTCGCTCGAGCGAGGTTTTCTTGTGTCTGGTCGCTCGAGCGACCATGTCTTCACTCGAGCGAGCCTGTCCAGTTTATATACGCAGCAGCGGGTTTTGATCAGTCTGTTTCATCTTCTTTTTGATTCCAAACCCTAGGTCCGACTTTTCTCTCTCCCCACTCACCTTCTCTCTTAGGTTTGATCTATTTAGAGTGTGTTTCTACCCTAGTTGCTTTATTAAAAAGATAGAGCGAGTCGAGAGCTTCCATTTAATCTGAACATTGGGCGATTTGGAGCACATTGGTATTTGGGTATTCATCTCTGTCTTCTCCATTTGGGTTGTTTTCTTTGAGGTAGGGATTTCCTACTCCGTTCTATAAGTTTTGTTCTAAGTTTTGGTATTTTGATATGTTGGGAATACTTTGGAAATTTTGGGAAAAACCCTAGTTGTATTAATTAATTAATTTGTATAATTAATTTAAGGGAATTGGGGAAGTTGGTTAAATTCATGAAATTGGTAAATTTGTTGATTAAATGGTGTAGTTGAATAATGTAAATCACTCGCCTGTTGAATTGTTGGTATATTTATTTCCAAGTCTAGAAATAACTGTGTTGGGCTATCGGTGGAGGATAGTCGTGCTTGTTGTAGACACAGCATGTGGAATAGGAATAATTGAAACTAATCATTGATTAAGTCATCAATTTTGACTGCCGAATTAATACAGACATTATGTGTATTGATTGTGTGTTGTATATGATATGTGTTTGCATACATTGTTTTGTGTGGGAGGAGATAGGGGATGTACTCCATGGTTTAAGGGAAGATAGGGGATGGACCTCTAAACCGGATTTTGTTTGGGAGGAGATAGGGGATGGACTCCATTAGCATCACTTTTATGTGTGCTTATTTATATTGAAGTGTTTTATTGATACAGCACTAAAATGTGTATCAAACTGGAAGTATGAAGTGTTTTGATTTGAGCCTGAGTCTCAATTGTTTGTTGACATTGGAAGAATGTGAATATGATATCTATATAGTTCACTGTTGTAAGTTTGGCCAGGTTCTGAGCCATATTGATAATATTGGAAAGTAAAACGAGTTTTAGACATTAGTGTCATGAGACTGTTGAATGATGTAATTGATTATCCTGGTTAACCATCTATTAAATATTGATGCTTTATTCAATGCTTATATTTGGTTTAGTATATTTCTACTGGGTTGTGGCTCACCCTTTATGGGAACATCATTTTCAGGTCCAGGTGATAAGCTACCTCCCAGGACTTAGCTTGGAAGGATTTGGATTGTGAAGACTATCTTTAGTTGTTTGTTTTAATTTGATAAATAATCAAGCCTAGGGCTTTATTTGTTTTTGAGTTAGAACTCATATTTTGTGTCCAAGTGTTGGCTTGGAAAGATGTAAGCCCATAGGGCATTTAATTTGATGTTACATGTAATGTTTTTTTATTTAGTAATACTTTGATGAATGAATTAATAAATTGTTTCTTTAAATAATGCATGTTGATGATATACATAAAATGGGTTTATTTTGAGGGCGTTACACTTCTTTTGTGTAACCAAGTGTTAACTTGGAAAGCTGTAAGCCCATAGGGCATTTGCTTTTGTTGTTGACATGTAATACAGTTGTAAGAATTACTCTGATGAATAGAAATGATTGGTTTCTTTTATATCAATGCATGTTTAAAGTAATGGGTTTTATGTATTTTTTTGAGGGCGTTACAGGCGAAGTACTGGTGTGCATCATCTATTAACCCATCTTCGGCACACTCATTTGCGGTCTTCATTAGTGAGGACCTTTGCAAATGTTGGGTCATGCAATTAACTTCGCCGTGGATACGATGCAATGCCCTTTGCAACAACTGTGGAGCGTCAGTTGGCATACGCATGGCTAACCGGCGAGGAAATTTAATATTAACTTCACAACGTAACTCAACGAGAACGTTTGCTCGAGTTATGCGAAATTCCCACTCAGCTCTCATGGTATTGACGGTGGCACGTGAGTAACGCAAATTTGGATTTAATAGGTATTGAAATTCATCTCCATCTGCAACCCAATAGCGACCCATTGCTGAATATAAATCAACCACCGTATATCTCATGATGATATCGCTCAAAATAGCTGTAAAACTTTTGTTGTGGGATGATGCGATATTTATACCATATATACACATGGTAGCTGTATGTATGAAATTATTGTAAACAACTATGCATCAGAGTTGTCACGTCAACTTTTATGACCTGAACAACTATGCATCAACTTGATAGGAGTTGTCACTTCGACTTTTATTTTCTACTCAGTGCATATCTGAATGTTTTAAGCAAAGTTCAAATTCGCTATGAAATTTAATTTAATTTTGCCGCTTACAAATATAATTCAATTTATTTTGCCTTGACAACATATTTAATTTCATTTTTTACGTTACATATTTCATTTAATTTAATTGGAGAAATTTGACCAATTTAATTTGAAGTTAATTATGTATTGATTTAAGTCGGTGTTGTTCTTGTCTGTAACACTTTCAAGTTCTGTACATCGAAAAACCCATTCATTCTAACTCTACTACAAATTAATCTTCAATACATTCTAATTGTATAATATTTCATCTTCAACATTTATGAATCTATTTGGGGCTGCATAGGGTGGCTTTTTAAACACAAATGGTCTAATTGTTTTGTTATTTTGTTCTGACACCCCCTCAAAATTTTTATAAATTGCATAATTCACATGGGCACAGTAGGTATAGTACGATAATAAATTGTAGCTTGGCGCAGTGATATGTCAAACATTTCTCAGTGATGCTCGCCAGTGACTTGAACAGACATAATAATTTGGATGCTTTGTTTTTTCCTCAGATGCTATGTGACTTTGTGCAGCGATGCAGTGATGCATGTGACTTTATGCAGTGATGCATGTCACTTTATGCAGTGATGCAGTAATGCATGTGACTTTCTGACTTTGCCATGCTTGTATACTTTGTGACTTTTTTCCTCACATTACGTGATGCATGTGACTTTGTGCAGCGCAACTTACATGCTTTGTTTTTTCCTCACATTTCAGAATTCATCTAAGTCACATTAATACGACCACATGGCAATAGTGTTGATAAACAATTAAGTGATGGACTGAAGGAGTGAAGTGTAATTTACCGAATATAAAAAGAAGCAGAAAATGCAAAGAGGAGAAAATGGGATGACTATGAAGTTCATTAAGTGAAAATAAGATAAAATATAGGCTTCAAAGTTCCAATCGTGTTTACATATCAGGTGACCATTTTATTATTTTGGTGAAAAAAACAATGATAGTTTTGCAGCTCGAAGTGAGTTGGACGGTTGTGTATTTACTTGCACTCTATTTCATAGTTGTTTATGAACAATATTACTTTAAAACAAAGAAAATTAAACCGCTGTTTCATTTTATGATTTCATTTATAATTTTTTGAAAACACCAATTTGTACTGAAATCGTCAATTCCAAGTGACTACTTACTATATTAAAAAAGTAAGCATGAAAAAATAGTTTCATGTGGCGATGTGACAACTCACTGCATTTTGTTTTATTTGACAACTCATTGCTCGAATATGAAGGGATTGCATTGTGATCCTCTGGCCTACAATTTTGATTTTATCTGACAACCACGTCCGTGACTACATCATAGGTACACAAAGTCACGGGTACTCAAGATTGCATGAAATGAATAACATAAAATAATATCACGGGTATCACTTCTTCCATAGTGCCCCAGCGTGCATTATCGTCACTAGATCATCTCTAGTTAACCCCCACTATGATGTCTATAAATAGCGATATCCCCAGTATGATGTTTGTTCAAGTCATAACAATAGTAATATATCTACAATTACTATTATTATTTGTTTGTTTATTTTATGAACAATATCTTCAAGAGGTGCAGGAAGTTCACGCCGGCAAAGAAATCCGAAAGTGTGGCTACTACCTCCATTTACTTATGACTACAAGAGCGAAAAGTACTCGAGTCCGAAGGATTATTATGCTGGTATCCGAGCAGAATAGGCATTCAGGGTAATGGAGCAAGAAGGATTGTTTAATGATCTACGTAACTTTGGAGCACCGGTACCTCATCGTCGTTCATTGACCATGGCTAGACGAAATGTGAGTGACTATAAAAAAGCAGTTAGCAGAATTAAGAAGGAGAACAACAGAATGTTGATGCGGAGATGTCGACATTTCATGCTTCAGCTAGCCATCGAAATGGCAGAAGCAAGCAACAGAGATTTGACAGTGATTGAGCGAAATAATGTCTTAAACAATGAAAAATATCTCTCTGACTACTACATGTCAAATGAGGAATGAGAAATCAAACACCTTTATCTTTCATATATGTTTGTATGTTGTGTCGTATCTTTGTTACTGGAATGTAAGACAATGTTGTTGTTCATCTAACGTACAGATGTATTTCAAGTATTTGTTTTATGAACCTGAAGTTTATGAAATAACTACATTTATAACTACACATTTATTAGTTCATGACTTCCTTTATTGAATTGCAATGAGCTAATGAATGTTCTAGATTAATGAATGGATTAATGTATGTTGAATTATGTGAATACTTAAAACACATAAAACAAAACAGGTAGCTCGGTGAAAAGCTTCCCTTAACTTGGGCTCGTGAAATAGGGATCCTCTACGTAAAGAATTTCAATCTCCATCAGGAAAGAAGAAAGAGTCGCCTTCCAATTCTTGGAAGTCCAATCAAAATGATGACTCTGGTAAGGAATGGGGGGTTGACAGAAAACTAAACTTCGGGGGCTGGACAAACAAGCTCAAAGCCAAGTGGTTGGTCCAGTTGGGGGACTAATAAAGTTTAGACAAACGAACTATCGCCTTCAACAACACATAAAACAGAACAGGTAGCTCGGTGAAAAGCTTCCCTTAATTGGGGCTCGTGAAATAGGGATCCTCTACGTAAAGAATTTCAATCTCCATCAGGAAAGAAGAAATAGTCGCCTTCCAATTCTTGGAAGTCCAGTCAAAATGATGACTCTGGTAAGGAATGGGGGGTTAACAGAAAATTAAACTTGGGGGGCTGGACAAACAAGGTCAAAGCCAAGTGGTTGGTCCAGTTATTTAAAACCCAATTGGTTTTACTTGATTTGCTTGTCAAAATCATTATTTACAATTAATTAAACCCAAACAGATTGTTTTCTGCACCTTTTTAAAGAAATTGACGATTCTCTTAGTATAGAATAGCAATCAACGCAAGGGCAAAAATGTAAGAAACTAGACTTGTAACCAGTTCTAATGACGCTGATTTGATATTTTTCGAATTTATACCCAAAGAGAACAATACTTCCGAAATTACTGTGTAACACCAGTTTTCTGGACAGATTTGAATGCACTAGTTTTCTGGATAGATTTGAATACACCATGATATTCACAAACATTGGTGGCAAGTACTCCTACCTAACCCATGTTTCACTCACAAGATCCACAATTATTTTAAAGTTTATTTCAAAAGTTGAGATTGCAAATGTTTCCCAAAATATTACAAATTGAATATTCAAAAGTTGATTTTAAAATAATTCCAAATGACAACAAAAATTCAAATAGTCATATTTTTCAATGAAATACAAATAGTTGGTCGTAACAACGAATGATGCATAGCTAAGTGAAACACAGTTACAGCGATTCCGGTTGTCCCTTTACTGTTCTGTTGTATTCCGGACTCGGTTCCGTGAAGTTGGTAGTGGTATCTATCTTGTTGTCGTCCTTTAATTCCACTTGATTGAGTTTTAGGATGTTTTGAACAGGGTTGTTACAGGTGGGTTATGTAGAGACCCTAATTTTTGTAATTACCATTAAATCCCTAACCTTCAGTTTATTTCAATAAAGCCCTTGAATTTTTATTTAATTGCGTTTTAAACCCTAGAATCAGAAAGCATTGCGGATTAATTCAAGTAAACCCTAATCGATCCCGGTAGATTAATAATCACCTTTAAAACCATATTATTAATTATTAGACCATATAATTATAGATTCATCACTTTAAAATCTTAATTCCCGGTAACGTCGTTTTTGCTCGGTTTCTCACCTTTGTTTGCGCTTTAATTTAACAGGATCCAAATTTATTATTTTAATTATTTTCTAAGGCTAGTATATTGTATGCTAAATATCAAGGTTTCATAAATTTAGACTTGGTCCCTATACACTTTTATTTTATTACATTCCAACCCTTAATTGTAATATTTTATTAATTAATGTACTTGTATTATATTATGTTTATAAATACAAATATCTCATACAAATATCATATATATACATATATATGTCTTGGAGCCCAAGTTGTTGACCATGTGATGGATAAAAGGGGCCATAATGGCAACTTTGACAATTTGCACTTAGGGAAGTTAGTCCCCAAGAAACCTTCCCAATCTTTTCTATATATATATATATATATATGCACACTTCTCCCCCCTCATTATATACATTTTCAGCCATCCACTAGAGGAGTGAGAGAGAGTGATCTTAGGAAAAAAAAAAAAAAAAGAGAGAGGGAGAGAGTGAGAGAGAAGAAGAGGAGAAGAAAAGGAAGAATTGTGTTAGTCTTGTACAACAAAGGTAAACATACAACACCTCTTCTCTCAAGTTCTCTTACCACTTGTTTTTCCCCTCCTAATACATGATCTTTGTATATATATATATTGTAGTCTAGGCCTACACTCTTGTATAAGTGTGTATTAATCAAGAAATGGTATGCTTCACTTTCTTTCTTAAATTTCCAGCAGCAAATCTTTTCCTTCTCTTGAATTTATTTTCCCATCAAAACTCCATAAACTCAAAATCTGTTTTTATGGTACAATATTTGGTATGTCTAGAGTATGTGGTAATTTTTGTAGGTCCTAAGGATGCGTTTTTATAACCTAAACAATTTTTCTAAGTTTGTTACTCACAGAACCAGAAAAACAGTCAACTTTATCTATTTTTAGAAAATTCCGGAAAAATAATCTTGAGTCCAATTTTATGTCAAAATCTTAATCTTTGTGTTATATTTTAACTAAAATTTGTTTGAACTCAAGAGAGTGAGGGGTTTGAGAGAAAAACCGATTTGCGTAACGGTCAACGAATCTGGACAGATCTTGGTAATTTTGAATTATCTTAAAATATAAAATACCTATCCTACTTTCGTAAATTGAGTTTGAAACTAGACTTATTTATCTACAAACTCACATGAGGCCAGGTACTTAGGGCCAATAAAAGTATTTTTTTAAAATTATTTTCGAACTGGTTCAAAATCTGGAAATCTGGAAATTTGTGTTAATATGCTCTTATTTGGTTTGCAACTCTTATATTCTATGTTTCTTGAATGTGTTAGTCTCGATATGTAATCTGTGATAAATTGTAAATTTTCTTTACCATGAATAAATTACTTGTTGTTCAGTTTGGATTCGTAATTATACTGACCATGCTTTGCTATAACTGAGAACATAATACACTTAATAAAGGGAAAATCAAATGGGATGGTAATGGGTTGCGATCATTGTATTTGATTTTATGAGATAATGAACGATGGATTGAAGAGTATGATATAGTGGAATGTGTTCCATTTTTGTGAAGTCTTGCGCAAGTGTGTTTTCGAACCCTAACATGGCACGGGAGGTATTCTGGCTGCTTAACGGAAATGGGAGGCATAAGGGTGGCAGTGAGGGTCTCACACAGGGAGAGTATCTGTCACGCCCCCAAACCGCCCCTAGTAGTTTGGTGCCGTGATGGCCAGTAATCCGTGATTACCGAAGGCCCACTTCCAAAATTCACACACAATCAGAGTATAGATATAGGGGGCTCACAAGTGCGGAAGCAATAATCTAAAATACAAGTGGTCCATAAGAGCAGTGCATAAGTCAAATGAAATGGCATACATCTTTATATAGCTTTACAACTTGAATACATAAAGAAATGAAGTACAAAAATACACATCACATCTTAGCAAAAGAGCTTCTCAAGCCGACATGTTCAAATACAAAAGCTTCAAGATTGCCGACGTCCTCACGCCGACACAACATGCATACAAAACACACATCTTGCAACACACACACATCTCGGCGTAGCCGACTTCTTGCTTGTTACCTACATATATACATAGGGAGGGTGAGCTTGGATACTCAGTGAATGATATAAGTAATAAAGGGGTAAATGAATGATTTCCAAGGTCCTTGTCAAAACAATACATATATCATAGCTTGTTCAAAACATGGGATGAATCAAGTTCATCAATCAAATCTTGGTCTTTCAAATCTTGCTTGGGATGTTAATAACATCTACATAATACATGGGGTGATGACATTTCGGACAAGACAAGGGAATAATCGACCCGGAATCGATTAGACAAATCCACCCGTTCATAGACCGTCGGTGGGGCCATCCGTTCATAGACCGTCGATGACAGAGATCTCTCAAACATGGTGCTACATGGGCTTAGAGTCCCCTAGCATGGGAGGACTTTCCAAGAATGTCATCAAAACAAAGCTAATACTTGATACACAAAATAGAGATAATCATTCATGCTTGATCAAATACTTTTCTAAAACGAAGCAAGGCTTTGTCAAAACTTTATAACATAACTTTATTAAAAATACCACTCACATAGTTCTTGGGGCGTCGGGATCAAGGCAAAGGTCTAAGTCCTACAAACACGTGGCAAAGTCTATTGAACGCACTCTTAAAACAAGCTTCACATGAATGCAAATGATCTAGGGAAAACATGCTGAAAACATCTAGGGAAAACATGCTAGAAATCACCTAGGGAAAAACATGCTGGAAACATCTAGGGAAAACATGCTGAAAACACCTAGGGAAAACATGCTGAAAACATCTAGGGAAAAACATGCTGGAAATCACCTAGGGAAAACATGCTGAAAACATCTAGGGAAAACATGCTGAAAACACCTAGGGAAAAACATGCTGGGTACCAACCAGGTCCTGGAATGGATGCACAGAGATGATCTAGGCTAAAACGACCTAGCTGGGTGAACTCAGGAGGTCTTGGCCGAGGTCCCACACCTCTTGGCCGAGGTATGGTTACCTAGGCTTCAGTATGCAGCTGCCTGCCGAGGTGTTACAAGGTGCCGGCATGGGTGTACCATGGTCGGCCTAGGTGTGCAGTGGTTAGCCTAGGTGTGCATGCAAGATAAACTAACGTGCAAGTGATCATGCAAGGTAGGCCAAGGTGAGATACGATGCTTGGCCTAGGTGTGTGATCTAGGCAAGAGTGGTGTCGGTGATCACACCTAGGGAAATAAAGTCTGGAAATCTGGGTTTCCTCCTTGAAGAACATGAAGAACATGAGCATGAAGAACATGAAGAATATGAATGCTAAAATCATAACTTGTTATTACAAGATCTGGGATTTCTTGACATGAGTTCGAAAACATGGACCTGGGTACCCATACTTTGAAAATCATGCAAGAACAAACACAAAAACATGGATCTAGGCATGAGCCTTCGGATCAAAACATGACTTTTCTTGAAGAACACATGAATGCCATTTTCTCTTTCTAAAATCGAACTTCAAAGCAATGCATGGCTTACAAATCATTTTCAATCATGCAATGCAATAACATAAACATAAAGAACATCATGAGCAGATCAAGGATCTAACCTTAGAACGCGGATCTAACGGTTGGATCTCTAGGAATCAAGCTTGGAAATCTACTCTCTCTCAAGAAGTCTTCTCCCCCTTCTAGAGCTTCTCTCTCTACTCTTCAAAACAATATACGACAAATGAGGGGTTTCTCTCTCTGCCGGCTGACTTAACTCTCAGCTCGGACACGTGGCAACGGTTGGTTGGTTCTCTTCAAAAAGGTGATAGATTGACAAGACAAGGCCCTGACAAGGCGTATCTAGCAAGCTACTCGGAATGGCACTCCGGCAAGGGGTGACATCGGCTAACCACAAGACTTCGGCAACTAGGGTGACAATGACCTCGGCTAGGAAGGACAACACTTGACTAAGCTGTGCCACACCTCGGCCTAGATGTGCCACACCTCGGTCTAGGTCATTCCAGTCCCAGAACAAGATCACTAGGTGCAAGGATTAAGGATCTCGGATGCCTAGGTGATAGCATCTCGGCCAATATGCCTAGGTGATGGTGGAGGTCACAAAAGCGGTTCCAAGATGGTCCAAGGTGTAAGAGGTTCAAAGGTGTGACCTAGGCTTAACATGACCTCGGCTTAACATGACCTAGGCTTGGCATGACCTAGGCTTAACATGACCTAGGCTTAACATGACCTAGGCTTGGCATGACCTAGGCTTAACATGACCTAGGCTTGGCATGACCTAGGCTTGACATGACCTAGGCTTAACATGACCTAGGCTTGGCATGACCTAGGCTTAACATGACCTAGGCTTAACATGACCTAGGCTTGGCATGACCTAGGCTTGACATGACCTAGGCTTGGCATGACCTAGGCTTAACATGACCTAGGCTTAACATGACCTAGGCTTGGCATGACCTAGGCTTAACATGACCTAGGCTTGGCATGACCTAGGCTTGACATGACCTAGGCTTAACATGACCTAGGCTTGGCATGACCTAGGCTTGGCATGACCTAGGCTTAACATGACCTAGGCTTGGCATGACTTAGGCTTAACATAGCAAAGAAGGAACAAAGCATGCATACAACACTTAGGGAAAACATGATAGCATCAAGACAAGACAAGAACCTTTACCTAGGCAAAACAAGTCCAAGTCTACAAATGCAAGCTTAACAAGACAAAATCATGCAAATGTACATGAACATGACTAAGACATGAATGTGGGTTATTACAGTATCCCTGGAAGCCCGTTTCCTTGGGGCAGACCGTGATGTCACCACTTGGGTAGGTAACCTAGGTGTGTGGGCATCATTGGTAATTGTGCGGTAAGCGACGCATTGGTATTGTATTAACCAAGGGGGAGTCAGAATTGCCCGTGGCCAGAGTTAGTGGTTGGGTAGGAACGGCATTCCGCGGGGAGTTGCCTAGAACTAACTAAAATTGACTATTATTCATGAGAACTGAAATTTAATTATAATCTCTGCTTGATTATTACTTTCGTTGTATGTTATGACCATGCCATTATGTTAATTGTGTATTTGGAATGGGAAAAGGGTTGGGGTGTGTGTGTTTACTGGGCATTCCAAGCTCATGGCATTTTATGCCAGGTGAAGGCGAGTTTTACACCAAGAACTGAACCCCTAAAAGCTTTGTGGAACCGTGGCTACCTTAGAAATTAGATTGTATATTTCCTGTATTTTGGATAATCTTTTGTATCAAGGAACCGATATGTATTTAAAGACTTGAAGAATTTTATCTGTAACTATTATTAATATTTTATTTTAGTGTAATTATTTGCATTTTGTGCTTAAAAATGATGTGTACCCTCTAGTTAAACCCCGGTGCATCGTTGTATTATATTATCAAAATTTGGGGCGTCACAGGTTAGGCCTTGGTTTCAATTCCTTGTTGTTCAGTTTTTAGGCGATCCGCTCGAGCGGGTATTGCACACCTCCAGTATTTCGGGTTTTTGCAAAACTTCTGCAGATGTGATTTTTGCACTCGAGCGGGTTTGTTTACGCTCGAGCGGTGGCGCTCGAGCGGGTTTGTTGGCGCTCGAGCGGGTAGTACTTCCTGGTATAAGTTCTGGGAGGGGGAAATCTACGCTCGAGCGGACTGGTTTTCGCGCTCGAGCGGATGTGCTTTACTCTTGTGTCTTGGCGCTTAAGCGGGCCTTATTGCGCTCGAGCGTGTCCAGATTTTTGTTCTTGATGCTCGAGCGTTGTGTTTTCCGCTCAAGGGAGAATGTCGTATAACAGAGGGCAGCTAGGCATTTTTGAATCACTTTCTACACTTCCTCTCTCTCTCCTACTTTCTGAAAAGTTATTTTGAGAGCCTCTCTCTCTAGAAATTCTCTTCTCTCTAGGGTTTGATCTAGTTAGAGTGCTTTCCTTCCCTTTGCCCTTTGTAAAAGTTGTGTTGATCGTCGAGGGCTTTGTTTTGATCCGTGAATCTTGGAGTTTGGAGCACTTTAGTTTTCTACATCTTCTCCTCTTGGGCTCCGAAATTGATGTAGGGATTCCTACTCACTTTTATGGTCTTTAACATAGATTTTTGGTGATTTTGATTAAGTGTTGAAGTTGGGAAATTTTGGGACTTAGGGTTTCAAAATGTCAAAGAGGGTTTTATTATTTTGATTCTAAAATGAGTATTTTGGGTTTCAAAATAGCGTTATTGATGTTGATTGTTGATATATGGACCATTGGGTCAATATTGGAAAATGGGGAGAAAGCCCTAATTCGTTGTGTAAATTAATTGGTATAATTAATTTGGGGAAAATGTTGATATTTGGAATTGAGTTGGAAATAATGAAGTTGACTCATTATATGGTAGAATAGTGGAGTTGGATTTGTTAATCGCCCACTTTTGAAAACATTGATATTTTATCTGTTGGAGCTTTTATTATCTGTTTAGAAATAACTGCTTGGGCTACCGGTGGAGGGTAGTTTTGATTGTTGTAGACAATGCATGATGATTAGGCAAACTAAAACTAATCAATTGGATATGTCATAGAATATGACGGTTGATAGAATACATTAATGTTATGTATTGATTGATTGTGTATATGACCTTTGTGTATATATGCATTGTATGTGTGGGAGGAGATAGGGGATGTACTCCACGGTTTAGGGGAAGATAGGGGATGGACCTCTAAATCGGATGTTGTGTGGGAGGAGATAGGGGATGGACTCCACTGATACAGCTCATATGCTTGTCAGATAATGTGTTGATACAACTCATATGCTTGTCATTGGAAGTGTTGATACAGCTCATATGCTTGTCATGGGAAGTGTTGATATAGCTAATATGCATATCTGTTTAAATGTGGATATAGCTTGTATGCTTATCTGTTGAGATATTGATATAACCTGTGTGTTTATCTATTGTAAAAATGAGAAACGTTTAATATGAGTCTTGGTCTCATATAAGTGGTTGGCCAGGTTCTGAGCCATTGATGGAAATTGTGAAATTGATAAGAAATGGAAATGGATTATGAATTGGTTTATGGAAATTGAACACTTATCAATTGCTAATGTCTTAGTCATTGCCCATACTGTGTTTAGCATATCTCTACTAGGCTGTGGCTCACCCTATATGGGAATATCATTTTCAGGTACAGGTAGCATGCCACCTCCAAGGACATAGCTTGGGAGGCTAGAGGCGGACACACCTTTGTCGTCTTATTTCTTTTTGATGTATTGCATGTAAATTTCAAGCCAAGGGCTTAATGTGTAAATGAGTTAGTACTCTTTTATTGTAACCAAGTGCTAACTTGGAAAGCTGTAAGCCCTTAGGGCATTTGCTTTTGTCGTTAACATGTAATACTTTTTGTAATGGAATTCTGATGAATAGAAGAATGTGGAGTTTTTATATATCAATGCATGTCTATATTGATGGGTTTAATGTTATTATTTTGAGGACGTTACAACTTGGTATCAGAGCGTACCGGGTTCGAATACTTTGGGTACGTGGGAAGTGATTAGGATCACAATGGGTTTGTCTCGCTTGATAGAGACTTAGATGTAGTGTCATATGCTATGTGCTTAATTGATAACATGATTATGTGACTATGTGGGTATGGAATGTAGTTTCTAGGATGTTGATTGGATCCTTGGGTTACTGGGAGTCTTGTCGGAAAAGCACTTGATCAATGATGTTTCTAACCGGAACTCTAGTAACGCCTCGGGACTATCATTATCTGGAAATGAAATTCGTAAATGCATATGTGTTTATGTGCTTACGTGGAGTGAATTACAGTTGTCCATGCATTAGGACGCGAATGTTATAACTTTGGCACATTTGTGAATGTGCTAATAGTCTTGGTTACCTTTTTTAGGATGTCAGGATGAGGGCATGGTAGGCGTGGCAGGCATGGTAGGCAGGAGGTACCTGTACCGGATGACGTTCTGGCACTGCAGGAGGGAGTTGGTCAGGCCAATGTGGCCGAGCCAGCGGGTTAGCAGGCTATGGGCGCCTTAGCTCGAGAGATAGCGGGAGCTTTGGGTATTCTCAGAGCTGAGAATCAGGTTGCTGAGGCAGGGCCTTCTTTCCTGAAGAGGGAATTCTTCCGATCTAACCCGGACGAGTTTGTTGGGGATCCAAAGGAGCCACTTAAGGCTGACGAGTGGTTGGAACAAATGGAGAAGACGTTCGAGATGCTTGGCATCGAGGATGGGGCTTTGAAGGTGACCTTGGCATCCTTCCAGCTGAAGGGAGATGCGGGTCAATGGTGGAAGTATGAGAAGGGCAGTGTTGGTGGTGCATGGGAGGCATTTGTGAATGCTTTCCAGGAGAAGTTCTTGTCTTCAGCTGCTAGAGAGAAGCTGAGAGAGCAGTTTTGCCAGCTTAGGCATCAAGGCTTGTCTGTGGCCGAGTTTGAGGCTACCTTTGCTAGTCTGTCCAGGTTTGCACTTGAATTTGTGGCGTCTGAGGAACGCCGTTGCTTTGAGTTTGAGCGGAAGTTGAAGCGGGGCCTCAAGTTGAGGGTTGGTGGATCCTTCATCCGGGAGTATAAACGTTTGGTGGATGCGGAAGCTCATATGGAGCTCATGATGTAGGAGGAGGATGAGGGGCAGAGAGGCTCCAAGAGGAGCCAAGATGGTCAGGGTGATGGCAGGAGACAGAGGGGTTCCAACCCTCAGCAGTCTCCGGGTGGTGTGGCTAGATCGACCTTTCCAGTACCGAGTACGGGCTCAGGGAGAGGTAGTCAGGGAGGCCTGACTTGTTTTGCGTGTGGCCAGCTAAGTCAGGAGGGGGTCAGCGAGCTGCTTCTTCTTCAGCTAGACCTCAGGGCCAGAGTCAGGGCAGGGGCCAGCCTTTGTCTTGCTATTAGTGTGGTCAGCCTGGGCACCTGAAGAGGTATTGCCCACAGCTAAGTGCTACTTCGGGAGCGTCTGGTTCTAGGCAGACGCAGAGTTATCAGCCAGCTCAGTCTGTGCAGGCCTCGAGGGCCAATCCGGGAGCTTCGTCATCCCAGTCTGTGTAGCAGTCGTTTGCTCCTAGAGGTGAGCAGGTAGATCAGGGGCCTACAGGGCGCGTGTATGCTGTTACCGCGCAGAACCTAGTACCGGCTCCATCAGTAGTGAGAGGTACTTTTCTATTTTGCAACTCGGTTGCTAGTGTGTTGATTGACACAGGAGCATCTCATTCTTTTGTATCTGCTGCATTTACATCTGTTTTGGAATTGGAGTTGGCACAGTTAGCATCTCCTATTTGTGTAGTATCGCCTATTGGTGGTGAGTTGATCTTGAAACAGGGTGTTAGAGGTTGTGATATAGAGGTCTCCGACCATAGGCTTCCTTTTCCATTTGTGGTCATGCCCATGAAGGGCTTTGATGTTATTTTGGGTATGGACTGGCTATCGTCATACCGGGCTGTTATCGATTGCTGCCGTCAGAGGGTCACGTTATGTACCTTGAGCAGGGAGTGGTTCCATTTCTTGGGAGACCGGGTTGGTAGTGTTTTCCCACCGGGGTATGATTCGCGAGGGCGGAGTGAGCTTAGTGGTCTACTTGCTAGCTTTTTGAGTAGTGAGTGTGATGAGACCCATGTTGTGTTGCCGAGGGTGGTTTGTGAGTATACGGATGTCTTTCCCGAGGACCTTGTTAGTTTGCCACCTCATCGAGAGATAGAGTTCTCTATTGATTTAGTGCCCAGCACCGTGCCAATTTCTATGGCACCTTATCGTTTTGCCCCAGCCGAGTTGAGTGAGTTGAAGATTCAGCTCCAGGAATTGCTAGATAAGGGTTTTGTTCGCCCTAGTATTTCACCGTGGGGAGCACCGGCCCTCTTTGCTAAAAAGAAAGATGGTGCCTTGAGATTGTGTATAGACTACCGGAAGTTGAATCGGGCTACGGTCAAGAATAAGTACCCTGTGCCCCGTATAGATGATCTGTTCGACCAGTTGAAGGGTTCCCGTTATTTCTCTAAGATAGACTTGAGATCGGGTTACCACCAGTCGAGGGTCAGGGAGGAGGATATTCCTAAAACGGCATTCCGTACGCGGTATGGCCATTATGAATTTCTGGTGATGCCGTTTGGGCTCACCAATGCACCGGCAGTCTTTATGGACTTGATGAACCGGATCTTCCGGGAATTCTTGGATCGTTTTGTTGTCGTTTTTGTGGACGACATCCTGATTTATTCGCCTTCAGAAGAGGAACACGAGGCACACTTGAGAGTGGTGCTTGAGTTACTTAGAGCCCATAGGCTGTATGCCAAGTTTGGGAAGTGCGAGTTCTGGCTAGGAGAGGTGAAATTCTTAGGCCATGTGGTATCCGGGGAAGGGGTGTCTGTTGACACATCCAAGGTTGAGGCAGTGCAAGACTGGGCACAGCCTAAGAGTGTGTTTGAGATCCGCAGTTTTCTGGGATTAGCTGGGTATTACCGTCGGTTTGTGCAAGATTTCTCTAGGCTAGCTTCGCCGTTAACTAGATTGACACGGAAAGGGGTTAAGTTTGTGTGGAGTGAGACTTGCGAAAAGTCGTTCCAAGAGTTGAAGGTTAGATTGACCACCGCTCCGGTTTTGATTATTCCGGAGAGAGGGTTGGGTTATGCGGTTTATTGTGATGCCTCACGAGAGGGTTTGGGTTGTGTGTTAATGCAAGAGGGGAAAGTGGTAGCTTATGGCTCGCGTCAGTTGAAAATTCACGAGAAGAATCACCCTACACACGACCTAGAGTTAGCAGCCGTGATCTTTGCCTTGAAAATTTGGAGGCACTACCTGTATGGTGAGAGGTTTGAGGTGTTCTCGGACCACAAGAGTTTGAAGTATCTGTTTACCCAGAGGGACTTGAATTTGAGGCAGAGGAGATGGATGGAGTTCATTGAGGACTACGATTTTGAGTTGCACTATCACTCGGGAAAGGCCAATGTTGTGGCCGATGCCCTTAGTAGAAAATCCATTAGTGATGTAGCTTGTATAGCCATCCGGGAATGGGAGATGTTGGGTACACTTGGCGAGTTTAATTTGCATCTGGGCGAATCTGTTGAGGCTGCGGCCTTGTTTTCTGTTGTTGCGCAGCCTACACTTATGACTAGAGTATTAGAGGCACAGAGAGGTGACCTTGAGGTAGAATCCCTCCGAGAGAAGATCTCAAGTGGGAAGGTGGAGAAGGGTTTGACGGTGTATCCCGACCAGAGTGTGAGATACCGAGACCGTTTGTTTGTGACGGAGTCTTGCTGAGAGGAAGTACTCCGAGAGTTCCATCATTCGCGCCTTGCGGTGCATCCGGGAGGCACTAAGATGTATCGTGATTTGGGTCGCCAGTTTTGGTGGCGGGGTATGAAGAGAGATGTGGCGGTTTTCGTATCGAAGTGCCTTACTTGCCAGCAAGTGAAGGCCGTGCATCAAAGGCCAGCGGGTTTGTTGCAACCCTTGCCTATTGCCGAGTGGAAGTGGGAGCATGTCACTATGGACTTCGTTGTAGGTCTTCCGAGGACTCAGCGGGGTAGTGATGCCATTTGGGTGGTTGTAGACCGGTTGACTAAGTCGGCGCACTTCATTCCTATGCGCGTGAGAGATTCAGTAGATCATCTTGCCGACTTGTATATTCGGGACATAGTGAGATTGCACGGGGTCCCAGTGACGATCGTCTCAGATAGAGATCCTCGTTTTACTGCTAGGTTGTAGCAGAGTTTGCAAAGTTTGCAGAGTGCCTTGGGCACTAAGTTGACCTTTAGTACGGCTTATCATCCTCAGACTGACGGGCAGTCCAAGCGTACTATTCAGATCCTTCAGGATATGCTTCGGGGTTGTGTCCTTGACTTTGGTGGGACGTGGGAGAGGCACTTGCCATTGGTGGAGTTTGCCTACAACAACAGTTTCCAATCTAGCATCGGTATGGCACCGTTTGAGGCCTTGTATGGCCGACCGTGTAGGTCTCCAGTTTGTTGGGCCAAGGTGGGTGATGCACCTTTGTTGGGTCCGGAGTTGGTTAGGGAGACGACGGAGAAAGTTGAGCTTATCCGTAGGAGGCTTGTTACAGCCCAGAGTCGCCAAAAGAGTTATGCCGACCGTAGGAGGAGGCCTTTGGCGTTTGAGGTAGGTGTTCATGTTTTCTTGAAAATATCACCTAGGTGAGGTTTGATGAGGTTTGGGAAGAGCGGGAAGTTATCCCCTCGGTTTATTGGGCCTTTTGAGATCCTTGAGAGGATTGGCGAGGTTGCTTATCGTTTAGCGTTGCCGCCACAGTTGTCCGAAGTTCATGACGTGTTTCATGTGAGTATGCTTTGAAAGTATGAGCCAGATCCATCGCATGTGTTAGATTGGACCGACTTAGAGGTAGATGAGGACGCCTCGTATGAGGAGAGACCGGTTCGGGTCTTGGATAGGGGGGATCAAGTCCTACGTGGCAAAACCATCCCTTTGGTAAAGGTTTTGTGGAAACATCACGGAGTGGAGGAAGCCACTTGGGAACGTGAGTTGGATGTCCGCGAGAAATATCCGGACTTGTTTGTTGATGAGTAATCTGATATTTAGATTATGTAATGTTGTTGGACTTAAGAGCTTTATATATGTCTTAAGTTGTAAAATATTGGTAATGTTTTGGTTTAATGAAAATATGTTGTAGAACTTACCTTGATATGGGAGTTGATTTTGATATTGCATATGTTGGCTATTATTGTAGAATTGGAGTTGTATCATGTATATTGATTATGGTATGAACTGTGAACCATGCATGTTGGAAATGGTTGGAAATGGAAGAAAAACTGCATGTTGAAAATGCACTTGTAATATTTGTTGTGAAATGCCTCTTGAAAAGAGATGGAATTGACCGGTAATGGGTCGGGTTGTTTAATATTTTGTTGAAATATTATTGAGAATGGAGAAAACTTGTTTTTGAAAAACTTGTGTTTAATTTCGGGGACGAAATTCTTTAAAGGGGGGAGGTTATAGCGATCCCGGTTGTCCCTTTACTGTTCTGTTGTATTCCGGACTCGGTTCCGTGAAGTTGGTAGTGGTATCTATCTTGTTGTCGTCCTTTAATTCCACTTGATTGAGTTTTAGGATGTTTTGAACAGGGTTGTTACAGGTGGGTTAGGCCTTGGTTTCAATTCCTTGTTGTTCAGTTTTTAGGCGATCCGCTCGAGCGGGTCTTCTTGCGCTCGAGCGGGTATTGCACACCTCCAGTATTTCGGGTTTCTGCAAAACTTCTGCAGATGTGATTTTTGCGCTCGAGCGGGTTTGTTTACGCTCGAGCGGTGGCGCTCGAGTGGGTTTGTTGGCGCTCGAGCGGGTAGTACTTCCTGGGTATAAGTTCTGGGAGGGGGAAATCTACGCTCGAGCGGACTGGTTTTCGTGCTCGAGCGGATGTGCTTTACTCTTGTGTCTTGGCGCTCGAGCGGGCCTTATTGCGCTCGAGCGTGTCCAGATTTTTGTTCTTGACGCTCGAGCGTTGTGTTTTCCGCTCGAGCGGGAATGTCGTATAACAGAGGGCAGCTAGGCATTTTTGAATCACTTTCTACACTTCCTCTCTCTCTCCTACTTTCTAAAAAGTTATTTTGAGAGCCTCTCTCTCTAGAAATTCCCTTCTCTCTAGGGTTTGATCTAGTTAGAGTGCTTTCCTTCCCTTTGCCCTTTGTAAAAGTTGTGTTGATCGTCGAGGGCTTTGTTTTGATCCGTGAATCTTGGAGTTTGGAGCACTTTAGTTTTCTACATCTTCTCCTCTTGGGCTCCGAAATTGAGGTAGGGATTCCTACTCACTTTTATGGTCTTTAACATAGATTTTTGGTGATTTTGATTAAGTGTTGAAGTTGGGAAATTTTGGGACTTAGGGTTTCAAAATGTCAAAGAAGGTTTTATTATTTTGATTCTAAAATGAGTATTTTGGGTTTCAAAATAGTGGTATTGATGTTGATTGTTGATATATGGACCATTGGGTCAATATTGGAAAATGGGAGAGAAAGCCCTAATTCGTTGTGTAAATTAATTGGTATAATTAATTTGGGAAAAATGTTGATATTTGGAATTGAGTTGGAAATAATGAAGTTGACTCATTATATGGTAGAATAGTGGAGTTGGATTTGTTAATCGCCCACTTTTGAAAACATTGATATTTTATCTGTTGGAGCTTTTATTATCTGTTTAGAAATAACTGCTTGGGCTACCGGTGGAGGGTAGTTTTGATTGTTGTAGACAATCCATGATGATTAGGCAAACTAAAACTAATCAATTGGATATGTCATAGAATATGACGGTTGATAGAATACATTAATGTTATGTATTGATTGATTGTGTATATGACCTTTGTGTATATATGCATTGTGTGTGTGGGAGGAGATAGGGGATGTACTCCACGGTTTAGGGGAAGATAGGGGATGGACCTCTAAACCGGATGTTGTGTGGAAGGAGATAGGGGATGGACTCCACTGATACAGCTCATATGCTTGTCAGATAATGTGTTGATACAACTCATATGCTTGTCATTGGAAGTGATGATACAGCTCATATGCTTGTCATGGGAAGTGTTGATATAGCTAATATGCATATCTGTTTAAATGTGGATATAGCTTGTATGCTTATCTGTTGAGATATTAATATAACCTGTGTGTTTATCTATTGTAAAAATGAGAAACGTTTAATATGAGTCTTGGTCTCATATAAGTGGTTGGCCAGGTTCTGAGCCATTGATGGAAATTGTGAAATTGATAAGAAATGGAAATGGATTATGAATTGGTTTATGGAAATTGAACACTTATCAATTGCTAATGTCTTAGTCATTGCCCATACTGTGTTTAGCATATCTCTACTGGGCTGTGGCTCACCCTATATGGGAATGTCATTTTCAAGTACAGGTAGCATGCCACCTCTAAGGACATAGCTTGGGAGGCTAGAGGCGGACACACCTTTGTCGTCTTATTTCTTTTTGATGTATTACATGTAAATTTCAAGCCAAGGGCTTAATGTGTAAATGAGTTAGTACTCTTTTATTGTAACCAAGTGTTAACTTGGAAAGCTGTAAGCCCTTAGGGCATTTGCTTTTGTCGTTAACATGTAATACTTTTTGTAATGGAGTTCTGATGAATAGAAGAATGTGGAGTTTTTATATATCGATGCATGTCTATATTGATGGATTTAATGTTATTATTTTGAGGGCGTTACAACATTGCTTACATAAGCTTTCTTTTTTATTACAGTGACAATTTAGAAAGTCACATGGCAACAGTGAATTCACTGATTTACCTTACAGAACACAACGCTCGAGCGTCAAGGACAAAAGCTAGGTACGCTCGAGCGCAAAATGGCCCGCTCGAGCGCCAAGGCACAAGAATAAAGTACATCCGCTCGAGCGCGAAAACCAGTCCGCTCGAGCGTAGATTTCTCCTTTCCAGAACTTACACCAAACAGTACAACCCGGTCGAGCGCTAACAAGCCTGCTCGAGCGTGACCCGCTCGAGCACAAGAAATCAGCTCGAGCGTAGAAAACACATCTGCAGAAGTTTTGCAGAGGTACGAAATACTGAAACTGTGAAAACCCCGCTCGAGCGCAAGAAGACCCGCTCGAGCGGACCGTTCAAAAACTGGGCAACAACAATGGGAGCTAAAGCTCTACCAACCTGAAACAACCGAACCCAACACGTTCTAAAACTCAAACAAAAGAGTTTAAAGATTGACAACACGATAGGTACAACTACCAACTCCACGGAACCGCATCCGGAAAACAACAGAACATAAAAGGGATAACCGGGATCGCTATAACCTTCCCCCCTTAAAGAATTTCGTCCCCGAAATTAAAGATATGCCAAAACACAAGGCCAACAGATAGCACAACACCAACACCCGAGTACTCGGAGAGGAACTATTTTCCCTACAAACCTTCAATTCACTCTTACCAAGGAAGAGACTATCCATAGAACACGTCCCAAATGACAACACTCGAGCACAAATGCTACAACAAAACCAAACCTTTCCCGAAACAATTTACCAACAACCGACTAGAGCTTCGAGCTAAGTCACTACTCAACAACCACAATTTCCAATAACAGGATAATCAAGGCAAATCTTCTACATTAATATAAGGACAACATTTCCTTGCTCATGAGACATTTCAAAATAAACCGTGCATTTTCGACGCAAAACTCAAAAGTCTTGAAAACATTTTTCACAAATACGGTGTTATCCAATACACATAACCACCCATAGTTTATTTGCCAAAAAGATTTATTTGGAATTCCTCAAAACCCTTGAATGAAATCAATTTCTCAACAACGTCTTTAGTTGGCTCAACCGCTAGAAAAATTTTGTTTTCCATTCCTTTCCAAAGAAAAACACTATCAACACATAAGGCATAAGAAATTCATGGTTTTGCAATTTCATTTCGCCTCCATTAACTTAACCAATTTAAAAATCATAAACATGGCTCAGAACCTGGCCAACCACTTATATGAGACAAAGACTCATATTAAACATTCCTCATTCTACGATAGATAAACATACAAGCTGTATTCACATTTCAACAGATATGCATATTAGCTATATCAACACTTCCAAAGACAAGCATATGAGCTATATCAACAATCCAATAGATAAGCATATGAGCTGTATCATTACTACAATGGGAGAGCATAGGAGCTACATCCCTGGGTCCATCCCCCATTTTCCTTTAACCATTAACCGGTTTAGAGGTACATCCCCCATCTTCCCCTAAACCGTGGAGTACATCCCCCATCTCCTCCTATACACAAGCAATGCATATAAACACAAAATTATATATACAATCAATCAATACATAAAGTTAATGTATTCTATCAACCGTCATACTCTATGACATAACATGTTCAATTAGTTTCAGTTTTCCCTAATCAACATACAGTCTACAACGAATGAGACTAATCTCAAGGTGACAGATGCCAACCAAAAACCCCATATCAAAAGCTGACTAATCAGCTTAACAAACCACCACTCTCAGCAGACCACACACTGAAGTGCCACTAACCCCAAATACGGAGTTTCCCCACACGAACCCCAAATTTTGGAATCTCAACGGATCTCCTAACATCAAACCATATCAACACTGTGTCTAAGGAGATTACTATCCCTCCTCTCTCAAGGCTACATAGTAAGACTGCTCATCTCCTCGACCGAAGACCGACATGGTCAATCTCAATCACAACAACCCAATCACGAAGGACAATTTGACCGATGCTATTCTCGCCACCCTAGAACACAACCTGTTCTTCCTCCCAAGAACGCTGCCAGAACCAACTCACAAACCATAACCAACAATTTATAGCCAATCACAATGCAAACACTACCCCTACACAACTGATGGGGTCGCCACGGACTCATTAACTAGTAAAGCCCAAAACACTAATCCCCATATAGGTACCAAGCAAGCAACAACATCGGGGTTATTGACCCCTTTAACAACTTCTCAATAGAAGAAAGAGGATTCGAGATTCCATATATACTCCCCAATACACGAGATTTAAACAAAACAACAATATGCATACATAAGCGATACAAAAAACATGGTGCCTCAGCATCCAACAGTACACCGGTCAACAACAAGATGATTCACATAATACATCACCGGTCAATTAACACAAAAATCCCCTCCAGGGTAATACCATAGGACTAACTAATAAGTCGCCCCTCGCGAGGCTCTCGAAGCCTGGCCTGCCCATTTCTGGTACCGATAACGCCCTTGACTGGACAGGTACAACTGAGTCTGACTGGGTTTTGAAACACCCGAAGAATTTACACGCAAAGGACAAAGACGTCTACCATGGCCCAGTTGACCACAAACAAAATAGCCACCAGAACCCCTACTCTGAGACTAGTCTGAAACCTGCATCTCCCCGGATCTTCCAACCGAAGTGTCCGAAACCCCTGACGAAGAAAAGGAACCAGCCCCCGACTGAGCATGTTTCCGCCTCCACCCCTTACTGAGCCTAGAGTATTTAGGAACCGAAGGACTTACCGCAATGGTCTCCTCCTTAACCCCATCATCATTCGCAACCATGGCCTCCACATGGGCCGCTGCCTCAACTAAATAATAATAATCCTTCCAAAAGGATCCAGCTACCTTCTCTCGAATATCGAAACACAACCGCCTTTCAAACTCAAAACAATGACGCTCCTCTGTTGCCACCAACTCTGGAGCAAACCTCGACAAGCTAGCAAACCGCATCTCAAACTATGCCACAGGAATATCATCCTAACGCAACGCCAAAACTGATCCCTCAACCTTTCCCGAGCAGAAGGAGGGAAATACTTGGCCAAAAAGGCCTCGGTAAAAGCAACCCACGTGCTACCCACATTATTCTTAGCATACTTCCATCAATAACTCGCATCACTCTTCAACTGAAAAGTCGCCAAAGAAACCCTCAACTCCTCATCTTCGACTCTGAGCATATCAAGAGTCTTGGTAATCTGTTCCAACCAACTCTCTGCCTCCAACGGTTTAGCCTCCCCCACAAACTCTGGTGGACCGGAGCATAAGAACTCCTTAGTAAGTTTGAGAGCATGCCCGCTGCCGCCCTCAGTGCGAGCTAGGGCGTCTTGCACTGCTCTCACAATCTCACGTGCGACATCCTCGCCGACAGCCGATGCTGCAACAGCAGGTACTAAAGGAACTGTTGTGCCTCTCCCGGCGCTCCTACTACTCGTCCGACCTTTACTCCCTCTTGTAGACATCCTATTAAGCACGAAGGCAAAACACACTTAGCGAAAACACAAAAGCCTTCTCCGAGGCACACTCCACTACCGTTAAGTTACAAGACACACTTAGTCTCAAAATTTACATCTCTATTGCATACAATCATTTAGATAGATAAACACATAATCGAATCAAGTCCACAAAGATAGCCACTCATCCCGGAACTCTCAAGGAATTCCCATCAGAAACCACGTTGATTAGGCGTGTTTCCAAAAGGACCTCAAAGTAAGTTCACTGGCTATGAATATTATCCAGGAGACTGAATCCCATGCTCACATAAATGCAACACATAAGTCCTAACTTTCATGATATCTATATGCAACGTCCTCACAATATGTAGTAAACCCACTGTGGTAAAAACCACTTCCCACGAGCCCAAAGTATTCAAACCCAGCTCGTTCTGATACCAAGTTGTCACGCCCCACTTTTTATTACTCGAAGTATTACCAATTTCATTTACTTAATTCCATTTCAGAGATAACATGCGGAAATAAACTCGTACATCCAACTCGTAGAAGTGAATAATATTACTATCATTCGTATGCAAGTAAATACAACATGGGTATAATAAATAAATTGCCCTCAGGCTTACAACATTAACTAATCAAATGAAGGGTGCAACCCTTTTACATATATGGCGTTCCGCCTACAACAAAGAGGCCCCGTGGCCAACAAATAAGAAGATCCAAATCTTGTAGTACATCCTGCTAAACACCTGAAAAAAAGATTCAACAACGTGGGATGAACATATAGTCCAGTAGGGATCTCAACATGCCCTTCAACAATAACATACAGATAGCTATGATCATGAATGCTCAATCTCATACTGGAATAGTAATGTGTCAGTTTATACAAAATATACATATATGTATGAACTTTTCTTGAAAACAACAATTTCAGTCAACGCCATAGGCGATTCAATTCTCCTTTCTTTTCATTAACCCCCATTCCCAATCTTTCATAACATTAACAATTCCTTAGGGATAAAATTCACTAAGCCCACTACTCTCTTTCATTTACCGCACATACTATAGATGTGCCTTTTCAAAACATGTTTCTAAAGTGTTCGGTCTCCTTCACGTTACCAAAAGACAAAAGGCATTTTGGTTCATTTCCATTACTATCATAACTATACATGCATATCTTTGTAAAAAATATAAATTTACAACCCACCAACATGTATATAATCAACCAATGGAGTAACTCGGTCCTCCGAACTGTAACCAATCAAATCCATGATATTTTCAGTTACAACAAAACAACAACAATCCCACTTTGCTCTACTAGCTATGTGCGTAGTAAGCCAAAGATACACCTTTCACAACAACAAGCCAGTTTACCAGGCGCTAGCTGGAGCGGTATGGTACCTTCGATTATTAGCGCAGACAGTTCTCCAGGCGCTAGCTGGAAGGTCACGGTACCTCTGATTATTAGCGCAGGGTATAACACCACCAACCAAATGCAACAAGGCACAACCAACATGTATAACACATATACATAAACCATCCAGATACAAACAATGTGTTAAAGTATATGAACACATAACTACCTCTTCCCGAGCAAGCATACATATATAATGTATCTCAACAATTCATCACATACGATGTTCTATTAACAATGGTATAATGCATACACGACAATTCAACACAACCATGTCATCCTCCACCGATGACCAAGGACAGAACCTCTAGATGCAAATATTTAATACATCTATTAAGGACTCAATTACTATGAGACCACAAACCCAACAACAACATTAACAATGGTAGTTAAAGCTACGATTCCCACAAGTGTGTTCAACACTCAAGATACAACATTTCAATGTTTATACTTATTTCAGAAAATATCTTTCCCATTTCACAAATGAATTTCCACTTCCTTTTGCTTTCACAAAACTAACTTCACTCCTTTTGTTTCCACAAAACCGATCTCATTCCTTTTTGTTTTCGCAAAATCAAATCCATGGATAATAGAACTATGATTCATTTTAATCCATTACATTCTTTCCAAAGCCATTCCAAACTAATTACGCAATTTAAGTCAAAATCCTTAAATTAGGGTTTTCCTCCCTCTTTCTCAATATTGACCAAAAAGGCTCAATCAACTACAATTCACAACCATGACCTCATTTAAGACCCAAAATACATAAGTGTTTGCCCAAAGATCAAAACCCCTCTTTTTAATTCATTAGGTCCAATAAAAATAAGGGTTCCCTCTCCTTTCAACAACAGCATGCTAATTAACACTCCAATTAGCCCAATCCACAACTAATGATAATAAACCCAAATTCAACAACCAACCCAAGGTACAACCTCATGATTTTCAACAAATCCAAGATGATTTCATTTTCATGCAATACAAAAACTACCACATGTCTATCTATAGACGAAGTATTGAAAAAGTGCAAGGAGAATCCCTGCCTCAAATGTAGAACCCAAGGAGAAGAAGAGCTAAACTCGGAAGTGCTCCAAACTCCAACTTTCTTGGATCAAAACGAAGCCCTCAATGATCAACACACTTTTTGTAAAGGCCAAAGGGTAGGAGGACACTCCTACTAGATCAAACCCTAGAGAGAAGTTAGGTTTCTAGCGAGAGAAGCTCTCCAATGGAGTTTTAGAAAAGTAAGAGAGAGAGTGTGGATGTAAAAAGTGATTTAAAATAGCCTAGCTGTCAACTGATATATGACTCTCCCGCTCGAGCGGAGAACACAACGCTTGAGCGTCAAGGACAAAAGCTAGGTACGCTCGAGCGGGAGAGTCGTATATCAGTTGACAGCTAGGCTATTTTAAATCACTTTTTACATCCACACTCTCTCTCTTACTTTTTTAAAACTCCATTGGAGAGCTTCTCTCACTAGAAACCTAACTTCTCTCTAGGGTTTGATCTAGTAGGAGTGTCCTCCTACCCTTTGGCCTTTACAAAAAGTGTGTTGATCATTGAGGGCTTCGTTTTGATCCGAGAAAGTTGGAGTTTGGAGCACTTCCGAGTTTAGCTCTTCTTCTCCTTGGGTTCTACATTTGAGGTAGGGATTCTCCTTGCACTTTTTCAATACTCCGTCTATAGATAGACATGTGGTAGTTTTTGTATTGCATGAAAATGAAATCATGTTGGATTTGTTGAAAATCATGAGGTTGTACCTTGGGTTGGTTGTTGAATTTGGGTTTATTATCATTAGTTGTGGATTGGGCGAATTGGAGTGTTAATTAGCATGTTGTTGTTGAAAGGAGAGGGAACCCTTATTTTTATTAGACCTAATGAATTAAAAAGAGGGGTTTTGATCTTTGGGCAAACACTTATGTATTTTGGGTCTTAAATGAGGTCATGGTTGTGAATTGTAGTTGATTGAGCCTTTTTGGTCAATATTGAGAAAGAGGGAGGAAAACTCTAATTTAAGGATTTTGACTTAAATTGCGTAATTAGTTTGGAATGGCTTTGGAAAGAATGTAATTAAAATGAATCATAGTTCTATTATCCATGGATTTGGTTTTGCGAAAACAAAAAGGAATGAGATCGGTTTTGTGGAAACAAAAGGAGTGAAGTTAGTTTTGTGAAAGCAAAAGGAAGTGGAAATTCATTTGTGAAATGGGAAAGATATTTTCTGAAATAAGTATAAACATTGAAATGTTGTATCTTGAGTGTTGAACACACTTGTGGGAATCATAGCTTTAACTACCATTGTTAATGTTGTTGTTGGGTTTGTGGTCTCATAGTAATTGAGTTCTTAATAGATGTATTAAATATTTGCATCTAGAGGTTCTGTCCTTGGTCATCGGTGGAGGATGACATGGTTGTGTTGAATTGTCGTGTATGCATTATACCATTGTTAATGGAACATCGTATGTGATGAATTGTTGAGATACATTATATATGTATGCTTGCTCGGGAAGAGGTAGTTATGTGTTCATATACTTTAACACATTGTTTGTGTCTGGATGGTTTATGTATATGTGTTATACATGTTGGTTGTGCCTTGTTGCATTTGGTTGGTGGTGTTATACCCTGCGCTAATAATCAGAGGTACCGTGACCTTCCAGCTAGCGCCTGGTAAACTGGCTTGTTGTTGTGAAAGGTGTATCTTTGGCTTACTACGCACATAGCTAGTAGAGCAAAGTGGGATTGTTGTTGTTTCGTTGTAACTGAAAATATCATGGATTTGATTGGTTACAGTTCGGAGGACCGAGTTACTCCATTGGTTGATTGTATACATGTTGGTGGGTTGTAAATTTATATTTTTTACAAAGATATGCATGTATAGTTATGATAGTAATGGAAATGAACCAAAATGCCTTTTGTCTTTTGGTAACGTGAAGGAGACCGAACATTTTAGAAACATGTTTTGAAAAGGCACATCTATAGTATGTGCGGTAAATGGAAGAGAGTAGTGGGCTTAGTGAATTTTATCCCTAAGGAATTGTTAATGTTATGAAAGATTGGGAACGGGGGTTAATGAAAAGAAAGGAGAATTGAATTGCCTATGGCGTTGACTGAAATTGTTGTTTTCAAGAAAAGTTCATACATATATGCATATTTTGTATAAACTGACACATTACTATTCCAGTATGAGATTGAGCATTCATGATCATAGCTATCTGTATGTTATTGTTGAAGGGCATGTTGAGATCCCTACTAGACTATATGTTCATCCCACGTTGTTGAATCTTTTTTTCAAGTGTTTAGCAGGATGTACTACAAGATTTGGATCTTCTTATTTGTTGGCCACGGGGCCTCTTTGTTGTAGGCGGAACGCCATATATGTAAAAGGGTTGCACCCTTCATTTGATTAGTTAATGTTGTAAGCCTGAGGGCAATTTATTTATTATACCCATGTTGTATTTACTTGCCTACGAATGTGAGTAATATTATTCACTTCTACGAGTTGGATGTACAAGTTTATTTCCGCATGTTATCTCTGAAATGGAATTAAGTAAATGAAATTGGTAATACTTCGAGTAATAAAAAGTGGGGCGTGACAGTGAGCATGCCATTATTTTGTCCGTATATGCAGATGGATTGTCAAGTCATGTGACTTGGTGCACGGGCTTTGGTTTTCACGATTTTTTGCTCGATTTTTTTATTACAGTGACAACTCAACTCTTATTGATATATGTGAGATTCTCAATTCAGAAAGTCACATGGCAACAGTGAATTCACTGATTTACCTTACAGTGAGCATGCCCTTATTTTGTCCGTATATGCAGATGGATTGTCAAGTCATGTGACTTGGTGCACAGGCTTTGGTTTTCTCGATTTTTTTATTACAGTGACAACTCATCTCTTATTGATATATGTAGGATTCTCAATTCAGAAAGTCACATGGAAACAGTGAATTCACTGATTTACCTTACAGTGAG
Source organism: Camellia sinensis (assembly GCF_055761805.1). Lineage (NCBI taxonomy): Eukaryota > Viridiplantae > Streptophyta > Magnoliopsida > Ericales > Theaceae > Camellia > Camellia sinensis. The sequence continues at coordinate 117,258,339 of NC_138975.1, read as the reverse complement.
CATGCTCTTATTTTGTCTGTATATGCAGATGGATTGTCAAGTCATGTGACTTGGTGCACAGGCTTTGGTTTTCTCGATTTTTTTGTTACAGTGACAACTCATCTCTTATTGATATATGTGAGATTCTCAATTCAGAAAGTCACATGGCAACAGTGAATTCACTGATTTACCTTACAGTGAGCATGCCCTTATTTTGTCAGTATACGCAGATGGATTGTCAAGTCACGTGACTTGGTACACAGTATTTGCTTTTCTCTGTTTTTTCATTCTAGTGACAACTTATACCTTGTTTATATATGTGGGATTGTCATGCAGAGGCATCTTTCTAAAGCCGTTCATAACCAACTATATAAACGACTAAAGGTGAAGACACAACCTTACAACTCATTTCGCCCTACGAAATTATCATTCATTTGTTTTAAAAAATTAGCATGGCTACACGATTCATGGGAAGAAGTGGGAATCGCAGAGGTGGTAAGGACTTGCAAAGGGGTGACAGTTCACGACGAGGAGGGGGAAGGAAATGTGGTGATGCTGAAGATGATTCATCGAAGGGAGTGAGAATACCTGTTTTAGATTATGCTTGTGGTTATCGTGATAGGTTTGGGAAGCGACATTTTTTGATGCCCAAGTATTATCCAGTTCAAGGAGGTTCATGTATGGATCCATCAGATAATCAAACAGGATATGGTTTAGCAGACGCTAGACTTCTGAAGTGGCTCGCACTATTTATAGAGCGAGTGCAAATGGAAAGATTGTGTCGGGAAAATCGACTGAAGGTGCCAAAAGCACGTTCTGTTGAGATCCAAAAGGAAGATCTTGATAATGTTGATCGACTATGTAAAAGACTACAACGTGAGATTTTTCAAATGCGCGGTAGGTTAGCCCGCGATATGCAGCTATACATAGTTAAGAAGGATGCCCAGAAGAACGGAACAAAACCAAATGTTGCGGCTATCAAGGGTATCATGGAGGATCCTGAACTTGTCTCTGACGCTGAGCTTTCGGATTATTCAGACTCTGAGCCACCTGCCGATTTAAGTGCGAATTAGGTGTTAATGTCTACACTTCGGCAATATTAGGTCATGCATTAATATGTAATGTCTGTGTTAGACTTAAGTGTTTCCGTAATGAGTTTGTCAGATTGTCTGCCTAATATTTGTCTGTCTAACTGTTATGTTTATGTATTGTGTGTTCAGTTCAGGGTGTCTAGGATGTATGTATTGTGTGTTCAGTTCATGGTGTCCAGAATGTATTTTTGTGGGAGACTTATGTCTGTACTACCTATGTAACTGAAAACTGTTACATTTGCAACTTCAGTTATGTTGTTTTCATGCCTGTATGAGTATTTAGTAAATTAGTGACTTCGTATATTATGTATTAAGTTTTATTACAAAAGAATAAAGATTGGGACCCCCTTTCCCCCCACCCCCTTTGACCCCCTTTCTTTTTTGATTGGTCACTTTTTCTTTTTCTTTTTCTTTTTTTTCTTCTCCTTCAATCACCACCCGCCACGTGTGTAGGGGGTGGTGGGGGTTGAAGTTTGAGGGGGTCTAAATCACTGCTGTATTACAAAAATGTTGACAAAATTTATTTTAGGAGAAATACACATTCTCTTAACTTGTTCATCTTCTCAATCGTGAGAACCAAATAATGTAACCATTATTCATTGAATATAACAAATAACGTTCTCATTCTTACAAAAACTACACTACCAATAGCGCTTTCTTAATTAAAAAAAAAATTATGTTAAAAGCGTGGTTTGCAACCACGCTTTCTTAATTAAAAGCGTGATTTCTAATAGTGCTTTCAATGTTCATCAAATTTTCGGCCCCAAACAGTGAAAGCGCAATTTGTAATAGCGCTTTAGCCTAGTTTGGAAATTTCGTCCAAACTAGGCCTAGTTTGGGAATTAAGATGATAAATTGGCTTAATATGGGAAAAGCCCCGAAATATAGTGCACATTAAAAAAATATATATATATATATTTAAAACATAAAATATTTATTCCCACTCTAGGGTGGGTTTTGAAAACACTTTGAAATTTTGGAAACTTTTGAAAAGTGATTTTGGAATTTTTTTTTCAAAAAATTTGAACTAAACAAAATTAAAAAAAAAATTCTCAAAAATTTTATCTTCAGATTCAAACCAAACAAGTCCTAGGTTTGAGTTTTCTGAATTAAGTTTTTTGAAAACAGAGTTTTTTGTTTTTAGTGAAGATTTTTAAAATTTTAAGCATTTTTTTTTTTACTTTTTTAGATGCATTTTACTTAGATGTGTTTAAAAAGTAAAATATTTGTAAAAAAATATTTTAAAAAATTAATAAATACACAAAATATGAAAAATGTACTGAATTTTCGTTTTTTTTTTTTTTTTGGTATTTTTGGTATTTAGTGTATTTATGCTAGGTGTGTTTAAAAACTTAAAATATTAAAAAATTCAACAAAAACAAAAAAATACAAAAAATAAGAAAATAGAATTTTCTAAAAAATGTTTTAGAAAACTCAAACCAAGCATTACGTTTTAATTTTTATTTTTATTTGTGCTGTAATTTTCTAAAGAAACCCATCTTTGAATGCATTAGAATTGCTGCTCTCTTACTTATGACATGAAAAAAAATAATTAAAAAAAAATTGTGAAAACGGGTTTGGTAAATACGTTTTCTAAAACAACTTTTCTAAAACCGTTTTTTTATTAAAAATATTTTTGGTTAAAAAATATTTATGTTGAAAATATAAATTAAAAAAAATTTATGTAAAAACGACTTTTCTAAATCCGTTTTTTATTAAAAATATTTTTGGTCAAAAAATATTTAAGTTGAAAATATAAATTAAAAAAAAATTAATGTAAAAATGGCTTTTCTAAATACATTTTCTAAAACGACTTTTCTAACACCGTTTTTTGTTAAAAATATTTTTGGTCAAAAAATATTTATGTTAAAAATATAAATTAAAAAAAAATTAATAAAAAAATAATTTTATCAAAATCGTTTTTAATTAATTCAGAATTAATTAAAAATTAATTAAAATTGACTTTTCTAAAACCGTTTTCTATTTTAAAAGTTTATTATTATTTTAACTGCAAAACACGATTTTTGAAAAGTCATTTTCTAAAAAAACGGCATTACTAAAACTGTTTTACCCTACTAAATATTCAAAATGCCACAGTCAGCGAAATTGGCTCCTAATTTATAAACCCTAAAAATATATACGTTAGTAAACCATACTGCAGTGTGAATGAAGGATAGAATAAGAGGGGAGGGCAAATATTTGACACCAAAAAGCCGCTACCTGATTCCCGTAACCAGTTAATCATCAGGTTTAGCCCAACCGAAGGCCGAAGGAAGGGACTGACCACCAGGCAGACGGAGAATGTACCTACCCAATACAAAAGGCAGAGATACGATTATTGAATTAGTAACTGTGATTAAATTCTTCTTCTGGGTTTCGCTTCTCTAAGCCTTGTATATGTATAATGTATACACACACGGGTGTGTGCTTGATATGGTTTAACAATTCTGTGTTCGATTTTAATTCTGGGTTCTTTGTTTGGCTATGTTTGAACACAGTGATATATACCTTCTCTGTGAGATTTGATTTGCATATATTGCTTCTATGAGAAAACTTGTCATTGTTTGTATATTTTATTAAATTGGATTACTCGTTGGCCGTGTTTATCCTATGCTAACTTAGTATAGAATTCATGGAGTGAAGTGAACTGTCCAAAGTGACCAAATGTTTGGGATTCGGACATTTCTCCATACTGGAATAACTTGTAATTTGGGGGCTAGTTGTGAAGACAGCAGGAAAAACATGTATCTATAAACGCAATGTGATTGTAATTTGACATGTAAGTTTTTTGGACAGATGAATGAGGTAAATTGTTAATTTGACATGTAAGTTTTTTGGACAGATGAATGAGATAAATTGTTTTGCAATTTTGGGCAGTTTGATGAATGAAAAAACCGTTTAGTAGTTATTGAATGTGACAAATTGACAATTATTAGATCTGAAGGCATTCTTGAATAAATAAAAAAAAAATGACAACGTTCACACAGAGGTGTTGTTATGAATGTAGAATTCCTCATATTGCTATAATTGTTAGTAATGTTTCTTAATAATTGGGATACTTTTGTCTAGCATTTACTTATGATTACATTACAGGACTTGAAATTGGGTATTATTTGATTGGTGAAAATTCAAATAATGTATTGAAAATTTTGATAGTGATTGGACTTCAATGTCATGACAATGAGATTAGGTGACCTACATGAATCTTTTTTCTTTGTTACCCTCTGTCAAGGGCCATATGCTCACTTAAATTAAGTACATACATATCCTTATTTACTACACTATCCCTTGTCAACATAGGTCTTCCCCTCTCCCTAGCATTTCCATTAATCACGATCCTATCTAACATCCTCACTGTTGCCTGTATCTGACTTCATTATGCATGACAAAATCATTATATTCTGCTCTTTCTCAACTTATTTTCAATTGGTGCTACTTTTACATTTCACAAATGAATTTATTTATGATTCTACGTTTCATGGTCTTACCACACATCTACCTCAATATCCTCATCTCATCTCATCTCATCTCATTTACATTCATTGTACTTGTTGTTTCTTAGTTTCTTAACATTTGTCTCATTATGCATTTCTGACCTTATAACTGTTCTATAAAATTTTCTTTCAATTATGTCAGTATATGTCAATGCTAAAAGCATTCCTCCACTTTAACCAACCTACTTTAGTTTTATGGGCCATATCATCTCCAATCTCTCCATCCTTATTAATAATCGAATCTAGATAACGGAATTGTTTACTCTTTAAGTATCTCTTGATTTTCAATCTTCACTTCTCCTCATTATTAGAAATCAAAGATCATAAAGTACCTCAAAAGTGTTAATTTCTTGGCCAGCTCAACCGCAAAGTTTTTCATTGTTCTATTGTTTGTAGTAAAATGCACTCATTTTTATTTTTTGTTTTTCATAGATTGTTCTTATAATTATTTTTGTTACCTTGCTAGCTCAAGCACTTCCATATTTCCTACCCTATTCTTTCTTGTAGTTTGTTATCCATTTTCCTTAGATTGCAATAGAACATGGATTTGAGTTTGGAAGTCGATTCAATTCTAAGGATTTAAAATCTAAGCAGTGAAAATTCTTAGATTTCAAATTCTTTCTTTCAATGCTAAGAATTAGTAGATGAATTTGGGAACATACACACACAATATGTACATACATATAGGTATATAATGTTTGAGCTAGGGTTGTGGATTTGTAGAAAATCATACATATATAGAGAGAGGGAGGGAGGGAGGGAGAGAGAGATTTGTTTGAATTTCCAATCCATGTGCCTTTCAACAATCCAAACAGCATGCAAGGTTTTGGCCCAGAATTATAAATCCACATAACTGGAATATAAAATCCGAACATAGCCCAAAGGTAATATATTTCTTAGGATTGAGCTCAAGCAAATCTTACTTTATTTTAAACATATCTGTTTTGTATGTGATAATGGTCCTCTTAATTGGCTTGCTTTTAAGCAATTGCTGTTTTGTGGAGTGTGATTTTACGCTCTTCCAGTATTCATTCCCTGTTCATTAAGGTCTTCATATTGCGGTTTTATGTAGAAGGTTAAACAGTCACGGGTAAGGACTCAAAGGCGAAGGAGTCAGGAGGAAAGGGAAAGGAAAAACAGGCAATGGGAGGAAGTGATGATAGTGCCTCAAAAAGTAAAGGAAAAAGTGTGAAGACAGATGGACTTGGCACATGCACATATGTCAAAGGTTGTTTCTTCCCCTTAATGCTGTTTTTCAGGAGCTTCTATGTTATTTTAACTGCAATTTATCTAGTATGTTGAGTCTCCTGATTTGACTCTGGGTTTTGGATTTTGTTTCTAGCAAGGCATATCTTATGTGAGAAGCAAGGGAAGATTAATGAAGCATACGAGAAGCTACAAGATTGCTGGAAAAGTAATGGAGATAAGGTTCCACCTGCTGAGTTCGCAAAGGTGATTTCCCTATTACATTGTCCATTTTCTTCTTTTATTTACTACTTTTACACTTGTTGGTCAAGGTTGTGTCAGTAGCAATTTCTGGTTTTGACCTTTGAGGGGATCATTGTTTACTCTTTCATATTTTTGGAATAATTTATGATCTTGATGGTGAACCTGATTCAGTTGTATTTAGTTGGTTTTTATTTAGGTATTCAAGGGGTTCGTCATTTTCACTTAGCTACTTGCTTTCTAAAATGTGCTAATTAATCATGATCTCTTCAACTTAATGATTTTTATAACAGTGTTTGAAGTACTACATTACAAATCCTTGGTCATCGAAAACAAATTGCGCCTGATTATGTGCATGAACACAATATGCTCATAAGTTAACTATCGGTCCATTTGTTTGGGCGGGAAATTGTTTTCTTCATTTTCTGGCATTTGTTGCAATGCAAAAATGAAAATCAACCGAAAATGTTTTTTGTGGTAAAAATAAATCTAATTGGGTGGAAAATGTTGGCGCTTTTAAAAGGTGCAAAACATTTTCTAGACTGAAGTCTTACCAATGCCACCGCACTAGCACTACCACCACTACACTACTACCACCACCGCCACTGCCACTACCACCATCACTGCCACTGCTACTGCCACAACCTCCATCACACCCCCACCTCCCCCACACCCTGCCGCCATCACCCTACCATCACTAGTACAACCTTTTAGTACACTAGTTTCAGGGAAGCTACCAAACATAGAAAATGTTTTCCGCTGAAACAAATGGAGCATAAGAAAATGGTTTGAGTGTTCTCTGTACATTCTTCCAAAGAGAGTTTTTGGCCAAGATATTGTCTCAGGAACATTTGAAGGAGTAATAACACTGACATCTCTGTGCTCCTTTTCTGTCTTTTTCTTCCAGCTAGCAACAGAATATTCAGAGTGTCCATCAGGGAAGAAGGGTGGAGACTTGGGATGGTTTCCGCGAGGCAAGATGGCTGGTCCATTTCAGGATGTTGCCTTTAGTACACCTGCTGGAGCTACCAGTGCACTATTTAAATCAATGTATGCTATTTTATTTCCTGATTTTTGCTCTGCAAACCTGCTAACCATGTGTTAAGCTCTAACTTATGCTGTTCATGTTGCTCAGACCAGCTAACTCTGTTATGCTATTGATGGTACAGGCATGGATACCACATTATCTTGTCCGAATGGAGGAAGAATTGATAGAACTTGGCATTCGAAGTTAGGCTCTGTTGGATTATCAACCATGAAATCGAAGTAAGCATTTTGTATTCTTCTGTTCGAGACTTTGATGTTGGCATGGCATTTAGTACATAATTGACTTGATGATGCTTCACCTTCTTAGATATTGGTATGATAAGTCGTTTTCCTTCATCATTATTATCAAATGTTATAGAGTTCTGACTGTTGGTTTTGGTCTTCCACTACAAGAAAAACAGAGTATAGTGACTTTTTTTTTTTTACGGCGTTTTCCAAAAATGTTGTGAAATCTGCCCCGATTTTTCAAATTCCAAAAAAGGTAAACTAAACCATCTTGTTTTGTGTGCCGGTTAAAAGAAAACAGTGAGTTAACACTGTGCCGTTGAAATAGGATTATTAAATCATTTGTTATTTCTTTTAATTGTAGTTGTACTTGTAGGGAATTCAAATAAATTAAAAACAAAAAATTTTCTACTCTGATCAACAGATGCGCAACTTTAGGAAGAGAAAGAAATCGAGTCTTGGATCTTTGAGGCATTAGACCTTTGATCTCCATCAGTTCTTCGGTTGTTTGATCTGAAAAATCTTGTTCTGCTCTTGATTTGAACGTATATCTTCCAGATTGTTTGAATCCCTATGATCTAAATCAATCTAGGGGTCAAGGTTAGCGTTTTCAGGAGCATATATCTTGCAGATTGTTCGAATCCATATGATCTAAATCGGTCTAGGGCTCAAGGTTAGGGTTTTCTAATATGGATTTGCTACATTCACACATGATCTATAAAATTCCATGGCTAAAACTAACGATTTGGAATTGTTTCTCTCGATTTAGTTGATTTCTAGCTTTTTTTTTTGCTTTTGTTTTGTGTTTCTCTTTTCGTTTTTGCTCCTTTACTCTTTCTAGTCCTTGTATGGAAAACTCTTCTCTTTCATCAGATTGAGCAGCAGAAATGGCGAATCGATTTATCTAGGGTTTCGAGTGCGGTGTTAGTGTCTCTGATCATGTACGGGAAAAGCAATTGGCATTGGATGTGGATCATTGGAAACAGTGACTAGGAGCTCAACGATGAAGAGATATAGATCATAGTTATTCTTGTGGTTGATTTTCACTGAACTTCGTTCTGATTTCTAACAAGTAATCTTTGCTCAAAATCATGATTCCCTTCAGCTTCGTTTTGCGGGTGATCTTCTAATGGAGTTGGGTGCTGGGGTAAAGTTGGCAACTACAGCTGTGCCACACCTTTTTCTGCCTTTAGCTTGTGCTACCAATGTGGCCAAGGTTCAACCCTTCTCTGTCTCTCATTTTCTTCCCATTTTATAAATTCCGGCTAATCTATGTGATGAATTAGCTTTATTGTTTTACTTTCATATTGTTTCACTTGCAAAATGTTGGTGCTGTCACATCAACCTCGACTCGCACTCCAATATACAAAGCCTTTGCCAAAGGTGAAAACATTGGGGATGCTACTGCGAAGGGAGAATGTGTTGGCAATGTTGCCGATCTGGTATGCTTCTCCAACTTCCATTACAATTTCCAGAAGCTTGTGTTTGCACCGGGCCAATTGAGAACATATTTTGATGGCTGCTATAGTGACTGTTGCCACATAGTTAAATTGATCTTTATATTTTGTACTTTGTTTCTAGTCCTAATATTATTTGGAGAACAGAGGCATTACTAAAGGTGATGGGTTTCATTACTCTGTATAGTTAATCGAGTGCATCAAAAATATAGTCAATCCCATTAATTTCCCCTTGGCATTTTACTGGACCTTTTTTTAGTGGCACATGCAAATCAGAGTATGGCATTACACTGTATTTTATATATATATATATATACTAAGTGGAACATATGACATACGTAGAGACATCATGTTACGAGAAGCACTTGCACTCGACTTGACTGCAATAGACAAAAGCTGTTCTTTTGCTATCCAACAAAAATGGCAATTAGATATTGGTCAGTACTAGTAGTCTTGGAAGTTGACCTTCTCATTATTATGATTTAGCTGATACTATAAATTGACCTTTTTGCAACTTCTCATTTTGAAAGATTGAAACTAAAAAAAAAAAAATGTTTGGCAGTTTTTCCTATAATTTGATGGGTGCTACAGATGCAAACTTCTCATTTTTTGTTTTTGTTGTACTCAGTTACAGTTTATCTTGCATTTGGGCACATAGTTTTGTGACTCACGATTATTTGGAGTAAAGTCTGCAAGTTGCTTTATAAGGACATGTGCTAAGACTGATTGTGGCTCTATGCTTCTTGATTGTCACTATGAATCTCTTAATTTTCTATTGTCAATAGTGTGCAGTTTATAACCTTTAAAATGGTTTCATTTGGAATTATAAATGAAGGGAAACAAATTGGAGTCTATCTAGTCTTATTTTAAATTAAAAATATAAAAAGGTATTCAAATTGATGTGTCAGTATGATCAACGACGTCTTTTATAATCTGGAATTAAATGCTTAATTTTCAACTTCTTGCTTGGGTTCTGTAACTGTAATACAAGTGCTTGATGTCTACTATGCGTTTCCCAGTCAAACTTCTGGGACTAGTTAATTTGAGCATTTTAGAATTGTTCCCTTAGAAGATGAATTTTAGATCCTACATATTGTTATAAATTAATTTCTCTCTCTCACATGTGTGTGCATGCCGTGGTGTGGCAATGAAGGGAGACATCCTGGAAGATCCAGCAAAGGAGCCAAACAAGGATATGTACATGATGACTATTGAGCTAGAAGATGCACCAACCAACCTGAGTAAGTTTGCTTGTTTGATGTGCATTTCAATTCCTTTAATTTAGTCAAATCTTGATTTATGCATTTGCTTCTTTGTTTTTCCCCCTCCATGTAGATATGTACAAATTGGGATGGTTTCAGCTATGAAGCACGGATACGGACGCGGACATGACGGAGGACACGGCGAATTTTATTTTATTTATTTTATATATTTTTATGTGTTATGTAGATTCATATTACATTCATCCTAAATTAAAATTAACAAACACTAACATAGTAACATTAATTGAATAAACATAACCATTACATTTAAACAAATTAATAGATCATTCATTCACAAAAAATTCACAAAAAAGTCATAATAAACGATACCAAGAACTAAGACGAGAAGGGGAAAACATTCAACATCCAACAATATTTTTCACAAAAGCACTAAATAAGAGAGACAAAAGATTAAAAAAAAAAAAAATTAAATTAAATTAAAAAAAAGAAAAATAAAAATAGCCCCGCCGTGTTCCCGCCGTGTCCCATGCCGTGTCCCCATATGGACACACGTGTCCTCGCCGTGTCCCTGCCGTGTCCCCTACAAAAAAATCATTAAATTAAAGGGACACGCCATCTGGCGTGTCCTCGTGTCCCCAGCGTGTCCCCGTGTCAGACACCGCCACGGCACTGATTTTGGAGTGTCCATGCTTCATAGGGTTTCAGGGCTTCCTGTTTCAGTCAATGGAAAGGAATTCTCCCCTACATCTCTGCTTTCTGAGCTGAATGAAATTGGTGGGCATATTATTTTTTTTCTTTTCAAAAATTTGACTATGATGAGTTTTATTGATTGCATGGTGGATCCAAGAACATGCATAAATGTCACCCCATGTATTGTACAATTGGGGGTAAGTTCTTTCTCCTTTTGAAAACTTGTATAAAATTTCTCTCTCTCTCTCTCTCTCTCCCTCCCTCACACACACACACACAAATTTTGTTATATGCCGTTCAAATTTTTAATTGGCCAAGTATTGTGTAGAACATCTTCAAGGAATCCTTGAGAGAATCGAATTTGTGGAGGGTGTTCTAAATAGAAACCTCAAGTGCTGAAACTGGATGAGAGAGAGAGAGAGAGAGAGAGAGATGAATTCAAAATTCCTAAACCATTATATTGTGCTTTTCAATATTTTGATGTCATGCTGATAAGTGTATATACTCTGTTCATTTGAGATATAAAATTAGTAGCACAAATTGATTACTTTTTTTATTTATTTTATCTAAATAGATAGTTAGCGATTGTTTACATGTTCTATCCTGTACTTCAAGCTTTATATTCATATTGTACGTGTTGCTTTTGCTTCCCAGAAAACCATTTCAAAAGTAAGTCCTGGGTCATCAAATGCATCTGGTTCTAGCTCATCAAAAGAGCAGCATAATCAACAATATCCAGGTTTTTCCTTTTATATACACATTTTACAAAATTTTGTCACTTTATTATAGTTACTGAACTCAAAATTTTTCTATTGCCAATCCTCATATATATCCCCCTCCTGGGCGGACCTGGTTTATTGTGTCAGCAATGCCTTTAGACTTTAAACTGATGCTTGTTTTTTTGCAGTGCCAGAGGTCAACGCAGAAAGCGACATCGGAGAAAGCATTTTGAGAACCAAGAATCGTGTCTGATGAGCGGTGTCTATTTTAAGAATATGAAATGGCAGGCAGCCATGAAAGTTGACAAGAAACAAATTCACTTGGGCATTGTTGGATCTCAAGAAGCTACTGCTCGTTTGTATGACAGGTATTAAAATGGTTTAGCTGTATATACACATAGAAGTTCTTAATTGTGAACTTTTTTCATAATACTTTGTTTTGTTGCCATTTCCATTTGAATTATTATTTGTGAACTTTGATCATAATACTATGTTCTGCAAGATCAGGTACTATATATATATATATATATATGTTTTTTCCTTTTCAAAATAGGATTTTAGTATTCTACACATTTGAATGCATTCCTAATAGACCGCAAATAAATAGTACCAATCTGTTATAGTTCGGTGGGTTTTAAGTTTTCCAATCAGTCATAGGTTTGATGTTAACTCCATGATTGTTACACTATGAAGGCATGGAGATCCAGATTCAATGAAAACATATAAAATTGTACAATTTAGCTCTTTGGAATGTTTGGATGACTCTAATTCTTGTACCCTTTATTCATATATATATATATATATATATATGTCAACATATAAATTTTTTATGTACACTTTACGACGAATAAATTTTTGACTAGAATTTCCTTGTGTTTATTATCAATTAACTTGAAGCTTCTCTGTTGACTCATTTATTTGGTATATTTTAATTTTTATTAGCAATATCAAACATTATTTAGTTTTGTTATTTTAATTAAAAACCTTCTTAATCCTTTTCCTTTTTCCTTATATTTTTTTCCCTTCAGCTCGTTTGATACATGCTTATGGTTCTTTGAGTAACACAATTTTCTACAGAATTCCAATCTTGTAACATATTTCTAGATATTCTGTTACAAGTTCTCATTATATACTAGTTCCAAGCTTGATTGTGGGGAATAACTTGCCAAAATATATTTAGTTTATGCTTTTCTTTCCTCTTTCAATCATCCAAAAATATTCTTTGCATACCTTCTGTTAAAAATAAAAATAAAAATTGTTTTCTCACAAATAGTTTATGGATTCTTTCTAATTCTTGCAGTAGAGAATTGTATTTGTATGCTGCTGGGATTTTTGCTGATGTGAATTCTCTGTTTTAAGATATGGATAGGGGAGAACTACAGTACGCTCTGGACATTGGATGTTTGCTGGACACACCATTAGATGCGTCCCAATTAGGAAGTCTTCTATGCCTTAAATTAGCTTGATCAAGTGATTTCTGAGTATGGAAGAAATCATCAATTGTGGAAGAATCATCAAAACTTGTGTGAATAATGGTTTTAACATATAAAAGAACAACTAGAAGTAGATTTTAATTATCTTTTATTTGTTTGGCCTCAATTCTGGATCAGAACCCATACATATTTTTCATAAAGTGCTTAATAAGGAAAGGGTTATGAAGTTCTAGATTTCATGTAAACTGCTTCCTGAAACTTTAACCGAGCATCTTAAGTTAATAACTATGCAATTTATGACCACAGAAAGAGTCCAGAAGTTGCTCTTATTGTCAGAACTTGATGCGAGTTTTGTTCGGATAGGTGAGGGAAGCGATTGGTGTTACCCTTTTTGTGTTGTGCTCAAACATTCGGCTTCATACATCCTTCAGTGATCATCATTCCGATGGTGGTGGCGATTTCAAAATTGAAGAGAGAAGTTGGGATCAGTTTTTAACAGAACTGCATCTGAACTTGTCACAAATATTTGGAATGTTAGCCAGTCTGACAAAATGGAGATCTCAACAGATACAAGTCCTGACAATGGGATAGTAAATGGCGATTCTAAAGATGATGTGAAGTGGATGGAAACGGCACATTTTTAAAGAATTCTGTTTAATCAAGGCTTCCTTATCTTCAATTGAATTCTGATGATCTTCTCCAGTTCCTTAATGTGTGCAGCTGTTCCATTCATTCATATTTTTTCTTTTTATTTTTTGGTTGTGTTTGTTTCTTGATTTTGGTTTAGAATATTTTTTTGTTTTATTTTTTGGTTGATTTTGGTTTTGAAATCTAACAGAATTAGCACAATCTCGAAATAAAATTTTTTAAAAAAGAGGCTATAACGGCGTTTTTCCAAACGCCACTGCAGTCCCAAGTCATATTTTTAAAACAGGAAAAAATCTATCACAGCGTTTTTAAAACGTCGCTAAATATTAAATGACGTCATTTTATCTTTATTTATCACATTTACAGGCTTTTTTTAAAACTCCGCCTATACTAATCTAACGATGTTTTTAAAGTGTCATAACGTTATAGCAGCGGCCGCATCTTCGGCGTTTGGTGCTATACGTCACAAATAGTATTAGCGGCGTTTTATACCTATATCGATGTTTTGTAAACGCTGCTAAATGTAAAATTTCCAGCAATGTTCAGTGTAGTATACTTTCTGTTAAAAATCACTTGATAATCAAATGTTGGGCATGCAATCCGCTGATCCTTAAAATTCTACAAACATGATAAGGGGAACATAACACCTTATGCACATCCATCAAACCGTCTTGTTAGGATTCTTATCCTACGTGTTTTGTTTGGCAAATTCCTTTCTTGACAAAACCACTTCTTTTTTTATTTCTTTTGTTTTCTCTATCATGATTCCCTGAGATTATGTTTGAAAAAGAAAATGTCATCGTTTGAAAACACATACCAAAGAATACCTCATACTGATTTTGCTATATCTATTTGGAATCTCGTGGTGTGATTGGTCAAATGAACTATCTTTCTTGGTTTATGGGTTTGTGTTTTGTTTTGTTGTGAAGAGGATGGTTGACATTTGTAGACAGTTGAACAAAAGAGGAGGCTGGTTGTCTGGTAAAAGAATAAAGAAAGTCGTGCCTCAGAACATGGAGAAAAGAAGACTGCAAAAGTCAGAAATTATCACTCAATATTATTCTACTAATCAATTTAAAAAAATGTTTGATTTTAATTTAAAATACAATTTTTAGCCTTTTTTTGAAAATAATTTTTCACATAATTTGTTTTGAGTAATTTTTTTTTCATATTTTAGTTTAAAAGTTTTAATTTTTAGATGCACCTAAAATTTAAAAAAAATATTAGAAAAATGTGGAGATTTTTTTTTTTTAAATGACTAAAGATGAAAAACTAGAAAAACATAAAAAAATTGATATGTTTTTATATTTCTTGTCTTTAGCGAACATTTATTAAATTTAATCATAAATATTTCGATGTTTGGTTTCAATTTGTCTTTCTAAAAAATTAAAAATGAAAAAATGAAAAAAAAAATTAGAAAGTCTAAATTAAATATTATGTGATAGTTCAAGAGAGTGATGTGATATGAGGTGATAGTTTAAGCAGATAGAATGTAATTTATCCAATTGATGTATATTTAGTCATGATAGTCCAAATCAAAAAAAAAACAAAAAACAAAAAACAAAAAAGAAAGAAAAGAAAAGAAAAGATGAGGACGGTTAGTTTTTACAATTTTTAATGGGAGAATTACTTTATGGTGAAATAGAAGGAAAAAAAAGAAAGGTGATTCTATTTATACACCACCAAACCTCTCAATCTGATTGGTCTTTGACAAATCCTTCTTCTTCTTCATCTCGAATCATTAATGCTGTGTTTGGTTGAGAGATTTGGAGAGGGATTTGGAAAGGAAAATGGAAAAGGTAGGTGAAATGTGAATAAATTATGCCTATATTTCACATAGTTTCACACACCTTTTCCCTTTCCCTTTCCAAATCCCTCCCCAAATCCCCCAACCAAACACACCATAAATGAATTCTTTGCTCTTCTATCGCAGAGGGAGAATTGATTCTCTACTTTTCATCTCTTTGAGTAGGTGACAGCAAGGAGGGTAGGCAACTGGAGATAGAGTGGCGGCCGACGGTTTGGGATTGAGAGGTGAAGAAGATATGGGTAATTTAGGATTTTTCAAAATTAATGGTGTGTAGTGAGAAAAAAATCAAAGTATTAAAAATGTGTGGTGTGTATTGAGAAAATGGTGTGTACAGAGAGGTGCGGTGTGTAAATGGAATTATCCAAAAAAAAAAATATACACAAACATGAAGGGGTGCAAGTCTGCATCACACATATTTTCACTTATACCCCACCACAAAATAACTTGCACTCTCCATGTTTTAGTAAATTTTTTTCCTTATCCTATTGACAATTAATTACCCCATTTTTAATTGTGGGGGGCGGGGGCATAAAGTGATACATAACAATATAGTCGAAGGGAGTAAAGTATAATTTAACTGTCTTCTAACGTAATAGCACGTCAACTATCCCCCATTTTGAAAGATTATTTACTTCCAAACACCACTTCAAAAGTGTGTACCATATGCACCTTATCATAAATTTAATTGACATAATTTTACTACAAAATTTAGTAATATTAACCATAAAATACATAACCTCACCACAAATTGGCGTAATAAAAAATATCGTAATTAAGCCATAAACCCATAAACTTTTATTACATGAACCATAAAATTTTAAACATTTTCTTACGCTCATTTGTGATGAGATTATGTATTTTGTAATTAAAATTATGAAATTTTGTAATAAAATTATGCTAATTGTAATAGGGTATATATGTACACAACATTAGGTTTTCCAATATTAAATTAGGCCAAGATGTTCCAGGAGAGGGGAATGGCTGTCCTCCATATCCTTAAAATAAAATAAAAATATATTGAAAATCAAAATTAGTTGGGTTCCAAACTCACAAGAATAAACTAATCAATAAATCATTTATCTCATAGGGGGAATTATTTTACAGTAGGACAGAAAAAAATTATAAAGATATAAAAAGTGTAAATAATTTGGTGATAAGAATAACTAATAAGTCTGACTTATACACTTTTATATATATTTGTGTAAATTTTTTTTTTTTCAGTCCCATAATTCCTCCATTGTCATACAGATGACCGCTAAAGGCAATCTCTTTATTGCCACTGATTCCCCTCGTCGTCACACGCACAAATAACACGTTACAGCTGTGATTGGATAGTAAAATCGGGTAAAAAAATTAAATGAAGAACTAACAATGTGTCATTAAAACTTATGTATCATAAAATAAAAATATATTATAAATATTAATAATTAATATTATAATTTTTTTATTAATTTATATATATATTTTTAATCTGACCTAACTGTCAAGTAATTGATCCAAAATTAAAATTGAGGCCCCAATTTGGGGAGTGTAGGTTTTACTTAAAAAGTAAATTAAAATAATCCATTCTCGAATGATGGCCAAAAAAAGTAAAAATAAAATAAAATATAATTTTTTTATTATATTTATTTAAAATTTTTATTTAAATAGGATAAACACATTTCATAACACATCAAATTATAAAATAGAATTATTCATATGCAAAAAAGTAATTTTATATAATAGTAAAAAGATATAACTAGATAGAAAAATAGCAATGATCCATTTGCACAATTATTTTCTTTCGAATCCTTTCAAACGACACTTTTACTGGTAAGATGTTGGACTCTTATCAATAAAATTGTGTTTGATTGAGAAATTTAAGGAGAAATTTAAAAAAGAAAAAAAAAAGTATATGAAATTAAATAAAATATATATATACATTTTAGTTATATTTTACTTGCTTTTTTTTACCTTTCGAAATCTCTCAACTAAACATTTCATTCAAATTAGTGACAAAAATTATGTGAATGAATTATTAATATTCAAATTAGTGACAAAAATTATGTGAATGAATTATTAATCATAGACAAAATAGATAAAATGAGAAATGATTCCACACGTTTGCTCCACCACACAGGTTGCTCCCCGAAGGAATCAATCTCTCTTGTCTCTCTTAATTAAATCAACGACAATGCTAGGTAGCTCAAATTTTTGTGGCTCAAATGGCTCAAATCTGTCAAAACGACGTCGTTTTGACAGATTTTGAGTGTAAAATGACGTCATTTTGACAGATTTGAGCCATTTGAACCACAAAAATTTGAGCTACCAAACATTTTCCTTAAATCAATCTCTCTCTCTCTCTCTCTCTCTCTAGTCTTAACCAAACTGGCAACCACCATTTTATCAAGATTCTCAACCAGTTCAGTCCAGTCTCCAACCCCAAAGGCACCTCTTCTCCACCCGTCATCCAAACACATTTTTTTGTTGAGGGAGACTGGTGTGAGTTCAATTGAATTGACCTCAGATCGGAATGGAAATGCCTGTCGTATCCTTCATTGTAAACAGACTCGGAGTTTTGTTAACTGAAGAAGCTAAATTCTTACACGGAGTAAGCGGTCAAGTTGAACAAATCCGAGCCGAGTTAAAGCGAATGCAATGCTTCCTACAAGACGCAGATTATGCAATACAGTCTGATCATCATGTAGATGCGAGGGTCAGCAACTGGGTTGCGGAAATCAGAAAACTTGCTTATGAAACCGAAGACATCCTCGAAACTTATGTCATCCAAGTTTCATCCAAAAGGAACAAAAAGGGTTTCCGAAACACCCTTAAAAGACTCGCTTGCATCTTCAACGAATGGCTAGACGTTCACAAGGTCGGAAGTGAGATCGGTGCCATTAAAAACAAGATCACTCACCTCACCGCTAGTTTACATACTTACGGCTTGAAAAGTATAGGTGAGCCATTTCAAGTGATGATTTTAAATTTAAGTTTTTATTTATTGATTTATTAGTAATTTCAATTATTGTTTTATATTTTTTTATTTAAGTATATTTTTCTCTCTTTTGATATGCAAAATATTACTAATTAAAATTTGAAATTTAAATTGTGTTAATATATTCCATTAATCTTTCGTGTGACATTACCAGTTTTAACCAATTTTAGGAAAGAATAATATTTTATATTTTAATTTTTCAGTTAAATTTAGGGGAAATTAAAAAGAAATCTCTGTAAGTTTGTGTAAGATTTTAGGATGGAAAATTGACTTATAAATTTTATTTTGAGGAATGGTGATCTATTTAGTCCCAAGATTTTTTTATAGACCAATTAGTTTCATTGATTTTAGAAAGGTAGATTTAATATATTATTTGAAAATTGAATTTATAGTTATACCTTATTTCTATTATGTTTCCTTCTCTTTTTTTTTTTTTTTGGGGGGGGGGTATTAGAAAGGTAAGGTACACAATTTATGAGAATTAAATTTGGGATAAATTTTTGTATGAGAATCTTTTTTATTTGGAAAACATTTCAAAAAGAGTACAAAAATGACTTCAAATATAGAATTCTTCAAATATTTAAAAAAGATGCGAAATTCTTCAAATATTTCAAAAAGATGTGAGATTTTTCAAACATTTCAAAAAGAGTACAAAAATTCTTTAGTAAGCTTTCAACAAATGTATAATTTCAAACTGTAATATTCCAATCTAACACTTAAAAAAAAATAAAAATTCTTAGTGTATTTTTCTCAAACATTCCAATATAACACTTCAAAAAAGCTGTCACACCCCAAATCCGGGCATGATCGACCGTGGCCCACAGGGACTCAGCCCAAGGCACACGTAAGCCTAAACATGAACCCAAAATCACGAAGAATAAATGTGATGATAGCCCAGAAATAAATAAATCAAAACCCACCAGTGACAAGTCACAAGTATAAATGGCAAAATCAACCATAACCAACTTCCAAAAATATATACTAAATGGAATACAAATCGCCATAAAATAAAATAATTCTAAATAAATTCCCACCACACTGTATGCACAAAACCGACATAACAAGCTAAAACAAAATAATGAATGTCCTAGAGGTCTATGCAATTGAGTCTCTGCTACTCCATATGTCCACTTTAAGTCCTTCTAACACCTGGAAGTGATAAACAACTAAGTCACCTAATAGCTCAGTGAGTAGCAACATGGATAGTAAATACAATTTTGAAAACAGGGTTCAATTCCAAAATAAGATTTATATCACAGAAACTAGATTGGCATATAGTTTGGTAAAGACAATATGTTTCAAAACAAAAGGTTTCACAGTTCAACAGTTAAAATACTCATGTCTCTCAAAAACATGATAAATGACATTTTCCACTTAAAACAGATTATAACATGAACACCAATAATTTTCTGGGTACCAAGAAATAACACGTAATATGCCATACAGTTCTCAAGGCTATAAGCCCTGTTGGATCCAATATCGAATCAAGAGTCATCCTCGGGGTGGCAACCCGGGCCTTTTCTCTAAGACGATCCAATTGAAGGTCACCTAGCCTAACCTAGGTCTTTTCTTTACAATCGTTGAGCACTAGAGTCATCACGGTCTAACCCGGATCTGTTCTCTAGTGTCCAAAGTCACCACACACAGTGGAATATTTTCCCTAGACTAAATACACAGATGGTCCCAATAATCAATACACATCAGTTTCACAAAACATGGTAGTTCACCATTATAAACATGAGACCAAAACAAATAGTTTACAGTATGCCAAGTTCACACATGTTTCAGAAATAATTTGATTCCATTGATAATATAATAATTTATCAAAACAGTTTAGTTTTGAAACAACAATTTAATTTTTCAACAGTTCAGGGTAGGGAAACATTTATAAAAATATGTAGCATGAAACTACTCACCTGAAAATGAAATAATATAATCCTCGAATAGAGTATGAAAGTCTAACTAGTGCTCTGAACCAAGTATGAAGACTATACGTCACAACTAATTTAAAAATACTAAAGAGAATAATAAACTAAGTACCCCACACTAAAGCGCACTAACACAGCTCAATCCCACTCACCGTTACTCTTAAATAACACCTAAGTTCATGTTCTTCTAGGTCTAAAATTACCCAAGACATGGGTTCCGATCGAAACTTAACTAAAAGTAACTTTAACATAAGACAGAATTTTAAACAAGCTTTCCCAATCTAATCGTTAACTTTGAAAATTACAAAACTCACTCCACGTTATTCAAAAAATTTCAAAACCCTCCAGATATCAACTAATATATCCTAAGTTTCAAACCCAATTGGTTTCACTTGATTTGCTTATCCAAATAATTATTTACAATTAATTATATCGAAACAGATTGTTTTCTACAGTACTTTAAAGAAATTGACGGTTCTCTAAGTATACATGAGCAATCAATGCAAGGCCAAAAATGTAAGAAACTAGACTCATAATCGGTTCTAATGACGCTGATTTGATAATTTTCCGATTTATACCCAAAGAGCGACACTTCCGAACTTACTGTTTTAAACCAGTTTTCTGGACAGATTTGAACGCATCAGTTAATATCGATTTCGACTCTAAAAAATTATGAGAAAAGTCAGATATTCAATTCAATATGTAATTAATCTACTGTAAAAATTTCAGTTCAAAATTCATTCGTTTCATATGATTACTTGATTTTTAAAATTTGTGGTTCTGTGCAGAATTTCATACTCATAGATTGTACCCTCAACTTTATGTACCCATTTAATTCCTCAAACCACATAAAAGAAACATGATATTCACAAACATTGGTGGCCAAATACTCCTACCTAACCCACGTTTCACTTACAAGATCCACCATTACAAGCAAAAACACCCATTGAATATAACCCATGCTATATACTTGTTCTTCATACATCCACCATACCCATTACACTAATTCACACCAACTATTAATCTGATAGATATTCAAGCTACCTAATCAGTTAAGCTTTCATTCCTTTTTCTTCCAATGAATGCACAGAAACATATATACAAAATAACTATATTCACAGAATATTAGTTTCTACCTTGGAGATGGAGTTATTCAAGCACCAAACTAGTTCTTCAATTTTCATCAAAAGCTACTCCTATCTCCTCTTCACAGCTGCTAGTTGAATAATATGAGAGTTTAGGGTTACCCACACACTTTAAATAATTTGACTCCCTTATCCTTTTGCTTTTCTTTATTTATTATTTTATTATTATTAAAATCTTACTTCTAAATTAGAGATTTTCACCATAAATTTATTTTAGGTATAAAAATTAATTAAAAGACCTTCCAAATATTTAATTTGTACTTTAGGATTCACCACCAAAATATGAGATTGTAATATTATTATTATTTACTTAATTTTTATATTCGGGTTCTCATAAAAACTCCTTAGTGTAACACTCTAGTTTAACACATAAAAAAACTCCTTAGTGCACCTTTCTCAAACATAACACTCTAATATTATACTCTAAAAAAACTTCTTAATGTAACACTCTAATGTAACAAACACACAAAAAATTTTCTTAGTGTAACATTTTAATGTAACACACAAAAAACTTCTTAGTATATTTTTTCCAAACGTAACATTTCAATATAACACTCTGAAAAAACTCCTTAGTGTAACACTTTTATCAAACGTAACACTCCAAAAAAAATATGTAGGATCCTTCAAACCATTTCAAAATGATGAAAGATTCTTCAAACTGTTAAAAAAGGAGTACAAAAATTTCTTAGTAAATTTAAGCAAATATATAATTTCAAACTGTGAGTGTTACATTTGGAAAAAGTACACTAAAAAGTTTTGAATATTTTTGTATGTGTTACGTTTGAAAAAAAATACACTAAGGAGTTTTTTTAGTATTATGTTGTAACGTTTAAGAAAAGTACACCAATGAGTTTTTTAATATGTTATATTGGAGTGTTACGTTAGAGTTTTACGTTTTTGTTCATAATGTGGGTTTTGTTCCAAAATGAGGGAAAATTCAAAACTTCTATAGTGCGGATTGCCTAAATATATAATTTTACATTTGAAAAAATTTACTTTTATCTCTAAAAAATTAAACCCAAACATATAACTGAGATTTTTCTATTTTAATGGGATCTTTGGATTCATAAGGAAAAAGAGAAGACTAAACAATTCAAAAGATCACATTTTGAGATTTATTGGTGTTTCACCCTTTAAGTATAACAACAATTTGCTTACTAGTTAAAATTCTTGAGATTTGAAATCTTAAAATAATAATGACAACTCTAACATATATAGTCCAAAATGCCCTCATGATCTAAAAATCCTAATTTTTCTCGTAACGTCGTTTCTCTTTCGTGTGACCTTTTTATGTTGTTGAAGTGATTTCAAAATTTTAAAATTTAATAACTTTTGATTTATACCTCAAATTTTTTGTAAAATTTATATTTTTAGAAATTTGATTGACATAGTCTGACTTGGTTATCGAAATTTCACTAACCAAAATTTTACCAGCCTGTCTCATGTCAATAAAATTTCATCAACTTTTATTTTATTTTTTTTAATTTTGTATTCATCATGGATTTTATTTTACCGATATTGATGAAACGATTTCAAAAACACAAATTTTATAAATAAAAAAAATATAGATCAAAAGTTGCATAATTTTGAAATGTTTAAATGAGTTAAAAAAAGTAATAGGTGATACATGAAGCGGTATAGTGAGAGTATTTTTGTCACCGTATATTTTGGAGGACCTATATTATTATTATAAAAAATTATGTTGTCTTTATTCTTCAAAAAAAAATATTACTAGAAATAATAAGCAAAAAATCCTGTAAGTTTATAGAAACATATAAAAATATATTTTACAATTTTGACCTCCACTTTTTTTAATATATATTTTATAAAGGATGTTTTGTTATATGGTGAAAAATGATTCATAAAATAGAATTTTTATATACAAAATTCATACAAATTATGTGACACTATTATTTTTGGACCATAAAATGAGTGTTTTTTTCCTCTTTAAAATGGTCACAAAAGAAAAAAAAAATCATTTTATGTGAGTTTTTTGTATGAAAATTCTATTTCTACAACATTATTATTGAATATCGACCGTTAGAAAGACTAAACTAATATTGCTATAGGTGAAGGCATAAGAAGTTTGGCAGTTGAGAAGCAACAAGAATTGAGGCAATCGTATCAGCATGTTGTTGAAGAGGATTTTGTTGGGTTTGAGGAAGACTTGAACAAGGTTGTGAAGCATTTGGTGCAAGTTGATGACTTTACTCCTAGTCGAGTTGTCTCTATTTGCGGCATGGGTGGTTTGGGGAAGACCACTCTAGCTAAAAAAGTATATCATCACAAAGATGTCCAGAGTCACTTTGAAGGTTTGGCATGGGTGTGCATATCTCAACAGTATAAAAGAAGAGATATTCTGCAAGAAATCTTCATCAATCTTGTTCTAGAGAGGAAGGAAGATGTTGTTAGAATGACAAATAATGAGTTGTTTGAGCAACTTTATAAAGTCCAGCAGAGTAAAAAATGCTTAGTTGTCCTGGATGATATTTGGTCAATAGAGGCTTGGAAGAGCTTGGAACCGGCCTTTCCAAATGGAAACACAGGTAGCAAAATATTGCTAACGACTCGTAATAAAATATTGCCTTCGCAGATAGATCCATACCCTATCGTCCATGAACCCCAGTGTTTAAATGACAAGGAAAGTTGGTATCTACTTCAAAAAAAATCATTACTAAGAAGAGATGGTAAAGGTAATATTAATCAGTCCACCTTGCTATATTTTTTATACGAATTAAATTATTTCAATGTTAGTTTTCATATCATCTGTGTGGTCTATTATCATCCAAAAAGATTAATGACCCATGGGTTGAAATTTGGGAAAGATATGGAAATACTCTAGCTCTACTGGCCATAGGGTCGAACCAAATGTATTTAGAATATTCATTTATGAAAACTACATAAAATTGAAAACTTAGGGATTACTTTACAGTGAGACAGAAAATAAAATTTTACACAAACATGCTTGCATCTCCATAACTTTTCACTTGCATCTCCATAATTTTACACAAATATTAGATACGTCCAGAGTACTATATTATCTACATGATCTAGTATCGGCCAATGAGAAACCGCAACACACTAAATAGTCAGCATTTGTCTCCTAACAACCCCACAAAGATTACTTAACATGTTTCATTCATAAAATTTTTTGCTATATGCAATTAATTTGAAACACCATATAGACAATCACACATAATACTCTAAGACTAGTCACTAATTATTCATTAAAATTTGAATGACTTATGTCATGCATGACGACTTTGTAATACTAGCTCAGAGAATGGAATCTGAAAGAAGGTTACGGGTACATACATCACTCTTTCTACTTTTTTATATGCCTTTTTATAAAAAGTTAAAAATCAACTAAAATAGCAAATTTCCAAAAGGGGCCACAATTCATTTCTTGCCCTTAACATCACTCTCTCTGCACCAAATGCATGCATGAATTTGAGAAATCCTTTTTCTTCTTCTTTGTTGATATAGAACTTTTGATTGAAAAGATGCACGTATCAATGTAAACAGTGCTGACTTTGAGGCAAAGTTGAGGAAACGGTTGTTTTGGAATTCAAAAATTGGTTGAAAAAAAGGGTTCTAAAAGACTATCCCTTAAATAGAAACAAAAAAGCTTGTTGATGTAGTAAATTATTTAAAACTAATGGATGATGCAAGAATCAGTGTAAACAGTGCTGACCTTGAGGCAAAGTTAAGGAAACGGCTGTTTTGGAATTCAAAAATTGGTTGAAAAAAAGGGTTCTAAAAAACTATCCCTTAAATAGAAACAAAAAAGCTTGTTGATGTAGTAAATTATTTAAAACTAATGGATGATTAATTTCTAAATATATAGTTTGTGTATAAAATGTTATAGACTATCCCTGTTACAGTTGTTTCTGAGGAAATCAACTTATTAAAACTGAAATTGATTAAATCTTACCTTTGGTCAACTTTGTCACAAAAATGATTCGATGGATGTGATTATTAAATTGAATTATGCAAGTTTGATTAGTAATTTCACAACTAATAATTTGAGTTTTATACTTGAGAATATGAAAGTTCAAAATTTTTGAAATAAAATTTAAATTACTAACCGATTTGATTTTGCAAAAAAAAAAAAAAAAAAGCTTTAAAAATCAATTCACATTACAAGCTTGCTTTAGAATTATCTATCTATATATGTATAAAAGGCCCATATTAAAAACTTGATTTGGGTCTCGAAAAAGTCGGCAAATTTCCCTTGTTTATTGCTTATTCACGCAAGCATTCATTAGAATTTTTATTTTTGTTGTTTTATAGAATCTAGGCAATAATCTATTTTTTTTTTTGTTGTTTTTAAAGTTTGCATTTTGTTGTTGTTGTAGACTCCAGAGTGCTTGACACAAACATGGAGGCATTAGGGAGGAAAATGGTAAAGCTATGTGCTGGTTTACCGTTAGCAATCATTGTGCTTGGTGGACTTTTGGCAAGAAAGCATACATTAAGGGAATGGGAGATGGTATACCAAAATGTTCATTCGCATAAATGGAATGACGAGCCAACACAACATGACAATGGAGTATCAACGGTGTTAGCTTTAAGCTATCATGACTTGCCTTATCAATTGAAGCCATGTTTTCTATATTTTGGTCACTTTCCGGAGGATTATGGGATAAATGCTGAAAGACTATATCACTTATGGATAGCTGACGGTATAATTGTAGATGATGATAGAGTGGGGGATGAAACAATAATGGATGTGGCAAAACGTTACTTGGGTGCACTAGCACAGCGGTGCATGGTTGAAGTACATGTAGACATGTATACTCAAAGGATCAATTATTGCCGCATTCATGACCTTATGCTAGATTTGTGTTTATCAAAGGCAAAAATGAATGATTTTCTCGAGATCATTCATCTCCAACGCGAAACTGATCTAGCTGATTGGTTTTCCACCACATCAACAACCACTACTCCTAAAATACGCAAACTTGCAATTCATTTGAGTAGGGATGTCGAAAAAGTTGTCCTCCCTGACTTGGAGACAAATAAACAGCTAAGATCAATATTGTTGTATGATCCAAGAATTCACTTGTGGCCTTTATCTAGTGACGAAAAGTCTTCAATAGAGTTGAACTCCCATGTCGAGTACTTCAAATTGCTTAGGAATTTGGATCTTGAAGGATTTAAGTTTGCTGAAAAGTCAGTCGAATCAATAGGTAACCTAATTAGCTTGAGGTACTTGAGTTTTAGAAGTTGTTTCATACCTAAGTGGCATTCGTCTATCTGCAAGTTGAAATACTTGCAAACCTTGGATTTACAACATTGCGAGTTCAACCCAGGTGAAGTAATAGTCTTACATGGAATGGAACAATTGAGGCATTTGTATATTCCTCGCAATGCTAAATTCAAATTTGATGGGTTAAGCAACCTCGAAACATTAGGAGGGTTTGACACAAGATCTTGTGACGTCAATGATCTGTGTAAATTGATCAATCTTCGGCAACTAGAAGATGCAACTTTCTCGGAGGAGGACAATCAGGACTTAGCGGCTTTCATCAACTACCTAAACATCAGTGCCAACCACCTTCAACATACATCCTTATCAGTTGAATTTTACAAAAAAGAAGAAGAGTTGACTCTTCTCAAAAAACAACTGTTAGGGTGTCACCATCTTTACAAATTGAGTATTAGTGGAATTATTCCCAAGTTACCAGAGTACTGCCAGGGTTTCTCTCCCAGCCTCATCGAGTTAATTTTGTTTAGATGTGAACTTGAAGAAGACCCTATGCCAACATTGGAGAGGCTACCTAACCTACAATATCTCTATTTAGGTAGTGGTGCCTTTATGGGGGACAAAATGGTTTGCTCAGCTAATGGTTTTCCCCAACTCAAAACCCTATCTCTCTATCAGTTGATGCTCTTAAAAGAGTGGGAGGTGGAAAAAGGAGCGATGCCCAATCTCTCTAATTTAAAAATTGCTTATTGCGAAGGACTTGAAATGGTTCCAGAGGGACTGAGATTCATTGCTACCCTCCAACGATTTACAATTAGAGGAGCGGACGATAAATTCAATAACAAGCTTCGAAGGGTCAATGGTAAACAAGGAGAAGATTTTTACAAAGTGCGACATGTGTCTTCCCTCAGCATTATTGGGTAAATTTCTTAATTCTGGATAATCCTTTCTTTCACAAGAGACGAAACAACTGTTGGGTCTCTTATCATTTCTTTCACATCCCCCTCATTAATTCTCATCACAAAATTTGTTGATATATACATATATTTCTCTGCTTTTTTGCCTTTATATTGGTTTAGGGGTGGACAAATTACCATAGAGTAAAAAAATTAAACCAAACTAACATATTTAGATTGGGTTTGTTTTTTTTTTTTTTTTAATACATTGGTTTAGTTTTGGGTCTTGAATTTGTCAATTTGATAGGATTGGATTGATTTTTGAATTACCCTTTATCTAAATCGAACAAACTTTATAACCAAATATATATATCGGCATGTTTTTGCCTAATGGATTTATTCTAATGGATTTGATTGCAACTAATCATTTCTCTCTATTTATTTTGATTTTTAGTCAATATGAAGAAAGAGAACGGGAAAGGAAAGAAATTTTCTGTCAATATGTAGAAGAAGAATGGGAAGTGAAAGAAGAAGAAGAAGAATGGTAAGTGGAAGAAGAAAATACTGGAAGTTAGAGTTGGAATTCATGGTACTTAATTTTATTTTATTAGTTGTGTTACTAGTTTTGATTTGCATAGGTTGTATTTAGTCTTCGTTTGGCATTGGCTTTTGTAGTTAGTTTTTTTGTGTTGGGACTTTTTTAGCCTCGTTTAGTTTAGCTTTTTTTGACTTTTGTAAGAAAAAAAAAGTATAATAATTATGGTTTGGATGTAATATTTTGTCTTGTTGGCTTATGTAGCCAATTTTGTCTTTTTGTGCTTTTTTAGCCAAAAATCTAAAACCAAACAAAGCTTTAAGCTTTCTGATCCAAAAAAAAAAAAAAAAAAAAGCAAAGCTTTAAGCTTGAGTTAGATTTCACTATACTATTCACAGCAGTTAACTTGTATTAAACAATGTTTATTTTGTGTTTGCGTTATATTTAAGTATTAAAGACTTATTTATTTTAATTATTGATCAATTTATTTTTTTTTTTGAATCGAATTGATTTGGTTCAAGTGCATGATTCATTTAAATTGGTTCTAAATTTAATGTCAACTCAAACCAAACTGGTCCAATCACACCCCTATATTGGTTCATATCCTTTGAGATTTTTTTAATATATGGCCAGAGCAATAAAAGTTGAGATTTTTCTAATAGATCCCTTATAATAAGATTTTTTTATAAGAACACAAACGAGCCCATAAGTTTTACTGTGAGGAGGACAACACGTGTAGAAAACACAACCCAATTACTGAATAGCTAATTTTATTTTTTAAACTTTTAAATACTAACTATTAACTTAAATTTTTATTTTTTTAAAGTATTTTTTGGAATAGTCTCGTTGAAATCTATTTAGTAGGAGTTCGTATTGAATTTGCAATATTGAAGAAAATGTTATTTATTTTCAAACAATGAAATTTTTATTATTTATAAATTATCTTTTATAAATAGAGAAATTTCAAATTAAAAGCTAAAAGTCGAGGATTAAATGCTAAAAAATGAAAAACCATATTTCATTGTTTGTAAATTAGAAAAAAAAGTTCACTGTCTAGTGACATCAAATAGAAAATTTTAAACTAGAGGCAAAATTAACATTAGTTGTTAAAAAGATTGCGATAAAAAGACGTCTCACACTCACTATCAAGGAGAAACTTTTGTTATGTATAGTGTTCTTTTCTTTTTTGTTTTGTTTCCTCCTATGCTCATAATTATTTGTTTTTTATGAGCAATAAATATAAGTGATGGACTAAAACATATATATATATATATATATACACTAGCCATCAGCATGCAATGAGTGTGCAACTCAAAAAAAATATATATATATTATAAGAATAATGATAAAAAAAAAAATGCACATGCTTTACTCAAGTGGTAAGAGCATTTATTATTAGGAAAATGATTTAGAGCCCTAAAATCCCTCCCCCTAATCCCCCTAATTTCCTTTTCTGGAAACTGTTTTCTTTTTCTTTTCTTTTTTTCTTTTTTTCTTTTTTTTTTTTTACTTAAAATGGATTTTCGGGGGATTCGGGGGTCCCCCCTTTCGGGGGATGAATCACTTCCCTTATTATTAAATCCATGGTCATGAATTTGAGACTTGTCCTCCTCTTTGCTTAATTTTTATAAAAACTCCAAATATAGGGGTATTTTGAAAAAAAGAATCAAAATATGTGACAAAAAGTGTCAACACCACTAATAGCCTTCCTTTTATATATTAGAATAGATAGATGTTGGAGAGCCATGAAGAATAGGACTTGATAAAAATCCGATATCCACGTTATTATGTACATACATATATGTGCATATAGAGAGTATCATAAAAGAACTGAACGAATTTTTTAAAATATTTTTTAAAATTACCAATCAGTGCACAGATAATGCATGTGTCATATGACACTTCTAACAGATAAATCAACATTCAATTGAACTTGGTAAATCAAAATTTCAACGTGTGGCCATTTCGGTTAAGAGGTCCTTGTTTCAAATCATGAAAGGAGCATATTTATTTATTTTTTTTTCGAGAATCAAGCAAAACAGCACAATATATTGAGTAATGTTTGAGGGCCCGAAATTCGTGGGTCGAATTTGGCTCAAAACCCAAAACGACGTCGTTTTGGGTTTTGATTTTTTTTTTTTTTTTCTTTTCTTCCGCCATTTTCTTCTTCTTCGTCTTCTTCGCAGAGACAGAGAGGGAGAGGGAGAGAAAGAGAAGAGAGAAAGAGAGAGACAGGGAAGACAGGTCGCCGGTCGCCGATCGCGTCGCCGCGCCTCCGTCGCCGATCGCCGCCTCTGCTCGTCGCCGTGCCTCCGCCTCCGTCGCCGATCGCCGCCTCTGCTCGTCGCCGCGCCTCCGCCTCTGTAGCCGATCGCCACCTCTTCTTCCTCCGTCTTCTTCCTCCATTTTTTAGGCCCCCTCCAGTCCTTCCTCCCCCTCCTCCTCCTCCCCCTTCCCCCTCCCCCTCCCCTCCCCTCCCCTCCTTCTCTTCTTCGTCTGCTGAAAAAAAAAAAAAAAAAAAAAAAATTCGGGGCATTCGGGGGTCCCGTTTTCGGGCCCCCAATCACTACTGCAATATATTATTCATGAGATAGCAGTTTTACAGATTTTGCCAGCTGGTGTGCTGGCTCGACAAGAGCCCTACCCACCTTAGTTACAGATAAAAACGTAAAAAACTTACTTAAGACTAGCACATCCTGTACAACCAAATCAACCTCCCATTCGAGATTGTTTTTTGTCACAAAACTATAACCAAAAGCTGGCAATCCGTAAATATCGAGAGGCACTGAATTTTCGCCTTGACAGCCCATTTTATCGCCTCCAAAAGTGTTCGAGCTTCTGCCAATAGAGGAGAAGGCAAACAGAGAGAGAGCACTTGCTGTGAGACCTGCACTTGAGCTTCATCAAAACAGACCCATGCCAGCCCAGCTACTTTGGTACTTTGATTCCAAGCGCCATCCACCACACAAGTAAAGAGCTGAAAAAGATCATGTGAGGTTGCATTGCTAGTAATAACATAACAATTATTGGAAGAAGGAATCTGCACCCTTACTTTAGCACATGTAAATATATCATGAGTATCTTTTACCCAGCCATGGGTCCATTGCCATCTAAATTCAGACACTAAATTTAAAGTGTGATCTATTGACAATTGCTTGTGTTCAAACACTTTAAGATTACGCTGCCGCCAGATTGCCCCCATAACAGCAATGGAATGGATTATAATATCTTCCTCCTGAACAGTCCTATTCCAATCTGTCCACCAAGTTCGAAAATCCACAGGATTTCGACAAGTAAAATCTAACCCCAAAACTGTACCCCTCCAAACTCTTTGGGACCAAGGGCATTCAAAGAAAACATGTGCAATGGTCTCATTTGCTTGCACACACCTAGCACAAATGGGATCAACCTGCAAACCTCTGCGTTTAAGCTGCCACTAGACCAGAAGGATATTATGGAGACACCTCCAAATGAATAAAATCCACCTTAAAGGTATTTTTGTTTTCCACAATTTTTTCCAGATCGAAGGATTGATCACATTATTCCCATTCACCCTGTCAAATTTTCGCCTAATGGAAGCCCAGTAGCCTGATTTAACCGAGTAGATACCATTCCTACTTAGTCTCCACACCAACTTATCAGGGCAAGATATTAAAGGAATATGAATACCTAACATGGATTGAACCACATTTTCAGGAAATAACCATCGAAGGAGATTTCTGCGCCAACAAAGATTTGAAGAATCTATCAAATGATTCACTCGCATTGAAGGTAGATATTGGTTTAACCCAAATTCTTCTACTGGGTTGTCCTGCCCTGGAATCCACAAATCCACAAAAGGGTTTATTGATTGCCCATTGCCAACTCTCCATAGCAAACCAGTCTTCAACAACTCCCTACCCCAAAGAAGACTTTTCCACCCCCATGAAGCTGTCGTAGTCTGTCGAACATGAAATAGATCCTCAGCAGAACAATATTTACCTAAAAGCACTTTAGCAAAAAACAATGTCGGATTAGAGATTAACCGCCATGCTTGTTTTGCTAATAAGGCTTGATTGAAACAGCCCAAATCTCGAAAGCCAAGGCCACCCTCCAGCTTAGCAACACACAAACTATCCCATTTTTTCCAGCACAGCCCGTAGTTTTTATCTGATTTCCATAAGAAACGACGTATTATGGCCGTTAATTTATAAGTGACAGCGGATGGCACTTTAAAGACAGACATAAAAACGACGTATTATGGCCGTTAATTTATAAGTGACAGCGCATGGCACTTTAAAGACAGACATAAGGTATAACGGGATGGCTTGTAAAACGTGTTTGACCATAATACACCGACCCGCAAAGTTTAACAGCCCACATTTCCACCCTTGCAACTTCCTAGCAACTTTATCGACCAAGGCCCTAAATAACGACGTTTTTGACTTACCCGACCAATCCATGGACGCCCCCAAATAAACTCCCGGATGAAGAACCACTTTAAAATGGAAAATAGACTCCAACAGAAGTCGTTCTCTAGAACAAAAATTAGGACTGAGGTATAGCTCGGACTTATTAATATTAATCCGTAAGCCCGTTTGTTGGCAGAAATCATTCAACAACCATTGCAAGCACCATACCTCCTCACTCTTAAAATGCATAAATAAAAAGCAATCATCTGCAAACAACAGATGAGAAATTGGAGGTGAATGGCGACTTATAGCAATACCCTTACAAATACCCTGGTGAGCAAAGTGAGCCAAGCCCTCAGATAAGGCTTGCATGACAACGATAAACAAATAGGGCGACAGAGGATCCCCTTGCTGCAAACCAGCTTTGGGAGTAAAATAATCTGATGGTTGGCCATTAAGTAACACTGAAAAAGATACGGTTGACACACATTGATATATCAACTGGATCCATTTCTCCGTAAACCCCATAAGACGAAGTATAGCAATTAAAAAATTCCAATCTACCCGGTCATAAGCCTTATTCATATCTAATTTAAGCCCAAAAAACATTTTTTTTCCCTTTGTACGATGTCTAACAAACTCAATCAACTCATGTGCGAGCAAAAGATTGTCCGAAATGAGCCGCCCTTTGAGAAAGGCATTTTGACTATCATCAATTAAGTCAGGCAGCACCTCTCGCAACCTATTCGCCAAGACTTTAGACCCAATTTTATACAGCACATTACAGAGACTAATTGGGCGAAAGTCATTAATAGTCATTGGCGCCTTGTTTTTCGGAATCAAACAAATAAAAGTTTTATTGAGTTCCTTAAGTAAAAAACCAGAATTTAGGAATGCGAACACCGCCTCAACCACCGATGGACCCACAACATGCCAAAATTGCTAATAAAA
Organism: Camellia sinensis; assembly: GCF_055761805.1. Taxonomy (NCBI): domain Eukaryota; kingdom Viridiplantae; phylum Streptophyta; class Magnoliopsida; order Ericales; family Theaceae; genus Camellia; species Camellia sinensis. The sequence goes on along the minus strand of NC_138975.1, from coordinate 117,225,045 downwards.
CCCCGCAATAAACCCATCAGGCCCCGGTGCCTTCAATTTCCCAATTTGGAAGACTGCCCTCTTAATTTCATCCCGGGTAAAAGTTTGATTTAATAAAGTAATATGGGCCTCACTTAAGTGACAATTAAAAACAGAAATTAAACCAAAATGATTTGGAAAGGCACCTGCGTAGAAATGTTGCGAGCTCCTATGCTGGTTGTGCTCCTCACACTTAAACTAAGATTTGAAATGGTTAATAAAGGCTTGATGAATCTCCTTCTGATCTGTAAGAAGTGAGCCATCCTCCGTTTTTAACACAGTGATTTGATTCTTCTTCTTTCTCCGAGAGGCCATTTGATGAAAGAATCTTGTGTTCCGCTCTCCATGTCGCAGCCATCGCTGTTTTGAACGTTGGGCCCAGTAGATTTCTTGCTTACTAAGTAAATCCTCCAACTGCCGTTGAAAATGCTGCTCCAGTAAAGAATCATCCACGTCACAATATGCTGCTGATGGTGTTGTAATAGCTGCCGTGTCTCATTAATCTGTCCTTGCAGACTTTGGTACGACAAACGGCTCCAATTTCGAAGGTGATTAAATACAATATTCTGTTTCCGACAAACCGCAAATTGGCTAGAACCCGGAGTTAACACATGCCATGCATGGGGAACAATATGCTTCAAAGTGTCATCCATTAACCAGATAGCCTCAAAACGTTTTATGCGCCTTTTTGGTCGAACCACCATGTCCGTATCAAAAACCAATGGGCTATGATCCAAGCGTTGAATTGGCAGAACCATAAGTGATGCATTAGGAAATTTTTCAAACCAATCTGAAGACACCAACACTCGGTCCAGCCGTTCATAAATAATATTCGAATCAGAGCGATTGTTGCACCATGTATACCACACCCCTTGGTTTGGAAGATCAATTAATCTGTATTTAAAAATAAGATCATTAAAAGAACTCTCACCTCGAATTGTTGTAAACTTTGGGCTCCATTTGTCCTCCACACTTCGCACTTGATTAAAATCCCCAAGTAGTGCTACCGGTCGTGCACATCCTTGTATCTTCTGCCCCAGCTCCTGCCAAAATTTCATCCTTTCTGATAACGCTGGATGCCCATACACGAGAAATAAATACCAATCACCCATTACCACGTCAGAAATATGTAACAACAAATACCGATCAGTGGCGCCAACACTAATAATACGTTGACAATCATCCCATGCAGCCCACAAACCACCCCGACTGCCATTACAATCCACACCAACACAATTGCGGTATCCCAGAGACATTCGAAAGAACTCCAACTGTTTAGACATTTGCTTGGTTTCACTGAAAAAAATTAAATTTGGCCGCCATCGATGGGTCAATTGTTTAGCCACTCGAACTATTAGTGGATGACTCAAACCCCTACAGTTCCAGCTGAAAATCCTCATGGCCTCTGAGAAGGTTGTTGTGGAAGAACCTCCTGAAAAACCCCTTCTATATCTTGCGATGGTGATGAGAGTAAGAGCTCCTTCATACGCGCCGCCTCCATTTCAATGAAAACACCATCCGTAGTCGTCCATGGGGGATGATTAACAGACTCCCCTATGATATCTGAAGAACTTGGTTCAGAATCATAACCCGACTCTGATCCTCCTACCAACCTCTGTTGCAAACCCATTGTCGCCTGGAATCGTCGTTTATGCCAACGAGAGGAACCTTCACCCGGATCGACCCCACCAATTTGCCTACTCCTTTGCATGCATTTCTGACATCGTCTAGAGAGATCCAGCAATCATTGCGAACGAGCTCCTGTTCAATAAGTCCGAGATGAGGCAGGCTAAAGAGTACCAGCAGCCCCTATCGAATTTGCGCGTCCATTGCTCTCCAACCCAACTATGAGACCACAGTTCGTTAAGCCATGTTGAATCTTCCGTCGTCTTTTTCCCACCGGACTAACAATAACTACCGAATCTGAAATCCCTCTAACATCATGGATATTTACCCCTTCTTCCCCAAAACCACCCTCAACCTCCGCAACCCCTTCCGAAAAATAAGCAACTATGGTATCATGGTTACTATCCATCAATCTTCTTTTGTAAGGAGGCCCATCTACATGTTCCATCGTCCAATGCTCTGTGTAAGGACGGCCCAATATCTCTTCCCCTCTTGAACTTGAGGCATCATTACTAGGCCCAATAGACTTTATCAACCCGCCCTCAGGAGACCCAGCTAGAACCAACGTCCGTTGGCCCAAGTATCTCTCACCATACGGAAAATTCAACCTTCGGCCCAATCCATCATGCTTCAGAGACTGAATAGTAGTATCCCAGTCCATAAACTCATAAAACCGTCGGCCCATAATTTCCATTTTCATCTCTGTAGACCATTGTCTTCCCCGCTGCGAAGATGTCTTTTCCGCTTGATCGATGTCCATCAGTAGCCGTCCTGCATTTGTGCCCATAGCTTGAAGACCGTTAGCCCATTTATTCCACATTAACTCAAGCTTAAATACTAAGTTGATCGGCTCATTTGGCAATGGGTCAAGATCCCGAGTCAACTCAACTTGATGGTCCACCCCAACCACCTCCTGTAGATGGTCCTCCACTGGTATATGGACCTGACCAGCTAGCATGGCAGCACCTAACCCCTGACTATCACTATCTGAAACCGCTGGATGACTGTCACGATCCCATTCACATTCCCAAGCTTGGACGAAAGCAGTGTGACTTGGGCTATCCAAAGAGAGCTCACCACCAGTAGCTAACATACCCGAATAGGTGTCCAAGTCGTTCGATGATGCAGCCGAGTGGATCGTCTCTCTGGTCGGTGTGCAGTCACTCGGATTCTTGATGTATACAGTCTCTGATCACCTTGTTGAATCACCCGAGTCCCCAGTTGTTGGGCAACTTGAGCTAGATGATTATCAATAAAAGTTTGACCCTCCTGGAAGGACATGGCACATTGCCCATCAGTATGACCAATCTTGCCACATTTTCGGCACATACGACAGATACGTTCATATTGACATTCAATCCATTGATGGCTTCCATCCAGAAATGTTAAGAAAAAATCACTTATCAATGGCGCCTCCAAACAGATCCACACTTTACGGTGCAGATAGCGTATGTTCCGTGGCCAAACAGTATCCACATCAACCTAAATAACTTCTCCAATGGCCTTGCCTAAACAAAAACCTGCCTCAGCAGTATAGCATTCAAGCAGCAACCCAAACATGAGAACCCAGATCCTAGCACAGGGAATGACGAACTTCTCCAGCACCAAACCAGGTCGCCAATAATCTACTATCAACAAAGCCCTCGCAACTGCACAAGGACCATTGGCAATTATAAGCTGCAAATCATGTGCATGCTCAAACGAAAAAATGTAGCAGTTCTTACTTTGACCTAAGACATGCATAAACCCCTCCAGATGCCAAAGATCATCTAGATACGATTGCATCAGATAGACATTAAATTCCCTAATATCATGAACATATCCCACTAAACACTGGTGATACATATTTTGGCCCACCCCCTAGATTGTTGCCTCCATTTCCATATTCACCCCACACCATAAATGATGCTAGGATGGAGGAATATATGTACGAGGAGAAAAAACAGCTCTTCTTTCTTTTGAATATTCACTACCCACCACAGTATCACTACTGTCCATCCAGTTCCCTTCATGAAACGGACCCCCAATTAAACTCGCCATCCTAAAAAGGAAAATACAAGGCTGAACCTCCTTACCACAAAAGAGCCGACCAAGTAGGCCCTGTCCAAACCTTGCCCAAAACAAAAAGGGATAACAACAACCAAACAGACACAACACAGAAAGAGACACAAAGCCAGCAAAACAAAACAAAATCAAAACTCCCAAGCAAATGAAAACACCGAACAAACCAACTCCCTCAAAAGGATGAAGAACAACCCAGGTTCTCGAGAGAGAGAAGATGATCTACAATCTTAGAATACTAATTCGAACATATTTATTTTGTTAAGCTGTGTTTGGATCATGAACTTGGGTTAGTATTTAGAAAAGACATAATGAAAAACTAGATAAATAATAATTACATTTTACTTACTTTCACCCACCGTTTCTATTTCCTTTTTCAATTTTATGATTCAAACACAACTTTAATATTTTAACAAGACTCAATGGAGAAACCTACAGCCAACCTTCCTACTTAGAAACCTTTGGGGGCTAGATATCATCTTTCCAAATCTCAGGGAGGAATATGAAATTAACCTCAAGACTCAGCTAAGTTTGAACAATATATTAATCTAAACTTGTTGAAAATTTTCTTTAATGGGAATTAACCTTCTAAAATTTTACATATCTCCTCAATCTTCATGAGAAAATTTTCAATAAAATTTTACAATTTAGTGATACAATCACATATTTGCCCTTTTTTCCAGATAAGAAAGGTAAAGCAGCTCCTGGAGGTAACATAATTGTAAGTTAATTGAAAATTATCCGAGAGTTATGATTTAGTCACACATTGAGACTAAAACGGACAAACTATCAATTCAAACAGGTTCCCAAAATTCATGGTATAATTTCTAAATGATCAATGTATATATGTTGGGCAGCCATTTGCTAGTTACTTGTAACACCCTGTGAGCAAATCAGTATACTCACAATGGAGATAAAACTTTGATCTTTACTTCAAGAACCCCATGTGCTTAATTTGCTTAATGTCAAACCTCAATTCCTTTGAACACCATCTATTACTCGGAGTCAGAATCTGATAGTGGCATTTGGTAAGCTTCTTTTGGTTCCATGTTAGTGATGGAAGGAGGACGATCTTGGTTTGACACCGCTCTCTTCTTGTGTCTCTGATTTGGTCTATCTTGATCATCTTGGAAATTTTCACATGGTGATTGAGAAAACATATAGAAAGCAGAGGAAAATAAAAACGCATAAAACAAATACTATTTAACGTACAAAATACTTATGCAAGTCCCACTACAGTGAATTGGGCAGTCATGTATGCATACCAAAATTAAGATCACTGATGTTTATGTTTATTAGTTGTAATTGTGTTAAAATAGGAATTAATATCGGAGATTGATGTCAACTGTAAATTGCCTTTACTAAGTATAAACAAGAAGTCGAGAAAAAATTTGAGTAGTTTTTCTTTCATTTCTATGAAATTTATACATTTGAGAGGTTCTATCTCAGTTGGGTGTGAGTTTCTTCCTCAATGGAAGCGAGTTTCTTACAGGTTTCTTCCTTGGGAGTAGAGAATTGCATTTCTGAGTAAGAAACGTCAACCAAGAAGGAATTTTTTTGCTACTAAGAGTGAAAAACCCAATAACTTAAGCTAAAAATGCTGATTTTACCTTTGATGAGGGCAAGCTTCCGCCTCTACAATGAAAGTTTTTGACAAAAATATTTACATCATATTTAATTTTTAATATTTTTTTACTATTTTAATATAAAATTCAAAATTCTAATGCCTCAACTCAATGCCTTGAGGGTTATGCCTCTCCTCGCAAGGGAAAAAATGCCTCATGCTACGCATTTGCCTTTAAAAACTTTGGTAATTAGTAGTAAGAGGCGCCAAAAGGAGGAATGTTGGCAGTAGTTTCCAAAATTATTCAGGTTTTGAGGTTGGGAACTATATAACACATAACATCAGCAGCCTCCAGGTAGTTCAACACAAAGTGAAACACAATTTCATTTTCCAAAGGAGCCATTGAATCAATGTGTCCTTGAAAAATGGTGGGGGATAATTGTTAAAGAAAATTATTAGAGAATATCAATGAAGGAACACAATCATACAGGAATGATTGGTGGTAAGGGAAACAAGTTCAACTAGCAAGCAATAGATTCCCAACAAAGGAACAATCATACAAGAATGAATTTGTGGTGAGGGAGACAGAAAAATCCGTCTTTAGGGTTTTTGTTTTGTTTTGCTTTTTTTTTTTCTTTTTTAGTGTCTGAGTTTGGGGTGGGGTGTTGCTTTTTCAATGAGAATGACAAGTCTAGAAATTGCAAAGCTGGAAAATGTGAATTGTTCAATGAGATGATTCAGAGATATGCTCAAAGCTATCACTTGGTACAATAATCTGTTAGGGGCAGAAATAAAATGACAATGAATAGGCAATAACATGGCTGTCAAGAAAATAAATATAAAAAAAAAAAACAAAAAAAACAAAAAAAAACAAAAAAGGCTGCTACCTACAAGGTATATGTGACTGCATTTGAACTAAATGAAGGGAAACTTTGAAGAATATGTTGGGAATGGGATTCATACCACATCCACCAATGTGAATGGAAGCACGCAATGCAAACACCAAAGAGAAAAACAATTAGACACAAATTTTTGTAGTTCGGCACCAATTGCCATCATCAATGGAAGAGAGATTCCACTATGAATAAAAAATAGATAATACATGTGAGATGGTCAACACACTCAAAACCCATATCACTACTAGAACCCCATGGCCAAGAGTAGTTGAGCCCTTGATCACTCTAGTGCCTTCACGGTATTTTTTGTCATCCCTTACATCTCTATTTTATCCTCTTAATCTCGCCAAATCATATAGTCTCCATGACTATTTATAATAGTCTATCCACAAAAAAACTAGTTCCATAAAATTAAGTAACCAAAACCAACGCATTGGGTTCCCCAAGGGATTCGGACTCTACTATCCTAACCCAAATACATGTTTAAACTAACCTAACAAATGTATCGGACCCACATATGTCACATGGGTGGACTTATCCTAACAGAATATCAATAGAAGTCACTAAATTAATCAAGTAAAATATTATGCAGCCAAGACATCACATATATAAAAAATAATTAGAAGGAAAATAATGATGCTGAAAAGTAGAAAAGGGAAATAAGACTAATCATGAGTCAGAAGAACATCAATGAAATCACATTGGATTGGAGATGAAGATAATGGCTGGGGAAAAAAAAACAATAACAATGCTCCTAGGAGCACAATATGCCATGACTTACTTTTTTGCTCAGTTGAGTTTGATTATTTGATTGACTTGGGTGAGTTGATTGGCTCCTTCGCAGCCAGATGCTGCCAAAAGACATCAATGCTTCCAAGAGGAAGACTAGGCCAATCCTTTGATCTCCCAGGCGATTGTGGATTCCATTCATGATGCTACCAATTCTCTGTTTCATTCCTGTCCCTTTGGATAGAATGGTTTGGCACCTACTTACCAAATAGGATCTGCATCTTCAGGAACAAGTGCAGGAGTTTTTGTTCTCAGCGATGAGATAAACAAAAAAGGTTTGAGCAGACATCTTGTATGTAAGAGATGCAACTCTAAGCTCCAGAGTGTATACTTCCTTAAAAAAACTACAAAGTTCAATGAGTATCAATCTAAGAAGCACGAACACTTCTAAGAACGTAACGTGCCGTCTCCGACCCTCACCGGACACCTAAGTAGCACAGGCGCGGGTACTGGTATGCTGATACGGCAAAACCTTAAAAAAAAAAAAAAAAAAAAAAAGAGAAGGATACGGGTACAGCTGGAGTACGTCAACAAATTTTTTATTTTTCATAATTTATAGTTTGAGATTCAACTAACAAATCAAAGTTTAATACCAAAACTAGAAGGCGAAATTACAAAACCAAAAGAGAAATCACAATTCAACAACACCAATACCAAAACAAAGTCTATAAGCTATTTTAATGCCATTAAATATGGGAAATTACAAAACAAAGGTTCATTCCAAAAGCAAACTAAGTAATATTTGGAAACTTGAAACATCAATTTACACTTTCATCAACCTCATCATTGAATACTATATCTTTCATCTCTGACACATCAAGTAAAAGAGTTGCAATTTCAAGTAAATCATAACTCTCTAATAAATTAAATGTATCACCACCAATGTCCCATAGCTGGGTGTACCCCCGATGTACCCATCATGTACCTACGAACCCAATAAGTATTTCAAGTGCCCCGATACGCATGCAACCCTAACAGTACGCGTACCAGTACCCTATAAGTACCTGGTATGAGTATGGCAATATTTTCAGAGTACCCTTGCTTATAGCCGGACACTTTCCAACAACACTAATGAAACATACCACGAGTTTGAATAAATAACTTGGAATATAATGATACAACAAAAATTAAGTAAATTTATACCTGTTCTCCTCCTTTATACTTTAAAAATGGATATATTTTACTTAAATATTCATATATATGACATAATAATTATTTATCATTATATATGACATAGGGTTGATAAATAAATAAATTATATATTTTGCAAAAGTCCTGAGCATGTTGTGTCCTACATTTTTAAAAAATTTACATGTCGGTGCATCAATGTCGTGTCACGTGTTCGTGCTTCTTAGGTATCAATAATGGAGTGAAGGTAATTAAACCCCTCAGCAAAATATACTAATTCATCCATTCAAGCACCAAAAGGAAGCTTAATTCTAAAAAAAGCTTGTCTATGTTAACTTACAAAAAAGGGGAGCTCCCTAGAGTCACCATCTTTGATTATTTGAGAGATCCACTTGATGATCTGCCAACCAAATAAAATAGAAACAACTCAACGTGAAAAGGTGCACTAAACCACAAAGAATGTTGCATTTGCATTAACTGCTCAATACAGAGTGAAACATATCTCAATAATTAAAACATGCAGTAAAATCCATCGCACAACAGATCGAAGGCCAAATGTCTGAACTTTCTTCAGAACCATTGTACCTCACAAGAAGTTGTGATGCCGGATCCACATCGTCATTCAGAAATGCCTCCAACATGTTTTTTGGCTTTTTTCCCCTCAATTTTAATACTATCCTCGGTAGCATTCCTTTTGTAACGTACAATAATTAACTGTGGCACATCTGTTATAACCCTCCTAGGTCCACATGTTTCATAGTTGTTCTCCATTTGAGTGTGGAAAAACAATATCGTTGGAGAAGAGAAATTTAGTGGCTAATACAGTTGCAAAAGATCATTTGTTAAATGTTCCAGCATAGAATAGTCCAACACGATCATTATTAATTAAAATATTATAATCCATAATTAGTAAGCACACATACTTCTACATAAAAAATAAAAAATAAAAAACCTACAAATGGTTCTAGAAATAATAGTGGACAGATAGAAAGATCATTCCTTCAACTACACAAAGCAAAAGCAAACAACCTCTAATCATATGTACAATGCTGCTGCAATGACATCTTACACAATTACTATTGGAGTTTATGAATAATTTTCACCTTTGCAATATAATACTACATGCCTCACATACGCTACATGGTGAAAATTTTTATTATATAACACCTTCTGTTTCCTACACTAAATAGCATTATTTGTATAGCTGCAGAGGAATCACATTATTTGTACATATGGCTTGATCACAGCAATTCATTCTATGTACTTTCTACACTTCTTTGTATTTCATTCTTTGAGATGAATCCTGTACATATAGCTCGATCCATAGAACAGAATCAACCAACAAGAGTACAAAATTTTTGTGAAAGATAACCTCCAAAGTTTTTAAAACGACCAAGAATCATAATGAAAAACTTTCACCTTCTTTGGTTTAGTTTATGAATTGCTTTTGAGATTTTTTGTTTTTCAACTTTTTTTTTGGGAGGGGAGGGTTTTTTTTTTTTTTTTTTCTCTCTTTTCTTTTTAAACTTTTTAGATGCGTCTAATCTAGATGCACTTAAAAAATAAAATATTTGTAAAAAAATCTGAAATTGTCTTCAATCAACTTTTTTCAAATTTTTTTATAAATATTTTAAATTTTAAGTGCATCTAAAATAGGCAGATCTAAAAAAATAAAAAAAATAAATAAAAATAAATAACTAAAATATGAAGAAAAAAATTCACTAAAGACAAAAAATAAAACAAAACAAAAAAACTCAAAAACAATATTGAGTTCCAAAAGTTGGTTTGAACTCAAATAGGAAAGCAAGGAATGATGAATACTTTTAATTGGCCATGCCTCACATGGAGAACATAATCTAATACACCAAACAATTGACATGCTTTGCGCTAGATAGGCCATGGCTAAATATGTATTTACCAAAACTTTTAAATGTGAAAGCGTAAGTTTTTAAAATGACCAAGAATCAACACACAAGCATTTCAAATTTAAAATTTTTATATATAGTGAGAAAAAGTTATTTAAAATTAAATATAAATGTATGTATAAATACTTTTCTCCTCAAGGTGTTGTTGAACATTTCATTACAGAATAGGAAACTTGCCCTCATCGAAGATGAACTTGACATTCTTAGTTTCAGTTATTGAACTTCTTGCTGGAGTCTTAACTTTATATTTTTTTCTTGGTTTTTTCCCCAGAATATGATTGTTACAAAAGAGGTTCTTATTTTTTATGTTTAAATTTAAACTAGGTATTAGATCATCAAAAAAAAAACTAGGTATTATAATAAGCTTAATAACAACCCAAGACAAGCTCCCCATATATGTTGTTACATAGACTCATGTACGAGTATCGAGTGCAGGTGTGTATTCAAGCGTCAGACCTTCATAAATTTGAATCTTGGGATACATATCCAAAATTGGATATGGGTACGGGAACACGTTATATGCATATTATATGATACTCTCGGGTGAGATGTTGTAAATTGTGTAGAAATATAGTAGAAATTAAATCGGATACAAGAAACATATGAAATTTCTATATCTAATTTATGTGAGAAGCTAAAAATATTGCTTTACTAACAAATGTCTGTTTTTTCTTTATGTATTGTCACAAATTAAAGGATCTGAGTGTTCAAATTGGGTACGAGTGTTGAATACATATCCCACACCCTTACCCATGTCATATCTAGTGGCCACGAGTACTATGGGGGAAATAAAAGAGTCCATGTAACACAGCTCCTCATATTTATGTGCAAAACGAGTACAAGGTGCACATGAGTTGCACGTCTCAACTTGTGATGTGCAAGTCTTTGGAAAGTTTGGCCCAAAAATAAAAAATAAAAAACTCAATGCATTTTACCTTAGCCTCGCCTCGAAATGAGCCTCAATACATCTTTTAAATACACAATATATCCGTATAAACATGACATATTGTAGGATTTGTGGCTCAAATCATACATTAACTTTCTAAGATTAATAACACATATTTTGAAAGATTATTAAAAAGTACTTCAATTTTTTTTTTAAATTTTTTTTAAAGAAAAAAAAAAAAAAGAGCCATAAAAATGAGAATTACATCTTAAAATTCCAAATCAGTGACAAGCCTCTCTAATCTTCTCAAAAAAAACCATATTCAGATGTCAAAAGGTTTATGAATGCAATCGGATTCTTGGACATTTCCAAAAGTTTCAAGTAGAAATTCTCAGCTGCTTACAGCACGAGAGTATAGCGCATAAGGAAGTTGTGACCATGTTTTTTGATACCCTGCATTTGCAAGGCCAAAGGGCACATGTGGTTTTAGCATTTTATGTTTCAGAATTAATCCTGCTATTAGATTGAATGATTTATAATGTAAATAATTTCACATTATTTTATGGCAGTATAACACTGTCAGAATTTATAATAGCAATAATCACTGACCACCTTTTCCAACTTAGGACACCATTTGGATTAAGATACTGGCACTTAGGCAAAAATATTCCAATGCCAATAGTGATCCCAACTAAGTTCGACAGAGAATAAAATTTCAGAATAAATTGCGACCAAGTAGGATACACATCACATACATGACCCTCAAATTAATTAATCCATTCACTACGACAAATGTGAACTGAACTACAACTAAACTTGGAAAACATTGACATGCCTGACAAACAAAAGGTGACACTTGTTGGGCTTCCCCATCAAGCCAGGTAAATATCAACCGCTTTTCCTTCAGTGCAACAGCTGCTAGTGATGACGGCTGATCTTTATCAACTGTGGACAGTGCTTCTTGGATCCTGCGCAGAGTCTTTACAATAGTAATTTACTCCATTTAGTAAACTAGAAGAATATACTCGCATTTGGGCATGCATTTTGTGTCATAACTTCGAATGAACATCAGGATCTTTGCCAGGATTCAACAAATAAAGTTCTTTCACATTCTATGTTTTCTTTCTAACCGCTTTCTCTACTAATTTTTTTTTCAAGTTACCTTTTCTATTCTTTTTTAGGTAGTTGTCTATATTAATTTATGTAAATTTGTCTTCGAAGTTTAGAAAAATGAGCTGATATCACTAGACAATGATTTCCCAACAAAGTAGCTAAATCATTTCTAGGAAATAACTACCAAGTAGGGATTTAATTTAACATAACAAGAAGGCCAAACAAACTCACTGCATGCATTTTGTTGAGTTCTGGGCTTGATCTTCCTGCTAGAATAACACAGTACCAAATCGCTGTTTCATTTCCAGCACGAGAATAGCCACGGGCATCACAACCCAGCTCCATGGACGTCACGCTTCTCAATTGTGGAAGCTTAAGGAACGGAGATTCACAAAATCTTAGAATGTATAATCTGGGGTTGTGTTATACTTATACATGTATATGAAAATATATCCCAACAGGTATGTATTATAGGCATAGGAATATAGACATAGTTATATCTTCATATAACTTCAAAGCTATGTTACATACACACGGAAACGGGTATCAGGTGCCTGCATGTGCTGAACTATCAAGTTCATCAAACCTTTTATGTCCAAGGACACCAGAACACAACTAGATTCATAAACTCTCAACGGATGCTGCCCATGTTTTACGCTATAAGAACCAAAAAAATAAAAAAAAACAACTCCTATACATCAATATATTCAAATTTCTCAACAAAATTCAAAAAAGGATTCAATGAAGGCTCTCGAGATCCAATTGTAAAAGATGGTTAGAATTTTACTTTTAAAACAAAAATGGAAGTCTTAAGACTCTTTTCTTTTCTTTTTTTTGATAATAAGCAAACTTTATTGAAAAAGCATCAAGACAATACAAAGAATATAAAACCAAAAGCAAGCAAAAAACATATACAAGAGTAAAACAAAACAACTACAAAATCAAGTCCTCTACGAAGTCAACAAAAGTTAGCACATCCGGGTGTACTGATAACGATATCTAGCCATGGAACACAGTGAGCAAACGCCATTCGAACCATGGCACCAAACGCGTCTCCCCCAAAAAAACTTGCCTGTTACGCTCCAACCAAACTAGCCACATCAAACAATGGCTAGCAAGCTTCCATGCCTTCCGACATCTCTTCCCAACCCTTCCCCCAGCCCAACTCTATAACACTGCCATCACTGACCATTGTTGAACCCAAGGAAAACCAAAAATAGCAACAATAAACATCCAAAGACGTGAAGCAACCGGACAACAAACAAGCAAGTAATCCACCATCTCCGCATATCCACAGCACATGCAACACAGTTCACTAAAATATGACCACGACAAATCAGATTATCAAAACTTCTTCCATCAAGCTCCCTCTAGATGTTCCAAAATAAAATGGGAGGTCCTAACCGCCATTCACCTCTTTTTTCTCTTTTGAACTCTAGCTACCCTCCAAGAAAGCAAAAGGTCCCAAACATTTGAAGGGAAGACCCCAACCACGTCAAACAAGACTAAAAGTAAGGCCCAAATGTCCCAAAAGATGTGATCCCTCTCCCTCCTCACATAATCACTAACAACAACCCATCTATCAATTGCTATTTGTCTAGAGCTAGACAGGCCAGCTCTAACTTCTCTCCACAGCAAATATGTCACCAAAACTGAATCCTCAAACACAAACTTCACATGATGGTGAAAAACATACCCAACCTTCCCAACACCCTTTCAAAGGCCCACACCGATGCACAGAAACCTCCAAAGACATCCAATCACCCTGCCTACACCCATATTTTGCCAACATAAACCTTCTCCAAAATTTGTCCCACTCACACACAAAACTCCATAACCACTTTCCCAAAAGAGCTTGATTGAAGATTTTAAGACGTCAAATCCCGAACCTCCTACTCAAATAAGGGAGTGAACCGTATCAAATCAACCAAGTGGTTCAATATATCCCCCAACCCACCCCAAAGAAAGTCCCTTCACAACTTTTTCAACCACTTAGCCACTAAGACTGGAATGATAACCACCAAACCAAACCAAACCAAACCAAACTAAGCATTGTGTCCCAATTGAGTGAAGTCGGCTACATGAATTCTTTTGTTCTATTCCGCTATGTCAAAGGCTATATGACCAATTAAATTTAATAAATTCAATCATTTTTTACTACAACATCACATGTTAGTTTAGATCTTCCCCTCCTAACGTTTTCATTTATGGTGATCATATCACTTTTACTTACTGTTTCATCTACAAATCTTTGTTGCACATAACAACCATCTTAATCAGCGTAGGGCTATCACCTTTTTAAAAATAGAAAATATATATATATATATATATATATATCAAACTTAACCTAAAATTAATTCATCTAAAAAACCAGCAAGGAATTCTCTAAAACAATCGCCAAACTCCAATTAGTTAAAGGAATCACTAAAACAATCACTCACTTTTTAATTCATGCACTCCAACCTCAAAAATTTTGTAACACCACTACTTTCAAATACAACACAATATGCACAACGTTAAGGTTCAAACATTCACAAGTGGGGATCAAAAACCCTAATATTTGCACTAAGGCCAAGTTTGGGAAGACTAAGGCCAAGTTTGGGAAGACTAAAAAAGTGCACTTTTTGTCTTTTTGGACTAAAAAATTGAGGTTGAAAATATGGATGTTTGGGTTAACTTTTTGACTTTTTATTGAAAAATGTGTAATAAAAAATTGTAAAAATTGATTTGTAAGGAAAAATTAGAATTGGGAGTTGTGCAGCCGTAATTGTTGACTTTTGGTGAATAGTGTTAACTTTTTAACTTTTTGAGTAACTTTTTGGCTTTTTGGCTTTTTTTGAAGTCCCCAAACTTGGCCTAAATAAGTGCACTTTTTGTCTTTTTGGACTAAAAAATTGAGGTTGAAAATATGGATGTTTGGGTTAACTTTTTGACTTTTTATTGAAAAATGTGTAATAAAAAATTGTAAAAATTGATTTGTAGGGAAAAATTTGAATTGGGAGTTGTGCAGCCGTAATTGTTGACTTTTGGTGAATAGTGTTAACTTTTTAACTTTTTGAGTAACTTTTTGACTTTTTGGCTTTTTTGGGAGTACCCAAACTTAGCCTAAGGTTCATAAACATTTCTACCTTTTTTACTAGTCCTCCCTCCCTCCCTCGGAACATGTTTTAAGTCAACCAGAAAATGTCGATATTTCTGCTAACAAATCTGTGACTTTCTCATTGTTTTAACAATTAGTATATTCATTTTCAAACTTTTTTACGGTATATCGTAGCATTATTATTATTTTTTTTATTTAAGGAAGCTAACATATTCTGACTAAAGCCAAGAATTTACATATATGTAAAGGGATTTAAGAAACACAAAACTGACTCCTTGGCAACCCTATGTCAAAATGCGGATTGGAAATTTTGATGAGACTATCCTGTGTTTTGCTCTTTCCTTTTTTATCATGTATCCTCCGTGTTTTTATAGTTTAATAAATTAAAAAGGTTGTATTTATGCCTTGGTTCATGGGAACAAATAATGCTTTGTCTATTCTCTCATCCATGATAACCATAATCTCAACATTTTAATAAATTAAAAAGGTTGTATTTATGCCTTGGTTCATGGGAACAAATAATGCTTTGTCTATTCTCTCATCCATGATAACCATAATCTCAACATAGAACAGCTTACGAGCATTTAGTAGATCACAAAAGTAAACTAAATCAGCTAAAGGATATCTATAATAATATTTGTATAATAGCACAGCCCATTGGAACCAATAAACACAACCTAGTCAATTTCCCATTAACTCTCAAATGCGGACACAAAGATGATCCCTCACAAAAAGCAACTATGCAGGATGCATTGCTGAGTCATTTATTCTACTATGTGGGAAAAATGGTGGACACTCTGCAGGCTTATACTCCCGTAAAGTCTAAAGAAAAAGGGTTACTTTATAAGGAGGGACACATTTGACAAAAGATTCTACCACAAATTTACACAATACGGAAAAAAGGTTGCAACACAACGTCTTATCAAATGAAAACAAAATCATAACCCGACAAGTTCTGTACAATTCGATTCATGTGAAGGAAATTATCAAGGAACATTTCTACATAGGAAAACATTTACCGAGGAAAAACTTCATAGTCATAAACATTTGCGTTTGTCAATCACATGAGGTTTACTTGCACATTAGAATTAGAATCACTGTAACAAGCCATTTACACAATGGTTGCACTCACTCAAGTAATATGACCGGGCAAATTTTGTTATAGTGTCAAAGCCCTAATTATGAAACTTGATAAAGTACAAACAAACAGCATTACCTTGATGTTTATTCTGTTCCATTATATCTACAAATAATAAAATGTTGGCAGGTCCTGCAGTAATGTGCGCTGGTTAGCTTGTTATGTACATACACATTATTTATGTTACAAAGAGTAGCAAGAAAGACTATGAAACAAAATAAAAAGAGTGACATACCAAGGTACACAACAGGTTTGATTTCATGTTCTTTCAAAAATACAATTGCAGGTGCAGATTCCACTCCAAACCTGTTGTTGATAATAAGAACACTGTCAAGGTCATACACCATCTTGGGAAAAAAGGAACAAAAAAAGTAGAAAAATTCAGAAAAGAAATGCAGATTACACATGAAAAGCACTTGTCAAGGTCAATACCTTCTCTTTCACCTTTAGCCCTATTTATTAACGGCATTTTCGCAATGTCAATTGCCATTGCCCGCACTCGTGGAACTATTATAAAAAAAAAAACCATACCAAGGAGATCCAAATCCAAATAAACCCTCAAAGCAAAAATGACTCCCATATAATACTCCCTATGCTACAAAAATTTGAACAACTATCATGGATCTAATTTAGGTGAAAGAAACGAAGAGCTTTTTACACACACAGACCATTTGGATTTGGATTGGGGTTGAGACCCAAGATTTGAGCCGAAAGGCTTGTTTGGACTATGACCATATACCTCAGCACACACGAGTATGTTTAAGCTACTCATCCAAACAAGTCCTAATCAGCGTCTTTGATTGCAAACTGGGAACCAAACGAACCTTTTCTTTGGGTACCAAACGAACTAGCCTCACGAAGTTGGGCCAATTGAAAAATAAATGGTTCGTTTGGTTTGTATTTCTAAAAAAATTTTGAGAAATTTTTTCTACAAATAAGTTTTTAAAAGTAATCAAACTAAACAATGTTTTTCAAAAAAATTTCTCAAAACTTGTAAACCAAACAAGTTTTCCAAACAAATCTCTCTCACACACACATCAAATCAATCACTTTTTTCAAAACTCTCTCTCAAAATAATTTTCCAAAACATCTTTTGAAAAAAACCAAACCAAACAACTTTTCGTACTTTTTATTTCTAAAACACATCTCTCAAACACAAACCAAACATACCCAAAATCCTTCTTGTTATTTTCGGGACGAATTACATTATCAGTCTATCAGGGGCGGAGGTTCTCAACGGTCAGGAAGTCACGTGCCACTTGAATTTTTTGATTTTTTTTTTTTAAACATAAAAAAAATATTTTAAATAAAAAAATTTATAAAAATATTATTTAAAGTAAAATATCAATGACATTTTTAAAATTGTGAGAACAATAATAGTTATTTTGATTGAAAGTAAAGAGATTATAATAAGTTATATTATTATTTATAAACATTTCAATATAATGGTGATGTCTATAATTATTGACATGCAAATATAATTAACCTTAATAAAGATATATAAAATTTATTAGATTGTTACGTACATTTGACCTGTAGAGTTTGTCCTCCATATATTTTTTTTCCATTCATAACTAAAATGACCACTATATAAATTATAATTAAGTAACGCATCTTCAATTATAAAAAAAAATTAAAAATTACAATAAGTTATAACTAATATCAAAATGAGTCATAATTAACTATTACTTAATATATAGTAATAGCCAAAATAACAACCACAAGAAATTATAATTAAATTATATCTAACACTATAATGTGTCATAACTAAAGACCACGAAGATCATAATTACGACATATGATAGACACTTTTTTATGGTGTGTTTTATAGAGTTTCTCTACTAAAATATATTATTTTTATCTCAACTTATCTTTTTTTTTAATTTTCCAATCTACCTATAAATAGTTACTCCCCAATATTTATATAAAATTTAATCTCAAATCCTATAATTTAAAATTCACATTTATCTAAATGGACTCTTAATATTTAAGTTTAGTAATATCTCATTATTGTTTATTATAAAAATAAAATAAAATAATTTGCTTGGTTAGAATTTTTCAAAAAATACTTTTCAGAAAATTCTACTTGTTTTTTGTTTTTTTTTTTAAATTTTTACTGATTTTTTTAAATATTTTAAGCAATTTTTTTAATTTTTAGACACATCTAATATAAATATACCTAAAAAGTAAAAAAATTGTGAAAAAACCTTTTAAAAATTCACTAAATACCAAAAATACAAAAAAAAATAAAAATTCTGTACATTATTTGTATTTTTATGTATTTATTAATTTTTAAAATATTTTTTCATAAATTTTTTACTTTTTACATCTAAGTAAAGTGTATCTAAAAAAGTAAAAAAAAATATTTAAAATTTTCAAAATATTCATTAAAAACAAAAAAACACGAAAACCAAAAACTCAAACTAAACAAATTGATGTTATCATTAATTTGTGCCCCCTCTCCATCAAATTCCTGGCTACGCCACTGGTCTCTGTAACTTAAGATTTATGTCATTTTAATTTCTAATTTTTGATTATCATATATTTAACTTTAAATTTTAAATTTTGTTTCAAATAAAGATAATCAAATATGTTTTCTTTATAAATGGTCTATTTTAAGAGGAAAATCGGCATACAATTGTATTAATTAACTTATATGTTGTTTAAAATGTAATGACATTTTTTTAATGAATAATGTTGAAATTTTTTTAGTTATAAAGTTCTGTTTGTTTTGATTTTTAGAATCTATTTTCAGAAGAAAAAAAAATAAAAATTAAATTGGTAAAAAAAAATTTAAAACACATCTTTTTTATATAATTTTATCTTTTGGGATGGTAGAAATGATTTTTTAAAATAATTTTTTTCGTTAAATTAGTTTGAATTTTGTTAAAAGTCAAACATGACGATTTTAATATTATTATTAAACCAATTTATTAAATCAAAAAATTCAAAATTAAAAACATTTCATATATTAAACCTATTCATTAGCCATTTGGTAACACTTACGTTTTCAGTTTTCTGTTTATATTTACAAAAATTTAAAAAACTCAAATAAAAACTTGTTTAGTAAATTTTTGATTTATAAATCAGTGGTCTCAGTTTATAAATTTGGCCAAAAAATATAAACTCAAAAAATGTGTTTTCCGTTTTGAGTTTTGAGTTTTTTTTTTTTTATCACCTAACACCAGCCACCACCCGCCACCATTTTCCACCACCGTCTTCCGCCACTACCACTCACCACCCACCATCACCACCCACCACCCGCCACCACCACCCACCTGCCATCTATTCGCCACCACCACCTACTCCTCGCCGCCGCCGCCGCCACCACCACCACCACCCATCTGCCATCCACCCGCCACCACCCACCACCCGCCACTACCATCCACCGCCCACCACCACCACCACCCGCCACTACCACTCACCACCCACCTGCCACCACCAACCACAACCAGCCACCTACCACCACCAGCCACCTGTCATCTACCCGCCACCCACCACCACCCACACCCGCCACCCACCTGCCACCACCACCCACTACCCACACGTCACCACCACCCACCACCCACTCGCTACCACCCGCCACCGTCACCCACCCACCCACCACCACTACCACCCGTCATCTACCCACCACCACCCGCCATCCGCTACCCACCTGTCACCACCACCTACCACCCGCCACCACCACCACCACCGCCACCCACCACCCGCCACCGTCACCCACCCACCTACCATCACCACCCGCCACCACCACCACCCTCCATGCAACAACCTTGATTTTTAATTATTTTGTATAATTTATACTAATATTATTTAATTACAGTTATAAAAAATATATAATTTATTATATATTATTATTTTGTAAAATAATATAATTTATTAGTCAAAGTATAAAATAACTAAGTTTTGACAACTTTGATTTAATTTAGATAAATTTGAATTATGGGAGATTAATAGGAGTGCAACACGTGGCGTCTTGACTTGAGGCTTACGAATATAATCTCCATAAGTAGGAGAAGTTGACTCCAGTAAGAGAAAAGAAAGAAGGAAAAAGAAAAGAGAAAGAACGAAAGGAAAAAAATGGAAGGAAAAATAGTGGAAGCTGAAAGGATTTTTGGTGATAGAAAGAAAGAGTGAGATATTAAAGTTAATGTGAATTATATTATATTTTAAGTCATCAAAATGTATTTTATTTATATTTTGACTTATTAAAATCTATTTTATACAAGTTATGTTTTATTAGTATATTTATAAAAGTTATGTTTTATAAAGGTTTCAGTTACGTGGATTATTTTATGAACCCTATTTGCTTAAAAGGAAACCCATGGATATGTTTGTTTTACTTTTAAAGAATATTTGGCTATGACCTTATATGAAAATATGTTTTGTGAGTACCCCCACGGGAGTCCCATGCCTTAAGGGACTTAAATAACCATTGGCTAGTGTTTAACCACTTTTATGGTCCAGTGTTTGTCGTGGATCCATTGACCAGTGTAGTGCTTAGCACTTAGTGATGTACCATGGTTATGGTTGCATAGTGATTTCCGTATTACATGTTATATGCCAAATGATTTCCGTATTATGTATGTTATGTATCAAGCTCTTTTAGTCAATAACGATCCATGGTGAATTTTATGCCTTATACTCTTAGTATAATATTTCTCACCCTGCCATGTATTTATAGTTTTTTTACCACTTTCAGGTGGCATGTCAGAACCAGCATGTGGTGTAGGCACAAAGCACTTTTATTGATGTATTTTTTTTATATGTAAATATCGGCCTTTTTAGTCAATATATTTTGTAATAAAAATAGAAACTCCGATAATTATTTTAGTACCCTTATTTAAATATTTCTTCCGCTCGTGTTTATTTATTGTTTAAGAATTGGCCGGAGGTAACCCAGTTACTGGCCATCACGATACCTAACCCTTGAGTACGGGGAGCGGGTCGTGACACGCCACCACCACCCGCCACCTATCTGCCACCACCACCCACCCGCCACCACCCACCACCATCCGCCATCCACCTGCCACCACCACCCACTCGCTACCACTAACCACCCGCTCGCTACCACTAACCACCCGCCACCGTCACCCACCACTACCACCCACCCACCACCCACCGTCACCACTTTCTACCACCGTCTTCCGCCGCCACCTGCCACCACTTGCCATTTCTCACTTTTTTTTATATTTTTAAATTTTTTTAAACATTTTGTCAATTACCAAACGCGTTTGTAGTTTATGTTTTTCTAAAAATAAACAAAAAATAAATAAAAACCAATTTATAAAATTTTTGTAAATATAAACTGAAAACGTAAACGTTATCAAACGGACCATGATAACCATGAAAAAAAAAATCTGTTAACAATAAATACAGCCATCTATTACATTATAACCATAAAAAAAATTTAACAAAAATAACCACCATTACATGATCATCATCTAAATATATATTAAAAATGAATTTGATAAAAAAATAAAAATAATAAAAATATAAAGATTTATTATTTTTATATAATTTTATTTTTGGTAGGCATAAATAATTTTTAAAAATTTGAAAATAATTTTTTGACATTTATTTTTATCAAATTAGTTTATACTTTATTAAATAAAAATGTTTGAGAACTCTAAAATAAGAGTTCTAAAAGAGCTCTAAAGGGTGGGTCCCATCCATTGATGTGATGTTTTGACTTTTTATTTTTTATTTTTTGCCACATCATTAAAACTCAATTAGAGTTTCAAAATTAATAAGATGTATCATTGCTCTTTATCAAATTGACAACTTTACCCTTAAAATGGAGTAACAGCATCTTCAATTGTCTTTATTTAGAACGAGATTCAAAATTTAAGGTGAAATATATCATAATTAAAAGTTCAAGAACCAAAGTGACACAAATCCTAAGCTACAGGAACCATTAATATAATTCACCCTCATTTTTATATTCACAATGAAATCTCGTTAATCCTTTTGTTATATTAAATTTTGAATTTTCTTTCCAATTTCTTATGAGTTGGATATTTAGGTTTCTAATGGATGCCTACTTATCTTTTTGTTCAATTTGTAAGTTTTTAAAGATAATATTTCATGTTATTGGTTATTATCGTAATACTCGTACTATGTATAGTTTTAAATAAATAAATAATAATTACTTTTACAATTAAAATTAAATAGTAAAAAAATAAAAATTAATTAAATTTTATAACCATTTTTATCATAATTTCGCTTTTGATTCCACCCCCCAAGCATTAATGCTATATTTTAAGTTTTAAATAACAATAACATGAATTATAATGTAATAAGTAAAAATTATGACAAATAATAAAATTGCACTTTTTTTGATTATTTTTTACTAATTAGGTTTTTTTAGTTTGCCATATTATAATAATTATTATTATTATTTTTGTGAAACTCAATCTAGCAAAATTTGTTTAAATAAAAAAAAAAATGAATAACAAAATGAAAATGACAAACAATGAATTACCAGTGACTCTCTTGTCTTTCCTGAAATCAATATTTACATATCAAATATAATTTTTAGATTTTTTCACACTCGCTAATTTTGGCAGCTCACATTGGATCATTTTCTTATTTTCTTCTCTCACCCATCTTGCGACTTTCACGACCCCCAATCATCTAACATTTTTCTTGTTAAATATCTTAAACACCTTTTTGTCAGTTATCCTTGCCTTATCACCACCATTTTGCTAAACCCCCTAAAACCCCCTAAAACGACTTATTATATTTGTATATAAAATATTGAATTTGGATAATTTACATTTTTTTATATATTTTTAAATTAATTAATGTTAGAATTATCATATTTTGATATTATATGATGTGACATCTTATAAGGGACTAACTACATCATATTTCTATTTTATAAAATCTAATCAATCAAAATTAATTTAAATAAAAAATTACATTGAATAATGAAATATAAAAGATAAAAAATAATAATAATAATAAATAAATAAAAGCGCACCAATAACTCTAATACTCGAAGCGGCCTTTAGTTAAACCTGTTGATCTTCTCACTCTCTTTCGTATGAGTTCACCATATCGACTAGCCACATTAAATCTTGTTTTAAGAGGCAGAACCAATTTAACATTTGATTGATCTTAAAGCCATTATCTGAATTTGACCATGACACTATAGATTATTTTTAATTTGTATTTAATATATTTTTAATGTTCCCAATATTAAAAACTATTCTAATACACTATATTAAATAAATAAAATAAACTAAATTTCTATATAAAACAATTTAATTGAGATACTCCATAGTCCTACATTTTGTTACCTTGTGGTTTATCGAAAATGTATTAGACCATTCTAATGGTCAAAACATAAACCTCAATATTTATAGTTTTTGATAATTTGAGCCAAAATGACTACATGACTTATAATAAGCATAATCTATACTTTAAATAAAAAAAAATATTTGTATACTATGTGAATATAGATTTGTTTTTTATTTGTTAATAAATTTATAAATCTTTGATAGTTACTAATAAATAATTTTAAAAATTAACATGATTTATTCTCAATTTTTATGGTATAACCTTATTGATAAAATATTTTTATTTCAAAATTTACACATAATCAAATAGTTCTTCTAATAAAATTACGTCATATGTTATAAAATTTAAAATTTACATATTTTTTTTTATTCAAATAGTTGAATCTGAAGTGTAGGAGTGTGGAAAAAAAATCATAACATTATTAAAATTTATTTAAAAATTTTCGAATTAGATTTGGCTTAATTATTTGAACATTAACCAATAGTGTTTTTTAAAATTATATTTTAATTAAAAAAAATTAAAAATTAGTTAGGAAATCCACAAGGCTCATCTAAATATTTCAAAATTTTGAATTAGATATGATTTAGATTATGCAATATATGGATAAATTTAAATTAACAAATTTTGAAATGCGTTAATAGCATATAGAAATAATAGACAGTTTTGAATTAAATATGAATAAAATTTCATGCTAAACTTATCTTTTAATTTTTTTATTAATTTCATATGATTTAGATGTGATTACAATTTCATTTTGGAATTTCATATAAATATTTTCAAATTTTAAATTATATGGGATGGATGAATTAATAGTTTTATGGGCAAATTACAAACACCCCCTTGAGGTTTGGTAAAAATACAGATTCCCCCGTGAGGTTTGAGAAATTACAAATTGCTCCCTGAGAGTCAAATTTTCATAACAAATTAGGAGAAATTAGGGGGGAATCTATATGAAAATAAAAACCTCAGGGGGCAATTTGTTATGGAAATATAAACCTCAGGGGGTGAGATTTAATTTCTCAAACCTCAGGGGAGAATCTGTATTTTCACCAAACCTCGATGGGGGTGTTTGTAATTTGCCCTAGTTTTATTATATGTGTATTTCTTAATCAAAATCATAAAATTGACAATTTTATATTAGTTTTGGAGCTCTCTTAATTTTTTCTTTTCCTAAGAAGCATAAATCATGGGATAATTAAATTTTTTGTGATTATTGGTTTAATGGGCTAACCAATAATGTTTTTAAAAATTATATAAAAAATTAGTTAAGAGTTTTGGCCTTTTCCCCGATCCGAAGTAGGCAAGGCCATGGGCATAGCCCAAGCTCCTTCCCTCACTCAAAAAGGGGTCGAGCTAGAGACTCAGCCTTGGCCCTTTCCTTACTTCAAAGTGGGCAAGACCATGGGCCAAGCCCTAGCACTCATTCCCAGCGAATACGTCAATAACTTAAACTCCAAGACTCCTACTCACTCTGAAGTGAGTTAAAATGAGTTAATCTCTAATGGATCAACCAATGCCATGTGAGTGCGCATGGTGCCCACGAGTAAAGGAACCGCTCAACAGAGTCTTCACTTTCCTTCAATGAGAAGTGACATTGCTAAACGGCTAAGTGCCAGGTGGCACAAAGGGAAACATGGTGAGCAAATCAAGCATTCCCTATAAAAGGTAACCTCACCCCCACCCTTTTACAAGGGATCCGAATTCATTTTACACTCTCTCTTTACACTCGTCTTCCCTACCTTTCTCTTTGGCCTGACTTTACTATCAAAGGGGTTTTTAACCAAATCCCCGGTCGAATAGCCTCACCGTTCATTACTTATGCAAGTTTTCACATCTCGGAGCATGGTGGTTCGTCCACAAGGCCCATTCACTTTCTACATTGCGAAATTGAGTCCGCACAACACATAACACTTTATTATTGTCATGGGTAACATGATCACAGATGTTTTCTACGCCCTATCCCCTACCACAGCAATAAATAAATAAAAAAATTGATAACTGCACTTATCCAAGATATGACATCCTTCCAGACAAATTGAAATTCACATAGGACAAAAGCACAACTTCTGTGATGACCCCGAAATGCAAATCATGATTACAATTAATTAATTATGAATTTTAATTGTGAAATGAGCCATGTGATTAATTTGTACATATCTGTCTGATTTGAAAATTATCTGTTGAGATTCCTGTCTAAAACTTAAAATTGATGGCCTAAATGACATCAAAAACTGAAATTGGCCACATGAATAAGCTAATTGGAATTTTTAGAGCCATTTGGTGAGTTTAATTAGTCCAATATTCTAATTATTGTAATAAACCACTCTAACTATATATATAGAGCCTTACGCTCATTCTTGAGCTCATTCTCTTCATTCCTTAGTGTAAAAATTTGAGAGAGACATTTTAGAGAGAGAGTGAACTCACTTTTAGAGAGAGAAAGTGTGTAATTGAAAAAGAACCTCAAAGATTTGCTTGAATTCATTAAGATTGTGCAAGAAATCTAGCTAATTGAAGACTCTAGGTGAGAATCTAACCCATAATTCTTGAAGATGGTATGATTTAGAGTTTAAATCATGAATTATATGAGATCATTTGCATGTATTTAGTTAAAGAATGCCAAGTAGATGAAGAAGTCTTGCATACATGAATGATTTTGTCATGATTCTTTGCTTTTGATCATGAATATGTTGTCTAAGTTGAGTTCTGAAACTAATTTATACATGCATTCAAGAATTGAGTTGTTTTGAAGTTAATCTCCATGATTTGAAAGTTAAGAAAAAGAATTTGGAAAAGATTTCTACATGCAAGCATGTTTTGTTTTTTTTTTTTTTTTGGGGGTGAATACATGCATACATAAATATGAAGAGTTTTGCTATGTTTAGTTTGGTTTTGAGCATCTAAATTGTTATTGTAAGTTATTTGGCACATGCATGTTTGAACCATCATGTTTTACCATTTAAATTCATGTTTTGAAAGGAATTTCTTACATGCAAGAGTTTTTTAGCTCAATTTTGGAAAATTCAAGAGGTTTTGAGCAAATGATTTGTGAATGATCTTGTATTTGAGTTTTCTAAAATGTTTTTATGATTATCAAAGTGTTTCCATGAGTTTGGAATGGCCATGCAAGCTTTTGAGATGTTAAAATGCATTTTTGGAACTCAAATTTGATGTTTTGAAACCCAGAAAATTCACAGATGGCTCGAGCGACCAAGTGGTGGATCGAACCAACATTGCGAGCTTTCAGTACTTTGCAGTCTGCAAAAGTTGGCTCTATCGACCAAAAGTTGGCTCTAGCGAACGATGGCTCTAGCAACTAAAAGTTGTCTCGAGCGAACGATGGCTCTAGCAACGAAAAGATGGCTCTAGCCATAAGCTCATTTTCAGCATGTTTTCAAAAAATGTTTGAAGTTCATATCTTCATTCCCATTTCTTTTCGGGCATTCTTAGGCATGAATTATGAGTTATTAAAGATTAATAAGCTAAGAAACAACATAAGTAATTGCATTGGAAAATATATAAGACGAATTTGAGTATGTGATTCATGTGTACAAGTTATGTGAAATGGATTGAATTAAAAATCATTGTAAGGAAAGCTAAGCCATGAATGGCTATATGAATAAGTAATAATGAGACGTATTTTGTGCTATGTACATTTGTGTTTGTAGGTCAAGACTAGAGGACCAACCAATTGTTTTTGGAAGCCCACTGTGAGTAACGTTATTGTAAAGATATGTTCATATGATTATGTTTGAAATGTTATATGACAAATTATGATTTCTGAAATGTGATTTTGTTAACGTGAATGAATGTCCTATTTTGAATCTATTATGGCATCCAAAGAAAGTCCCAAGTCATGGAAGACGACATGTTAATGCGGGTCCATGACATATATGTGATTACGATATCTCGTTAGCTACTTAATGGAGTGGTGATATGTTAGATAATCAGTACCGATTACTCTAGTCAGAAGACATTACATTATGTTCTTTTGGATGTACCATTATTATGCTCATATATGAGATTGATTCTGTTATGATCTGTTTAATGAATATAATATGTTCAGAATTCGTTCACTAACCTCTTTACCTTAATGTTATTCACTGGGTTTTGGCTCACTCTTTATATATATATATATATATATATGTAGGTGAGCGAGTGCAAGATCAAGTCTAATGACGCCTACCCGAATCTGTGTTTTGTCAGCCAACTTATGTGCCTCCCGTGGAGGTTCCCAAAGTGCAAAGTGATCAAGTTTTGTGAACAAGATACAAGTTTATTTACTTTGTTTGTTAGACAAGTTTTTGCATACTTTGTAAATAGGGCTAAGTCCTGTTTTGGTTTATCTGTATATAAAGATGACGTAAGACTGATGTGATGATGACGTATATAATATTTGTATATAAACTTTAAATTTTCTCTGTCTCATATAAGTTTGCACAGCTCATGGACATTGTATATTTATATTTTGCTTCCGCTAGCCCCTAATATTTTCAATCTGATTAAGAGGTCTTCAATAATCTTAAGATTACTGGCCGGTCATGATGCTAAACCTATGGGGGCGGGTTTGAGTCGTGACAACTTCAAATCAAAGTAGAAGTTAACGTAAAGTAGATTGTAGTGATTGCAAAAGAATATGATTCTGCTGCCAAAAAAAAAAAAAATCCCTATTTATCATTAATCCTTCAAGCCAAGATAAGAAAGAATAATGATAGCTGCTTTTGTTCACCGAAGAAAGGAATAATTTAAAATAGTTCTGGTGCAATTCTAAAATTTATTGCTGGTTAAATGACAAGATTATTCACAAATCTAGGAATAATTCTGAATGAGGCTTGTAAGAACATTTAAAAAGTTAATTTAGGACAGCTTAATGCACAAACAGAGCTGTACGCTCCCCTGTTTCTAAGAACAAAATGACTTTAACCTGTTATCCATGATTAAAAAATCAATCAAGGATGTGAATGTTGGACAATCTTCACTGTATTCGAAGAATGGATTAAAGAGAGAAGAGACACTGTTTGATTATAAAAAACAAAACAGTATATAAAAATAAATAAATAAAAATAGGTTCTTATTTTGTTACAGAAATAAAATCAGAATCTGGAAAGGAAAAATAATAAAACAGAAAAGTAATCAAAGCACTAACCTTATTATTTTTCTTGAACAAAATTTGATTAAGTCCAGTGTTTAACACTGTGTCCTTAAGACAGATTCGTCATCTCTACGGTGCTTTCAGATTATGGACGTCTATCTCCCAGGATAAAATGATCAACAACGAATAGTAGCAGCACTACAAACTATTCACACAACGAACACACTTTGTGTTTACACTCTTTCTTACATGAAAATAATGCAGCAAAATGTAGAGAGTAATAGTAGAGACAAGAACAAAATTTCTGAATCCAAAATCCAAATGAAGGACTGTCTATTTATAGATTGAATAGTGGTTGTTCGGTTTGAATCCAATAGGTAACAGATCTGTTTGAACAGCTATCATACATGTTCGGCACTATTTGAACAGATAAGGAACTGTTTGGGTTTCAATTTTGAACAGATACTGAATCTGTTTGGTTTAATTTCAAACAGATTGAATCTATGCGGACAGATATGGAACCTGTACAAAATTTGGAGCCAAATTTGAATTTTTCTCCAACTGAAATTTGAAAACAAAACTGGACAGGTTTTATTTTTCCAAAAAATAAAAATAAATTCAAATGTTTTTGGCCCAAAAAGATAAGTATTGGGTCAGAAAAGCCGAATCCAACCTCACACCATGCACCCGCGCCCAAGCCCAAGCCCAAGCCCAAGCCTAGGCCTAGGCCTAGCCTAATCTGCCCGGACGAACCGCGGCGGCGGCGTGCGTGTGTGTGTTTATTTTGGGTCCAATGCGTTTAGCTCACTTTGCCCATAATCTCTCCCTTCCACAAAACTTAGGTACCCCTCGGGACCCTCTCCAAGTTGCAAACCCAAGCCTTATAAACCCACAAAAGTTTGCTCACCAAACCAATGTGGGATAAGCCTTAACTCAAAACTTTAAGGAAATTTTACCAAATACACCATTCTCATGGAGCCCATTTTGGCATCAATTTCTCATTCACCCGATAATGGTTTTGAGCTACCAAATATACTACGTGAATCACAACGCGGCATAGAACGCGTTGCCACTTAGATCCGCCAACTTTGGTGTATGGGTCCCACCTAAAAATTAGACCAAAGTTACTAATTTTCAAACCATTTCTAACAATCCCCCACATGAATGGAATTTGATGACAACGGAAATGCAACAATATGCAGAATTTTTCGAAAGAGTATAAATCGAAAATATCTTGCATTAGGATAGGTAGCTTTCGGCCTTTAACCTTCTCTAGTGCTAACCTATTGGACTTACTAGCTAACCAATGGACTCGATATATAGCGATCCCGGTTTTTCCTTTTTGTAGTTGTTGTATTCCGGACTTTGGTTCCGTGGAAATAGTGGTTGTTTATCTTGTTATCATCCTTTAATTTCGTATGTTTGAGTTTTGGGATGTTTTGGGCAGGTGTGTTACAGGTTGGTTGAGCCTAAGTCTCAAATCTAGTTGCCCAGGTTTTTGGTGCTAGGGTCGAGGGGGTTATTCTGCGCTCGAGCGGAGTTTGGTTTTTGGTTGTCCGCTCGAGCGGGTCTTCTTGCGCTCGAGCGGGGTTTACACACTCCCAGTATTTCATGCCTCTGCAAAACTTCTGCAGGTGTGTTTTTCGCGCTCGAGCGGTCGCACTCGAGCGGGTATGTTGGCGCTCGAGCGGATAGTGCTTTGTCTGTGAAAGTTCTGGGAGGGGAAAATCTACGCTCGAGCGGACTGGTTTTCGCGCTCAAGCGGATGTACTTTATTCTTGTGTCTTGGCACTCGAGCGGCCCTTCTTGCGCTCGAGCGTGTCCAGATTTTTGTGCTTGACGCTCGAGCGTTCTATTCTCCGCTCGAGCGGGAATGTTGTATATTAGTTGGCAACTGGGCATTTTAAAATCACTTTTTACCTTCACTCTCTCTCTCTCTTACTTTTCCAAAACCGATTTTGAGAGCCTCTCTCTCTAGAAACTCCCTTCTCTCTAGGGTTTGATCTAGTTAGAGTGCTTCCCTTTCCTTTGGCCTTTGTAAAAGTTGTATTGATCGTCGAGGGCTTCGTTTTGATCCGTGGATCTTGGTGTTTGGAGCATTTTGGTTTTCTTCAACTCCTCTATTTGAGCTCTAACTTCGAGGTAGGGATATCCTACTCCATTTTATGAGCTTTGTCTTTGAATTTTAGTATTTCAATATGTTGGGAGTTGTTGGGTAATTTTGAGAAAGTTTGTGGTCATTGTGTAATTTCCAAAAGAGGGGTTTTCAAATTTATAAACCCAAATGTATGTAATACATTGAGAAAAGGGATAAATGTTGGATTATTGATGAAAATGGAACCTTAGGGTTGTTGTGAGAATTATGAGAAACACCCCAATTTGTTGGTAAATTAATTTGTATAATTAATTTCGGAATATGAGAAATTGAATTGAGAACATTGGAATTGGGAAGGTATGGGATGAAAGGGTGTAGTTGGATTAATTTATCGCTCACCTAGACATAATGTTGATATTTTATCCATTGGTGCATTTATTTCCTGTTTAGAAATAACTGCTTTAGGCTATCGGTGGAGAATAGTTGTGATTGTTGTAGACAATGCATGATGATTAGGCAAACTAAAACTAATCAATGGAATGCGTCATCGAATATGACGGTTGAAAGAATACATTAATTTTATGTATTGATTGATAATGTATATGATAATTGTTTATATGCATTGTGTTGTGAGGGAGGAGATAGGGGATGTACTCCACGGTTTAGGGGAAGATAGAGGATGGACCGCTAAACCGGTTTATGTTTGGGAGAAGATAGGGGATGAACTCCGATGATATAGCTCATATGCTTATCCGTAGAAGTGTTGATATAGCTCATATGCTTATCTTTCGAAATGTTGATATAGCTAGTATGCTTATCTATTGTGAAATGGAAAATGTTTAATATGAGTTACTATCTCATGTAAGTTGTTTGGCCAGGTTCTGAGCCATAGTTATGAATTGAGAATTGGATAAGAAATGGAAAGTGAAATATAATATGGACATGATTGTCATGAAACTGTAACACAATATAAGTTGGAATATAAGTGTCGACCATCTATTGAATGCTACTATTCTAGTCATTGTTTATTGTTGGTTTAGTGTATTTCTGCTGGGCTGTGGCTCACCCTATATGGGACATCATTTTTAGGTACAGGTAGCATGCCACCTCCAAGGACATAGCTTGGGAGGCTTGGGACTATTGGACTGTTTTGTGTTTTTTTTTTTTTTTTTTTTTTTTTGTATTACATGTATATCAAGCCAAGGGCTTTCTTTGTATAGAGCTAGCACTCTCTTTTTGTAACCAAGTGTTGACTTGGAAAGTTGTAAGCCTTTAGGGCATTTACTTTTGATGTCAACATGTAATACACTTTTGTAAAGATTACTTTGATGGAATACATTTATGCTTTATTCTCTTATGTCTAAGCATGCTATTGTTGTATGAAATATGGGTTTATTTTGAGGGCGTTACAACTTGGTATCAGAGCGTACCGGGTTCGAATACTTTGGGTACGTGGGAAGTGATTAGTATCACAATGGGCTTGTCTCGCTTGGTAGAGACTTAAGTGTAGTGTTATATGCTATGTGTTTAATTGATAACATGCTTATGTGACTATGTGGGTATGGAACGTAGTTTCTAGGATGCAGATTGGATCCTTGGGTTTCTGGGAGTCTTGTTGGAAAAGCACTTGATTAATGCTGTTTCTAACCGGAACTCTAGTAATGCCTCGGGACTGTCATTATCCGGAAATGAAATTCATAATTGCTTACGTGATTATGTGCTTACGTGGAGTGAATTACAGTTGTCCATGTGTTAGGACGTGAGTGGATTAACTTCGGCACATTGTGAATCTGCTAATATTCTTCGTTACCTTTATTAGGATGTCAGGACGAGGAAGAGGTGGTAGACGTGGCAGGCGTGGTAGGCAGGAGATGCCTTTACCGGATGATATTCCGGCACAGCAAGGGGGAGTTGGTTAGGCCAATGTGGCCGAGCCAGCAAGTCAGCAGGCTATGAGTGCCTTGGCCCGAGAAATAGCAAGAGCTTTGGGTATTCTCAGAGCTGGGAATCAGGATCAGGCTCACATTGCTGTGGCAGGGCCTTCTTTCTTGAAGAGGGTATTCCTCTGGTCTAATCCGGATGAGTTTGTTGGGAATCCGAATGAGCCACTTAAGGCTGACGAGTGGTTGGAACAGATGGAGAAGACGTTCGAGATGCTTGGCATCGAGGACGGGGCTTTAAAGGTGACCTTGGCATCCTTCCAACTGAAGGGAGATGTGGGTCAGTGGTGGAAGTACGAAAAGGGCCGTATTGGTGGTGCATGGGAGGCTTTTGTAGATGCTTTCCAGGAGAAGTTCTTATCTTCAGCTGCCAGGAAGAAGTTGAGGGAACAGTTTTGCCAGCTTAAACAGCAGGGTTTGTTAGTGGCCGAGTTTGAGGCCACATTTACCAGTCTGTCCAGGTTTGCACCCGAGCTTGTGGCGTCCGAGGAACGCCGTTGCTTTGAGTTTGAGCGGATGTTGAGACGTGGACTCAAGTTGAGGGTTGGAGGGTCTTTTATTCAAGAGTATAGACGTCTGGTGGATGCTACAGCTCATATAGAGATTATGATGCAAGAGGAGGATGAGGAGAAGCATAGAGGCTCCAAGAGTAGCCAAGATGGCCAGGGTGATGGCAGGAGACAGAGAGGTTTTAACCCTCAGCAGTCTCAGGGTGGTTTGGCTAGATCGACCTTTCCAGTGCCGAGCGCAGGCTCCGGGAGAGGTAATCAGGGAAGCTTGACTTGTTTTACGTGTGGCCAGGTGGGTCACAAGTCTTCAGTTTGCCCACAGAAGGGAGGAGGTCAGCGGGCTGCTTCTTCTTCGGCTCGACATCAGGGCCAGAGTCAGGGCAGAGGCTAGCCCTTGTCTTGTTATCAGTGTGGTCAGCCTGGGCACCTGAAGAGGTTTTGCCCACAGTTGAGTGCCACATTAGGAGCATCTGGTTCTAGGCAGACGCAGGGTTTTCAGCCAGCTCAGTCTGTACAGGCCTCGAGGGCCAATCCGGGAGCTTCGTCGTCCCAGTCAGTGCAGCAGTCTTTTGTTCCAAGAGGTGAGCAGGTGGATCAGGGGCCTACAGGACGCGTGTATGCTGTTACCGCGCAGGACCTAGTACCGGTTCCATCAGTTGTGAGAGGTACCTTTCTATTTTGCAACTCGGTTGCTAGTGTGTTGATTGATACGGCTGCATCTCATTCTTTTGTATCTGCTGCATTTGCATCTGTTTTGGAGTTGGAGTTGGCACAATTAGCATCTCCTATATATGTTGTATTACCTGTTGGGGGTGAATTGATTTTGAAACACGGATGTAGAGGGTGTGATATAGAGGTCGCCGACCATAGGCTTCCTTTTCCTTTTGTTGTTATGCCCATGAAGGGTTTTGATGTTATTTTGGGTATGGATTGGCTATCGTTATACCAGGCAGTTATTGATTGCTACCGCCAGAGGGTCATAGTATGTACCTTGAGCGGGGAGTGTTTCCATTTCTTGAGGGATCGGGTTGGTAGTATGTTACCACCGGTGTATGATCCGCGCGGGCGGAGTGAGCTTAGTGGTCTTCTTGCTAGCCTTTTGAGTAGTGAGTGTGATGAAACCCAGATTGTGTTGTCGAGAGTGGTTTGTGAGTATTCGGATGTTTTTCCCGAGGATCTCGTTAGTTTGCCACCTCATCGAGAGATCGAGTTCTCTATTGATTTAGTGCCCGGCACAGCGCCGATTTCTATGGCACCTTATCGTTTTGCCCCAGCCGAGTTGAGTGAGTTGAAGATTCAGCTCCAGGAATTGTTAGATAAGGGTTTTGTCTACCCTAGTGTTTCGCCGTGGGAAGCACCATCCCTCTTTGCTAAGAAGAAAGATGGTGCCTTGAGATTGTGTATTGATTATCGGAAGTTGAATCAGGCTACGGTAAAAAATAAGTACCCTATGCCCCGTATAGATGATTTGTTTGACTAGTTGAAGGGTTCCCGTTGTTTCTCTAAGATAGACTTGAGATCGGGTTACCATTAGTTGAGGGTCAAGGAGGAGGATATTCCGAAGACGGTATTTCGTACGCAGTATGGCCATTATGAGTTTCGGGTGATTCCATTTGGGCTTACCAATGCACCGGCAGTCTTTATGGACTTGATGAACCGGATCTTCCGAGAATTCTTAGATCGCTTTGTGGTCGTTTTCGTGGACGACATTCTTATCTATTTGCCTTCTGAGGAGGAGCATGAGGAACACTTGAGAGTGGTGCTCGAGTTGCTTAGAGCCCATAGGCTGTATGCCAAGTTTGGAAAATGTGAGTTCTGGCTAGGAGAAGTCAAGTTCTTAGGCCATGTGGTATCCGGGGAAGGGGTGTCTGTTGATACATCCAAGGTTGAGGCAGTGCAAGACTGGGCACAGCCTAAGAGCATTTTTGAGATCCACAGTTTTCTGGGATTAGTTGGGTATTACCGCCGGTTTGTGAAGGATTTCTCCAAGTTAGCTTCACCGTTGACTAGGCTGACGCGGAAAGGGGTCAAGTTTGTATGGAGTGAGACTTGTGAAAATTCGTTCCAAGAGCTGAAAATTAGGTTGACCACCGCTCCGATTTTGATTATTCCGGAGAGAGGTTTGGGTTATGCCGTTTATTATGATGCTCTACGAGAGGGTTTGGGTTTTGTGTTGATGCAAGAGGGGAAAGTGGTAGCTTATGGCTCACGTCAGTTAAAAATACACGAGAAGAATTACCCTACGCATGATCTTGAGTTAGCAGCCGTGATTTTTTCCTTGAAGATTTGGAGGCATTACCTTTATGGTGAGGTTCGAGGTGTTCTCAGACCATAAGAGTTTGAAGTATCTGTTTACACAGAGAGACTTGAATTTGAGGCAGAGAAGGTGGATGGAGTTTATTGAGGACTATGATTTTGAGTTGCACTATCACCTGGGGAAGGCCAATGTTGTGGCCGATGCCCTTAGTAGAAAATCCATTAATGATGTAGCTTGTATAGCTATCCGGGAATGGGAGATGTTGGGTGCACTTGGCGAGTTTGATTTGCTTCTGGGCGAATCCGTTGAGGCTGCAGCCTTGTTTTCTATTGTTGCCCAGCCTACACTCATGACTCGAGTGTTAGAGGCACAGAGAGGTGACCTTGAGGTAGAATGCCTCCAAGAGAAGATCTCCAGTGGGAAGGTTGAGAAAGGTTTGACGGTGTATCCCGATCTGAGTGTGAGATACAGAGACCGTTTGTTTGTGCCGGAGTCTTGCTGAGAGGAAGTACTCTGAGAGTTTCACCATTCACGCCTTGCGGTGCATCCGGAAGGCACTAAGATGTATCGTGATTTGGGTCGCCAGTTTTGGTGACGGGGTATGAAGAGAGATGTGGCTGTTTTCGTATCGAAGTGCCTTACTTGTCAGCAAGTGAAGGCCGAGCATCAGAGGCCAGCGGGTTTGTTTCAACCCTTGCCTATTGCCGAGTGAAAGTGGGAGCATGTCACTATGGACTTCGTTGTAGGTCTTCCGAGGACTCAGCGGGATAGTGATGCTATTTGGGTGGTTGTAGACCGGTTGACTAAGTCGGTACACTTTATCCTTATGCGCGTGAGAGATTTGGTAGATTATCTTGCCGATTTGTATATTCGGGACATAGTGAGGTTGCACGGGGTCCCAGTGACGATCATCTCAAATAGAGATCCTCGTTTTACTGCTAGGTTGTGGCAGAGTTTGCAGAGTGCCTTAGGCACTAAGTTGTCCTTTAGTACAGCTTATCATCCTCAGACTGACGGGCAGTCCGAGCGTACTATTTAGATCCTTGAGGATATGCTTCGAGGTTGTGTCCTTGACTTTAATGGGATGTGGGAGAGGCACTTGCCCTTGGTGGAGTTTGCCTACAACAACAGTTTTCAGTCGAGTATCGGTATGGCACCGTTTGAGGCCTTGTACGGCTGACCGTGTAGGTCTCCAGTTTGTTGGGCCGAGGTGGGTGATGCACCTTTGTTGGGTCCGGAGTTGGTTAGGGAGACGACGGAGAAAGTTGAGCTTATCTGTAGGAGGCTTGTTACAGCCCAGAGTCGCCAAAAGAGTTATGCCGACCGTAGGAGGAGGCCTTTGGCGTTTGGGGTAGGTGATCATGTTTTCTTGAAAATATCACCTAGGCGAGGTTTGATGAGGTTTGGGAAGAGTGAGAAGTTATCCCCTCGGTTTATCGGTCCCTTTGAGATCCTTGAGAGGATTAGGGAGGTTGCTTATCGTTTAGCTTTGCCACCGCAGTTGTCCGGAGTGCATGACGTGTTTCATGTGAGTATGCTTCGGAAGTATGAGCCGGATCCGTCCCATGTGTTAGATTGGACCGACTTAGAGGTAGATGAGGATGCCTCGTATGAAGAGAGACCGATTCAGGTCTTGGATAGGCGGGATCAAGTCCTACGTGGCAAGACCATTCCCTTGGTAAAGGTTTTGTAGAGACATCACGAAGTGGAGGAAGCCACTTGGGAACGTGAGTTGGAGGTCCGGGAGAAATACCCGGACTTGTTTGTTGATGTGTAATCATGCATTGGAAATTTTGTAATATTAATGAACTTTAAGAGCATTAAATATGTCTTAAGTTGTAAAACATTGTGAATGTTTTGGTTTATGGAAGTATTGTAGAACTTACCTTGAACTGGAAGTTTGTTATAACATGGTATATGTGGAATATATTGTGGAAATGGAGATACATCATGAATGTTGAATGTGATATAGAATTGTGAAACATGTACGTAGAAATTGTTGAATTTCAGGGAAAGCATGTTGTTAATACATATTGATATATGTGGTGAATTGCCTCTTGAATAGAGACGGAATGACCGGAAATGGGTCGAGTTGTTAAATTTTACATTGTAATAATGTTGGGAATTGAGAAAATCTTATTTTTGAAAAACTGGTATTTAATTTCGGGGACGAAATTCTTTAAGGGGGGAAAGTTATAGCGATCCCAGTTTTCCCTTTCTGTAGTTGTTGTATTCCGGACTTTGGTTCCGTGGAGTTGGTGGTTGTTTATCTTGTTGTCATCCTTTAATTCCGTATGTTTGAGTTTTGGGATGTTTTGGGCAAGTGTGTTACAGGTTGGTTGAGCCTAAGTCTCAAATCTAGTTGCCCAAGTTTTTTGTGCTACGCTCGAGCGGGTTATTCTGCGCTCGAGCGGAGTTTGGTTTTTGGTTGTCCGCTCGAGCGGGTCTTCTTGCGCTCGAGCGGGGTTTACACACTCCTAGTATTTTGTGCCTCTGCAAAACTTCTGCAGGTGTGTTTTTCGCGCTCGAGCGGGTTTCTTTACGCTCGAGCGGTCGCGCTCGAGCGGGTATGTTGGCGCTCGAGCGGGTAGTGCTTTGTCTGTGAAAGTTTTGGGAGGGGGAAATCTACGCTCGAGCGGACTGGTTTCGCGCTCGAGCGGATGTACTTTATTCTTGTGTCTTCGCACTCGAGCGGGCCTTCTTGCGCTCGAGCGTGTCCAGATTTTTGTGCTTGACGCTCGAGCGTTCTATTCTCCGCTCGAGCTGGAATGTCGTTTATCAGTTGGCAGCTGGGCATTTTAAAATCACGTTTTACATTCACTCTCTCTCTCTTACTTTCCCAAAACCGATTTTGAGAGCCTCTCTCTCTAGAAACTCCCTTCTCTCTAGGGTTTGATCTAGTTAGAGTGCTTCCCTTTCCTTTCCTTTGGCCTTTGTAAAAGTTGTATTAATCGTCGAGGGTTTTGTTTTGATCCGTGGATCTTGGCGTTTGGAGCATTTTGGTTTTCTTCAACTCCTCTATTTGAGCTCTAACTTCGAGGTAGGGATATCCTACTCCATTTTATGAGCTTTGTCTTTGAATTTTAGTATTTTGATATGTTGGGAGTTGTTGGGTAATTTTGAGAAAGTTTGGGGTCATTGTGTAATTTCCAAAAAAGGGGTTTTCAAATTTATAAACCCAAATGTATGTAATACATTGAGAAAAGGGATAAATGTTGGATTATTGATGAAAATGAAACCTTAGGGTTGTTGTGAGAATTATGGGGAACACCCTAATTTGTTGGTAAATTAATTTGTATAATTAATTTCGGAATATGAGAAATTGAATTGAGAATATTGGAATTGGGAAGGTATGGGATGAAAGGGTGTGGTTGGATTAATTTATCGCTCACCTAGATATAATGTTGATATTTTATCCATTGGTGCATTTATTTCCTGTTTAGAAATAACTGCTTTGGGCTATCGGTGGAGGATATTCATGATTGTTGTAAACAATGCATGATGATTAGGCAAACTAAAACTAATCAATGGAATGTGTCATCGAATATGACGGTTGAAAGAATACATTAATTTTATGTATTGATTGATAATGTATATGATAATTGTTTATATGCATTGTGTTGTGAGGGAGGAGATAAGGGATGTACTCCACAGTTTAGGGGAAGATAGGGGATGGACCTCTAAACCGGTTTATGTTTGGGAGAAGATAGGGGATGGACTCCGGTGATACAGCTCATATGCTTATTCGTAGAAGTGTTGATATAGCTCATATGCTTATCTATGGAAGTGTTGATATAGCTCATATGCTTATCTTTCGAAATGTTGATATAGCTAGTATGCTTATCTATTACGAAATGGAAAATGTTTAATATGAGTTACTATCGCATGTAAGTTGTTTGGTCAGGTTCTGAGCCATAGTTATGAATTGAGAATTGGATAAGAAATGGAAAGTGAAATGTAATATGGACATGATTGTCATGAAACTGTAACACAATATAAGTTGGAATATAAGTGTCGATCATCTATTGAATGCTACTATTCTAGTCATTGTTTATAGTTGGTTTAGTGTATTTCTGCTGGGCTGTGGCTCACCCTATATGGGACATCATTTTCAGGTACAGGTAGCGTGCCACCTCCAAGGACGTAGCTTGGGAGGCTTGGGACTATTGGACTGTTTTGTGTTTTTTTTTGTTATATTACATGTATATCAAGCCAAGGGCTTTCTTTGTATAGAGCTAGCACTCTCTTTTTGTAACCAAGTGTTGACTTGGAAAGTTGTAAGCCTTTAGGGCATTTACTTTTGATGTCAACATGTAATACACTTTTGTAAAGATTACTCTGATGGAATACATTTATGCTTTATTCTCTTATGTCTAAGCATGCTATTGTTAGATGAAATATGGGTTTATTTTGAGGGCGTTACACGATACCTTGAATTGTTTAGCTGTTTGTGTAAGCCAAGACAATAGATTTCACACAAAATATCTTGTGACATATCATAGTTCTCACGGTTGTGTTCATTTTGGCATTGAGAGCTCCTGGTTGTTCATGAGT
Source organism: Camellia sinensis (assembly GCF_055761805.1). Classification (NCBI taxonomy): domain Eukaryota; kingdom Viridiplantae; phylum Streptophyta; class Magnoliopsida; order Ericales; family Theaceae; genus Camellia; species Camellia sinensis. Next base: position 117,185,049 of record NC_138975.1, on the reverse strand, counting down.
GCTTCTAGAAAATTTAGCCTCTTTATTCTCATAGAACCGACCCTAGTTCAACACTCGTATAGGTGATTCTTATTGTGAGTATCTCTTATACTCGCCTTAATTTTTATGCCTAAATCAAGATATAAGTAATCATTAAAAGCGAAGCTTATCCTTAAACCCCTACATACAACTCATGTTGCAGATATCACTCTCACCATAGGAATGGGTAGGGAATTTCAATCGCTTGGTGATTTCTAGCGAGCCATACATAACTTAGTTGTCCCTTTGAACTTAGTTCTTGGGATCTCCAGTCATCTAAGTAGGGTTACCATTATGATGACTCTTATGTAATAGGCTTTAATCCCATTCCCCTCGATGAACTATACACTTGCTCTTTTACCAAACCTTTTGTTAACGGATCCGCAATATTCTCTTTAGATTTTATATAATCTATTGAGATTATTCTATTTGAGAGCAATTGCCTTACGGTATTATGTCGACGACGAATATATCGTGACTTACCATTATACATATGACTCTGTGCCCTGCCTATGCAGATTGACTATCACAATGAATGCAAATAGCTTGCACAGGTTTTGGCCACATTGGAATGCCTTCTAAGAAATGGTGAAGCCATTCTGCTTTTTCTCCTACTCAATTTGCTAACAGCATAAGCTATATCAGGACGCGTGCAATTCATTAGGTACATTAGGCTTCCAATGATTTGGGAGTATTTTAACTGAGACACCACATCACCTTTATTTTTGGATAAATAAAGACTGATATTTACATGTGTTCTTGCTACATTCACATCATTCTTGATATATTTAACAAGAATTTTCTCAATATAATGAGATTATGATAATGCATATATATAAGATGTTTTAGTAATTTTCATTCCTAATATTACATCTACGACTCCCATATCTTTTATATCAAATCTTTTGTTTAGCATTTTCTTAGTTGATTTGATCATGTTTTGACTACTTCCAATGATAAGCATGTCATCCACATAAAGACAAATGATGACATAACCTTTGTCAATGTTTTTAACATAGACGCACTTGTTACATTCGTTTATCTTGAAACCATAGTTAGCATAGCTTGATCAAATTTCTCATGCCATTGCTTAGGAGCTTGTTTTAATTCATGAAGAGATTTTACAAGCCGACAAACTTTCTTCTCTTGCCCTGGCACTATAACCTCTTTAGGTTGCTCCATATAGATCTCTTCATTTAGATCATCGTTTAAGTTAGCTGTCTTAACATCCATTTGATGTATCTCTAACTTATACAACGCTGCTATAGCAATAAGTATACGGATGGATGTTATTTTTGTCACAGGAGAATATGTGTCAAAATAGTTCAGGCCTTCCTTTTGTCTGTAACTTTTTACTGCAAGTCTTGTTTTATACTTGTCTATTGAACCATCTGCTTTCATTTTTCTCTTAAATATCCATTTATATCCAAGAGGTTTAGAACTGAGTGGAAGATCCACCAATTCCCAAGTATGATTTTGCATAATGGATTCAATTTCATTATAAACAGCCTCTTTCCACAAAGTTGCTTCAGGATCTGTCATTACTTCCTTAAAGCTTTGAGGTTCATTTTCTAACGGGTATGTCAGAAAATCTGAACCAAAGGATTTTGATGTTCTTGCTTTCTTACTTTGTCTTGGTTCATCATCAGTTAAATCCTATTGGTCGAGACCATTACTAGTCTCTTACATTTGATCGTCATTAGTCTCTTGACTTTGTGTACAATCATAAATTCTTTTCTGTGAACTTAATTCCTGTCATTTCTTGTAAGGAAAAACATGTTCAAAAAACACTGCATTTCTTGACTCTATAATAGTGTTCACATGTATATCAAGTATTTCTGATTTATAAGTCAGAAACCGATATGCACTATTATTCTAAGCATAACCAATAAACACACAATCCACTATTTTTGGTCCTATCTTAGTCTTTTTTGGAACATGAACTTCTACTTTTGCCAAACACCCCCACACTTTTAAGTATTTGTAGGAAGGTGGTCGACCTTTCCACAATTCATAAGAAGCGCTGTTAGTTTTCTTGTGAGGTATTCTGTTAAGAACATAATTAGTAGACAATATTGTTTCCCCCTACAAGTTCTGCAGTAAGTTTGAACTTAGTAACATGGCATTTATCATTTCTTTAAGAGTTCTATTCTTCCTTTCAGCAATTCCATTTTGCTGTAGAGAATAAGGTGCTGTAGTTTGGTGAATAATGCCATGTTGTGCACAAAATTCATTTAAAGGTGCATCATATTCACCACCCCTATCACTTCTAACCATTTTAATGGTTTTACCAAGTTGATTTTCCACTTCAGTTTTGTAGAGTTTAAACATTTCCAAGACTTCATCTTTACTTCTAAGTAAATATACATAACAATATCTTGTGCAATCATTGATAAATGTTATGAAATAATTTTTTCCTCCTCTAGTTTGAACAAATTTAAGATCACATACATCAGTATGAATTAATTCTAGAGATTCGGTTTTTTTTTCAACCGATTTAAATGGAGCCTTAAGTTAGTTTCGCTTCTACACAAATCTCACATTTGTGATTAGGATCAATTTCAAACTTAGGTATATAATCCAAATCAATTAGTCTATGCAAAGCATCAAAATTTACATGTTCTAATCTACCATGCCATAAATTTGACTCAAGAATATAAGCAAAAGATGTGTTATTCTTATTAATAGCAAGTTTTGATACAACAGTCATTACATTCAACTTGAAGAGACCATCGCTCATGCATCCCTTATCAACATACATACCACTCTTTGTTAATAAAAATTTATCAGACTCAAATACAAGCTTAAACCCATTGTTACTTAACAAAGAACCAGAAACTAAATTCTTCTGGATGTCTGGTACATGTAGCACGTTGTTGAGGTAAGTTCCTTCCCCGATGTCATCTTCAAAATCACCTTTCCTTGTCCAGCTACAGTAGAAGTATTCCATAAAAAGTTGTTCACCATTTGCAACCTTATTATATGTAGTGAACATTTTCTTGTCCGCGTAAATGTGAGAAGTTGCTCCTGAGTCAACCTACAATTCCTTAGGATTTCCAACCAAATTAGCCTCAGACACCACATTAGAGAGATTGATGTTATTTACCCTGTCAGAGATATAATCTAGTTCTGTCACATTGGCATGATTGGTAGTCTTCTTGCTTGTATTTCCGCGATCCTTTTTAGGGCATTGGCAATCAGAGGCATGATGTCCAGTCTTGCCACAATAATAGCATTTACCTTTAAACTTTTTATTGCCATTGTTGTTGCCTTGTTTAGGACTATATCCAGCAAACTTCCTCTTTTTGTTATGTGGTTTGGGCACTTGTTCAACCACATTAGCCTTGGACTCAATGGGATTTTTACCATTCCTCTTTCAGCCTTACGATTATCTTTCTTAATTCTCAGTCTTACAATCAATTCATCCATGGTCATGTCTTTGCGTTTATGTTTTAAATAATTTTTGAAATCTTTCTAAGCTGGTGGTAATTTTTCCACTAACACAACGACTTGGAAAGACTCGCTAAGAGACATACCCTTAACATAAATATCATGCAAAATTAATTAAAAACTTTGAACTTGAGAAATTACTGTTTGGGAGTTTACCATAACAAAGACCAGAAATTTACCAACAACAAATTTCTTTGTGACAGCATCCTCTGTCTTGTATTTTTTCTCCAAAGAATCCCATAATTCTTTTGTTGTTTTCAAAGGGCTGTAAACATTAAACAACATGTTGTCTAGGCTATTGAGGATGTAGTTTATGCACAGAAAATCAGAATGTTTCTAGGCGTCTACAGCGGCAACTACTTGCTAATCACTTTCATCCTCTTTAAGTACTGAAGCCTCTTCACGGAGAAACCGAGCATGATTCAAAGTTTTAAGATAGAATAGAATTTTCTGCTGCCATCTCTTAAACTCAGTGCCATTAAATTTTTTTGGTTTTTCTCCATGATTTATTGAAACTTGAACATGGTTTTGGATAGGGACCGAAGTCGTTGTAACATTTGGAGTACCACTTTCAGTTGCAGTAGCCATAATATCTGATTACAAAAATCAGAAAAAACCAAAACACAAATTAATTTTCTAGTTACTAAAACCAAAAAAATAAAATACTACACATTAATTTTCTATAATACTACTACACAAATTAATACTCTGAAATTGTTAATAACAAACAGTATATTACTACTATTTGTCAAAGAAAATAAACAATATATTACTACTATTTATCAAGCAGTATATGACTACTATTTGTATTTTCTAACCAGAATATCACTTTGTGAAAGCACAGAAAATAAATACAATGAAGACACCAAAAAATGATCTGTCTTAAGATTGTTGGACAATTTTCACTGTATTCGAAGAATGGATTAAAGATAGGAGAGAGACTGCTTGATTATAAAAATCAAAATAGTATATAAAAATAAATAAATAAAAACAGATTCTTATTTTGTTACAAAAACAAAATCAGAATTTGAAAAAGAAAAAATAATAAAATAGAAAAGTAATCAAAGCATTTACTTTATTATTTTTCTCGAACAAAATTTGATCAAGTCCAGTTTTTAACACTGTGTCCTTAAGACAGATTCGTCCTCTCCACGGTGCTTTCAGATTGTGGGCGTCTATCTCCTAAGATAAAATGATCAACAATGAATAGTAGCAGCACTACAAACAATTTGCATAACGAACACACTTTGTGTTTACATTATTTCTCACAAGAAAATAATGCAGGAAAATGCAGAGAGTAATAGTAGAGGCAAGAACGAAATTTCTGAATCCACAATCCAAATGAGGGACTACCTATTTATAGATGGAATAATGGCTGTTCAGTTTGAATCCAACAGGTAGTAAATCTGTTTGAACAGGTACTATACCTGTTCGACACTGTTTGAACAGATAATGAATTGTTTGGGTTTGAGTTTTGAACAGATACTGAATCTATTTGGTTTAATTTCAAAACAGATTGAATTTATATGAACAGATATGGAACCTGTACAGAAATTTTGAAGAGGTGCAAGCCAAATTTGAATTTTTCTCTAACCGAAATTTGAAAACAAAATTGGACAGATTTTATTTTTCTAAAAAATAAAAATAAATTCAAATGTTTTTGGCCCAAAAAGAAAAGTATTGGGCTCGACAAGCCCAACCCAACCTTACTATGCACTCGAGCCCGAGCCCAGCCCGACCGAACAGACGACGACAGCGGCACGCGTGTGTTTGTTTTGGGTCCAATGGGTCTAGCCCACTTTGCCCATAACCTCATCCTTCCACAAAACTTGGGTTATCCTTGGGGCCCTCCCTAAGTTGCAAACCCAAGCCTTGTAAACCCACAAAAGTTTGTCCACCAAACTAATGTGGGACAAGCCTTAACTCAAACCTATAAGGAAATTTTACCAAACACAGAATTTTCATGGAGCCCATTTTGGCATCAATTTTCCATTCACCCGATAATGGTTTTGAGTAACAAAATATACTAAGTGAATCACAACACGACATAGAACGCGTTACCACTTAGACCCACCAACTTTGATGTATGAGTCTCACTTAAAAATTAGACCAAAGTTGGGAAAAAATTTGTTTTTTCCCAAACCAATTTTCAAACCATTTCTAACTATTAATAGATATAAAAATAAATAAATAAATAAAACATTAATCTACCAGGGTATTGAAGCCAAACAGTGCAAGAATGAACGTGGCAATGTCATCAAAGAAGGAACACATGCCTTACATATCATCATGTTGTAAAGTATCAATTTGGATGTTTGTTTTTAGTGATCTTTTTTATTTTTATTTTTAGTTTTCAGTCCTTTTTTTTTTCTTTCTGAAAACTTAATTTAAAAAATATATATACATATATAAATAAAATTCCTAAGGTGTTTGGGATTGACATTGACGTTTTAAGCTTTTTTGTTGACTTCTCTTTTTTTTTTTTTTTTAAGTTTTTAATAAAAAATAATGATAATTTTTGTAATTAAATGTTAAACCAGGCCTAATAATTTGTCCACCGACTTTCAAAGCTTTGAAAAGGGAAAATTTTATTTCTACACACCTATTTATCTTTGTGCACATCATTTCTCAATATACACATAATAATTTGATTATTAGTTATTTTTCTCATTCACACACCAAATGTCTAATTATACCCTTAACTCATATCCTGTACACAAACTACCTCAACCCTCTTTCTACACACTTCTGCAAAATTGTAGACCAACTGTTGACTCCTATTTTGGTTCCACGCAGTGAAGACCAACCACCTCAACCCTCTATTGAAGACCCTTCATTGGATTGTTGAAGGTGAGTATTTCTTATTTTTGATTTTGTAAGTAAGCATTTTCTTTTATAATAGTAGTATCAGCAGTTGTGAATCGTTGGTGTCAAAGAGATCGGTGGTTTATAGAACTCTGTTTGGGAAGAGTCAAGGTGGTTTGCAATGGAAAAGTTTCATTGACACCATAAAGATGAAATCGATGAGATGGTTTACTACTATTCTATTGTTGTCTGGGTACAATATTTCGAAGAAAAATTTGATAAAGAAATTGGGGGGGAATCAAAGTGCTGATAATGAAATTGATTGCGGTGATATGGTGGTACCCAAACCATCGTGAAGGAACTTCAGTCAGACCGAGCTCATTGTTGCAACTAATAATTTTAGCTTCAGTAACAAATTTTATTTTGTTTCTTTCTCTGTTTTTATCATTTTGGATTTAGAGTACTCTGTTTTTAATGGTTCAAGGGAGAGAACATTTGAGTTCTTGGGCACCCCTATTTTTGATAGAACATTAAATGGATTGAACAAAAATCCAAATCAAGATATGTTTAACTGTGAGAGAGAGAGATGTTTTGTTGAATATGAATACATGAGGGTCCTCTAGTACTTATAAATTGATTGCTACTTACCCAGAATAAATTTGATGTTGCATTGGCATTTCTTTTACTATTTGTTCTTCGTACATAATTTTGTGGGTGATATTACTTTAGTTTAGACAGGGTTTTATTGCAATTGAGCTATATGATTGATTAATGTCGTCATCAAATTGTGGAAGCTCTAAAAATAAGGAACGGAGAATAAACCAATGTATTACAATTAGTTTCACAAAATCTTAGAATGTATAATCGGGTTTGTGTTATACATGTATATGTAAATATATCCCAATAGGTATGTATTATAGGCATAGGAATATAGACGTAGTTATATCTTCATATAATTTCAAAGCTATATTACATGCACTCAGAAACAGGTATCAGGTGCTTGCATGTGCTGAACTATCAAGTTTATCAAACCTTTTATGTCCAAGGACATCAGAACACAACTAGATTCATATACTGTCAAGGGGATGCCACCCATGTTTTACACTATAAGAACCAAAACAATAAAAAACAACTCCTATACATCAATATATTCAAAATTCTCAACAAAATTCAAAAAAGGATTCAATGAAGGCTCAATACCCCTCAAGATCCAATTGTAAAAGATGGTTAGAATTCTACTCTTTAAAACAAAAATGGAAGTCTTAAGACTCTTAACACCATCAAAACTTCTATTAAGCTCCCTCCAGATGCTCCAAAATAAAATGGGAGGTCCTAGTTGCCAATTACCCCTTTTTTCGCTTTTCAACTCTGGCTACCCTCTAAGAAAGCAAAAGGTCCCAAACATTTGAAGGGAAGACCCAACCCACGTCAAACAAGACTAAAAATAAGGCCTAAATGTCCCAAAAGATGTGATCACTCTCCCTACTCACATATCACTAACAACAACCCCTCTGTCAATTGTTATCTGCCTCGAACTAGACAGGCTAGCTCCAACTTCTCACCACTGCAAAGATGTCACCAAAACTAAATTCTCAGACACAAACCTCAGATGATGGTGAAAAACATACCCAACCTTCCTAATACCCTGTAAAAGGCCCATACCGATGCACAAACACCTCTAAAGACATCCAATCACCCCACCTACACCATATTTTGCCAACACAAACCTTTTCCAAAATCTATCTCGCTCACACAGAAAACTCCATAACCACTTTTCCAAAAGAGCTTGATCGAAGATTTTAAGACGCCAAATCCCCAACCACCCACTCAAATAAGGGAACCGTATCAAATCAACCAAGTGGTTAAATATATCCCCCAACCCACCCTAAGGAAAGTCCCTTCACAACTTTTTCAGCCACTTAGCTACTAAAACTGGAATGGTAACCACCAAACCAAACCAAACTAAGTATTGTGTCCCAATTGAGTGGAGTCGGCTACATGAATTCTTTTGTTCTATTCCACTCTGTCAAAGGCTATATGAAAAATTAAATTTAATAAATTCAAATCATTTTTTACTACAACATCACATGTTAGTTTAGATCTTCCCCTCTTAACATTTTCATTTACGGTGATCATATCACTTTTATTTACTGTTGCATTTACAAGTCTTTGTTGCACATAACAACCATCTTTATTAGTGTAAGGCTACCACCTTTTTAAAAATAGAATATATATATATATATATATATATCAAACTCAACCTAAAATTAGTTCATCCAAAAGACCAACAAGGAATTCCCTAAAACAATCGCCAAACTCCAATTAATTAAAGGAATCATTAAAGCAATCATCCACTTTTTAATTCATGCACTCCAACCTCAAAAATTTTATAACACCACTACTTTCAAATACAACACAATATGCATAACGTTAAGGTCCAAACATTAACAAGTGGGGATCAAAAACCCTGATATTTGCATTGAGGTTCATAAACATTTTTACCTTTTTTACTTGTGCTCCCTCCCACCATGGGAACATGTTTTAAGCCAACCCAAAAATGTCGAGATTTCTACTAACAAATCTATGACTTTCTCATTGTTTTAACAACTAGTATATTCATTTTCAAATGAGTAATGTATGGTGCTGTTTGATAATATTTATAATTTATTTTTTTTAGTTTATAAGAAATATTAAATATATTTGTATTAATTTTGATTGAAAACGAAAATAAAAATATATTTGGTATACAAGATTTTTAATAATATATTTTGAGAACAAGTGAAAACAGATGATTACAGGAGGAGATTGTTGACGATTAAAAATGATAGCTAGAGGTAGTTTTTGGCCATAAGAGGTGGTTGGTGGCAACCGGAGGTAGTTGTTGGCTACAGAATTAGTGGGCGAAAGTGATTGTCGATAGTAAAAAATTATGGCTGGTTGGTCGCCTAAAGTGATAGCTAAAAGTGATTTTCAACCAGAGTTAGTGGCCAAATGTGATTATTAGGAGATAATGGATGAAAGTGATTAACAGTGAATTTTATTAATAATGTAGCCCGTAGAGATTTATAATAGTTGGTTGTTGACAAAAAAAAAAATGAGGAAGAGAAAAAAAAATTTAATAAATAAGTGAAACTATTTTTTTTTTTTGTTTTTGTGTTTAGTAAATTTTGTAAACTATTTATAACTTTTTAAAACCAAAACAAACAAGTTTTGTTTATAATTTTTAAAAATTCTATAAAAATAAATAAAAATTTATTGATATAAACTTACCAAATATTTACTTATAATTGTTTTTGTTAATTGATGTGACAGTTATTATATTATTATAATATATGTACGAGGACGAAATAATCTTTTCGTATAATCCTTTTAATCAAGTTTGCGCTCCTCCAAACGTCGTCGCTTTACTCCCTGAAAACACAAACGTGAGCTAGCCGGCGGGTGTGTGCCGGATACCTCTCCGATGCCTAAGTCAGCAAAATAAACAATAGACAAAAGCTTTGTGTATTCGAGAATCAAAGTTGTGTTACCTGTACATAGGTTATGTTGTGAGCTTTTATAGGTTCCGCGTGGCACAATCCTAGTAGGACTCTTACTCCTCAATGTAGAGTCCTCCTAGGAATCATACTCCTGAAAGATAATGCTTATCCTTCAACACCCTTATCACTGCTTTAACCAAGTGAAATGGTATTAGCTCGGTAATATGACAGTACGACCGAGCTAATATTGCTATGCTTGAACGGTAGATTTGACCGAGCTAACCTAGTTCAGATCTTCCCTTCAAGGCCTGTACCTCGGTTAGGCATACTCCAACTGGGCTATTTATTTAAGACCGAGCTAACCAGGCACGACGGCGAAGTTAGCTCGGCGCTCCTATGCACAATGCCTAGCTAGCTCGGTCCTTTGATCGACCTGATAGAAACCAGGTCCAGGTTATGAAGCCCACTCATCTCGACCCATACCCGCTTAGTCCTTAGACCGAAGTACATCTGCTCCTACCTCGGTCTGTCGTGCGGCCCAATTTCCAAAGAAGTCTCTTCCTTAGCTTGGCCCAATTTATTTATAAATTACCCTCTCAATTACCCCTTAATTCCATCTGAGCAGTATGATTGGGATTATTTTCCTCCAACCGAGCTATGAATATTCAATCCAACCGAACTCGTATTCTACCGAGCTATCGAATAGTCTGGTCCATAAACGTCCTTTCAATTGCTCCACATATCTGAATCGCTTTCTATTCCATGGACACGCGGCTGACCCCCATTGGTCAAGCACAGCTGTCCCAGTCGTCTTCGTACTTCGCGTATTTTGAACAGTCTCGCTCATTTTTACGCACTTTACATAAAACATTCATATTTCGAACCACAACATTTCCACTATTCATCTTCTTTTTGTTTTCCCTCTGAGCCTCCATTTTCAGCATCATAATCCTTGCAAAGCTTGTGTTTTCCCTGCCATTCTCGCGAGTTTGATCTGCATCTTCCTGCCTTCAAACTGTAAGTAACTCAATCCCATTTTTTTTTGTTTAGATAGTCTTGTAGCATAATACTCGTATGTTTTTCAGAACACACTATTGTCGTTTCCATTTTAATGGGAAATAACCACTTTGTTCCAAAAACTACGTAATAGATCTACTGGATTCACAAACAATCTGAAAAATGACATTTTTGATCCAAAATAATACTTCAACCAAACTAGGAACCTATTTGTATTTTAAGTGTGTACCCAGCCAAACTAGCTAACTCCCCCAATGACTGAACTAAGACTCCATACCACACCTTAAGTTTCAACCGGTCTAAGAACCTTCCGTTTCATTTAGCTGAGCTAAGGTCCTTCACTCCAACCGGACTAAGAACAGATAGTATTCCACGTAGCCGAGCTAGGCTTACACTTATTTTGCCTTTGTGCTTAGCACGGTCCAGCGATTTGTGCTTAACACTTTTCATTTCCACTTTGCAGACTCTCACTTAGGTTGGCCAGGCACTCCTTTGCACGCTCAACCGAGATACTCAACATCATCTCAACACCGAGCTAGCACTCCGAGCTAATTTATACATAATTTAAGTCCACATGGAAAAATATCGATTCCTAGCAAACTCACTAGGGGCTATTGCCGAATTCCGCAAGGACTACAACATCCCTGATGACGTCCACCTTTCATTAGCCGAGCTAGATACAACTCCATGGGGAAAATAGGGCTTCGTTCCCTTCACCGTCCTTTCCATTGTAGAAGCCGAACTCCAATTCCCTGTTCAACCCCTCCTTTGTGAATTCCTAAGGCAGACTAGAATATGCCCAACCCAACTCAGCACCAACTCTTACAGAATAATAAATGGCATCGCCAAGCTAAATCGCTGGCTTGGCCTCAACCTCGGTCTAACCGAGTTATTTCACCAATACTCGCTAGGCCAGAACGAAGACGGCTGGGTATATTATTTAAGAATGAGATGGAGCCGAGAGAAAATAATAAAAAACACTCTAGATAAAGATGTAAACGACAACGACGACGAATTTTTCTGGGTTTCTGGTAACTTCGAGGACCAGGAAGCCCAAATACCTGGAGACCGTATTAACTGGAATAAAGGAGTAGCCGATATATATACCTCGGCTCAGTTTTGCGCGTTCTTTACTCTGTTTATAAGTTTTGCACCATGTTAACTGTTGCCTTTTTCTTTATGCAAATTTAAACCAACTAAAGTCGCTGTACAGTTACCCTAATCTAGATGCACTCTGCACCGCGCTTTGATATTGCGAACGAGGTTGGGCCCAGCTACTCAATTTTGAATCGACATACAAATAAAGTAGTAGGAGGAAGACCAGGGTGACAGATTTCCTTCTAAAACCTTCACCAGAACCTGATCCAACACTACCTCAAATCAATCTCATTCCACTAACCGAAGAACAAGAGATGGCCAAACGTTGAGCTGTCCGAGCACTAATTACTGAGACGACTCAAGCCGAGGTACCACAAGTCGGCCAAATGAGTGAGGTAGTGGTGGCCCATCCAACAGCCCGTGCCACGTCATCCCGACCGAGCAAGCACGCTCATACATCTGTAACCGAGCCTCAACACCTAGTTGATGAAGACGACATTGTGCTTCCTCAATCCACCCAGCCTAGCCCAGAGCCAGTACGTTTAGACCGAGCTAGTCCTTTAGAATGGGCACCAAGAGTAAGTTTCAAGAACCAAGCTATAACCAACACTGACTCAGCGATCGCAGGGAAAGACCATTTGTTGGCTTTTAACCTTGCCAAGAGCGTATGCCTGCCAACCGATATGGAGCACCATGACCATCTCACCGAGCTGAAGGCCATTCGCTCAGCAACAAAATCGATGGTGCTGGTAAGTTCTCCCTTTGCTTGTCTTTCTAAGTTGTACATCTGTTTGCGCGGTTTTAATAATACTTGTCTTCTCTTTTCTTGTAGGCCATGCAAAAGAATCACGTTGCTTACAAGCGCGTGTTAGAGCTGTGTAAGACGACACGGCTAGCCATGGCTGAGGCCAACACTAAGATGGCCGAACTAGAAGAAGCCCAACGAAAGACCACCGAGCTACAGACCGAAATCGCCTGTCTTACCGAGTTGGTCAAATTGGCAGAAGCGGATAAGCAGAAGGCTCTGGCCGAACAGAAAGACAAGTACCTGCGTGAGCTAGTCAAGCTCGAGAAAAAGAAAGACGCAGAGATCATCGAGCTGAAGAAGAAAGCGGACGAGGCTGAAGACCGTGGTTACAAGGAATGTGAAGCCACCTATATCCTGCAGTGCGAAGCTGCTAAGGATATATTTTTCAAATGCGGGTGGAAAGCAGCCGCAGCAAAGCTCGGTTATGGCGAAGAGATCGAGGTTTTTCAGAGCCCTCCTTCCCACTTTATTCCAAGCTACATGGCGAAGTATGCCAATACTATTCAACAAAAATTTCTTCAAGAAGGGAAAGAAGAAGCGGCGTCCCCAAAGCCCAACAATACCCCGGTTGTCTCCAATGATCCTGGTCTCCAAGCCGTTCAGTCAGCTCGAGTAGAGCCCCCGGTAATCAGTACGGTTGAAGATGTGACTAACCGTCCTGCTGGAACCGTGCTACGGAGTGATGAAACTCGAGTTGACCTGGACGCAGACCTGGATGATCTTTTTGCTTGATCATGTAATTTTTTCTTTTTACTTTTGGAAACAATTTGTAACCGGGATAAAGTCCCACTTCTTGTAGCTATGTTTTGAATCTTGAATATAATCTCCTTTCTTTATACTCGGTTCATTCTATACCTTCATTTGTTTTTCAACTATGATTTGCATAAAGTTTAGCATTCTCTGTTTCTGGCCGAGATACTTATCTCGGTCTTGGAACCTTATAAACTGTCTGGTCATTCCTGCCAACTCTCTTCAACCTAGATCCTTATCTCGGCTGAAGAGAGATAAATGTTGGTTTTTCCTGCCAACCTCTTCAGCCTAGATCCTTATCCCAGCTGAAGAGCAATAAATGTTGGTTATTCCTGCCAACTCTCTTCAGCCTAGATCCTTATCTCAGCTGAAGAGCAATAAATGTCGATTATTCCAACCAACTCTCTTCAGCCTAGATCCTTATCTCAACCGAAGAGTAATAAATGTTGGTTATTCCTGCCAACCTCTTCAGCCTAGATCCTTATCTCGGCTGAAGAGCAATAAATGTTGGTTTTTCCTACCAACTCTCTTCAGCCTAGATCCTTATCTCGGCTGAAGAGCAATAAATGTCGGTTATTCCAGCCAACTCTCTTCAGCCTAGATCCTTATCTCTGCTGAAGAGCAATAAATGTTGGTTATTCCTGCCAACCTCTTCAGCCTAGATCCTTATCTCGGCTGAAGAGCAATAAATATTGGTTATTCCTGCTAACTCTCTTCAGCCTAGATCCTTATCTCGGCTGAAGAGCAATAAATGTTGGTTATTCCTACCAACCTTCTTCAGTCTAGATCCTGATCTCGGCTGAAGAGAGCTCAAAGTTGGTTATTTCTGCCAACCTAGAGCCAAGTGTTTGGTTATTCCTGCCAACCTTCTTCAGCTTAGATCCTGATCTTGGCTGAAGAGAGCTCAAAGTTGGTTATTCCTGCCAACCTAGAGCTAAGTGTTTGGTTATTCCTGCCAAACTTCTTCTGCCTAGATCCTTATCTTGGCTAAAGAGAGCTCAAAGTTGGTTATTCCTGCCAACCTAGAGCGATGCGTTGGTTATTCCGGCCAACTCTGCTTTCACTGCCCCTAGCTCACTACAACAACTCTGTACAGAAGAAAAGAATTGTGCTGAAAAGGAAACTACTTGTTTTATTTGGAAAAGAAAAAATTACAAGTGCTTTTAAAGAAAAGCTAAAAATAAAATAGTTTAAGATTAGCAGTGTTCCATGGCCTAAGAATAGCCTTGCTATCTCCGTCTTCCAAGTGATATGCCAATTTTCCTGGTAAGCCAACCACTTTGTATGGTCCTTCCCAATTAGGCCCTAACTTGCCATCTCTAGGTACCAGAGTATTTCCCATTACTTTACACAGTACCCAATCTCCAATCTCCAATTTTTAATTGCCTTGGATGTACCGTTTTGTTATATTTTCTGGATAACTCTTGCTGGTATGAGGCGATGTGAACCAGTGCTCTTTCCCTTCTCTCTTCTGCTAGGTCAAGTTCCAAGGTTATGGCTTCTCCATTTAAGTCTGGGTCAAAATTTTCACTTCTAATAATGGGAAGGCCAACTTCCAGTGGGATTACTGCTTCCATGCCATAGGCCAAGGAAAAAGGTGTTTCTCCAATTGACCGCCGAGGTGTGGTACGGTAAGCCCATAAAACATAAGGAAGCTCCTCAGCCTACTTGCCTTTTGCTTTCTCTAGCCTTTTCTTCAATCCATCTAAGACAACTTTGTTTGATGCTTCCATCTGGCCATTTGCTTAGGGGTATACTGATGTAGAATTGTAAAATTCTATCTTGTACTCCTCACAAAAGCCTCTAAAAATTTTGTCATCAAACTGAGTGCCGTTGTCAGATATTAGGGCCTTGGGAATGCCGAACCGAGTGATGATATTCTGCTAGACGAACTTTTTTACATCTTTCTCTTTTATTGAGGCGAGTGCTTCTGCTTCCACACACTTTGTGAAGTAGTCTGTTGCTGCAAGAAAGAACTTTCTGTTGCCGGGTGCCATTGGAAGTGGTCCCACTATGTCCAAGCCCCACATTGCGAAGGGCCATGGGCTAGTTTAATGGTAGAAGCTTTCTGGCTGGCTGATGTATTTGGTGTGCGAATTGTTGGCATTTCTCGCACCTCTTGACATATTTTCCTGAATCTGCTTGCATGTATGGCTACCAATATCCTTGTGAAATTGCTCTGTAGGTCAATGATCTTCCTTCTTGGTGGCTTCCGTATACGCCTTTGTGTATCTCGAACAAGAATGCTTCGACCTTGCTGGGATGAACACATTTCAGGTAAGGCCCTATGAAAGCTTTTTTGTACAAGGCCATTGATGGGGAGAGCCAAAATCGTTGTGACTTTGCTCTTATTTTATTGGCCTCTTTTTTTTCTTCGGGTAAGACGCCGTCTTTTAAGAATACTATAATGGGATCCATCCATGAAGGGCCTAGTCCGGTGCAACATACCTCAGCTACTTCGGGTTCTTCAATGCTTGGTCTTGGTAGGAAGTCGATCAGTAATGGATGTGGAATGGATGTATCAGCCATCGAAGCAAAGCCTGCTAGTTCGTCTGCTCTACTATTTTCTTCTCAACCGATCTGCTCTATCCGCACTACTTCAAATTTCATGATTTCCTTTCTGACTAACTCTTGATACTTTGCCATCCTCTCATCTTTCACTTCGTAGTTGCCTGAAATCTGGTTTACTACCAATTGGGAGTCACTGTAAACCATTAGCTCGGCGGCCTGCATGAAAAGTGCTAATTTTAGGCCTGCTAAGAGTGCTTCATACTCCGCCTCATTGTTTGATGCTGGGAAGCCAAGGTTGACTGCTTGTTCCACTACTAGGCCATCTGGTGAGATGAGAACTATGCCAAGTTCTGCATCGTGCCTATTGGATGCTCCATCTATGAAGAGCTTCCACATCTCTCCAACGAATAGCTTCCAGCAAGTGGAGGGGTCGGATGATGTCTTGGGGTCATGAGTGTTGCTGATGTTTTCTTCCAAGTCTACGCTTACTGTTGGGGTTTGCTCTTCACTGTCTGACTGTACCAAGTTTTTACTTGCCGATGAGTCTTTGCTGGGTATAGCATGGTTTGCTTCTTCTTCCCTTTCTTCAATCCGATATGCCTTGGGATGTGGCTGAGTATCTTGTATTAGAGGTTGCTCATTTCCTGCAGCACTTTCCGTCCCCATTTTGGTTGTACCAGTCAAGTCAACTGGGCAAATGTGATGACTTCCTGGTGTGAACTCTGCCACAAAGTCTGTCAAAGCTTGGGCTTTTATTGCGGTTCTGGGTTGAAACTTGATATTAAACTGTCCCAATTCCACCGCCCATTTCAAGATTCGCCCAAAAAAGTCTGCCCTCTCAAACAAGGCTTTTAAGGGAAAAGCTGTTAGGACGATTATGGTGTGGGTGTGGAAGTAATGCGACAGCTTCCTTGAGGCCATCATTAAGGCTAAGGCCAGTTTTTCTAATGGTAGGTACCTGGTTTCAACGCCCAGCAAGGTTTTGCTAACATAAAAGATGGGCAGGTGTTGGATTCCTTTCGCTTTGACCAACAATGCGCTGACTGCGTGCTGTGAAACTACTAGGTATGAAAAGAGCTCTTCTCCAGGTACTAGGGTTACTAGCAACGGTGGAGAAGACATGTACTCTTTCAGGCTTTCTAGGGCGCGATCGCATTCTTCATCCCACTCAAATTTGGCCTTTAATGCTTGGAAGAATGGTCGACATCTGTTTGATGACCGACTTATGAACCAGTTTAGTGCGACAGCTAGGCCAGTGAGATGCTGTACCTCTTTTACTATTGGGCCTCTCTAGATCTTGGATTGCTTTGATCTGAGATGGGTCTACTTCTATACCTCGGTTGGTCACTAGGAAGCCTAGGAATTTGCTTGATCCTACGTCGAATGCACACTTAGATGCATTTAGACGCAACTTGTTCTTCTTTAGGATTTGGAACATTTTGTCTAGGTTCCTGAGATTGTCTTTCTCATCCTTGCTTTTGACCACCATGTCATCTATGTAAGCCTCCATTGTTTTCCCTAACAATGGTTCAAACATTTTGGTGACCATCCGCTAGAATGTAGCCCCTGCATTCTGTAGGCCAAAGGGCATGACCTTGTAACAATATAATCTTCTTGGCGTAGTAAAATATGTGACCTCCTGGTCTGGTTCATACATAGCGATCTGATGGTAATCTCTGTATGCATCAAGGAAGCTAAGTCGATTGTGTCCTGCCGTCAGGTCTACCAGTTGGTCTATCCGTGGTAGGGGAAAACTGTCCTTTGGACATGCCTTGTTGACTGTTTTATAGTCCACACAGACACGCCATTTTTTATTCTTCTTTGGTACTACTACGGTATTGGAGATCCACCTGAGATAGTGCACCTCTCTGATAGCTCATGTGTCCAGCAAGTTTCCCACTTTTTCCGCCACTATCTCGGCATGGTGGAGTGCTGATCTGCGAGTGCGCTGTATAATTGGTCTGGCAGTTAGGTGGACATTCAGTTGGTGACAGATGATGTTTGGGTCAATGACAGGCATGTCATACGGCGTCCAAGCAAACACTTCGATGTTAGAGGTTAAGAATTCCATGACCTTTGTTCTCTCAGTGCTGGACAAAGACGAGCCGAGCAAAAATAACTTTTCTGGGTTCTTTTCATCTATCTTTACCTGTACCAAGTCTTCCACTGCCTTCTGTTTAGCTGCCTTGCCAATATCTGCGAACAGTTCATTGCTCTCAGGCTCTTCTACCATCTGTACATATCCTTTTGCAGCGCGGCTGCCATTTACTGTGATGAAACATTGCTTTGACATAATTTGGTCTCCAAAGACCTCTTCAATTACTCCGGCTTCGTTGGGGAACCACAATACTTGGTGGTAGGTTGACGCTACCGATTGCATGGCGTGCAACCATGTCCTCCCCAAGATTATGTTGTAAGTGGAGGGGACTTTCAATACCCAGAATTCCACCTGTTTCGTCATGGTTCCTGCTCTGACTAGGAGGATTATCTTGCCCACTGGCCACTCTGGCATTGAGTTGAGTCCGATCAGGGGAGATGTTGCAGGTGCCAAGTCTTTGTCCTCCAGTTTCAGTTGTTTGAAGGTTTCGTAATACATTATCTCACATGAGCTTCCTTGGTCGATCAAAATCCGTTTGATGTCGAAATTCTTGACGCATAGAGTAACAACCAGTGCATCATTGTGAGGGCAGTATATCCTTGCTAAATCTTTGTCTGAAAAAGATATGACATTTGTGGCCTCTGTTCTCCCCTTTTTGATGGTAGGTTGTGCACTTAATACCTCCCTTAAGTGCTCAGCCTTTTTGATCATCTCCCTGAGTTCACATACCCGCTCAGGTTCGAATATCCCATGTATTACGTTAATTACACCTTGAGGTGGAGCGTCGACCGGCATCCCGTTTG
Organism: Camellia sinensis; assembly: GCF_055761805.1. Classification (NCBI taxonomy): domain Eukaryota; kingdom Viridiplantae; phylum Streptophyta; class Magnoliopsida; order Ericales; family Theaceae; genus Camellia; species Camellia sinensis. The sequence goes on along the minus strand of NC_138975.1, from coordinate 117,166,212 downwards.
GGTTATTGTGGTTCTGGGTGGCTGGCTGTGTTCCTCCTTCTATGTACTGGTCCAGGTGCCCAGCTACCATTAGCTCCTCCAAATACTGCCTCAATGGCGTACAATTTTTAATGCAGTGCCCCTTTTCATCATAGAAGGTACACCGGGACCTCTTGTCATAGTGTTTTTGTGCTTCTCCCAACTTAGCTGGCCATCGGACGAAAGGTTCGTTGCGTATCTCACTGAGAATTCGGTAGATTGGTTTTTTGAACACTGTTGTAATGGCAGTGCGAACTCTTAACCTCCTTTTGTCTGGGTCCTCTTTGTTGGCCCGCCTACCTCGCCCATTCCTGTTAGGTTGCTCTACCGTGTTGACTTTTGCTATAGTCTTTTTATCTAGCATTGCTGTTGTGCCAGATTTTGCCTTAGCACAGGCGCTATCTTCCTCCATGCGAATATGTTGGTGCACTCTCTCCATTAAGGCCTCTATCGTGAGAGGTGGTGTCATGGTAATTGAGTCCCTCAATTTGTTACCGACTGGCAGGCCCCGTTTGTATCGTGCAATGGCGAGGTTCGTAGAGCAATCCCCAATCTGGTTGAAGGTTTCCCAGTAGCGACTGTTGTAGGACCTCAACGTCTCTTTTTCTCCTATGTCAATGGAGAGTAGCTGGTCGATCTCCACTGGTGTCTTGGTGTTCGTCTTGAATCTAGTCACGAACGCTTCTGCCAACTGGTCCCATGAGGCAATGCTACCCTCTTTTAGCCTTTCGAACCAGGTTAAACCTAGGTCGCCGAGGCTGGATGGAAATAAGATGCACATTAAAGCCTCGTTTCGCCGGTATACTGCCATAACCTAGCGAAAGTGGTTTAAGTGTATGTAAGGGTCTGTCTTCTCCTTATAAATAGTGAATTTGGGCTGGTGGAAGCCTGAAGGTAGTAGCGCATTCTCAATTTCCGGAATGAACGGCGAGCTCTATAGCCTTGCTAATACTTTATCTGTTGGTTCATAAGCAATGCGCGGCATTGGCATTCCTACCTTGATGCTCTCATGCGTCCAAGGGGCCAACCGTTGAAGGGCTGAAACTCTGCGTGGGTCGCGTGCCCTGGTATCCTCTTTCTATCGGGCCCTTTCTTCAAGCACAGTTCGCAGGTCAGATGATCTGGGCAACTCCGTGTGCCTAGATGACGTTTGGTACGTGTGCGAGGGCCGATAGGTACTTCCCTCAGTATATGACCTCTCAGTTCTCGTTCTCTCAGACCTGGAGTAACAAGTCCTAGAAGTCCTTGATTAAGTGCCGCCTATTCTAAGGCTCCTACTTTCTTCTTGCGGTGGTGTGGTACGCCTATTACGATCCTCCGAGTGGCGAGGGGGGCGTGTTGCCTTTGCACCCCTCTTATGTCGCCACCCTTTTTCCTTTTATTTGGCACTTCATTGACTCTATGTCTGCCGCCATCTTCCTTATTAACTCGTCCTGCTCCTTCACGTGATCCTCCAGAACTTGAGGGTCCATCATCCGCCTCTGTCTTTCAAGACTTTGAGAGCGACGGGGGCTGCTAGCCCGCCTCCCCCTTGCATCCCTCCGGGGGTTCTGTCGTTGGGGTTCTAAGTCCACCATGGGAGGGATAGAAGGCAAGCCTTCGCGCCTCCCACCCCCCTCCGGGGTTTGCCCATCAATAGTTGATTGCGGCAAGTCTTCATTGTGTACCATTGCTTCCAATTAGAGAGGAAAGCTTGATCAAGAGGTTTTGTTCTTTGTGGAATTCCCACAAACGGCGCTAATTGTACGAGCACGAAATAATCTTCTCGTATAATCTTATTGATCAAGTTTGCACTCCTCCAAACGTCGTCGCTTTACTCCCTAAAAACACAAACGTGAGCTAGCCAGCGGGTGTGTGCCGGATACCTCTCTGATGCCTAAGTCAGCAAAATAAACAATAGACAAAAGCTCTGTGTATTTGAGAATCAAAGTTGTGTTACCTGTACATAAATTATATTGTGAGCTTTTATAGGTTCCGCGTGGCACAATCCTAGTAGGACTCTTACTCCTCAATGTAGAGTCCTCCTAGGAATCACACTCCTGAAAGATAATGCTTATCCTTCAACACCCTTATCACTGCTTTAACCAAGTGAAATGGTATTAGCTCGGTAATATGACAGTACGACCGAGCTAATATTGCTATGCTTGAACGGTAGATTTGACCGAACTAACCTAGCTCAGATCTTCGCTTCAGTGCCTATACCTCGGTTAGGCATACTCCAACTGGGCTATTTATTTAAGATCGAGCTAACCAGGCATGACAGCGAAGTTAGCTTGGCGCTCCTATGCACAATGCCTAGCTAGCTCAGTCCTTTGATCGGCCTGACAGAAACCAGGTCCAGGTTATGAAGCCCACTCATCTCTTCCCATACCCGCTTAGTCCTTAGACCGAAGTACATCTGCTCCTACCTCGGTCCGTCGTGCGGCCCAATTTCCAAAGAAGTCTCTTCCTTAGCTCGACCCAATTTATTTATAAATTACCCTCTCAATATACTATTGTTAAAATTTGAATTTTTATTAGTGCTTAAAAAATGACATTTTTAAAAAATTTATATACAATTTATTATTAGAAGCATACGAGAGCTCCATTTTTTAAACTTTTGAATCAATAGGTTCAAATTTAAATCTTTTTAAATTAAAGAACATTAATATTTTTAAAAGGAAATTTATTTGTTTAAAACTTACTTATCTAAATATTACTTATTTATACACGTATCACCTGTCTGTTTAATTATTTATCTAAATGTCATTTCTTTATAGTCTTATATTACTTATCTATTCATCTTTGTGTTTACTCATTTCCGTGAATCACCAACTATCAGGTGGTTACTAGTGATTTTTCGACGATTTTTCAAACTCATGTTGTTTTATAACCAAATTAAAAAAAATAAGAAATCAAATAACAAATAACAAATAAAAATAAAATCAAATAACATATGATAATAGTAGACTTTTCACCAATATATACACTTACCTTGGTAATAAAAAAAGAAATCAATACTAATGTACCCATAATTTATAAACCCTAAAATATATACGTTGGTAAACCATACTGCAGTGTGAATGAAGGACATAAGAATAAGAGATGAAGGGCAAATCTGTAATTTGAGCTTTGAATATTGGGAGATTAATCAAGTTCTTGGTGGACGACATAGCTCTCATGTGGCTGTGGTGTTAGTATTCTTGCCAGAACTGTAAAATCGGATCAAAATGTAAAGACCCAGCTCACTGATCTCATCACTGGTTCTAAATTCTACCCTTTTCCTTCCATTTCCATTTCCTTGGTGTGATTTGATTTGCATCATATGTTTTTTCTATGAGAAAACTTGTCATTGTTTGTGTATTTTGTTAAATTGGATTACTTGTTGGCTATGTTTTTCCTATGCTAATTCATGGAATGAAGTGAACTGTCGAAAGTGACCAAATGTTTGGGATTTGGGCATTTCTGGATACCGGAATAACTTGTAATTTGGGGGCTCGATGTATATATACATATATACTAGTGATAGGTGCAAATGCTATGCGATTATAATTTTAAATTTAAGTTTTTGGACAGATGAATGAGGTAAATTGATTTGTAATTTTGGGCAGTTTGATGAACGAAAAAAACCATTTGGTAGTTATTGAATGTGGCAATTATTAGATGTGAAGGGCATTCTTTTTTTTTCTTTTTTTCTAAAAAAAAGTGACAATGTTCACACAGAGATGTGTTTTTATGAAGGTAGAATTCCTCGTATTGCTATAATTGCTAGTAATGTTTCTTATGAACTGGGATATTTTCTTCTAGCATTTACTTATGATTACAAGATTTGAGACTGGGTGTTATTTGATTGGTGAAAATTCAGATATTGTATTGGAAATCTTGGTAGTGATTGGACGTCAATGTCATGACATTAGGTGACCTACCTGAATCTTTTTTCTCTGTTATACTCTATCAAGGGCCATATGCTCACTTAAATTAAGTAAATTCTAATCCTTATTTACTACACTATCCCATGTCAACGTAGGTCTTTCCCTCCTCCCTAGCGTTTCCATTAACTGTGATCCTATCAAACATCCTCGCTGTTGCCTCTATCAGTCTTCATTATACACGACAAAACCATTATAATTTGTTCCCTCTCAACTTATGTTCAGCTGGTGCTACTTTTACCATTTCACAAACAAATTTATTTCTGATTCTACCTTCCATGGTCTTACCACACATTCACCTCAACATTTTCATCTCAGTTACGTTCATTTTACTTATGTGTTATTTCTTAGTTTGTTAACATTTGTCTCATGATGCATTGCTGACCTTATAACTACTCTATAATTTTTTTTTTTCAATTATGTTGGTATACGTCGATCACATAATATGTCAGAAGTATTCCTCCACTCTAACCAACCCACTTTAGTTTATGGGCCACATCATCTTCAATCTCTCAATCCTTATTAATAATTTAATCTAGATAATGAAATTGTTTACTCTTAAGTATCTCTTGGTTTTCAATTCACTTTTCCTCATTATTAGAAATCAAAGATAATAAATTACCTCAAAAGTGTTAATTTCTTAGCCAGCTCAACTGTAAAAAATTTCATTGTTCTATTGTTTGTTGTCAAATGTTCTCATTTTTATTTTTATTTTTGTTTTGCATAGTTTGTTCTTATACTTATTTTTGTTACCTTGCTGGCTCAGCCACTTACATATTTTGTGCCCTATTCTTTCTTGTAGTTTGTTATCTATTTTCCTAAGATTGCACTAGAAACTATAAGATTTCTTTACAGGGTAAAAGGACAAAACAAGCAGACCTAAACACACGAATAAGGGAGTAATTGGAAAATTGAGAAAACAGAGCCTTGTATGGAAATCGACCAGAGAGAAGGAGAGTAGGCATACAGTTGAGAAGAAAAAACAGCAATAAGAACTGCTTCACCCCAAGATGAGAGGCAGAGAGAAGAAGAAACCTAGTTGTTTCAAGGAGATGACGGTATTTACACTCAACTTTGGACAGGTGTATCAGTACAAGAAGTTTGGTGAATAGTACCCAAATTGGCCAAACATTCACAGAACTTAGTTTTAAAATATTCTTTACCCAAGTTAGACTGTAACAATTTAATAGTAGACCCAAACTGTAGTGACCATAAACTGAAAAGTACGGTATATCTGGTAGAAGGCAGACTTATGAGTCATAAGGTAAATCCAAGTGTAACAGGTGCAGTCATCAACAAATGAAATATAGTATGTAGGACCCCCTTTAGAGAGAATAGGAGATGGACCCCAGACATCAGTATGAACTAAAGAAAACGGTGTATCAAATATAGAAATGCTTTTACGAAAAGGTAAGGCTGTCATTTTGGCAAGTTTACATCCCTGACACTTGGTAAGTTGAGTAGGAGAAACTTTACCCAATATACTTGACTGAGTTAAAAACCGTAAGCGGTCAACAAACAAATGCTCTAATCTGGAAACGCTACAAATAGAAAGGACTTGATAGAGAATCTAACTGAAAGAAGAAAAGGCAGTCGAAGAGGTAGTCATAAGTAGATGTAGGCTCTTCACCACATAGAGGTCTCCAACTTTATGACTAGTCTTAATCTGTTGCTTGGACATCCGATCCTGCATAGAACAGATAGAAGAAGAAAAGATAACATTAAAACTGGAGGCATTAAGTTGACTGATAGATAATGAATTGACAGATAACTGAGGGATATATAAGATAGATGGAATAGAGACATCATATATAGCAGGCGGTGACCCAACAGATATAACAAACATACCAGACCCATTAGCAACATTAACAGTGATAGAAAAGGGAGGAGGAGTACAATTTTGAAGTAATGAGAGATGGGCAGTCATATGATGAGAGGAACCAGAGTAAAAAATCTAGATAGACGAAGAGATACCTGAAGAAGACCCAAGCACATTTGAATAAATAGAGGAAACAACGGAGGCAGACGGGAATGGCTGGGAGGTAGACAGTATATGCTGAAGCTGACCAGTTTGAGCACTCAAGGAAGCCAAGTCAGGATCAAGAGCCGAAGCAGGAGCAATATAAGTGGTGGGAGGCCGAAGAGTACTCTGAAGAGGAGCACGGAACTGAGTCTAAGATTGCTGAGAAGACGAGGTAGGCAGACGTCTGTAGACGTCCTCGAACGCCTCGGGAGGGTTAAGTCCCGTTCTGTTCATTTGGGGTCACTACAGCTCGGACTCTTAAAATGTCACGGTTCCTAATCTGAACCAAAGAGTCCAAATCCGGCAAATCGTTTTGAGAAACTGATTTTTTGAAAAAGTAGTGCCAAATATGGACTGCTTTGCCAGATACAGAGTCGCCACCTAAATATTTTATTTTGGGAAATTTAGGAAACCCTGACTCGGTGCCAAAAGGCCACGTGTCCGTCATCACCAAAGTTGCCTCGGCTCGGGAACTTGGGTACGATTGGGGAAGGTCACTTCGTGAGCACCCCCGCTCGCCCGGTCATAGACCGGCCTCTACTAACCATGATATCAATTTTTGAAAAACATTGTGAGTTCTTATTCCGGTTTATTAGCCTAGGTTACTATGTGACGCGCACAGCACACAAATATAGACCGAGTCGCCTGAATTGGAACGAAACATTTCATGCTTGTTTTTGAAAGTGGTTCGCTACCCGCAGGTAGGCTTCAAAACATTTGATGATTTATTCCAATTTAAGTAACCCAACCTTCACCCACAGGCATTCAGGCAGATATATCATGTAAGCACATAGCCTCATGGTAAGCATGTTATTCATGGCAGTCACTCACACGTATGCAAGGATGCTAAAGTATAAAGCTTACCGAGTACTCCAAGCCAAAATAGGAATTCATTAGAAATCATGCATGATCCTAACTATACAGAAATGCCTAATGCAACACATGCAAAATGCATTTATAGCAGGCTCGGCTATTCTAAGATGGTATATGAAATGTTACAACTATCATGTATTCAACTTTGAAATTGAAAGTACAATGCAGTTAGTATGATGCGCCGAGCCCGGTGCATGCAATACAGATGAATGAATGCAAACATGCTGTCATACTGTATGCTAATTTAAATATGCCCTAATCTAACCATCATAAGCGGATAAATAAAAGGGAGAAAGATGTGGGGTTGGAAGACATACATCACACTCACGCACACTTATTACAATTATGCCCTCGCAGAGAGGGTCCGAATAAATAATACAGTCCAAATATTACAGTCCCGAATAAAAGAATATTACAGTCCAAAATATTACAAAATCCTAATTAATTAATGAATTAACTAAGAAAGCAAATAAAACTGGCATGCAAGCCAGGGACTGCCTTGCTTCTGGTGGATGATGCATGTCCGGATTGTCTTGCGCGGAAATCCACCGGAATGCCCCAATTAGCCTCTGTTTACACCTGTTCTTGAAATGCGTGCCAAGCCCCAAAAGGTTGCTGATTCTTCATTTTGCTGCAACAGAGAGCAGGAAAGGGGCATAGCAATGTATTTGCACAGATATATGCATGTCTCGATCCTCGTGCCACCAATCGCGCATACCGAGGCATGATGGCAGAGGAGTCGAAATGCACAACTCAATATAGGATGAATGCACATGAAACTACAGCTAAAACCTAACTCCATCATGGATAATCCGGAGTGTCGGCGACTGGGGAATTGAGACACATTCCGTCACTCGGAGTACGAAATGTACCTCGTTTCCCGTGCCCGGGCTAACTCCTATTCCGAACACGATGCAATATGCATGATATGCATGAAATGCAACTAAGATATAATCCTAACATACTCAATGTTATGGAAATGAAATACCTCGAAATGCGTGCACGCAGGCACGCAAACCGAGAAAATGGCAGAATGCAATCTAAGATACAACCTAGTACGCATAATGCTATGAAAATGAGATGCCTCGAAATGCGTGCATACGGGCACGCAAACCGAGAAAATGGCAGAATACGATGAAAATGAGGTGCCTCGAAGTGCGTGCACACGGGCACGCAAACCGAGGCAATGACAAAATATGATGAAATGACATGGAATGGACAAATGGGCTTATACCAACATGAGTGAGCCTCAGCCACACTCACATGGGATGCCGGCGGATAAAAATGAAGTGCCTCGAAATGCGTGCACACGGGCACGCAAACCGAGGCAATGACAAAATATGATGAAATGACATGGAATGGACAAATGGGCTTATACCAACATGAGTGAGCCTCAGCCACACTCACGTAGGATGCCGGCGGATAAAAATGAAGTGCCTCGAAATGCGTGCACACGGGCACGCAAACCGAGGCAATGACAAAATATGATGAAATGACATGGAATGGACAAATGGGCTTATACCAACATGAGTGAGGCTCAGCCACACTCACATAGGATGCCGGCGGATAAACATGAAGTGCCTCGAAATGCGCGCACACGGGCACGCAAACCGAGGCGATGACGGAATGCGACGAAATGAAATGAAATGGATAGCAATCATTCATATGGAATTTGAGCACTAAAATATGGGGGAAAACAGTCCCGAAATGAAGCGAAATGATACCAAATGCATGGAATTGTCTCGAAATGCGAATTTAGGCACCCGAAATGGCCTATAGCTATGCCAAACATGCACAATATGGACATGCAATGCAAAGACAGAAGCTAGAAAGTCCCAAAAGATGCACTTTCACAGTTATAAACATGGCCAAACAGCAAGCATAGGTAGGGGAAAAATAGCATGCAAGAATAGGGGCCAAAAGAGGGGTAATGAAGCAAGTGGTATAAGAAAAACCCAAACTGAAAAATTTCCTTCTACAACACTGAAGAGGGACCAAAAATATGAATATTTACAGTATATGAAAGCCTCAAAATCAGTATACAAACATGCTAAAAATGTGATGCAAAATGAGGCTCAAAAGGTGCTATAACATGAAGTATATAAAATAATCACCAAACAGAAAAAAAGTGTTAATGAAACATGAAGTATAGGCCAAAATAAGGCCACTTTCAGTTCGGATCAAGGTCCAAAAACAGAAGCAAAGGGGGCTGCCAATTTATGCAAGAATGGGGCCAAATAAGGGATATAACTACAAGTGACACATGGAGACACCAAACAATGTTGAGCCCTTCTTCAATGTTGAAGAGGGACTCAAAATAAGCCTAATATCAGTTTACAACATGCTCGAAAACAAATTGCTCATGGGCCAAAAATAGCATGCAAGATCATGACATACAAGAGGATCAATGAAGCAAGTGCATTATGGAAGGCTCAAACAGGGTTGAGCCCTCAATGAAAAGTGAAGATGAGCTCAAAAGAGGGCCCTTTTCAGTTAGGGCCGGAGCTTGAAACAAAAAGCATGGAGGACTTACAAATAAATCAAGAAAAAGGGTCAAAAGGGTAAAAGTATTACTTACCCTTGAAGACTCAAACTTTTGTTGCTTCTTGGATGAATTTGCAGCTTCTTTGGCCTTTGAGAAACCTCCCTTGTTGCTGGAAATGAGGTGGTGGTGGTAGAGCTTGGTGGTGTAGAAGGAATGGAGCTTAGGGACTTAGGGTTTTTCAAAGAATTGAGAGCTATGGAGATGGAGTTGTGTATGGAGACTTGAAGGACAATTTTTCTAACCCCAAAATACTACAAGGCTTGCTTGCTATATAGGCCAACAAAGGGGTGTAAAGGTGGGGGAAAACGAGAGTAAAATTCCCCCACGAAATATCCCTCAGATAAAGATCTTGTCTGGGGGAAACAGCTCCACAGCTGTAAAGTGTACAGTGCAAGGAAGCAGGCCGGCCTGGTACTTTTGTTGCAGGTGGCCGGCCGGCCACACCCCCTAGCCGGCCGGCTAGGGGTCAAAAGGTTCAATCATATTTTCTGGCCGGCCAGCAACTGGTGAGGTACTCCTATGTGTGTACAACACAACCATGTGGTTAAAAGTCCAAGAAAGTGGGTCCAAGGGGTTCAACATTAGCTCGGAAAGAGGGGTTCAAAAGGGTCAATTTGAATTACTGGCCGGCCATGAACTTTTAGGGGCCTCTCAGGTGTGTAGATCACAGATATGTGGTTGAAAGTTCAAGAATGTGGGCCCAAGGGGTTCAACATTAGCCCGGAAGAAGGGGGTCAAAAGGGTCAGGTAACCTTAATGGCCGGCCACCAACTTTTAGGGGCCTCTCAAGTGTGTAGATCACAGATATGTGGTTGAAAGTTGGCAACATTAACTCCAAGGTATTCAACATTAGCCCGGAAGTTGGAAAAACGGGTGCCGGGAGGCTCCGGAGGAGAGATAACTGGTTGCTGCAACAATTGCTGGCCTCCCACCCTTCAGTGACCTCTCCAGTGATAAAACAGAGGTACCTGCCAAAAATGAACGAAAACCGTTGCAAAACGAAAGCTCGGGGACCAAAACACGCAGTTCGAGGTCCCGAAAATGGGCTGTTAAGCACCGAAAGTGGTATTCGACCACGAAGTGGGTTTCTCAGACCCCAGTGTCCCTCAAAAGGGATTAAATAAGAAGTATGCCAAAAAATCAGAGCAATAGGAGATGGTTAAGCGGTCCCGAACCGAGGCACACGGCCTGACGGCTCCGAAAACCGGAAACCGGACTCCGAAATGGGAAAAATGGCCTACGGCCACCAAATGTAGCCTACGGACATTGAGAGTTGGTCTACAGGACCTCTCTCTTCCCTCAGGAAAAGAAACAGAGAAAACCGAGTTTGGTTCGCAAACCGAGACAAGGCATAGAAGAGGGTTCGGAAGTCCGGAGGCAGGGCTCACGGCCGCAACTCTGAAACTTCTGAACGAGCACATTATGCAACATCACCAAGCGCTCAATCAGTGACGTCTGAGTCTTAAGGTCGGTCAAAAATGGGGTGTCTACAACGTCCCTTCTTGGGATAATGATATTTCCAATGGCTTCTCTGATGGCAGTAAGCACACTCATCTGAAGCCAGTAGCCTATTTTTGGGCGTAGCCATTTTATCATCCGTCATTGTAATGAACTAGCAAGAACAATAGAAAAGATCTAAACAAAGGAAAGCCAATACGCAAATAGGGATATCCACTGGGGTCAAAGAATAATGAGCACTAAATTACCAAGTGAACAACACCTCAGATAAGGAACCAGATGATAATACCTCATATGGGTCAAATATCCAAACCCAGTTCAGAGAGATGATAGTGAATCAAAGCGAGAGAGTGACTAACCAGATGAAGCCCTCACACACAGTCGTGATCCACGACTTACAATCCATGAACCAGAGAGGGTTACGGTGCAGCAAAGACCACCTACGAATCAGCGTCGCGAATCAGATGACAAATGGGTCGATTGAACGAAACAGATGAGTCGACTCAAACAGATAGGTTGACTTAGATGACCAAATGGGTCGACTCAAATAGATGACCAAACAAGTCAAACCCAATCTCAAATTAGACCAACAAGAGTACCACAATCGGTGGATTGTGATTCGAACTCAGATGGGTCGCACGAATCTAGAAAGCTGAACCAGAGAAGAATCGACAATGGCTGCTAGGGTTTTAAACATAGCTTTGATACCATGTAAGATTTTTGAATGACTTCTGTATATTCAATTGTGTCTCTAATACAAGAGTACATCGGTTTATATAACAAACTAACCCTAAGACTGAAAAGGAAACTAGAATAATTACTCAATCCTTAACATTCCCTAAAATATACAAAAAAATATGTACTACCATATATACATAAAACCTAATATTTTCATAATGGATTTGAGTTTGGATGTGGATTCAAATCTAAGGATTTAAATCTAAAATGCTAAGAATTAGTAGATGCATTTGGGAACACACACACAGAGACAAAAACATACAATATGTACATACATATAGATAACTATATAGTGTTTGAGCTATTTGTAGAAAATCATGGAGGGGGAGAGAGAGCTGGCTCAAGCAAATCCGAAGATAGCCCAAAAGTAATATATTTCTTAGGAATGAGCTCAAGCAAATCTTACTATATGTTAAGACATATCTGTTATGTATGAGATAATGGTTATCTTAATTTACTTGCCTTTAAGCAATTGTCGTTTTATGGTGTGTGATTTTAAGCTCTTCCAGTGCTCACTCCTTGTTCATTAAGGTCTTCATATTGTGGTTTTGTATAGAAGGTTAAAGAGTCATGTGTAAGGACTCAAAGCCAAAAGAGTCGGGAGGAAAGGGAAAAGGAAAACAGGCAACGGGAGGAAGGGATGATACTTTTTCAAAAGGTAAAGGAAAAGGAGCAAAGACAGATGGGCTTGGCACCTGCACATATGTCAAAGGTTGTTTCTTCCCCTTAATCTATTTTTCAGGAGCTTCTATATTTTTTTAACTGCAATTTATCTAGTATGTTGAGTCTCCTGATTTGACTCTGGGTTTTGGATTTTGTTTTTAGCAAGGCATATCTTATGTGAGAAGCAAGGGAAGATTAATGAAGCATACAAGAAGCTAGAAAAGATGGCTGGCTTAGTAATGGAGACAAGGTTCCACCTGCTGAGTTTGCAGAGGTGATTTCCCCATTACATTATCCATTTTCTCATTATTTTTTAACATTTAGTTTAAAACTTTTACACTTGTTGGTCAAGGTTTTGTCGGTATCAATTTCTGGTTTTGAACTTGGAGGGGGTCATTTTTGACTCTTTCATGTTTTTTGTAATGATTTATGATCATGATGGTGAACCTGATTCAATTGTATTTAGTTGGTTTTTATTTAGGTATTTAATGGGTTCATCATTTTCACTTAGGTACTTAATTGCTTTCAAGCCTTCTAAAATGTGCTAAATAATCATGATCTCTTCAACTTAATGATTATTATAACAATTTTGAAGTACTACATTACAAAACCTTGGTCAATGGAAACAAATTGCATGAACACACCATGTTGAAAGTTAACTAATGGTCCATATGTATGGGTGAGAAAATGTTTTTCTTATTTTTTGGCATTTGGTACAATGGAAAATGAAAGTCAACAAATAAACCTATTTGGGCGGAAAATGGTTGCTCTTTTAAAAAGTGCAAAACGTTTTCCAAACTAAAGTTTTACCAATCCCACCACACTACCACCAGCAACACCACCACAACCTCCTCCACATCACCACCTCTGCTCTTGCCACCACCACTGTCACCCTTTTGCCATCTCCTTACCACCACTAATACAACCGTTAGTACATTAGTTTTAAGGACGCAAAATGTTTTTCGCTGAAACAAAAGGAGCGTAAGAAAATGGTTCCGGTGTTCTCTGTACAATCTCCTATAGAGAATTTTTGACCGAGATATTGTCTCGGAATATTTGAAGGAGCCATAACACTGACATCTTTGCGCTGCTTTTCTGTCTTTTCCTTCCAGCTAGCAGCAGAATATTTAGAGTGTCCATCAGGGAAGAAGGGTGGAGACTTGGGATGGTTTCTGCATGGTAAGACATCTGGCCTATTTTAGGATGTTGCCTTTAGCACAACTGTTGGAGCTACCAGTGCACCATTTAAATCAACGTATGCTATTTTAATTCTTGATTTTTGCTCCACAAACCTGCTAACCACATGTTAAGCTTTATCTTATGCTGTTCATGTTACTTAGACCGGCTAAATTTGTTATGCTATTGATGATACAGGAACGGATACCACATTATCTTGTCCTAGTGGAGGAAGAATTGATAGAACTTGGCATTCAAAGTTGTGCTCTCTCGGATTATTAACCACCAAATCAGAGTAAGCATTGTGTATTTATCTGTGTGAGACTTTGGCTTGATTGTGGCATGGTTTTTAGAACATAATTGACTCAATGATGCTTCAACCTTTTAGACGTTGGTTTGATAAGTAGTTTTTTTTTGGTAGTCCACTTTATGTTATATAGAGTTCTGGCAGCTAGATTTGGACTTCATTGTAGTCCACTCTGTTAAAAATCATTTGATAATCAAAGGTTTTGCATGGAATCCCCTGATCCTTAGGACATGTTTGTTTGGACGGACTGGATAAAAAAGATTGTAATCCATTGGACTGTTAGTCTTGGGATACATTGTCCCTAGACTATTTGGTTGGACCGGAGTTGTATCCTATGTTTGTTTAGTCATGGGATTAGATATCTGGATTGAACTATTTTTAGTGAATCCAATGTTTGGTTAGACAGACTAGATAAGGATAAATGTTCAAAAGATTATTTTACCCTTGTAATTTATAATTTATATTTTTTTTATTTAATATATAATTTTAAATTTGTAATCTATAATTTATAATTTAACAACAGTAAAATTTTTTAATTTATAAGGCCATAATTTTTAATTTATTATTTTTAATTAAATTAAATTTATAATTTATATTTTTTATTTAATATATAAATTTAAATTTTTAACAACACTAAAAAAATTTAATTTATAAGGCCATAATTTTTAATTTATTATTTCTAATTAAATTAAATTTATAATTTATATTTTTTATTTAATATAGAATTTTAAATTAACAACACTAAAAAAAAGCTATTAAATACAAGAGGGTCAAAAAAGTAATTTCATAAGTTAATTCCATGATTTCTATCCCACCCCCATGGGATACAACAATCCAACAAATATGGGACTAATAGTCCAGAGAGAATATTAGTTCGGAGCAAAAATTGGCTACCAAATAACGGACTAATAGTCTAATCTCATGCCCCAATCTTTCAAAACAAACACCACCTTAAGTTCATACAAAAATGATGAGAAGGGGAACATAACACCTCGTGTACATTCCAGAATATACAAAACACACACACACTCTCTCTCTCATACACATTATTTAATCACCTGATAAGTGCATTTGTTTGGATCATATTATTATTTTTATTTTTTTACACATCTTTTTATAAAAAATTAAAAAAATATACTTAATTCCAAACAATTCTGTAGTTTAGGTGAAGGTACTCTATGCAGAGTTATGCTTGTCATATGCAGGATTTTGGAGTCATCATAGGCAAAATGGTCTCTGACATGTGCCAATCCTTATCACATTATTTGGTTTTCCAAGACGAGGATAAAACTCCTGTTTGATTTATTTTTGCTTGAACAAATTACTCTTAACCCCTAGATTAGACTCAAAATAAAGGAGACCCCATATAGGCCCTGTTTGACAAGTGAATTTTTAGCTTTTTTCAGGTTAAAATTTACAAAAGGTCAAAATAAGTTAAAATAGATAATAAAATAAAATGTCAAATCAAATTCATAATTATTTCACTTTTTTTCTTACAAACATCACATGCGACTAAAAAAATCCAGCTCTCATTTTAAACACAAAAATTTTAAATTACTAAAATAGTTAATTTTTAAACGAGGCCATAGTTCTGTTTGTGATATAAACCTCCTAGTGATGATCACCATAGTAGCTCTCTTAACCAATAAGATGCTCTAAATAAGATGATAGGGAAAAAAAAATGAAAGTTGAACATTTATGTTCATAGTAAAAAAGTTAATTTTTGACATTGATTTTCCATTAAAAAACATTGAGGATATAAAACAGATGCAAAATATGGAATCATGTACATACATGTACACAGAGAGAGACAGAGAGACGAGATAACTATAATTAAAACGTTGAGGATATTACGTACATACATGTACATACATGGTGTTTAGCCTTGTTGGAGTATCAAGACATATTTATAATATAATTATTTTTCAAGGCTATTTAAGACTTCCCATGTATTTTTTTTTTTTAATTTCAAAATGAGGGGTATATGTCTGTTAAAATACAAGGATAGATTCCAAATATCCTATTTATTTATTTACTTATTTTTGCGCCTACTATATGCATTGTAAATATTATACATTGTGAAGAAATATTTGTATTTAGAGGTGTATAGAGAAATTTAATATATTTATTTAAAAGCTCTCAAATACAAGAGGAGAAAATAACTTGTAAATCAAAGATCACAAACTTGCAGCGGAATAAAATGTTTAGATCATACCTGATTCGATCTAAAACCTCATGGATAAATCACGTGCTTCCAGAATCTAATCAATCAATCCCAGCAGTGGGGTGATATTACAATGGTGAATATCACCCACACAAACCACAGTGCAAAATGACTTGATCGTTGTTTCTTGGGAGAGAGTCAGTTTATGGGTTGAAGAACAAAAACTACGTTGTTTCTCTCTTAGGTTACCCATAACCATATATCAGATATATATTATATTATTATTATTTATCCATATCAGTTAAAACTGATAATATCTATATCCTGAGTGGTTATCCTAAATAGGTTTGAATTTAATTCAAAACCTATTTGGATAAGATCCAAATTATGTTCAAATGGTCATGTCACATGGGCGCCCATTACTAACATCTCCCACTCGCACATGAGTTGGCATGACACTGCCACATCTCTGTCTCAATCTCCCAAAAATAAACAATCTCATACTAGCCACTGCACCGTGCGACTACTGAGAACACCTGCATGTGGGAGCTCTATACTAGAAACTCAAAATGAGCCAGCATAGAGACATCAACCCAAAAAGAACAGAAATAGTGTCTCATATACCCCAGACCCATCTAATTACACCGGTCCAAAAAAAACATCTCTAATCCCTCAAAAAAGAGCATGTTTGACCCTCTCAATTCTTGCAATATATTCACACTCAATTCGCCTCTCATACAGAGCGATGTGAGTTGCCGGCAGTGAATATACAACAGTGGTGTAATACTAGATGATCTTCCCTTTGCACTCATGCCATTTAGTTTAGGATTGATCGCTTTCCCAGTGATGTCCCTTAAGGCCGAATCATGCATGACCGCAGGCAACATACCAAAGTAGCAGAACATCAACCCCTTACCTTATGACACAGTCAAAAGTCACAAAAGGGTACATAAATGAAAGTCATATCAATAATGACACGTAAGACTCACACGGTGAGGAAGCAGGGATCCATTCTCTCACCTCATTACTCGGTCGCCAAGCACATATAGTATGAATACATGTTACGGTGGAGTAACTCTTCCATAAAGAGTGATGTCATACTCGATACACCGTACAGATATTAGTCTAGTCGCTTTCTAGCGCCTAACCCGAATTCTCTATTTGCTCGCCTTCTAGGCGCCAAATGAGATCTCGTATCTGGCTAATCATAACAGGCACAACATGGAAAGTGGGTACTAACATCCATGTTTGGTCCTTAACACGACCTCATCTTGGTTATAACCAAGGCGACATACATAGTGGATGATTTAAGCCTCTCTTGGCTCCAAATAAAATAAACCACTAGTCTCATCCTTGCTCGCTCCCAAGCGTCAAGGGCGATTGCTCGTGTGAGTGAGCCAATCTTGCCTGCTGACATCATCATTTGCTAATCATTATGACACAAACCGTAATAGTGTCAACATCCCATCATCTCAAAATAAGTGACCGATTTTAAAAAAAAATTGACCACAACTTGCGCAATTATAGATTCCAAACATAAGCCTTATCAGCACCTCTTGCGATAAGTATATACAACGGAATCCACCATGTGCGCCTCACATGAAATGATTTAAGATCACTACCTCTTGCGCAATAACCTCTCTAAAGATATTTTTGGTGACCAATTTGCGTTCATTCTTAATGCGCCCAACTAGCGCAGATGCGCCCAACTAGCGCATTGAATTTTACAAGGAGCAAATTAATATGCTTCTAATAAAGCATTTTATCCACAGTCTAATGAGTAAGGTCAATGTCTAAACAACTCAGTTAACCATTTATCAAAGATAAAACTTATCATGCCGAATACGCCCACATAGCGTACTTTAGGCTCCCACAACAAAGAAAAAATCAAGGAATATAGGTCATCTGTTTCTCCCAAAGACAATCTGAGGATTCACTCAATAGCTAAGGCTCTGGCTTTTACCGATAGGTAAGTCAATGGGTTTGCAATTTTGCATCTAGAATCGTTCTAGGATATTCCTTATGTAAGTCATCGAAGACAAACCGAGAATTTTCCTAAAATAATCCCTAAGGATCGTACATCCGAGCATATGAATTACATCACCCATGTCCATCATATCTAAAATGGAGGACTGCCCACCCTAGGTGGCGACAACCTTATAAATTCCTGGCTCATAATGACTAAGTAAGGAAAAACTTCTTTTGGACCATTGATCATGCCTCAGTGGTCTTCATCGATCATCGTTGCCCTATCATGGCTTGACGAAATCTAAGAACCACTGTTTGGATAACTGCTTTAGGCTGTAAAAGATTTATTGGAACTAGCAACCTTTTTGCGCTCCTAACTTTTCACCATAAAAGCAGAAGGTAAATCCCTACGGATCTACTTATCCAATTCTCTAATGAGAAATCGAGTCACAATGTCCACAAATCAATGTTCCGAACTTATGTCAATTATAGCCTAAGTCAAAATAACCTCACTCCCCAGGAGGAAGTCTTCTCATGGTCTACACTTTCCTCAATGGTGCGACCATTCGGTATCTAGCGAGCCTTATGCCTCAACAATGACTATCCAAATTACGCATAACTTTATAACAGTTTTGCGTCATAATGGAAAGTCAACCAAATTATAAAAATGGTTAATCCTCAAAGACTTTGTCTTAAACTGCGCAACATTGATCCACTTTTTAAAAACAGGGGACTAGAGCCTTTGGCATTATCCTAGGCTCTTTATCATATTGCGGAGCAATCATGAATGTTTCCCTCTCAATCACCCAGTGATGACGTGGAAAATTTTCACATTTGCTACCACGCAACTAAGAATGTAGAGTATTCTGCTCTAATGGAGTAATCCATTAGTAGACACATCGCTCCCACTGTCCCTAGGATATTAGAAATTTCTTTCCATTCTCAACTAGGCTACATAGAGCGCTATGCTTGGAATTCTCCATCTTATAGAGTTCCAAAAACTCTATTCACGTCACCTTTACTAATAAAACTTTATGTGACTTAGTTACACCACCACAAAGCTGCTTACCTATATGCACATGACCCGGAGGGTTTGCATGACCGCATACAATAATGCGCCACACGACCCTTTGTGTTTACAAGACAGCATACAATAATGCGCTATAGAACCCTAGGTCTTAACTTCACAATCTTATGAGAAGTAGAATAAAGATAAGCTGCTTAATGGTTACAGATCGCCCATAGATGGCTCTCTGCTAACCCATTACTCAAAATGGAGTGTAAAATCTGATATGGAGGGCACTTAGTTAGGGATATAGGCAACAAACTAGTGCAATTCCCAATTGGGAAACATTTTGCGCCATTATCTACCTAACATTAACAATATTTAATTCCTTATCTCTACTGCACCAGTGTGTTGTTGAGTACTAGGAATAATCAATTTTCTAAGCATCCATCTCTCTTCACAGAGTTTTTCTGAAAAAATAACTCAAATAGATACTCGCTACCTTGGTCAAAACTAAAAGCACAAAAAACTCTTATCTAATTGATCTCGACCTTATATGTGCAATGTCAAAAATCGTCTCAAAACTTTTGACTTATGGGAGATCAAATAGTCTTGACTCAGATGCGTATCGTAATCTATAAATGTGTCGAGATTGAGGCTTAGCTATCATACCCTCACACATATCTAGTCACAAAATATCATAGTGGACTAAATGCGCCAAAACAAATGACCTTCTGCGGCTTTCCTACTTACTTGTGCGCACCCATTGCGAACAAAGTTACACATTCACATGAGAGCAGGATGTCATAAGCGAGTGGGCCCGAGAAGGCCTACTCAAACCATCGTGTCATCATCTCATTAATGTGATTAAGTATAATAAGCCACTGGTTCATGACCAATGTCATAAACTAATTCCAATCATCTTAATGTGTGAGTTCTCGAAGACAAGTTTTAAAGGTTTAGGCCCAACTAGGTAATGACTCACGACTAAGTCATATTCACTAGATCATAAAAAAAGGATGTCATGGAGATATCAACTGCGCCTAAGTCGCAAATTTAACTCGTAAGTGCTAATCCCCTGCACCTTCAAGTCAATTTTATTCTCCATACACTTTAATACATCTAGTTGAAAGATGACGATACTCCTGTTGCAATCTCTATTTCTCGCTTCATAGTTACTTGCAATTAATTCTACTATCCACAAGAAGGAGAGAATAAGCTATCAACTATGATAGCTCCTGAAGTAACTTAAGCGCGAATTAGGCTAAAGAGTCTAATTCAACACAATGCTCTTACAAGCGATGCGTTAAATTCTTAGAGTCATAACAACCTTGTCAGCCTTAACCTTTTCATTACTATGCTGCAACGTTTGCGCTTAGTGGTAAATGTTATTCAAAACGTTAGCCTAGTAAAGGAATCACACAAAGAAGCACCTCATCCATGTTTCACACTCAAGTGTGGAAACAGTAAGTGTCCACACTTAGACAAGTTGGCAATGCTAATAGATTTTGTAGCCACTAAGCGCCAATCTTTTCACTCAGTGTTAATAGATTTTGTAGCTTCTAAGCGTTAATCTTTTAACTTCACGTGATATTTCAACGCACACTATTATAGTGCATGAAATTTCGCTCAATCCACTCCCAATAATTGGGTAGAGAGCAAAACACTGCTCGTACTGGCTACTCGTCTTACACTTAATGACTAATTTATTTAAGCTCGCATTTCTTAGATGACGTGACTCTTGAATGTTACTTCATCCAATGATGTAACATTATTTACAAGTCAAATTACAAAGTCAATCCGCGCAGCTCATTAGTCAAGATCATATACAGATCTATTGAGGGCTTACTAATTTCATAACTCCAAAACTCGCCAACCAAAACTATGTAGCGTGCCGCTAACTATAACGCACACATTAGTTTTTATTGTGCCAAACAAGGCAACAAAAACACGGCGACTTTGAGTCATGTTTCCTTACTTTGGCTCAATTAAGGTTTGACCTAAAGTCTCCAAGACTTTTGCTCATCTAAAGAATGGGATTAGTTTGTTCACATTTGAACATCTCCACCAAGTTTAGGTCAACCAAATTAACTCCATAAGCTAAATCAATTTAGAGAGAAATTCGCATTGGGATTAATTTGATTAGCATAATATAATTTTGCCGCAAAAATCTAAATTAAATAGTGACAATATTACACAAGTCGCAAGATCGAAAATCCGCTATGCTCGTAATCATCTCTTGCGCCACAAGTGACAATTATCCAAAATTTAGTTTAATTTATGCGCAAAATATTGGTTTTCGGGAGTTAATCTACAAAGATTTCTCTCAACCGAATAACCTCCCACTGACTATGGCATATACAAAGCATGATAAATTCCATACAATAGCATCTTAATGTAAATCTACAAATAACTCATGCTATATTTATTTAATAATGGAATTCTAATAAATAAATAAATAATCATGCTCTTGTAATTACAACATATTACAAATCCAAAAAAAATATGTTGTATTCAATATTCAGATTATGCCATAATTAAAGTACATCATCCTGAAATTTTCTGGAATTTTTCTGAAATATTCTGGAATTTTAAATAACTAATAAACACACATAAAATTAGAAAATAAAAAAATCCAGAAACTGATAAACTGAAACAATATTACCAGTAGATAGTAAAACATTTCAGAAGTCCACAATAAAAATTTCAACTCCAGAAAAATAATCATGCAACACCAGATGCATTTTAAAGCAAAAAAAAAAAATACATTATTAACACAGGAAAAATATTACATATTTTCGTAAAATTTTCAAAATTTTACAAAATGTAGAAAAATTAATTCTGAGTCTAAGGGTACCAACCATGCTTAAAACAAAGCTATAACGAATAAATTATGGCCAATTAACGCAATTCAGAATTAAAAAACAAACAAACAGAGCCTTAGAGCCAAGCCAGGCGGAAAAAACGGCACGGCTCGGCTCGGCTCGGCGCCGCTCAGCGCAACTCGGCGCGAGTCGGCTTAAGGGGCGGCTCGGCGCGGCTCGGAGCGCGGCTCGGCGCTCGGCTCGGAGCGCGGCTCGGCGCTCGACTCCAGCACGCAGCGCGCGTGCGAGGCGCGGACGGCGCGCGTGCGTGGACGCGCGCGTGATGGCGCGTGCAGGCGCGTCAGCAGGGCATCCGGCGCGTGGTGGCGCGTGGCTGCGAGTGGTGGCGCGTGGCGCCGCTGGGAGGCGTCATACAGCGCGTGTATCACACGCGCCGCCTTCCCGGGTGTTTTCTGGTCCGATTTTTATATTGCCGGACTCCTTTTTCCAAAATAAAATCATTTATGCTCTTAAAAATGACATTAATGATCATAAAAAATGAAATATTTTGGATCTCTACCTCTTTTATAAATATACCCATGATAAAAGAAAGCACGAAAATACCCATCAATGGCTCTGATACCAATGTAAATCAAAGATCACAAACTTGCAGCGGAATAAAATGTTTAGATCATACCTGATTCGATCTAAAACCTCATGGATAAATCACGTGCTTCCAGAATCTAATCAATCAATCCCAGCAGTGGGGTGATATTACAATGGTGAATATCACCCACACAAACCACAGTGCAAAATGACTTGATCGTTGTTTCTTGGGAGAGAGTCAGTTTATGGGTTGAAGAACAAAAACTACGTTGTTTCTCTCTTAGGTTACCCATAACCATATATCAGATATATATTATATTATTATTATTTATCCATATCAGTTAAAACTGATAATATCTATATCCTGAGTGGTTATCCTAAATAGGTTTGAATTTAATTCAAAACCTATTTGGATAAGATCCAAATTATGTTCAAATGGTCATGTCACATGGGCGCCCATTACTAACATAACTCATTTTGAAAACTAAAATTACCTTGGAAAGGATTAGTTAGAAATTAGAAATCTAGCAAATGTTGATGGAAGGCATATGTTTCACTTTGTAAAAGTCTTCTCCTTTTTCCCTGTTGACCCCTTGAAGCTTGTTATAAAATGTTTTACTCAAATTGAGTTCGGTTTACAATTTGGGCATGAATTCATTAAGTAATTGAGAGTTTTTGTATATATTTTCTTTATTTTTTAGTGGATTGATTTGTAGCTTTTAACCTGTAGTTTTTTTTAATCACATTTGGAGATGTTTCAATTGTGATTTTTTTCCACGTTATATCGTTGTGTTGATTTGTCATTACTTGTTAGTAGATATAATTCAATTTTCGTTTAATTGGATTACATCTATGATTGTTTGATTAGAAATTATTATTCATCATTAAAATTGAATCTTAATTGCAAATTACAATCTCGGAGGATTTTAAGATTTTCACTACCAAAAGACATCAATGCTCCCAGGAGCAAGACTTCCAATCCCTGGATTTCCCAGGCGATTTTGGATTCCATTCATGATGCTGCCAATGCTATGTTTTGTTACTGTCCCTTTGGATAAACTGGTTCTACATCCTACTGACCAAATAGGATCTGCATCTTCAGGAACTGGTGCAAGAGTTTTTTGCTCTCTGCAATGAGATAAACATAAAAGGTGTGAGCAGACAACATCTTCTATGAAAGAGATGCAACTCGAAGGTCTAGAGTGTATACATCCTAAAAAAAAGGCTACAAAGTTTAATGAGTATCAATCTAAGAAGAATGGACACTTTTAAAATGGTAGCGTGTCGTGTCTGACACCGACATGACACGATATTCACTAGGCTCTTTCTAATACTTAGACACATAAATATATTACAAGTTCAAATAAAATAGCTTGGAATGCAATGCTAAAACAAAAATTAAGTAAATTTATACCTGTTCTCCTCCTTTATACTTAAAAAATGAATATATTAGAATATTCATATATATGACATAATAATTATTTATTCATATATATAACATATCATAAATAAATAAATTATATATTTTGCAGGCGTCCCTACTGTGTCATGTTCTACATTTTAAAAAAAATTTACATGCCGATGTGTCAGTGTCCTATCACAAGTCTATATCCATGCCTTTTAGGTATATGAATAACGGCGTGAAAGTAATTAAACCCCTCAGCAAAATACGCAAATTCATCAATTCAAGCACCAAAAGGAAGCTTAATTCTAAAACTTACTCACAAGTTCGTCTATGTTAACTATAAAAAAGGAGCTCCCTAGAGTCATCATCTTCGATTATCGCAATGGGTATTGTGATAATCCTGTGAACTCTTTAAATTTAAATATTTTTAAATTTAAATTTAAGTGTAAATTATAAATACATTATTGATATTTGCTTAAAATATAAATTACCTCTTATAATTTGAAATATTAAAAATACTCCCTTATTATAATTTTTTATTTAACATAGTTAACTGAAAAAATATAATTAACTGAATTATTAATTGAAATAAATTTCGATCATCATTAAAAATTGTTAATTAACTTGATAGTTTATGAATAAAAGAGATTAGTTTTTATGAAATAAAAAATTTAAGAAACGAAATGTAATTTTTAAAATTATAAAAAGTATTTTATATTTTAAATAAATCTCAAAAGATGCATATATAATTTTTTTTAAAATTTAAATATGAGAGATTTTTTTTAAAATTTAAATATGAGAGACGAAACCGGCGATAATTTTCCAACACTGTACTTGGATTATAATGGGAAGGAAAGTACAAAACTAACGCAAATCTGGTGCACCGTATGTTGAACGCGTTGGGCTAGGTTGGGTGGGGTCGGATCCATATGTTCAATGCAATAACGTGTGAACCACTCACTTTTTCCAATGCTGTACTTTCTCTTTTTCTTTTTAACGTCTGATTTGGTAATTTAATATTTTAGATTAAAAGTAAAAAAATTATTTAAAAAATTAATAATTTATATCAAAAAATTAATTTTTTTTTCTATTTTTTACACATTTTTTTTTTATAAAAAATTTAAAATTATTCTAAATATATTAATTTTTTATCTCATATTTTAATTAAAAATTACTAAAATAATATATTCACAAATAAGTCCACTAATTTTATGACATTATTATGGTGACTAATTTAATTGCTCCTTTAATATGTGTTGCGAAAGATAATCTTAAGGTCTATTTTGGCAATATAATTAAAAGTTAATTTTTTGATTTTTAAATTTTTTTTAAATGATATCACCTTTTTATTTTATATATATATTTTTAAAAAAAATTTAAAAATTAATTTTTAATCTCCTTCTCAAAATAGACCTCTTATCTTTCTCAACACATATTGAAGAAGATATTCACCCAAAGAAACACATATTGAAGAAGCAATTAAATTAGACTAATGTTAGATATTTTAAAAATTTTACTAAAATTTTTACTAAATGTCTTATATGGATGTGGAACTCACATAATGTGAGTTACATGTGAGACATTTGATAAAATTTTTAATAGAATTTTTGAAATCTTTACATTTTTAATTAAATTATTCACTGTAATAATGTCATACAGTGAGTGGACTTCTTTAAAAATAAAGAAAAAGATTAAGAGCTTTAAATATAGAGTTTCAGGAGAGCTCTAATAAATTGTCCCTCACCCATGATATAATTTTTCTTTACTTATTTATTTATTTATTTTAATACCAAGTATATCGTTTATTTATAATAGTATATCGTTTATTTATTTTATAGAGTTTCAGGAGAGCTCTAATAAGTTGTCCCTCACCCATGATATAATTTTTCTTTACTTATTTATTTATTTTATTTTTGAAATCTTTATTTATTTACTTATTTATTTATTGAACTTTGATTAGAGCGCTAAATTTAAACGATATACTATTTCCGCTAAAAACAAAAAGTGAGTGGAGTGCATGTGAAATGAAGGTGACCCTGACGAGAATTAAAAAGAAAAAGAAAAAGTACAGCGTTGAAAAAAGTGAGGGGCTCACGCGTTATCGCGTTGAACATGTGGACCTGACCCCAACCAACCTAACCCAACGCGTTCAACATATTTTTTGGATGTTTACGTTAGTAGTACGGGAAAAGTTGTTAAAAATTAATTTTTTAAAAAATATATATAAAATATATGAGAGAAGATAAAATTTAAAATGAATTAAAAATTAATTTTTAGTTTTTTTAACTCTTCCCAAATTGAGCCTTAATTAAGAAAGAAATTTTGTTTGGCAGGTGAGTATAACTTTTGTATTTAAATTAGGTTGTGTTTTTTCTTCTTTAAGCTTGTTTTGAGAAATTGATTAAAAATTAATTTTTTGATTTTTTTTTACTTTTTCTGAAAAAACATATTAAAAAAAAGAGATAATTTGACTCAAAATAAATTAAAAGTTAAAAATTAACTTTAGCCAAATTCCCAAAATACCATTGAAGATTTATATTATGAGTCTTACTAAAGTGTCTCTAGGACGCAAGTAAAAGACAAATTTTTTAAAGGACATAGGAAATTTTTTTATTAAATTTAATATATTTTTATTGAAATTAATATAATTTTTAACATTTTTATATATTTTAAAAATATTTTATACATAATTCTCAATATTAAATAATACATAAAAAAACACTGATTAGTATTTGTCTTATATTATAACTCTTTAGTAGTGATGGATATCACATCTACATCTATTCAATCATAAATCATATGAATTAATTTAAAAAATTTGAATCTTGACTAATTATATAATAGTATAGGTTATTTATAATAATCACATGACCTAATAACATAAGTGATAGAATAAAGTCACCACTAAAGTTTGTCTTCATTGTCTTTTGCTGCCTTTTTTGTTTGGGGAAAATTACTCGGTAATTTCATAAAGTTATTATAAATTTATAAAATTAATTTTATAATTTTAATTATTATAAATTAATAATACTTTTCATCAAATATTATTAAAAAATGTTATTAATTATTAATTTTTAAAGACAATTTGAAAAATTTCTCAAAAAAATATTACTAATTATAAATTTTAGCGACATATTAAAAAAATCATCACAAAAAAAGTTGCTAATTTTCAACTTTCACTAACAGTTTAAAAGTTTTGTTACAGAAAAACGTCACTAATGGTAAGTTTTAGCAACAATTCATTAAAATCGTGACAAAAAAAAGTCACTAATTATCAATTGTTAGCGACATATACAAAAAATAGTCACAAAAAAAATATTTTTAACAACAATTTTATTATAATTTATTTTTAATAAAATTTGATAAAATTAAATTTAACTATTAAAATTCATTAATAATTTACCCTAAAATTAAAGTAACAGAATAAAGTCACCACTAAAGTCTGTCTTCATTGTCTGTTGCTGCCTTTTTTGTTTGGGAAATTACTCGGTAATTTCATAAAGCTATTATAAATTCATAAAATAAATTTTATAATTTTAATTATTAATATTTATATATTTTTTTACTTATTTATACTATTTACCCTGTTTGGTTTCCATTCCCAGAATTTACTTTTCATAAAATTTTACTTTTTTATTTTTCATATTTTTTTTTATTTTCATTGAATTTTTTAAAATATTTTAAGCGATTTTTAAAATTTTTAGACACACTTAATATAAATACACTTAAAAAAATATAATATTTGTAAAAAAAATCTTTAAAAAATTCACTAAATATCTTGTGAAAAAAATCTTTAAAAAGTTTACTAAAATATCATAAATACAAAAATTCAGTATATTTTTCATAATTTTATGTGTTTATTAAGTTTTGAAAATAAAAAAATATTAAAATTTTGAAAATATTCACTAAAAATAAAAAATATAAAAAATAAAAAAATTTAAATTTTAAAAAAATTAAATTCAAAAAATTAAAACCAAATTATTTTTTACATTGAAAACTTTTCCTTTTATTTTTCGTAAATTGTTGCCACGTCTGTATTAAAGCATACAAACATCTCATACGTTTGAATGACACCCATCAAATTATGTTTTCAACGCGTGAGCCCAGTCCCATTGTCCTGCGTTGGGTTGGGTCCCATCTCACATGTTAATTTGCAAATCACATCGTCCTCTATTTTCGTATGTGGTACGTAATAAAAAATTATATATATTATATACTTTTTATTTAAAAAAATTGACACTCAAATTCTATGATCAAAATCATTCTAGAGTATTATGTATAAATAAAAAAATTAAATTAATTTAATAATTGTAATTTTTTATACTATATAATTTATTTATGAAAAAAATAAATGATTAATATATATTCAAAATTTAATCATTTATTTTATTTTTTGAATAAATTACAAATACACTCTTGACATTGGTTTAAAATATAAATGATTTCATATGGTTTTGAAAATTATATCTCACTCTTTCAAGTTTCTAATCACACAATAAATAATCATTTTTATAAGTGATAAATTATTAAATCAATTAATAATTTTTAATAATATTATAAATATATTTCAATTGACGATTTAAATAATTTTATTATTATATATGAGTATAATTAGAAATTTCATTTTTTTTATTCATTCTCTTAAATAAAAAATTCAAAAAAATAATATTTGTAATTTTTAAAATTGTAAAGACATTATGTTTTAAATAAACTGAAGATGTGCATTTGTATTTTACCTTTTATTTTTAAAAATAAATAAGATAAAATTAAAAAAATTGAAAACAGGAATAGATAATGTACTTTCCATAAATCAGCTCCACCACAAACCCCTACTATTTCTAAGAAGTGTCACAATTAATCAATCTCTCTCTCTCTCTCTCTCTCTCTCTCTCCAGTCTCTACACACACCCCACATACCAACCCCTTCTCTTCTCCAACCTTCATCCTAGGTTACCATCTACTCTTTAAACCCAGATTTTGTTGGGTTGGGAGGGAGTGGGTTTGAATTCAATTGAAGTAGCACAGTTTGATAATGGAAGTGCCTGTTGTGTCCTTCATTGTCAAAAGACTTGGAGTTTTGTTAACTGAAGAAGCTAAATTCTTATACGGAGTAAGCGACCAAGTTGAACAAATCCGAGTCGAATTGAATCGAATGCAATGCTTCTTACAAGACGCAGATTATGCAATACAAACTGATCTTGTAGATACAAGGGTCAACAACTGGGTTGCAGAAATTAGAAAACTTGCTTATGAAACCGAAGACATCCTCGAAACTTTTGTCATCCAAGTTTCATCCAAAAGGAACGAAAATGGTTTCCGAAACACCCTTAAAAGATTCGCTTGCATCTTCAACGAAGGGCAAGACATTCACAGGGTGGGATGTGAGATCGGTGCCATTCAAAACAAGATCACTAACCTCGCCACTAGTTTACATACTTACAGCTTAAAAAGTATAGGTAAGCCACTTCAAGTGTTGATTTTAAATTTAAATTTTTATATTGTTATATTTTTATTTAAAGTATATTTTTTCCTCTTTTGAGATGCAAAATTATTACTAATTAAAATTTGAAATTTAAATTATGCTAATATATTCCATTTCTCTTTCGTGTGACATAATCAATTTTAGGAAAGAATAATATTTTATATTTTAATTTTTCAGGAAAATTTATGAGAAATTAAAAGGACATATCTATATAAATTTGTGTAAGAATTTAAGGATAACAACAATTTGTTTGGTAGTTAAAATTCTTGAGATTTAAAATTTTTAAATAATAATGACAACTTTAACATATATAATACAAAACGTCCTTATGATCTTAAAAATTCTAATTTTTCTCATAACATCGTTTCTTTCTCGTGTGACCTTTTACATTGTTGAAGTGATTTCAAAATTTTAAAATTTAATAATTTTTGATTTATATCTCATTTTTTTGTAAAATTTATATTTTTAGAAATTTTATTGACTTAGCCTGATTTGGTCGTCGAAATTTTACTAACTAACAAAAATTTTATCGACCTGTCTCAGGTCAATAAAATTTCATGTACTTTTTTTTTTCAAAATTTTATATTTATTATGGATCTTATTTTACAGATCTTGATGAAACAATTTAAAAAATACAAATTTTATAAATAGAAAAAGGATCTAGATCAAAAGTTATATAATTTTGAAACTTTTCTGAATAGTTAAAAAAGTAATAGGTGATACTTGAAAGGACCTATATTACTATAAAAAATTTTGTTGTCCTTGTCCTTCTAAAAAAATATTACTAGAAATCATAAACAAAAAATCTCGTAAATTTATAGAAACATATAAAAATAATATTTCACAATTTTAACCTCCACTTTTTTTAATATATATTTTATAAAGAATCTATTATTATATGGTGAAAAATGATTCAAAAAATAGAAATTTTATATGCAAAATTCATACAAATTATGTGACACTGTTATTTTTGGACCATAAAATGAGTATTGTTTTCCTCTTTAAAATGAAAGAATCACAAAAAAAAAAAAAAAAAAAAACATTTTATGTGAGTTTTTTTTATATGAAAATTATATTTGTACAACATTATTATTGAATATCAACTGTTAGAAAAACTAAACTAATACTGTTGTAGGTGAAGGCATAAGAAGTTCGGCAGCTGAGAAGCAACAAGAATTGAGGCAATCGTATCAGCATGTTGTTGAAGAGAACTTTGTTGGGTTTGAGGAAGACTTGAACAAGGTTGTGAAACATTTGGTGCAAGTTGATGACTATGCTCCTAGTCGAGTTGTCTCTATTTGCGGCATGGGTGGTTTGGGGAAGACCACTCTAGCTAAAAAAGTATATCATCACAAAGATGTTCAGAAGCATTTTAATTGTTTGGTATGGGCATGCATATCTCAGCAATACCAAACAAGAGATATTTTGCAAAGAATCTTCATCAAACTCGTTCCAGAGAGAAAGAAAGAGGTCATCGGGATGAGAGATGAAGAGTTGTTTGAGGAACTTTATAAAGTCCAGCAAAGGAAAAAATGCTTAGTTGTACTGGATGATATTTGGTCAATAAAGGCTTGGGAGAGCTTGAAACCAGCCTTCCCAAATGGAAACACGGGTAGCAAAATATTGCTAACAACTCGTAATAAAGCATTGCCTTCACAAATAGATCCATACCATATCTTTCATGAACCCCCGTGTTTAAATGACGAGGAAAGTTGGGATCTACTTCAAAAGAAATCATTACTAAGAAGAGATGGTAGAGGTAATATTAATCAGTCCACATTGCTATATATTTTGATACAAATTAAATTATTTCAATGTTAGTTTTCATATCATTTGTGTGATCTATTATCATCTAAAAAGATTAATGACTCATGGGCAGAGATTTGGGAAAGATGGACAACACTTTAGCTCTACTGGCCATAGGTCGTACCAAACGTATTTAGAATATTCATTTTACGAAAACTACACAAAATTGAAAACATTCAAGGAATTACTTTCTAGTGAGATAGAAAATAAAATTTTACACAAACATGTTTGCACCTTCGTACCTTTTCACTTGCATCTCATAACATAATCACTTGCACTCCCATATTTTTATAATTTTTTTTCTCTATCCCATTGTGCTGTAATTCCCCCAAGTTTCAATAGTTGGAATAGGGAAGGACTTATACAAAAAAAAATCAAATTAATCAGGCATTCAAAATCACATGATCCATAGTTGTTTTCTAAAAATTGATAGTATATTATCAAAATCATATATTTAAAAAAATAAATAGATATGATATTATTATGTGGTTATAAATATATGATTAATTATGATTTTTTTCATAGTTCATTTATTCGATAAATCTTACAATATAAATTATTCAAATAATCGAAATAGATCCAAATTGCGTCACACGAAACAGCATGCCCAAGACACCAACAACTCAATGGTTATCAAACATATAGATACATAAAATTTATACAAATATATATAGGGTAAATTATCAATAGGTCATAATAGTTGGATTTAATTTCTATTAAGTTCAATTAAAAATAAGTTCTAGTAAAATTGTCACTAAAAATATTTTTTTGTAACAATTTTTTTCATGTTGCTAAAAATTGACAATTATTGATTTTATTTTATTTTATTTTTTTGGTCATGGTTTTTATAAATTATCGCTGAAACTTACAATTAGTAACTTTTTCTGTGACGAATTTTTCAAACTATCGTTGAAAGTTAAAAATTAGTGACTTTTTTTTAATATTTTTTAAAACTGTCGCTAAAACTTATAACTAGTGATATTTTTTGTGACAAAATTTTCAAACCGTTACTAAAAAATAACACTTATTAGGACTTACACGTAAGTTCTCCATATATATATATATATATATATACAGATATGTGATGTGACATATTTAAGTCTTCTTATTTTAAATCAAAAGACCTATTGGATGGGTCATGCTATTTGCAAGTTATGACATTTATAATTTTGATTATCAAAAATGTCATAACTAGATTATTTTCAATTATAATTAAAAAAATGAGTCATAACTAAACACAATAGAAGGTATAAATAAAGACATTTTAAATCATATCTAAAATAATGTTATAATCAACATCACAATAAATAATAAATAACACAACAATGAATTATAACCAAATCATAACTAATAATACAATAGCTTATAACTAAATGTCACAAAAATTACAGACCTCGAAAGTAGAATTTCCCCCCATTTGGGGTGGCCTTTATTTCAAAAATACAATACCATATTATTCTGATTAAAAATTTTGTAAATTAATGATAAAATAGCATTTCCATCCCCCAAAAAAATGTGGTCCAAGCATTTCACTTAGAAAGAAAAGTTACTTCTTTTATGTAATTTATTAATGGACAAATTACCTACACCTCTCTTGAGGTTTAACGAAATTACAGATTCCCTCCTAAGGTTCCCCCCTAAGGTTTCAAAAATTACATCTAGTTCCATCACAATTAACGCTGTTAACAGATATCATAAATTGAGTAAAATGCATTTTTGACAAATTAGGGCAAATTACCTACACCTCCTTGAGGTTTAGCTAAATTATAGATTCCTCCATGAGGTTTAGCTAAATTATAGATTCCCCCCCTGAGGTTTAGCTAAATTACAGATTCCCCCCTGAGGTTTAGCTAAATTATCATTTTTAAATAAGTTATGAAATGCAAAATTAAAATGAAAAAACGCTTACCACAGTATAAAAAATTAAGGTTTTAGACACCAAAATTTAGGGACAATTATTTTTAGGGGACCAAATATTTTTGTTGCGAAAAGTGCCATTATATTTTTAGTAATGAAAATTGAACATTAGTGATTAATTATTATATTTTTGGTATCAAATTTTTTCTCTCAAAAAATAAACCATTTTGAGGCCAAATTATTTTGTTCCTAAAAGTCTATTTATTATTAACATTTTCAAAATTTTATTGTTAAAAGCCTTATTTTTTACTTTTCAGGGTGACCTTTTAGCGACTATCCTCATGACGATAGAAATTAGTCCCTAAATGTCTTTTGTAACAAAATTTTCACTCTTAGTGATCAAAAAAATTAATCACTAAAACTCTTATATGCTGTAGTTTCAGATGGTGAAAATATCATAAAATTAACAAATAATGAAATAAGTTAAAAACACAATAAATGGCTTGTCAAAAAAATTCTTAGAATATGTTTGGCTTGATTTTTAGAAATTTATTTTTAAATTTTTTTTAAAAAATTACAAATTAATTAAGAAATAAAAAAATAAAAAATAATTATTATTTTTATATAATTTTATCTTTTGAGTGGTTAGAAATAATTTTTACAAATTAAATATATTTTTTCATATTTATTTTTATTAAATTAGTTTTTTTTTTTTTTTTTAAATTCTCAATTTTTTTTTCTAAACAATAAATCAAACATGGTTCCAAAAACTTAATTTTCTTTTCCATCTAATGTAGTTTTTTTGTAAATTTTGTTGATTTATTAAAGGGATTTCAGCAGGGGCAATATCATCCATCAATTTATATTTTGGTGATGTCAGCTAACCATTCTTAACGTTTAGTTATAACGGTAAGGGTTAAATTATTATGCGAATATAAACCTCGAGGGGCGAAATGTAATTTTTGAAACCTCAGGGGGAATCTGTAATTTAGCTAAACTCAAGGGAGGTGTAGGTAATTTGTCCTTTATTAATCTAAAAGAACTGAGCATAATTGGATGCTAAAAAATTTAGTGTTAATTATAATAACATCTCGTGAGCTGAATATTAATATCCTCTTAAACTAAAAAATTGTACAATTAAACCTTTTAATTTTAAAATATCATACAAATATCTCTGTTTAGAATTATTAGGTACTTTCAAAATACCATGTTATCTACATGATCTACTCTCCGTCAATAAGAAACCGCAATAAAAACTAAATAGTCTTCATTTGTCTGTTAACTACCCCCACAAAGATGAGTTAATATGTTCCATTCATAAAAGTTATTGCTATGCAATTAATATGAAACACCATATTGATAAGAATAATACTATGTGTACCAATTAGTGTATTAACAGATGATGTGTATAATTTTAAAGGTTTTCGGTATTTGTAATTTAATTAATAGGTAGGGTCAGTAATAATAGCAAGTACACTAATTGGTGCATGTAGCACCACCGTATTGATAATGACACATAATACTCAAAGTCTAGTCACTAATTATTGATTCATGTATGATAACTTTGTGATGTTAGCTTGAAGAATGGAATCTAAAAGGAAGGTTAGGGGTACATATATCAGTCTTTTTATTTTTTTTAATTTGTCTTTTTATAACAAATTAAAAATTAATTACAATAACAAATTTTCAAACGGGGCCACAGTTCACTTCTTGGCTCCTTAACATCACTCTCTTTGCACCAAATGCATGCATGAGTTTAAGCTTTTTCTTCTTCTTTGTTGACATAGAACTTTTGATTGAAAAGATGCAAGTATCAATGTAAACAGTGCTGACTTTGAGGCAAAGTTGAGGACGCGGCTGTTTTGGACCCCAACGATTGGTTGAAAAAAAAACTATCCCTTGAATAGAAACAAAAAAGCTTGTTTATGTAGTAAATTATTTAAAATTAACAGATAATTATTTTCCAAATATATGGTTTGTGTATAGAATGTTATTGACTATCCATGTTACAGTTGTTTCTGAATAAATAAACTTTTTAAAATTGAAATTGATTATATCTTACCTTTGGTCAACTTTGTCACAAGAATAATTCAATGGATTTGATTGTTAAATTGAATTATGCAAGTTTGATTAGTAATTTTACAACTACTAATTTGAGTTTTATACTCGAGTACACAAAAGTTCAAAAATTTTAAATAAAATTTAAATTACCAACCGATTTGATTTTGCAAAAGAAATAAACTTTTTAAAATTGAAATTGATTAAATCTTACCTTTGGTCAACTTTGTTACAAGAATAATTCAACTATTTTATTTTTAAATTGAATTATGCAAGTTTGATTAGTAATTTTACAACTACTAATTTGAGTTTTATACTTGAGAATACGAAAGTTCAAAAATTTTAAATAAAACTTAAATTACCAACCGATTTGATTTTGCATAAATAAATAAATAAAATAAAAAAAAATCAATCCATATTACAAGCTCGCTTTAGAATTATCTATCTATATATGTATAAAAGGCCCACATTAAAAAACTTGATTTGGGTGTTGAAAAAGTTGGTAAATTTTCATTTTTTATTGCTTATTCATGCATGCATTCATTGGAATTTTCATTTTTGTTGTTTTATGGACTCTAGGCAATAATCACTTTGCTTGTTTCCACTTTTCAAAAAATACTTTTCAGAAAATTCTACTTTCTTATTTTCTGTATTTTTTTGTTTTTACTAATTTTTTTTAATATTTTAAGCAATTTTTTTACTTTTTAGACACACCTAACATAAATACACCTAAAAAGTAAAAAAATTGTAAAAAAAATCTTTTAAAAATTCACTAAATACCAAAATACAAAAAAAAAAATACAAGAATTCAGTACATTTTTTATATTTTTATGTATTTATTAATTTTTTAAAATATTTTTTCACAAATTTTATACTTTTTAGATACATCTAAGTAAGGTGCATCTAAAAAAGTAAAAAAAAAATGTTTAAAATTTAAAAAATATTCACTAAAAACAAAAAAACACAAAAATCAAAAAAGTCAATTTTCAAAAAACTTAATCCAGAAAACTCAAACCAAACACAATATATTTTTTGTTGTTTTTAAATTTTGCATTTTGTCATTTTTGTAGACTCTGGAGTGCTTGACACAAATATGGAGGCAATAGGGAGGAAAATGGTAAAGCTGTGCGCTGGTTTACCGTTAGCAATCATTGTGCTTGGTGGACTTTTGGCAACAAAGCATACATTAAGGGAATGGGAGGTTGTATACCAAAATGTTCGTTCACATAAATGGAGTGACGACCCCATACAACATGACAATCGAGTATCAACAGTGTTAGCTTTAAGCTACCATGACTTGCCTTATCAATTGAAGCCATGTTTTTTGTATTTTGGTCACTTTCCGGAGGATTATAGGATAGATGCTGAAAGGCTATATCACTTGTGGATTGGTGACGGTATAATTATAGATGATGATAGAGTGGGGGATGAAACAATAATGGATGTGGCAAAACGTTATTTGGGTGCGCTTGCACAAAGGTGCATGGTTCAAGTAGAAGTAGAGGAGTATACTCAAAGGATCAATTATTGCCGCATTCATGACCTTATGTTGGAGTTGTGTTTATCAAAGGCAAAAATGAATGATTTTCTTGGGATCATTCATCTCCAATGCGAAACTGATCTAGCTAATTGCTTTTCCACCACAACATCAACAACTACTGCTCCTAAAATACGCAAACTTGCAATTCATTTGAATAGGGATGTTGAAAGAGTTGTCCTCCCTGAATTGGAGACAACTAAACATCTAAGATCCATATTGTTCTGCAATTCGAGGAGTGTCCACGGGGAGTTTTCAATAGAGTCGAACTCCCATTTGAAGTACTTCATATTGCTTAGGAATTTGGATCTTGAAGCATTTAAGTTGGATGAACAGTCAGTCGAATCAATAGGCAACCTAATTAGCTTGAGGTACTTGAGCTTTAGAGGTTGTTTGATACCGAAATGGCATTCGTCTATCCGCAAGTTGAAACACTTGCAAACCTTGGATTTACGACATTGCGAGTTCAACTCAGGTGAAGTAATAGTCATACATGGAATGGAACAATTGAGGCATTTGTATATTCAGTCAAATCTCAATGTTAAATTCAAATTTGATGGGTTGAGCAACCTCGAAACATTAGGAGGGTTTGAAACAGAGTCTTGTGACGTCAATGATCTGTGTAAATTGATCAATCTTCGGCAAGTAGAAGATGCAGCTTTCTTGCAGGTGCACAATCAGGACTTAGCGGCTTTCATCAACTACCTAAGCATCGGTGCCGACCACCTCCGACAAACATCCTTATCACTTGTTGAATTTCGCAAAGAAGAAGAAGAAAACTTGACTCTTCTCAAACAACTGTTAGGGTGTCACCATCTTTACAGATTGAGAATTGACAGAATTATTCCCGAGTTACCAAAATACTGGCAGGGTTTCTCTCCCAACCTCATCGAGTTAATGTTGGTGGGATGTGGCCTTGAAGAAGACCCTATGCCAACATTGGAGAGGCTACCTAACCTACAATCCCTCGGTTTATATAATGATGCCTTTGTGGGGGACAAAATGGTTTGCTCCGCTAATGGTTTCCCCCAACTCAAAACCCTATATCTCTCTTTTTTGATGCATTTAAAAGAGTGGGAGGTGGAAAAAGGAGCCATGCCCAATCTCTCTGCTTTACAAATTGATTTTTGCAAAGGACTAGAAATGGTTCCAGAGGGACTGAGATTCATTGCTACCCTCCAACAATTTACAATTAAGTATGGGAGCGAAAATTTGAAGAACAAGCTTCGAAGGGTCAATGGTGAAGAAGGAGAAGATTTTTACAAAGTGCGACATGTGGCTTCCCTCGACATTCAGTAAATTTCTTAATTCTGCGTGAATAATCCTTTCCTTCACAAGAGACGAAACAACTGTTGGGTCTCTTATCATTTCTTTCACATCCCCCCCATTAATTCTCATCATAAAATTTGTTGATATATATATCTCTCTCTCTCTCTCTCTCTGCTTTTTTGCCTTTATATTGGTTTAGGGGTGGACAAATCATCATAGAATCAAAAAAAACTAAACCAAACCGAAATTATTGGGTTGGTTTGGTTTTTTTTGAATACATTGGTTTAGTTTTGAGTGTTCAATTCTATAATTCAATAGGATTGGATTAATTTTTGGTTTAGGTTCTATCTATCTCGAACAAACCTGATAACCAAATCTATATATTTATTTATATTATAAGATTCAATCTATATCGGCATTTTTTACTTAATTGGTCTATTCTAATGGACTTGATTACAACTAATCATTTCTCACTATTTATTTTGATTTTCAGGTGATATTGAGAAGCATAAGAAGAAGAATGGGAAGTGGAAGAAGAAAATACTGGAAGGTAGAGTTGGAATTTACAATACTTAATTTTATTTTATTAGTTGTGTTACAAGATTTGATTTATTTTGGTTGTATTTAAACTTGAGTTGAACTTCACTACACTATTCACAACTATTGACTTGTATTAAACAATATTTATTTTATGTTTGTGTTAAATTTAAATATTAAAGACTTGTTTATTTTAATTATTTGGTTCAAGTGCATGATTCATTTAAATATGTTCTAAATTTAATATCAACTCAAACCAAACTGACCCAATCACACCCCTCTATTGGTTCATATCCATAAAAAAAAATTAGTACTTACAAGACTTGAGTAATAAAAGCTCAGATTATTTATAATAGATCCTTTATAATAAGATTTTTTTATAAGAAAACAAGCGAGCCCAAAAGTTTTACTGTGAGGAGGACAACATGTGAAACAAACACAACCCAATTACTAAATAGCTAGTTTTATTTTTTAAACTTTTAAAAAATAATTTTTTATTCAGAATTTTATTTTTTGAAAGTAACTTTTTGGAATACTCTCATCAAGATCCATTTAGTAAGACTTCGTATTGAATATGCAATATTAAAGAAAATGTTATTTATTTTTCGAACAACGAAAATTTTATTATCTATGAATAGAGAAATTTCATATTAATATATGACCCTTCTAACAGATAACTTAGCACTCAATTGAAATCAAAATTTCAAATGTAAAAACAATTTGTTACGTGTGGAAATTTTGTTTAAGATCATAAAAAGAGGATATTTATTTTTTTAAACTGTATTTAGATCATGAACTTAAGTGGTATTTAGAAAAGATTAAATGAAAAACTTGATAAAATGTACATGAAATATAACTACATTTCACTTATTTTCACCCATTTTTTTCTCTTTCCCTTTTCAATTCTATGATCTAGACACAGCTTTACTATTTTAACAAGACTCAATGGAAACACCCATGTCCAACCCTTCCTACTCACAAACTTTTGGGGGCTAGACATCATCTTGCCAAATCTCAAGGGGGAATATGAAATTAACCTCAAGACTCCGTTAAGTTTTGAACAATATATTAATCTAAACTTGCTGAAAATTTTCTTTTATAGGAACTAACCTTCTAAAATTATCTCCTCATAATCTTCATGAGAATTTTTCACTAAAATTTTACACTTGGTGATACAATCACATATGTACCTCCTTTTCCAGATAAGAAAGGTAAAGCAGCTCCTAAAGGGAACATGATCGAAAATTATCACAAAGTTATGATTCAGTCACACATTGAGACTAAAACGGACATACTATCAATTCAAACAGGTTCCCAAAATTCATGGTATAATTTCTAAATGATCAAAGTATATATGTTGGGCGGCCATTTGCTAGTTACTTGTTACACCTGTGAGCAAATCAGTATAATCACAATGGAGATAAAACTTTAAACTTTACGTCGAGAAACCTATGTGCTTCATTTGCTTAATGTCAAACCCCGATTCCTTTGAACGCCATCTATGACTCGGAGTCAGAATCTGATAGTGGCATCTGGTAAGCATCTTTTGGTTGTGTCAGTGATGGAAGGAGGACAATCTTGGTTTGACACCGCTCTCTTCTTGCGTCTCTGATTTGGTCTATCTTCATCATCCTGGAAATTTTCATATGGTGATTGAACAAACATATAGAAGGCAGAGGAAAATAAAAATGCATAAAACAAATACTGTTTATCATACAAAATGCTTATGCAAGTTCCACTGCAGTGAATTGGGCAGTTATGTATGCATAGCAAAATTAAGATCACTGACATTCATGTTCGTTAGTTGTAATTATGTGTTAAAATAGGAATTAATATTGGAGATTGATGTCAACGGTAAATTGTCTTTACTAAGTATAAATAAAGAGTCGCAAAATAGATTTGAATTGTTTTTCTTTCGTTTCTATGAGCTTTGTATGTTTGAAAACGTTCTATTTCAGTTGAGTGTGAGGTTCTTCCCCAATGGGTGTGAGTTTCTTCCTCAATGGAAGCGAGTTTCTGACAGGTTTCTTCCTTGGGAGTGGAGAACCGCATTTCTGAGTAAGAAACGTCAACCAAGAAGGAAATTTTTGCCACTAAGAGTGAGACGCTTGATAACTTAAGCTAAAAATGCCGATTTACCTTTGATGAGGGCAAGCTTCCATCTCTACAACGAAATTTTTTGCCACTTCAAGGAGAAAAGTATTTACATCATATTTAATTTTTAATATTTGTTTACTATTTTAATATAAAATTCAAAATTCTAATGCCTCAAACGCCTTGAGGTTTACGCCTCTCCTCACGAGGGAAAAAATGCCTCACATTACGCATTTGCCTTTAAAAACTTTGGTAATTAGTAGTAAGAGGTGCCAAGATGAGAAATATTGGCAGTGGTGCTAAAAATTATTCAGATTTTGAGGTTGGGAACTATATAACACATAACACCAGCAGCCTCCAGGTAGTTCAACACAAAGTGAAACACAATTTCCTTTTCCAAATGAATCAAGATGTCCTTGAAAAATGGTGGGGGATAACTGTTAAAGAAAATTATTAGAGAATATCAATGAACACAATGATACAGGAATGATTGGTGGTGAGGGAAAAAAGTTCAACTAGCAAGCAATAGATTCCCAACGAAGGAACAATCATACAAGAATGATTTGTGGTGAGGGAGACAGAAAAATCCTTCTTCAGGTTTTTTTTTTTTTTTTTTCTTCCTTTTTTAGGGTCTTTGAGTTTGGGGTGGGGTGGGGTGTTGCTTTTTCAATGAGAATGACAAGTCTAGAAATTGCAAAGCTGGAAAATGTGAATTGTTCAATGAGATGATTCAAAGATATGCTCAAAGCTATCACTCAGTACAATAATCTGTTAGGGGCAGAAATAAAATGACAATGATTAGGCAATCACATGGCTGTCAAGAAAATAAAATAAAATAAAAATACAAAACAAAAAAGTCTGCTACCCACAAGGTATATGTGACTGCATTTGAACTAAATGAAGGGAAACTTTGAAGAATATGTTGTGAATGAAATTAATACCATATCCCACCAATGTGAACAGAAACACACAATGCACACACCAAAGAGAAAAACAATTAGACACAGATTTTGTGGTTCGGCACCAATTGCCAACATCCACGGGAGAGAGATTCAGCTATGAATAAAATAAAATAAAAAATACATGTGAGATGGTTAACACGCTCAAAACCCATATCACTACTAGAATCCCATGCTCAAGAGTAGTTGAGCCATTGATCACTGTAGTGCCTTATCGGTATTTTTTGTCACCCCTTACATCGCTATTTTATCCTCCTTTTAATCTCACCAAAACATAGTCTCCATGACTATTTATAATAGTCTATCCACAAAAAACCTAGTTCCATAAAATTAGGTAACTAAAACCTACACATTGGGTTTCCCAATAGATTCGGACTCTACTATCCTAACCCAAATACATGCTTAAACTAATCTAACAAATGTATGGGACCACATATATCACATGGGTGGACTAATCCTAACAGAATATTAATATAAGTTACTAAATTAATCAAGTAAAATATTATGCAGCCAAGACATCACATATATAAAAAATAATTAGAAGGAAAACAAAGATGCTGAAAAGTAGAAAAGGGAAATAAAAGAAAGGACTAATCATGAGTCAGAAGAATATCAATGAAATTACATTGGATTGGAGATGAGGATAATAGCTGGAATACCTATGTAGCACGGGTGTGGGTATGGATACTGGTAGTACGCTAATACGGCAAAACCTTTCCAAAAAAAAAAAAAGATATGGGTACGGTTGTGGTACGTCAACAAATTTTTTATTTTTCATAGTTTATAGTTTGAGATTCAACCTACAAATCAAAGTTCAATACCAAAATTAAAAGGAAAATTACAAAACCAAAAGAGAAATCACAGTTCAATAATACCAATATCAAAGCAAAGTCTATATGTTATTTTAATGCCATTAAATAGGAAAAATTACAAAACTAAGTTTCATTCCAAAAGCAAGCTAGAAAAATTTGGAAAGTTGAAAAATCAATTTTCACTTCATCAACTTCATTATTGAATAATACATCTTTCATCTTTGACACATCAAGTAAAAGATTTGCAATTTCAAGTAAATCATAACTCTCTAATAAATTAAATGTATCACTATCCATGTCCCATAGCTTGGTGTACCCCGATGCACCCATCATGTACCAACAAAGTACCCACCTGCCAAAAAACGTATAAAAACTACCCGGTACGTATTTCATTTACCCGATACGCATGCAACCCTAATGGTATGCGTACCAGTACCCATTATGAGTATGGCAATATTTTCGGAGTACCCGTGCTACATAGCTGAACACTTTCCAACACTTAGACATACATGAAACGTATTATGAGTTTGAATAAATAACTTGGAATCCAATGATACAACAAAAATTAAGTAAATTTATACCTATTCTCCTCCTTTATACTTCAAAAATGAATATATTTTACTTAAATATTTATATATAAGACATAATAATTATTTATCCTTATATATGACATATATTTGATAAATACATAAATAAATTATATATTTTGCAGAAGTCCCCCAAGTGTCGTGTACTACATTTTTTTAAAAATTTACATGTCGGTGTGTCGGTGTGTCAATGTCATGTCACATGTTCATGCTTCTTAGTTATCAATAATGGAGTGAAGGTAATTAAACCCCTCAGCAAAATACACAAATTCATCCATTCAAGCACCAAAAAGAAGCTTAATTCTAAAAAAAGTTTGTCTATGCTAACTTACAAAAAAGGGGAGCTCCCTAGAGTCACCATTTTCGATTATTTGAGAGATCCACTTGATGATTTGCCAACCAAATAAATAGAAACAACTCAACGTGAAAAGGTACAATAAATCACAAAGAATGTTGCATTTGCGTTAACTGCTCAATACAGAGTGAAATATATCTCAATAATTAAACCATGTAGTAAAATTCATCTCATAACAGATAGAAGGCCAAACCTCTGAACTTTCTTCGGAACCATTGTACCTCGCAACAAGTTGTGATGCGGGATCTACATCGTCATTCAGAAATGCCTCCAACATGTTTTTTGGCTTTTTTTCCTCAATTTTAATACTATCTTCTGTAGCATTCCTTTTGTAACGTACAATAATTAACTGTGGTATATCTGTTATATCCCTCCTAGGTCCACATGTTTCATAGCTGTTCTCTGTTTGAGTGTGGAAAAAACAATATCGCTGGAGAAGAAGAGAAATTTAGTGACTAATACAGTTGCAAAAGATCATTTGTTAAATGTTCTAGCGTAGACTAGTCCATCATGATCATTATTAATTAAAATATTATAATCCATAATAGTAAGCACACATACTTCTACATGAAAAGAAAAAAAACTACAAATGGTTCTAGGAATAACAGTGGAGAGACGGAAAGATCATTCCTTCAACTGAATAAAGCAGAAGCAAACAACCTCTAATCATATGTACCATGCAGCTGCAATGACGTCTTACACAATTACTATTGGAGTTTATGAATAATTTTCACCTTTGCAATACATGCCTCATATACGCAACCTGGTGAACTTTAATTTATTTTTATTATATAACACCTTCTGTGAGAGGAATCACATTCTGTTTCCTACACTACATAGCTTGACCTACAGAATAGTATTATTTGTATAGCTGGAGAGGAATCACATTCTTTGTGCATATGGCTTGATCACAGAAATTCATTCTATGTACTTCCTACGGTTCTTTGTATTTCATTCTTTGAGATGAATCACATTTTCCTGTACATATAGCTTGATCCACAGAATAGAATCAACCAACAAAAGTACAACTTTTTTGTCAAAGATAACCTCCAAAGTTTTTAAAATGACCAAGAAGCATAATGAAAACCTTTCACCTTCGTTGGTTTAATTTATGAATAGCTTTTGAGTCTTTTGTTTTTCTAAAAAAAAAATTTGGGGAGGCGGGGGGGGGGGGGGGGGGGGGTGTGGGGGCGAGGGGGGTCTTTAGTGAACCATTTTCATATTTTATTTTATTTTATTTTTTTACTTTTTAGATACACCTAATCCAGATGCACTAAAAAAATAAATTATTTGTAAAAAAATATGTAATTGTCTTTAACAATTTTCAGATTTTT
Source organism: Camellia sinensis (assembly GCF_055761805.1). NCBI lineage: Eukaryota > Viridiplantae > Streptophyta > Magnoliopsida > Ericales > Theaceae > Camellia > Camellia sinensis. The sequence continues at coordinate 117,121,863 of NC_138975.1, read as the reverse complement.
TTTCAAATATTTTAAATGTTAAGTGCGTCTAATTAGGCAGATCTAAAAAAAATAAAAAATAAAAACTAAAATATGAAGAAAAAAAATTGCTAAAGACAAAAAACAAAACAATTTTGAGTTCCAAAAGTTGGTTTTGAACTCAAATAGGATAACAATGAATGATGAATACTTTTAATTGGCCATGTCTCACATGGAGAACATAATCTACTACACCAAACAATTGAGGTGTACATGCTTTGCACTCGACAGGCCATGGCTAAATATGTATATACCAAAGCCTTTAAATGTGAATGCGCAAGTCTCAAGGCATCAACACATGCATTTCAAATTTTTATATTTAGTGAGAAAAAGTTATTTAAAACTAAATAAAAAAATAACGCCCAATTAGTACACATTAATTTTAATTTTATTCAAAATTAAATATAAATGTATAAATACTTTTCTCCTCAAGGCGTTGAACATTTCATTACAGAATAGGAAACTTGCCCTCATCGAAGATGAACTTGACATTCTTAGTTTCAGCTATTGAACTTCTTACTTGAGTCTTTGCTTTATATTTTTCTTGGTTTTTTCTATGGAATATGATGGTTACAGAAGAGGTTCTTATTTTTTATGTTTAAATATAAACTACGTATTAGAAAATCAAAAAAAAAAAAAAAAAAAAAAAAACTAGGTATTATAATAAGCTTAACAACAACCCAAGAGAAGCTCTCCATATACGTATTGTTACATGGGACTGAGGTACGAGTATCGGGTGCAGGTGTATATCCAAGCGTCAGACCTTCATAAATTTAAATCTTGAGATACGTTTCCAAAATTGGATATGGGTACTGAGACACGTTATATGCACATATATATTATATTTTATATAATATTCTCGAATGAGATGTGGTAAATTGTATAGAAATATACTAAAAATTAAATAAGATATAGGAAAAATATGAAATTTCTATATCTAATTCATGTGAGAGGCTAAAAATATTACTTTATTAACAAATGTGAGTTTCTTCTTCTTCATGTATTGTCACAAATTAAAGCATCTGAGTGCCTAAATTGGATACAAGTGTCGGACACATATCTCATACCCTTACCAATGTCATATCCAGTGGAGACGGGTACAGTGGGGGAAATAGAAGAGTCCATGTAACACAGCTCCTCATATTTATGTGCAAAAGGAGTACAAGGTGCACATGTGTTGCACGCCTCAAACTGTGATGTGCAAGTCTTTGGAGAGTTTTCACCCAAAAATAATAAAAAAAACTCAATGCATTTTACCTTAGCCTTGCCTCGAAGCTAGCCTCAATACATCTTTTAAATACACAATATATTTGAATAAACATGACATATTGTAGGATTTGTGGCTCAAATCATACAATAACTTTCTAAGATTAATAACACATATTTTGAAAGATTATTAAAAAGTACTAGAATTTTTTTTTTTTTTAACGAAAGGAAAAGAAGAGCCATAAAAATGAGAATTACATCCTAAAATTCCAAATCAGTGACAGGCCTCTATAATCTTCTCAAAAAACCATATCCAGATGTCAAAAGGTTTATGAATGCAATCAGATTCTTGGACATTTCCAAAAGTTTCAAGTAGAAATTCTCAGCTGCTTACAGCACGAGTATAGAGCATAAGGAAGTTGTGACGATGTTTTTTGATACCCTGCATTTTCAGGCCAAAGGTCACGTGGTTTTAGCATTTAATGTTTCAGAATTTATCCTGCTATTAGATTGAATGATTTGTAATGTAAATAATTTCACATCATTTTATGGCAGTATAACACTGTCAGAATTTACAACAGCAATAATCACTGACCACCTTTTCCAACTTAGGCCACCATTTGGATTAAGATACTGGCACTTTGGCAAAAATCTTCCAATGCCAATAGTGATCCCAACTAAGTTCGACAAAGAGATTAAATTTCAGAATAAATTGCTACCAAGTACCATACATACAGCATCACATACAAGAACCCTCAAATAATTAATCCATTCACTACTACAAATGTGAATTCAACTACAACTAAACTTGGAAAACATTGACATGCCAAACAAACAAAAGATGACACTTACTTGTTCGGCTTCCCCATCAAGCCAAGTAAATGTCAACCGCTTTTCCTTCAGTGCAACAGCCGCTAGCGACGACGGCTGATCGTTATCAACTGTGGACAGTGCTTCTTGGATCCTGCGCAGAGTCTTTATCATAGTAATGTACTCCATTTAGTAAACTAGAATATACTAGCATTTGGGCATGCATACATGAATCTTTCTGTTATATTCAATGTCAAATTTTGAATGAGTACACTTTCTATGTCATAACTTCAAATGAACATCAGGATCTTTGCCAGGATTCAACAAATAAAGTTCTTTCACATTGTTTTCTTTCTAACCGCTTTCTCTACTATTTTCCTTAAGTTACCTTTTCTATTCTTTCTTAGGTAGTTGTCTATTTTAATTTATGAAGATTTGTCTTCAAAGTTTAGAATAATCAGCTGGCATCACTAGACAATGATTTCCCAACGAAGTAGCTAAATCATTTCTAGGAAATAACTACCAAGTGGAAATTTAATTTAACATAACAAGCAGGGCAAACAAACTCACTGCACACATTTTGTTGAGTTCTGGGCTTGATCTTCCTGCTAGAATAACACAGTACCAAATTGCCATTTCATTTCCAACACGAGAATAGCCACGGGCTATGTTACACGGACTCTTTGGAATTTCGAAGGTACCCGTGTCGACACGAAACGACACGGGTACGGGTGCGGGATACGGCTCCTCAGAAACGGATAAGGCAGATGGGATCGTAAAGGGGAGAGAGAGAGAGAGAGAGAGAGAGAGAAACCTGGTGCGATCTCCTTCGATCTGCTCGATCTGCCTTCGATCTCTGTCTCTCGCCTTCGATCTGCCTTTGATCTCTGCTCACGATCAACCTCTTGCCTTCGATCTCGATCTGAACTCATCGATGTCCACAGCTCAGCTCGTCGCAGTCGAACTTGTCAAAGATGGAGTCGTAGAGACTCGTCAACTCCTCCGGCGGCGTCGCCATGTCCTCTCCTTCGATCTGCCTTCGATCTGACTTCCTCTCTCTCTCTCTCTCTCTCTCTCTCTCTTGTCGTGTGTCTCTGTCCCTCCCGTTTGCACCTATAACAATATAATTTGTTATATATAAAATATATATCTAATTTGTTATATAAAATATATATATATATATATAATACATATAATAAATCTAATAAATAATATAATTTGTGTCTATCTCACCACTCTCCAATTTTTATTTTTTATTTATTTTAATATATTTTAACACATTATTTAAAAAATATAATAAATAAATAAAATAATTAATGTGTATTAAAAAAAATATTTATAAAAAAAACTTTTAATGTGTATTTAACTTATCCTTATATAATAAATATATTTTAAAAATTAAATATTTAACGTATCCCTGTACCCGTATCCTTGTTAGGATCCATATCCACGTATCCTCAATTTTTAATTTTAAAGTACCCGACCCCTAAATACGTACCCGCACCCAATACCCGCACCCGAGTCCGTATAACATAGGCCACGGGCATCACAACCCAGCTCCATGGACGTCACACTTCTCAATTGTGGAAGCTCTAAAAATAAGGAATGGAGAATAAACTAATGTATAACAGTTAGTTTCACAAAATCTTAGAATGTATAATCGGGTTTGTGTTATACATGTATATGTAAATATATTCCAATAAAAAACAACTCCTATCCATCAATATATTCAAAATTGTCAACAAAATTCAAAAAAGGATTCAATGAAGGCTCAACACCCCTCAAGATCCAATTGTAAAAGATGGTTAGAATTCTACTCTTTAAAACAAAAATGAAAGCCTTAAGACTCTTAACACCATCAAAACTTCTATTAAGCTCCATCCAGATGCTCCAAAATAAAATGGGAGGTCCTAGCTGCCAATCGCCTCTTTTTTCTATTTTCAACTCTGGCTACCCTCCAAGAAAGCAAAAGTTTCCAAACATTTGAAAGGAAAACCCAAGCCACGTCAAACAAGACTAAAATAAGGCCCAAAAGTCCCAAAAGATTTGATCCCTCTCCCACCTCACATATCACTAACAACAACCCCTCTATCAATTGCTATCTGTCTCGAGCTAGACAGACCAGCTCCAAATTCTCTCCACAGCAAACATGTCACCAAATGGGGTTGTTTGCCATCCCCTACAATAGCATATATATTTTTTTTTTATCTTTTTTAAGTCACATCACCTCTCTACTTTTCTGCACATCTTAAAGGCTATATCACAAATTAAATTTCATAAATTCAAATCATTACAACATCACATGTCAATTTAGATCTCCCCCTCCTAACGTTTTCATTTATGGTGATCATATCACTTTTACTTACTATTGTATCTACAAGTTTTTGTTGCACATTACAACCATCTATATCAGCGCAAGGCTACCTCCTTTTTTAAAATAGAAAATAAATATATATATCAAACTCAACCTAAAATTAGTTCATCCAAAAAACCAACAAGGAATTCCCTAAAACAATCACCAAACTCCAATTAATTAAAGGAATCACTAAAACAATCACCCACTTCTTAATTTATGCACTCCAACCTCAAAAATTTTATAACACCACTACTTTCAAATACAACACAATATGCACAACGTTAAGGTTCAAACATTCACAAGTGGGGATCAAAAACCCTGATATTTGCACTAAGGTTCATTAACATTTCTACCTTTTTTACTTGTGCTCCCTCCCTGGGAACATGTTTTAAGCCAACCCAAAAATGTCGATATTTCTGCTAACAAATCTGTAACTTTCTCATTGTTTTAACTAGTATATTCATTTTCAAACTTTTTTTTGGTATAATGTAGCATTATTATTATTATTTTTTATTTAAGGAAGCTTACATATTCTGACTAAAGCCAAGAATTTATTATATGTAAAGGGATTTAAGCAACACAAAACTGACTCCTTTGCAACCCTATGTCAAAATGCGGATTGGAAATTTTGATGAGACTATCCTATGTTTAGCTCTTTCCTTTTATTTATCGTTAATCATTCGTGTTTTTATAGTTTAATATATTAAAAAGGTTGTATTTATGCCTTGCTTCATGGGAACAAAGAATGCTTTGTCTAATCTCTCGTCCATGATAACCATAATCTCAACATAGAACAACTTACGAGCATTTAGTAGATCACAGAAGTAAACTAAATCAGCTAGAGGATATCTACAATAATATTTGTATAATAGCACAGCCCATTGGAACCAATAAACACAACCTAGTCAGTTTCCCAGTAACTCTCAAATGCAGACATAAGACGATCCCTTCCAAGCAACTTCGCAGGATGCATTGCTGAGTCATTTATTCTACTATGTGGGAAAAATGGTGGACACTCTGCAGGCTTGTACTCTCGTAAAATCTAAAGAAAAAGGATTACTTTATAAGGAGGGCCACATTTGACAAAAGATTCTACCACAAATTTACACAATACAGAAAAAAGGTTGCAACACATCCTATCAAATGAAAACAAAATCATAACCTGACAAGTTCTGTACAATTCAATTCATGTGAAGGAAATTATCAAGGAAGATTTCTACATAGGAAAACAAGTACCGAGGAAACACTACATAGTCAGATTAGCTGATCCAATGTTTCAAGAACAGAGAAATGATTGGTACAGTTCCCAGGAAAAAATATCAAAATATAATCTAGATTTTTTCCCCTTTTGTTGAAGAAAATAACTACATAAAGGACTCTAGTCAGTGGATAAAAAGACTGATGACAGCAAGAACCTCCAAATAATCATGAAGCTAACAGTTTGCACTTGTCAATCACATGAGGTTTACTTGCAGATTAGAATCACTGTAACAAGCCATTTACACAATGGTTGCACTCACTCAAGTAATATGACAGGCCAAATTTTGTTATAGTGTCAAGGCCCTAGATTATAAAACTTGATAAAGTACAAACAAACAGCATTACCTTGATGTTTATTCTGTTCCATTATATCTACAAACCATGAATTGTTGGCAGGTCCTGCAGATAATGTGCACGGCTTAGCTTGTTATGTACACATTATTTATGTTACAGAGAGTACCAAGAAATACTATGAAACGAAATAAAAAGAGAGTGACATACCATGGTACACAACAGGTTTAACACCATGTTCTTTTAAAAATACAATTGCAGGGGCAGATTCCACTCCAAACCTGTTGTTGATAATAAGAACACTATCAAGATCATACTCTATTTTGGAAAAAAATTATGAAGCACCACATTCTTGAAGGTGGCGTTTCACAATCAAGTTTCCAAAGATTGGAAGGGGAAAAGGAACCAAAATTAGTCTCCCAAAAAAAAAGTACAGTCCAGTATGCTGGTTAGAGTAACCAATCTTTCTAACCAATAAGCCCATTAGCCTGATGCATAATTGACGAAAAAGACGAAAAATTTATAGTCGATTCTTCTCTGAACTATTTAATAAGGAACAAAAAAATAGATGCCTTCCAGAAAAAAGGAACAAAAAAGTAGAAAAAGAAAAAGAAAATTTCAGAAAAGACATGACAATTAAATACGAAAAGTAGTGTTGTCAGAATCGTCATGAAAAATATATGTATTGCGGATTCATATGTTGGTAGATTGAATCGTGAGATACGTTTTGCATTGTATCAATTTCATATTGTATCACAATTTAACATGTATTTCTTGATTAGTTATCAATACCTTCTCTTTCACCTTTAGCCCTGTTAACAGCATTTCGCAATGTCAATTGCCATTGCCCGCACTCGTTGAACAATCCAAAACCATATTATCAAAAAACCCCATACCAATTAGACCAAAATCCAAATAAACCCTAAAGCAAAAATGACTCTCATACTCCCTTTGCTACAAAAAAATTGAACAACTATCATGAATCTAATTCAGGTGAAAGAAACAGAGAGCTTACACACACAGACCATTTGGAATTGGGTTGAGACCCAAGATTTGGGCCAAAAAGCTTGTTTGGACTATGACCATATATCTCATAACAAGTATGTTTAAGCTATACTCATCATCCAAGTCCTAAAGAAAGTCTTTGGCTGTAAACTGGAACCAAACGAACTAGCGACCAAGAAGTTGGGCTCAATTGAAAAACAAAAATCTTGTATTACTTTTATATTTGCAATGAAAACTCATTAATCCTTTTGTTATATTAAATTTTGAATTTTCTTTCCAATTTCTTATTAGTTGGATATTTAGGTTTCTAATGAATGCATATTTACCTTTTTGTCAAATTTGTAAGTTTTTAGAGATTATTTTTCATGCCATTGGTTATATGCTTTAGTACTTCATTTTTTCAATATATTTATGTATCATCTGTAAGCACTTTTTATTTACTTATCTGTGTGGGTATCTATATCATGCTTGGCACGTGGTGAGCCCTACGGGCGTCATGTCATCACCATCACACAACCACGTGGCATACCCCTGAGGCATCACGGTGAGTTGGGGTTGTATGCCTAGCCTAAGCGCGGGCATGCACACTACCAAGTATGAAAATAGGACCACGGCTCACCTAGAGCTCTCCATGGCCCTTCATGACTCATAAGAAATATATTCTCTATACACTCACCCCAACTCCATAGCAAATAGTTGGACCCTTGACTCAGCTATGTTTACTTAGCTGTTCAGGTTGAGCCATTGGCTCACCATGCACTCACCCCCTTGGCTGCCTAGGTTGGGAGCAGGACCTAAGCACTCCCACTTGGGATCATCGGAAGATTGTGGATTGGAGGCTAAGACCTCAGGATCATCAAAATCGTGTAACTGTCTCCCTGCAGTAACAGTTCCACCTTGACCTAGCTTAGAGAAAAGGGGCGTTAACCGTACACTTATACCTATTGCATATACAATACGCCTCTCAAGATATCATACCTACACCTGCAGCTCCTATGATGCAACCTTCCCAATGACCTGAATCATAATACACAGTTAGTAGGCTGATATCACCCTCCTGTCAAGTTGAGGAGAACTCGCCACCTGTCTTGAGGTTGCTTGAGCTCCAATACTTCTAGAGTCTATATAATGGCATCATAAGTGCAACCACAATCATAACAAGAGCAACAAGAATCATATAACATATACAAAGTGTTCAAGGTCTCTCACTGCCACCCCTTTCCTCTCTAAGCCTACATTGGTCTTCTCCTCTTCCACCTCCAATGATCTTGGGCCATTTAAGTGCCCGCCATCTTCCCAGAGGTCAATGACCGCCTCTAACTTCTCTTACCCACAATTTGTAGTCATATATGTTAATGTATTTTATTATACATACGTGATATGACATGAGACATGATGCACAATGCACAAAAGTGATATAACAATACATGACATGTATTCAACAACACTGATGAAAAGAATTTTCCTCACTTGATTTTCATCTAAAAACTTATCCTGTAATTTAATAGTCAAAAGCAAAATAGAAGAAACAAATATGCTTGGAGGTTGATTTCATAATCTTTACATAGAAATTTAAGGAGATGCCAACGAAAGCATGAAATGATACAGAACATTTAAGATCCTAATTGAGATTACAAAACAGAAGAATGAAATGAAAATTTTAAAAGTTTGCACAAGTTTTTCAAAGGATTTGAAATATGAATAATCAGACACTGAGAGCTTTAAAGCTGTGTAGCATGGACTCTAGTAGATATATTGGATCTAACTGTCAAGCCTCTTCCAGAACCCCAGATCTTTTGATGGGACTTGGCTCAAAATACATACAAGGGCTGGGTAGGGCTACAGGGAAACATCCTGAACATTCAAATGCCTTATATTTTATATAATACTGAAATGAAAATTGTTATCCCCTTTAAGGATACAACTGCATAGTGACATTTAGAAAGATGTCGTTGAAAGAAAAAGTTCGTGGAAGTCTTTCCATGTGAGGCAAGAAGAACTTTTTCACTATCAAATTTGAGCTTGTCATTCTTCTTCCATCATAACATAAGTAGGATTTTGTTTGTTCACACATAACACTTTGTTAGTGTCATGGGTAACATCATGGTTATCAGAATCTCGATCCGGATCTTACGATCCTACGATCTTACGATCCATTTGAGTACAATCGATCCGGATCATGTAAAAAACTCTTTGTAGGTAGGATCTTTCGATCCCAGTAGTGGGATCTTATAGGATCGTGGAATCTCAATCCGAATCCGATCCTATCCGATCCAATTTATAAGCCTTGTTTTGTATTGTATAACATATTTTGTTGTAAATTTTATGTTTGTTATTTACATACCAATTTATGTCGTCAAAATAAATATTAAAAATTAAGTAGTATTGAATCAAATAGACTAAGAAAAACAAACTAGGAAACAAACATTCAAATATTGCGGTAATTTAAGAAAATTAAATAGTCTAAAAAACAAACTTAGCTTTAGCGGAGTCTAAGAAGGGTAAGATGATTGCAACTTTATCCCAATTTCTGGAGAAATTATTTTTGTGACTCGAATCCGCTCCACTAGGGATGCTAACGACAAACCTTATCATTCGACTAAGCTACTCTTTTGAGTTCTTAATCTATTTTCATTTCCAATATTGTTAAATATTTTTTCTTCACTTTTTATGCATTATTGTACATTGTAAAGTATTTTGTTATAGAATTCTTCTTCTTCTTCACCTTCTTTTTTGATAAAATACAGAACTTTTACCGTCGGGTTTTCTATTGCATAATATTATATGTACATTTTACATGGAGTATTATATTTTTCACAATATCTTCACTTCTTTTTAATAGAATATAAGTTCATTTTGTGTATACTTTATAAAAAATATTTATTTAAATTAAATTATTATGTAATTTGTCTTTTTCGGTAGGATCTTACGATCCTCGATCCGATTCTACGATCCGATCCTACAAACACCTCTAACGATCCAACGTAGGATCCCGATTTTAACAACCTGGTTACCGACGACAGACGTTTTCTACCCCCTACTACTGCAATAAATAAAGAAATTTGATAACTACACTTATCCAAGATATAACAGCTTTCCAGATCAGAGTAGAAGTTAACATGAAGTAGATAATTGTGACTGCAAAAAAACCTGGTTTTGCTGCAAAAAGAATTCCCCATTTATCATCAATCCTTCAAGCCAATATAAGAAAGAATAATGGTAGCTGCTTCTGTTCGATGAAGAAAGGAATAATTTAAAATAGTTCTGATACTATTCTAAGATTTATTGCTGGTTAAATGACAAGATTATTTGGGGATTAGTCGGGCTTTGATCCGGACAACCCGGTACCAATCAAAAAAAAAAAAAAAAAAGACAAGAATATTCACAAAACTAGGAAATTATTCCGAAGGAAGCTTGTAAGAACATTTAAGATATTAATCTTTCCTTTTCTTTTTCTTTCCTTTTAAAAAAAGGAAGGGGGGGGGGGGGGGGGGGGGGGGAAGCATTCCTATACGTTCTCCCAAAAAAGAAAAGAAAGAAAATACACGTACACATTCCACCAAAAGGAAGATTCCTCTTCTCGCCATGGCACAAATGCGAAAGCAGCATGTGGCCAATAACTTAGGGCAGCTTGATGCACGAATGCAGCTGCACGCTCCCCTGTTTCTGAGAAGAAAATGACTTTCACCTGTTATCCAGAATTGAAAAATCAATTAAGGATGATAGTAGATATAAAAGATTAAAATTAAAAATAAAAAAAACATGAATCTACCCATGGTATTGAAACCAAACAGTGCAAGAATGAGCGTGGCAGTGTCATCAAAGAAGGAACACATGCCTTACATAACATCATGTTGTAAAGTATCAATTTGGATGGGTAGCAGTCAGCTAAAATAAAATATATAACTTGGATTTCACGGAAAGAAATAAAAGAACTAAAGACATGATTACACGTAGCATTTCTTCCTCTTATTTGTTTCAAGGTTCCATAAGAAGATTGCTGGATCATAATTTTTGGTCAAGTAAGTAACTGTTAAATAGTTTTATTGGTGTGACAATAAATTGTAATCAAAATTATCAAAGTGGAAAATAATACTAAATAGTACACAGTAAATAAAATAGACTGATTAGCAATATATGGGAACTGAAAATAATTTGTACCTTATGAGGACTGCTTTTTCCCACAAAACTTTATAGCTGGAATAAATATATAATTCCATATCAGTTCCAATAAAAAGGCCATTAAAAAACATGAAAGCAAGAGAAACATTATCATCTCCAATGCAAGCTGGCTTCAGTTAAAAGTACTATGCAAAATGATAAAGGAATATCAAAAGTCATTAGTGATTTATGTCAGGCAAGCATGCAGCTTGACAATTGAGAAGTAGGAAGGACTAAACCAGGTAAAACTCTAATGTCTGCCATCATTCGCACACAGATGCAGCCTTCACACCTGAACAGCTTTTCTCAAACTTGTCTGCCAACCTTTTACAATTGCCCCAATTAATGGCTTCGTGTGCATGGTAAATTCAGCATACATGGAAAAGGGGAGGATCAATTACTCCTCTTTTTGTCTTTTCTTTTTTTCTCCTGGTACATTTGAGGAAAGGAGGGAATCAAACCATAACCTCCTAATGATGTAAACCAGTTCTCGCCACTGCCTAACTCCAGTGGTTAAAGATAAATTATGCTGTCCACCCCAAAGGTTTGGCTTCAATACACTTGCTACCCTATCGTATTAATAGTTACACTGACTTCCTCTATTTGGGAAATCATGTAATAGATTTCCTCCTGTTGCTAACTGACCATTGGTGATAAAAATGAAATATGATGACATCATATTTTGAAATTTCGAAATGCATACTTTACCCTTGATATAAGTTATAACTAGCCCAAATGGTGACATGTGTCACTCTAAGCCAGATCATCTATCACCACCACTTCTCTCTCTACATACACATTAATTGGACACAGCAACCCCATTACCATTGTCAAAGGCGGAGGGCATGGGATTCATTATGGCTCATATTATGGTGGATCTATCAAAAATCAAAGAGAGATAAAAGATGGAGGGAAAGAAGCTGCTAGAGAAATATGGGCCTTGGACCTATTGGTGGAAGTGAATCATCAAAGATGATGTTGTTCAGGTTTCATTTGGAGAAGAGGGTTGTGATGATTATGTTGAGAAAAACAAGGTTTTGGGTGCTAAATTGGAGGAAATAATAAGGGCTTTAATTAATAAAGTTTAAAGAATAAATTGACATCATCTGTTAATAGTGTTTCCAACAAAGTCTGACAAGGGTGGTCAATGTAGTTTTTATATGATAGGGTCAATGAGAGTATTATGGCCAAACCTTAGGAGTGGTCAATGAAATTTAGCCATAAAAAATTCTTTTACCTTCTCTTTTTAAGTGAAAAGAACATGGTCAAATTGTTACCCATCTTACCCAAACCTATATCAGTTTAATAGAGAGCATGAGTGAGACAAAAAGAAGGGTTTAGAAAAGAAAAAAAAAAATGCTGGAGTCCCCATCCAATAATGAACTTAGTCATGATTATGCAAATATTAAATTCAAGAGAATCGTGCATGATATTGATCAAATGATAATTATCAGAAAAGACTCCTAACTAAATAATGATTTCTTATCATATTGCTTTTTCAGTGCATCAATCTATGAAATTCCACTCCAACATTACAACATAATGCGAGCCTAATCAATCGTTCCCAACAAAAGTTCATTCCTTCTACCTTATTCTCCACAAATTAACTTCAAAATTCAAGATAATTATAATCTGTTACGGTCACAAACACTAGAACCATCCAACCTTATTGAACTCTAAACCCACAACCTTTCTTGGCCCTAAAACTACTAAAAATTCAAGTGTAGACAGCATCATCCAAGTTTCCTAAACTATCCTATGTCACAATTTAGTCATAACGAAATGTGTATATGGGCCCAGGAAAGAGTGTATTTATTACCAATGAATCCTTTGAGTAGTATAGAATGCGAGGCAAACTTAGGATCGTGGTTGCAAACCAATTAGCAACAGCATCAACAGAAAGCTCTCCCTCATACTTGCATCAAACAATCAAAACGATGCTAAAATTTCCTTTAGAATCCATCAAGTAGAAAATTATAAGACAAATCCCCTAATATATATATGTATGTATATGTATATATATATATATATATATAGAGAGAGAGAGAGAGAGAGAGATTGCATTGGGCATAAATAGAAATGTGCAAAGTTATACAGCTTGTGTGTTGACTTTAAAACTCACAAGGCAGAATGAGGGCAGCTTTCAAAATTTAAACCTCAGGCGAAAACTCACCTAATTAGACAATTTGCAGCGTTACATCCAGCGGGAAATGCAATGAGTGAAGGCAAGCCTGTACATATCAAATGAAGTTAAAATAGGGGAAGAACTCAAGTGCTTATAACAATAACAGTTGTTCTCCCAACTGTTTAACAAGCATAATCAAAAAATATATATAAATGACAAACAAGAAAATATAAAATAATTTATTCAATTGAAAGCATGACTAAATTTCAGAAAGTGATAGAAAGTTCTTACTATGGAGAAAATCAAGTGAAAATCATTTCAGTCATAAAATCCAGATTTACTGTCTACTAGGGGTGGTCATCGACTGGGTTGGGTCAGGCTTCCACTTTATAGTAAGAATAACTGCATTATCCCAAGGCCCACCCAACCTCGGCCCTAATCTAACCATCCCAAATTCGGCCCTAAAAATACTTCTACATCCCAAGCCCGCACAATTAACTCGGTATATTCTTTGTGCAGTTCATTTATGTCAGGATGCAGTCCTATCTTTTTGCGGTTCCATTTGCAGTTTTTTAAAAATTTAGTTTGCAGTGCTTAATCATTCACATTGCATATAATTCATGTAAATTATATGAAAGAGAGCAAATATTTGATCCATAGCTTAGGAGATCAATATCTGTTTGGTGAGATTTTGTGCTGTAAAATCCCAAAGATTGCTCAATGAACTATTTTGGAGGTGTATAGAGGCAAAGAGTCCTAGTTTTTTTTAGTTTCTTGGTAATTATTCTAAAATTGAAATTTAAAAAATCTGATAAGCTATTTACCATTTTGAAAGGAAGGTTGCCCTGTAAATGTCTTCTCAGCAAGGTAAGTAGCAAGCTGAACTTCTCCAAGTTCAACCATTCCAGTATATGCTATGCCATCCAACAGAAAAGCTGAACAAAGAAACGAAAACAAAATCCACTTCTATCAACAAGGTACTCTATAAACATAAAACTTCATAGAGAAAATGAAATAGAACCAAGTTGATCAATCCAACCAAGAAAAGGAAAAAGACAAAAGAGAAGAATAAAGAATGATACAAGAAAACAAATATTAGCCAAGGTAAGCAATTTGTTACTTAGATTCTTATGGCAGAACAACTCCTTTTTCAATGTTCACCGAGTACAAAAGACAAAATGCATATGCTTTTGCTTCCAGACTTGCATCAGCAAAAAAAAAATAGACAAGAACTGTGTTGGCATTCTTTTAAATCAATGGTCCCATAAAAAAAAAAAATTTTTTTTTTTTTTTTGGGGGGCAAAATTCATTCACCTCCCTATGGTATGGTCCTCGTAGCACTTTGCCCCTTATCTTTTAAAAATAGCCACAAGCCCCCCATGCGGTTGTGGATTAAATTGCAATACTAACTCTGTTAACTTTAGCGATAAAAAGACAATTATACCCTTGTTTTCTTCCTCTACTTCTCATTATTTGTGTAAGAATAAATGTAAAAATAAATAAATAAATAAATCAAACTTGCCTCAATTAAGAAACTTGATTTTTTTAACTTCTAACTTAATTTCTAAATTTGTAACCCAATTACAAATTTAATCACATCTTAAGTTGTATACATATATATATATATATATATACACTACCATTAGCAGGCAAAACAGAGTTTGAAAAAAAAAAACAAATTGAAAGTGTAAACAAAAAAAGAAACTTAATAAGCAAATGGCTAAACAATAGAAGAACTGTAGAAGCATGGGAGAGTTGGTGAATCTCAGACAAATGCTGAGATTTGTCATTACGATTTCAAAAAAAGGGACCGAAATCAAACTCGATATCATATTATTTCTTCATCACAGAAACAAGATTACATATTACCCAAGTCTCTGTGTATATATAGTGTGTATATATATGAACTATTTAATAAGTCAAGATCGAGTTTTGTCGTTCGGTTTGCAGGAATTGCAGATTCTGCTAGTTGCATTGCAGTGACAAGGGAGTTTGTACAGTGGCCAGGGCAGTGGTTGAGAGGAGGGAGACGGTGGCTGGGCGGCAGGGAAGGAGGTGGTATCTAGAAGGTGGGGAGGATGGCAGGGGAAAGTGGGAGGGAATGGGGGTGGCTGGGAGGTGGGAGAGTAAGGAAGGGGTGGCTGGTGGAGGAGGTGATGGTAGGTTTAGATTTAGATTTTTTTTTTTTTGGAAAAGATGGTGAAAGGGGCGATTTTGTCTTTTCACCTTAAAAAGTTGACTTTAATTAATTATTTTTCTTCCCAACTCTCTCAAAATGCATGTGTGGTATAATTTATATTAGTTTAGACAGAAAATGTAACGGGAGTAATATAGTCCAAAATCACATGAGGGCTAATTGGCTATTTTCAAAAGACGGAGCTATGGTATTGGACCAAACCACAGGGAGGTAAAATGGATTTTGCCCCTATTTTTATTTAAATATGTTGACCTCATTTTATGTTTTCTAATCACAATGATAACTTTCAATCTATAACATGAAGAAACAGTTAAAGTCTAGAACCATAGAATACAATATCATTTAATCCATATTCCAAAAATCCCAAGTCTTCCCACTTTACATCCAAATCTAAAAACCTTATGCTGGCCACATACTCGAATGCAAGAAGAGCAATAAGGATGAATGAGATTCAATGAATTTATCAGAATTTGCATGCAGATAGACCTATTCTGTTACAAAAGTAAATAAACTAATTAGGTAAATAGGTTTACTCAGCCTTGCGTCGAAGAAACATGTCTTGACTATGAGAAAAAATAAGTTTTTAGTTCGTTATTTCACAAAATTGTAATCAAATCATTTCACTTAAGTTTCATTTAAATACAACTTGTGCCTAACAGCTTGGTTTACTTTGAAAGTAAAATCTTTTATTGGGTTTTGTACACTGTATCTTTTTCAATGAACTAAGTTTCCTATAATGAGCAGCACAAGCTATGGAAAAGAGATTCATTTTATACAAATATAGGTTCCACGTCTTTATCATGGACATATTAAGTATAATGAAGGAAAGAAGGCAAGCAGAGAACATATCAAAAAAGAAAAAATATAGTAATAAAAGAGGGCAAGCAGACAGATATAACACAAGTAAACATCATCAACAATAAATATATGCAACAATTAATATCAGAAATGAACGCCAATTTTCTTCCAGTTACTAGAAATTTGTGCAGAGCGGTTACTCCCAAATGAAAATACCTGAACCAAGTTTTGATAAACAACAATGAACACCTATAAAAGATCTCTTTCCAGTACACTAATATTAGAATAACCACAACAACAGGAGTGACAAAGACAAGATCAAGAGTTCATAATATTTACGGCAGCCTTCTATGATTATTTTGTATAGCTGGTATTTCACACAATTTCAACATTTGACTACAAACTCAATTGTTGCTTATTAAGAAATAAATTCCAACATATGAATGATGTATCTAAGTTTTTATATCAGTACGAAGAGTCTTTCCATCCCCACCGACATTAACATTGAAACCCTAGATAGGTTTAAATTTCAAGGATTTTCTTTTTCACTGTTATATCTTTTTCAGATTTTGGTTTTCTGGGATAATTCAAGTTAAGATATTTGTTACATATTACATGAAATATCATTTGTACAAAATGAACAAAAACAACACAGCCAGTCCTTTGTTACATAGATTCTAAGCTTCATGTACGAGTGTCGAGTGCAAGTATGTATCTAAGCATCAATTCATCCAATTCCCAAGTCCTAGGTCATCAAGCATGGTTGCATATAGATTTCTAATACTATAAAATATGTAACAGAATTGATGTAGTAACGGGTTTTATGTATAATTAAAGTTGAATAACTTTACATGCTTGCTAGGCGAATGTCCAACTAAAAATGTTAATTATTTAGAGAGTCTATGTAACATTGGTCCACTAAGTACATGCTCTTTTAATAATAGCCAAGATATATCAAGTCACTGTACCTATTGAGAATACCTGAATTAGCAATGCCTTTGAATTTTCAAACTTAGACAGAAAGTTCCCAGAGGTGATGACCTCAAAATCATGATCTCCTGGATCTGATTTAACAGGAAAAGAAAATAAAAGAAAGAGATGATGACATCATATTAGAGTTGTAATTCCCACAACAAGAAACATATAGTACATGTTTCCAAATAAAAATCTTTGGTACAAAAGCAAATAGTCTAGAATGGAACAACTCAACTAACCAAAGGAAGCAGACCCCAGCAATGGAAGGTCAATTTCAGAAAAAATTGTCCCAGCATGTCGCTCCTTGATACTATCAAGAACATGCTACGGTCAACAAATCAATGTCATGCATCAAAAGATTATTAGTAAAGTCTATTGAGCAAAGAAAAATAGTAAAGGTTCAAACAAGCACCATAGGCTTCATATTGATAGGTTGATAGTTAAAAACTCACAATGTGCTCGTCAATACCGAATATGTCGTAATTCCTCTTCCATAAAGGATTTGTCAGCAGCTCAAAAGCATATCGAATCTGGAAATCAGACCACATAACTTAAATATTTACAATACTAGAAGTACTCAAGTTAACTCAAGTAGGATTTGGTATTGGTGCCAACAAAACCACATAATTTCTAGACAAACCAAACTAATCCAATCAAGTGGTGTTGGCAACATGAATTCTTTTTCGTCATTCTACTTTGTCAAGGGCTATATGCTCAATTAAATTAAATTAAATTAAATAAACACATATCATTTTTTACTATAGCATCCCATATCAATTTAGGTTTGGGGCTCTCCCTAACATTTCTATTTATGCTGATCATATCACTATCTGTTACTATTGCATCTACACCCTTCATTGTACATGATCAAACCATCTTAGCATATTCCCTTTCAACTCATCTTAAATCGGTGTTACTCCGGTCATTTCACAAATGTATTCAATTTCTAATCGTGTATTTCCTAGTCTTACCGCACGTTCTTCTAAGCATATCTCTATCTCAGCTACACTCATTTTATAAATGAGATTAAATTCCTTACAACTTAGCCGTGATGGATGGACTTTACGGGTAGCCATTCAATAGTTGACATGTCAGGCCCATTTTGTTTTTTACTTATTTTCAATTTCTCATCTGGTTTTTGTCTTCTCTCTCCCAGATTTCTCACTCAGTTCTTCTTCTTTCAAAACATCTTATTGATAATATGATCTACATACACATAAAAATCCGACTGATTATCTACAATGTTCAGACTATATTATTTATCTGATGCAACTAACGGAGGGGGCATACAATCTTAAGAATACTTTATGAGCATGATATCATGGAGATCAAAATTACAAAGGATTTCAAAAAAATAAAAATAAAAATAAAAAAATAAATTTTTTGCAGTTGATGATGATGCAAATCCCCATCCTTCTATGAGTTTGTAATTGCAGAATCTTGTAGATCTTATCATAAATTCCATCTTCCATAAAATAATACAATAATTTCAAAACAAAAACCAAAATCTTGTAGAGCTTATCATAAATTCCATCTTCCATGAAATAATTACAATAATTTCAAGACAAAACCCAAAACCAAATCAGTTGATGATGATGTATAGAAGCTATGATATCATGGAGATCAAAATTACAAAGGATTGCAAAAAAATAAAAATAAAAATAAAAAAATAAATTTTTTGCAGTTGATGATGATGCAAATCCCCATCCTTCTATGAGTTTGTAATTGCAGAATCTTGTAGATCTTATCATAAATTCCATCTTCCATAAAATAATACAATAATTTCAAAACAAAACCCAAAATCTTGTAGAGCTTATCATAAATTCCATCTTCCATGAAATAATTACAATAATTTCAAGACAAAACCCAAAACCAAATCAGTTTTTCTAGATTGGAACTCAAGAGCTCCGTTTCTAGCTTGAACATGCGTGGCTTTTCATTCCTCCAGTCACCAGATCTGACTTCCATACAGCCTTGATCGACAGCTTCTTCATCAACACATCACTACCAATGATCAGGATTCTTCGTTTTGATTGCTTGGTTTGTACCATTGTATAGAGAGGGAATGAAGAAAAAGCATCGAGAGAAAGAACGAGAGAGAAGAGAAAACCAGAGTGGTAGACATCTGTTCAATGGCCAACATAGCATCTGTTGAGTGGCCGCCCGTAAACTAGGTGGTTTACGGCTAAGCCGTGTAGAATTCGTTCTCTTTATAAATATGTTGTTTTAGTGGCCCAACATTCTATCTTGTAAAGTATCACTAACCTCATAGTGCTATGAAATTTCCATTTCAATTTTGTTAATATTCATCGATCACATAATATGTCAATAGCACTTCTATACTTGAGCCAACCTACTTTTATTTTATGGATCACATTATCTCTAACCTCTCCATCCTAATTAATAATCAAACCTAGGTTAAAAAAATGTCCACTCTTTGTAATTTGCTAATTTTTAATTCTCATTTCATTATTTCTTCTACTATCGATACTAAAGTTACATTCCAAATATTCATTTTTAGCTCCACTAATTTAAACCCTTTTCACTTGAGTGTTTCTTTCCAAGGTTCTATTCTAGTGTTAATTTCTCCCTTAATTTCATCCACTAGAACAAATATCATCTACGAACAACATACATCATGAGACATCATCCTTAATGTATACAAGACATCATGCTAACTAAATATATATAGTTAATTCATCCATAACAAAGGCAAATAGATAAGAGCTCAAAGTTGACCCTTGATGTAATCCTCCAGTAATTGGAAATTTACTAATTTCCCCTACATGTAATTATAGTCACAACCTCATCATATATGTCCATTATGGCATCAATAAATCCCTTGGCCACACTCTTTTTCTCTAACACCCACTATATCACATCATTAGGCACCCTATCGTAAGGTTTTCTTAATATATAAATATCATATGAACAGAGATGACTTCCACGTTGAGTAACTCTTTCGAACTGGGCATGGTGTCATATCAGTGTTTTGTGACAGAAAGTAGACATGATAATTAAAACTTCATAAAGCATTAGATTTATAGATCAAACACCATTATAATAAAAAATAAATAAATAAAACCTTATATTTCAGAAAACAAAATTTTCAAATATTTTGAAGAAGCAACCAAAAAAAAATTTAAATGTAGAATTTGATCAAATTTTCAAAATGACTCATAAACAAGCCACAGATTGTATAAGTAAGAGAACTTTAATAATTTGACTGATTAAGCATTGGGATATCTTGTAACCATAAGGAAATTTATCAAAGGAGATCCTTTCCCCTTGAATAATTTCATTGTCATAACAGATTCCAGTAGTAACAAAGGGGAAATTTATTCTTAATTTCAAGAAGCAATATCAGGTGCAATGCAAAGCATCTGTACAAATTATCACATGGCTCAACTCAATAAAATATTATGCTTCCATGATCTTATTTCATGAATATTTCATCTGGGACAGGGTCCAAAGTTAAATCAAAATAAACTAACATGTTTTTTCCAGTCCTTTTAGGTCCTTTCTTTGTATTCCCTTCATTAGGCAACACCTTCAAGACATTGCTCTCTCTAGTTGGCACAATTATTGGCCTTTGTTTCACATGATCAGCCAATCTAAGTCTGTCATCCTGTACCAATTGATCCTACCACTACCTTCCAGTTCTATTCTTCTGCTGTATTACTACTCATCCATCTTGGAAAATTTATTCCAATAATGTCATCGTGAAAAAATTTTGTTTCTCAACTTCCAATAAATAATGTGGTCAAATTGGAGAAGCATAACAACAGGAGAACATATATACAATACAACGATATTTCACACGACATAAAAATATATAACAATATTACAGGATGTTCAAAACCCACCCCCCACACGAGACATACACTCATATATATACATAAACATACACGACACTGATTTTGTAAATCGCCTTGAGAGCAAATGGAGACTTACAAACCTTGATCAACTCAGTTATAGGAGGAACTTCTGTGCCCGAATTCCTGAATCAATGCATTTGTTAGTTTAATATAAAAATATTTGGTATAACACCAATTAGAGAGAAAAAAAATACCATATATACAGTTAGCTACATATTTTATTAACATCTTCTAGAAAAGATCAGCATCAACTAAGCAAGAAAAGTTACTGTGGTTAATTCACAACAATGCATAATTGTGTCAACTAATATAATGACACAAAGTGATATAAACACACTCGTATTGCAGCAGAAAAATAAATTAAAAACAAACAAACAAACAAAGTGGAGCCTTGAGTATATGACAATTATTAAGCAAATTAGTCTGTTTTCTATACTGGTAGTGAATCAGTGATCACAGACAGCCATTATTAAACTAATGCTTCAACTTTTAAAGAGCACAACTTTAACCATCATCAAACTTCAGAACCTGCAAAAAACGAAATTGATGCTTACAAAATATTTCCACAAGTCAATTCTCCTTCTGAATGAGAGAAATATAACCAGTTCAAAGCTTAACTATAGTTATTCACCCAAAAAAAAGGCTTAAATATAGTGGTCATTATTGTTAAGAGTTGAGAAATCATTATCGTTAAGAGTTGAGAAATAAGACTGGTCACAAAAGTAGTTGAAAGGAAGTGGAAATGATGTAGCTCTTATTCACGAAGACAAGAATGCTACGCTCAATTTTATCAAGTTGAGTAGCTATAGGGCTGAGGAAAGTATGTTAAGCAGAACTTTATAATTCAGTAGTTGAATTTAGGGGACCAGAATAGTGTTTTTTACTTTGACGCTATAAATCAGAGAAGAGCTAGTCATAGAAAAGTGGGAATAACAAAGTAGGGTGGTTCCGTCATACTGATCCAAATGAAGTAAAGACATTGTCTCATTTTTTGATAAACTTTTAGGTGGCATAAAAAACTATATCAAGAAGCAACTTACTGAATGTCGGAAATGTGAGTTACTCAGGTTATGTTGCTCCTGCAGAGATGAAGCACTATGTTCTCACTAAAAGATGAAAAAGCTCCAACAGCTGATAGATACAATGCTATGTTCTTTAAAAAAGCTTGGTCCATTATAGGTGATGATGTGATTGCTTGGATATCTTTTTTCTTCAGTTCTGGTGCTTGCTGAGAGAAGTTCAATCTATAGTGATTAATTGGATCGGCAAGCTGCCTAATCCTTCAAATCTAAGTGATAGACCTATCTCTTATTGTAATATCATTTATAAGTGCACTGCTAAAATTGTAGCAGATAGACTTAAATCCTTCAATTGTGTCACATTGCCAAACTGCCCATTATGGAGGATGGAGAGGATTGCTGATAATGTGCTGCTTTCTCAGGAAATATCATCACAGTGCTAATGGCAGGAAATGTGCTTTGAAGGTGGACTTAAGAAAAGCCTATGATTCAGTAAGTTGGCATTCCAAGCTCCAGACACTTGATGGACGGGGTTTCCTAAAAAGTTTATCAGTTGGGTCAAGACATGCATTACTTCTCCCAGCTTTTTAATTAATGGCAATGATAATGAACTAAAGGAATATTTAAGACCTTAAACAAGGGTACCCATGTCACCCTACTTGTTTCTTTTCTTCCAATTGCCTGAAAAAATACACTCCAATTATATTTGATTCAAGTATGCGCAAAGAGGTTCATTCATGTTTCCTCTATTATTTTAGGCAATTGCTAGAAAGGCCAAGTGCAGATTCTATCAAATTGACAGATTAAAAGAGAGATTCTCGCTTACTTCTTCCCTTGCAGTAAAGACCCCAAACAAGATTGTATGGATACTTAGTGTTCAAGTTGTTTGGAGGATTTTCACATCTTAAGTTTCTAGGGTAGATTAGAATAAGCTTGTGTGGTCTCACAAGTCTATTCCCACCATTCTTTTGTTATTATAGTGAAATAAACATGGGTCAAGCCAGTCCAACCCAACGGTTCCACAATTATATTTTACTTTTTCTTTAACAATAAATATACACACCTTTTAGGCTTTAAAATAAAGAGTTTTCACTTTCTCTTTCTTCATATTCTACTCTATTTAGAGTTCATAGGTCCGTCTTTTGAATGTCAAGTTGATTGAGAATATATTATATAAACATAACACTGCCATTTACATAAATATATTTCATTATGGGCCTGTTTGATTCTAGTATTAGAGCATAGGATTGGATTGTCGATCCAGTGATATACACATTCCTACGTTTGGATGACATAAATGGTGGCCGGCTTAGTAATACGTAGGATTTCTAATCCCACAAAATCGTGGGATATTCAATACCATATGGAAGGAGGCATTATTATTAATAATCCACTAAGGACTTGTTTGATTAGTAAGGATTAATAGCGAGGGTATTAACAATCCATGAGATTAGTGTAGGATTAGTTATCCGACTGGATTGCTGAAATACATAATTTCCTCTTATCCAAGTTTATTTTGCAATAGATATAAAAATTTATAATCCCAATTATATGTAAAAGTTGTAAGATTAAAAAAAATCATCAATTATATTGGATAGAATAACTATTGGAATCTAATTCGAATAATAAAATTTGCAACCAAGCAATGGAATGTGAGTTCTATGAATTAATAATCTCAATCTTATGTTATAGTATGCCTAATTAAACAAGCCTTAATTGAGTTGAACAGTCAATCCAATGGTTAATCCCATGGATTATTAATCCCGTCCCGTCAATATTACTCCAACCAATCAAACAAGCCCTACCAATATCGTATACCATTGTATACCATAGTAAAGCCACTCCATGAAATGTATGCCTTCAAAATATTAGAAAGAACACAATATAAAAAATTGATTAATAAAAATGACGTAAAGCTATGACGCACAGACACCTCTCCGGAGGTCACATATAGGTGTTTGACACATGTCGGACACGGACACTAACACGCGTTGGGCACATGTCAGACATGCTAGAAAGAGTTGAACACATTAGAACACTTTGGACACGCCGCAGACACATTGGGACAAACAAGGGACACATTGAGGATACCTAGGGGCACTCTAGGGACACATTAGGGACACACTAAGTACTATTTTTTTCTTTTTAAATTAAAATATTTAATTTTTTTACTAAAATAGCATATGATAAATTTGATAAAATTAAATATTTAACATAAAATATATATTACATATTTAAAAATATACATAAAATAAAAATATATGTTTTAAACGTATCCCAACACATCGTGTCCTATATTTTTTAAAAATTTATCTATCCGCATCACCGTGTCTTGTCACGTGTCCGTACTTTTAGAGGTAAAGACACAAAGTTAACCTCCCAATTTAGTATCTCACAAGTCACAAATAAAACTGTCAAGGGTTAAAACAGAATATAAGATTTTAGACACTTCACTATGTATGCATATATAGATTGAAAACTTGATGTACTAAAAGATGAGATTTTAGAGAGTGAAGAGCATTATTACCACTTGGATGAGAACTTCTCGTAGGCTTCAGCGACTTGTTCCATGGAACTATACCTCTTGATCCCCAAAACTGAAATTACAAAAATTGATTGTTATGAAAAGTAGATAGTGAAGAAAGGGAGAGAAGAGAAAGTTTGATAGTGAGTGAGTGAGTGTGACCATCGTAGTGAGAAGGAGGGTAGGAACGAGGAAGGATCAGGAGCTGATAGAACATGGATGATGCGAAGAGAATCAGAGGAAACCAGTATGCTTTCAGCACAGACACCGGTGACGATTTCGCCATTGGAATCTCCGGAGAAACCCTCGTCACCAGACTGGTTTTTGAGAGAGAGAGAGAGAGAGAGAGAGAGAAAGAGAATGAATGAGGGGTCTTCAGGATCACGATCGTTCTAGTTCCGGGCCTTTTTTTGTAATATATAACAAATCAGGGTTCTAAAAAGATTCCAAAAACTGGACTTACCCGTTTGGCTCAAGCCCAAGAAAATAATATATAAATAAATAAATGATAAATTAAGGTGAGTCTGAGAAAATTGAGTTTTTTGTTTTTTTGTTTTTTAATGAATTTTTTTAATAATTTAAGTAAATTTTTTATTTTTTAGATATTCCTAATTTAAAATATGCTTAAAAAGTATTATGTTTATGAAAAAAAAATTAAAGATTCACTAAATATAAAATATAAAAAATATGAAAATTCAATATATTTTTATATTTTTTGTATTAAATGATTTTTATTTTTAAAATGTACAATTTTTTTACTTTTTAATGCATTAAGATTATGTGGATCAAAAAAATTAAAAAAATGATTAAAATATTGTAAAAATTATTTAAAATATAAAAATACGAATTGAAAATTTAGAAAATTATTTTTGAAAACTCAAAACCAAATAAGGTGATTTTTTTAATTCGAATTAGGGATAAGTATTATACAATGAATTTAAATGCTTATAAATTCTATACCCTTTTTTAATATTGATTTATTACCACTACAAGACTCATAATATATTTTAAACATGTTTCTTGACTCTTTACATTTTGAAGATTTTCCACGAAGACCCAACTTTAAAATAATCACTCCAAGGATCGACATCAATAATTGGCGCTCCCACAAAAGAAGACAAAGTCCATAGAAGATAAGGATTCTCCTCAGAAATCAGAAAAATGCACGCCAAAGAAAAACAAAAAAGATTTTGCAAAGATTTTGTGTCTGTAATTATTTGAGTCTGTCAGTGATAAGGATTTTCCTTCACTCACTACTTTAATAAAGTAGATATTTCTTATCCTGCTTTATTAAAGAAAAGCTGTGAAAATCTTTATACGTGTCCTGTAATAACTTATAGTGTTAGAATTTTGTCAAAAAAGAAGGATTGAATGATATGCGATGAGGCCCAAAGCAGTACCCGATATCATTATTCTAATCTTTTATTGATAAAATTCTATCCTTAATAGTAACTCACGTCCAAATCTATGCATTTATGGCATAGATATTATTAGTCTAGAGTCATAGATATTATTAGTCTAGAGTCAAGATTAGAGTTAGACTAGAGTTAATAGCCTTAGCCTTTTAGACTTTTTGTTTCTAGCCTTTTAGGCTTTTGTTTTTAGCCAAAACATTTGACGTATTGTTTTGGATTGTATATATCAACTTTGTGTATAAATTGGCTTGCATGCCAACGGTTGAAGCAGAATGAAAAACACCACTTCACTCTGCGTTGTAAATTTTCCAACCTCTCTCAAAAAACCTCTAAGTGTATTAAGTTTTTCAGAGTTTCAGAATCTGTAAACCTCTAAGTGTATTAAGTTTTTCAGAGTTTCAGAGTCTGTAATATAATCTCTGTAAGTATATTTCTTATTAATATGAAGTGTGAGTAGTTTCTCTTTTTCCTTAAATATTTCGAAAGGGTAACTCTTCTAGTCTAAAAATTTATTTTCTCTTTGGAAAAAATTAAGTTTATGGAATGCTTGTTTGCTCATTAATATTACATGCTTTGAACCTTCGCAGTATCTTTAATTTTCTATTTTGTTACTGAGTGACCTTAGCTGAAGAGCCTGTGTGAGCCGTGGTTAGGCGATGGAGGGCGAATTGTAGGCAGAAAGGGAAAAGTAAAAAATGGAAAATAAAAATATACTGTGTTGAACGAGACTTAGTCTCAAGGTGGGAGTACATATAATGAAAACAAACATTTCTTAAAAATAGTTTTTACCATAGAAAAGAATTTTAGAATAAAAGGAGTACAACCCGAGTAGAAATATTAAGGAAATATTGTCCATATAAGAATTTCAAAAAATCAAAATTTGCATGCCTTTAAAAGTAGACGTTAAAAATTAAATTTCAAAAAATAAGAAAAGTATATGCCATTAGACGAAGACTTTAGGAATAAAATTTAAATTAGTATTGATCTAATACAAGAATTAGAAGATCAAAAATTTAGATATCAGTTTCTTTTATTATTAGCTTCTGGCAGATCCCTTGAAAATTACAGTTTAAAAATTTCTCAAATAAATAGACAGCTAACTGAAAAACAAGAGGCCTTAAAAATAGCTATACAACAGCTTGAAGATCTATAACTGTAGAATTAGTCAGATAATTCTCAACCCAATTTCAAAATAGTGGTAAACCACTAACTCAACCCCACACCCCAAAAAATTAGTATTAGAGCAGTGTTCGGTTTTAGGACAGTTTAAATTAGTTTATGCATTTTGCTTATGGTAATAGAATAGTTTTTATTTTTGGAGATTTTAGTTATAAATTTCATATTATAGTAGCTTGTAATAATTTTATAGTAGGAGTTAATTTTGTATATGAAAAAAGTAGAGTATCTAGATTTAGAACTCAGCAGCCATAACCGTCGCTTTAGCATAAATAAAAATAATTTCCGTTGTAATTTTGAAGAAACTTTTACACATCAGCTTCATAGTGAACATAATCCTCTGCTAAATAGCGTCATAGATTATCAGATTAATTTTGCAGAAAATATTAAAAGGGACATAGATAAAATTAGTAATCTTTTTATCTCATCTATAGATCATCTCCGTAATAATCGTAGTATAATTAAAGATCAAGATAAAAAATTAGATTATATCCAAGATCAGTGTAGTTCTATCTTACAAAAACGAATAGATTTAAATTTAGAAAATTTTCCTACTAAACTAGAAATAGAAACATTAATTTCAGCTACAAATCAAATAGCTAAACAAATAGAACAAATTCATCAAATTCAAGATAATTTAAAACAAAAATTAGAAATTTTAGAACAACTTGTAAGGTCCTAGTTTATGAGTAGTGATAAGAAAGCTAATAGAGATTACCAGACTATTTTAAAACAAGCAGAAGATTTTCATAATAACCCAGAAGGAATCAGTAGCTATCAGGGTGTAAGTCAATCAGATAAAATAACAGTAAGACAAAATAATATAGAAAATTTTATTTTTAATAAGATTGTGTGAAAAATTTGAATACCTATCAGAACAACTACATAGTTTAGAAAATCGTCTAGCATCTTTAGAAAAAATAGTACTTCAGAAAGAAAAAGGAATAGAAGGACAATCCAACAAATCTCAATCTCAAGTAAACGAAGAAGATATAGCTAGATATTTTGAAAAACTTAAATTACCTAGGAAACCAGTGTGTAGAATTTACAGAAAATAAAAATGTTCAAACAGCTAATAAAAGGAAGTAGTAGTAAAAAGCGTAATGAAGATGAAGATGTTAAAGTGGAAGAATTTATAGATGTAGAACAGCAGATAGAAAAATTTAAAAAAGAAAAGTTAGAGTTAATTCCAGCTAAATATGTGTATAAGCTAGGTAAGATTCATAAAAAACAATATTTATTTAAACACTATGGTGAACGAATGGTTAGTGTGACTCAAGAAGATGAGAAAATAGAGCTAAATTTAATAGAAAGAGAAAGCTATAAATATGCAGTAAATGAACACCTTAAAATGACTCATTTAGGATTAGTAGTGGTAGGAGTTAAGGCTTTAACCAGAGAAAACTTAGGAACTAAAGTGTTTATATGTCTCTATGATGATAGGTTTAATGATGTCGGACAAAGTATTTTAGGAAGTTATGAACTAGATATGAATTCAAAAGGAGGAATAGTTTATTTTACACCAGACTTTTTACTACCAACCTCGACCTTTCATAAAAAGATAAAAATAGGAATAAAGAGTAGAGGATATAAAATGAAAAAGGGAGAAAAGAATTTATTAGTTTGCACAGGATTTTTAGGTCTAGCAGTCTCAGAAAGCAATACTCACTATAGACTTACTAATGATCAGATAGTTAAATTATTAGGCGCAAAAGGAATAAAAGCACTACCAGCTAAAAAATTTAATTCTGAAGATAATGCAGCACTAGATTGGAAACTAGGAGATTTTCTAGGACAAAAGAGATTAGCCCCTCAAGATAATTTATTATACCAAACAGCAGATGGAAATTATGCAGTAAGATTTACTCAGTATACTTATGTAGCATCAGAAAAATCTGAAGATGATGAATTCAGTAGTATAGATAGGGAAGAAAATCAAGATAATCGTAGTGAAATAAATCAGCTTTATGTAATGACAGAAGAAAAAACTATATCACAAAATAAGATATATAACATTGATGAGATAGATTTAGAAAAATTTACCCTAGAAGACATGAATAAAATACTAGATGCCAGATATTATGAATACTTAGCCAGAGGAGATACCCATGACGAAGCAGTGTCATTTTTAGATCAGGAATTTCATACAGAATATGTAGATGATATCATAGAAGATAATATACATCCCAACAAAATATTTAGAATACCAGAACAACCTAACCACTTAGAAGAAACTTTTTATATGACCACAGAAAGCTCAGGAACCAATAATCCACAACCAACTGTAGAAGATCCAATAGAACCAATGCAGTATGCAGTAGGAGGAAGAAGACCATTAGCCAGTTCAGGACGTAGTCAAGCAGACCCAGATAAAAGCTATAAATTTCATGGAAAGCGTAGACAACTAGATAGGAGTATAGAATTACAGCCAGTGCATAATCAAGGAACCCTTTTAGATTTAGCTAGATTCGACCCTCAGATATGGCAGGAAGTAATAGAAAGATGGGGAAAAGATGCAGTAAAAGCATGGATGACTAGTCCCTATGAATCAACAGATATGTGGGAATATATGGAGACACTTTTAGGAGATTCAGCTTATAATATTTATTTAACTTTTAAGGGGAAATATGAAGAAACAATTAAACAGCTCAAAGAATTAGGAAATAACCCGTGGAATTTTACAAATTTTATTAAAGAGATACTTATAGGATATGATCCTTCTAGAGGAAATGACTCCGCTCAAAGCATAGCAATAACCGAGTTAGACCAAATGACATTAGGAAGTTGGAAATATATTGTACCTTTTAGTAAAGAATACTTAGCCATAGCAGCAAGAACTGGAAAAAGCTTTGATGAAGAAATAGGAAATAAATATTTTAGAAAATTACCAGGAGAATTAGGAAGAGAGATAGAAAACAAATGGTCAGCTTATTATGCAAGTTTACCAGCAAGAATAGCCACTGGAGAATTAAGAATAAGAGGAACTTTAGGAATAGCACCTAGAATAATTTTTACATTTTATAAGCTCAAAGAAAAATGTATAGAAGTTAAAATACAGAAAGACTTGAAAAAACAAAGTTACGGCTTTTGTAGCAGTGTAATATATACTCCTCAGCAATATGAAGATGAACATAATAGGAAAAAATACAAAAAATATGGAAAATATAAAAAGGAAAAATATTGGAAGAAAAATTATAGAAAACCATGGAGAAAACAAAAATTCATTAGAAAAAGTAGAACTTTTAATAGGTCAAATTATAAGAAATTACCCAGAGAAGAAAAAGATAAGAGAAAACAAAGATATGTTAGAAAACCTAGCAGTAAAAAATGCAATTGTTTTATATGTGGAGAACCCAATCATTTTGCAAAGAACTGCCCAAAAAGACAAAGACCAAATACTAATAAACAGATAGAAAGACTACATATTATAGAAGACTTAGAAGAAGATATAGTTAGCATAACTAGTGATGATTCAGAAATATATAGTATAGTCAGCGATTATGAATATCAAATAGAAGCCATAAGTTCAGACAGTGATTCAGAAAGTGATACTAATATAGATAATCTTTTAGGACAACTCAACCAAGAAATAGGACTAACACCTTCCCAAGAAACTTTCTTTATGATGGAGTGTAATCCAGATACTGAATGTCAGCATAACTTTCAAATAGGATTAGGATTTGATACCACTAGATGCAGCTATTGTAATTGGTTTCCAGCCAAAGATAAACGAGTTCAATGTTTATTATGCAGCATAACTTATTGTGTAGTCTGTCTAGAAAAATTAAATATGACACATAAAATAGCCTTAGGAAATACTAAGGAAGATTATAGTCTAGAAAGCAGAGAATTGCATTTAACCATTAGAGAATTAGAACTACAAGTAAGAGAACTTAAGATACAAATACACGAGATAGAAACTAAGACTAGTTTTGACATAGAATGTTTAGAATTAGAAAATAGGCAGCTTAAACAGCAGCTAGAACAATTTCATAATAAGTACCCTTTAAAAGACAAACTGATTGAAGAACATATGAATTCATTAGAATTAGTCAACCTAGTTGATTCTCAACCCTTTAGTCAATACTCTAAAGCCCAACCAGATACTACATCTTTACCATTTAATTATCCAGTTATACCTAAACCAAATCTAGTCGAGATTTCTTGTGTGATCAAGTTTGCAGCCAAAACTCTTAGTATAGATGCCATGATAGATACAGGAGCTAGTAAATCATATATTGAACAACAAGTAGTTCCCCCAGGATGGAGCACGACTTTAACAACCCCAGCTTTAGTTAGTATAGCCGACGGCACTAAACAAATATACACACATTGCATCAATGGAGCACAGATTAGCTTTCATCATCTAGGTTCTCAAGATCAGCATATAGAATGGTTTCCTTTACCTCAGGTTTGGGTTGGAAATACCCGACAGAATCATCCTTTCATTTTAGGACTTAACTTCATCCTCAGCTTACAAGGTGGCATGTTACTCAGCCAAAACAACATTAGTTTCTTCAAGCGAACTATCCATACACCAACGGCTTATGCCCTTAGCACCATCGCCCATTCATCAGAGTTGCGTGCGAAGCGTGGTGGTACCATAGGAGTAGATTCAGTTCCAGCTAGTTTTTTATTTCCAAGTAGAAATATTTTTCCCGACCTAGCCCAAAAATACATACCTAATGAGATAGCAAATACGTCTTTAGAAAATTTAGATACCGAAAATTATGATTTAGAAGAATTTGATTTTGAAAATAAGGAAGATTATTGGAACCTAGAAGATTTTAAACAACCAGCTAATTTAGAATTAATTTTTGCAAAAATAGGAAAAATAAAGAAAAAACCAATATACAGGAGAACCGAAAATGATTTAGATGAGATAATAAGATTAGCTGAAACAACAGAAATTTTAGGAGAACAGCCCATGAAATATTGGGAAAGAAATAAAATTTTGGCTAGTTTAGATATAAAAAACAAAGATTATAGGATTACTTCAGCACAAATAGATCATACACCAGCAGACATAGAAGAATTTAGAACACAGATTAGGGAATTACTAGATCTAGGAGTAATTAGACCCAGCAATAGCCCGCACAGAAGCGCAGCATTTATGGTTAGAAATCATGCAGAGATAAAACGAGGAAAAGCTAGAATGGTGATAAATTATAAAAGATTAAATGATAATACAGAAGATGATAAATATAATATACCAGATAAAGACCAACTCATAAATAGAATACAGACAGCAAAGATATTTAGCAAATTTGATTGTAAGTCAGGATTTTGGCAGATAAAAATGGAAAAGGAAAGCATACCATGGACAGCCTTCTGTTGTCCTCAAGGACATTATGAGTGGCTAGTTATGCCCTTTGGATTAAAAAATGCACATTCCATATTTCAGCGCAAAATGGATAGTATATTTAATAAATATAGTTTTATACTGGTATATATAGATGACATATTAGTGTTCAGTCCAGATAAAAGTAGTCACATAGATCATTTGTATATAACATTAGAAGAATTCATAAATAATGGAATAATAATCAGTAAGAAAAAGATGGTATTAAATAAACCCTACATAGAATTCTTAGGAATGGAGCTAGGAGATGGAAAAATTAGGTTACAACCTCATATAGTCAAGAAAATTTTAGACTATCCAGATAAATTAGAAGATACAAAGCAACTGCAATCCTTTTTAGGAATTTTAAATTATGCACGAATGTATATTCCTAACCTCAGTAAAATAATAGGACCCCTTTATAGTAAGACCACACCCACTGGACAGAAATACTTCAATCAGCAAGATATAGCTCTAGTTAGAAAAATAAAAGACATTTGTAAAAACCTACCAGACCTACAACTTCCCTTAGAATCTGAATACATAGTTGTAGAAACAGACGCAAGTCAATTAGGATGGGGAACAATATTATTAGCTAAACCCAGTAAATATGACAGTAAAAATAAAGAACGCATTTGTAGATACAGTTCTGGAAAATTTAAAGAAAAAGATACAACTATGACCAGCCTAGATTTTGAAATACTAGGAGTAGTATACGCAATAAATAAATTTAGATTATTTTTGCACAAACCTTTTACAATAAGGACAGATTGTGAAGCCATAGTTAGATTTCATAACAAACTAAACGAGCGTAAATTAAGTACTAGAAGATGGGCAAAATTTTTAGATTGTATAGTAGGACAGGGATATAAAGTAAAATTTGAGCATATTAAAGGAAGCGATAATAAACTAACGGACTGGTTAAGTAGAAAAATTTATTTAGAAAAAGAAGATAACCAGTTTAATTTTTGTGCAGATAATGGAGAACAGCAAGACCATGAACTTTGGAGGATTTTCTCTTCCCATTCATGAAGGCAGAACCAAGTTCAGACCCTTAACAGGGATTGAGCTAGACCCAGTTCAACAGTGTCTTTTAGATAACCTTTGGACCAGCCAAAACCACCCAGCTAAGCGCCTTTCAGCCCTAAACTCTCTCAGCATATATTTTTCAAAAATTCAAAACAAGCCCCTGTCTAAAAGTTTTTCTTTTTATGTAGTAGCTAAAGGAACCAAGCCTGGTATTTACCATGATTGGATAGAAGTAGAACCTTTAGTCAAAAATTTTCCCACACCTCAGTTTAAAGGATTTTATGATTTTGAGTCAGCCAGTACCTATGCCCGAAGACAAATAGGAACCAGTTACTTTATTAGCCAGATAGCTAAAGATTACCTGGACACATTGAGCAAGATGAGATCTACCATCTTTGTTACCAGTGGCGTTCCAGTTAGCCAGACAAGTGGAAGCAGTAGTACAAGCAGCAGTAGTTCTAATCCTCAGATAGATTCCCAGAATCCACTCCAAATGTGCAGACATTGTGAAGGCCTTTCCAGAAATTTCAAGAAAATTATGGATAAAGGCAAGAAGGTCAATGAAGAGCTAGACCAGCTCCGAGACGAAGAAAAACAATTGAGAGCAACCATTAGAACCTTAACCAACCAGCTTAAAAAATTAGCTCCAGAAAGAACACCTACCTCCTTACCTAGCCCAGAAATCAAACAACTCACCAGTGAGGAATTTGACCAATTGAGTGCTAGAATGTATTTCTTCAGGCATTCTATCATTCGATCCCTTTGTGAGAAAAGCCAAGTAATGGAAGACCTAAAACCCTATATTTATACCTTAGCTGGAGATAGCAGAAATGACGAGTTAGTCATTATTCAGCAGTTTCTTCAAGATCTCTCCATAGCAAGAGTTGACTGCCCCGGTCTAGCTTACCAATGGACCTATACTTATGAAGATGAAGAGCAACCCTGCTTAGATGAAGAAAGATGCAATAAGAGGTCAGAACTTTTTGGTAGATGTCAGTGTAACCTAGACTTCAGCATTTGCCTTTGCCAGATAAATTTAGCTACATTCGAGCCGCTGGAGATAGAAATTAGGGGCGAAACTCGTTATCTAACAGCTCCAAAATTGTTAGATTACGGCTTTGTCTCTAGACTAATTTTCACAGATCCAGATCAGACAGATAACTTCGGACACAAGCTTGCTCATGCAGTACTGTGCGTAATGGAAGAACATCATCCGTATGTGGAAGCTTTAATAGATAGCAAACTACCAGAGTGGAAGGAAATATGGTGCAATCCAGCTAAACACAAAATGTACCTCAGAGGAACTTCCACATTTCCGGGATACCCAGGACTTCTCAATAGGAGACCCTGGCCATGCAGAAGATTTTCACTCAAAGACCAGCTCAATAAATGGAGAAAATTTGCTAGAAACTCTCTCCTAGCCTATAATGGAAATTATGGACATCTAGTCTGTGAAGATAGACATCAGAAGATACATTGTAATTTAGCCATTCCAGGATATCCATTCAGCAAAGAGACATTTATCGATGAAAGTCAGTACCCAAACTACCAACATGGCGTCTCTCATGAATCACTAGTGATGGGAGAAAATGATCAAGAATGGGACGATGAACCACCCATGGGAGATGGAGATGATTTTTACGACCAACTTTCAGCAGCAGATCTTGACGACCTAGCAGATAGAATGTATGGATAAAAAAAAAAAAAAAAAAGGGGGTCCCACTACAAGACTCATAATATATTTTAAACATGTTTCTTGACTCTTTACATTTTGAAGATTTTCCACGAAGACCCAACTTTGAAATAATCACTCCAAGGATCGACATCAATAATTGGCGCTCCCGCAAAAGAAGACAAAGTCCATAGAAGATAAGGATTCTCCTCAGAAATCAGAAAAATGCACGCCAAAGAAAAACAAAAAAGATTTTGCAAAGATTTTGTGTCTGTAATTATTTGAGTCTGTCAGTGATAAGGATTTTCCTTCACTCACTACTTTAATAAAGTAGATATTTCTTATCCTGCTTTATTAAAGAAAAGCTGTGAAAATCCTTATACGTGTCCTGTAATAACTTATAGTGTCAGAATTTTGTCAAAAAAGAAGGATTGAATGATATACGATGGGGCCCAAAGCAGTACCCGATATCATTATTCTAATCTTTTATTGATAAAATTCTATCCTTAATAGTAACTCACGTCCAAATCTATGCATTTATGGCATAGATATTATTAGTCTAGAGTCATAGATATTATTAGTCTAGAGTCAAGATTAGAGTTAGACTAGAGTTAATAGCCTTAGCCTTTTAGACTTTTTGTTTCTAGCCTTTTAGGCTTTTGTTTTTAACCAAAACATTTGACGTATTGTTTTGGATTGTATATATCAACTTTGTGTATAAATTGGCTTGCATGCCAACGGTTGAAGCAGAATGAAAAACACCACTTCACTCTGCGTTGTAAATTTTCCAACCCCTCTCAAAAAACCTCTAAGTGTATTAAGTTTTTCAGAGTTTCAGAGTCTGTAAACCTCTAAGTGTATTAAGTTTTTCAGAGTTTCAGAGTCTGTAATACCTTTTTTAATATTGATTTATTAGAATGAAATGTATTGGACTAGAATAGGGAGAGTAGTGAATGATCATTTAAGGTGATTTATGATTTTATTTATAATGTATTTTTTATTATTTTTTAATTAATCAAATATGGTAATAGATTTTTTAATGAAATAATTATTTCATTCTAGTGAACTAAATACCACCTATGTTTTAAAATGTTTATTTTGCCTCAACACTTTTTGAAGATATTGATAGGTAAAAAATAAAAATTAAAAAACTTATACATAAATAAGTTTGATTAATAGAATTGGATTGTAAGTCTCTTTAAAAAAAATAACACGAATCATTTTATATTAATTTAAAAATATTTTATAACTTATAGGTGAAGGATGATTTCAGATGATTTATGATTTCATTTATAATATAATTTTATTATTTTTTTAATTAATCAAATATGGAAATAGATTTTTTAATGAAATGATCATTTTAGCATAGTGAATCAAACATCACCTAAGTTTTAAAATGTTTATGTTGCCTCAACACTTTTTTTAAGTTATTGATAGGTAAAAAAAAATTAAAAAATTAAAAAAAAAAAGACTTATACGTAAATAAGGTTGATTAAGGGTACCGGGTGATAAGTCTCCTTAAAATAAATAACACAACTTTATATTAATTTTAAAATATTTTTTATTAAAAATTATAATAAAAAAAACTGTACATAAAAAATTAATAAAATATTTTTTTTAATTTCTTAAAACAAATTATGGCTTCGTTTGGGAAGTGGGTTGACTTTTTTGGCTTTTTGGCTTTTTTTGCTATTTTAGTCTAGGCTAAAAAGCTTGGTTTGAGAATGACTTTTTGGCTTTTTTAACTTTTTTTATGAGAGAATAGTGTAATGATTATGGGTTGGATGTGATGTTTTATTTGTTGTGGTTAAAATAGTCTATTTTATCTTTTGTGACTAAAATAGCCAAAAAAGTCCATAAACCAACTTGCCAAACAGAGGCTATACAACCTAAATCTAAAAAACAAAAGGGAAGAAAAGAAATTTGTATTGCCCAACACTGCACAGGAAGTTTGAACTCAAGGCCTCTACTTGGGGTGTTTGGCAATATATTTTTGACTAAAATAATCAATAAAAATAAAATAGGTTAAAATAATAAATAAGATAAAATGTCACATTCAAACTATAATTATTTTATTTTTTCTCTCACAACCATCAATCAACTACAATAAAAAAAATTGACTATCATCTCAAATACAACTTTTTTAACTAAATTAAAATAGTCAAAAATTCAAAACAAGAATTAAAATAGTGAAGTTTCTAAACCTGCCAACTATAAGATAGGGATAATATACACTATTGGGTGATGATTGATTGAAGTATAAAAAGACGCATTGAGTGTGGAGGAAATATTTCGGTCCATGAAAGTATCAATTGGGTAAATTTTTTTTTTTTTAGAGGGGGCATTAATTTGGTATTTGATTGTGGGATGAGGAATATGGAATTAAAGGTAAGAAACATGTGGATTTCACTGATAATTCTAGTGTTTGTTTTGCATATTAAATTTCGGATAATTGTAGTACTTATATGGATAATTAAATAGAAAAAAATAAAGGGATTGTAACGCCCTCAAAATAATAACATTAAACCCATCAGATAAGACAAGCATTTACATATAAACTAACCACATTCCTTTATTTCATTGAGTTTCATTACATAAGTATTACATGTTAACATCAAAACAAAATGCCCTACGGGCTTACAGCTTTCCAAGTTAACACTTGGTTTCAACAAAAGAGTACTAACTCGTTTACACATTAAGCCCTTGGCTTGAAGTTACATGTAATACATCAAAAGTAAAACAACTACACTATGTCCGCCTCTAGCCTCCCAAGCTATGTCCTTGGAGGTGGCATGCTTCCTGTACCTGAAAATGATATTCCCATATAGGGTGAGCCACAGCCCAGTAGAAATACACTAAACCAACCATGGACAATGACTAAAACATTAGCAATTGATAGTTGGTCAACACTGATACAATCACATAAATTACATATTTATGTCAACGACTTACAAGTCCCAATTACTTTTCATTTTCTCTTTTTCAACAGATAAGCATGCTAGCTCTATCATCATTTCCACAGATATGTATAAAAACTATATCTCACATTCAGATAAGCATAAAAGCTATATCCACATTCTCAACAGATATGTATATCAACAATATCCACAGATAAGCATACAAGCTGTATCCACACTCTACAACAGATATGTATATCAACAATATCCACAGATAAGCATACAAGCTGTATCCACACTCTACAACAGATATGTATATCAATAATATCCACAGATAAGCATACAAGCTGTATCCACACTTCACAAAGATAAGCATATGAGCTCTATCTTCACTTCTCTAGACAAGCATATGAGCTCTGTCTACGGAGTTCATCCCCTATCTCCTCCCAATACCTATCCGGTTTAGAGGTACATCCCCTATCTTCCCCTAAACCGCGGAGTACATCCCCTATCTCCTCCTCTACACATAACGTATATAAACACATTGGTTCTATATACAATCACACAATACACACAATTAATGTATTCTATCAATCGTCAAGTTCCATGACACATTCCATTGATTAGTTTCCGTTTACCTAATCATCATGCATTGTCTACAACAATCTCGACTATCCTCCACCGATAGCCCAAAGCAGTTATTTCTAAAACAGAAAATAAATGCACAAATGGATATTCAATCAACATTTCATTTCCTCATTTCTCACCAATTAATTATCCCAATTAATTAAATAATGTAATTAGGCCATTTTCCATAATTACCATTTCAACCCTTAGGTCCCATTTTCATCAATGATTCAACAATCATTCCATTTTTCTATGCCAAACATGCATCTAGGTTTATTATGAATAAAACCCCAACCTTTGTAAAATTACACAAAAGCCCCAAACCTTTACAAGATTACCAAACCAAGCCCAACATCTCAAAATACCAAAATTTAAAGACAAAACCCATAGAGAGGAGTAGGTTATCCCTACCTCAAATTTGGAGTTCCAAAGGAGAAGACGACAAAACCCAACGTGCTCCAAAACCCGTGATTTTCAGATTAAAATGTAGCCCTCGACGATCAACAACTTTTTTGTAAAGGCCAAAGGTGAGAAAATCACTCCTACTAGATCAAAACCTAGAGAGAAGGTAGAGTCTAGAGTGAGAGGCTCAACAATGGTGATTTTGGAAAAGTAAGAGAGAGAAGAGAAAGTAAAAAGTGATTTGAAAAGTCACAAATTTCGGGACTTAAACCCAGTCGTCCGCTCGAGCGTAAAACACCCCGCTCGAGCGGCCACTCCCAGACTTCCGCTCGAGCGGCCAACCTCCCGCTCGAGCGCAGAATGCACTCGCCCAGCACTTTTGCAGAACCAGGCCTCCGCTCGAGCTCCCAACCCTACGCTCGAGCTCACAACACTGCACAACAAGATACTGGATGGATGTAATCTACGCTCGAGCGCCAACACCTCCGCTCGAGCGTACAGGCCAAAAATCTGGGCAACTAGTTTTGGTTTCTAAACTCAACCAACCCGTAACAAACCCGCTCAACACATCCTATAACTCAAATACAAAGTAAGAAAGGATGTAAACAAGATAATAAACAACTACCAACATCTACGGACACATGTCCGGATCACTATACAACAAGGGTAAACCTGGGATCGCTATAACCTCCCCCCCTTAAAGAATTTCGTCCCCGAAATTAAACACAAGTTTTCAAAAACAAGTTTTCCTCCATTTTAAACAATGTTACATTTTAACATTCAACAATTCGACCCATTACCGGTCATCCCATCCCTTTAACAAGAGACATATCACAATATGTAAACAACATATGTATTTTCAACATGCATCAACATTATGCACTATCCTTCCAATTTCAACAATATATTTAACGCATATAATGTCACTTTCAACTTCCATATGAGGCAAGTTCCAAAACATACTTCCAATAATCAAAACATTCTCAATGTTTTACAACTTAAGACATATATAAAAGCTCTTAAGTTCAACATAATGTAAAATTTAAATACAAGATCACACATCAACAAACAAGTCCGGATATTTCTCACGGACTTCCAACTCACGTTCCCAAGTGGCTTCCTTCACTCTGTGATGTTTCCACAAGACTTTCACCAAAGGAATGGTCTTACCACGCAGGACCTGATCCCGCCTATCCAAGACCCGAACCGGTCTCTCCTCATACGAGGCATCCTCATCTACCTCTAAATCAGTCCAATCCAACACATGTGATGGATCTGGCTCATACTTCCGAAGCATACTCACATGAAACACGTCATGCACTCCGGATAACTGCGGCGGTAAGGCTAACCGATAAGCAACCTCACCTATCCTCTCAAGGATCTCAAAAGGACCAATAAACCGAGGGGATAACTTCCCACTCTTCCAAACCTCATCAGACCTCGCCTTGGTGATATCTTCAGAAAGACATGATCACCTACCTCAAACGCCAAAGGCCTCCTCCTACGGTCGGCATAACTCTTTTGTCGACTCTGGGCTGTAACAAGCCTCCTACGGATAAGTTCAACTTTCTCCGTCGTCTCCCTAACCAACTCCGGACCCAACAAAGGTGCATCACCCACCTCGGCCCAACAAACTGGAGACCTACACGGTCGGCCATACAAGGCCTCAAACGGTGCCATACCGATGCTAGACTGAAAACTATTGTTGTAGGCAAACTCTACCAATGGCAAGTGCCTCTCCCACGTCCCACTGAAGTCCAGGACACAACCCCGAAGCATATCCTCGAGGATCTGAATAGTACGCTCGGACTGCCCGTCAGTCTGAGGATGATAAGCCGTACTAAAGGTCAACTTAGTGCCCAAGGCACTCTGCAAACTCTGCCACAACCTAGCAGTAAAACGAGGATCTCTATCTGAGACGATCGTCACTGGGACCCCGTGCAATCTCACTACATCCCGAATATATAAATCGGCAAGATGATCTACCGAATCTCTCACGCGCATAGGAATAAAGTGCGCCGACTTAGTCAACCGGTCTACAACCACCCAAATAGCATCACTACCCCGCTGAGTCTTCGGAAGACCTACAACGAAGTCCATAGTGACATGCTCCCACTTCCACTCGGCAATAGGCAAGGGTTGCAACAAACCCGCTGGCCTCTGATGCTCGGCCTTCACTTGCTGGCAAGTAAGGCACTTCGATACGAAAACAGCCACATCTCTTTTCATACCCCGCCACCAAAACTGGCGACCCAAATCCTGATACATCTTAGTACCTCCCGGATGCACCGCAAGGCGCGAATGGTGAAACTCTCGGAGTACCTCCTCACGGCAAGCCTCCGGTACAAACAAACGGTCTCGGTATCTCACACTCAGGTCGGGATACACCGTCAAACCCTTCTCAACTTTCCCACTGGAGATCTTCTCTCGGAGGGATTCTACCTCAAGGTCACCTCTCTGTGCCTCTAACACTCTAATCACAAGTGTAGGCTGCGCAACAACAGAAAACAAGGCCGCAGCCTCGACAGATTCGCCCAGTAGCAAATCAAACTCGCCCAGTGCTCCCAACATCACCCATTCCCGGATGGCTATACAAGCTACATCACTAATGGTTTTCCTACTAAGGGCATCGGCCACAACATTGGCCTTTCCCGGATGATAATGTAACTCAAAATCATAGTCTTCGATGAACTCCATCCACCTCCTCTGCCTCAAATTCAAGTCTCTCTGTGTAAACAGATACTTCAAACTCTTGTGATCCGAGAATACCTCGAACCTCTCACCATAAAGGTAGTGCCTCCAGATTTTCAAGGCAAAGATCACAGCTGCTAACTCTAGGTCGTGTGTGGGGTAATTCTTCTCGTGTATTTTCAACTGACGTGAGCCATAAGCTATCACTTTTCCCTCTTGCATCAACACACAACCCAAACCCTCTCGTGAAGCATCACAATAAACCGCATAACCCAACCCTCTCTCCGGAATAATCAACACCGGAGCGGTGGTCAATCTAATTTTCAGCTCTTGGAATGACTTTTCACAAGTCTCACTCCACACAAACTTGACTCCCTTCCGAGTCAGTCTAGTCAACGGTGACGCTAACCTGGAGAAATCTTTCACAAACCGACGGTAATACCCAGCTAATCCCAGAAAACTGCGGATCTCAAACACATTCTTAGGCTGTGCCCAATCTTGCACTGCCTCAACCTTGGATGTATCAACAGACACCCCTTCCCCGGATACCACGTGGCCTAAGAATTTGACTTCCCCCAGCCAGAACTCACACTTTCCAAACTTGGCATACAGCCTATGGGCTCTAAGTAACTCAAGCACCACTCTCAAGTGTGCCTCGTGCTCCTCCTCAGAAGACGAATAGATAAGGATATCGTCCACGAAAACAACCACAAATCGGTCTAAGAACTCCCGGAAAATCCGGTTCATCAAGTCCATAAAGACTGCCGGTGCATTGGTAAGTCCGAATGGCATCACCAAAAACTCA
Organism: Camellia sinensis; assembly: GCF_055761805.1. Taxonomy (NCBI): domain Eukaryota; kingdom Viridiplantae; phylum Streptophyta; class Magnoliopsida; order Ericales; family Theaceae; genus Camellia; species Camellia sinensis. The sequence goes on along the minus strand of NC_138975.1, from coordinate 117,079,185 downwards.
TAATGGCCATACCGCGTACGGAATGCCGTCTTAGGAATATCTTCCTCCCTGACCCTCAACTGATGGTAACCCGATCTCAAGTCTATCTTAGAGAAACAACGGGAACCCTTCAACTGGTCAAACAAATCATCTATACGGGGCATAGGGTACTTATTTTTAACCGTAGCCCGATTCAACTTCCGGTAGTCTATACACAATCTCAAGGCACCATCTTTCTTTTTAACAAAGAGTGCCGGTGCTCCCCACGGTGAAACACTAGGGCGAACAAAGCCCTTATCGAGCAATTCCTGGAGCTGAACTTTCAACTCAACCAACTCTGCTGGAGCAAAACGGTAAGGTGCCATAGAAATCGGCGCCGTACCAGGCACTAAATCAATAGAGAACTCTATCTCTCGGTGAGGTGGCAAACTAACAAGATCTTCGGGAAAGACATCCGAATACTCACAAACCACCCTCGGTAACACAACCTGAGTCTCACTACTCTCACCACTCTCAAAGCTGGCAAGTAGACTACTAAGCTCACTTCGCCCTCGCGAGTCATACCCCGGTGGCAAAACACTACCAACCCGGTCTCCCAAGAAATGGAACCACTCCCCGCTCAAGGTACATAATGTAACCCTCTGGCGGTAGCAATCAATAATAGCCCGGTATGACGATAGCCAGTCCATACCCAAAATAACATCAAAACCCTTCATGGGCATGACAACAAACGGAAAAGGAAGCCTATAATCGGCGACCTCAATATCACATCCTCTAACACCCTGTTTCAGGATCAACTCACCGCCCAAAGGCGATACCACACAAATAGGAGATGTTAACTGTGCTAACTCCAATTCCAAAACAGATGCAAATGCAGCAGATACAAAAGAATGAGATGCACCCGTGTCTATCAACACATTAGCAACTGAGTTGCAAAACAGAAAAGTACCTCTCACTACTGATGGAGCCGGTACTAAATCCTGCGCGGTAACAGCATACACGCGCCCCGTAGGCCCCTGGTCTACCTGCTCACCTCTCGGAGCAAAAGACTGCTGCACAGACTGGGATGACGAAGCTCCCGGATTGGCCCTCGAGGCCTGCACAGACTGAGCTGGCTGAAAACCCTGCGTCTGCCTAGAACCAGACGCTCCCGAAGTGGCATTCAACTGTGGGCAAAACCTCTTCATGTGCCCAGGTTGTCCACACTGATAACAAGTCAAGAGCTGCCCCCTGCCCAAACTCTGACTCTGCGGTCTAGCTGAAGATGAAGCAGCTTTCTGACCCCCACCCTTCTGCGGGCAAACAGAAACCTTGTGACCCAGCTGGCCACACTTGTAACAAGTGAATTCCCCCTGACTGCCTCTCCCCGAGCCTCCACTCGGCACTGGAAAGGTCGATCTAGAGACTGCACCCTGATACTGCTGAGGGTTATAACCCCTCTGCCTCCTGCCATCACTCTGACTATCCTGGCTCCTCTTGGAGCCTCTTTGACCCTCATCCTCCTCCTGCATCATAAGCTCCATATGAGCTGCAGCGTCCACTAGGTGTCTATACTCTCGAATATAAGACCCACCAATTCTCAACTTGAGGCCCCGCCTCAACTTCCGCTCAAACTCATAGCAACGGCGTTCCTCAGACGCCACCAGTTCAGGTGCAAACCTAGACAGACTGGTAAAAGTAGCCTCAAACTCGGGCACTGACAAGCCCTGCTGATTAAGCCGGCTAAACTGATCCCTCAGCTTCTCCCTAGCTGCTGCTGATAAAAACCTCTCCTGAAAAGCATTCACAAACGCCTCCCAAGTACCACCAACACGAGCTTTCTCGTACTTCCACCATTGACCCGCATCTCCCTTCAGTTGGAAGGATGCCAAGGTCACTTTCAGTGCTCCGTCCTCGATGCCAAGCATCTCAAACGTCTTCGTTGTCTGTTCGAGCCATTCATCTGCCTTAAGCGGCTCTTTAGGATCCCCGATAAACTCGTCCGGATTACACCGGAAGAACTCCCTCTTCAAGAAGGAAGGCCCTGTCTCAGCTGCCTGATTCCCAGCTCTAAGAATACCCAAAGCTCCTGCTATCTCTCTGGCCAAGGCACCCATAGCCTGCTGACCCACTGGCTCGGCCACATTGGCCTGCCCAACTCCCTCCTGCACTGCCGGAATCTCACCCTGTAACGGTACTTCCTGCCTCGCAGGTCTACCACGCCTAGCACCTCTTCCTCGTCCTGACATCCTAATAAAGGTAACACAGAACGTTAGCACATTCATAAATGTGCCGAAACTAAACACTCACGTCCTAATGCATGGACAACTGTAATTCACTCCACATAAGCACATAAACACATAAGCACTTACGAACTTCATTTCCGGATAATGATAGTCCCGAGACGTTACTAGAGTTCCGGTTAGAAACAGCGTTGATCAAGTGCTTTTCCAACAAGACTCCCAGAAACTCAAGGATCCAATCAACATCCTAGAAATTAAATCCCATACCCACATAGTCACATAAGCATGTTATCAATTAAGCACATAGCATATGATACTACATCACTACATCTAAGTCTCTATCAAGCGAGACAAACCCATTGTGATACTAATCACTTCCCACGTACCCAAAGTATTCGAACCCGGTACGCTCTGATACCAAGTTGTAACGCCCTCAAAATAATAACATTAAACCCATCAGATAAGACAAGCATTTACATATAAACTAACCACATTCCTTTATTTCATTGAGTTTCATTACATAAGTATTACATGTTAACATCAAAACAAAATGCCCTACGGGCTTACAGCTTTCCAAGTTAACACTTGGTTTCAACAAAAGAGTACTAACTCGTTTACACATTAAGCCCTTGGCTTGAAGTTACATGTAATACATCAAAAGTAAAACAACTACACTATGTCCGCCTCTAGCCTCCCAAGCTATGTCCTTGGAGGTGGCATGCTTCCTGTACCTGAAAATGATATTCCCATATAGGGTGAGCCACAGCCCAGTAGAAATACACTAAACCAACCATGGACAATGACTAAAACATTAGCAATTGATAGTTGGTCAACACTGATACAATCACATAAATTACATATTTATGTCAACGACTTACAAGTCCCAATTACTTTTCATTTTCTCTTTTTCAACAGATAAGCATGCTAGCTCTATCATCATTTCCACAGATATGTATAAAAACTATATCTCACATTCAGATAAGCATAAAAGCTATATCCACATTCTCAACAGATATGTATATCAACAATATCCACAGATAAGCATACAAGCTGTATCCACACTCTACAACAGATATGTATATCAACAATATCCACAGATAAGCATACAAGCTGTATCCACACTCTACAACAGATATGTATATCAATAATATCCACAGATAAGCATACAAGCTGTATCCACACTTCACAAAGATAAGCATATGAGCTCTATCTTCACTTCTCTAGACAAGCATATGAGCTCTGTCTACGGAGTTCATCCCCTATCTCCTCCCAATACCTATCCGGTTTAGAGGTACATCCCCTATCTTCCCCTAAACCGCGGAGTACATCCCCTATCTCCTCCTCTACACATAACGTATATAAACACATTGGTTCTATATACAATCACACAATACACACAATTAATGTATTCTATCAATCGTCAAGTTCCATGACACATTCCATTGATTAGTTTCCGTTTACCTAATCATCATGCATTGTCTACAACAATCTCGACTATCCTCCACCGATAGCCCAAAGCAGTTATTTCTAAAACAGAAAATAAATGCACAAATGGATATTCAATCAACATTTCATTTCCTCATTTCTCACCAATTAATTATCCCAATTAATTAAATAATGTAATTAGGCCATTTTCCATAATTACCATTTCAACCCTTAGGTCCCATTTTCATCAATGATTCAACAATCATTCCATTTTTCTATGCCAAACATGCATCTAGGTTTATTATGAATAAAACCCCAACCTTTGTAAAATTACACAAAAGCCCCAAACCTTTACAAGATTACCAAACCAAGCCCAACATCTCAAAATACCAAAATTTAAAGACAAAACCCATAGAGAGGAGTAGGTTATCCCTACCTCAAATTTGGAGTTCCAAAGGAGAAGACGACAAAACCCAACGTGCTCCAAAACCCGTGATTTTCAGATTAAAATGTAGCCCTCGACGATCAACAACTTTTTTGTAAAGGCCAAAGGTGAGAAAATCACTCCTACTAGATCAAAACCTAGAGAGAAGGTAGAGTCTAGAGTGAGAGGCTCAACAATGGTGATTTTGGAAAAGTAAGAGAGAGAAGAGAAAGTAAAAAGTGATTTGAAAAGTCACAAATTTCGGGACTTAAACCCAGTCGTCCGCTCGAGCGTAAAACACCCCGCTCGAGCGGCCACTCCCAGACTTCCGCTCGAGCGGCCAACCTCCCGCTCGAGCGCAGAATGCACTCGCCCAGCACTTTTGCAGAACCAGGCCTCCGCTCGAGCTCCCAACCCTACGCTCGAGCTCACAACACTGCACAACAAGATACTGGATGGATGTAATCTACGCTCGAGCGCCAACACCTCCGCTCGAGCGTACAGGCCAAAAATCTGGGCAACTAGTTTTGGTTTCTAAACTCAACCAACCCGTAACAAACCCGCTCAACACATCCTATAACTCAAATACAAAGTAAGAAAGGATGTAAACAAGATAATAAACAACTACCAACATCTACGGACACATGTCCGGATCACTATACAACAAGGGTAAACCTGGGATCGCTATAGGGATTAAATAATATCGTAGGTAATGTGGTATTAGAAGAATGAAGCCTCTTTATCCATCCTTCAGTCAAAAATAATTATATCTTTTTATTTTATCCTAACCAAATATAATATCTCACTCACTTTATCCAATTATTTATCTTATTTATTATCCCATGATATAATCTTATCCCTCACAACAATCTTATCCATAATTCTATTATATATACAATCCTTATTTCATCTAATTTCATAACATAATTTTATCTCTCACAATCCTATAAATAATCTCATTTGGTAAGTGGGTTTTTGTTTTTGGCTAGAATTTATAAAAGACAAAATAAGTTAAAATAGTCAATAAAATGTCACATTAAATCCATAATTATTTCACTTTTTTTTCTCACAAATATCACATACAACTATAAAAAAAATCCAACCATCTTTTAAAATACAAAAATTTTAATCTACTAAAATAGTTAAAAACTAAAATAACCAACTGAAATAGTCAATTTTCCAAACGAAGCCTAATCTCATAAAAAATAATATACTACAATCAAACAAACGCGACCTTGTTGCACAAAGTAATGGATAAAAAATTGTAATCAATATATATAAATGATGGGCATAGCCGAGCAAGGTCCAAACCACCCCCATTTTGGAACTTACCTACTGGATTGGTTGTAGGTACAATTAGGAAGACGAAAGAGAGTCAACTTGTAAAACGCTTGGATCAATCTGACTGAGGGTTGCTGCTGTGCCTTATGGCACAACAGCCTTGTTGTGCGGTTCCGTAAAGGCATTTTTTTACTGTATTTTGATAATCTGAACCGTTCATATTGTAAGGTTTGTCGAGTATATTATTCATATAAAAAATCAAATTAATTGGACATTTGTAACCCCATGATCAAGTCCTAATTGTTTTTTAAAAATTATTAAAATCATGTTAACCATTTATTTTTTGAAAAACAAATGTGCTTTTATTATGAGGCTAAAAATGTCCAATTCACTTGATTTTTTTCATAAATGATCTATTCGACAAACCTTACAATATGAACGGTTCAGATCATCGAAAAAGACTCGAGACACACCTCTATTGGGCCTCACAGCAGCCTGCTGTGCCTCAAGGCACATCAAGAACCCCATTTCTTCTCCCAACCAAACTGCATTATCAATAAATATATAAAGCATATAATTGGGTTGAGTGTGACATTCTTGAGCATTCAAAGATAAGAGTTGATTAACAGGTGTGATTGTCATGGTGCTATTATTGTAACCAAATTATAGTTGGGTTTTGTTACTCATAACCAGTTTAGATTTTACGTGGGGGCTTAACTTATAGAAAAGGCTTAACTTTCTCTATTAAAATCTTTATTATTTAAAAGTAACAAAAGATATTTCTTATTTAAAAGTGATAAAATAATGTAAAATGGAGTGACTCATTATATACAATTTTGTGATGAATATAAGGGATGGTAATAGAGTGAGGTTGGGTTTAGGGTGTCCTATCCCTGGCCCCCTCTCGATTGGGATAAATAAATTAGAGAGGTGACAAGAAGGGGATATGAGAGATGTCAAGATAATTTGTTGACTTAAAAGAATGAGTGAAATTAAATGAGAAAGATAACATTACATATGAGAAATAACAATCGATAAGTTATAAAAGTTAAAAAGATTAAAGATGACAAATATATAGTTTGTTATTGTAGTCATATTATACTTAACAAATTAAATTACATATAAATATTGAGAGGGGAAAATCCAATGATTAGAATGGGCTGAGCTATGCATGTGCTCGGTTGAGAAGTGTGAGTCGAGCTGTGTGCAATTGAGGAGAATTTACACTGAACAAAAGACCGAGCTACATATGAAATCGGCCGACCTAAGGATAGTCCTAGCTAATGACATCATCCTCTGTATGAACCGAGCAACATTTGGCCGAGCTGCGGTTAACCGATTGGACAACTTAGAGTTGAGCTGATTGATGGAAGTTGGTAAACGGCTTTGCGCCGGGTCATGGTTAGCACGATAAGAGCTGCTACATGGCCCAATTGGATTGCGAGGAGGAAAACCCTCCAATAGTATGCGTCAATACCGTTAGGCGGTTTCGCCATTTGGTGTTTTGTAGTATTTACGCTTACACGTGGAAGAAGGTAAGAGGGGAACATATCCACGCGTTAGGAGGAGGACAGACAGAGAAGAGCGCGTAAAAACTATATAAACAGTGTTGCGCCTCCATGCACAGGTCTGGAACATCTGGTTATTAGAGCTACAGACATATTTCTCTTTCTCTCTCTCTCTCTCTCTCATTCTCTCTTAGTGTGCTAACTTGACCGTCGGAGGGTTTTTCCAACAACACACTGCTGGGTAGCTCACCTTCTTTGTGTTCTCAGGTCACTCGGAAAGAAGCGAAGCTTGGACATGAAGAGTACGAAAAACGACGAATATTTGCCTCCCGTACAATTGACGCCGTCTATGGAAAATCTATGACAAACAAAACCTTGTCCTCCAAGCTTTTTTGATCACCATCCATGGTGAACAACAATGATGTTCCAATGTCCGTTGTTAACGGCATCACTCCTGAGCTAGTTTGATGTAAAGATGGCTTGCCCGCCGTTTCGACAATGGGCGATTTGAAGACTATCTCGTGCACCGAAAGACCTTCTAGAGAAGCGCAAGACAAATGCGCAAGGAGCTCTGGGCGCTCTCTGAGCCCTAAGGGCATCACCGATGGCAAAAATCCAACATTCAACACCTAGAGAGCAAGCTGGGGGACCAAGACGCCATTATCAAGAAGATGGCGATCGAGATGAAGGCCATGAAACGCCAACTAAAGGGAAAGGGCGTTGTTGGAGTGGAAAATCACAGTGAGCATGCCTAGTCCCAACACTCTAGCAGTTGGAGTAGATGACTTACTCCTTTACTCTCTATCATGAGGAGCTTTAGAACTGGCGACTCGGTCGCACTAGCTGTATTATCTCGCACTAAAGACAACAACTATCAACATTCACGTCCACCAATGACGTCGAGGAACTCTTACTCCGGCCGATCGGAGGACCTCAATGATGTCTTGGAAGAGCGAGTGCGCCGGCGCGAGGCACAAAGGATACCGACACTGCAACTGTTAGGCCCCGAAGTGCGAGCCAGTGAAGAGGTCGTAATGCCGCCACCACACCCGGCGGCACACGCGCCACTAGACAGGGAATTGGCAAGGCTAAGTGCGACCTCTTTTTCCATTGAGATAGAGAACATGCCACTTCCGACTGAGTTCCACCAGCCCAAGTTCATGCTCTATGACGGAAAGATCGATCCCTATATGCATGTGAGCCATTTTCCGGCAAGGTATGGCTAGACACAGGAGGAACGAAGTATTGATGTGCCTTATTTTCCCATTGAAATTAGGCAAATTGGGCCTAATGGTTCGAAAGGCTATTGGAAGAGAGCATTGAGGGGTGGCAACAATTGGCAGAGGCATTTGTCACCAAATTCAAGAAAACACCAAAACGCCCAAGTAAGGTGATCGTCTCTTAGAAGTAAAGATGGAGCCCGATGACTCTTTGAAGACGTACAACACTAAGTATTGGGAGACTTTCAACGAGATCCTTATAACACTAAGTATTTGGAGACTTTCAACGAGATCCTTAACTGCCCGACTAACCTTATAATCACTCAATATAAACGTGGTCTTCTAGTTGGACATCGACTGAGAGACTCGCTCACAAAGAATCAACCGTCGACCATGGAACTGCTCATGCAACATATTAATGAGCACATTCGAGTCAAAGACGATGCAACCGCAGCTGTTATGATGACAAGTCCGGTAGTAGAGGACAAGAGCGTAGTGGAAAAGATTCACGCAGTCGGACAAGAGAATGGCCATGCAAATCACCATGGAAAAGATCGAGGGAGTTCAATTTTGGAAGATGTCAATAAGAAAGCCAAGGAAAATAGGCATAAAACTCATAGAATATAAATGCCGACCTATCTCCAGAACATCGAACTCTGTTAATCTAAAGTTTTGTTCTTAGCTCTATTTTTGTAACCCTTTTTGCCATTAGCGCAATGAAACAAGTAGACCATTTTCTTAAAAATTGTTGCATTTTTGCCTTGCCAAGCAGATTTATCACGGTCCAAGGGGTAACTGACGATCATCTTGATGGATTAGAATTCCTTACCAAGCTGATTTTGCTCGACAAGATAAAAGTTGGTGTTTTGTTCAACTTTAGAATTCTTTACCGAGCGAATTTTGCTCGACAAAAGGTTTGTTAATGGTTTTGATCAACTTTGAAATTCCTTGCCGAAGCCGAATAAGCTCGGCAAGAGGGAAACTTTGACCTTGCCGAAGCAGAGTAAGCTAGACAAGAGAAAAAGATGGGGTCTTGTCCAACTTAATTAATTCTTTGTCTATGGCAGATTGAGCTTGGCAAGAGAAAAAATTGATCCTTGCCAGAACAAATAAAACCCGGCATGTGGAAACTTGGTCCTTGCCTAGAGCAGATTCAGCTTAGCAAGAGGGGGAGTTGGTGATTTGTCCAACCAAGTGAATTCCTTGCCTATAGCAGATCCAGTTTGGCAAGAGGGGGAGTTGGTGATTTGTCCAACCAAGTGAATTCCTTGCCTAGAGCAGATCCAGCTCGGCAAGAAGGGGAGTTGGTGATTTGTCTAACTAAGTGAATTCCTTGCTTAGAGTAGTTTCAGCTCGGCAAGATGTAGAGTTGGTGATTTGTTCAACTAAGTGAATTCCTTGCTTAGAGTAGATTCAGCTCGACAAGATGTAAAGTTGGTGATTTGTCCAACTAAGTGAATTCCTTACCTAGAGTAGATCTAGCTCGACAAGAGGGGGAGTTTGTAATTTGTCAAACATAGTGAAATTCCCGCATAGAGCAAATTTAGCTCGGCAAAAGAGGGAAATATGGTGTTTTGTCCAAGTGATTTCCTTGCCTAGAGTAGTTTTAGCTTAACAAAAGGAAAAGTTGATGTTTTGTTCAATCATGTGCATTTTTTGCTTAAAATTAGATTAAGCTTACCAAAGTAAAGGTTGAATATTTGTTTGAAGTTTGTATGGCAGAATTAGCTCGATTTTTGAGTAGGGGCAATATTTCTAGCTCGGCTTTGAAGCTAAAGGAAAAAGTATTGTTGAGCCACTAACTCGGTAATGAGGTAAGAGTGGGGCGTTCGGTTTGATCCTAGCTTGGAAATAGAGTTGTGAAAAGTCTTTAGCGCATTAAGGTCCGCCTATAAACCAAAATTGGAGTTTAGCTCAGCTATGGAGGAGTGGTGTTGAAATTTATCTAGATTTAGGACCGGAGCAAATAGCACGGTTAGGATATAAAGTCGTTCCCTAGCTCAGTTATAAAGCAACTGCAAGATTTTGTTCCACCTTCATTCAACTCGGCTTAAATGATGAGAATGGAAAATTAGCTCGATCATAAGGCAAGTGGCTATCTGATGGAAAGTAGCTCGGTTATGAGAGAACTTTGTTCTAGCTCGGTCGTGGAGCAAAAGTATCGAATTCAGTATGGATTTGGGGCTACAACAGGCAGCCCAGCCATGAGAGATACAATGAGAATTTTGTTAGACGAATAAAACTGCATGGGTCTGTTGTACTTTAGAGTGTTGCAACTTCGGTGGTCATCTTTATTCCAGTGACCATGGCAGTCTTGTATAAAGAAGTGTTCGAACTGTAAGAAAATATGGTCTCTTAATAATCAGATAAATGCTAGGTTTATGCTTGGGTTGTGGGTGTCACTGTCCCTTAGGGTTTTTTAGCTTCCGAGGTGGTGGTGGTAGCTGGTAACGTCGTGCGCTATCGGGTTTTGGTTTGGTTCACCAGAAATGGCTTCTCGTCGCGATGGGTCGCTAATGTTGAGTTTGTTTTGCTCGTTGTTAATTCACCGGCGTGTGGTGAAGCTTTCACCAGAGCTGTAGCAAATGAATTGAGGTTGAGAACTATAAGTGGTCAAGATAATCTGGCTATGATAGGTTGTCTGTGCTCCGGCCTCAGTGTATTGGCAATATGATGGTCTCTTTTTGGAGAGTATGATGATGTCCATACATTGCTGATAACACACCAAATGAGCATTGACCGGCTGCAAAGTTATTTATTGTTACTGCTATCACGTGGGGTGATGGTGGGAATTTAAAGTTATTTTAAATTCGGTTGGTAGCTGGTTTAGATGGCCCTCAGTTTTTGTTTTCCAAAACCAGTAGTAGATTGGTCTTTGCTTCTCAGTGCTGCATGGGGGAAATTTTTGGAAAATGGCTACATGGGCTCTTAATTAACACATGATCAAAGGAAGAGATTCTTTTCAAAGTTTCAAGATGGGACCTCCAAACTCAAATATATTAATTAATATGTTTGTTGTTGAAAAAGTGCACGGCAATATTTCCAAGTGAGAAAATTTATTCCATGGTCATGCAAGGCATGACCTACCAAGCATTTTTATTATAAAATTGGTTTGGTACTGTAAAGTTAAGTTTCTGGCCCCACACCCATTCCACCAAATGCAAAGTTGAAAATATTTGCGTCAATTAAAGGTCATGCCATGATAGGGGCCAGGATGTAGTATATGCACTACAACAAAAAACACTATTGGCGATTAAAATGGAAATTTTCGTCGCTGAAAGTCGTAGAATTGGCGACTAAAATGGAATTAGTCGCCAAAATTGGTCACTTTTGCCAACTAAAAGAGTTTAGTCGCCGAATGCAATGGTTTTAGCGACTAAAAGGCAGTTTAGTAGCCAAAGGGGGGGTTTTTAGCGACTAAAAAATTTTTAGTAGCCAAAGGTTAGGGTTTTTGGCGACTAAAACCATTTGGTAGCCAAAAATTAAGGTTTTGGCGACTAAAAACCACTTTGGTCGCTGATTGTACCTGTTTTGGCGACTAAAAACAGTTTGGTCGCTGAAGGTCAAGCTTTTGAGCTACTAAAAAAAAATTAGTAGCCAAAGGGGGAGGTTTTTGGCGACTAAAAACAGGTTTAGTCGCCAAAAGGGTAGGTTTTTAGGCGGAATAGCTTTCTTTAGCGACGGAAAATTAATTAGTAGCCCAAAAATAATAGAATTGGCGACTAAATAATTTTTTTAGTCGCCAAAAGTGATCTAAATTTTTTTTAATAAATAATTTATTTTTTACATAAATTATAGTGAATATATATAAATACATTTATATATATAGTTTTGTATTAATACTAGTGAAAGTAATATATAAATAATATAAGTTGCAACTATAATCATGAGATGGCATAGTGGGTAGGAGTGTGTGGTTAAGGTTTGGAAACCTGGAGGTCTCAGGTTCGAAGCGTGTTTGAGGCACAAAGGGAATTTTTTTTTTTTTCAAAAATGCTTTTGGCGACTAAACACTGTGGTCGCCAAAAGATTGAGCATTGCCGACGGAAAAAATAGTTGCCAAATGTATAAATAATAAAAAAATTAATTAACTATTGGCGACTAATAGTTTAGTCGCCAAAGGTATAATTTCCAAAAATGGAATTGACTATTGGCGACTAAAACCTTAGTCGCAGAAGACCTGTGTATTGCCGACTAAATGTTTTTTAGTCGCCAAAGGTATTGCCGACTGTCTGTTCGCGACAAACCCGGCGACTAAAAGATTTTGTCGGGAAAAGTGGAAATTTGACATTTGGCTACTAAAAAGGGACTTTTGGCGACTAAAAATTTAGTCGCCAAAGGTGTATTTTCTTGTAGTGATGTGTGGGTTGAGATAAAAAAAGAAAAAAAGAAAAAGAAAAAAAGTGGGCATTTGAATGTCATAACCGAACTATCCCAATGTTGAACACTAAACCGAGCTGAAGTTGAGTAATCTCAATTGTGTTACAACAGAAAGGATTAAAGGCCAACAACCGAGCAAGGCGAACCACTGAGCAAAAAGTCTATCCTGGCCTAGTAATGTAATTCCGGTCACACCAGTGCGGATGGAATTAAGGAGCAATTGAGAGGGAAAAATCCAATCAGCAGAATGGGCCGAGCTATGCATGTGCTCGGTCGAGAAGTGTAGGTCGAGCTGTGTGCAATTGAGGGGAATTTACATTGAACAAAATCGGGCTACATATGAAATCGATCGACCTAAGGATAGTCTGAGCTAATGATACCATCCTCTGTATGGACCGAGCAACATTTGGCTGAGCTGCAGTTGACCGGTTGGACAACTCAAAGCTGAGCCGATTGATGGAAGTTGGTAAACGGCTTTGCGTTGGGTCATAGATAGCATGGTAAGAGCCGCTACGTGGCCCAATTGGATTACGAGGAGAAAAACCTGCCAATAGTATGTGTTAATACCATTAGGCAGTTTCGCCATTTGGTGTTTGGCAGTATTTGCACTTACACGTAGAAGAAGGTAAGAGGGGAACATATCCACGCGTCAGGAGGATGACAGAGAGAGAGAGGAGTGTGCCGAAACTATATAAACGGTGTTGCGCCTCCATGCACAGGTCTAGAACATTTGATTATCAAAGCTACCTACCCATTTGTCTCTCTCTCTCTCTTCTTTTCCCTTAGTGTGCTAATTTGACCATCAGAGGGTTTTTCTAGCAGCACACTGCCGGATAACTCACTATCTTTGTGTTCTCAAGTCACTCGGAAAGAAGCGAAGCTTGGACATGAGAAGTACGTAAAGCGACGAATATTTGCCTCCCATACAAATACATATACATAAAAATATATTAGGCAGGGTAATGATAAGGGGCAAGCAAATCCCTTCCCTCTACTGGTTTCTTACAAGAATGGAAAAATTTAGTAGAAATTAGAATTAAGCAGTAATTTTAAAAAAGGGCAAATTTCACTTTATATGCTTATAATTTGGGTCATGTGCAGTTTATCTTCTTAACGTTTGAAAATAATCACGTAACTTCCTTGTGATTTGTGTATTGAAGTGTATCGTTAAATCCGTTAATGATTTAATTAAAAAGATTAAAATACTCCTATATTTTAGTCATTTGTATGGTAGATAAAGTGCATTTTAACCCCCCCTGTGCTTTATTCAATATGTGATTTACCCCCTTGAACTTTGAAAATGAGCATATAACCCCTTATGTCTGTCATGTGTTTCACAGTTGTAGTTAAATTAGACAAAATATTTAATGGTACATTTCAATCCATGAACCGCATAGGGGTTATGTGATCATTTCTAAATGTCAGGGAGGTAAACCGCACATGGTACAAACTATAGAGGGTTAAAGTGAAGTTTTCCCTTTTAAAAATTATTATAATTTATAAAAAAAATATAATTTTAATTATTAATATTTATCACTTATTTGTAGTTATTTATTGTAGACATAATTGTCGTGTTATTTGTTCAAATACTTACAGGAAACAGAGGGAATTTGAACTCGAACTTTTTTATTTTTTAAAATTTTGTAGGGGAGGCAACCAAGGGCCGAGACACTGGGCCTAATGCTCACCAGTCAAAGGCCAATTTAATTATTATTTATTCATTTCTTTTTTTGGGTTTGTAAGTTTTGTAAATTTTATGAGCCAAGCCTAAAGCACTAATTTATCTTAATTCCAATAAAACCTGTATTAATGCCATAGTTTCAGTAAATTGCACAAAACCACAAGTTTTTGTTTTGTAATGATCCAATTGTTGAACGTATTGCACAGACAGCCCAGACCTCATTCATTTAGGCTTTGCGCTTGTGTTTTTTATAAACTCATTAGGAGATCATGGGAGATTTTATTTACACTCAAAAAAAATATTTATGTGAATCCAATTTTTTAGTACACCCTATTAAATTATTTTTTACGGTTACAATTCTTAGTACATCTCCTTTTTTTTATATATATTCTTTTAATAAAAAAAATAACCTTTTTGAGGTACACCAAAACAAAATAAGTTAAGAAATTCAAATTACTTTTGAAAAACCTTTCTTTTGTTCACATACATATAGAGAATACGATTAGGAAACCCGATACCAGCGAAAAAGCATCGGCGAAGGAGGGCGACGAATATTCAGCCTTTTTTTTAGTCATTATTGTTCAGACTTTCAAAACCGAACAAAGTGAAATTATTCGGTTCTGAAAATCCAAACAATAATAACAAAAAAAGGCTGAATATTCACTTTTATGTTAAAAAAAATACATAAATCAATAATTGTATTTTGATATTTATGTGAATACTTACCTTCTCTTTGATGAATTGCTTCAAAAAACTGTTTTGATATTACTCTCATCCATTGTTTGATTTTGTTCAAACTTTCTTCTATTTGCAATTAGCAATATAATAAAAAACAACGATATTGATAATATTGGTGAATCTTGGTGGGGTGGAATAGAGTTTTGAAGTAAGGAAGAAGAAAAATAGAAAATAATTAAAACTTGAAGAAGAAGATGAAGAAATTTGAATAGGAATGATACGTATAATTAATTAGATTGTACCATGAGAAAAAAAAATTTATTTTAATATTTAATATGTGTTGTCCTTATTAATAAATTCACATTAGAGTATAATAGGAATTAAAATTTTAAATTTTGAATTGGACGTACTGAGATAATTTTTGGGTTCAAATAGAATGGCCCGGAGATTATATTCAAGGTCGAAACTAAGAATATCTCAGAGCATTTCCTGTTCATCAATTTTTTCATCTAATTTAATTTTAAATATAAGTAAAAAAAGTTTGATTTAATAAGAATTGTCCCAACTTTTTCATCAATTTTTTTTTTAAATTCATCTCTTATTCTGAATTTCTCTTTTCATCAAATTTGATAAAAGAAAATTATTTTCAATATTTCATCTTTTTAAACTTTCATAAAATTATAGTTTGATGAATTCTCAACTTCATCATATGGTTCTCTCTTGGTTTGATGAATGAAACAAAAATGATCCGTAGCTCGAATATTTCGGGCTCGAATGGCTCGAAAGTACAAATATACCACCTTCAACAAATTGACTCTCACCTCTCTCACTCTCGCCTCCTCTCTCGCCTCATCCCTCTCATTCACTCACTCTCGCCTCATCCCTCTCATTCACCTGCTCTCGCCTCTCTCTCTTTTCTATCTCTTCACTCTCGCCTCTCTCACCTGTCTCTTGAAGGAGTATGAAGGACGACAAGACGGTGGACGAACGACGTAAGAGGACGACGGAGGACAATGAACGACGACGAAGGATGACGAACGACGACGGAGGATGAACGACAACTTGCGATCT
The DNA here is from genome assembly GCF_055761805.1 of Camellia sinensis. Lineage (NCBI taxonomy): Eukaryota > Viridiplantae > Streptophyta > Magnoliopsida > Ericales > Theaceae > Camellia > Camellia sinensis. Next base: position 117,063,316 of record NC_138975.1, on the reverse strand, counting down.
GAGGTAAACCTAAAATCGGAAAGTTAGGGTTCACGTTTGGCTTCAATTTTTGTAGAAATTAGTCGATTTAGAGTGATTGGGGTTGTATTTTCCTTGCAATTTGTGTTAGGGTTTGGGATTTGGTTTTAATTTGTGATGTGTTAGGGTTTGGGATTTTGCTTGCAATTTGTGTTAGGGTTAGGGTAGGGTTAGGGTTAGAGTTAGGGTTTTGCTTGAAATACACCTCTATGATGAGTTTGGCCATGCAAAATATACCTGTTATCAAGAATGAACTCTGTGATGAAGATTAACCTGGTTAACCTGGTGATGTGCCTAATTCAAGGTTGAACTCTTTTATGAAGATTAACCTGGTTAATAGGTTAATCTTGAATTAATTTTTAATCTTGATGAAATGTTCCTATGTTAAATAATTTCAAAATTAATTCAATGTTGTGTGTGTGAAAAACAGATTGAACTCTATTATCTTAATTTAACAGATTGAACAGAGTTCTGTGAAAAATTAATTCAAGATTGAACTCTGTTATGAAGATTAACCTAGTAAATTCAACATATCAAGATTGAACTTTGTTATGAAAATTAATTTAAGATTAACCTTTAACAGATTGTACAGAGTTCTGTGAAAAATTAATTCAAGATTAACATGTTAACCAAATTAATTCAAGATTGAACTCTGTTATGAAGATTAACCTGGTTAATTCAACATATCAAAATTGAACTCTGTTATGAGAATTAATTCAAGATTAACCTTTAACAGATTGAATAGAGTTCTGTGAAAAATTAATTCAAGATTAACATGTTAACCAAATTAATTCAAGATTGAACTCTGTTGTGAAGATTAACCTGGTTAATTCTCTGTTATCACAATTAATTCAAGATTAACCTTTGACAGATTGAACACAATTCTGTGAAAAATTAATTCAAGATTAACATGTTAACCAAATTAATTCAAGATTGAACTCTGTTATGAAGATTAACCTGGTTAATTCAACATATCAAGATTGAACTCTGTTATCAAAATTAATTCAAGATTAACCTGATAAAAGAGTTCAATCTTGAACGCAATTGTCTATATTTTAAACAGATTCAACTATGTTATCAAGATTGAACTCTTTAAACAGATCTGTTATGAAGATTGAACTCCAACATCATCTTCTACTAATAATTGGAAGATAAAAAAAAAAATGGAAGAAGAGCTTCGTAGGTAGTTGAATCATCATCTTTTACTAATAGGTAGTTGAATCTATTGGTAGGTAGTTCAATCATCATCTTCTAGTAATAGGTAGTTGAATCATCATCTTCTATTAATAGGTAGAACAGCTTGGAAGATAAAAAAATAGAAGAACATCATCTTCTACTAATAGGTAGTTGAATCTATTGGTACTTTTTTTTGCAGATAAAAAAATGGCTTCATCTTCTACTAATAATAAAAACATAAGATTAAAGCTAAGATTGTGTAATTGTGAAAGAACAGCTTCCATGCATATTGTACGAACCAATGAGAATGGGAATGAAGGACGTGTGTTTTTTGTTTGCCCAACAAAATATGTAAGTATCTGTTATATAAATTAATCTTTTACTTTTTACAAATTAAATTTGTCATTTATTCATTAACTAATTGTTGTGCATTGTAGAGCACGAACAAACACTACAATTACTTCAAGTTCGCAGATGATGATGATGACGACGACGTTACCTCCACAATCCGTGCCAATGCTGGACCTCGGACAGATTCAAGAACAAAAGAAATTAATGATCTAAGGAGAAGGCTTAGTGAGATGGACAATGCAGTTCATGAGCATGATAGAAGGCTTCAAAGGATGGAGAAGATTTTGAAGGCAATGACTTATATCATTGTATTTTGTTTATTTTTTTACTTTATCATCTAAATGAATCAGTTGTTAGGTTTTGGACAATGTTATGAATGTAATCAGTACTTCTTTTGTATTTTATTTTGTATTTCATATTTTGTAATCAATACTGCCTACCATCTTTATTTTGTATTTTATTTTATTTTGTATTTCGTATTTTGGAAGCATTGGATATGTTAGCTATGACATAAAAGTAAATAGTGATTTGGATATCAATGTTTATAGATTCTGAAATCTGTTGGCTTGAATGAGAAGCATTGATAGACTAATAGAAAGTTATTGATGATGGCTTGAATGAGAAGTGTACACACAGGTTTCAACAAATTCACACAGGTTTCACTCATGATATACAGGTTTCAATAAGATGCATACACACAGGTTTCACTCATGATATGTTGGCTTGAATGACATGCATACACGCAGGTTTCAACAAATTCACTCATTCCATGGTTCCATGTTCAACAGGTTTCTATTTTTTGGGTTTGTTTTGGTCTTGAGATGAGATGCATACACACAGGTTTCAACAAATTCACACAGGTTTCACTCATGAGATGCATGCACACAAGTTTCAACAAATACACACAGGTTTGAACAAATTCACACAGGTTTTACTCATGAGATGCATCTGTCTGGGTTTGTTTGGGTCTGTTTTGGTCTTGCAAAACCTGTAGTGATAACCTGAGAGGGCAAAACCTGTAGTGATAACAAGATACCATAAATGCAATTTATTTTTTTGAATCAACCACATCAGCATTAAGTATGAAATAATTGTTTAGGTCAGCAAAGTAATTGAACCTGTCTAGTGAACAAATTTTAAGAACAGTCTAACTGAACTTGTCCAATTCAACCTGTCTAGTGAACAAAATAGACCAGCAAGAAATTTTAAGACCAGCAACAAAACATACTAGTAATTGAACCTGTCTACTGAACAAATTTTAAGAACATAGTCTAATTGAACACAGTTATAGACACCCCATTTTTGACCACCCTTCAGACTTGGACGCGACTGATGGTTTTGGAAGATGTGCCGGGCAAAGGTTCAATTTCTTCAGCAAGGAGAGAGTCAAAGCTCAACTTCATACCCCTTTTTGGACCAAAACAATCTTGATCAAAAGATTTTATCCGTAAAACCCTCTCTTTCAAAACGTTTTTGAAATAAAGTTTTTACGATGTTCCGAGGCTCGCATTTTGTCAAATGTTGCGCTTTTCGGTAAACCGAGCAAGGGCAAAGTGGAAAAGAATGAAAGAGAGATGAAATCTTTGAAAAAATCTTTCAAAACACCTTGCTTAGGGGTTTGAAGTTGAAGAAAAGAGGAGAAGAGGGAAAAAAATCCAGTTGGGGGAGAAAATGGGCATGAACCGTTAAGAAAGAGTCGAGCAGCCCTCGCCAAATCTGGCCTATTCATTTGCACACTTGGAATCAAGCTATGAGGCCACCACCATTGGAAATAATACTTCCGGGGCTTCATTTTGCACTCAAGAATCTCCTAAATCCAATTACGGACGAGGGAGATATAGTTGATTGAAGTAGGGCATCACTCCGGTTGGGACCGAATCTGCGCGGCTTCACGGAAACTGGCATAACTTTTTCCACAGGAGAAATTTTAATGCAAGGTTTGCTCCATTGGAAAGCTAACTTCCGGGGATTCAATTTGGACACTTGAATGGCCACCATTGGACTTCCCAATCACCCACCGGCCACTTTTCTTTCTGGCAGCCCATTTTTTTGTCCTGAAAGTAGCTGGCCGGCCAGAAAATCTAGCAGGCCGGCTACCTAGCTGGTGAAATGACTTTTTTTCCCTTTTTAGCTAGCCGGCCATAACCCCCTCCCCAAGTGTGTCCTAGAAGTGAATTTTGTTTTCCTCTAGGCCTTATGTTCGAGGGTTTGGCCTTTTGGGGGGAAACTTGATTCATTTCCCTCCATTTTCCCCCCCTTTTTTCCCCTTCTTTTGTCTATATAACAGCAGCTCCAGCTGCTGGTTTGAGGGTTGGAAAATTTTGCCTTAAGCCCTTTACATTGCATCTCCCTCTCTCTACACTTCAACCCTCCAAACCCTTGAGTTCTACACTCATTCCTTCACCAACCCATACCCCCACCCTTCCATCCTCCATTCCAACAGTTGGAGGTTTTTCTTCAAGGCCTAGGAGTGCTACATCTCAAGCCAAGAGTTGCCAAAAGTTTGGTCTACAAGGGTAAGCTCCATTTCCCCCTTTTTGGTCCATATTTTGCATCCTTTCTAAGCCATATTTTCTTGCTGTTTTGGGCTCCAACCCTAACTGGAGTTAGGCTTATTTTGAGCTCCTTTTCACTTTTGTTTAAGGGCCCCTCACTGTTTGAGGCCTCCTTGTTGCACTTGCTTCATTATCTCTTTTGTATGCCATTATCTTGTGTAGTATTTTTGGCTTATGTATAAACTGTTTTGAGCTCCGTCATGAACTGAGAAGAGGCTTATTTTGAGCCCTTCTTCAATGTTGTTGAAGGTCTCATAACTGTTTGAGACTCCTATCTTCCACTTTCCTTTATATCCCTTTTTTGGCTCCATTTTTGCATGATTTATTAGCCTCTTTTGATTCTGTTTTTGGACTTTGGTCCGAACTGAAAACAGCCTTATTTTGACCCCCTATTCATGTTTCATTAAGGGTCTTTCACTGTTTGAGGCATCCTTTATATACTTTGTGTTATATCTCTCTTTTTGGCCTTATTTTGTGTAGTATTTTAGGCTTGCATGCATACTGTTTTTGGTCTGGCCATCAACTGTAAAGTGCAATATTTTGGGCCTCTCTTCAACATTGTTGAAGGGCTCCTTTGTGTTTGAGGGCAGAAACCACCACTTGCTTCTTTGTCCCTCTTTTGGCCCATTTCTTGCATGAGAGCTTAGCCACACTTTTGTTGGTTTTTATGGTTTGTTATAAACCGTAAAATATCATATTTTTGGCCCCTCTTCAACATTGTTGAAGGGCCCTCAGCTGTTTGGGGCCAGAAGCTGTGACTTGCTTCATTACCTCACATTTAGGGCCATTTTTGCATGCTATTTTAGCCCCATTTGTGTTCATTGTTTGGCCTCATATAAAACTGTAAACATGCTTGTTTTGGGGCTTCCTTGAACCTGTCTTCATATGTCATGATCAAATAATGCATGCTTGATGTAGCTACAAGTCATTTCATGTGCTTAATCTTGCATTTCGGGACCATTTCATGCATCGGGTGCTATATCGTCATGTTTCGGGGCTGTTTTGCATCACCTTTTGCTGCTGAAATTTGTATGCTAACATATCATATTTCATGCCTTGCCATGTCTTGTTAGAGTGGCATTCGGTGCCCTAGGGTCGGTCCTCGATTTGCGTGCACGTGTGCACGCATCTCGAATGTCTCATTTTCATCTGATGGTCTCTTATGTGAGTGTGGCTGAGGTCCACTCATGTTAGTGTAAGCCCATTTATGCATTGTGTATGCCATTTCATTTCATAGCATTGCGTATGCTAGGTTGTATGTTAGCGCATTGTGTATGCCATGTTATCTCGTGCATCGTGTATGCCATTTCATAGCATTGTGTATGTTAGGTTGTATCTTAGTTGCATTTCATGCATATCATGCATATTGCATCGTGTTTGGGATAGGAGTTAGCCCGAGCACGAGAAACGAGGTACGTTTCGTACTCCGAGTGACGGAACGTGTCTCAATTCCCAATCGCCGACACTCCGGATTATCCATGATGGAGTCTAGGCCTTGTTGTGTTTTCAAATGTATTCATTCTATATTGAGTTGCACAATTCGACTCCTCAGCCATCATGCATCGAGATGCGTGATTGGTGGCACAAGGATCGAGACATGCATACATATGTGAAAATACATTGCTATGCCCCTTTCCTGCTCTCTATTGCAGTAAATCAAGAATCAGCAGTCTTCCAGGGCTTGGCGTGCTTTCCAAGAAATCATTGCAAAATAGAGGCTAATTGGGGCATCCCAGTGGATTTCTGCACAAGGCAGCCCAAACACACATCATTCATCAGAGTCAAGGCAGTCCCTGGCTTGCATGCCAGTTTATAGCTTTCCTAGATTAATTTGTAAATTAATTAGTTTTTTTTTTTGTATTTATTGGGACTGTATTATTTGTTCATTTGGGACTGTATATTATTCTTTCGGACCCTCTACGCGAGGGCAATGTTGTAATAAGTGTGCGTGAGTGTGATGTATGTCTTCCAACCCCACGTCTTTCTCTTTTTTATTTACCAGCTTATGATGGTTAGATTAGGGCATATTTCAATTAGCATACAGTATGATATCATGTTTGCATTCATTCATCTGTTTTGCATGCACCGGGCTCGGCACATCATACTAACTGCATTGTATTTTCAATTCCAAATTGAATACATGTTAGCTGTAGCATTTCATATGCCATGTCTAGAATAGCCGAGCTTGCTATAGTTGCATTTTTGCATGTGTTGCATTAGGCATTTCTGTATAATTAGGATCATGCATGGATTTCTAATTAGCTTTTGTTTTGGCTTGGAGTACTCGGTAAGTTTTATGCTTTAGCATTCTTGCATGCGTGTGAGTGACTGCCATGAATAGCATGCTTACCATGAGGCTATGTGCTTATGTGATATAACTGCCTGAATGCCTGTGGGTGAAGGTTGGGTTATTCGGATTGGAACAAATCATCAACTATGAGTTTTAAGCCCACTAGATAGTGGCAAAACCATCTTTTCTAAAGCCCACCCGAGGGTGGCAAAATCTGCATTTTAAGCCTACTTGCGAGTAGCAAACCATCTTTCAAAAACAAACATGAAATGTTTTGTTCCAATTCAGGCGACCCAGTCTATACTTGTATGCTGTGCGCATCACATAGTAACCTAGGCTAACAACCGGAATTAGAACACACGATATTTTCAAAACTTGATATCATGGTTAGTAAAGGCCGATCTTTGATCGGGCGAGCGGGGGTGCTCACGAAGTGACCTTCCCCAATCGTACCCAAGTTCCCGAGCCGAGGCAACTTTGGTGATGACGGACACGTGGCCTTAGGCAACGAGTCAGGGTTTCCTAAATTCCTCCAAAATAAAATATTTAGGTGGCGACTCTGTATCTGGCGAAGCAGTCCATGTTTGGCACTTCTTTCAAAAAAATCTGTTTTTCTCAAAACGATTTGCCGGATTTGGACTCTTTGGTTCAGACTTAGAACCATGACAAATTGAGAGTCCTGAGCTGTAGTGAGCCCAATATCGAACGGAACGGGGGACTTGTTTCTCCCGGGGTGTTCGGGGACGTCTACAACAGTCTAATTGAACCTGTCTAATTAAACCAAACAGACATTGATCAAAGAAGACATTGAACACAATCCATTACATTATCACCCATAAAATATAATTATGAAAAGAAACTATTTTTCTCAGGAAACATTACATATCGTCCATGATTAACCAAACATTACATATTGATCAAAGGAGGCAACAATGTCAAAATTGATACAAGTTTAGCAAATCACAAATTACATATCGTCCATGATTAACCAAAAACACAAAGGGCCACACATTGGCCAACAATTACTAGTGCAAAACTAAAAATAAAATGGGGCATTTGGATCCAATATTGTTGGTACTGTAGAACTTTGACTGCTTATATTGTTGACCATTCTTGATGTGCTTCCAATATTGTCCAACGTTTCCATTGTGCAAACCTGTGCCTATAAAAACAAAGTACATATTACAAATTGCTTTAAAAAAATATTGACCAATACATTCATCATTACAAATGTGTACTCATATATTGAACACGTACCGGTACAGACATGTTGTCTTTTGTGCCCACCATAGAAGGAAAATAGTAAGCTTGATTGTGCGGCACCTTATGATTATATAGTAACACAATGTTATTAATAATTTGAAGCATTAACATAAAACCCAACAACAAGCAAAGTGCAATATTTTAAGTCCATTCAACACATACCGGTACATACATACTATCTTGTGTGCCAACCATAAAAGGAAAATAGTAAGCTTCATCTTCCGACACCTATCATGGAATAGTAACACAATTTAATTACTAATTGTAACCATTCAACTATTAATCCACAAAAAGCTTACGACACAACCTATGCCAAGTGTTTACCTATGCAGGAATAGTCTTCTTGCTCTTTCTCTTCAACCGATTCACTATTTGATCAACCTTGCTAACCTTCCGCTTTGTACATGGACGGCCTCTTCGGCGAGCAACCAAAGGACTGAGTACCTTGCAAGTGTTGCTTGCTTTTGTAGTATTCAAACGTGGCGGACTTTTCGGCGAAGTACGGGAAGGTGGTACAATACTAGTAGAAGGTGGTACAGTACTAGTACATGGCACATTACTCGCAGTACCCGATTCAATAGTTTTCACTCGATCCTTGATTTCCCCCAACCCAAGTTGAATCACTTTGTGTTTACCATCATCATTGGTGGCAAGTTCTAGGATCTCATCTAACGTCTTGTGATAGGAATCATGCAACTTTGGATTTGTCATGCCCTGAAATAATTCCAACATAAATAATACACAAACTACATATATTCATCAATTACAACCATTCTCCATTCTCTATATCGAAAATATCCAAGATTTGTACAAGGGTTCCACATGCAAATATACACTCAATGATAAGAAAACACCTGAATCTATAGCATGTAAAACATTCAATCTTCAACATAAAAATAAAATAAACGAAATGCCCTTACGGGCTTACATCTTCTAAGGTAATAGCCCGGTTACACAAAATGGTCTCTCGGACCCATACCAAATTAGCCCTAGGCTTTACAAAAAAATTTCAGCAAAAGAAAGAGTGATCTACTCTTCACCAAAACGTATCCCCATCCTTAGCTTGGCGAGATCACAACATCTTTACCTGCACCAAATCCCATAGGAGTGAGCATAAAGCCCAGTAGAGAAATACCAAACAAAGTATATACATTTATGTTAGATAGCCAAATTGAATGCAAGTGCACATGCAATGCAGTACTCCAATCAAGATATTAACCATGTTTTTCTTGAGAAACACCATGCATTTCATTTACAATCACAATCTCATAAATTTCCAGATTTCAACTTTTTAATCACAAAGGGGCGGTAAATACGACGCTGGTAATCCCTAGGCTGGTGTCTGCAAGTAGACTCTATGAGTACTACCAAACTGTCATTTTTACTGGTATTAATCGGAAGGCTTGACACCTATCTGCGCGGTTTTCTGGTCTTTCACCATGGACACTCAGGCCAACTTATCAAATTTATCTACACCCCCTAACCGGACTTACCACTGTATTTACCCCTTACACAGTTTCATAGTTCTCATTATAGTGTAATTCTTCTCAAATTAAACATGATGAGAATGTGCAATAATAATGACAAATCAAATGGAGACATGATGCAATACAAAGTATCTCAAAACATCTTTCCATTTCAAAACATTTCTACAACAAAATCAATTTACTACATTATTAATTACTTCTCCTCAACACTATTTCACAATGGCCATGCCATCAATTTATAGCAACAACAATCCCTCAACATGCCCAATTCATAACAAGTTATCCCCTTCAAGGTCACAAGTGATGCCTTTCAAACATCAACCCCCATACACAACCATTTATTATCTCACAACAACACACTTTTAAATGCTCAACCATAATGTTAAAATCACATTTCATTTCTCAGTATCATGGAAATTGCCATTTTGCAAAACATATGATGAAAGTTTACTCTCTTAATATAGAACAATAAGATGCTTCTAAGCATAATCACATTTTATTCAAAATCCCCAAAATTTCTAGGGTTTTATGTCAAAGCAAAACAACATCCCCATCCTTTGAAAAGATTTTCTTTCAAGACATCACCTCTCATATTTTATAAGTTAAAAGTCCCAAGAAAAATAGTTTAGAAGGAGAGAGAGAGATCAAACCCACCCTTAAAACTCTAGCATTTATGAGACAAGACCAAACTTCCAATATCATTAATGAAACCCTTAAATCAACCAAATCAAACATAAATATATATATATATATATATATAACTCAAGGAAATTTCCCTACCTCAAGTTTTGATGATGAAAGAGATGAAAACCCTAGCTTTTAGATGGAGGATTCTTCAATTTCTACTACACTAAGGAGGGTCCAAGCTTAATCTTCAAGATTTAGGAGAGGTGATGATGTTCTAGATCCAAAGATTTGCAAGGAATCAAAGTGTTTAGGTGTTTTGGTTAGGGTTTCTAGAGGGAATGAGGAGAGAAATGAAGTATAGAGTGAGAGAAAAAGCCCCAAAATGTGATACAACTTTGACCAAAAGGGTTAAAAAAAACAGAGATCTGGGCCGCCCGTCTGCCGCACGTGTGGCGTCCTTCCCCGCACGTGCGGAGCGCCCCTCCCGTACGTGCGGGGCTCCTCTCCCACACCACACCCCGCTCGTGCCTTTTAAGCAGAAAGCAACTCAAACAAACCCCTGCATTCCGCACGTGCGGCCTCACTCTCCGCACGTGCGGCCCCAGGCCCCCATACGTGTGGCCCCTGGCCTCCAGCCCAGAATTTTTCCGTTTCGTTTCCGGGCACTCCAGACTTGACCCCGCACCTCCCAGAACCAGTGAAGCTCAACACTGACAAACAAAACAAGAACAAGAGCTTTAATTAGAAATAACTTCTGAATGTTTCAAACCCAACAAGAACAAAAGAAAATGAAACTAAGAAGAATGAAAAGAATGAGAGAAAAAAAAGGACCCAGTCATCACAACCTCCCCACCATAGGAAATTTCGTCTCCGAAATTTGAGCGGACTTCTCAAAATTTAATAAACTCACCAATCAAGAGTGTTCTAACTACTATAATCATATTCAACAACATTATTAAGTTGCAACCTTGATGTTACTCAACATTTACTATTTTCTTCCTCATCATTTCATCAAACACAATCGTTCAAGCTAGAAATAAAATGAAACATCTATAACAAAATATTATCTTTCCATAACATCATGCTCAAATCAACAATACATACCACAACATGTGATCAACAATTCAACCCTATTTTCCCTTTAACACAAGGAAACATTACAATCAAATAAAACAATTAAGCATGCTCAAATAAGTCCGGGTACTTGAAGCGGACTTCCGCCTCCCTTTCCCACGTTGCTTCCTCAACTTCGTGGTGTCTCCATAACACCTTCACTAACGGTATGGTCTTACCTCGTAACACTTGCTCCAGGGTATCTAGGATTTGAACTAGCCGCTCTTCGTAGGAGGCATCCTCGTCTACCTCCAAATCAACCCAATCCAACACATGAGAAGGGTCGGGTTCATACTTCCTAAGCATTGACACATGAAATACATTGTGGACCCCCGAATGTTGTGGCGGTAAAGCTAACCGATATGCCACTTCCCCGATTCTCTCCAATATCTCGAAAGGCCCAATGAACCTGGGAGACAACTTACCACTCTTACCGAACCTCATTAAACCTCGTCTAGGTAAGATCTTAAGAAACACATGATCACCCACTTCAAAGGATAATGGTCGTCTCCTCTTATCGGCATAACTTTTTCTATCGGCTTTGAGCCGTAGCTAATCTCTTGCGAATAAGGGCAACCTTCTTGGTTGTCTCCCTAACAATCTCCGGACCCAACAACGGTGCATCCCCCACCTCGGCCCAACAAATAGGTGATCTACAAGGTCGGCCATACAAGGCCTCAAACGGTGCCATCTCAATGCTAGCCTGATAACTATTGTTGTAGGCGAACTCAATCAACGGTAAGTGCCTCTCCCAAGACCCCTTAAAATCTAGGATACAAGCTCTAAGCATGTCCTCCAAGATTTGAATGGTGTGCTCCGACTGCCCATCGGTTTGAGGGTGGTAAGTGGTGCTAAAAGTCAATTTGGTTCCCAATGCCTCATGAAGGCTTTGCCACAATCGGGCGGTGAAATGAGGATCCCTATCCGACACAATGGTTACTAGAACCCCATGAAGCCGAACTATCTCCCTGACATACAACTCTGCCAAATGTTCAACTAAGTCGCTAGTTCGCATCGAAATGAAGTGTGTGGACTTAGTTAACTGATCAACAATTACCCAAATGGCATTACAAGGAACTCATAGTGGCCATAATGCGTACGAAAGGCCGTCTTCTGGATGTCCTCCTCCCGGACTCTCAACTGATGGTACCCCGACCTCAAATCTATCTTGGAGAAGCAACAAGACCCTCTAAGTTGATCAAACAAGTCAGCTATTCTGAGTAAAGGGTATTTGATCTTAACGGTAACTTGGTTCAATTTACGGTAGTCGATGCACAATCGCAACGACCCATCCTTTTTGTTTGCAAAGAGAGCTGGCGTTCCCCAAGGTGACGTACTAAGGTGAATGAAGCCCTTGTCTAGAAGCTCTTGGAGTTGGATCTTCAACTCATGCAACTCCGCGGGTGCAAATCTATATGGCGCCATAGAAATTGGTGCCGTTCTAGGTACTAAGTCGATGATGAACTCAATCTCCCAGTGGGGTGGCAAACTAGTAAGGTCCTACGTTTGGGTATTCACAAACTACCCTTGGCAACTCAACTCGAGTCCTGCTACTCTCATCATCCAAAAGAGGAACAAGAAGACCACTAAGCTCATTCCTACCACGAGAATCGAATATTGGTGACAAGACCCTATCAACCCGGTCTCCTAGAAAGTAAAAACAATCACCACTCAAGGTGCACACGGTAACCTTCTGACGAAAGCAGTCTATCACTGCCCGATACGAAGACAACCAATCCATGCCTAGGATGACGTCAAAACTTGACATGTCTATCAACACAAAAGAAAACGGGAGTCTACGCCCAGCAACTTCTATCTCACAACCATGACAACCCCAATCTAGTTCAGCTGCACCCCCAACTAGAGACTCTACTCTGAGTGGAGACGCTAACTGAGTCACCTCTAGCCCCAATGCGGGTATGAATGCAGCAGATATGAATGAATGAGACGCACCCGTATCTATCAACACGTTGGCCAAAAATTAGACACAATAAAAATACCTCTCACTACCGAGGATCCCGGCAACTGCTCTGGCACGGTAACTGCATACACGCGCCCCTGTGGCCTCTGCTCGACCTGCTCATCTCTCGGAGCATAAGCCTGCTGCACTGACTGAGCCGAGGTGGCTCCCTGATGAACTCTTGAAGTCTGAACTGAATGAGTCTGCTGGTGACTCTGAGTCTGTCGTGACCCCAACGCGCCAGACGCGCCTCCAAACTGAGGGCAAGCTCTCTTCATGTTCCCTGACTGACCGCACTAGTAGCAAGTAGGCCCTTGACCCCTACTCTGAGATTGACTCTAAGATCGGTTGGGCGGTGGTGGTGGCAACACCTGTTATCCTCCTCCCTTCTGTGGACAAGCAAAGGCCTTGTGACCCGGTTGGCCACACTTGAAGTAAGAAAACCCACTCAGTGCACTCTTCCCCAGGCCCGCACTAGGCAAGGGAAAAGTAGATCTAGATTGTTGCGACTGAGACTGGGAAGAAAAAGTACTCTTACTCCTCTTGTTAGGCCTAAAGTCCCCCTGTGACCCTTGGCTCCTAGACCTTGAATTTCGAAGTCTCTCCTCCTCGGCCTCCACAATAATCTCCACATGTGCGGCTGCCTCCACAAGGTGATCATAATCTCGAATCATGTTCCCGGCAACCTTGAACAAAATCTTCGTTCTCAATCTCTGCTCAAACTCGATACAACGGCGCTCTTCCGTCGCTACCAATTCCGGTGCAAACGAGGACAAACTAGAAAAGGCCGCTTCAAATTCGGCCACAGACATGTTAAGTTGCTTAAGGTCCTTGAACTCTTGCCTCAACCTCTCTCTAGTAGTGGGAGATAGGTACTTGTCTTGGAAAGCTGCCACAAATGCCTCCCATGTTGCTGCTATTCGACCCTTAGCATACTTCCACCATTGCCCTGCATCCCCTTTGAGGTAGTAACTCGCAAGAGTCACCCTCAATTCACTATCTTCTATATGAAGCATCTCAAAAGTCTTTACCGTGTGTTCTAGCCATTCGTCTGCCTTCTTTGGCTCGGGGCCGCCATGGAATTCATCCAGCTTGGCCCGTAAGAACTCTCTCGTGAGGAAGCTCGCCCTTGTCTCCACAACATTCTCCCTAGCCTGGGTCTTTGCCCTCAAAATGTTCATGGACTCCCTCAATGCCCCTGCCATTTCCCGGGCTAGAGCCCCCATTGTGGCTTGGCCGGCTTGCCCCGGCACCTCCGCTTGCCCAACTTGTTCAGCCATGTTAGCTTGGCCTAAACCCTCTTCTTGTACCGGAACCTCATGGACCGGTATCTCATGTACACCCCGGCGACCTCGACCTCGCCTTCCACCCCTACCACCTTGTGTTCGAATCCTTCCTGACATCCTAATTGAGAATCAAGGTAAACAATTTAGCACATCATTCCAAATGTGCTCATAACTTGCTCCGCACATTAAACTAATACAATTATATACACTCTAACACATAAACAATTCAATTCACTCCACATAAGCACATAGTCACATAAACACATACGAATTATCCTTTAGCGATGAGATTCGTCCCATGAGAAACCAAGAATTCTTAGTAGAATGAGTATTGATCAGGTACCCATCTAAGAAGACCTCAAGGAATCTAATAGGCGCAAATAACATCCCAAAAGTCTAATCCCATACCCACATAGTCATATAGACATGCTGTCACATAATCACATAGACAAAACATTTCCTAATCATGCGAAATGAACCCATTGTGGTATAGCAACCATTTCCCGCGGGCCCCAAGTATTCAAACCCGGTAGCTCTGATACCAAGTTGTCACGTCCCGAAATAATTCTAACATAAATAATACACAAACTACGTATATTCATCAATTACAACCATTCTCCATTCTCTATATCGAAAATATCCAAGATTTGTATAAGGGTTCCACATGCAAATATACATTCAATGATAAGAAAACACCTGAATCTATAGCATGTAAAACATTCAGTCTTCAACATAAAAATAAAATACACGAAATGACCTTACGGGCTTACTTCTTCCAAGGCAATAGCCCGATTACACAAAATGGTCTCTCGAACCCATACCAAATTAGCCCTAGGCTTTACAAAAAAATTTCAACAAAAGAAAGAGTGATCTACTCTTCACCAAAACATATCCCCACCCTTAGCTTGGTGGGATCACAACATCTTTACCTGCACCAAATCCCATAGGAGTGAGCATAAAGCCCAGTAGAGAAATACTAAACAAAGTATATACATTTATGTTAGATAGCCAAATTGAATGCAAGTGCACATGTAATGCAGTACTCCTATCAAGATATTAACCATATTTTTCTTGAGAAACACCATGCATTTCATTTACAATCACAATCTCATAAATTTCCAGATTTCAACTTTTTAATCACAAAGGGGTGGTAAATACGACGCTGATAATCCCTAGGTTGGTGTCTGCAAGTAGACTCTACGAGTACTACCAAACTGTCATTTTTACCAGTATTAACCAGAAGGCTCGACACCTATCCGCGTGATTTTCTGGTCTTTCACCATGGACACTCAGGCCAACTTATCAAATTAATCTACACCACCTAACCGGACTTACCACCGTATTTACCCCTTACGCAGTTTCATAGTTCTCATTATAGTGTAATTCTTCTCAAATTAAACATGATGAGAATGTGCAATAATAATGACAAATCAAATTAGACAATTTGCAGTGTTACATCCAGAGGGAAATGCAATGAGTGAAGGCAAGCCTGTACATATCAAATGAAGTTAAAATAGGGAAAGAAGTCAAGTGTTTATAACAATAATAGTTGTTCTCCCAACTCTTTAACAAGCATAATCAAACAATATATATAAATGGCAAATAAGAAAATATAAAATAATTTATTCAATTGAAAGCATGACTAGATTCCAGAAAGTGATAGAAAGTTCTGACTAGGGACAAAATCAAGTGACAATCATTTCAGTCATAAAATCCAAATTTACTGTCTACTAGGGGTGGGCATCAACTGGTTTGGGTCAGGCTTCCACTTTATAGTAAGAATAAATGCATTATCCCAAGGCCCGCCCAACCTCGGCCCTAATCTAACCATCCCAAATTCGGCCCTAAAAATACTTCTACATCCCAAGCCCGCACAATTAACTCGGTATATTCTTTGTGCAGTTCATTTATGTCAGGATGCAGTCCTATCTTTTTGCAGTTCCATTTGCAGCGTTTTAAAGATTTAGTTTGCAGTGCTTAATCATTCATGTTGCATATAATTCATGTAAATTATATGAAAGAGAGCAAATATTTGATCCATAGCATAGGAGATCAATAACTGTTTGGTGAGATTTTGTGCTGTAAAATCCCAAAGATTGCTCAATGAACTATTTTGGAGGTGTATAGGGGCAAAGAGTTCTAGTTTTTTTAGTTTCTTGGTAAATATTCTAAAATTGAAATTTAAAAAATCTAATAAACTATTTACCATTTTGAATGGAAGGTTGCCCTGTAAA
Source organism: Camellia sinensis (assembly GCF_055761805.1). Lineage (NCBI taxonomy): Eukaryota > Viridiplantae > Streptophyta > Magnoliopsida > Ericales > Theaceae > Camellia > Camellia sinensis. The sequence goes on along the minus strand of NC_138975.1, from coordinate 117,046,956 downwards.
TGTCTTCTCAGCAAGGTAAGTAGCAAGCTGAACTTCTCCAAGTTCAACCATCCCAGCATTTGCCATGCCATCCAACAGAGAAGCTGAACAAAGAAACAAAAACAAAAACCACTTATATCAACAAAGTAATCTAGAAACATAAAACTTCATAGAGAAAATGAAATAGAACCAAGTTGATCAGTCCAACCAAGAAAAGGAAAAAGACAAAAGAGAAGAATAAAGAATGATACAAGAAAACAAATATTAGCCAAGGTAAGCAATTTGTTACTTAGATTCTTATAGCAGAACAACTCCTTTTTCAATGTTCACCGAGTACAAAAGACAAAATGCATATGCTTTTGCTTCCAGACTTGCATCAGCAAAAAAAAAAAAAAAGACAAGAACTGTGTTGGCATTCTTTTAAATCAATGGTCCAAAATTTTTTTTTTTTTTTTTTTGGCAAAATTCATTTACCACCCTATGGTATGGTCCCCATAGCACTTTACCCCTTATCTTTTAAAAATAGCCACAAGCCCCCCCATGTGGTTATGGATTAAATTGCAATACTAACTGTTAACTTTAGCGATAAAAAGACAATTATACCCTTGTTTTCTTCCTCTACTTCTCATTATTTGTGTAAGAATAAATGTAAAAATAAATAAATAAATCAAAATTGCCTCAATTAAGAAACTTGATTTTTTTTAACTTCTAACTTAATTTCTAAATTTGTAACCTAATTACTAATTTAATCACATCTTAAGTTGTAATATATTCATATATATATATATATATATTACCATTAGCAGGCAAAACAAAGTTTGAAAAAAAAAATTGAAAGTGTATACAAAAAAAGAAACATAATAAACAAATGGCTAAACAATAGAAGAACTGTAGAAGCATGGAAGGGTTGGTGAATCTCAAACAAATGCTAAGATTGGTCATTACGATTTAAAAAAAAAGGGACCGAAATCAAATTCGATATCATATTATTTCTTCATCACAGAACAAGATTACATATTACCCAAGTTTCTGTGTATATATAGTCCGTATATATATATATATATATATATATATGAACTATTTAATAAGTTAAGAATGAGTTTTGTCGTTCGGTTTGCTGGAATCGTAGATTCTGCCAATTGCATTGCAGCGACAGGGGAGTTTGTACAGTGGTTGAGAGGAGGGAGACGGTGGCTGGGTGGCAGAGAGGTAGGTGGTATCTAGAAGGTGGGGAGAATGGCAGGGAAAAGTGAGGGGGAGTGGGGGTGGTTGGGAGGTGGGAGAGTAAGGAAGGGGTGGCTGGCATGGTGGAGGAGGTGATGGTAGGTTTAGGTTTAGGTTTTTTTTTTTTGGAAAAGATGGTGAAAGGAGAGATTTTGTCTTTTTGCCTTAAAAAGTTGACTTTATTTAATTATTTTTCTTCCTAACTCTCTCAAAATGCATGTGTAGTGTAATTTATATTAGTTTTAAACAGAAAATGTAACGGGAGCAATTTAGTCCAAAATCACATAAGGGTTAATTGGCTATTTTCAAAAGACAGGGCTATGCTATTGGATCAAACCACATGGAGGTAAAATGAATTTTGCCCCTTTTTTATTTAAATATGTTGATCTCATTTTATGCTTTCTAATCACAATGCTAACTTTCAATCTATAACATGAAAAAACAGTTAAAGTCTAGAACAATAGGGTTTGGCAATTTCATGACTTATATTGTAGCAAGGGTGAACAATACTCCAATATCCATAGAAGGGTTTGGAAAGGGAAAACTCATACAAGCCTCAAGCACTTGATAATTTCAAAGAGGCATTAAAGAGTCAAGGAAGGATGAACTCAAGTCATAAATAAGAAGGATGTCCAAGTGACACAAGAAGACCAAAATGTCTTAAATAGAACCACCTAGGGTAAAGACTTGACTTTGGAAGACATTTATGTTGGTCCCGGTCAAGATTGGTGACCATTTTGGTAAATTAAGTATGACCTCCTAGCCATCCAAAACCATAACTTAGGATCTAGGCTTTTTTTTTTCTTTTTTTTTTTTTTATCGGCCATAACTTAGGTTCTAGTTTAAAATTTTAAATCCTTGAGGACGACCAATTTCAAATGAAACTAGATTTACAGAGTTTCAATTTGAGCACAATTTTCACCCAAAATAGAGTTAAAATAATAGTTAATAATCTTTTGAAGTTAGCCCTGTGTTGCGGCTGGAAGAAATCAAAGAGACTTGAATGATCAACTATTTTGGCCGGCCAAACTGGGTGTAGTTTGAAAAAAATAAACTTGCCATTATCTAATAGTTGGAACACACGCAGCATACATAAGTTTCTTTCATTTTAAACCCAGAACTTGATGATTTGAGACCCAATATTACCTATATACATTAGAGAACATATCTTGAGAGATTTGGGAGAGCTTAGAAAGAGTATTCATCATACGCCAACTATCAACAATTGGCCCAAGCTTGAGAATATTGAAAAGCAAACTTTGGACAACTTTTGGGCTTCAATTTAAGGTATAAATTCTTCTTATTAGTGTATTGTTGAGGTACGTTTACCACCCATTGATATTTATTTTGTAAATTGCAAAGGTTGGGGTAAGACTTGGAAAACTCTTAGTATTGGTGCCTGTTTGACTCTGATAGTTTGTGGTAGTAGGCTACCCATTGTGAGTTGTGCATTGTGAAAGAAGTTGTGGGGGAGCCTATAAACCCATTGTGAGTTAAGGACTATGGTTGAGATTGCAGGTGATCCTAGAAACCCATTGAATTCTGAATTGAGGAAGAGGCTAAGGGTGACCTTGTAAAACCCAGTGTGGTGGGTTCTAGATGAGCCCTTGAGTGAAAACCTAGAGACTTCAAGTAGTGGGTTTTAGGTGAGCCCTTTGTGTGAAACCTAGAAAGAATAGTAGTGTTCTTCAAGACGAAATATTAGGTAGATTAGTAGCATGTAGGTTAGCCTAGGAGAAACCTTCATCAAATGCACGTGTAATACATGAATAGGAGACAATAGGTAGATTAGTGGGTTTTAGGTTAGACTAGGAGAAACATTCTTCAAATCCTAGAAATTGTCTTTGTGAGGAGAATTTAGGTGGGTACTGGCGTGCCCATTGTAAGTCACCAGTTGTTTGGATGATTCATGGATACTTCAACCGAGAAGGCAAATAAAACTTGAACCTTTGATAGATATTTTCTATCACATTGAATCACTTACTAAGTTTTAAACATACCGAATGGTTAGAAAAATTGAGATTGGTCATTGAGGACTAGTGAAGAAAAAAACAAAAGAACTGTCCTATTCACCCCCTTCTAGGGCATTTTCATAAACACATAACGAGACACAATGACGTGCCAATTCAAGTTGGTTTCCAAGGCAATGGACTTCTGCATGAACCTTAAAAGATTTCAAAATTCCTAGTTTCAAGGTGGACCATTTATGATATGCATTGAGTTTTATAAAGAATTTTACTTGCCTTATTTCATGTTATGTTTGTTGTGCCAAACACCATAACATGAAATAATCTCCCATCCTCTAGTTATATCCTTCTAGAAAATCAAATCAAAGTATTAGGATTGAAATAGGGCAACTTGTTTATTCTTTCCCAATTAAAGGAAAAAGCTGAATGATGCCAAGGAATTCTTTCATATCTTCTCTCTTACAAGTTGTAGAATAGCTAGCAAAAATGTGTATGGATGTTGGATTGAACATTAATGATTGATACGATGTCATACAAGAACCACGGACAAATGGTGACAAGGGCATCCATATAAAAGGGCACTACTTTAGTAGCATTCAACTCCTTGGTTGATATGTGAGACACTATTTAAAGTACCACCTCAGGTTTCCTCCTGCCCTCCTCTCAAACACAACTCAATTCAATTTATCCCACTCAACAAAGCCTTGTGCCATTCGTCTCGGGTGTGAAAGTTCTACTTATCCATTCCACTCGTTCAAGGGCTATAACTTTGGTTAAACCACCAACCTACATTTTAAGGTTATGATATTATCAAAATCAACGAATATCATGTCAATATCCTCATTAGACAAACTACATCAAACATACTTTCTTTAATCCTTCATATATAATGAATAAATATTTGCTATAAAATGAGTTAATAAAATGTGATGACAACCACAAATTGAGAAAGAAAATAAATAAGCTCCAACTACAAAATTGAACAACTTGAAGAAAGTTAAAAAAAAGAGAAAGAAATATGTTAAAGAGCAACAAGTTGTTCAACTATATACCATCACATAGAAACTCAATTATCTCAATTATTCATAGACATGTCTCATTAGATATTCTGATTGATATGTGCAATGACAAAATTGAGACATCCATTTCCCTAGTATTTTTACTATTATTGACATACTTCAATGATTATCAAAAGGCTACCAACATATGATATGTCAAAATCATTGGTTAATGGTTGTATATATTCTGTTTGGGTGTCATATGCCATGTTCTCAAAGCCTGATTTGCGCTCATGTCAATGTTAAATGTACATTAAAGTATAAATTACCATCAATATAACGTACAAATTGTGTTTCATTTGGGAGACATTAAATTTAAATAACTGTACTCTTAGGAAAATTATGACAAAATCACCTCCATTTGGATTTGTGGTGGGTTTAGGGCTGGAATATGTTTTAGTGTTAGGGTTCTAAAAAGACAAAAGATAACTTCTAGTGTTTGTAGAATGAAAAAAAAAAAAAAAACACTAAATTTGTTGTATTTCAAAAACAACAGCTTGCTGGATTTTCAAAAAAGATTCTATTCGAGAGTAATTTAATGGCTAAAATGAAGGACCTAGGGAGAGGCCATTGAGGGCCAATAAGAAGAGGAAGGGGAAGGGTTAAGGTTGATTTAGGCTGGAATGAAAATAAAAAGTTAATTTTTCTAGGGCTTTGAACAGCAGTACGAGATCAGTGTTTACAAATGCTTTTGAATATCAGTAATTTTTTGGATCAATACTACATTGCCGTGATTTTTTGGTTTTGAAATTTTGAAAGCTATCCTGGAGTGCTGTTGATTCAGTGGCTGATGGAGAACATTTAGATGCTTTCAGAGTTAATTTTAGTCCAACTGTAACTTAAACTTTAAGGTTGGAAAGAATATAAGCGAAGGAGGAACTGGAATACCTGCGCCCATTTCTTTGTCTTATCCAACATAAAGTTTTCCAGCTCCCATTTCTTTGTCTTATCCAACATAAAGTGAACACAAATGAAATGCTTCAAATAATTAAAATGATACAATACAATATCATTTAATCCATATTCTGAAGATCCCAAGTCTTCCCACCTTACATCCAAATCTAAAAACCTTATGCTGGCCACATACTCGAATGCAAGAAGAGCAATAAGGATGAATGAGATTCAATGAATTATTAGATTTTGCATGCAGATAAACCTATTCTGTTACAAAAGTAAATAAACTAATTATGTAAATAGGTTTACTTAGCCTTGTGTCGGAGAAACATGTCTTGACTATGAGAAAAAATAAGTTTTTAGTTTGTTATTTCACAAAATTGTAATCAAATCATTTCACTTGAGTTTCATTTAAATACAACTCGTGCCTAACGACTTAGTTTACTTTGAAGTAAAATCTTTTATTGGGTTTTTTACACCATATCTTTTTCAATGAACTAAGTTTCCGATAATGAGAAGCACAAGCTATGGAAAAGAGATTCATTTTATACAAATATAGGTTGCACATCTTTATCATGGACATATTAAGTACAACGAAGGAAAGAAGGCAAGTAGAGAACATATCAAAAAAGAAAAAATATAGTAATAAAAGAGGGCAAGCAGGCAGATATAACACAAGTAAACAACATCATCAATAACAAATATATGCAACAAGTAATATCAGAAATGCATACCAATTTTCTTCCAGTTATTAGAAAATTGGGCAGAGCAGTTACTCCTAAATGAAAATACCTGAACCAAGTTTTGATAAACAACAATAAACACCTATAAAAGATCTCTTTCCAGTACACTAATATTAGAATAACCACGACAACAATAGGAATGACAAAGACAAGATCAAGAGTTCATAATATTTACAGCAGCCGTCTATGATTATTTTGTATAGCTGGTATTTCACACATTTTCAACATTTGACTACAAACTCAATTGTTGCTTATTAAGAAAAAAATTCCAACATATGAATAATGTATCTAAGTTTTTATATCAGCATGAAGAGTCTTTCCATCTCCACCGACATTAACATTGAAACCCTAGATTAAAGAAAAAGGTTTAAATTTCAAGGATTTTCTTTTTCACTGTTATTTATTTTCCAGATTTTGGTTTTCTGGGATATTTCAAGTTAAGATATTTGTTACATATTACATGAAATATCATTTGTACAAAATGAACAAAAACAACATAGCCAGTCCTTTGTACATAGATTCTAAGCTTCATGTACTAGTGTCGAGTGCAAGTATGTGTCTAAGCATCAATTCATCTAATTCCCAAGTCCTAGGTCATCAAGCATGTTACATATAGATTTCTAATACTGTTTATAATTTCACAAGCTAAAATGGTATTTCAAGTGATCTTAAGTCTTATACTTCAGTCACTTTGAATAAAATATGTAACAGAATTGATGTAGTAACGAAGTTTTATGCATAATTAAAGTTGAATAACTTGACATGCTTGCTAGGTGAATGTCCAACTAAAAATGTTAATTATTTAGAGAGTCCATGTAACATTGGTCCACTAAGTTCTTGCTCTTTTGGTAATAGCCAAGATATATCAAGTCACTGTACTTATTGAGAATACTTGAATTAGCAATGCCTTTGAATTTTCAAACTTAGACAGAAAGTTCTCTGAGGTGATAACCTCAAAATCATGATCTCCTGGATCTGATTTAACAGGAAAAGAAAATAAAAGAAAGGGATGATGACATCATATTAGAGTTGTATTTCCCACAACAAGAAACATATAGTAAATGTTTCCAAATTAAAATCTTTGGTACAAAAGCAAATAGTCTAGAATGGAGCAACTTAGCTAACCATAGGAAGCAGACTCTAGCAATGGAAGGTCAATTTCAAAAAAAATTGTCCCAGCATGTCGCTCCTTGTAGCACTTGTGTCTTTCAAATCTTTTGGGGAAGTATTTGAATCCTTTATTTTGTTTTGGGAATCTTTGGTGTTATCGTATCTTGGTTTTGGATGAGTGAAAATTGATTTAAACTTGTTGGGATTGCTCGTTCATGTTGAAAAGTTGTTTGGAAGCTTAAAAATCTTGTTCTGGGGTCGACACCGGTCTTGGTGGTGTCGACACCTTCTCTTTAAGTTGGCCGCAAGGTTTGACACCAATCTGGGAAGGGTCAACCCTTGTTCTGAAATTGCTCATTGTATTTTGGTGTCGACACCAGCCTGGGGAAAGGTCGACACTTGCTATGCAGTCAAACTTAGTGTTCCAGCTTTTCTTCATAAGTGTCGACACCTGTGCTGCAAGGGTTGACACCTACGAACTTTTTTTCAGATTTCAGTCCGGTTTTGGGCCTATCTTTTTGGGGATTTTGACTTGATCTTTTGGGTTGACTTTGGGGCTTCATTTTACTTTGACCTAGCACTATAAATAGGTCCCTCACTTAACCTATTCTTTACCTTTTCTTCTCTTTTTCCTTCTCCAAGCCATGAGGCTCTTCCATCCTCTCCAAAATCACTTTTTTGCTCAAAGATCTTTAGATCTACACACTTGGAAGCATCTTCTTGCCTTGCTCTTTTGAGATTAAGTGTAGAGCTTATCAAGAGCTTCGTTTTGATCCAAGTAGAAGTTGGTTTCGACAACTTTAGAATTTCAACCTTGTTTTGCTCATCTTCTCTTCTAAGCTTGAGGTAGGGATTTTCTACACTCTAATATAGTTTTTAGGTTAGTTATTTGCTATTGTGTATAGATGATGAGATTTGGTTGTGGTTTGGACAAATCTAGGATTTGGGCATGGAATGAAAAGAGGGGTATTTGATGAATATGAGGTAAATGAGTATGAGGCTTGAATATAAGATCATGTTGTGCCAAAATAGTTGATTTTGGTGTTTGGGTTGATATTTGGAAAGAGGGAGATTAATTTTCATTAAATTATTATTTTGTATAAATAATTGGGATTAGCATTGAAAATGTGAAATTGGAAGGTTATGGGTATAGATGGTGAAATTAGATATGTATTATCTTACACTTTTGAAAGTTGTGAATAAATTATTATCTTGAGATTGAATATCTGTTTAGAGATGAATGTACTGGGCTATCGGTGGATGATAGCTATGATTGTTGTAGAAATTGCATGAGGATTAGGCGATTTAATGCTAATCAAATGTTGGTTGTCATTGCATACGATTATGTTTATAAATACATCGTATATGTATGTTTATTCGGGAGGAGAAAGGGGATGGACTCTGCTGAAAGCAAGTTGGCTGAAGTGTCCTAGGTAAAAAACTCGAAATCATATATGGGTGCCGATTCCCGCGGACGAAATATCCATAAAATGGCATATTTGAGAAAATATACATGGGTGCCGATTCTCGCGGACGAAATATCTGTAAAATGGCATATTTCAGAAAATATACATGGGTGCCGATTCCCACGGACGAAATATCCGTAAAATGGCAGATTTGAAGTGTTTATGTGTGTTTTGCATAATTGGAAACCATTGAGTTGTAGTTTCATTTTGGTTGTTGAAAGATAATGAATTTAACTCATGAATTGAGTAACATATATGAACTTGAAATGAATTGAAGGAAAAAGGAAATGAGGTTTGGTCTTAGTGGCATATGAACATGCAGGCCTTCTGGATGTTTTAGTATCGGTATTGTTTATGCATGTAGTATTTATACCTTTGCTAAACCTCATATATTGTGTTAGATTATTTCTACTGGGCTGTTGGCTCACCTTATACGGGAATGCCATTTTCAAGTGCAGGTGAGATGTTTCCTCCAAGGCAATAGCGGGGATGGACTTTCGGGAAGCAAGAGCTTCTTAATTATGTCTTGTTATGTGTATGTTTGTTATTTGTAAAGCCAAGGGCTTAAGATGTAATGAGCGAGACTCACTTTGTGCAACCAAGTAATGACTTGGGAAGATGTAAGCCTACATGGCATTTAACTGGTTGTTAAACAGTAAACTCTGATGAATTAAAGGATTGTATTTCTGTTATATTCTTCTGCATGATAGATAGGTTTATTGTATTATTTTGGGAGCGTTACACTCCTTGATACTATCAAGAACATGATACAGTCAACAAATCAATGTCATGCATCAAAAGATTATTAGTAAAGTCTATTGAGCAAAGAAAAATAGTAAAGGTTCAAACAAGCACCATAGGCTTCATATTGATAGGTTGATAGTTAAAAACTCACAATGTGCTCGTCAATACCGAATATATCGTAATTCCTCTTCCATAAAGGATTTGTCAGCAGCTCAAAAACATATCGAATCTGGAAATCAGACCACATAACTTAAATATTTACAATACTTGAAGTACTCAAGTTAACTCAAGTAGGATTTGATATTGGTGCCAACAAAACCACATAATTTCTAGACCAACCAAACCAAACTAATCTAATCAAGTGGTGTTGGCAACATTAATTCTTTTTTATCATTCTACTTTGTCGAGGGCTATATGCTCAATTAAATTAAATTAAATAAATACATATCATTTTTTACTATAGCATCCCATATCAATTTAGGTTTGGGGCTCTCCCTAACATTTCTATCTATGCTGATCATATCACTATCTGTTACTATTGCATTTACACTCTTCATTGTACATGATCAAACCATCTTGGCATATTCTCTTTCAACTCATCTTAAATCGGTGTTACTCCAGTCATTTCACGAATATATTCAATTTCTAATTGTGTATTTCCTAGTCTTACCACACGTTCTTCTACGTATACCTCTTTCTCAGCTACACTCATTTTATAAATGAGATTAAATTCCTTACAACTTAGTTGTGATGGATGGACTTTACAGGTAGCCATTCAATAGTTGACATGTTAAACTGTAGATGCGCCCGTGGGCCCCACGCTACAGTTCGGACTCGATTTGTGTCGGTTCTTAATCTAATCTCACAATGTGCAATGTAAGATTGATAAATCACCAAAGAGTCCAAATCCGACAAATCGTTTTGGAAAACAGATTTTTAGAAAGAAGTGTCAAACATGGACTACTTTGCCAAATACAGAGTCACCACCTAAATATTTTTTATGAGGGAATTAAGGAAACCCTGACTTGTTGCCTAAGGCCATGTGTCCGTCATCACCAAAGTTGCTTCGGCTTGGGAACTTGGGTATGATTGGGGAAGGTCAGCTATGAGCATCGCCGCTCGCCCGATCAAAGATCGGCCTCTACTAACCATGATATCGAGTTTTGAAAACGTTATGTGTTCTTATTCCGGTTATTAGCCTAGAATTACTATGTGATGCGCACAATACACAAGTATAGACAGGGTCGCCTGAATCGGAACAAAACATTTCATATCCGTTTGTTTGGAAAATATTTTGAAATTTGCTACTCGCGAGTAGGCTAAAGCACGGATTTTGATGAGTTGTTCTAACTCAAACAATCCAACCTTCACCCACAGGCATTCAGGCAGTTCATATCGCATAAGCATCTAGCCACATGGTAAGCATGCTGTCATGTTAACATTCACATTCATGCAAGATGCTAAAGCATAAAATACTTACAGTGTACTCCAAGCCAAAACAATGAACATGTTAGCAATCAAATGTATGATCCAAGTCCATGTTAAGTGCCTAATACAACGCATACGGAATGCAATTAGGATAGGCTCGGCTAATCCTAGGATGGCATGTGAAATGTAACCATTTGATGCACGTATTCAAGTTAGATTTGAAATACTTATGCAGTTAGCATGATGCGCCGAGCCCGGTGCATGCAAGACTGATGAATGATGCACGCATGCATAGCATAAGGTATGCTGAATTAAACGTGCCCTAATACTAACCATCAAAAGCAGGTAAGTAAAAAGGAGAAAGAAGTGGGGATTGAAAGACATGCACATACACACACGCACGCTTATTACAAATTCGCCCTCGCTCGGAGGGACCAAAAGAATTATACAAATAATTAACCTACAAGCTAATTAAATATTATAGAAAATTAACTAGTTAAGCCAATTAACTAAGCTAATTAAGCAGTAAAAGCAGCCTCGGGAAGAGGGCCCAATGCATGCGCGTTCGGTTCTGCCCAGAAACCCACTACTATACACAAGTTTGCCTCTGTTTCCCCTGCTCTGCTCTTCTAAAAATTGCACAACTCCCAAGGTATGCTCCATGGACACTGTGGATAACCACCGACCAAATGAAACACCCACCGACCATGTCCGGATGGTCATCGACCATTTGTTAAGATCTCGGCCACCAATAATTGGTCGGTCGGCACTCCATGTAGTCGGCCGACCAAATCTTCATGCAGAACCTGTTTTGATAGCAGCAAAGGGCAAAACAAGGCATGGCAATGTATTTCAAGCAAATGTGTGCACCAACACATCCCTTATCATGTTTGTGACTCAAAGGGGGTATGTTCCTTGATTCTCGGGCAACCAATCGCGTATTTCAATGCGTGATGGCCCAAGGAACCAAGTCATGGATTTTGATTTCAAATGAAATGCAATGCATAGAAACATACCAAGGGGTTTTCAACCTCTATCATGGCTTGATCAAGAGGTGAAAGATGCATGCAATGATATGCAACCTAGACATGTGAGCTAAGTGTGCAACATGAGATGCAAACAAGTAAGCATGCAATAGGCACTCAACATAAGCAAACAAGTATGCAAGACATGGAATAACTATGCAAGCTGATCAAGCATGCAATATGCAACTTAACCATGCAAGCACGCAAGGTGCAATATGGACAACATGTTAGGCAACTTAGCAAAGAGAATGCGTGCCAAATGCAAAACGATTGAAGCATGCAACACATGCGATAGGCTAAGTATATGACAACACGCAAGGTGAGCATGTGGCAACATGCAAACAATGGACTTATACCAATTTGGGTAGCCCTATACTAGGCCCAAAACAGTGGCCAACATGCTAAGGAATGAGAGGCAAAGCACACACAAACATGCACATGTTAAGGCCTAAACACTTAAGCATATGGAGACAACTTTTAAGCACACTTGAAAGAGGATAACATGGACATATGGCATACATAATAAGCTTTGAGAACATGTAGGAAATGATGCCAAATCAACCTACCAATGCAAGCTAGGCATGCAACCAAGCCCAAGGACCTAAAACATGATCATACGACACATGAAGCAAATGACCAAAATGAACCAAAACAGTCCTAAATCATGCAAAAGTAAGCCCTAAGAACCACTTAGATGGCATCTAAATGACCTAATCCTAGAGGCATACACAATAGCACAAACATGAAGCATGAAACACCGACCTCTTAACACATTAAAGGGGCATCAAATGTAAGCATTCAAGCATACCATGAGGACTGAAATGACATGGCAAATAGTTCCGAACCACTGGAACAAAGCAAGTAAAGCATACTCCACACTCACACACCCAAGGCTAACAAGCCAAAATGCAAGGTGGCTATACTAAGCATGTCATGGTCGACTAAAACAACCAAGAACAGAACTTAAGCATGCTAAAACAAGCACAAAAGCTTCACAAAGCTAGGCCAAAACAAGTAAGCATAATAGGCTAAATGCTAGGCACATGTTAAGGCAAACCATGGCATTACAAGACATGTATGCAAGACAAGCATGGTGTGTCTAAACCAAGCAAAAATAGAGGTAATATATGGAAAAATACTACCAAATAACACTTAAGACATGGCCAACATGAACCTAAATAAGATGCTCACACATGAGGCTATAATGACGCATATCGAAGGCAACAAGGAGAGGGGATGACCCTCTCCTTCTTAGGACCTTAAAGCACCATCCCCACCACTGAAATCCCTTAATATTTCAGTGGTGAGGAGGCCCAAACAAGGTGGTCCCAGAGCTCACCAAAATGGCACAAAATGGGAGCCAAACAAGCCCTAAGAGGGGTCAAACAACCCCAAAACTCAAAGCAACCTTAAACAACTATTTTAAGCAGGTAAAAACAAGACTTTTATATGTTATATGCAAAGCTTAAAAATAGTTGCAAGATAGTCAAAAAAAGCTATGCAAAAATGGGGAATAAAGGGCAAGAACACTCACCCTTGAAGAACACTGCCAAGATTACAAGACCAGACCTCTTCTTGGATCAAAACCAGCTCAAAAAGTCCAAGATCAACCCTCTAATGCCTTAGCAACTAAGGAAAGGTGTAATGGTAGGTGTTTGTGTGCAATAGTAAGAACAAACACACACACTTAACTCACAAGGGAGGGAGGTATATAGATAGAATAGACACACACTTCTAACCCTAAAAACCAGACCTCTGGAGCTTTTTTCTCTAACCCTAATGGAGGGAGAAGAGGCTCCCTCTTATAGAACTCACTCTTGCAAAGCTTCTCAAGTAAGCTAGTCAAGAGGGAGATCCATCCATACACGTGTATGGAGGGGAGCAAAGTGTATGCCAGCTAGCACAGCTGGCATAAAAATATCTGCAAAAGCAGATGAACAGTGGTCGGCCAGCCAAAAATGCAATTTGACCAAAATAGATGGCCGGTCGACCATCTAGAGTGCCGGTCGGCCAAACATTTGGCCGATGGCAACAAAACACAGCCGGTGGCCTCAAGCCATGGCCGGTGGAGTGTGGAGATGGCCAACAAGCCATTCCCTGCCCTCCAAAGCAAAAACACAAGTGTTTGGTGCAAAACCAAACACAAAACAGTCGAGTCGAGAGATCCTGAGGCAAGGCGCGTAGGCGAGACCTCCGGGAACTCAAGACAAACACAAACAAGGATGATCACCGAGTGTTCAAACGGTGACGTCCAAGTCTTGAGGACGGTCAAAAATGGGGTGTCTACACAAACCCATTTTGTTTTTTTACTTATTTTCAATTTCTCCTCTGGTTTTTGTCTTCTCTCTCCCAGATTTCTCGCTCAATTCTTTCAAAACATCTTATTGATAATATGATCTACATACACACATAAAAATCTGACTGATAATCTACAATGTTCAGACTATATTATTTATCTGATGCAACTAACGGAGGGGGCATACAATCTTAAGAATACTTTATGAGCAAGAATATATAGAAGCTATGATATCATGGAGATCAAAATTACAAAGGATTGCAAAAAAATAAAAATATAAATAAGTAAATAAATTTTTTGCAGTTGATGATGATGCAAATCCCCATCCTTCCATGAGTTAGTATTGCAGAATCTTGTAGATCTTATCATAAATTCCATCTTCCATAAAATAATACAATAATTTCAAAAAAAAAAACCCAAAATCTTGTAGAGCTTATCATAAATTTCCATCTTCCATGAAATAATTACAATAATTTCAAGACAAAACCCAATACCAAATCAGTTTTTCTAGATCGGAACTCAAGAGCTCCGTTTCTAGCTTGAACATGCGTGGCTTTTCATTCCTCCAGTCACCAGATCTGACTTCCATACAGCCTTAATCGACAGCGTCTTTGTCAACACATCACTACCAATGATCTGGATTCTTCGTTTTGATTGCTTGGTTTGTACCATTGTATAGAGAGGGAATGAAGAAAAAGCATCGAGAGAAAGAACGTGAGAGAAGAGAAAACCAAAGTGGTGGACATCTATTCAATGGCCAACATAGCATTTGTTGAGTGGCCACCCGTAAACTAGGTGGTTTACGGCTAAGCCATGTAGAATTCATTCTCTTTATAAATATGTTGTTTTAGTTGCCCAACATTCTATCTTGTAAAGTATCACTAACCTCATAGTTCTATGAAATTTCCATTTCAATTTTGTTAATATTCATCGATCACATAATATGTCAGTAGCACTTCTGTACTTGAGCCAACCTACTTTTATTTTATGGATCACATTATCTCTAACCTCTCCATCCAAATTAATAATCAAACCTAGGTTAAAAAAATGTCCACTTTTTGTAATTTGCTAATTTTTAATTTTCACTTCATTATTTCTTCTACTATCCATACTAAAGTTACATTCCATATATTCATTTTTAGCTCTACTAATTTAAACCCTTTTCACTTGAGTGTTTCTTTCCAAGGTTCTATTCTAGTGTTAATTTCTCCCTTAATTTCATCCACTAGAACAAATATCATCTACGAACAACATACATCATGGGACATCATACTAAATGTATACAAGACATCATGCTAACTAATATATATATAGTTAATTCATCCATAACAAAGGCAAATAGATAAGAGCTCAAAGTTGACCCTTGATGTAATCCTCCAGTAATTGGAAATTCACTAATTTCCCCTGCATGTAATTATAGTCACAACCTCTTCATATATGTCCATTATCGCATAAATAAATCCCTTGGTCACACCCTTTTTCTCTAACACCCACTATATCACATCATTAGGCACCCTATCGTAAGGATTTCTTAATATATATAAATATCATATGAACAGAGATTACTTCCACGTTAAGTAACTCTTTCGAACTGGGTATGGTGTCATATCTATGTTTTGTGATAGAAAGTACACACGATAATTAAGACTTCAAAAAGCATTAGATTTATAGATCAAACACCATTACAATAAAAAAAAAAAAACCTTATATTTCAGAAAACAAAATTTTCAAATATTTTGAAGAAGCAACCCGAAAAAAATTTGAATGTAGAATTGGTCAAATTTTCAAAATAACTCATAAACAAGCCACAGATTGTATAAGTAAGAACTTTTATAATTTATCAAAGGAGATCCTTTCGCCTTGAATAATTTTATTGTCGTAACAGATTCCAATAAAACAAAGGGGAAATTTATTCTTAATTTCAAGAAGCAATATCGAGTGCAATGCAAAGAATCTGTACAAATTATCACATGGCTCAACTCAATAAAATATTATGCTTCCATAGATCTTATTTCACGAATATGTCATCTGGGACTGGGTCCAAAGTTAAATCAAAATAAACTTACATGTTTTTTCCAGTCCTTTTAGGTCCTTTCTTTGTATTCCCTTCATTAGGCAACACCTTCAAGACATTGCTCTCTCTAGTTGGCACAATTATTGACCTTTGTTTCACATGATCAGCCAATCTAAGTCTGTCATCCTGTACCAATTAATCCTACCACTACCTTCCAGTTCTATACTTCTGCTGTATTTCTACTAATCCATCTTGGAAAATTTATTCCAATAATGTCATCGTGGAAAAATTTTGTTTCTCAACTTCCAATAAATAATGTGGCCAAATTGGAGAAGCATAACAACAGGAGAACATATATACAATACAACGATATTTCACATATGACATAAAAATATATAACAATATTACAGGATGTTCAAAACCCAACCCCCACGCGAGACATACATACATATATGCATAAACATACACATGAAACTGATTTTGTAAATCGCCTTAAGAGCAAATGGAGACTTACAAACTTTGATAAACTCAGTTATAGGAGGAACTTTTGTGCCTGAATTCCTGAATCAATGCATTTGTTAGTTTAATATAAAAAATATTTGGCATAACACCAATTATAGGGGGAGAAAAATACCATATATACAGTTAGCTACAAATCTTATTAGCATCGTCTAGAAAAGATCAACATCAACTAAGTAAGAAAAGTTACTGTGGCTAATTCACAACAATGCATAATCGTGTCAACCAATATAATGACACAAAGTGACATAAATACACTCATATTGTAGCTGAAAAATAAATTAAAAAAACAAACAAACAAAGTAGAACCTTGAGTATATGACAATTATTAAGCAAATTAGTCTGTTTTCTATATTGGTAGTGAATCAGTGATCATAAACATCCATTATTAAACTAATGCTTCAACTTTTAAAGTGCACAACTTTAACCATCATCAAACTTAGGAACCTACAAAAAAAGAAATTATTGTTTACAAGATTTAACTTCTAAATATTTCCACAAGTCCATTCTCCTTCTGAATAAGAGAAATATAACTAGTTCAAAGCTTAAATATATTATTCACCCCCTCTCCCCCCCCCCCCCCAAAAAAAAAATGCTTATTGTAGTGGTCATTATTGGTTAAGAGTAGAGAAATCATTATCGTTAAGAATGAGACTGGTCACAAAAGTAGTTGAAAGGAAGTGGAAATGATGTAGCTCTTATTCACGAAGACAAGAATGCTATGCTCAATTTTAGCAAGTTGAGTAGTTGTAGGGCTGAGGAAAGTATGTTAAGCAGAACTTTATAATTTAGTAGTTGAATTTAAAGGACCAGAATAGTGTTTTTTTTACTTTAAAGCTATAAATCAGAGAAGGGCTAGCCATAGAAATGTGGGAATAACAAATGAGGGTGGTTCAGTCATATTGATCCAAATGAAGTAAAGACATTGTCTCATTTTTTGATAAACTTTTAAGGCCCACTACTGCTGATCATGGGGCTGGTGATGACATAAAAACCTGTATCAAGAAGCAACTTACTGAATGTCAGAAATGTGAGTTGCTCAGGTATGTTGCTCTTGTAGAGATGAAGCACTATGTTCTCACTAAAAGATGAAAAAGCTCCAACAGCTGATAGATACAATGCGATGTTCTTTAAAAAAGCTTGGTCTATTATAGATGATGATGTGATTGCTTGGATATCTTTTTTCTTCAGTTCTGGTGCTTGCTAAGAGAAGTTCAATCTATAGTGATTAATTGGATTGGCAAGCTGCCTAATCCTTAATCCTTCAAATCTAAGTGATAGACCTATCCCTTATTGTAATATCATTTATAAGTGCATTGCTAAAATTGTAGCAGATAGCCTTAAAATGGTTCTTCCTTCAATTGTGTCACATTGTCAAACTGCCCATTATGAAGGATGGAGGGGATTACTGATAATGTGCTGCTTTCTCAGGAAATATCATTGCAGTGCTAATGGCAGGAAATGTGCTTTGAAGGTGGACTTAAGAAAAGCCTATGATTCACTGAGTTGGCATTCCAAGCTCCAGACACTTGATGGGACGGGGTTTTCGGAAAAGTTTATCAGTTGGGTCAAGGCATGTATTACTTCTTGTAGACGTCCCCGAACGCCCCGGGAGGATGGGTCCCGTTCTGTTCATATTGGGCTTGCTACAGTTCAGGACTCTCAAATTGTCACGGTTCTAAATCTGAACCAAAGATTCCAAATCCGGCAAATCGTTTTTGAGAACAGATTTTTAGAAAAGAAGTGCCAAACATGGACTGCTTTGCCAGATACAGAGTCGCCACCTAAATATTTTATTTTGAGAAATTTAGGAAACCCTGACCCGGTGCCAAAGGCCACGTGTCCGTCATCACCAAAGTTGCCTCGGCTCGGGAACTTGGGTACGATTGGGGAAGGTTAGCTATGAGCACCCCCTCTCGCCCGATCAAAGATCGGCCTCTACTAACGTGATATCTTGTTTTGAAAGCATTATGTGTTCCTATTCCGGTTATTAGCCTAGAATTACTATGTTATGCGCACAGCAAACAAGTATAGACCAAATCGCCTAAATTGGAACAAAACATTGCATGTTTGTTTTGAAAATGGTTTGCTACTCGCAAGTAGGCTAAAATGCAGGTTTTGCCACCCTCAAGTGGGCTTTAGAGAAGATGGTTTTGCCACTATCTAGTGGGCTTAAAACTCACAGTTTTAATGCATTATTCCAATTTAGGTAATTCAACCTCCACCCACAGGCATTCATGCAGTTATATCACATAAGCATTTAGCCACATGGTAAGCATGCTGTCATGTTAACATTCATACTCATGTGAGATGCTAAAGCATAAATACTTACATCGTACTCCATGCCAAATCAATGAACTAGTTAGTAATCATATGCATGATCCTAGTTCATGTTAAGATGGCTAATGCAACACATACAGAATGTAATTTAGGATAGGCTCGGCTAATCCTAGGATGTCATGTGAAATATAACCATTTGATGCACGTATTCAATTTGGAATTGAAATACAAATGCAGTTAAAATGATGCGCCGAGCCCGGTGCATGCAAAATGAATGAAGGGATGCAAACATGCTATCATACTGTATGCTAATTAAAACATGCCCTAGACTAACCAACGAAAGCTAGTAAATAAAAGGGAAGAAAGACGTGGGGTTGGGAGACATACACACACTCACGCACACTTATTACACAATTGCCCTCACTCGGAGGATCTGAATAAATATTACACGACCAAATGAATACCGCTAAATTAATTATTACAGAATTCCTAACTAATTAAATGAATTAAATGCAGAAGAAAGGTGGCCGCAGCCTTGCCTCGGAATGTGCGAATGATGCATGCTTGACTCGTCTCGCCCGGAAATTCGCTGCCATATCACTGTTGCCTCTGTTTATACTGCTCTGCTCCTCTGAAAATTTGCACAAGTCCCAATGATGCTTCTCTGAACACTAGGGAGCATCACCGACCAAGTGGGAACACCACCGGCCGAAGGGAATGGTCATCGACCATCGGTTGAGCCATCGGCTAATTGTATTTGGTCAGTTGGCACTCCAAGTAGCCGGCCGGCTATTTCTTCCTGCAGAATCCCTTGATGCACAGTTGCAAAACCAGCCCAAAATCTGAGCTAAGACCAGCTTTTGAAGCTCAAAATGATCCTCTAAAAACCTCAGCCCAATGGGGGTTAACTTTGATGAAGGATGTATATGCAAACAAGAAGTATTTCTCTACCTCTATGGACTTCTATGCACAAAAGGGCAATGGAGAGAGGCTCTAGAGAGAGAGGCAGAGGTTTTTAGGTCTGAAATTTCTAGAGAGAGAGGACCTTTAGAGTGAGAAGCTCCAAAACTTGCTTAGGAAGTTCTATCCCTTGAAAATGAGAGATATAGCCTCATATATAGCAAAAATGAGAGCTGGCTCGAAAATATCTGATTTGGGACAGCTGGAGCAAGCTGGCAACAGCTGGAGGAGAAATATCTGTCAAAAATCTGAGTTTGGACACTTTTGGCCGACCGGCCATCTTTAGTGCCGACCGGCCATCATTTGTGGCCGATAAGGTTCACGTTTGGCCGACCTATGGCCGGTGAGGTCCAATTGTGGCCGGTGGACTTCCATAGAGGCCGATGGAAAAAATCAATCCTGGTCCCTGACTTGAAGCAAGCCTAATTCCTTCATCTGGACCCCTTTTTAGGTCATTCTTAAGCCTAAACTGTAGCCTCGGAAGTCTTCTTTCCAAATTTGGAAGCCTCACCTCAAAATTCCATGTGTGATAAGAGATATCCCTCTTTTAGTGAAGGTTGCTCAGTTTCGGTCCAACCGAAATGATGCCCAATTTCAACCAATCATATCTCCCCCATCCGGACACGACTTTAGGAGATTCTTAAGTGAA
Source organism: Camellia sinensis (assembly GCF_055761805.1). Lineage (NCBI taxonomy): Eukaryota > Viridiplantae > Streptophyta > Magnoliopsida > Ericales > Theaceae > Camellia > Camellia sinensis. The sequence continues at coordinate 117,026,600 of NC_138975.1, read as the reverse complement.
AAATGAAGCCCCGGAAGTAAGATTTCCAACGGTGGTGGCCTCATAGCTGAAATCAAAGTATTCAAAAGGATATGCCTGATTTAGCGAGGGCTGCTCGACTCTCTCTTAGCGATTCATGCCCATCTTCTTCTCCAATTAGGTTTCTTCCCTCTTCTCCTCTTTTCTTCAACTCCAAACCCCCGAACAAGGTGTTTTGAAATATTTTTCAAAGATTTAATCTCTCTTTCATTCATTTCCACTTTGTCCTTGCTCGGTTTATCGAAAAGCGCATCATTTGACAAAATGTGAGCCTCGGAACATTATAGAAACTTTATTTCAAAAATGTTTTGAAAGAGAGGGTTTTAAGGTCTAAAAACCATCCAAAATAGCTTTGGTCCAAAATGGGGTGTGAAGTTGAGATTTGTCTCTCTCCTTGCCGAATGCACACCTTTCTCCACCAAGTAAACCATCAATGGTGCCCACGTCTTAAGGGCGGTCAAAAATGGGGTGTCTACACTTCTCCATGCTTTTTAATTAATGGCAATGATAATGAACTGAAGGAATATTTCCCAAGTGCTAAAGGCCTTAAACAAGGGCACCCATGTCACGCTACTTGTTTGTTTAGGCTATAGAAATTCTGGCAGGTATCCTGAGAAAGAAGATAACAGTGAGTAACTTTAAGTACTCAAGGTATGCAATGGAAAGGATTTCTCATTTGACTTCCACTTATAACTAACATCATGCTCTTTTGCAAGGCAGATGTGAGTTTTATTACTCTATTTAAAGAGGCTTTCACTATTTACCAGAGTTTGTCTGGTTTAACTCTGAATCCTGCTAAGAGTGATGAGTCTTCTAATATGGCGTTTCTAGCTTAATTAATTCAAAGTTCATGGCAGAGTATTGCAGATGTCTTGTTGAATCATAGCTAGAGTTAAGTCCTGGACTAATGTATAATCTTGTGCTGGCAGATTTCAATTGATCAAAACCTATGTACATAGACTCGGCCACGGGTGTTGAGTGTAGATATGTGTTAAGTGTCAAATTCATACAATTCTCATGTCAAGGACACCTAGACACGACTATATTTCATATATGTTATTTTCTTGATATTTTAAGGATAAAATGATGTTTAAAAACTAAAATATAGTATTTATATAGAAAATATAAATCTTATGCATATTACTATAATAAACTCGACAACTTATACATACTTTTTGGGTGCATCTCCAACTAGGCATATCGGACATATCCCATACCCTTACTCAAGTGTTAACTTTCCAACACATATACTTCATAAATTTAGAAGAGCCCATATAATATTGATCAAGGCAGTGTTATTCTCTATTCAAATATACTAGTCCTCGATGTTACATGGACCTCTTCAAAATAAATCAAACACTCGTGTCGGACAAGGGTATGGAATATGTGTCGAATACTTTCCAATGGATACTTCTTATATAAGTATATATAATAACACTATTATTATATGTACATATTGTTGTATAATTGCTATAAATGTCTTTTTGACACTGCAAGTTACATATAGCACCATTTTATCTTACATACTTGATTAAAAATATAAAAATATGACATTTTTTTGCCGAGTCCACGTACCCTTAAATTATGGTTTGATGAGTTCAACCTCTAGATACATACCCACACCGGACACCCGTATTCAAGTCCATGTAACATAGAGTCCAGTATGTTTATTCTCCAAAAGAAAGTTCTCACTTCCATAGAAAAAGTTTTGTGAGCCTTTCTATGGAAAGGAGTGGATCTCACCTCTACCATAGTCAAGATTGTCGAAGATTCTATATGTTTGCCAAAGGAGGACCATGGTTCAGGTTTTAAGAAACATGAAGAACGAAATAAAGCTTAGTTAGTAGGCATTTATGGAATTTTTTTTTTAATTACTAATGTTGGATCTTTGATTTGGGCAAATTGGTATAGATGACAAGTTTAAAAATTCTTGAGGACTCACTTGGGCTTGGACAAAGAAGTATTTTTTATTGGCAGCAAAGAAAATTATATTAGAGAACGTAGCGAGGGACACAACCCTTCTACAACCAAATAAAAAAGAAAGGAGGGTAAAAAACATGAAAAAATTCGAAAGATAGACCCAATACCCCTTATAACACAGAAACACACACCTAAAAAAAATTAATAATTCTAGGTACCCACCCTTAACTTCCCCAAATTTACCCCGATGGGATAGTGTGGTTGTGATTGAATTTGTGTGGTGTGGGGTCCATGTGTAGAATAAATCTCAACCACAATATGATAATTTTGGATAATTTCTGAGTAGTTAAGTTTGGGTTTGTAGTATTATTGGAAAAAAAAATCCACTTCAATTGCTAAGATGACGTCACTATGGTTTAACAAACGGTTGCCTCCTTTTTTTTTTCTGTTCTTTTCTTTCAACTGCCTGAAAAAATCCACTCCAATTATATTTGATTAAAGTACGCGCAAAGAGGTTCATGTTTCCTCTATTATTTTAGGCAATTGCTGGAAAGGCCAAGTGCAGATTCTATCAAATTGACAGATTAAAAGAGAGATTCTCACTTACTTCTTCCCTTGCAGTAAAGACCCCAAACAAGATTGTATGGATATTTAGTGTTAGAGCTGTTTGGAGGATTTTCACATCCTAAGGTTCTAGGGTAGATTAGAATAAGCTTGTGTGGTCTCACAAGTCTATTCCCCACCATCATTTGGTTATTATAGTGAAATAAACATGGTTCCCGCCAGTCCAACCCAACTGTTCCACAATTATATTTTACTTTTTTCTTTAACAATAAATATAAACACCTTTTAGGTTTTAAAATAAAGAGTTTTCACTTTATCTTTCTTCATATTCTATAACACTTTGTGTTTTTGGGTTTAGAATTGAAGTGAGGTGTAATTGAAAGTTGTCAAGGTTTGGTGGATATGTATGGGTGCTCTCATGCTTTGTTGTGAACTAGGGGTTGTTAAGAATTGGTGAGCATAAGGTTGTTGCTATTTTTATTAGAACGGATGCAATTTCGAGGACGAAATTTCTTAAGGTGGGAAGATTGTAATGACTCGGATTTTAATTCACATTGGATTGATGTAAAGTGGTGCCCGTCACCTTAAAACTTGTACGGTTGTCGGACTCTTGATGTTGATGGGTGGGCAAGTGAACTTTAAATATTATAATTGAGGATCCTTGGGTGATGTTTGGAACCTTGATTGAAGCCTTGACAAGGTATTTAGGTAGATTAGATAAAAAGCCCCAAGTTTGAGTTTGAGTTTTTGACCAGCTATCACTCTTTTGCTCTTTTCTCCTTCCATACTTTGAATTTGAATGTGAGGCTGGAGCTATTGGAAAGCTTGTTTCTGGGGCTTCAATTTGGACACAAGAACGGCCTAAAACGGAGTCCGAACGAGAGAGTTACACCTATTTAAATTTTGAATTTATTTGCTGAAAGCATGCTCGCTCGAGCGACCAAGTCGCTAACAGGCAGTATAAAGTGATATTTTGGCCCAAAAACTTCATTTTTTCATCCTCTCTTCTTCTCCCCTCCTCCATGTCTGAAAACCTAGCCCCCAAAACTTTGATTTCATCCATTCTTACCAACAATCCACCATAGATCTTGCATCAAGGTTCAAGAACAAGCAATGATCACGGCATTGACCGATTATTTTGGGGATTTCATTGAAGTTTGAAAATGGGTCTTCACCCATAGCTTCCAATCTTGAGGTAGGGGTCCTAGTTCTCCTTCAATGCTTACATTAATAGATAGATTTGTGGTATTTTGGATTATATAAATGCAAAATCTACATTTTGAGCATATAGTGTTAAATCATGAAATTTTGGGGTTAGGGTTTGAAATGTTGGGGTTCTATTATTGGGTTTAGATTATGGATTATGGACCTAGGGTGTATAATCAATGGGAAAATTGGAATAAAAAGTAAAGGTTTAAGAAGTTTGAATTTTTCTTGAAATTCTAGATTTTTCTTGAAAATCCTAAGTTGATTCATGATGATAAATAATGAGTTTGCCTAAATTGAAAGTAGAATCATGAAATTGAGGTATTGAATTGTATATATACAAGTTTAATTGAATTTTGGAAGTGTTTGAAATCATGTTAAAAATTAGTGATTGAACCTTATTTATGGATATTGTAAATCATGCTATGATATGAAATGAAATTTGGGAAAAAGGATTAGTTAATGATATGGATAACATAAGCCTTGGGATGAAATGATGAAATGAAAATTTAGGAGTCCACTTTGAATTATAATTAGTGGTGTTGAGTTAAGATATGTTGAATTGTGGTGATTATGTGGAATTGTATTGATTATGTTGATTTTGGTTTTTGTGATCTAAAATGTAGAGTTTCCAAAATGGGTTTAATCTCAAATCATTTTATTAAATTCCTAGTGGGCTTCTTTAGTCATTCAACTCAGGAGGATGATTCAATGGGGTTTCTTTATGGGGATGGAAAATGTTTGGTTTTTGGTGAAAACCCTAGAAATTTAGAGATTTTTGGAGAACATGGAAATGTTCATAAAACTCCTTTCTTTCTTTGAATAGAAGATGAATGGGTGTAAATTCCATAATGTGTTTTGCAAGAATGGTAATCTTTTAAATATATTGAGTTAGAGAAATGGTTTTGAAAACTTCATGTGTAGTCCTTGATGAGACCATGTTGCTATGACTTGTGAAATGAGGAAATTGATGGTATATGGTTGACTTGAAAATGAATGTTATGAATCATGGAAATTTTTGCATTTGCATATCATTTCATTTATTATTGTGCATTGTGGTTCTAAATCGAAGAGATTTGCATTCATGACAGAAAATGGTTTGTATCAGAAATATGGAAATGTGTATGGGGTAAATACGTTGGTAAGTCCGGATATGGGGTGTAGATGAATTTGATAAGTTGGCCTGAGTGTCCAGGGTGAAAGACCCGAAAGCAGCACGGATAGGTGTCGAGCCTTCCGGTTAGCACCGGTAAAAATGACAATTTGGTAGTGCTTGTTGAGCCTATTTGCAGACACCAGCCGATGGATTACCAGTGTTGTATTTACCGCCCCTTTGTCTAAAATTGAAAGTTTTGAAATGTGTTGAGATTGCCAGCTTTTATTGAAAAATGGAAATCTTTGAGAAGAACATGGAAATTAATTATAAAAATGGTTGGTTTTCGAAAATGTTTTGGGTGCCCACATCCCGCCGTATGGTAGCCGGAAAATGTGGGGGATGGTTTTAAAAAGTTGAAAATTGGTTTTTGAAAGAAAATGGCTTTTATGAAAATAGTTTTTGGGAGTTCACTTCCCACCGTATAGTAGCCGGTGAAAGGTGGAAAGTGTTATGAATTGGGTGCCCGCTATCTTGCCGTAGTAAGTCAGTAAAAGGTGGATTGTGTTAAGCTATGTGTTGAGAAGTGTGTTGAGTTGATGATGTTATTTGTTGCTTGTGATGAACTTGTGAAATTACATATTGATGTGTAATTTGGTTTAAAGAGGAAACGTGCATAGGCATTATTTGTAAATAATGGAAACCAAAAATAGATATGAGGATTATAGACTATGATGATAAACTTAATGAAGTAGTTGTGTTAATAAAAGTAAATTGTGAGCGTTGTTTATAATTTAATAAAGGATTGGATTGAAAGGGGTTACTAATATTGTGTTATCTTGAAATGAAACTTTGCGGGTGTAGTTAACGGTGTGAATTGAGTATAGGAGAATTGTTGGCGAGTCAAAAAGGAACCTGAACTTGAAGTTATGGGGTTTTAAATTAAAAATGAAGAGTAGAAAAGAAGAATGAAAGGAAAAGAGGAGTATTAAAAATGGAAAATTAAATAAGAAATGTCTTGGGAATTGGTTAATAACTTTTAAATGATGTTGTTTCTTAAATATGTTTGTTTCACACGGATCAATGGTTTTCTAAAGTTAAGGGATGATTTTTTGATGGCTGAAGGTTTTTCTTGAAAGTGTTCAAATAGTTTTTGAGAAAAGGTACTCTACTTATGATATTTTGAAATTATAAAACGTCACTCTACTATATGGTATCACCTTGCATGCATGATCATTGCTATCTGTGTGTTAGTTATTGATTGAGAACTATGAAATTCCTACTGGGCATTAGCGCTCACCCCGGTGTTGTTTTATCTTTTTATAAGAAGAAAGTTTGGATTATTTGATTGAAGATGTATGGAGTTCTTGAGTCCATTTGTATAACTTCATAGTAGATGTAAAGGAAGTGGATTTTGTATTTGTATTTATTTATTTGTAGCACAGTAGGAGATTGGCATGTATGATTGTCATTGTAATATTTATTGAGAGAGAGAACATGTATTATTGTGTTTCTATTACTCAAGTGTGATAGATATTTGTATATGTATAAAAAAAAAAGGACCTAAATTACAGGCTTTGGTAATGTTTTCGAGTAATAAAAATTCGGGACGTGACATATTCTACTCTATTTAGAGTTCATAGGTCCATCTTTTGAATGTCAAGTTGATTGAGAATATATTATATAAACATAACACTGCCATTCACATAAATATATTTCATTATGGGCCTGTTTGATTCTAGTATTAGAGCATAGGATTGAATTGTTAATCTAGTGATAGACACATTCCTAGGTTTCGATGGCATAAATGGTGGCCGGCTTAGTAATACGTAGGATTTCTAATCCCACAAAATCGTGGGATATTCAATACCATATGGAAGTAGGCATTATTATTAATAATCCACTAAGGGCTTGTTTGATTAACAAGGATTAATAGCGAGGGTATTAACAATCCATGGGGTTAGTATAGGATTAGTTATCCAATTGGAATGCTGAGACTGAGATACATAATTTCCTATTACCCAAGTTTATTTTGCAATAGATATAAAAATTCATTATCCCAATTATATTTATAAGTTGTAAGATTAAAAAAAAAAATCATCAATTTTGTTGGATAGAATGACTATTGGAATCTCATTCGAATAATAAAATTTGCTACCAAACAATGGAATGTGGGCCCTATGAATTAATAATCACAATCCTATGTTATAGTCTACCTAACAAGCCCTAATTGAGTTGGACAGTCAATCCAATGGTTAATCCCATGGATTATTAATCCCATCACTATTACCCCAACCAATCAAACATGCCCTACTGGTATCGTATACCATTGTATACCATAGTAAAGCCACTCCATGAAATGTATGCCTTCAAAATATTAGATAGAACACAATACAAAAAATTGATTAGTAAAAATGACGTAAAGCTATGAAGCATACAAGAAATTACACTTTTGGCGACGACGTCAATTTTCATAGCCAAAACTATATTTTTGGCGACACAGTGATCAATTTCGTTGGTAAAAGTAGACCTTTACTAACGCAATTTACTACCGTCGATAAAAAAGCATAACATTCATTAGGTGTCAAAATTATTGGTTGACACCAAAATTTCAAAAATTTTAGTTACGAGAAATATTTTTAAGCAACACAATAAGTGTCGCTATTAGTATGCTTATTTTGGTGACGACAAGTTGGCGTGGGCAAAGAGTTAAACATTTAGCAACGATAACACTATTCGTCGGTAAAAGTTTGGCTGAAATGAGGTGATTTGATTTGTGTTTTTATTATAATTTTTCAAAGAGTTTTAAATATTCTGGTTATTGAATTGTAAAATTAAAGTGATCATCGAATTAGATCACAAAATGAACCTATCAAGCCCAAACACACTCTTAAGTTGAGATGGCTAATTTGAGATAATCTAAACTTTTCCAAAGAATGTAGTTAGATTACCAATTTCAATATGTTTGGTTTTATTTTCAGAAACTTGTTTCAGAATTTTTTTTTCTAAAAAGCTAAAAAAAAAAATAAAATTGGTGAAAAATAAAAAAAATACTTATTGTTTTTGTATAATTTTGTCTTTTAGGAGATCACAAATAATTTTTAAAATTTTTAAAATATATTTTTGATTTTTATACTTCTCAAATTAGTTTTAATTTAAAAAAAAAAAACTAAAATTGTTTTTATTTATTTATTTATTTATATTTTTTTGGTGATCTGCCTCTAAAAATTGAGGCGTAGAAAGTTTCCTCTCAAAATTCTCTCTTTTTTTTTTCTTTTTTTTTTCAAACGATAGGTAAACTCCTTGTCAATCTGTATGATTTTCATTCTTCGGCAGCGGCAAGATTTCAACTTGGAAACGGTGCTCTCTCTTCGGTTGTGAGACTGCTTGGGCTACTACAAGAAATTACACTTTTGGAGAGCAAATTTGATGAGTAAAAAAAGTTTAGTGGCTAAAAATTGTAGAATTGGCAACCAAAAATTATATTAGTCGGCAATTATTCAGTTGTGGTGACTAAAAAAAGTAGTCGCTGTATAAAATTTACTCCTTATATATTAACGTTTTCCGACAAATAAAACATTTAGTCGCTAAAGCTCTAAATTTTATAGACGGAATGATTTCATATTCGTGCCTGTCTCATACATTTAGCCTCTCTGTGTATACACAACCACAGAACCTCTCTCTCACACAGATCAATCACCAACAAACCTCACGACTGCGCATCCTCAGCACCGTCGGTCACCGTACGCCGCAAATCAACACCACCACCGCCGCTAACAGGTTCGCTCTCTTTTTCACTCCCTTTCGCTCTCTTGCTCTCTCCCTCTCTGTATCGCTCACTCTCTCTCTCTCTCTCGGTCTCTCTCTCTCTACCCCTTCTTCTATTTCCCCAACTGTGAACTCTTGCTCTAGGGTTGTTTATTCTACCCATTCAGTTTAATTTTGTCTTCATTTTTGAAATGGGTTTGTTTGAAGTGGTTTCATTACTAGAGTTTTATGGGTTTCATGTTGTAAATAGGTTTGATTTTAGGGTTTGATACCTTTCCCCCTCTTTTTCCTCTCTCTCATTAGTTTCAAAGCCCTAATCCATTGATTGTCTATGTCTTTTCATGTATGGCCACTCATTGATTGTGTATGTTATCTCATGTATTCTGATTATTTTCATTGAAATTTGATGCTCTGATTGCAATAGTAAATAATTTATTTGCTTCCCTTTGATGATTATTTATCAGATTTTGGGCAATACCCATCAAGTCATACATTGGGGATTTTTATTTATTTTTTTACTTTGTAATTGCTCAGCGAAATAGTCTCTCGGCAGTGAAATAGTTTCACTTTGGATATAGTTCTCATTGTAATAAGTAAAGCTGCATTTTGGCAGTGAACTAATGAGAGAAAAAGAAGTTTCATGCAGCATATGGGGATCTGTTCTGTGATCGTTGATGTGCTTCTGTATTTTTTATTATTATTATTTTTTTCTAGCGATGCAGATATTCATGCAGTTACTTTTTTTCTTTGGATGGCTATGTTCTGTTTGCTGTGGACCTAGACAATTGGGGAATATTCATAAAAAATGAAAGTATGTTCACTGGAGGGTAGCAGTATCAAATGACACTTCTGTTCATAAAAGGATGCTTTAGCAAAGTGATATTGATTCTGAAGTGAATAATATATTTCTACTTGTTTCAAGTACATTAAAAATTTTTGTCTATTGTTATATTGAAGATTGCTTCTGTAGCATAAACATTCTTGAATTTGGTAGTGTTAGTATATAATTTCCTAAGCAAAATAAAGTCGTAATCATATTGTTGATTTTCCTCCCCTCTTATCTTTCTGATGTACTGTACTTTATCTGTTGGGAAATTTCTAACGTCCAGGCAAGTATTTATCGGGAGGAGAACAACGTTATAGACTTGTATATCATACTTCTTAGATTTTCAAGGTATGTTAAGGAGAATGTTGCTGGCTTTCTTTCAAATTGCTTACTTTGCAAGAAAGTATGTATGTGTATGCTTAATTATTTACCTCTGCCAAATAAGGAAACGTTGTCTAGGCACTCTTTTTTGGGCCCAAATGGTTTTTGGGGTGAATGGCTGGGGCCTAGCCCAGAGATAAAGGTAAAATTTGTCAGGTTGCATTTCATTTTGTATTGATTTTTGAACTCTTTTAAGTTTAATCCCCATTGTACAATGCAGGTTCACTATCTAAGCAATACTGACTTGACTCCAAATGAAAATTCAAGGTCAGGGCTATAGCAACCTTGTACTTCTGTTACTACCTGGTTTTATACTTTTAATTTGTTTTTCTTGAGGCATTCTTATGTACCAAAACTATCTAATTATCCCATTGCTGCTTTATGTTACGTTTCTCCCCAAACTTGGCCCTTTTGTAACATTTTCTTCCTGGTATTATCCTGGATTATATCCTGAATCAGGAGGTTGCACAATATGACCTTCAGGAAGTAAAAGATGGTGAGTCAGAAGTGGGTAAATCTACCATGGAATCATTGCTGTCTTTGGATGATGGAAGACAGTCACTTCCTGCTGATGACTCTTGTCCTCCCTTAAATAATGAAGCAAGTAATGCTCCTCTTATATTAGGAAATATTAGGCAACCTTCTCCACCTCCTGTTTTGATTACAATTTTATGCCTACATAACATTTTATGTTGATTTTTTATTCTTGCTGAACATGATGCTAGTTTCATTTAACTTTCATTGCAGCTAGTAAAAATGATGGATGATTTTTTGAGATTGGCACGAGAAAATACTGCAAAAAATTTAGAAACATGTGGTGTTCTTGCTGGTTCATTGGTAATTGGTACAAGATTTGTGAATACAAAAAGAAAATGATAAGTATGTTTAGATATTTTATACTTGTGGTTATTTATGTACTTGATCACATTTTGTAGAAAAACAGGGTGTTCCATATCACTATACTGATAGTTCCAAAGCAAGAGTCAACTTTAGATTCGGTAAGATAATTTTTCTGTAGTGTGTTAATTACTGTGATGTTGTTAGTTCTCCCCTGCTTTCTCTTCTTTCTTTTTTTTTCTTTTTAATTCTAAGTCTTGTATATTTCTGTCTTGATATTTCATCTTTGTCAGTTTTTGATGTTGTCAACTTGAAATTAATGAATAGCTAATTGCAAATTTAGTACAACTTTGGTATTTTTTTGGTAGAACTAAGGTTCTAAGATTAAGTGATATGATATCTAAAAATGCCAGAATAGTCCTATTTTCCATTTTGATATATTTATCATGCTTTTGCCACTGATACAAATGAAGCAACATTCCTCACTGGTTAATGTGTCCTAAAATGGAGGTGAGGTGGTTATAAAAGAAAGCAATTTAAATTAAGGGTTTGGATGAAAATATTTTTTTGATAAGTTGCAATTTTAAAACATGGGCAAAATATCATGGTTAGTCTCTTGATATTTGAAAAAAAATAAAATAACAGTAGAAGAAATTTTGTTGTTGTCGTTGTTGTGAAAACATTTAAAGTTTGAGGGAACTCTCAGTCATAGCCGTTCCACAGCAGTGGCATCAAATCTTATAGAAAGCTTCTGTGTGTGTCATCGATGTCGAGTCGTGCCCCATACCTGCAGCATGTCATGTAGTGTCCATGTGGGCCATTGGTTTCACGATGGCAGTTTTTTACTTGTAGCTACTAATAATTTGAGTGATACTTATCAATACATTTTTTAATGTTCAGTGTCAGACCTTGAATGAAGAAGAAATTTTTGAAGTCCAAGACAAATATTCGCTTTTTCCTCTTGGGTGGATCCATGTTAGTGTTTCAGTACCTTGTTGACAACTTAGTGTTATTTGTTCTACTGAATTAGTTGTGTTCTACTTATTAGTTTGCTTCTTCTTCTTCTTCTTCTTTTTCTTTCTTTTTTTTTTTTTTAATAAAATTTGTGGCTTGACTGAAGTTAAAGTTGCTCAAATCCATGGAAGAACCTTTTGTCTGTGCACTTAATAGAACTTATTATCTAATTTAGGCCTTGTTTGGCAACTAGAATTTTGGCTAAAATAGCCAATCAAACAAAATCTCACATCCTATACATCAATAGGAAAAACTGAAAGAGAAAAAGCCTACTTTGGCTTAGGCACTTACTCAAACTCTTCAAGCAATGCACAAGTCTGGGTGTTTGAATCTTGTAGACATTGTTGAAGGCAGGTTTTGCCATCGTTTTAAACATTCAATATTGCCATCGTTGCAATATTGAATGTTTAGGTGCATATGAAATTTCAATTTTTTATTTTATTTTATTTATTTTTTTTTGCAGGATAAATTTTTATATTCATTGATAAGTATATGCAATTGCAATTGGCTACCTCTTGTAAATCTGTATATTTTTTCGTTTTAATTTATAACTTACTTACCCCCTGTGGACATTCCATTTTTGACCGCCCGCAAGGCTCGAGCGCTTTGTCCGGTACACTCAATGATGAAAGTGGTATTGTGCATGGTTCGAGGTCTCAACGAAGGAGCCTTGTTTAAGCTTCAAAACGACCTCAAACCTTTCATATTCCCATTGATTATACCCAAGAAATCCTTTTTTACACATTGTGCCACCCTATGCTAAGGCTGAAACAAAAAAACAGGGGAACACATTGAGGCCCGACCGTGCCTCAGTGAGGGCTGACCGTGGCTATTAAGGGCCGGCCGGGCCTTGGTAGTGAGAAACACTGTTCTGGGTGGGAGGTCGCCAGCTGTCCATTTTTGAAGATATTTATGATATTTTTGGCTCAATTTCTATTAAAACGACCATATACCTCTATTTTGAGGGTTGAAGAATTTCAAGAAAGCCTCTATACCACCTTGAGAGCTCCTTCTTCTCCTTCTTCTTGTGCAAGCAACACGTTGAGCTAACCTATCACCTTGAACCTATATCCATACACCATATACACTTTCATACCTTACTTTAGGAACCTTGGTTGAGCTTTGAACACCATAATTCAAGCTTGAGAGTGTGTTGGAGCCTAGTTTGATCACAAACAAAAAGCTTACTTCCTTGAGAGGTATAAGCTTGCTATCTTCCCTTTTGCTTTCATCTCTTTCATTTGCTATATGATTCTTGTAGTTTCTTGTTGCTTTGATTCTATTCTAAGTGTTTGAGTTTGGGATTGGAGAGCTACCAAAAGGATAGAGAGAATTTATACTCTTTCTACACCTTTATCTATAACTCAAACCCTTACTTCTACACTCTTTTTCTTTGTTCTCTACACTGATTTTCAGAGTTAAAAAGGGGCTAAAAATCATGATTTGAGGTTTCAAAAGTGGAGGGGTTAGCCTCCCCTCCTTGTTCTTGCTTACTAGTCTTGTTTTCTCTCTTTGTTGTTTAGCTTTTTAGGCTCTTTTCATGCATTATTAGCCACTGATTTTCATCTGTTTAGGGCTGTTTTAGAGCTGTCTTAAGTTGTTTAAATAGTTCATGCTTTGATTAGCTTGGTTGCTGTCTCATAAGTTTACATGCATAGCATGTAGTATATTGTTATAAGCTTTTCTTCAATTCATTTCTATGTTTAAGAACCTCATTTTAATAATCAACTTACCATTCATCTATTTCATTTGAGAGTTGTTTCAATCGGTTGACGGTTATTCAAAACGTGAACTAGCGATTTACGTTTAATGGCTTAATCTCTACGGAGGTTCATTGCCAACGGTGTAGTCTTTTTTTCACGTTGAGAATCACCTTTTGATTGACATATTTCTCACTTAGTGGACATAACAATTACCTTGGACTTAATGGATTAAAGGATGTTAAAGACTAATGAATGTGGCTTAAAATGAACCAACTCACATAAAGAAAATAAGTTATATTGCTTGGGGTTCGGCTGGACGTTATGTCGAATCCATTGTGTCGAGGGTTGTCTAACATCAATTCATGATGTTTTGGATGAACTTTGAAGCGTCTCTACCTCCCTCTTTGAGTTCACTTCATGATAGGAGGGAGGGGTGATTGTTGTTCATTTCATTTATTAGTTTTTGTCCAAATAGTACATCGAAATCATCAAGCAATCAATTTGCTCATTGATGGTTTTAAAAACAATTTTAACCTTCTCTCAAGGCTTTCCCATGACAGAGAAGTGTGAGAGGGACAAACAGAGTCCAGAACACTCTGTCTGCACTGTTTTCACTTCAGAGCACAAAACAGAATTTTACATGAAATTGAGGCATGGCTGGCCTTCTTTAGGCCCTGGCCGGGTTTCATTGAGGGCTGACTGGTCCTCAATGTTTGGTCGGCAGTGTTTTTTTCCAGAAAACAGAGGGTAGTGGCTAAGATGAAACAGAGCAAGCCTAGGGCAGACAGAGCTGTTCTTGGACATTGTGCACGTGCATACAACCCCTGCGCATCATTGTTTACATCATGATCATTGTTGTAATTAATTTGTTTATTATCGTTGCAATTAATTATTATTGTTAATAATTATTGTTTATTTATACTTGTTATTAGCTGATTAATCTTAGATAGTTAGATTACTTGTCATGATTACCCTTGTTGTAATAGCCTAGTTAGCTAGTTAATACTTTAATTTATTCATTCGGTTTTGTAATAAGTAGTTTAATTAGGACTTCCGGACTTTGATTCGCAGCCTCTTGCATGAGGGCAATTATGTAATAAGTTATATGTTTTCCAACCTCACGTCTTTCTCTCTTTTATTTACTTGCTTACGATGGTTAGAATAGAGCATTTAAAAATAGCATACTCTATGTTTTGTATTCATTGTTTTACATGCATCCAAAGATTCGGTTCATCATGCTAACTCAATATCAAATGTTCAAATTCATTGCTTGAATAGAATCATATGCCATGCTCATAACTAAGCCTATAAAATACATAATGTATGCATTATATTAGTCATATTGCATTAAATTAGGAACATGCATGTTTTTCTAACTATTTTGCTTTGTTTTGGCTCGGAGTACTAGGTGAGCTATTTTGAGCTTTAGCATATTGCGTAAATGTTTGTTTTACCATGTCAAAGCATACTTCTATGAGGCTAATTGCCTAAATGATACAACTGTTTAAATGTCTGTGGATGAAGGCTACTTGCTTGAATTGGAATGATTTGATTAATGTATATTTAAGCTCACTTTTTCAAGTGGCACATTCGAACTCTTTTCAAAAACAAAACATGAAATCAAAACGTTTCAATTCTTGCAAATTAGTCTATACCTTGTGTGCGCATCACATAGTAAAATAGCTAATAATCAAAACAACAGCATAGAATGTAAATAAAAATCACATCATGATTAGTGGAGGCCAATTCTTGATCGGGTGAGTGGGGTGCTCAATTCATGACCTTCCTTTTTCGTACCTAAGTTTCCGAGCCAAGACAATTTTGGTGATGACGGACTAATGGCCTTTGGCATGAGTCTTAGGTTTCCTAAATTTTCCAAAAATATTTAGGTGACGACTGTGAAATCTGACAAAACAGTCCATTTGCATTTTTTTATTCAAAATTGATTTTCCAAAAGAATTGTCGGATTTGGGCTCTTTTTGTGTTTCCACTATTTCACATTTCTCTTGTGAAATCAGATTCAGAACCACAAGTAGAGTCCGAACCGTAGGGCTATTCGCTTTCCGAAAGGAGGGCAGAAAGTCGGGCTACACCCCCCCCACCCACCCACCCACCCAAAAAAAATGCTCTTCTTGTTGCTTTATGATTGGTTTTACCTGTATCATCTTGGTAATGCTTATCTGCTGCTTCATAATGGACAGGGTTACTTGATGCTCTTTGGTCATTTTGATGTTCAATGGTTTGGCTTTAAAGTTTGGTGGTGGCTAGAACTTTTTTCGCCATGCTGTGTCAGTGAAGTGGATCATCCTACAATTTTCAATACTTTTTGTATACATTCCTCTTTGATGTTGCTGCTACTATATCCATTAGTTTAGTACCTACTCTTACGGGTTGTGTAGGAGATTATAGTATAATTTTTGGTTGGGTAGTTGAGGTAAGTAATGGTGATATGGATGTAATACTTTTTGTTACTGTAAAATTATGTTGTTGCTGCCAAAGAAGTTGGATTTACAACTAGTATTCTACCTTGGTCCTGGTGCTATAACAAGGATCATAGGGGAGCATTTTGTAGAAAATTATTGTCATACATGTAGTATATATATGCTAGCGATTTTTGCATTCTTAGCGACAATCAATTTTTTGTAAAATAAATCTTATAAAAAGTACAAATGATTTTCAATTATTTTGGCCAATGCAAATTTGTTGTTGCCAAAAAGTAAAGCTTTCTCGACAAATATCTCGTCGATAAATGTATTGCCAAAAGTTTACTTTTACCGACTCATATTGTGTTACTAAAAGTATATTTTTTGTTGACGCAAATTTGTATCGGAAAAAGTGCCACACAATCATCATATTTGAATTATTTTTACCGACGCAAGATAAATTGCCGATGGCGGATTAAAGCTTTTACCGATGACTATGTTTGTCGCTAAAGGCATTACTTTTACCAATGCAATGATAACTTCATTGGCAAAAAGTTTTGCCAACTCACTTTTACTTACGGGTTGCCGACGTAACTCCGTGTGTCGGCAAAACTTTTTGTCGACGAGTTTTTCCTTTTAGCAACATATTTTGTTGCGTTGTGAAAAATGTAATTTCTTGTATACCGGTGTTTGACACATGTCGGACATTGACACGGACACGTTGGGACACTTTGGACACGCTACGGACACGTTGGGATACACTGAGGACACACAAGGACACGTTGAGGACACGCTAGGGGCACCCTAGGGACACATTGGAGACACACTGAGTACTATTTTTTTTTAAAAATTAAAATTTTTAATTTTTTTACTAAAATAGCATACCGAAGGTTGATAAATTTGATCAAATTAAATATTTGACATAAAATACATATTAAATATTTAATAATATACATATAACAAAAATATATATTTTGAATGTGTGCCAACATGTCGTATCTTGTATTTTTTTTTTAAATTTACGTGTCCGCATAGGCGTGTCTTATCACATGTCCATGCATCTTAGAGGTAAAGACACAAAGTTAACCTACCAATTTTGTATCTCACAGGTCACAAATAAAACTGTCAAGAAATAAAACAGAACATAGGAGTACAAATAACACATAATTGAATTGATACCCAGAAAAGGCTAGGCTGTAAAGTATCACACTTCACTATGCATGCATATATATAGATTCAAAATTTGATGTACTGAAAGATGAGATTTAAGAGAGTGAAGAGCATTAGTAGCACTCGGATGAGAACTTCTCGTAGGCTTCAGTGACTTGTTCCATGGAACTATACCTCTTGATCCCCAAAACTGAAATTACAAAAATTGATTGTTATGAAAAGTAGATAGTGAAGAGAGCGAGAGAGGGGGAGAGAGAGATAGTGAGTGAGAGTGGACCAAAAAATTGATTAAAATATTGTAAAAAATTATTAAAAATATAAAAATATGAATTGAAAATTCAAAAATTTGTTTTTGAAACTCAAAATTAAATAAGGTATTTTTTAAAATTTGAATTAGGGATAATATGATGAATTTAAATGCTTATAAATTATATACCCTTTTTTAATATTGATTTATTAAGATGAAATTTAACGTAATGGACTAGAATAGGGAAAGTAGTGAATGATCATTTAAGGTGATTTATGATTTCAGTATTTTTTTACTATTCTTTTAATTAATCAAATATGGAAATAGATTTTTTTAATATCATTTTAATGAATCAAATACCACCTAAGTTTTAAAATGTATATTTTGCCTCAACATTTTTTTAAGATATTGATAGGTAAAATAAAAAAAATAAAAAAATAAAACTTATAGATAAATAAGTTTGATCAATGGAAGTGACGGTAAGTCTCCTTAAAATAAATAACACAAATCATTTTATATTGATTTTAAAATAATTTTTTTATGACAATTAAAAATAGTTTCTTACATAAAAAATTAATAAAATATATATTTTTCAAATTTTTGAAACAAATTATGCAACCTAAATCTAAAAAACAAAAGTAAAGAAAAGAAATTTGGATTGCTCCAACACTGCACAGCATGTTTGAACTGAAGACCTCTACTATAAGATAGGGATAGTATACCATTGGGGAATGTTTGATTGGAGTATTAGAAGAAAGGACCCTTTTCGAAGAAAGTACTAAAAGACGAATTGAATGTGGAGGAAATATGTGGGTCCATTAAAATATTAATTCAGTATTTGATTGTGGGAGAAGGGAGATAAGACTGAAGGTGAGGAACATGTTGATCTCACCTAATAATCTAATTCGGTACTTTCTTTGCAAACTAAATTTTAGATGGTTGTAGTATTGGTATGGAGAATTAAATAACAAAAAAAAAAAAACAAGAGAATTAAATAATACCATAGGTAATGTGGTATTAGAAGAATGAAGCCTTTTTGGATTATTTTTTTATTCATCATTCAGTCAAAAATAAGCTTTCGTTTGGAAAGTGGTTGGCTTTTGAGCTTTTTGGCTATAGTCTGGACTAAAAAGTCTCGTTTGAGATGGGTTTTTTGACTTTTTATTTTTTATTTTTTTGACTTTTGTGAGAGAAAAAGTAAAATAATTATGATTTGGTTATGACATTTTATCTTATTGATTTTTTTAGCTTATTTTATTTTTTTTGTAGCTATTTATCTTTTTATTTTATCCTAACCAAATAAAAGGGTAAATTACCGATAGGTTCTACTTTTGAGACTTATTACCCATTAAATCCTATTGATAAATTTATCAAGTGATACATTTATCAATCTCTTGTTTTATGAATAAATTTATCTATAAATTTATCAATCTTTTTGTTTTTATGCATAAATTTATAGTGATAAATTTACTAGTCTCTTGTTTTTATAGTAATAAATTTATCAATTAGAACCTGTAGGTAAATAAGTCTAATTAATAGGACTAATTGGTAAGTGCCCCCAAATAAAATACCTCACTTATTTTATTGATTATCTCATGATATAATCTTATCCCTCACAATCTTGTCCATAATTCTATTATATATACAATTCTTATTTTATCTTATTTCATAGTACAATTTTATCTCCCACAGTTTTATTAATAATCTCATTGAATATAATCATATAAAAAATAGTATACTACAATCAAACAAACATGGCCTTGTAGCACAAAGTAATTGTCACGACCTAAACTTACCCCTATAGGTTTAGTATCGTAACCGGTCAGTAATCCGTAAATTATCGAAGGCCTTTTAAACAGATTCAAAATATTAGGGGCTAGCGGAAGCAATCATATAAATATATAATGTCCATTGAGTTGTGCAGACATATATGAGACAGAAAACTTTAAACTTATATTTACATATATTATAGCGTCATTCGTGCGTCATTTGTATACCGATAAAACAAAAGGGTCTTAGCCCTATTTACATATTAATAAAAAAGTTGTCCACATAGAACAAAAGAATTGAGTGGATTATATCAAAAGGTTTTGTCTGTTTTATTTATTCAACACAAAAGAAAGAGTTGTTTTTCGGTGGATTCTGGGGAACTTGAGCCTGAAATTTTGGTGAATTCCGAAGTGATTCATCGTCGTGGATTCAACATCAGTGTTGTGGATTCATTATGGATTCAACGTTAGGCAAGACAATTCCGACGTGAAGATAGGGCTGGAAGAGGCACATAGGGGTCGGTTCGATTTAGGTGTAGATTCGCTAGGTAATTGAGAGTACACTTGTATAATTCCTTTATGTCTTCTTAGTGGATTGTTTTGTAGCTTTTACCCGTGATTTTTTTTATCACAATTGGAGGCGCTCCAATTGTGGATTTTTCACATGAAATCGTTGTGTCTATTTGGCTTCGATTGCTTGATTGGGATTGCTATTTATTGTTTAAAATTGATACATAATCACAAATCAATATTTCCGGGATTTTAGATTTTTCATCCATTATATTTTTCGCATGTGCTTTAACTTAACTTTGTAACTTCTCTTAACTCCTAATTGATCAAGAAAGTGCCACGTGTCCTGCAATAATAACAATAATAATAGTAATAATAATAACAATAATAATAATATTACTATTTATGGTGTCAACATTACCCCTCGCGACTCTTTAAAAAGGATATTTATTTGAATTTTTGAAGAGCCGAACCAAACACAGAATTGGTATGAGTAATAAAGTGTTTCGAATTCCACAACAGCACCAACGAAGTGCTTCGAAGGGACACTACACTAAAGGCATATCCTTCGAATTCAACATGAGTGCTTCAAAGTGATCAATTCGAATCAAGAAACACAAATTTGATTTGGACACAATACATACCAATCATGTTTGGTATAAGTCATGAGTAGAAGCTTTGTACTTTCTTAGATGGCAAGTTCAAAATTTCAACTTGAGACACCAATTTGTAATCAATGAATGCATGTACTCACTGTGTATGGTGTCCAAAAATCATGGCTAATACTTCAATGACACGGCAACACTACTATGTTCATTATAAAAAACCTCTTTGAAGCTCTTTTGGAATCCTTCAACGCTTCTATGGAACCCTTCGAAGCTTACTAGAAGGTTCATTATAAAGAAGGACATATTAAAGCCTTCTTAGAGCTACTTCAAAGCTAATTCAAAATGCTTAGAAGCCACTCCGAAATGATTTGAAGTTTACCGCCATGTAAAAGTAGCAAATGCCTCACTTGATATTAGCCAATATCATGGAAAAATTTATGAGACGTCTCGAATTCTTGAAGAGTTGTAATTCAAAGGATGAAAGTCATCCTCTAAAGGTATTACTAGAGGGCCAAAATCATCCTTCGAAGGTTGAAGGCGCCGACAAAGGACTAATTACATCCTTAGAAATACTCGGCAAAGTTTCGAATGTTCACAACCACCATTATTTTTTTTCTTCGAAGCTATTATTGATGCAAGATAGAGTGCTTTGAACTAAAATATTATGGCAAAAAGGGCTTTCGAAGCACACACGTTGACCAACAACAAAGCCAAAATGATAGTTGTTTACATACCCACTTCGAAGACAATCTGGAGTATAAAAACATCATGTCTAATACATAGCAAAGACTAGCTTTTGGTCAAGAATGATGGTTTTACATTGCATGGTAGAAAACAACAAACATGTGAACTCATTGTGTTTTCTACAGAGCTTATTCTACCTTGGCCAACTGTAAATTTGTATTGGCCACTATTTCACATAAAACCATGAAAATAACCTGAACCATTATTATTGGTCATTTTCATGCTTCACATTGTGAAAATGTAGGGAAAAAACTCAACAAATATATTTTCTAGACTTTGATATTTTGTTAACCATTTCATCAAAGTTAAATTTTGATGTGAACCACAAATCCAAAATGGATTTTGAACAATGAAGATAGTGGTATATGGTGTTTTTAGAAATTCAAATATTTTGAGATTTTCTACATCATCAAAAATTTCAAATCCACTAGCTGTGGGTTGCTCATCATTTTTAACCAAACTTGGTTTAAAAGCATGCTCCGTAACAAGTTTTTCATGACTGGCTCTCTACAAATGGATGTATGAACCCCCTGAACCATATATAGAACATCATTCTTAGCCATGTTTGACTCAAGAACATGCTCTTTCATTATGTTAATTTCATAAATTGACTCTTTAAAAACGGGCTCTTGAACTCTCCGAGCCATTGATGAAGTTATTTTTTCACCAATTTCAGTCATAAAAAACTTGAAAACATTTTGTAAAATCCCATAAAATTCAATTATTAAAGACTTGACAAGAAGGGTTGATAACTAATGTCTCTATTGGCAAATTTTCATATCAAGTTGATGAATTACTCCAATTAAATGGTATATTTTTTCTTGTACCAAATAATATGATAATGAAGTAACAACTTGAAAAAAAATTTCATCAAGAAAATGGATCTCTTTTTGAAGATCCAAAATTTTTCTTTCACGCCAATATGTTTTAAATTGATAAAGTTGAATGAAAAAATCCAATTTGTTTGTCATTTCTTCTTCTATGCCTTCCTCAAGGCACTCATTTTCTCCTTGTTGTCTTCGTCTAGCCATTATAATGATAGTCCCATTGGGCGTACCAAAAATAATGTTTGCTTTTTTGGCTTTCGAATGTTAGAAATGTGATTTGAGCGTGCCAACAAAGATCAATAAGTCCTTACAAAAATAGTAAATGCCAACCAATTTGTCAGACGATTGCTTCAAAGTTCTTTTAGTCTCAATGAAGAGGATTTTCACTGATAGCTTGTTTTAGGAGAAAATTAAGAAAACTAGTCAAAGTCCAAGAAAGAGGAAAAAACAATGTTAGAAATCAAATTTCATTAAGTAACAAGAGTTTACAATTATACTTTTGCACTTTTACAGTTTCGAAGAGGGTTACAGCAATAGACTATCTTAGAACTACTCCTAGGAATTGAAATGCAATGCAGGAAATGTAACGCCCTCAAAATAAACCCATTATATATACATCATTGACATGCAATATTAAAAGAAAACAAATTCATTATCCCATTCATCAGAGTATTATTAAATAAAAACATTACATGTAATACCAAATTAAATGCCCTACGGGCTTACATTTTTTCCAAGCCAACACTTGGACACAAAACATGAGTTCTAACTCAAATACAAATAAAGCCCTAGGCTTGATTATATATCAAATAAAAACAAATAACTAAAGATGGTCTTCAGAATCCAAAAGTTAAATCCTTCCAAGCTAAGTCCTTGGAGGTTGCTTATCACCTGAACCTGAAAATGATGTTCCCATAAAGGGTGAGCCACAGCCTAGTAGAAAAATACTAAACCAAATATAAGCATTGAATAAAGCATTAGCATTCAATAGATGGTTAACCAAGATAATCAATTACATCATTTTACAGTCTCATGACAATATTGTCTAAGATACGTTTTACTTTCTAACTTTATCAATATGGCTCAGAACCTGGCCAAACTTACAACAGTGAACTATATATATTATATTCACATTCTTCCAATGTCAACAAACAGATGAGACTCAGGCTCAAATCAAACACTTCATACTTCCAGTTTGATACACATTTTAGTGCTGTATCAAATAAAACACTTCAATATAAATAAGCACACATAAAAGTGATGCTAATGGAGTCCTTCCCCTATCTCCTCCCAAACAAAATCCGGTTTAGAGGTCCATCCCCTATCTTCCCCTAAACCGTGGAGTACATCCCCTATCTCCTCCCACACAAAACAATATATGCAAATGCAATGCTCAATCAATACACATATTTTCTGTATTAATGCAATAGTCAAAATTAATGACTTAACCAATGTGATTAGTTTCAGTTATTCCTAATCCACATGCAATGTCTACAACAAACACGACTATCCTCCACCGATAGCCCAAAACAGTTATTTCTAGACTGGAAATAAATATATCAACAATTCAATAAGCGAGTGATTTTAATTATCCAACTACACCATTTAATCAATGAATTCCTCAATTTCATGCATTTAACCAATTTCCCCAATTTCCTTAAATTAATTATACAAATTAATTTATTAATACCACTAGGGTTTTTCCCAAAATTACCAACGTACTCCCAACATATCAAAATACCAAAACTTAGGACAAAACTTATAGGATGGAGTAGGAAATCCCTACCTTGAAGCGAAGAATTCGAATGGAGAAGATGACGAAAACCAAAGTGCTCCAAACCCAGGATTGTTCAGATCAAACGGAAGCCCTTGACCCACTATATCTTTTTAACAAAGGACTTAGGGTAGAAATACACTCTAAGTAGATCAAACCTAAGAGAGAAGGTGTGTAGGGAGAGGGAGAATACGGTTCTAGGGTTTTAAAATCAAAAAGGAGATGAAAAATCATCCAAAAAGTTGGATCTCGGATTTTTATACCAGTCGCCCCGCCCGAGCGTGGAAACCCCCGCTCGAGCGCCACTCACAGACTCCCGCTCGAGCGGCCAAACTCCCGCTCGAGCGGCGAATGCACACTCCCAGAAGTTTTTGCAGACAGGTCCCCGCTCGAGCGCCCAAATCCCCGCTCGAGCGCCCAAATCCCCGCTCGAGCGTCACTCACGATTTCCCGCTCGAGTGTCCAATCCCCCGCTCGAGCAGCCAACACTACACAGGACATACTGGATGGGTGTATTCCCCGCTCGAGCGTCCAAACCCCCGCTCGAGCGGACAAGCCAAAATCTGGGCAACTAGACTTGGTTCCTAAGCTCAACCAACCTGCTCCAAATCTTCCCAACACAACCCAAGACTCAAAATAAGAAAATAATGAATGACAACAACAATTATACAATGACGGAATCTACGGAACCTAAGTCCAGATACAATAATCAAATGGGAAAAGACCGGGGTCGCTATAACCTCCCCCCCTTAAAAGAATTTCGTCCCCGAAATTAAGCATAAGTTTGTAAATAAAAACTAGTTTTTCTCAATTCTCAAAGATATTGTATAACAACAATAAACATCTTGACCCAATACTGGTCACTTCATCTCTTTATCAAGGGGTATCTCACAATACATATATAAAACAACATATATTTCAACCTGTATCATTATTATGCATTATTCCTCTCAATGTTAACAATTCCCATATCATATTCAATCGCATGATATATACAACCCATTCAACAATGTACTCAACAGATGCAATGTTACACCAAACTTCTATAATGAAGCAAGTTTCAAGATACACCCATTTACCAATACAAACTCAATGTTTTACAACTTAAGACATATATAAAGCTCTTAAGTTCAACAATATAACAGAATCTAATTATAAGATTACAAATCAACAAACATGTCCGGATATTTCTGGCGGACTTCCAATTCACGTTCCCAAGTGGCTTCCTCCACTCCGTGATGTTTCCACGAAACTTTCACCAAAGGGATGGTTTTGCCTCGCAAAACTTGATCCCGCCTATCCAATACCCGAGCCGGTCTCTCCTCATACGAGACATCCTCATCAACCACTAAATCGGTCCAATCCAACACATGTGATGGATCCGGCTCATACTTCCGAAGCATACTCACATGAAACACGTCATGTACTCCGGACAGCTGCGGCGGTAAAGCTAAACGATAAGCAGCCTCGCCAATCCTCTCAAGGATCTCAAACGGACCAATGAACCGAGGGGACAACTTCCCGCTCTTCCCAAACCTCATCAAACCCCGTCTAGGTGATATCTTCAGAAAGACATGATCACCCACCTCAAACACCAAAGGTCTCCTCCTACGGTCGGCATAAGATTTCTGACGACACTGTGCTGTAACAAGCCTCTTACGGATAAGCTCGACTTTCTCTGTCGTTTCCCTCACCAACTCCGGACCCAACAAAGGTGCATCACCCACCTCGGCCCAACAAACAAGAGGTCTACACGGTCGGCCATACAAGGCCTCAAACGGTGCCATACCGATACTAGACTGGAAGCTGTTGTTGTAGGCAAACTCCACCAACGGCAAGTGCCCCTCCCACGACCCACTAAAGTCTAGAACACAACCCCGAAGCATATCCTCAAGAATCTGAATAGTACGCTCGGACTGCCCGTCAGTCTGTGGATGATAAGCCGTGCTAAAGGTCAACTTAGTGCCTAAGGCACTCTGTAAACTCTGCCACAACCTGGCAGTAAAACGAGGGTCTCTATCTGAGACGATCGTCACTGGGACCCCGTGCAATCTCACTATGTCCCGAATATATAAACTAGCAAGATGATCTACCGAATCTCTTACGCGCATAGGAATGAAGTGCGCCGACTTAGTCAACCGGTCTACAACCACCCAAATAGCATCACTACCCCGCTGAGTCCTCGGAAGACCCACAACGAAGTCCATAGTGACGTGTTCCCACTTCCACTCAGCAATAGGCAAGGGTTGCAACAAACCCGCTGGCCTCTGATGTTCAGCCTTCACTTGCTGACAAGTAAGGCACTTAGATACGAAAGCTGCCACATCTCTCTTCATACCCCGCCACCAGAACTGGCGACCCAAATCCCGATACATCTTAGTGCCTCCCGGATGCACCGCAAGGCGTGAATGATGAAACTCTCGGAGTACCTCCTCTCGACAAGACTCCGGCACAAACAGACGGTCTCGGTATCTCACACTCAGGTCGGGATACACCGTCAAACCCTTCTCAACTTTCCCACCGGAAATCTTCTCACGGAGGGTTTCTACCTCAAGGTCACCCCTCCGAGCCTCTAACACTCGAGTCACGAGTGTAGGCTGCACAACAACAGAAAACAAGGCCGCAGCCTCAACGGATTCGCCCTGAAGTAAATTAAACTCCCCAAGTGCACCCAACATCTCCCATTCTCGGATGGCTATACTAGCTATGTCACCAAAAGGTTTCCTGCTAAGGGCACCGGCCACCACGTTGGCCTTTCCCGGATGATAATGCAACTCAAAGTCATAATCCTCTATGAACTCCATCCACCTCCTCTGCCTTAAGTTCAAGTCTTTCTGTGTAAACAAATATTTCAGACTCTTATGATCCGAGAATACCTCGAATCTCTCACCATAAAGATAATGCCTCCAAATCTTCAAGGCAAATATCACAGCTGCTAACTCTAGATCATGCGTAGGGTAATTCTGCTCGTGAATTTTCAGCTGACGTGAGCCATAGGCAACTACTTTCCCTTCTTGCATTAACACACAACCCAGACTCTCTCGTGAGGCGTCACAATAGACTGCATAACCCAACCCTCTCTCTGGAATAATCAATACTGGAGCGGTGGTCAGTCTAACTTTCAACTCCTGGAACGACTTTTCACAAGTCTCACTCTATACAAATTTGACTCCCTTCTGAGTCAATCTAGTCAAAGGTGAAGCTAATCTGGAGAAATCTTTCACAAACCGACGATAATACCCAGCTAACCCCAGAAAACTGCGGATCTCAAACACACTCTTAGGTTGCGCCCAATCTTGCACCGCCTCAGTCTTGGATGTATCAACAGACACTCCTTCCCCAGAAACTACATGGCCTAAGAACTCAACCTCTTCTAGCCAGAACTCACACTTCCCAAACTTAGCATAAAGCTTATGGGCTCTAAGTAACTCAAGCACCACTCTCAAGTGTTCTTTGTGCTTCTCCTCAGAAGGTGAATAAATAAGGATGTCGTCCACGAAGACAACTACAAAACGATCTAAAAATTCCCGGAATATCCGGTTCATCAAATCCATAAAATCTGCCGGTGCATTGGTGAGCCCAAATGGCATCACCAGAAACTCATAGTGGCCATACCGCGTACGGAATGCCGTCTTCGGAATATCCTCCTCCCTGACTCTCAACTGATGATAACCCGATCTCAAATCTATCTTCGAGAAACAACGGGATCCCTTCAACTGATCGAACAGATCATCTATACGAGGCATAGGGTACTTATTCTTAACCGTAGCCCGATTCAATTTCCGGTAATCTATACAAAGTCTCAAAGCACCACCTTTCTTTTTAACAAAGAGAGCCGGTGCTCCCCACGGTGAAACACTAGGACGTATAAAGCCCTTATCTAGCAAGTCCTGGAGCTGAATCTTCAACTCAACTAACTCGGCTGGGGCAAAACGATAAGGTGCCATAGAAATCGGCGCTGTGCCGGGCACTAGGTCAATAGAGAATTCAATCTCTCGATGCGGTGGCAAACCAACGAGATCCTCGGGAAAGACATCCGAGTACTCACAAACCACCCTTGACAACACAATCTGAGTCTCATCATCCTCACTAATCGAAAGGTTAGCAAGTAGACCACTAAGCTCACTCCGTCCTCGCGGAACATACCCCGGTGGCAACACATTACCAACCCGGTCCCCCAGAAAATGAAAGTACTCTCCGCTCACGGTACAACAAGTGACCCTCTGGCGGTAGCAATCAATAACTGCCCGGTATGACGATAACCAGTCCATACCCAAAATAACATCGAAACCCCTCATAGGCATAACTACAAAGGAAAATGGGATTCTATAATAATCAACCTCTATATCACAACCCCTAACACCTTGTTTCAAAATCAATTCACCCCCAAGAGGTGACACTACGCAAATAGGAGATGCTAACTGTGCTAACTCCAATTCCAAAATAGATGCAAATGCAGCAGACACAAAGGAATGAGATGCACCCGTATCAATCAAAACATTAGCAACCGAGTTGCAAAACAAGAAGGTACCTCTCACAACTGATGGTGCCGGCACAAGATCCTGCGCGGTAACAGCATACACGCGCCCAGACGACCTCTGATCAACCTGCTCACCCCTAGGAGCATAAGATTGCTGTACCGACTGGGACGATGAAGCCCCCTGATTGGCCCTCGAGGCCTGACCCGACTGAGCTGGTTGCTGACCCTGAATTTGCCTCAAACCAGATACACCCGGTGTGCCACCCAACTGAGGGCAATACCTCTTCATATGCCCCGGCTGACCACACTGATAACACGAGAGTGGATGGCCTCTACCCTGACTCTGGCTCTGAGATCGAGCCGAAGATGATGCTGCTCTCTGCACTCCTCCCCTCTGAGGACAAACTGGAGACTTGTGGCCCAGCTGGCCACACTTGAAATAATTAATGTCTCCCTGACTGCCTTTTCCCGAACTAGCACTCGGCACAGGAAAAGTCGATCTAGAAAAACTACCCTGAGACTGCTGAGGATTAAAACCCTTCTGTCTCCTACCATCACTCTGACCATCCTGACTCCTCTTGGAGCCCTTCTGTCCTTCCTCCTCCTCTTGCATCATGATTTCCATGTGGGCCGCAGCATCAACCATACGCCCATAATCCCGAATCATAGTTCCCCCAACTCTCAGCTTGAGGCCACGCCTCAACTTCTTCTCAAACTCAATACAACGGCGTTCCTCAGACGCCACCAACTCAGGTGCAAACCTGGACAAGCTAGTAAATGCAGCCTCAAACTCGGCCACTGAAGAACTCGCCTGCTTAAGCTGACAAAACTGGTCTCGCAGCTTCTCCCTGACTGCTGGAGATAAGAACTTCTCCTGGAAAGCATTCACAAAAGCCTGCCAAGTACCTCCTATACGACCCTTAGTGAACTTCCACCACTGACCTGCATCCCCCTTCAGCTGGAAAGATGCCAAGGTCACTTTTAACCCCTCGTCTTCGATGCCAAGCATCTCAAACGTCTTCGTTGTCTGTTCAAGCCATTCATCTGCCTTAAGCGGCTCTTTAGGATCACCCACAAATTCATCCGGATTAGACCGGAAGAACTCCCTCTTCAGAAAGGAAGGTTCTGCATCTGCAGCAACATCTCGAGCTTGATTCTCAGCTCTGAGAATGCCTACTGACTCCCTGAATGCCCCTGCTATCTCTCGGGCTAGAGCACCCATAGCCTGCTGGCCTACTGGCTCGGCCACATTGGCCTGGCCAATTCCCTCCCGAACTGCCGGAATCTCCTCTGGCACAGGCACCTCCTGCCTACCCGGCCTACCACGCCTACCGCGTCCTCGTCCTCGTCCTGACATCCTAATAAAGGAAACAAAGACGTTAGCACATTAATAAATGTGCCGAAGCTAAACACTCGCGTCCTAATACATGGGACAACAATAATTCATTCCACGTAAGCACATAATCACATAAGCACCTACGAATTTCATTCCTGGATAATGATAGTCCCAATGCGTTACTATAGTTCCGGTTGGAAGCAGCAGTGATCAAGTGCCTTTCCAACAAGACTGCTAGAAACTCAAAGGTCCAACCAACATCCTAGAAACTACATTCCATACCCACATAATCACATAAACATGTTATTACATAAGCATATAACATTACACTAAGTCTCTATCAAACGAGACGAACCCAATGTGATACTAATCACTTCCCACGTACCCAAAGTATTCAAACCCGGTACGCTCTGATACCAAGTTGTAACGCCCTCAAAATAAACCCATTATATATACATCATTGACATGCAATATTAAAAGAAAACAAATTCATTATCCCATTCATCAGAGTATTATTAAATAAAAACATTACATGTAATACCAAATTAAATGCCCTACGGGCTTACATTTTTTCCAAGCCAACACTTGGACACAAAACATGAGTTCTAACTCAAATACAAATAAAACCCTAGGCTTGATTATATATCAAATAAAAACAAATAACTAAAGATGGTCTTCAGAATCCAAAAGTTAAATCCTTCCAAGCTAAGTCCTTGGAGGTTGCTTATCACCTGAACCTGAAAATGATGTTCCCATAAAGGGTGAGCCACAGCCCAGTAGAAAAATACTAAACCAAATATAAGCATTGAATAAAGCATTAGCATTCAATAGATGGCTAACCAAGATAATCAATTACATCATTTTACAGTCTCATGACAATATTGTCTAAGATACGTTTTACTTTCTAACTTTATCAATATGGCTCAGAACCTGGCCAAACTTACAACAGTGAACTATATATATTATATTCACATTCTTCCAATGTCAACAAACAGATGAGACTCAAGCTCAAATCAAACACTTCATACTTCCAGTTTGATACACATTTTAGTGCTGTATCAAATAAAACACTTCAATATAAATAAGCACACATAAAAGTGATGCTAATGGAGTCCATCCCCTATCTCCTCCCAAACAAAATCCGGTTTAGAGGTCCATCCCCTATCTTCCCCTAAACCGTGGAGTACATCCCCTATCTCCTCCCACACAAAACAATATATGCAAATGCAATGCTCAATCAATACACATATTTTCTGTATTAATGCAATAATCAAAATTAATGACTTAACCAATGTGATTAGTTTCAGTTATTCCTAATCCACATGCAATGTCTACAACAAACACGACTATCCTCCACCGATAGCCCAAAATAGTTATTTCTAGACTGGAAATAAATATATCAACAATTCAATAAGCGAGTGATTTTAATTATCCAACTACACCATTTAATCAATGAATTCCTCAATTTCATGCATTTAACCAATTTCCCCAATTTCCTTAAATTAATTATACAAATTAATTTATTAATACCACTAGGGTTTTTCCCAAAATTACCAACGTACTCCCAACATATCAAAATACCAAAACTTAGGACAAAACTTATAGGATGGAGTAGGAAATCCCTACCTTGAAGCGAAGAATTCGAATGGAGAAGATGACAAAAACCAAAGTGCTCCAAACCCAGGATTGTTCAGATCAAACGGAAGCCCTCGACCCACTATATCTTTTTAACAAAGGACTTAGGGTAGAAATACACTCTAAGTAGATCAAACCTAAGAGAGAAGGTGTGTAGGGAGAGGGAGAAGACGGTTCTAGGGTTTTAAAATCAAAAAGGAGATGAAAAATCATCCAAAAAGTCGGATCTCAGATTTTTATACCAGTCGCCCCGCTCGAGCGTGGAAACCCCCGCTCGAGCGCCACTCACAGACTCCCGCTCGAGCGGCCAAACTCCCGCTCGAGCGGCGAATGCACACTCCTAGAAGTTTTTGCAGACAGGTCCCCGCTCGAGCGCCCAAATCCCCGCTCGAGCGTCACTCACGATTTCCCGCTCGAGCGTCCAATCCCCCGCTCGAGCGGCCAACACTACACAGGACATACTGGATGGGTGTATTCCCCGCTCGAGCGTCCAAACCCCCGCTCGAGCGGACAAGCCAAAATCTGGGCAACTAGACTTGGTTCCTAAGCTCAACCAACCTGCTCCAAATCTTCCCAACACAACCCAAGACTCAAAATAAGAAAATAATGAATGACAACAACAATTATACAATGACGGAATCTACGGAACCTAAGTCCGGATACAATAATCAAATGGGAAAAGACCGGGGTCGCTATAGGAAAATAAAGGACTGAAAAGAAAAATATAAAGTAAATAAACTGGCTTCTGAATCTGGTTCTGGGTATGTAAATGTAGCCATGGCTATTTATAGAAAAAAAAAAAAAAAAACTTCCAGCAATAATTACCTAATAACCACCTAAAACTACCCCACTCTTCCACCTTCATTCCCACAATGCCATATATCCCTCAATCACTAAGTCACTTTGTCTATCATATTCTTCACACGTGCTTTAACTTCTTCCACATTGTCTTCAATTTTTCACTATGCAAGACCACTAACTTTGTAACTTCTCCTAACTCCTAATTGATCAAGAAAGTGCCACGTGCCCTGCAATAATAATAATAGTAATAATAATATTAATATTACTATTTATGGTGTCAACAATATTATAACTCTTTAGTAGTGATGGATATCACATCTACATCTATTGAGTCATAAACCATATGAATTAATTTACAAAATTTGAATCTTGACTAATTATATAATAGTATAGATTATTTATTATAATCACGTTTGATAACGTAACCTAATAAAATTAAGGGTAAATCATAAATACACTTCTTGAAATTTGTTTAAAGTACAAATTATTTTCTATGATTTGAAAAATTATAAATACCTCATTGTCAAAAAATTTTATTTAACACAATTAACTGAAAAAGTAAAATTCATAATTGCACTCCTATACAATAATAAAATTACTTCAATTATTAATTGAAACATATTTCTAATATCATTAAAAACTGTTAATTGACTTAATAATTTATTAATAAAAAATGAATAATTTGTTATGAAATTAAAAATGTGAAATGTAATTTCTAAAATCATAAAGAGTAATTTGTATTTTAATCAAATTTTACATAGCGTATTTATAATTTATTTTAAAATTAAAGTAATAGAATAAAGTCACCACTAAAGTCAGTCTTCATTGTCTTTTGCTGCCTTTTTTGTTTGGGGAAATTACTCGGTAATTTCATAAAGTTATTATAAATTTATAAAATAAATTTTATAATTTTAATTATTAATATTTATAATATTTTTTTTACTTATTTATAATTATTTTTTACATTGAAAACTTTTCCTTTTATTTTTCGTAAATTGTTAGCCTACAAACATCTCACTCGTTTAAATGACATCCTTCAGATCAAATCAGATCAATTCCTCTTTTATACTCCCCACTATCTGTTTCCACAAGTGAAAATTACATTTTACGTCCTAAATTATTATTCCATCCGTTTTAAAAGGTTAGTTTCTTATTTTATTTTTTATTATTCTAAAGTATTAATTTTTTTTCAATAACTAAAGATTAAAATAATATGAATTTTTTATTTTATCCTACTTTTAAATTCATTAACTTTATTTGAAGTATAATAATTGTACGATTAATGGATAATTTCAGAAAGTTAATATTTTTAAAATGTAATAATTAAAGATTTTTTCAAAAAAAACTATTATTTTAGAATGGAGGGAGTATCTCATATCACTTTATCCCTTAAATTAAAAATTATAACACATAATCTTCATTATCTATTAGATCTTTTTAATTTAGATTTTAATGATGAAAATATCCTTTTAACTATAAAAGTAAATTACACTTTATCTCTTTAAACTATCACTAAACATCACAATACTAATCAATTTAAAAAAAATGTTTGATATTTTTATTTAAAATACAATTTTTAGCCGCTTTTGTAAAATAATTTTTCCATTATTTATTTTTAGTAATTTTTTTTTCATATTTTAGTTTAAAATGTTAATATAATATTGCTAATTGTTTAGATATAGATGCTTTCTCTTTTCACTTTATTCTTTCGGTGGTGATTACCAATCATCCTTTGGTATCCAATGTACATTTCCTCTCTCTATAAAGAGAGAGTTCACTCTTGTAAAGATACAACACATAATAGACAGAAACCATTTTGCTCTCTAGCTTCTCTCATTCATTGCTCTCTAGCTTCTCTCTCAAACTAAACTTACATGGTATCAGAGCACATCAACCTGTGCGAAATTTTCTCCTGAGTCCAACGGCACCAAGCCCGTTCTCAGAAAAGCCAACACGCGCCCACACGCGCCACCCTTAGCCTCTGCGCGTCAACACGACCGCCACCACTCTCACACGCGCCCACACGCGCCAACTCCTGTCGCTCACTTCCGCCACGCGCCACACGCGCCCACACGTCCGCGGCTCCCATACGCCGCGCCTGCTACCATACGCGTACCGTGCGCCGCTTTGCTAGTGTGCACCCGCATGCGCCAAACCAGCTACCGTGAGCCGCGCCTGCGCCTGTCTGCTAACGTGCGCCGTTGCCTTCCTGCTAACGTGCTCCTCCCTGCACTCTGCTAACGTGCGCCGCTGACATCATTGCTGACATCATCTCTGTCCAGCATACCTTTCCTTGCTATTTTCGACCTTCCGGACTCACTGGTACACTCTGTTTTACCTAATTTTGCTCCTACGGATCTATTTCTATTACTTTAACCCTACTCAACTAGTATTATGGATCGTCATGATGCCTCCCATCCCATTTCCGTCATTTTAAATGGTTCAAACTATGTTCTGTGGGCCCAAGCTATGTCCTCTTTCCTCAAAGGCAAGAAGCTCTGGCGAATTGTCACCGGGGATGTGGCTAAACCAGTAAAAGACAGTGCCACTACTGAAACTCCTGTTCATACTGCTACATATGAAGACCGACTTGAGGAATGGGACAGTAAGAATTACCAAATCATTACCTGGTTTCGTAATACCTCTATTACCTCTATCAGTCTTCAATTTGGCCGCTTTCAGCTTGACTCTGTAACTACTCCTGCGAAAGACATCTGGGAGTTTTTGAAAGAACGATACCAGACTACTGGTCTTGCCCATCAATATCAACTTCAGAACCAACTTCACCGCATGCGCCAAGAATCCACTCAGTCCATTAATGACTTCCTTTCTCAAATGTACTCTGTTTGGGATCAGCTTGCTCTTTCCGAACCAGCATGGCATGACCCCGAAGATGCCGTTTTATTTACTATCCATCGCAACCAGCAAAGGTTGGTGCAATTTCTCATGGCTCTTACCTCATCCTTTGAGCCCGTACGTGCCTCTCTGCTTCATCGCCATCCATTGCCCACTCTTGAACAAGCAATTTCTGAGTTGCTATCCGAGGAGACTCGTCTCGGTACTCTTCAAACTCATCATGTGGACTCTGTTCTTGCCACTCCTCCGTCCCGGCCATCATTTCCCCAGCGGACTACTGCTTGCCTCTACTGTCAGAATCGGGGCCTTCCTTCAACCCATCTCCTGGTCCATTGCCCCGTCAGATCCTGCCGCTACTGCAACAAACTTGGTCCTGGTCATCTGCAACAGGATTGTTTTCGCAATCCCTCTCGCTCATCCTCCAATAGCCACTCCTCTCGCGGTGGCTCTTCCCGGGGAAACTTTCACCGTTCCGGCAATCAGTCTCATCACACTGCTGCTGCTGCTTCCGGGAATCAGTCTCATCCCACTGACACTGCCACCTCTACCGGGTTCTCTGAGTCCCCTACTCCATCTACCCCTCGCTTTTCTCCAACAGATGTAGAGGCCATGCTCAAACAGCTTCTCTCCCCATCTGGTACACCTCCTCCTACTGCTTTGTCTGTCATTCCAGGTAACTCTTCTTGGTATTTTGACTCTGCCTGTTGTAATCATAT
The DNA here is from genome assembly GCF_055761805.1 of Camellia sinensis. Lineage (NCBI taxonomy): Eukaryota > Viridiplantae > Streptophyta > Magnoliopsida > Ericales > Theaceae > Camellia > Camellia sinensis. The sequence goes on along the minus strand of NC_138975.1, from coordinate 116,991,374 downwards.
GACCTCTAGTTCTACTATTTTTTCTTCCTTATCTTCCTCTCCTCATATTCCCTCAATACATACTGCTGATGGTTCTCTCATGTCTGTTAGTCATGTTGGTACTGTTTCCACCTCCTCTTTATCCATACCTCACGTTTATCATATCCCTGCTCTTACCTTAAACCTTATTTCCATTGGTCAATTATGTGAACTTGGTCTAACTGTCACATTTTCTGCTACTAATTGTTTGGTACAGGACCCTCAGACAGGGCAGACTATTGGGATCGGCCGTAAGCATGGACGTCTCTATGAACTCATTCACCTTCATGTTCCTGCCTCTCCTCAAATTGCTGCACCTACATCTCCTTCCTCATTATCTCCCTTTCATCTTTGGCATTGTCGCTTAGGGCATATTTCTGTTAATCGCTTAAGGTCTTTGGTTTCTAGTGGACAGTTGGGTCATGTAATTCCCGATAATTTCGATTGTATACCCTGTCAACTTGCCAAACAACCTGCTTTATCATTTAATAAAAGTACTTCTGTTTCTCTTGCACCTTTTGATCTTATACATTCGGACATTTGGGGACCCTCACCTACTACTACTATGGGGGGATCCCGCTATTTTGTTGTTTTTATTGATGATTTTTCCCGGTTTACTTGGCTTTTTCTCATGAAACATAGGTCTGAATTGAAACACATTTATTATCGTTTTGCACAAATGGTCCACACCCAATTCTCCAAAACCATCAAAATTTTTCGCTCTGACAATGCTATGGAATATCGGGATTCAGATTTTCTTTCCTTTCTTCAGCATCATGGTACATTGCCTCATCGTTCCTGTGCTGGCACATCCCAGCAAAATGGCCGCGCTGAACGGAAACATAGGCATATTCTTGACACTACTCGCGCTCTCCTTCTCTCTTCTTCCTGCCCTGAAAACTTTTGGGGAGAAGCTGCCCTCACTGCTGTTTACACTATCAACTGTGCTCCTACACCTGTCATCCATAATCAAACTCCCTTTGAACGTCTGCATGGCACTCCCCCTCCGTACGCCAATCTCCGGGTTTTTGGCTCTGCCTGCTTTGTTCTACTTCAATCCCATGAACACACCAAGCTTGAACCTCGCTCTCGTCTTTGTTGTTTTCTTGGGTATGGCATTGAACATAAAGGCTTCCGCTGTTGGGATCCTCTCTCTAAACGTCTTCGTATCTCCCGCCATGTCGTTTTCTGGGAACACCAAATGTTTTCCTCGCTATCCTCTTTTCACTTACCCGGACTTTCCACTATTGCACTATTTACTAATCCTTCCATCGATCTTTTCTCTGCTGATTTTGATACAGGTTCCTCCTCCATCGAGACGCCCTTGCTCACCCCTGATCCTGTCCAGCCTGCTCTACCTGAAGGTCTACCTCTTGCCACCACACCTCCTTCTCCACCGGCTCTTCCTCTCACCGATCCTCCTCCGGGTCGACCACGCCGGGTAACTCAACCTCCTATCCATCTTCGTGATTATATTGTTGGATCTGCTGCCTTCTCTACTTATGAACCTACCTCCTATCGTGAGGCTTGTACTAATCCTCTTTGGCAGCAAGCTATGACTGATGAACTCCATGCCTTGGATAAAGCTCATACTTGGGATCTTGTTGATCTTCCTCCTGAAAGATTACTTACTTTTAAACATCCCTTTAAGGGTGTATATTATATCCACTTTATTATAAATTGACATAATTTTATTACAAAATTTAGTAATATCAACCATAAAATACGTAACCTCATTACATATTGGCGTAACAAAAAATATCGTAACCGAACCACAAACTTTTTATTACATAAACTATAAAGTTTTAGACATTTTTTTATGCTAATTTGTGATGAGGTTAAATATTTTATGATTAATGTTATAAAATTTTGTAATAAAATTAGATCAATTATGATAAGATACATATAATACATACCTTTAGATTTTCCAATGTTAAGATGTTTTAGGCATGAGAAATGATTCTCCTCCATATCCTTAAAATATAAATATATATATATATATATATTGAAACCCAAAATTAGTTGGGTTCTAAACTCACATGAATAAACTAATCCATAAAGGAAAATTCTATTATGCACTTATGTGAAAGAGGTTTATTATATGTATTTTTAGTTATGTCATTTTATTCGTTATGTCATTTTTTTATTTAATCATGATATTATTTTAATTATGACTCATAAAATCTTTAGTTATGCATCATCTAGTGTTTAGTTATGATTTTTTTTTTTTAAATTATGACTTAAAAAATATAAAATTATATCATTTTATTTTTTAATTATAATGTGCATATAATACATACTTTTGAGAGGTGTGTATCTTTTCCATCAATAAATCATTTTTTTTTATAGAGAGAATCACTTTATAGTTGAGCAGAAAAAAATTATAAAAATATAAAAAATATAAGTAATTTTGTGATGAATTGTAAATGAAAAGGTTTGAAGCTACCATGTTTTTGTAATTTTATTTTATTTTATTTTTCAATAATTCTTCCTTTCTCGTACATAGATGCCCGCCAAAGGCAATTATTGCCTTTGATTCCCCTCGTCATCAACGCTTACAAATAACACTTTACAGCTGTGATTGGATAGTAAATTCAGATAAAAATTATGACAAACGTGCTTGGTTTCTTTTTTTAAAAAATATTATTCACAAAATATTATTTTTTTATTTTTCTTATTTTTTGTTTTTATTAAATTTTTTAATATTTTAAGTAATTTTTTTTTAAACATACCTAACATAAATATATCTAAAGAATAAAAAATTTGTGAAAAAAATCGTTTAAAAATTCACTAAATACCAAAAATACAAAAAAAAAATACGAGAATTCAGTATATTTTTTTATATTTTTATATATTTATTAATTTTTTAAAATATTTCTCACAATTTTTTTACTGTTTAGATACATCTAAGTAAGGTGCATCTAAAAAAATAAAAAAAAATATTTAAAATTTTAAAAATATTCACTAAAAAAAACACGAAAACCAAAAAATTCAGTTTTCAAAAAATTTAATCTAAAAAATTTAAACCAAGCACACTTTTAATAGTTTTTCATAATTTTTTGGATTTAATTTTTTTTAAATTGAATTTTTTATTTTTAATGAATATTTTTAAAATTTTAAACAATTTTTTTAAAAACTATTTAGATGGACATTACCTAAATATATATAAAAAGTAAAATATTTGTAAAAAAATATTTTCAAAAATCAATAAATACACAAAAATATAAAAATGTATTAAATTTTCATATTTTTTTCATAATATTATACTTTTTTAGTGTATTTATGTTAAGTGTATCTAAAAATTAAGAAAAAATTACTTAAATATTAAAAAAAAATCAGTAAAAATAAAAAAATACAAAAAATAAAAAAATTTAATTTTCTAAAAAATGAATTTAAAAAACTCAAACCAAACATAGTGATTAGTCACAGAAAAAAAGTATTACAAACTCATGATAAGAGTTACGATTATTTATTATTTGTTAGTAATTAATTTTTGTTGACATTACTGTAATGTAATTTTTATTTAAATGCATAATTTAAATAGGATATACACATTTCATAAGACATCAGATAATAGAATAGAATTATTCATATTCAAAAAAGCAATTTTATATAGAAGTAATAAGATTAAACTAGACATAAAAATAAAAATGATTCATGTACCCAACTTTTCTACCTAAATCCTCTGGAATGAGACTCTTATATAAAAAAAAACAACAAGATACATCCATCTAAAATTAAAATTCTAATTGAGCTCTAGTGAAATGAAAAATCAAAAAATAAAAATAAAAATAAAATTAAAACATCACATCAAATAAACCCCCACACATACATATTAAAACTATTAAAACTCACAAGTTAAAGTTTCAAAACATTTCTCATAAAAAAAACATGGAAAGGATATGGAGAGAAAAATGGTGTGCACAAATTATTAATAACAGACTTACTATAGAACTTAACGAAATGACCGTTGGTGCGATCCTAAGTTCCAGTGAGGCCCAGCATGACCATGGATGTTCCAAAGAAGAGAAAGATCATCTAATTCGTATGGAGGTACAAAGCTCGGTGGATGATACTCAGGGGAAGGCGAACCATACCCTTTCGATACCTGAGGAACCTATGTTGAAGGCCTCCCTGAGCCAGCAAAAGGAAATTAGGTCAAAAACTCCACCTCCTCCCATGGAAGGGCAGTCAAACCAAGATCGATCGTTCAAACAAGCCTTGCTGCGTTCTCGATTTAATGAATGTGGAAATGAAAAGAATTTTGACTGTGATGCTGAGACACTCTCTTCGGATGAAGATGATTTGGCCAACGACACAGGTCCTGAGGATCACATGGAGATCAATGAAGGAAATAGGGCAGGTATTCCTAAAGTTACCATACCAGCCAATCTCCTAAAAAAAATTAGGGATCCTTGGAAAAAAATGTTTAATTGTAAGGTTGCTAGGGAAGAAAATAGGGTATAAACTGTTTATGATCAAAATGACAAAGATCTGGGGCCTTCAAGCTGACTTTAAAGCCCTGGACATTGGTAATGGTTTTTTATTGTCAAGTTTGATATGATGGAAGATTATACAAAAGTGTTCACAGGTGGCCCATGGGTTGTTCTGGATCACTATGTGACGGTGAGGAAATGGCAACAAGATTTCAAATCTGATGAGACTGAAGAAGATACCACTGCCATTTGGGTGCGGTTTCCTAATCTGCCGATTGAGTATTATGATGAGAAAGTTCTTTATCATATCGCGAAGATCCTGGGGATGCCTCTGAAGGTGGATATAAATATGGCCATGGCAGCTAGAGGGAAATATGCTAGAGTTTGTGTGGAAGTTGATCTTTGAAAACCACTGATTTCTCAGTTTTCTATAGGTAAGTATACATGTGTTATAGAATATGAACACTTACATGGTCTCTGCTTTTCTTGTGGCAGGGTGGGACATCGCAAAGAAAGTTGCAGTGAGAATTTTTCACCGGTGACAACCATCCCTAACCATGATCCGACCGGAGAAGAAAACCTAGGGAAGAAGGCTACTATAAATGGGCTAGACTTATGTAATGGAAGAGATAAAGAAGGCCCAGAGACTGATAAATATGGGCCTTGGATGAAGGCCACCACAAGGAGAAGAAGGCAAGGCCAAAAAAATTCTAAAGGGCCCAATGCCCATGTACGTAACAGATTTGAAGTTCTGAGTAACGTGGAAGCCCCACCACGGATGATAGAAGCCCAAGATCCTTCAAGATCAATTCCTACTAGGCCAGATCAAGCTAATTTGGGCTTAACACACAAAGAACAATCTGCCAAGGCAGCGGACAATATGGCTAATTTGGGTTCATCAAGTGACTTGAACATGGATAACCAGAGAGAAGAGATTAGACAAGGAAAACAACAGAGTTGCACTACTGCAACAAGTCTTCAGAAGTCAGAACAGGAAATAAGGGAGTCTATGTCATCCATCCTAATCCCCATCAGCCCCAGGACTTCTCAACAAGTTAAAAGAAACCCTAAGGCTAAGGTTAGAGAACCACCAGATCGTAACGGAGGAAGAATGAGAGAATTATCCAACAGAGAAGCATATCCTGAACATGCACAGAGTCTTGTTAATGCTTGCACCAGACAAAGAAGTGTTTCACCTCGTCACTGCAGAATGGTGGATAGAGAGAGCAAAGCTGAGAATCCAACCTTGGAGACAGATCGAAGCCAGCCAGGAGTGGCACTTCATAGCATTAACACCAACATTGTCAATGGAGGACAACCAGAGTAAAGCTAAGGGTATTCTGGGCTTGTCTAACCAAAACACTCTCCCTACCCTTAACCAGTCATCTATGAATCTGTTGGTTGGGAATTGTAGAGGTACAGGTAACAAGACGTTTCGTAGGAATATGAGGGAATTAGTCCAGATTAACAAACCTGATATGCATTTGGTTAGTCTGGAACCCCATCCTTGTGAATGTGAGAGTCACTGAGGCCAGTTCCCAGTTGATCACTGCCACCATTTCGAGGCAAGATTATCCCGATTGGATTTTATCTGCTATCTATGCTAGTCCTATTAGCCAGAAAAGGGATGAGCTGTGGAATAATTTGGAAAGATCTTCCTAAACTATCATTGATCCTTGGCTCTTAGCTGGGGACTTTAATGACTTTGCTTCTCTTGATGAAAAAGAACCATGTCTAGAAGCCAAAACCAAAGTCAAGATCAAAGGAGAGCTCGGAAATTTACTGAGAGGGTGAACAATTGTAACCTGATGGACTTGGGATGTACAGGTCCTAAGCTCACTTGGTCTAACAATAGAAAGGGATGGGCTAATACTATGGTGCGACTTGATAGAGCCATGTGCAACACTGAATGGAGGACGAGCTTCCCCGATGGTTTGGCCCAGAATCTCCCTCATACATACTCTGATCACTCTCCTTTGATGATCTTCACTCAAGGTAAGCATTCTTTTAACCATGTTTGTAAACCCTTTAAATTTGAAGCTGCTTGGATCTCTCATGAAGAGTTCCAGTCAGTTATGGATTCTAATTGGAAGTTCCCCTCTTCATCCATTCTGGATAAGCGTGATAACCTTACTAGCAAAATCACTGTTTGGAATAAAGAGGTGTTTGGTAACATTTTTAGAAAAAAAAGGATGGTTACTTGGTAGAATTGAAGGAATTCAAAAATCCCAACTGTGTAAATTTTCCCATAACCTCCATCTTTTGGAGTTGGATTTGGTGGAACATTATAAAAAAAATTTGTATCAAGAGGAGCTACTTTGGTTTCAAAAATCAAGGTCTAAGTGGATTACCCAAGGGGAAAGAAACACTAAATTTTTCCATCTTTCTGCTTTAGCTAAGAGGAGGAGATGTAATATTGTCATGCTCAAGAATGAGGCAGGGACTTGGATTGATCAAACTGAGAGCCTTAAAACTCTGGTTATTGATTATTTCCAGAACCTGTTTTGTTCTTCTTCTACTGTTGGTTTGGCTCATTGGAATAATTGCATTGCTTCTAAAGTGGATGTTACTGATAATCTTTCTCTCACTAAGTTTGTGACTAATAAGGAAATCTGGCAGATTGTTAAACAAATCCAGGCTTTCAAAGCTCGTGGGAGAGATGGCTTCCAAGCTATTTTTTACCATACTTATTGGCCTATTGTTGGGCCTGATGTTTGTGCTTTTGTTCAAAACTGCTTTGTCAATAAGTGTATCCCTCCTGTTGTCAATAGAACACTAGTGGCCTTGATTCCCAAAACTGAGAATCCTGAGACTATTAAACAATTTAGGCCTATTAGTCTTTGCAACATGACTTATAAAATTATTGCCAAAATCCTTGTTAGTCGAATCAGACCCCTCTTATCTAAACTTGTCAGTCCTTACCAGAGTAGTTTTGTCCCTGGGAGAACTACCAATGATAATATTATCATTACGCAAGAAATTATCCATACCTTGAACCAGAGAACAGGTAGGAGTGGTGGGATGATTCTTAAAATTGACCTTGAAAAAGCCTATGATCTTGTTTCTTGGGATTTCTTAGAACAAACTCTGGTGGAATTCAATTTTGAGGCTAATTTTATTGAGCTCATTATGAGCTGTGTGACTTCTGTGCAAACTGCCATTCTCTGGAATGGTGAACCTCTTCCTGAATTCAAACCTTACAGAGGTTTGAGGCAAGGAGATCCCCTCTCCCCATATCTTTTTGTTTTGTGCATGGAAAGACTCTCTAGTATGATCATTGCCACCTCTGAAGGCAATCATTGGAAAGGCATTAAGACCTCCAAGCATGGGCCCTGTCTCACTCATCTGTTTTTTGCTGATGATCTAATGCTGTTTGCTAAGGCTGACTTGGCTCATTGCAATATTATCATGAGGATCATGTCTGAATTTTGTGATTTATCTGGACTTAAGATTAATGCCCTTAAGTCCAAGATATTTGTCTCTCCTAATGTTGATAGACATAAAGCTAAAGAGTTGAGTGAAAGGTGTGGCATTCCTTTAACTTCTGATTTAGGGAAATATTTTGGGGTTCCTCTCATTCATGGCAGAGTGAGTTGGAGACACTATAATGGCATTCTGAATAAGATGCAAATGAAACTTGCTGGGTGGAAAACTAGTGTTTTATCACTAGCTGGTAGAACTACGTTAATCCAATCTGTTAGCTCTGCTATTCCTGCTTATACTATGCAGACTGTGGCTTTTCCTAAAAGGGTTTGCAATGATATTGATAAAATGAATAGAAAATTTCTTTGGGGTGATACCCTAGAGAAGAAGAAAATTCACTTGGTCAAGTGGGATGTTGTCTGTCAGCTGAAAGGGACGGGTGGGCTTGGCATTAAGAAAGCTAAGGATCAAAATCTTGCCCTACTGTCTAAACTTGGCTGGAAAATGATTAGTCATGAGAATGGTCTTTGGAAAGAGGTTCTTAAGTGTAAGTATATGAGGAACAATTGTCTTCAGGCTTGTTCTAGAGACAAGAAAGCCTCTCATACCTGGAGAGGCATTCTTAACTCTAGAGCCATCTTGAGGAAAGGGGTTAAATGGACAGTTGGTAATGGTGCCACTGATAATTGTTGGAAGGACTGGTGGTGTGGAGATAAGGCCATTGAGGATCTCACCCTCAGTAGTTCACAATCTGCTCCCATTTGGGAGAGTGATGTTAATGTGAACAACCTGCTTTCTGAGCAAGGAAGCTGGAATAAAACTGTTATCTGTGAATTGTTGCCTCCTGCATTCGCATCTATCATCCTGAACAGGCCTTCTCTAACCTCTCTTGAGCCTGATGAACCTAACTGGAAAGGCTCAGTAGATGGGAATTTCTCATCTGCTAGTGCTTATGTTCTGGTGAGTGGTAATCAACCCCAAGGTGAGGATTGGCAATGGCTTTGGAAGTTACGGATTCCTCAGAAACTGAAAGGGTTCTTGTGGTGTTGTATCCATGGGAAACTCCTCACAAATAAGCATCGTTTGAAAAGGGGTTTATCTTTGGAGGCCACTTGCCCCAATTGCTGTAAAGAGGAGGATATGAATCACCTCCTAAGAGATTGTTTTAAAGCAAAAGAAGTGTGGTTTGCTATTTTTGGAAGACATTAGTATTTGAATATGAGTAGCAAGCCTTGGAAGGACTGGCTTATTTATAATTCAAAAAACAAAAATCATTTTAATAATAATCTTACTGTCTACACTATTTTTATTGTTACTCTTTGGGCTATTTGGAAGAATAGGAACCACAAAGTCTTCAATAATAGTGTAACTAATAGTCTTGACAGTGGCAGGTTCATCATGAAATACTCTAATGATATTCATCAAGCTTTTGTTCTGTCTATTGTTAATCCAAAACCTGCTTTTAGACTCATTTCATGGTCTCTCCCACCTGCAGGTAGATTGAAGTTAAACACAGATGGTTGTAGGAGAGTGGGAGGGGAAGGTGGATTCGGAGGTCTAATTCGTGATGAAAGGGGGACATGGGTGTGTGGCGATTATGGGAAGCTTCATAGTGGCTCTAGCTTGGAGGCTGAGCTATGGGCGATCTACAAAGGGCTCACGGTGATTCTACAAAAGGGAATGAACAATGTAGCCATTGAGACAGATTGTGAGCAAGCAATGAAGCTGCTACAAGAGGAACCAGATGTTAAATGCCCATTGAAGGGGCTGGTGGAGGATGCTCGCATCATCATGAGAGGCTGTGAATGCACGGTGCAGCATGTGTATAAAGAAGGCAAGCTCTGTGCTGATGCTCTGGCCAAATTTGGTGCTGATCAACCTGAAGAGATCTTAGTGGTTAATGAACCACCAGTTGTTCTTAGGGACTTCCTAGTAATAGACATGATTGGCATGTCTTGTGAAAGGGCTTAGGCCTGTGTTTCTTTTTTATTTTCGTTGTACCTAAAAAAAAAAACAAATCATTAATAATGGACAAAATACATAGAATGAGAAATGTTCCACACATTTGCTCCATCACACAGGTTTCTCCCCGAAGGAATCAATCTCTCTCTCTCTCTCTCTCTCTCTCTCTCTCATAACCCAACTAGCAACCACCATTTTATCAAGATTCTGAACCAATTCAGTCCATTCTCCAACCCCAAAGGCACCTCTTTTCCACCCTTCATCCACCCACCCTTTTGAACACATTTTTTTGTTGGGGGAGACTGGTGTGAGTTCAATTGAATTGACCTCAGATCGGAATGGAAATGCTTGTTGTATCCTTCATTGTAAGCAGACTCGGAGTTTTGTTATCTGAAGAAGCTAAATTCTTAGACGGAGTAAGCGGCTAAGTTGAACAAATCTGAGCCGAGTTAAACCGAATACAATGCTTCTTACAAGACGCAGATTATGCAACACAATCTGATCATCATGTAGATGCGAGGGTCAACAACTGGATTGCGGAAATCAGAGAACTTGAACTCTGCGTTGTGGAAACGAGAAATGTTGCTTATGAAACAGAAAACATCCTCGAAACTTTTGTTGTCCAAGTTTCATCTAAAAAGGGTTTCCGAAACACCCTAAAAATATTCGCTTGCATCTTCAACGATTTGATAGACTTTCATAGGGTTGGAAGTGAGATGGATGCCATTGAAAACAGGATCACTGTCGTCGCTAGTGTACTCACAAGTATACAACCTATAGGTGAGCTAGCTCAAGTGTAGATTTTAAATTTAAGTTTTTATTTATTTATTTATTTGTTAATAATTTTAATTATTGTTATATTTTTATTTAAAGTATATTTTTCTCTCTTTTGAAATGTTAAATTGTGTTAATATATTCCGTTAATCTTTTCGTGCGACATTATCAATTTTAGAGAAAAAATAATATTTTATATTTTAATTTTTCAGGAAAATTTAAGGAAAATTAAAAAGACATCTCTCTATAAGTTCATGTAAAAATTTAAGGACACCAACAATTTGTTTACTAGTTAGAATTCTTGAGATTTGAAATCTTAAAATAATAGGGCAATTTTTTTTAAGGTCCCTGGTATTAAGATTTTACAGCATAAAGGACACTCAATATTTTCATAATGTCTAAGGTCCCTCAAGTTGATCAAGAGAAAATTGGTCCAGAGAAAATTAGTCCAGAGAAAATTCACGTCACAGAGAAATTTCTCACTGTAAAATTCTCTGGACACATCACAGAGAAATTTCAAAATTTCTTTGGACTCCCCAAACCCAAAGAAATTCTCAGACAAAATTCTCTCACCCAGAGAACCCAGAGAAAATTCCCAGACAAATATTTCCAGAGAAATTCTCTCAACCCAAAGAATTTCTTTGGACTCCACAACCTAGAGAAAATCCTAGAAAGTAGGAGTGAGATGGTTTCTATTGGCGTCGGAGGTGGTACATCACTGGTTTTGGCTGTAAGCGTTCCATCTGTGATACTATTCGTTGCAATCACCGCTGTTGGCTGCATCACGTGGCTCATTCTTCACCCATAAGAACCCGTCTTCGACGTCGACTCACTCTCTGTATCCAACTTCAACATCTCCGACTCGCAGAAAAATGCCCGATACGAAGTCCAATTGACCGCCAAGTCGAAGAACAAGAACCCAAATTAATTCAACACACAAATTGACTTCGAATTCAACCAGCAATCAAGAACCCAAGTCACTCCAGGTGTTTGTGCGAAACAGGGTGAAACCTCATCAAAGACTTTCGGGTCAATTTCAGATCTCACCCCAGCCTCTCTGAATCAATTTTGGATCTACCCCTGGGTGTCGAATGTGGAATTCAATAGTTCAAATTTCTTTGTTGTTCATTCAGATCGTGATGGGTATGCGAATTAAATCAATCGAAAATCTAGGTCGAGTGGAGAAATGGTAATCAATTACGAGAAGCCCAACAATCTGGTTTCGATTAGAGTGGATCGAGATGGCCGGTTTTGAAATTCAAAGGTCACAATGTTCGAATCAAGGACGAACTGAAACCGCAAGTCAAATTTCTCTGATATATGTTAAGGACCTTAGACATCAAAAAATAATTTTGTGGATCTCTTCCATTACTAAAAATGGGAGAGGGACCTTAGACTAATTTTCCCAAAATAATAAGAGGAAATATCATTTTGCTCTCCAAACTATCACGCGTTTTTCACGTTGACCCCCAGACTTCGATTAATATCAATTTTACACCCAAACTTTTACATTTTTAATCAATTTGGCCCCTTCCGTCACATTCCATCTACAATTGGACGGAATGTGTTGACGTGGCACTAAAGTTCATTTAAAAGTTCATTTTACCCCCCAAACTATACCGTAAAAAATCAATTTACCCCCCAAATTAAAAATCAATAATTGCCTCCCAAACTATACTTTAAAAATCAATTTGCCCCCCACATCAACACATTCCGTCCAATTGTGGATGGAAGGTGAGGACAAGGGTCTAATTGATCAATTTGTGAAAAGTTCAGGTACTAAATTGAAATAAATCGAAATATGGGAATCAAAGTGAAAAACGCGTGATAGTTTGGGCGGGGGGAGGGGGGATGATATTTCCTCAAATAATAATAGGGTAATTCTATTTTCACACACTAATTACCCTCAGTACACACACTTAATGAACACATTCTCAATTCAAAAAAAAAAAAAAAATCTCACTAGACATCTCTTTATTCCAATAGGGAAATTATTCCAATAATACCTGTATCTTCAATTTTAAAACTGTAGGCTATGTTTGGTTTGGTTTGATTTCCAAAATTTGTTTTTTGAATTTTTTTCTAAAAAATAAAAGACTAGTTTGGTAAAAAAAAATAAAAATAAAAAACACTTATCCTTTTTATATAGTTTTATTTTTTTGGAGGATAGAAATAAATTTTTAAAATTCAAAAATATATTTTTGATGTTTATTTTTGTCAAACTAGATTTTATTTTTATTTTTTTTAAATCCAAAAAATAGTTTTAGAAAATCAAATCAAACATGGTCCTAATTTTTCTTCTATCTATCCATCTCTTCTTCGCTCCCATTGCCACTACTCTTGACCCTCCATCGCCGAGGGGCTTATGGGTAGTTCACAACGAGAGGCTTGTGGGAGTGTATGGTTCTTGACAAAAGGTGGTCATAGGTGGAAAGAAAAAGTGGCTACGAGACAAGATGGCAGAGGAAAGAGGTGGCATTGACGATAAAAGATAGTTGTGGTATTTTATAATTAGGGTTTGGTGGAAGAAGATAAGGATAATATGGTATTTTCTTTGTAGGAGAAAATTATAATAAGAAAATTTTTCATAAGTGTGTAAACTGAGAGGAATTAGTGTGTGAAAATAGAATTACAATAATAATGACAACCTTTAACATATATAGTCCAAAATGCCCTCATAATCTTAAAAATGCTAATATTTCTTGTTGTTTCTCTCGTAACGTCATTTTTCTCTCAAGTGACCTTTTACGTTGTTGAAGTGATTTCAAAATTTTAAATTTAATAACTTTTGATTTATATCTCCATTTTATTTTTTTTTTGTAAAATTTACATTTTTAGAAATTTCACTGACTTAGACTGACTTGGTTATCAAAATTTCACGAATCAATCGAAATTTTACCGACCTGTCTCAGGTAAAATTTTGTCAACTATTTTTTGAAATTTTGTATTCATCATAGATCTTGATGAAACCATTCCAAAAAAATACAAATTTTATGAAAAAAAACAAAAATCTAGATCAAAATTTATATAATTTTTAAATTTTTAAATGAGTTAAAAAAGTAATATGTGATACCTGAAGCGGTGTAGTGGGAATAATTTTGTCATCGTATATTTTGGAGGAGCTATACTACTATAAAAAATTGTGTTATCCTTATCCTTCTAAAATAATATTACTAGAAATCATAAACAAAAATCCCCTAAATTTATAGAAACGTATAAAAATAATATTTTACAATTTTAACCTCTAATTTTTTTAATATATTTTATAAAGGATGTATTGTTATATGGTGAAAAATGATTTATAAAATAGAATTTTTATACAAAAAATTCATACAAATTATGTGACACTGTTATTTGTGAGCCATAAAATGAGTGTTTTTTTTTTCTCTTTAAGATGAAAGAATCACAAAAGAAAAAAAAAACACATCATTTTATGTGAGTTTTTTTTGTATAAAAATTTTATTTATATGACATTATTATTGAATATCAATTGTTAGAAAGACTAAACTAGTACTGCTCTAGGTGAAGGCACAAGAAGTTCGACAGTTGAGACGCAACAAGAATTGAGGCAATCGGATCAACCTGTTGTTGAAGAGGATTTTGCTGGGTTTAAGAAAGACTTGAACAAGGTTGTGAAACATTTGGTGCAAATTGATGACTATACTCCTAGTCGAGTTGTCTCTAACTGCGGCATGGGTGGCTTGGGGAAGACCACTGTAGCTAAAGAAGTATATCATCACAAAGACGTCTAGGGTCATTTCCATGGTTTGGCATGGGTACACATATCTCAACGGTACCAAACAATAGATATTTTGAAAGGAATCTTCATCAAACTTATTCCGGAGAGGAAGAAAGAGGTTGTGAAGTATGACGAGCTTTTTAGGCAACTCTATCAAGTCCAGTAGAGGAAAAAATGCTTGGTTGTACTAGATGATATTTGGTCAATCGAGGCTAGGAACAACTTGAAACTGGCCTTCCCAACTATAAACACAAGAAGCAAAAAATTGCTAACGGCTCGTAATAAAGCATTGTCTTCACAGATAGATCCATACCATATCCTTCATGAACCCCAGTGTTTAAATGACAAGGAAAGTTGGAATCTACTTCAAAAGAAATCATTACTAAGAAGAGATGGTAGAGGTAATATCAATCATCCACATTGCTATATATTTTGATAATAATTAAATTGTTTTAATGTTAGTTTTCATATAATCTGTGTGATCTATTACCATCCCAAAAGATTAATGACCTATGGGTTGAAATTTGGGGAAAATAAAAAATAATTTAGCTCTACTAGCCATAAGGCAGTACCATATGCCATTTTTTTATAGATTGGGAAGAAAAATTTCATTGCAATATCAATAAAAAAAATCAGATCAATCTAGTACAACGATATCACAAGATCTTAAAAAGAGATAAACAATTTCCATAGAAGGAAGGATCCAAGCCTCCATAGAGGAGGAGAAAAGGCCCTCACAAGGGAGGGAAACAAACCTTCACATAGGAAGGATTATTACATGACCAAACTAAAAATTAAGAAAACCAAACAAAAAAAAACCAAATCCAAGTTGCCACCGAACTCATCCAAACTCCATTGCTTCGCAGTCTTCAATTTGGAATTTGAAGACCCCACCTTTGTTAGTCAAGATAGAACATTGAGGTTAAGGTGGTCGCCTAGCTTAAAACAAGCTCGTTATCCAGCGTCAACCTTCGGATTGTAAGAAGATTTGAAGCTAGATCTTAAAGTTCTGGACTCAATGGTGGAGAGGGTAAGGTGGTGATGGTCATACTTGTGAGATAAATATCACATCTAGGTTAAGAAGAGGATCGAGGGGAGGGAGAGGAGAGGGAGATTGGACAGGTGGGGGAACCATTGTCGTCTCCCTCTCCCCTTGCAAAAAAATGTAAAGAGAAAAAGCAAGAGGGATTTAGGATTTAGGGAGAGGCACGTAGTACCATATGAATTTAAAATATTCATTAACAAAAACTACATACAATTGAAAACTTTCAGGGTGGAATTACTTCTCAGTGATACAAAAAATAAAATTTTACATAAATATGGGGGGTGCAAGAAAGACTTGCACTCCCAGCTGTAATTCCCCCAACTTTCAATAGTTGGAATGGAAAAGAACTCATACAAAAAAATTAAATTAATCAGGTATTCAAAATTGTTAGGATTGGTCCACCAATGTGATAAAGGTGGGTCTCATATAGTTGTTAGGTTGGTTTATATATACATTTGGGTTAAGATAGTTGAATTTGAAATCTACGGGGAAACCCAATATGTGTAAGATTTGGTCACTTAATTGTATAGAACTAGAATTCTTATGGGTAGACTATTATAAATAGTCATGTAGACTATAGGATTTCTTTGAGAGAGACTGAGAGGTTAAGGTGAGGAAAAAAATAGAGATGTAAGGGTGAAAGAAAAAATACCGTAAGGACACCGAGTGAGCAAGGGCTCAACTACCCTTAAGCATGGGGTTCAACTAGTGGTGTTGGTTTTGAATTTTTGGTCATTTCACATGTATTCTCTATTTTATTCATAGTGAAAAATCTCTCTCCCGTGGCTATAGGCAATTTAGGCCGAACCACATAAATCTCTGTATGATTGTTTTTCTCTTTGGTGTGTGTGTAAGTGTGCTTCCTTTTGCGTTGGTGGGATGTGATATAAATCTCAACGAGTGGTATTGATCCTGGGTGCGGTTACTACAGACGGAGGTCTTACACAAAAGAGAAAGAACTTCTGGTGGTACAGGAAATAAATAAATAAATCAAAATCTAGTGAAGGCAACGCAGTGAAGGCAGTGCATAGTAGAGTGCACAATTAAGGGTTTGGTTTTGTGTGTTTGTCTTGTCAAAGGACTATGATCTTGTGTGACAAAAATCATAAAATCAACGGTTTAGAATATTTCAATTATATCGATGTATATATAATAGATAAATTCACGATGAAGGTGGATCTCAAGGTTTTCAGGGTTGCAGTTTCATCGGTTTGGTCATAATTTTCAAATTCTGAACAGGTTTAAAGGAATAGGACAAATTCAAGGGTGATCAAAGGTGATTGCATGTGATCTAGGTGATCCAGGAGTAATCTGATTCAATCAACAAGGAGTCCAGCCATTGCGAGGCCAATCAAACGGTGTTTTTCTGATTGGACATCATGATTGGCAACTTGTACAAGTTCATGGAGTATGTTGTGACAAGAGGGAAGCTGCTATCAAACATCAAACAAATAGTACGAGTCATGGGTGAGCAGTGTAAGTAACAGTTGTAAAGATATTTGGTGGCCACCAAAAGGAAGACAACAGGTTGTTAGACGTTCATAGAAGGAAGCTTCGAGCATAGAATCTGAGATGGTTTCGCGACAAGATGGTGTACACCAAGGGAGGATGCTTTTTCTATGAAGGTTTTGGTTCGCGATAGTAGAGACACCTTAGGGAGGTGCAGCGGATCTCATCAGCTTGAGTATGAGGACAAAGGAAGCCACGAAGGATACGTTTCAACACTATTGTCATGAGGTGCAAATAACATGGGCACTCGCTTCAAGGGGGTGCAACGTCTTCTAAGTGAAAGTGAAGTGTATCACACAAACTAGGACATCTAGGTTAGACGATGCATATAACATTTACCCCACATGGGTGGAGGAGGTGATTGTTATGATTGGTTCACCCATGTGATAAGGGTGGGTCCCATACAATTATTAAGGGCAAATTTAGCTATAAACCCTTTTTACCTTCCTTTCATTGTTAAAAGGACTAAGAAAAAAATTATACTTTCTAAACCCCCTCATAATTATAAAGTCTTGTATAAAAGACAAAATTTATTATTTAAATATTTTATAGGACTATTATACCCTCAACTTCTGCATATATAATCAGTTTCGTCATCAACTGTATCATAATCACCATAGTTGCATCTTCCAAGCTTCAGTAGAAGGTCGTCGACAAGCCGCCGCCATAGTCGCGTCTTCCAAGCTTCAGTAGAAGGTCCTCTCTTCATCTTCATAATCAGCAACGATGTGGCTTTGAGTATGTTGAAATTGAATGAGGATGTCGTTGGAGATTCGAAAGCTAGGGTTTCGGAGCAGATGGAGATTTGGAGTGCGGTGGAGATGGCTCAATTGGAAGCGGAGAAGAAACATGATGAGGTTGTTGATGAGATGCTGGCGATGTTGAATGCGAAGGCTGAAGCTTCGAGATTGAAAGAAGTTGAACAGGAGGTTGGGAAGGATGTGGATGAGGAACAGTAGAATATATGTATATATATATATATATATATTTGTGTGTATGAGTGTTGTTGAACACATGTATTCTTTTTTAATGTGTGATTGTTGATCGAGTTTTAGAAGTTTTTCGTTTCAATTAGATATGTGGATTTGTTGATTAATTTGTTTTGTTTTTGTTTGTTTGTTTGTTTTGGATTTATTTTTGTTATTTTTTTTTATCTAATTTCATTTGACAGAACCAGAGTAAAATTTTACTCTAGTTCTATTGCTCTGTTTTTTTCATTTGACAGAACCAGAGTAATATTTTACTTTTATACAGAGTAAAATTTTACTTTTGTGTAGAGTCTAACATTTTACTCATTTTTCAGAGTAAAATTTTACTTTTATATAGAGTAAAATTTTACTTTTGTGTAGAGTCTAACATTTTACTAGTTTTTCAGAGTAAAATTTTACTTTTATACAGAGTAAAATTTTACTTTTAGTTTCAGAGTGTAACATTTTACTCTTATTCAGAGTAAAATTTTACTTTTATACAGAGTAAAATTTTACTTTTAGTTTCAGAATGTAAAATTTTACTTTTATACAGAGTAAAATTTTACTTTCATACAGAGTAAAATTTTACTTTTAGTTTCAGAATGTAAAATTTTACTTTTATACAGAGTAAAATTTTACTTTCATACAGAGTAAAATTTTACTCTGAAATATATAGTGAAGATGGCTTAATAGGAGAGCTGATAGATATGAGGGTAATATAGTAAAAGAAACAAGTTTTAAAATATTAGGGGGTTTTGAAAGTACTTATATAATTCTTGTCCTTTTGAGAGACAAATTAGATAGTGAGGGGGCTATCACCAAATCCCCCATTATTAAGTTAGTTTATACATGTATTTGGGCTAGGATAGTAGAATTCAGAATCTACTGGGAAACCTAATATGTGTAGAATTTGATTACCTAATTGTATAGAACTAAGATTCTCATTGATAGACTATTATAAATAGTCATGTGGCGTATATAGTTTCTTTGAGAGAGATTGAGAGGTTAAGGTGAGGGGACAAAAATAGAGATGTAAGGTGAGAGAGAATGTCGTGAGGACACCGGGTGAGCAAGGGCTCAACTACCCTTGCGCATGAGGTTCAGGTAGTGGTGTAAGTTTTGAGTGTTTTGGACATCTCACATGTATTTTCTATTTTATTCATAATGGAAAATCTTTCTGCCGTGGATATAGGCAATTTAGGTCGAACCACGTAAATCTGTGTATGATTATTCTTCTCTTTTGTGTGTGCGTAAATGTGCTTCCGTTCGCGTTTGTGGGATGTGATATAAATCCCAACAAAAATCACATCATCCATAATTGTTTTCTAAAAATAGATACTATATTATCAAAATTCTATTTATTGTTTATATTTTAAAGAATAAATGTAATCTTATTATGTGATTAC
Source organism: Camellia sinensis (assembly GCF_055761805.1). Taxonomy (NCBI): domain Eukaryota; kingdom Viridiplantae; phylum Streptophyta; class Magnoliopsida; order Ericales; family Theaceae; genus Camellia; species Camellia sinensis. The sequence continues at coordinate 116,972,094 of NC_138975.1, read as the reverse complement.
AAATATATGATTAACCATGATTTTTTTTTCATGGTTGATTTACTCAACAAATCTTACAATATAAATCAACAATATTGCATACCCACCCTTATCAACCCAGAATTTATCCAGAAAAAGAAATCAATGGCTCAAATTCATTTCATATATGAACCCCACACTTCATCAATTCAATTTTTACCACACAAACATATTCGGAGTAAATTTGGGGACCATAAGAGTAAATTCCTAGCACTTTTCAATATAAATTATTCAAATAATCGAAATAGGCCCAAAATTGCCCCACACAAAGGGCCACAACAGCATTCCCAAGTCTCCAACAACAACTCAATGGTTATCAAACACATATAAACATAAAATTTATATGAATATATATACATATATATATATATATTTATATAGATATGATGTGACATATTTAAGTCTTAATTTAGAGAAATTCTAACAAACACACCTTTAAAAGAAGTGCACCATATGCACTCCTAATTATATCATTTTCTTCTTTAGTTATGATTCATAAGTTCTTTAGTTATGCCGTATATTGTGTTTAGTTATGACAAAATTTCTTTTTTTTTAGTTATGACTCAGAAAATATGAAGTTATACAATTTTCTTATGAAGTTATACCATTTTCTTCTTTAATTATAAGGTGCATATGGTACACACCATTTGATTGGTGTGTACCATAGTGTTTCCCATTAATTAAAATCAAAAGACTTACTGGATGGGTCTATATGCAAGTTATGACATTTGTAATTTTGGTTATACAAAATGTGATAACTAGATTATTTTCAATCATAATTAAAATAAAATAAAAAAAAGAGTCATAACTAAATACCACATATGGTATAACCAAAGACATTTTGAATCATATCTAAAATAATGTCATAATCAACATCACAATAAGTCATAACTAACACAATGATGAGTTATAACCAAGTCGTAATCAAATTATAACTAACAACACAATAAATAATAATATCACAAAAATTATAAGTGGAGCATATGATACAAACCTCAAAAGTAGAATTTTCCCTTAATGGCCTTTATTTCAAAAATACAACTATCATATTATTCTGATTAAGTATTTTGTATAAATAAATTAATTATAAAATAGCACTTTCCAAGCATTCCACTTAGAAAGAAAGCTACTTCTTTTATGTAATTTATTAATCTAAAAAAAAACCCAACATAATTGGATGCTAAAAGATTTAGGTATCGTTTGGTTTTGTTTTTAAATTAAGTTTTGGATCAAAAAATCAAAAAACATGTTTGGTTTACTAATTTTCAAAATTCTTTTTAAAATTATTTTTTTTCTCTCCTCGCTGCTTCTCTTTTTTTGTTAATAAATCAATTAATTTTTCTCTCTCCTCTCTCCTTTCTCCTCTTTCATTCTCTCACATTCTATATATCAATCAATTAAATTTTCTCTCACACACATTTATTCAATTACAAAAAAATAAATAAAAACTACAAATCATCCCACATAACTAAACAAATTTTTAATTTTCAAAACTCTTTTCAACAACTTATCTTTCAAAATACATCTCAAAACTCAAAACTCTTTTTAAAAACTAAACCAAACGAAGTCTTAGTGTTAATTATAATAACATCTCGTGAATTAGTACTGGATATTAGTGTCCTCTTAAACTATAAAATTACACAGTTAAACTTTTTAATTTAAAAAAATTATACAAATACCTCTGTTTAGCTGGGTGAATGAGTCTCTAGAGCTAAAAATTATTAAATACTTCCAGAGTAACTACGTTATCTACATGATCCACTCTTTGCCAATGAGAAACCACAACACACAGTAAGTAGTCATCATTTGTCTCCTAACTACCTCACAAAGATGAGTTAGCATGTTCAATTCATAAAAGTTTTTGCTATGTAATTAATTTGAAATATCATATAGACAATGACACATAATACTCTAAGACAAGCCACTAATTATTCATTAAAATTTGAATAACTTAAGTTACATATGACAACTTTGTAATACTAACGCTGAGAATGGAATCTAAAAGGAAGGTTAGGGGTACATACACTACCCTCTCTATTTTTTTTTAATACATTTTTTCATAAAAAAATTAAAAATCAACTAAAATAGTCAATTCCCAAACAGGGCCACAATTCACTTCTTGCCCCCCTAACATCCTTCTCTCTGCGCCAAATCCCTTCATGAATTTGAGAAATCCTTTTTCTTCTTCTTTGTTGATATAGTACCTTTCATTGAAAAGATGCAAGTATCAATGTAAACAGCTTTGACTTTGAGGCAAAGTTGAGAGAACGGCTATTTTGGACCCCAAAAATTGGTTGAAAAAAAGTTTTTAAAAACCTATCCCGTAAATAGAAACAAAAAAGCTCGTTGATGTAGTAAATTATTTAAAACTAATGGATGATTATTTTCCAAATATATAGTTTGTGTATAGAATGTTATTGACTATACCTGCTACAGTTGTTTCTGAGGAAATAAACTTTTTAACATTGAAATTTATTAAATCGCACCATTGGTCAACTTGTCACAAGAATGATTCAATGGATTTGATTGTTAAATTTAATTATGCAAGTTTGATTAGTAATTTTATAACTAATATTTTGAGTTTTATACTTGAGAATACGGAAATTCAAAATTTTTAAATAAAATTTAAATTATCAACCGATTTGATTTTGCAAAAAAAAAAAAAAGTGTTTAAAAATCAGTCCATATTACAAGCTCGCTTTGAAATTATCTATCTATCTATGTATAAAAGGCCCATGCTAAAAAACTTGATTTGGCACTCAAAAAAGTCAGCAAATTTTTCTTTTTTATTGCTTATTCACGCATGCATTCATTAAAATTTTCATTTTTGTTTTATAGTCTCTAGGCAGTAATCTATTTTTTGTTGTTTTTAAATTTTGCATTTTGTTGCTTTTGTAGACTCCGGAGTGCTTGATACAAATATGGAGGCATTAGGGAGGGAAATGGTAAAGTTGTGTGGTGGTTTACCGTTAGCAATCATTATACTTGGTGGACTTTTGGTAGCAAAGCATACATTAAGGAATGGGAGATGGTATACCAAAATGTTTGTTCGCATAAATGGAGCGCCTTCGCTGGAGTATCAAAGGTATTAGTTTTAAGCTACCACGATTTGTCTTATCGATTGAAGCTATGTTTTCTATATTTTGGTCACTTTCTGGAGAATTCTGAGATAGATGCAAAAAGACAAGGTGAAGGTATAATTGTAGATGGTGAGAGAATGGGGGATGAAACAATAATGGATGTGGCAAAACGTTACTTGGATGCGCTTGCTCAGAGGTGCATGGTTCAAGTACAAGTACAAAAGCATACTCAAAGTATCGATTATTGCCGCATTCATGACCTTATGCTGGATCTGTGTTTATCAGAGGCAAAAATGAATGATTTTCTTGAGATGATTCAAAAGAGTTGTCCTCCCTAACTTGGGGACAACTAAACAGCTAAGATCAATATTGTTCTGCAATCCAAGACATGACAACAAGTCTTTAATAAAGTTCCAAATCCCATTTCAAGCACTTCAAATTGCTTAGGAATTTTGATCTTGAAGGATTTAAGTTTGATGAAAAGTCAGTCGAATCAATAGGTAACCTAATTAGATTGAGATACTTGAGTTTTAGAAGTTGTTTCATACCGAAATGGCATTCGTCTATCTGCAAGTTGAAATACTTGCAAACCTTGGATTTACGAGGTTGCAATTTCAACTTAGGTGAAGAAATAGTCTTACATTCAATGGAAGGATTGAGGCATTTGTTTATTTCTTCGAACTGGAATTTCAGAAACAAATTCAAATTGGATGAGTTGAGCAACCTCGAGACATTCGAAGGGTTCAACACATGGGGGTGTGACGTCAATGATCTGTTCAAATTAATCAATCTTCGGCAACTAGAGGCAACTTTCTAGGAGACAGACAACAGTCAGGACTTTGTGGCATTCATCGACTACCTAAACATCAGTGCTAACCATCTCCGACAAACATCCTTATCAGTTTATTTTTCCTTCGAAGAGAAGAGTTGACTATTCTCAAACAACTGTTAGGGTCTCGCCATCTTTACAAATTGTCTATATTTGGATTTATTCCTGAGTTACCAGAGTAACAAGATTTCTCTCACAGCATCATCAAGTTACAGTTGTGCTCATGTAAACTTCAAGAAGACCCTATGCCAACATTGGAGAGGCTACTTTGCCTACGATTCCTCAATTTAGATTTTGATGCCTTTGTAGGGGACAAAATGGTTTGCTCAGCTAATGGTTTCCCCCAACTCAAAGCCCTACAACTCCATTGTTTGAAGCACTTTAAAGAGTGGGAGGTGGAAAGAGGAGCCCTGCCCAATCTCTCTGTTTTAGCCATTCATTATTGCCAAGGACTGGAAATGGTTCCAGAGGGCCTAAGATTCATCGATACCCTCCAAGAATTTACAATTGAAGAAATGAGCGAAACATTTAATATAGCGACCCCGGTTTTTTCCCATTTGATTATTGTATCCGGACTTAGGTTCCGTAGATTCTGTCATTGTATAATTGTTGTTGTTGTCCCTTATTTTCTTATTTGGAGTTATAGTGTGTTGGGCAGGTTTGTTTCAGGTTGGTTGGGTTTAGAAACCAAGTGTTGCTGTCCAGAATTTTGGTTCTTCGCTCGATCGAGGAGTTGGTCGCTCGAGCGAGCTGTTGTTTTTGGTTATTCGCTCGAGCCGGGGTTTGGTCGCTCGAGCGAGAGTTTGCGTCTAGTTTAGACCTGTAGTATTGTATTCTTGGCTCGAGCGAGATTTTCTTTGCTCGAGCGAGTACTTCTTGTGTCTGGTCGCTCGAGCGACCAAGTCTTCGCTCGAGCGAGCCTTTCCAGTTTTAATAAGCAGCAGCGGGTATTTGATCAGTTTTTCATCCTCTTCTAGTATCCAAACCCTAGGTCCGACTTCTCTCTCTCAAAACTCATCTTTTCTCTAGGTGTTCATCTACTTCTAGTGTGAATCCATCCTTAGTTCTTTGTAAGAAAGATAGAGGGCGGCTTGGGCTTCATTCTAATCTGAACATTTGGAGATTTGGAGCACATTGGTATTTGGGTATTCATCTCTGTCTTCTCCATTTGGGTTATTTTCTTTGAGGTAGGGATTTCCTACTCCATTTTATAAGTTTTGTTCTAAGTTTTGGTATTTTGATATGTTGGGGGTTACTTTGATAATTGTGGGAAAAATCCTAGTTGTATTAATAAATTAATTTGTATAATTAATTTAAGGAAATTGGGGAATTGGGTTAAATTCATGAAATTGAGGAATTCATTGATTAAATGGTGTAGTTGGATAATTTAAATCACTCACCTATGAAAATGTTGGAATTATATTAGTTGATTCATTTATTTCCTGTTTAGAAATAACTGTTTTGGGCTATCGGTGGAGGATAGTCATGATTGTTGTAGATACTGCATGTGGATTAGGGAGGACTGAAACTAATCATTGATTAAGTTATCACTTTTGACTGCTAAATTAATACAGACATTATGTGTATTGATTGTGTGTTGTATATGTTATGTGTTTACATACATTGTTTTGTGTGGGAGGAGATAGGGGATGTACTCCACGGTTTAGGGGAAGATAGGGGATGGACCTCTAAACCGGATTTTGTTTGGGAGGAGATAGGGGATGGACTCCATTAGCATCACTTTTATGTGTGCTTATCTATATTGAAGTGTTTTATTGATACAGCACTAAAATGTGTATCAAACTGGAAGTATGAAGTGTTTTGATCTGAGCCTGAGTCTCATTTGTTTGTTGACATTGGAAGAATGTGAATTTGATATATATAGTTCACTGTTGTAAGTCTGGCCAGGTTCTGAGCCATATTGATAATGTTGGAAAGTAAAACGTATCTTAGACATTAATATCATGAAACGGAATAATGATGTAATTGATTATCTTGGTTAACCATCTATTGAATGCCATTGCTTTATTCAATGCTTATATTTGGTTTAGTATATTTCTACTGGGCTGTGGCTCACCCTTTATGGGAACATCATTTTCAGGTTCAGGTGAAAAGCTACCTCCAAGGACTTAGCTTGGGAGGGCTTGGCTTCTGGAATATTTGAAGAAGACTATCTTAGTTAATTGTCTTTATTTATTAGTACATGTAAACATTCAAGCCTAGGGCTTTCCTTGTATTGAGTTAGAACTCATATTTTTGTATCCAAGTGTTGGCTTGGAAAGATGTAAGCCTGTAGGGCATTTAATTTGATGTTATATGTTATGTTTTCGTTTAGTAATACTCTGATGAATGAATTAATAAATTGTTTTCTTTGAATAATGCATGTCAATGAAATGTATATAATGGGTTTATTCTGAGGACGTTACAACTTGGTATCAGAGCGTACCGGGTTTGAATACTTTGGGTACGTGGGAAGTGATTAGTATCACATTGGGTTCGTCTCGTTTGATAGAGACTTAGTGTAATGTTGTATGTTTATGTGATAACATGTTATGTGATTATGTGGGTATGGAATGTAGTTTCTTGGATATTGATTGGACCCTTGAGTTTCTAGTAGTCTTGTTGGAAAGGCACTTGATCACTGCTGCTTCCAACCGGAACTATAGTAACGCATTGGGACTATCATTATCCGGGAATAAAATTCGTTGGTGCTTATGTGATTATGTGCTTACGTGGAATGAATTATTGTTGTCCATTGCATTAGGACGCGAGTGTTTAGCTTCGACACATTTATTAATGTGCTAATGTCTTTGTTTCCTTTATTAGGATGTCAGGACGAGGACGAGGACGCGGTAGGCGTGGTAGGCCGGGTAGGCAGGAGGTGCCTGTGCCAGAGGAGATTCCGGCAGTTCAGGAGGGAATTGGCCAGGCCAATGTGGCCGAGCCAGTAGGCCAGCAGGCTATGGGCGCTTTAGCTCGAGAGATAGCAGGGGCATTCAGGGAGTCAGTAGGCATTCTCAGAGCTGAGAATCAAGCTCGGGATGTTGCTGTAGATGCAGGACCTTCCTTTCTGAAGAGGGAGTTCTTCCGGTCTAATCCGGATGAATTTGTGGGTGATCCTAAAGAGCCGCTTAAGGCAGATGAATGGCTCGAACAGACAATGAAGACGTTTGAGATGCTTAGCATCGAAGACGAAGGGTTGAAAGTGACCTTGGCATCTTTCCAGTTGAAGGGGGATGCGGGTCAGTGGTGGAAGTTTACTAAGGGTCATATAGGAGGTACGTGGGAGGCTTTTGTAAATGCTTTCCAGGAAAAGTTTTTATCTCCAGCTGTTAGGGAGAAGCTGAGAGACCAGTTTTGCCAGCTTAAGCAGTCGAGTTCTTTAGTGGCCGAGTTTGAGGATGCATTTACTAGCTTGTCCAGGTTCGCACCTGAGTTGGTGGCGTCTGAGGAACGCCGTTGTATCGAGTTCGAGAAGAAGTTGAGGCGTGGCCTCAAGCTGAGAGTTGGGGGAACTATGATCCGGGATTATGGGCGTATGGTTGATGCTGCAGCCCATATGGAGATCATGATGCAGGAGGAGGAGGAAGGGCAGAAAGGCTCCAAGAGGAGTCAAGATAGTCAGAGTGACGGTAGGAGACAGAAGGGTTTTAATCCCCAGCAGTCTCAGGGTAGCTTTTCGAGATCGACTTTTCCTGTACCGAGTGCTAGTTCGGGGAAAGGCAGTCAGGGAGACATTACCTGTTTCAAGTGTGGCCAGCTGGGTCACAAGTCTCCAGTTTGTCCTCAGAGAGGAGGAGTGCAGAGAGCAGCATCATCTTCGGCTCGATCTCAGGGCCAGAGTCAGGGTAGAGGCCAGCCACTCTCGTGTTATCAGTGTGGTCAGCCAGGGCATATGAAGAGGTATTGCCCTCAGTTGGGTGGCACACCTGGTGCATCTGGTTTGAGGCAGATTCAGGGTCAGCAGCCAGCTCAGTCGGGTCAGGCCTCGAAGGCCAATCAGGGGGCTTCATCGTCCCAGTCGGTACAGCAATCTTATGCTCCTAGGGTTGAGCAGGTTGATCAGAGGTCGTCTGGGCGCGTGTATGCTGTTACCGCGCAGGATCTTGTGCCAGCACCATCAGTTGTGAGAGGTACCTTCTTGTTTTGCAACTCGGTTGCTAATGTTTTGATTGATACGGGTGCATCCCATTCCTTTGTGTCTGCTGCATTTGCATCTGTTTTGGAGTTGGAGTTAGCACAGTTAGCATCTCCTATATGTGTAGTATCACCTCTTGGGGGTGAATTGATTTTGAAACAAGGTGTTAGGGGTTGTGATATAGAGGTTGATTATCATAGAATCCCATTTTCTTTTGTAGTTATGCCTATGAGGGGTTTCGATGTTATTTTGGGTATGGACTGGTTATCGTCATACCGGGCAGTTATTGATTGCTACCGCCAGAGGGTCACTTGTTGTACCGTGAGCGGAGAGTATTTTCATTTTCTGGGGGATCGAGTTGGTGATGTGTTGCCACCGGGGTATATTCCGCGAGGACGAAGTGAGTTTAGTGGTCTACTTGCTAACCTTTCGATTAGTGAGGATGATGAGACTCAGATTGTGTTGCCAAGGGTGGTTTGTGAGTACTCGGACGTCTTTCCCGAGGATCTTGTTGGTTTGCCACCGTATCGAGAGATTGAATTCTCTATTGACCTAGTGCCCGGCACGGCGCCGATTTCTATGGCACCTTATCATTTTGCCCCAGCCGAGTTAGTTGAGTTGAAGATTCAGCTCCAGGAGTTACTAGACAAGGGTTTTATACGTCCTAGTGTTTCGCCGTGGGGAGCACCGGCCCTCTTTGTTAAAAAGAAAGGTGGTGCTTTGAGACTTTGTATAGATTATCGGAAGTTAAATCGGGCTACGGTTAAGAATAAGTACCCTATGCCTCGTATTGATGATCTGTTCGATCAGTTGAAGGGTTCCCGTTGTTTCTCGAAGATAGATTTGAGATCGGGTTATCATCAGTTAAGAGTCAGGGAGGAGGATATTCCAAAGACGGCATTCCGTACTCGGTATGGCCACTATGAGTTTTTGGTGATGCCATTTGGGCTCACCAATGCACCGGCAGTTTTTATGGATTTGATGAACCGGATATTCCGAGAATTTTTAGATCGTTTTGTAGTCGTCTTTGTGGACGACATCCTTATCTACTCACCTTCTGAGGAGAAGCACAAGGAACACTTGAGAGTGGTGCTTGAGTTACTTAGAGCCCATAAGCTTTATGCTAAGTTTGGAAAGTGTGAGTTCTGGTTAGAAGAGGTCAAGTTCTTAGGCCATGTAGTTTCTGGGGAAGGAGTGTCTGTTGATACATCCAAGACTGAGGCAGTGCAAGATTGGGCACAGCCTAAGAGTGTGTTTGAGATCCGTAGTTTTCTGGGGTTAGCTGGGTATTACCGTCGATTTGTGAAAGATTTCTCCAGATTAGCTTCGCCTTTGACTAGATTGACTCGGAAGGGAGTCAAATTTGTATGGAATGAGACTTGTGAAAAGTCGTTCCAGGAGTTGAAAGTTAGACTGACCACCGCTTCAGTATTGATTATTCCAGAGAGAGGGTTGGGTTATGCAGTCTATTGTGACGCCTCACGAGAGGGTCTGGGTTGTGTATTAATGCAAGAAGGGAAAGTAGTTGCCTATGGCTCACGTCAGTTGAAAATTCACGAGCAAAATTACCCTACGCATGATCTAGAGTTAGCAGCTGTGATATTTGCCTTGAAGATTTGGAGGCATTACCTTTATGGTGAGAAATTTGAGGTATTCTCGGATCATAAGAGTCTGAAATATTTGTTTATACAGAAAGACTTGAACTTGAGGCAGAGGAGGTGGACGGAATTCATAGAGGATTATGACTTTGAGTTGCATTATCATCCGGGAAAGGCCAACGTGGTGGCCGATGCCCTTAGCAGGAAACCTGTTAGTGACATGGCTAGTATAGCCATCCGAGAATGGGAGATGTTGGGTGCACTTGGGGAGTTTGATTTACTTTTGGGCGAATCCGTTGAGGCTGCGGTATTGTTTTCTGTTGTTGCACAGCCTACACTTGTGACTCGAGTGTTAGAGGCTCAGAGGGGTGACCTTGAGGTAGAATCTCTCCGTGAGAGGATTTCCGGTGGGAAGGGTGAAAAGGGTTTGACGGTGTATCCCGACCTGAGTGTGAGATACCGAGACCGTCTGTTTGTGCCAGAGCCTTGTCGAGAGGAGGTACTCCGAGAGTTTCATCATTCACGCCTTGCGGTGCATCCGGGAGGCACTAAGATGTATCGGGATTTGGGTCGCCAGTTTTGGTGGCGGGGTATGAAGAGAGATGTGGCAGCTTTCGTATCTAAGTGCCTTATTTGTCAGCAAGTGAAGGCCGAACATCAGAGGCCAGCAGGTTTGTTGCAACCCTTGCCTATTGCCGAGTGGAAGTGGGAACACGTCACTATGGACTTCGTTGTGGGTCTTCCGAGGACTCAGCGGGGTAGTGATGCTATTTGGGTGGTTGTAGACCGGTTGACTAAGTCGGCGCACTTCATTCCGATGCGCGTGAGAGCTTCGGTAGATCATCTTGCCGACTTGTACATTCGGGATATAGTGAGGTTACACGGGGTTCCAGTGACGATTGTCTCAGATAGAGATCCTCGTTTTACTGCCAGGTTGTGGCAGAGTTTGCAGAGTGCCTTAGGCACTCAGTTGACCTTTAGCACGGCTTATCATCCTCAGACTGACGGACAGTCCGAGCGTACTATTCAGATCCTTGAGGATATGCTTCGGGGTTGTGTTCTAGACTTTAGTGGGTCGTGGGAGAGGCACTTGCCGTTGGTGGAGTTTGCCTACAACAACAGTTTCCAATCTAGTATCGGTATGGCACCATTTGAGGCCTTGTATGGCCGACCGTGTAGATCTCCTGTGTGTTGGGCCGAGGTGGGTGATGCACCTCTGTTGGGTCCAGAGTTGGTGAGGGAAACGACGGAGAAAGTTGAGCTTATCCGTAAGAGGCTTGTTACAGCACAGAGTCGTCAGAAATCTTATGCCGACCGTAGGAGGAGACCTTTGGTGTTTGAGGTGGGTGATCATGTCTTTCTGAAGATATCACCTAGACGGGGTTTGATGAGGTTTGGGAAGAGCGGGAAGTTGTCCCCTCGGTTCATTGGTCCGTTTGAGATCCTTGAGAAGATTGGCGAGGCTGCTTATCGTTTAGCTTTACCGCCGCAGCTGTCCGGAGTACATGATGTGTTTCATGTGAGTATGCTTCGGAAGTATGAGCCGGATCCATCACATGTGTTGGATTGGACCGATTTAGTGGTTGATGAGGATGTCTCATTTGAGGAGAGACCGATTCGAGTCTTGGATAGGCGGGATCAAGTTTTGCAAGGCAAAACCATCCCTTTGGTGAAAGTTTTGTGGAAACATCACGGAGTGGAGGAAGCCACTTAGGAACGTGAATTGGAAGTCCGCCAGAAATATCCAGACATATTTGTTGATTTGTAATCTTATAACTAGATTCTGTTATATTGTAAAACTTAAGAGCTTTATATATGTCTTAAGTTGTAAAACATTGAGTTTGTATTGGTAAATGGGTGTATCTTGAAACTTGCTTCATTATAGAAGTGTAGTGTAACATTGCATCTGTTGAGTACATTGTTGATTGTGTGGTATATATCATGCAATTGAATATGATATGGGAATTGCTAACATTGGAAGGATTAATGCATAATAATGATACAGGCTGAAATGTTTGTTGTTTTATATATTGTGAGATGCCTCTTGATAAAGAGATGAGGTGACCAGTATTGGGTCAAGTCGTTTATTATGGTTATATAATATCATTGGGAATTGAGAAAAATCTGTTTTCAAAAACTTAAGCTTAATTTCGGGGACGAAATTCTCTTAAGGGGGGGAGGTTATAGCGACCCCGGTCTTTTCCCATTTGATTATTGTATCCGGACTTAGGTTCCGTAGATTCTGTCATTGTATAATTGTTGTTGTTGTCCCTTATTTTCTTATTTGGAGTTATAGTGTGTTGGGCAGGTTTGTTTCAGGTTGGTTGGGTTTAGAAACCAAGTGTTGCTGTCCAGAATTTTGGTTCTTCGCTCGATCGAGGAGTTGGTCGCTCGAGCGAGCTGTTGTTTTTGGTTATTCGCTCGAGCCGGGGTTTGGTCGCTCGAGCGAGAGTTTGCGTCTAGTTTAGACCTGTAGTATTGTATTCTTGGCTCGAGCGAGATTTTCTTTGCTCGAGCGAGTACTTCTTGTGTCTGGTCGCTCGAGCGACCAAGTCTTCGCTCGAGCGAGCCTTTCCAGTTTTAATAAGCAGCAGCGGGTATTTGATCAGTTTTTCATCCTCTTCTAGTATCCAAACCCTAGGTCCGACTTCTCTCTCTCAAAACTCATCTTTTCTCTAGGTGTTCATCTACTTCTAGTGTGAATCCATCCTTAGTTCTTTGTAAGAAAGATAGAGGGCGGCTTGGGCTTCATTCTAATCTGAACATTTGGAGATTTGGAGCACATTGGTATTTGGGTATTCATCTCTGTCTTCTCCATTTGGGTTATTTTCTTTGAGGTAGGGATTTCCTACTCCATTTTATAAGTTTTGTTCTAAGTTTTGGTATTTTGATATGTTGGGGGTTACTTTGATAATTGTGGGAAAAATCCTAGTTGTATTAATAAATTAATTTGTATAATTAATTTAAGGAAATTGGGGAATTGGGTTAAATTCATGAAATTGAGGAATTCATTGATTAAATGGTGTAGTTGGATAATTTAAATCACTCACCTATGAAAATGTTGGAATTATATTAGTTGATTCATTTATTTCCTGTTTAGAAATAACTGTTTTGGGCTATCGGTGGAGGATAGTCATGATTGTTGTAGATACTGCATGTGGATTAGGGACGACTGAAACTAATCATTGATTAAGTTATCACTTTTGACTGCTAAATTAATACAGACATTATGTGTATTGATTGTGTGTTGTATATGTTATGTGTTTACATACATTGTTTTGTGTGGGAGGAGATAGGGGATGTACTCCACGGTTTAGGGGAAGATAGGGGATGGACCTCTAAACCGGATTTTGTTTGGGAGGAGATAGGGGATGGACTCCATTAGCATCACTTTTATGTGTGCTTATCTATATTGAAGTGTTTTATTGATACAGCACTAAAATGTGTATCAAACTGGAAGTATGAAGTGTTTTGATCTGAGCCTGAGTCTCATTTGTTTGTTGACATTGGAAGAATGTGAATTTGATATATATAGTTCACTGTTGTTAGTCTGGCCAGGTTCTGAGCCATATTGATAATGTTGGAAAGTAAAACGTATCTTAGACATTAATATCATGAAACGGAATAATGATGTAATTGATTATCTTGGTTAACCATCTATTGAATGCCATTGCTTTATTCAATGCTTATATTTGGTTTAGTATATTTCTACTGGGCTGTGGCTCACCCTTTATGGGAACATCATTTTCAGGTTCAGGTGAAAAGCTACCTCCAAGGACTTAGCTTGGGAGGGCTTGGCTTCTGGAATATTTGAAGAAGACTATCTTAGTTAATTGTCTTTATTTATTAGTACATGTAAACATTCAAGCCTAGGGCTTTCCTTGTATTGAGTTAGAACTCATATTTTTGTATCCAAGTGTTGGCTTGGAAAGATGTAAGCCTGTAGGGCATTTAATTTGATGTTATATGTTATGTTTTCGTTTAGTAATACTCTGATGAATGAATTAATAAATTGTTTTCTTTGAATAATGCATGTCAATGAAATGTATATAATGGGTTTATTCTGAGGACGTTACATTTAACAACAAGCTTCTAAGAAATGAGCAAAGATTTTTACAAAGTGCAACATGTGTCTTCCGTCAACATTCGGTAAATTTCTTAATTTCCTATAATCCTTTCCCAAGAGACGAAAGCACAGTTGGGTCTCTCATCATTTCTTTCACATCCCCCTCATTAATTTTCATCATAAAATTTGTTGATATATCTGTCCAAGTTTTTTTGCCTTTATATTGGTTTAGGGGTGGACAAATTACATAGAAGGAAAAAACTAAACCAAACCAAACCAGCCTCTTTAGATTGGACTGGTTTGATTTTTTGAATACATTGGTTTAGTTTAGAGTTTTCAATTCTTCAATCCAATGGGTTTGGGTTGATTTTTGGTTATAAGATTCAATTTATATTGGCATGTTTTTGCCTAATTGGTCCATTCTAATAGACTTGATTGAAACTAATCATTTCTCACTATTTATTTTGACTTTCAGTCAATAGGATATTGGCCAATGGGAAGTGGAAGAAGAAAATATTAAAAGTTAGAGTTGGAATTCACGGTACTTAATTTTATTTTATTGCTGGATTTGTTTTGTATTAGTTGTGTTTAAGCTTGAGTTGGAGTTCACTATACTATTCACAACTGTGGGCTTATATTAAACAATATTTATTTTATATTTGTGTTATATTTAAATATTAAAGACTTGTTTATTTTGATTATTTATTATTGATTGATTATTTTTTTGGATTGGATTGATTTGGTTCAAGTGCATGATTCATTTAAGTTCATTCTAAATTTAATGTCAACTTAAACCAAACTAACCCAATCACACCCCTATATTGTTCATATCCATAGAGATTTTTTTAATACATGGCCAGAACAATAAAAGTTGAAATTTTTTATAATAGACCCCTTATAATAAGATTTTTTTATAAGAAACAAACAAGCTCATAAGTTTTACTGTGAGAAGGACAACACGTGCAACCCACACAACCCAATTATTGAAACAACTAATTTCCCTTTTTTTTAACTTTAAAATACTGCAACTCTTTTTTAAAAAAAAATTTTAAATGATATTTTTTGGACTACACTTCTCGAATCCATTCAATAAGAGTTCACATTGAATATAAAATTTTGAAGAAAATGATAAAATTTCACTATGTTATTTATTTTTGAACAATGAAATTTTTATTATCTGTGATAAAATTAAAAGCTAAAAATCCAAAATTAAATACTACAAAATGAAAAAAAACATATTTCATATTGTCTATAGATTACAAAGAAATTTCATTGAAAATTGACATCAAGTACTAGTCCAAAAAAAAAAAAAAAACTGACATCAAGTAGAAAATTTTAAATTAGAGGGATAAAATGTAAAATTAGCATAGGTTGTTAAAAAGATTGCGGTAAAAAGAGGCTTCACGCTCAACGAGAAACTTTTGTTATGTATAGGGTTTCTCTCTTTTTTTATTTTATTTCCTCTTATGCTCATTAATTTGTTTTTTACGAGCAATAAATTCAAGTGATGGATTAAAAAATATATATAGATATATTGGATAGCCATGAAGCATAGGACTTGATTTGATAAAGAAACTAAAATAAGATAAATTCACTTTCTTTCATTTTAATTAACATTCTTCATAAATGTCGCTCTTCAACTTTTTACCAAAGATAAATCATAGTTCCATAAAGTGCAAATAAACATCCCTCCTCACCTTTTTATCCAGGGAAATTTGGCTATAAACCCCCTTTACCTTCCTTTCATTGTTAGAAGGACTAAGAAAAAAATTATACTTTCTAAACCCCCTCATAATTATAAAATCTTGCATAAATGACAAAATTTATTATTTAAATATTTTATCAGACTATTATACCCTTACATATACACAATCCAGATACAAAATTTATCTTCTCTCTCGTCTCTCACTTCTAACCCTAGCTTCCTTCATGGCCGGAGTTGTATCATTCCTAAGCTCCGACGATCTCTCTCTGCATCTTCTCAACTCTCCTCCTTCAACTCTCCTTCAACTGTTCATCTTCTATCTCGTCTCTCTCTTCTAATCCTAGCTTCCTCCATGGCCGGAGCTGTGGAGAACTTGCAAATCGCATTGTTGATACATATATATATATATATATATATATATGTGTGTGTGTGTGTGTGTGTGTGTTTGTGTGTTTTGAGATTTGAATTCGAATATATATATATATATCTACATATTCCGATCTGTAATATATATATATATATATATATGTGTGTGTGTGTGTGTGTGTGTTTGTGTGTTTTGAGATTTGAATTCGAATATATAGATTTTTGAAAGCTCAAAGTTTTAAAAATCTGAAAAATCTGAAAAATCAATCAGAGTAAAATTTTACTTTTATACAGAGTAAAATTTTACTTTTAGCTTCAGAGTCTTACAGTTTACTTATTTTTCAGAGTAAAATTTTACTTTTATACAGAGTAAAATTTTACTTTTAGTTTCAGAGTGTAAAATTTTACTCTCATTCATAGTAAAATTTTACTTTTATACAGAGTAAAATTTTACTTTCATACAGAGTAAAATTTTACTTATAGTTTCATAGTGTAAAATTTTACTCTCATTCAGAGTAAAATTTTACTCTGAAATACATAGTGAAAATGTCTTAATAGGAGAGCTGATAGATATGAGGGTAATATAGTAAAAGAAACAAGTTTTAAAATATCAGGGGGTTTTGAAAGTACTTATACAATTCTTGTCCTTTTGAAAGAGAAATTAGATAGTGAGGGGGCTATGACCAAATCCCCTTTTTATCCATTGTCATCAACACAGCCTCTAGATAAAAATCTAATATCCACGTTATTATATGCATACATATATTTATATACAGAGAGTATCATGAAGAACTAAACAACAATTTTTATATTTTTTGGATTATCAATCAATGCACATGCATTGCACGTGCCATATGACTCTTCTAACAGATAAGCACATAATTGAAATTGGTAAATCAAAATTTCAAATGTAAAAACAATTTGTTATGCATGGGCATTATGGTTAAAGGTCCTTATTTCAAATCATGAAAAGAGCATACTTATATTTTTAAGTTGTGTTTGAATCATAAATTTGAGTAGCAATTAAAAAAAATAAAAAATAAAACTAGGTAAAATATGCATAAAATATAGTTATATTTCACTTACTTTCACCCACTTTTATCTTTTAACAAGACTCAATGGAGACACCCATGTCCAACCCTTCCTACTTAGAAGCCTTTGGGGGCTAGATATTATCTTACCAAATCTCAAGGAGGCACATGAAATTAACCTTAAGACTCCATTAAATTTGAACAATATATTATTCTAAACATGTTGAAATTTTCTTTTATGGGAACTAACCTCCTAAAATTTCACATATCTCCTCAATCAATTTCATGAGAATTTTTCACTAAAATTTTAGAACTTAGTGATACAAGCACATATGTGCTTCCTTTTCCAGATAAGAAAAGTAATGCAGCTCTTGAAGGTAACACAACGGTAAGTAAATCAAAACTTATCCCAAAGTTATGATTCAATCACACATTGTGACTAAAACAAACAAACTATCAATTCAAACAGGTTCACAAAATTCATGGTATAATTTCTAAATGCTCTATGTATATATGTTGGGCAGCCATTTGCTAGTTACTTGATACACCTATGACCAAAAATCAGTATAATCACAATGGAGATAAAACTTTGATCTTTAGGTCAAGAACCCCAGGTGCTTAATTTGCTTAATGTCAAACCTAGATTCCTTTGAACACCATCTATTACTCAGAGTCAAAATCTGATAGTGGCATCTGGTAATATAGCGATCCCGGGTTTTACCTCTTGTTGTACAGTGATCTGGACTTGGTTCTGTGGATGTTAACAGTTGTTTATATCTTGTTTACATCCTTTCATACTTTGTATTTGAGTTACATGATGTGTTGGGCAGGTTTGTTACAGGTTGGTTGTGTTTGGGAACAAATGGTTGCTGCCCAGAATTTTGGTCCTTCGCTCGATCGAGCAGTTTGTCGCTCGAGTGAGCTCTTTGTATTTGATCCTTCGCTCGAGCGAGAGTCGAGTTTTGTGTCTGGTGGCTCAAGCCAAAGTTTCTTCGATCGAGCGAGAAACTGCGTCTGGTTCTGGACCTGAGAGTTGCATTTCTTGGCTCGAGCGAGCTGGTTATTCTTCGCTCGAGCAAGCGTTGTCACACCCTCAACATAAACCCATAATAACCATAACATTAACATGCATTTATAAAAGAAAATGAATCATTTGAGTTATTCATCAGAGTATTCTTATTGAAAGACATCACATGTAACATCCTGCAACATCAAAATAAATGCCCTAAGGGCTTACATCTTTCCAAGCTAACACTTGGACACAAAAAGGATGAGTACTAACTCATTTACAAGTTAAGCCCTAGGCTTGAATGTTTACATGAAATCTCAAAAATAACAAAATAAAACATATAACTAAAGACAAGTCTTCAAAATCCCAACATCAAATCCTTCCAGGCTAAGTCCGTGGAGGTAGCTTATCACCTGAACCTGAAAATGATGTTCCCATAAAGGGTGAGCCACAGCCCAGTAGAAAAATACTAAACCAAATATAAGCATTGAATAAAGCTATAGCAATCAATAGATGGTTAACCAAGATAATCAATTTTATCATTAAACAGTTTCATGACACTAATGTCTAAGACTCATTTCACTTTCCATTATTATCAACATGGCTCAGAACCTGGCCAAACTTACAACAGTGAATTATATATCATATTCACATTACTCCCAATATCAACAAAACAAATGAGACTCATGCTCATATCAAAACACTTCATACTTCCCATTTGATACACATTTTAGTGTTGTATCAATAATCATGTAAAAACACTTCAATATAATAAGCACACATAAAAATGGTGCTAATGGAGTCCATCCCCTATCTCCTCCCAAACAAAAATCCGATTTAGAGGTCCATCCCCTATCTTCCCCTAAACCGTGGAGTACATCCCCTATCTCCTCCCACACAAAACAATGTATGCAAATGCAATGCTCAATCAATACACGTATTTCCTGTATTAATGCAATAGTCAAAATTAATGACTTAACCAATGTGATTAGTTTCAGTTATTCCTAATCCACATGCAATGTCTACAACAATCACGACTATCCTCCACCGATAGCCCAAAACAGTTATTTCTAGACTGGAAATAAATATAACAACAATTCAATAGGCGAGTGATTTATATTAACCAACTACACCATTTAATCAATAAATTCCCCAATTTCATGGATTTAACCAAATTCCCCAATTTTCCTTAAATTAATTACTCCAATCAATTTAGCAATTTAACTAGGTTTTGTTCCCAAAATTATCAAAGTGTCCCCAACCTATCAAAATACCAAACTTAGAACAAAACATATAAATTGGAGTAGGAAAATCCCTACCTCGAAGAAAATAACCCGTATTGAGAAGATGGAGATGAAGACCAAAGACCAACGTGCTCCAAATCCCAAGTTTCTCAGATTAAAACGAAGCCCTCAACCCACTCTAACTTTTTAATAAAGGATCTAAGGTAGAAACTCACTCTAAGTAGATCAATCGAAAGAGAGAAGGTGTGTAGAGGGAGAGAGAGATAAAAACACTCCAGGGGCGGTTTTTAAAAAGTTATGCAGGAAAAGTAGGTCAAAAAGTGATCCAAAAAGTGAAATCACGGACTGATATAATCGACTCTACGCTCGAGCGTAGAAAGCCCCGCTCGAGCGTAAGACACAGAATCATGCTCGAGTGAAGGAAGCCGCTCGAGCGTCGATTGCACCCTTCCAGAAGTTTTGCAGGCGCTGGCACCCGCTCGAGCGTCAAACTCACCGCTCGAGCGGAGGAGCAAAAACAAGGGATCACGCTCGAGCGTAAAGACTACCGCTCGAGCGGAAGAACTGCAGAGCAAAAATACTGGGAGATAGAAAATCACGCTCGAGCGTCAAAATTACCGCTCGAGCGGAGAAGCAACAACGAAGGGACCGCTCGAGCGTTAAAACTTCCGCTCGAGCGTAAAGGCCAAAATCTGGGCATCACCTATTGGCATCTAAAATCAACCAACCTGTAACAGACCCGCCCAACCCAACCTATACTTCAAATACAGAGAGATTAAAAGACAACAACAACCAATAAGTAATGACAGGATCCACGGAACCTAAGTCCGGATACAATAATTTAAAGAGAAAAGACCGGGGTCGCTATAATCTCCCCTCCTTAAAAGAATTTCGTCCCCGAAATTAAGCACAAGGTTTCGAAAACAAGTTTTTCTCAAATTCCAACAATATGATAACTCACTAATAAACAACTTGACCCAACACTGGCCATTCCATCTCTTAACAAAGAGGCATGCCACAATATGAAAAACAACCATATATTTCAACCTGCATTAACACTATGCAATTTTCTTTCAATTTCAACAATTTTCAATATATTCAATATATACAATGTTCCCTTAAACTCCCATTTCGAGGCAAGTTCCAAAATATTTCCATTAACTAAAACATTCGAAATGTTTTACAGCTTAAGACATATATAAAAAGCTTTAAAGTTCGACAATATTACAAAATCTAACTACAAGATTACAAATCAATAAACATGTCCGGATATTTCTCGCGGACATCCAACTCACGTTCCCATGTGGCTTCCTCCACCCCGTGATGTTTCCACAAAACTTTCACCAAAGGAATGGTC
Organism: Camellia sinensis; assembly: GCF_055761805.1. NCBI lineage: Eukaryota > Viridiplantae > Streptophyta > Magnoliopsida > Ericales > Theaceae > Camellia > Camellia sinensis. Next base: position 116,951,653 of record NC_138975.1, on the reverse strand, counting down.
TTGCCTCGCAAGACTTGATCCCGCTTATCCAAGACCCTAACCGGTCTCTCCTCATACGAGACATCCTCATCAACTACTAAATCGGTCCAATCCAATACATGTGATGGATCCGGCTCATACTTCCGAAGCATACTCACATGAAACACGTCATGTACTCCGGACAACTGCGGCGGCAAAGCTAAACGATAAGCAGTCTCGCCAATCCTCTCAAGGATCTCAAAAGGACCAATGAATCGAGGGGACAACTTCCCGCTCTTCCCAAACCTCATCAATCCCCGTCTTGGTGATATCTTCAAAAAGACATGATCACTCACCTCAAATACCAAAGGTCTCCTCCTACGGTCGGCATAAGATTTCTGACGACTCTGGGCTGTAACAAGCCTTTTACGGATAAGCTCAACCTTCTCCGTCGTTTCCCTCACTAACTCCGGACCCAACAGAGGTGCATCACCCACCTCGGCCCAACAAACAGGAGACCTACACGGTCGGCCGTATAAGGCCTCAAACGGTGCCATACCGATACTAGACTGGAAGCTGTTGTTGTAGGCAAACTCCACTAATGGCAAGTGCCTCTCCCACGACCCGCTAAAGTCAAGAACACAACCCCGAAGCATATCCTAGGGGATCTGAATAGTACGCTCGGACTGCCCGTCAGTCTGAGGATGATAAGCTGTGCTAAAGGTCAACTTAGTGCCTAAGGCACTCTGCAAGCTCTGCCACAACCTGGCAGTAAAACGAGGATCTCTATCTGAAACGATCGTCACTGGAACCCCGTGTAACCTCACTACGTCCCGAATATATAAATCGGCCAGATGATCAACTGAATCTCTAACACGCATAGGAATAAAGTGCGCCGACTTAGTCAACCGGTCCACAACTACCCAAATAGCATCACTACCCCGTTGAGTCCTCGGAAGACCCACAACGAAGTCCATAGTGACAAGTTCCCACTTCCACTCGGCAATAGGCAAGGGTTGCAACAAACCCGCTGGCCTCTGATGTTCGGCCTTCACTTGCTGACAAGTAAGGCACTTAGATACGAAAACTGCCACATCTCTCTTCATACCTCGCCACCAGAATTGGCGACCCAAATCCCGATACATCTTAGTGCCTCCCGGATGCACCGCAAGGCGTGAATGATGGAACTCTCGGAGTACCTCCTCTCGACAAGACTCTGGCACAAACAGACGGTCTCGGTATCTCACACTCAGGTCGGGATACACCGTCAAACCTTTCTCAACCTTCCCACCAGAAATCTTCTCACGGAGGGATTCTACCTCAAGGTCGCCCCTCTGAGCCTCTAACACTCGAGTCATAAGTGTAGGCTGTGCAACAACAGAAAACAAGGCCGCAGCCTCAACAGATTCGCCCAGAAGGAAATTAAACTCTCCAAGTGCACCCAACATCTCCCATTCCCGGATGGCTATACTAGCTATGTCACCAACAGGTTTCCTGCTAAGGGCGTCGGCCACCACATTGGCCTTTCCCGGATGATAATGCAATTCAAAGTCATAATCCTCAATAAATTCCATCCACCTCCTCTGCCTCAAGTTCAAGTCTTTCTGTGTGAACAGATATTTCAGACTCTTATGATCCGAGAATACCTCGAACCTCTCACCGTAAAGATAATGTCTCCAAATCTTCAAGGCAAATATCACAGCTGCTAACTCTAAATCATGCGTAGGGTAATTCTTCTCGTGAACTTTCAACTGACGTGAGCCATAGGCAACCACTTTCCCCTCTTGCATCAACACACAACCAAGACCCTCTCGTGAGGCGTCACAATAGACTGCATAACCCAACCCTCTCTCCGGAATAATCAAGACTGGCGCAGTGGTCAGTCTAACTTTCAACTCCTGGAACGACTTTTCACAAGTCTCACTCCAAACAAATTTGACTCCCTTCCGAGTCAATCTAGTCAAAGGCGAAGCTAATCTGGAGAAATCTCTTACAAACCGGCGATAATACCCAGCTAATCCCAGAAAACTGCGGATCTCGAACACACTCTTAGGCTGTACCCAATCTTGCACTGCCTCTGTCTTGGATGTATCAACAGACACCCCTTCCCTAGAAACGACATGGCCTAAGAACTTCACCTCCTCTAGCCAGAACTCACACTTCCCAAGCTTAGCATAAAGCTGATGGGCTCTAAGTAAATCAAGCACCACCCTCAAGTGTTCCTCGTGCTCTTCCTCTGAAGGTGAATAGATAAGGATGTCGTCCACGAAGACGACTACAAAACGATCTAGAAATTCCCGGAATATCCGGTTCATCAAATCCATAAATACTGCCGGTGCATTGGTAAGCCCAAATGGCATCACCAAAAACTCATAGTGGCCATACCGCGTACGGAATGCCGTCTTTGGAATATCCTCCTCCCTGACTCTCAACTGATGATAACCTGATCTCAAGTCTATCTTCGAGAAACAACGGGAACCTTTCAACTGATCGAACAGATCATCTATACGGGGCATAGGGTACTTATTCTTAACCGTAGCCCGATTCAATTTCCGGTAATCTATACAAAGTCTCAAAGCACCACCTTTCTTTTTAACAAAGAGGGCCGGTGCTCCCCAAGGCGAAACACTAGGACGTATAAAGCCTTTATCTAGCAACTCCTGGAGTTGGATCTTCAACTCAACTAACTCAGCTGGGGCAAAACGATAAGGTGCCATAGAAATCGGCGCCGTGCCGGGCACTAAGTTAATAGAGAATTCAATCTCTCGATGCGGTGGCAAACCAACAAGATCCTCGGGAAAAACGTCCGAGTACTCACACACCACCCTTGGCAACACAATCTGAGTCTTACCGTCCTCACTAATCGAAAGGTTAGCAAGTAGACCACTAAGCTCACTCCGTCCTCGCGGAACATACCCCGGTGGCAAAACACTACCAACACGGTCCCCCAGAAAATGAAAACACTCACCATTCACGGTACAACAAGTGACTCTCTGGCAGTAGCAATCAATAACTGCCCGGTATGACGATAACCAGTCCATACCCAAAATAACATCGAAACCTCTCATAGGCATAACTACAAAGGAAAATGGGATTCTATGGTAATCAACCTCTATATCACAACCCCTAACTCCGTGTTTCAAAATCAATTCACCCCCGAGAGGCGACACTACACAAATAGGAGATGCTAACTGTGCTAACTCCAACTCCAAAACAGATGCAAATGCAGCAGACACAAAGGAATGAGATGCACCCGTATCAATCAAAACATTAGCAACCGAGTTGCAAAACAAGAAAGTACCTCTCACAACAGATGGAGCCGGTACAAGATCCTGCGCGGTAACAGCATACACGCGCCCAGATGACCTCTGATCAACCTGCTCACCCCTAGGAGCATAAGATTGTTGCACCGACTGAGACGATGAAGCCCCCTGATTGGCCCTCGAGGCCTGACCCGACTGAGCTGGCTGTTGACCCTGAATCTGCCTCAAACCAGATGCACCAGGTGTGCCACCCAACTGCGGGCAATACCTCTTCATATGCCCTGGCTGACCACACTGATAACACGAGAGTGGCTGGCCTCTACCCTGACTCTGGCTCTGAGATCGAGCCGAAGATGATGCTGCTCTCTGCACTCCTCCCCTCTGAGGACAAACTGGAGACTTGTGGCCCAGCTGGCCACACTTGAAACAGGTAATGTCTCCCTGACTGCCTTTCCCCGAACTAGCACTCGGCACAGGAAAAGTCGATCTAGAAAAGTTACTCTGAGACTGCTGAAGATTAAAACTCTTCTGTCTCCTACCATCACTCTGACCATCCTGACTCCTCTTGAAGCCCTTCTGTCCTTCCTCCTCCTCCTGCATCATGATCTCCATATGGGCTGCAGCATCAACCATACGCCCATAATCCCGAATCATAGTTCCCCCAACTCGCAGCTTGAGGCCACGCCTCAACTTCCTCTCAAACTCAATACAACGGCGTTCCTCAGACGCCACCAATTCAGGTGCAAACCTGGATAAACTAGTAAATGCAGCCTCAAACTCGGCCACTGAAGAACTCGACTGCTTAAGCTGGCAGAACTGGTCTCTCAGCTTCTCCCTAACTGCTGGAGATAAGAACTTTTCCTGGAAAGCATTCACAAAAGCCTCCCATGTACCTCCTATACGCCCCTTAGTGAACTTCCACCACTGACCCGCATCCCCCTTCAACTGGAATGATGCCAAAGTCACCTTCAACCCCTCGTCTTCGATGCCAAGCATCTCAAACGTCTTCGTTGTCTGTTCGAGCCATTCGTCTGCCTTAAGCGGCTCTTTAGGATCACCCACAAATTCATCCGGATTAGACCGGAAGAATTCCCTCTTCAGAAAGGAAGGTCCTGCATCCGCAACAACAACCTGGGCTTGATTCTCAGCCCTAAGAATGCCTACTGACGCTCTGAATGCCTCTGCTATCTCTCGGGCTAAAGCGCCCATAGCCTGCTGGCCTACTGGCTCGGCCACATTGGCCTGGCCAATTCCCTCATGAACTGCCGGAATCTCCTCTGGCACCGGTATCTCCTGCCTACCCGGCCTACCACGCCTACCGCGTCCTCGTCCTCTTCCTGACATCCTAATAAAGGAAACAAACAAAGACGTTAGCACATTAATAAATGTGCCGAAACTAAACACTCGCGTCCTAATGCATTGGACAAAAATAATTCATTCCACGTAAGCACATAATCACATAAGCACCTACGAATTTCATTCCTGGATAATAATAGTCCCGAAGCGTTACTATAGTTCCGGTTGGAAACAGCATTGATCAAGTGCCTTTCCAACAAGACTACTAGAAACTCAAGGGTCCAATTAACATCCTAGAAACTACGTTCCATACCCACATAATCACATAAACATGCTATCATATAAGCACATAACAGTACATCTAAGTCTCTATCAAGCGAGACGAACCCATTGTGATACTAATCACTTCCCACGTACCCAAAGTATTCGAACCCGGTACGCTCTGATACCAAGTTGTCACACCCTCAACATAAACCCATAATAACCATAACATTAACATGCATTTATAAAAGAAAATGAATCATTTGAGTTATTCATCGGAGTATTCTTATTGAAAGACATCACATGTAACATCCTGCAACATCAAAATAAATGCCCTAAGGGCTTACATCTTTCCAAGCTAACACTTGGACACAAAAAGGATGAGTACTAACTCATTTACAAGTTAAGCCCTAGGCTTGAATGTTTACATGAAATCTCAAAAATAACAAAATAAAACATATAACTAAAGACAAGTCTTCAAAATCCCAACATCAAATCCTTCCAGGCTAAGTCCGTGGAGGTAGCTTATCACCTGAACCTGAAAATGATGTTCCCATAAAGGGTGAGCCACAGCCCAGTAGAAAAATACTAAACCAAATATAAGCATTGAATAAAGCTATAGCAATCAATAGATGGTTAACCAAGATAATCAATTTTATCATTAAACAGTTTCATGACACTAATGTCTAAGACTCATTTCACTTTCCATTATTATCAACATGGCTCAGAACCTGGCCAAACTTACAACAGTGAATTATATATCATATTCACATTACTCCCAATATCAACAAAACAAATGAGACTCATGCTCATATCAAAACACTTCATACTTCCCATTTGATACACATTTTAGTGTTGTATCAATAATCATGTAAAAACACTTCAATATAATAAGCACACATAAAAATGGTGCTAATGGAGTCCATCCCCTATCTCCTCCCAAACAAAAATCTGGTTTAGAGGTCCATCCCCTATCTTCCCCTAAACCGTGGAGTACATCCCCTATCTCCTCCCACACAAAACAATGTATGCAAATGCAATGCTCAATCAATACACGTATTTCCTGTATTAATGCAATAGTCAAAATTAATGACTTAACCAATGTGATTAGTTTCAGTTATTCCTAATCCACATGCAATGTCTACAACAATCACGACTATCCTCCACCGATAGCCCAAAACAGTTATTTCTAGACTGGAAATAAATATAACAACAATTCAATAGGCGAGTGATTTATATTAACCAACTACACCATTTAATCAATAAATTCCCCAATTTCATGGATTTAACCAAATTCCCCAATTTTCCTTAAATTAATTACTCCAATCAATTTAGCAATTTAACTAGGTTTTGTTCCCAAAATTATCAAAGTGTCCCCAACCTATCAAAATACCAAACTTAGAACAAAACATATAAATTGGAGTAGGAAAATCCCTACCTCGAAGAAAATAACCCGTATTGAGAAGATGGAGATGAAGACCAAAGACCAACGTGCTCCAAATCCCAAGTTTCTCAGATTAAAACGAAGCCCTCAACCCACTCTAACTTTTTAATAAAGGATCTAAGGTAGAAACTCACTCTAAGTAGATCAATCGAAAGAGAGAAGGTGTGTAGAGGGAGAGAGAGATAAAAACACTCCAGGGGCGGTTTTTAAAAAGTTATGCAGGAAAAGTAGGTCAAAAAGTGATCCAAAAAGTGAAATCACGGACTGATATAATCGACTCTACGCTCGAGCGTAGAAAGCCCCGCTCGAGCGTAAGACACAGAATCATGCTCGAGCGTGAAGGAAGCCGCTCGAGCGTCGATTGCACCCTTCCAGAAGTTTTGCAGGCGCTGGCACCCGCTCGAGCGTCAAACTCACCGCTCGAGCGGAGGAGCAAAAACAAGGGATCACGCTCGAGCGTAAAGACTACCGCTCGAGCGGAAGAACTGCAGAGCAAAAATACTGGGAGATAGAAAATCACGCTCGAGCGTCAAAATTACCGCTCGAGCGGAGAAGCAACAACGAAGGGACCGCTCGAGCGTTAAAACTTCCGCTCGAGCGTAAAGGCCAAAATCTGGGCATCACCTATTGGCATCTAAAATCAACCAACCTGTAACAGACCCGCCCAACCCAACCTATACTTCAAATACAGAGAGATTAAAAGACAACAACAACCAATAAGTAATGACAGGATCCACGGAACCTAAGTCCGGATACAATAATTTAAAGAGAAAAGACCGGGGTCGCTATAAGCGTTCTGTCGCTCGAGCGTGCGTCTGGTTGCAGACCTGAGGGTTTGAATTGTTGGCTCGAGCGAGACGTCGTTCGCTCGAGCGAGATAGGTTTCTTGTGTCTGGTCACTCGAGCGACCAAGTCTTCGCTCGAGCGAGCCAGTTGTATATCAGCAGGCAGCAGCAGGTAAACACTTCACTTTTTCACCTCTTTTGTTTTGGAAACCCTAGATCCGAGCTTCCTCTCTCTCTATAAACCATCTCTCTAGGTTTTCATCTCCCTCTAGTGTGAATCTACCCTAAGTCCTTTGTTAAAAAGGTAGAGGGTGACTTGGGCTTCGTTTTAATCTGAAAGTTTGGCGATTTGGAGCATTTTGGTTTTTGGTCTTCATCTCCATTTGAGCTCTAATTTCGAGGTAGGGATATCCTACTCCTTCTTATGAGCTTTGTCTTTAAATTTTAGCATTTTGATATGTTGGGGTTGTTGTGTAATTTTGAGAAAGTTTGGAGGTCTTTATGTAATTTTCATAAAAGAGGCGTTTTGGACTAATTGAACCCATGTGTATTTGTAACATTGAAAATGGAAGTTATGTTATGAAATTGATAGAAATGGGACCTTAGGGTCGGTATTGAGAATTATGGGAAAATGCCCTAATTAGTTTGAATAAATTGATTTGTATAATTAATTTTGATAAATGCGGAATTGAATGAAGAATAATGGAATTGGGAAGATATGGGATTAAAGGGTGTAGTTGGATAAATCTATCGCTCACCTAGTTGAAATGTTGATTATTATATCCATTTTGTGCATTTATTTCCTGTTTAGAAATAACTGCTTTGGGCTATCGGTGGAGGATAGTCTTGATTGTTGTAGACACTGCATGATGATTAGGCAAACTAAAACTAATCAATTGAGTGTGCTATTAGATATAGCCGTTGGTATAATACATCAAATTGTGTATTGAATGATTGAATATGTATATGATAACCGTTTATATACATTGTATTGTGTGGAAGAAGAAAGGGGCTGAACTCCACGGTTTATTGGAAGAAAGGGGCTGGACCTCTAAACCGGAAATTGGTTGATATTGATACAGCACTAAAATGTGTATCATTTGTGAAGTATGGAAGTGTTTTTGTTTCATTAATACAGCACTACAATGTGTATTATTTGAGACATATGAACGTGTTTTTCTTTCATTAATACAGCACTACAATGTGTAATATTTGAGATGTATGGAAGTGATTTTATATGTTATTGATACAGCACCAAAATGTGTATCCATCCTGAATTTCAAAAGTGTTTTAGTGATGAATTATAATTTCATCCAATGATTTGGCCAGGGTATTGAGCCTTGTTTTCAAACTCAAAGTTGAATAAGAAATGGGAAGTGAACTGTAACATGGACATGATAGTCATGGAACTGTAATGTGATAAATGGATGTATAAGTGTTGACCATCTATCAACTGCTAATCTTTAGTCATTGTTTATAGCTGGTTTAGTGTATTTCTACTGGGCTGTGACTCACCCTATATGGGACATCATTTTCAGGTACAGGTAGCATGCCACCTCCAAGGACATAGCTTGGGAGGCTAGAGGCAGACAGAACTTTTGTTGTTTTACTTTCTTTGATGTATTACATGTAAATTCAAGCCAAGGGCTTAATCTGTATATGAGTTAGTACTCATTTCTTGTAACCAAGTGTTGGCTTGGAAAGTTGTAAGCCCATAGGGCGTTTACTTTTGTTGTCAACATGTAATACTTTTGTAAGAATTACTCTGATAAATAGAAAGATGTTTATTTCTCATATATTGTTGCATGTCTAGAATGATGGGTTTTACTTATTATTTTGAGGGCGTGACAGGTAAGCATCTTTTGGTTCTGTGTCGGTGATGGAAGGAGAACGATCTTGATTTGACACCACTCTCTTCTTGCATGTCCGATTTGGTCTATCTTTGTCATCCTGGAAATTTTCATACGGTGATTGAGAAAAAATATAGAAAGCAAAGGAAAATAAAAATAGCACAAAATACTTATGCAAGTCCCACTGCAGTGAATTCTTTTTAAGATCACTGATGTTTATGTTTGTTAGTTGTAATTATGTGTTAAAATATGAATTAATATTGGAGATTGATGTCAGCTGTAAATTGTTTTTGCTAAGTATAAATAAAAGGGCAAATTACATATACCCCCTCGAGGTTTAGCAAAATTACAGATACCCTCCTGAGGTTTGAGAAATTACAGATATCCCTCTGAAGGTATTATTTGCATAACAAATTAGGGGGACAAATTGTTATGAAAATATAAATCTCATGGGGCAATTTGTTATGAAAATATAAACCTCAGAGGGGGTATCTGTAATTTAGCTAAACCTCGAGAGAGGTATATATAATTTGCCCTAAATAAGTTGACAATAAGTTTGAGTTGTTTTTCTTTTATTTCTTTGAGATTTGTATGTTTGAGAGGTTCTATCTCAGTTGAGTGTGAGTTTCTTTCTCAATGAAAGCGAGTTTCTTACAGGTTTCTTCCTTGCGAGCTAAGAATCGTGTTTCTGAGCAAGAAACGTCAACCAAGAAAGAATTTTTTGCTACTAAGAGTGAAAAGCTCGATAACGTTAGCTCAAAATGCCAATTTCACCTTTGATGATGGCAAGCTTCCATCTCTACAATGAAATATTTTGATGCCTTACGGAGAAAAGTACTTCTAGCATATTTAATTTTTAATTTTTTTCACTATTTTAATACAAAATTTAAAATTCAAAATTCATATGCGTCAATGTCTTGAGGCTTATGCCTCCCCTCACAAGAGGTAAAATGCCTCGCGTTACACATTTGCCTTTAAAAACTTTGATTATTAGTTGTAAGAGGTGCCAAAACGAGAAATGTCGGCAGTGGCTCTAGAAATTATTCGAGTTTCGAGGTTGGGAACTATAAAACACATAACACCACCAGCCTCTAGGTAGTTCAACACAAAGCGAGACACAATTTCCTTTTCCAAAGGAGCCACTGAATCAATATTGTCCTTGAACAAAATCTTTTTAAAGATTCCATACAAAAAAAATGGTGGGGGATAAATGTGAAAGAAAATTGTCAGAGAATATCAATTAAGGAACACAATCATACAAGAATGATTGGTAGTGAGGGAAACAATTTCAACTAGCAAGCACTAGATTCCCAACGAAGGAACAATCATACAAGAATGATTCGTGGTGAGGGAGACAGAAAAATCCTTCTTCAGGGTTTTTTTTTTTTTTGTCTTTTTTAATGTTTGGGGTGGGTTGTTCAATGAGAATAACGAGTCTCTAGAAATTGCAAAGCAGGAAAATGTGAATTGTTCAATGAGATGATTCAGAGATATGCACAAAGCTATCACTCAGTACAATAATCTGTTAGGGGGCAGTAATAAAATGCTAATGAATAGGCAATAACCTGACTGTCAAGAAAAAAAACAAAAATAAAAACAAAAAGGGTTGCTTCCCACAAGGAATATGTGACTGCATTTGAACTAAATAAAGGGAAACTTTGAAGAATATGTTGAGATTTATACCACATCCCACCAATGTGAATGGAAGCACACAATGCACACACCAAAGAGAAAAACAATCAAACAAATTTATGTGATTGGCAACAATTGCCAACATCCACGGGAGAGAAACTTCACTATGAATAAAAATAAATAATACATGTAAGATGGTCAACACACTCAAAACCCACATCACTACCTGAATCCCATGCTCCAGAGTAGTTGAGCCCTTGTTAACCACAGTGCCTTCACGGTATTTTTTGTCACCCTTTACATCTCTATTTTATCCTCCTCTTAATCTCACCAAAACCGATAGTCTCCATGACTACTTATAATAGTCTACTCACAAAAAACTTAGTTCCATACAATATTAACCAAAACCTACACATTGAGTTCCCCAGTAGATTCCGGACTCTACTATCCTAATCCAAATACATGTTTAAACTAACCTAACAACTTTATGGGACCCACATATATCACATAGGTGGACTAATTCTAACAAAATATTAATAGAAGTTCCTAAATTAATCAAGTAAAATGATATGCAGCCAAGACATCACATGTATAAAAATAAAGACAATGATAATAATTATATATATGTATACTAGCAGCCCGCACAATCAACTCGAAAAAAAAAAAAAAATTATAAGAATAATGACGAAGAAAAATGCACATATATTGTTTGTTGCTCAATGAAATCACATTGGAGATAAAGATAATAATAGATGGAAAACAAACAATAACAATGCTCCCAGGAGCGTAATATGCCATCACTTACTTTTTTGCTCGGTTGAGTTTGATTATTTGATCGACTTGGATGAGTTGACTGGCTCCTTCACAGCCAGATGCTACCAAAAGACATCAATGCTCCTAAGAGCAAGACTAGGCCAATCCTTGGATCTCCCAGGCAATTGTGGATTCCATTCATGATGCTGCCAATTCTCTGTTTCATTCCTGACCTTTCGGATGTAATGGTTTTGGAACCTACTGACCAAATAGGATCTGCATCTTCTGGAACTAGTGCAGGAGATTTTGCTCTCTACAATGAGATAAACATAAAAGGTTTGAGCAGACAACATCTTGTATGAAAGAGAACTCTAAGTTCCAGACCCACAAAGTTCAATGAGTATCAATCTAAGAAGCACGGACACTTCTAAGAAGGTAATGTGCTGTGTCTGACACTAACATGACACAACGCTCACTGGACACTTTCCAACACTTACACATGAAACATATTATGAGTTTGAATAAAATAACTTAGAATCCAATGATAAAACAAAAATTAAGTAAATTATACCTATTCTCCTCCGTCATACTTCAAAACTGAGTATTTTACTTATATATTCATATATATGACATAATAATTATTTAGCCTTATAATGACATGTAAATTGTAATAAATAAAAGTACAGTCCAGTATGCTGGTTAGACCAACCAATCTTTCTAGCCAACACCTTAGCCTGATGCAAAATTGACAAAAAAGAAAAAAAGGAACAGTTGATTCTTCTCTGAACTATTTAATAAGGAACAAGAAAATAGATGCCAACCAGCAAAAAGGAACAAAAAAATAGAAAAGGAAAAGAAAATTTCAGAAAAGAAATGCAGATTAAATATGAAAAGCAATGTTGTCAGAATCATTATGAAAAATATATGTATTGCAGATTCATAGGTTGGTAGATTGAATTGTGAAATATGTTTTGTATTGTATCAATTTCATATTGTATCACAATTTAACATGTATTTTGTGATTAGCTATCAATACCTTCTCTTTGACCTTTTGCCCTATTAACAGCATTTCGCAATGTCAATTGCCATTGCCCGCACTCGTTGAACAAACCCAAATCCAAATAAACCCGCAAGCAAAAATGATTCCCATACTTCCTCCGCTACAAAAATTGAACAACTATCATGGATCTAATTCAGACGACATAAACAAAGCGTTTACACATAGTCCATTTGGATTTGGGTTGAGACCCAAGATTATGACCATATACCTCATAACAAGTATGTTTAAGCTACTCATCCAAACAAGTCCTAAAGAATGTCATTGATTGCACACCGGGAACCAAACGAACTAGCGATGAAGAAGTTGGGCCCAATTGAAAAACAAAAACCTTTTGTGTTATTTTTATATTTGCAATGAAATTTCATTAATCCTTCTATTATATTAAATTTTGAATTTTCTTTCCAATTTCTTATGAGTTGAATATTTGGGTTTCTAATGAAGGCATATTTACCTTTTTGTCCAATTTGTAAGTTTTTAAAGATAATTTTCATGTCATTGATTATATGCTTTAGTACTTCATTTTTTCAATATATTTATGTATCATATGAAAGTACTTTTTATTTATTCATCTATAGTCATATATGTCAATGTTTTTTATTATACATGATATGACATGAGATATGAGACATGATACACAATGCACAAAAGTGATATAACAATACATGACATGTATTCAACAACACTGATGACAAGAAATTTCTTCACTTGATTTTCATCTAAAAACTTATGCTGTAATTTAATAGTCAAAAGCAAAATAGAGGAAACAAATATGCTTGGAGGTCGACTTCATAATCTTCACATAAAAATTTAAGGAGATGCCAACAAAAGCATGAAATGATACAGAAAATTTGTGAGCCTAATTGAGATTACAAACAGAAGCATGAAATGCAAATTTTAAAAGTTTGCACAAGATTTTTCGAAGAATTTGAAATATGAATAATCGACCGTAACAACTTTAAAACTGTGCAGCATGGACTCGGGTAGATATGTCGGATCTAACTGTCAAGCCTCTTCCAGAAACCCAGATCTTATGATGGGAGTTGGCTCAAAATACGTACAAGGGCTGGGTAAAGCTACAAGAAAACATCCTACACTGTCAAATGCCTTATATTTCATATAATGCTGAACTGAAAATTGTTATCCCCTTTAAGGATATAATTGAACATAGTGAAAGTTAAATAGGATGTCGTTGAAAGAAAAAATTTGTATAACTCTTTCCGTGTGAGGCAAGAAAAAAAAATTCACAGATAACACTCTATTATTGTCATGGGTTAACATGACCACAGACATTTTCTACCCCCTACCATTGCAATAAATAAATAAATTTGATAACTACACTTATCCAAGATATAACAGCCTTCCAAAAAAATTGAAACTCACATAGGACCAAGGTTTTAAATAACGCTGGCAGTTACCATAACGATAGAGGTAACGCGGATGCGGTTGCGGTGTGTAACAGTTGTAGCGTAATGGTGGCGGCAACCGAAACCATGAATTTTTTAATTATTCGCACAACTTTAGGAAAACATACCGATACACGTGTTTTTATTTCAGAATCACATTTAGTGAGGCACAAAATGATTTTTCGTATTTTTGTTTAGTTTTAAAACATGATCCAATATATATACTAATTTTTATATTAGTTTTAAGTTGCTATAGAGAATTATCCTATTGTTAAATTTATTTAATTTTCTTTACTTCACTAATTATAATTATGGATAATTTTCCGATTTGTTAAGAAAAAAAAATGAATATTAAAAACACAATTGTCTCATAAATAGAAGTTCAAAATACAAAATGTCAACATAATAATGTAGAAGTATATAACATGAAATTTAAATTTTGTTCAATAAGTTTAACATAAGAGAAATAGATTAAGTTCATATTCAAATATAATTAAGTAAAAAAGTAATGAAATCTTGTAGAACTTGAAGATTGGACATTCAAAACAGGTATAGGTAACATTTTTTCTTAAGTTCTATGTAACTAGAAAATAAAAAGAGAAAATAGCAATATCTACAAAATTTATAAAAAAAATATATATATATATATAGAAGTGTAACGGTTGTAACGATGTTGTAGCGGCAATGTAACGGTTGCTACGGCCTTTACGTAACGGTAGTGGCTGTTATGGTAGTGAATTTATGTCACACCGCTATAGCAGTCGTAACAGCTAGCAGTAACCACTGCAACCGTTACGTAACGGCATTATGTAACAGTTGCAGCCGCTTTTTAAAACCTTGATCATCAACCACCACCACCATCATCTAACCCAATTCCAACCCCATGTTTCACAAACTCCAATCACTACCTACTTTACCACCACACTCAACCTTAAACATCCACAACAACACAATCATCCATGAATCACCATAAAGTTTCCAAATACCCAAACACGAGAGGCATTTCTCTTCGATTTGGAGAAGCTTTGCAATGACAGACCCAATGCAATATAGATCACAATATGCAGAATTTCAGTTCCACTAATCTTTGCCAATGGCCATAATGGTGGGTGCACACACACTTCACTGGCCAAAAAGACCACAACTACCACAAACATTGCCGATGCCTCCTCCACCACTAAAATCAAACCCCTATCATCCATCATTTATCAGATATCATACACAACCCAAAGCCTGGCTTGATAAAAGATATGCTCTGAGAAGGATTATTGACCAAAAATAAGAAAAAGGCTTGGCAATGAAAAAAAAATTCAACAAGGGTATTGTTATAGTAGTTGTAAACTGATCAAAATGCCACTAATGCAAGACAAGGTTTGTTGATGTTACAAATCAACACCATTTCCATCTAAATCTACTCCAGATAAGCAGCATGAATCAGCCACCAGGTCCACCAATAAAGCATGGCCTTTAAAAAACCACTGCACCCATGACCCATATATTTTATATTCTTTTGCCTATTTTCTCCATTGATTCAAATATAACAATCATTCGGCTATTGTTGGACAATATGCAGGTTGATTGGGTTTAAGAGCTTACAGATGGGCCAAAAAGTTAGAGATTGCAAAGTTCAGCTCACCAGAGATGTTGAAGTTGATTCGGGAGTTAGAATGTGTGCCCATTGAGTGCTTTGTTGATTGGTAGTTTAGATCAAAGGTGGAGGGCTTGGAATTCATTATGGCTCATATTATTGTGGATCTATCAGAAAGAGAGATAGAAGACGAAGGGAAAGAGGCTAGAGAAATATGGGTCTTGGACCTGGTGGTGGAAGTGACTCGTCAAAGGGGTGGGCAATGCAAGAGAGGGTTGTGATGGTTATGTTGAGAAAAAAAGGTTTTGAGTGATAAATTGGCAAAAATAGTAAGGGCTTTAATTTATTAGGATTAAAAAATAAATTGACATCATCCGTTAATAATGTTTCCAACAAAGTCTGACAAGGGTGGTCAATGTAATTTTTTGTATGATAGGGTCAATGGGAGTATTATAGCCAAACCTTAGGAGTGGTCAATGTAATTTTAGCCATAAAAAAAACTCTTTTACCTTTTCTTTTTAAGTGAAAAGGACAAGGTCAAATTGTTACCCATCTTGCCCAAACCTATAACAGTTTAATAGAGAGCGTAAGTGAGACAAAAAGAAGGGTTTAGAAAAGGAAAAAAAATGGTGGAGTCCCCTACCAATGAAAGAGCGAACTTAGTCATGATTATGCAAATAATAAATTCAAGAGAATATTGCATGATATTGGTGTAAGTTTAGAGAAGAGAAAGAGATAGGGAATGAGTGAGACCTCATCCCCATTTATATTGATAATAATACGTAATTACAGGAGTGCCATTAGGCATAAATTATGGGCCAACCCATTACATCAATCAAGGGAAAATAAAATCAAATAAGAATAAAATATGGCAAATATTATTTCATATTCTAACACTCCCCCTCAAGCTAGTTTGAAGATATCTCTCATATCCAGCTCGTTGAGAATGTCATGAAATGGTTTGCTCCCTATTCCTTTGGTGAGAACATCTACTAGTTGATCCCTAATCTTCACAAATGGAGTACATATGGTGCCACTAGTGAGCTTTTCCTTGATGAAGTACCTATCAATCTCCACATGCTTGGTTCTGTCATAGGTGGGTTTGGGACACTCATCCAGAGTTATTTTTGAGAAAACTCATTGCACTATTGAAAATACCTTAGAAAACAAAACTTTATTTGTAGGTTATAGACATGAGAATGTATATGTGTTTGATTTACATGATTTATCTTCTCATTTTAACATTAAATGTTTATCTGCTATAAATGATAATGGTTGGCTTTGGCATAGAAGATTAGGACATGCTCATTTTGATTTAATTTCCAAGCTTTCAAAAAATGAGTTAGTCATAGGTTTACCAAAAATTATTTTTGAAAAAGATAAACTTTGTGATGCATGTCAATTTGGAAAACAAACTAGAATTTCTTTTAAATCCAAAAATATCGTTTCAACTACTAGACCGCTTCAACTCTTGCATATTGATCTATTCGGACCATCTAGAACATTAAGTTTAGGAGGAAAATCCTATGCCCTTGTTTGTGTTGATGATTACACTAGATATACATGGGTATTATTTTTAGCACACAAAAATGAAGCTTTTTATAATTTCTCAAAACTTTGTAAAAGAATTCAAAATGAGAAAAATCTTAATATTTGTAGTATTAGAAGTGACCATGGTAGAGAATTTGAAAATGATGATTTTATTAAGTTTTGTGATGACTTAGGAATAGATCATAATTTCTCAGCCCCTAGGACTCCTCAACAAAACGGTGTGGTTGAAAGAAAAAATAGAACTCTTGAAGAAATGGCTCGTACTATGCTTTGTGAAAATAATTTGCCTAAATATTTTTGGGCGGAAGCTGTAAACACGGCATGCTATGTTATAAACCGTGCCATGATTAGACCTATTCTTAAGAAAACTCCTTACAAACTTTGGAAAGGTAGAAAACCTAATATTAGTCACTTGCGTGCTTTTGGTTGTAAATGCTTTGTATTAAATAACAATAAAGATAATTTAGGAAAATTTGATGCTAAATCAGATGAAGCTATATTTCTTGGTTATTCTATGTCTAGTAAAGCTTATAGAGTATTTAATAAAAGAACTCTACTTGTTGAAGAATCTGTGCATGTTGTTTTTGATGAATCTAACGATATTATTTCCAAGAATCTTTTAAGTAATGATATTGTAGAAAATCAACCAAGCATGGAGAGCATTTATAAAAAGGAAAATGAAGAAAATCCATTACGAGAACATGACGAAGAAATGACAATGGAGAAACTTCAAGAAATATATGCTCTTCCAGAAAATGACTCAAATCTACCAAAAGAATGGAAGTATGCTCATGGCCACCCCAAAGACCTCATCATAGGTGATGCGGCGGAAGGTATAAAAACCCGTTCCTCTGTTAGAAATATTTGTGGTAACTTGGCATTTGTTTCACAAATTGAACCAAAATCATTTTTAGAAGCTGAAAATGATGAAAACTGGATTTTAGCAATGCAAGAAGAATTAAATCAATTTGAAAGAAATGAAGTTTGGTTTTTGACCCCTCGACCTAAGGATCATCCCGTTATTGGTACAAAATGGGTTTTTCGAAATAAAATGGACGAATCTGGAGTTGTTACTAGAAATAAAGCTAGATTAGTAGCTCAAGGCTATAATCAAGAAGAAGGAATTGATTTTGATGAAACTTTTGCACCAGTTGCCAGACTTGAAGCTATTGGAATGTTACTTGCTTTTGCGTGTTTTAAAGATTTTAAATTATATCAAATGGATGTTAAAAGTGCTTTTTTAAATGGGTACATTTCGGAGGAAGTCTATGTTGAACAACCTCCCGGTTTTGAAAATCATAAATACCCGGATCATGTTTTCAAACTTTCAAAAGCCTTATATGGCTTGAAACAAGCTCCTAGAGCATGGTATGAAAGATTGAGTAATTTTCTACTTGACAAAGGTTTTTGTAGAGGAAAAATTGATACAACACTTTTTATAAAAATCAAAAAGGAAGATATGCTAATCGTTCAAATTTATGTTGATGATATCATTTTTGGTGCTACTAATGAAAATTTGTGCAAAGAGTTTGCTAAAGACATGCAGGGTGAGTTTGAAATGAGTATGATGGGGGAATTAAATTACTTCCTTGGTCTACAAATTAAACAAACTAATGATGGAATCCATTTAAATCAAACGAAATATATCAAAGATCTACTCAAAAGGTTTGAAATGGAATCATCAAAGCCTGCAGCAACTCCAATGAGCACATCGATAAAAATCGACAAAGATGAGCAAGGTAAACCCATAGATGAAAAGAAATATTGAGGTATGATTGGTTCTTTACTTTATCTTACTGCAAGTAGGCCCGACATAATGTTTAGTGTGTGTATGTGTGCACGTTTTCAATCCGCACCGAAAGAGTCACACATCACCGCAGTCAAACGCATTTTCAGATATCTTGCCGGCACTCAAAATTTGGGATTATGGTATCCTAAGGGAACCACCTTTGAACTTTTTTGTTACTCAGATGCCGACTTTGCGGGATGTAGACTTGACCGAAAAAGCACTAGTGGCACTTGTCATTTTCTTGGACACTCACTCACCTCTTGGTTTTGCAAAAAACAAAACTCAGTGGCTCTATCAACTGCTGAAGCAGAATACATTGCCGCCGCTGAGTGTTGTGCACAATTGCTTTGGATGAAACAACAACTTCAAGATTTTGGACTTCACTATGATCATATTCCTATAAAATGTGACAACACAAGTGCTATTAACCTTTCAAAAATCCTATTCAGCACTCACGCACTAAACACATTGAAATAAGGCATCATTTTCTGAGAGATCATGTAGTCAAAGGTGACATTGAACTCGAATTTGTGCCTACAAATTGTCAATTAGCTGACATTTTTACCAAGCCTCTAAATGAAGAACAATTTTGTTATATTAGAACAGAACTTGGTATGATGAATACTCCAATATAATGTTTATATTAAAAAATATTTTTTTAATAATTAAATAAAATAAATATTGTAATAATTATTATTATTATAAAAAATAATAACCATAATAATAATATACATATATTTATATATATAATTTCTCTCTCTCCCTTTCCGTCTCTATCTCTCACCCACTCTCTCCTTTACTTTCTCTTTCTCTTGGCCTCTCATTCTCTCCTTCTTCAGCCGACTTCATCTCCATGATCACCATCATCTACAACCATCTCCACCATCCACAAAATCATCCATCACTACCATCATCCACCCAAATCCCTTACCAATTCATCGAACTCCATCACTTCTCCATCCGAAAATCTGCATCACCATCTTCACCGATTCATCAAGTTTCATCACCGATCCATCAAGATCCGTGACTGATCCATCAAGGTCCATTGCCGATCTACACTAATTCACCACCGATCTACCCCATCTTCTCCATTTCTTCCGATTTTCAAGGTCATCACCGATCAACATGTTAAAATTATTATTGCACTGTGTTGTATTTTTTTTTCTTGTTATATGTGCTCCAAATTCTCTTGGATTTAATATTGGTTGCTTCTACCTTGATTGAAGTATTTGTTTTTATTTTTATGTTCTCCTTTTATGCTAGTGCACTTGGTGTAGTTGTTTATGGCCAGATCTTAAGGGCCTTTGGTGTCATAGATTGGTAATTTATTTCTTCAATTTTATGAAATTTCTAGTGCATTAATTCAAGGGGAGACTCATATTTTGAGATTAACAATCATTATAAAAATATATATATATAAAAAAAAAAGGGGGCATGTGTATATTCTGTGCATAATTTTAGGGGGAGTATATATATACATTTTTTTTTCCTTATCTGCCATACTCATTGTCTGCACCAACAAACAATTTTTTTTGCAAAAACAGAATTTAAAAAATAAATAAAAATAAATAAAAATAAAAATAAATTTAATAATAACAATAAAATAAATAAATAAAAACGGAAAAATTGCTCGAAATTTTATTTCAGAAAACAAAAATATTACTCAATTACATGTAAATTTTCAGAAGGCTTCACAGATTTATTCTTTTTCACTTCTCTCAACAATTTTTCATGAGCCTCTTTTACATGTCTCTCTCTATTTTCGATTTCTGTGAGCCTTGGCATTATCACTGTTGCATAATAATGCACTGCATTCTCCAACTGTGCATTTTTCCTTTTTAACTCTTTCTTCTCCTTACACATATTCACTACTTGTTGTTTTAACAAGCACACCTCATCTCTCCATTGCTGATTTTCTTGTACTCTTGCTTGTAATCGTCGCGCCATATTGGAAACTGCAGTCATGGCCTGTGTACTAAGAGCCATAGTGTTATTAATAGCATCGAAATCATTTCGATTGCCAATACCACTAGAACCCTCATTTACAAGCATAGCAAGTGCCTGCGTCACTGGTACTCTCTCATTTGCCTGCATTACAGGCACCTCATGCAGGTCCGACTCATTGATAGCCAAGGTAAGGAATGACATGATTACAAAAGAAGCTAAAACAAAAAAAATTTCAAACACTTGATGATTTTGTATCTGATCTGTGTCACTTTTTATACACTCCATTGATCCATTACTCGATGCATATCTGCTATATCTGCTCAAATCTTTTGTTTGTCAATATTTCCTGCGCTCGAGATGCTCCAAAATCCCCACATTGATTCCGACAAGACAGACGGCCCCTTATTTTATTTTTGGCCACCCAGATTATTGTATCAACTATGTTTGTTTCTTATCTTCATCTTTATTTTGATGATGTCAAAGGGGGAGAAAAAATATGATTTTGAAAATTATATGTTGCAGGGTTACCATTATCAAAATTATATGTTGCAGGGTTGTTATATGTTACAGGGTTACCATTATCAAAATTATATGTCGCAGGGTTGTCAAATATTTTGTCAAATTTATTTTGTGTCAAATCCATACAAATATTGCCATCATCAAAAAGGGGGAGATTGTTAATCATATTATTTAATTTTGATGATGTCTAAAATATATTAGTTAATATACATATTATTTGACACAAATTATTATCTTTTTAAAATATATATATTTGTTAAATATTATTTAAATAAAATAATATTATCTTTTTAAAATATCTATGTTAAATATTATTTTAAATATTTTCAAAAACTTTACTATTCACTTTTTGAAAAATAGGGTTAATTACTATTCATCTTTTGACAAATCGATTAATTATATTATTTTGACAAAAATGATTGATTGGTTGTATTATTTTGACAAATTTGATATTTATGGGTTGTCTTATTTTGACAAAATTAATATGGAGTGGTAAAATATATTTAGTTTAAAATCTCTACAACATATACAATATTTTAAAGAGGACATATATTTTCAGATCCATCATAAATATAATTTATAGAGATTTTTCTGTATGCAAAATTTTGATCAGAACTTATATAACATTATATGCAGAATACATCACGTGCGCTATTAAATTTTTTACATTACATTGATTATATCATATCACACTACACTACATTGATTATATCATATTATAATTAAACAAGAAGAAAAAGATGGAGTTATATATATATATATATATATATATATATATGTGTGTGTGTATATATATATATATTATAAACTAGATGGAGAAAATTGTTTGTTTGTTTGAAAGTTGTAAACTTTGTATTAAATTGTCTACAAAAATGGTGGCTCCATGTTTGAAATAACAAAAAGAAAAAAATCAGTCTTATTTTTTATCTTTTGCTGACTATTCAAAATCAAGGAGTGTGCTTATGTAAGCGATGACATCAAGAGTGTGCTTATGTAAGCCATGACGTCAGGAGCGTGCTTATGTAAGCCATGACGTCAGCAAGGAGTGTCCAATGGGTATATTTTTGTGTATAAATAGAAGTGTTGGATGTGGAGAAAAACCAAGAACTTGAAGAGAAAATATTTCTGTGAGCTCCAAAATTCTGAGTATTCTGCTCTTTCACTTTCAGATCTAAGTCTAGCTTTTGTTCTTACACTTTCATATCTACTCTTTGTGAGAGAATTATTGTAAAAGTGGGTTCAATTACCACTTATTCTTATTCCTTATTTTTGTGAGAGATTTTGTAAGGGTAAGGCATTTATTGTTGAGTGAGGCTCAATAGATAAGAGTAAGTCCTGTGCCAAATCCACAAGCTTGGTGGTATATTTATTCAATTGATAGTAAAGAAATTCTCAAGGAGGTTCCTTGGGGAGTGGACGTAGGCCTGGCGTGCCGAACCACTATAAATCGCAGTGTTTGATTTTCTCTCTCTATCTCTTCTACTTTTATATTGATAATTATTATTCTGTTTTTTTTTATTTATTAAAATTCTGAATATTGTGTTATTTTTAATATTGTGAAATTTTTAATAACCCAATTCACCCCCCCTCTCGGGTTGCCTATCTGGGATAACAATTATCTCATCTATAATAGAAATACTATTGATATGAGATGTGATCTCAATCAAATTGTTTGGCTAGGTTCTGAGCCATAGTTATGAATTGAGAATTGGATAGGAAATGGAAAATGGAATGAAACATGATCACTTTTGTCATGTAGTTGAAATGGATTATTTATTGGTTTATGTGAGTTAAACATTTATCAAATGCTAATGTTTTAGTTATTGCTCATAGTATGTTTAGCATATCTCTACTGGGCGTTGGCTCACCCTATATGGGACATCATTTTCAAGTACAGGTAGCATGCCGCCTCCAAGGAGGTAGCTTGAGAGGCTTAGTGGCTGGGACATCTTTTGTGATTACATTCTTGTGTTACATGTATATCAAGCCAAGGGCTTATTTTGTATATTGAGTTAGTACTCTCATTTTGTAACCAAGTGTTGACTTGGAAAGTTGTAAGCCTATAGGGCACTTACTTTTGTTGTCAACATGTAATACATTTTGTAATGAATACTCTGATGATATGTAATTATGACTTATTCTTTTATGTCTAAGCATGTCAAGAATGTATGATTTAAGGGTTTATTTTGAGGGCGTTACAACTTGGTATCAGAGCGAGCCAGGTTTGAATACTTTGGGTACGTGGGAAGTGATTAGTATCACAATGGGTTTGTCTCATTTGTTAGAGACTTATGTGTAATGTTATGTGCTTATGTGATAACATGTTTATGTGACTATATGGGTATGGGATTTGGTTTTGGAGGATGTTGATTGGATCCTTGGGTTTCTGTGAGTCTTGTTGGAAAAGCACTTGATCAATGTTGTTTCTAACCGAAACTCTAGTAACGCCTCGGGACTGTCATTATCCTGAAATGAAATTCGTAAGTGCTTATGTGATTATGTGCTTACGTGGAATGAATTATAGTTGTCCATGTATTTGGACGCGAATGTTGTAGTTTCGGCACATTTGTGAATGTGCTAATGTCTTCGTTACCTTTATTAGGATGTCAGGACGAGGACGAGATGGTAGGCGTGGTAGGCAAGAGATGCCTATGCTGGAGGATGTTCCGGCGCAGCAGGAGGGGGTTGGCCAGGCCAATGTGGCCGAGCCAGCAGGTCAACAGGCTATGGGTGTTTTAGCCCGCGAGATAGCGGGGACTTTGAGGGAGTCTATGGGCATTCTCAGAGCTGAGAATCCAGTTCAGGCCCAGGTTGTTGATGCAAGGCCTTCTTTTCTGAAAAGAGAGTTCTTCTGGTCTAATCCGGATGAGTTTGTCGGGGATCCGAAGGAGCCACTTAAGGCGGACGAGTGGTTGGAATAGATGAAAAAGACGTTTAAGATGCTTGGCATCGAAGATGGAGCATTGAAAGTGACCTTGGCATCTTTCCAGCTTAAGGGGGATGCGGGTCAGTGGTGGAAGTTCATGAGAGGCCGTATTGGTGGCACATGGGAGGCTTTTGTGGATGCTTTCTAGGAGAAGTACTTATCTCTAGCTGTCAGGGAGAAGCTGAGGGATCAGTTTTGCCAGCTCAAGCAGCTGAGTTTGTCTATGGCCGAGTTTGAGGCCACTTTTACTAGTTTGTCCAGGTTTGCACCTAAACTTGTGGCGTCCGAGGAACGCCGTTGCATTGAGTTTGAGCGGAAGTTGAGGCGCGGGCTCAAGATAAGAGTTGGAGGGTCTATGACTCGAGATTATGGGCGTCTTGTAGACGCTGCGGTGCATATGGAGATTATGATGCAGGAGGAGGAGCAGCAGCAGAGAGGCTCCAAGAGGAGTCAGGACGGCCAAGGTGATGGCAGGAGATAGAGGGGTTCTAACCCTCAGCAGTCTCAGGGCGGTTTTGCTAGATCTACCTTTCCAGTGCCGAGTGTAGGTTCTGGGAAAGGCAGTCAGGGAGAGGTGACCTATTACAAATGTGGTCAGCTAGGCCACAAGTCTCTAGCTTGCCTACAGAGGGGAGGAGGTCAGAGATCAGCTTCATCATCAGCTCAACCTCAGGGCCAGGGTCAGGGCAGGGGTCAGCCACTGTCTTGCTATCAGTGTGGTCAAGCGGGGCACCTGAAGAGGTACTGCCCGCAGTTGAGTGCCTCATCGGGTGCGTCTGGTTCTAGGCAGACGCAGAGTTTTCAGCCAGCTTAGTCTGTGCAGGCCTCGAGGGCCAATCCGGGGGCTTCGTCGTCCCAGTCTATGTAGCATTCGTTTGCCCCGAGGGGTGAGCAGGTGGATCAGGGGCCTACAGGGCGTGTGTATGCTGTTACCGCGTAGGACCTAGTACCGGCTCCATCTATTATAAGAGGTACCTTTTTGTTTTGCAACTCGGTTGCCAATGTGTTGATTGATATGGGTGTATCTCATTCATTTATATCTGCTGCATTTGCATTTGTTTTGGGATTAGAGTTGGCACAGTTAGCATCTCTTATTTGTGTAGTATCACCTGTTGGGGGTGAATTGATTTTGAAACATGGGTGTAGAGGTTGTGATATAGAGGTAGCAAATCGCCGACTTCCATTTCTTTCTGTAGTTATGCCTATGTCGGGTTTTGATGTTATCTTGGGTATGGATTGGTTATCATCGTACCGGGCTGTTATTGATTGTTACCGCCAGAGGGTCACAGTATGTACCTTGAGCGGGGATTGTTTCCATTTATTGGGGGATCGAGTTGGTAGTGTGTTGCCACCGGTGTATGATCCGCGAGGGCGGAGTGAGCTTAGTGGTCTTCTCGCTAGCTTTATGAGTGGTGAGTGTGATGAGACCCAGTTGTACTGCCGAGAGTGGTTTGTGAGTACTCGGACGTCTTTCCCGAGGATCTCGTTAGTTTGCCACCTCACCAACAGATAGAGTTCTCTATTGATTTAGTGTCCAGCACAGCGTCGATTTTTATGGCACCTTACCGTTTTGCCCCAGCCGAGTTGAGTGAGTTGAAGATTCAACTCCAGGAGTTGCTAGATAAGGGTTTTATTCGCCCTAGTGTTTCGCCTTGGGGAGCACTGGCCCTCTTTGCTAAAAAGAAAGATGGTGCCTTGAGACTTTGTATCGATTACCGGAAGTTGAATCGGGCTACGGTCAAGAATAAGTACCCTATGCCCCGTATAGATGATTTGTTTGACCAATTGAAGGGTTCCCGTTGTTTCTCTAAGATAGACTTGAGATCGGGTTACCACCAGTTGAGGGTCTGGGAGGAGGATATTCCGAAGACGGCATTCTGTATGCGGTATGGCCACTATGAGTTTCTGGTGATGCCATTTGGGCTCACCAATGCACCGGCAGTATTTGTGGATTTGATGAACCGGATCTTCTGGGAATTTTTAGATCATTTTGTAGTCGTTTTCGTAGACGACATTCTGATTTATTCACCTTCGAAGGAGGAGCACAAGGAACACTTGAGAGTGGTGCTTGAGTTGCTAA
The DNA here is from genome assembly GCF_055761805.1 of Camellia sinensis. Lineage (NCBI taxonomy): Eukaryota > Viridiplantae > Streptophyta > Magnoliopsida > Ericales > Theaceae > Camellia > Camellia sinensis. Next base: position 116,925,548 of record NC_138975.1, on the reverse strand, counting down.
GAGTCCATAGGCTGTATGCCAAATTTAGGAAATGTGAGTTTTGGCTAGGAGAGGTCAAGTTCTTAGGCCACGTGGTTTCCGGAGAAGGGGTGTCTATTGATACATCCAAAATTGAGGCAGTGCAAGATTGGGCACAGTCTAAGAGTGTTTTTGAGATCCGCAGTTTTCTGGGATTAGCAGGGTATTACCGCCGGTTTGTGAAAGATTTTTCTAGCTTAGCTTCACCGTTGACTAGATTGACGCGGAAATGGATCAAATTCGTATGGAGTGAGACTTGTGAAAAGTCGTTCCAAGAGTTGAAAATTAGATTGACCACCGCTCTGGTCTTGATTATTCCGAAGAGAGGTTTGGGTTATGCGGTTTACTGTGATGCCTCACGAGAGGGTTTGGGTTGTGTGTTGATGCAAGAGGAGAAAGTGGTAGCCTATGGCTTATGTCAGTTGAAAATACACGAGAGGAATTACCCTACACATGACCTAGAACTAGCAGCTGTAATTTTTGCCTTGAAGATTTGGAGGCACTATCTTTATGGTGAGAGATTCGAGGTATTCTCAGATCATAAGAGTTTGAAGTATCTGTTTACACAGAAAAACTTGAATCTAAGGTAGAGAAGGTGGATGGAGTTCATTGAGGACTACGACTTTGAGTTGCACCATCACCCGGGAAAGGCTAATGTTGTGGCCGATGCCCTTAGCAGGAAATCCATTAGTGATGTAGCTTGTATAGCCATCCGGGAGTGGGAAATGTTGGGTACACTTGGCGAGTTTGATTTGCTTCTGGGCGAATCTGTTGAGGCTGTGGCCTTGTTTTCTGTTGTTGCGCAGCCTACACTTGTGAGTCGAGTGTTAGAGGCACAGAGAGGTGACCTTGAGGTAGAAACCCTCCGGGAAAAGATCTCCAGTAGGAAGGTTGAGAAGGGTTTGGCGGTATATCTCGACTAGAGTGTGAGATACCGAGACCGTTTGTTTGTGCCGGAGTCTTGCCGAGAGGACGTACTCCGAGAGTTTCACCATTTGCGCCTTACGGTACATCCAGGAGGCACTAAGATGTATCGTGATTTGGGTCGTCAGTTTTGGTAGCGGGGTATGAAGAAGGATATGGCAGTTTTCGTGTCTAAGTGCCTTACTTGTCAACAAGTGAAGGCCGAGCATCAGAGGCCAGCGGGTTTGTTGCAACCCTTGCCTATTGCCGAGTGGAAGTGGGAGCATGTCACTATGGACTTCGTTGTAGGTCTTCCGAGGACTCAGCGGGGTAGTGATGCTATTTGGGTGGTTGTAGACCGGTTGACTAAGTCAGTGCACTTTATTCCTATGCGCGTGAGAGATTCGGTAAATCATCTTGTCGATTTGTATATTCGGGACATAGTGAGGTTGCATGGGGTCCCAGTATTGATCGTCTCTGATAAAGATCCTTATTTTACTGCTAGGTTATGGTAAAGTTTGTAGAGTGCCTTAGGTACTAGATTGACCTTTAGCATGGCTTATCATCCTCAAAATGACGGGTAAGTCGGGGCATACTATTCAGATCCTTGAGGATATGCTTCGAGGTTGTGTCCTTGACTTTAGTGGGACGTGGGAGGGGCACTTGCCCTTGGTGGCGTTTGCTTACAACAACAGTTTTCAGTCTAGTATCGGTATGGCACCGTTTGAGGCCTTGTATGGCCGACCTTGTAGGTCTCCGATTTGTTGGGCCGAGGTGGGTGATGCACCTTTGTTGGGCCCGGAGTTGGTGAGGGAAACGACGGAGAAAGTTGAGCTTATCCGTAGGAGGCTTGTTACAGCCTAGAGCCGCCAAAAGAGTTATGCCGACCGTAGGAGGAGGCCTTTGGCATTTGAGACGGGTGATCATGTTTTTCTGAAAATATCACCTAGACAGGGTTTGATGAGGTTTGGGAAGAGTGGGAAGTTGTCCCCTCGGTTTATCGGTCCCTTTGAGATCCTTGAGAGGATTGGCGAGGTCGCCTACCGTTTGGCTTTGCCGCCGCAGTTATCCGGAGTACATGACGTGTTTCATGTTAGTATGCTTCGGAAGCACGAGCTGGATCCATCGCACGTGTTGGATTGGACCGACTTAGAGGTAGATGAGGATGCCTCGTATGAGGAGAGACCAGTTCGGGTCTTGGATAGGCAAGAGCAAGTCTTGCGAGGCAAGACCATTCCCTTGGTAAAGGTTTTGTGGAAACATCACAGAGTGGAGGAAGCCACTTGGGAACGTGAGTTGGAGGTCCGTGAGAAATATCCGGACTTATTTGTTCATGTGTAATCATGTTTTGAAAATTTTGTAATATTGATAAACTTTAAGAGCATTGATTGTGTCTTAAGTTGTAAAACATGGTGTATGTTTTGAGTTTATGGAAATATAGTTTGGAACATGCCTTATAATGGAGGTTGATTTTAACATTGTATATGTTGATGATGTTTCAGAAATGCAAATGTATTGTTGGCATTGAATATATTTTGAGATACATGTTGATAATGCATGTTGGAGATTATATGGAAGTTTGCCTCTTGAATAGAGACGAAATGGCCGGTAATGGGTCAAGTTGTTGAATTTTGTATTGTAGTAATGTTGGTAATTGAGAAAACTTGTTTTTGAAAAACTTGTACTTAAATTCGGGGACGAAATTCTTTAAGGGGGGAAGGTTATAGCGATCCCGGTTTCTCTTCCTTTGATTGTTGTATTCCGGACTTAGGTTCCGTAGAGTTGGTGGTTGTATATCTTGTTGTTATCATTTAATTCCGTGTGTTTGAGTTTTAGGATGTATTGGGCGTATTTCGAACAGGTTGGTTGAGCTTTAGTCCCATTCCTTGTTGCCCAGAATTTTGGTGGTACGCTCGAGCGGGTCTCTTTGCGCTCGAGCAGAATTTGATTTTTGGTTGTCCGCTCGAGCGGGTCTTCTTGCGCTCTAGCGGGGTTTACACACTCTCAGCATTTCGTGCCTCTGCAAAACTTCTACAGGTGTGTTTTCCACGCTCGAGCGGATTTTCTTACGTTTGAGCGGGTATCTTGGCGCTCGAGCGGGTAGTTCACTGTCTGCAAAAGTACTAGAAGGGGGAAATCTACGCTCGACCGGCTTTCCCTTTGCGCTCGAGCGGGTGTGTTTTGCTGTTGTGTCTCGGCGCTCGAGCGGGTACCTTCATGCTCGAGCGGGTCCAGTTTTTGTGCTTGACGCTCGAGCGTCCTATTCTCTGCTCGAGTGGGTCATACGTATATTGGATATTAGCTGGGTCTTTTTAGATCACTTTTCAACTTCCACTCTCTCTCTTACTTTTCCAAAAACCCATTTTTGAGAGCCTCTCTCTCTACATTTCACCTTCTCTCTAGGGATTGATCTATCTTGAGTGATCTACTCCCTTAGTGTCTTTACAAAAAGTGTAGAGCTTGGTTTCGGCTTCCTTTTGATTTGAAATTTTCTTGGTTTGGAGCACTTCGAGATTTCTCCATCATCTCCATTGAGTTTCATCTCTTGAGGTAGGGATTCCTACTCATTCTTATGTGCTTTAACATAGATGTTGAGCTTTTTGTATAAATGGCTTGATTTGGGTAATTTTGGGTGTTAGGGTTTCAAAGGTATGAAAAAGGGGTTTTGTTATTTTGACTCATAAATATGTAATTTGGGTCTTAAAATGATGGTATTGTCGTTGGTTGTTGATATTTGTGCCTTTGGGCCAAAGTTGAGAAAGAGGGAAGAAAACCCTAATTTCTCTTGAAGTGTTGTTACGTGTTAATGATACAGCACCAAAATGTGTATCTGTTATGAAGTGTGAAATGTTTAATATGAGTTATTATCTCATTTGTAATAGAAATACTGTTGATATGAGATGTGATCTCAATCAAATTGTTTGTCCAGGTTTCGAGCCATAGTTATGAATTGAGAATTGGATAAGAAATGGAAAATGGAATGAAACATGATTACTTTTGTCATGTAATTGAAATGGATTATTTATTGGTTTATGTGAGTTAAACATTTATCAAATGCTAATGTTTTAGTTATTGCTCATAGTATGTTTAGCATATCTCTACTAGGCGTTGGCTCACCCTATATGGGACATCATTTTCAGGTACAGGTAGCATGCCACCTCCAAGGAGGTAGCTTGAGAGGCTTAGTGGCTGGGACATCTTTTGTGATTACATTCTTGTATTACATGTATATCAAGCCAAGGGCTTATTTTGTATCTTGAGTTAGTACTTTCATTTTGTAACCAAGTGTTGACTTGGAAAGTTGTAAGCCTATAGGGCCCTTACTTTTGTTGTCAACATATAATACATTTTGTAATGAATACTCTGATGATATGTAATTATGACTTATTCTTTTATGTCTAAGCATGTCAAGAATGTATGATTTAAGGGTTTGTTTTGAGGGCATTACAAGTCTGGCCCGTTTGGACCAAGCCCTACAATAAGCCCACAATTTTCTTGTATGAGCCCACAGCCTAGCCTAACCCATTACATCATATGCAATAACAACAGATCTAAATCAAGTTATTCAAGCCTAGATATATGGAAAATGCTACCATATGCACCTGCCACAAAATGTGTAATCCTATTACAAATTGACATAACAAAAAATGCCGCAACCAAACCATAAACTTTTACATCATGCATAACCTAACTACAAATTGGCATCATAAAAAAATCGTAACTAAGCCAAAAACTTTTACATCATTAACCACAAAATTTTGGACATTTTATTATGCTAATTTGTAACGATATTATACATTTTGTTACTGATGTTACACAATTTTATGGTAAAACAATATTCTTGTGATAGAGTGCAACCTTTTAGGGCCAGATATATAGATACTAGGGTAAAATGCCCATGCCTTGCACGGGGTTATAGGTACTATTGTGATAAATTTAAATTTAAGAAATACACACATTCTAATAGAGTTTAGAAATTTTTTTTAAAAAAAAAAAATGAGCTTTTATTTTTGTCTTCATCTATTTTTGATTTTTTTTAGATTTTAATTAAAAATCTATTTATTTTGATGCACCTAATATAAATATACTTAAAATTTTAATATTTAAGAGAAGTCTGAAAAAAATTTCACTAAAAAATAAAAAATATGAAAAAGTGCTTATTTTTTCTTCTTTTTATTTTTATTTTTAGTAAGCTTTTTTTTTCTTTTTTTCTTTGTTTGTTGTTAATTTTGGCTAGTACTTTGTTAGGTGGTACTGTATGGGTGTGCATATGTGATGTCAAACTTGGGTTATAAATTGATGTTAAAGAAATCAAATGTTGTTATTAAAATGTGATAATTTTCCCGTCTTCTAATAGGATCAAAATTTCGTTTCCGTACGTTCTTTCGGTTAGGTTGGAAATGGAAATAGAATTGAAAACTTTTCAAACTTTTCGAAAACATGAGAAATAACAAAAGGATTTGAAAGTATATGAAAATATTTAGGAAAAAAAACAAAAACTTTTATTGATGTTAATAATTCTCAATAGTTAATTACTTGAACATGTTGAGTGTTATGAATGCTTAGTTGGATAAAGGGGTTTCCCATTTTAAGAAAAATATATTAAAAGAAATTGCCAAATTCTTGTAACAGTAGGCATGGAAAAAAAAACAATCGGTGCATTGCTCCTTAATGGATTCTAGACTACGAGCACAATTGGTAGCTAATTTGTTATCACAATAAAGTCTCAAAAAATCTTTTTTGGTTGGTCTTAATTCTTGTGGTGATTTTTAGTCAAAAAAAGTTCAAAGGGTCTATGTGTCATTGATTTGCACTTGATCTGACATCTGTTTGACTGGCATTTACTTTACCAAGTTGCAAAGATAACCTCTTTATCAATGTAATTAGCCCAATCAAACGGAGTTAAGAAAACAAATGTTTATTCAACAATCCTCAGAGCTTCTTCTAAACTGAGGTGTTGTAACTCCATGCGTGAATTGATTAGCTGTAGCTACATGAATCTATTAGATTAGCGATTGACCCAAAAGCTTAATGCGTTTATGTTTTTAGAAGGCAAGATACTTTTTATTCTTCATGGAAAGTTGGAATTTCAATATTTTATACTATTGTTTCAGACTGAACAATTGTGGGCATGGTAGTTTAGAGTTTGAACTTGTGAACAATTTAGGATTTTCCTGTTGGAAGTTCTTAGGTTGTTATAGTATGAAAAATTAGGGCTTGTAAAATTAGGTTCTTACAGTATGAAGAATTAGTTTAGTAGAGTTTTTCTGTATCAAAGGCCTATTGGTTATAATGCCTTATATGGATGGTTCAATACATGAAGATGAAATGAGAAATTATGGCACGCACAGTGAGGCTGTGGGAAGAGTTCTTACAGTATGTGCATGCTATTTCATAGAATGTGAAATTAAAAAAAATCAAAGTATGAAAGCAACTACACACGAAACACATGACGAAAACGACTTTGATAAACCTGAACAAAATGTCAATTAAAGATATGAAAAAGGTTCTTTCAAAGCATTTGAAAACACCCACCCATGAAAGCCCCAAAAAAAGAGTTTTAATTGAAAAAATTATTTAAAAATAATAATAATAATAATAATAATAATAATAATAATAATAATAATAATAATAATAATAATAATAATAATAATAATAATAATAATAATACCAAAGGGAAAGCATAACAACATAAAACAAAGAGTAAAGGAAAACATAAGCTCGTAAGAAGGGATGAAGAAATCATGACAAATCACAACAAAAGAATTCAAATGTTAATTCATGATAATTGGAGAAATGATCCCACACATGATTTTTTGTTTAAATGTACAAATAGATAATCCTTCTAAATAATACAAGAAATATAAGTCATGTAGGATGCTATTATATATGGAGCAAATAACTTTCATTTCCATGTTCATGTCGATATGCCATTTAAATATTTTGTAATACCAAAAGACCCATGCCTAAAGGCACTCCTGTGTAATATATGTGGTGTTTGCTCTCAAATGTGCTTACTGTATTATTTTGAAATAATTGAGTTACTTTGAATGCAAAGTGTAGGTATGGAAGTTATGAGCGTTTTGTTCTATTGGGGTGGAAAGATTTTGCGCAATCGCGATGAAGGTGTGTCGTACGACACCGAACCTCAGGGGTTGTATAATGTGCACAGGGGGATAAGCGAGTTGGAGGCTATGATGGTGCCGAAGGTTGGTACGCATGGGGAAATAATGCGATTAGAATTTAAATGTAGACTCCCATGTCGGGGGAAGTATAGGTTGCTGCCAATCAAAGATAATGAGACCTTAAGTAATGTCTTAGAGCTCCCACATAAATTAGGCCCTGATTATTTTTTGGAAATCTATGTGGAGAAGGAGAGCAATTTTGGTGGCACAGAGATGCCAATTCCGGTGGGTGGGACATTTATTCAAATGTTGACACAATCGCAATCCCCTGACAATACACTTATACAGTCTGCACACATGTTCCCTGAAGATTACCCTCCATTCAATCATTCTCAGAGTTACAATCAATTAAATGCATCACAAAACGTAGATGGTTATTACAGTGCTGGAGCAGGTCCAAGTGCTCCGACAACGTATAATCTGATGGTTCTTACAACCCCATATCCCCACTGGAATGAAGAATGTCCACCGGTTTGTAATGTTCAACGTACAACGGAGACGGCTGTCTAAAATTATGAATCCTCCGATGATACAGTGCCATTGTTTGATGAGGTTGGAGTAAGTGATGAAGATTCCGTGGGAGATGTGGATGGCGCATGGGAAGGTGCAGACAATGACTCCGGTGATGACGAAGTTAGAGGGCATCATGATATGCAGGAGGTACACACAAATGTCCATATCCCTTTCTACCATAATTTGCATTTCGACAATGATGGTTCCATCACTAGCCGTGATGTTGTCGAACGTTGGCCATTGTAGGACTTCAAAACTGCTTATTTGGAGAAAGGAATGATATTTACTGATAAGAAAAGACTAGTGCACGCTGTTCAGTTGTATAACCTGAAGCGCAATCGAGAATGCAAGGTCGTAGAATCCAAAAGAAACAGTTGGGTGACCAAGTGCAAGCACGGCTGCAACTGGAGGGTTCGGGCAATGAAGTTGAAAGACAAAGATTTCTTTCAAATTAGAAGGTTTGAAGCGCCGCATCAGTGTGTGTACCCTAGAATGAATAGGGACAATTGCAACCTGAAGTCTGAGGTCATTGCTCATTTCATCAAGGCACAAATTGCGGTAAGTGCCATGCTAGATAGATTATTGTTTTTAGGATTTCATTATGATTGTAATGTATTCAAATATAATTTATATTTACCATAATTGAGGTCGTGAAGGAGAAGTTTTAGTTCACTATATCATATAAGAAAGCGTGGCTTGCAAGGACGAAGGCAGTTGCAATGGTGTTTGGTGACTGGGACGAGTCGTACCGAAGGTTGCCTAGATATATGGCTCCATTGCAGGCATTCAATCCAGGCACAGTTGTCATGTGGGACATGATTCCGAATTTGCACTCTACCTCAATCGGAGCTGAAATGTACATGAACTATGTGTTCTGGGCATTTAAACCTGCAATAGAAGGCTTCAAGTATTGTCGTCCACTGATATGCATTGACGGCACACACTTGTATGGGAAATACGAAGGGAAGATTGTTGCGGCCACTGCAGTGACTACTGCGGACAAGATTATACCTCTTGCCTTTGCCGTTGTTGACAAGGAGATGATCGAGAGTTGGGGTTGGTTCATTACTCTGCTTAGGCGACATGTGTGCCGTGACTGAGAGGGGGTCACATTGATATCCGATCGACACACGGCTTTGCTTAGTGTCGTGTCAAGAATTTGGGACAATCCAGCAGTTCAACCAAGAGGGTACCATAGGTATTACTTGCGACACGTATGTAGCAATTTCAATGAAAGATTCGGCAATACAGTAGTGAAGGATCTTGTGTAGAGAGCTGGTTCTGCTTGGCAACTACGGAAGTTTAACAAGATTATGGATGATATCTACAAGCTCGAGAAGAATGTTGAATGGCGGTTTAGACGGATGAACCTTATTCATTGGACATTGTGCCATGATGGTGGTTGTCGTTGGGGCATATTAACGACAAACCATATAGAGGGCTTCAATGGTGTACTGAAAGGCGCACGCAGTGTTCCCATTACAGCATCAGTTGAGATAACTTTTTATCGGCTCGTGAAATATTTTGACGAGGGCAGGACCATTGCTGAAAATGCGAGTAATCAGGGTCACTTGTACACAACTAATGTTCAACGATGGATTGACGAGCACCAAGCTAAAGCGAATGTGCATATGTTGGTACCGATTAATAGGTAATTTTTATTAGATGCACCGAATTCACTACACATTAACATTTCGCACTCGTCGATCATTGATGTTAGTCTATATTTAAACATATATGCATATTAATCCACGTACATACCTTTTTCCTGTAGGGGAATAGGGGAATATGAGGTGAGGATAGCACCGCATGGGATGGGGCGTGGTGCTCGTCAAATAGTTAGTCTCCGACCATTGAGTTGTTCATGTGGAAAGTACACATTATTTCACTTGCCATGTTCCCACATGCTTGCTGTGACAGTAGACTTGGGTGAGGACCCTTTTCCTTTCGTTGCACCAGAGTATAGGTTGGAAGTCCACAAGCGTATCTTCGCACAGAAGTTTAGGCCCATGCCGCACGAGCAATATTGGCCTGACAATGATTACCCAACTTTGCTTGCTATTCCAGGTCGACAACGTGAAGTTAAAACGGGTCGTCCTCAACATAGCCGCATCCACAACGAAATGGATACTTCCAGACAAAGTGGATTGCACCATTGTAGTTTGTGTTTGCAAAGAGGGCATGATAAGAGAAAATGTCCAGCGAGAATCCGATAGATTCAACAGTAGTTTCCTGTCTTCTTTACATATTAGTTCCACGCTACTTTATTTGAATTGGAGTCAATGTAATATTCAATGAATCAGTATTCAGTAAATTGATAATGTATTTACGACTTCAATTACTAATGACATAGATTTGGTCAAATGTGGCAAATCTCTTTAATTGCTTTAGTTGTTGCAAGTGTCCTTTGTGCACTGGATTGTGCAGACTTTGGTGCATTGATGGTCGATTGTGTCCTGACCTCGATGGACACCAGTTTATCTAATGTTAGAAAAATGCAACTATTCACAGAATGAATTGATAATCACCAATATAAATGCAGTTTATATTCAATGTTTTGCCACATTTTGTTATGTGGGAAACTATTTTTTTTTTTAATTTTTTTCCAAAATCCATTACGTGGGTGAAGGCCCATTTTATGAATTCAATCATTTCTCGGACATTTACTACGTATTCGTATATGCTTAGTTCTTGTCAAAAGTTTGACCAATGTATTTCAAATCTACATAAAACCCTTTTCAAACCTTCGTACTTCTTTCCTGTCCAAATGACAACTCCTTTAAAGTGAAAGCACGTTTTTTCATGTCATACAAGTTGACGTGACAACACACTGATAATAACTTTAATCACATAGGTACCATGTGAACCTTATCTCCTATGACAATAATGTCAAATGAATTACTAATCACTAATATAAATGCATGTCATATTTAATGCGTTGCCACATTTTGTTAGGTCGTGAATTGTTTTTTTAGTTTCCAAAAATTCATTACGTGAGGGAAGACCATTTTATCAATTCAATCATGTGTCTTAAATTTAGTACACATTGGTAAATGCTTAGTTATTCTAAAAAGTTTGAGTAGTGGATTTGAAATCTACTTAAAGCATGGGTTTTCATGTCATAAAGCTTAACGTGACAACGCGCTGACAATATCTTTAAACTCACAAGTACCATATGTACCTTGTCTCCTATCACAATAATGTGAAATGAATTACTAATCAACAATATAAATGCATGTAATATTCAATGCGTAGCCACATTTTGTTAGGTGGTGAACTGTTTTTTAGTTATCAAGAAATTTTTCCAGGCAACCCTTTCTTTTTGTTTTCCCTAACTTGTTGCAGTTTGTATACTTGTAATATACTGTCAGGTCGTATTCTAATTTTGTCAGCATATGTATATACTATTGTCAAACTTCTTGTTATCGGATATCGATTTCATATATGAAAACTTGTGCAGGTCTATGACTCATTTACCAGAGGAGATCCCATTATTGATTCATCAGCATCGAGCCGATACGATATGGCGTCAGTCGGTATGAATTATTTACTCATAATCGATATTTGAATACTACACAAACACTGTAGTTGTTACATAATATAATGTGAAACTGTAAATGTTAGTCCATGGATCATCCTATTTGGACATTTCAATGGTTTAGACAAATTTCCCCAAGTGTAAACGTTAGTCCATAGAGAGAGAACGAAGAAGATTATATTAAATGGACCGCTAGCTTAACCAAAAAAAAAAAAAATGGTTAACAAGTTGATAATCATCAAGTTTAACAATTACCCCAAGTTCACGCTTACAATGAAATAAAGGACTTTTAAATACAATTCCTAAAATAAAAGAAGAAATAAATATCACAAACAAAATTCTTTTTTATAGAGGTTGAATTCATAATCTTATAGCACAAAATAATATTATATAATCATCAAATCAGAAGTCCTAGTTCATCATCCATTACCTACTCAAAAAATTATTAAATAATCCAATTTCAGCGACTCATAGTACTATCGCAGTGTGGAAAACTAGATTTGTCTACTTCCTTACTTGAACAACATTATTTCAATTGATAAATTTCAATAAAAAAATTTAAAAATAGGTGGAGTTTGCCCTTTCAAAAATAGTTAAGTGTTGTAACAGCGGGAACCACCCGCTGGTTTTTGGAATTCATAGTACGAACTGTTTTCACACTATTAACCCACACTGACTTTTTCAATTTTTATGAGACGATTTTCAGTATAATTTACATGAATTGTTTGTAGTTTTTTTTTTTAATTATAATTTCAGAGTTGCGCATTGGCCTGTTGGTACCATCAGATTCATACATATTCCCTGTTGTTATTGAACTGTAATCCGAACTTGGTTCCATAGATTTGTTGTTGTCTTATCCTCTTTTCTATCCCTTACTCTTTATCTTAGAGTTTTGGGTTGTGTTGGACTTGTTGGGAATAAGTTGGTGATGTTTTAAAACTTAGAAATCCTTGCCCAGTTTTTGGTCCCTCCGCTCGAGCGGCTCTTTTGATGCTCGAACGGGACTCTGTTGTTGCTTGTCCGCTCGAGCGGGGGTGTTGGCGCTCGAGCGGGGAAATCACCTATCCAGTATTTCGTCTGCAGTGGTATACGCTCGAGCGGGGGAGTTTGACGCTCGAGCGGGCACCATGTCTGTAAAAGTTCTGGGAGCGTGCATTCGCCGCTCGAGCGGGGGATTGGACGCTCGAGCGGGGATCTGTGAGTGACGCTCGAGCGGGGCGACTTTTATATATAGCCGAGATCCGACCTTTTTGTTCACTTTTTGATTTCCTTTCTCTCTCTTACTTTTCCGAAAAAGCCATTAGAGAGCACCTCACTCTAAAACCTAACTTCTCTCTTAGGATTGATCTAGCTAGAGTGTTTTCCTCACCTTGGGCCTTTGTAAGAAGTGTGTTGATCGTCGAGGGCTTCGTTGTGATCCAAGAAATTTGGGATTTGGAGCACTTTGATTTCGGGTCATCTTCTCCTTTTGAGTTCTCCATTTGAGGTAGGGATTCTCCTTGTTCTTTTTCAATACTCCGTCTATAGATAGACATGTGGTAATTTTTGTATTGCATGAAAATTGTATCATGTTGGATTTGTTTGAAAATCATGAAATAAACCTAGAGTTGGTTGTGTAGAGAATGGGTTGGCTTCATTGATTGTTGTCTTGGCTAAAATAAATATAAATTAGCATGTTGTAGTTAAATGAAGAAAAGCCCTAAATTATATTTTGGTTGAGTAAATTAAAATGGGGGTTTGTTTGACCATTGTGTGTAAATCTCTTTTGTCAAAATGAGTGTAGTAAGGGTGTTAATACCTATAGGATTAACCATGGCTTTGGAGTTGATTTTATGGAAACAAGATTAGTGGAGTTGGTTTTGTGATAACAAAAAGGAAATGGAATCGTTTTTGTGAAAATGAGGGAAGTGTTTTTCGAAATAAGTTTGAGAATTGGATTGTTGTATCTTGAGTGTTGAACACACATGTAGAAGTTGTATCTTTAACTATCATGTTAATATTGTTGTTGGGTTTATGATTCATGATATTTGAGTCTTTTAATAGATGTACTAACTATATGCATCTAGAGGTTTTGTCCTTGGTCATCGGTGGAGGATGACACGGTTGTGTAGAATTGTCGGGTTTGCATTTTGCCATTGATTAATTGAACATCGTATGTGATGAAGTGCTAGATACATTATATATATGTATATTTGCTCGGAAGGAGATGGTCATGTGTTCTTATGCTTTAACACATTGCTGGTGTCTTGATAGTTTATGTATATGCATTATACATGTTGGTTATGCCTTGATGTGCTGTGATTGTTGGTGTTATGCCCCGCGCTGAGAATCAAAGGTATCATACCCTTCCAACTGGCGCCTGGAGAACTGACTGTGCTTAGAATCAAAGGTATCATACCCTTCCAATTAGCGCCTGGAGAACTGACTGTGCTAATAATCGAAGGTACCATACCCCTCCAGCTAGCACCTACTAAACTGGCTTGTTGTTAATGTTGTTGAGTGGGGTGTATTGTTAGCTTACTACGCACATAGCTAGTAGAGCGAAATGGGATTGTTGTTGTTTCGTTGTAACTGAAAATATCATGGATTTGATTGGTTACAATTCGGAGGACCGAGTTACTCCATTGGTTGATTGTATACATGTTGGTGGGTTGTAAATTTATATTTTTACACAGATATGCATGTATAGTTATGATAGTAATGGAAACGAACCAAAATGTCATTTTTGTCTTTTGGAAAGTGTGGACGAGAACGAATGTTTTTTAAGATAAACATGTTTGAAAAGGTACATCTGAGTATGTATAGGAAATGGAAGAGAGTATCGGGCTTAGTGTGATTACTTCCTAAGTATTTGCTAATGTTATGAAAGATTGGGAATGGGGGTTAATGAAAGGAAAAAGGAAAGACAAACCACTTGTAGTGTTGAATGAAACGGTTGTTTTCGAGAAAAGTTCATACATATATAATTTTGTATAAACTGTCACATTACTATTCTAGTATGAGAATGAGTGTTCATGATCATAGCTATCTGTAAGTTGTTATTGTTGAGGATCATGTTGAGTTCCCTACTGGACTATATGTTCATCCCACGTTGTTGAATCTTTTCAGGTGTTAAGCAGGTTGAGCTGCAAGATTTGGATCTATTTATTTACTGGCCACGGGGCCTCAGTTATGTTGGCGGAATGCCATTGTTGTAAAAGGGTTACACCCTTCTTCTTGTACCTTAAGTGATGTAAGCCCAAGGGCAATTTATTAAGTATGTTCATGTAATATTTACTTTGCATACGAAGGAGAGTATTGTTAATTACTTCTACGGATTGAATGTATGAGTTTATTTCCGCATGTTATCCTTGAAATTGAATTAAGTTAATGAATTTGATAATGACTTCGAGTAATAAAAAGTGGGGCGTGACAACATCCATGCTCCAGGCGAAGTACTGGTGTGCATCATCCATTAACCCATCTTCGGCACACTCATTTGCGGTCTTCATTAGTGAGGACCTTTGCAAACGTTGGGTCATGCGATTAACTTCGTCGCGGATACGATGCAATTCCCTTTGCAACAACTGTGGAGTGTCAGTTGGCATACGCATGGCTAATCGGCGAGGAAATTTAATATTAACTTCACAACATAACTCAACGAGAACGTTTGCTCGAGTTATGCGAAATTCCCACTCAGCTCTCATGGTATTAACGGTGGCACGTGAGTAACGCAAATTTGGATTCAATGGGTATTGAAATTCATCTCCATCTGCAACCCAATAGCGACCCATTGCTGAATATAGATCAACCACCGTATATCTCATGATGATATCACTCGAAATAGCTGTAAAACTTTTATTGTGGTATGATGCGATATTTATACCATATATGCACATGGTAGCTGTATGTATGAAATTATTGTAAACAACTATGCATCAGAGTTGTCACGTCAACTTTTATGACCTGAACAACTATGCATCAACTTGATAGGAGTTGTCACTTCGACTTTTATTTACTACTCAGTGCATATCTGAAGGTTTTAAGCAAAGTTCAAATCCGCTAGGAAATTTAATTTAATTTTGCCGCTTACAAATATAATTCAATTTATTTTGCCTTGACAACATATTTAATTTCATTTTTTACGTTACATATTTCATTTAATTTAATTGGAGAAATTTGACCAATTTAATTTGAAGTTAATTATGTGTTGATTTAAGTCGGTGTTGTTCTTGTCTGTAACACTTTCAAGTTTTGTACATCGAAAAACCCATACATTCTAACTCTACTACAAATTAATCTTCAATACATTCTAACTGTATAATATTTCATCTTCAACATTTATGAATCTGTTTGGGGCTGCATTGGGTGGCTTTTTAAACACAAATGGTCTAATTGTTTTGTTATTTTGTTCTGACACCCCCTCAAAATTTTTATGAATTGCATAATTCACATGGGCACAGTAGGTATAGTACGATAATAAATTATAGCTCGACGTAGTGATACGTCAAACATTTCTCAATGATGCTCGCCAGTGACTTGAACAGACATAATAATTTGGATGCTTTGTTTTTTCCTCAGATGCTATGTGACTTTGTGCAGCGATACAGTGATGCATGTGACTTTGTGCAGTGATACAGTGATGCATGTGACTTTATGCAGTGATGCAGTGATGCATGTCACTTTATGCAGTGATGCAGTAATGCATGTAACTTTCTGACTTTGCCATGCTTGTATACTTTGTGACTTTTTTCCTCACATTACGTGATGCATGTGACTTTGTGCAGCGCAACTTACATGCTTTGTTTTTTCCTCACATTTCAGAATTCATCTAAGTCACATTAATACGACCACATGGCAATAGTGTTGATAAACAATTATGTGATGGACTGAAGGAGTGAAGTGTAATTTACCGAATATAAAAAGAAGCAGAAAATGCAAAGAGAAGAAAATGGGATGACTGTGAAGTTCATTAAGTGAAAATAAGATAAAATATAGGCTGCAAAGTTCCAATTGTGTTTACATATCAGGTGACCATTTTATTATTTTGGTGAAAAAAACAATGATAGTTTTGCAAGTCGAAGTGAGTTGGATGGTTGTGTATTTACTTGCACTCTGTTTCATAGTTGTTTATGAACAATATTACTTTAAAACAAAGAAAATTAAAGCCGCTGTTTCATTTTATGATTTCATTTATAATTTTTTGAAAACACCAATTTGTACTGAAATCGTCAATTCCAAGTGACTACTTATTGTATTAAAAAAGTAAGCATGAAAAAATAGTTTCATGTGGCGATGTGACAACTCACTGCATTTTGTTTTACAACTCACTGCTCGAATATGAAGGGATTGCATTGTGACCCTCTGGCCTACAATTATGATTTTATCTGACAACCACGTCCGTGACTACATCATAGGTACACAAAGTCACGAGTACTCAGGATTGCATGAAATGAATAACATAAAATAATATCACGGGTATCACTTCTTTCATAATGCCCCAGCATGCATTATCGTCACTAGATCATCTCTAGTTAACCCCCACTATGATGTCTATAAATAGCGATACCCCTAGTATGATGTTTGTTCAAGTCATAACAATAGTAATATATCTACAATTACTATTATTATTTGTTTGTTTATTTTATGAACAATGTCTTCAAGAGGTGCAGGAAGTTCACGCCGGCAAAGAAATCCGAAAGTGTGGCTGCTACCTCTATTTACTTATGACTACAAGAGCGAAAAGTACTCAAGTCCGAAGGATTATTATGTTGGTATCCGAGCAAAATGGCGTTTAAGGTAACGGAGCAAGAAGGATTGTTTAATGATCTACATAACTTTGGGGCACCGGTACCTCATCGTCGTTCATTGACCATGGCTAGACGAAATGTGAGTGACTATGAAAAAGCAGTTAGCAGAATTAAGAAGGAGAACAACAGAATGTTGATGCGGAGATGTCGACATTTCATGCTTCAACTAGCCACCAAAATGGCAGAAGCAAGCAACAGAGATTTGACAGTGATTGAGCGAAATAATGTCTTAAACAATGAAAAATATCTCTCTGACTACTACATGTCAGATGAGGAATGAGAAATCAAACACCTTTATCTTTCATATATGTTTGTATGTTGTGTCGTATCTTCGTTACTGGAATGTAAGACAATGTTGTTGTTCATCTAACGTACGGATGTATTTCAAGTATTTGTTTTATGAACCTGAAGTTTATGAAATAACTACATTTATAACTACACATTTATTAGTTCATGACTTTCTTTATTGAATTGCAATGAGCTAATGAATGTTCTGGATTAATGTATGTTGAATTATGTGAATACTTAGAACACATAAAACAAAACAGGTAGCTCGGTGAAAAGCTTCCCTTAACTTGGGCTTGTGAAATAGGGATCCTCTATGTAAAGAATTTCAATCTCCATCAGGAAAGAAGAAAGAGTCGCCTTCCAATTCCTGGAAGTCCAATCAAAATGATGACTCTGGTAAGGAATGAGGGGTTGACAGAAAACTAAACTTCGGGGGCTGGACAAAAAGCTCAAAGCCAAGTGGTTGGTCCAGTTGGGGGACTAATAAAGTTCAGACAAACGAACTACCGCCTTCAACAACACATAAAACAGAACAGGTAGCTCGGTGAAAAGCTTCCCTTAATTGGGGCTCGTGAAATAGGGATCCTCTACGTAAAGAATTTCAATCTCCATCAGGAAAGAAGAAATAGTCGCCTTCCAATTCCTGGAAGTCCAGTCAAAATGATGACTCTGGTAAGGAATGGGGGGTTGACAGAAAATTAAACTTGGGGGGCTGGACAAACAAGGTCAAAGCCAAGTGGTTGGTCCAGTTATGGGACTAAGTTTAAAACCCAATTGGTTTTACTTGATTTGCTTGTCAAAATCACTATTTACAATTAATTATACCCAAATAGATTGTTTTCTGCACCTTTTTAAAGAAATTAACGATTCTCTTAGTATAGAATAGCAATCAACGCAAGGGCAAAAATGTAAGAAACTAGACTTGTAACCAGTTCTAATGATGCTGATTTGATATTTTTTGGATTTATACCCATAGAGAACAACACTTCCGAAATTACTGTGTAACACTAGTTTCTGGACAGATTTGAATGCACCAGTTTTCTGGACAGATTTAATGCACCATGATATTCACAAACATTGGTGGCCAAGTACTCCGACCTAACCCACGTTTCACTCACAAGATCCACCATTATTTTAAAGTTTATTTCAAAAGTTGAGATTATAAATGTTTCCCAAAATATTACAAATTGAATATTCAAAAGTTGATTTTAAAATAATTCCAAATGACAACAAAAATTCAAATAGTCATACTTTTCAATGAAATACAAATAGTTGGTCGTAACAACGAATGATGCATAGCTAAGTGAAACACAACATTGCCTACATAAGCTTCCTTTTTTATTACAGTGACAATTTAGAAAGTCACATGGCAACAGTGGATTCACTAATTTACCTTACAGTGAGCATGCCATTATTTTGTCCGTATATGCAGATGGATTGTCAAGTCATGTGACTTGGTGCACAGGCTTTGGTTTTCTCGATTTTTTGCTCGATTTTTTGATTACAGTGACAACTCATCTCTTATTGATATATGTGAGATTCTCAATTCAGAAAGTCACATGGCAACAGTGAATTCACTGATTTACCTTACAGTGAGCATGCCCTTATTTTGTCTGTATATGCAGATGGATTGTCCAGTCATGTGACTTGGTGCACAGGCTTTGGTTTTCTCGATTTTTTTATTACAGTGACAACTCATCTCTTATTGATATATTTGGGATTCTCAATTCAGAAAAGTCACATGGAAACAGTGAATTCACTGATTTACCTTACAGTGAGCATGCCCTTATTTTGTCTGTATATGCAGATGGATTGTCAAGTCATGTGACTTGGTGCACAGGCTTTGGTTTTCTCGCTTTTTTGATCGATTTTTTTATTACAGTGACAACTCATCTCTTATTGATATATGTGAGATTCTCAATTTAGAAAGTCGCATGGCAATAGTGAATTCACTGATTTACCTTACAGTGAGCATGCCCTTATTTTGTCGGTATATGTAGATGGATTGTCAAGTCACGTGACTTGGTACACAGTATTTGTTTTTCTCTATTTTTTCATTCTAGTGACAACTCATACCTTGTTCGTATATGTGGGATTGTCATGCAGAGGCATCTTTCTAAAGCCGTTCATAACTAGCTATATAAACGACTAAAGGTGAAGACACAACCTTACAACTCATTTTGCCCTATGAAATTATCATTCATTTGTTTTAAAAAATTAGCATGGCTACACGATTCATGGGAGGGAGTGGGAATCGCAGAGGTGGAAGGAACTTGCAAAGGGGTGACAGTTCACGACGATGAGGGGGAAGGGGACGTGGCGATGCTGAAGAGGATTCATGGGAGGGAGTGAGAATACCTGTTTTAGATTATGCTTGTGGTTATCATGATAGGTTTGGGAAGCGACATTTTTTTATGCCCAAGTATTATCTAGTTCAAGGAGGTTCATGTATGGATCCAGCAGATAATCAAACAGGATATGGTTTAGTAGACGCTAGACTTCTGAAGTGGCCCGCACTATTTATAGAGCGAGTGCAAATGGAAAGATTATGTCGGGAAAATCGACTGAAGGTGCCAAAAGCACGTTTTGTTGAGATCCAAAAGGAAGATCTTGATAATGTTGATCGACTATGTGAAAGACTACAACATGAGATTTCTCAAATGCGTCGTAGGTTAGCCCGCGATATGCAGCTATACATAGTTAAGAAGGATGCTCAGAAGAACAGAACAGAACCAAATGTTGCGGCTATCAAGGGTATCATGGAGGATCCTGAACTTGTCTATGACGCTGAGCTTTCGGATTATTCAGACTCTGAGCCACCTGCCGATTTAAGTGCGAATTAGGTGTTAATGTCTACACTTCGGCAATATTAGGTCATGCATTAATATGTAATGTCTGTGTTAGACTTAAGTGTTTCCGTAATGAGTTTGTCAGATTGTCTGCCTAATATTTTTCTGTCTAACTATTATGTTTATGTGTTGTGTGTTCAGTTTATGGTGTTTAGGATGTATGCATTATGTGTTCAGTTCATGGTGTCCAGAATGTATTTTTGTGGGAGACTTATGTCTGTACTACCTATGTAACTGAAAACTGTTACATTTGCAACTTCAGTTATGTTGTTTTCATGTCTGTATGAGTATTTAGTAAATTAGTGACTTCGTATATTATGTATTAAGTTTTATTACAAAAATGTTGACAAAATTTATTTTAGGAGAAATACACATTAATTCTCTTAACTTGTTCATTTTCTCAATCGTGAGAACCTAATAATGTAACCATTATTCATTGAATATAACAAATAACGTTCTCATTCTTACAAAAAACTATACTACCAATAGCGCTTTCTTAATTAAAAAAAAAAATTATGTTAAAAGCGTGGTTTGCAACCACGCTTTCTTAATTAAAAGCGTGATTTTTAATAGCGCTTTCAATGTTCATCAAATTTTCGGCCTCAAACAGTGAAAGCGTGATTTGTAATAGCGCTTTAGCCTAGTTTGGAAATTTCGTCCAAACTAAGCCTAGTTTGAAAATTAAGATGATAAATTGGCTTAATATGGGAAAAGCCCCGAAATATAGTGCACATTAAAAAAAAAAAAAATATTTAAAACATAAAATATTTATTTCCACTCTAGGGTGGGTTTTGAAAACACTTTGAAATTTTGGAAATTTTTGAAAAGTGATTTTGGAATTTTTTTTTTCAAAAAATTTGAACTAAACAAAATTTTTAAAAAATTTCTCAAAAATTATATCTTCAGATACAAACCAAACAAGCCCTAGGTTTGAGTTTTCTGAATTAAGTTTTTTGAAAACAGAGTTTTTTGTTTTTAGTAAATATTTTAAAAATTTTAAGCATTTTTTTTTTTACTTTTTTAGATGCATTTTACTTAGATGTGTTTAAAAAGTAAAATATTTGTAAAAAAATATTTTAAAAAATTAATAAATACACAAAAATATGAAAAATGTACTGAATTTTCGTTTTTTTTTTTTTTTTGTATTTTTGGTATTTAGTGTATTTATGCTAGGTGTGTTTAAAAACTTAAAATATTAAAAAATTCAACAAAAACAAAAAAATACGAAAAATAAGAAAATAGAATTTTCTAAAAAATGTTTTAGAAAACTCAAACCAAGCATTACGTTTTAATTTTTATTTTTATTTGTGCTGTAATTTTCTAAAGAAACCCATCTTTGAATGCATTGGTCAAAAAATATTTATGTTAAAAATATAAATTAAAAAAAAATTAATAAAAAAATAATTTTATTAAAATCATTTTTAATTAATTCAGAATTAATTAAAAATTAATTAAAATTGACTTTTCTAAAACCGTTTTCTATTTTAAAAGTTTATTAGTATTATTTTAACTGCAAAACATGATTTTTGAAAAGTCATTTTCTAAAAAAAACGGCATTACTAAAACTGTTTTACCCTACTACAAGAATAAAGTTAAAAACACATCCTAAATATTCAAAATGCCACAGTCAGCGAAATTGGCTCCTAATTTATAAACCCTAAAAAATATATACGTTAGTAAACCATACTGCAGTGTGAATGAAGTACAGAATAAGAGGGGAGGGCAAATATTTGACACCAAAAAGCCGCTACCTGATTCCCGTGACCAGTTAATCATCAGGTTTAGCCCAACCGAAGGCCGAAGGAAGGGACTGACCACCAGGCAGACGGAGAATGTAGCTACCCAATACAAAAGGCAGAGTTACGATTATTGAATTAGTAACTGTGATTAAATTCTTCTTCTGGGTTTCGGTTCTCTAAGCCTTGTATATGTATAATGTATACACACACGGGTGTGTGCTTGATATGGTTGAACAATTCTGTGTTTGATTTTAATTCTGGGTTCTTCGTTTGGCTATGTTTGAACACAGTGATATATACCTTCTCTGTGAGATTTGATTTGCATATATTGCTTCTATGAGAAAACTTGTCATTGTTTGTATATTTTATTAAATTGGATTACTCGTTGGCCGTGTTTATCCTATGCTAACTTAGTATAGAATTCATGGAGTGAAGTGAACTGTCCAAAGTGACCAAATGTTTGGGATTCGGACATTTCTCCATACTGGAATAACTTGTAATTTGGGGGCTAGTTGTGAAGACAGCAGGAAAAACACGTATCTATAAACGCAATGTGATTGTAATTTGACATGTAAGTTTTTTGGACAGATGAATGAGGTAAATTGTTTTGCAATTTTGGGCAGTTTGATGAATGAAAAAACCGTTTAGTAGTTATTGAATGTGACAATTATTAGATCTGAAGGCATTCTTGAATAAAAAAAAAATGACAATGTTCACACAGAGGTGTTGTTATGAATGTAGAATTCCTCATATTGCTATAATTGTTAGTAATGTTTCTTAATAATTGGGATACTTTTGTCTAGCATTTACTTATGATTACATTACGGGACTTGAAATTGGGTACTATTTGATTGGTGAAATTTCAGATAATGTATTGGAAATTTTGATAGTGATTGGACTTCAATGTCATGACAATGAGATTAGGTGACCGACATGAATCTTTTTTCTTTGTTACCCTCTGTCAAGGGCCATATGCTCACTTAAATTAAGTACATTCGTATCCTTATTTACTACACTATCCCTTGTCAACATAGGCCTTCCCCTCTCCCTAGCATTTCCATTAATCATGTTCCTATCTAACATCCTCACTGTTGCCTGTATCAGACTTCATTATGCATGACAAAATCATTATAATCTGCTCTTTCTCAACTTATTTTCAATTGGTGCTACTTTTACATTTCACAAATGAATTTATTGATGATTCTACCTTTCATGGTCTTACCACACATCCACCTCAACATCCTTATCTCATCTCATCTCATTTACATTCATTTTACTTGTTGTTTCTTGGTTTCTTAACATTTGTCTCATTATGCATTTCTGACCTTATAACTGTTCTATTTTCTTTCAATTATGTCAGTATATGTTAATGCTAAAAGCATTCCTCCACTTTAACCAACCTACTTTAGTTTTATGGGCCATATCATCTCCAATCTCTCCATCCTTATTAATAATCGAATCTAGATAACGGAATTGTTTACTCTTTAAGTATCTTTTGATTTTCAATCTTCACTTCTCCTCATTATTAGGAATCAAAGATCATAAATTACCTCAAAAGTGTTAATTTCTTGGCCAGCTCAACTGCAAAGTTTTTCATTGTTCTATTGTTTGTAGTAAAATGCACTCATTTTTATTTTTTGTTTTTCATAGATTGTTCTTATAATTATTTTTGTTACCTTGCTGGCTCAGGCACTTCCATATTTCCTACCCTATTCTTTCTTGTAGTTTGTTATCCATTTTCCTAAGATTGCACTAGAAACATGGATTTGAGTTTGGAAGTGGATTCAATTCTAAGGATTTAAAATCTAAGCAGTGAAAATTCTTAGATTTCAAATTCTTTCTTTCAATGCTAAGAATTAGTAGATGAATTTGGGAACATACACACACAATATGTACATACATATAGGTATATAATGTTTGAGCTAGGGTTGTGGATTTGTAGAAAATCATACATATATAGAGAGAGGGAGGGAGGGAGGGAGAGAGAGATTTGTTTGAATTTCCAATCCATGTGGCTTTCAGCAATCCAAACAGCATGCAAGGTTTTGGCCCAGAATTATAAATCCACATAACTGGAATATAAAATCCGAACATAGCCCAAAGGTAATATATTTCTTAGGATTGAGCTAAAGCAAATCTTACTTTATTTTAAACATATCTGTTTTGTATGTGATAATGGACCTCTTAATTGGCTTGCTTTTAAGCAATTGTTGTTTTGTGGAGTGTCATTTTACGCTCTTCCAGTATTCATTCCCTGTTCATTAAGGTCTTCATATTGCGGTTTTATGTAGAAGGTTAAACAGTCACGGGTAAGGACTCAAAGGCGAAGGAGTCAGGAGGAAAGGGAAAGGGAAAACAGGCAGTGGGAGGAAGTGATGATAGTGCCTCAAAAAGTAAAGGAAAAAGTGTGAAGACAGATGGGGTTGGCACATGCACATATGTCAAAGGTTGTTTCTTCCCCTTAATGCTGTTTTTCAGGAGCTTCTATGTTATTTTAACTGCAATTTATCTAGTATGTTGAGTCTCCTGATTTGACTCTGGGTTTTGGATTTTGTTTCTAGCAAGGCATATCTTATGTGAGAAGCAAGGGAAGATTAATGAAGCATACAAGAAGCTACAAGATTGCTGGAAAAGTAATGGAGATAAGGTTCCACCTGCTGAGTTCGCAAAGGTGATTTCCCTATTACATTGTCCATTTTCTTCTTTTATTTAATACTTTTACACTTGTTGGTCAAGGTTGTGTCAGTAGCAATTTCTGGTTTTGACCTTTGAGGGGATCATTGTTTACGCTTTCATATTTTTGGAATAATTTATGATTTTGATGGTGAACCTGATTCAGTTGTATTTAGTTGGTTTTTATTTAGGTATTCAAGGGGTTCGTCATTTTCACTTAGCTACTTGCTTTCTAAAATGTGCTAATTAATCATGATCTCTTCAACTTAATGATTTTTATAACAGTGTTTGAAGTACTACATTACAAAACCTTGGTCATTGGAAACAAATTGCGCCTGATTATGTGCATGAACACAATATGCTCATAAGTTAACTATTGGTCCATTTGTTTGGGTGGGAAATTGTTTTCTTCATTTTCTGGCATTCGTTACTGTAAAAAATTTATGTATTATTGATTGATTGATGTTGTTATATTACAAATGGTTCCTTATATAGATGTAGGTGTAGGTGTAGTGGGTTAGGTTTAGTGGAGTAGGTGAGGTGGTAGTGGTGGTAGGTTTATTGATAAATTTTAACAGCCCCCCGCAAACTCAAGGAGGATAGAAACTAACCAACTTGAGTTTGGAGAGAGGAACAAAACAAGACAATACATAAAAATAAAAAAGGATAGGAGACACTGTATGGTCGTGTCAGACCATTGGTGAAGACACTGGATGGTGGTGTCATAACGTTGTAGAGGACACTGTATGGGGGTGTCAGACCGATGTAGAAGACAGTTTATGGGGTCATGTCGGACCGTTGTAGCAGGACAGTTTATGGGGTCATGTCGGACCGTTGTAGCAGGACAGTTTACGGGGTCATGTCGGACCGATGTAGCAGGACAGTTTACGGGGTCATGTCGGACCGTTGTAGCAGACAGTTTACGGGGTCATGTCGGACCGTTGTAGCAGACACTTGTTGTGACAGTTGTTGTGACAGTTTACGGAGTCTTGCTGGACCCTTGTAGAAACTAACCGGAATCAATGTCGGGACAGTTTACAGAGTCTTGTCGGACCCATGAAGGAGCTAACCGGAATCAATGTCGGGACAGTTTACAGAGTCTTGTCGGACCCTTGAAGGAGCTAACCGGAATCAATGTCGGGACAGTTTACAGAGTCTTGTCGGACCCTTAAAAAATACACTGTATGATGGTGTATATAGGTTGCCCAAATATATATATAGATATGGATATATATAGTGAGCCCTCAAAAGTCGCGTCCTCAAAAGGCGCGCCCACTTCATCAAAAGGCGTGCCCGACAGAAAGCGTCGAGCCATCAAAAGGTGAGCCGGAGACGCGGCGAGGCACGTGAGCGACAGAGCGGCGTGTCGGCCGCGTCGTCTGTGTCAATATAAACCAATGCGGAGGCGGAGGAAACCAAACCAGACTGAAACCTCTGAACTTGTTATTCTGAAACAATCTGTAAATACTTTGTATCCAACCCTTCTCGGAAACACTCAGCAACCCAAAAAACATGGCCTCTTCTTCCCGTTCAGCTACCCAGAATATGGCCTCTTCATCCCGTGGTCTACTCACTCTCTTTCCCGACCTCAATGAGTCAACAAGAGAGAGAACTGGTGCGGTGGCCAGTGAACCTCAACCAAACACCTCTGTGTTTGCTCCGTTGAACTTTCCGATGCAGTCGGTGGAGCAAAAAATGGCGGTGCAAACTGATATTGAGGCCAATCAGTATACTCTGAAGTCATGTGTGGAAACCATGACTGCGGTCACAAACTTGTCGCACCGGCTGCAGAGCAGGACAAATGAGGTGCAACAGTTAAACTCCCAGCTGGCTCTGCTCCAACGCATGTATAAGGATGCGCGAGCAGAGATAAGTGTGCTAAAGGCAGAAAACAAGGAGCTGAAGCGGAAGGCCACCGTGATGTTCCGATTCGGAGGTCCGCCATATGCTGCAGTGGAGGAGTAGGGAATAGTGATCGTGCCCAGTGGAGTGGGAAACACGGAGGCAACACCGTCAAGGGCCGCCCAGGACGGAGGCAAGAAGAAAAGACCGGCGGAATAGGCGAAGAGAAGAAAAAATCCCGCCTGTGGATGTGGTTGTTTGCAGAAAAGAAAACAAAGCCGTTGTTTTTTTTTTTTTTTTTTTTTTTTGGGGTGTAAAATGGTGATCGGGGTGAGCCCCGACATGAATAAAATGAGTTTGTGGAATGATGAATGTTTTTTTTTTTTTTTTTGAAAAAATAAGGGAATCGAATAATAAAAAAATATGGAGATAGTGATGAAATGATAAGCATGGTGATGATGAATATATAATAAGGAATAAAAATAGACCACCAATTAAGTTTTATAATAAAAAAAGAAAATAAAATTTGGGCGGTGGAAAATGTGATAATGATTTTGGGTGGAGAATATTTTAGAATAAAAAAAATGTATATATAATAATAAGAAAAGTGAATTGGGTGGCCCGAGGAGGGTTCAATTCATTTGCTTATTTATTTAGTTATTTTATTTGTTTGGGGAAAAAGAGTGGATCACATCAGTTTATTTATTATAATAACAAGAAAGTGGGGTGGTGTGTCAAGCAAGGGCTACGAGGAATTTTATTTTATTTGTTTTGGTATATGTTTTTTTTTTTTTTTTTGATAAAATAATAATAATAATAAGATAGTAATGGCGAAAGCATGTGACTCGGTGGGTTGGAAAGTAAAGAGTGGAGGGTGTGGAGTCTGACAAAAATAAAGAGTGGGAATCATGAGATGGGTTTTATGTGTAAAGAAAAGAAAAGTGGTGTTGGGTCAGAGTGATGGGTGAGACATGGGAGTGAACAAAGAGAATAAAAAATTATAGGGTGAGGAACAGGAGGATATGGGAGAAAGACCAGAAAAAGGAAAAAAAATTAAAATAAAAGAAAAAGTAGATCTCCAAAGCGTGAAACCCGCTGGTCCTCTAACTAAAATCTCCAAAGAAGGTGATGGATCTACAACTGCCATTACAGGCTGGCAGAGGGTTCTCAGAAGTGGGTTCCTTGTTTGTCTTCCACTACGCTGTCCAGTTTAATTGTCTTGAGGATGGAAATCAAACTATATGCCTGCTACTCAGAACTGGGTGTAGCGAAGCAGCTACAAAAAGATCGTACCAAGAGTTGCAAACGAAAAATATACTTTCTCAGAGTTGAATAAGTCCCTCTGGAACTGGAGCTGCCATGGGGATGCCGGAGCTGGAGAACTTGGCCTCCGG
Source organism: Camellia sinensis (assembly GCF_055761805.1). Taxonomy (NCBI): domain Eukaryota; kingdom Viridiplantae; phylum Streptophyta; class Magnoliopsida; order Ericales; family Theaceae; genus Camellia; species Camellia sinensis. Next base: position 116,897,817 of record NC_138975.1, on the reverse strand, counting down.
CGAACAAGTTGTGCAGCTGCCACTGGGAGGGGTTGTCGCTTGCTGGCTGTCGATGAGGAGCCACGTTCACGGTCTCTCTTGAGTATGGACTGTGTGAGATGTTGAACAGTGGGCTTAGAGAGAAGCTCAAGCAGTCCAAGTAGCTTCAACAGTGGTCTAAGATTCAAACACAGAGGAATGGAGAGATCATACTCTACCAACGTTAGGATCACTAGAGGGCCGGCGGGCGGCCAAGGCGAGGCTGCCGCCCGCCGGTGAAGCAGAATTACTAGCTTCTCAACCTTGCTCTGATACCATGTAAAAAATTTATGTATTATTGATTGATTGATGTTGTTATATTACAAATGGTTCCTTATATAGATGTAGGTGTAGGTGTAGTGGGTTAGGTTTAGTGGAGTAGGTGAGGTGGTAGTGGTGGTAGGTTTATTGATAAATTTTAACAGTTACAATGCAAAAATGAAAATCAACTGAAAATGTTTTATGTGGTAAAAATAAATCTAATTGGGCGGAAAATGTTGGCCCTTTTAAAAGGTGCAAAACATTTTCTAGACTGAAGTCTTACCAATGCCACCGCACTAGCACTACCACCACTACACTACCACCACCACCGCCACTGCCACCGCCACCATCACTGCCACTGCCACTGCCACAACCTCCATCACACCCCCCCTCCCCCACACCCTGCCACCACCACCACCCTACCATCACTAGTACAACCTTTTAGTACACTAGTTTCAGGGAAGCTACCAAACATAGAAAATGTTTTCTGCTGAAACAAATGGAGCATAAGAAAATGGTTCGAATGTTCTCTGTACATTCTTCCAAAGAGAGTTTTTGGCCAAGATATTGTCTCAGGAACATTTGAAGCAGTAATAACACTGACATCTCTGTGCTCCTTTTCTGTCTTTTTCTTCCAGCTAGCAGCAAAATATTCAGAGTGTCCATCAGGGAAGAAGGGTGGAGACTTGGGATGGTTTCCGCGAGGCAAGATGGCTGGTCCATTTCAGGATGTTGCCTTTAGTACACCTGTTGGAGCTACCAGTGCACCATTTAAATCAATGTATGCTATTTTAATTCCTGATTTTTGCTCTGCAAACCTGCTAACCATGTGTTAAGCTCTATCTTATGCTGTTCATGTTGCTCGGACCAGCTAACTCTGTTATGCTATTGATGGTACAGGCATGGATACCACATTATCTTGTCCGAAGAGAGGAAGAATTGATAGAACTTGGCATTCGAAGTTAGGCTCTGTTGGATTATCAACCATGAAATCGAAGTAAGCATTTTGTATTCTTCTGTTCGAGACTTTGGCTTGATGTTGGCATGGCATTTAGTACATAATTGACTTGATGATGCTTCACCTTCTTAGATATTGGTATGATAAGTCGTTTTCCTTCATCATTATTATCAAATGTTATAGAGTTCTGACTGTTGGTTTTGGTCTTCCACTACAAGAAAAACAGAGTATAGTGTCTTTTTTTTTACGGCGTTTTTCAAAAATGTTGTGAAATCTGCCCCGATTTTTCAAATTCCAAAAAAGGTAAACTAAACCATCTTGTTTTGTGTGCCGGTTATAAGAAAACAGTGAGTTAACACTGTGCCGTTGAAATAAGATTATTAAATTATTTGTTATTTCTTTTAATTGTAGTTGTACTTGTAGGGAATTCAAATAAATTAAAAACAAAAAATTTTCTACTCTGATCAACAGATGCGCGACTTTAGGAAGAGAGAGAAATCGAGTCTTGGATCTTTGAGGCATCAGACCTTTGATCTCCATCAGTTCTTCGGTTGTTTGATTTGAAAAATCTTGTTCTGCTCTTGATTTGAACGTATATCTTCCAGATTGTTCGAATCCCTATGATCTAAATCAATCTAGGGCTCAAGGTTAGCGTTTTCAGGAGTGTATATCTTACAGATTGTTCGAATCCATATGATCTAAATCGGTCTAGGGCTCAAGGTTAGGGTTTTCTAATATGGATTTGCTACATTCACACAAGATCTATAAAATTCCATGGCTAAAACTAACGATTTGGAATTGTTTCTCTCGATTTAGTTGATTTCCAGCTTTTTTTTTGCTTTTGTTTTGTGTTTCTCTTTTCGTTTTTGCTCCTTTACTCTTTCTAGTCCTTGTATGGAAAACTCTTCTCTTTCATCAGATTGAGCAGTAGAAATGGCGAATCGATTTATCTAGTGTTTCGAGTGCGGTGTTAGTGTCTTTGATCATGTATAGGAAAAGCAATTGGCATTGGATGTGGATCGTTGGAAACAGTGACTAGGAGCTCAACGATGAAGAGATATAGATCATAGTTATTCTTGTGGTTGATTTTCACTGAACTTCGTTCTGATTTCTAACAAGTAATCTTTGCTCAAAATCATGATTCCCTTCAGCTTCGTTTTGCGGGTGATCTTCTAATGGAGTTGGGTGCTGGGGTAGAGTTGGCAACTACAGCTGTGCCACACCTTTTTCTGCCTTTAGCTTGTGCTACCAATGTGGCCAAGGTTCAACCCTTCTCTGTCTCTCATTTTCTTCCCATTTTATAAATTCCGGCTAATCTATGTGATGAATTAGCTTTATTGCTTTACTTTCATATTGTTTCACTTGCAGAATGTTGGTGCTGTGACATCAACCTCGACTCGCACTCCAATATACAAAGCCTTTCCCAAAGGTGAAAACATTGGGGATGCTACTGTGAAGGGAGAATGTGTTGGCAATGTTGCCGATCTGGTATGCTTCTCCAACTTCCATTACAATTTCCAGAAGCTTGTGTTTGCACCGAGCCAATTGAGAACATATTTTGATGGCTGCTATAGTGACTGTTGCCACATAGTTAAATTGATCTTTATATTTTGTACTTTGTTTCCAGTCCTAATATTATTTGGAGAACAGAGGCATTACTGAAGGAGATGGGTTTCATTACTCTGTATAGTTAATCGAGTGCATCAAAAATATAGTCAATCCCATTAATTTCCCCTTGGCATTTTACTGAACCTTTTTTTTGTGGCACAAGCAAATCAGAGTATGGCATTACACTGTATTATATATATATATACTAAGTGGAACATATGATATATGTAGAGACATCATGTTACGAGAAGCACATGCACTCGACTTGACTGCTATAGACAAAAGCTGTTCTTTTGCTATCCAACAAAAATGGCAATTAGATATTGGTCAGTACTAGTAGTCTTGGAAGTTGACCTTCTCATTATTATGATTTAGCTGATACTATAAATTGACCTTTTTGCAACTTCTCATTTTGAAAGATTGAAACTAAAAAAAAAAAATGTTTGGTAGTTTTTCCTATAATTTGATGGGTGCTACAGATTCAAACTTCTCATTTTTTGTTTTTGTTGTACTCAGTTACAGTTTATCTTGCATTTGGGCACATAGTTTTGTGACTCACGATTATTTGGAGTAAAGTCTGCAAGTTGCTTTATAAGGACATGTGCTAAGACTGATTGTGGCTTTATGCTTCTTGATTGTCACTCTGAATCTCTTAATTTTCTATTGTCAATAGTGTGCAGTTTATAACCTTTAAAATGGCTTCATTTGGAATTGTAAATGAAGGGAAACAAATTGGAGTCTATCTAGTCTTATTTTAAATTAAAAATATTAAAAGGTATTCAAATTGATGTGTCAGTATGATCAACGGCGTCTTTTATAATCTGGAATTAAATGCTTAATTTTCAACTTCTTGCTTGGGTTCTGTAACTGTAATACAAGTGCTTGATGTCTACTATGCGTTTCCCAGTCAAACTTCTGGGACTAGTTAATTTGAGCTTTTTAGAATTGTTCCCTTAGAAGGCAAATTTTAGATCCTACATATTGTTATAAATTAATTTGTCTCTCTCACGTGTGTGCATGCCGTGGTGTGGCAATGAAGGGAGACATCCTGGAAGATCCAGCAAAGGAGCCAAACAAGGATATGTACATGATGACTATTGGGCCAGAAGATGCACCCAACCAACCTGAGTAAGTTTGCTTGTTTGATGTGTATTTCAATTCCTTTAATTTAGTCAAATCTTGATTTATGCATTTGCTTCTTTGTTTTTCCCCCTCCATGTAGATATGTACAAATTGGGATGGTTTCAGGGCTTCCTGTTTCAGTCAATGGAAAGGAATTCTCCCCTGCATATCTGCTTTCTGAGCTGAATGAAATTGGTGGGCATATTATTTTTTTTCTTTTCAAAAATTTGACTATGATGAGTTTTATTGATTGCATGGTGGATCCAAGAACATGCATAAATGTCACCCCGTGTATTGTACAATTGGGGGTAAGTTCTTTCTCCTTTTGAAAATTTGTATAAAATTTCTCTCTCTCTCTCTCTCTCCCTCACACACACACACACACAAATTTTGTTATATGCCATTCAGATTTTTAATTGGCCAAGTATTGTGTAGAACATCTTCAAGGAATCCTTGAGAGAATCGAATTTGTGGAGGGTGTTCTAAATAGAAACCTCAAGTGATGAAACTGGATGAGAGAGAGAGAGAGAGAGATGAATTCAACATTCCTAAACCATTATATTGTGCTTTTCAATATTTTGATGTCATGCTGATAAGTGTATATACTCTGCTCATTTGAGATATAAAATTAGTAGCACAAATTGATTACTTTTTTATTTATTTTATCTAAATAGATAGTTAGCGATTGTTTACATGTTCTATCCCGTACTTCAAGCTTTATATTCATATTGTACGTGTTGCTTTTGCTTCCCAGAAAACCATTTCAAAAGTAAGTCCTGGGTCATCAAATGCATCTGGTTCTAGCTCATCAAAAGAGCAGCATAATCAACAATATCCAGGTTTTTCCTTTTATATACACATTTTACAAAATTTTGTTACTTTATTATATTTACTGAACTCAAAATTTATCTATTGCCAATCCTCATATATATCCCCCTCCTGGGCGGACCTGGTTTCTTGTGTCAGCAATGCCTTTAGCCTTTAAACTGATGCTTGTTTTTTCGCAGTGCCAGAGGTCAAACGCAGAAAGCGACATCGGAGAAAGCATTTTGAGAACCAAGAACCATGTCTGATGAGCGGTGTCTATTTTAAGAATATGAAATGGCAGGCAGCCATAAAAGTTGACAAGAAACAAATTCACTTGGGCACTGTTGGATCTCAAGAAGCTGCTGCTCGTTTGTATGACAGGTATTAAAATGGTTTAGCTGTACATACACATAGAAGTTCTTAATTGTGAACTTTGTTCATAATACTATGTTTTGTTGCCATTTCCATTTGAATTATTATTTGTGAACTTTGATCATAATACTATGTTCTGCAAGATCAGGTACTATATATATATATATTTTCCTTTTCAAAATAGGATTTTAGTATTCTACACATTCTTTGTTACTTTGAATGCATTCCTAATAGACCGCAAATAAATAGTACCAATCTGTTATAGTTCAGTGGGTTTTAAATTTTCCAATCAGTCATAGGCTTTATGTTTACTCCATGATTGTTACACTATGAAGGCATGGAGATCCAGATTCAATGAAAACATATAAAATTGTACAATTTAGCTCTTTGAAATGTTTGGATGACTCTAATTCTTGTACCCTTTATTCATATGTATATATATATATGTAAACATATAAATTTTTCATGTACACTTTACGACGAATAAATTTTTGACTAGAATTTCCTTGTTTTTATTATCAATTGACTTGAAGCTTCTTTGTTGACTCATTTATTTGGTATATTTTAATTTTTATTAGCAATGTCAAACATTATTTAGTTTTGTTATTTTAATTAAAAACCTTCTTAATCCTTTTCCTTTTTCCTTATATTTTTTTCCCTTCAGCTCATTTGATACATGCTTATGGTTCTTTGAGTAACACAATTTTCTACAGAATTCCAATCTTATAACATATTTCTAGATATTCTGTTACAAGTTCTCATTATATACTAGTTCCAAGCTTGATTGTGGGGAATAACTTGCCAAAATATATTTAGTTTATGCTTTTCTTTCCTCTTTCAATCATCCAAAAATATTCTTTGCATACCTTCTGTTAAAATTAAAAATAAAAATAAAAATTGTTTTCTCACAAATATTTTATGGATTCTTTCTAATTCTTGCAGTAGAGAATTGTATTTGCATGCTGCTGGGATTTTTGCTGATGTGAATTCTCTGTTTTAAGATATGGATAGGGGAGAACTACAGTACGCTCTGGACATTGGATGTTTGCTGGACACACCATTAGATGCGTCCCAATTAGGAAGTCTTCTATGCCTTAAATTAGCTTGATCAAGTGATTTTTGAGTATGGAAAGAAATCATCAATTGTGGAAGAATCATCAAAACTTGTGTGAATAATGGTTTTAACATATAAAAGAACAACTAGAAGTAGATTTTAATTATTTTTTATTTGTTTGGCCTCAATTCTGGATCAGAACCCATGCATATTTTTCATAAAGTGCTTAATAAGGAAAGGGTTATGAAGTTCTAGATTTCATGTAAACTGCTTCCTGAAACTTTAACCGAGCATCCTTAAGTTAATAACTATGCAGTTTATGACCACAGAAAGAGTCCAGAAGTTGCTCTTATTGTCAGAACTTGATGCGAGTTTTGTTTGGATAGATGAGGGAAGCGATTGGTGTTACCCTTTTTGTGTTGTGCTCAAACATTCGGCTTCATACATCCTTCAGTGATCATCATTCCGATGGTGGTGACGATTTCAAAATTGAAGAGAGAAGTTGGGATCAGTTTTTAACAGAACGTGCATCTGAACTTGTCACAAATATTTGGAATGTTAGCCAGTCTGACAAAATGGAGATCTCAACAGATACAAGTCCTGACAATGGGATAGTAAATGGCGATTCTAAAGATGATGTGAAGTGGATGGAAACGGCACATTTTTAAAGAATTCTGTTTAATCAAGGCTTCCTTATCTTCAACTGAATTCTGATGATCTTCTCCTGTTCCTTAATGTGTGCAGCTGTTCCATTTCATTATCTCATCTTTGAAACCTTGCAGTCCAAGCCTAAAATGTTTAAAAATTGATTTTTGGACTGTGTGATACAATATTTTTTCTTTTTATTTTTTGGTTGTGCTTGTTGCTTGATTTTGGTTTAGAATATTTTTTCGTTCTATTTTTTTGGTTGATTTTGGTTTTGAAATCTAATAGAATTAGCACAATCTCGAAATAAAAAAATTAAAAAAAGAGGCTATAACGGCATTTTTCCAAACGCCACTGCAGTGCCAAGTCATATTTTTAAAACAAGAAAAAATCTATCACGGCGTTTTTAAAATGTCGCTAAATATTGATTGACTTCATTTTATCTTTATTTATCACATTTAGAGGCTTTTTTTAAAACTTCGCCTATACTAATCTAATGATGTTTTTAAAGTGTCATAACGTTATAGCGGCGGCCGCATCTTCAGCGTTTGGTACTAAACGTCACAAATAGAATTAGCGGTGTTTTATACCTATATTGGTGTTTTGTAAACGTTGCTAAATGTAAAATTTCTAGCAATGTTCATTGTAGTTTACTTTCTGTTAAAAATCACTTGATAATCAAAGGTTGGGCATGCAATCCACTGATCCTTAAAATTCTACAAACATGATAAGGGGAACATAACACCTTATGCACATCCCAGAGCATACAGAATTCTCTTCCTTTCTTGACAAAACCACTTCTTTTTTATTTCTTTTGTTTTCTCTATCATGATTCCCTGAGATTATGTTTGAAAAAGAAAATGTCATCGTTTGAAAACAAATACCAAAGAATACCTCATACTGATTTTGCTATATCTATTTGGGATCTCGTGGTGTGATTGGTCAAATAAACTATCTTTCTTGGTTTATGGGTTTGTGTTTTGTTTTGTTGTGAAGAGGATGGTTGACATTTGTAGACAGTTGAACAAAAGAGGAGGCTGGTTGTCTTGTAAAAGAATGAAGAAAGTCGTGCCTCAGAACATGGAGAAAAGAAGACTGCAAAAGTCAGAAATTATCACTCAATATTATTCTACTAATCAATTTAAAAAAATGTTTGATTTTAATTTAAAATACAATTTTAGCCTTTTTTTGAAAATAATTTTTCACATAATTTGTTTTGAGTAATTTTTTTTCATATTTTAGTTTAAAAATTTAAATTTTTAGATGCACCTAAAATTTAAAAAAATATTAGAAAAATCTGGAGATTTTTTTTTTTTAAATGACTAAAGATGAAAAACTAAAAAAACATAAAAAAATTGATATATTTTTATATTTCTTGTCTTTAGCGAACATTTATTAAATTTAATCATAAATATTTCGATGGTTTTCAATTTGTGTTTCTAAAAAATTAAAAATGAAAAAATGACAAAAAAAAAATTAGAAAGTCTAAATTAAATATTATGTGATAGTTCAAGAAAGTGAAGTGATATGAGGTGATAGTTTAAGCGGATAGAATGTAATTTATCCAATTGATGTATATTTAGTCATGATAGTCCAAATCAAAAAAAAAAAAAAGAAAAAAAAAAGAAAAAAAAAAAGAAAAAGAAAAGAAAAGGAAAGAAAAGATGACGACGGTTAGTTTTTACAATTTTTAATGGGGGAATTACTTTATAGTGAAATAGAAGGAAAAAAAAAGAAAGGTGATTCTATTTATACACCACCAAACCTCTCAATCTGATTGGTCTTTGACAAATCCTTCTTCTTCTTCATCTCGAATCATTAAATGAATTCTTTGCTCTTCTATAGGGAGAATTGATTCTCTACTTTTCATCTCTTTGAGTAGGTGACAGCAAGGAGGGTAGGCGACTGGAGACAGAGTGGCGGCCAACGGTTTGGGATAGAGAGGTGAAGAAGATATGGGTAATTTAGGATTTTTCAAAATTAATGGTGTGCAGTGAGAAAAAAATCAAAGTATTAAAAATGTGTGGTGTATATTGAGAAAATGGTGTGTACAGAGAGGTTGTGCGGTGTAAATGAAATTATCCAAAAAATAAATATACACAAACATGAAGGGGTGCAAGTCTGCATCATACATATTTTCACTGATACCCCACCACAAAACAATTTGCACTCTCCATGTTTTAGTAAATTTTTTTCCTTATCCTATTGACAATTAATTCCCCCATTTTTAATTGTGGGGGGCGGGGGCATAAAGTGATACATAACAATATAGTCGAAGGGAGTAAAGTATAATTTAACTGTCGTCTAACGTAATAGCACGTCAACTATCCCCCATTTTGAAAGATTATTTACTTCCAAACACTACTTCAAAAGTGTGTACCATATGCACCTTATCATAAATTTAATTGACATAATTTTACTACAAAATTTAGTAATATTAACCATAAAATACATAATCTCACCACAAATTGGCGTAATAAAAAATATCGTAATTAAGCTATAAACCCATAAACTTTTATTACATGAACCATAAAATTTTAAACATTTTCTTACGCTCATTTGTGATGAGATTATGCATTTTGTAATTGAAAATGATATTATGAAATTTTGTAATAAAATTATGCTAATTGTAATAGGGTATATATGTACACACCATTAGGTTTTCCAATATTAAATTAGGCCAAGATGTTCCAGGAGAGGGGAATGGCTGTCCTCCATATCCTTAAAATAAAATAAAAATATATTGAAAATCAAAGTTGGGTTCCAAACTCACAAGAATAAACTAATCAATAAATCATTTTTCTCATAGGGGGAATTATTTTACAGTAGGACAGAAAAAAATTATAAAGATATAAAAAGTGTAAATAATTTGGTGATAAGAATAACTAATAAGTCTGACTTATACACTTTTATATTTGTGTAAAAAAAATTTTTTTCGGTCCCATTATTCCTCCATTGTTATACAGATGACCGCTAAAGGCAATCTCTTTATTGCCATTGATTCCCCTCGTCATCACACGCACAAATAACACGTTACAGCTGTGATTGGATAGTAAAATCGGGTAAAAAAATGGCAAATTACAAACACCCCTTCGAGGTTTGATAAAAATATAGATTCCTCCTGAGGTTTGAGAAGTTACAAATTGCCCCTTGAGGGTCAAATTTTCATAACAAATTAAAGAAAATTATGGGGGAATCTGTATGAAAATAAAAACCTCATGGGGCAATTTGTTATAGAAATATAAATGTCAGGGAGTGGGATGTAATTTCTCAAATCTCAGGAGGGAATCTGTATTTTTACCAAATCTCGAGGGGGTGTTTGTAATTTGCCCAAAAATTAAATGAAGAACTACACTGACAATGAGTCATTAAAACTTATTTATCATAAAATAAAAATATATTATAAATATTAATAATTAATATTATAATTTTTTATTAATTTATATGTATATATATATTTTTAATCTGACCTAACTGTCAAGTAATTGATCCAAAATTAAAAATTAAGGCCCCAATTTGGGGAGTGTAGTTTTTACTTAAAAAGTAAATTAAAATAACCCATTCTCGAATGATGGCCAAAAAAAATAAAAAATAAATAAAATATAATTTTTTTATTATATTTATTTAAAATTTTTATTTAAATAGGATAAACACATTTCATAGCACATCAAATTACAAAATAGAATTATTCATATGCAAAAAATTAATTTTATATAAAAGTAAAAAGATTTAACTAGATAGAAAAATAGCAATGATCCATTTGCACAATTATTTTCTTTCGAATCCTTTCAAACGAGACTTTTACTGGTAAGACATTAGACTCTTAACAATAAGATTGTGTTTGATTGAGAAATTTAAAGATAAATTTAAAAAAGAAAATAAAAAGTATATGAGATTAAATAAAAAATATATATTTTTTAGTTATATTTTACTTACTTTTTTTTACCTTTCAAAATCTCTCAACTAAACATTTCATTCAAATTAGTGACAAAAATTATGTGAATGAATTATTAATCATAGACAAAATAGATAAAATGAGAAATGATTCCACACGTTTGCTCCACCACACAGGTTGCTCCCCGAAGGAATCAATCTCTCTTGTCTCTCTTAATTAAATCAATCTCTCTCTCTCTCTCTCTCTCTAGTCTTAACCAAACTGGCAACCACCATTTTATCAAGATTCTCAACCAGTTCAGTCCAGTCTCCAACCAAAAAGGCACCTCTTCTCCACCCGTCATCCAAACACATTTTTTTGTTGAGGGAGACTAGTGTGAGTTCAATTGAATTGACCTCAGATGGGAATGGAAATGCCTGTTGTATCCTTCATTGTAAACAGACTCGGAGTTTTGTTAACTGAAGAAGCTAAATTCTTACACGGAGTAAGCGGTCAAGTTGAACAAATCCGAGCCGAGTTAAAGCGAATGCAATGCTTCTTACAAGACGTAGATTATGAAATACAATCTGATCATCATGTAGATGCGAGGGTCAACAACTGGGTTGCGGAAATCAGAAAACTTGCTTATGAAACCGAAGACATCCTCGAAACTTATGTCATCCAAGTTTCATCCAAAAGGAACAGAAAGGGTATCCGAAACACCCTTAAAAGATTCGCTTGCATCTTCAACGAATGGCTAGACGTTCACAAGGTCGGAAGTGAGATCGGTGCCATTAAAAACAAGATCACTCACCTCACCGCTAGTTTACATACTTACGGCTTGAAAAGTATAGGTGAGCCATTTCAAGTGATGATTTTAAATTTAAGTTTTTATTTATTGATTTATTAGTAATTTCAATTATTGTTATATATTTTTTATTTAAGTATATTTTTCTCTCTTTTGATATGCAAAATATTACTAATTAAAATTTAAAATTTAAATTGTGTTAATATATTCCATTAATCTTTAACCAGTTTTAACCAATTTTAGGAAAGAATAATATTTTATATTTTAATTTTTCAGTTAAATTTTGGGGAAATTAAAAAGACATCTCTGTAAGTTTGTGTAAGATTTTAGGATGGAAAATTTACTTATAAAATTTATTTTGAGGAATGGTGATTTATTTAGTCCCAATATTTTTTTATAGACCAATTAGTTTCATTGATTTTAGAAAGGTAGATTTAATATATTATTTGAAAATTGAATTTATAGTTATACCTTATTTCTATTATGTTTCCTTCTCTCTTTTTCTTTTTTTTTTTTTTGCTAGAAAGGTAAGGTACACAATTTATGAGAATTAAATTTGAGATAAATTTTTGTATGAGAATCTTTTTTATTTGGAAAACATTTCAAAAGGAGTACAAAAATGACTTCAAATATAGAATTCTTCAAATATTTCAAAAAGATGTGAGATTCTTCAAACATTTCAAAAAGAGTACGAAATTTCCTTAGTAAGCTTTCAACAAATGTATAATTTCAAATTGTAATATTCCAATATAACACTAAAAAAAAAAATATAAAATTCTTAGTATATTTTTCTCAAACATTCCAATATAACACTTCAAAAAAGCTGTCACAGCCCAAATCCGGATATGACTGGCCGTGGCCCATAGGGACTCAGCCCAAGGCACACGTAAACCTAAACATGAATCCAAAATCACGAAAAATAAATGTGATGATAGCCCAGAAATAAATAAAACAAAACTCACCAGTGACAAGTTACAAGTATAAATGGCAAAACCAACCATAACCAACTTCCAAAAATATATACTAAATGGAACACAAATCGCCCATAAAATAAAATAATTCTAAATAAAATCCCACCACAATGTATGCACAAAACCGACATAACAAAGCTAAAACAAAATAATGAATGTCCTAGAGGTCCATGCAATTAAGTCCCCGCTACGCCATGAGTCCACTCTAAGTCCTTCTAACACCTGGAAATGATAAACAACTAAGTCAGCTGATAGCTCAGTGAGTAGCAACATGGATAGTAAATACAGTTTTGAAAACAGGGTTCAATTCCAAAATAAGATTTATATCACAGAAACTAGATTGACATACAGTTTGGTAAAGACAATCTATTTCAAAACAAAAGGTTCCACAGTTCAACAGTTAAAATACTCATGTCTCTCAAAAACATGATAAATAACATTTTCCACTTAAAACAGATTACAACATGAACACCAATAATTTTCTGGGTACCAAGAAATAACATGTAATATGCCACACAATTCTCAAGGCTATAAGCCCAGTCGGATCCAATATCGAACCAAGAGTCATTCTCGAGGTGGCAACCCGGGCCTTTTCTCTAAGACGATCCAATTGAAGGTCACCTAGCCTAACCTAGGTCTTTTCCTTACAATCGTTGAGCACTAGAGTCATCACGGCCCAACCCGGATCTGTTCCCTAGTGGGCAGAGTCACCACACACAATGGAATAATTTCCCAGGACTAAATACACAGATGGTCCCAATAATCAATACACATCAGTTTCACAAAACATGGTAGTTCGCCATTATAAACATGAGACCAAAATAAATAGTTTACAGTATGCCAAGTTCACACATGTTTCAGAAATAATTTGATTCCATTGATAATATAATAATTTATCAAAACAGTTTAGTCCTGAAACAACAATTTAATTTTCCAACAGTTCAGGGTAGGGGAACATTTATAAAAATATGTAGCATGAAACTACTCACCTGAAAATGAAATAATATAATCCTCGAATAGAGTATGAAAGTCCAACTAGTGCCCTGAACCAAGTATGAAGATTACACGTCACTACTAATTTAAAAGTACTAAAGAGAATAATAAACTACCCCACACTAAAGCGCACTAACACAGGTCAATCCCACTCACCGTTACTCTTAAATAATACCTAAGTTCATGTTCTTCAAGGTCTAAAATTACCCAAGACATGGGTTCTGATCAAAACTTAAGTAAAAGCAACTTTAACATAAGACAAAATTTTAAACAAGCTTTCCCAATCTAATCGCTAACTTTGAAAATTACAAAACCCACTCCACGTTGTTCGAAAAATTCCAAAACCCTCCAAATAACAACTAATATATCCTAAGTTTCAAACCCAATTGGTTTCACTTGATTTGCTTATCCAAATAATTATTTACAATTAATTATATCGAAACAGGTTATTTTCTGCAGCACTTTAAATAAATTGACGGTTCTCTAAGTATACATGAGCAATCAATGCAAGGTCAAAAATTTAAGAAACTAGATTCGTAACCGGTTTTAATGACGCTGATTTGATAATTTTCGGATTTATATCCAAAGAGAACGACACTTCCGAACTTACTTTTTTAAACTAGTTTTCTGGACAGATTTGAACGCATCAGTTAATATAGATTTCGACTCTCAAAAATTATGATAAAATTCAGATATACAATTCAATATGTAGTTAATCTACTGTAAAAATTTCAGTTCAAAATTCATCCGTTTGATATGATTACTTGATTTTTAAAATTTGTGGCTCTGTGCAGAATTTCATACTCATAGATTGTACCCCCAACTTTATGTACCCATTTAATTCCTCAAACCACATAAAAGAAACATGATATTCACAAACATTGGTGGCCAAGTACTCCTACCTAACCCACGTTTCACTCACAAGATCCACCATTACAAGCAAAAACACCCATTGAATATAACTCATGCCATATACTTGTTCTTCATACATCCACCATACCCATTACACTATTTCACACCAACTATTAATCTGATAGATATTCAAGCCACCTAATCAGTTAAGCTTTCATTCCTTCTTCTTCCAATGAATGCACAGAAACATATATACAAAATAACTGTATTCACAGGATATTGATTTCTACCTTAGAGATGGAGTTATTCAAGCACCAAACTAGTTCTTCAATTTTCACCAAAAGCTATTCCTATCTCTTCTTCATAGCTGCTAGTTGAATAATATGAGAGTTTAGAGTTACCCACACACTTTAAATAATTTGACTCCCTTATCCTTTTACTTTTATTTATTTATTTATTTATTTATTTATTATTAAAATCTTATCTCTAAATTAGAGATTTTCACCATAAATTTATTTTAGGTATAAAAATTAATTAAAAGACCTTCCAAACATTTAATTTGCACTTTAGGATTCACCACCAAAATATTTGAGATTGTAATATTATTATTATTTAATTATTTACTTAATTTTTATATTCGGGTTCTCACAAAAGCTCCTTAGTGTAACACTCTAATTTAACACATACAAAAACTCCTTAGTGTATCTTTCTCAAACATAACACTCTAATATAATACTCTAAAAAAACTTCTTAATGTAACACTCTAATGTAACAAACACACAAAAAAATTTCTTAGTGTAACACTTTAACGTAACACGCAAAAAAATTTCTTAGTGTATTTTTTCCAAACGTAACATTTCAATATAACACTCGGAAAAAACTCCTTAGTATAACACTTTAATGTAACACACAAAAAAAAAAACTCCTTAGTGTAACACTTTTATCAAACGTAACACTCCAAAGAAAATATGTAAGATTCTTCAAACCATTTCAAAAAGATGAAAGATTCTTCAAATTGTTCAAAAAGGAATACAAAAATTTCTTAGTAAATTTAGGCAAATGTATAATTTCAAACTGTGAGTGTTACGTTTGGAAAAAGTACACTGAAGAGTTTTGAATATTTTTGTATGTGTTACGTTGGAGTACGTTACGTTAGAGTGTTACGTTTGAAAAAAATACACTAAGGAGTTTTTTTAGTATTATATTGTTACGTTTAAGAAAAGTACACCAATGAGTTTTTTAATACGTTATATTGGAGTGTTACGTAAGAGTTTTACGTTTTTGTTCGTAATGTGGGATTTGTTCCAAAATGAGGAAAAATTCAAAACTTCTATAGTGCGGATTGCCCAAATGTATAATTTTACATTTGAAAAAAATTTACTTTTATCTCTGAAAAATTAAACCCAAACATATAACTGAGATTTTTCTATTTTAGTGGGATCTTTGGATTCATAAGGAAAAAGAGAAGACTAAACAGTTCAAAAGATCACATTTTGAGATTTATTGGTGTTTCACCCTTTAAGTATAACAACAATTTGCTTACTAGTTAAAATTCTTGAGATTTGAAATCTTAAAATAATAATGACAACTCTAACATACATAGTCCAAAATGCGCTCATGATCTAAAAAATCCTAATTTTTCTCAGAACGCCGTTTCTCTTTCGTGCGACCTTTTTACGTTGTTGAAGTGGTTTCAAAATTTTAAAATTTAATAACTTTTGATTTATATCTCAATTTTTTTTGTAAAATTTATATTTTTAGAAATTTCATTAACATAGTCTGACTTGGTTATCGAAATTTCACTAACCAAAATTTTACCAGCCTGTCTCATATCAATAAAATTTCATCAACTTTTTTTTTTTTTTTTTTAAATTTTGTATTCATCATGGATCTTATTTTACAGATATTGATGAAATGATTTCAAAAACACAAATTTTGTAAATAAAAAAAATATAGATCAAAAGTTGCATAATTTTGAAATTTTTAAATGAGTTAAAAAAGTAATAGGTGATATATGAAACGGTATAGTGGGAGTATTTTTGTCACCGTATGTTTTGGAGGACCTATATGATTATTATAAAAAATTATGTTGTCTTTATTCTTCAAAAAAAATATTACTAGAAATAATAAGCAAAAAATCCTGTAAGTTTATAGAAACATATAAAAATATATTTCACAATTTTGACCTCCACTTTTTTTAATATATATTTTATAAAGGATGTTTTGTTATATGGTGAAAAATGATTCATAAAATAGAGTTTTTATATACAAAATTCATACAAATTATATGACACTATTATTTTTGGACCATAAAATGAGTGTTTTTTTCCTCTTTAAAATGGTCACAAAAGAAAAAAAAAATCATTTTATGTGAGTTTTTTGTATGAAAATTCTATTTCTACAACATTATTATTGAATATCGACCGTTAGAAAGACTAAACTAATATTGCTATAGGTGAAGGCATAAGAAGTTTGGCAGTTGAGAAGCAACAAGAATTGAGGCAATCGTATCAACATGTTGTTGAAGAGGATTTTGTTGGGTTTGAGGAAGACTTGAACAAGGTTGTGAAACATTTGGTGCAAGTTGATGACTATACTCCTAGTCGAGTTGTCTCTATTTGCGGCATGGGTGGTTTGGGGAAGACCACTCTAGCTAAAAAAGTATATCATCACAAAGATGTCCAGAGTCACTTTGAAGGTTTGGCATGGGTGTGCATATCTCAACAGTATAAAAGAAGAGATATTCTTCAAGAAATCTTCATCAATCTTGTTCCAGAGAGGAAGGAAGATGTTGTTAGGATGACAAATAATGAGTTGTTTGAGCAACTTTATAAAGTCCAGCAGAGTAAAAAATGCTTAGTTGTACTGGATGATATTTGGTCAATAGAGGCTTGGAAGAGCTTGGAACCGGCCTTTCCAAATGGAAACACAGGTAGCAAAATATTGCTAACGACTCGTAATAAAATATTACCTTCACAGATAGATCCATACCCTATCGTCCATGAACCCCAGTGTTTAAATGACAAGGAAAGTTGGTATCTACTTCAAAAAAAATCATTTCTAAGAAGAGATGGTAAAGGTAATATTAATCAGTCCACCTTGCTATATATTTTGATACGAATTAAATTATTTCAATGTTAGTTTTCATATCATCTGTGTGGTCTATTATCATCCAAAAAGATTAATGACCCACGGGTTGAAATTTGGGAAAGATATGGAAAATACTCTAGCTCTACTGGCCATAGGGTCGAACCAAATGTATTTAGAATATTCATTTACGAAAACTACATAAAATTGAAAACTTAGGGATTACTTTACAGTGAGACAGAAAATAAAATTTTACACAAACATGCTTGCTTCTCCATAATTTTACACAAATACTAGATACTTCCAGAGTACTATATTGTCTACATGATCCAGTATCGGCCAATGAGAAACCGCAACACACTAAATAGTCATCATTTGTCTCCTAACTACCCCACAAAGATGACTTAACATGTTTCATTCATAAAATTTTTTGCTATGCAATTAATTTGGAACACCATATAGACAATGACACATAATACTCTAAGACTCGTCACTAATTATTCATTAAAATTTGAATGACTTATGTCATGCACGACGACTTTGTAATACTAGCTCAGAGAATTTAATCTAAAAGAAGGTTACGGGTACATACATCACTCTTTCTACTTTTTTGTATGCCTTTTTATAAAAAGTTAAAAATCAACTAAAATAGCAAATTTCCAAAAGGGGCCACAATTCACTTCTTGCCCTTAACATCACTCTCTCTGCACCAAATGCATGCATGAATTTGAGAAATCCTTTTTCTTCTTCTTTGTTGATATAGAACTTTTGATTGAAAAAATGCATGTATCAATGTAAACAGTGCTGACTTTGAGGCAAAGTTGAGGAAATGGTTGTTTTGGAATTCAAAAATTGGTTGAAAAAAAGGGTTCTAAAAAACTATCCCTTAAATAGAAACAAAAAAAGCTGGTTGATGTAGTAAATTATTTAAAACTAATGGATGATGCAAGTATCAGTGTAAACAGTGCTGACTTTGAGGCAAAGTTAAGGAAACGGCTATTTGGAATTCAAAATTTGGTTGAAAAAAAGGGTTCTAAAAAACTATCCCTTAAATAGAAACAAAAAAGCTTGTTGATGTAGTAAATTATTTAAAACTAATGGATGATTAATTTCTAAATATATAGTTTGTGTATAAAATGTTATATACTATCCCTGTTACAGTTGTTTATGGGGAAATCAACTTATTAAAACTGAAATTGATTAAATCTTACCTTTGGTCAACTTTGTCACATAAATGATTCGATGGATGTGATTGTTAAATTGAATTATGCAAGTTTGATTCGTAATTTCACAACTAATAATTTGAGTTTTATACTTGAGAACACGAAAGTTCAAAATTTTTAAAATAAAATTTAAATTACTAACCGATTTGATTTTGAAAAAAAAAAAAAAAGCTTTAAAAATCAATTAACATTACAAGCTTGCTTTAGAATTATCTATCTATATATGTATAAAAGCCCATATTAAAAACTTGATTTGGTTCTCGAAAAAATCGTCAAATTTCCCTTTTTATTGCTTATTCACGCAAGCATTCATTAGAATTTTTATTTTTGTTGTTTTATAGAATCTAGGCAATAATCTATTTTTTTTGTTGTTTTTAAATTTTGCATTTTGTTGTTGTTGTAGACTCCAGAGTGCTTGACACAAACATGGAGGCATTAGGGAGGAAAATGGTAAAGCTATGTGCTGGTTTACCGTTAGCAATCATTGTGCTTGGTGGACTTTTGGCAAGAAAGCATACATTAAGGGAGTGGGAGATGGTATACCAAAATGTTCATTCGCATAAATGGAATGACGACCCAACACAGCATGACAATGGAGTATCAAAGGTGTTAGCTTTAAGCTACCATGACTTGCCTTATCAATTGAAGCCATGTTTTCTATATTTTGGTCACTTTCCGGAGGATTATGGGATAAATGCTGAAAGACTATATCACTTATGGATAGCTGACGGTATAATTGTAGATGATGATAGAGTTGGGGATGAAACAATAATGGATGTGGCAAAACGTTACTTGGGTGCACTAGCACAGCGGTGCATGGTTGAAGTACATGTAGACATGTATACTCAAAGGATCAATTATTGCCGCATTCATGACCTTATGCTGGATTTGTGTTTATCAAAGGCAAAAATGAATGATTTTCTCGAGATCATTCATCTCCAACGCGAAACTGATCTAGCTGATTGCTTTTCCACCACATCAACAACCACTACTCCTAAAATACGCAAACTTGCAATTCATTTGAGTAGGGATGTCGAAAGAGTTGTCTTCCCTGACTTGGAGACAACTAAACAGCTAAGATCAATATTGTTGTACGATCCAAGAATTCACTTGTGGCCTTTATCAAGTGATGAAAAGTCTTCAATAGAGTTGAACTCCCATGTCAAGTACTTCAAATTGCTTAGGAATTTGGATCTTGAAGGATTTAAGTTTGATGAAAAGTCAGTCGAATCAGTAGGTAACCTAATTAGCTTGAGGTACTTGAGTTTTAGAAGTTGTTTCATACCTAAGTGGCATTCGTCTATCTGCAAGTTGAAATACTTGCAAACCTTGGATTTACAACATTGCGAGTTCAACCCAGGTGAAGTAATAGTCTTACATGGAATGGAACAATTGAGGCATTTGTATATTCCTCGCAATGCTAAATTCAAATTTGATGGGTTAAGCAACCTCGAAACATTAGGAGGGTTTGACACAAGATCTTGTGACGTCAATGATCTGTGTAAATTGATCAATCTTCGGCAACTAGAAGATGCAACTTTCTCGGAGGAGGACAATCAGGACTTAGCGGCTTTCATCAACTACCTAAACATCAGTGCCAACCACCTTCAACATACATCCTTATCAGTTGAATTTTACAAAAAAGAAGAAGAGTTGACTCTTCTCAAAAAACAACTGTTAGGGTGTCACCATCTTTACAAATTGAGTATTAGTGGAATTATTCCCAAGTTACCAGAGTACTGCCAGGGTTTCTCTCCCAGCCTCATCGAGTTAATTTTGTTTAGATGTGAACTTGAAGAAGACCCTATGCCAACATTGGAGAGGCTACCTAACCTACAATATCTCTATTTAGGTAGTGGTGCCTTTATGGGGGACAAAATGGTTTGCTCAGCTAATGGTTTTCCCCAACTCAAAACCCTATCTCTCTATCAGTTGATGCTCTTAAAAGAGTGGGAGGTGGAAAAAGGAGCGATGCCCAATCTCTCAAATTTAAAAATTGCTTATTGCGAAGGACTTGAAATGGTTCCAGAGGGATTGAGATTCATTGCTACCCTCCAACGATTTACAATTAGAGGAGCGGACGATAAATTCAATAACAAGCTTCGAAGGGTCAATGGTAAAGAAGGAGAAGATTTTTACAAAGTGCGACATGTGTCTTCCCTCAGCATTATTGGGTAAATTTCTTAATTCTGGATAATCCTTTCACAAGAGACGAAACAACTGTTGGGTCTCTTATCATATCTTTCACATCCCCCTCATTAATTCTCATCACAAAATTTGTTGATATATACATATATTTCTCTGCTTTTTTGCCTTTATATTGGTTTAGGGGTGGACAAATTACCAGAGTAAAAAAATTAAACCAAACTGACATATTTAGATTGGGTTTTTTTTTTTTTTTTGAATACATTGGTTTAGTTTTGGGTCTTGAATTTGTCAATTTGATAGGATTGGATTGATTTTTGAATTACCGTTTATCTAAATCGAACAAACTTTATAACCAAATATATATATATGTATATTATAAGATTCAATTTATATCGGCATGTTTTTGCCTAATGGATTTATTCTAATGGATTTGATTGCAACTAATCATTTCTCTATTTATTTTGATTTTTAGTCAATATGAAGAAAGAGAACGGGAAAGGAAAGAAATTTTCTGTCAATATGTAGAAGAAGAATGGGAAGTGAAAGAAGAAGAAGAATGGTAAGTGGAAGAAGAAAATACCGGAAGTTAGAGTTGGAATTCATGGTACTTAATTTTATTTTATTAGTTGTGTTACTAGTTTTGATTTGCATAGGTTGTATTTAGTCTTCGTTTGGCATTGGCTTTTGTAGTTAGTTTTTTTGTGTTGGGACTTTTTTAGCCTCGTTTAGTTTAGCTTTTTTGGCTTTTGTAAAAAAAAAAAAGTATAATAATTATGGTTTGGATGTAATATTTTGTCTTGTTGGCTTATGTAGCCAATTTTGTCTTTTTGTGCTTTTTTAGCCAAAAATCTAAAACCAAACAAAGCTTTAAGCTTTCTGATCCAAAAAAAAAAAAAAAAAGCAAAGCTTTAAGCTTGAGTTAGATTTCACTATACTATTCACAGCAGTTAACTTGTATTAAACAATGTTTATTTTGTGTTTGTGTTATATTTAAGTATTAAAGACTTATTTATTTTAATTATTGATCAATTTTTTTTTTTTTTGAATTGAATTGATTTGGTTCAAGTGCATGATTCATTTAAATTGGTTCTAAATTTAATGTCAACTCAAACCAAACTGGTCCAATCACACCCCTATATTCGTTCATATCCTTCAAGATTTTTTTAATACATGGCCAGAGCAATAAAAGTTGAGATTTTTCTAATAGACCCCTTATAATAAGATTTTTTTATAAGAACACAAACGAGCCCATAAGTTTTACTGTGAGGAGGACAACACGTGCAGAAAACACAACCCAATTACTGAATAGCTAATTTTATTTTTTAAACTTTTAAATACTAACTATTAACTTAAATTTTTATTTTTTAAAGAATTTTTTGGAATATTCTCGTTGAAATCTATTTAGTAGGAGTTCGTATTGAATTTGCAATATTGAAGAAAATGTTATTTATTTTCAAACAATGAAATTTTTATTATATATAAATTATCTTTTATAAATAGAGAAATTTCAAATTGAAAGCTAAAAGTCGAGGATTAAATGCTAAAAAATGAAAAACCATATTTCATTGTTTGTAAATTAGAAAAAAAAGTTCACTGTCTAGTGACATCAAATAGAAAATTTTAAACTAGAGGCAAAATTAACATTAGTTGTTAAAAAGATAGTGATAAAAAGACGTCTCACGCTCACTATCAAGGAGAAACTTTTGTTATGTATAGTGTTCTTTTCTTTTTTGTTTTGTTTCCTCCTATGCTCATAATTATTTGTTTTTTATGAGCAATAAATATAAGTGATGGACTAAAACATATATATATATATATATATATATATACTAGCCATCAGCATGTAATGAGTGTGCAACTCAAAAAAAAATATATATATATTATAAGAATAATGATAAAAAAAAAAATGCACATGCTTTACTCAAGTGGTAAGAGCATTTATTATTAAATCCATGGTCATGAATTTGAGACTTGTCCTCCTCTTTGCTTAATTTTTATAAAAACTGCAAATATAGGGGTATTTTGAAAAAAAGAATCAAAATATGTGACAAAAAGTGTCAACACCACTAATAGCCTTCCTTTTATATATTAGAATAGATAGATGTTGGAGAGCCATGAAGAATAGGACTTGATAAAAATCCGATATCTACGTTATTATGTACATACATATATGTGCATATACAGAGTATCATAAAAGAACTGAACGAATTTTTTAAAATATTTTTTAAAATTACCAATCAGTGCACATATAATGCATGTGTCATATGA
Organism: Camellia sinensis; assembly: GCF_055761805.1. Classification (NCBI taxonomy): domain Eukaryota; kingdom Viridiplantae; phylum Streptophyta; class Magnoliopsida; order Ericales; family Theaceae; genus Camellia; species Camellia sinensis. The sequence continues at coordinate 116,874,748 of NC_138975.1, read as the reverse complement.
CACTTCTAACAGATAAATCAACATTCAATTGAACTTGGTAAATCAAAATTTCAACGTGTGGCCATTTCGGTTAAGAGGTCCTTGTTTCAAATCATGAAAGGAACATATTTATTCATTTATTTTTTCGAGAATCAAGCAAAACAGCACAATATATTATTCATGAGATAGCAGTTTTACAGATTTTGCCAGCTGGTGTGCTGGCTCGACAAGAGCCCTACCCACCTTAGTTACAGATAAAAACGTAAAAAACTTACTTAAGACTAGCACGTCTTGTACAACCAAATCAACCTCCCATTCGAGATTGTTTTTTGTCACAAAACTATCAACCAAAAGCTGGCAATCCGTAAATATCGAGAGGCACTGAATTTTCAGCCTTGACAGCCCACTTTATCGCCTCCAAAAGTGTTCGAGCTTCTGCCAATAGAGGAGAAGGCAAACAGAGAGAGAGCACTTGCTTGTGAGACCTGCACTTGAGCTTCATCAAAACAGACCCATGCCAGCCCAGCTACTTTGGTACTTGGATTTCAAGCGCCATCCACCACACAAGTAAAGAGCTGAAAAAGATCACGTGAGGTTGCATTGTTAGTAATAACATAACAATTATTGGAAGAAGGAATCTGCACCTTTACTTTAGCACATGTAAATATATCATGAGTATCTTTTACCCAGCCATGGGTCCATTGCCATCTAAATTCAGACACTAAATTTAAAGTGTGATCTATTGACAATTGCTTGTGTTCAAACACTTTAAGATTACGCTGCCGCCAGATTGCCCCCATAACAGCAATGGAATGGATTATAATATCTTCCTCCTGAACAGTCCTATTCCAATCTGCCCACCAAGTTCGAAAATCCACAGGATTTCCACAAGTAAAATCTAACCCCAAAACTGTACCCCTCCAAACTCTTTGGGACCAAGGGCATTCAAAGAAAACATGTGCAATGGTCTCATTTGCTTGCACACACCTAGCACAAATGGGATCAACCTGCAAACCTCTGCGTTTAAGCTGCCACTGGACCAGAAGGATATTATGGAGACACCTCCAAATGAATAAAATCCACCTTAAAGGTATTTTTGTTTTCCACAATTTTTTCCAGATCGAAGGATTGATCACATTATTCCCATTCACCCTGTCAAATTTTCGCCTAATGGCAGCCCAGTAGCCTGATTTAACCGAGTAGATACCATTCCTACTTAGTCTCCACACCAACTTATCAGGGCAAGAGATTAAAGGAATATGAATACCTAAGATGGATTGAACCACATTTTCAGGAAATAACCATCGAAGGAGATTTCTGCGCCAACAAAGATTTGAAGAATCTATCAAATGATTCACTCGCATTGAAGGTAGATATTGGTTTAACCCAAATTCTTCTACTGGGTTGTCCTGCCCTGGAATCCACAAATCCACAAAAGGGTTTATTGATTGCCCATTGCCAACTCTCCATAGCAAACCAGTCTTCAACAACTCCCTACCCCAAAGAAGACTTTTCCACCCCCATGAAGCTGTCGTAGTCTGTCGAACATGAAATAGATCCTCAGCAGAACAATATTTACCTAAAAGCACTTTAGCAAACAACGATGTCGGATTAGAGATTAACCGCCATGCTTGTTTTGCTAATAAGGCTTGATTGAAACAGCCCAAATCTCGAAAGCCAAGGCCACCCTCCAGCTTAGCAACACACAAACTATCCCATTTTTTCCAGCACAGCCCGTAGTTTTTATCTGATTTCCATAAGAAACGACGTATTATGGCCGTTAATTTATAAGTGGCAGCGCATGGCACTTTAAAGACAGACATAAGGTATAACGGGATGGCTTGTAAAACGTGTTTGACCATAATACACCGACCCGCAAAGTTTAACAGCCCACATTTCCACCCTTGCAACTTCCTAGCAACTTTATCGACCAAGGCCCTAAATAACGACGTTTTTGACTTACCCGACCAATCCATGGACGCCCCCAAATAAACTCCCGGATGAAGAACCACTTTAAAATGGATAATAAACTCCAACAGAAGTCGTTCTCTAGAACAAAAATTAGGACTGAGGTATAGCTCGGACTTATTAATATTAATCCGTAAGCCCGTTTGTTGGCAGAAATCATTCAACAACCATTGCAAGCACCATACCTCCTCACTCTTAAAATGCATAAATAAAAAGCAATCATCTGCAAACAACAGATGAGAAATTGGAGGTGAATGGCGACTTATAGCAATACCCTTACAAATACCCTGGTGAGCAAAGTGAGCCAAGCCCTCAGATAAGGCTTGCATGACAATGATAAACAAATAGGGCGACAGAGGATCCCCTTGCCGCAAACCAGCTTTGGGAGTAAAATAATCTAATGGTTGGCCATTAAGTAACACTGAAAAAGATACGGTTGACACACATTGATGTATCAACTGGATCCATTTCTCCGTAAACCCCATAAGACGAAGTATAGCAATTAAAAAATTCCAATCTACCCAGTCATAAGCCTTATTCATATCTAATTTAAGCCCAAAAAACATTTTTTTCCCCTTTGTACGATGTCTAACAAACTCAATTAACTCATGTGCGAGCAAAAGATTGTCAGAAATGAGCCGCCCTTTGAGAAAGGCATTTTGACTATCATCAATTAAGTCAGGCAGCACCTCTCGCAATCTATTCGCCAAGACTTTAGACCCAATTTTATACAGCACATTACAGAGACTAATTGGGCGAAAGTCATTAATAGTCATCGGCGCCTTGTTTTTCGGAATCAAACAAATAAAAGTTTTATTGAGTTCCTTAAGTAAAAAACCAGAATTTAGGAATGCAAACACCGCCTCAACCACCGATGGACCCACAACATGCCAAAATTGCTAATAAAACCCCGCAATAAACCCATCAGGCCCCGGTGCCTTCAATTTCCCAATTTGGAAGACTGCCCTCTTAATTTCATCCCGGGTAAAAGTTTGATTTAATAAAGTAATATGGGCCTCACTTAAGTGACAATTAAAAACAGAAATTAAATCAAAATGATTTGGAAAGGCACCTGCGTAGAAATGTTGCGAGCTCCTATGCTGGTTGTGCTCCTCACACTTAAACTAAGATTTGAAATGGTTAATAAAGGCTTGATGAATCTCCTTCTGATCTGTAAGAAGTGAGCCATCCTCCATTTTTAACACAGTGATTTGATTCTTCTTCTTTCTCCGAGAGGCCATTTGATGAAAGAATCTTGTGTTCCACTCTCCATGTCGCAGCCATCGCTGTTTTGAACGTTGGGCCCAGTAGATTTCTTGTTTACTAAGTAAATCCTCCAACTGCTGTTGAACACGCTGCTCCAGTAAAGAATCATCCACGTCACAATATGCTGCTGATGGTGTTGTAATAGCTGCCGTGTCTCATTAATCTGTCCTTGCAGACTTTGGTACGACAAACGGCTCCAATTTCGGAGGTGATTAAATACAATATTCTGTTTCCGACAAACCGCAAATTGGCTAGAACCCGGAGTTAACACATGCCATGCATGGGGAACAATATGCTTCAAAGTGTCATCCATTAACCAGATAGCCTCAAAACGTTTTATGCGCCTTTTTGGTCGAACCACCATGTCCGTATCAAAAACCAATGGGCTATGATCCGAGCGTTGAATTGGCAGAACCATAAGTGAGGCATTAGGAAATTTTTCAAACCAATCTGAAGACACCAACACTCGGTCCAGCCGTTCATAAATAATATTCGAATTAGAGCGATTGCTGCACCATGTATACCACACCCCTTGGTTTGGAAGATCAATTAATCTGTATTTAAAAATAAGATCATTAAAAGAACTCTCACCTCGAATTGTTGTAAACTTTGGGCTCCATTTGTCCTCCACACTTCGCACTTGATTAAAATCCCCAATTAGTGCTACCGGTCGTGCACATCCTTGTATCTTCTGCCCCAGCTCCTGCCAAAATTTCATCCTTTCTGATAACGCCAGATGCCCATACACGAGAAATAAATACCAATCACCCATTACCACGTCAGAAATATGTAACAACAAATACCGATCAGTGGCGCCAACACTAATAATATGTTGACAATCATCCCATGCAGCCCACAAACCACCCCGACTGCCATTACAATCCACACCAACACAATTGCGGTATCCCAGAGACATTCGAAAGAACTCCAACTGTTTAGACATTTGCTTGGTTTCACTGAAAAAAATTAAATTTGGCCGCCATCGATGGGTCAATTGTTTAGCCGCTCGAACTATTAGTGGATGACTCAAACCCCTACAGTTCCAGCTGAAAATCCTCATGGACTCTGAGAAGGTTGTTGTGGAAGAACCTCCTGAAAAACCCCTTCTATATCTTGCGATGGTGATGAGAGTAAGAGCTCCTTCATACGCGCCGCCTCCGTTTCAATGAAAACACCATCCGTAGTCGTCCATGGGGGATGATTAACAGACTCCCCTATGGTATCCGAAGAACTTGGTTCAGAATCATAACCCGACTCTGATCCTCCTACCAACCTCTGTTGCAAACCCATTGTCGCCTGGAATTGTCGTTTACGCCAACGAGAGGAACCTTCACCCGGATCGACCCCACCAATTTGCCTACTCCTCTGCATGCATTTCTGACATCGTCTAGAGAGATCCAGCAAACATTGCGAACGAGCTCCCGTTTGATAAGTCCGAGATGAGGCAAGCTAAAGAGTACCAGCAGCCCCTATCGAATTTGTAAAATAAATTGATAGAGAGAGAATTACAGAGAATAAATTATATGTATTATGATTGATATTATTGATCTTATTGAATGTATACAATGACTCTCCTATATATAAAAGAGAAAAACATACTCACCTACCACACTCAACTCTCACCTAACACACTCAACTCTACCTACCACACTGAAGCGGAAGGCCACCGGTATGTTCCGATTTGGAGATCCGCCATATGCTGCAGTGGAGGAGCAAGGGGGAGTGAACGGGCTCGGCAGCGTGAGAAACACAAAGGCAGCACCGTCAAGGGCCGCCCAGGACGGAGGTAAGAAGAAGAGACCGGCGGCAGAGTAGAGAAGGGATAAGGAAAAAATCCCGCCTATGGGTGGGTGTTTGTGGGTGTTGTTTCTTTTTGTTTGTTTGTTTGTTTGTTTTTTTTTTTTTTTTTTTTTTTTTTTTTTTTTGGTGTGTGTGTAAAATTGTGATCGGGGTGGATCCCTGAGATGAATAAAATATGATGTATTGTGCAAATTTGTAAATTGTTTTTGGTTTTATTTTTTATTTTTATTTTTTTTTGTGTTGTAATGGAAAAAAAGAAAGATAAAAGAAAATAAAGAAAGCGGAGATGTGAGGGAGTCGGTGAGTGGGGTGCAGAAGGGAAGATTGGTTTTAAAAATAAAAAGAGGGCATGGTGGGATGTGAAAGATGTTGTTTTGGTGGGAGAGATGATTATGTTTTTTTAAAAAAAGACACCCCCATCGTGAGCCTCCACAGATGAATCAGAAGGGGCCCCACGGTCAAGACCCATCAACCCATTAACCAATGCCGAAAGAAGACACTGTCATGGTGTTGGCTTCAGATCTCGGCATAGGCGCTCGACCCTTCTTGTCCTCTATTGATGGACAAAGAGAAGCTCCTCCTCAAGAGAACTGGCACGACTGTCCCTCCGATTTTCTCTCCTCCGATGATGAGCTCCTCGTTCTCGAACTTGTCGAGACCCATGAAGATGGTGTAGTCACCGGCCTCGGCATCAATGTCCACCACGTACAAAGTTCATTAAATGCGTTACAGTAGGAGATGGAGCTGTTGGGAAGACTTGCCTTCTCATCTCCTACACCAGCAACACTTTCCCAACTGATTATGTTCCAACTGTTTTTGACAACTTCAGTGCCAATGTCAGGGTTGATGGACAAACTGTAAATCTGGGTCTCTGGGATACTGCTGGTCAAGAAGACTATAACAGACTGAGGCCTCTTAGTTATAGAGGAGCTGATGTTTTCCTCCTTGCCTTTTCTCTAATAAGTAGGCCTAGCTTTGAGAATATATCAAAGAAATGGGTCCCTGAGCTAAGACATTATGCTCCATCAGTGCCCATTGTTCTAGTGGGGACCAAACTTGATTTGAGAGAAGACAAGCAGTTCCAGATTGATTATCCCGGTGCATGTACAATTGCTACAGCACAGGGTGAAGAACTAAAGAAGCAAATAGGAGCCGTGGCATATGTAGAGTGCAGCTCCAAGACGCAGCAGAATGTGAAGGCTGTCTTTGATGTTGCAATCAAGGTGGTTCTACAGCCTCCAAAACCAAAGAGAAACAAGAGGAGAGGAGAGCTGTGATGTTGTGGGCATTTGTGGTGGTGGTGAAGATGGATGAAGGTATGTGTAGAAAATTCTAGCGGACTAGGTTGAGGTCCGGCGGGCGGCCAAGGCGAGGTTGCCGCCCGCCGGTGAAGCGAAAAATACTAAGTTTTTAACCTAGCTCTGATACCATGTAAAATAAATTGATAGAAAGAGAATTACAGAGAATAAATTATATGTATTATGATTGATATTATTGATCTTATTGAATGTATACAATGACTCTCCTATATATAAAAGAGAAAAACATACTCACCTACCACACTCAACTCTCACCTAACACACTCAACTCTACCTACCACACTTACAGAATTTGTGCGTCCATTGCTCTCCAGCCCAACTATGAGACCACAGTTCGTGAAGCCATGTTGAATCTTCCGTCGTCTTTTTCCCACCGGACTAACAATAACTACCGAATCTGAAATCCCTCCAACATCATGGATATTTACCCCTTCTTCCCCAAAACCACCCTCGACCTCCGCAACCCCTTCCGAAAAATAAGCAACTATGGTATCATGGTTACTATCCATCAATCTTCTTTTGTAAGGAGGCCCATCTACATGTTCCATCGTCCAATGCTCTGTGTAAGGACGGCCCAATATCTCTTCCCCTCTTGAACTTGAGGCATCATTACTAGGCCCAATAGACTTTATCAACCCGCCCTCAGGAGACCCAGCTAGAACCAACGTCCGTTGGCCCAAGTATCTCTCGCCATACGGAAAATTCAACCTTCAGCCCAATCCATCATGCTTAAGAGACTGAATAGTAGTATCCCAGTCCATAAACTCATAAAACCGTCGGCCCATAATTTCCATTTCCATCTCTGTAGACCATTGTCTTCCCCGCTGCGAAGTTGTCTTTTCCGCTTGATCGATGTCCATCAGTAGCCGTCCTGCATTTATGCCCATAGCTTGAAGACCGTCAGCCCATTTATTCCACATTAACTCAAGCTCAAATACTGAGTTGATCGGCTCATTTGGCAATGGGTCAAGATCCCGAGTCAACTCAACTTGATGATCCACCCCAACCACCTCCTATAGATGGTCCTCCACTGGTATATGGACCTGACCAGCTAGCATGGCAGCACCTAATCCCTGACTGTCACTATCTGAAAACGGTGGATGACTGTCACGATCCCATTCACATTCCCAAGCTTGGATGAAAGCAGTGTGACTTGAGCTATCCAAAGAGAGCTCACCACCAGTAGCTAACATACCCGAATAGGTGTCCAAGTCGTTCGATGATGCAGCCGAGTGGATCGTCTCTCTGGTCGGTGTGCAGTCACGCGGATTCTTGATGTATACAGTCTCTGATCACCTTGTTGAATCACCCAAGTCCCCAGTTGTTGGGCAACTTGAGCTAGATGATTATCAATAAAAGTTTGACCCTCCTGGAAGGACATGGCACATTGCCCATCAGTATGACCAATCTTGCCACATTTTCGGCACATACGACAGATACGTTCATATTGACATTCAATCCACTGATGGCTTCCAACCAGAAATGTTAAGAAAAAACCACTTATCAATGGTGCCTCCAAACAGATCCACACTTTACAGCGCAGATAGCGTATGTTCCGTGGCCAAACAGTATCCACATCAACCTAAATAACTTCTCCAATGGCCTTGCCTAAACAAAAACCTGCCTCAGCAGTATAGCATTCAAGCAGCAACCCAAACATGAGAACCCAGATCCTAGCACAGGGAATGACGAACTTCTCCAGCACCAAACCAGGTCGCCAATAATCTACTATCAACAAAGCCCTCGCAACTGCACAAGGACCATTGGCAATTATAAGCTGCAAATCATGTGCATGCTCAAACGAAAAAATGTAGCAGTTCTTACTTTGACCTAAGACATGCATAAACCCCTCCAGATGCCAAAGATCATCTAGATACGATTGCATCAGATAGACATTAAATTCCCTAATATCATGAACATATCCCACTAAACACTGATGATACATATTTTGGCCCACCCCCTAGATTGTTGCCTCCATTTCCATATTCACCCCACACCGTAAATGATGCTGGGATGGAGGAATATATGTACGAGGAGAAAAAACAGCTTTTCTTTCTTCTGAATATTCACTACCCACCACAGTATCACTACTGTCCGTCCAGTTCCCTTCATGAAACAGACCCCCAATTAAACTCGCCATCCTAAAAAGGAAAATACAAGGCTGAACCTCCTTACCACAAAAGAGCCGACCAAGTAGGCCCTGTCCAAACCTTGCCCAAAACAAAAAGGGATAACAACAACCAAACAGACACAACACAGAAAGAGACACAAAGCCAGCAAAACAAAACAAAATCAAAACTCCCAAGCAAACGAAAACACCGAACAAACCAACTCCCTCAAAAGGATGAAGAACAACCCAGGCTCTCGAGAGAGAGAAGATGATCTACACTCTTAGAATACTAATTCGAACATATTTATTTTGTTAAGCTGTGTTTGGATCATGAACTTGGGTTAGTATTTAGAAAAGACATAATGAAAAACTAGATAAATAATAATTACATTTTACTTACTTTCACCCACCGTTTCTATTTCCTTTTTCAATTTTATGATTCAAACACAACTTTAATATTTTAACAAGACTCAATGGAGAAACCTACGGCCAACCTTCCTACTTAGAAACCTTTGGGGGCTAGATATCATCTTTCCAAATCTCAGGGAGGAATATGAAATTAACCTCAAGACTCCGCTAAGTTTGAACAATATATTAATCTAAACTTGTTGAAAATTTTCTTTAATGGGAATTAACCTTCTAAAATTTTACATATCTCCTCAATCTTCATGAGAAAATTTGCAGTAAAATTTTACAATTTAGTGATACAATCACATATGTGCCCTTTTTTCCAGATAAGAAAGGTAAAGCAGCTCCTGGAGGTAACATAATTGTAAGTTAATTGAAAATTATCCCAGAGTTATGATTTAGTCACACATTGAGACTAAAACGGACAAACTATCAATTCAAACAGGTTCCCAAAATTCATGGTATAATTTCTAAATGATCAATGTATATATGTTGGGCAGCCATTTGCTAGTTACTTGTAACACCCTATGAGCAAATCAGTATACTCACAATGGAGATAAAACTTTGATCTTTACTTCAAGAACCCCATGTGCTTAATTTGCTGAATGTCAAACCTCAATTCCTTTGAACACCATCTATTACTCGGAGTCAGAATCTGATAGTGGCATTTGGTAAGCTTCTTTTGGTTCCATGTTAGTGATGGAAGGAGGATGATCTTGGTTTGACACCGCTCTCTTCTTGTGTCTCTGATTTGGTCTATCTTGATCATCTTGGAAATTTTCATATGGTGATTGAGAAAACATATAGAAAGCAGAGGAAAATAAAAACGCATAAAACAAATACTATTTAACGTACAAAATACTTATGCAAGTCCCACTACAGTGAATTGGGCAGTCATGTATGCATACCAAAATTAAGATCACTGATGTTTATGTTTATTAGTTGTAATTATGTGTTAAAATAGGAATTAATATCGGAGATTGATGTCAACTGTAAATTGCCTTTACTAAGTATAAACAAGAAGTCGAGAAAAAATTTGAGTAGTTTTTCTTTCATTTCTATGAAATTTATACATTTGAGAGGTTCTATCTCAGTTGGGTGTGAGTTTCTTTCTCCATGGAAGCGAGTTTCTTACAGGTTTCTTCCTTGGGAGTAGAGAATTGCATTTCTGAGTAAGAAACGTCAACCAAGAAGGAATTTTTTTGCTACTAAGAGTGAAAAACCCAATAACTTAAGCTAAAAATGCTGATTTTACCTTTGATGAGGGCAAGCTTCCGCCTCTACAATGAAAGTTTTTGACAAAAATATTTACATCATATTTAATTTTTAATATTTTTTTACTATTTTAATATAAAATTCAAAATTCTAATGCCTCAACTCAATGCCTTGAGGGTTATGCCTCTCCTCGCAAGGGAAAAAATGCCTCATGCTATGCATTTGCCTTTAAAAACTTTGGTAATTAGTAGTAAGAGGCGCCAAAAGGAGGAATGTTGGCAGTAGTTTCCAAAATTATTCAGGTTTTGAGGTTGGGAACTATATAACACATAACATCAGCAGCCTCCAGGTAGTTCAACACAAAGTGAAACACAATTTCATTTTCCAAAGGAGCCATTGAATCAATGTGTCCTTGAAAAATGGTGGGGGATAACTGTTAAAGAAAATTATTAGAGAATATCAATGAAGGAACACAATCATACAGGAATGATTGGTGGTAAGGGAAACAAGTTCAACTAGCAAGCAATAGATTCCCAACAAAGGAACAATCATACAAGAATGAATTTGTGGTGAGGGAGACAGAAAAATCCTTCTTTAGGGTTTTTGTTTTGTTTTGCTTTTTTTTTTCTTTTTTAGTGTCTGTGAGTTTGGCGTGGGGTGTTGCTTTTTCAATGAGAATGACAAGTCTAGAAATTGCAAAGCTGGAAAATGTGAATTGTTCAATGAGATGATTCAGAGATATGCTCAAAGCTATCACTTGGTACAATAATCTGTTAGGGGCAGAAATAAAATGACAATGAATAGGCAATAACATGGCTGTCAAGAAAATAAATATAAAAAAAAAACAAAAAAAACAAAAACAAAAACAAAAAAGGCTGCTACCTACAAGGTATATGTGACTGCATTTGAACTAAATGAAGGGAAACTTTGAAGAATATGTTGGGAATGGGATTCATACCACATCCACCAATGTGAATGGAAGCACACAATGCAAACACCAAAGAGAAAAACAATTAGACACAAATTTTTGTAGTTCGGCACCAATTGCCATCATCAATGGAAGAGAGATTCCACTATGAATAAAAAATAGATAATACATGTGAGATGGTCAACACACTCAAAACCCATATCACTACTAGAACCCCATGGCCAAGAGTAGTTGAGCCCTTGATCACTCTAGTGCCTTCACGGTATTTTTTGTCATCCCTTACATCTCTATTTTATCCTCTTAATCTCGCCAAAACATATAGTCTCCATGACTATTTATAATAGTCTATCCACAAAAAAACTAGTTCCATAAAATTAAGTAACCAAAACCTACGCATTGGGTTCCCCAATGGATTCGGACTCTACTATCCTAACCCAAATACATGTTTAAACTAACCTAACAAATGTATGGGACCCACATATGTCACATGGGTGGACTTATCCTAACAAAATATCAATAGAAGTTACTAAATTAATCAAGTAAAATATTATGCAGCCAAGACATCTCATATATAAAAAATAATTAGAAGAAAAATAATGATGCTGAAAAGTAGAAAAGGGAAATAAGACTAATCATGAGTCAGAAGAACATCAATGAAATCACATTGGATTGGAGATGAAGATAATGGCTGGGAAAAAAAAAACAATAACAATGCTCCTAGGAGCACAATATGCCATGACTTACTTTTTTGCTCAGTTGAGTTTGATTATTTGATTGACTTGGGTGAGTTGATTGGCTCCTTCGCAGCCAGATGCTGCCAAAAGACATCAATGCTTCCAAGAGGAAGACTGGGCCAATCCTTTGATCTCCCAGGCGATTGTGGATTCCATTCATGATGCTACCAATTCTCTGTTTCATTCCTGTCCCTTTGGATAGAATGGTTTGGCACCTACTTACCAAATAGGATCTGCATCTTCAGAAACAAGTGCAGGAGTTTTTGTTCTCAGCGATGAGATAAACAAAAAAGGTTTGAGCAGACATCTTGTATGTAAGAGATGCAACTCTAAGCTCCAGAGTGTATACTTCCTTAAAAAAACTACAAAGTTCAATGAGTATCAATCTAAGAAGCACGAACACTTCTAAGAACGTAACGTGCCGTCTCCGACCCTCACCGGACACCTAAGTAGCCCAGGCGCGGGTACTGGTATGCTGATACGACAAAACCTTAAAAAAAAAAAAAAAAAAAAAAAAAAAGAGAAAGGATACAGGTACAACTGGAGTACGTCAACAAATTTTTTATTTTTCATAATTTATAGTTTGAGATTCAACCTACAAATCAAAGTTTAATACCAAAACTAGAAGGCGAAATTACAAAACCAAAAGAGAAATCACAATTCAACAACACCAATACCAAAACAAAGTCTATAAGCTATTTTAATGCCATTAAATATGAGAAATTACAAAACAAAGGTTCATTCCAAAAGCAAACTAAGTAATATTTGGAAACTTGAAACATCAATTTACACTTTCATCAACCTCATCATTGAATACTATATCTTTCATCTCTGACACATCAAGTAAAAGATTTGCAATTTCAAGTAAATCATAACTCTCTAATAAATTAAATGTATCACCACCAATGTCCCATAGCTGAGTGTACCCCCGATGTACCCATCATGTACCTACGAACCCAATAAGTATTTCAAGTGCCCCGATACGCATGCAACCCTAACAGTACACGTACCAGTACCCTATAAATACCTGGTATGAGTATGGCAATATTTTTAGAGTACCCTTGCTTATAGCCGGACACTTTCCAACAACACTAATGAAACATACTACGAGTTTGAATAAATAACTTGGAATATAATGATACAACAAAAATTAAGTAAATTTATACCTGTTCTCCTCCTTTATACTTTAAAAATGGATATATTTTACTTAAATATTCATATATATGACATAATAATTATTTATCATTATATATGACATCGGGTTGATAAATAAATAAATTATATATTTTGCAAAAGTCCTGAACATGTTGTGTCCTACATTTTTTAAAAATTTACATGTCGGTACATCAATGTCGTGTCACGTGTTCGTGCTTCTTAGGTATCAATAATGGAGTGAAGGTAATTAAACCCCTCAGCAAAATATACTAATTCATCCATTCAAGCACCAAAAGGAAGCTTAATTCTAAAAAAAGCTTGTCTATGTTAACTTACAAAAAAGGGGAGCTCCCTAGAGTCACCATCTTTGATTATTTGAGAGATCCACTTGATGATCTGCCAACCAAATAAAATAGAAACAACTCAACGTGAAAAGGTGCACTAAACCACAAAGAATGTTGCATTTGCATTAACTGCTCAATACAGAGTGAAACATATCTCAATAATTAAAACATGCAGTAAAATCCATCGCACAACAGATCGAAGGCCAAACGTCTAAACTTTCTTCAGAACCATTGCACCTCACAAGAAGTTGTGATGCCGGATCCACATCGTCATTCAGAAATGCCTCCAACATGTTTTTTGGCTTTTTTCCCCTCAATTTTAATACTATCCTCGGTAGCATTCCTTTTGTAACGTACAATAATTAACTGTGGCACATCTGTTATAACCCTCCTAGGTCCACATGTTTCATAGTTGTTCTCCGTTTGAGTGTGGAAAAACAATATCGTTGGAGAAGAGAAATTTAGTGACTAATACAGTTGCAAAAGATCATTTGTTAAATGTTCCAGCATAGAATAGTCCAACATGATCATTATTAATTAAAATATTATAATCCATAATTAGTAAGCACACATACTTCTACATAAAAAATAAAAAATAAAAAACCTACAAATGGTTCTAGAAATAATAGTGGAGAGATAGAAAGATCATTCCTTCAACTACACAAAGCAGAAGCAAACATCCTCTAATCATATGTACAATGTTGCTGCAATGACATCTTACACAATTACTATTGGAGTTTATGAATAATTTTCACCTTTGCAATATAATAATACATGCCTCACATAAGCTACATGGTGAAAATTTTTATTATATAACACCTTTTGTTTCCTACACTAAATAGCATTATTTGTATAGCTGGAGAGGAATCACATTATTTGTACATATGGCTTGATCACAGCAATTCATTCTATGTACTTTCTACACTTCTTTGTATTTCATTCTTTGAGATGAATCCTGTACATATAGCTCGATCCATAGAATAGAATCAACCAACAAGAGTACAAAATTTTTGTGAAAGATAACCTCCAAAGTTTTTAAAATGACCAAGAATCATAATGAAAAACTTTCACCTTCTTTGGTTTAGTTTATGAATTGCTTTTGAGATTTTTTGTTTTTCAACTTTTTTTTTGGGAGGGGAGGGTTTTTTTTTTTTTTTCTCTCTTTTCTTTTTAAACTTTTTAGATGCGTCTAATCTAGATGCACTTAAAAAATAAAATATTTGTAAAAAAATCTGAAATTGTCTTCAATCAACTTTTTTCAAATTTTTTTATAAATATTTTAAATTTTAAGTGCATCTAAAATAGGCAGATCTAAAAAAATAAATAAATAAATAAATAATAAAAAACTAAAATATGAAGAAAAAAAGAGGTTCTTATTTTTTATGTTTAAATTTAAACTAGGTATTAGATCATCAAAAAAAAAACTAGGTATTATAATAAGCTTAATAACAACCCAAGACAAGCTCCCCATATACGTACTGTTACATAGACTCATGTACGAGTATCGAGTGCAGGTGTGTATCCAAGCATCAGACCTTCATAAATTTGAATCTTGGGATACATATCCAAAATTGGATATGGGTACGGGAACACGTTATATGCATATTATATGATACTCTCGGGTGAGATGTTGTAAATTGTGTAGAAATATAGTAGAAATTAAATCGGATACAAGAAACATATGAAATTTCTATATCTAATTTATGTGAGAGGCTAAAAATATTGCTTTACTAACAAATGTCAATTTTTTCTTTATGTATTGTCACAAATTAAAGGATCTGAGTGTTCAAATTGGGTACGAGTATTGAACACATATCCCACACCCTTACCCATGTCATATCTAGTGGCCACGAGTACTATGGGGGAAATAAAAGAGTCCATGTAACACAGCTCCTCATATTTATGTGCAAAACAAGTACAAGGTGCACATGAGTTGCACGTCTCAACTTGTGATGTGCAAGTCTTTGGAAAGTTTGGCCTAAAAATAAAAAATAAAAAACTCAATGCATTTTACCTTAGCCTCGCCTCGAAATGAGCCTCAATACATCTTTTAAATACACAATATATCCGTATAAACATGACATATTGTAGGATTTGTGGCTCAAATCATACATTAACTTTCTAAGATTAATAACACATATTTTGAAAGATTATTAAAAAGTACTTCAATTTTTTTTTAAAATTTTTTTTAAAGAAAAAGAAAAAAAAAAGAGCCATAAAAATGAGAATTACATCTTAAAATTCCAAATCAGTGACAAGCCTCTCTACAAAAAAAACCATATTCAGATGTCAAAAGGTTTATGAATGCAATCGGATTCTTGGACATTTCCAAAAGTTTCAAGTAGAAATTCTCAGCTGCTTACAGCACGAGAGTATAGCGCATAAGGAAGTTGTGACCATGTTTTTTGATACCCTGTATTTGCAAGGCCAAAGGGCACATGTGGTTTTAGCATTTTATGTTTCAGAATTAATCCTGCTATTAGATTGAATGATTTATAATGTAAATAATTTCACATTATTTTATGGCAGTATAACACTGTCAGAATTTATAATAGCAATAATCACTGACCACCTTTTCCAACTTAGGACATGTAAAAAAATATATTGATGTATATTATTGATAGATGTATTACAAGATTGATTGATTATATAGATATAGGTTAGGTGGTGGTAGGTGAGGAGTAGGTGAGTGTAGTAGGTGAGTGTGTGGTAGGTGATGGTAAGTGTGTGGTAGGTGATGGTAAATTCTAACAGCCCCCCGCAAACTCAAGGAGGATAGAAACTAACCAACTTGAGTTTGGAGAGAGGAACAAAACAAGAAAATACATAAAAAATAAAATAAAGATAGGAGACACTGTATGGTGGTGTCATAACCATGTAGAGGACACTGTATGGTGGTGTCATAACGGTGCAGAGGACACTGGATGGCGGTGTCAGACCGATGTAGAAGACAGTTTATGGGGTCATGTCGGACCGTTGTAGAAGACAGTTTATGGGGTCATGTCGGACCGTTGTAGCAGACAATGTTCTGACAGTTGGTGTGACAGTTTACAGAGTCTTGCTGGACCCTTGTAGAAACTAACCGGAATCAATGTCGGGACAGTTTACAGAGTCTTGTCGGACCCATAAAAGAGCTAACCGGAATCAATGTCGGGACAGTTTACAGAGTCTTGTCGGACCCATGAAGGAGCTAACCGGAATTAATGTCGGGACAGTTTACAGAGTCTTGTCGGACCCATAAAGGAGCTAACCGGAATTAATGTCGGGACAGTTTACAGAGTCTTGTCGGACCCTTAAAAAGTCGCACCCTCAAAAGGTGTGCCAATCTTTCAAAAGGCGTGCCATCAAAAGGCGTGCCCAATTCATCAAAAGGCGTGCCATCAAAAGGCGTGCCAGCAAAAGGCGTGTCCACTTTATCAAAAGATGTGCCATGAAAAGGCGTGCCAGTTTGTCGGGCGGCAAGAGGCGCGCGATACGCGTGGCTGCCTCGGCTATTTAACCAAGACGAAGGCTGAGGCTGAGGCATACCATTCTGAAACCTCTGAAACCAACCCTTCGCTGAAAAACTCTGCCTCTGCGGAGAGAGAAACTGTGGAACACTTTGTAGCCCAGAAAAATGGCTTCGTCTTCCCGCGGGCTGCTCACCCTCTTTCCCGACCTTAACGAGTCAACAAGAGAGAGAACTGGTGCGGTGGCACTGGAACGTCAACCAAGCGCCCCGGAGTTTGCTCCGTTGAACTTTCCGATGCGGTCTGTGGAGCAAAGAATGGCAGTGCAGTCGGATGTGGAGGCCAACCAGTATACTTTGAAGACATGTGTGGAAAGCATGACGGCAGTCACTAATTTGTCGAACCGGCTGCAGAGTAGGACAAATGAGGTGCAGCATGTAAATGCCCAGCTGGCTTTGCTCCAACGCATGTATAAGGATGCGCGAGCAGAGATCAGTGTGCTAAAGGCAGAAAACAAGGAGCTGAAGCGGAAGGCCACCGTGATGTTCCGATTTGGAGGTCCTCCATATGCTGCAGTGGAGGAGTATGGGGGAGTGAACTTGCTCGGCGGCGTGGAAAACACGGAGGCAGCACCGTCAAGGGCTGCTCAGGACGGAGGCAAGAAGAAGAGACCGGCGGCAGAGTAGAGAAGAAAATCCTGCCTGTGGATGTGGTTGTTTTTTTTTTTTTTTTTTTTTTTTTTTTTTTTTTTTTTTTGTAAAATGTGGATCGGGGTTGATCCCGATATGAATAAAATGAGTGTATTGTGCAAATCCGAATGGCGTGAAGGGACAAGACGGAGCAGAAAATTAAACTGGAATGAAAGTTTTTTTTTTTTTTTTTTTTTTTTTTTGTTTGTTTTTTTTTTAATAAAATAATAATAATAATAATAATAATAATAATAATAATAATAATAAAGAAAATGAAGTGGGGGAAATCAGTGGAATCAATTAAGGCTAGTATAATATATTGGAGTGGGGAAAAGAATGATGGGAATGTTGAGTATATAATAAAATAAAAATGGGTATTGGAAAAAGATTAAAAAAGGGTTTTAGAGAAAAGAAATAAAAATAATAGAGTTGAAAAACAAACAGAAGAAAGAGAGAGGACAAGCCCACGTGGGTGGCCTTTTTTTTTTATTTTATTTTATTTTTTTTTATTTTTTATTTTTTTAATAAAATAAAATAATAATAAAATAAAAAAAAAAAGTGTCATAAAAGAGATCAAATAGCACATGGGTTCTGAGGTTGTTCATAATAATAATAATAAGAATAAAAGGAATTAGTGGAGAGCGCTGTTGCCGAGAAGCACTATGAGGATTTGTCAGCAAAGCCATTCTTTAATGGCCTGGTTGAGTATATTGTCTCTGGTTCTGTGGTTACTTCTATGTGTGCTGCAAGATCTTCAGCCCATACTCCTTGCACCATCAAAAGAATACTTTCCAACCTTCTCTCGATTGCAGCGGGGGTCTGAGAAGCATCGGAGAGTTGCTGAGACTGAAGAAGCAAACCCTCTCTCCGCTTCTTCAAGAGATTGTCCTCGCGCTTGTTCTTCCTGATCTCCACCAGATTGTCCTCTCTCTGTCGCCGAGCTTCGTCGGCATCGACGCCAGTTTTGTAGGACTTCTTGCGGACCTCGGTGCGAGAATTGGGTCGCAGAGACATTGCTATTGCTGTGGGTTTCTCTCTCTCTGGAAGGTTTCTCTCTCCAGGTGTTTGATGAAATGCCTAAGATCAGGAAGCTATTGGTGACCTTGAAGCGCGGCGCGGGTCTGGACCTTCCCTTATGCAGGTGTAGGAAGGAAGGTTTGCTTTCGATTTCTCTACAAAAAAATCGAAGCTTGTCCGGCGAAGAAGCTGCCGGAAAATGGGTCCCGGAGCCAGATCGGAGATTCGGGATGATGGGTTGAGTTCGGGTTCTCGCCGGAAAAATGGGTTTGTTCGGCGGACGGCCAAGGTGAGGCTGCCGCCCGCCGGTGAAGCGGAATCACTAATTTCTTAACCTTGCTCTGATACCATGTAAAAAAATATATTGATGTATATTATTGATAGATGTATTACAAGATTGATTGATTATATAGATGTAGGTTAGGTGGTGGTAGGTGAGGAGTAGGTGAGTGTAGTAGGTGAGTGTGTGGTAGGTGATGGTAAGTGTGTGGTAGGTGATGGTAAAGTAAATTCTAACAGGACACCATTTGGATTAAGATACCGGCACTTAGGCAAAAATATTCCAATGCCAATAGTGATCCCAACTAAGTTCGACGGAGAATAAAATTTCAGAATAAATTGCGACCAAGTAGCATACACATCACATACATGACCCTCAAATTAATTAATCCATTCACTACGACAAATGTGAATTGAACTACAACTAAACTTGGAAAACATTGACATGCCTGACAAACAAAAGGTGACACTTGTTGGGCTTCCCCATCAAGCCAGGTAAATATCAACCGCTTTTCCTTCAGTGCAACAGCTGCTAGTGATGACGGCTGATCTTTATCAACTGTGGACAGTGCTTCTTGGATCCTGCGCAGAGTCTTTACCATAGTAATTTACTCCATTTAGTAAACTAGAAGAATATACTCGCATTTGGGCATGCATTTTGTGTCATAACTTCGAATGAACATCAGGATCTTTGCCAGGATTCAACAAATAAAGTTCTTTCACATTCTATGTTTTCTTTCTAACCGCTTTCTCTACTAATTTTTTTTTCAAGTTACCTTTTCTATTCTTTTTTAGGTAGTTGTCTATATTAATTTATGAAAATTTGTCTTCGAAGTTTAGAAAAATGAGCTGATATCACTAGACAATGATTTCCCAACAAAGTAGCTAAATCATTTCTAGGAAATAACTACCAAGTAGGGATTTAATTTAACATAACAAGCAGGCCAAACAAACTCACTGCATGCATTTTGTTGAGTTATGGGCTTGATCTTCCTGCTAGAATAACACAGTACCAAATCGCTGTTTCATTTCCAGCATGAGAATAGCCACGGGCATCACAACCCAGCTCCATGGACGTCACACTTCTCAATTGTGGAAGCTCCAAAAATAAGGAACGGAGATTCACAAAATCTTAGAATGTATAATCTGGGGTTGTGTTATACTTATACATGTATATGAAAATATATCCCAACAGGTATGTATTATAGGCATAGGAATATAGACATAGTTATATCTTCATATAACTTCAAAGCTATGTTACATACACACGGAAACGGGTATCAGGTGCCTGCATGTGCTGAACTATCAAGTTCATCAAACCTTTTATGTCCAAGGACACCAGAACACAACTAGATTCATAAACTCTCAACGGATGCTGCCCATGTTTTACGCTATAAGAACCAAAAAAATAAAAAAAACAACTCCTATACATCAATATATTCAAATTTCTCAACAAAATTCAAAAAAGGATTCAATGAAAGCTCTCGAGATCCAATTGTAAAAGATGGTTAGAATTTTACTTTTAAAACAAAAATGGAAGTCTTAAGACTCTTTTCTTTTCTTTTTTTTGATAATAAGCAAACTTTATTGAAAAAGCATCAAGACAATACAAAGAATATAAAACCAAAAGCAAGCAAAAAACATATACAAGAGTAGAACAAAACAACTACAAAATCAAGTCCTCTACGAAGTCAACAAAAGTTAGCACACCCGGGTGTACTGATAACGATATCTAGCCATGGAACACAGTGAACAAACGCCATTCGAACCATGGCACCAAACGCGTCTCCCCCAAAAAAACTCGCCTGTTACGCTCCAACCAAACTAGCCACATCAAACAATGGCCAGCAAGCTTCCATGCCTTCCGACATCTCTTCCCAACCCTTCCCCCAGCCCAACTCTATAACACTGCCATCACTGACCATTGTTGAACCCAAGGAAAACCAAAAATAGCAACAATAAACATCCAAAGACGTGAAGCAACCGGACAACAAACAAGCAAGTAATCCACCATCTCCGCATATCCACAGCACATGCAACACAGTTCACTAAAATATGACCACGACAAATCAGATTATCAAAACTTCTTCTATCAAGCTCCCTCTGGATGTTCCAAAACAAAATGGGAGGTCCTAACCGCCATTCACCTCTTTTTTCTCTTTGCAACTCTGGCTACCCTCCAAGAAAGCAAAAGGTCCCAAACATTTGAAGGGAAGACCCCAACCACGTCAAACAAGACTAAAAGTAAGGCCCAAATGTCCCAAAAGATGTGATCCCTCTCCCTCCTCACATAATCACTAACAACAACCCCTCTATCAATTGCTATCTGACTCGAGCTAGACAGGCTAGCTCCAACTTCTCACCACAGCAAAGATGTCACCAAAACTAAATTCTCAAACACAAACCACAGATAATGGTGAAAAACATACCCAACCTTCCCAACACCCTTTCAAAGGCCCACACCGATGCACAGAAACCTCCAAAGACATCCAATCACCCTGCCTACACCCATATTTTGCCAACATAAACCTTCTCCAAAATTTATCCCACTCACACACAAAACTCCATAACCACTTTCCCAAAAGAGCTTGATTGAAGATTTTAAGACGTCAAATCCCGAACCTCCTACTCAAATAAGGGAGTGAACCGTATCAAATCAACCAAGTGGTTCAATATATCCCCCAACCCACCCCAAGGAAAGTCCCTTCACAACTTTTTCAACCACTTAGCCACTAAGACTGGAATGATAACCACCAAACCAAACCAAACTAAGCATTGTGTCCCAATTGAGTGGAGGCGGCTACATGAATTCTTTTGTTCTATTCCGCTATGTCAAAGGCTATATGACCAATTAAATTTAATAAATTCAATCATTTTTTACTACAACATCACATGTTAGTTTAGATCTTCCCCTCCTAACGTTTTCATTTATGGTGATCATATCACTTTTACTTACTGTTTCATCTACAAATCTTTGTTGCACATAACAACCATCTTAATCAGCGTAGGGCTATCACCTTTTTAAAAATAGAAAATATATATATATATATATCACACGTAACCTAAAATTAATTCATCTAAACAACTAGCAAGGAATTCTCTAAAACAATCGCCAAACTCCAATTAGTTAAAGGAATCACTAAAACAATCACTCACTTTTTAATTCATGCACTCTAACCTCAAAAATTTTGTAACACCACTACTTTCAAATACAACACAATATGCACAACGTTAAGGTTCAAACATTCACAAGTGGGGATCAAAAACCCTAATATTTGCACTGAGGTTCATAAATATTTCTACCTTTTTTACTAGTCCTCCCTCCCTCCCTCGGAACATGTTTTAAGTCAACCAGAAAATGTCGATATTTCTGCTAACAAATCTGTGACTTTCTCATTGTTTTAACAATTAGTATATTCATTTTAAAACTTTTTTACGGTATATCATAGCATTATTATTATTTTTTTTATTTAAGGAAGCTAACATATTCTGACTAAAGCCAAGAATTTACATATATGTAAAGGGATTTAAGAAACACAAAACTGACTCCTTGGCAACCCTATGTCAGAATGCGGATTGGAAATTTTGATGAGACTATCTTGTGTTTTGCTCTTTCCTTTTTTATCGTGTATCGTCCGTGTTTTTATAGTTTAATAAATTAAAAAGGTTGTATTTATGCCTTGGTTCATGGGAACAAATAATGCTTTGTCTATTCTCTCATCCATGATAACCATAATCTCAACATAGAACAACTTACGAGCATTTAGTAGATCACAAAAGTAAACTAAATCAGCTAAAGGATATCTATAATAATATTTGTATAATAGCACAGCCCATTGGAACCAATAAACACAAACTAGTCAATTTCCCATTGACTCTCAAATGAAGACACAAAGATGATCCCTCACAAAAAGCAACTATGGAGGATGCATTACTGAGTCATTTATTCTACTATGTGGGAAAAATGGTGGACACTCTGCAGGCTTATACTCCCGTAAAATCTAAAGAAAAAGGGTTACTTTATAAGGAGGGCCACATTTGACAAAAGATTCTACCACAAATTTACACAATACGGAAAAAAGGTTGCAACACAACGTCTTATCAAATGAAAACAAAATCATAACCTGACAAGTTCTGTACAATTCGATTCATGTGAAGGAAATTATCAAGGAAGATTTCTAGATAGGAAAACATGTACCGAGGAAAAACTTCATAGTCATAAACATTTGCACTTGTCAATCACATGAGGTTTACTTGCACACTAGAATCACTGTAACAAGCCATTTACACAATGGTTGCACTCACTCAAGTAATATGACCGGGCAAATTTTGTTATAGTGTCAAGGCCCTAATTATAAAACTTGATAAAGTACAAACAAACAGCATTACCTTGATGTTCATTCTGTTCCATTATATCTACAAAACATGAATTGTTGGCAGGTCCTGCAGTTATGTGGACTGCTTAGCTTGTTATGTACATACACATTATTTATGTTACAAAGAGTAGCAAGAAAGACTATGAAACAAAATAAAAAGAGTGACATACCATGGTACACAACAGGTTTGATTCCATGTTTCTTCAAAAATACAATTGCAGGTGCAGATTCCACTCCAAACCTGTTGTTGATAATAAGAACTCTGTCAAAGTCATACATCATTTTGGGAAAAAAGGAACAAAAAAGTAGAAAAAGGAAAAGAAAAATTCAGAAAAGAAATGCAGATTAAACATGAAAGGCACTTGTCAAGGTCAATACCTTCTCTTTCACCTTTAGCCCTATTTATTAACGGCATTTTCGCAATGTCAATTGCCATTGCTCGTACTCGTGGAACATCCAAAACCATACTATCAAAAAAACCCATACCAAGGAGATCCAAATCCAAATAAACCCTCAAAGCAAAAATGACTCCCATACAATACTCCCTATGCTACAAAAATTTGAACAACTATCATGGATCTAATTTAGGTGAAAGAAACGAAGAGCTTTTTACACACACAGACCATTTGGATTTGGATTTGGATTGGGGTTGGGGTTGGGGTTGGGGTTGGGGTTGGGACCCAAGATTTGAGCCGAAAGACTTGTTTGGACTATGACCATATACCTCAGAACACACGAGTATGTTTAAGCTACTCATCCAAACACGTCCTAATTTGTGTCAGAACACACGAGTATGTTTAAGCTACTCATCCAAACACGTCCTAATATCTGTCCGATTGCAAGCTGGGAAAGTTCTCTGTAATTTGAGATTTATGTAATTTTAATTTTAAAATTTTTAATTATCATATATTTGACTCTAAATTTAGAATTCCGTTCAAGGGTAAATTATTGATAAATTTCATTTAGAACTGTTTTAATCTAAGAAGTCCATTAAGAAATTTTTTAACCCATTTAGTCCCATGTATATATAGTTTTATTCCATAAAGTTATTTTTCTTGATTTACACTATTTTCTTGGACACTTATGCCCTTATATTTAATTTTAATATCCTTATAAATATTTTTTGAACGGTTAGCAATTTTATGATGTGAACGTTCATATTTTAAAATTCGCATTGGTAGGAATGTAAAATTGGCCCGTGGGTGGTCCGAAATCTGCCCGCGAGTCGGGGTGGGTCCGGCCCGTTGACAATGTGAATATTCACATTGACATGTTAACATTTACATTAATAGGAGTGTAAAATTGGCCAGCGTTCCGTGGCTGCGCGAAACCCGCCCGCGGCTCGGGGCGGGCCCGGTCCGGCCCGTTGACAATGTGAATATTCACATTGACATGTTAACATTCACATTTATAAGAGTATAAAATTGTCCCGCAGCCCATGGCTAGCCAAAAGCCCACCCGTCGCCCTGGGCGGGCTCGGCCCGTTGACAATGTGAATATTCACATTGACATGTTAACATTCACATTAATAGGAGTGTAAAATTAGCTCGCGCCTCATAGATGCCCGAAACCCGCCCACGGCCCATGAGCGGCCCGGGGCGGGCCCGGCCCGGCCTGTTGACAATGTGAATATTCACATTGACATGTTAGTGGGTCCGACCCGGCCCGTTAACTATGTGAATATTCACATTGACATGTTAACATTCACATTGATAAGAGTATAAAATTGGCTAGCGGCCCAGGGCGAGCCCGACCCGGCCCGTTGACAATGTGAATATTCACATTGACATGTTAACATTCACATTAATAGGAGCATAAAATTGGCCAACGGCCCAGGGCGGGTCCGACCCGGCCCGTTGACAATGTGAATATTCACATTGACATGTTAACATTCATATTGATAGGAGTATAAAATTGGCCAGCGGCCTAGGGCGGGCCTGACCCGGGCCATTAACAATGTGAATATTCACATTGACATGTTAACATTCACATTGATAAGAGTATAAAATTGGCCAGCGGCCCAGGGCGGGCCCGACTCGGCCCGTTGACAATGTGAATATTCACATTGACATGTTAACAGTCACATTGATAGGAGTATAAAATTGGCCCGCACCTTGTGGCTGCCCGAAACCCGCCCACGGCCTGTGGCGGGCCCGGCTCGACCTGTTGACAATGTGAATATTCACATTGACATGTTAACATTCACATTGATAAGAGTATAAAATTGGCCAGCGGCCCAGGGCGGGCCCAACCCGGCCCGTTGTCAATGTGAATATTCACATTGACATGTGAATATTCACATTGACATGTTAACATTCACATTGATAAGAGTGTAAAATTGGCCCGCAGCCCGTGGGCGGTCTGAAGCCCGACTGCAGCCCGAGACGGGCTTGGCCCGACCCATGACAATGTAAATATTCATATTGACATGTTAACATTAACATTGATAGGAGTGTAAAATTTGCCTGCTGCCCGAAGCTTGCCCGCGGCCCGGAGTAGGCCCGGCCCGACCCGTTGATAATGTGAATATTCACATTGACATGTTAAAATGCACATTGATAAGAATGTAGAATTGGCCCGCAGCCCGTGGGCTGCCCGAAGCCCACCCACGGCCCAGGGCAGGCTCGTTTCGGTCCGGGCCCGAGCATGTCCGAGACCCTAGGTTAGGGCCTAGGTCATCACTTTGAAGCCCGGCCCGGCCCATCGGCCCGCTTAAGGCTCATTCAAGGCTCGGTCCAAGGCCTAACCCGCCCAAGGCGCAATGTATTTTTTTGTGGAAAATAATAAAATTTTGGTAGAAAAAATTAAAAAAAAATGGCCAGGCCTGCCCAAGTCCGACCTAAGCTCGAGGCTAGGCCTAGGCCCACCGGCCAGACCCGAGGCTCGATCTATCGGCCCGTCCAAAGCCCGAATACCTTTGTGCCAGGGCTAGGGCCCGGGCCTAATTTTTTGGCCAATAGGCCGGCCCGACCTGACTCGGGAAAGGCTTGTTTGGGCCCAGGCTCGAGCCTAGTCCGAGACCCTAGGCTAGGGCCTGGGCCATCACTTTAAAGCCCGACCCCGCCCATCGGCCCGATTAAGACCCATTCAAGGCTCAGTCCGAGGCCCGGCTCGCGCCGAGGTCTAGTGTCTTTTTTTGTGGAAAATAATAAAATTTTGATAGAAAAAATTAAAAAGAATTAAAAAAAAATGGTCTGGCCCACCCCGGGCAGCCCACGGGCCGTGGGCAGGTTTCGGACAGCCACGATGCACGGGCTAATTTTACACTCCTATCAATGTGAATGTTAACATGTCAATGTAAATATTCACATTGTCAACGGGCCGGGCCGGGCACGCCTTGGGCTGCTGGCCAATTTTATACTCTTATCAATGCGAATGTTAACATGTCAATGTGAATATTCACATTATCAACAGGCCGGACCATGCCCATCTCGGGCCGCCCACGGGCCATGGGCGGGTTTCGGGCAGCCACGAGGCGCCGGCTAATTTTACACTCCTATCAATGTGAATGTTAACATGTCAATGTGAATATTCACATTGTCAACGGGCGGGGCCAGGCCGGGCCTGTCCCGGGCTGTGGGCGAGCTTTTGGCCGCCTATGGGCCGCGGCCAATTTTATACTCTTATCAATGTGAATGCTAATATGTCAATGTGAATATTCACATTGTCAATGGGCCGGACCGGGCCCGCGCCCGGGCTGTCCATGGACCGCAAGCAGGTTTCGCGCCGCCACGGGACGCGGGCCAATTTTACACTTCTATTAATGTGAATGTTAACTTGTCAATGTGAATATTCACATTGTCGATGGGCCAGGCCCGCCTCGGCCCAAATCGAATTTTTCCGGGCACCCACGAGGATCGACATGGGCCGGGCCCCTACACATTGACGATATGAACATTCACATTGACGGTGTGAACATTCACATTAGGGGTATTTTGGTAATTATGTCACCTATAAGACTTATTGAAACATAAGAAAATAATGTGAACTAAATGGAACATAAGTAGATGAAAATGGTATTTTGGTTTTCTTATCTCAAATAGGACCTAATGGAATAGTCAAAAAGAATATGAGTTGGATGGAATAAAGCTCTTAGAAAGTGGATTTATCAAAAAAGCTCCCTTTGTTCAAAATAAAGACAATCAAATATATTTTCTTTGTAAATGGTTTATTTTAAGAGCAAAATCGTCATACAACTTATTTTGTATTAATTAACTTATATGTTGTTTAAAATGTAATGACATTTTTTTAATGAATAATGCTGAATTTTTTTTTATTATAAAGTTTTGTTTGTTTTGATTTTTAGAATCTATTTTCAAAAAAAAAATTAAGAAATTAAAAATTAAATTGGTAAAAAAAATTTAAAACACATCATTTTTATATAATTTTATCTTTTGGGAGGGTAGAAATGATTTTTTTTAAATAATTTTTTTTGACATTTATTTTCGTTAAATTAGTTTGAATTTTTTAAAAAGTCAAACGTGGCGACAACTTTAATATTATTATTAAACCAATTTATTAAATCAAAAAATTAAAAATTAAAAATATTTCATATATTAAATATATCGATTACACATTAAAACCTTATAACCATCTATTACATGATAACCATAAAAAAAATCTGTTAACAATAAATACAACCATCTATTACATTATAACCATCGAAAAATATTAACAAAAATAACCACCCATTATATAATCATCATCTAAATACATATTAAAAATTAATTTGATAAAAAAAATAAAAAAAATGTAAAAGATTTATTATTTTTATATAAGGCATAAATAATTTTTACAAATTTGAAAATAATTTTTTGACATTTATTTTTATCAAATTAGTTTATACTTTATCAAATAAAAATGTTTGAGAGCTTTAAAATAAGAGTTCTAAAAGAGCTCTAGAGGGTGGGCCCCACCCATTGATGTGATGTTTTGATTTTTTTTGCTATATCATTAAAACTCAATTAGAGCTCCAAATTAGGAGGATGTATCATTACTCTTTATCAAATTAACGACTTTACCCTTAAAATGGAGTAACAATGTCTTTAATTGTCTTTATTTAAAACGAGATTTAAAATTTAAGGTCAAATATATCACAATTAAAGTTCAGGAACTAAAATGACACAAATCCTAAGCTACAGGGACCATTAACATAATTCACCCTCATTTTTATATTCGCAATGAAATCTTGTTAATCCTTTTGTTATATTAAATTTTGAATTTTCTTTCCAATTTCTTATGAGTTGGATATTTGGGTTTCTAATGGATGCCTATTTATCTTTTTGTTCAATTTGTAAGTTTTTAAAGATAATTTTTCATGTTATTGGTTATTATCGTAATACTCGTACGATGTATAGTTTTAAATAAATAATTAATAATTACTTTTACAATTAAAATTAAATAGTAAAAAAATAAAAATTAATTAAATTTTATAACTATTTTTATCACAATTTCGCTTTTGATTTTTTTTCCCCTCCTACAATTAATGCTATATTTTAAGTTTTAAACAACAATAACATGAATTATAATGTAATTAGTAAAAATTATGATAAATAATAAAATTGAACTTTTTTTTATTATTTTTTACTAATTAGGTTTTTTTTTTAGTTTTCCGTATTATAATAATAATTATTATAATTTTTGTGAAACTCAATCTTGAAAAATTTGTTTAAATCAAAAAAATGAATAACAAAATGAAAATGACAAACAATGAACCACCAGTGACTCTTATCTTCTTGTTTTTCTTGAAATCAATATTTACATATCAAGTATAATTTTTAGATTTTTTCACACTCGCTAGTTTTGACAGCTCGCATTGAGTCATTTTCTTGTTTTCTTCTCTCACCTGTCTTACGACTTTTATGACCCCAATCATCTAACATTTTTCCTGCTAAATATCTTAACATCTTTTTGTCAGTTATCCTTGCCTTATCACCACCATTTTGCTAAACCCTCTAAAACCACTTATTATATTTGTATATAAAATATTGAATTTGGATAATTTACATTTTTTTATATATTTTTAAATTAATTCATGTTAGAATTATCATATTTTGATATTATATGATGGGACATCTTATATGGGACTAACTACATCATATTTCTATTTTGTAAAATCTAATCAATCCAAATTAATTTAAATAAAAAATTACATTGAATAATGAAATATAAAAGATAAAAAATAATAATAATAAAAAATAAATAAAAGCGCACCAATAACTCTAATACTCGAAGCGGCCGTTAAACCTGTTGATCTTCTCACTCTCTTTCGTATGAGGTCACCATATCGACTAACCACATTAAGAGGCTGAACCAATTTAACATTTGATTGATCTTAAAGCCATTATCTGAATTTGACCATGACACTATAGATTATTTTTAATTTGTATTTAATATATTTTTAATGTTCCCAATATTAAAAACTATTCTAATACACTGCTATATTAAATAAATAAAATAAACTAAATTTCTATATAAAACAATTTAATTGAGATAGTCCATAGGCCTACATTTTTTTACCTTGTGGTTTATCGAAAATGTATCAAATCATTCTAATGGTCAAAACATAAACCTCAATATTTATAGTTTTTGATAATTTGAGCCAAAATGACTACGTGACTTATAATAAGCATAATCTATGCTTTAAATAAAAAAAATATTTGTATACTATGTGAATATAGATTTGTTTTTTATTTGTTAATAAATTTATAAATCTTTGATAGTTACTAATAAATAATTTTAAAAATTAGCATGATTTATTCTCAATTTGTATGGTATAACCTTATTGATAAAAATATTTTTATTTCAAAATTTACACATAATCAAATAGTTCTTCTAATAAAATTATGTCGTATATTATAAAATTTAAAATTTACATATTTTTTTATTCAAATAGTTGAATCTGACGTGTAGGAGTGTGGGAAAAAAAAATCATAACATTATTAAAATTTATTTAAAAATTTTCGAATTAGATTTGGCTTAATTATTTGAACATTAACCAATAGTGTTTTTTTAAATTATATTTTAATTAAAAAAATTTAAAAATTAGTTAGGAATTCCACAAGGCTCATCTAAATATATTAAAATTTTGAATTAGATATGATTTAGATTATGCAATATATGGATAAATTTAAATTAACAAATTTTGAAATGTGTTAATAGTATATAGAAATAATAGACAGTTTTGAAGTAAATATGAATAAAATTTCATGCTAAACTTATCTTTTAATTTTTTTTTTAATTTCATATGATTTAGATGTGATACAATTTTATTTTGGAATTTCATATAAACATTTTCAAATTTTAAATTATATGGGATGGATGAATTAATAGTTTTATTATATGTGTATTTCTTAATCAAAATCATAAAATTGACAATTTTGTATTAGTTTTGGAGCTCTCTTAATTTTTTCTTTTCCTTCTAAGAAGCATAAATCATGGGATAATTAAAAATTTTGTGATTATTGGTTTAATGGGCTAACCAATAATGTTTTTAAAAATTATATAAAAAATTAGTTAAGAGTTTTGGCCTTTTCCCCACTCCGAAGTGGGCAAGGCCATGGTCATAGCCCAAGCTCCTTCCCTCACTCAAAAGTGGGCAGAGCTAAAGACTCAGCCCTGGTCCTTTCCTTACTTCGAAATGGGCAAGACCATGGGCCAAGCCCTAGCACCCATTCCCATTCTGAAGCGGGTATGTCAATGACTTAAACTCTAAGACTCCTACTCACTCTGAAGTGAGTTAAAATGAGGTAATCTCTAATGGATCAACCAATGCCATGTGTGTGAAGGGCGCATGGTGCCCATGAGTAAAGGAACTGCTCAACAGAGTCTTCGCTTTCCTTCAATGAGAAATTACATTGCTAAACAGCTGAGTGCTAGGTGGCACAGAGAGAAACATGATGAGCAAATCAAGCATTCCCTATAAAAGGTAACCTCACCCCCACCCCTTTACAAGGGATCCGAATTCATTTTACACTCTCTCTTTACACTCGTCTTCCCTACCTTTCTCTTTGGCCTGACTTTACTATCGGAGGGGTTTTCAATCAAATCCCCGGTCGAATAGCCTCACCGTTCATTACTTATGCAAGTTTTCACCTCTCGGAGTACTGCGCTTCGTCCACGAGGCCCATTCACTCTCTACATTACGAAATTGAGTCTGCACAACACATAACACTTTATTATTGTCATGGGTAACATGATCACAGACGTTTTCTACCCCCTACCCCCTACCACTGCGATAAATAAAAAAATTTGATAACTGCACTTATCCAAGATATGGCAACCTTCCAGACAAATTGAAATTCACATAGGACAAAAGCACAACTTCTGTGATGACCCCGAAATGCAAATCATGATTACAATTAATTAATTATGAATTTTAATTGTGAAATGAGCCATGTGATTAATTTGTACGTATTTGTCTGATTCAGAAATTATTTGTTGAGATTCCTGTCTAGAACTTAAAATTGATGGCCTAAATGACATCAGAAACTGAAATTGGCCACATGAATAAGCTAATTGGAATTTTTAGAGCCATTTGGTGAGTCTAATTAAAAATTGATTCAGTATGATTAATTAAGTTGTGTTTAACTAGTCCAATATTCTAATTATTGTAATAAACCACTTTAACTATATATATAGAGCCTTAAGCTCATTCTTTTGATTCCTTAGTGTAAAAATTTGAGAGAGACATTTTAGAGAGAGAGTGAACTCACTTTTAGAGAGAGGAAGTGTGTAATTGAAAAAGAACCTCAAAGATATGCTTGAATTCATCAAGATTGTGCAAGAATCTAGCTAATTGAAGACTCTAGGTGAGAATCTAACCCATAATTCTTGAAGATTATATGATTTAGAGTTTAAATCATGAATTATATGAGATCATTTGCATGTATTTAGTTAAAGAATGCCAAGTAGATGAAGAAGTCTTGCATGCATGAATGATTTTGTCATGATTCTTCGCTTTTGATCATGAATATGTTGTCTAATTTGAGTTTTGAAACTAATTTATACATGCATTCAAGAATTAAGTTGTTTTGAAGTTAATCTCCATAATTTGAAAGTTAAGAAAAAGAATTTGGAAAAGATTTCTACACGCAAGCATTTTTTTTTTTGGTGAATGCATGCATGCATAAATATGAAGAGTTTTGCTATGTTCAGTTTGGTTTTGAGCATCTAAATTGTTATTGTAAGTTATTTGGCACATGCATGTTTGAACCATCATGTTTTACCATTTAAATTCATGTTTTGAAAAGGAATTTCTTACATGCAAGAGTTTTTGAGCTCAATTTTGGAAAATTCAAGAGGTTTTGAGCAAATGATTTGTGAATGATCTTGTATTTGAGTTTTCTAAAATGTCTTTATGATTATCAAAGTGTTTTCATGAGTTTGGACTGGCCATGCAAGCTTTTGAAATGTTAAAATGCATTTTTGGAACTCAAATTTGATGTTTTGAAACCTAGAAAATTCACAGATGGCTCAAGCGACCAAGTGGTGGATTGAGCTAACATTGCGAGCTTCCAGTACTTTGCAGTCTGCAAAAGTTGGTTCTATCGACCAAAAGTTGGCTCTAGCGAACGATGGCTCTAGCGACTAAAAGTTGTCTCGAGCGAACGATGGCTCTAGCAATGAAAAGATGGCTCTAGCCATAAACTCATTTTCAGTATGTTTTCAAAAAATGTTTGAAGTTCATATCTTCGTTCCCATTTCTTTCCGGGCATTCTTAGGCATGAATTGTGAGTTATTAAAGATTAATGAGCTAAGAAACAACATAAGTAATTGCATTGGAAAATATATAAGACGAAACTGAGTATGTGATTCATGTGTACAAGTTATGTGAAATGGATTGAATAAGAAATCAATGTAAGGAAAGCTAAGCCATGAATGGCCATATGAACGAGTAATAATGAGACGTGTTTTATGCTACGTACATTTGTGTTTGCAGGTCAAGACTTGAGGACCGACCAATTGTTTTTCAAAGCCACTGTGAGTAACGTTATTATAAAGATATGTTCATATGATTATGTTTGAAATAATATACGACAAATTATGATTTTTGAAATGTGATTTTGTTAACGTGAATGAATGTCCTATTTTGAATCTATTATGGCATCCAAAAAAAGTCCCAAGTCATGGAGGACGGCATGTTAATGCGGGTCCATGACATATATGTGATTACGAGATCTCGTTAGCCACTTAATGGAGTGGTGATATGTTAGATAATCGGTGTCCTGTACCGATTACTCTAGTCGGAAGACGTTATATTATGTTCTATTGAATGTACCATTATTATGTTCATATATGAGATTGATTCTATTATGATCTATTTAATGAATATAATATGTTCGGAATTCGTTCACTAACCTCTTTACCATAATATTATTCACTGAGTTTTAGCTCATATATATATATATATATATATATGTAGGTGAGCGAGTGCAAGATCAAGTCTAATAACGCCTACCCGGATCTGTGTTTTGTCAGCCAACTTATGTGCCTCCCGTGGAGGTTCCCGAAGTGTAAAGTGATCAAGATTTGTGAACAAGATACAAGTTTATTTTCTTTGTTTGTTAGACAAGTTTTTGCATATAGCGATTCCGATTTTCCCTTCATTGTTTAATTGTATTCCGAACTCGGTTCCGTAGATGTGTTGTTGTCTTATTCCCGTTTCCATCCTTTACTCTTTGTATATGAGTCTTGGGTCGTGTTGGGCAGGTTTGAAACAGGTTGGTTGTGTTTGGAAACCATGGGTTGATGTCCAGATTTTGGGCTTGACGCTTGAGCGGACCTGTTTGTATATCAGTCCGAAAAACAGCTTTTTGGATCACTTTTTCGGGCCATTCTCTCTCTCTAACTTTTCAAAGATTATGCATGATTATACTAGATTCATCTCATTAGTAAGATACATGTACATCAATTAGATAGTGACTAATCATTGATACTTATTTATACAATGTATAGAAGACTAATGCTAATACATTGAATGTGATGGATTTATTATGAATGAATCTTAGAGATGCATTATGTTTCTATTATGAATATGTAAGATACATTAATCTATCTAATGAATTCATTAATATAGAAGATGCATTATGTATCATGAATGTATGAGATACATTAATCAATTTAATGAAGTTCATTGAATGAAAAACTTGAGAGTTTCTCTCTCTAGACTACATCTTCTCTCTATATATACATCTAGTTCTAGTGATCTTCTACCCTAGTTCCTTTGTATTGAGTGTGGAGCTTCTCTTGATCTTCATTTTAATCTGAAAGTTTGGCGATTTGGAGCACTTTGGTTTTTGGCCTTCATCTTCTCCATTTGAGGTAGGGATTTCTTTGTTCTTTTTCAATACTCCGTCTATAGATAGACATGTGGTAATTTTGTATTGCATGAAAATCATATCCGTGTTGGATTTGTTTGAAAATCATGAGGGGAACCTAGGGTTGGTTGTTTGAGAATGGTTTTGTTATCATTGACTATGGTTTGGACTAATTAGAGAATAAAATTAGCATGTTATTATTGAAAGAAGAGAAATCCCTAAATTATATTTTGATTTGGTAAAATAAAAAGGGTTTATGGTTGAACAATGTTGGTAAATTTCTATTGTTAATATGAGTTGTGTAGAAGGTGTTAACAGTTAAAGGATTAATTATGGTATTGGAGTTATTTTGAAATGAACGTATTGAATCAAGTTGGGTTATGGCTTATTATCCATGGAATTGATTTTGTAAAATGAAGAGAATGTAATTGGTTTTGTGAAAAGGGAAAAGTGTTTTTGGAATAAGTGATGGAACATGTTGACTTGAAAAATTATGAAATTTGATCTTGAAAATGGTAAATGAAATGTTAACTCTATGTGAGTCTCAGAAAATAAATTTGAGAATTGAACTATTGTATCATGAGTGTAGAATACACACATTTGGGGGTTTTATCCTTACATATCGTACTAGTGTCGTTGTTGGGTTTAAGGATTGCTTGAGAGTTGAGTCTCTTTTATTAGATGTATTGAATACATGCATCTAGAGGTTTTGTCCTTGGTCATCGGTGGAGGATGACATTGCTGTGTTGAATTGTGATGTATGTGTTACACTTGTGTTGGGTAAACATTATTGAATAGTTTATGTGTATGTATTACACTTGTTATTTATGCTTTGTTGTATTGAGGAATTTGTACATGATAATCGCTTATATACATTGTTTTGTATGGGAGGAGATAGGGGATGTACTCCATGGTTTAGGGGAAGATAGGGGATGGACCTCTAAACCGGATTTTGTTTGGGAGGAGATAGGAGATGTACTCCACGGTTTAGGGGAAGATAGGGGATGGACCTCTAAACCGGATTTTGTTTGGGAGGAGATAGGGGATGGACTCCATTAGCACCACTATATGTGTGCTTATTGATATTAGAAGTGTTTTTGTTTGATATTGATACAGCACTAAAATGTGTATCATTTGTGAAGTATAGAAGTGTTTTTGGTTGATATTGATACAACACTAAAATGTGTATCATTTGTGAAGTATGGAAGTGTTTTTATCTGAGATTGATACAGTACTAAAATGGGTATCTATTATGAGGTATGAAATGTTTAAAATGAGTTATTATCTCGCTTATCGCTTGTATAGCGATCCCGGTTGTCCCTTTACTGTTTTGTTGTATTCCGGACTCGGTTCCGTGAAGTTGGTAGTGGTATCTATCTTGTTATCGTCCTTTAATTCCACTTGAATGAGTTTTAGGATGTTTTGAGCAGGGTTGTTACAGGTTGGTTAAGCCTTGGTTTCAATTCCTTGTTGTTCAGTTTTTAGGCGATCCGCTCGAGCAGGTCTTCTTGCGCTCGAGCGGGGATTGCACACCTCCAGTATTTCGTGTTCCTGCAAAACTTCTACAGATATGATTTTTACGCTCGAGCGGGTTTCTTTACGCTCGAGCGGTAGCGCTCGAGCGGGTCTGTTGGCGCTCGAGCGGGTAGCGCTTTCTGGGTATAAGTTCTGGGAGGGGGAAATCTACGCTCGAGCGGACTGGTTTTCGCGCTCGAGCGGAAGTGCTTTATTTTTGTGTCTTGGCGCTCGAGCGGGCCTTATTGCGCTCGAGCGTGTCCAGATTTTTGTTCTTGGCGCTCGAGCGTTGTGTTCTGCGCTCGAGCGGGTCATGCGTATATGAGTTATCCGCTGGGTGATTTTAAATCACTTTTTACTTTCCTTTCTCTCTCCTACTTTTTCTAAAACCCATTTTGAGAGCTCCTCTCTCTAAAACCTTGACTTCTCTCTAGGTATTGATCTAGTATGAGTGATTTCCTCCCCTTTGGCCTTTACAAAAAGGTTGTTGATCGTCGAGGGCTATCTTTTGATCCGAGAAATTCGTAGTTTGGAGCATTTTCATTTTCTTCACCTTCTTGGTTGGGAGTCATCTTTTGAGGTAGGGATAACTTACTCCTCACTATGGGTTTTGTCTTTAAATTTTAGTATTTTGAGATGATGGGGTTGGTTTGGTAATGTTATGAAAGTTTGGGACTTTTGTGTAAATTTACAAAAGGTGGGGTTTTAACTATATAAAACCTAGTTGAATGTTTGGCATGGAAAAGTGAAATTAATGTTAAAACATTAATGAAAATGGAACCTAAGGGTCGTAATGTTAATTATGGAAAATGCCCTAATTACATCGGTTAATTAATTCGCATAATTAATTATGAGAAATGAGGAATTGATTTGGAAAGATATGGGATTAAAGGGTGTAGTTGGATTATTTATCGCTCACCTAATTGAAATGTTGATTATATATCCATTGTTGCATTTATTTTCTGTATAGAAATAACTGCTTTGGGCTATCGGTGGAGGATAGTCTTGATTGTTGTAGACAATGCATGATGATTAGGCAAACTGAAACTAATCACTGGAACATGTCATTGAGTATGACAGTTGAAAGAATACATTAAATTTATGTATTGTGTGATGATGTGCATAATTATTGTTTATATGCATTGTGTTGTGTTGGAGGAGATAGGGGATGTACTCCACGGTTTAGGGGAAGATAGGGGATGGACCTCTAAACCGGATGTTGTTGGGAGAAGATAGGGCATGGACTTCATAGATAGAGCTCACATGCTTATCTAGTAATGTGATGACGCAGCTCATATGCTTGTCCTTGGAAGTGTGATAGTGCTCTTATGCATATCTATGGAAGTGATGATATAGCTTGTATGCATATCTGTTGGTGTGTGATATAGCTAGTATGCTTATCTATTATGAAATGGGAAAGTGTTTAATATGAGTTACTGTCTCATAAAAGTTGTTTGGCCAGGTTCTGAGCCATGGTTATAAATTGAGAATTGAAAAGAATTGGAAAATGGACTGTAACATGGACTTGTATGTCATGAAACTGTAAAGTGTTATAAGTGAAGGTATCAGTGTTGGCCATCTATCAACTGCTAATCTTTTAGTCATTGTTCATATTTTGTTTAGTGTATTTCTACTGGGCTGTGGCTCACCATATATGGGAACATCATTTTCAGGTACAAGTAGCATGCCACCTCCAAGGACATAGCTTGGGAGGCTAGAGGCGGACATAATTTTGTTGTCTTATTTCTTTTTGATGTATTACATGTAAATTCAAGCCAAGGGCTTAATGTGTAATGAGTTAGTACTCTCTTTTTGTAACCAAGTGTTAACTTGGAAAGCTGTAAGCCCATAGGGCATTTGCTTTTGTTGTTAACACGTAATACTTTTGTAATGAAATACCCAGTGAAATTGAAGAATGTGGATCTTATCTATATGAATGCATGTCTATATTGATGGGTTTAATGCTATTTATTTGAGGGCGTTACAACTTGGTATTAAAGCGTACCGGGTTCGAATACTTTGGGTACGTGGGAAGTGATTAGGATCATAATGGGTTTGTCTCGCTTGATAGAGACTTAGATGTAGTGTCATATGCTATGCGTTTAATTGATAACATACTTATGTGACTATGTGGGTATGAAATTTAGTTTCTAGGATGTTGATTGGATCCTTGGGTTCCTGTGAGTCTTGTTGGAAAGGCACTTGATCAATGTTGTTTCTAACCGGAACTCTAGTAACGCCTCGGGACTATCATTATCCGGAGATGAAATTCGTAAGTGCTTATGTGTTTATGTGCTTACGTGGAATGAATTACAGTTGTCCATGCATTAGGACGCGAGTGTTATAGTTTCAGCACATTTATGAATGTGCTAATAGTCTTGGTTGCCTTTATTAGGATGTCAGGACGAGGACGCGGTAGGCGTGGCAGGCGTGGTAGGCAGGAGATGCCTTTACCGGAGGAGGTTCCGGCAGTGCAGGAGGGAGTTGGTCAGGCCAATGTGGCCGGGCCAGCGGGTCAGCAGGCTATGAGTGCCTTGGCACGAGAGATAGCAGGAGCTTTGGGTATTCTCAGAGCTGGGAATCAGGTAGCTGAGGCAGGGACTTCTTTCTTGAAGAGGGAGTTCTTCCGCTCTAACCCGGATGAGTTTGTTGGGGATCCAAAGGAGCCACTGAAGGCTGACGAGTGGTTAGAACAAATGAGTAAGACGTTCGAGATGCTTGGCATCGAGGACGAAGCATTGAAAGTGACCTTAGCATCCTTCCAGCTGAAGGGAGATGCGGGTCAATGGTGGAATTACGAGAAGGCTCGTGTTGGTGGCACATGGGAGGCGTTTGTGAATGCATTCCAGGAAAGGTTCTTATCTACAGTGGCTAGGGAGAAGCTGAGGGATCAGTTTAGCCGGCTTAATCAGCAGGGTATGTCTGTGGTAGAGTTTGAGGCCACTTTTACTAGTTTATCCAGGTTTGCTCCTGAGTTGGTGGCGTCCGAAGAACACCGTTGCTATGAGTTTGAGCGGAAGTTGAGGCGGGGCCTCAAGTTGAGGGTTGGTGGGTCTTTCATCCGAGAGTATAGACATTTAGTGGATGCTGCAGCTCATATGGAGCTCATGATGCAAGAAGAGGATGAGGGGCAGAGAGGCTCCAAGAGGAGCCAAGATGGTCAGGGTGACGGCAGGAGACAGAGGGGCTCTAACCCTCAGCAGTCTCAGGGTGGTGTGGCTAGATCGATCTTTCCAGTGCCGAGCGCGGGCTCTGGGAGAGGTAGTCAGGGAGGCTTCACTTGTTTTGCGTGTGGCCAGCTGGGTCACAAGTCTTCGGTTTGCCCGCAGAAGGGAGGGGGTCAGCGAGCTGCTTCTTCTTCCGCTAGACCTCAGGGCCAGAGTCAGGGCAGGGGACAGCCTTTGTCTTGCTTTCAGTGTGGTCAGCCTGGGCACCTGAAGAGGTATTGCCCGCAGTTGAGTGCTACTTCTGGAGCGTCTGGTTCTAGGCAGACGCAGAGTTATCAGCCAGCTCAGTCTGTGCAGGCCTCGAGGGCCAATCCGGGAGCTTCGTCATCCCAGTCAGTGTAGTAGTCGTATGCTCCGAGGGGTGAGCAGGTGGATCAGGGGCCTACAGGGCGCGTGCATGCTGTTACCGCGCAGGATCTAGTACCGGCTCCATCAGTAGTGAGAGGTACCTTTTTGTTTTGCAACTCGGTTGCTAGTGTATTGATTGATACGGGTGCATCTCATTCTTTTGTGTCTGCTGCATTTGCATCTGTTTTGGAATTGGAGTTGGCACAGTTAGCATCTCCTATATGTGTGGTATCGCCTATTGGTGGTGAGTTGATCTTGAAACAAGGTGTTAGAGGTTGTGATATAGAGGTCGCCGACCATAGGCTTCCATTTCCTTTTGTTGTCATGCCCATGAAGGGTTTTGATGTTATTTTGGGTATGGATTGGTTATCGTCATACGGAGCTGTTATTGATTGCTACCGCCAGAGGGTCACTGTATGTACCTTGAGCGGGGAGTGTTTCCATTTCTTGGGGGACCGGGTTGGTAGTGTGTTGCCACCGGTGTATGATCCGCGAGGGCGGGGAGAGCTTAGTGGTCTACTTGCTAGCTTTATCAATAGTGAGTGTGATGAGACCCAGATTCTATTGCCGAGGGTGGTTTGTGAGTATTCGGATGTTTTTCCCAAGGATCTCGTTAGTTTACCACCTCACCGAGAGATAGAGTTCTCTATTGATTTAGTGCCCGGCACAGTGTCGATTTCTATGGCACCTTATCGTTTTGCCCCGGCCAAGTTGAGTGAGTTGAAGATTCAGCTCTAGGAATTGCTAGATAAGAGTTTTGTTCGCCCTAGTGTTTCGCCGTGGGGAGCACCGACCCTCTTTGCTAAAAAGAAAGATGGTGCCTTGAGATTGTGTAGAGACTGTCGGAAGTTGAATCGGGCTACGGTCAAGAATAAGTACCCTATGCCCCGTATAGATGACCTGTTTGACCAGTTGAAGCGTTCCCGTTGTTTCTCTAAGATAGACTTGAGATCGGGTTACCACCAGTTGAGGGTTAGGGAGGAGGATATTCCTAAGACGGCATTCCGTACGCGGTATGGCCATTATGAGTTTCTGGTGATGCCATTTGGGCTTACCAATGCACCGGCAGTCTTTATGGACTTGATGAACCGGATCTTCCGGGAATTCTTGGATCGATTTGTAGTCGTTTTCGTGGACGACATTCTTATCTATTCGTCTTCTGAGGATGAGCACGAGGAACACTTGAGAGTGGTGCTAGAGTTGCTTAGAGCCGATAGGCTGTATACCAAGTTTGGGAAGTGTGAGTTCTGGCTAAGGGAAGTCAAGTTCTTAGGCCACGTGGTTTCCAGGGAAGGGGTGTCTGTTGACACATCCAAGGTAGAGGCAGTGCAAGATTGGGCACAGCCTAAGAGTGTGTTTGAGATCTGCAGTTTTCTGGGATTAGCTGGGTATTACCATCGGTTTGTGAAAGATTTCTCCAGGCTAGCTTCGCCGTTGACTAGATTGACGCGGAAAGGGGTCAAGTTTGTATGGAGTGAGACTTGTGAAAAGTCGTTCCAAGAGTTAAAGGTTAGATTGACCACCGCTCCGGTTTTTATTATTCCGGAGAGAGGGTTGGGTTATGCGGTTTATTGTGATGCCTCACGAGAGGGTTTGGGTTGTGTGTTGATGCAAGA
This sequence comes from Camellia sinensis, assembly GCF_055761805.1. Taxonomy (NCBI): domain Eukaryota; kingdom Viridiplantae; phylum Streptophyta; class Magnoliopsida; order Ericales; family Theaceae; genus Camellia; species Camellia sinensis. Next base: position 116,833,688 of record NC_138975.1, on the reverse strand, counting down.
GGGGAAAGTGGTAGCTTATGGCTCATGTCAGTTGAAAATACACGAGAAGAATTACCCTACACACGACCTAGAGTTAGCAGCAGTGATCTTTGCCTTGAAGATTTGGAGGCACTACCTTTATGGTGAGAGGTTCGAGGTGTTCTCGGACCACAAGAGTTTGACGTATCTGTTTACACAGAGAGACTTGAATTTGAGGCAGAGGAGATGGATGGAGTTCATTGAGGACTATGATTTTGAGTTGCACTATCACCCGGGAAAGGACAATGTTGTGGCCGATGCCCTTAGTAGGAAATCCATTAGTGATGTAGCTTGTATCGCCATCCGGGAATGGGAGACGTTGGGTGCGCTTGGCGAGTTTGACTTGCTTCTAGGTGAATCAGCTGAGGCTGCGGCCTTGTTTTCTGTTGTTGCGCAGCCTACACTTGTGACCCGAGTGTTAGAGGCACAGAGAGGCGACCTTGAGGTAGAATCCCTCCGAGAGACGATCTCAAATGGGAAGGTTGAGAAGGGTTTGACGGTGTATCCCGACCTGAGTGTGAGATACCGAGACCGTCTATTTGTGCCGGAGTCTTGCCGAGAGGAAGTACTCCGAGAGTTCCATCATTCACGCCTTGCGGTGCATCCGGGAGGCACTAAAATGTACCGGGATTTGGGTCGCCCGTTTTGGTGGCGAGGTATGAAGAGAGATGTGGCTGTTTTCGTGTCTAAGTGCCTTACTTGCCAGCAAGTGAAGGCCGAGCATCAGAGGCCAGCGGGTTTGTTGCAACCCTTGCCCATTGCCGAGTGGAAGTGGGAGCATGTCACTATGGACTTCGTTGTAGGTCTTCCGAGGACTCAGCGGGGTAGTGATGCCATTTGGGTGGTTGTAGACCTATTGACTAAGTCGGCGCACTTCATTCCTATGCGCGTGAGAGATTCGGTAGATCATCTCGCCGACTTGTATATTCGGGACATAGTGAGATTGCACGGGGTCCCAGTGACGATCGTCTCAGATAGAGATCCTCGTTTTACTACTAGGTTGTGGCAGAGTTTGTAGAGTGCCTTGGGCACTAAGTTGACCTTTAGTACGGCCTATCATCCTCAGACTGACGGGCAGTCCTAGCGTACTATCCAGATTCTTGAGGATATGCTTCGAGGTTGTGTCCTTGACTTTAGTGGGACGTGGGAGAGGCATTTGCCCTTGGTGGAGTTTGCCTATAACAACAGTTTTCAGTCTAGCATCGGTATGGCACCGTTTGAGGCCTTGTATGGCCGACCTTGTAGGTCTCCAGTGTGTTGGGCTGAGGTAGGTGATGCACCTTTGTTGGGTCCGGAGTTGGTTAGGGAGACGACGGAGAAAGTTGAGCTTATCCGTAGGAGGCTTGTTACAGCCCAGAGTCGCCAAAAGAGTTATGCCGACCGTAGGAGGAGGCCTTTGGCGTTTGAGGTAGGTGATCATGTCTTCTTGAAAATATCACCTAGGCGAGGTCTGATGAGGTTCGGGAAGAGTGGGAAGCTATCCCCTCGGTTTATTGGTCCCTTTGAGATCCTCGAGAGGATTGGGGAAGTGGCTTATCGTTTGGCTTTGCCGCCGCAGTTGTCCGGAGTGCATGACGTCTTTCATGTTAGTATGCTTCGGAAGTATGAGCCAGATCTGTCCCATGTGTTGGATTGGACCGACTTAGAGGTAGATGAGGATGCCTCGTATGAGGAGAAACCGGTTCGAGTCTTGGATAGGCGGGATCAAGTCCTGCGTGGCAAGACCATTCCTTTGGTGAAGGTTTTGTGGAAGCATCACGGAGTGGAGGAAGCCACTTGGGAACGTGAGTTGGAAGTCCGCGAGAAATATCCGGACTTTTTTGTTGATGTGTGACCATGTAATGGAATTTTTTTGTAATATTGTTGAACGTTAAGAGCATTGTATGTGTCTTACGTTGTAAAACATTGTGAATGTTTTGGTTAATGGAAGTTTGTTTTAACATTGTGTATGTTGAGTATACTGTGGAAATGCAAGCATAATATTAATGTTGCATGTGTTAAGAAATTGTGAGAAATAGGTTGAAATTGGCAGATTTCAAGGGAATGCATGTTGATAATGCAGGTTGTTACGTGTAATGTGTAATGCCTCTTGAAAGGAGATGGGATTGACCGGTAATGGGTCGGATTGTTTAATATTATGTTGTAATATTGTTGAGAATGGAGAAAACCTGTTTTTGAAAAACTGGTGTTTAATTTCGGGGACGAAATTCTTTATGGGGGGGAGGTTATAGCGATCCCGGTTGTCCCTTTACTGTTCTGTTGTATTCCGGACTCGGTTCCGTGAAGTTGGTAGTGGTATCTATCTTGTTGTCATCCTTTAATTCCACTTGAATGAGTTTTAGGATGTTTTGAGCAGGGTTGTTACAGGTTTGGTTAGGCCTTGGTTTCAATTATTTGTTGTTCAGTTTTTAGGCGATCCGCTCGAGCGGGTCTTCTTGCGCTCGAGCGGGGATTGCACACCTCCAGTATTTCGTGTTCCTGCAAAACTTCTGCAGATGTGATTTTTACGTTCGAGCGGGTTTCTTTAAGCTCGAGCGGTAGCGCTCGAGCGGGTCTGTTGGCGCTCGAGCGGGTAGCGCTTTCTGGGTATAAGTTCTGGGAGAGGGAAATCTACGCTCGAGCGGACTGGTTTTCGCGCTCGAGCGGAAGTGCTTTATTTTTGTGTCTTGGCGCTCGAGCGGGCCTTATTGCGCTCAAGCGTGTCCAGATTTTTGTTCTTGGCGCTCGAGCGTTGTGTTCTCCGCTCGAGCGGGTCATGCGTATATGAGTTATTCGCTGGGTGATTTTAAATCACTTTTTACTTTCCTTTCTCTCTCCTACTTTTTCTAAAACCCATTTTGAGAGCTCCTCTCTCTAAAACCTTGACTTCTCTCTAGGTATTGATCTAGTAGGAGTGATTTCCTCCCCTTTGGCCTTTACAAAAAGGTTGTTGATCGTCGAGGGCTATCTTTTGATCCGAGAAATTCGTAGTTTGGAGCATTTTCATTTTCTTCACCTTCTTGGTTAGGAGTCATCTTTTGAGGTAGGGATAACCTACTCCTCACTATGGGTTTTGTCTTTAAATTTTAGTATTTTGAGATGATGAGGTTGGTTTGGTAATGTTATGAAAGTTTGGGGCTTTTGTGTAAATTTACAAAAGGTGGGGTTTTAACTATATAAAACCTAGTTGAATGTTTGGCATGGAAAAATGAAATTAATGTTAAAACATTAATAAAAATGGAACCTAAGGGTCGTAATGTTAATTATGGAAAATGCCCTAATTACATTGGTTAATTAATTCGCATAATTAATTATGAGAAATGAGGAATTGATTTGGAAAGATATGGGATTAAAGGGTGTAGTTGGATTATTTATCGCTCACCTAATTGAAATGTTGATTATATATCCATTGTTGCATTTATTTTCTGTATAAAAATAACTGTTTTGGGCTATCGGTGGAGGATAGTCTTGATTGTTGTAGACAATGCATGATGATTAGGCAAACTGAAACTAATCACTGGAACGTGTCATTGAGTATGACAGTTGAAAGAATACATTAAATTTATGTATTGTGTGATGATGTGCATAATTATTGTTTATATGCATTGTGTTGTGTTGGAGGAGATAGGGGATGAACTCCACGGTTTAGGGGAAGATAGGGGATGTACCTCTAAACCGGATGTTGTTGGGAGAAGATAGGGCATGGACTTCATAGATAGAGCTCACATGCTTATCTAGTAATGTGATGACACAGCTCATATGCTTGTCCTTGGAAGTGTGATAATGCTCTTATGCATATCTATGGAAGTGATGATATAGCTTGTATGCATATCTGTTGGTGTGTGATATAGCTAGTATGCTTATCTATTATGAAATGGGAAAGTGTTTAATATGAGTTACTGTCTCATATAAGTTGTTTGGCCAGGTTCTGAGCCATGGTTATAAATTGAGAATTGAAAAGAATTGGAAAATGGACTGTAACATGGACTTGTATGTCATGAAACTGTAAAGTGTTATAAGTGAAGGTATCAGTGTTGGGCATCTATCAACTGCTAATCTTTTAGTCATTGTTCATATTTTGTTTAGTGTATTTCTACTGGGCTGTGGCTCACCCTATATGGGAACATCATTTTCAGGTACAGGTAGCATGCCACCTCTAAGGACATAGCTTGGGAGGCTAGAGGCGGACAGAATTTTATTGTCTTATTTCTTTTTGATGTATTATATGTAAATTCAAGTCAAGGGCTTAATGTGTAATGAGTTAGTACTCTCTTTTTGTAACCAAGTGTTAACTTGGAAAGCTATAAGCCCATAGGGCATTTGCTTTTGTTGTTAACACGTAATACTTTTGTAATGAAATACCCAGTGAAATTGAAGAATGTGGATCTTATATATATGAATGCATGTCTATATTGATGGGTTTAATGCTATTTATTTGAGGGCGTTACAGCTTGGCGTATCCTTAGCTTACTGTGCATATAGCCGGTAGAGCAGAGTTTTAATTGTTATCGTTAGTGTATCTAAGTATGTTATGGGTTGCGATGGTTACAGTTTTGAAAGGCCGAGCTGCCTCATTTGTAGATTATGTACATGTTGATGATTTGTTATTTCCCTTTTATTTATGGCATGCATGTATTGATATGAATGTATTGGGAACAAACCAAAATGCCATTTTGAGATTTTGGAAAGTGTGAAGGAAAATGGGGTATTTGTGAACATGTTTTCAAACAAGGTCATTTTGTTATAAGTACGGAAAATGGGGGAAGAATAATGGGCTTGGTGAAATTGTTTTTTTTCTAAAACTGTTATAGTCCTGAAAGTTTGGAAAAATGGGTAATAAAAAGGAAAAAAAAAGGTGAACCGCTTATAGCGTCGAATGAAATGGCTGTTTTCGAGAAAAGTTCTTACTTATGTATATTTTGTATAAACTACCACATTTCTATTCTAGTATGAGAATGAACATTCATGATCATAGCTATTTATAAGTTGTTATTGTTGGAGATCATGTTGAGATCCCTACTGGACTATATGTTCATCCCACGTTGTTGAATCTTTTTTAGGTGATAGCCAGGATGTTCTACAAGGTTGGATCTTCTTATTTGTTGGCCACGGGGCCTCTTTTGTGTTGGCGGAATGCCATTTATGTAAAAAGGGTTATACCCTTCTTCTTGACTTTTAATGATGTAAGCCCAAGGGCAATTTATTTAGTGTACTCATGTTGTATTTACTTGCATACGAATGAGAGCAATGTTATTCACTTCTACAAGTTGAATATACGAGTCTATTTCCGCATGTTATCTCTGAAATGGAATTAAGTAAATGAAATTGGTAATACTTTGAGTAATAAAAAGTGGGGCGTGACATTGCATACTTTGTAAATAGGGCTAAGTCCCGTTTTGGTTTCTCTGTATATAAAGATGACGTAAGACTGATGTGATGATGACGTACATAATATTTGTATATAAAGTTTAAATTTGCTCTGTCTCATATAAGTTTGCATAGCTCATGGTCGTTATATATTTATATTTTTCTTCCGCTAGCCCCTAATATTTTGAATCTGATTAAGAGGTCTTCGATAATCTTAAGATTACTGGCCGGTCATAATGCTAAACCTATGGGGGCAGGTTTGGGTTGTGACAACTTCAGATCAAAGTAGAAGTTAACATAAAGTAGATTGTTGTGACTGCAAAAGAATTTGATTTTGTTACAAAAAAAAAAATCCTTATTTATTATCAATCCTTCAAGCCAAGATAAGAAAGAATAATGATAACTGTTTCTGTTCACTGAAGGAAGGAATAATTTAAAATAGTTCTGATACCATTCTAAAATTTATTGCTGGTTAAATGACAAGATTATTCACAAATCTAGGAAATTATTTTGAAGAAGGCTTATAAGAACATTTAAAAAGTTAATTTAGCGCAGCTTGACGCACAAACGGAGCTGCATGCTCCCCTATTTCTAAGAACAAAATGACTTTAACCTGTTATCCATGATTAAAAAATCAATCAAGGATGTTAATGTTGGACAATCTTCATTGTATTCGAAGAATGGATTATAGAGAGAAGAGAGACTGTTTGATTATAAAAATCAAAATAGTATATAAAATAAATAAATAAAAACAGGTTCTTATTTTGTTACAAAAACAAAATCAGAATCTTAAAAGGAAAAATAATAAAACAGAAAAGTAATCAAAGCACCTACCTTATTATTTTTCTAGAACAAAATTTGAATAAGTCCAGTGTTTAACACTATATCCTTAAGACAGATTCGTCCTCTCTACAGTGCTTTCAGATTGTGGATGTCTATCTCCCAAGATAAAATAATCAACAACGAATAGTAGTAGCACTACAAACTATTCGCGCAATGAACACACTTTGTGTTTACACTCTTTCTCATAAGAAAATAATGCAGCAAGATGCAAAGAGTAATAGCAGAGGCAAGAATGAAATTTCTGAATCCAAAATCCAAATGAGGGACTGCTTATTTATAGATAGAATAGTGGCTATTCGGTTTGAATCCAACAGGTAACAGATCTGTTCGAATAGGTATCATACATGTTCAGCACTATTTGAACAGATAAGGAACTATTTGGGTTTGAATTTTGAACAAATACTGAATCTGTTTGGTTTAATTTCAAACTGATTGAATCTATGCGGACAGATATGGAACCTGTACAAAAATTTTGAAGAGATGTAAGCCAAATTTGAATTTTTCTCCAACCGAAATTTGAAAAGAAAACTGGACAGATTTTATTTTTCCAAAAAATAAAAATAAATTCAAATGTTTTTGGCCCAAAAAGATAAGTATTGGACCGGACAAGCCCAACCCAACCTTATGCACCTGCGCCCAAGCCCAGGCCCAACTTAGTCCGCCCGAACGGATCGCCGCCGCCGCCGCGGCGCGCGCGCGTGTTTGTTTTGGGTCTAATGGGTCTAGCCCACTTTGCCCATAACCTCTCCCTTCCACAAACTTGGGTACCTCTCGGGACCCTCCCCAAGTTGCAAACTCAAGCCTTATAAACCCACAAAAGTTTGCCCACCAAACTAATGTGGGATAAGCCTTAACTCAAACCTTTAAGGAAATTTTACCAAATACACCATTTTCATGGAGCCCATTTGGCATCAATTTTCCATTCACCCGATAATGGTTTTGAGCTACCAAATATACTACGTGAATCACAACATGACATAGAACACGTTACCACTTAGACCCACAAACTTTAGTATATGGGTCCCACCTAAAAGTTAGACCAAAGTTGGGGAAAAATTTATTTTTTCCCAAACTAATTTTCAAACCATTTCTAACAATCCCCCATATGAATGGAATTTGACGATAACAAAAATGCAACAATATGCAGAATTTGTCGAAAGAGTATAAATCGAAACTATCTTGCATCAGGATAGGTAGCTTTCGGCCTTTAACCTTCCTTAGTGATAACATATCGGACTTACTAGCTAACCAATGGACGTGATGCCTTGAATTGTTTAGCTGTTTGTGTAAGCCAAGACAATAGATTTCACACAAAATATCTTGTGACATATCATGGTTCTCACGATTGTGTTCATTTTGGCATTGAACGCTCCTGGTTGTTCATGAGTGTTTCTAGAGAATTTAGCCTCTTTATTCTCATAGAACCGACCCCAGTTCAACACTCGTATATGTGATTCTTATTATGAGTATCTCTTATACTCGTTTTGATTTTAATGCCTAAATCAAGATAAGTAATCATTAAAAGCGAAGCTTATCCTTAAGTCCCTACATACAACTCATGTTGCAGATATCACTCTCACCATAGGAATGGGTAGGAAATCTCAATCCCTTGGTGATTTCTGGCGAGCCATACATAACTTAGTTATCCCTTTGAACTTAGTTCTTAGGATCTCCAGTCATCTAAGTAGGGTTACGATTATGATGACTCTTATGTAATAGGTTTTAACCCCATTCCTCTCGATAAACTATACACTTGCTCTTTTGCCAAACCTTTTGTTAACGGATCTGCAATATTCTCTTTAAATTTTATATAATCTATTGAGATTATTCCATTTGAGAGCAATTGCCTTACGATATTATATCGACGACGAATATGTCGTGACTTACCATTATATATATGACTCTGTGTTCTGCATGCTGCAGATTGACTATCACAATGAATGCAAATAACTGGCACAGGTTTTGGCCACATTGGAATGTCTTCTAAGAAATAGCAAAGTCATTTTGCTTCTTCTCTTGTTTTGTCTAAAGCGATGAACTTAGATTCCATTGTGGATCGTGCAATGCATGTTTGTTTTGTGGATTTCCGAGAAACAATAACGCCTCCCAGAGTAAAGACATATCCACTAGTGGATTTTGAATCTTTAGTATCCGATATCCAATTGGCATCACAATAACCTTCTAGTACTGCAACGCTGCTATAGCAATAAGCATACGGATGGATGTTATTCTTGTCACAGGGGAATAAGTGTCAAAATAGTTCAGAACTTTCTTTTGTCTGTAACCTTTTACTGCAAGTCTTGCGTTATACTTGTCTATTAAACCATCTGCTTTCATTTTTCTCTTAAATATCTATTTATATCCAAGAGGTTTAGAACCGGGTGGAAAATCTACCAATTCCCAAGTATGATTTTGTATAATGGATTCAATTTCATTATAAACAACCTCTTTCCACAAAGGTGCTTCAGGATCTATCATTACTTCCTTAAAGCTTTGAGGTTCATTTTCTAACAAGTATGTCAGAAAATCTAGACCAAAGGATTTTGATATTTTTGCTATCTTACTTCGTCTTGGTTCATTATTAGTTAAATCTTATTGGTTGAGACCATTACTAGTCTCTTGCATTTGATTGACATTAGTCTCTTGACTTTGTGTACAATCATAAGTTTTTTTCTGTAAACTTAATTCCTGTCCTTTCTTATAAGGAAAAATATGTTCAAAAAATACAGCATTTCTTGACTCTATAATAGTGTTCACATATATATCAGGTATTTCTGATTTATAAGTCAGAAATCGGTATGCACTACTATTCTGAGCATAACCAATAAACACACAATCCACTATTTTTGGTCCTATCTTTTAGTCTTTTTCGGAACAAGAATTTCTACTTTTGTCAAACACCATCACACTTTTAAGTATTTGTAGGAAGGTGGTCGACTTTTCCACAATTCATAAGGAGTGCTGTTAGTTTTCTTGTGAGGTATTATGTTAAGAACATAATTAGCAGACAATATTGTTTCCCTCCCACAAGTTCTGTAGTAAATTTAAACTTAGTAACATGGCATTCATCATTTATTTAAGAGTTCTATTATTTCTTTCAGCATTTCCATTTTGTTGTAGAGAATAAGGTGCTGTAGTTTGGTGAATAATGCCATGTTGTGCACAAAATTCATTTAAAGGTGTATCATATTCACCACCCCTATCACTTCTAACCATTTTAATGGTTTTACCAAGTTGATTTTCAACTTCAGTTTTATAGAGTTCAAACATTTCCAAGGCTTCATCTTTACTTTTAAGTAAATATACATAACAATATCTTGTGTAATTATTGATAAATATTATGAAATACTTTTTGTCTCCTCTAGTTTGAATAAATTTAAGATCACATATATCAGTATGAATTAATTCTAGAGGTTCGATTTTTTTTTTCAACCAATTTAAATGGAGCCTTAGTTAGTTTCCCTTCTACACAAATCTCACATTTGTGATTAGGATCAATTTCAAACTTTGGTATATAATCCAAATCAATTAGTCTATGCAAAGCATCAAAATTTACATGTCCTAATCTACCATGCCATAAATTTGACTCAAGAATATAAGCAAAAGATGTGTTATTCTTATTAATAGCAAATTTTGGTACAACAGTCATTACATTCAACTTGAAGAAACCATCACTCATGTATCCCTTACCAACATACATACCACTCTTTGTTAATACAAATTTATCAAACTCAAATACAAGCCTAAAACCATTCTTACTTAACAAAAAACCAGAAACTAAATTCTTTTGGATGTCTGGTACATGCAGTATGTTGTTGAGGTAAGTTCCTTCCTCGATGTCATCTTCAAAATCACCTTTCCTTGTCCAGCCACAGTAGAAATAGAATAATTTTCCATAAAAAGTTTTTCACTATTTGCAGCCTTATTATATGTAGTGAACATTTTCTTGTCCGCTCAAATGTGACGAGTTGCTCTTGTGTCAACCCACCATTCCTTGGGATTTCCAAGCAAATTAGCCTCAAACACCACAGTATAGAGATTGATGTCATTTACCCAGTCAAAGATGTAATCTAGTTCTGTCATATTGGCATAATTGGTAGTTTTCTTGCTTGTATTTCTGCGATTCTTTTTAGGGCATCGACAATCAGAGGCATGATGTCCAGTCTTGCCACAATAATAGCATTTACCTTTAAACTTTTTATTGCCATTGTTGTTGTCATGTTTAGGACTATCTCCAGCAAACTTCCTCTTTTTGTTATGTGGTTTGGGCACTTGTTCAACCACATTAGCCTTGGACTCAATGAGATTTTTACCATTCCTCTTTTAGTCTTGCGGCTATCTTTCTTAATTCTCAGTCTTACAATCAATTCATCCATGGTCATGTCTTTGCGTTTATGTTTTAAATAATTTTTGAAATCTTTCCAAGCTGATGGTAATTTTTCCACTAACGTAGCGACTTAGAAAGACTCGCTAAGAGACATACCTTCAGCATGAATATCATGCAAAATTAATTGAAAACTTTGAATTTGAGAAATTACCGTTTGGGAGTCTACCATAACAAAGTCCAGAAATTTATCGACAACAAATTTCTTTGTGTCGGCATCCTCTGTCTTGTATTTTTTCTCCAAAGAATCCCATAATTCTTTTGCTGTTTTTAGAGGGCTATAAACATTATACAGCATGTTGTCTAGGCTATTGAGGATGTAGTTTCTACACAGAAAATCAAAATGTTTCCAGGCATCTACAACGGCAACAACTTGCTAATCACTTTCATCCTCTTTAAGTACTAGAGTCTCTTCACGGAGAAACCGGGCAAGATTCAAAGTTTCAAAATAGAACAGCACTTTCTGCTACAATCTCTTAAACTTGGTGTCATTAAATTTTTCTAGTTTTTCTCCATGATTTATTGGAACTTGAACATGGTTTTAGATAGGGACCGAAGTCGTTGTAACATTTGGAGTACCACTTTCAATTGCAATAGTCATGATATCTGATTACAAAAATCAGAAAAAAATCAAAACACAAATTAATTTTCTAGTTACTAAAATAAAAAAAATAAAATACTACCCAATAATTTTCTGTAATACTACTACACAAATTAATATTATGAAATTGTTAATAACAAACTGTATATTACTACTATTTGTCAAACAAAATAAACAGTATATTATTGCTATTTATCAAACAGTATATGACTACCATTTGTATTTTCCAACCAAAATATCACTTTGTGAAAGCATAGAAAATAAATTCAATAAAGACGCCAAAAAATGATCTGTCTTAAGATTGTTGGACAATCTTCACTTTATTCAAAGAATGGATTAAAGAGAGGAGAGAGACTGTTTGATTACAAAAATCAAAATAGTATATAAAAATAAATAAATAAAAACAGATTCTTATTTTGTTACAAAAACAAAATCAGAATCTGAAAAAGAAAATATAATAAAATAGAAAAGTAATCAAAGCACTTACTCTATTATTTTTCTCGAACAAAATTTGATCAAGTCAAGTATTTAACACTGTGTCTTTAAGATAGATTCGTCCTCTCCACGGTGCTTTCAGATTGTGGACATTTATCTCCTAGGATAAAATGATCAACAACGAATAGGAGCAGCACTACAAACTATTCGCACAACGAACACACTTTGTGTTTACACTCTTTCTCACAGAAAAATAATGCAGCAAAATGCAGAGAGTAATAGTAGAGTCAAGAACGATATTTCTGAATCCAAAATCCAAATGAGGGACTGCCTATTTATACATGGAATAGTGGCTATTCGGTTTGAATCCAACAGGCAGCAGGTCTGTTTGAACAGGTACCATACCTGTTCGGCACTGTTTGAATAGATAACGAACTGTTTGGGTTTGAGTTTTGAACAGATACTGAATCTGTTTGGTTTAATTTCAAAATAGATTGAATCTATATGGACAGATATGGAACCTGTATAGAAATTTTGAAGAGGTGCAAGCCAAATTTGAATTTTTCTCTAACCAAAATTTGAAAACAAAATTGGATAGATTTTATTTTTTCCAAAAATAAAAATAAATTTAAATGTTTTTTGCCCAAAAAGAAAAGTATTGGGCTGGACAAGCCCAACCCAACCTCACCACGTACTCGCGCCCAAGCCTAGCCCGACTGGACGGACGACAACGGCGACACGCGTGTGTTTGTTTTGGGTCTAATGGATCTAGCTTACTTTGCCCATAACCTCACCCTTTCACAAAACTTGGGTACCCCTTGGGGCCCTCCCTATGTTGTAAACCCAAGACTTATAAACCCACAAAAGTTTGCCCACCAAACTAATGTGGGACAAGTCTTAACTCAAACCTTTAAGGAAATTTTACCAAACACAATTTTCATGTAGCCCATTTTGGCATCAATTTCTCATTCACTTGATATGGTTTTGAGCAACCAAATATACTAAGTGAATCACAATGCGACATAGAACGCGTTACAACTTAGACCCGCCAACCTTGGTGTATGGGTCCCACCTAAAAATTAGACCAAAGTTGGAAAAAAAATTATTTTTTCCCAAACCAATTTTCAAACCATTTCTAACCGTTAATAGATATAAAAAAAAATAAAATAAATAAAACATGAATCTACCCATGGTATTGAAGCCAAACAGTGTAAGAATGAACGTGGCAGTGTCATCAAAGAAGGAACACATGCCTTGCATATCATCATGTTGTAAAGTATCAATTTGGATGTTTGTTTTTAGTGATCTTTTTAATTTTTATTTTTATTTTTAGTTTTTTAGTCCTTTTTTTTTTCTTTCTGAAAACTTAATTTAAAAATATATATATATATATATATATATATAAAATTCCAAAGGTGTTTGGGATTGACATTGACGTTTTAAGCTTTTTTTTGTTGACTTTTCTTTCTTCATTTTTTTTAAAAGTTTTTAAGAAAAAATAATGATGTTTTTTGTAATTAAATGTTAAACCAGGCCTAATAATTTTTCCACCAACTTTCAAAGCTTTGAAAAGGGGAAATTTTATTTCCACACACCTATTTGTCTTTGTGCACATCATTTCTTAATATACACATTTAATAATTTGATTATTAGTTATTTTTCTCATTTCACACACCACATGTCCAATTATACCCTTAACTCATATCCTGTACACAAACTACCTCAACCCTCTTTCTATACACTTCTTCAAAATTGTAGACCAACTGTTGAACCCTATTTCGGTTCCACGCAGTAAAGACCTACCAGCTCAACCTTCCATTGAAGACCCTTCATTGGATTGTTGAAGGTGAGTATTTATTATTTTCGATTTTGTAAGTAAGCAAATTCTTTGATAATAGTAGTATCAGCATTTGTGAATCGTCGGTGTCAAAGAGATCGGTGGTTTACAGAACTCTATTTGGGGAGAGTTAAGGTGGTTTGTAGTGGAAAAGTTTCATTGACACCATAAAGATGAAATCGATGAGACGGTTTACTACTATTCCTTTGTTGTCTGGGTACAATATTTCGAAGAAAAATTTGATAAAGAAATTGGGGGGAATCAAAGTGCTGATGATGAAATTGATTGCGGTGACATGGTGGTATCCAAACCATCGTGAAGGAAATTCAGTCGAACCGAGCTCATTGCTGCTACTAATTTCAGCTTCAGTAACATATTTTATTTTGTTTCTTTCTCTGTTTTTATCATTTTGGTTTTAGAGTACTCTGTTTTTAATGGTTCAAGGGAGAGAACATTTGAGTTCTTGGGCACCCCTGTTTTTGACAGAACATTAAATGGATTGAACAAAAATCCAAATCAAGATATGTTTAACTGTGTGAGAGAGAGATGTTTTTGTTGAAGATGAATACATAAGGGTCCTCTAGTACCTATAAAATGATTGCTACTTGCCTAGAATAAATTTGATGTTACATTTGCATTTCTTTTACTATTTGTTCTTCGTACATAATTTTGTGGATGATGTTACTTTAGTTTAGACAGGGTTTTAATGCAATTGAGCTGTATGATTGATTAATGTCGTCATCAAATTGTGGAAACTCTAAAAATAAGGAACGGAGAATAAACCAATGTATTATCGGGTTTGTGTTATACATGTATATGTAAATATATCCCAATAGGTATGTATTATAGGAATAGGAATACAGACATAGTTATATCTTCATATAACTTCAAAGCTATATTACATGCACTCAAAAACGGGTATCAGGTGCCTGCATGCATTGAACTATCAAGTTCATCAAACCTTTTATGTCCAAGGACACCAGAACACAACTAGATTCATATACTGTTAAGGGGATGCCACCCATGTTTTACACTATAAGAACCAAAACAATAAAAAACAACTCCTATACATCAATATATTCAAAATTCTCAACAAAATTAAAAAAAAAAAGATTCAATGAACGCTCAACACTCTTCAAGATCCAATTATAAAAGATGGTTAGAGTTCTACTCTTCAAAACAAAAATGGAAGTCTTAAGACTCTTAACACCATCAAAACTTCTATTAAGCTCCCTCCAGATGCTCCAAAATAAAATGGGAGGTCCTAGTTGCCATCACCTTTTTTTTTGCTTTTCAACTCTGGCTACCCTCCAAGAAAGCAAAAGGTCCCAAACATTTGAAGGGAAGACCCAACCCACGTCAAACAAGACTAAATATAAGGCCTAAATGAACCAAAGGATGTGATCCCTCTCCCTACTCACATATCACTAACAACAACCCCTCTATCAATTGCTATCTGACTCGAGCTAGACAGGCTAGCTCCAACTTCTCACCACAGCAAAGATGTCACCAAAACTAAATTCTCAAACACAAACCACAGATAATGGTGAAAAACATACCCAACCTTTCTAATACCCTGTAAAAGGCCCATACCGATGCACAAAAACCTCCAAAGACATCCAATCACCCCACCTACACCCATATTTTGCCAACACAAACCTTCTCCAAAATCTGTCTCACTCACACAGAAAACTCCATAACCAGTTTCCCAAAAGAGCTTGATTGAAGATTTTAAGACGCCAAATCCCCGACCATCCACTCAAATAAGGGAGCGAACCGTATCAAATCAACCAAGTGGTTAAATATATCCCCCAACCCACCCTAAGGAAAGTCCCTACACAACTTTTTCAACCACTTAGCTACTAAGACTGGAATGGTAACCACCAAACCAAACCAAACTAAGCATTGTGTCCCAATTGAGTGGAGTCGGCTACATGAATTCTTTTGTTCTATTCCGCTCTGCCAAAGGCTATATGAAAAATTAAATTTAATAAATTCAAATCATTTTTTACTACAACATCACATGTCAGTTTAGATCTTCCCCTCCTAACATTTTCATTTATGGTGATCATATCACTTTTATTTACTGTTGCATCTACAAGTCTTTGTTGCACATAACAACCGTCTTTATCAGTGTAAGGCTACCACCTTTTTTAAAATAGAAAAATATGTATATATATATATATCAAACTCAACCTAAAATTAGTTCATCCAAAAGACCAACAAGAAATTCCCTAAAACAATCGCCAAACTCTAATTAATTAAAGGAATCACTAAAACAATCATCCACTTTTTAATTCATGCACTCCAACCTCAAAATTTTTATAACACCACTACTTTCAAATACAACACAATATGCACAACGTTAAGGTCCAAACATTCACAAGTGGGGATCAAAAACCCTGATACTTGCAGTGAGGTTCATAAACATTTTTACCTTTTTTACTTGTGCTCCCTCCCTCCATGGGAACATGTTTTAAGCTAACCCAAAAATGTCGAGATTTCTACTAACAAATCTGTGACTTTCTCATTGTTTTAACAACTAGTATATTCATTTTCAAACTTTTTTATGGTACATTGTAGCATTATCATTGAAAAATCTAAAAATTTCTGAGATATTGATTTGTGATTATGTTTCAATTTTAAATAACGAATGACAATCCCAATCAAACAATCAAAGGCAAATCAACACAACGATTTAACGTGGAAAAACCACAATTGGAGCGCTTCAAATTGTGATAAAAAAAAAATCATGAGCCAAAACCACAAAACAATCCACTATGAAGACAGAAAGGAACTACACAAGTGTACCCTTAATTACTTAGCGAATCCATTCCCGAATTGAATCGGACCCTACGTGCCTCTTCCACCACTGTCTTCACCACGGAATTGTCTTACCCAACGTTGAATCCACAACGCTGATGTCAAATCCACGATGATAAGCCACTCCAGAATCCACCAAAGCTTCAAGCCCAAGTTCCATGGAATCCACCGAAGAAGAACTCTCTCTTTTGTGAATAAATGAAAACAAGCAAACCCTTGATGATGTTGGTATGAAGTTCATGGATCCATTGATCTCTCTTAAATCATCAAGGAAATACTCAGAAAACACCCTCCAATATAAAACACTTTGTATCTTGTTCCTCTCTGAAAATCTGGATGGCTTCAACCCTAGAAATAGCGAACAATGCACTTTATAGAAAACAGGATCACGTAGCCTGCTCAAGCGCACTTTTCACCACTCGAGTAGTGTGACTAAAGGCGGTGCGAAACATATAGGCTGATCGCTCGATCCCCGTACTTAATTAGCGAAGTGGCAAACATGAAAGGATTAAGATCTCAGACTCATTTGCATAAGCATAATTCAGGTTGGATTCGCATCTAAACACTCATAGCCTCACTGAAACAAAAAAGCGAATAAAATTTCCTGTGTTTTGCTCTTTCCTTTTATTTATTGTTTATCCTCCGTGTTTTTAATTTGTTGATGACTTCAAGTAAAATTCAATTAGAGTGGTTAATAATGCACATAAGTATGATGGTATTGGGTTATGCAACTCTTTTACGTGGATCAAGCCTCATGGCAATGTTTGTCTAGATCTTGAGGAAAATCATGGCCCAACCAACTATTACATTGAAGTATAGTTTACTATAGTATATTAACAAACATTTAATGAACAAAAGCTGATTCTCTATTATTTATCCAAAAAAAAAAAAAAAATTTAATAAACAAAACTCAAAAATACCACTCATCAATTTGAAACAAACATGTTAAATGAGTAAGAGGTTAACACACTCCACGAACTTGACTCTTTCAAGCACAAAGCTTTCCACTTGAAATTTCCTAAATTCAGTACATCAATTCTACATTTTGGGTTTTGCTAAGTAAAAATGATAAGCGTTAAATCCTAATTATGATTTTGGCTTAGGGCATTTTATTGACATTTAAATATATATATATATATATATATATATGCAAAAGTGCCCTCACATGATTTTGACTCATCTTGCACTTTACCCTCCTATCATTACTAATTTTGTCCAAATTGACAGAAATTATGTCACACCACCCTATTTTAAGAGTTGGCATGAAAAACAAATAGTCAAAAGTCAAATTTTAGTGTAAAAAGACAAATTTTCCATTTCATTTTCTTCTTCCCCATTTGAAAACTCTAACCCTAACCCGAACTCACCCACTCTCTCTCACCACCATCCCCACCACCTCTCCCACCTCTTTGCCACCATCTTGCACCTCTCTACCATGCCACCACCTCCCCTCCAGCACTACTCGGGTTTTGCAAATAACTTTGATTTATTTACAACATTCGTTGCAAAAATTGTCTTAAAATCACTAATTATAGAAACATACCTAAGCAAGTTCAAACAAAATAGAGGTGAGCCTAAACCAAAGAAGTATTTTCTTCTTCTTTTTTTATTTTTTAAGGAAAAAAAATCAACAAAACAAAACAAAGTGTAGATCGTTGCACCTGAGTCGTCTTCATCTTCTTTTTTCTTTTTTCGACTAATCTCTTCAAGCTATTTGAATTTCAAAGTAAACAATATACATATACACAACCCACACACACATATATACATACAGATCACATATATACATAATTTCTTTGGGTTTGAATGCCAAAATTAAAATGGAAATTTCAAATCAAAATCAAACGTGTATATCATGTGATGTAGTGGGATTACTGGATCTTAAAACCTTGATTCAGGCTGGTTGTTATAGTGGGTTGCAATTTGTTGGACCATTTTAATATCTTTTATTTATATATATATATATATATTTTGTTCATGAATCTTCTTTTATCTTGTTCATGAATGGAGATTCATTGTTTTGGTGACCTTTTGTCTTGTTCATGAATGGAGATTAATTGGAGTTCATGAACTTGGTGAGTTAATTTTTGGAGACTCTCCCTTTTCTCTAGGTTCATAGTCATTATTATTTTTTGGTGTATTTTGTAAAGTCTTAGTGGCCTATAAATAGTTCCTCACATCTACTCTTTTCTACACCAACACACCAACTATTGTTTATACAAGAGAGATTACTAGCAAAGAAGGGTGTTTTTCTTGGTGGAGCTTTGGGTTTACCATCTTGTGCAGAGTTGGCTCAAACCATACAACAAGTGTTCGGGCTATTGTATCTTGGAGGGGACAAGTCATAGTTTTGTGACTGCTACATCGGTATTTGGGTTCTTTCTACTGCAGTGGGCTTGATCTCCTTAAAGAAAACGAGACATCCGTGCATCAGCCTGATCTATTTGTATTTCATTTTCTTTACATTATTTATCAATAAAATATAATTTTTTTTGATATTTTTACCAACACAATTCAAACCCAAGATCAAATGTGTATATCATATGATGCAATGGGATTGCTGGATCTTAATAAAACCATGATTTTGGGTGGGAGTTACCATGGGGACTAGAGAGCAAGACAGTATTATAGTAGTAAGAGAGAGAGTTATAGCTTTTTGCAATTTCCAATAAAATAGTTATTTTAGTTCAATTTATGTAGGGGTAAAGTGTTCCAACGTGAAACCACAAGGGGTAGAATGGATTTTGCTCAATGATAAATTACAATTCATTGATCCCCAAAAATGCAGTGTACCATCATTGATTATTACCTAATACACTATTACATACTGCAATTAATCAGTTGAATAATCCAAGCAATTCAACGCAAGGTCAAGAGAACCCATTTGGTTTCTCTACTGGGCTTTGAAAATAAAGACATAATCAATATGGTTTTTCAATCTTCAAAACTCCATAGAACTAGTATCCATATGAATACACATATATATGTATATATATATAAAGTAGGAATCAAAATCCAAAGTAGCATTAAGATATCATCAAAATGCGAAAAACCCAATATAGTACCTTGTAAATGTGAGAGAATTGGGATGAGAATGAGATTGCCTAAGACTTCCACCAAACCCACTAATCTGGGACAGGACAAGAGTTGACGAACTCCACGAAGTTGTTGCCATTTTCACAAGAATGGGTGGGTGAGGCGTTAACGGTTAGGTAGTGAGAGAAAGTTTGGTGCTTTTGTTTTCCGTCTCTCTAGTCTCTACGTGTGACCAAAATTTCAGCCCCTGAATAAATAATAATAATAATAATAATAATAATAATACTAATGAAATTATTTAGAGATAAATTATTGTTTTGGAAAATATTTTTTCTATTTGTATCCTATTGCTGCTAGATCGTCAGACTGCCGCTGGAAAATGGTCAAAAAAAGTCATCAAAAAGTCGCCATAATGTTGCTGATGGGCAACTGTTGGTAGTGGTAATTTGGATGTACAGACAGATTAGATGGACAAAGAGACAAATCAGTTGAATATATAGGTGACATATAAATAAATATGACGATGACATGTGAACAAATATATAGACAGATAGATTATATTTGAATAAATAAGTGATGTTGACAATAACATATAGATAGATAGATAAGAATAATATGGTCAAATTATTCCAAAAGTTTTAAAATTTGACTTATGACCTCAGTTTCCATAAATTACAAATATGTCTCCAGAGATTTGTCAAAAATACAAATTCTCTCTTTATATTCTGGAAATTACAAATGTCTTATTGTGAGAATTTATCCTTCAATTCAACTGACCTAACATAAAAAAAAAAAAAAAAAAATACTCAACAGAAAATATTTGCGATCCCTAGAAAAGTCCTTTAATTTAAGTCACAATGAAATGGCATGATAAGTGTAAACTTTTGATTTGCCACACACTTAACTATATTGAACCTAACTCTATTGCTACATCATTGCGGATAAATTATTGTGAATCTTTAGCATTTCTCATTACCCAAATAGCCTCTAGTAGCAAAATGAAAATTATTATACTACTTTCATTTCAATCCACAATTCACCAAATCATTCTGTTCATGCCATTATGATAGTCTTCAACTCTCTCCGGCGGCACATCAAATATTTATAGACAATAATTGTAATAGTGTTAATTGAGAGTGGGAGAGAATAGTGTTACTAATTGAGAAAAAATGAGGAATAATGAAGGTAGAGTAGGACAAATATAAAATAAAATTAAATTTTTAACTTCATAAAAGTTAATATAAGTATTTAAAATAAAAAATTGTTGCTTATATCATAGATTTTGTTAGTTAAAGGTTGATTAACGAGCCACCGGGGGTGGTTGCCTAGTGGAGAATGCATCTCTCTCCATGGAGTGACCCAGGTTCGAATCTTGGAGGAGCGAAAAATGGTTGCTTTGCAGGTGGCTTTTTTCGGAGACCTCTCACTATATTCTGATCAAAACCTGGGCTTGTCAGTGGCGTATGGTTAAACTCCATTGGTGTTTGGGTTCCTTCCTATGGGTTGAGCCAAATCAGGTGGGCAGCCGGTTACCCTGGGGCCTGGGTTCATGGATGCCGTGATGACACTTCAGAGTATCATTTTTTCATGTTCAATAAATAAATAAATAAAATAAAATAAAGGTTGATTAACGAAAAATGTCATTTGTTATATGATCGAAAATCTCAGGAGATTGGATGTAATTTCTCGAATGTGATGGAATAATCTATATTTTTAATAAACAAAAGGTATATTTTTAATTTGCCAAATTTTTATTATGCGGAAAAGGAACATTTTCATTTACTTAAATTTATATTAAACTTAGATTTAAATAATTTTTTTTAAAAAAAATATCCTTCACTCATGGACTCAATTTATACCAAATAAAATTTTACTCAAATTTTCGCTTTAAATCAAAGAGACTCAAATGTTTAACTAAAATTTTCAAGACTGTTGTGTGACACAAATTTATAAATTCGAATAAAATTTTGAGGAAAAGCTAAAGATTGGCTAATGTGAGCATTTTTATAAACATCAAATGTTATCACTCTATTTATTAATGAATATAGTAATAAAAAATAGAATAAAGTAATAAAAAATGTTTAAGACTCTTAAAATGGTTTTTTTAATTTGATTCACAATGAAATGACATGATAAGTGCCAACTTTTGATTTGTCACATACCCAATTATATAATGATTAAGTTTCTTGTCACATCATTATGGGTGAGTTTGTGAAAAATTATTAGTTGGTCTTGGGACGCCACGTTACCATACCCCACACCAATCATAATTTACCATATCCCCCAGGTTCTTCAATTACCCAACACAATTTGTGAGCTCCACTTCCTCCACTAATCACAACACCAATAGGACATCACGTGGCGATGTCCCAAAACCAACCAATAACTTTTCAAGTTTGTAATATTTCTCTAAAATAATTACATGACTCTATAATTGAATGGACACGCTTAAATTATAGACTCCATTGAAAATTTTTATTTGAGTAATGTATGGTGTTGTTTGATAATATTTATAATTTATTTTTTTTAGTTTATAAAAAATATTAAATATATTTGTATTAATTTTGATTGAAAACGAAAATAAAAATATATTTGGTATACAAGATTTTTAATAATATATTTTGAAAACAAGTGAAAATAGATGATTACAGGAGGAGGTTGTTGACAATTAAAAATGATAGCTAGAGGTAGTTGTTGGCCATAAGAGGTGGTTGGTGGTAACCGAAGGTAGTTGTTGGCTACAAAAATAGTGGGCGAAAGTGATTGTCGATAGTAAAAGCATGATGGATGGTTGGTTGGTCGCCTAAAGTGATAGCTAAAGGTGATTTTCAACCAGAGTTGGTGGCCAAATGTGATTATTAGGAGATAATAGCTGGAAGTGATTAACAGTGAAGTTTATTAATAATGTAGCCTGTAGAGATGAATAATAGTTGGTTGTTGGGGAAAAAAAAAAAATAGGAGGAAGAGAAAAAAAAAATTAAAATAACTAAGTGAAACAAATATTTTTTTTTTGGTGTGTTTAGTAAATTTTGTAAGCTATTTATAACTTTTTAAAACCAAAACAAAACAAGTTTTGTTTATAATTTTTAAAAATTCTATAAAAAATAAAAAATTATTGACATAAACTTACCAAATATTTACTTATAATTGTTTTTGTTAATTGACGTGACAGTTGTTATATTATTATAATATGCTATTGTTAAAATTTGAATTTTTATTAGTGCTTAAAAAATGGCAATTTTAAAAAATTTATTTACAATTTATTATAGAAGCATACTAGAGCTTCATTTTTTAAACTTTTAGATCAATAGGTTCAAATTTAAATCTTTTTGAATTAAAAGAACATTAATATTTTTAAAAGGAAATTTATTTGTTTAAAACTTACTTACTTATCTAAATATTACTTAGTTATACATGTATTACCTGTCTATTTAATTATCTATCCAAATGTCATTTCTTTATAGTCTTATATTACTGATTGTGGAGATACATTTTCGGAGTACCAACACGTGACCAAGGTGAAGCCGACGTGTCAGCCGATGTGCCACGTGTCCAGGTCATGACGCCGAGGTGATCTCGGTTAGGCCGAGGTTATCTTCGAAGATATCGGAATCCGAGATAAGCGGATAAGGCACAAGAGTCCTAGAGTGAGGAAGGACTTCAGCATGGATAAGGATAACACTCTTAGGGAGTTTATCTCTATCTATTGAGGAGTCCATGATAAGCACTGAGTAAAAGTCCATTGAAGCTAGGCTTCTATGGGGATTAGGATTGAGTTAACTATAAAAGAAAGGCACCCCCAATGGGTCTATGGTACGCAATTTATATTCTGAACAGTGAGTTTAGCACTATTAATTATCTTCGAGAGATATATTGACTTGATCGTCGGAGTGCCCTCGGGTGGACGAACCGTAGCCGGAATCTTCCCTTTCTACTGTAGGTTAGCCAGGTGCCATCTATTCTGCCAGTACTCTCCAGCTGATTACTGAGTTGGCAATGTGGTCAAAAAATCACTCACACAATTTGGCGCCGTCTGTGAGAAAGAAAGAAGAATAGATGGCCAACGACAGACATAAAGAGAAGGTTGGGGATGACACTCCTAACGAGAGTGGAAGACCTGTTGACGTTGATGTCAAGAAGAACAATTGCAACGAAGACCAAAATTACAGAGTGAAAGACGTTGGCCAGGAAGGCGACATACCAAAGCAAACAGACCAAAGTGGGTACTATAACGAAGATAACCTCCAGATATGAAAGGACAGATGCCTACGGAGGGACGAAGAGGTTAAAGAGATGGCGAACAAGTTGGCGGACCTGCAATTGGTTGTCAACTTCATGATGCAGAACAACGTAATGCAGCTACCATTCCCGCTACAGGACACGCCGATTCCAGCAGCTAATGCCCAGAAGGGAGGACAGAAAACTATCCCTATAGCCCCCCAGCACCCCAGAAACGAAAGACATTCTCACCTACCTTCAAGGGAGGTCGGGCGTGGAGAGCCAGGAAGGAAAGAATCTTGAAGGACACATGGCACCAAGGAGGGAGGCCCCAGAGAACATCGGCATGTTCAAAGGCAAGAATTGTGCTTTGATGCAACCATTGGAGAAAGGTCAAAAAGGGCTCACAACGAGGCTGAAATTAGTGCACCTAAAAGACTAAAATCAGGAGATAGCCAAGCTCCTAGGCGAACCAAAGAGGACTTAAGAGATTACCTCAAGAGGAAGCAAGATCATGCCGAGGTAACCTCAACTATTAAATCGAGAACACCATTCTCGGTAGAGCTAGACAAAGTTGAGGTCCCGAAGAGATTCAGTATGCCAGGGTTCCAGATATACGATGGGAAGTCGGACCCCAACTTTCACGTCGAATTATACCTGAGCGCGATGGCGTTGTACACTGGGAGTGAGTCGTTGCTCTGCAAAGTGTTCCCCTCATCATTCGGAGAGATTGCATCGGATTGGTTTCACAAACTGCCGAAAGGAAGTGTGAAGACCTGGGACGGCCTGGCCGAGATGTTCGTGGCTAGGTTCGTGACAAACAAACTACAGCCCTTGAGGGTAGACGCCCTAATGGCTCTAAAGATTGGCGAGGATGAAAGCCTGAGGGCCTACACCAAGAGGTATTATGAGGTGTTCAACCGAATACCATAATACAATCAAGAAGTGGCCGTCGTGTCATTTAAAAACGGCTTGAAAGATGGCTGCCTACTCCGAAAATCACTGGCAAAGACATTGCCAAAAAGCATGGAAGAGCTCATGGCCAGAATCGAGAAATATGCCAGAGTCAAGGAAGACACGCCAGGAACAACGGCGATAAAGCAAGAAAAAGGAAATGGCTCGTCGAAGCGAGGCCGAGGTAACAACGAAACCAACAAGTAGGAGGTAGGACTAAGGGCTGCACAGGCAGTCACAACTGTGTTCTGGATCCCCATTCACAAAGTCCTGGATAAAATCCAAACCCAACCTTATTTCAGAACACCAGCAAGGGTACCAGGAGAGTTTATGGGATGAAGCCTTGGTAAGCATTGTGCTTACCATAATGAAGATGGGCATATGACCCAGGGTTGCAGAGCCCTGAAGGCACACCTGGAAGACCTGGTAAGGCAAGGCCATTTGAGAGACCTTATAGATGGGGCCAAGACAAGGGAAGAGCAGGCAAAACTGCCTCAGGCACCGGCAGCTCCACCTCCCCCAGCACAGCAGCCGCAGGCAGGAGGACCTCGGGTAATTAATGTAATTCACTCGAAGGTTAACGAAAACGAAATACGGGGGAGACTCAGAAGGTGAGGCACTTGCAGTATGTGTACCAAGTTGGGGAGAAGAGACATCGGGCAGAGGAGTGCCAGGGACCAGTAGTGTCCTTTACTGAAGCCGACCTTAAGATGGTGCAGCATCCACATAATGCCTTGTTAGTATCCCTCCAGGTTGGGGAGTGCCAAGTAAAGCACATCTTAATTAACCAAGGCAGCTCTTATGACATCATGTACGTCAGATGTTACAAGGAGCTGGGCCTTCACCCTGATGATATGGAGCAATCCAACGGCCCGATGGTCGGATTCAATGGAACGCCGACATGGCTGCTAGGCGCAACAAACCTGGAAGTGCAGGCAGGCACTAAGAAAATAAAGACGGAGTTCACCATAATCGACACACCCTTCCCTATATAATATCATTTTGGGAAGGCCATGGTTGCATCCAATGGGGGCTGTTCCCTCAACATTGCATTAATTATTGTGGTTCCCAATAGAGCATGGGATTGAGGAGGTCAAAGGAGATCAACTGCAGGCAAAGAATTGCTCCATGGCAGCCATGAAATCCACCTTCAGCATTTAAGAACTAGAGAATGCAGAGATCGAAGACGAGGACGTGGAGGTCCTTGAGGATGTCGGCAAGAAGCCAGCCAAGAAGAGTGAAGAAGCACTGAAGAAAATCCTCGTCCAGGAAGGGGATGAGGAACGCTTCTTTTTTCTCGTCTCGGGCTTAGCCGAAGAAGAGGAAAAAGAATTGGAAGCTTTCTTGAGAGCAAATATTGAGGTGTTTGCTTGGACGCCTTACAAAATGCCTGGCATTGACCCTGAGGTCACTTGTCATAAACTGAACGTTGATAGGTTGGCAAAACCCATAATCCAACGAGCAAGAAGACCAACGTTGATGCACGTCGAAGCAGTGGAAGAGGAAGTAGACAGACTTCTGGAGGCCAGGGCCATTCGAGAGGTAAATTACCCGACATGGCTATCAAACACAGTGGTGGTGAAGAAAAAGAATGGTAAATGGAGGGTCAGCGTAGACTTTACCAGCCTGAACAAAGCCTGTCCCAAAGACAGCTTTCCTCTACCCAAGATTGACCAACTGGTAGACGCCACTTCAGGGCATGGAAGGATGAGTTTCCTGGATGCCTACAGGGGGTACCATCAGATAGCCATGTACCCCCCAGATGAAGAGAATACTACGTTTATCACTCCCAAAGGGTTGCATTGCTACAGAGTGATGCCTTTTGGATTGAAAAATGCATGAGCAACTTACTAAAGACTGGTAACCAAGATGTTCAAACACCTGATTGGCAGAACGGTGGAAGTTTACATCGATGACATGGTCGTAAAGACCAAGGAACCTGAAGGTCATCTGGCCGACCTGAAAGCAGTATTTGAAATCCTTAAAACATATCGGCTCCGACTCAATGCATCGAAGTGTGCATTTGGAGTTGGATCTGGTAAGTTCTTGGGATACCTGGTGACCAGAAGGGGCATTGAGGCCAGCTCGGATCAGATCAAGGCCATTTTAGAGTTGAAGAGCCCGACATCGGCAAAACAAGTGCAGATGCTAACTGGAAGGGCTGCAGCCCTGAATAGGTTCATAAGCAGAAGCTCAGACAAATGTAAACCTTTCTTTAACTTAGTAAAGAAAGCCACAGACTTCTTATGGACCGAGGAGTGCAAAGCCGCTTTGGCCGACTTAAAGAAGTACTTAACCACGGCTCCAGTTCTCTCAAATCCAGAATTTAGAGAGGAATTGTTTTTGTACTTAGCAATTTCAGAACACGCAGTAAGTGCAGTGCTAATCCGAGAAGAAAAAGGGGAGCAAAGGGCTGTTTACTATGTAAGCAAAACCCTAGCCGATGCAAAAACGAGGTATCTACCCTTAGAGAAATTGGCACTGGCTTTAGTAATGGCTTCAAAGAAACTGAACTATTACTTCCAGGCCCATAAAATTGTGGTGCTAACTGAACACCCCTTGAAGTCCTTGCTGCAACAAGGAGACCTGACAGGGAGAATAGCCAGATGGGCAGTCGCCTTGGGCCAGTATGACCTGGAGTATAGACCCATAACAGCAATCAAAGGCCAAGTTTTGGCCGACTTCGTGGCGGAGTTCACGCCAGAATCCATCAAATATCGGGCTCCGTTGAGCCAGGGTGAACAATGTCCAAACAAGCAAGGAGGAGCCCA
The DNA here is from genome assembly GCF_055761805.1 of Camellia sinensis. NCBI lineage: Eukaryota > Viridiplantae > Streptophyta > Magnoliopsida > Ericales > Theaceae > Camellia > Camellia sinensis. Next base: position 116,806,422 of record NC_138975.1, on the reverse strand, counting down.
GCCAAAGGCAAAAGAACAAAGGAAAGAGGAAAAACTCAGACCCTGCAGCATTTACATCGGTGACTCCTTTCGACTGCTTGTTGATGGGAGTTCAAATTGACAGGGAGCGGGGGCAGGAGTAGTACTGGTATCTCCAGATGGGCAGATACTAGAACAATCGATTCGTTTAGGGTTCAAGGCCTCAAACAATGAAGCAGAGCAGCCCGAGATGAAAGGATATCGGCAACAGCAGGACTGAAACTGGCAACAGCAGTACAAGCAGATGAGGTAATAGTTTTTTGTGACTCACAACTTATAGTTAATCAGACAACGGGCGAGTTTGCAGCCCGAGATGAAAGGATATCGGCCTACGCAAAGGAGGTCATTAGGTTGGCAGCCTTGTTTCAGAACTGCCGACTACTTCAGGTTAGCCGAGATGATAATAGTCACGCCGATGCATTGGCTAACTTAGCTAGTGCAGTACAACCTGAAAAAGCAAGGACAATAATGATTGACTATTTGTCGGGCCCGAGCATCGAACCACTGACCACAGAGCGTGAAGCAATGTGTGTGGACATGGGACCAAGCTGGATGGATGCAATAGCAGCATTCCTAAAAGAAGAAAAATTGCCAGATGATCACAAAGAGGCACACAAGATCAGATTGAAGTCGGGAAGATTTAGTCTGACAGCAGAGGAACATCTCTACAGAAGATCCTTCACTGGACCCCTTTTGAGGTGTGTACATCCTTTACAAGTTGAAGATTTTTTATATGAAATTCATAAAGGAATTTGTGGAAGCCACGTTGGAGGCAGATCACTTGCCCATAGGGCCATTACCCAGGGGTATTGGTGGCCTTACATGCAAAAAGATGCAGAGGCCTATGCGAAAAAGTGTGAAGAATGCCAAAGGTTTGCACCCCTGATACACCAACTAGCAACAGACCTGAACCCAGTATCCAGTCCTTGGCCGTTTGCCCAGTGGGGCATGGATCTTGTCGGACAACTCCCCCAAGCAACTGGACAAAGAAAGTATCTACTGGTGGCAATAGATTACTTCACCAAGTGGATAGAAGCTGAACCCCTTGCCAAGATTCGAGATGTGGATATGAAGAGCTTCATTTGGAAGAACATCATCACCCGTTTTGGGATTCCAAGACCAATAGTTGCAGACAATGGAACACAATTTGACAGTAAGCTAATCAAGAGCTTCTGTGCAAAGTTCAAAATTAAGAATTACTTCTCAAGTCCAAGTTTTCCCCAAAGCAATGGACAAGCAGAAGCATCCAACAAAGTTATCTTGGATGGGATAAAGAAGAGGCTATAGGCAGCAAGAGAAAAGTGGGTGGATGAGTTGCCCAGTGTACTCTGGGCATATCGGACTACGCCGAGAAAATCAACAGGAGAATCCCCCTTTGCCATGGCTAATGGCATAGAAGCAGTCATTCCGTTGGAGCTCGGTATCCCAGGAATCAGAACCTAAGGATTAGAAAATGGTACTAATGATGTACTCTTAGCCCGAGATCTGGATCTTTTAGAAGAAAGAAGAGAGATAGCTGTAGTTCAACTCGCAGCATACCAACAACAGCTTGTCAGAGCTTATAATAAAAAGGTTAACCCAGGGGAGTTTCAAATCGGTGACCTCGTCTTGAGAAAAGTCGTCGGCAACAAAAAAGATCCCAGAGAGGGGAAGCTTGGCCTAAATTGGGAAGGACTCTACAGAATCATCTCAGTACTGGGCAATGGGGCATATCGGCTTGAAGATAATGAGGGCAAAGAGTTGCCAAGGCCTTAGAATACTTGCAATCTGAAATTTTTCTATCATTAGAATTTTTTGTTCTTTTGTCATTTGCCGAAGTAAATAAATAAAGTTTTACCTTGATTTATTTGTTTATACACTTGTGACTGATAAAAATACATAACTTTGTTTCTGGAATACATGTATAATGAGAACCCAAGTCGAACTTAGGTTTACATTAGGGGGCAGAGAGAACAAAAATGGTTTTAACACGTGTTGAAACTTGAGAAAAGCTTACAAGTTGAAGTTAAACCGAGATTATGTTTAACACTTGTTGAAACTTGAGAAAAGTTTGCAAGTTGAAGTTAAACCGAGATTATGTTTAACACTTGTTGAAACTTGAGAGAAGTTTACAAGTTGAAGTTAAACCGAGATTATGTTTAAACACTTGTTAAAACTTGAGAAAAGTTTACAAGTTGAAGTTAAACCGAGATTATGTTTAACACTTGTTGAAACTCGAGAAAAGTTTACAAGTTGAAGTTAAACCGAGATCATGTTTAACACTTGTTGAAACTTGAGAAAAGTTTACAAGTTGCAATTAAACTGAGATTATGTTGAACACTTGTTGAAACTTGAGAAAAGTTTACAAGTTGAAGTTAAACCGAGATTATGTTTAAACACTTGTTGAAACTTGAGAAAAGTTAACAAGTTGAAGTTAAACCGAGATTATGTTTAACACTTGTTGAAACTTGAGAAAAGTTTACAAGTTAAAGTTAAACCAAGGTAAAACACTTGTTGAAATTTGTGAAAAATTTACAAGTTAAAGCCAAAAGAGAGGTACTTGGGTATTTGCCGAGGTAAATTATCAGTTTGTATAACCAAGGCGTGTCACCCCGAGAAGGTTAGACAAGACTGAAATGTATATTAAGGATATGCAAAAAATTCTAAGTGTGGAATCATACAAAGAACAGTAAAGAGAAAGATACAAGCAGGAAAGTTGTATTAACGTTCAAAAGAAGGCATGTCGGCCAAAGCTTACAAATTGTTCCAAAAAGGAGAAGAACAAAAGTACAAAAAACAAAGGAAAAAAGACATCAAAATTAAGACTCCTCAGCAATAGTAGATGGTTGGGTTTGAAGTTCAGACGACTGCTGGGAAGACATCTCGGCATACTTCTCGGCCGCAAGCTCGGCATCGATTTCTTGAAGGGTTTGATCGAGGCTCTTGTTGACGAGAAGCACGTCCGAAGATGCCTTCTCGGGTGTAGCATCCTTGGGAACCTCCTCACCCTCCTCATCCTGAGTCAAGTCCAGGACTTGCTCATTTGGAGCAGGGGAGTTGGCCCCAGCAGCCTCCTTTGACTTCCTCACCAGAACCTCCTCTTCAGACTTAGAATCGTCGTCGGATTGGCTTGGAGTTGGGGGGAATGGTAGAGGAAGGACGTCGGTGTTCCTGAGGGGGGAGTCATCGGGGATTTCGAGCTTTTTAAGTAAAGACATCCAACCAACGATAAAACCCTTGTTGCATGCCTGCTTTACTTGTTTTTTGTAATCCGTCGTGACATCGGACACCCCCTCATTATACCCCTTCTTGTCGGTGGCCTTGACTTCGACCTCTTTTGTTGCTAGAGCATCCCGAAGTTCTTTTTGGGCCTGGGACATCTTTTCCTCGGCCTCTCTTTTTTGGGCCTCGAGAACCTTCCTAATAGCCTCAGCGGATTCCGCCTTTTCTTCGGCGACATTTTGAGCTTTGATAGCAGCCTTGGCTTAATCCTCCAAGGTCTTTATCTTTGATTGCAAGTTTTTATTAGTCTTTTGCAGACTAACAACCTCCCTCTTTTTGTTGGCCAGCTCATTCTGGTTCTCAAAAGATTGTACTGAGAAGGAGTGAGCATGCTGGATTGCCTGGGAAAAAATAAAACGGAGCAGAAGTTATTACAAAATTTTCTAAAGTATAAAAAAGAGAAAGAAATATTACCAAATAAAGACACCTATTTGAACGGAGCGCTGGAGCATCAGAGCATAGTTTTCATATTCGCTCAACTCGGCGTTTCGGTCGAGATCGCCGGGAAGAAGCAGAGCGGTACTAAGGGCAACACCGACATTAATGTCATCAGCGCTATCGCCAGCCCTAACTAGTTTGCCCTCTAGTACGATTTTGGGGGCCCAGGGCGCATCATCCTTTAGGGACCCTGAGGTAGTTGCATATGATGACCTCGGCCTTTTTGATCTGGTGGATTTGGATAGTTGTGTTTCAGCAGACCTCTTCTCGGGGACAGAGGTGGTTTTCTCACTCTCAGCCAATTTGGAAATTGGCAAAGTGTCCTCAGAATCAATCTAAGTCACCGTTGCCTTTGGTTGAGCCTTCTTTATCCTTTTTTGCTTTGGCTTTGGAGACTGGGTTGGTGCTGGTTGAGCATCAACTGAATAAGGAATATTGGCCAAAAGATCCTTAGCAACTGCTTTTTGGCGGCCCATTTCAGCAGCAAAAATTGTTCGGCGTCGTCGACAGCGTTGAGATATAGAGATCAGATATGGAGCCGAGGTAGACGGCTGTTCAGCGGGATCAGAGGTCGATCCTTGATCTGGCCGAGATGAGGAGGCAGATTGAGGAGTTGTGGCAGAAAGAGTTGACTGGCTTTTCTTCTTCTTCTTTGGGACGTCGGGTAGCGCCGATTTATAGGTTGGGATGAAATTGAGTAATAGAGGGGCTCTCCGTTTGTGGACCGGCAGATCCAAAAGTTTCTTCAAGTCTTTGCTGGGAAAGAAAGACTGATGGAAGCCCTTTGGTGGTTGAGGAAGAGCTGCAAGAAAAACAGACATTAGAAACAAGCAAAGTATTGAAGACTTTAAAAACAAGTTAGTATGAACACAAGGCTCTTACCATTGTCCTCTACAAAAACTGATCGAGGAAGAGGGTAGAGATGGAGGTCCTCGTCTGGAGCGAACTCCCAGTTCCTCGAGGTAATGAAATAGTCATCCCCAGCTCCCTTGTTGGAGTCAGGGAGGTCGGCGACAATTTTGTACTCTATGGACCTCGGCTTGAGGTAGTAAATGTAGCCCGTATCTTTTTTGAGGCCACACATGGTGTAGCAGTAGTGGATATCGGATAAGGTAACTCTAGCGTTTTCTTGTTTGGCTAAGGCTATTATGCCATTGATGACTCGGTAGGAGTTGATGGCAAGCTGCATCGAGTTCAACTTATAATAATGAAGTATCTCACGGAAAAGAGTATTGAGTGGGAGCCGAAATCCGCACTCAATAAAGGTTACAACGGGAAAGGGCATAGAATCAGTTGTGGGCATGATAGAGTCATCCTCCCCAGCCAACCTCAGATGAACGTCAGCCGGGATGTCGAACTCTCTCCTAAAGTGCTCTAACTTGGTCAGGGTGTCTACCCTATACTTCCACATACCCATGATATCGCTTAAACTGGAAGAGTCGAAATTCATAAAGGAATGTTTTGGGGGGTTTTAGGGACCTCGGCTAAAACCTAAAAATATACAAAATCAGTGGGAAATCGTTTATGTTTTTCCTAAGAATCGCGGGTTCTACAAACAAATCCCAAAGCCTAGATCTATGGAAACGAAGATTGTAGGCACGAATCTGGAAAAGACACAGAAAAACAGAGAACAAGAACGAGTTTCAAAATCAAGAACAGCGATGAACTATCAAGAACAGTGTGCCAGAGTGAGTGCAAGGGTATAAGGCCAAGAACAGTGGCAAAAGTGCAAGAAAATTGTGATCAATGTGTATTCAAGGCATGGGCAAAAGCAAAATCGTGAAATAAACACATTCAGGTACGTGATTCATAAATCGAATATTTGAGCAAAATGGTAATGAAGCAAAACTTCTAGAAGAGCAACAAGAACTAAAACCAAGAGGGACAGTGACTCACCGAAGAAAAGAAGCCAGTGTTGAGTTCGCCGAAGTCAGACGAACGGCAGCTGCGGAAAAGATTAGCAAGAACCTCACCAGAGGAGGTGGACGGAGCAAGTTGCAGAGCTTTAGAAGCTTGAACAATGGAGGATTTGGAAGAAAAAACTAAAGAGAGAGAAAGCCTCAGGAACGATGGAGAAAAGTGAAATGATGGAAGAGGGGGAAAAGTTTTGTTAAAACTTGAAACGGCGGCAAAATAAAATTAATGAGCCTAGAACGACGGATTCGTCAGATGGCGCACGCAGGCGCGAGACGACTTACGGGCGCGTGATAGGAACGATCCAGTAAGGGGAAGGCACGTGGCTAAAACGGTTGAGTTATTGTGTATGACAGCTCATACGCATAAAAGAGCTCTCAGGGTCCTTGTTCTTTAAAGAGACATGTCGGCCTTTGCGATGATCTCGGCTAAGATACTTTAAACCGACGTACTGAAGTCAGGCAATGATATAGGTTCCATCACCTCAGGATGCTGAGGTAATAGAACCTAGGGGGCAGTTGTGGGGATACATTTTCAGAATACCAACACGTGGCCAAGGTGATGCCAACGAACCAGCCGAGGTGCCACGTGTCTAGGTCATGACGCCGAGGTGATCTCGGCTAGGCCGAGGTTATCTCCGAAGATATCGGAATCTGAGATAAGTGGATAAGGCACAAGAGTCCTAGAGTGAGGAAGGACTTCAGCATGGATAAGGATAACACTCTTAGGGAGTTTATCTCTATCTATTGAGGAGTCCAGGATAATCACTGAGTAAAAGTTCATTGAAGCTAAGCTTCTATAGGGACTAAGATTGAGTTAACTATAAAAGAAATGCACCCCCGATGGGTCTAAGGTACACAATTTATATTATGAACAGTGAGTTTAGCACTATTGATTATCTTTGAGAGATATACTGACTTGATCGTCGGAGTGCCCCCAGGTAGACGAACCACTGCCGGAATCTTCCCTTTCTACTGCAGGTCAGCCAAGTGTCATCTATTCTGCCAGTACTCTCCAGCTGATTACTGAGTTGGCAGTGTGGTTAGAAAATCACTCACACACTTATCTATTCATCTTTGTGTTCACTTATTTCCACGAATCGCCAACTATCAAGTGGTCACCAGTGATTTTTCCAACGATTTTTCAAACTCATGTTGTTTTATAACCAAATTTAAAAAAATAAAAAATCAAATAACAAATAAAAATAAAATCAAATAACATATGATAATAGGGGACTTTTCACCAATATATATACTTATCTTGGTAATAAAAAAAGAAATCAATACTAATGTACCCATAATTTATAAACCCTAAAATATATACGTTGGTATACCATACTGTAGTGTGAATAAAGGACATAAGAATAAGAGATTAGGGCAAATCTGCAACTTAAGCTTTGAATAGAGGGAGATTAATCAAGTTCTTGGTGGACGACATTGCTCTCATGTGGCTGTGGTGTTAGTATTCTTGCCAGAACCGTAAAATCGAATCAAAATGTAAAGACCCAGCTCACTGATCTCATCATTGGTTCTCAATTCTACCCTTTTTCTTCCATTTCCATTTCCTTGGTGTGATTTGATTTGCATCATATGTTTTTTCTATGAGAAAACTTATCATTGTTTGTGTATTTTGTTAAATTGGATTACTTGTGGGCTATGTTTTTCCTATGCTAATTCATGGAATGAAGTGAACTGTCCAAAGTGACCAAATGTTTGGGATTTGGGCATTTTTGGATACCAGAATAACTTGTAATTTGGGGGCTAGATGTATATATACATATATACTAGTGGTAGTTGCAAATGCTATGCGATTATAATTTTAAATTTAAGTTTTTGGACAAATGAATAAGGTAAATTGATTTGTAATTTTAGGCAGTTTGATGAATGAAAAAAACCATTTAGTAGTTATTGAATGTGGCAATTATTAGATTGAAGACCATTCTTTTTTTCACTTTTTTTTAGAAAGTGACAATGTTCACACAAAGATGTGTTTCTATGAAGGTAGAATTCCTCATATTGCTATAATTGCTAGTAATGTTCTTATGTGTAGACGTGCCCGGAGAACTACCGAGGAAATCTCATTTTGTTCATTAGGGCTTACTACAGTTTGGACTCAAATGTCACGGTTCTGAATCTTATCTCGCAAAGTGCAATGCAAGACTGATAAATCACCAAAGAGTCCAAATCTGGCAAATCATTTTGGAAAACTGATTTTTAAGAAAGAAGTGCCAAACATGGACTGCTTTGCTAGATACAGAGTTGCTACGTAAATATTTTATTTTGGGAGAATTTAGGAAACCCTGACTCGTGCCTAAGGCCACGTGTCCGTCATCACCAAAGTTGCCTCGGCTCGGGAACTTGGGTACGAGAGGGGAAGGTCATGCAATGAGCACCCCCGCTTGCCCGATCAAAGATCGGCTTTTACTAAGTGTAGACACCCTATTTTTGACTACCTTTAAGACTTGGAAGTGACTGATGGTTTACTTGGTGGAGAAAGGTGTGCAGGGGAAAGGTGCAATTTCTTCGGCAAAGAGAGAGTCAAATCTCAACTTCATACCCCTGTTCTGGACCAAAACAATCTTGATCAAAAGATTTTAGTCTTAAAACCCTCTCTCTCAAAAACGTTTTTTTGAAATAAAGTTCCTACGATGTTCTGACGCTCGCATTTTGTTAAAAGTTGCGCTTTTCGGTAAACCGAGCAAGGACAAAGTGGAAATGAATGAAGGAGAGATGAAATCTTTGAAAAATCTTTCAAAATACCTTACTTAGGGGTTTGAAGTTGAAGAAAAGAGGAGAAGAGGGAAGAAGTCCAGTTGGGGAAGAAAATGGGCATGAATCGTTAAGAGAGAATTGAACAGCCCTCGCCGAATCAGCCCTATTCATTCACATACTTGGAATCAAGCTATGAGGCCACCACCGTTGGAAAGCTTACTCCCGGGGCCTCATTTTTCACTCAAGAATCTCCTAAATCCAATTCCGGATAGGGGAGATATGGTTGATTGAAGTAGGGCATCACTCCGGCTGGGACCGAATCTGTGCGGCTTCACGGAAACGGGCATAACTTTTTCCACAGGAAGAATTTTAATACAAAGTTTATGCCATTGGAAAGCTAACTTCCGGGGCTTCAATTTGGACACTTGAATGGCCACCATTGGACTACCCAATCACCCACCGGCCACATTTCTTCCCGGCAGCCCATTTTTTTTTTCCTGAAAAGTAGCAGGCCGGCCAGAAATGCCAGAAAATGTAGCAAGCCGGCCAAAAAAGTCAGAAAAAGTAGCCGGCCGGCCACGTTTTTCTGGTGGATGATCTTTTTTGCCCATTTAAACTAGCCGGCCATGATCCTTGTCCTAAGTACATTCTAGCCATGTATTTTGTTTTACACTTCACCCATGTCCGAGGGTTTGGCCCTTTTGGGGGGAAACTTGATTCATTTCCCTCCATTTTCCCCCCATTTTTTCCCCTCTTTTTGCCTATATAAACTAGCCTCCAGCTATGGTTTTAAGGGTTACAAAAAATTGCTTTAGGCTCTTGCATTACATCTCTCTCCCTCTCTACTCCAAGCACCAAAATCCTTCAAACCCTACACCATTTTACACTACACCTCATAGCACCACATCCCCATCTTCCATTCCAGCAGGTTGAAGCTAATTTTCAGAGGTGAAGGACTCCCAAACTTGGCTCAAAGGTTGTTGGAGTATTGGTCTACAAGGGTGAGTCACTCTCTTCCATTTTCTAGCCTTCTTTTGTATGCTTTCTAAGACACACTTGCTTGCTGTTTTGGGCTCCGACCCTAACTGGAAATAGGCTTATTTTGAGCTATTTTTCATTTTTTTTAAGGGCCTCTCATTGTTTGAGGCCTCCTTGTTGCACTTGCTTCATTGCCTCCCTTGTATGCCATTTTCTTGTGTAGTATTTTTGGCCTATATATAAATTGTTTTGAGGCATGTCATAAATTGTAAAGTGGATTATTTTGAGCCCTTATTCAATGTTGTTGAAGGGCTCATCACTGTTTGAGGCTTCTATCTTCCACTTGCCTTTATATCCCTTTTTTTGGCTCCATTTTTGCATGATTTATTATCCTCTTGAGCTTCTATTTTTGGGCTCTTGTCTGAACGTAAAACAGCCTTATTTTGACCCCCTCTTCATGTTTCATTAAGGGTCTTTTACTGTTTGAGGCATCCTTTTTGTACTTTGTGTTATAGCTCTCTTTTTGGCCTTGTTTTGCATAGTATTTTGAGCATGCTTGTGTACTGTTTTTGGCTCGGTCATAAACTGTAAAAGGTATATTTTGGGCCCCTCTTCAACATTGTTGAAGGGCCCTCATCTGTTTCGGGCCAGCAGCTGTGGCTTGCTTCTTTATCTCACATTTAGGGCCATTTTTGCGTATCGGTTTAGCCCTATTTGTGTTTGCTGTTTGGCCTTGCTTAAAACTGTAAACATGCTTGTTTTGGGGCTTCCTTGAATCTGTCTTCACATGTCATGATCAAATAATGCATGCTTGATGTAGCTACAAGTCATTTCATGTGCTTAATCTTGCATTTCGGGACCATTTCATGCATCGGGTGCTATATTGTCATGATTCGGGGCTGTTTCGAGTCATTTTTTTTAGCGCTGAAATTTGCATGCTAGCATATCATATTTCATGCCCTGCCATGTCTTGTTAGAGTGGCATTTGGTGCCTTAGGGTCGGTCCTCGGTTTGCGTGCATGCGTGTACGCATTTCGAGTGTCTCATTTTCATCTTATGGCCTCTTATGCGAGTGTGGCTGAGGTCCACTTACGTTGGTGTAAGCCCATTTATGCATTGTGTATGCCATTTCATTTCATAGCATTGTGTATGGTAGGTTGTATGTTAGCGCATTGTGTATGCTATGTTATCTCGTGCATCGTGTATGCCATTTCATAGCATTGTGTATGTTAGGTTGTATCTTAGTTGCATTTCATGCATATCATGCATATTGCATCGTGTTTGGGATAGGAGTTAGCCCGAGCACGGGAAACGAGGGACGTTTTGTACTCCGAGTGACAGAACGTGTCTCAATTCCCGGTCGGCGACACTCCGGATTATCCATGATGGAGTTTAGGCCTTGTTGTGTTTTTCATGTGCATTCATTCTATATTGAGTTGCACAATTCGACTCCTCGGCCATCATGCATTGAGATGCGTGATTGGTGGCACGAGGATCGAGGCATGCATACATTTGTGAAAATACATTGCCATGCTCCTTTCTTGCTCTCTGTTGCAGCAAATCAAGAATCAGTAGTCTTCCGGGCCTTGGCGCGCTTTCCAAGAGATCATTGCAAAACAGAGGCTAATTGGGGCATCGGAGTGGATTTCCGTGCCAAGCAACCCGAGCATGCATCATTCATCATCCGGAGCGGAGTCGAGGCAGTCCCTAGCTTGCATGCTAGTTTACAGTTTTCTTAGTTAAATTTGTAATTTAATTAGGATTTTGTAATTATTTGGACTGTAATATTTATTCGGGACTGTATTATTCTTTCGGACCCTCTGTGCGAGGGCATAATTGTAATAAGTGTGCGTGTGTGTGATGTATGTCTTCCAACCCCACGTCTTTCTCCCTTTTATTTACCAGCTTATGATGGTTAGATTAGGGCATGTTTCAATTAGCATACAGTATGATAGCATGTTTGCATTCATTCATCTGTTTTGCATGCACCGGGCTCGGCGCATCATACTAACTGCATTGTATTTTCAATTCCAAGTTGAATACATGTTAGCTGTAGCATTTCATATGCCATGTTTAGAATAGCCGAGCCTGCTATAGTTGCACTTTTGCATGTGTTGCATTAGGCATTTCTGTATAATTAGGATCATGCATGGATTTCTAATTAGTTTCTGTTTTGGCTTGGAGTACTCGGTAAGTTTTATGCTTTAGTATCCTTGCATGCGTGTGAGTGACTGCCATGAATAGCATGCTTACTATGAGGCTATATGCTTATGTGATATAACTGCCTGAATGCCTGTGGGTGAAGGTTGGGTTATTTGAATTGGAACAATTCATCAAATGTGTGTTTTAAGCCCACTAGATAGTGGCAAAATCATGTTTTCTAAGCCCACCCGAGGGTGGCAAATCCACGTCTTAGCCTACTTGCAAGTAGCACCATCAAACCATTTTCAAATAAACAAACATGAAATGTTTTGTTCCAATTCAGGCGACCCAGTCTATACTTGTATGCTGTGCGCATCACATAGTAAATCTAGGCTAATAACCGGAATAAGAACACACAATGTTTTCAAAACTTGATATCATGGTTAGTAGAGGCCGATCTTTGATCGGGCGAGCGGGGGTGCTCACGAAGTGACCTTCCCCAATCATACCCAAGTTCCCGAGCCGAGGCAACTTTGGTGATGACGGACACGTGGCCTTAGGCAACGAGTCAGGGTTTCCTAAATTTCCCAAAATAAAATATTTAGGTGGCGACTCTGTATCTGGCAAAGCAGTCCATGTTTGGCACTTCTTTTTCAAAAATCTGTTTCTCAAAACGATTTGCCGGATTTGGACTCTTTGGTTCAGATTAAGAACCGTGACAATTTAAGAGTCCGGAGCTGTAGTGAGCCCAATATTGAATGGAACGGGGGACTCGTTCCTCCCGGGGCGTTCGGGGACGTCTACACTAAGCATGATATTTTGTTTTTGAAAACACATGTGTTCTTATTCCGGTTATTAGCCTAGAATTACTATGTGATGCGCACAACATACAAGTATAGACTGGATCGCCTAAGTTGGAACAAAACATTTCATGTTTGTTTGTTTGAAAATGGTTTGAATGTGCTACTCTCCAGTAGGCTCAGACGTGGATTTGCCACCCTCGAGTGGGTTTAAGAAAACATGATTTGGCCACCTCAAGTGGGCTTAAAACTAGCATTTCGATGAATTGTTCCAATTCAAGTAATCCAACCTTCACCCACAGGCATTCAGGCAGTTATATCACATAAGGAAATAGCCTCATGGCAACACTTACACTCATGCAAGATGCTAAAGCATAAAAGCTTACCTAGTACTCCAAGCCAAAACAATAGCTAGTTAGTAATCAATGCATGATCTTAGCTATGTTAAGATGGCTAATGCAACACATGTAAAATGCAATTAGAAATAGGCTCGGCTATTCTAAAATGGCATATGAGATGCAACACTTGATACATGTATTCAAGTAGGAAATTGAAATACAATGCAATTAGTATGATGCACCGAGCCCGGTGCATGCAATACAGATGAATGGATGCAAACATGCGAGCATAAGAATGCTAATTGAAACATGCCCTAAAACTAACCATCGTAAGCGGTTAAGTAAAAGGGAGAAAGACGTAGGGTTGGAAGACATTCACACACTCACGCACACTTATTACAAAATTCGCCCTCTCGACGGAGGGTCCGAATGAATAATACAAACCAACTAATTAATTAACTACTCTAGCTAATTAATTATTACAAGACTCTTAAATAATTAAACAAATTAATTAAGTTACAAGATTAACTAAGTAAAGAAGGAAAGAGGCTGAATTAAGCTGCCAAAGCTCTGCCTCAGAATGATAAATGATGCATGTTCGGTCGCGTCCTCCCGGAAATCCGTTGCCATGCCTCATGTTGCCTCTGTTTGCACTGTTTTTGACTTCTGAAAACTGTACAAATTTCTGTGATGCTTCTGAACCACTTCATGGACATACTGAGAGGCCATCGGCCAAATGGAAAGGCCATCGGCCAAGTGATAATGGTCATCGACCAATTCTCAGGCTATCGGCCAATCATTGATAGCTGATCGGCAGACAAAGTAGTCGATCGGCCACTGCTTCCTGCAAACTTCCCTTTTTGCTGCAACAGAGCACAAACAAAGTCATGGCAATGTATTTGCAAGAAAATGTGTGTGCCACCACACTCCTTATCATGTCTAAGGCTCAAAGGAATATAGTGCTCGGCTCTTGAGCCGTCAATCATGCATTTCGATGCATGATGGCCAAAGAGGCCGAGTTGCACAAATTAATATAAATGAAATGCACAAAAACACATAAATGCCTCACACTCTATCATGGGTGATCAAGAGGCAAGGCAATGCACACATAATGCATTGCAACCTAAGCATGTAAGCAAGCATGCAAACAACTCAAGCATGCAACAACATGCAACAATATCATGCTATGCAACTAATATGCAATAGGCATACAACCTACACATGTAAAGATGCATGGCATGCAACAACATGCAAAATGAAATAAGCATGCAACATGTAAAAACATACCAAGCGTGCAAAATGCAACCTAAGCATGCAAACATGCAAGGCATGTAACAATATGCAAGGATGGGCAAGCATGTAACAACATGTAATGCGACAAGCATGCCACAACACACAAACCGCATGAGCCATGGACTTATACTAAAAATGGGTAGGCCTCAGCCATGCCAAAATCAGTGGCCAAAATGATGAAATGATGGCATGAAAAGTGAGAAAAATGCATGCACATGCAATGGCTCACAAATAAGGCATAAAGGTGCAACTCTCAAACACATTGAAGGAGTGATAAACATGAGAGTATGGCAAAGATATAAGCTCTGAAATATCATTTAAAATGATGCCAAGGCATGCAAACATCACAAGTATAGCATGGTAGAGGCCTCAAAACTCATGACTAGTCAAGGCATTTGCACTATAACTATGCAATGCATGAAGCATATGGCCAATATAACCCAAAACAGTCCTAGAGCATGCCAAAACAATGACAAAACATGCATGGAGCAAAGCCAAAACAAGCTAGCATGAAGGGTCAAAACATGGAGTATATAAGGCCAATAAGGAGGTTTACACTACACGTACCAAAACCAAGCATATGATGACTTAACCAACAAAAATCAGAGTTATGGCATGTCAAACTAACATAAAAAATGGGCTCATGCCAAGTCAACACATGCTAGAATAACAAGCTCACTCATTAAGCATGCAAGACTAGTAAAGAGGACTTATACTACAAGTGTAAGAAGCAAATGAGGGATGCGCTAACCAACCAAAAACAGAGTTATATCATGGCAAAATACGACCCAAAACACACTGAAATGGTGGTCCAAAAGTCTAGGCAAGATAGCATACACATGGGCTCTTTTTTAAGACATAAAGCATGAACCCTTCAAAGCATTGAAGGAGTGAAACATGTGAGTGCATGGCAATGAAACATGCTCTGAAATAGCATTCTAAATGATGCTAAATCATGCAAATAGCCCAAGCAATGCATGCTAGTAGACTCAATACACAAAGCTAATGAGCTAGATTGAACCATGGCTATACAAAGCAATACATGCACGACCAAAATAACATAAATCAGACCTTAAGCATACTAAAACATGGCCAAAAGCTTCTTGGAGTTAAGCCAAAATCACACTAGAATGATGGTCTAAAGCATGATGCATGTTGGGCTAGTGTGCAAGTTTACACTACAAGTGTATAAAGTATGCAAGAGGTGACCAAACTAGCCTAAAACAGAGTTAGAGCATGCCCAAAAAGTCACAAAAACATACTTGAAAAGAGCTAACATAAGCCACAAAAAGATGCTACTTTATAGAGCTAACAAGACATGGCATGGAGAAACAAGGAGGGGAGGCTATCCTTTCCCATTTGGGACCTCAAAACAAGTTTTTTACCACTGAAAATCCTTTGGATTTTAGTGGTTCTAAGGCCACGAATATTTATTTTGAAAGGCATTAGAAGATGGCTCAAAAGCTATACAAGTCAAGGAGCAAAGGGAAGAAAACACCTCCTAGCCAAACAAGGCACAAACCAACACTTTGAGGACTGAAAAACAGAGTTTTCTTCAGTTCAAAACCAAGCCAAAAACAGTTTAAAAGGGTGGCAAAACAAGAATACAAGAATGGCCAAGATAGTGTACAAAAATGAGCTTAAAAGAGGGAGATGCTTACCCTTGAAGCACAACTGCAAAACAACCACTTTTTTGAGCCAAACAACCTTCAATCAGCCCAAAAATAGGTTCCAAGGGACCTCAAGCGAATGGTGATCAACTTTGATGAAGGAAGTGTATGCAAACTAGAATTATTTCTCTACTTATATGCACTTCTATGCACAAAAGGAGCAAGAGAGAGAGAGGCTCTAGAGAGAGAGGCAGAGATCTTGCTCTGGAAGTTTTGTAGAGAGAGAGGGATTTTAGTGAGAGAAGCTCTCAAGCTTGTCCAAGAAGTTCAACCCTTTGAAAATGAGATATAAGGCTTCATTATATAGCAAAATATCAATTTTGGTCGAAAATATCTGAACTGGGACAGCTGGAGCAAGCCAGAAACAACTGGAGGAGAAATATCTTCAAAAAAATGAATTTGGGTCACTTTTGGCCGATCGGCCATCTTTAGTGCCGATCTGCTACTTGTGATGGCCGATCTGCTACTTTTTTTGGCCGATCTGCTACTTGTGATGGCCGATCTGCTACTTTTTTGGCCAATCTGCTATTCTTGTGGCCGACAGGAAATTCTGCTCTGCAGGTCCAACTTCAAATGGGCATAACTCCTTCATATGAACTCCTTTTTAGGCCATTCTTGTATCCAAATTGAAGCCCCGGAAGTAATCTTTCCAATGGTGGCAGCCTTGCATCCAAATTATAACTATGAAAAAAATTATACCTCTTTCGGTGAAGCCACTCAGTTTTGGTCCAACTAGAATGATGCCCAACTTCAACCAATCATATCTCCCCCATCCGAACTCGGATTTAGGAGATTCTTGAGTGTAAAATGAAGCCCCAGAAGTCTCCTTTCCAATGGTGGTGGCCTCATATCTTAAATCCAAGTGTATAAACAGATAGACATGATTTAGCGAGGACCGCTCAACTCTCTTTTAGCGATTCATACCCACCTTCTTCTTCAACTTGGTTTCTTCCCTCTTCTCCAATTTTCCTCAACTCCAAACCCCTAAACAAGGTGTTTTGAAAGATTTTTCAAAGATTTCATCTCTCTTTCATTCATTTCCACTCTGTCCTAACTCGGTTTACCGAAAAGCGCAACATTTAATGAAATGCGAGCCTTGGAACATCGTAGGAACTTTATTTCAAAAATATTTTGAAAGAGAGGGTTTTAAGGTCTAAAAATCATCCAAAATAGTTTTAGTCCAAAAATGGGGTGTGAGGTTAGGATTTGACTCTCCTCTTGCCGAAGAAATCGAACCTTTGCCCTGCACATCTTTCATCACCAAGTAAACCATCAGTAGTGCCCAGTCTTAAGGGTGGTCAAAAATGGGGTGTCTACATTATGAACCGAGATATTTTCTTCTAGCATTTACTTATGATTACAAGATTTGAGACTGGGTGTTATTTGATTGGTAAAAAGTCAGATATTGTATTGGAAATCTTGGTAGTGATTGGACGTCAATGTCATGACATTAGGTGACCTACCTGAATCTTTTTTCTCTGTTATACTCTATCAAGGGCCATATGCTCACTTAAATTAAGTAAATTCTGATCCTTAGTTACTGCACTATCCCATGTCAATGTAGGTCTTTCCCTCCTCCCTAGCGTTTCCATTAACTGTGATCCTATCAAACATCCTCGTTGTTGCCTCTATCGGTCTTCATTATACATGAAAAAACCATTATAATTTGTTCCCTCTTAACTTATGTTCAGTTGGTGCTACTTTTACCATTTCACAAACAAATTTATTTCTGATTCTACCTTTCATGGTCTTACCACACATCCACCTCAACATTTTCATCTCAGTTACATTCATTTTACTTATGCGTTATTTCTTAGTTTGTTAACATTTGTCTCATGATGCATTGCTGACCTTATAACTACTCTATAATTTTTTTTTCAATTATGTTGGTATACGTCGATCACATAATATGTCAGAAGTATTCCTCTACTCTAACCAACCCACTTCAGTTTGTGAGCCACATCATCTTCAATCTCTCAATTCTTATTAATAATTGAATCTAGATAATGAAATTGTTCACTCTTAAGTATCTCTTGGTTTTCAATTTTCACTTTTCCTCATTATTAGAAATCAAAGATAATAAATTATCTCAAAAGTGTTAATTTCTTAGCCAGCTCAACTGTACAAAATTTCATTGTTCTATTGTTTGTTGTTAAATGTTCTCATTTTTATTTTTATTTTTGTTTTGCATAGTTTGTTCTTATACTTATTTTTGTTACCTTGCTAGCTCAGCCACTTACATATTTCGTGCCCTATTCTTTCTTGTAGTTTGTTATCTATTTTCCTAAGATTGCACTAGAAACTATAATATTTCTTTACGGGATAAAAGGACAAAACAAGAAGACCTAAACACACGAATGAGGGAGTAATTGGAAAATTGAGAAAACAGAGCCTCATAAGGAGATCGACTAGAGAGAAGGAAAGTAGGCATACAGTTGAAAAGAAAAGTAGCAATAAGAACTGCTTCACCCCAAGATGAGAGGCAGAGAGAAGGAGAAACCTAGTTGTCTCAAGGAGATAAGGGTATTTACGCTCAGCTTGACCATTTTGGACAAGTGTATCAGTACAAGAAGTTTGGTGAATGGTATCCAAATTGGCCAAATATTCACAGACCTTAGTTTTAAAATATTCTCCACCCAAGTCAAACTATAACAATTTAATAGTAGACCCAAACTATAGTGACCATAAACTGAAAAGTACAGTATATCTGATAGAAGGTAGACTTATGAGTCATAAGGTAAATCCGAGTGTAACAAGTGCAGTCATTAACAAATGAAATATAGTATGCAGGACCCCCTTTAGTGAGAATAGGAGAAGGACCCCAGACATCAGTATGAACTAAAGAAAACAATGTATCAAATATAGAAGTACTTTGTAAGGCCCTGGTGTCCCACATCGAGAATGGAGAGGGAGTTCCTAGGCTATAAAAGTAAAAACCTAGACCCTTATATAGCATCGAGGCCTTTTCTCGGGTGGTGAAATCCCTATTAGAACTCCCAGTTAAGCGTGCTTAGGCTGGAGTAGTTCTAGGATGGATGACCCACTGGGAAGAACAAATCCGTACGGGAGTGGCCCAAAGCGGACAATATCGATGGCATGTGAAGGGTTGGGGCGTTACAACTTGGTATCAGAGCTTAGGTTCAACCCTTACCCACGCGTTCGACTTGCGATTAGAAACAACCTTGCCACCAACTATATTATATTATGATAACACTACTTAGTCTAGAGACAAGAAGATGTCAAAAATTAAAATTTTCTTGACCCACCCTAGGACATTTCTTCAAATTTCGGGCATGGCAATGTCGATTCGTGAAAATATATAGTCGTGAGCCTACGATTCTAGTATTTGTACTAGGTGCTGAAAAAAGCCTTCTAGACAAGTGTAGTGAAACTAGAATTTTATAATAAAGAAAGGAAAGGTTAGGTTCAATCAGCGAACCAAAACATGCAGTTGCCCAGAGCGATCGAGAGTGGTGATAGAGTCGATGGTTGAGTAAGACTACGTTAGGTTCATATCAGGTGTTACTTGGATTGTGTTTCGAATAGAGCATTTCACTTAGTAATTTCCTTGACTAACCGCATTAACAAAACCCTAACCTGCACTTAACTGCGCGTTTCGCAGATGGTGAACCATACAAGAGCAAACAAATACGTAGGCAACAACAACGCCACCAACCACAACGATGATGCCAATTTAAATAGGAATGGGGCACCTAGGGTTAACAATCACGATCACGCCCCTACATCTGCTACCAACTTACTCGAGAATGTCGGAAATCAAATTTTGGAAGAATTAGGAAGGCTGAGGAGAACGCGTCAGAATGAGAGGACACATCTATTCTCTGAGTTTCGCAAACAGAGACTGCTGATCTTCACTGGCAAACCCGATCCTAAAATTACTGAAAATTGGATCCGACAAATTGAAAAGATGTTCAGCACAATGGGAATAACTAAACACATTGGTAGGATTGATTTAGCAATTTACCAACTTGAAGGGGAAGCAGATCATTGGTGGGCTTTGATTTGGGAATCCAGAGACATCACCACAATGACGTGGGAACAGTTTAATCAGTTATTTTTGAGGAAGTACTTTCCAAACACAATCAAACAAGAAAAAATTCGTGAATTTCTAAACCTAGAACAAGGCACGATGACGGTGACCCAATATGTGGCAAAGTTCGAGGAGTTAGCGTGTTATGCGACTCGATACGTAGAAAACGATGAAGACAAAGAAAGAAAATTTGAATGGGGTCTAGACCCTACAATTCGAGGAAGAGTTTTGCCCATGCGACTTCCCACTTTTGCAGATGTGGTTGACATAGCACTTGATTTAGAACAGAAGGTGGCAGATTCCAAGAGGATTTGGAGTTTGAGGAAAGAAAACAATCATTCCAATATGGGACCCGAAAGAAATAGTCGAAGGCATGTAGCACATAAGCCGTATTCTAGGGAACCCCAACAACCCCAACAATCGCAGCAACAAAATCTGAAGGAGAGTTTTCAGACAAGACTAGCTGGGTTGATCAAGTGCTATCATTGTCAACAGATGGGACATAGGAGGTTTGAATGCCCCCAACTGGTCGAAAATCGAGGAGAGCGCTCGGGAGCAAATACGCAAGTTACTGGCGGGCAACAACCATGGGTAACTAAGTCGGGAGCTACTAGGCAACAAAATTACAAGGCGGAGAGTAATCAGAAATCTGGACCGGTTAACAATCAAAGGCCAACAGGCAGAATATTTGCACTGGAAGGAGAAGAAAATGAACATCTCACTAAGCAGTATCTTAAGGAAGAGCAGTACACCACATATGAACCCAAGGGACAGTAGTACGAGCCATGGCTAACTTAGGAAAAATATAACTAGGATATTAGTTATAACTCTTTTGGCTGACCTTTTGTAAAATATATATAGACGATGTAAATTTCCTTTGGTTAATATAGTTTTAGAACTCTTGAGTACATGCTTTATTCATCGTATTCTTTCGTATCTGCTATGTGGATGCAAACCTTTAAGAATTGTTTATGCGTTTGATTTTCAATCTCCAAGGCATGAATAGCTCCAACTCTAAAATCATCTTGGAAGCACAATGAGGCAATGTGGGTAAATTATCCACAACTTTTCAACTGCTTAAAATTTCGAGGACGAAATTTGTTTAAGGGGGGTAGGTTGTAGAGACCCTAATTTTTGAAAGTCCATTAAATCCCTAACCTTGAGTTTATTTCAATAAAGCCCTTGAATTTTCACCTAATTGCATTTTAAACCCTAGAATTGGGTAGCATCGCGGATTAATTCGAGTAAACCCTAATCGATCCCGTAGATTAATAATCACCTTTAAAACCATATTATTAATTATTAGACCCTATCATTATATATTAATCACTGTAAAATCTTAATTCTCGGTAATGCTGTTTTTGCTCGGTTTCTCGCCTTGTTTGCGCTGTATTTAACGGGACCCGAATTTATTATTTCAACTATTTTCTAATGTTAGTATATTAATAACATATATCAAGGTTTCATAAATATAGACTTGGTCCCTATATACTTTTATTTTATTTCATTCCAACCCTTAGTTGTAATATTTTATTAATTAATGTACTTGTATTATATTATGTTTATAACTATAAACATCTCATACAAATATCATATATATGTCTTGGAGCCCAAGTTGTTGACCATGTGATGGATGAAAAGGGCCATAATGGCAACTTTGACAATTTGCACTTATAAAACTTAGTCCCCAAGAAACCTTCCCAATCTTTTCTCTCTATATATATGCACTCTTCTCCCCCTCATTATTTACATTTTCAGCCTTGCACTAGAGGAGTGAGAGTGACTGATCTTGGAAAAAAAAGAGAGAGGGAAAGAGTGAGAGAGAAGAGAAGAAGAAAAGGAAGAATTGTGTTGAGTCTTGTACAATAGAGGTAAACATACAACACCTCTTCTCTCAAGTTCTCTTACCACTTGTTTTTCCCCTCCTAATACATGCTCTTTTTGTATATATTTGTTGTAGTCTAGGCCTACACTCTTGTATAAATGTGTATTAATCAAGAAATGGTATGCTTCTCTTTCTTTCTTAAATTTCCAGCAGCAAATCTTTTTCCTCTTTTGAATTTATTTTCCTATCAAAACTCCATAAACATAAAATCTGTTTTTAGGGCCTAATATTTGGTATGTCTAGAGTATGTACTAATTTTGGTAGGATCTAAGGATGTATTTTTATAACCTAAACAATTTTTCTAAGTTTGTTACTCCCAGAACCAGGAAAACAGCCAACTTTCTCTATTTTTATAAAATTCTAGAAAAATAATCTTGAGTCCAATTTTATGTCAAAATCTTAATCTGGGTGTTGTATTTCAACTAAAATTTGTTTGAACTCAAGAGAGTGAGGGGTTTGAGAGAAAAACTGATTTGCGTAACAGTCAATGAATCTGGATAGAGCTTGGTAATTCTGAATTATCTTAAAATATAAAATACCTATCCTATTTTCGTAAATTGGGTTTGAAACTAGACTTATTTATCTACAAACTCACATGAGATCAGGTCTTTAGGGCCAATAAAACTATTTTTTGCATAGTTATTTTCAAACTGGTTCAAATCTGGAAATCTGAAAATTTGTGTTAATATGCTTTTATTTGGTTTGCAACTCTTATATTCTATATTTCTTGAATGTCTTAGTCTTGATATGTAATCTATGATAAATTATAAATTTGCTTTACCATGAATAAATTACTTGTTTTTTAGTTTGGATTCGTAATTATACTGACCATGTTTTGCTATAACTGAGAACATAATACATTTAATAAAGGGGAAATCAAATGGGATGGTAATGGATTGCGATCATTGTATTAAATTTTATGAGATCATAAATGATGGATTCAAGAGTATGATATAGTGGAATGTGTTTCATTTTTGTGAAGTCTTGCGCAAGTGTGTTTTCGAACCCTAACATGGCACGGGAGATATTTTGGCTGCTTAACGGAAATGGGAGGCATAAGGGTGGTAGTGAGGGTCTCACACAGGGAGAGTATCCCTGGAAGCCCGTTTCCTTGGGCAGACCATGATGTCACTACTTGGGTATGTAACCTAGGTGCGTGGGCATCATTGGTAATTGTGCGGTAAGCGACGCACTGGTGGTTATGCGATAAGCGATGCATTGGTATTGTATTAACCAAGGGGGAGTCAGAATTGCCCGTGGCCAAAGTTAGCGGTTGGGTAGGAACGACATTCCGCGAGGAGTTGCCTAGAACTAATTAAAATTGACTATTATTTATGAGAACTGAAATTTAAATATAATCTCTGCTTGATTATTGCTTTCGCTGTATGTTATGATCGTGCCGTTATGTTACTTGTGTATTTGGAATGGGAAAAGGGTTGGGGTGTGTGTGTTTACTGGGCATTCCAAGCTCGTGGCGTTTTATGCCAGGTGAAGGTGAGTTTTACGCTGAGAGCAGAATCCCTAAAAGCTTCGTGGAACCACGCTGCCTTAGAGATTAGATTTCATATTTCCTGTATTTTAGATAATCTTTTTGTATCAATGAACTGATTTGTACTCAAAGACTTGAAGAATTTTATCTGTAAGTATTATTAATATTTTCTTTTAGTATAATTATTTGTATTTTGTGCTTAAAAATGATGTGAATCCACTAGTTAAACCCCGTTGTATCGTTGTAATATGTTATCAAAATTTGGGGCATCACAACTTGGTATTAGAGCCGACATATATATGATATTTATATATATGGTCAACAACTTGGGCTTCAAGACATATATATGATATTTTTATGAGATATTTATATTTATAAACATAATATAATACAAGTACATTAATTAATAAAATATTACAACTAAGGGTTGGAATGAAATAAAATAAAAGTATATAGGGACCAAGTCTAAATTTATGAAACCTTGATATATGTTATTAATATACTAACATTAGAAAATAGTTGAAATAATAAATTCGGGTCCCGTTAAATTACAGCGCAAACAAGGCGAGAAACTGAGCAAAAACAGCATTACCGGGAATTAAGATTTTACAGTGATTAATATATAATGATAAGGTCTAATAATTAATAATATGGTTTTAAAGGTGATTATTAATCTATGGGATCGATTAGGGTTTACTCGAATTAATTCGCAATGCTACCCGATTCTAGGGTTTAAAATGCAATTAGGTGAAAATTCAAAGGTTTTATTGAAATAAACTCAAGGTTAGGGATTTAATGGACTTTCAAAAACTAGGGTCTCTACAAATGGTATCAAAGCCGACTCTCCGGAGTACCGAGTGTGGGCCCCTGGCGTCTCTCGGTGCATGTGGGCGGGCTTGTGAGCTGGCAGGCTACTACACGGGGACGTGCAGCCCTAAGGGGAGGTGATTGTAAGGCCCTGGTGTCCCACATCGGGAATGGAGAGGGAGTTCCTGAGCTATAAAAGTAAAACCTAGACCCTTATATAGCATCGAGGCCTTTTCCCGGGTGGTGAAATCCTTATTAGAACTCCCCAGTTAAGCGTGCTTAAGTTGAAGTAGTTCTAGGATGGGTGACCCACTGGGAAGAACAAATCCGTACGAGAGTGGCCCAAAGCGGACAATATCGATGGCATGTGAAGGGTTGGGGCGTTACATACTTTTACGAAAAGGTAAGGCTGTCATTTTGGCAAATTTACACCCCTGACACTTGGTAAGTTGAGTAAGAGAAACTTTACCCAATATACTTGACTGAGCAAAAGACCGTAAGCGGTCAGCAAACAAATGCTCTAATCTGGAATGCTACAAATAGAAAAGACTTGATAGAGAATCTAACTGAAAGAAGAAAAGGCAGTCAAAGAGGTAGTCATAGGTAGATGCAGGCTCTCCACCACATATCTCCACCACATAGAGGTCTCCAATTTTATGGCCAATTCCAATCTGCTGCTTGGACATCTGATCATGCATAGAACAGATAGAAGAAGAAAAGATCACATTAAAACTGGAGGCATTAAGCTGACTGATAGATAATAAATTGACAGATAACTGAGGAAGATATAAGACAGATGGAATAGAGACATCATACATAGCAGACGGTGACCCAACAGATATAACAAACATACCAGAACCATTAACAATATTAACAGTGATAGAAAAGGGAAAGGGAGTATAATTTTGAAGTAAGGAGAGATGGGTCGTCATATGATGAGAGGAACCAGAGTAAAAAATCTAGATAGATGAAGAGATACTTGAAAAAGACCCAAGCAAATTTGAATAAATGGAGGAAACAACGGAGGCAGGCGCGAATGGCTGAGAGGTAGACAGTAAATGCTGAAGCTGACCAATCTGAGCACTCAAGAAAGTCAAGTCAGGATCAAGAGCCGAAACAGGAGCAATATAAGTGGCGGGAGGCCGAAGAGTACTCTGAAGAGAAGCACGGACTGAGTCTGAGACTGCTGAGAAGACGAGGCAGGCAGAGGTCCCTTCTTGGGATAGTGATATTTCCAATGGCTTCTCTGATGGCAGTAAGCATACTCATCTGAAGCCAGTAGCCTATTTTTGGGCCTAGCCATTTTATCATCCGTCATTGTAATGAACTAGCAAGAACAATAGAAAAGATCCAAACAAAAGAGAGCCAATACGCAAACAGGGATATCCATTGGAGTCAAAGAATAATAAGCACTAAATACCAAGTGAATAACACCTCAGATAAGGAACCAGATGATAATACCTCATATGGGTCAAATATTCAAACCCAGTTCAGAAAGACGATCTTCGCGATGTGAAGTTGAGCCAGAGAGATGATGGTGAATCAAAACGAGAGAGTGACCAACCAGATGAAGCCCAAATATACAGTCGTGATCCACGACTTATAATCCATGAACCAGAGAAGGTTACGGTGCAGCAAAGACCACCTACGAATCAGCATCGCGAATCAGATGACCAGATGGGTCGATTGAACGAAATAGACGAGTCGACTCAAACAGATGGGATGACTTAGATGACCAGATCGGTTGACTCAAACAGATGACCAAACAAGCCAAATCCAATCTCGAATCAGACCAACAAGAGTACCACAATCGGTGGATTGCGATTCAAACTCAAATTGGTCGCACGAATCTAGAAAGCTGAACCAGAGAAGAATCGACAATAGGGTTTTGAACATAGCTTTGATACCATGTAAGATTTCTAAATGACTTATGTATATTCAATTGTGTTTCTAATACAAGAGTACATCAGTTTATATCACAAAATAACCCTAAGACTAAAAAGGAAACTAGAATAATTACTCAATCCCCAACATTCCCTAAAATATACAAAAAAAAAATATGTACTACCATATATACATAAAACCTAATATTTTCACAATGGATTTGAGTTTGGATGTGGATTCAAATCTAAGGATTTAAATCTAAAATGATAAGAATTAGTAGATGCATTTGGGAACACACACACACACACACACAGATACAATATGTACATACATATAGATAACTATATAGTGTTTGAGCTATTTGTAGAAAATCATGGAGGGGGAGAGAGAGCTGGCTCAAGCAAATCCGAACATAGCCCAAAAGTAATATATTTCTTAGGAATGAACTCAAGCAAATCTTACTATATGTTGGACATATCTGTTATGTATGAGATAATGGTTATATTAATTTACTTGCCTTTAAGCAATTGTTGTTTTGTGGTGTGTGATTTTAAGCTCTTCCAGTGCTCACTCCTTGTTGATTAAGGTCTTCATATTGTGGTTTTTTGTAGAAGGTTAAAGAGTCATGTGTGAGGACTCAAAGCCAAAGGAGTTAGGAGGAAAGGGAAAGGGAAAACAGGCAGCGGAAGGAAGTGATGATACTGCTTCAAAAGGTAAAGGAAAAGAAGTGAAGACAGATGGGCTTGGCAACTGCACATATGTCAAAGGTTGTTTCTTCCCCTTAATCTGTTTTTCAGGAGCTTCTATGTTTTTTTAATTGCAATTTATCTAGTATGTTGAGTCTCCTGATTTGACTCTGGGTTTTGGATTTTGTTTTTAGCAAGGCATATCTTACGTGAGAAGCAAGGGAAGATTAATGAAGCATACAAGAAGCTAGAAAAGATGGCTGGCTTAGTAATGGAGACAAGGTTCCACCTGTTGAGTTTGCAGAGGTGATTTCCCCATTACATTATCCATTTTCTCATTATTTTTTAACACATTTAGTTTAAAACTTTTACACTTGTTGGTCAAGGTTTTGTCGGTATCAATTTCTGATTTTGAACTTGGAGGGGGTCATTTTTGACTCTTTCATATTTTTGTAATGTTTTATGATCTTGATGGTGAACCTGATTCAATTGTATTTAGTTAGCTTTTATTTAGGTATTTAATGGGTTCATCATTTTCACTTAGCTACTTAATGTTAGGAAAAATATGTGATTCCCCACAAGTAAATCAATCAATGGGAATAAAAACTAATGCGGAAAAATTAAATCAAAGACAACACAAGAATTTTTACGTGGTTCCCTCAATATGAGGTATGTCCATGGGATCGAAATCCGATTCCACTATCAACCAAATAAGTTCCAAACGGTTACAAACGAGACACTAATGGTCTCACAAAATCACCCTTAGGTGAATTCCAAATAATCACAAATAAATAAGAGGAAAGACCTCACCAAATAGATGAACCAAAATCTTCAAAACCAGAGTTGAAGAAGACCCAAAATAATGAACCAAATAAGAACCGAAAATTGAACCAAACTGCTTCACAAATCAAAGCACCAATTCTTGATTGACCAAGTCAAATACAAAGCAACAAAACAAAACCAATTGAAACCCACCAAATTAAGTTATACACCAAGCACTCTTACCTAAAGCTTTGCTGCTGCCGCTCACGTTTTTCTTGGGAAAAACAATACCCACAATATGTATTGTGAATCTAGGTTTTTTTTTTTTTTTTATCAAAACCTTAGTTGTTTCCAAACTAAATTGGGTCTCCACCAAATTAAATATAATATATAAAAATATATTATAATTAATACTAAACCAAATTAAACTCTTTTTCCAAAACTAATTGGGTCCCACACTCCAATAAGGAGGTATACCCAACAATTCTCCCCCTACCGACTTAGGTGGAGAGATCAACCATACCCGCCAAAGTTCGACACTTTAAATGTTTGTCTTTCGACAAAGTCTTTGTCAACATATCCGAAATATTATCATTTGTGTGAACCTTTTCGAGTTGTAACAATTTCGAATCTAACACATCACGAATCCAATGGTATCTCACATCAATGTGTTTCGATCTCGAATGAAAAGTAGAATTTTTACTCAAGTGAATAGCACTTTGACTATCACAATAAAGCACATACTTTTCTTGCTTCAAACCCAACTCTTGCAAAAATTTCTTCAACCATAACTCTTCTTTGCAAGCTTCTGTAATGGCAATAAATTCAGCTTCGGTAGTTGAGAGAGCAACACATTTTTGTAATTTAGATTGCCATGCCACAGCTCCCCCTGCAAAAGTCATCAAATACCCCGAAGTAGATTTCCTAGAATTAATATCACCGGCCATGTCAGAATCTATGAACCCATCAAGCATCGGCTTACCATCCCCAAAACACAAACATACCTTCGAAGTCCCTCGAAGATACCTTAGAATCCATTTTACCGTTGCCCAATGTTCTTTACCAGGATTAGAGAGAAAACGACTCACCACACCAACGGCGTGAGCAATATCCGGCCTTGTACAAACCATGGCGTACATCAAAGAACCAACTGCTAAAGCATAAGGAACTTTCAACATCTCTTCTTTATCTTTCTCACTTGTAGGACATTGATTCAAACTAAGCTTGAAGTGACCCGCAAGTGGACAACCAATCGACTTTGCTTTATTCATGTTAAACCTCTCAAGAACTTTCTCAATGTAGCTTTCTTGAGACAACCAAATCAGTTCCTCTTTGCGATCACGAACAATTTTCATACCAAGTATTTGCTTTGCCGATCCCAAATCTTTCATAGCAAAAGACTTGCTCAACTCTAACTTCAACTTGTCAATCATGGTAGAATCTTGACCCACAATTAACATGTCATCAACATAAAGTAAAAGAATAATAAATTTACCATCCGGGAAATTTTTCACAAACACACAATGGTCCGAAGTGGTTTTAAAAAAACCATTATTCATTATGAAAGAGTCAAATTTTTTGTACCATTGCTGCGGGGCTTGCTTAAGACCATACAAACTTTTCTTCAATTTGTAAACAAATTTCTCTTTCCCTTTTTTCACAAAACCTTCCGGTTGCTCCATGTAAATTTCTTCTTCAAGATCACCATGAAGAAATGCGGTCTTCACATCAAGTTGCTCAACTTCAAGGTTCATACTTGCAGCCATGCCAAGTACAACCCGAATAGAAGACATCTTTACAACCGGCGAGAAAATCTCATCAAAGTCAATAACTTTCTTTTGCCCAAAGCCTTTCACAACAAGACGTGCTTTGTACCTCAGAGTCTTGTCATCATTCTTCAATTTGAAAACCTACTTATTTTTCAGAATTTTCCTCCTTTAGGCAACTTCACTAAATCATAAGTCTGGTTTTCAAGTAAGGAATTCATCTCCTCGTCCATGGCCTTTTTCCAATCACCTTTCATTACATGCTCAATTGCTTCTTGGTAGCTCTTAGGCTCCCTTTGATCAGAAATCAACACAAATTCATTGGGAGGATACTTTCTTGAAGGTTGTCGGTCCCTTGTAGATTTTCTTAACTCAAGTTGTGGTGGCGGTTCTTGAGTTGGACGCTCTTCCTCAATTTCGGGCTCAACTTCATTTTGAATAGCATCATCATATACATCTTCAAGAGGTGGTTGCACCTCTCCCCCATTTTCATCGTCAATTGAAGATGAAGGAGATGGATCCATGTTAATGAGATCACTAGTTTTTGGCTCTGGTTGATCACCCTTGCCAAAGTCTTCAATTGTTTGGTCTTCAAGAAACACAACATCACGGCTTCAAATGACTTTCTTGTCGACCGGATCCCACTATCTATACCCGAATTCATCACGCCCATAGCCAAGAAAAATGCATTGTCTTGACTTACAATCAAGCTTGGACCTCTCATCCTTTGGAATGTGAACAAAAGCTCAGCAACCAAACACTCTCAAGTGCTCATAAGATACATCTTTGCCAGTCCAAACTCTTTCTGGTACATCACCATTCAAAGGATAGGAAGGAGACAAATTGATCATATCAACCGCTGTCTTCATTGCCTCACCCCAAAAGGATCTTGGCAATTTAGCTTGTGAAAGCAAACACCTTGTTCTTTCCACAATGGTGCGGTTCATCCTCTCGGCAACGCCATTTTATTGAGGAGTCTTCTTAACTGTCTTTTGGTGCCGAATACCTTGGCTGCGACAATACTCATCAAATGGCCCAATGTATTCACCACTGTTGTCTGATCGGATGCACTTCAATTTCTGCCATGTTTCTCTTTCAACCATGGCCTGAAAATGCTTAAATACTTCTAGAACTTGATCTTTAGTTTTTAGTAGAAAAGCCCAAACTTTCCTTGAATAATCATCAATGAAAGTAACAAAATAAAGTGCACCACCATGTGTTCTAACTTTTAAAGGACCACAAACATCCGAATGAATCAACTCTAAAGCATTTTCTTTTCTAGAAGTAACATTTTTATGAAAAGAAACTCTATGTTGTTTACCCGCCAAACAATAAACACAAGTTTTGAGATGTGTACCTTTCAAACCGGGTAGAAGCTCTTTCTTGAACAATAATTGCAGTCCCTTTTCACTCATGTGGCCAAGCCGCTTGTGCCACAATTCGGTAGAAGTATCATCTTCAAGTGCATTGACAACACCTTTACAAATTTTCCCTTGCATCGAATAAAGTGTATGAGTCTTCTTGCACTTAGCCACCACCAAAGAACCTTTTGTGAGCTTCCATATTCCATCACCAAATTTGTTGTTGAAGCCTTCATCATCTAGCTTCCCAGTAGAGATCAAATTGAGGCAAATGTCGGGAACATGCCTCACATCTTTAAGCAACAACTTGCAACCCAAATTTGTTTCCAAGCAAACATCACCCATACCAATAATCTTGGACAAACCTTCATTACCCATTCGAACAAAACCATAATCTCCTTCGGTGTAGGTAGTGAAGAAATCAACTCGAGAAGTCACATGAAAAGAAGCATCGGAATCAACCACCCAATTACTCTCTTGGCCCACAAAATTGATACAATTATCTTTACAAACGACCATGAGATCATCGGTAGTAACTGCCGTTGTGTCTTCTTGCTTCTTGTCCACACTTTTGTCACGCCTTTTCTCCTTATTCTTGAGCTTTCGACATTCCCGCTTCATGTGCCCTTTCTCATGGCAATAATGGCACTCAATGTCTTTCTTTGAAAAAGAACCATCTTTTGATTTGTCACGGCTTTGATCACGACCTTGAGGAGTCTTACTCCTCCCCCTTGTTTTGCTTCGGCCTCTCACAACAAATGCTTCTGAATGAGAGGAACTCGCTGATTTTCTTCTAGTTTCTTCATTCAACAGGCTACTAGTGACTTGGCCCATTGTGACAACTCCATCGGGCGCCGAATTACTAACGGTCACAACCAAAGTCTCCCAACTTTCGGGCAAAGAACTAAGTAGCATCAAAGCCTGCAACTCATCATCAAAAATAATTTTCATAGAAGCAAGTTGGTTAACAATACTTTTTATTTCATTCAGATGTTCCGGAGTAGGGCTGCCCTCTTTATATTTTAAATTAACTAACTTACGAAACAGAAAAACTTTATTTGTGGCTGATTTCCTATCATAAAGGCCCTCTAATTTTTTCCATAAATCATGTGCCGAAGTTTCAGTAGCAACGTGATGAAACACACTATCATCAATCCATTGACGGATAACACTAACGGCTTTTCGATTAAGCCTATTCCATTCATCATCTTTCATACCCTTGGGTTTGCTACTATCACCCTCAATAGGTCCATACAAATCTTTACAAAATAATAGGTCCTCTATTTTAGTTTTCCAAGTTACCCAATTACTTCCATTGAAGCTAGACATACGACCCATATTCCCCTCCATTGATTTACACAAATAAATAAACCCAAATAAACCGTAAGCTCTAATACCAGTTGTTAGGGAAAATATGTGATTCCCCACAAGTAAATCAATCAATGGGAATAAAAACTAATGCGGAAAAATTAAATCAAAGGCAACACAAGAATTTTTACGTGGTTCCCTCAATGTGAGGTACGTTCACGGGATCGAAATCCGATTCCACTATCAACCAAATAAGTTCCAAACGATTACAAACGAGACACTAATGGTCTCACAAAATCAACCTTAGGTGAATTCCAAATAATCACAAATAAATAAGAGGAAAGACCTCACCAAATAGATGAACCAAAATCTTCAGAATTAGAGTTGAAGAAGACCCAAAATAATGAACCAAATCAGAACCGAAAATTGAACCAAATTGCATCACAAATCAAAGCACCAATTCTTGATTGACCAAGTCAAATACAAAGCAACAAAACAAAATCAATTGAAACCCACCAAATTAAGTTATACACCAAGCACTCTCACCTAAAGCTTTGCTGATGCCGCTCACGTTTTTCTTGGGAAAAACAATACCCACAATATGTATTGTGAATCTAGGGTTTTTTTTTTTTTATCAAAACTTTAGTTGTTTCCAAACTAAATTGGGTCTCCACCAAATTAAATATAATATATAAAAATATATTATAATTAATACTAAACCAAATTAAACTCTTGTTCCAAAACCAATTGGGTCTCACACTCCAATAAGGAGGTATACCCAACACTTAATTGGTTTCAAGCCTTCTAAAATGTGCTAAATAATCATGATCTCTTCAACTTAATGATTTTTATAACAGTTTTGAAGTACTACATTACAAAACCTTGGTCATTGGAAACAAATTGCATGAACACACCATGTTGAAAGTTAACTAATGGTCCATATGTTTGGGTGAGAAAATGTTTTTCTTATTTTTTGGCATTTGGTATAATGGAAAATGAAAGTTAACAAAAAATGTCCTGTGGTAAAAATAAACCTATTTGGGCGGAAAATGGTTGCACTTTTAAAAAGTACAAAACGTTTTCCAAACTAAAGTCTTACCAATCCCACCACACTACCACCAGCAACACCACCACCACACTGCCACCACCACCGCCACAACCTCCTCCACATCACCACCCCTACTCTTGCCACCACCACCGTCACCCTGTTGCCACCTCTTTACCACCACTAATACAACCGTTATTACATTAGTTTTAAGGATGCAAAATGTTTTTTGTTGGAAAATGTTTTTCGCTGAAACAAAAGGAGCGTAAGAAAATAGTTAGGGTGTTCTCTGTACAATCTCCTATAGAGAATGTTTGACCGAGATATTGTCTCAGGAATATTTGAAGAAGCCATAACACTGACATCTCTGCGTTGCTTTTTTGTCTTTTTCTTCTAGCTAACAGCTGAATATTCAGTGTCCATCAGGGAAGAAGGGTGGAGACTTGGGATGGTTTCCGTGTGGTAAGATGGCTGGCCTATTTCAGGATGTTGCCTTTAGCACAACTGTTGGAGCTATCAGTGCACCATTTAAATCAACGTATGCTATTTTAATTTCTGATTTTTGCTCTGCAAACCTACTAACCACATGTTAAGATTTATCTTATGCTATTCATGTTCCTCAGACCGGCTAAATTTTTTATGCTATTGATGATACAGGAATGGATACCACATTATCTTGTCCTAATGGAGGAAGAATTGATAGAACTTGGCATTCAAAGTTGTGCTCTCTCGGATTATTAACCACCAAATCAAAGTAAGCATTGTGTATTTATCTGTGTGAGACTTTGGCTTGATTGCGGCATGGTTTTTAGAACATAATTGACTCAATGATGCTTAAACCTTTTAGACGTTGGTTTGATAAGTAGTTTTTTTTTTTGGTAGTCCACTTTCTGTTATATAGAGTTCTGACTACTAGATTTGGTCTTCATTGGAGTCCACCCTCTGTTAAAAATCATTTGATAATCAAAGGTTTTGCATGGAATCCACTGATCCCTAGGGCATGTTTGTTTGGAGGGGACTGGATAAGGAAGATTGTAATTCATCAGACTGTTAGTCTTGAGATACATTGTATTTGGTTGGACTGGATTCATATTCTATGTTTGTTTAGTCATGGGATTAAATATCTGGATTGGACTATTTTTAGTTAATTTAATGTTTGGTTAGACGGATTAGATAAGGATAAATGTTCAAAAGATTATTTTACCCTTATAATTTATAATTTATATTTTTTTTATTTAATATATAATTTTAAATTTGTAATCTATAATTTATAATTTAACAACACTAAAAATTTTTAATTTATAAGCCCATAATTGTTAATTTATTATTTTTAATTAAGTTTAATTTATAATTTATATTTTTTATTTAATATATAATTTTAAATTAACAACACTAAAAAAATAATTTTATTTAATATATAAATTTAATTTTTTAACAACACAAAAAATTTAATTTATAAGGCCATAATTTTTAATTAAATTAAATTTATAATTTATATTTTTTATGTAATATATAATTTTAAATTAGCAACACTAAAAAAATAATTTTATTTAGTATATAAATTTAATTTTTTAACAACACTAAAAAATTTAATTTATAATGCCATAATTTATTATTTAATTAAATTAAATTTATAATTTATATTTTTTGTTTAATATATAATTTTAAATTAACAACACTAAAAAAAAGATATTAAATATAAGAGGGTCAAAAATGTAATTTCATAAGCTAATCTCATGATTTCTATCCCACCTCCCATGGGATACAACAATCCAACAATTATGGGACTAAGGCCCCGTTTGTTTTGGGGTGTAATGGATAGGAGGGGATTAGGATGGAGGTAGGGTTATTTAGTGTTGTATTTGTTTGTAGAGTTGGGGAAGGGATTAGGATGGAAAAAGAGATTAAAATGGAGGTTGGAAGGGGGATTGGAATGGAGGAGGTGGAGGTGGAGGTGGTATTAGAAAAATAGTGAGGGGATTAGAAATTTATTTATTTATTTTTTATATTTTACATATTGGGAATTTTCTTTTAATCATTAATGCTTAATTTTTTATATTTTTCTATTTGTTTTATTATTTTATATAAAAATAATTTTACAACTCTTATACTAACAAATATCATCAAAACAAACACAATTTTACTTAATCCACTCACTATCAATCCCCTCACTAACAATCCCTCACTATTGATCCCCTCATTATGGATCCCCTCCATTCTACCTCGGAAAACAAACGGGGCCTAATAGTTCAGAGGGACTATTAATCCGGAGCAAAAACTGGCTACCAAACAACGGACTATCAGTCCATCCAGACTAATAGTCCAATCCCATGTCCCAATCCTTCAAAACAAACACCACCTTAAGTTCATACAAAAATGATGAGTAGGGGAACATAACATCTCATGCACATTCTAGAATATACAGAACACACACTCTCTCTCTCTCTCTCTCTCATACACATTATTTAATCACCTGCTTAGAAAAATATATTTATTTAAATTATATTATCTCTTTATTTTTTTTATACATTTTTTCATAAAAAATCAAAAAATATACTTAATCCTAAACAATTCTGTAGTTTAGGTGAAGGCACTCTATGCAGAGTTACACTTAGTCATATGTAGGATTTTGGAGTCATCATAGGCAAAATGGTTTGTGACATGTGCTAATCCTTATCACATTGTTTCGTTTTCCAAGACGAGGATAAAACTCCTATTTGATTTAGCCTCCGTTTGGGAAGTGGGTTGGCTTTTTAGCTTTTTGGTTTTTTGACTATTTTAATCTGGGCTATTTTAGCCTGGTTTGGGAAGGACTTTTTGGCTTTTTGACTTTTTTAGCTTTTTTTGTAAGAGAGGATTGTAATGATTATGGGTTGGATTTGATGTTTTGTTTTTTGTGGCTAAAATAGCCTATTTTATTTTTTGTGGCTATTTTAGACAAAATAGCCTGGCTTTTTTCTTCCCAAACGGAGCCTTGAACAAATTACTCTTAGCCCCTAGATTAGACTCAAAATAAAGGAGACCCCAGATAGGTCCTGTTTGGCAAGTGAATTTTTAGCTTTTTTCAAGTTAAAATTTACAAAAAATCAAAATAAGTCAATAAAATAAAATATCACAATAAATTCATAATCATTTTTTTTCTCTTACAAACATTACATGTAACTAAAAAAAATTCAACTCTCTTCCTAAATACAAAAATTTTAACCTATTAAAATAGTAAACTTTTCAAACGAGGCCATAGTTTCATTTGTGATGATAAACCTCCTTGTGATGATCACCGTAGTAGCTCTCTTAACCAATAAAATGCTCTAAACAAGATGAAAGGAAGAAAAAAAAATGAATCTTGAACATTTATGTTCATAGTAAAAAAGTTTTGACATTGATTTTCTATTAAAAAACATTGAGGATATAAAACAGATGCAAAATATGGAATAATGTACATACATGTACACGGAGAGACATAGAGAGAGGATAATATAATTAAAACGTTGAGGATATAATGTACATACATGTACATACATGGTTTTTAGCCTTGTTGGAGTATCAAGACATACTTATAATATAATTATTTTTCAAGGTTATTTAAGACTTCCCATGAATTTTTATTTATTTATTTTTAAATTCAAAATGAGGGGTATATGTCTGTTAAAATACAAGGATACATTCTAAATATCCCATTTATTTATTTACTTATTTTTACGCCTTGTAAATATTATACACTGTGAAGAAATATTTGTATGTATAGGTGTATAGAGAAATTTAATATATTACTTTAAAAGCTCTCAAATACAAGAGGAGAAAATAACTCATTTTGAAAACTAAAATTACCTTGGAAAGGATTAGTTAGAAATTAGAAATCTACCAAATGTTGATGGAAGGCATATGTTGCACTTTGTAAAAGTCGTCTCCTTTTTCCCTGTTGACCCCTTGAAGCTTGTTATAAAATGTTTTACTCAAATTGAGTTCGATTTACAATTTGGGTGTGAATTCATTAGGTAATTGAGAGTTTTTGTGTATATATTTTTTATTTTTTTAACGGATTGATTTGTGACTTTTAACCTTGTAGACACCCCATTTTTGACCGTTCTCAAGACTTGGATGTCATCGTTTGAACACTCAATGGTCATCCATGTTCGTGTTCGTCTCGAGTTCTCGGAGGTCTCGGTCGCGCGCCTTGCCTCAAGATCTCTCGACTTATTTGTTTTGTGCTTGGTTGGACTAAGGACTTGTGGTCTTTGCACCTGAGGGCGGGAAATGGCTTGTTGGCTATCCCCACACCCCACCGGCCTTGGCATGTTGCCACCGGCCCTGTTTTATTACTACTGGCCAAAACTGTTGGCCAATCGGCAATGTTTTTCGTCAGCCGGCCCTTTGTGTTGGTCGATCGGCCTTTTCTGCTGGCCGATCCTTGTTCATCTGCTTTATACAGATATTTAGTGCCAGGTGGCACAATCTCTATTCTCCATACACGTGTATGGAGGATTTGCACCTTTGTTTTAGCTTCTTGAGGAAGCTTGGACCTTTTGAACCCTTATTTTAGCTTCTTGAAGAAGCTTGAACCTTTTAAACCTTTTTTTAGCTTCTTGAAGAAGCTTGAACCCTTTTTAGCTTCTTGAAGAAACTTGAACCTTTTTAGCTTCTCCAAGAAGCTTGAACCTTTTTAGCTTCTTGAACAAACTTGAACCTCTTTAGCTTCTCCGAGAAGCTTGAACCCTCTTGTTTTCTATAAGAGAGGGCCTCCCTCTCCTTTAGAGAGGTTCCAAAAATTTGTTTAAGGCTCCAAGATATATCTCTCTTTATATCTCTATATTTTGGGTTCAAAAAGGTCTTGTTCTTGGCCTATTACACCACACCTCATAGCCACACACCTCCACCATTCATCTAAGGTTCTTGGAGGTCATTTTTAGAAGTTAAGGAGTTGGTTCTTGATCCAAGAGCCTGCTGGTTTTGCAGCTGTGCATCAAGGGTGAGAACTATCCTCTTTATTTCCCATTTTTGCACACACTTTTAGCCTATCTTGTATGCTGTTTTGAGCTTAACTTATAACTGATAAAAGTTTTTTTTTGGCATGCTTTTGAAGTTTGTTTAAGATCACTTTTGTGTTTGGGGTTGTTTACCCTCTCTTAGGCCTTGTTTAGCCTCATTTTTGTGCCTTTTTTGTGAGCTTCGGGACCACCTTGTATTGGCCTTCTCACCACTGGGGGTGGTGTTTTGAGGTCCTAAGAAGGAGAAGGCCATCCCCTCTCCTTGTTGTCTTCAATACTTGTCATATTTGCCTTATATGTGAGCACCTTTGTTAAGTTCATGTTAGCCATGTCTTAGCTGGTATTTGTGGTTATTTTTCTGTCATATGCCACTGTTTTTGCCTATCTTGGTCATTCCATGCATGGTTTATACACTTGTAGTGTAAATTTTGCAAACTAGTCTTGTATGCCTCATGCTTGAGCATGTGTTTCTAGCTTGTTTTTGGGCCATCTTAGTAGATTTTTGGTGTAGTTTTAACATGCCTTAGATCTATTTTTGCTTGGTTTAGTTGGCCCTTGCATGCCTCATACACTTATAGTGTAAATCACACACACTAGCTTTGTATGCTCCTTGAAGTAACATCTCATTTAGCCTATGTTGTGTCCATTTCAGCATGTTCTTGGGCTTATTTTATCATGTCATACCTTTGTTTAGGTTTGGTTTGGTTAGTCCTTGCATGCTCCATACACTTGCCATGCAATCCCATGAAATAGCCTAACATGCATCATGTTGTGACATGTCTTTTTAGCATGCTTTTGGCTTGCCTTCAAGAAGATTTTATCCATGTTTTGGTATACTTGAGGTTTGATTTTGGTTGTCTTGGTCACCCATGACTTGTTTTGCATAGCTTTGGTTCAATCTTGCTTGTAAGCTTTGTGTATTGAGTCATTTAGTATGCATTACTTTGCCTATTTCAATGATTTGGCATCATTTGTAGTGTAATTTCAGTCCATGTTTCATGGTCATGCACATGCATTTATCACCCTTTAAATGCGTTTGAGAGTCGTGCTTGTATGCCTCATTTATGGACCATTGCATGAGCTTCATCTTCATGCATTCCAAGCCACCATCCCAACACATTTTGCCATTGATTTTGGCTTGCATCAGGTCTGTCTGGGGTTGGTTTCATCATTTGAGTATCGCTTTGCATGTCTATAGTGTATTGCATTTCACTAGCTTCGGTGTTTGAGTCTTTAACAATGCATTACATGAGTGTTTGCATGCTTCGGAGTCATTTTGGGGCCATTTAGTATGCCATTTCAGAGCTGGAATGTATGTCATTGTATGCCATGTTTCATCCTTGCATTGCTTTTGGAGAGTTGCATTTTGTGCCTTAGGCTTGGAGCCGTTGCATTGGGCATGTTTGCATGAATCTTAGGCCTTGTTCTCATCTCATTTGGCCACTGATTTTGGCATGCTTGAGAGCTACCCATGTTAGTGTAAGTCCATCTCATCATGTTGTTGCATGCTTGTTTCATTTTGCATATTGTTGCATGCTATACATGTCTACATGTTTAGGTTGTATACCTATTGCATATTGCATATTGCATGTTAACATGCTCATGTTGCATTAGATTTGTTGCACACTTGAGTTATTCGCATGCTTGCTTTCTTGCCTAGGTTGCATTACATTGTGTGTGCATCTCTTGCCTCTTGATCAATCATGATAGAGGTTGGGGCCCTTTATGTGTTTTGTGCATTTCATCCCACATTGAGTTGCACACTTGGCTTCTTTGGCCATCACGCATTGAAATGCGTGATTAATGGTCTGAGTGTCGAAAACCATACTCCTTTGAGTCTTAAACATGATAAGGAGGGTAGTTGTGCAAACATTGCTTTGAAAATGCATTGACATGCTCTGTTTTCCCTCTGCTGTAGCAAAACAGGATTCTGCAGAAAGAGATGGCCGGTCGGCCATCTTCAGTGCCGGTCGGCTATGCATTGTTGGCTGAGAGCTTCACACATGGTCGATGACCAGTTTCCCATGGCTGGTGGCCTTGCCTTTTGGCCGATGATCTTCCACAGTGCTCAGAAGGTGGTTCAGAAACATCCTGGAGACTTGTGTAGTTTTCAGAAGTGCAGAGCAGTGCAAACAGAGGCAGCATGAGTATGGCGATGGATTTCCGAGCGAAACCGAACATGCATGCATTCGTCTTTCTTCCCGAGGCCTCTTTGCTGCTTTCTTAGCTTAATTACTTCATTTAACTAGTTAAGTGTTGTAAATAATTAATTAGCTTGTTAGTTAGTTAATTTGTATTATTCTTTTGGACCCTCCGAGAGAGGGCAATGTTGTAATAAGTGTGCGTGTGTGTGATGCATGTCTTCCAACCCCACGTCTTTCTCCCTTTTACTTACCTGCTTTGATGGTTAGTTCTAGGTCATGTTTTGATTAGCATACTTATGCTCGCATGTTTGCATCCATTCATCTATCTTGCATGCACCGGGCTCGGCGCATCATGCTAACTGCATTGTATTTCAATTCCAATTTGAATACATGTATCAAGTTACATTTCACATGACATCTTAGAATAGCCGAGCCTATTTCTAGTTGCATTTTGCATGTGTTGCATTAGCCATCTTAACATGAACTAGGATTATGCATTTGATTACTAACTAGTTTTTGTTTTGGCTTGGAGTACTAGGTAAGCATTTACGTTTTAGCATCCTTGCATGTGTGTGAGTGTTGCCATGACAGCATGCTTACCATGAGGCTATCTGCTTAGTTGATTAACTGCCTGAATGCCTGTGGGTGAAGGTTGGGTTGCTTGAATTGGAATAATTCGTCGAAACCCGTGTTTTGGCCTACTTGCGAGTAGCAAATTTCAATCCATTTTCAAAACAAACGGATATGCGATGCATTATCCCAAATTAGGCGATCTAGTCTATACTTGTTTTGCTGTGCGCATCACATAGTAAATTTAGGCTAATAACTGGAATAAGAATACATGTGTTTTCAAAAACAAGATATCATGTTTAGTAGTGGCCGATCTTTGATCGGGCGAGCGGGGGTGTTCATAGCTGACCTTCCCCAATCGTACCCAAGTTCCCGAGCCGAGGCAACTTTGGTGATGACGGACACGTGGCCTTAGGCACGAGTCAGGGTTTCCTAAATTCCTCCAAAATAAAATATTTAGGTGGCGGCTCTGTATTTGGCAAAGCAGTTCATGTTTGGCACTTCTTTTTAAAAATCTTTTTTCAAAACGATTTGCCAGATTTGGACTCTTTGATGATTTATCGGTCTTGCATTGCACTCTGCGAGATTAGATACAGGACTGTGACATTGAGTCTGAACTGTAGTGAACCCAAATGAACAAAACGGACGGGATTCCCTCCTGGGACATTCGGGGACGTCTACAAACCTGTAGTTTTTTTTAATCACAATTGGAGGTATTCCAATTATGATTTTTTTTCACGTTATATCATTGTGTTGATTTGTCATTACTTGTTAGTAGATATAATTCAATTTTCGTTTAATTAGATTACATCTATGATTGTTTGATTAGAAATTATTATTCATCATTAAAATTGAATCTTAATTGCAAATTACAATCTTGGAGGATTTTAAGATTTTCACAACCAAAAGACATCAATGCTCCGATGAGCAAGACTTCTAATCCTTGGATCTCCCAGGCAATTTTGGCTTCCATTGATGATGCTGCCAATGCTCTGTTTCGTTATTATCCCTTTGGATAAACTGGTTCTACATCCTGCTGACCAAATAGGATCAGCATCTTGAGGAACTAGTGCAGGATTTTTTTGCTCTCTGCAATGGGATAAATATAAAAGGTGTGAGCGGACAACATCTTTTATGAAAGAGATGCAACTCTAAGGTCTAGAGTGTATACATCCTTAAAAAAAGCTACAAAGTTTAATGAGTATCAATCTGTAGAGGGTCAGAAATTAAGCCCCAAACTAATATGGACCCAAGCACTAAGGCCTCCCTAAAAAGGTGACCAGGGATAAAAAAAAAAGGAGCATGGGCCAAAGCCCAA
Organism: Camellia sinensis; assembly: GCF_055761805.1. NCBI lineage: Eukaryota > Viridiplantae > Streptophyta > Magnoliopsida > Ericales > Theaceae > Camellia > Camellia sinensis. Next base: position 116,764,798 of record NC_138975.1, on the reverse strand, counting down.
GGAAGTGGGCCAACAAGTGCACCGAGGTAGGTCCGACTCGCCAGGGCTCCAGATAGACTCCGCGAAGCAAAAGGCCCAAGTCAAGTTGCAAAGACAACACCTGCAGTGATGAAGTTGCCGAGAGAGCATGTGCAGCGGGAAAGTTACTGAGGTATTTTGCCTGAGCGCTGCCATTCTTAATATCTTTGGTTCCGCTGCCATCCGAAGTTGCTGAGAGAAAGAGAAAGCCGAAGCAACTAAGTTGCCGAGGCAACTGTCACAACCCGCTCCCCGTACCCAAGGGTTAAGTATCGTGATGGCCAGTAACTGACGTTACCCCCGGCCAATTCTTAAATAAATTAATAAACGCGAGCGAAAATAATATTTAAATGAGGGTATCAAAATAATCATTGGAGCTTCTATTTAATTATGTCTACAAAGTGCTTTGTGCCTACCCCACACGTTGGCCCTGACATGTCACCTGAAAGTGGTAAACAACTATAAGCACGTGACAGAGTGAGAAATATTATACTAAAAGCATAAGGGCATAAAATTCACCATGGATAATTATGGGACTAAACAGAGCTTGATATTAAAATACAGAATATATAATATAGAAATTATTTAACATATAATACAAAATAATCATAACAACAGTACAGAATGGAACAGAACAGATGTATGGACTCAAGAGGTGGCTCGTACGAACTCTAGAGGTGGCTCCCACAATGGTGTAGCACTTAGCTCCGTACAACACTTTGCTCCGTACATCACTTTGCTCCACATCAAAAATCAGAGTGTCAGTGGATCCATGACAGACAAAGGGTCACAAAGTGACTAATTAGAGAGCCAATGGTTATTTAAGTCCCCCAAGGCATGGGATCTCCGTAGTGGTACTTATAAAATGATTACTCAAAACACATTTTAATAAACAGTTATATCCATGGGTTTTCCTTAGTATATAAAATAAGGTTCATAAAATAAATAGCATAATTAAAAATGCTAGTATAATATATAAAGCACAAGTTACGTAAAATAAATTATGGTAAGTCAAAACATACATAAAATCTATTATGGTGACTCAAGACGTATTTAAAACATATTATGGCAGCTTAATGTATAATATAACTCACCTTAAAATTAATACCTCACTTTTACTTTCCATCGTCGACAGCTTTCCTTACTTTCTAATTCCCTTCCTCTCTTTTTATTTTGTTATTGCCTATATCATGAGCCAATGCTCCCCATTTATAGGGGAGGCAACCGTGGGCAATAAGCCACGAAAAGCCCCCGATCACCAACACGTGTTACCTTTGTCAGATTCAATATTATCCTTTATTTTTGTTTCTTTTTTTTTTTCTTTTACTTATCTACATCAATTAGATTAATTCTAATTAATAAAATAATAACTCCTAATCATAAAATCAATTATTTAATTTTATTATTACTACCACTATTATTATCATAATTAATTATGATATTAATTAAATATTTAGAATTTTTCTCATTTATAATTAATATAAAATTTAAGAAATAACTTAAATTTTTGGGTTGTTACAGCAACACTTGCAACGACCAAGTTGCGGAAACACTTTGTCTCAGCGCCGCTATTCCAAGTATCTTCAGCGTCACCGCTATTCCAAGTAATGTCGGTTCCACCGCCATCTGAAGTTGCTGAGGGAAAAAGAAAGCCAACGCAACTAAGTTGCAAAGGCAACACTTGCAGTGACCAAGTTGCGGAGGTGTTATGTCGGTGCCGCCATCTCTAATATTCTCAGTTCTGCCGTCTGAACTTGCCGCGGTAAATGACTACCGCAGCAACTAAGTTGCAGAGGGAATATCCTACCAAAGTGATAGCAGCCTTTGAGAGAGGCTTCCTTTTGCAAGTAGAGGTTAATGCCTGGCACTGACAGCAGGCCCCAAGGCATTACTAGCCTAGGGCTGATAGCAGGCCCCAAAGTTCATTTAGCTTGGCGCTGATAGCAAGCCCCAAGACTTACTAGTTGGAGCTGATAGCAGGCCCAGAGATACTAGTTTATTGCGGCAACCCCGTGAAGATGGGAGTAGGGTAGCCCAAGTATAAGGGACTCCTTTTTCATTACCCAGGTCATGGACCTGCCTTAGTCGCACAAGCAGGACTAAGGAAGCCCCCTTGGGCTTGGTACTAAGGCACAGCATGGCTAATAGCAGGCCTAGCTGTGGCCTTCACCCTGGGAAGCTGGGAAGTTTGTAGTTAGGTGGCTAAAGGTGGAGGCTTCGCTGAGGTGAGCACGAACATAGTCAATAGTAGATTAATGGAGTCCTGAGAATACATATATTGGCTAAGTAAAACTGAGAAGGCAAGTGCAGCGGCAAGGTTCACCACTGCGAGTGCACTTGCTGAGGTTCAAGATGGGAAGGCAAGTGCAGAGGCAAACACCCCCGCCGTAACTGCACTTGCTAAGGGTCAAAAGGGAGTTGCAGTGCCAAACACTCCTGTCGCAACTACACTTGTCGAGGCTCAAAAAGAGTAGTTGCGGAGGCAAATAGATAGTACATAGTACATGCAGAAAGACACGTGGCATCTTCAGCCTAGTGGCTCAAAACAGAATATTCCATGTGATCCCCTGAAACACATGTCTTCTCTCTATTTGGCCACTTGGTGCCAAGGAAAAGCCTGTATATAGGACCATTTCCCAAGGTTCAAAAGGAGAAGAATTTTGGGGATTTGGAGAGATGCTGCCCAATTTGGTATTGCCATACACTTCTCCTTGAGCCATTTGCTTCACCCTCACCCAGCTATACACTCTCCAACTCCCAGATAGTTACTACTGCTCATTCTCCAGCCACTTCGACCATTATTGGACCATTAACATAGTTTTGCCTCTCTAACCATGACCCCCCCTACATTGATGTGCATACATGGACATACATGGTGTTTAGCCTTGTTGGAGTATCAAGACATATTTATAATATAATTATTTTTCAAGGTTATTTAAGACTTCCCATGTATTTTTATTTATTCTTTTAAAATTCAAAATGAGGGGTATATGTCTGTTAAAATACAAGGATAGATTCTAAATATCCCATTTATTTATTTACTTATTTTTACGCCTACTATATGCATTGTAAATATTATACATTGTGAAGAAATATTTGTATGTATAGGTGAATAGAGAAATTTAATGTATTTATTTAAAAGCTCTCAAATACAAGAGGAGAAAATAACTCATTTTGAAAACTAAAATTACCTTGGAAAGGATTGGTTAGAAATTAGAAATCTACCAAATGTTGATGGAAGGCATATGTTGCACTTTGTAAAAGTCGTCTCCTTTTTCCCTGTTGACCCCTTGAAGCTTGTTATAAAATGTTTTACTCAAATTGAGCTCGGTTTACAATTTGGGTGTGAATTCATTAGGCAATTGAGAGTTTTTGTATATATTTTCTTTATTTTTTTAATGGATTGATTTGTGGGTTTTAACCTGTAGTTTTTTTTAATCACAATTGGAGGTATTCCAATTGTGAATTTTTTTCACGTTATATCATTGTGTTGATTTGTCATTAGTTGTTAGTAGATATAATTCAATTTTCGTTTAATTGGATTACATCTATGATTGTTTGATTAGAAATTATTATTCATCATTAAAATTGAATCTTAATTGCAAATTACAATCTCGAAGGATTTTAAGATTTTCACTACCAAAAGACATCAATGCTCCGATGAGCAGAATTCCAATCCTTGGATTTCCCAAGCGATTTTGGATTCCATTGATGATGCTGCCAATGCTCTGTTTCATTATTGTCCCTTTGGATAAACTGGTTCTACATCCTACTGACCAAATAGGATCTGCATCTTGAGGAACTAGTGCAGGATTTTTTAGCTCTCTGTAGTGAGATAAACATAAAAGGTGTGAGCAGACAACATCTTTTATGAAAGAGATGCAACTCTAAGGTCTAGAGTGTATACATCCTTAAAAAAAGCTACAAAGTTTAATGAGTATCAATCTAAGAAGAATGGATAATTTTAAAAAGGTAACGTGTCGTGTCTAACATCGACAGGACCCGATACTCACTAGATTCTTTCTAATACTTAGACACATAAATTTATTACAAGTTTGAATAAAATAACTTGAAATCCAATGATAAAACAAAAATTAAGTAAATTTATACCTATTCTCCTCCTTTATATTTAAAAAATGAATATATTAAACTTAAATATTCATATATATGACACAATAATTATTTATTCATATATATAACATATCATAAATAAATAAATTATATATTTTGCAACGTCTCTACTGTGTCATGTTCTACATTTTTTAAAAAAATTACATGTCAATATGTCAGTGTCCTGTCACATGTCTGTATCCATGCCTTTTAGGTATATGAATAACAGCGTGAAGGTAATTAAACCCCTCAGCAAAATACACAAATTCATCCATTTAAGCACCAAAAAGAAGCTTAATTTGAAAACTTACTCACAAGTTGGTCTATGTTAACTATAAAAAAGGGAACTTCCTAGGGTCATCATCTTCGATTATCACAATGGGTATTGTGATAATCCTATGAACTCTTTAAATTTAAATTTAAGTGTAAATTATAAATACATTATTAATATTTCCTTAAAATATATATTATCACTTATGATTTGAAATATTAGAAATACTCCCTTATTAGAATTTTTTATTTAACAGAGTTAATTGAAAAAATAAAATTTCTCATTATTCTCTTATACAATAATAAAATTAACTGAATTATTAATTGAAATAAATTTCGATCATCATTAAAAATTATTAATTAACTTGATAGTTTATTAATATGAGAGATCAGTCGTTATGAAATAAAAAATTTAAGAAACGAAATGTAATTTTTAAAATTATAAAAAGTATTTTATATTTTAAATAAATCTCAAAAGATGTACATATAATTTTTTTTAAAATTTAAATATGAGGGACGAAACCGGCGATAAATTTCCAACACTGTACTTGCATTGTAATGGGAAGGAAAGTAAAACTAATGCAAATCTGGTGCACCATATGTTGAACGCGTTGGGTTAGGTTGGGTGGGGTTGGATCCATATGTTCAATGCAATAAGGGTGTTTGGTGGGATGTTTTTGAGTCAACTTATAACATTTAGTTTTCAAACAGTTTCTAATTCTAACAACTTATTTTAAGTCAAAAAGTTGATTCTGAAAAGCTGCTCATCCCTTATTTCTAATTATCAGCTTCTGCTGTGGACATATTAATTCACTATTATATTCTTAGATTTTTTTTATTTTTTATTTTTTAAAAAATAGAAAAAGACTCAAATGGATTATAGAATATTATTATTATTATTTTATGAGAAATGTAGACAAATAGTGAATAATAAAAAATAAAAGTTAATTGAAAAACTACTTCACAGCTTATTTAACAAATAATACTTAGCAACTTAAATCTATAATCCAACAGTTACACCAAACAAATTAATAGGTTCTGATTAAAGTCATAATCTATAATCTGTTCGGTTATAATTTGTAATCTGTTCTAGCAGCTACACCAAACAGGAACCACTCATTTTTTCCAACGCTGTACTTTCTCTTTTTCTTTTTAACGCCTGATTTGGTAAATTAATATTTTAGATTAAAAGTTAAAAAATTATTTAAAAAATTAAAAAATTAATAATTTATATCAAAAAAATTAATTTTTTTCTATTTTTTACACATTTTTTTTGTAAAAAATTTAAAATTTATTCTAAATATATTATTTTTTTTTAATCTCATATCTTAACTAAAAAATTAAAAAATTACTAAAATAATATATTCACAAATAAGTCCACTAATTTTATGACATTATTATAGTGACTAATTTAATTGCTCCTTTAATATGTGTTGCGAAAGATAATCTTGAGGTCTATTTTGGCAATATAATTAAAAGTTAATTTTTTTATTTTTTTAATTTTTTAAATGATATCACCTTTTAATTTTATATATATTTTTTTAAAAAAAAATTAAAAAATTAATTTTTAATCTCCTTTTCAAAATAGACCGCTTATCTTTCTCAACACATAATGAAGAAGATATTCACTCAAAAAAACACATATTGAAGAAGCAATTAAATTAGACTAATGTTAGATATTTCAAAAATTTTATTAAAATTTTTACCAAATGTCTTATATAGATGTTGAACTCAAATAATGTGAGTCGCATGTGAGACATTTAGTAAAATTTTTAATTAAATTTTAGAATTTTTAGCATTTTTAATTAAATTATTCACTGTAATAATGTCATACAGTGAGTGGACTTCTTTAAAAATAAGGAAAAATATTAAGAGCTCTAAATATAAAGTTTTAGGAGAGCTCTAAAACTAAATTTAAACGATATACTATTTCCGTCGAACACAAAAAGTGAGTGGAGTGCATGTGAAACGAAGGTGATCCTGACGAGAATTAAAAAATATACTACAAGTGAGCGGAGTGCATGTGAAATCAAGGTGAGTGCATGTGAAATCAAGTTGACCCAAGTGAATGGAGTGCATGTGAAATGAAGGTGACCCTGACGAGAATTAAAAAGAAAAAGATAAAGTACGATAAAGTACAGTATTGAAAAAAGTGAGTGGTTCACGCGTTATCGCGTTGGACATATGGACCTGATCCCAACCAACCTAATCCAACGCGTTTAACATATCTTTTGGACAAAAATGCTTCCTACTCCACTTGGGGTCGACTCTCAGTGAGGTGTTACTTCGGGATTGATCCCAAAAAAATAGTTTTTTTTTTTTTTTTTTTTTGTATTTTCAATGAATAGGGGGTCGCCACCTCACTGGGGGTCGACCCCCACTGGGTGTATGAATCAGTGTTGATCTTTTGGATGTTTACGTTGATAGCATGGAAGAAGTGGGTTAAAAATAACCAAGGGGTCGTGGTATTAGGCCTGTTTGGTAGAGCTGTGGGAAAGTGATTATAGATTATAGCTTAACAGATTATAGCTTATAGCTGTGAGTATAAGCTGCTAACCTGTTTGGTGTAGCTGTGGGATTATAGATTTAAGCAGTAGAGTATGTTTGGTAAATAAGCTGTAAAATAGCTTTTTGCTGTGTAATTGTCAATTTTGCCCTTATGAAGAGGAAATTTGTAATTTTTGTCATTTTCTTCTGTTTAAATATTGAAAAAGTTATTTCATTAATGGAAATTGATTAATTAGTACCTAATTTGGTACATTTCATTTACCTCTATTTTTTTTTTTTTGTATTTTTTTTGTATTTATTTTTTTTGTAATAAATATTGAGTTGACAAGAAAACAAAAAATTTAATTGCAATAAAAATATAATAAATTACTATTAAGGCAAGAAAAAGGGCTCTGCATAGATATTTATAGAGCTCCTAATTTCGTCTGCAAATTGACATACAAATATTATGTCTCCTCACTTCCATTTCAGTGTCATCACATGCAACATCATTCCCATGACGTGCTTGTTGAGACGAAGATCCTTTCTCTTCATTAGGCACATAATCCGTGTATCTATCATAAGAGTCAAATGCAATATCGCGGAGCTTACTTCGTCGGATGAAATTATGAATTGCCATTGTTGCACAAACAAGTTTGACTTGGGTCGGCCACTTGTAGTTTGGTGGGATATCCTTTATCATCGGCCATCTTGCTTTCCAAACCCCGAACGTTCTTTCTATTACACTTCTAAGTGAGGAATGTGCTTGGTTGAATTTTTCTTGTGCATTTTGGGGGGTTGACTATGTTCAAATTAAGCTAGATGGTATCGCTCTCCTTTGTAAGGTGCAAGATATCCTTTCATGTTTGGATAACCAGCATCCACCAAGTAAAACTCATCTATTTTAAAATTTCAAAATAAAATATAAGTAAGCAATTATAAATGTCAAAAAGAAATATGAAGATGTGAGTGTGGTGCATCTATTGTAGCAATCGAATATAAAACAGTTACCTCCTTGTGGTTTTGGAAAATTAAAACTAGGATTCCTAATTGCATCTAAGAAGATCCGAGTATCGTGTGCACTTCCTTCCCATCCTGGTAAGCAAAATGTGAAACACATATCAAAGTCACATGCGGCCATTATGTTTTGAGTCGCATATCCCTTTCTACCTATTAGACGAGCTTGCTTATTTGGAGATATATATGCTTTGATGTGTGTCCCGTCAATTGCTCCAATACAATCCTATGACATGATAATGAATAAAAAACATTTTAGCCACAGATTAGTATAAATATCCTACCAACATTAATTATATGTAACACCCAAGTTGCGCTTGTAGTTAATTATTTACCTTGAAATGAGGATAATATTTGCGGTTACGTCGAATATATGGATGCACACCATTAGTCGGTTGAGGCCTTACCCAGTCAATGGACATCTTTGTAACAGCCTTTAACACCTTCTTAAAATATTTTGAAATAGTCTCGCCAGAATGTTGAAATCTTTCTTGGACATTTCTGTTTCGAATGTCACCGCCAACAATAAACAAAAATATTGCAACTTGCTCTTCAACCGAGACTTGTCGTTCAGTTTGAAGGCCATAATTTGTTTGTAACAAATTACATAATTGGTAAAATACCTCTCTTTCCATTCGAAAATTTTCAAATATTCTTGTCCGATTCCCTTCTTGTAATTCCACCATCCACATCCCTTCTGTTAAACAAGATGTCCTACATGGTTCTTTTATCAAATAATTTGTTGCATATGTCGCTGCAACTGTAGCCGCCGTAACTAAGAGCATATTATTATTTTGTTGGGTTTGTGATGTGCTGCCGTCATCATCAGTATCTTCATCATCATGGTCATCATTCCATTGGTCTTCATCATTGCTACTCATCTTTAAAACTGTCAACTGTGCTGGGTAAACCATGTTGCAATTTAAAACTTTAAACAAAAACCAATAAATGATAATAAAATATCATAACTTGTCCAGATATACTAAAATCCTAAAGCATTCCTCATATGTTGAATTTTTCTTTTTTATTTTTTATTTTTTCTGATAGAGGATGAAAAAATAAATAAATAAATAAATAAATAAGGGGACGGACAGAGTGCCAGAGGACAACAATTCATAAGGAAAAAGACCAAAACTTGTTTTACCCAACATCATGGCTTATTAGAAAGTCCTTACATGTGGTAGTTTAAAATTCAGAATTCAAAGTTATGCCCAGAAGTCAAATGTCAAAACCCAGAAAGTCCTCTCAGGGAAATATTCTTTAACATGGGAATTCATATGTCAAAACCCAGAATCTAGAAATTCAAACAGATCAAAATTACTATGAAGTTCTGTTATGACAATTAAGCCTATGGACATGAATGCAATTCAAGCAAGAAGCACTGTGATGACAGTTTAAGAAGCAGTTCCCTGGGAAAGAAGCACTGTTATGACTATGGGACTAAGAAAGTAGTATTCCATCACAAAAATTCCATAGCTACATTTCATGCAACCTGTCATCCATTTATCCCAAATAAAGAAATAATGGCCATATGAACAAATAATGTCATAACAAATAATGTCATCCATTTATCCATTTCATGCAACCTGTCATACATTTCATGCTTTACATTTCAACCTGTCATATGAACAAATAATGGCCATACAAAAATGACATAGGTGAAACATTAAAATGTAAAGTAAGAAAATTATACCTTCAACTTCAACAAAATTATTACCTGGACAGATTGAAATGTAAAGAAAAAACAATGTAAAGCACAAAAATGAATTGAGTAAACCATTCAACTACATATACATATATATAACCTTCACCATTTACCTACCAGGCATATTCAACTAACATTCAACAACTAATTGCATTCCCCAACCATTCAACAAGTCAACATGTCAACCATTCACCAACCATTCAACAATTTAGTCCAACATAATTTAATAAAATTTGAAATAATAAGTCCACAATTAAAAGTCCAACTAGTCAATATTCATAAAAGGAAATATTAGGGAAATATTGCAATAGTCCACAATTACTAAAATAAGAAGTCCAACAGAACACTCCACAATTAATAACAACGGGACAGTCCACAATTAGCCGCGATAACCTGTGGTGGCCTTCTCCATCTCAATCTCCAACTTCAGAAACTTAAGGCGAACTTCATCCGTAGGAAGACTCATGAAACACTCCCGACGCTTGTCTCGTAAGAATAATCGGGCGGCCCATACATACAGGTCATCATCCGGGGACACACCAGGGATGTTTTCCAACATCGCCAAACAATCTGCAATTGAAGGATATCTTGATAAGGTCTGTGTTGAAGTTCCTGAAGATGACTCAACCACATTTACTATGCGAGCAAGTGTCTTGTTAAGTAGAGCTGCACCAGTAAATTTCGTCTTCTGGCTCTTGGTTGATGAAGCAGGTGTGTTTGATGAACGCTTTTTGTTTAACTCAGAGGGATGAATCACCTCCAAAGCATCATCATCATATTCAGCATCATGTGGGGTATGAAATTCCTCCACATTGTCATCAACGTCAGGCATAACCCCTGAACTAGGAGTGTATGCCCATTCTCCTGTAGCAGCTGCATTTGAGAATAGTATGTCTAAGTCTTCACTAAATTGCAACGGCATATGCCGGAATTTAGCAGCATCAGGATACCTCTGCAACAATTACAAAGAAAAAAAATAAACATTTACAATTATCAAAATTTGGTGCGTTTAAACAACAAAAACAAACATAATATGTACATTAAGCAATTTAAATATCTCCAATTTGTTGGTCCACCACTCATCAGATGCAAATATAGCTCCAGTCAATGTGTCACGGCCTAAGCCGGTCTCACCCCTTAAAAGATTGTTCCACAAAAGCCAATCTTTTTTCAACACATCCCAATGGTTTTTCATTTGTAGTCGTTGGTATGTTTTTCCAGTCATAGTTTTAAACGAAGTTATGACATTTTCCCACCCGACCCTATCTAAGTGTGTACCAGGTCTGTGTCCGACCTTCACTTGGTCAACACAAAGCTTAATAAAGATTTCATTTGATTTTGCATCCCAATGAGCCTTAGTAGATGGTACTTGAGAGGATTTTCCCTTATTCTGCCTATTTTGAGATTGTGTTTCCTGTTGGGTACTCATTCTATGAAACAAAAAAAAAAAATTGTTTAACACATACTCATTAATCATTGGTTGCATTAAAACATAAGACTAGTACAAAATAACCATACATGGCATGATTAGCATAAAACATAAGATTACTACAATAGACATCTCATCGTTGGGTACACAACTGAGCAAAAAAACACATATCTAAAAGCCACCTTCAATCATTTGAAGAGTAATGCAACTGACAGAACAATACAAATTGTGAGCAAACCCACAACAAGCTGCTTCATAAATGTTACGAATTGCTCAAGCATTTGGTTCTTTACTTTTAGTCCTACAGTCTCGATGTTTTGATCTTCATAAAGATTTGTCTCGTTCCTCAACCTCTCTACCATCGTCACAGATTTTGGGGTACACCACCTCCAAAATTGACAATTCCTCTTCTCACAATTTACATACAGTCTTCCTTTTGATGGCTTCTCGGATTCGGTTACCCTTATGGCAGCTCTTACACCACACTCACATTTCAAAGCCTCGTACCTCAAATCCAAGGTCTCAGCATTGCAAGCATAGTTACTAGATGATGACATGCCTCTGCAGTAATTAGGAAGAATTGAATCCACATCCTCTAAAATTGATTGGGAACTTAAAGATGTTATACATGATTATGCTAGTAAATTTAACACTCTGATTTCTGACCTTCAGGTTGGCAACTATGTGATATTGTTAAAGTCCAAAACAAAATATCATGCACCAGTCGAAGTTTGAAACTTCCAACAAAATATCATTACTGGTTAGTGAAATAAGACGCATTGGAAACTGGATCTGACAGTCAAGAAGGTTGTCCCTTTCTTATAGAAAACTTGGTAGATTTGTGCAATTCATTTGTTTTTATGTAGATTCTACATGTTTTTCAAGATTTTCAGTATTGTTTTCTTGTTAGAATCTTAAGGAACATATTTGATTCTTGTGATTATTTTTATTTAGAAAGCTGGACTAACTGATGTTAATTCAGATCTGGTTGTTGAGCTTTACAGTGTAAAAGTGAAGGGGGAAAAGAGTGGTAAAACAAAGAAGACAAAAAGTCTAGGCATCGCACTTAGGGTTAGGAATGCATCACGCAATCTCAAAGAAGCTTCAAAAGCTCTGGTTATTCTCTAAAACTCAACTCTATTGAATGAGAGTCATTACATGGTTTTATATAGGCTTTACAGAACTCCTTGGCCTAATGGTCTAGTAGGATTTTGATTTTCTAGTTGGAAAGTTAGACCTTCTACTCAAACCTATATAAAACCAAATACGACTTATGAATGAGAACAGTCATTGGTGACCTTTACAGCCCGTGTTTTGAAATTACCAAAATACTTATGAAATAATAGAAATCCTGTAAGGAAACAACCATATTAATACAATGTATAAAAAAAAACTAATAATTGTTAATTAAACATATTCAGATTTATACATTTATCACTAATTCGTATAAAGGAACAATGTAAAAACAAAATGTAAATGCTAATACGAACCAAACTGTATATGATTCTGCAAGTCCATAAGATCCCAAGAAAATAAGATTTGCAAATTTACTAAGATAGTAGTAATAATAGTATTTCTGTACTACTATCTTTTTTTCTTTTTTTTTCCCTTCTTCTCAAAAGTTAAAAAATAAAACATATCTGAGAGATTCCAAATTTGTGTCAACACAACTTATTGATTTGCTAAGTTAGTTGCATTTTGATGAATGACAGAAAAATAAAATCAATATATACATATATCATTTTCTTGAACTTCAGTAAAGGAGAGAGATGAAGTAAACAGAGCATAAATTTCTGTTTATCTTCAGATAAAGTATACATATTAATATCTTCATTAATAATCAGAGCATACATATTAATAAACAGAGCAGAATGTGCTTCGAGAGAGAGAGAGATGACAGATAAGGGAGAAAGCAAGCCAAGGGCAAGATAGAAGAGGAAATTTCAGACGGAGAGGGTGAATCGAAGGAAGAAGATGCAATCTGTCTGTAAACCCTAGCTGAAATGTGTGTGTGTGTATATATATATATATATCACAAACAAAAGCCAAGAAGATGCAATCTTACCTTTCGTAGTGCAGATCTTGGAGAAATCTTCGAGAAATTTCGACTTCGATCGGCTGATCTTCGAGAGATGCGAAGGATCGTCTTCGTCGCCAAGAGGAAATGAGAAGACGAGTGTGAGGAGAGGAGTGGGCTAGGGCACGACGAAAGAGGGCTTATATAGTGGCATAACTGTAATTGTTGAAGTTTTGGAGGGGCATTTAAGTCATTTCATGCCCCTCCAAACAGCTGCGCGCTTAATCCGAAATCAGAAGCATCTCCGGAGCAACTTCGCCAAAATGGCTTAAAATGACTTTTTTTAAGCTATAATTTGCAACTTTAATTTTTACCAAACAGATCAAAATGGCTTAATTTAAGCCATAAGTTGAAATAAGCTGAAGTTAATTTTTACCAAACAGGCACATTGTGGTAAGGTCTTGGGGTTTAAGCTCTAAGGTTATAAGTTTAATTTTTCTTTGAGTCAATCTTCTGGGCGAAACACTGTTGGTTAGGAGGTTGGACCTCAAAGATGCCTAATCAGCTACTTGATGTGGGTTTAATGCTCCCTCGCTGTGCGAGTCCTGACTTAATCAAAGCTTGCCTTGGGAGATCAGGACAAGCTTCCAGTTTATAGTCTCTTACTCGGAACGGACAACAGGGCACTCTGGTGATCTCCTCTTGGGGCGCTGCCATGGACCTGCGGGAGGGTGGGAGGATTTTCCTGTAAAAAAAAAAAAAAAAAAAAGAAAGTGGGTTAAAAATTAATTTTTTTAAAAAAAAATATATAAAATATATGAGAGATGATATAATTTAAAATAGATTAAAATTAATTTTTAGCTTTTTTAACTCTTCTCAAATTGAGCCTTAATTGAGAAAGAAATTTTTTTGGCAGGACAGTATAACTTTTGTATTTAAATTAGGTTGTGTTTTTTCTTCTTTAAGCTTGTTTTGAGAAATTGATTAAAAATTAATTTTTTAATTTTTTTGACTTTTTCTAAAAAAATATATAAAAAAATAAAGAGATGACGTGATTCAAAATAGATTAAAAAGTTAAAAATTAACTTTAGCCAAATTCCCAAAATACCATTGAAGATTTATATTATGAGTCTTACTAACAAAGTGTCTTTAGGACACAAGTAAAAGACAAAAAATTTAAAGAATTCAAGAAATTTTTTATTAAATTCAATATATTTTCATTGAAATTAATATAATTTTTAACATTTTCATATATTTTTAAAATATTTTATACATAATTCTCAATATTAAATAATACATAAAAAAATACTTATTAGTATTTGTCTTATATTATAACTCTTTAGTAGTGATGGATATCACATCTACATCTATTGAATCATAAATCATATGAATTAATTTAAAAAATTTGAATCTTGACTAATTATATAATAGTATAGGTTATTTATAATAATCACATGACCTAATAAAATTAGAGTGATAGAATAAAGTCACCACTAAAGTTTGTCTTCATTGTCTTTTGCTGCCCATTTTGTTTGGGGAAAATTAAAAAAAAAATTACTTGGTAATTTCATAAAGTTATTATAAATTAATAATATTTTTCATCAAATATTATTAATTATTAATTTTCAAAGACAGTTTGAAAATTTTCTCACAAAAATATTACTAATTATAAATTTTAGCGACACATTAAAAAAATCATCACAAAAAAAGTTGCTAATTTTCAACTTTCACTAATAGTTTAAAAAATTTGTTACAGAAAAACATCACTAATGGTAAGTTTTAGCGATAATTCATTAAAATCGTGACAAAAAAGTCACTAATTATCAATTTTTAGCAACATATATAAAAAAATAGTCACAAAAAAACATTTTTATCAATAATTTTATTATGACTTATTTTCAATAAAATTTAATAAAATTAAATCTAACTATTAAAATCTATTGATAATTTACCTAAAATTAAAGTAACAGAATAAAGTCACCATTAAAGTCTCGGTCTTCATTGTCTTTTGCTGCCTTTTTTTGTTTGGGAAATTACTCGGTAATTTCATAAAGCTATTATAAATTTATAAAATAAATTTTATAATTTTAATTATTAATATTTATATATTTTTTTACTTATTTATACCATTCACCCTTTTTGGTTTTCATTCCCAGAATTTACTTTTCAGAAAATTTTACTTTTTTATTTTTCATATTTTTTTTATTTTGACTGAATTTTTTTAATATTTTAAGCAATTTTTAAAATTTTTAAACACACCTAACATAAATACACTTAAAAAGTATAATATTTGTGAAAAAAATCTTTAAAATTTCATTAAAATATCAAAAATATAAAAATTTAGTATATTTTTCATAATTTTATGTGTTTATTAAGTTTTGAAAATAAAAAAAAATCTTAAAATTTTTAAAATATTCACTAAAAATAAAAATATATAAAAAATAACAAAAATTAAATTTTCAAAAAATTAAAACCAAATTATTTTTTACATTGAAAACTTTTCCTTTTATTTTTCGTAAATTGTTGGCACCTCTGTGTTGACGCATACAAACATCCCACACGTTTGAATGACACCCATCGGATCGTGTTCTCAACGCGTGAGCCCAGTCCATTGTCCTGCATTGGGTTGGGTCCCATCCCACATGTTAATTTGTAAATCACATCGTCCTGCATTTTCGTATGTGGTACGCAATAAAAAATTATGTATATGATATACTTTTTATTTTTAAAAATTGACACTCAAATTCTAGAATATTATGTATAAATAAAAAAATTAAATTAATTTAATAATTATAATTTTTTATACTATATAATTTATTTATGAAAAAAAAATGATTAATATATATTTAAAATTTAATCATCTATTTTATTTTTTGGATAAATTATAAATACACTCTTGACATTAGTTTAAAATATAAATTATCTCATATGATTTTGAAAATTATATCCGACTCTTTCAAGTTTCTAATCACACAATAAATAATCATTTTTATGAGTGATAACTTATCAAATCAATTAATAATTTTTAATAATATTATAAATATATTTCAATTGACGATTTAAATAATTTTATTGTTATATATGAGCGTAATTAGAAATTTTATTTTTTTATACATTCTCTTAAATAAAAAATTCAAAAAAAAATATTTGTAATTTTTAAAATTGTAAAGACAAATTATATTTTAAATAAACTGAAGAAGTACATTTATATTTTACCATTTATTTTTAAAGACAAATAAGATAAAATTTAAAAAAATGAAAACAGGAATAGATAATGTACTGTCCATAAATCAGCTCCACCACAAAATTGTGCAACCCCGACTATTTCTAAGAACTGTGTCTCAATTAATCAATCTCTCTCTCTCTCTCTCTCTCTCTCTCCAGTCTCTACACTCACCCAACATCCCAACCCCTACTCTTATCCAACCTTCATCCTAGGTTACCACCAACTATTTAAACCCAGATTTTGTTGGGTTGGCAGGGAGTGGGTTTGAATTCAATTGAAGTACCACAGTTTCACAATGGAAGCGCTCGGTGTGTCCTCCATTGTCAACAGACTTGGAGTTTTATTAACTGAAGAAGCAAAATTCTTATACGGAGTAAGTGACCAAGTTGAACAAATCCGAGTCGAGTTGAATCGAATGCAATGCTTCTTACAAGACGCAGATTATGCAATACAATCTGATCTTGTAGATGCGAGGGTCAGCAACTGGCTTGCGGAAATTAGAAAACTTGCTTATGAAACCGAAGACATCCTCGAAACTTATGTCATCAAAGTTTCATCCAAAAGTTGTTTCCGAAACACCCTTATAAGATTTGCTTGCATCTTCAACAAATGGCTAGACGTTTACGGGGTTGGAAGTGAGATTGGTGCCATTAAAAACAAGATCACTGACCTCCCCGCTAGTTTACATACTTACTGCTTACAAAGTATAGGTGAGCCGGTTCAAGTGTTGATTTTAAATTTAAGTTTTTATTTATTTATTTGTAATAATTTTCAATTATTGTTATATTTTGATTTAAAGTATAGTTTTTCTCTCTTTTGAGATTCAAAATTATTACTAATTAAAATTTGAAACTTAAATTATGTTAATATATTCCATTACTCTTTCGTATGACATAATCAATTTTAGGAAAGAATAATATTTTATATTTTAATTTTTTAGTTAAATTTAGGGAAAATTAAAAAGACATAACTCTACAAGTTTGTTTAAGAATTTAAGGATAACAACAATTCGCATATTAGTTAAATTCTTGAGATTTGAAATCTTAAAATAATAATGACAACTTTAACATATATAGTCCAAAATACCCTCATTATCTTAAAAATCCTAATTTTTTTGTTTCTCTCTCGTGTGACCTTTTATGAAGTGGCTTCAAAATTTCAAAATTTCAAAATTTAATAACTTTTCATTTATTTCCTTCTAAAAAAATATTACTAGAAATCATAAACAAAAAATCCCATAAATTTATAGAAACATATAAAAATAATATTTCACAATTTTAGCCTCCACTTTTTTAAATATATATTTTATAAAGTATGTATTATTATATGGTGAAAAATGATTCAAAAAATAGAATTTTTATATAAAAAATTCATACAAATTATGCGACGCTGTTATTTTTGAACCTTAAAATGAGTGTTTTTTTTCCTCTTTAAAATGAAGGAATCACAGAAGAAAAAAAAAATCATTTTATGTGAGTTTTTTGTATGAAAATTCTATTTCTACAACATTATTATTGAATATCGACCGTTAGAAAGACTAAACTAATATTGCTATAGGTGAAGGCATAAGAAGTTTGGCAGTTGAGAAGCAACAAGAATTGAGGCAATCGTATCAGCATGTTGTTGAAGAGGATTTTGTTGGGTTTGAGGAAGACTTGAACAAGGTTGTGAAACATTTGGTGCAAGTTGATGACTTTACTCCTAGTCGAGTTGTCTCTATTTGCGGCATGGGTGGTTTGGGGAAGACCACTCTAGCTAAAAAAGTATATCATCACAAAGATGTCCAGAGTCACTTTGAAGGTTTGGCATGGGTGTGCATATCTCAACAGTATAAAAGAAGAGATATTCTGCAAGAAATCTTCATCAATCTTGTTCTAGAGAGGAAGGAAGATGTTGTTAGGATGACAAATAATGAGTTGTTTGAGCAACTTTATAAAGTCCAGCAGAGTAAAAAATGCTTAGTTGTACTGGATGATATTTGGTCAATAGAGGCTTGGAAGAGTTTGGAACCGGCTTTCCCATATGGAAACACAGGCAGCAAAATATTGCTAACGACTCGTGATAAAACACTGCCTTCACAGATAGATCCATGCCATATTTTCCATGAACTCCAGTATTTAAATGATGAGGAAAGTTGGGATCTACTTCAAAAGAAATCATTACGAAGAAGAGATGGTAGAGGTAATATTAATCAGTCCACATTGCTATATATTTTGATACAAATTCAATTATTTCAATGTTAGTTTTCATATCATCTATGTGATCTATTATCATCTAAAAAGATTAATGACCCATGGGTAGAAATTTGGGAAAGATGGAAAATACTTTAGCTCTACTGGCCGTAGGGTCGTACCAAATGTATTTAGAATATTCATTTTACAAAAACTACGAAAAATTGAAAACTTTCAAAGAATTTCTTTCCAGTGAGATAGAAAATAAAATTTTACATAAACATGTTTGCACCTCTGTACTTTTTCACTTGCATCTCATCACATAATTACTTGCACCCTCATATTTTTATAATTTTTTTTCTCTATCCCATGTGTTGTAATTCCCCCAAGTTTCAATAGTTGGAATAGGGAAGGACTCATACAAAAAAAAATCAAATTAATCAGGCATTCAAAATCACATGATCCATAATTATTTTCCAAAAATAGATAGTATATTATCAAAATCACATATTTTAAAATAAATAAATAAATATGATCTTATTATTATGTGGTTATAAATATATGATTAATTATGATTTTTTTCATAATTAATTTACTCAACAAATCTTACAATATAAATGATTCAACTAATTGAAATAGATCCAAATTGCCCCACACGAAGGGTCACAACATCATTCCCAAGACACCAACAACAACTCTATGGTTATCAAACATATAGAAACATAAAATTTATACAACTATGTTAGGTTTTGTTATTGGCAATCTCATTTGATAAAACTCCTTTCAGTTGTAATTTTATTTGAACTTTTATTTCAGTGAGGCTATGAGTTTTAGATGCGAATCCAACCTGAATTGTGCCTAGCAAAGAAGTTTGTGATGTTTATTCTTTCATGTTTGCCACTTCGCTGACTATGTTAGGGATCAAAATTGTTTTTCTGCTCGAGCGGCCATTCCTACGCTCGAGCGGAGATCTCAACTTTTCAGAAGTTTCACTCGCCTGCAAAAGTACTAGGAGTTGTTTTTTACTGTAACGCCCCGAAATAATCCAACATAACTCTAATACATCAACCCACGTCCACTAAACAATGATAACAATACTCCAATTATTATACTATCAATCAACAAGATTTATACAAAAGTTCTACATGCGAATTATACATTCAATGATATGGAAATACATGAATCTATAGCATGTAGAGCATCATGTTCTAAAAATAATAAAATGCCCTTCTAGGCTTACAATTTCCAAGGCTTAAGCCCGGTTACACAAAAATGGCCTCTCAGACCCATACATGAATAGCCCTTGGCTAGTAATTAAATCATAACAAAACAGAGTTATTAATCTTCACAACATAGCCACGTCCTCAACTTGGCGGGATCACCACATCTTTTCCTGTACCAAAATCCCGTAGGGGTGAGCATGAAGCCCAGTAGAGAACACTTAACAAAGTGTGTACATTTATGCAAGATTTTCAATATTAGATGCAAATGCTATGCAATGCCATTTTAAAGGGAAATTCGTTTACATGCTCTTTTGAAAATCACCATGTTTCAACAATAGTTTGCAATCTTAACAATTT
Source organism: Camellia sinensis (assembly GCF_055761805.1). NCBI lineage: Eukaryota > Viridiplantae > Streptophyta > Magnoliopsida > Ericales > Theaceae > Camellia > Camellia sinensis. Next base: position 116,744,768 of record NC_138975.1, on the reverse strand, counting down.
CAAAACTTCCAATTTTAACCAAAAGGGGGGCGGTATATACGACGTAGGTAATCACTAGGCAGGTGTCTGCAAGTAGACTCAACAAGCACTACCAATAACCCCACTTTACCGGTTGTTAACCAAAAGGGAAGTGGTACCTCCTCCGCGCGTGTTTTCGGTCTTTTATCTCGGACACTCAGGCCAACTTATCATTTTCACCTACACCTCCTAACCAAACTTACCAACGTATTTACCCCATAAACATTTCCATGGCTCCCATTTCAATATACATTTATCTCAATGCAAACGTTTCCCAAACTCAAGTCAAAATGCATAATAAATGAAGAAATGAGTGTGTAATGCAACAATTATTAATACCTCACAACATTTTTCATTCTCAAGAATCTCAGCAATAATATTACAACAAACACATTTCTCATTTTCCTTCTTCAATGTTATCAATCACGAAATAACTACGTGTTCAATCTACATTGCTAACAAGTGACATTATTTCCCCCACCTTGCACAATTCTCAACTTCATCTTTCAAGTAACTCAACAATTTATCATCTCATAACTACACATGTTCTTGCATTTAACAAAGTTTTAAAACAAGTTCCCAATCTTCATGTACCAAGCAAAGTTGTCATTTTTGCAACAATATTATGAGATTTTCACTCATTCCTTTCCATAACACAAGAAAATCCATCAATCCCCACATTGTTTCTAAAACCCCCAATTTCTAGGTTATTCCCCAAAAATCCCAACATTTCTTCATCCCTTTACAAAACCCTTTTAAATACCTAAACCTCCACCCATGTGGTTCAACATTTCAAGAAAAGTCTTTTAAAAGCACAAATGATGAACTTCTTCTACAACACCCTCAATTTTCTTGAGCCCAAAACCCATTTTCGAAAATCAACAAAGAAGAGTTCACAAAATCAATCAAAAGCTTGCAAAACATATATATAACTCTAAGTGGTTCCCTACCTCAAGGTTTGATGAAGAAAAGAGATGAAATCCTAGAATTGATGGTGTTGGAAGGAGATCTCCACCGCACACAAAGTAACTCTTGAGGAGTTCTTTATCTTTGATGAAGGAGCTATGTGTGATTTTCTAATTGATGGTTTTGAGGTAGAAATATAGAGAGAAGGGAGAGCAATATGTTTTTAGAGAGAGAGATATATGAAAAGTGATACATACAGCCAAAACGAGAAGAAAAAACAGAGCCCCTCGAACTCAGGCCCAATTGCACGTGCGACACTTGCCTCCGCACGTACGGAGCGTGCCTCCTGCACGTGTGGCTCTGATCCTGCACATGCGGCTCCTTCCGCACCTCCCCCTCCTCACTTGCAATTTAGATAGTGTGCACCCTCTAAAACTCACCACTTCCCCGCACGTGCGGCCTAGGGCCCTGCACGTAAGGCCTTGGCCCAGCAGCCCAGAATTTTATGGTTCACTCCCAGGCATGCACCCTCCGAAACAAGTGAAATTCGACACCGAATAAATGAGAACGAGAATTCATTTGAGAACAAAACTTCCGGACACTTGAAACCCAAAAGAAAACAAAAAGAGGACGGAGCGAATGATACACCTGGTTGTCACATTTCCGCTCGAGCAGCCATTCTTGCGCTAGAGCGTAGACCTGCTCGAGCGGCCATGCTTGCGCTCGAGCGGAGATCGCGGATCTGTTTGCTATAAAAGGTGCGGTTTAGTAAGATTTTAGGGCGACTTCTAGATTTTCTTCTTGGGCATTAGGGTTTTTATCTGGAGCTTCTTTGATTGTTTCCTTTGATAGCTGTGAGAGTTTATATCATGATTTGAGTGGATTATATCAAAGGGTTTGTTTTGTTTTATTCACAAAAGAGAGAGTTGTTCTTCGGTGAATTCTGTGTAATTTGGGCCTGAAGCTTTGTTGGATTCTAGAGTGGCTCATCGTCGTAAATTCGACATCGGCGTTATGGATTCAACGTTAGGCAAGACAATTTCGAGATGAAGACGACACTAGAAGAGGCACATAAGGGTCGGTTCAATTCGAGCGTGGATTCGCTAGGTAATTGAGAGTACATTTGTGTAATTCCTTTATGTCTTCTTAGTGGATTGTTTTGTGACTTTTGCCCGTGATTTTTTATCACAATTGGAGGCGCTTCAATTGTGATTTTTTCACGTAAAATCGTTGTGTCGATTTGTCTTTGATTGTTTGATTAAGATTATTATTAACTGTTTAAAATTGATACATAATTACAAATCAGCATCTAGGGAATTTTTAGATTTTTCAATATATATAAGGTAAAGTACCAGTAGGTCATAATAGTTGGACTTAATTCCCGTCAACTTCTATTGAAAATAAGTTCTGGTAAAATCATTTAAAAAAATAATTTTGTAACAATTTTTTGCATATGTCGCTAAAAATTGACAATTCGTGGCTTTTTTTTGTCACAATTTTTATAAATTTTCGCTAAAATTTACAATTAGTGACATTTTTCTGTAACAAAATTTTCAAACTGTCACTGAAAATTGTACATTAGTGACTTTTTTTGTGATGGTTTTTTTAAACTGTCACTAAAACTTATAATTAGTGATTTTTTTGTGACAATTTTCAAACTGTTGCTTTAAATTAATAATTAGTGACGTTTTTTAATAATGTTTGATGAAAAATGCCATTAATAATCGTAGAACCTATTGGACAATAAGTCCACATATTAAGATTTACACGTAAGTCCCCCATATATATACAGATATAGGATGTGACATATTTAAGTTTTCTTATTTTAAATCAAAAAACCTATTGGATGGGTCATGCTCTATGCAAGTTATGACATTTGTAATTTTGATTATAAAAAATGTCATAACTAGATTATTTTCAATTATAATTTAAAAAAAGAAAAAAGAAAAAAAAAGAGCCATAACTAAACACAACACAATGTATAACTAAAGACATTTTAAATCATACCTTAAATAATGTCATAATTAAGATCACAATAAGTCATAACTAACACAATAATGAGTTATAATCAAGTCATAACTAAATCATAACTAACAACATAATAGGTCATAACTAAATATCACAAAAATTATAAGCAGAGCATATGATACAGACCTCGAAAGCAGAATTTTCCCCATTTGGAGTGGCCTTTATTTAAAAATATAACTACCATATTATTTTGATTAAATATTTTGTAGAAATTAATGATAAAATAGCATTTCCCACCCCCCAAAAAAATGTGGTCCAAGCATTTCACTTAGAAAGAAAAGCTACTTCTTTTATGTAATTTATTAATCTTAAAGAACTCAACATAATTGAATGCTAAAAAATTTAGTGTTAATTATAATAACATCTCATGAACTAATACTGAATATTAATATCCTCTTAAACTACAAAATTGTACAGTTAAACCTTTTAATTTTAAAATATCATACAAATATCTTTGTTTATATAGATGAATGAGTGTCTAGAGCTAAAAATTATTAGATACTAAATGATCTACTTTGGCCAATAAGAAACTGCAACACACACTAAATAGTCATCATTTGTTTCCTAATTATCCCACAAAGATGAGTTAACATGTTCCATTCATAGAAGTTTTTGCCATGCAATTAATTTGAAACACCATATAGACAATGACACATAATACTTTAAGACTAGTCACTAATTATTCATTAAAATTTGAATGGCGCAAGTCATGTATGACAACTTTGTAATACTAGCGTGGAGAATGGAATTTGAATGGAAGGTTAGGGGTACATACATTACTCTTTTTACTTTTTTGTATTTTTGTATTTTTATATTTTTTTGTAAAAAATTAAAAATCGATTAAAATAGCAAATTTTCAAATGGGGGCGACAGTTCAATTCTTGCCCCCTTAACATCACTCTCTCTGCACCAAATGCATGCAGAATTTGAGCTTTTTCATCTTATAGAACTTTTCATTGAAAAGATGCAAGTATCAATGTAAACAATGCTGCCTTTGAGGCAAAGTTGAGAAAGCGGGCTGCTTTGGACCCCAAAAATTGGTTGAGAAAAAGGGTTCCCAAAAATTATCCCTTAAATAGAAACAAAAAAGTTTGTTAATGTAGTAAATTATTTAACACTAATGGATGATTATTTTCCGAATATATGGTTTGTGTATAGAATGTTATTGACTATCTCTGTTACAGTCGTTTCTGAAGAAATAAACTTTTTGAAATTGAAATTGATTAAATCTTACCTTTGGTCAACTTTGTCACAAGAATGATTCAATGGATTTGATTGTTAAATTGAATTATGCAAGTTTTTTTTTTTTTTTTTTTTTGAACTAGAAAAAAGGGCTCTGTGGTGTCATCACAGCCCCGTTGGGCCCTAGCCCCGGGGTAACCAATTGCCAGCTAGGAATTAACCCCCACCAAGTGAGGGACCCACCACCAGGGTACCAATGGAGGGCAACCCCACCCCGCAGCAGAGGCCAGGGACCGAGGGGAGTAAAGGCATTGCTCACAGGGAGTGATCTTAAATGCCCTTCCCAGGAATCGACCCTGGGTCCTTGGCTGGGGAATGGACCGCATCCTCCACCAGGCCACCAACCCTGGTGGTTATGCAAGTTTGATTAGTAATTTTACAACTACTAATTAGAGTTTTATACTCGAGAATATGAAAGTTCAAAAATTTTAAATAAAATTTAAATTACCAACCGATTTGATTTTGCCAAAAAAAAAAAAAAGAGTTTAAAAATCATTCCATATTACAAGCTCACTTTAGAATTATCTATCTATATATGTATAAAAGGCCCATGTTAAAAAACTTGATTTGGGTCTTGAAAAAGTCGGCAAATTTTCATTTTTTTTGCTTATTCACACATGCATTCATTAGAATTTTCATTTTTGTTGTTTTACAGACTCTAGGCAATAATCTATTTTTTGTTGTTTTTAAATTTTGCATTTTGTTATTTTTGTAGACTTTGGAGTGCTAGACATGCATATGGAGGAACTAGGGAGGAAAATGGCAAAGCAGTGTGGTGGTTTACCGTTAGCAATCGTTGTGCTTGGTGGCCTTTTGGCAAGAAAGCATACATTAATGGAATGGAAGATGGTATACCAAAATTTTTATTTGCATAAATGGAGTGACGATTCCATACAACATAACAATGAACAATTAAAGGTGTTAGCTTTAAGTTACCATGATTTGCCTGATCATTTGAAGTCATGTTTTCTATATTTTGGTTACTTTCCGGAGAATTATAAGATAGATGCTGAAAGACTATATCACTTGTGGATAGCTGACGGTATAATTGTAGATGGTGCTAGAGTGGGAGATGAAACAATAATGGATGTAACAAAACGTTACTTGGGTGTGCTTGTACAAAAGGGCATGGTTCAAGTACAAGTGCATGAGTATACTCAAAGGATCAAGTATTGCCACATTCAGGACCTTATGTTGGAGCTGTGTTTTTTAAAGGTCGAAATGAATGATTTTCTTGGGATCATTCATCTCCAACGCGAAACTGATCAAGCTAATTGCTTTCGCTTTTCCACCACATCAACTGCTGCTCCTAAAATACGCCAACTTGCAATTCATTTGAATTGGGATGTCGAAAGAGTTGTCCTCCCTGAATTGGAGACAACTAAACTTCTAAGATCAATATTGTTCTGCAATCCAAGACGTGACAACAAGTCTTCAATAGAGTTGGATCTCAAGCACTTCAAATTGCTTAGGAATTTGGATGTTGAAGGATTTAAGTTTGATGAAAAGTCAGTCGAATCAATAGGTTGTTGGAACAATCTTCTGTGTAAATAAAATAACTTGAAATAAATTCAAACAAAATAAATAAATAGCATACCAGATTTATTTATCGAACCGAATTAAAATTAAGACCAAGTCGAGTGTGTGACACTCTGTCCTTAAGACAGATTCGCCCCGCTACGGTACTTACGGTTGAGTGGCGTCTATCTCCCAAGATACAATGATCTACACAAATTGTAGTAGTACTCCAAACAATTTGTTCGGCGAACCAAACCTTGTGTTCTAACTCTTTGAATATTAGTCCTAAAAATATAAATGAAGAATAATGCACTTAAAAACCGAACGGCAAAACAAATTTCTTAGACTGGTTTATTTTTTCTCGACCCTTGAATGCTGGAATCATGGCACTATATATAGACAAAAATCCTTAGCCACGAAAGGGTGCAAACCCAAGTGAACAGATGCCATATATATTTCAAACCATTTGTCAGACCGTTGGCACAAAGAAAACCAATGGTCAAACAATTTCAAAAGTTGACCGTTAGGAACTTCTCAACCTGTTAGTAACTTATATTAATTAAACTATTGAATATAAACATATATAAAACAAATTGAATAGTTTAATTAATAAAGTAAGAGGTATAAATTTTAAGAAACCACTTAGGAACTCAAAATTTAAATTTAGAATAAAATTAAATTTCCACAATTACAAACTTTAGGAACCCACTCAGGAACCCAAAATTTGAATTTAGAATTAAATTAAATTCCCACAATAATTTTTTTTATTGAAAAAATTCAAAAGAATTTTTATCAAAGAAATTAATGTTAAACCTGAAACGACATCAACTTCCCATTCACTCATAAATGGTTTTGATGTTCCGTCTTCACCGTGTGACTTGCCACGCGGCAAGGAACACGTCACCTCTTCGGACTCACCCCAAAAGACGTTTGGGGCCCACCCAAAATGGGCTCAAAATTATGCCTATATAAAACCATTTTCCAACAATCCCCCACATGAATGGAATTTGACGGAGAGAAAATGCAACAACATGATCTAATCAGAGAGTACAGAAATTAGAAATATTCTGCAAAGGATAGGTAGCTTTTGGCTTTGAACCTTCCCTTGTGAGACACTATCGGATTTACTAGCTAACCAGTGAACATGATGTCTTGAACTGTTCAGCCGTTTGTGTAAACCAAGACAATAGAACCCACACAGTATATTCCCAGACACAGTTTAGTTCTCACTATTGTGTTCATTTTGGCCCTGAACAACCTGGTCTTTCATGAGTGCTCTAAAGACTTGTAGCCCTTCACAAATCTTATAGAACCGGCCCAGTTCACACTCACATAGGTGATTCTTATGAAAAGTATCCTGCCATACTCAACTAGGTTTACCTAGATATAAGAATCATTAAAAGTATTACTCAACCTAAATCGCTGCAGACATCACTTATTTCATCATAGAAATGGGTAGGAGTTGGACTCCATAGTGATCCTTCTGAGTCAATCACAACTCGGTTGTCCCTTTGAACCTAGATCTTGGGATCTCCAGTCAACTAGGTTGAGTTGCCGTTGTGGTAACTCTTATTTAATAGGCTTAAGTCCCATTCCCCTCGATGAATTTTCAACTAACTCTCTTGCTAACCCTTTGGTTAGTGGATCCGCTATGTTGTCTTTAGACTTAACATATTCTATGGAAATAATTCCATTAGAGAGTAGTTGTCTTACGGTATTATGTCGACGACGAATGTGTCGAGACTTACCGTTATTCATATGACTCTGTGCTCTACCTATTGCTGATTGACTATCGCAATGTATGCATATAGCAGGCACCGGTTTTGGCCAAATTGGAATATCTTCAAGGAAGTGGCGAAGCCATTCTGCCTCTTCCCCTGCTTTGTCTAAGGCTATGAATTCAGATTCCATAGTAGACCTAGCAATACAAGTCTGTTTGGAAGATTTCCAAGATACAGCCGCCCCACCAAGAGTAAAGACATACCCACTGGTGGACTTCGAGTCTCTAGTATCCGATATCCAATTTGCATCACAGTATCCTTCAAGTACTGCTGGATATCTAGTATAGTTAAGCCCAATGTTACGAGTAAATCGAAGATATCTTAGAACCCTTATCATTGCTTTCCAGTGTTCTACTCCCGGATTACTCGTATATCTACTTAATTTACTTACTGCATAAGCCATATCTGGGCGGGTGCAGTTCATCAAGTACATTAAGCTTCCAATAATTTGGGCATACTCTAATTGAGAAATACTTTCCTGTACATTTTTACAAAGATACAAATTAACATCTACAGGAGTTCTAGCAAGATGATCATCATCTTTGCTGAATTTGTCAAGTATTTTCTCAATGTAATGAGATTGTGACAAAGCATATCCTTCTGATGTTTTGGTAATTTTCATACCAAGAATTACATCAGCAATGCCCATGTCCTTCATGTCAAAATGTTTATTCAACATTTTCTTAGTAGTTTTAATCATATCATTATTACTACCAATGATGAGCATATCATCTACATAGAGACATACAATAACATAACCTTTGTCTGTGTTTTTAATGTAAACACATTTGTCACACTCATTAATTTTAAATCCATTTGACATCATTGCCTTGTCAAATTTCTCATGCCATTGCTTTGGCGCTTGTTTTAAACCATATAATGATTTAACCAATTTACACACTTTCTTTTCTTTCCCTGGAACAGAAAACCCTTCTGGTTGTTCCATGTAAATTTCTTCATTTAACTCACCATTTAAGAAAGCGGTCTTAACATCCATTTGATGAATTTCTAGATTGTATAGAGATGCAATGGCAATTAGCATTCTTATGGATGTTATTCTAGTAACCGGTGAGTACGTGTCAAAGTAATCAAGACCTTCTTTTTGTCTAAATCCTTTGACTACAAGTCTTGCCTTGTATTTGTCAATTGATCCATCCGCTTTAATTTTCCTTTTGAAAATCCATTTATATCCAAGAGGTTTACAACCTGGTGGTAAGTCCACTAGTTCCCAAGTGTGATTTTGCAAGATGGATTCAACTTCACTGTTGACAGCTTCTTTCCATAAAGGAGCTTCAGGACTGGACATAACCTCTTTAAAAGTTAAAGGCTCATTTTCTAACAAATATGTTAGAAAATCTGGACCAAAATATTTTGAGGTTCTAGCACGTTTACTACGCCTAAGTTCCTCTTCCTCATTTTGATCTAACTCTTGTTCTTGATCATGTTCTTGATCCTGACTAGTAATAGCATCAAAAGATCTTTTATTAGTACTAGTCTCTTGTCCAGTCTTCTTTGGAAATACATGTTCAAAGAAAGATGCATTCCGAGATTCAATAATAGTATTTACATGCATGTCGGAATGTTCTGATTTATGAATCAAAAACCGATATGCACTACTATTCTTGGCATAACCAATGAAAATGCAATCAATGGTCTTAGGACCTATCTTAGTCTTTTTAGGACTAGGAATAGCCACTTTAGCCAAACACCCCCACACTTTTAAGTATTTGTAGGATGGTACTCTTCCATGCCACAATTCGTAAGGTGTTTGATTCACTTTCTTTCGGGGTACTTTATTTAAAATATAATTAGCAGAAAGTATTGCTTCCCCCCACAAGTTCTGAGGTAATCCAGAACTTATTAACATGGCATTCATCATTTCTTTTAAAGTCCTATTTTTCCTTTCAGCAATTCCATTTTGCTGAGGTGAGTAAGGAGCAGTGGTTTGATGAATTATTCCATGTTCTTTACAAAACTCACCAAAAGGTGATTCATATTCACCACCTCTATCACTTCTAAGTTTCTTGATTTTCTTACCAAGTTGATTTTCTACTTCATTCTTATATTGAATGAAAGTTTCCAAAGCTTCATCCTTGGTTCGAATTAAATAAATATAACTATATCTAGTATAGTCATCTATAAAAGTGATTACATACTTTTTTCCACCTCTGGTTTGAATTGATTTAAAATCACAAATGTCACTATGAATTAATTCAAGTGGTTCCGTACTTCTTTCAATTGAATGAAAAGGAGTTTTAGATAATTTTGCCTCAACACAAATTTCACATTTATGATTTGAATCAATGTCAAATTTAGGTAAACATTCCATATTAATTAATCTACGCAAAGATCCATAATTAACATGTCCTAGTCTACCATGCCATAAATTTGAAGACTCAAGCAAGTAAGAAGAAGATGTAGTTTTATTAATAACTGAGGGTACAACGGTCATTACATTTAACTTGAAAAGGCCATCAGACATGTAACCTTTTCCTACATACATCCCATTCTTAGTAAGTACAAATTTATCACTCTAAAAAACTAGCCTAAACCCATTCTTACTCAACAAAGATCCGGAAACAAGATTCTTGCGAATGTCCGGTACATGCAGCACATTGTTGAGAGTGAGTTCCTTTCCAGATGTCATCTTGAGTACAATCTTTCCTTGTCCTTCAACTTTGGAAGTTGAGGAGTTGCCCATAAAGAGTTGTTCACCATTATCCACTGTAGAATAAGATGTGAACATCTTTTTGTCGGCACAGATATGGCGAGTAGCATCAGTGTCCACCCACCATTCTTTAGGATTTCCGACAAGATTTGCCTCGGAAACAACTGCAGAAAGATTGATGTCATCAACACCATTGGAAATATTGTCCACTTCAGTCATGTGGGCTTGAGCAGGCTTCTTGCTTGTTCTTCTTTTATTTTTGCCTTTGCTACGGCAATCTTTGGCCCGATGTCCCTCTTTATCACAGATGTAACATTTGCCATTAAACTTGTACTTTTTATTATCCCCCCTTTTAGAGCCTTGTGATGAACTTTCTCCAGAAGACTTTCGTTTCTTGGTTTTTGAAGTATGTTCCACCACATTTGCCTTAGACTCCATAGGATGCTTACCAGCCCGCTTTTCAGAATTGCGGTTGTCCTCCTCAATCCTCAAACGCACAATTAACTCGTCCATAGAAATTTCTTTGCGCTTATGTTTGAAGTAGTTCTTGAATTCCTTCCAGCCTTTTGGTAATTTTTCAATTAAGGCTGCAACTTGAAAGGATTCACTGAGAAACATACCTTCTGCGTGAATGTCATGCAGAATGAGTTGGAAATCTTGAGCTTGGCTGATCACAGTTTTTGAATCAACCATTACAAAATCTAAGAATCTGCCAACCACAAATTTCTTTGAGCCGGCATCTTCTGTTTTGTACTTTTTCTCCAACGATTCCCAAAGTTCCTTTGCTGTCTTGATTGGACTGTAGACGTTGTATAATGTGTTGTCAAGTCCGTTCAATACATAATTCCGGCAAAGGAAATCGGCATGTTTCCAAGCATCAACCGCAGCAACCACTTGCCGGTCGGTTTCATCCTCTTTCAGGATAGGAGCATCTTCACGGAGAAAACGAGCCAGGTTCAGAGTTGTAAGATAGAACAACATTTTCTGTTGCCATCTTTTAAAGTCAGTTCCTAAGAACTTCTCTGGCTTTTCACCGTGATTTACCGGTACTGTTACAACAGGAGAGGGGGTTGGCGTCATTGCAGCCACCACAGTAGTACTTGTTTGGGCATTTGTTTCAGTAGCCATCAATTCTAATATATAAAACAAAATTATAATTAGAATTTACACTACACAGAAAATTAAACCAAATTCACAGAATTAAATTCCGTAAAAATAAAAGAAACAAGAATGTAACTTTTATTTTCCAATTAATTTGAAAATAAAATAAAATTTTATTTAAACAAATTAATTCCACAGAATATTAAATTCTGTAAAATAAAATAAATAAAAACTATAACTTTTATTTATCAATTAATTTGGAAATAAAATAAAATTTTATTTAACCAAAATAATTCCACACAAGAAATTAAATTCTGTAAAAATAAAAGAAATAAAAACTATAACTTTTATTTTTCAATTAATTTGGAAATAAAATAAAATTTTATTTAACCAAATTAATTCCACACAGAAAATTAAATTTCTGTAACACTTCAATAATTAAAATACTGAAACAGAATTTTAATTAAAGAAAACTTAGAAAATAATTTCTAAAAACCAAAATTAGTTTTCTGACAAAATTTCACAAAAATATATTCTGAATTGTTAATGACACCAGTATCGTACTACTAGTTGTTGTCAAAGAAAAGAGACAGTATATTACTACTATCTGTCAAATAGCATATAATCACTATTTGTTTTTCCAACCAAAATATTATTTTGTAAATTCACAGAAAATAATTTTTCTTCCGAAATTATTTACGAAGAATGAAAAAAAAAAAAAAAGGAATCAAACGAAAAATTCTGTAAACAGAATAATTCGAATCTGTCTTAAGATTGTTGGAACAATCTTCTGTGTAAATAAAATAACTTGAAATAAATTCAAACAAAATAAATAAATAGCATACCAGATTTATTTATCGAACCGAATTAAAATTAAGACCAAGTCGAGTGTGTGACACTCTGTCCTTAAGACAGATTCGCCCCGCTACGGCACTTACGGTTGAGTGGCGTCTATCTCCCAGGATACAATGATCTACACAAATTGTAGTAGTACTCCAAACAATTTGTTCGGCGAACCAAACCTTGTGTTCTAACTCTTTGAATATTAGTCCTAAAAATATAAATGAAGAATAATGCACTTAAAAACCGAACGGCAAAACAAATTTCTTAGACTGGTTTATTTTTTCCCGACCCTTGAATGCTGGAATCATGGCACTATATATAGACAAAAATCCTTAGCCACGAAAGGGTGCAAACCCAAGTGAACAGATGCCATATATATTTCAAACCATTTGTCAGACCGTTGGCACAAAGAAAACCAATGGTCAAACAATTTCAAAAGTTGACCGTTAGGAACTTCTCAACCTGTTAGTAACTTATATTAATTAAACTATTGAATATAAACATATATAAAACAAATTGAATAGTTTAATTAATAAAGTAAGAGGTATAAATTTTAAGAAACCACTTAGGAACTCAAAATTTAAATTTAGAATAAAATTAAATTTCCACAATTACAAACTTTAGGAACCCACTCAGGAACCCAAAATTTGAATTTAGAATTAAATTAAATTCCCACAATAATTTTTTTTATTGAAAAAATTCAAAAGAATTTTTATCAAAGAAATTAATGTTAAACCTGAAACGACATCAACTTCTCATTCACTGATAAATGGTTTTGATGTTCCGTCTTCACCGTGTGACTTGCCACGCGGCAAGGAACACGTCACCTCTTCGGACTCACCCCAAAAGACGTTTGGGGCCCACCCAAAATGGACTCAAAATTATGTCTATATAAAACCATTTTCCAACATAGGTAACCTAATTAGCTTGAGGTACTTGAGTTTAAGAAGTTGTTTGATACCGAAATGGCATTCGTCTATCTGCAAGTTGAAATACTTGCAAACCTTGGATTTACGAGGTTGGAACTTCATGTCAGATGAAGTAATAGTCTTACATGGAATGGAACAATTGAGGCATTTGTATATTTATTATGGGCCGAATTACATGTACAAATTCAAATTGGATGGGTTGAAAAACCTCGAAACATTAGGAGGGTTTCACACACGGCTTTGTGACGTCAATGATCTGCGTAAATTGATCAATCTTCGGCAACTAGAAGAGGCAATTTTCTGGAAGTCGGACAATCAGGACTTTGCGGCTTTCATCAAACACCTAAACATCAGGGCCATCCACCTCCGACGAACATCCTTATCAGTTAATTTTTGCTTCGAAGAAGAAGAAGAGTTGACTCTTCTCAAACAACTATTATGGTGTCACCATCTTTACAAATTGAGTATAGAAGGATTCATTCCCGAGCTAAAAGAGTACGACCATTGTTTCTCTCCCACCCTCATCGAGTTAACGTTGCGGGGATGTGAACTTAAAGAAGACCCTATGCCAACATTGGAGAGGATACCTAACCTGCGAGTCCTCTATTTAATCATTGATGCCTTTGAGGGGGACAAAATGGTTTGCTCAGCTAAAGGTTTCCCCCAACTCAAAGCCCTACATCTCATTACGTTGGATCACTTAAAAGAGTGGGAGGTGGAAGAAGGAGCCATGCCCAATCTCTCTGCTTTAGACATTGGTTTTTGCAAAGGACTGGAAATGGTTCCAGAAGGATTGATGTTCATTGCTACCCTCCAACAATTTACAACTAATGGTATGAGCGAAAATTTCAATAACAGGCTTCGAAGGGTCAATGGTGAAGAAGGAGAAGATTTTTACAAAGTGCGACATGTGTCTTCCCTCAAGATTCGGTAAATTTCTTAATTCTGCCTGAATAATCCTTTTTTTTCACAAGAGACGAAACAACTGTTGGGTCTCTTATCATTTCTTTCACATCCCTCTTACTAATTCTCATCATAAAATTGTTGATATATCCTCTGCTTTTTTGCCTTTATATTGGTTTAGGGGGTGGACAAATTACCATAGAATAAAAAAACTAAACCAAACCGACATCTTTAGATTAGGCTGGTTTGGTTTTTTCGAATACATTAGTTTAGTTCTGGGTTGTCAATCTGACATGATTGGATTGATTTTTGATTTATGCTTTACCTAAATCGAACAAACATGATAACCAAATATATATATATATATATATATATATGTATATTATAAGATTCAATTTTTATCGGCTTGTTTTTGCCTAATTGGTTTAGTGGATTTGATTGCAACTAATCATTTCTCACTATTTATTTTGATTTTCAGTCGAGAAGAACAAGAATGGGAAGTGGAAGAAGAAAATACTGGAAGTTAGAGTTGGAATTCACGGTACTTAATTTTATTTTATTAATTGTGTTACTGGATTTGATTTGTATAGGTTGTATTTAAGCTTGAGGTGGATTTCACTATACTATTCACAATTGTTGGCTTGTATTAAATAATATTTATTTTATGTTTGTGTTATATTCAAATATTAAAGACTAGTTTATTTTAATTATTTATTATTGATTGATTATTATTATTATTTTTTTTGGGATTGGATTGATTTGGTTTAAGTGCATGATTCATTTAAATTGGTTCTAAATTTAATGTCAACTCAAACCAATCACACCCCTATATTGGTTCATATCTATAGAGAATTTTTTAATACAAGGCTTTAGCAATAAAAGTAGAGATTTTTTATAAGAGACCCCTCATAAAAAGATTTTTTTATAAGAAAACAAACGAGTCCATAAATTTTATTGTGAGGACAACACGCGCAACAAACACAACCCAATTACTAAATAGCTAGTTTTATTTTTTAAACTTTCAAATATTAACTTTTAATTTAAATTTTCATTTTTAAAGTATTTTTTGGAATACTATCGTCTATATCCATTCCGTAAGAGTTCGTACTGAATATGTAAAATTGAAGAAAATGTTATTTATTTTCGACCAATGAAATTTTTATTATCTATGAATTATCTTTTATAAATATAGAAATTTCAAAAAAAGCTAAAAATCCAAAATTAAATGCTACAAAATGAAAAATCATATTTCATTGTTTCTAGATTAGAAAGAAATTTCACTGTCTAGTGACATCAAATAGAAAATTTTAAACTAGAGGGATAAAATGCAAAATTAGCATTTGCGATAAAAAAAAAGGCCTCACGCTAACTATCACGGAGAAACTTTTGTTATCTACGCTTTTTTTTCTTTTTCTTTTTTTGTTTTGTTTCCTATGCTCATTAATTTATTTTTTACGAGCAATAAATATAAGTGATGGACTAAAAAAAATATATACATATATATATTAGCAGTCCGCACACGCGATACATATATATAACTTGAAAAAAATAATATTATAAGAATAATGATAAAAACAAATTTGCACAAGCGTTGTTTAAGTGGTAAGAGTATTTATTATTAAATCCATGGTCATGAGTTTGAGACTTGTCATCCTCTTTGCATAATTTTTACAAAAACTCCAAATATAGTGCATACAACAGTTTTCATTTTATAGTACATATTTTTACAAATATAATACATATAATTTTTACAAAAACTCCAAATATAATATATATAATTTTTACAAAAACTCCAAAATATGAGACAAAAATGTCGACACTGCCAACAGTCTTCCTTTTATATATTAAAATAGATAGATAGATACTGGATAGGCATAAAGGATAGAACTTGATAAAAATTCGATATCCACGTTGTTATGTACATACATATATGTATATATAGAGAGGGGAATTCGGATCCTCGGCCGCCCTACCCGGCAGCCCCCCAAAACGACGTCGTTTTGGGGTTTTTTTTTTTTTTTTTTCTTTTCTTTTCTTCTTCTTCGTTTTTTCCGACGGCTGCCATAACCAGAGGGAGGGGAGAGGGAGAAGAGGGAGGAAGGAGGAGGCTGCGAGCTCGCCGTCGCAGCTCGTCGCCTCGCCGCCGGCCGTCGCAGCCGTCCGATCGTCGCCTCGCAGCAGCTGCACCGCCGTCGCCTCCGCCTCCGGCCCCGCCTCCTCCTCCCCCACTGGTTATGGCCCCCTCTAGTCCGGCCCTTCCCGTCCTCCTCCTCCTCCTCCTCCTCCTCCTCCTCCTCCTTCCTCCTTCCTCCCTCCCTCTTCCTCTCCTTCCTCCCTCTCTTCCTCTGCGTTTTTTTTTTTTTTGAAAATTTGCCCCCAAAACGACGTCGTTTTGGGGGCTACCGAGTAGGGCGGCCGAGAATCCGGACTCATAGAGAGGGTATCATAAAAGAACTGAATGGAACTTTTTGTATTTTTTTGAATTACCAATCACTGCACATGCAATGCATGTGCCATATGACACTTCTAACGGATAAATCAGCACTCAATTGTACTTAGTAAATCACAATTTCAAATGTAAAAGCAATTTGTTACTTGTGGCCATTTTAGTTAAAAAGGTCCTTGTTTCAAATCATGAAAGGAGGATATTTATTTTTTTAAGTTATGTTTGGATCATGGACTTTAGAAAAGACAAAATGAAAAACTAGGTACGATGTACATGAAATATAATTACATTTCACTTACTTTCACCCACCTTTTTCTCTTTCCCTTTTGCATTCCATGATCCAAACACAACCTTAACATTTTGACAAGACTCAATGGAGACACCCATATCCAACCCTTCCTACTTAGAAACCTTTGGGGGCTAGATATCATCTTTCCAAATCTCAGGGAGGAATATGAAATTACCTCAAGACTCCGTTAAGTTTGAACAATATATTAATCTAAACTAGTTGAAAATTTTCTTTAATGGGAATTAACCTTCTAAAATTTTACATATCTCCTCAATCTTCATGAGAATTTTTCACTAAAATTTTACAACTCAGTGATACAATCACATATGTGCTTCTTTTTCCAGATAAGAAACGTAAAGCAGCTCTTGAAGGTAACACAATTGTAAGTAAATCGAAAATTATCCCAAAGTTATGATTCAGTCACACATTAAGACTAAAATGCACAAACCATCAATTCAAACAGGTTCCCAAAACTCATGGTATAATTTCTAAATGATCAATGTATATATGTTGGGCAGCCATTTGCTAGTTACTTGTAACACCCTGTGAGCAAATCAGCATAATCACAATGGAGATAAAACTTTGATCTTTACTTTGAGAACCCCATGTGCTTGATTTGCTTAATTTCAAACTTGGATTCCTTTGAACACCATCTATTACTCGGAGTCAGAATCTGATAATGGCATCTAGTAAGCTTCTTTTGGTTCTGTGTCAGTGATGGAAGGAGGACGATCTTGGTTTGACACCGCTCTCTTCTTGTGTCTCTGATTTGGTCTATCTTCATCATCCTGGAAATTTTCATATGGTGATTGAGCAAACATATAGAAAGCAGAGAAAAATAAAAATGCATAACACAAATACTATTTAACGTACAAAATGCTTATGCAAGTCCCACTGCAGTGAATTGGGCAGTTATGTATGCATACCAAAATTAAGATCATTGATGTTTATGCTATTAGTTGTAATTATGTGTTAAAATCGGAATTAATATCGGAGATTGATGTCAACTGTAAATTGCCTTTACTAAGTATAAATAAAAAGTCAAGAATAAATTTGAGTAGTTTTTCTTTCATTTCTATGAGATTTGTATGTTTGAGAGGTTCTATCTCAGTTGGGTGGGAGTTTCTTCCTCAATGGAAGCGAGTTTCTTACAGGTTTCTTCCTTGGGAGCAGAGAATCGCATTTCTGGGTAAGAAACGTCAACCAAGAAGGAATTTTTGCTACTAAGAATGAAAAACTCAATAACTTAAGCTAAAAATGCCGATTTTACCTTTGATGAGGGCAAACTTCCGTCTCTACAATGAAAGTTTTTGATGAAAAGTATTTACATCATATTTACTTTTTAATATTTTTTTACTATTTTAATATAAAATTCAAAATTCTAATGCCTCAACTCAATGCCTTGAGGGTTACGCCTCTCCTCACAAGGGAAAAAATGCCTCACGCTAAGCATTTGCCTTCAAAAACTTTGGTAATTAGTAGTAAGAGGTGCCAAAAGGAGAAATGTTGGCAGTAGTTTCCAAAATTATTCAGGTTTTGAGGCTGGGAACTATATAACACACAACATCAGCAGCCTCCAGGTAGTTCAACACAAAGTGAAACACAATTTCATGTTCCAAAGGAGCCATTGAATCAATATGTCCTTGAAAAATGGTGGGGGATAACTGTTAAAGAAAATTATTAGAGAATATCAATGAAGGAACACAATCATACAGGAATGATTGGTGGTGAGGGAAACAAGTTCAACTAGCAAGCAATAGATTCCCAACAAAGGAAAAATGATACAAGAATGAATTTGTGGTGAGAGAGACAGAAAAATCCTTCTTTAGGTTTTTTTTTTTTTTGTTTTTTTTTAGTTGTCTGTGAGTTTGGGGTGGGGTGTTGCTTTTTCAATGAGAATGACAAGTCTAGAAATTGCAAAGCTGGAAAATGTGAATTGTTCAATGAGAATGACAAGTCCTCAAAGCTATCACTTGGTACAATAATCTGTTAGGGGCAGAAATAAAATGACAATGAATAGGCAATAACATGGCTGTCAAGAAAATAATTTTTTTTTTTAAAAAAAAAAAAACAAAAACAAAAAAGGCTGCTACCTACAAGGTATATGTGACTGCATTTGAACTAAAGAAGGGAAACTTTGAAGAATATATTGGGAATGGGATTTATACCACATCCACCAATGTGAATGGAAGCACACAATGCAAACACCAAAGAGAAAAACAATTAGACACAGATTTTTGTGGTTCAACACCAATTGCCAACATCCATGGAAGAGAGATTCCACTATGAATAAAAAATAGATAATACATGTGAGATGGTCAACACACTCAAAACCCATATCACTACTAGAACCCCATGGTCAAGAGTAGTTGAGCCCTTGATCACTCCAGTGCCTTCACGGTATTTTTTGTCATCCCTTACATCTCTATTTTATTGTCCTCTTAATCTCGCCAAAACATAGTCTCCATGACTATTTATAATAGTCTATCCACAAAAAAACTAGTTCCATAAAATTAAGTAACCAAAACCTACACATTGGGTTCTCCAATAGATTCCGGACTCCACTATCCTAACCCAAATACATGTTTAAACTAACCTAACAAATGTACGGGACCCACATATATCACATGGGTGGACTAATCCTAAGAGAATATTAATAGAAGTTACTAAATTAATCAACTAAAATATTATGCAGCCAAGACATCACATATATAAAAAATAACTAGAAGGAAAATAATGATGCTGAAAAGTAGAAAAGGGAAATAAAAGAAAAGACTAATCATGAGTCAGAAGAATATCAATGAAATCACATTGGATTGGAGATGAAGATAATGGCTGGAAAAAAAAAAAAAAAAAACAATAACAATGCTCCCAGGAGCACAATATGCCATGACTTACTCTTTTGCTCAGTTGAGTTTGATTATTTGATTGACTTGGGTGAGTTGCTTGGCTCCTTCGCAGCCAGATGCTACCAAAAGACATCAATGCTTCCAGGAGGAAGACTGGGCCAATCCTTGCCAATCCTTGGATCTCCCAGGCGATTGTGGATTCCGTTCATGGTGCTACCAATTCTTTGTTTCATTCCTGTCCCTTTGGATAGAATGGTTTGGCACCTACTTACCAAATAGGATCTGCACCTTCAGGAACAACTGCAGGAGTTTTTGTTCTCTGCGATGAGATAAACAGAAAAGGTTTGAGCAGACATCTTGTATGAAAGAGATACAACTCTAAGCTCTAGAGTGTATACTTCCTTAAAAAAACTACACAGTTCAATGAGTATCAATCTAAGAAGCACGGACACTTCTAAGAGTGTAACGTGCCGTGTCCGACACTCACCGGACACCTAAGTAGCACAGGTGCGGGTACTGGTATGATGATACGGCAAAACCTTTAAAAAAAAAAAAAAAAAAGGATACGGGTACGGTTGGAGTATGTCAACAAATTTTTTATTTTTCATAATTTATAATTTGAGATTCAACCTACAAATCAAAGTTTAATACCAAAATTAAAAAGCGAAATTACAAAACCAAAAGAGAAATCACAATTCAACAATACCAATATCAAAGCAAAGTCTATAAGCTACTTTAATGCCATTAAATATGAGAAATTACAAAACGAAGTTTCGTTCCAAAAGCAAACTAAAAAAAATTTGGAAACTTGAAACATCAATTTACACTTTCATCAACTTCATCATTGAATACTATATCTTTCATCTTTGACACATCAAGTAAAAGATTTGCAATTTCAAGTAAATCATAACTCTAATAAATTAAATGTATCACCACCAATATCCCATAGCTTGGTGTACTCCCGATGTACCCATCATGTACCTACGAACCCGGTAAGCATTTCAAGTACACCGATACGCATGCAACCCTAACAGTACGCGTACTAGTACCCTGTAAGTACCTAGTATGAGTATGACAATATTTTCGGAGTACCTTTGCTTTACAGCCGGACGCTTTCTAACGCTTAGACACTCATGAAACATATTACAATTTTGAGTAAATAACTTGGTGTAAGAATTGATGTATTTATTGATTGATTTGTATTACAAATCAGAGTGGCATTATATAGGAGAGGGTTTGGGTAGTAGGTGTAGTGTAGTGGAGGTGGTAGGTGAAGTGGGTGCTAGTGGAGATGGTAGGTGGAGGAGTAAATTGGTAAATTCTAACAGCCCCCCGCAAACTCAAGGAGGATAGAAACTAACCAACTTGAGTTTGAAGAGAGGAACAAAACAAGAAAATACATAAAAAATAAAAAAGGATAGGAGACACTGTATGGTCGTGTCAGACCATTGGTGAAGACACTGGATGGTGGTGTCATAACGTTGTAGAGGACACTGTATGGGTGGTGTCATAACGTGGTAGAGGACACTGTATGGTGGTGTCATAACATTGTAGAGGACACTGTACGGGTGTGCCATAACGTTGTAGAGGACACTGGATGCTAACCGGAATCAAATGTCGGGACAGTTTATAGGGTCATGTCGGACCGTTAAAAAATGCACCCTCAAAAGGTGTGCCCAATTTTGTAAAAAGGCGTGCCATCAAAAGACGTGCCCAATCCATAAAAAGGCGTGCCATCAAAAGGCGTGTCCACATGTCAGAGTGATGTATTTATTGATTGATTTGTATTACAAATCAGAGTGGCATTATATAGGAGAGGGTTTGGGTAGTAGGTGTAGTGTAGTGGAGGTGGTAGGTGAAGTGGGTGCTAGTGGAGATGGTAGGTGGAGGAGTAAATTGGTAAATTCTAACACTTGGAATATAATGATACAACAAAAATTAAGTAAATATATACATATTCTCCTCCTTTATACTTCAAAAATGAATATATTTTACTTAAATATAAAGAGAATTTGAATGTTTGATATTATTTCTTCACAAATCAAATACAGAGATGACGAACTATTTATATACAAAAGTAAGGATTAACCTAACCATAACTATCTAACCCAACTCTTAACTACTTGTGGTTAATTTCAATACAAACTAACTACCTATTGACACGTGCTAGAATGCAGCTTAAGCTGCACTGGTATGAGCTGCTGCATATGGAGCTTGCTGCACCTGCACGACTGAAGCATTCTGCTTGACTGAAGCCTTGGCTTGGGTGGACTGATGAGTGGTGGTGACAGATGGCTTATCAGGCCCCCTCAAACTCATAGGAGGAGGAAGGACTAAGAGTTTGCTTTGAAGTTATTGGAAACGAGCCACAGACAAAGGTTTGGTGAAAATATCTGCAATTTGATCTGAGGTAGGAACATGAGAGATGTAAAGTTTCTTGGCAGCAACCCTTTTGCGAACAAAGTGATAATCAACTTCAATGTGCTTGGTACAAGCATGAAAAACAGGATTGTGAGCCATAGCCATAACCAAAGAGTAGGGACAGGAACAGAAATGTGAAGCTTAGCCAAGAGCATTCCAATCCAGCTGAGTTCTGCCGCAGTACTCAGCTTCAGAAGAGGACCTAGAAACAGTTGGTTGTTTCTTAGCTGTCCAAGAGATTAAGTTGGATCCAAGATAGACACAATAACCAGTGGTAGATCGTCTATCAAGAGCATTACCAGCCCAATCAGAGTTTGAATATGCATGAAGAAGAAGAGGACCACTGGAAAAATGTAAGCCATGAGTTAAAGTTCCTTTTAAATATCTGAGTAACCTCTTAACAGCAGCAAAATGTTTGTTCAAGGGTGATTGCATATATTGGCAAGCCTGGTTGACTGCAAATGCTAGATCTGGCCTGGTGATAGTAAGGTACTGAAGAGCACCCACCACACTGCGATACAGAGAGGGCTGAGAGAAGGGTAAGTCATCATGAGGAGAAGATGAAGTAGAACACTTGGAAGCCATAAGAGAGGAATAAGATTTGCAATCACTCATCCCAGCCTTGGCTAAAATATCTGAGGCATACTTATGTTGAGAGAGAACATAACCAAAGGAGGATTTACTGACAGAAATGCCCAAGAAATAGTTGATGAGACCAAGCTCTTTCATGGAGAAGGTAGCATGCATTTGAGTGAGAAGTGAAGCAATGTAGAGATGATCACTACCTGTGAGGAGTATGTCACCTACATAAATGAGGAGAATAGTAATGGAAGTAGAAGTCTTTTTGACAAAGAGAGGTGAATCACAATGACTTGCAACAAACTGTAGGGTAGAAAGGAAAGTAGAGAAGGTTGAAAACCAAGCACGAGGGGCTTGTTTAAGACCATATAGAGCTTTGTTTAATTTGCACACAAAAGAAGACTTGGTGGGATGAACAAAGCCTTGTGGCTGAACCATGTACACTTCTTCCTCTAGAATGCCATGTAAGAAAGCATTAGAAATATCAAGTTCCTTAACAGGCCAATCAAAGTGAAGAGCAAGGCACAAGAGGACTCTAATTGTTGGTTGTTTAGCTACAGGACTAAAGGTTTCATAGTAGTCAACACCTTCAGCTTGGAGAAAGCCCTTGGCCACCAATCTAGCCTTATGTCTAGCAATAGTCCCATCTGAATTCTTCTTTAGTTTGTAGACCCATTTGCATCCAGTAGCTTGTTTGCCAGGTGGAAGAGGCATTAAAGACCAGGTGCCCTGCCGTTGAAGAGCCTCATATTCATCAAGCATAGCAGCTTGCCAAGCAGGAGAAGAAGCAGCCTCTTTATAAGTTTAAGGTTCAAAACTGACAGTAGAAACAGATAGACAAGAAGGAATGCTGGTTTTAGACCTAGTAAGCATGGGATGAACATTGGTTTGAAGAGAAGAAAGAGAAGGAACAGAGTTGGGAATAGAAGGAAGGTCAATGAAAAGTGAGGAAATTGGAATCTGAGAAGAGGGAGAAGCTGCAGTATGAGATGGTGCAGTCTGAGCTGCTGCAGGTGAAGAGTGAGAAGCTGCAGTCTGAGCTGTTGCAGGGGGCAGTCTGAGCTGCTGCAGTTGGGAAAACTGCAGTAGGAAATGGTGGAGCTTGAGAATAAGGGGCAGGCTGAGCTGCTGCAATTGGAGAAGAATGTGCGGAAGATAGGAAAGGTGATGCTGTAGAAGGAACATGTGTAGAAGGAACATGGGATTGGAAGGAAGAACTGGGCTGTGCTGAGGGAGACCAAAAGAAACTCAGCAATTGTGGTACTGATGATGAGGAAGAGAAAGAAGAATGAGATGACTGAAAAGGAAAAGAGGATTCATCAAAGACTACATGTCTGGAGATATAGACTCTACCTGTGGCAGGATCAAGGTACCTATAACCTTTAATAGAAGGTTGATAACCAGGAAACACACAAGGAACAGATTTGGTTTGAAGTTTATGAGAGGTATAAGGTTTAAGCCATGGATAGCACCTACAACCAAAGGATCTCAAGAAAGTGTAATCAGGTTTGTGTTTGAACAAGACTTCATAAGGAGTGAGATTTTGAAGTTTGAGTGTAGGATGTCTATTAACAAGAAAGACAGCAGTGGCAAGTGCATCAAACCAGTAAGCCAAGGGAAGAGAAGATTGACGCATAAGAGTCACAGTAGTCTCTATGAGATGTCTGTGTTTTCTTTCAGCAACACCATTTTGAGATGGTGTATGAGGACAAGCCAGCTGATGCTCAATTCTTTTTTGTTTGAAAAAAAGTTGAAATGGCTTACTGAGATACTCTCCCCCATTGTCACTCCTTAAAACTTGAAGTTGAGAGTATGAAACTGATTTTCAACATAACTTTTAAACTCAAGAAACTTGTCAAACACCTCACTTTTGTAATGAAGAGGAAAAATCCAAGTAAATTTGCTAAAATCGTCAATGAACAACACATAGTATTTAAAACTAGAAATAGAAGCAAAAAATGGGCCCCAAACATCTGTGTGTATAAGGGCCAAAGGTTTATTTACAGTGGAATTAGACAAAGTAAAAAGCAACCTATGGCTCTTGCTAACACAACAGTGTTCACACAGACTGAAGTGCTTGTGAGACAAAGCTGAAGATTTAGGAACTAAGTGGTGATGAGCCATGATGTGATGAAGCTTCTTGGAAGATGGATGACCAAGTCGAGAATGCCAATCAGGTGAAGAGGAGGTAGCTGGAGTAGTAGAACAGGAAAGACAGACTGGAGAAGAAACAGAGGAACCAGCAGAGGATGAAGAGATGAGTGGATAAAGGCCATTGGAGTAGTAGCCTTTATACAGAATTTTCTGAGTGTTCTTGTCCTGAACAAGAAGGAAATCCTTATCAAAAGTAATAGTACAATGATTATCCTTGGTTAACTGATGTACTGAAAGTAAATGGGAAGAAAGTGTAGGAACACGCAGCATTTTGGTAAGATGGAATGGAAAAGGAGTAGGAAGGAGTCCTTTACCAGTATGAGCAATGGGAAGAGTAGAACCATCACCAATAGCCACTTGGTCATGACCTTGATACGGTTGATAAAGAGAGATTACTTAAATCATTTGTCATGTGACTAGTGGCTCCAGAGTCAAGAAACCAGTTGGTGTCAGATGAAGAGACTGAGGGTGCATAAGCAGAGGCTACATAAGCTTTGCTGTGACCTGGAGAGGAATTGTATGATGAAGATGAAGCCTGAGAGCTCTGAAAAGCAGCATCCAATCTGTGCCAACAGTCTAGAGCAGTGTGGTTTGCCTTGCCACAGATTTGACAGATTAAAGAAGCATTGACTGTGCTGTTTGCAGAGCTAGGTCCTGTGTTGTTTTGCAGGGCTATATGTGCCTCTCTGAAACTGATTTGGTCCTCCTCTCTGAAAGTGACTGGACTGACCTCGAAACCTACCTCAATCCCTTCCTCTGAAAGTGCCTCTGCCCCTATAATAACCTTTCTGACTACCTTTATTAGAATAATGTCCTCGAGGAGCAATATAGGCAGCAGATCCTGGAATTTCTGAAGCTTGTTGATGCTAAAGAGAGGACTCTATATGGATAGATTCAGAACACAGAAGAGAGCAGAGTTGTTCCACAGCAATACACACGTGCTAGAATGCAGCTTAAGCTGCACTGGTATGAGCTGCTGCATCTGGAGCTTGCTGCACCTGCACGACTGAAGCATTCTGCTTGACTGAAGCCTTGGCTTGGGTGGACTGATGAGTGGTGGTGACAGATGGCTTATCAAAATATTCATATACATGGCATAATAATTATTTATTATTATATATGATGCATGTTTGATAAATAAATAAATTATATATTTTGCAGAAGTCCTGAACGTGTCGTGTCCTACATTTTTTAAAAATTTACATGTTGGTGCATCAATGTCATGTCACGTGTTCGTGCTTCTTAGGTATCAATAATGGAGTGAAGGTAATTAAACCCCTCAGCAAAATATACAAATTCATCCATTCAAGCACCAAAAGGAAGCTTAATTCTTAAAAAAGTTTATCTATGTTAACTTACAAAAAAGGGGAGCTCCCAGAGTCACCATCTTCTATTATTTGAGAGAGCCACTTGATGATCTGCCAACCAAATAAAATAGAAACAACTCAACGTGAAAAGGTGCACTAAACCACAAAGAATGTTGCATTTGCGTTAACTGCTCAATACAGAGTGAAATATATCTCAATAATTAAAACATGTAGTAAAATCCACCTCACAACAGATCGAAGGCCAAACCTCTGAACTTTCTTCAGAACCATTGTACCTCACAAGAAGTTGTGATGCAGGATCCACATCATCATTCAGAAATGCCTTCAACATGTTTTTTGGATTTTTTTTCCCTCAATTTTAATACTATCTTCGGTAGCATTCCTTTTGTAATGTACAATAATTAACTGTGGTACATCTGTTATATCCCTCCTGGTCCACATGTTTCATAGCTGTTCTCCGTTTGAGTGTGGAAAAACAATATCGCTGGAGAAGAGAAATTTAGTGACTAATACAGTAGCAAAAGATCATTTGTTAAATGTTCCAGCATAGAATAGTCCATCATGATCATTATTAATTAAAATATTATAATCCATAATTAGTAAGCACACATACTTCTACATAAAAAATAAAAAACCTACAAATGGTTCTAGAAATAACATAGAAAGATCATTCCTTCAACTGAATAAAGCAGAAGCAAACAACCTCTAATCATATGTACAATGCTGCTGCAATGACATCTTACACAATTACTATTGGAGTTTATGAATAATTTTCACCTTTGCAATATAATACATGCCTCACATACGCTACCTGGTGAACTTAGTTTAATTTTTATTATATAACACCTTCCGTGAGAGGAATCACATTCTGTTTCCTACACTAAATAGTTGACTTACAGAATAGCATTATTTGTATAGCTGGTGAGGAATCACATTCTTTGTACATATGGCTTGATCACAGAAATTCATTCTATATACTTTCTACACTTCTTTGTATTTCAGTCTTTGAGATGAATCACATTTTCTTGTACATATAGCTTGATCCACGGAAAAAAATCAACCAACAAGAGTACAAATTTTTTGTGAAAGATAACCTCCAAAGTTCTTCACCTTCTTTGGTTTAGTTTATGAATTGCTTTTGAGTTTTTTTGTTTTTCAATTTTTTTTTTTTTTGGGGGTGGGTGGGGGGGGGGGGGGTGGGGGTGTTCTTTGGTGAACTTTTTTCATATTCTAGTCTTTTTTTCTTTTTTTTTTCTTTTTAAACTTTTCAGATGCGTCTAATCTAGATGGACTTAAAAAATAAAATATTTGTAAAAAAATCTAAAATTGTCTTTAATAAACTTTTTTTAGATTTTTTTATAAATATTTTAAATTTTAGTGCATCTAAATTAGGCAGATCTAAAAAAAATAAAAAATTAAAAACTAAAATATGAAGAAAAAAAATTCACCAAAGACAAAAAATAAAACAAAACAAAAGACTCAAAAACAATATTGAGTTCCAAAAGTTGGTTTGAACTCAAATAGGATAACAAATGAATGATGAATACTTTTAATTAGCCATGCCTCACATGGAGAACATAATCTTATACACCAAATGTAAGAAATAATGTATAGAGAAAGAGAGAGAATAAATTGTATGTATTATTATTGATTGATGTAATGTTATATCAATTACAATGATTCATGATTCCTATATATAGAAGATGGTGAGTGTGTAGTAGGTAAGGAGTAGGTGAAGTGGAGGTGGTAGTGGTGTAGTGGGTTAGGTTTAGTGGAGTAGGTGAGGTGGTAGTGGTGTAGTGGGTTAGGTTTAAGTGGAGGTGGTAGTGGTGTAGTGGGTTAGGTTTAGTGGAGTAGGTGAGGTGGTAGTGGTGTAGTGGGTTAGGTTTAGTGGAGTAGGTTTAAGTGGGTGAAGTAGGTGGAGAGTAGGTGGATACTAACCAACTTGAGTTTGGAGAGAGTAACAAAATAAGAAAATACATAAAAATAAAAGAGGATAGGTGACACTGTATGGTCGTGTCAGACCATTGGTGAAGACACTGGATGGTGGTGTCATAACGTTGTAGAGGACACTGTATGGGGGTGTCATAACGTTGTAGAGGACACTGTATGGTGGTGTCATAACGGTGTAGAGGACACTGGATGGCGGTGTCAGACCGATGTAGAAGACAGTTTATGGGGTCATGTCGGACCGTTGTAGCAGATAATGCTGTGACAGTTGTTGTGACAGTTTACGGAGTCTTGCTGGACCCTTGTAGAAACTAACCGGAATCAATGTCGGGACAGTTTACAGAGTCTTGTCGGACCCATAAAGGAGCTAACCGGAATCAATGTCGGGACAGTTTTACAGAGTCTTGTCGGACCCATAAAGGAGCTAACCGGAATCAATGTCAGGACAGTTTACAGAGTCTTGTCGGACCCATGAAGGAGCTAACCGGAATCAATGTCGGGACAGTTTACAGAGTCTTGTCGGACCCTTAAAAAGTCGCACCCTCAAAAGGTGTGCCCAATCCATAAAAAGGTGTGCCATCAAAAAGCGTGCCCAATTCATAAAAAGATGTGCCATCAAAAGGCGCGCCCACTTCATCAAAAGACGTGCCCGACAGAAAGCGTCGAGCCATCAAAAGGGGCGCCGGACACGCGGCGATGCACGTGATTGACAGAGCGCGTGTCGGCCTCGTCGTCTCTGTCTTTATAAACCAAAGCGAAGTCTGAGGCTTGGAAGCATAACAAACCAGTTGAAACCTCTTCGTTCTCTGTAACATTCTGTAACCAACCCTTCTCTGAAACACTCAGCAACCCAAAAACATGGCTTCTTCTTCCCGTTCAGCTACCCAGAACATAGCCTCTTCTTCCCGTGGTCTGCTCACTCTCTTTCCCGACCTCAACGAGTCAACAAGAGAGATAACTGGTGCGGTGGCCTGTGAACCTCAACCAAACACCTCTGGTTTTGCTCCGTTGAACTTTCCGATGCGGTCGGTGGAGCAAAAAATGGCAGTGCAAACGGATATTGAAGCTAATCAGTATACATTGAAGTCCTGTGTTGAAACTATGACTGCGGTCACAAACTTGTCGCACCGGCTGCAGAGTAGGACAAATGAGGTGCAGCAGTTAAACGCCCAACTGGCTCTGCTCCAACGCATGTATAAGGATGCGCGAGCAGAGATAAGTGTGCTAAAGGCGGAAAACAAGGAGCTGAAGCGGAAGGCCACCGTGATGTTCCGATTTGGAGGTCCGCCATATGCTGTAGTGGAGGAGCGGGGTGGAGTGATCGTGCCCAGTGGAGTGGGAAACACGGAGGCAACACCGTCAAGAGCCGCCCAGGACGGAGGCAAGAAGAAAAGACCGGCAGAATAGGCGAAAAAATGAGATCGGTGGGTGGCCGTCTGCAGAAAAGAAAACAAATCTTGTGGTTGTTTGTTTGTTTGTTTTTTTTTTTTTTTTTTTTTTTTTTGGTGTAAAATGGTGATCGGGGTGAGCCCCAACATGAATAAAATAAGGGAAGGTTTGGTGTGCAAATTTGTATTGTTTTTTTTTTTTTTTTTTTTTTTTTTTTTTTTTTTTTTTTAAATATATATATATATATTCTATATATTCTAGTGGGATGAATGATGAGTTGTATGAAACGATGGGAACAAGTCCATGTGGGTTAGGGAATGGCGATGATAATGTGTTGTGGGTGGTGGAAAAAGTAAAGTGAGAGAGTGACACACTGTAACATATTAACATAGTTTATCTTAGGTTTACCGGCACATTCCTTTTCTGAAGATATGCATTCCAGCTCAAACCACTTCAAATAATTCACAAATCTCATCATCACCTCACGTGATAAGAAGACAAATTTGCAGCTGTAACACTGCCCAACGTGGGTGAACAGTTGGTTGATAAAAGTCCTTTGGTGAAGTGATGGCGAATCATCCTCACTCTTGAGCCCCTCCATTACACCAACTTTGGTACCGTTTACCTTGGAAAGGGCTTGTGCATTGGCCTTAACCTGCAAACCCCCAGTGGCAGCAGATTTTGATTTAATCCCTCGTGCATCCACATTTGCTGGAGGTCCTCCAAGCTTGCTGGATGTCTTGGCACCAGAATCGGGTGGAGGAGATGCAACTGGAAAAAATGCAGAAGTAGCGGCGGTAGCAACCATTATGAAAAATCTATCACCAAGCTGAGAAGAATCTGGAAGAGCACGGTAGAAAACGTCAGAAATTGGATGTTTTGGTGGCAGATTCGAAGCTGTCTGAGTGCGGAAAAGCAGTTGAGAATTGCGTGATTAGTGAAGGTCGTTTGGTGGAGAACGGTGAATCAGAGACGACGTCTGCGAAACAGTGTGCATCTCCGACTTCAAATGTGACAAACGAGCCTGAGGTGGCTCAGAAATGCCCTAAGTTAGGCATGACTTCTGTGCGTGGAAGGAGGAGAGATATGGAAGACGCTGTGGCCATTCACCCCTTGCTTTGCCGCTGGAGTAGTCAGAATCCGGCGGATTTGCACTTTTTCGGCGTTTACGACGGCCACGGTTGCTCACATGTGGCGATGAAGTGCAAAGATCGATTGCACGAGATAGTGAGAGACGAGCTCGAAAGCCACGAAGAAGATTCGTGGAAGAAAATGATGGAGCGAAGTTTCTCTTCTTGCAGAGTTACGGCTGTGGAGAGTGGAAGGTATGTGTAGAAAATTCCAGCGGGCAGCAAAGGCAAAGGTGTCGGCCGGCTGCCCGCCGGTGAGAAAGAAATACAGGCTTAAATCTTATCGCTCTGATACCATGTAAGAAATAATGTATAGAGAAAGAGAGAGAATAAATTGTATGTATTATTATTGATTGATGTAATGTTATATCAATTACAATGATTCATGATTCCTATATATAGAAGATGGTGAGTGTGTAGTAGGTAAGGAGTAGGTGAAGTGGAGGTGGTAGTGGTGTAGTGGGTTAGGTTTAGTGGAGTAGGTGAGGTGGTAGTGGTGTAGTGGGTTAGGTTTAAGTGGAGGTGGTAGTGGTGTAGTGGGTTAGGTTTAGTGGAGTAGGTGAGGTGGTAGTGGTGTAGTGGGTTAGGTTTAGTGGAGTAGGTTTAAGTGGGTGAAGTAGGTGGAGAGTAGGTGGATTTTAACACCAAACAATTGAGGTGTACATGCTTTGCACTAGACAGGCCATGGCTAAATATGTATTTACCAAAGCTTGTAAATGTGAATGCGTAAGTTTTTAAAATGACCAAGAATCAACACACAAGCATTTCAAATTTCAAATTTTTATACTTAGTGAGAAAAAGTTATTTAAAATTAAATATGAATGTATAAATACTTTTCTCTTCAAGGTGTTGTTGAACATTTCATTACAAAATAAGAAACTTGCCCTCATTGAAGATGAACTTGACATTCTTAGTTTCAGTTATTGAACTTCTTACTTGAGTCTTAACTTTATATTTTTTTTCTTGGTTTTTTCCCCGGAATATGATTGTTACAAAAGAGGTTCTTATTTTTGATGTTTAAATTTAAACTAGGTATTAGATCATCAAAAAAAAAAAAAAAAAAAACCAGGTACTATAACAGGCTTAATAACATCCCAAGACAAGCTCCCCATATACGTACTGTTACATAGACTCAGGTACGAGTATCGGGTGCGGGTGTGTATCCAAGCGTCAGACCTTCATAAATTTAAATCTTGGTATACATATCCACAATTGGTTATAGGTAGGGGAACACGTCATATGCACATATATATTGCATATTATATGATACTCTCGGATGAGATGTTGTAAATTGTGTAGAAATAGAGTAGAAATTAAATACGATACAGGAAACATGTTAAAATCTACCATCACCTACTCCACCTACTACACCTACCACCACCCACTACCACCTACTCCACCTACTCCACTACATCTCCTATATAAGGAGCCACTCACCATTTGTAATATATAACATACAACAATCAATAATACAATTTTTTTTTCTCTTTATACATTAAATTTCTACATGGTATCAGAGCAGGTTTAGAACCTAATATTTTCGCTTCACCGGCGGGCGGCAACCTCACCTTAGCCGTCCGCCGGACCTCAACCTAGTCCGCTTATTTTCTACACATACCTTCACTTTCCTGAACCTTCCCACACAAAATCCTCTTGGCGATGCTGATGATGCTTGCACAGTTGGTGGATCAACTATTTGTTGCAGCATGTAACAAACCCCCCGTGTTTTGTATCATCACTGAGTATTTGGCTGTGGGCTCTCTCAGAAAATACCTTCATCAGCAGGAGCCTTATTCACTTCCTCTCAACCTAGTTCTGAAGTTGGCCCTCGACATTGCATGTGGGATGCAATTTCTTCATTCTCTGGGGATACTTCACAGGGATCTTAAATCAGAAAATTTATTGCTTGGGGGGCAGAAGGTAGCAGATTTTGGAATCTCATGCTTGGAGTCTCAATGCGGCAGTGCAAAGGGATTCACGAGCACTTACCGTTGGATGGCACCAGAAATGATCAAAGAAAAACACCATACTCAACACACATGGAAACATACAGGTTCTGTCTCTCTCTTGTGGGGGGCAGAGAGCAAAGTTGGAAAGCACTTCAAGCTCGCCGACCGCAAAACCACCTTCACAACGGAGCTCCGTGCCGGCACCACCACCTTCCTCACCATGGCAGCAGCTTCAGCAACATTCGCGTGGACGGTGATTCGAGTCTGGCTTGTGGGGAAGATCTGGGACTTATTCCTTCCTGTGTTAATCCCGTTATACATATGCTGGCTATGGGGTACGAACCCATGCGCACTTATGTGCAGAAGATAAACACATTATTTCCAGAGAGGCTATGGATCTGCAGAATTGGGAAGAGACGCAGGTTCCAAACACAACTTTCTCAGATAAACACATTGTTTTTTAATCACTTTACAGGACACTCACCTTTAATCTTTTTTTAATACCCCACTCACAGATCTTGATCTTGCTTTCACCAACACCAATCCCACTCAACTTTCTTTTCTTTTTTATATTTATTTTACTCCATCTTTTGAAAAGAAACCGAAACATCAACTGGTTTGCACACCCATCAGCTTACTTTTCCATTAGTGGTAGGACCCGACCAAACAAATTTGAATCTCACATTTCCTTTTTATTTATTTTTTTTTATTCCTTTCACATTCACACATTTCTCTTCAATTTTATTCACATACTTCTCTTCAAATTTATTTTCTTTTATTTTCAAAAAAAAAAAAAAAAAAAAGAAGCAGCAGCAGCAGAAGCAGAAGCAGAAGCACTGCACACCAAACTCATTTTATTCATGTTGGGGCTCACCCCGATCACCATGTTCCACCATACCAAAACAAAAAAAAATAATAATAATAAAAATAAAAATAAAAATAAAAACACAAACAAAACCCAAACAACCACATCCACAGGCGAGATTTTTGTTCTCTACTCTGCCGCCGGTCTCTTCTTCTTGCCTCCGTCCTGGGCGGCCCTTGACGGTGTTGCCTCCGTGTTTCCCACTCCACTGGGCACGATCACTACTCCCTGCTCCTCCACAGCAGCATATGGCGGACCTCCAAATCGGAACATCACGGTGGCCTTCCGCTTCAGCTCCTTATTTTCCGCCTTTAGCACACTTATCTCTGCTCGCGCATCCTTATACATGCGTTGGAGCAGAGCCAGCTGGGCGTTTAACTGCTGCACCTCATTTGTCCTACTCTGCAGCCGGTGCGACAGGTTTGTGACCGCCGTCATGGTCTCCACACATGACTTCAAAGTATACTGATTGGCCTCAATATCAGTTTGCACCGCCATTTTTTGCTCCACCGACCGCATCGGAAAGTTCAACGGAGCAAAACCAGAGGCGCTTGGTTGAGGTTCACTGGCCACCGCACCAGTTATCTCTCTTGTTGACTCGTTGAGGTCGGGAAAGAGAGTGAGCAGACCACGGGACGAAGAGGCCATATTCTGGGTAGCTGAACGGGAAGACGAGGCCATGTTTTTGGGTTGCTGAGTGTTTCAGCGAAGCAGCGATTTCCGACTGGTACTTTCAGAGAAGGATTGGGCAACAAAGTGTTACAGAGTATCTCTCTCAGAACACAGTTTTTCAGAGGTTTTTTAGCAGGTTTTCGTCTCTGCCTCAGCCTCAGCCTCAGCCTCCGTCTTGGTTAAATAGCCAAGGCAGACACGCGTATCGTGCGCCACTTGACGCCAGACGACAAAACGGGCGCGCAAGCCAATGTGGTGACGCGCCTCGCCATCATGTCCGGCACATCTTTTTATGACTTGGGCTCGCCTTTTGATGGCACGCCTTTTTATGGATTGGGCACGCCTTTTGATGGCACTCCTTTTGAAAGATTGGGCACACCTTTTGAAGGTGTGACTTTTTAAGGGTCCGACAAGACTCTGTAAACTGTCCCGACATTGATTCCGGTTAGCTCCTTCATGGGTCCGACAAGACTCAGTAAACTGTCCCGACATTGATTCCGGTTAGCTCCTTCATGGGTCCGACAAGACTCTGTAAACTGTCCCGACATTGATTCCGGTTAGTTTCTACAAGGGTCCAGCAAGACTCCGTAAACTGTCACAACAACTGTCACAACATTGTCTGCTACAACAGTCCGACATGACCCCATAAACTGTCTTCTACATCGGTCTGCCATAACCATACAGTCTTCTACAACGGTCTGACACGACCATACAGTGTCTCCTATCCATTTTTTATTTTTCAGATTATTTTCTTGTTTTGTTACTCTCTCCAAACTCAAGTTGGTTAGTTCCTATCCCCCTTGAGTTTGCGGGGGGCTGTTAAAATCTACCATCACCTACTCCACCTACTACACCTACCACCACCCACTATCACCTACTCCACCTACTCCACTACATCTCCTATATAAGGAGCCACTCACCATTTGTAATATATAACATACAACAATCAATAATACAATTTTTTTTTCTCTTTATACATTAAATTTCTACAAAACATATGAAATTTCTATATCTAATTCATGTGAGAGGCTAAAAATATTGCTTTACTAACAAATGTCAGTTTTTTCTTCATGTATTGTCACAAATTAAAGGATCTGAGTGTTTAAATTGGGTACGAGTGTCGGATACATATCCCACACCCTTACCCATGTCATATCCAGTGGCCACGGGTACTATGGGAGAAGTAGAAGAGTCCATGTAACACAGCTCCTCATATTTATGTGCAAAACGAGTACAAGGTGCACATGAGTTGCACGCCGCAAACTATGATGTGCAAGTCTTTTGAGAGTTTTGCCCAAAAATTAAAAAAAAAACCTCAATGCATTTTACCTTAGCCTCACCTCGAAATGAGCCTCAATAAATCTTTTAAATACACAATATATCTGTATAAACATGACATATTGTAGAATTTGTGGCTCAAATCATACATTAACTTTCTAAGATTAATAACACATATTTTAAAAGATTATTAAAAAGTAATTGAATTTTTTTTAATTTTTTTTAAAGAAAAAGAAAAAGAAAAAGAAGAGCCATAAAAATGAGAATTACATCTTAAAATTCCAAATCAGTGACAGGTCTCTCTAATCTTCTCAAAAAACCATATTCAGATGTCAAAAGGTTTATGAATGCAATTGGATTCTTGGACATTTCCAAGAGTTTCAACAAGAAATTCTCAGCTGCTTACAACATGAGAGTATAGCGCATAAGGAAGTTGTGACCATGTTTTTTGATACCCTGCATTTGCATGGCCAAAGGTCACATGTCGTTTGAGCATTTTATGATTCAGAATTAATCCTGCTATGATTTATAATGTAAATAATTTCACATTATTTTATGGCAGTATAACAGTGTCAGAATTTATAACAGCAATAATCACTGACCACCTTTTCCAACTAAGGCCACCATTTGGATTAAGATACTGGCACTTTGGCAAAAATCTTCCAATGCCAATAGTGATCCCAATTAAGTTTGACAGAGAATAAAATTTCAGAATAAATTGCTACCAAGTAGCATACACATCACATACATGACCCTCAAATTAATTAATCCATTCACTATGACAAATGTGAATTGAACTACAACTAAACTTGGAAAACATTGACATGCCTGACAAACAAAAGGTAACACTTGTTGGGCTTCCCCATCAAGCCAGGTAAATATCAACCTCTTTTCCTTCAGCGCAACAGCCGCTAGCGATGACGGCTGATCGTTATCAACTGTGGATGGTGCTTCTTGGGTCCTGCGCACAGTCTTTATCATAGTAATTTACTCCATTTAGTAAACTAGAAGAATATACTAGCATTTGGGCATGCATACATGAATCTTTCTGTCATATTCAATGTCAACTTTTGAATGAGTACACTTTCTGTGTCATAACTTTGAAAGAACATCAGGATCTTTGCCAGGATTCAACAAATAAAGTTCTTTCACATTCTGTGTTTTATTTCTAACCGCTTTCTCTACTATTTTTTTTAAGTTACCTTTTCTATTCTTTCTTAGGTAGTTGTCTATATTAATTTATGAAAATTTGTCTTCAAAGTTTAGAAAAATGAGCTGATATCACTAGACAATGATTTCCCAACAAAGTAGCTAAATCATTTCTAGGAAATAACTACCACGTAGGGATTTAATTTAACATAAAAAGCAGGCCAAACAAACTCACTGCATGCATTTTGTTGAGTTCTGGGCTTGATCTTCCTGCTAGAATAACACAGTACCAAATCACTGTTTCGTTTCCAGCACGAGAATAGCCACGGGCATCACAACCCAGCTCCATGGACGTCACACTTCTCAATTGTGGAAGCTCCAAAAATAAGGAACGGAGATTCACAAAATCTTAGAATGTATAATCCGGGTTGTGTTATACATGTATATGTAAATATATCCCAACAGGTATGTATTATAGGCATAGGAATATAGACATAGTTATATCTTCATATAACTTCAAAGCTATGTTACATGCACTCGGAAACGGGTATCAGGTGCCTGCATGTGCTAAACTATCAAGTTCATCAAACCATTTATGTCCAAGGACACCAGAACACAACTAGATTCATATACTCTCAAGGGGATGCCGCCCATGCTTCACGCTATAAGAACCAAAAAAATAAAAAAACAACTCCTATACATCAATATATTCAAATTTCTCAATAAAATTCAAAAAAGGATTCAATGAAGGCTCAACACCCCTCGAGATCCAATTGTAAAAGATGATTAGAATTTTACTCTTTAAAACAAAAATGGAAGTCTTAAAAGACTCTTTTCTTTTCTTTTTTTTGATAATAAGCAAACTTTATTGAAAAAGCATCAAAACGATGCAAAGAATATAAAACCAAAAGAAAGCAAAAAACATATACAAGGGTAAAACAAAACTACAGAATCAAGTCCTCTACGAAGTCAACAAAAGTTAGCACATTGAGGTCTACTGATAACGATATCCAGCCATGCAACACAGTGAACAAACGCTGTTCCAACCATGGCACCAAACACGTCTCTCCCGAAAAAACAAGCCTGTTACACTCCAACCAAACCAACCACCTCAAACAATGGCCAGCAAGCTTCCATGCCTTCCAACATCTCTTCCCAACCCTTCCCCCAACCCAACTCTGTAACACTGCCATCACCGACCATGGTTGAACCCAAGGAAAACCGAAAATAGCAACAATAAACATCCAAAGACGTGAAGCAACCGGACAACAAACAAGCAAGTGATTCACCGTCTCCGCATACCCATAGCACATGCAACACCAATTCACTAAAATATGACCACGACGAATCAAATTATCAAAACTTCTTCTATTAAGCTCCCTCCAGATGTTCCAAAATAAAATGGGAGGTCCTAACCGCCA
This sequence comes from Camellia sinensis, assembly GCF_055761805.1. Taxonomy (NCBI): domain Eukaryota; kingdom Viridiplantae; phylum Streptophyta; class Magnoliopsida; order Ericales; family Theaceae; genus Camellia; species Camellia sinensis. Next base: position 116,706,962 of record NC_138975.1, on the reverse strand, counting down.
ATCACTTCTTTTTTCTCTTTTCAACTCTAGCTACCCTTCAAGAAAGCAAAAGGTCCCAAACATTTGAAGGGAAGACCCCCAACCACGTCAAACAAGACTAAAAATAAGGCCAAATGCCCCAAAAGATGTGATCCCTCTCCCTCCTCACATAATCACTAACAACAACCCATCTATCAATTGCTATTTGTCTAGAGCTAGATAGGCCAGCTCTAACTCCTCTTCACAGCAAAGATGTCACTAAAACTGAATCCTCAAACACAAACTTCACATGATGGTGAAAAAACATACCCAACCTTCCTAATACCCTTTCAAAGGCCCACCCCGATGCACAAAAACCTCCAAAAACATCCAATCACCCCGCCTATAGCCATATTTTGCCAACATAAACCTTCTCCAAAATCTGTCCCTCTCACACACAAAACTCCATAACCACTTTCCCAAAAGAGCTTGATTGAAGATTTTAAGATGTCAAATCCCTAACCACCCACTCAAATAAGGGAGTGAATCATATCAAATCAACCAAGTGGTTCAATATATCCCCCAACCCACCCCAAAGAAAGTCCCTTCACAACTTCTTCAACCACTTAGCCACTAAGACTGGAATGGTAACCACAAAACCCAACCAAACCAAACTAAGCATTGTCTCAATTGAGTGGAGTCAGCTACATGAATTCTTTTGTTCTATTCCGCTATGTAAAGGCTATATGACCAATTAAATTTAATAAATTCAATCATTTTTTACTACAACATCACATGTCAGTTTAGATCTTCCCCTCCTAACGTTTTCATTTATGGTGATCACATCACTTTTACTTACTGTTTCATCTACAAATCTGTGTTGCACATAACAACCATCTTAATCAGCGTAGGGCTATCACCTTTTAAAAATAGAAAATAAATATATATATATATATGTCAAACTTAACCTACAATTAATTCATCCAAAAAACCAACAAGGAATTCCCTAAAATAATCGCCAAACTCCAATTAATTAAAGGAATCACTAAAACAATCACCCACTTTTTAATTCATGCACTCTAACCACAAAAATTTTGTAACACCACTACTTTCAAATACAACACAATCAAGGTTCTGAAAAGCGATTGCGGTCGCCGTAACGGTGGCGGTGACTTGGTTGCGGTTGCGGGATGTAAAGGCTGTAGTGTAACGGTTGCGGTAATCGGAACTCTGAATTTTTTTATTTGTTGCACAATTTGAAAAAAACTTACCGATATGCATATTTTTTTTCCATGATCATATTTATTGGGTTAAAAATAAATATTGATCAATTTTTGTAAATTTTTAAGTATGATCCAATATATTTCATATTTTTAAATCACTATAAACTGAGTTTTTTACATTTTATTTTAATAATTAATGACTTTTTATTTTACAAAAAATCAATCACTAACTATTATATATAAGATAAATAGTGACAAAAGTAAGAGAATAAATAAGAGCCTAAATATTTATATATATATATATATATATACATATTTTAACCAAGCCAAATAGATAATGACCACACTTATTATTATTATTATTTTCAAACAATATATAGATGGACACACACAAACAAAATGGTTTAGTGATAGTAGCTGAATAGAATAGCATAGGTGTTATAGTTTCAACAAATCAATAACATGTTCTTTATCTTCCCTCTTCTCTCTCTCTATCTCTTGCTCCTCTATTTTCTCTCTTTATCTTTCCTCTTCTCTGTATCCCTCTTCCCTCATTTTCGGCTTTTTTTTTTTGTGTTTTTTCGAAAGAAACAGTTTGGAACCGTTACGTAACGGTGCGTAACAGGCCGTTACGGCTGTTACGGCACCGTTACGACCGCTACGACAGCTACTACGGCTGACACACCTGTGAATCTCAATCACACTGCAAAAGCGGCCGTAACAGGTGGCGGTAACCACCAAAACCGTTACGTAACGGCGTTACGTAACGGTTGCGGCCACTTTTTAAAACCTTGAACACAATACATAATGTTAAGGTTCAAACATTCACAAATGGGGATCAAAAACCCTGATATTTGCACTGAGGTTCATAAACATTTCTACCTTTTTTACTTGTCCTCTCTCCCTCCCTGGGAAGTCAACCCGAAAATGTCGATATTTCTGCTAACAAATCTATGACTTTGTCATTGTTTTAACAATTAGTATATTCATTTTCAAACATTTTTATGGTATATCGTAGCATTATTATTATTATTTTTTGTTAAGGAAGCTAACATATTCTGACTAAAGCCAAGAATTTACATATATGTAAAGGGATTTAAGCAACACAAAACTGACTCCTTGGCAACCCTACGTCAGAATGCGGATTGGAAATTTTGATGAGATTATCCTGTGTTTTGCTCTTTCCTTTTTTATCGTGTATCCTCCATGTTTTTATAGTTTAATATATTAAAAAGGTTTGTATTTATGCCTTAGTTCAAGGGAACAAAGAATGCTTTGTCCAAGGTTCTGAAAAGCGGTTGCGGTCGCCGTAACGGTGGCGGTGACGCGATTGCGGTTGCGGGGTGTAAAGGCCGTAGTGTAACGGTTGCGGTAACCGGAACCGTGAATTTTTTTATTTTTTGCACAATTTGAAAAAAACTTACCGATACGCATATTTTTTTTCCATGATCATATTTATTGGGTTAAAAATAAATATTGATCAATTTTTGTAAATTTTAAGTATGATGCAATATATTTCATATTTTTAAATAACTATAAACTGATTTTTTTACATTTTATTTTAATAATTAATGACTTTATATTATATAAAAAATCAATCACTAACTATTATATATAAGATAAACAATGATAAAAGTAAAAGAATAAATAAGAGCTTATATATATATATATTTTAACCAAGCCAAATAGATAATGACCACACTTATTGTTATTATTATTTTCAAACAATATATAGATAGACACACACAAATAAAATGATTTAGTGATAACAGCTGAATAGAATAGCATAGGTCTTATAGTTTTAACAAATCAATAACATGTTCTTCATCTTCCCTCTTCTCTATCTCTTGCTCCTCTATTTTCTCTCTTTATCTTCCCTCTTCTCTCTATCCCTCTTCTTCCATTTTCAATTTTTTTTTTGTGTTTTTTCGAAAGAAACAGTTTGAAACTGTTACGTAACGGTGCATACCAGGCCGTTACGGCTGTTACGGCACCGTTACGACCGTTACCGCAGCCGCTACGGCCGACACAACTGTGAATCTCAATCACACTGCAAAAGCGGCCGTAACGGGTGGCGGTAACTGCCAAAACCGTTACGTAACGGCGTTACGTAACGGTTGCGGCCGCTTTTTAAAACCTTGGCTTTGTCTAATCTCTCGTCCATGATAACCATAATCTCAACATAGAACAACTTACAAGCATTTATTAGATCACAAAAGTAAACTAAATCAGCTAAAGGATATCTATAATAACATTTGTATAATAGCACAACCCATTGGAACCAATAAACACAACCTAGTTAGTTTCCCATTAACTGTCAAATGCAGACACAAGATGATCCCTCACAAGCAACTTTGCAGGATGCATTGCTGAGTCATTTATTCTACTATGTGGGAAAAATGGTGGACACTCTGCAGGCTTATACTCCTGTAAAATCTAAAGAAAAAGGGTTACTTTATAAGGAGGGCCACATTTGACAAAAGATTCTACCACAAATTTACACAATACGGAAAAAAGGTTGCAACACAACATCTTATCAAATGAAAACAAAATCATAACCTGACAAGTTCTGTACAATTCGATTCATGTGAAGGAAATTATCAAGGAAGATTTCTACATAGGAAAACATGTACCGAGGAAAAACTTCATAGTCATAAACATTTGCACTTGTCAATCACATGAGGTTTACTTGCACATTAGAATCACTGTAACAAGCCATTTACACAATGGTTGCAGTCACTCAAGCAATATGACCGGGCAAATTTTGTTATAGTGTCAAGGCCCTATATTATAAAACTTGATAAAGTAAAAACAAACAGCATTACCTTGATGTTTATTCTGTTCCATTATAGCTACAAACCATGAATTGTCCTGCAGATAATGAAACAAAATAAACCTCGTGTGATTATTTATGTTACAAAGAGTAGCAAGAAAGACTATGAAACAAAATAAAAATGAGAGACATACCATGGTACACAACATGTTTGATTCCATGTTCTTTCAAAAATACAATTGCAGGTGCAGATTCCACTCCAAACCGGTTGTTGATAATAAGAACACTGTCAAGGTCATACATCATTTTGGGGAAAAAGGAACAAAAAAGTAGAAAAAGGAAAAGAAAATTTCAGAAAAGAAATGCAGATTAAACACGAAAAGCAGTGTTGTCAGAATCGTAATGAAAAATATATGTATTGAGGATTCATATGATTCGTTCAAACAAAAAGGATTCATATGATGGTGGATTGAATCGTGAGATACGTTTTGTATTGTATCGATTTCATATTGTATCACAATTTGACATGTATTTCATGATTAGATATCATATCAATACCTTCTCTTTCACCTTTAGCCCTATTTATTAACAGCATTTTCGCAATGTCAATTGCCATTGCCCGCACTCGTTGAACATCCAAAACCATATTATCAAAAAAAAAAAAAAAACCATACCAAGGAAGGAGACCCAAATCCAAGTAAACCCTCAAAGCAAAAATGACTCCCATACCATACTCCCTCTGCTACAAAAATTTCAACAACTATCATGGATCTAATTCAGGTGAAAGAAACGAAGAGCTTTTTACACACACAGACCATTTGGATTTGGATTGGGGTTGGGGTTGAGACCCAAGATTTGAGCCGAAAGGCTTGTTTGGACTATGACCATATACCTCAGAACACACGAGTATGTTTATGCTACTCATCCAAACACGTCCTAACATGTGTCTGATTGCAAGCTGGGAACCAAACGAACCTTTTGTTTTTGGGTACCAAACGAACTAGCCTCAAGAAATTGGCCCAATTGAAAAAGCAAAATCCTTTTGTGTTATTTTCGGGACGAATTACACCAACATTCTTTGTAATTTGAGGTTTATGTTATTTTGATTTTTAATTTTTTAATTATCATATATTTAATCCTAAATTTAGAATTCTATTTAAAATAAAGATAATCAAATATATTTTCTTTGTAAATGGTCTATTTTAAGAGCAAAATCATCGTATAACTTATTTTGTATTAGTTAACTTATATGTTGTTTAAAATGTAATGATATTTTTGTAATGAATAATGCTGAAATTTTTTTGATTATAAAGTTCTGTTTGTTTTAATTTTTAGAATTTATTTTCAGAAAAAAAAAATTAAGAAATTAAAAATTAATTTGGTAAAAAAAATTTAAAACACATCATTTTTATATAATTTTATTTTGGGAGGATAGAAATGGTTTTTTTAAATAATTTTTTTTAATATTTATTTTCGTTAAATTAGTTTGAATTTTTTTAAAAGTCAAACATGGTAACAACTTTAATATTATTATTAAACCAATTTATTAAATCAAAAAATTCAAAATTCAAAATATTTCATATATTAAACATATCGATTACACATTAAAAATCCTATAACCATCCATTACATGATAACCATAAAAAAAAAAAAAAACTGTTAACAATAAATATAGCCATTTATTACATTATAACCATCAAAAAAATTAACAAAAATAGCCACCTATTACATAATCATCATCTAAATATATACTAAAAATTAATTTGATAAAAAAATAAAAATATAAAAGATTTATTATTTTTATATAATTTTATTTTTGGTAGGCATAAATAATTTTTAAAAATTTGAAAATAATTTTTTGACATTTGTTTTTATCAAATTAGTTTATGTTTTATCAAATAAAAATATTTGAAAGCTCTAAAATAAGAATTCTAAAAGAGCTCTAGATGGTGAGCCCCACCCATTGATGTGATATTTTGGCTTTTTTTTTTTTTTTTGGCCATATCATTAAAACTCAATTAGAGCTCCAAAATTAAGAGGATGTATCATTGCTCTTTATCAAATTGACAACTTTACCCTTAAAATGGAGTAACAGTGTTTTCAAATGTCTTTATTTAGAACGAGATTCAAAATTTAAGGTCAAATATATCACAATTAAAAAGTCAAGAACCAAAATAACACAAATCCTAAACTACAAGGACCATTAACATAATTCACCTTCATTTTTATATTCACAATGAAATCTCATTAATGCTTCTGTTATATTAAATTTTGAATTTCTTTTCAATTTCTTATGAGTTGGATATTTGGATTTCTAATGCATGCCTATTTATCTTTTTGTCCAATTTGTAAGTTTTTAAAGATAATTTTTCATGTCATTGGTTATTATTGTAATACTCGTACTATGTATAGTTTTATTATAATAAATAATAAATAATTACTTTTACAATTAAAATTAAACAGTAAAAAAAATTAATTAAATTTTATAACTATTTTTATCAAAATTTTCGCTTTTGATTTTTTCCCCCATCCTAGCATTGATGCTATATGTTAAGTTTTAAATAACAATAACATGAATTATAATGTAATTAGTAAAAATTATGGTAAATAATAAAATTGCACTTTTTTTTATTATTTTTTACTAATTAGGTTTTTTTAGTTTGCCATATAATAATTATTATTATTATTATTTTTCTGAAACTCAATCTAGCAAACTTTGTTTAAATCAAAAAAAATAATAACAAAATGAAAATGACAAACAATTAACTACCTGTGACTCTTATCCTTTTGTCTTTCCTAAAATCAATATTTACATATCAAGTATAATTTTTAGATTTTTTTCACACTCGCTAGTTTTGGTAGTTCGCATTGGGTCATTTTCTTATTTTCTTCTCTCACCCATCTTACGACTTTTACGACCCCAATCATCTAGCATTTTTCCTGCTAAATATCTTAACATCTTCTTGTCAGTTGTCCTTGCTTTATCACCACCATTTTGCTAAACCCCCTAAAACCACTTATTATATTTGTATATAAAATATTGATTTTGGATAACAAAAAAGATTGATAGCTCGAGATCTGTTGCTCGAATATGGCCCGACTTTTATACCCACCCATATATCTTTGTACACCCCCGTTTGTTATTCATCTTAGTTTTATGTTTTATTTCAAATTAAAGAAAACAAAAAAGATAAACAGAGTAGAGAGAGAGAGAGAGAGAGAGAAGAGACCGGAGACCCATATCGCCGATTTCTATGTGTGTCGACGAGGTTGGTGCTGCCGCCGACGAGGCTCGTGCTGGTTCTGTGTGTGCGGGTGCTTCCGCTACTGCTCTGTGTGTGTCTGTGTGTGTTGGTTTGATTTTCCAGATGTGTGTGGAGGGGGGGTGTGTTTGATTTGTGTGTTTCTTCTTCTTCTTCTGTATGATGTGTTGGTTGTTGATGATGATGATGATGTCGTGTTGATGATCTCCAGATGTGTGTGTGTGTGTTTGTTGATGATCCTCTTCTTTCTTCTTTTTCTTCTTTCTTTCTTCTTCTTCTGAGTTATGGACAACGATGAAGAAAAGGGGCAAAAAAAAAAAAAAAATCCCAAAACGATGTCATTTTGGGATTTCGGGCCGCTCGAGCCCCGGAAAATTCGAGCTACAAAACGGAGCTATTTGGATAATTTACATTTTTTATGTATTTTTAAATTAAGTAGTGTTAGAATTATCATATTTTGATATTATATGATGTGACATCTTATATGGAACTAACTGCATCATATTTCTATTTTTGTAAAATCTAATCAATCAAAATTAATTTAAATAAAAAATTACATTGAATAATGAAATATAAAAGATAAAAAAAAAATTAAATAAATAAAAGTGCACCAATAACTCTAATATTCGAAGCGGCACTTGGTTAAACCTGTTGATCTTCTCACTCTCTTTCGTATGAGTTCACCATATCGACTAACCACATTAAATCTTGTTTTAAGAGGCTGAATCAATTTAACATTTGATTGATCTTAAAGCCATTATCTGAATTTGACCATGACACTATAGATTATTTTTAATTTACATTTAATATATTTTAAAATGTTCCCAATATTAAAAACTATTCTATTACACAAATATATTAAATAAATAAAATAAACTAAATTTCTATATAAAACAATTTAATTGAGATAGTCCATAGGCCTACATTTTTTTTTACCTTGTGGTGTATCGAAAATGTATCAGACCATTCTAATGGTCAAAAAATAAACCTCAATATTTATAGTTTTTGATAATTTGAGCCAAAATGACTACATGACTTATAATAAGCATAATCTGTAATTTAAATAAAAAAAATTATTTGTATACTATGTGAATATAGATTTGTTTTTTATTTGTTAATAAATTTATAAATCTTTGATAGTTACTAATAAATAATTTAAAAAATTAACATGATTTATTCTCAATTTGTATGGTATAACCTTATTGATAAAAATATTTTTATTTCAAAATTTACACATAATCAAACAGTTCTTCTAATAAAATTATGTCATATGTTATAAAATTTAAAATTTACATATTTTTTTATTCAAATAGTTGAATCTGAAGTGTAGGAGTGTGGAAAAAAAAATCATAACATTATTAAAATTTATTTAAAAAATTTCAAATTAGATTCGGCTTAATTATTTGAATGTTAACCAATAGTGTTTTTTAAAATTATATTTTAATTAAAAAAATTTAAAAATTAGTTAGGAATTCCATAAGGCTCATCTAAATATTTTAAAATTTTGAATTAGATATGATTTAGATTATGCAATATATGGATAAATTTAAATTAACAAATTTTGAAATGCGTTAATAGTATATAGAAATAATAGACAGTTTTGAATTAAATATGAATAAAATTTAAGGCTAAACTTATCTTTTAATTTTTTTTTAATTTCATATGATTTAGATGTGATTACAATTTTATTTTGGAATTTCATATAAATATTTTCAACTTTTAAATTATATGGGATGGATGAATTAATAGTTTTATTATATGTGTATTTCTTAATTACAATCATAAAATTGACAATTTTATATTAGTTTTGGAGCTCTCTTAATTTTTTCTTTTCCTTCTAAGAAGCATAAATCATGGGATAATTAAAATTTTTGTGATTATTGGTTTAATGGGCTAACCAATAATGTTTTTAAAAATCATATAAAAAATTAGTTAAGAGTTTTGGCCTTTTCCCCACTCCGAAGTAGGCAAGGCCATGGGCGTAGCCCAAGCTCCTTCCCTCACTCAAAAATGGGCCGAGTTAGAAACTCAGCCTTGGTCCTTTCCTTACTTCAAAGTGGGCATGACCATCGGCCAAGCCCTAGCACCCATTCCCACTCCGAAGCGAGTGCGTCAACGACTTAAATTCCAAGACTCTTACTCACTTTGAAGTGAGTTAAAATGAGTTAATCTCTAATGGATCAACAAATGCCATCTGAGTGAAGGGCACATGGTGCCCACGAGTAAAGAAACCGCTCAACAGAGTCTCCGCTTCCTTTAATGAGAAGTGACATTGCTAAACGGCTAAGTGCCAGGTGGCAGATAGAGAAACATGATGAGCAAATCAAGCATTCCCTATAAAAGGTAACCTCACCCACACCCCTTTACAAGGGATCTGAATTCATTTTACGCTCTCTCTTTACACTCGTCTTCCCTACCTTTCTCTTTAGCCTGACTTTACTATTGAAGGGGTTTTCAACCAAATCCCCAGTTGAATGGCCTCACCGTTCATTATTTATGCAGGTTTTCACCTCTCAGAGCACAACAGCTCGTCCACAAGGCCCATTCACTCTCTACATTGCGAAATTGAGTCCGCACAACACATAACACTTTATTATTGTCATGGGTAACATGATCACAGACATTTTCTACCCCCCTACCACTGCGATAAATAAAAAATTTGATAACTGCACTTATCCAAGATATGACAACCTTCCAGACAAATTGAAATTTACATAGGACAAAAGCACAACTTCTGTGATGACACCGAAATGCAAATCATGATTACAATTAATTAATTATGAATTTTAATTGTGAAATGATCCATGTGATTAATTTGTACGTATCTGTCTGGTTCAGAAATTATCTGTTAAGATTCCTGTCTAGAACTTAAAATTGATGGCCTAAATGACGTCAGAAACTGAAATTGGCCACATGAATAAGCTAATTGGAATTTCTAGAGCCATTTGGTGAGTTTAATTAATAATTGATTCAGTATGATTAATTAAATTGTGTTTAATTAGTCCAATATTCTAATTGTTGTAATAAACCACTCTAACTATATATACAGAGCCTTAAGCTCATTCTTGAGCTTATTCTCTTCATTCCTTAGTGTAAAAATCTGAGAGAGACATTTTAGAGAGAGAGTGAACTCACTTTTAGAGAGAGAAAGTGTGTAATTGAAGAAGAACCTCAAAGATTTGCTTGAATTCATCAAGATTGTGCAAGAATCTAGCTAATTGAAGACTCTAGGTGAGAATCTAACCCATAATTCTTGAAGATTATATGATTTAGAGTTTAAATCATAAATTATATGAGATCATTTGCATGTATTTAGTTAAAGAATGCCAAGTAGATGAAGAAGTTTTGCATGCATGAATGATTTGTCATCATTCTTTGCTTTTGATCATGAATATGTTGTCTAAGTTGAGTTTTGAAACTAATTTATACATGCATTCAAGAATTGAGTTGTTTTGAAGTTAATCTCCATGATTTGAAAGTTAAGAAAAAGAATTTGGAAAAGATTTCTACATGCGAGCATTTTTTTATTTTTTTTTGGGTTGAATACATGCATGCATAAATATGAAGAGTTTTGCTATGTTCAGGTTGGTTTTGAGCATCTAAATTGTTATTGTAAGTTATTTGGCACATGCATGTTTGAACCATCATGTTTTACCATTTAAATTCATGTTTTGAAAAGGAATTTCTTACATGCAAGAGTTTTTGAGCTCAATTTTGAAAAATTCAAGAGGTTTTGAGCAAATGATTTGTGAATGATCTTGTATTTGAGTTTTGAAACCCAAAAAAGTCGCAGATGGCTCGAGTGACCAAGTGGTGGCTCAAGCTAACATTGCAAGCTTCCAGTACTTTGCAATCTACAAAAGTTGGCTCTATCGACCAAAAGTTGTCTCGAGCGAATGATGGTTGTAGCAATGAAAAGATGTCTCTAGCCATAAGCTCATTTTCAGCATGTTTTCAAAAAATGTTTGAAGTTCATATCTTCGTTCCCATTTCTTTCCGAGCATTCTTAGGCATGAATTATGAGTGATTAAAGATTAATAAGCTAAGAAACAACATAAGTATTTGCATTGGAAAATATATAAGATGAATCCGAGTATGTGATTCATATGTACAAGTAATGTGAAATGGATTGAATAAGAAATAAATGTAAGGAAAGCTAAGCCATGAATGGACATATGAGTGAGTAATAATGAGACGTGTTTTGTGCTATGTACATTTGTGTTTGTAGGTCAAGACTCAAAGACCGACCAATTGTTTTGGAAGCCCACTGTGAGTAACGTTATTGTAAAGATATGTTCATATGATTATGTTTGAAATGTTATACGACAAATTATGATTTCTGAAATGTGATTTTGTTAACGTGAACGAATGTCCTATTTTGAATCTATTATGGCATCCAAAGAAACTCCCAAGTCATTGTCATAACCCTCACCACTGTTTACCGAATAACCACTGATTACCGTTGGACTGAATTGATTATGACTGATAATTGAACTGAATGAAACTACTGAACTGACTGACTGAAATCTGAAACTGAATTGACTGAGTATATCTGTTTAATTGTAACTCTATCTGTTGGTTATTTGATTATCTGTTCATGTTTTATGTTTAAACTGCTAATTGAAGGCCTTATCGGCGACCGAACCGGGAACCGGTTAGCGTTTTATGATCATTGTGATTTATGCGATTTTATGGTATATTTATCTGAAAACTGATTAGGTATGATTAAATTAGATTAAAGTGAGTTAAATTGCATAGGTTGGACTAATTACCTTAATGCCACTTAAGTGGCCCACTACATGAGCCATGTTTGAGACTTATTATATACTTAGGCAACTTTTCATCAGCCTTCCTCCTTGTGATTGCCGACCATAGAGAGAGAGAAACTAGAGGAGTGGTTTTCATCTCAATTTTGCTTGTAAATTGCTTGGAGATTGAGGAATTGAAGTATAGGTTGCAATTTGAGCTTGTGTACCTTGAATACAAGACTTAGGTAAGGATTTCATCTTCTCATTCTTGTGTTTGAGCTAATTCTTGCATGGTCCATGTCAAATTGTAGAGCTAAGTCATGTTTTAGTTCATACATGTTGAATTGAAGCTTAATCTTTGCATGCATGTTTGTATTGTGGACTTTTGAGTTGATCTCATGACAAATTGTCACATGCATGTCCATGTTTTGAATGTAGGCCATGTATTCATCTTGTTTTTGGAGCAATTAACTCAAATGAGCAAGCTTTGAAGCTTTAAACTTGGTTTGAATTCATGCATGTTTGCATGTTCTTCTTGTTCATGAAATTGGTTTGAAATTGAGTTTGAATTAAACACCCTTGGGCTTTGATTTCTCAAATTGAGCTTTGAATCACGTTATATCATGAGTTTACAAGTGTTTTCTGGAAATTCAGCCCAAGAGGATCGGTTTTGATGCTTTGAAACTTGGTTTTTGGCTTGAAGGTGCAATCTGGGTTTTCCAGATTTTGCACTCCCGCTCGAGCGGGTAAAGTGGCGCTCGAGCGGGGAGTTCGAGCATCCAGTACTTTGCACTGTTTTACAGTCCGCTCGAGCGGAGGATTTGACGCTCGAGCGGAGGCATGTGTCTCAAAGCTCGAGCGGGCGTCGAGCGTCCGTCGAGCGGAGATTTCACACATCCAGTACTTTTACAGTACGCTCGAGCGGGAAAGTTGACGCTCGAGCGCGTACCTTTGTTGCATGTCCGCTCGAGCGGGGAAACCTGCGCTCGAGCGGGACTCTGTTTTTCTGAAAATTTTGAAATTGTTTTCTGATCGCATCTTCGCATCCTCATCCCATCCTAGGCATTTTTAGGCCTAGTTTAAGGCATCTTAACGAGGATATAGATGTAGAACACACCGAGGCATTTAGGAATTAAGTTGTTATCTTTTCCAACTGTGTAGCTTAGTGTGTGTTCAATCTGTAAACTGTGTAGGGTTGGCGACTGGGGACGCGCTCTAGCTTTACTGTAGCCCAGAACTCTGTGAGTAACAACTGTGTAAAGATATGTTCAAAAATGGTTATTTTCAGAACAATTGAACTGCACTGCTTTCTGAACTGATTACTGTTAACTGATTGAATGTATGTCCTATATTCTGAACTGTACTGTGGCATCCTTAACACCTACTGTTATTGACTGATACTGCTACAGAGATCTCTGTCGGTTCCCTCGTTGGAACCACTACTGTTTACTGACTGATGGCTATCATTTACTGTTCGGTCTTTTAAGACCTACTGTTTACTATACTGCTATGCTAATGGATGTACCACATATGACTGAATGACTGATATACTGAACCAATGAACTGTTTTCATTACTGTAAGGACATTCATTCTTAACCCCTTTACGCATTGTGTTATTCACTGGGCTTTAGCTCATTGCTCATATATATATGTAGGTGTGCAGGCACCAGAACGCGACTAGAAGCGTCGGGATAGACTCCAGTTTTGTCAAGCCAACTAATGTGCCTCACTGTGAGGTTCCGAGCCTGCCATGCTTTGGCTTAGGGGTGTTTTAGTTGTCCCCCTTCTGTACTGTTTTGTGGTGACCGAATAGAATGTATAGACTGTACTGTACTGTAAATAGGGATTGAGTCCCCGATCGAACTGAATGTAAATATTGTGCATACTGTCCTGTACTGTTTATGTATATATGAGTGAAAAGTCTTTTTGCATACAGACTGTCACAGCTCATTGGACATTGTTTATTTACTGTTTTGGCTTCCGCCAGGCCCTGTACTCTGTTTTACTGTATTACTGTTAAGCAGGCCTTCGGTAATCTCGGATTACTGGCCGATTACGGTGCTAAACCCATAGGGCCGGGTTTGGGTCGTGACAGAGTGGTATCAGAGCGATACTTAACCACGAGTTATACCACACACACATGTCCAAATGAGCTATAGGATGTCCTAGAAAAGTGATTAGGGCATTTCATGAGCATGATAAGTGTGTGCCTATGACATGACTGGACATGATTGAATATATGCTAATATGGTAATCTGTTAAAAAAAAATGACTGCTTATGTTAATAACTGTTGTAACTGCTAATAGCGAAATGGATAATGCTGCAAGAACTGCAAATGAAACTGAATCCTCATCCTCTGAGGCCAGAATAGCCAGACTAGAACGAATGATGGAACTAACAACTGAAAGATTAGACCAGCAACAGAATCAACAGCCCCCACCTCCTCCTCCGGTTATACCGGAACAGAATGTGAATGTAAATGATGGGGACATAATTGCTCTCACCCAGAAGTTCAGCAAAATGAAACCGCCATTCTTTCAGGGAGGCCTTGAACCGTTAAAAGCTGAAGCTTGGGTTCTTGAGACAGAAAAATTGTTTGAGGTTTTTCCGTGCTCTGAAGCACACAAAGTACTGTTAGCCACCTTTACACTGCAAGAAGAGGCCAGAAGGTGGTGGATGTTAGTCCGCGAGGCCAACACTGTTATGACTTGGGCTCAATTCAAAGAAGCCTTCTTCGAAAAATATTTCCCTCAGTGTGTCAGGGACAAAAAGGTGACTGAGTTTGAATAATTGAAACAAGGCACCATGTCGGTAGCAGAATATGAGACAAAATTTACTGAACTTGCTAGATATGCACCACATATGGTGGACACCGATTACAAGAAGGCCAGAAAGTTTGAAGGCGGCCTTAATGTTGCAATACTGGACAGAATAAATGTTCTGAAGTTACCGAACTATGTGAATGTCCTTGACCGAGCCTTGATGGCTGAATCGAACATCGAGGCACTGAAAACTGAAGCACCAGCATCTGAATGGCGTGGTAAAAGGCAGGGTTTCAAGTTTAAGAAAGGCAAGCATAATCCATTGAACAAGAAACAGAATATGGGGTCAACAACTAGCCCCAGCCAAGGGAGTGGTTCCATACCACCCTGTTCTGAGTGTGGCAAGAAGCACAAAGGGGTCTGTTATAAAATATCTGGAGCCTGTTACAGGTGTGGCAAGGTGGGCCACATGGTCAAAGATTGCCCCTCTACTCCACAGGGCAATAGTAAAGCTGCAGCCAGCGGCGCAGCATCAAATGCTCCATCAAAACCGAACCCCAAAGCTACCGGGAAAGAGCCTATAAGGCAGGGCCGAGTGTTCGCCCTAGTACCGGGAGATGTACAAAATACGGAGACCGTTGTGTCAGGTATCCTCTCTATTTGTACTCAAAATGCATATGTACTGATTGATTCGGGGTCTACGCATTCATATGTGTCGCATGCTTTTTCGCGAAAATTGAATAGACCCTTAGAACCTATGAACTATCTGTTAGCTATATCTTCACCTGTTGGGGGATCTATGACCTGTGCATATATGTATCCTGCTTGCGAAATTATTGTTGGAGATGCACATCTATTTATTGACTTACTGCCACTGAACATTGATCATTTTGATGTTATATTGGGGATGGACTGGTTAACGAAATATCATGCTACCATAGACTGTGTAACGAAACGAGTAGTTTTCCGTCCACCTGGTTTGCTCGAATTTGTGTTTAATGGTGTTGGAGTAGTACCTCCTCCGTATTTGATTTCATCTGTGAAAGCTGTTAAACTGATTAGAAAGGGATGTAAAGGATATCTGTGTTCTGTATTGACTGTATCTACTGACGATAATGCTAATATGAACTGTATTCCTATAGTTAGAGAATTCCCAGATGTTTTTCCAGACAGTTTGCCAGGGGATTTGATTGATAGGGAGATCGAATTTACGGTTAATGTGATTCCCGGAACACAGCTAATATCTAAAGCTCCTTACCGAATGGCTCCATCTGAACTGAAAGAACTGAAAGTGCAACTGCAAGAACTGTTAGATAAGAAGTTTATCAGGCCTAGCACTTCACCGTGGGGCGCACCTATTTTGTTTGTAAAGAAGAAAGACGGCTCACTGAGACTGTGTATTGACTACCGTGAACTGAACAAGGTAACTGTGAAAAATAAATACCCATTACCACGTATTAATGACTTGTTTGATCAGTTACAGGGTGCTCAAGTGTTTTCTAAGATTGATCTCAGATCCGGATACCATCAGTTGAAAGTTAGACCTGAAGACATAAACAAAACTACTTTTCGAACGAGGTATGGACATTACGAATTTTTAGTTATGCCTTTCGGAGTTACCAATGCACCAGCTGTATTTATGGACCTCATGAACATAATCTTTAAACCGTACCTTGATGACTTTATTGTTGTATTCATTGATGACATACTGATTTACTCCAAAAGTGTATAAGAACATGAACATCATCTGAGACTTGCCCTACAAACCCTAAGGGAACAGAAACTTTATGCTAAACTGTCTAAATGTGAATTTTGGCTTGATCATGTTATGTTTTTGGGGCATGTTGTTAGCAAAGATGGAATTTCCGTTGATCCGCAGAAAATTTAAGCTGTAGTGAACTGGCCTAGACCAACAAATGTGACAGAAGTCCGAAACTTTTTGGGACTAGCCGGGTATTACAGACGATTTGTCAAAGATTTCTCCAAAATTGCCTTACCATTGACTCAACTGACACAGAAGGGGATATCATTTGACTGGACTGACCAAAGGGAATCTGCCTTCCAGGAATTGAAAACTCGACTTGTGACTGCACCGATTCTTACCTTACCTTCAGGTATAGATGGTTATACTGTATTTAGTGATGCTTCTCATAAGGGTTTGGGATGTGTTTTAATGCAGAATGGGAGAGTTATTGCTTATGCTTCCCGACAATTGAGACCACATGAAAAGAACTACCCAACCCATGATCTGGAACTTGCTACAGTAGTATTTGCACTGAAAATCTGGCGTCATTATCTGTATGGGGCGACATGTGAAGTATATACCAACCACAAGAGCCTAAAATATTTCTTCACACAGAAAGAACTGAACATGAGATAGCGGAGATGGCTAGAACTGATTAAAGATTATGACCTACAGATATTGTACCATCCAGGAAAAGCCAACACCGTTGCCGACGCATTGAGTCGGAAATCAAGTGGGAACTTAGCCTGTTTACTCACTGGACAGAAAGAGCTGCTTTGTGACCTTGAAAAATCTGAAATTGAAATTGTTTTGCGAGAACAAGGTGGAACCTTAGCTGCTATTTCTGCTCAACCGGCACTGATCGAAGAAATTAAAGAGAAACAATAACTGGATGACTTCTTGAAAAAGATCATCGAAGAAAGGGAAACCAAACCTAGACCGGGTTTCAAATTTGAAAATAATGTACTGAAATTTCAAGAAAGATTGTGTGTACCGAATGATACTGAACTGAAAAGAAAAGTTCTACAGGAAGGCCACAATTCAAAACTGTCTATCCATCCGGGGAATACGAAAATGTACCAAGACCTAAAACTGAATTTCTGGTGGTCGGGAATGAAGAAAGAAATTGCCGATTTTGTATCGAAATGTCTTCATTGCCAACAAATTAAACCCGAACATCAACGACCCGCAGGCTTATTGCAGCCCTTACCGATACCGGAGTGGAAATGGGAACATATCACCATGGATTTTATTGTGGGATTGCCTCGCTCCAGTAAAGGTATGGACTCAATTTGGGTTATTGTTGATAGACTGACTAAATCTGCTCACTTCTTACCTGTTAAGACAATTTATAATGCGGACAAATTGGCTATACTCTATATATGATGAAATTGTTAGACTGCATGGAGTGCCTGTGTCCATTGTTTCTGACAGGGATTCAAAGTTTACATCGAGGTTTTGGCAAAGCCTACAGACTGCACTGGGTACTGAACTGAGACTGAGTAGTGCCTATCATCCTTAGACAGATGGCCAGTCAGAAAGAACCATCCAGACTCTAGAGGATTTATTGAGAATGTGTGTCCTTGATTTTTAGGGAAACTGGGAAAGCCATTTGCCATTGGCTGAATTTGCCTACAACAACAGCTATCATTCAAGTATTGGTATGACGCCTTTCGAGGCATTGTATGGCAGAAAATGTAGATTTCCGATTTGCTGGGCAGAAGTTAGAGACGGGCCTTTGCTTAGGCCCGAGATTGTTTATGAAACAACTGAGAAAGTGAAACTGATACAACAGAGACTGAAAACTGCGCAGAGCAGACAGAAGAGTTATGCTGATGTTAGAAGACGAGACAGAGAGTATGAAGTGGGTGATCACGTGTTTGTGAAAGTGACACCGATGAAAGGCCAGACTCGTTTTGGAGTCAAAGGCAAGTTAGCGCCGAGAAATGTCGGACCGTACGAGATTATTGAGAAAATCAATCCGGTGGCGTATCAAGTTGCGCTTCCTCCTGAAATGGAGCATATGCACAACGTCTTCCACATTTCTATGTTAAGAGACTACCTCCGGGATCCTTTCCATGTGATAGAGCCTACTCGTGTAGTGCTGAGTGATGACTACACTTACGAGAAACGGCCTATACAGATTGTGAACAGACGGATCAAGAAGCTGAGAAACAAAGAGATCCCGTTGGTGAAAGTCGACTGGCAAAACCATGGTGGCGTGTATGCCACTTGGGAAAGGGAAGATGACATGGCTAAAAGATATCCTGAACTGTTTCCACTGAATCCTGTTTTCTTCCTGAATGAAGGTAACTCGAGTTTAGAAGACTAAACTCTTTTTAAGGAGGGGAGACTGTCATAACCCTCACCACTGTTTACCGAATAACCACTGATTACCGTTGGACTGAATTGATTATGACTGATAATTGAACTGAATGAAACTACTGAACTGACTGACTGAAATCTGAAACTGAATTGACTGAGTATATCTGTTTAATTGTAACTCTATCTGTTGGTTATTTGATTATCTGTTCATGTTTTATGTTTAAACTGCTAATTGAAGGCCTTATCGGCGACCGAACCGGGAACCGGTTAGCGTTTTATGATCATTGTGATTTATGCGATTTTATGGTATATTTATCTGAAAACTGATTAGGTATGATTAAATTAGATTAAAGTGAGTTAAATTGCATAGGTTGGACTAATTACCTTAATGCCACTTAAGTGGCCCACTACATGAGCCATGTTTGAGACTTATTATATACTTAGGCAACTTTTCATCAGCCTTCCTCCTTGTGATTGCCGACCATAGAGAGAGAGAAACTAGAGGAGTGGTTTTCATCTCAATTTTGCTTGTAAATTGCTTGGAGATTGAGGAATTGAAGTATAGGTTGCAATTTGAGCTTGTGTACCTTGAATACAAGACTTAGGTAAGGATTTCATCTTCTCATTCTTGTGTTTGAGCTAATTCTTGCATGGTCCATGTCAAATTGTAGAGCTAAGTCATGTTTTAGTTCATACATGTTGAATTGAAGCTTAATCTTTGCATACATGTTTGTATTGTGGACTTTTGAGTTGATCTCATGACAAATTGTCACATGCATGTCCATGTTTTGAGTGTAGACCATGTATTCATCTTGTTTTTGGAGCAATTAGCTCAAATGAGCAAGCTTTGAAGCTTTAAACTTGGTTTGAATTCATGCATGTTTGCATGTTCTTCTTGTTCATGAAATTGGTTTGAAATTGAGTTTGAATTAAACACCTTTGGGCTTTGATTTCTCAAATTGAGCTTTGAATCACGTTATATCATGAGTTTACAAGTGTTTTCTGGAAATTCAGCCCAAGAGGATCGGTTTTGATGCTTTGAAACTTGGTTTTTGGCTTGAAGGTGCAATATGGGTTTTCCAGATTTTGCACTCTCGCTCGAGCGGGTAAAGTGGCGCTCGAGCGGGGAATTCGAGCATCCAGTACTTTGCACTGTTTTACAATCCGCTCGAGCGGAGGATTTGACGCTCGAGCGAAGGCATGTGTCTCAAAGCTCGAGCAGGCGTCGAGCGTCCGTCGAGCGGAGATTTCACACATCCAGTGCTTTTACAGTACGCTCAAGCGGGAAAGTTGACGATCGAGCGTGTACCTTTGTTGCATGTCCGCTCGAGCGGGGAAACCTGCGCTCGAGCGGGACTCTGTTTTTCTGAAAATTTTGAAATTGTTTTCTGATCACATCTTCGCATCCTCATCCCATCCTAGGCATTCTTAGGCCTTGTTTAAGGCATCTTAACGAGGATATAGATGTAGAACACATCAAGGCATTTAGGGATTAAATTGTTATGTTTCCCAACTGTGTAGCTTAGTGTGTGTTCAATCTATAAACTGTGTAGGGTTGGCGACTGGGGACGCGCTCTAGCTTTACTGTAGCCCAGAACTCTGTGAGTAACAACTGTGTAAAGATATGTTCAAAAATGGTTATTTTCTGAACAATTGAACTGTACTGCTTTCTGAACTGATTACTGTTAACTGATTGAATGTAGTCCTATATTCTGAACTGTACTGTGGCATCCTTAGCACCTACTGTTATTGACTGATACTGCTACAGAGATCTCTGTCGGTTCCCTCGTTGGAACCACTACTGTTTACTGACTGATGGCCATCATTTACTGTTCGGTCTTTTAAGACCTACTGTTTACTGTACTGCTATGCTAATGGATGTACCACATATGACTGAATGACTGATATACTGAACCAATGAACTGTTTTTATTACTGTAAGGACATTCATTCTTAACCCCTTTACGCATTGTGTTATTCACTGGGCTTTAGCTCATTGCTCATATATATATGTAGGTGTGCAGGCACCAGAACGCGACTAGAAGCGTCGGGATAGACTCCAGTTTTGTCAAGCCAACTACTGTGCCTCACTGTGAGGTTCCGAGCCTGCCATGCTTTGGCTTAGGGGTGTTTTAGTTGTCCCCCTTCTGTACTGTTTTGTGGTGACCGAATAGAATGTATAGACTGTACTGTACTGTAAATAGGGATTGAGTCCCCGATCGAACTGAATGTAAATATTGTGTATACTGTCCTGTACTGTTTATGTATATATGAGTGAAAAGTCTTTTTGCATACAGACTATCACAGCTCATTGGACATTGTTTATTTACTGTTTTGGCTTCCGCCAGGCCCTGTACTCTGTTTTACTGTATTACTGTTAAGCAGGCCTTCGGTAATCTCGGATTACTGGCCGGTTACGGTGCTAAACCCATAGGGCCGGGTTTGGATCGTGACAGTCATGGAGGATGGCATGTTAATGCGGGTGCATGACATATATGTGATTATGAGATCTCGTTAGCCACTTAATGGAATGGTGATATGTTAGATAATCGGTGTCCGGTACCGATTACTCTAGTCGGAAGACGTTTTGTTTTGTTCTTTTGGATGTACCATTATTATGTTCATATATGAAATTGATTCTATTATGATCTGTTTAATGAATATAATATGCTCAGAGTTCGTTCACTAATTTCTTTACCTTAATGTTATTCACTGAGTTTTAGTTCACTGTTTATATATATATATACATATGTAGGTGAACGAGTGCAATATCAAGTCTAATGACGCGTACCCGGATCTGTGTTTTGTCAGCCAACTTATGTGCCTCCTGCGGAGGTTCCCGAAGTGTAAAGTGATCAAGTTTTGTGAACAAGATACAAGTTTATTTTCTTTGTTGGTTAGACAAGTTTTTGCATACTTTGTAAATAGGGCTAAGTCCCATTTTGTTTTATTTGTATATAAAGATGACGTAAGACTAATGTGATGATGACGTATATAATATTTGTATATAAAGTTTAAATTTGCTGTATATTTATATTTTGCTTCCGCTAGCCTCTAATATTTTGAATCTGATTAAGAGGTCTTTGATAATCTTAAGATTATTGGCCGGTCATGATGCTAAACCTATGGGGGCGGGTTTGGGTCGTGACAACTTTAGATCAAAGTAGAAGTTAACATAAAGTAGATTGTTGTGATTGCAAAATGTAGCTCGGCTTTTTCACGCCCCTTTTTTGGAAAGTTTGAAAGAAAGCCTTACAGTTAGGACTCTCGTGGTTCTGAATCTAATCTCACAAGTGCAATGTGAAATTGATAAACACCAAAGAGTCCAAATCCGGTAAATCGTTTGGAAAATTGATTTTGAATCAAATTGCCAAAAATGGACTGCTTTGCCAGATACAGAGTCATCACTTAAATATTTTATTTTGGAAAAATCTAGGAAACCCATGACTCGTGCCAAAGGCCACGTGTCCGTCATCACCAAAGTTGTCTCGGCTCGGGAACTTAGGTACGAGAGGGGAAGATCATGAATTAAGCATCCCCGCTCGCCCAATCAAAGATCGGCATCTACTAATCATGATATGATTTTCATCAACATTATATGCTCTTGTTCTGGTTTATTAGACTAGCATTTACTATGTGATGCGCACACACACAAGGTATAGACTAGTTTGCTCAAATTGGAACAATTCAATTTCATGTTTGTTTTTTAAAAAAGGGTTTGATTTTGCCACCTCAAGTGAGCTTAAAGTTTGCAAATTTTCTTGTAACGCCCTCAAAATAATACCCATAAACCCAACATTCATGACATGCATAGACATAAGAGAATAAAGCATATTTCCATTTATCAGAGTATTAAGTGCAAAAGTATTACATGTTGACATCAAAAGTAAATGCCCTACGGGCTTAGAACTTTCCAAGTCAACACTTGGTTACAAAAAGAGAGTACTAACTCAAAACACATTAAGCCCTCGGCTTAAATTTACATGTAATACAAAAGATATCAACAAAAGGGTCTTTCAGCCTCTAAACCTCCCAAGCTACGTCCTTAGAGGTGGCATATCACTTGCACCTGAAAATGATGTCCCATAAAGGGTGAGCCAAAGCCCAATAGAGATATACTAAACCAAATATGAGAAATAACTAAAACATTAGTATTCGATAAATGGTTAATACTTATAAACCAATTTACAACACTTTCCAGTTCCATGACAAATATGTCTGTGTTTTATTCCACTTTCTCTTACTTAACCACTTCAAATTCATAAACATGGCCCATTACCTAGCCAAACAATCAAATGAGACTACAACTCATATTAAAACACTTCCATTATCCACAATTCAAATGAGACTACAACTCATATTAAAACATTTCAATACTTCAATTATCTACGTTATGCAAACGTAATTGGGATTTCGGGACTTTCACCCTGGACGCTCTGGCTAACTTAGTTATCAATGGAGTCCATCCCCTATCTCCTCCCACACCGGTTTGAGAGTACATCCCCTATCTCCTCCCAAACCATGGAGTACATTCCCTATCTCCTCCCAAACAAGATATATATGCAATGTATTTAAATAGTTCATCATATACAATGATCAATCCAGGCGCATATTCAATGTGATAATTCAACCGTCATATTCAATGACTTAACCATTTGATTAGTTTCAGTTTTCCCTAATCAACATACAGTGTCTACAATAATCAAGACTATCCTCTACCGATAGCCCAAAGTAGTTATCTCTAAACAGATAATAAATTCATCTAACAGATAAATTATCAACATTTTCATAGGCGAGTGATTAATCCATCAAACTACACCATTCAATCTCATAATTTTCCAATTTCATGACTTTCAACTCAATTTCATATTTCTCCAAATTAATTATTCAACATAATTAGGGCATTTTCCCCCTTTGTCAAGTATCAACCCTAAGGTTCAATTTTATCAATTTAACAACAATAATTCCATTTTCCAAGGTTTCACATACACATGGAGTTTAACAATTGAAAACCCCCTTTTTATATCTTTAAAACAAACCCTAACTTTCTCAAAATTCCCAAACAACACCATCTATCCAAAATACCCAATATTTATGTCAAAACTCATATAGAGGAGTAGGTTATCCCTACCTCAAATAGAGAGACCCAATGGAGAAGAAGGTGAAAACCTAAGATGCTCCAAACGCCAACTTTTTCGGATAGAAGTGAAGCCCACACCAAGCTCTACCTTTCTTACAAAGAGGCTAGGGTAGAAGACCCCTAAAACTACATGGATTTGTAGAAAGAAGATATATATATATATATATATATATAGAGAGAGAGAGAGAGAAGCCGATCTAGGGTTTGAGTAAAAGAGATGAAGAAAAAGTGAAGAAGAAGCTGCTGCTGTGAACTGAACCTCGCTCGAGCGACCAGACACAAAGAAACCTCGCTCGAGCGAACAACACGAAGCTTCAGGTTGCAATCCAGAAGCACGCTCGAGCGCAAGAATGCTCGCTCGAGCGAAGAAACCCAAAACATACAGCTCGCTCGCTCGAGCGAAGGAAAGCTCGTTCAAGCCAAGAAACACAACCTTCAGGTCCAAGCTAGATACAGACGCAAGCTCAAGCGCAAGAGCGCTTGCTCGAGCCAAGAGACACACCACTCAAAGCTCGCTCGAGCGAAGGAACCCTGGCTCGAGCGAAGGAACTAAAACACAGAGCTCGCTCAAGCGAAGACACCAAAAACTGGGCAGCAACCATTTGTTTCAAAACACACCCAACCTGTTACAAACCTGCCCAACACATCCCAAAACTCAAATACAAAGAATTAAAGGACAGAAATGAAACAACAGACATCCACGAAACCGAGTCCGGAATACAATAACCAATGGAGGGAAAACCGGGATCGCTATATTTCCACTTAAGAAAATGGGCTTAAACGTACATTTATTGAATCATTCCAATTCAAGAAATAAGCCTTTATCCATAGGCATTCAAACAGTTTAGCAAGTAAGCACTTAGCCTCATGGCAAGCATGCTAGACATGGCAATCACTCCCACTCATGTAAGTATGCTAAAGCATTAAAAACTCACCTAGTACTCCAAGCTAAGATAAAACAAAAGAGTTAGAAAAAATATGCATAATTCCTAACTATACAAGATGTCTAATGCAATGCATGTAATATGCAATTAATAGACTCGGCTATTAATATGACATGTGATTCAATTCAAGACATGCGGTTAAACACGTATTCAAAGAAGTATTGAAATGACAATGCAATTAGAATAATGCGCCAAGCCTCGGTGCATATAATACAAATGAATGGATGCAAGCATAAAGTATACTAATTGAAACATGTCCCTAATCTAACCAAAAAAAATAGTTAAATAAAATGGAGAAAGACGTGGGGTTGGAAGACATACATATTATTACATTACGCTCTCACAAAGGAGAGTCCAAATGAATAAACCAACTAGCTAACTAAGCTAAACTAATTAAGCTAATTATTACAAATCAAATAAATAGCTAAACTATTTAACTAATTATTATTGCAGCACTTGAATTAACTAGCTAACTAACTAATTAAATAATTACAAAACAATTGCAACTAATAATTAAACTAAGTAACTAGACTAAGCTAATTAGCTACTCTGCCTTGGGAAATGAAAGATATGCATGCGTATGCTCGGTTTCCACCCGAAAAGACCTCTGTTTTGCTCTTAAATGCCTCTGTTTGCACAATTAAACACTTCCAGAACAATTTTGCTTCACCTTACCAACATTCTACTGAGATTTGGATTAGTGGCTAGCCGGCCACTGGTGAAAAATGCTGGCCACCTGCCGGCCATCAATGGTGCCCTACCGGCCACTGATGCACCGTTCATTTTGCTGTAACAGAGGACAAATAGAGTATATACAAGGTATTTTCACAGATTGTTCACACAATTCACCCATCCTTTTCATGAACAAATCCAAGGAAAGGTGAACTTAAGCCACAAATCATCAACTCAAGCAATTTCATTGCATAACGGGTTGTGACTCAAGATATGCAAGATCAATAAATGTAAAATGAGACACACAAGAACCATCACCCTATCATGCATGATCAAAGGTAATAGAAACCTAGGAAACTTGACACATTTCATCACTTTGAGTATGAAATGTCCTAATTTTCCTTGTGTTCAATTAACGTCCGATTGAACACACAACACACAAGTTATTATCTTGCTCACTTTTAATCCCAAGTTGTTAGTTACTCATTTAAACTTACCAACCATTCTTTAATCCAATTAAGTCCAAAATGTGAGTTAAAGTCCTCTAGTGAAAAGAGTGCTCAAAACCCAAGTTGCTTTAGGTGTGAAAGAAGTCTCATACCATTGGTAATGAATCTCATAAGGGATTAAACCATTAAGTATGAAACCTCAATTCCACACTTAGGCACACAAATGACTTGAAACCACTTTCAAAGCAAAATGAAAAGACAAGAAATGAGAGAGGTTGCAGAGATGATTAGTGCTAAATTTAAGTATGAAAAGCTCTAAAAACATGCAATCAATTTAAACAAATGATGTCTAGAGGCCTAAACACCAAACTTGTGAGGACTATTACACTATAAGCATGCAAAACAAGAATCAAATGCAATAACCAACCCAAAACAGAGTTAAAACAGCCTAAATCAGAGGCTAAAACATGCTGGAATTAAGCTATAACAACATAGAAAAATAAGCTAACACATGGCACTAACTAGGCTAGCAAACAAGACACAAGGAGATGAGGCTAACTCCTCCAAATTTGGACCTCAAAATATGATTTTCACCATTGAAAAAGTTCTAAAATTCAGTGGTTAAAAGCTTGAAAAAAGATAGTTTGAAAGTGGGAAACACAAGTGGGAAAGCCTTACAAACAAGGTACAAAGAATGGTGAATCACACCCTACCTTAAAATGGCTTCAAACCACAAATTTCAGCCCACTTTAACAGAGTTTTTTATAGCCCAAAAAAGCTCAAAAACAGTGGAAAAAAGATAAGAAAACAAGAATGCAAAGTAAGCTAACAAAGCAAATATTATACCTCTTGAAGAAAAGAGTGATTCTAGGCAACAATTCAAGCCAAAACCAACCTTAAGAGCTCTAAGAAGACCCCAAGGAACCTCAGCTTAAAAGTGATCAAGTTTGGTTAAGGAAGTATAGGCAAGAATGCAGTGTAAGTAGGTAAAAGTGTAGAGAATTTGTAGAGAGAGAGGAAAATTTTGAGTCTAAAATTTTCTAACCCCCAAACATAAGAGAGGGGGTCCCTATATATAGAAAACATGAAATCTATACAAGGAGATCCAGCCCTCCACGTGTGGACAGATGCAAGCATATGTGCAAACAGTTGGCACAGTTGACATAAAATATTTGCAGAAAACACTAGTGGTCGACCGGCCATCAGTGATTGCCAGCAAGGCACATTAATGGCCGGCAGACAATAAATGATGGCCAGTAGCCTCTAGGGGCAGCTCGCAGGCCACCAGAGATTGCAGGCTGGAAAGACCAAGGCATGGTCCAAAAATGAGACAAAAAGGAAGTAGGGTGTGAAAGGCTCAAAGTTGTGGCGTTCCGCTGAGGACTTCAAGCACTTAGTGAGCAAATAGACCCATCATCGAATGTGCCTGCAAGGACATCCAAGTCTTAAGGGCCGTAATAAATGGGGTATCTACACAAAAGAATCTGATTTTGCTGCAAAAAAAAATCCCTATTTATATCAATCCTTCAAGCCAAGATAAGAAAGAATAATGATAGCTGCTTCTGTTCACTAAAGAAATGAATAATTTAAAATAGTTCTGATACTATTCTAAAATTTATTGCTGGTTAAATGACAAGATTATCTACAAATCTAGGAAATTATTCTGAAGGAGGCTTGTAAGAACATTTAAAAAGTTAATTTAGGGCAGCTTGACGCACAAACGAAGCTGCATGCTCCCCTATTTCTAAGAACAAAATGACTTTAACATGTTATCCATCATTAAAAAATCAATCAAGGATATTAAAGTTGGACAATCTTCACTGTATTCGAAAAATGGATTAAAGAGAGAAGAGAGATTGCTTGATTATAAAAATCAAAACAATATATAAAAATAAATAAATAAAAACAGATTCTTATTTTGTTACAAAAACAAAATCAGAATCTGAAAAAGGAA
Organism: Camellia sinensis; assembly: GCF_055761805.1. Classification (NCBI taxonomy): domain Eukaryota; kingdom Viridiplantae; phylum Streptophyta; class Magnoliopsida; order Ericales; family Theaceae; genus Camellia; species Camellia sinensis. The sequence continues at coordinate 116,679,006 of NC_138975.1, read as the reverse complement.
AAATAATAAAACAGAAAAGTAATCAAAGTACTTACCTTATTATTTTTCTCAAACAAAATTTGATTAAGTCTAGTGTTTAACACTGTGTCCTTAAGACAGATTCGTCCTCTCTACAGTGTTTTCAGATTGTGGACGTCTATCTCCCAAGATAAAATGATCAACAACGAATAGTAACAGCACTACAAACTGTTCGCACAACGAATACACTTTATGTTTACACTCTTTCTCACAGGAAAATAATGCAGCAAAATGCAGAGAGTAATAGTAGAGGCAAGAACGAAATTTTTGAATCCAAAATCCAAATGAGGGACTACCTATTTATAGATGGAATAATGGCTATTCGGTTTGAATCCAACAAGTAACAGATCTGTTTGAACAGGTATCATACCTGTTCGGCATTATTTGAACAGATAAGGAATTGTTTAGGTTTGAATTTTGAACAGATACTGAATTTGTTTGGTTTAATTTCAAACAGATTGAATATATGCAGACAGATATGGAACCTGTACAAAAATTTTGGAGAGGTGCAAGCCAAATTTGAATTTTTCTCCAACCGAAATTTGAAAACAAAATTGGACAGATTTTATTTTTCAAAAAAATAAAAATAAATTCAAATGTTTTTGGCCCAAAAGATAAGTATTAGGCCGGACAAGCCCCACCCAACCTCACACCATGCACCTGCACCCAAGCCCAAGCCTAGGCCCAGCCCAGTCCGCTCGGACGGACTGCCGCGACGACGGCGCGTGTGTATGTGTTTGTTTTGGGCCCCATGGGTCTAGCCCACTTTATCCATATCCTATCCCTTCCATAAAACTTGGGTACCCCTTGGGACCTTCCCCAAGTTGCAAACCCAAGCCTTATAAACTCACAAAAGTTTGCCCACCAAACCAACGTAGGACAAGCCTTAACTCAAACGTTTAAGGAAATTTTACCAAATACACCATTTTCATAGAGCCCATTTTGGCATCAATTTTTCATTCACCCGATAATAGTTTTGAGCTACTAAATATACTATGTGAATCACAACGCGACATAGAACACATTGCCACTTAGACCTGTCAACTTTGGTGTATGGGTCCTACCTAAAAATTAAACCAAAGTTGGGAAAAAATCTGTTTTTGCCCAAACTAATTTTCAAACCATTTCTAACAATCCCTCACATGAATGGAATTTGATGACAACGGAAATGCAACAATATGCAGAATTTGTCAAAAGAGTATAAATTGAAAATATCTTGCATCAAGATAAGTAGCTTTCGGCCGTGAACTTTCCCTAGTGATAACCTATCGGACTTACTAGCTAACCAATGGACGCGATGCCTTGAATTGTTTAGCCATTTGCGTAAGCCAAGACAATAGATTTCACACAAAATATCTAGTGACATATGGTGGTTCTCACGGTTGTGTTCATTTTGGCATTGAATGCTCCTGGTTTTTCATGAGTGCTTCTAGAGAATTTACTCTCTTTATTCTCATAGAACCGGCCCCAGTTCAACACTCGCATAGGTGATTCTTATTGTGAGTATCTCTTATACTCGTCTTGATTTTTATGTCTAAATCAACATATAAGTAATTATTAAAAACAAAACTTATCCTTAAACCCTTACATACAACTCATGTTGCAGATATCGCTCTCATTAACATTCTTTGTAATTTGAGATTTATGTCATTTTAATTTTTAATTTTTTAATTATCATATATTTAACTCTAAATTTATAATTTTGTTCAAAATAAAGACAATCAAATATATTTTCTTTGTAAATGGTCTATTTTAAGAGCAAAATCGTCATACAACTTATTTTGTATTAGTTAACTTATATGTTGTTTAAAATATAATGACATTTTTTTAATGAATAATGCTGAAATTTTTTTGATTATAAAGTTATGTTTATTTTGATTTTTAGAATCTATTTTCAGGAAAAAAAAAATTAAGAAATTAAAAATTAAATTGGTGAAAAAAATTTAGAACACGTCATTTTTATATAATTTTATCTTTTGGAAGGGTAGAAATGATTTTTTAAAATAAATTTTTTTGATATTTATTTTCATTAAATTAGTTTGAATTTTTTTAAAAGTCAAACGTGGCGATAACTCTAATATTATTATTAAACCAATTTATTAAATCAAAAAAATCAAAATTAAAAACATTTCATATATTAAACATATCGATTACACATTAAAACCTTATAACCATCCATTATATGATAACTATAAAAAAAAATCTGTTAACAATAAATATAGCCATCTATTACATTATAACCATAAAAAAATATTAACAAAAATAACCACCCATTACATAATAATCATCTAAATACATATTAAAAATTAATTTGATAAAAAAATAAAAATAATAAAAATATAAAAGATTTATTATGTTTATATAATTTTATTTTTGGTAGTCATTAATAATTTTAAAAAATTTGAAAATAATTTTTTGACATTTATTTTTATCAAATTAGTTTATACTTTATCAAATAAAAATGTTTGAGAGCTCTAAAATAAGAGTTCTAAAGGAGCTTTAGAGGGTGGGCCCCACCTATTGATGTGATGTTTTGGTTTTTTTTTTTTTTGCCACATCATTAAAATTCAATTAAAGCTCCAAAATTAGGAGGATGTATCATTGCTCTTTATCAAATTGACGACTTTACCCTTAAAATGGAGTAACAGTGTCTTTAATTGTCTTTATTTAGAACGAGATTCAAAATTTAAGGTCAAATATATTACAATTAAAAGTTTAGGAACCAAAATGACACAAATCCTAAGTTACAGGGACCGTTAACATAATTCACCCTCATTTTTATATTCGCAATGAAATCTCGTTAATCCTTTTGTTATATTAATTTTTTAATTTTCTTTCCAATTTCTTATGAGTTGGATATTTGGATTTCTAATGGATGCCTATTTATCTTTTTGTTCAATTTGTAAGTTTTTAAAGATAATTTTTCATGTTATTGGTTATTATCGTAATACTCGTACTATGTATAATTTTAAATAAATAATTAATAATTACTTTTACAATTAAAATTAAACAGTAAAAAAATAAAAATTAATTAAATTTTATAACTATTTTTATCACAATTTCACTTTTGATTTTTTTCCCCCTCCTAGCATTAATGCTATATTTAAAGTTTTAAATAACAATAACATGAATTATAATGTAATTAGTAAAAATTATGATAAATAATAAAATTGAACTTTTTATTATTATTTTTTACTAATTAGGTTTTTTTAGTTTTCCATATTATAATAATAATAATTATTATTTTTGTGAAACTCAATCTAGCAAAATTTGTTTAAATCAAAAAAATGAATAACAAAATGAAAATGACAAACAATGAACTACCAGTGACTCTTATCTTCTTGTCTTTTTTGAAATCAATATTTACATATCAAGTATAATTTTTAGATTTTTTCATACTCGCTAGTTTTGGCAGCTCGCATTGGGCCATTTTCTTATTTTCTTCTCTCACCTATTTTGCGACTTTCACGACTCCAATCATCCAACATTTTTCCTACTAAATATCTTTACATCTTTTTGTCAGTTATCCTTGCCTTATCACCACAATTTTGCTAAACCCCCTAAAACCACTTATTATATTTGTATATAAAATATTGAATTTGGATAATTTACATTTTTTATATATTTTTAAATTAATTCATGTTAGAATTATCATATTTTGATATTATATGATGTGACATCTTATATGGGACTAACTACATCATATTTCTATTTTGTAAAATCTAATCAATCAAAATTAATTTAAATCAAAAATTACATTGAATAATGAAATATAAAAGATAATAATAATAATAATAATAAATAAATAAAAGCGCACCACTAACTCTGATACTCGAAGCTGCCCTTAGTTAAACATGCTGATCTTCTCACTCTCTTTCGTATGAGTTCACCACATGGACTAACCACATTGAATCTTGTTTTAAGAGGCTGAATCAATTTAACATTTGATTGATCTTAAAACCATTAGCTGAATTTGACCATGAAACTATAGATTATTTTTAATTTGTATTTAATATATTTTTAGTGTTCCCAGTATTAAAAACTATTCTAATACACTACTATATTAAATAAATAAAATAAACTAAATTTCTATATAAAACAATTTAATTGAGATAGTCCATACGCCTACATTTTTTTTTTACCTTGTGGTGTATCGAAAATGTATCAGACCATTCTAATGGTCAAAACATAAACCTCAATATTTATAGTTTTTGATAATATGAGCCAAAATGACTACATGACTTATAATAAGCATAATCTATACTTTAAATAAAAAAAAATATTTGCATACTATGTGAATATAGATTTGTTTTTTATTTGGTAATAAATTTATAAATCTTTGATAGTTACTAATAAATAATTTAAAAAATTAACATGATTTATTCTTAATTTGTATGGTATAACCTTATTGATAAAAATATTTTTATTTCAAAATTTACACATAGTCAAATAGTTCTTCTAATAAAATTATGTCATATGTTATAAAATTTAAAATTTACATATTTTTTTATTCAAATAGTTGAATCTGAAATGTAGGAGTGTGGAAAAAAAAAATCATAACATTATTAAAATTTATTTAAAAATTTTCGAATTAGATTTGGCTTAATTATTTGAACGTTAACCAATAGTGTTTTTTAAAATTATATTTTAATTAAAAAAATTAAAATTTAGTTAGGAATTCCACAAGGCTCATCTAAATATTTTAAAATTTTGAATTAGATATGATTTAGATTATGCAATATATGGATAAATTTAAATTAACAAATTTTGAAAAGTGTTAATTGTATATAGAAATAATAGACAGTTTTGAATTAAATATGAATAAAATTTCATGCTAAACTTATCTTTTAATTTTTTTTTCAATTTCATATGATTTAGATGTGATTACAATTTTATTTTGGAATTTCATATAAATATTTTCAAATTTTAATTTATATGGGATGGATGAATTAATAGTTTTATTATATGTGTATTTCTTAATCAAAATCATAAAATTGACAATTTTATAATAGTTTTGGAGCTCTCTTTATTTTTTCTTTTCCTTCTAAGAAGCATAAAGCATTGGATAATTAAATTTTTTGTGATTATTGGTTTAATGGGTTAACCAATAATGTTTTTAAAAATTATATAAAAAATTAGTTAAGAGTTTTGACATTTTCCCCGCTCCGAAATAGGCAAGGCCATGGGCATAGCCCAAGCTCCTTCCCACTCAAAAGTGGGCCAAGCTAGAGACTCAGCCTTGGCCCTTTTCTTACTTCAAAGTGGGCAAGACCATAGGCCAAGCCCTAGCACCCTTTCCCACTCCGAAGCGAGTACGTCAATGACTTGAACTCCCAAACTCCTACTCACTCCGAAGTGAGTTAAAACGAGTTAATCTCTAATGGATCAACCAATGCCATGTGAGTGAAGATGTCACGCCCCATATTTTATTACTCGGATAACAGTACCAATATTCATTAATTAAGTCCATTTACAAATAACAATTCATCATTGGATGAAAAAAATGTATAATTAAATATACATGTTCCCTCTCGTTATATAACAATGACACTTACATACAAATAAAAGAAATGCCCTGAGACTTACAATCAATAAGAGAGCGTTGTCTATTACAAATCATAGAGCTCAACCAAAGAAACAATTAAAAGGCACTACAACTCATCATCACATTATAATCATGCCAAGTTGTTTGATCCTCAAATCCGAAAACATTCCTTGTACACATGTACAGGCAGGGGGTAAGCAACCACTAGCTCACTAAACAATTTCATATTAAAACATTAAGAGATATGCAGGTAGAAAGATAATCATACCATGTCAAAAACTATACGATTATATTACATCATCTCTTAAATCCCATTTATTTAATTAATCACAACTAGTTAACTTAAATAAATAAACATGTTTCAATGGAAACATGACATCATTTTTAATTCATTCAATTACCTTATTGTCAAATGAATCAAATAATTAAATAATTCATAATGACATCTAACAAAGCATCAAATGCATTTATATAGTCTTATGAGATGAATGCATATACTATGTCATGCTCAAACTATTTTTCTCGTCTTTTGAAAATCTTATGCACCATGCCAATTTGAAAACACATTAATCTAACAATTTCAATAAAATTCTAAGGTGGTAAATACGATTCAAGTAATCTCTAGGCTGGTGTCTGCAAGTAGACTACACAAGTACTACCAAATTGCCATTTTTACCGGTATTAACCAGAAGGCTCGACACCTATCCGCGCGGGTTTCTGGTCTTTCACTATGGATACTTAGGCCAACTTAACCAATACCAACTACAGCCCTTATCCGGACTTACCAACGTATTTACCAAAAACAAAACAAAAGATTTTGTTTCACAAAACAATTTCTCTTTTAAAACCATAACCTTCCAATGCAAGATCAAAAATCAAATTCAATAGTGGTTCGATAAAATGATAATGTGAAATGTACAATCCTTCGTATGATTCCATTTCCAATTTCCTTCACACAATTCTCCATTGTGATAATTTTCATATCCCTATCAATGTAATATCATCATACAATCCCAAGAGATAATATAACAATGCCAATGTTTATGTATTTACTACATGTAAATCAACAACTTGCAACTTAGTCTTTTCAAGACAATTCAACAATATTCTTTATATAAAACAAACTTCCAAAGTCAAATTTTTTTACCTTTCCAAAAATCTCCTCATTTAAATACCAACATGGCAATTACCTACCAGTTATCAAAACTAGAACTTTTAAGCAATAGGTTCATCAATAGCAATAACATATGACATCAAAGTAGGTTCAAGTTTTCATCGATTTCTAACTCACATACTTTATCAATGAAATGTAATTACAATCTTTTCAAAACTCATCCCCATTCCAAATATTAAATAGAATCAAATTCTCATTTTTCTCATGCAAGTGAAATATCGAGATCTTCAAATTCAATCATAATTCTTAATAAGTATAAATGAATATTCTAACATTTAATCAATTATATCAAAATCTTCTCTTGACTATAAATATAAAATATAACGTGAGTGTTCACTTTTCTATTATCAACATCAACCGCATCAAATTAAACCAAGAAAAAATAAATAAATAAATAAAATTTTTGATTACTCATTCTTGTTTTAATCCAATTCATCCATTTGCTCTAAACGAGCTAAAATCATATTCTTTTCTTTTATTGTCAAAATCAGCCAAAACAATTCGAATATCTCATATATGAATTTTAGGTATTATTTTGATAACATAACTCAACTAGTAAAACTATGGACTAAATATCATATCACATCAACTTAATCTCGCTTATTTTCCCAAATCTCATTCTTGGTCAACATCATCACTTTTAATCTCATAATATTAAAAGTTAGGAATTTAAACCCAACAATACGCTTTTAATTACGAATGATTTTAAATATTAACCAAACTAATTTAATTTATCAAATTAGTAAATCCATTAAGTTCACCATCTTCCAAATTAATAACACTAAACATAAATTCACATGTCTCATCACTCAAAATACCTCCACATTTCATGCCTAGCCAATTTTCTCAAATTTCTACAAACCACAATTTCACAACTTTTCTAAAATTAATAAATAAACATTTACAAAACATCATGAATATCACACTTTTAGAGTCTTAAATCCCAAAATCACTCTATGATCTGAACTTAACAATTCACACCATATTCATCAACATCAATTTATTTTTCTTCTCAAAAATAAATTCTAAAACTCAAAGATGAGATAAATATTTCAACATTATTTTCTCAAAATAAATTATCTAACCATAATATGAGGTAGATACAACTCATACAACTATTTATTTAATTTTATTTTCGAATTTTTAACAAGTATTTCTAACACAAGATGATTTTTTCAAATCAATTTCAAAATAACAATATTCTTAACACTTCAACCTAATTTTTCTTTCAAAAATTACCAAAGAAAAATCAATATATATATGCAATACCTCTTATAATAACATATTTTCTCAAAATAACCCTAACATAATTTTAATGTAAGAATATGAAAAAAGTCCCTCCCTCAAATATGAAGAAAAGCAAATTGAAAAATCAAACTTTTTCCGATCATAAATCCAAGACCAACATTACGAAGATCACGACGAGTTCTCCAACTTTTATTTACAGCACTTTTACAAAATCTCACTCTAAAAACTCTTACTCTAAACTTTAAGCTTAAGCTAATAATGGAGAAGAAAAAAAAAAGAGAGAGAGACGTTGTGAGAGAGAGGGAGAGGGAGAGGGAGAGGGAGAGCACTGAGCTCTCTGCCAATTTAAAACAAAACAAATGAAAAGAAAAGCTAAGGAAAGGAAAGAAGGGACAAGAGAGAGGGAGGGGCGTGGGTACTATCCCACGTGGGTTCACTTCTATAAAATGGTTTTTTTTTTTTATTTTTTTTAATACAATATAATTTTTGTAATAATATTTTAAAATTTTATAATATAAATTATAAAATCATATAATTTTTCTCACCATAAAATATAATATTTTTGTACACCATAAAATATAATATTTTGCTCACTACGAAATATACATCCATTTTATACACTATAAAAATATACAATTTTTCACTATATAGTGCACATCATAAAATCAATTATTAAAAATTTATTATAATCTCATATAATAAATAATAATAACTTACTAATTACATAATTAAAAAAGACCAAATAATTAAACATGAATCATAAACAAATTCAAATTAAATTAAATTAAATCTAAATTATGGATCTTAAATTTAATTCTCACTCATAAACCAAACATCACCCAATTATATATCAAAATAGACCCAACAATTTATCTTAAATCATGGTGCAAACACCTAAAACTCAATTTCAAATTCTGCTATAAATTAAACTGAATCAATCTGTAAATTTTCATAAAATAAATACTCACCATTAAATTCTGAAATTTTTATCCAACGTGTTTGACTCATATGGGAACAACATAATAAAAATTTTATAATTCCAAGATCAAAAATTATATTTAAAAAAAAAAATTATTACAAAATTGAACCATTTTTGCACATAACTTTACACAATACTCCAATCCAATTATTACTCAATTAATTTATGCATTGACTATTTAAAAGAAAATATTTTAGGACATTACAGAAGGGCGCATGGTGCCCACGAGTAAAGGAACCGCTCAACAGAGTCTTCACTTTCCTTTAATGAGAAGTGACATTGCTAAACAACTTAGTGCCAGGTGGCACAAAGAGAAACATGATGAGCAAATCAAGCATTCGCTATAAAAGGTAACCTCACCCCCGCCCCTTTACAAGGGATCCGAATTCATTTTACACTCTCTCTTTACACTCGTCTTCCCTACCTTTCTCTTTGGCGTGACTTTACTATCGGAGGGGTTTTCAACCAAATCCCCCGTCGAATAGCCTCACCATTCATTACTTATGCAAGTTTTCACCTCTCGGAGCACGGCGGTTCGTCCACGAGGTCCATTCACTCTCTACATTGTGAAATTGAGTCCGCACAACGCATAACACTTTATTATTGTCATGGGTAACATGATCACAGACGTTTTCTACCCCCTACCCCCTACCACTGCGATAAATAAAAAAATTTGATAACTGCACTTATCCAAGATATGCCTTCTAGACAAATTGAAATTCACATAGGACAAAAGCACAACTTCTGTGATGACCTCGAAATGCAAATCATGATTACAATTAATTAATTATGAATTTTAATTGTGAAATGAGCCATGTGATTAATTTGTACGTATCTGTCTGATTCAGAAATTATCTGTTGAGATTCTTGTCTAGAACTTAAAATTAATGGCCTAAATGACGTCAGAAACTGAAATTGGCCACATGAATAAGCTAATTGGAATTTTTAGAGCCATTTGGTGAGTTTAATTAAAAATTGATTCCATATGATTAATTAAGTTGTGTTTAATTAGTCAAATATTCTAATTATTGTAATAAATCACTCTAACTATATATATAGAGCCTTAAGCTCATTCTTGAACTCATTCTCTTCATCCCTTAGTGTAAAAATCTAAGAGAGACATTTTAGAGAGAGAGAGAGTGAACTCACTTTTAGAGAGAGGAAGTGTGTAATTGAAAAAGAACCTCAAAGATTTGCTTAAATTCATCAAGATTGTGCAAGAATCTAGCTAATTGAAGACTCTAGGTGAGAATCTAACCCATAATTCTTGAAGATTATATGATTTAGAGTTTAAATATGAATTATATGAGATGATTTGCATGTACTTAGTTAAAGAATGCCAAGTAGATGAAGAAGTCTTGCATGCATGAATGATTTTGTCATGATTCTTTGCTTTTGATCATGAATATGTTGTCTAAGTTGAGTTTTGAAACTAATTTATACATGCATTCAAGATTGAGTTGTTTTGAAGTTAATCTCGATGATTTGAAAGTTAAGAAAAAGAATTTGGAAAAGATTTCTACATGCAAGCATTTTTTTTTTTGGGTGAATACATTCATGCATAAATATGAAGAGTTTTGCTATGTTCAGTTTGGTTTTGAGCATCTAAATTGTTATTGTAAGTTATTTGGCACATGCTTGTTTGAACTATCATGTTTTACCATTTAAATTCATGTTTTGAAAAGGAATTTCTTACATGCAAGAGTTTTTGAGCTCAATTTTGGAAATTCAAGAGGTTTTGAGCAAATGATTTGTGACTGATTTTGTATTTGAGTTTTCTAAAATGTTTTTATGATTATCAAAGTGTTTCCATGAGTTTGGAATGGCCATGCAAGCTTTTGAAATGTTAAAACGCATTTTTGGATCCAAAAAATTCACAGATGGCTCGAGCGACCAAGTGGTGGATCGAGCTAACATTGCGAGCTTCCAGTACTTTGCAGTCTGCAAAAGTTGGCTCTATCGACCAAAAGTTGGCTCTAGCGAATGATGGCTCGAGCGACTAAAAGTTGTCTCGAGTGAACGATGGCTCTAGCAACGAAAAGATGGCTCTAGCCATAAGCTCATTTTCAGCAAGTTTTTAAAAAATGTTTGAAGTTCATATCTTCGTTCCCATTTCTTTCCGGGCATTCTTAGGCATGGATTATGAGTTATTAAAGATTAATAAGCTAAGAAACAACATAAGTAATTGCATTGGAAAATATATAAGACGAATCTGAGTATGTGATTCATGTGCACAAGTTATATGAAATGGATTGAATAAGAAATCATTGTAAGGAAAGCTAAGCTATGAATGGCCATATGAATGAGTAATAATGAGACGCGTTTTATGCTATGTACATTTGTGTTTGTAGGTCAAGGCTTGAGGACCGACCAATTGTTTTTGGAAGCCTACTGTGAGTAACGTTATTATAAAAATATGTTTATATGATTATGTTTGAAATGTTATACGACAAATTATGATTTCTGAAATGTGATTTTGTTAATGTGAATGAATGTCCTATTTTGAATCTATTATGACATTCAAAGAAAATCCCAAGTCATGGAGGACGACATGTTAATGCGGGTCCATGACATATATGTGATTACGAGATCTCGTTAGCCACTTAATGGAGTGGTGATATGTTAGATAATCAGTGTCCGGTACTGATTACTCTAGTCAGAAGACGTTACGTTATGTTCTTTTGGATGTACCATTATTATACTCATACATGAGATTGATTCTGTTATTATAGACACTCTATTTTGACCAGCCCTAAGACTTGGACACTTTGTTTTAACCATCCTCACCAAAAAAAAAAAAATCAAATTGAAGTTTTAATTCCAAACCTCACCCATTTTGGCCAAATAAAAATATTTTTATTCTTATTTTATGAATTTGTAATCTTTTATAATTTTATATAAATTTGTGTGTTTGTACATATTTTTAGGTGTGTTTATATAAATTGGCATGTGATATTTTCTAAATAAAAAATAATAATAATAAAAAAGAGAAAAATTAAAAAAAAAATTAAAAAAATTGGTCAGAATGTTTGTATGAGTGGAGGAAGATAATCATAAACAAAATAAGAAAAAAAGAAAAGATAGAGTGGGGCGGTGAGACAGCAAAAATTAAAAAAAAAAGGGTAGTGGACACTGGGTTTTTAAACAAGAGAGCATGGGGTTAGTGGCAGAAGTTGGAGAAATTCTATTTCCACACACTTACCTACCTCTATGCATATACTTAATGATTTATTTTTTTATTATAGTTTTGTACTAAAATAAAATTACTAAAGTGTCCTTATCTTCTCCATCAAAACCTTAATTTCTTCATCTCCTCTCATCGTTTGAAGCTTAGAATCCATGGCAGCCACACTGATCTCCATCTCCTAACTCACACACCTCTCTCTCTCTCTCCATCATATATATTATGCCTTCTGTTGTTCTCATCATTTACACTATATTATGACTCTGTTCCATACCTGAGCAATCACTTTTTACATTCTTCAATCAACATCATCGTCAAACTTCCAAATCTTCACCTCCGATCTTCAAGAATCGAAGCTTCAATTTCTTGATTTTCGAACTGAAACTCCCAATGCTAATCGCCAATCACAACCTCTCACACTCTTACTCTTTCCACAAGATCAACCTCTTCTTTGGCCATTGGCTTCGTCGCAATCAAATCCTAAGTGTCCCATTCAAACCCTAGTTTTTGCAATGAACTTCTTGGCCTTGTATAATAGAGTTATAACAGAATTTTTGCAATGTTATACCTAATGAAAATTCTTTTCAAGACCAAAGCAAGGGAGAAGAAACAACATTTACAAATAGGTGTTGGTTTAGGATTTCAATGTCAAATAGATGGATAATTTTGGCAAAAAGAGTTATGCATTAAGTAAAATCACAAAATTCAAAATTAGTTGGTATGTGTATTGAGAGAGAATGTGGAATGAGATGTTTTGGTATGTGGAAATAGAATTACCCAGAAGTTGGGGCATTGGTTTGTTTAGGGTGTGTTTGGTAACGTTTACGTTTTTAGTTTATATTTACAAAAATTTTATAAACTGGTTTTTGTTTATTTTTAGAAAAACATAAACTACAAACGCGTTTGGTAATTGAAAAAATGTTTAAAAAAATTTAAAAATATAAAAAAGAGTGAGAAATGGCAAGTGGTGGCAAGTGGCGGCGGAAGACGGTGGTGGAAAGTGGTGACGGTGGGTGGTGGGTAGCTGGTGGTGGTTGGTGGTGGCAGGTGGGTGGTGGCGGTGGATGGGTGGGTGACGGTGGCGGGTGGTAGTGAGTAGGAGGTGGTGGTGGCGGTGGCGGGTGGTGGTGGTAGGTGGGGGGTAGATGACGGGTGGTGATGGGTGGCGAGTAGGTGGCGGGTGGTCGGTGGTGAGTGGCCGATAGTGGGTGGTGGTGGGTGGGTGACAGTGGCGGGTGGTGCGTGGTAGCGAGTGGGTGGTGGTGGTGGTGGTAGTGGTGGCGGGTGGGTGGCGGATGACGGGTGGTAGTGGGTGGTGGCGGGTGGGTGGTGATAATGGGTGGCTGGGTGACGGTAGCGGGTGATGGGTTATAGCGAGTGGGTGGTGGTGGTGGTGGTGGCGGCGGCGGCGGGTGGTGAGTGGTGGTAACAAGTGGGTGGCGGATGGCGGGTGGTGGTGGGGGTGGTGGATGGGTGGGTGACGGTGGCGGTGGTAGGTGGTAGCGAGTGGGTGGTGGTGGTGGTGGTGGGTGGCGGGTGGTGGTGGCAGGTGGGTGGCGGGTGGTAGTGGTGGTGGTGGTGGTGGGTGGGTGGGTGACGGTGGCGGGTGGTGGTGGTGGTTGGTGGGTGGGTGACGGTGGCAGGTGGTAAGTGGTAGCAAGTGGGTGGTTGTGGTGGTGGTGGGTGTGGGTGGTGGTGGTGGCAGGTGGGTGACGGATGGTAGTGGTGGTGGGTGGATGGGTGACGGTGGCGGGTGGTAAGTGTGGCGGGTGGTAAGTGGTAGCGAGTGGGTGGTGGTGTGGTGGTGGTGGTGGGTGGTGGTGGCAGGTGGGTAGCGGGTGGGTGGTGGGTGATGGTGGTGGTGGTGGGTGGGTGGTGGTGGCGGGTGGGTGGCAGATGGCTGGTGGTGGTGGGTGGCTGGTAGTGGTAGGTAGTGAATGGTGGTGGCAGGTGGGTGGTGAGTGGTGGTGGCAAGTAAGTGGCGGGTGGTGGTGGCGAGTGGTGAATGGTAGTGGCAGGTGGTGGGTGGTGGCGGTGGTGGCGAGGGGTGGGTGGTGGGTGGTGAGTGGTGGTGGCAGGTGGTGGTGGAGGGTGGGTAGTGAGTGGTGGTGGCGGAAGACGGTGGTGGAAAATGGAGACGGGTGGTGGCTAATGTTGGGTGATAAAAAAAAAAAAACTGAAAACTCAAAATGGAAACACATTTTTTGTGTTTTCATTTTTTGGCCAAATTTATAAACTGAGACCACTGATTTATAAATCTAAAATTTTACCAAACAAGTTTTTATTTGAATTTTTAAAATTTTTGTAAATATAAATAGAAAACTGAAAACGTAAGTGTTATCAAACGACACCTTAGTATTGTTTTGGGTGGGTAATAGACAATTTGAGAAAAAGAGGGTCTTCGACGATAATATATACCTCTCACTCCCGGTGCATAGAGCGCGCGGGGGGGAGCATTTGTTTGTGAACACTCATCACACACGGGGGGAGGATGAACACAGCACATGCACTGATCTCTCTCTTCTCTCTCTCGGGTTGGTTCTCCATACACACATCACACAAATGGAGCTACACACACACACTGTTTTGAGGGGAGAGATAGACACACACATCCTCTCCTCCATTTCCACCTCTACCAACTCCACCTCACACAAGCCCAACTAGCCCCAAACACCACTGGCTACACCCACATCACCACTCATCACACACCAACATCATCACTCATCACACACACACTCACGGATCACACCCATGCACACACCCAGCTAGGGATGGCAATGGATAACCTATCCTGTGGGTATTCATGGAGACCCAACCCAAATACATGGGTTTTCTCCTTTTTTTTTTTATCCATTAGGTAGGGTATGTGATATTCTTTAAATATCCACAGGGGATGGGTTGGGGATGGGTACCCACTAATTTCCCCATATGTTTTTTTTTTTTTGATCCACAACCAAAGCTAAATATACCTCCAATCTTTTATTTTTTTATTTTTAAGGTTCACAACCATTTTTTTTTTAATTTTTAAGATTCACAACCAAAGTTAAATATACATTTAATCTTTTTTCTTTTTTTAATTTTTTTTAAGGTTCACAACCAATTTTTTTTTTTTTTTTTTTTTTTTTTTTTTTTTTTTTTTTTAAGATTCACAACCAAAGCTAAATATATATTTAATTTAATTTTTTTTTAATTTTTTTTTTTGGGTAAGTAATAAATTTTTTTTTAAGGTTCACAACCATTTTTTAATTTTTTTTTTTTAAGATTCACAACCAAAGCTATACATTCAATCTTATTTTATTTTATTTGGCTCAACAATAAAATCAAATACACATTAATTAACATTGTCCCATTATTCTTGTCAAATTTTATGCATATCTAGAATATTTTAAATTTATTTAAAAAAAATTAAGGACACTGTCTAGTGTAGGTTTCGGTTTGCTTTTCTATGTTATTTTATTTTGTTGTGTATTGTAATTTTCAGAATGGTTTGCTTGTTCTGAAATTTCAATTAACGAGTATGAATCTATTTGTTTTATGTTATCACACAATTTATACAACATATATATATATATATATATATATATATATGAATGTATTTGAAAATAAGGAAATTGTAGAGAATCAAAACAAGCATGAGTTGTGATTGGTTAGAAATGATGGGTACAAAAATTTATTTGCTAGAAAAACAAAAAGGGGATACAAAGTCATACTAAATAATTTTTTTTAAATTAAAAGAATTTTTCTTAGTTATGAACAGATTTAACTGAAATCAACTTGTTTCCCAATGTTATGCTTCATTTATTTAGATAGAAAATATGAAAAATATTTTTTATAAAAAAAATTCAAAATATATTTTTTTATATTTGGTGGTGGTGGTGATGGAACGAAGGTGAAAGTAGAAATTGTTACATTGTGGTGGGGTGATGGCGGCAGTGATGATGGTAGTGGCTATGGTAATGGTAGTATGACAGTGAAAGTGAGAATAGTGGTGACGGTGCTGTGAAATTAGTAAAAATTTAATTGAAAAAATATTTTTTGTTTTTTAAAAGTAACAAACAACAAAATTCGTGGGGGACTAAAGGAAGAAGATGGAGGATGGATTGGGTGTGGTAATGCATAGATATCTTAAAATGAGTGGTTCAGATTTGTTAAAGGTATAATTAGATTTTGGATAAATTAAAATGAATGGTTCAAATTTGCTAAGAGAAAGATGATTTAATGTCTAAATTGTCCGTGGCTAACAATTCCTTGTTTATGCCCTGATGCAATTTAATATGAGTCTTATAACACTTTCTTCAAACAAACTTTTTGATTGTCTCAAAATTATATATTTGATTGTCTCAAAATTATATATTTGATTATTATAAAACAAACTTTTTAATTAATTAATTAATGTGTATTTGATTTTGTTGTTGAACCAAATAAAATAAAATAAGATTGAATGTATATTTAGCTTTTGTTGTGAACCTTAAAAAAATAAAAAAATAAATAAAAAAATAAGTTGTTAACATTAAATATATTAAAAAAGAAAGAAAAAAGATTGAAGGTATATTTAGCTAAAAAAAAAAAGACAAAAGAAAAACAAGAAGGTTGTTAACATGAAATATATTAAAAAAGAAAGAAAAAAGATTGAAGGTATATTTAACTTTTGTTGTGAACCTTAAAAAATAAAAAAAATAAAAAAAATAAAAAAAAATTGTTAACATTAAATATATTAAAAAAGAAAGAAAAAAGATTGAAGGTATATTTAACTTTTGTTGTGAACCTTAAAATAAATAAATAAAAAATAAAAAAATAAATAAAAATAAATTGTTAACATTAAATATATTAAAAAAGAAAGAAAAAAGATTGAAGGTATATTTAGTTTTTGTTGTGAACTTAAAAAAAAAAAAAAAAAAATGGTTGTTAACATTAAATATAAAAAATAAAAAAAAGGAGATTAAAGTGGGTTGGGGAAAATCCATACCCATTAAAAAATGGAGAGGGTGGTACCCATGGGGAATGGGGAATGGGGAATGGGGAAAATTTATTATAGGGGAATGGGGATGGGGAATTAATATCCACCCCATTACCCCATTGCCATTCCTACACCCAGCACACCCACACAATACAACACACACGGTTTAGAGAGACAGGACATTGACACACCGATACACACACACATGGAGGGGGAGAGCATGGTAGAGAGCCTTTGAGCTGGGCAATAAATACATATACACAAAGCTCTCATGCTCTCTCTCATGTTCAAAAATATGCACAGCCGAAGCTCTCTCGGCAATACCACCAAACTCTGTGTCTCTTTCCAGGGACGGCACTAGGATTTTATTACTGGAAGGGTCAAAATTTTTTTTTTTTTTTTTTATCATATACATAAAACACACATGTATGTATATATGACATATAAAATATATATACATAAAAAAAATTTAAATACCATAAAAGCAATTTCTAATAGAATGAATAATTTTTTTTTTATATGTAAGATAGAAAGAGAATTCAACATGAAAGAAGAATGACATATATATTTTTTATACTGGGGGCTCATTTTATATATAAAATGATATATATATATATATATATATATATATATATTTTTTTTTTTAAAGTTCTATGGCAAAAAATCTGTATGTTTGTTTTGAGTTTTTTATATTAAGTTTTTTGAAAATTGAGTTTTTTGTTTTTCGTGTTTTTTTGTTTTTAGTGAATATTTTTAAAATTTTAAGCATTTTTTTTAATTTTTTAGATGCACCATACTTAGATGTATCTAAAAGGTAAAAAATTCGTGAAAAAATATTTAAAAAAATTAATAAATACATAAAAATAAGAAAAATATACTGAATTCTCTTTTCTTTTCTTTTCTTTTCTTTTTTTTTGTATTTTTGATATTTAGTAAATTTTTAAAAGATTTTTTTACAAAAATTATACTTTTTATGTGTATTTATGTTAAGTGTGTCTAAAAATTTTAAAAATTACTTAAAATATTAAAAAAAAATTCAGTAAAATCAAAAAAATACAAATAATAAGAAAGTAGAATTTTCTGAAAAGTATTTTTAAAAAATAAAAAACAAGCAAAGTGAATAATATTCACAGAAACAGGGGGCCATGGCCCCCATAATCTTCTCCTAGTTCCGTCCCCGCCTCTCTCTCTCTCTCTCTCTCTCGGGTGAACACCACCAACTTTTCTCTCTCTAGATACACCCATTCACCTCTGTCTCTCGGGGCTAAAACACAACATTGATCTCTCTCTTCTCTCTCTGGGATGATACACGGCAGCACACACACAACTCTCTCTCGCTCTCGGGTTAGAGGGAGGAGAGTATTTCTCTCAGCTAAAAAAAATTGTGTGCATGAAAAGAGGAAGATGATCTGACCAAAAACAAAAAAAAAAGGGGGAGGAAGTTATGATATGAGGGGTGGGTTTAGAGAGAGAAAAGGTGGTGAGATGAGAGGAGGTGGGCATGTTTTTCTGGAAGAGGATAAAAATTGTGTGAGAGAGAGAAAAGGTGGTAGTGGAGAAGTAGTTAATTTAATTAGTGTAGAAATTTAGAATTAATTAATTAGTGTAGTTTTTGTAGCTAATTAGTGAATTAGAATTTAATGAATTAATCGGTGTTAATTAATTAGTGTAGTTTTGTAAGTAAATAGTTTCGTTAATTAGAATGTAATTAATTATTTAGTGTAGTTAATTAATTAATTTTGTAGTTAGTTAGTTTAATTGGAATTTTAGAATTAATGAATTAGTGTAATTAATTAGCTAGTGAATTGGACTTTTATAATTACTTAATTTAGTTAATTAGTTAGTGCATTAGAATTGAATAATTAATTAATTAGTGTAATTAATTAGTGTAATTAATTAGAATTTTATAAGTAAGTTCATTAGAATTTTATAATTAATTAATTAGTGTAATTAATTAGTTAGTGAATCAGAATTTTACAATTAATAGTATAATCAATTAGTTAGTTTCAATTTGTAATAATTAGGTAGAATAGTTAATTAAGTGTGATGTTGTAGCTAGCATAGTTAATTGATTTGTTTTGTAATAATTAGTTAAGTAATTAGTTAGCTAGTTAGCTCATTCGGGCCTTCCTTCGCGAGGGCGCAATGTTGCAATAAGTGTGCGTGTGCGTGTGCGTGTGTGTGCGTGTCTTTCAACTCCACGTCTTTCTCCCTTTTATTTATCAACTTATGATAATTAATTTAGGGACATAATGTTTCATTTAGCATACTCATGTTTGCATTCACTTGTATTACATGCACCAAGGCTCGGTTCATCATCCAATTCGCATTGTCGGTTCAATACTTCTCTGAATACATGCTTAGACCGCATGCGATCAAATCATTTCCTATGCCATGTTAGTAACTGAGCCTAGTAATTGCATATCACACGTGTTGCATTGTCACATTATATATAGGATCATGCATATTTGACTAACTCTGTTTTGTAGCTTGTTCGCGGGACGTTGGTAAATATGTGAGTTGTTATGTTTTAGCATCCCGCTTGTACATAATTTTCTTATTATGTTTAGCATCCTACCATATGGCTATTTGCTTAACTAATAAACTGCTTGAATGCCTGTGGATGAAGGCTTGTTGCTTGAATTGAAATGATTCAACGATTGTACGTTTTAAGCCCACTTTGTCAAGTGGCAAATTCAAACTCTTTTTGAAAAACAAACATGAAATCGAATTGTTCTAATTTGAGCAAACTAGTCTATACTTGTATGCTTTACATAGTAAATTTTAAGATTTACTAAATTAATTAGAACATGAACATATAAAGACAATAAAATTCATATAATGGTTTAGTAGATTCCGATCTTTGATCGGGTGAGCGGGGGCGCTCATATTGACCTTCCTCTCTCATACCTAAGGTTCCGAGCCAAGCATCCTTGGTTACGACGAACAGTGGCCTTGGCACGAGTCATGGGTTTTCTAATTTCCCAAAATATTAGGTGGCGACTCTGAGATCTGATGACGCAGTCCATTTCTGACCCATTTCTGACAAAGGTTTTTGCAATAAAATGGATTTTCAATCGAAGTTGTCAAATCTGGACTCTTATCTACGTTTCACATTGCAATCGTGAGACTAGATCAAAGAGATCTCGGGAGTCCGAACTGTTTAACGCGCGCGGGTACCCCTGGGCATGTTACAGTTATGATTTGTATAATGAATATAATATGTTCGGAATTCGTTCACTAACCTCTTTACCTTAATGTTATTCACTGGGTTTTAGCTCACTGTTTATATATATATATATATACATATGTAGGTGAGCGAGTGCAAGATCAAGTCTAATGAACCTACTCAGATCTATGTTTTGCCAGCCAACTTATGTGCCTCCCGTGGAGGTTTCCGAAGTGTAAAGTGATCAAGTTTTGTGAACATGACACAAGTTTATTTTCTTTGTTTGTTAGACAAGTTTTTGCATACTTTGCAAATAGGGCTAAGTCCTGTTTTGGTTTATCTATATATATAGATGACGTAAGACTGATGTGATGATGACGTATATAATATTTGTATGTAAAGTTTAAATTTGCTCTGTCCCATATAAGTTTGCACAGCTCATGGACGTTGTATATTTATATTTTTCTTCCGTTAGCCTCTAATATTTTGAATCTGATTAAGACGTCTGCGATAATTTTAAGATTACTGGTCGGCCATGATACTAAACCTACAGAGGCGAGTTTGGGTCATGACAACTTCAGATCAAAGTAGAAGTTAACATAAAGTAGATTGTTGTGACTGCAAAAGAATCTAATTTTGCTGCAAAAAAAAAATCCCTATTTATCATCAATCTTTCAAGGCAAGATAAGAAAGAATAATGATAGCTGCTTCTGTTCACTGAAGAAAGGAATAATTTAAAATAGTTCTGATACTATTCTAAAATTTATTGCTGGTTAAATGACAAGATTATTCACAAATCTAGGAAATTATTCTGAAGGAGGCTTGTAAGAACATTTAAAAAGTTAATTTAGAGCAGCTTGACGCACAAACGGAGTTGCACGCTCCCCTGTTTCTGAGAACAAAATGACTTTAACCTGTTATCCATGATTAAAAAATCAATCAAGGATGTTAATGTTGGACAATCTTTACTGTATTCGAAAAATAGATTAAAGAGAGAAAAGAGACTGTTTGATTATAAAAATCAAAACAGTATATAAAAATAAATAAATAAAAATAATTTCTTATTTTGTTACAAAAACAAAATCAGAATCTGAAAAGAAAAAATAATAAAACAGATGAGTAATCAAAGCACTTACCTTATTATTTTTCTCAAACAAAATTTGATTAAGTCCAGTGTTTAACACTGTGTCCTTAAGACAAATTCGCCCTCTCTACGGTGCTTTCAGATTGTGGACATCTATCTCCTAGGATAAAATGATCAGCAACGAATAGTAGCAGCACTACAAACTATTCGCAAAACGAACACTCTTTGTGTTTACACTCTTTCTCACAGGAAAATAATGCAGCAAAATGTAGAGAGTAATAGCAGAGGTAAGAACGAAATTTTTGAATCCAAAATCCAAATGAGGGACTGCCTCTTTATAGATGGAATAGTGGTTGTTCGGTTTGAATCCAACAGGTAACAGATCTGTTTGAATAGGTATCATATATGTTCGGCACTATTTGAACAGATAAAGAACTTTTTGGGTTTGAATTTTGAACAGATACTGAATCTGTTTGGTTTAATTTCAAACAGATTAAATCTATGCGGACAAATATGGAACTTGTACAGAATTTTGAAGAAGTGCAAGCCAAATTTGAATTTTTCTCCAATCAAAATTTGAAAACAAAACTGGACAGATTTTATTTTTCCAAAAAATAAAAATAAATTCAAATGTTTTTGGCCCAAAAAGATAAGTATTGGGCCGGACAAGCCCAACCTAACCTCACACCATGCACTTGCGCCCAAGCCCAAGCCCAGGCCCAGGCTAGTCTGCCCAGACAAACCGCGACAGTGGTGTACGTGTGTGTGTTTGTTTTGGGTCCAATGGATCTAGCCCACTTTGCCTATAAGCCCTCTTTTCCACAAAACTTAGGTACCCCTCGAGACCCTCCCCAAGTTGCAAACCCAAGCCTTATAAACCCACAAAAGTTTGTCCATCAAACCAATGTGGGACAAGCCTTAACTCAAACCTTTAAGGAAATTTTACCAAATACACCATTTTCATGGAGCCCATTTTGGCAGCAATTTTTCATTCACCCGATAATGGTTTTGAGCTACCAAATATACTACATGAATCACAACGCAGCATAGAACGTGTTGCCACTTAGATTCGCCAACATTGGTGTATGGGTCCCACCTAAAAATTAGACCAAAGTTGGGAAAAAAATCTGTTTTTTCCCAAACTAATTTTCAAACCATTTCTAACAATCCCCCACCTGCATGGAATTTGATAACAACAGAAATGCAACAATATGCAGAATTTGTCGAAAGAGTATAAATCGAAAATATCTTGCATCAGGATAGGTAGCTTTCGGCCTTTAACCTTCCCTAGTGATAACCTATTAGACTTACTAGCTAACCAATGGACGCGATGCCTTGAATTGTTTAGATGTTTATGTAAGTCAAGACAATAGATTTCACACAAAATATCTTGTGACATATCGTGATTCTCACGGTTGTGTTCATTTTGGCATTGAACGCTCCTGGTTGTTCATGAGTGCTTCTAGAGAATTTAGCCTCTTTATTCTCATAGAACCGGCCCCAGTTCAACACTCGTATAGGTGATTCTTATTATGAATATCTCTTATACTCGTCTTGATTTTTATGCCTAAATCAAGATATAAGTAATCATCAAAAGTGAAACTTATCCTTAAATCCCTACATATAACTCATGTTGCAAATATCACTCTCACCATAGGAATAGGTAGGGAATTTCAATCCCTTGGTGATTTTCGACGAGCCATATATAACTTAGTTGTCCCTTTGAACTTAGTTCTTGGGATCTCTAGTCATCTAAGTAGGGTTACCATTCTGTGTTTTCTCCTGCTTTGTCTAAAGCGATAAACTCAGATTCCATTGTGGATTGTGCGATGCATGTTTGTTTCGTAGATTTCCAAGAAACAACAACGCCTCCCAGAGTAAAGACATATCCACTAGTGGATTTTGAATCTTAGTATCCGATATCCAATTGGCATCACAATAACCTTCTAGTACTGCAGGATATCGAGTAAAGTTCAACACAAGTAAATCTTAGATATCTAAGAACCCGAATGATCGTTTTCCAATGGTCTTCTGTGGGGTTACTAGTGTACTTACTCAATTTGCTGACAGCATAAGCTATATCAAGACGCGTGCAATTCATTAGGTACATTAGGGTTCTAATGATTTAGGAGTATTTTAACTGAGACACCGCATCACCTTTATTTTTTGATAAATAAAGACTGATATTTACAAGCGTTCTTGCTACATTCACATCATTCTTGATATATTTATCAAGAATTTTCTCAATATAATGAGATTATTATAATACATATCTATCAGATGTTTTAGTAATTTTCATTCCTAATATTACATCTACGACTCCTATATCTTTCATATCAAATCTTTTGTTTAGCATTTGCTTAGTTGATTTGATCATGTTTTGACTGCTTCCAATGATAAGCATATTATCCACATATAGATAAACAATAACATAACCTTTGTCAGTGTTTTTAACATAGACGCACTTGTTACATTCGTTTATCTTGAAACCACATATAGATAAACGATAACATAACCTTTGTCAGTGTTTTTGACATAGACGCACTTGTTACATTCGTTTATCTTGAAACCATTTGTTAGCATAGCATGATCAAATTTCTTATGCCATTGCTTAAGAGCTTGTTTTAATTCATGAAGAGATTTTACAAGCCGACAAACTTTTTTCTCTTGCCCTGGCACTACAACCTCTTCAGGTTGCTCCATATAGATCTCTTCATTTAGATCATCGTTTAAGAAAGCTTTATTAACATCCATTTGATGTGTCTCTAACTTATACAACGCTGCTATAGCAATACGCATACGGATGGATGTTATTCTTGTCACAGGAGAATATATGTCAAAATAGTTCAGACCTTCCTTTTGTCTGTAATCTTTTACTGCAAGTCTTGCTTTATACTTGTCTATTGAACCATCTGCTTTCATTTTTCTCTTAAATATCCATTTATATCCAAGAGGTTTAGAACCGAGTGGAAGATACACCAATTCCCAAGTATGATTTTGCATAATGGATTCAATTTCATTATAAATAGCCTTTTTCCACAAAGGTGCTTCAGGATCTGTCATTACTTCCTTAAAGCTTTGAGATTCATTTTCTAACAGGTATGTTAGAAAATCTAGACCAAAGGATTTTGATGTTCTTGCTCTCTTACTTCGTCTTGGTTCATCATCAGTTAAATCCTGTTGGTCGAGACCAGTACTAGTCTCTTGTATTTGATTGTCATTGGTCTTTTGACTTTGTGTCCAATCATAAGTTCTTTTCTGTGGACTTAATTCCTGTCCTTTCTTGTAAGGAAAAATATGTTAAAAAAACACAGCATTTCTTGAGTCTATAATAGTGTTCACATGTATATAAGATATTTTTGATTTATAAGTCAAAAGCTGATATGCACTACTATTCTGAGCATAACTAATAAACACACAATCCACTATTTTTTGTCCTATCTTAGTCTTTTTCAGAACAGGAACTTCTACTTTTGCCAAACACCCCCACACTTTTAAGTATTTGTAGGATGGTGGTTGACATTTCCACAATTCATAAGGAGTGTTGTTAGTTTTCTTGTGAGGTATTCTGTTAAGAACATAATTAGCAGATAATATTGTTTCCCCCCACAAGTTCTGCAGTAAGTCTGAATTTAATAACATGGTATTCATCATTTCTTTAAGAGTTCTATTCTTCCTTTCAGCAATTCCATTTTATTGTAGAGAATAAGGTGCTGTAGTTTGGTGAATAATGCCATGTTGTGCACAAAATTAATTTAAAGGTGCATCATATTCACCACCCTTATCACTTCTAACCATTTTAATGGTTTTACCAAGTTGATTTTCAACTTCAGTTTTGTAGAGTTTAAACATTTCCAAGGCTTCATCTTTACTTCTAAGTAAATATACATAACAATATCTTGTGCGACCATTGATAAATGTTATGAAATACTTTTTGTCTCCTCTAGTTTGAACAAATTTAAGATCACTTACATCAGTATGAATTAATTCTAGAGGTTCGGTTTTTCTTTCAACCGATTTAAATGGAGCCTTAGTTAGATTCGCTTCTACACAAATCTCACATTTGTGATTAGGATCAATTTCAAACTTTGGTATATAATCCAAACTAATTAGTCTATGCAAAGTATCAAAATTTACATGTCCTATTCTACCATGCCATAAATTTGATTCAAGAATATAAGCAAAAGATGTATTGTTCTTATTAATAGCCAGTTTTGGTACAACAGTCATTACATTCAACTTGAAGAGACCATCAGTCATGTATCCCTTACCAACATACATACCACTCTTTGTTAATACAAATTTATCAAACTCAAATAAAAGCCTAAAACCATTCTTACTTAACAAAGAACCAGAAACTAAATTCTTCTGGATGTCTGGTACATGCACCACGTTGTTGAGGTAAGTTCCTTCCCCGATGTCATCTTCAAAATCACCTTTCCTTGTCTAGCCACAATAAAAGTAGAATAATTTTCCATAAAAAGTTGTTCACCATTTGCAGCCTCATTATATGTAGTGAACATTTTCTTGTCCGCGCAAATGTGACAAGTTGCTCCTGTGTCAACCCACTATTCATTGGGATTTCCAACCAAATTAGCCTAAAAAACCACAGTAGAGAGATTGATGTCATTTACCCTGTCAGAGATGTAATCTAGTTCTGTCACATTGGCATTGAGAGGGAATTTTTATGTGCATTAGGGCCGAGCTAGGCCAAGGCGTGGTAATGGGCCATTCTGTGGGCCGCGGTAAAAAGGAATGAGTGAAAGGACCTTGCAGTTAGCTCGGTCCAAATATGGTTACAGTCACCACGGTCAGAGTGGTAATTAGCTTAGTCATAGTATTTGGAACCGAGGTATTTGGGCTTCTAATAGTGAACCTTGCTTTTGTTAGCTCAGTCAAAACTTACTATAGTTAGCTCGGTCTCAGCAAGAACCCAAGATGCAAGTGAACAAAAACCGAGCTATGTGTTACATGTGAAGGTGCTGGATTGAGTATGATAAAGAGATATTGTTAGCTCAGTTATATTGTCATCCCACTGAGGTAAAACTATCTCACTTGGTTTAAGCAGTGAGGGGGGTGTTGAAGGATAAGCATTATCTTTCAGGAGTGTGATTCCTAGGAAGATTCTACATGGAGGAATAAGAGTCCTACTAGGATTGTGCTAGGCAAAAACTATAAAAGCTCACAACATAACCTATGTACAGGTATCACAACTTTAATTCCTGAATACGCAGAGCTTTTATCTATTTGTCTATTTTGCTGACTTAGGCATCGGAGAGGTATCCGGCACACACCCGCCGGCTAGCTCACGTTTGTGTTTTTAGAGAGTAAAGCGACGACGTTTGGAGGAGTGCAAACTTGATCAACAGGATTATACGAGAAGATTATTTCGTGCTCGTACAATTAGTGCTGTCTGTGGGAAGAAAGAATAAAACCTCTTGATCGAGTTTTTCCTCTCAAATTGGAAGCAATGGCGCACAATGAAGATTTGTCGCAATCCGCTATCGACGGAAAAACCCCAGAGAGGGGTTGGAGACGCGAGGGTTTGCCTTCTATTCCTCCCATGGCAGATTTAGAACCCCAGCGACAAAACCCCCGGAGGGATGTAAGGGGGAGGCGGGCTAACAGCTCATGTCGCTCTCAAAGTCCTGAAAGACAGAGGCGGAGGATGGACCCTCAAGTTCTGGAGGATCGCGTGAAGGAACATAATGAGTTAAAAAAGAAGATGGCGGCAGATATAGAGTCAATGAAGTGCCAGATAAAAGGAAAAAGGGTGGCGATAGAAGAGGGGCGCAAAGGCAACACGCCTCCTCACCATTAGGAGGATCGTGATAGGCGTACCACACCATCACAAAGCAGAGTAGGAGCCTCAGAACAGGCGACACTCAATCGAGAACTTCCAGGACTCGCTACTCTAGGTCAGAGAGAACAAGAACTGAAAGGTCATATATTGAGGAAAGCACTTATCGACCCTCACACACGCACCAGACGTCATCTAGGCACACGGAGTTGCCTAGATCATCTGACTTACAAACTGTGCTGGAAAAAAGGGCACGGTGGAAAGAGGATACCAGGGCACGCGACCCGTACAGAGTTTCAGTCTTTCAGCGATTGGCACCTCGGACACATGGGAGCGTCGAGGTAGGAATACCAATGTCGCGCCTTGCTTACGAACCAACAGACAAAGCATTAGCAAGGTTACAGAGCTTGCCGTTCGTTCTGGTAATTGAGAACGCGCCACTACCTTCAGGCTTCCACCAGCCTAAATTCACCACTTATGAGGGGAAGACAGACCCTTACATGCACTTAAGCCACTTTCGCCAGGTTATGGCAGTATACCAGTGAAACGAGGCTTTAATGTGCATCCTATTTCCATCCAGCCTTGGCGACCAACCTGGTTCGAAAGGCTACCAGAAGGCAACATTGCCTATGGGCACAGTTGGCAGAAGCGTTCGTGACTGGATTTAGGGCGAATACCAAGACACTAGTGGAGATCGGCCAGCTACTCTCCATTGACATGGGCAAAAAAGAGACATTGAGGTCATAAAACAGTCGTTACTGG
Organism: Camellia sinensis; assembly: GCF_055761805.1. Taxonomy (NCBI): domain Eukaryota; kingdom Viridiplantae; phylum Streptophyta; class Magnoliopsida; order Ericales; family Theaceae; genus Camellia; species Camellia sinensis. The sequence goes on along the minus strand of NC_138975.1, from coordinate 116,651,086 downwards.
GAGACCTTCAACCAGATTGGGGATTGCCCTACGAACCTCTCCATTGCACAATACAAACGGGGCCTTCCAGTCGTAACAAATTAAGGGACTCAATTACTATGACGCCACCCCTCACGATGGAGGCCTTAATGGAGAGAGTGCACCAACATATTCGCATGGAGGAAGATAGCGCCTGTGCTAAGGCAAAATTCGGCACAACAGCGATGCTAGATAAAAAGACTACAGCAAAAGTCAACACGGTAGAACAACCAAACAGGAATGGGCGGGGCAGGCGGACCAACAGAGAGGACCCAGCAAAAGGAAGTTAAGAGTCTGCACAGCCATTATCACAGTGTTCAAAAAACCAATCTACCGAATTCTCAGTGAGATACGCAATGAACCTTTCGTCCGATGGCCAGCAAAGTTGGGAGAAGCACAAAAAGACTATGACGAGAGGTCCTGGTGCACCTTCTATAATGAAAAGGGGCACCGAACTAAAAATTGCACGCCATTGAGACAGTATTTGGAGGAGTTAGTGGCAGCTGGGCACCTAGACCAATACATAGAAGGAGGAACACAGCCAGCCCCCTAGAACCACAACAATCCAAACGGAATGCCGGTCGACGCTCCACCTCAAGATGTAATTAACATAATACATGGGGTATTTGAACCTGAGCGGGTATGTGAGCTTAGGGGAATGATAAAAAAGGCTGAGCACTTGAGGGAGGTATTAAGTGCATAACCTGCCGTCAAGAAGGGGAGAACAAAGGCCACAAATGTCATATTTTTTTCAGATAAAGATTTAGCAAGGATATACTACCCTCACAATGATGCATTGGTTGTCACTCTACGCGTCAAGAATTTTGACATCAAGCGGATTCTGATTGACCAAGGAAGCTCATGTGAGATAATGTATTACAAAACCTTCAAACAACTGAAACTGGAGGACAAAGACATGGCACCTGCAATATCTCCTCTAATCGGATTCAACTCAATGCCAGAGTGGCCAGTGGGCAAGATAATCCTCCCAGTTAAGGCAGGAACCATGACGAAACAGGTGGAATTCTGGGTATTGAAAGTCCCTTCCACTTACAACATAATTTTGGGGAGGACATGGTTGCATGCCATGCGATCGGTAGCGTCAACCTACCATCAAGTATTGCGGTTCCCCAACGAAGCCGGAGCAATTGAAGAGGTCTTTGGAGACCAAATTATGTCAAAATAGTGCTTCGTCACAGTAAATGACAGCCGTGCTGTAAAAGGGTTTGTACAGATGGTCGAAGAGCCAGAAAGAAATGAACTATTTGCGAATGTCGGCAAGGTAGCTGATCAGAAGGCAGTGGAAGACTTGGTACAGGTAAGGATAGATGAAAAAGACCTAGAAAAGTTCTTTTTGCGCGGCTCGTCTTTGTCTAGCACCGAGAGAATAGAGGTCATGGAATTCTTAACCTCTAACATCGAAGTGTTTGCCTGGACACCGTATGACATGCCTGGCATTGACCCAAACTTCATCTGTCACCAACTGAACGTCCACCCAACTGCCAGACCGGTTATACAGCGCACTCGCAGATCAGCAATGCACCATGCAGAGATAGTGCCAGAAGAAGTGGGAAACTTGCTGGAGGCAGGAGCTATCAGAGAAGTGCACTATCCCAGGTGGATCTCCAATACCGTAGTGGTGCCAAAGAAGAACAGAAAATGGCGTGTCTGCATGGACTACAAAATAGTCAACAAGGCATGCCCAAAGGACAGTTTTCCCCTACCATGGATAGACTAACTGGCAGACCTGACAACAGGTCACAATCGACTTAGCTTCCTTAATGCGTACAGAGGTTACCATCAGATCGCTATGTATGAACCAGATCAGGAGGTCACATCCTTTACAACGCCTAGAGGATTGTATTGTATAAGGTCATGCCCTTTGGCCTAAAAAACGCAGGGGCAACATTCCAACGGATGGTCATTGTAGACGTCCCCGAACGTCCTGGGAGGGAAATCCCGTTTTGTTCGTTGGGCTCACTACAATTCGGACTCAAAAGTCACGGTCCTGTATCTAATCTCGCAGAGTGCAATGCAAGATCGATGAATCATCAAAGAGTCCAAATCTGGCAAATCGTTTTGGAAAATAGATTTTTAGAAAGAAGTGCCAAACATGGACTGCTTTGCCAGATACAGAGTCGCCACCTAAATATTTTATTTTGGAAAATTTAGGAAATCCTGACTCAAGGCCACGTGTTCGTCATCACCAAAGTTGCCTCGGCTCGAGAACTTGGGTATGATTGGGGAAGGTCACTTCGTGAACACCTCCGTTCACCCGATCAAAGATCGGCCTCTACTAACCATGATATCGAGTTTTGAAAACATTATGTGCTCCTTATTCCGGTTATTAGCCTAGATTTATTATGTGATGCACACAGCATACAAGTATAGAATGGATCGCCTGAATTGGAACAAAACATTTCATGTTTGTTTTTGAAAGCGGTTTGCTACTCGCAAGTAGGCTTAAAATGCAGATTTTGCCACCCTCGGGTGGGCTTAGAAAACATAGTTTTGCCACTATCTAGTGGGCTTAAAACACACTGTCAATGCATTATTCCAATTCAGATAATCCAACCTTCACCCACAGGCATTCAGGCAGATATATCACATAAGCACATAGCCTCACGGTAAGCATGCTATCATGGCAGTTACTCACACACATGCAAGGATGCTAAAGCATAAATACTTACCGAGTACTCCAAGCTAAAATAGAAGCTATGTTAGAAATCTATGCATGATCCTAACTATACAGAAATGCCTAATGCAACACATGCAAAAATGCAACTACAATAGGCTCGGCTATTCGAAGAATGACATATGAGATGCTACAGCTAACACATATTCAACTTGGAATTGAAATACGATGCAGTTAGTATGATGCGCCGAGCCCGGTGCATGCAATACAGATGAATGATGCAAACATGCGAACATAAGTATGCTAATTGAAACATGCCCTAATCTAACCATCATAAGCTGGTAAATAAAAGGGAGAAAGACGTGGAGTTGGAAGACATGCATCACACACACGCACACTTATTACAATTGTGCCCTTGCTCGAAGGGTCCGAATGAATAATACAGTCCGAATAAATAATTACAGTCCGAATGAATAATTAAATATTACAAAACCTTAATTAATTAACAAATTAACTAGGAAAACAATAAACTAGTATGCAAATTCATGGACCGCCTCAGTTCTGTTCCGAATGATGAAAGATGCATACTCGAGTTGCCTTGCACGGAAATCCATTGCGATGCCCCGATTTGCCTCTGTTTGCAATTGATCCCAGAATGTTGTGCAAGGCCTTAGGAAGTTGCTGATTTCTGATTTGCTACAATAGAGAGCAAGAAAGGGGCATGGCAAAGTATTTTTACATATGTATGCACACCTCGATCCTTGTGCCACCAATCACACATCTCGATGCACGATGGCCGAGGAGTCGAATTGCACGACTCAATGTGAAATGAATGCACATATAAACACAACAAGGCCTAGACTCCATCATGGTTAATCCGGAGTGTCGGCGACCGGGAATTGAGACACGTTTCGTCACTTTGAGTACGAAACGTCCCTCGTTTCCCGTGCTTGGGCTAACTCCTATCCCAAACACAATGCAAATGAGATGGCATACACAATGCAACTAACATGTAACCTAGCATACACAATGTTATGGACTAAAGTGGCATACACAATGCACGTGATGTAACATGGCATACACAATACTCTAACATACAACCTAACATACGCGATGCTATGGACTGAAATGGCCTACACAATGCACGATTGATGTCACGCCCCCAAACCGCCCCTAGTAGTTTGGTGCCGTGATGGCCAGTAATCCGAGATTACCGAAGGCCGACTAACAAGAATCACACACAATCAGAGTATGAAATATGGGGCTTACAAGTGCGGAAGCAATATATGTATATACAGAATCTAAATAGTCCATGAGAGCCGTGCTTAAGTCCAATGAAATGACATACATTTTTACAAAGTCTTACAACTTAGATACAATGAGGAAATGAGATACAAAATACATCTTGACCAAAAGGCTTCTCAAGCCGACATATACAAGTACACATGAAATATAGACTAAGAAGCATAATCTTCAAGATGGTACAAAATGCTAATCCAAAACACGTCGGCATTGCACCCAAAAACACATCGGCTACACGTCTAGGCCTCATTGCCTTCTTGCTCATCACCTACATATATATAGAGAGGGTGAGCTTGGATACTCAGTGAATGATATTAGAAATAAAGGTTTTGCATGATTGATATCCAAGATTTGTTTCAAAACAATACATAGCATACTTTACAATCAAGGGGGAAATCAAGTTCATTGCCGGCCTTTCAAGTTCTTTGGATGTTATTACATCTACTTAATACAAGGGGGTGATGACAATTCCAAGACAAGAGTGCAGTTGCATTATAGTCCCCTGCAACTAAGGACTTTCAAGACAAGAGTGCAGTTGCATTATAGTCCCCTGCAACTAAGGACTTTCAAGACAAGAGTGCAGTTGCATTATAGTCCCCTGCAACTAAGGACTTTCAAGAAATGTCATCAAAACAAGATAGTGTTTAATATACAAGTATGGATAGTCATTCATGCTAGATCAAGTACTTTTCAAAACAAGGCAAGACGAGGTTCATGAAAGCAAGTGTAACATAGCTTTATTAAAAATACCACTCACCTAGTTTCTTCAAACGTCGGGGTCGAGACAAACCCAAGTCCTACAAACACATGGCAAAGCCTATTGAATGCACCCTCAACAGTTTCGTATGTATACAATTGATTTCGGAAACATGCTGGGCACCAACCAGGTCTAGGCCGAGGTCCCACACCTCCTCGCCGAGGTGTGTTCCCGAGGGCCACATGCAAGGAAAAGAGGTCGGAAACTCTGGGTTTCCCTCTGTTGATGAACATGGAAAACATGAGTGTGAAAACATGAAAAATATGAATGCTCAATCATAATCTGTCATCACAAATCTGGGATTTTCGTGCTATGAGTTTGAAAACATGGACCTGGGTACCCGTACTTGGAATTCTTGCGGAAATAAACACAAAAACATGATTCTTTATGCAAGCTTTCGGATCAAAACAAGACTTTCTTGAAGAACACATGAATGTCATTTTCTCTTTCTAAAATCGGACTTCAAAACGATGCATGGCTTACAAATCATATCCGATCATGCAATGCAATAACATGAACATAGAGAACATCATGAGCAGATCAAGAATCTAACCTTAGAACACGGATCTAACGGTTCGATCTCTAGGAATCAAGCTTGAAGATCTACTTCCTCACTCTAAAACTCCTTCTTCCCCCTAGAGCTTCTCTCTCTACAAGGCAAGGTTATGACACCAAATGATAGTTTTTCTTTACCCGGTTCTGGGGTTAACCCTCTACTGAGACACGTGGCGGTGACTGGTTGGGTTTCCCTGAAAAAAGTGGCTGACAGACCAGACAAAGCATGGTGGAAGGGTGTTCAACAAGTAAAGCGGTATGGGCTCTCTGACGAGGCAAAGACATCGGCTAACAACAAGGCGTATCTAACAAGCTACCCGGAATGGCACTCCGGCAAGGGGTGACATCGGCTAACAAAGGACTTCGGCAACTACGGTGACAAATGACCTCGGCTAGGAAGGACAACACTTGACTAAGCTGTGCCACATCTTGGCCTAGATGCGCCACACCTCGGTCTAGGTCATACCACTCCAGGACGAGATCACTTGGGTGCAAGGTAACATCTCGGCTAACGTGTCAAGGCGAGGACGGAGGTCAACAAGGGGTTCCAAGATACTACTAGACTAAGGATGACCTCGGCTTGGAATAACATCGGCTAGCATAACTCAGGCGAGGCGTGACCTAAGTTTCACATCAAGGAAGGAACAAGACAAGCATACTACACTTAGACAATTCACAAGGCTTCAAAACAAGGCATGGATCACATTAGCTCAAGCGAAACAAATCACAACATACACATGCAAACTTAACAAGTCATAATCATACAGATGCTCATGAACATGATGAGAACATAAAATGTGGGTTCCTACAGTCTACCCTCCTTAAGGAAGTTTGGTCCCCAAACTTAAGTTACCTTGTCCTACGAATAACTCCGGGTAACGGATTTTCATCTCCTCTTCCTTTTCCCATGTGGCCTCCTCGCCATAATGCTTCTCCCATTCGATTTTCACCATTGATATCGTCTTGTTTCTCAACTGTCTCACTTGTCTGTCGATAATTCTCATCGGCTTCTCTTCGTAGCCCAGGTCTTCATTAACTACAACCCCGGAGTAATCTATTACATGCAGTGGGTCTCGAATATATTTTCTCAGCATTGAAACATGGAACACGCTGTGGACTTGGCTCAATTCTGGCGGCAAAGCGAGTCTGTAAGCAACGGTGTTAACTTTCTCAAGAATTTCAAACGGCCCAATATATCGGGGTGCAAGTTTACCCTTCTTCCCAAATCTCGAAACTCCTGTCATCGGTGAGACCTTCAAAAATACATGATCCCCAATTTCAAATTCTAACTCCCTCCTTCTTTGGTCGGCATAACACTTCTGTCGACTCTGTGCGGTTTTAATCCTCTGCTGAATGATTTTGATCTTTTCAGTTGTCATCTGAACCAACTCGGGGCCAATTAGGGCTTTGTCTCCTACTTCAGTCCAACATATCGGCGATCTGCACTCCCTTCCATACAAAGCTTCATACGGCGCCATGCCTATGCTGGCTTGATAACTGTTGTTGTACGCGAACTCTACTAATGGCAAATGCGATTCCCAACTTCCTTGGAAATCCAACACGCACAGTCTGAGCATGTCTTCGAGTGTCTGAATCGTTCTTTCTGTCTGCCCGTCGGTCTGGGGGTGAAAGGCTGTGCTAAATCTCAACTCTGTTCCCAAGGCTTCTTGTAGACTCTGCCAAAATCTAGAAACGAACTTCGGATCTCGGTCTGACACAATGGACATCGGCACTCCATGAAGCCTAACGATCTCATTTATGTACAATTCGGCAAGTCGGTCGGCATTGAATGTAGTCTTGACAGGCAAAAAGTGAGCTGACTTAGTAAACCTGTCGACTATAACCCAAATGGATTCCATACCTCTTTGCGTCCTCGGCAAACCCACTACAAAATCCATGGAGATGTGCTCCCATTTCCACTCAGGAATCGACAAGGGTTGAAGAAGTCCTGCCGGTCTTTGGTGTTCTGCCTTCACTTGCTGACAACACAGACACTGAAATACAAACTCGGCTATCTCTCTTTTCATGTTTGGCCACCAAAAGGTCCGCTTTACGTCTTGATACATCTTGGTGCTCCCCGGATGGATGGCGAACTTGGAACTATGGGCCTCTTGCAAAATCTTCCTTTTTAACTCTGGTACGTCGGCCACGCACAATCTTCCTTCAAACTTAAGCACTTGATTCTCCATAGTGTATCCTGGCCTCGGCTTGGTGACGAATTCATCAATTACCTTCTTGAGGAATTTATCCTCCCTCTGTCTAGTCTTCGCTTCCTCAATAATCGTCGGTTCCACCGAAACCGCTGTCAGGCACGCCAAACTTCCAACTAACTTCCTGCTCAATGCGTCGGCCACGGAATTTGCCTTACCTGGGTGATACTGAATCTGCATGTCATAATCCTTCAGTAGCTCGAGCCATCTTCTCTGCCTCATATTTAACTCTTTCTGAGTGAACAAGTACTTCAGACTCTTGTGGTCGGTGAAAACTTGGCAAGATGTTCCATACAAGTAATGACGCCATATCTTCAAAGCAAAAACCACGGTAGCTAGCTCCAGATCATGGGTAGGATAATTTCTCTCATTGGGCTTCAACTGACGAGACGCGTACGCTATGACCTTACCTTCTTGCATTAACACGCAACCCAAACCCTTATGTGAAGCATCACTGTAAATCTGAAATTCCTCATTAGTCGATGGTAGTACCAAAACTGGTGCTGTAACTAACCTCGTCTTCAGCTCCTGAAAGGCTGATTCTCTTTCATTGGTCTATTCATAAGCTGCTCCCTTCTTAGTTAGTTGTGTCAAAGGCACTGCAATCCTCGAGAAATCCTTCACAAACTTTCTGTAATAACCTGCCAAACCCAGAAAACTACGAACCTCGGACACGTTGGTCGGCGTCGGCCAGTTCACAATGGCTTCAATCTTACTGGGGTCAACTGATATACCGTCTTCATTGATCACATGCCCTAGAAATGAAATGCTGGAAAGCCAAAACTCGCATTTACTTAACTTGGCGTACAACTTTTTATCTCTCAAGGTCTGCAGGGCAAGTCTCAGATGATTCTCGTGCTCGCTCGTACTCCCGGAATAGATCAATATGTCGTCGATAAAAATAATGATAAACTCATCTAGGTACGGCTTAAAGACTCTGTTCATCAAGTCCATGAATGCTGCTGGGGCATTGGTTACTCCGAAGGGCATTACCAAAAATTCGTAGTGGCCATATCTTGTCCGAAAAGCAGTTTTCTCAATGTCCTCGGCTTTAACCTTCAACTGGTGGTAGCCCGACCTAAGGTCGATCTTGGAAAAGACTCGTGCTCCTCGTAGTTGATCAAGCAAATCGTCGATTCTAGGCAATGGGTACTTGTTCTTGATGGTCACCTTATTAAGTTCTCTGTAGTCAATGCAAAGACGAAGTGTGCCATCCTTTTTCTTAACAAATAGAACGGGTGCTCCCCACGGTGAAGTGCTCGGCCTAACAAATCCTTTGTCCAACAATTCCTGTAATTGCGATTTCAGTTCTCTAAGTTCGGCTGGGGCCATTCTGTAGGGTGTTTTGGAGATGGGTTGTGTTCCTGACAGGATGTCCACGGTAAACTCTATTTCCCTATCGACAAGGCGGCCAGGCAACTCATTCGGAAAGACATCGGGGAATTCCTGAACAACGGGTATGTCGGCTAACTCAACACTTCCATTCAAATCGCTTAGTATACTGCATAAATAACCCTGACATCCTTTTTGGATCAACTTGTAGGCCTTTATGGATGAAATTAAGTATGGTGGGGGTACTACTCCTTTACCTTGGAAGATGACCTCGGCTTGACTTGGGGTCCTCAATGTGACGCTCTTAGTGACACAATTAATGGATGCATGGTTCGCTACTAACCAATCCATTCCCAATATGACATCAAAATGGGTCATGCTTAATGGCATCAAATCAACTAACAACTCTACATTCTCAATCATAACAATACACTTCCTATAAATGGATGTAACAATCATATTTCTCCCAGATGGAGTAGACACAGATAATACATAATCAAGGGGTTCTAATTCTCTACCCAACTTCTCGGCGAATATAGTGGACACAAATGAATGCGTAGAACCCGAATCAATCAATACGTATGCATCTTGAGAACAAATTGAAAGGGTACCTAACACTACCGCCTCGGCATTCTGGGCGTCTCCGGGCACCAATGCAAAAACTCTGCCTTGCCTTGCCTGTATTCTCCCAACGTTGTTGTTCTGTGCAGAGCCCGAGGTGCTTCCATTCCTCTTTCCGTTGTCAGTCCCTGCCTTCGGGCAATCCTTCACACGATGACCTATCTCGCCGCACTCATAGCAAGCTCCTGTTGCCCAACGACAAACCCCGAAATGTAGCTTTCCACAACTCGCGCACACCGGCTTCGCGTTACCTTCCTGATTTGAGTTGCTGGAACTGTCTGTGCTCATTCTCTTCTTGGCGTTGAACGGAACTCGGCGATTATCATAGTTCTGTCTCTTCCTCTGACCCTCACCTGAACTCTGGTATCGGTTTAAATTAGCTTCAGCCAAGATGGCCTTGTCCAGTACTCCGGCATATGTCGGCATATTGAGCATATTGACCCTATCTTGTATCGGTCCACGTAACCCACTTTCGAACTTTCTCGCCTTTCGATATTCGTCGTCAACCATATGAGGCGCATATCTCGCCAGTTCAGTAAAGGCACGATCGTATTCTGCGACTGTCTTATTCCCTTGCATCAGATTCTGAAACTCCGTGATTTTTCGGTCTCGGACGCTGAGGGGGAAATGCTTGTTGTAGAACAACTCCAAAAATTTTGCCCAAGTCAAACCCGGATTGCTTTCTCGGACCATCATCCACCACCTACGGGCATCGTCGTCTAATGTGAATGCTGCCAGAGATACCTTCTGGGCGTCTGTACTGGGAAAGATCTCAAACAACTTCTCCATCTCTAAAACCCATGCCTCGGCTTCCATTGGTTCTATACCTCCTTGAAATCTCGGCGGTTTCATTTTCTTGAACTCTCTGATTAGGGTTATCGTGTCGTTCCCATACAAAGCCTGCTGTAGAGGCACTTGTGGCACTGGTGGGGGTGGAGCTGCATAACGGCTGTTCGTCTGCTCAGCCTGCGTGGAAGTCGTACCAGTATCCTGTGGCCTAGGTTGTCTCTGCTCACGAACCAAGCCTTCGACTAACCTTTCCAATCTCTCCAATCTATCTTCTGAACGATCTCGGCCAACTGGAGGTCTACCTCTCCTCATGATGCTAGAAGGATGCAAGATGAGACTTTAAAAATAACTGAACAGATAATACGTATACAAGTAACAAATGTCTATGCCGAAATGATGCACACGTAGTCAAGTAGCAAGCAATATGATGCAATCCTAACATCATTCTAAGGAAAATCCTATGCTCTTTAGGACTCAAGGTGGGTGATTAACGTACTATAAGGATCTCGTGCTCTGATACCATTCTGTCACGCCCCCAAACCGCCCCTAGTAGTTTGGTGCCGTGATGGCCAGTAATCCGAGATTACCGAAGGCCGACTTACAAGAATCACACACAATCAGAGTATGAAATATGGGGCTTACAAGTGCGGAAGCAATATATGTATATACAGAATCTAAATAGTCCATGAGAGCCGTGCTTAAGTCCAATGAAATGACATACATTTTTACAAAGTCTTACAACTTAGATACAATGAGGAAATGAGATACAAAATACATCTTGACCAAAAGGCTTCTCAAGCCGACATATACAAGTACACATGAAATATAGACTAAGAAGCATAATCTTCAAGATGGTACAAAATGCTAATCCAAAACACGTCGGCATTGCACCCAAAAACACATCGGCTACACGTCTAGGCCTCATTGCCTTCTTGCTCATCACCTACATATATATAGAGAGGGTGAGCTTGGATACTCAGTGAATGATATTAGAAATAAAGGTTTTGCATGATTGATATCCAAGATTTGTTTCAAAACAATACATAGCATACTTTACAATCAAGGGGGAAATCAAGTTCATTGCCGGCCTTTCAAGTTCTTTGGATGTTATTACATCTACTTAATACAAGGGGGTGATGACAATTCCAAGACAAGAGTGCAGTTGCATTATAGTCCCCTGCAACTAAGGACTTTCAAGACAAGAGTGCAGTTGCATTATAGTCCCCTGCAACTAAGGACTTTCAAGACAAGAGTGCAGTTGCATTATAGTCCCCTGCAACTAAGGACTTTCAAGAAATGTCATCAAAACAAGATAGTGTTTAATATACAAGTATGGATAGTCATTCATGCTAGATCAAGTACTTTTCAAAACAAGGCAAGACGAGGTTCATGAAAGCAAGTGTAACATAGCTTTATTAAAAATACCACTCACCTAGTTTCTTCAAACGTCGGGGTCGAGACAAACCCAAGTCCTACAAACACATGGCAAAGCCTATTGAATGCACCCTCAACAGTTTCGTATGTATACAATTGATTTCGGAAACATGCTGGGCACCAACCAGGTCTAGGCCGAGGTCCCACACCTCCTCGCCGAGGTGTGTTCCCGAGGGCCACATGCAAGGAAAAGAGGTCGGAAACTCTGGGTTTCCCTCTGCTGATGAACATGGAAAACATGAGTGTGAAAACATGAAAAATATGAATGCTCAATCATAATCTGTCATCACAAATCTGGGATTTTCGTGCTATGAGTTTGAAAACATGGACCTGGGTACCCGTACTTGGAATTCTTGCGGAAATAAACACAAAAACATGATTCTTTATGCAAGCTTTCGGATCAAAACAAGACTTTCTTGAAGAACACATGAATGTCATTTTCTCTTTCTAAAATCGGACTTCAAAACGATGCATGGCTTACAAATCATATCCGATCATGCAATGCAATAACATGAACATAGAGAACATCATGAGCAGATCAAGAATCTAACCTTAGAACACGGATCTAACGGTTCGATCTCTAGGAATCAAGCTTGAAGATCTACTTCCTCACTCTAAAACTCCTTCTTCCCCCTAGAGCTTCTCTCTCTACAAGGCAAGGTTATGACACCAAATGATAGTTTTTCTTTACCCGGTTCTGGGGTTAACCCTCTACTGAGACACGTGGCGGTGACTGGTTGGGTTTCCCTGAAAAAGGTGGCTGACAGACCAGACAAAGCATGGTGGAAGGGTGTTCAACAAGTAAAGCGGTATGGGCTCTCTGACGAGGCAAAGACATCGGCTAACAACAAGGCGTATCTAACAAGCTACCCGGAATGGCACTCCGGCAAGGGGTGACATCGGCTAACAAAGGACTTCGGCAACTACGGTGACAAATGACCTCGGCTAGGAAGGACAACACTTGACTAAGCTGTGCCACATCTTGGCCTAGATGCGCCACACCTCGGTCTAGGTCATACCACTCCAGGACGAGATCACTTGGGTGCAAGGTAACATCTCGGCTAACGTGTCAAGGCGAGGACGGAGGTCAACAAGGGGTTCCAAGATACTACTAGACTAAGGATGACCTCGGCTTGGAATAACATCGGCTAGCATAACTCAGGCGAGGCGTGACCTAAGTTTCACATCAAGGAAGGAACAAGACAAGCATACTACACTTAGACAATTCACAAGGCTTCAAAACAAGGCATGGATCACATTAGCTCAAGCGAAACAAATCACAACATACACATGCAAACTTAACAAGTCATAATCATACAGATGCTCATGAACATGATGAGAACATAAAATGTGGGTTCCTACAGTCTACCCTCCTTAAGGAAGTTTGGTCCCCAAACTTAAGTTACCTTGTCCTACGAATAACTCCGGGTAACGGATTTTCATCTCCTCTTCCTTTTCCCATGTGGCCTCCTCGCCATAATGCTTCTCCCATTCGATTTTCACCATTGATATCGTCTTGTTTCTCAACTGTCTCACTTGTCTGTCGATAATTCTCATCGGCTTCTCTTCGTAGCCCAGGTCTTCATTAACTACAACCCCGGAGTAATCTATTACATGCAGTGGGTCTCGAATATATTTTCTCAGCATTGAAACATGGAACACGCTGTGGACTTGGCTCAATTCTGGCGGCAAAGCGAGTCTGTAAGCAACGGTGTTAACTTTCTCAAGAATTTCAAACGGCCCAATATATCGGGGTGCAAGTTTACCCTTCTTCCCAAATCTCGAAACTCCTGTCATCGGTGAGACCTTCAAAAATACATGATCCCCAATTTCAAATTCTAACTCCCTCCTTCTTTGGTCGGCATAACACTTCTGTCGACTCTGTGCGGTTTTAATCCTCTGCTGAATGATTTTGATCTTTTCAGTTGTCATCTGAACCAACTCGGGGCCAATTAGGGCTTTGTCTCCTACTTCAGTCCAACATATCGGCGATCTGCACTCCCTTCCATACAAAGCTTCATACGGCGCCATGCCTATGCTGGCTTGATAACTGTTGTTGTACGCGAACTCTACTAATGGCAAATGCGATTCCCAACTTCCTTGGAAATCCAACACGCACAGTCTGAGCATGTCTTCGAGTGTCTGAATCGTTCTTTCTGTCTGCCCGTCGGTCTGGGGGTGAAAGGCTGTGCTAAATCTCAACTCTGTTCCCAAGGCTTCTTGTAGACTCTGCCAAAATCTAGAAACGAACTTCGGATCTCGGTCTGACACAATGGACATCGGCACTCCATGAAGCCTAACGATCTCATTTATGTACAATTCGGCAAGTCGGTCGGCATTGAATGTAGTCTTGACAGGCAAAAAGTGAGCTGACTTAGTAAACCTGTCGACTATAACCCAAATGGATTCCATACCTCTTTGCGTCCTCGGCAAACCCACTACAAAATCCATGGAGATGTGCTCCCATTTCCACTCAGGAATCGACAAGGGTTGAAGAAGTCCTGCCGGTCTTTGGTGTTCTGCCTTCACTTGCTGACAACACAGACACTGAAATACAAACTCGGCTATCTCTCTTTTCATGTTTGGCCACCAAAAGGTCCGCTTTACGTCTTGATACATCTTGGTGCTCCCCGGATGGATGGCGAACTTGGAACTATGGGCCTCTTGCAAAATCTTCCTTTTTAACTCTGGTACGTCGGCCACGCACAATCTTCCTTCAAACTTAAGCACTTGATTCTCCATAGTGTATCCTGGCCTCGGCTTGGTGACGAATTCATCAATTACCTTCTTGAGGAATTTATCCTCCCTCTGTCTAGTCTTCGCTTCCTCAATAATCGTCGGTTCCACCGAAACCGCTGTCAGGCACGCCAAACTTCCAACTAACTTCCTGCTCAATGCGTCGGCCACGGAATTTGCCTTACCTGGGTGATACTGAATCTGCATGTCATAATCCTTCAGTAGCTCGAGCCATCTTCTCTGCCTCATATTTAACTCTTTCTGAGTGAACAAGTACTTCAGACTCTTGTGGTCGGTGAAAACTTGGCAAGATGTTCCATACAAGTAATGACGCCATATCTTCAAAGCAAAAACCACGGTAGCTAGCTCCAGATCATGGGTAGGATAATTTCTCTCATTGGGCTTCAACTGACGAGACGCGTACGCTATGACCTTACCTTCTTGCATTAACACGCAACCCAAACCCTTATGTGAAGCATCACTGTAAATCTGAAATTCCTCATTAGTCGATGGTAGTACCAAAACTGGTGCTGTAACTAACCTCGTCTTCAGCTCCTGAAAGGCTGATTCTCTTTCATTGGTCTATTCATAAGCTGCTCCCTTCTTAGTTAGTTGTGTCAAAGGCACTGCAATCCTCGAGAAATCCTTCACAAACTTTCTGTAATAACCTGCCAAACCCAGAAAACTACGAACCTCGGACACGTTGGTCGGCGTCGGCCAGTTCACAATGGCTTCAATCTTACTGGGGTCAACTGATATACCGTCTTCATTGATCACATGCCCTAGAAATGAAATGCTGGAAAGCCAAAACTCGCATTTACTTAACTTGGCGTACAACTTTTTATCTCTCAAGGTCTGCAGGGCAAGTCTCAGATGATTCTCGTGCTCGCTCGTACTCCCGGAATAGATCAATATGTCGTCGATAAAAATAATGATAAACTCATCTAGGTACGGCTTAAAGACTCTGTTCATCAAGTCCATGAATGCTGCTGGGGCATTGGTTACTCCGAAGGGCATTACCAAAAATTCGTAGTGGCCATATCTTGTCCGAAAAGCAGTTTTCTCAATGTCCTCGGCTTTAACCTTCAACTGGTGGTAGCCCGACCTAAGGTCGATCTTGGAAAAGACTCGTGCTCCTCGTAGTTGATCAAGCAAATCGTCGATTCTAGGCAATGGGTACTTGTTCTTGATGGTCACCTTATTAAGTTCTCTGTAGTCAATGCAAAGACGAAGTGTGCCATCCTTTTTCTTAACAAATAGAACGGGTGCTCCCCACGGTGAAGTGCTCGGCCTAACAAATCCTTTGTCCAACAATTCCTGTAATTGCGATTTCAGTTCTCTAAGTTCGGCTGGGGCCATTCTGTAGGGTGTTTTGGAGATGGGTTGTGTTCCTGACAGGATGTCCACGGTAAACTCTATTTCCCTATCGACAAGGCGGCCAGGCAACTCATTCGGAAAGACATCGGGGAATTCCTGAACAACGGGTATGTCGGCTAACTCAACACTTCCATTCAAATCGCTTAGTATACTGCATAAATAACCCTGACATCCTTTTTGGATCAACTTGTAGGCCTTTATGGATGAAATTAAGTATGGTGGGGGTACTACTCCTTTACCTTGGAAGATGACCTCGGCTTGACTTGGGGTCCTCAATGTGACGCTCTTAGTGACACAATTAATGGATGCATGGTTCGCTACTAACCAATCCATTCCCAATATGACATCAAAATGGGTCATGCTTAATGGCATCAAATCAACTAACAACTCTACATTCTCAATCATAACAATACACTTCCTATAAATGGATGTAACAATCATATTTCTCCCAGATGGAGTAGACACAGATAATACGTAATCAAGGGGTTCTAATTCTCTACCCAACTTCTCGGCGAATATAGTGGACACAAATGAATGCGTAGAACCCGAATCAATCAATACGTATGCATCTTGAGAACAAATTGAAAGGGTACCTAACACTACCGCCTCGGCATTCTGGGCGTCTCCGGGCACCAATGCAAAAACTCTGCCTTGCCTTGCCTGTATTCTCCCAACGTTGTTGTTCTGTGCAGAGCCCGAGGTGCTTCCATTCCTCTTTCCGTTGTCAGTCCCTGCCTTCGGGCAATCCTTCACACGATGACCTATCTCGCCGCACTCATAGCAAGCTCCTGTTGCCCAACGACAAACCCCGAAATGTAGCTTTCCACAACTCGCGCACACCGGCTTCGCGTTACCTTCCTGATTTGAGTTGCTGGAACTGTCTGTGCTCATTCTCTTCTTGGCGTTGAACGGAACTCGGCGATTATCATAGTTCTGTCTCTTCCTCTGACCCTCACCTGAACTCTGGTATCGGTTTAAATTAGCTTCAGCCAAGATGGCCTTGTCCAGTACTCCGGCATATGTCGGCATATTGAGCATATTGACCCTATCTTGTATCGGTCCACGTAACCCACTTTCGAACTTTCTCGCCTTTCGATATTCGTCGTCAACCATATGAGGCGCATATCTCGCCAGTTCAGTAAAGGCACGATCGTATTCTGCGACTGTCTTATTCCCTTGCATCAGATTCTGAAACTCCGTGATTTTTCGGTCTCGGACGCTGAGGGGGAAATGCTTGTTGTAGAACAACTCCAAAAATTTTGCCCAAGTCAAACCCGGATTGCTTTCTCGGACCATCATCCACCACCTACGGGCATCGTCGTCTAATGTGAATGCTGCCAGAGATACCTTCTGGGCGTCTGTACTGGGAAAGATCTCAAACAACTTCTCCATCTCTAAAACCCATGCCTCGGCTTCCATTGGTTCTATACCTCCTTGAAATCTCGGCGGTTTCATTTTCTTGAACTCTCTGATTAGGGTTATCGTGTCGTTCCCATACAAAGCCTGCTGTAGAGGCACTTGTGGCACTGGTGGGGGTGGAGCTGCATAACGGCTGTTCGTCTGCTCAGCCTGCGTGGAAGTCGTACCAGTATCCTGTGGCCTAGGTTGTCTCTGCTCACGAACCAAGCCTTCGACTAACCTTTCCAATCTCTCCAATCTATCTTCTGAACGATCTCGGCCAACTGGAGGTCTACCTCTCCTCATGATGCTAGAAGGATGCAAGATGAGACTTTAAAAATAACTGAACAGATAATACGTATACAAGTAACAAATGTCTATGCCGAAATGATGCACACGTAGTCAAGTAGCAAGCAATATGATGCAATCCTAACATCATTCTAAGGAAAATCCTATGCTCTTTAGGACTCAAGGTGGGTGATTAACGTACTATAAGGATCTCGTGCTCTGATACCATTCTGTCACGCCCCCAAACCGCCCCTAGTAGTTTGGTGCCGTGATGGCCAGTAATCCGAGATTACCGAAGGCCGACTTACAAGAATCACACACAATCAGAGTATGAAATATGGGGCTTACAAGTGCGGAAGCAATATATGTATATACAGAATCTAAATAGTCCATGAGAGCCGTGCTTAAGTCCAATGAAATGACATACATTTTTACAAAGTCTTACAACTTAGATACAATGAGGAAATGAGATACAAAATACATCTTGACCAAAAGGCTTCTCAAGCCGACATATACAAGTACACATGAAATATAGACTAAGAAGCATAATCTTCAAGATGGTACAAAATGCTAATCCAAAACACGTCGGCATTGCACCCAAAAACACATCGGCTACACGTCTAGGCCTCATTGCCTTCTTGCTCATCACCTACATATATATAGAGAGGGTGAGCTTGGATACTCAGTGAATGATATTAGAAATAAAGGTTTTGCATGATTGATATCCAAGATTTGTTTCAAAACAATACATAGCATACTTTACAATCAAGGGGGAAATCAAGTTCATTGCCGGCCTTTCAAGTTCTTTGGATGTTATTACATCTACTTAATACAAGGGGGTGATGACAATTCCAAGACAAGAGTGCAGTTGCATTATAGTCCCCTGCAACTAAGGACTTTCAAGACAAGAGTGCAGTTGCATTATAGTCCCCTGCAACTAAGGACTTTCAAGAAATGTCATCAAAACAAGATAGTGTTTAATATACAAGTATGGATAGTCATTCATGCTAGATCAAGTACTTTTCAAAACAAGGCAAGACGAGGTTCATGAAAGCAAGTGTAACATAGCTTTATTAAAAATACCACTCACTTAGTTTCTTCAAACGTCGGGGTCGAGACAAACCCAAGTCCTACAAACACATGGCAAAGCCTATTGAATGCACCCTCAACAGTTTCGTATGTATACAATTGATTTCGGAAACATGCTGGGCACCAACCAGGTCTAGGCCGAGGTCCCACACCTCCTCGCCGAGGTGTGTTCCCGAGGGCCACATGCAAGGAAAAGAGGTCGGAAACTCTGGGTTTCCCTCTGCTGATGAACATGGAAAACATGAGTGTGAAAACATGAAAAATATGAATGCTCAATCATAATCTGTCATCACAAATCTGGGATTTTCGTGCTATGAGTTTGAAAACATGGACCTGGGTACCCGTACTTGGAATTCTTGCGGAAATAAACACAAAAACATGATTCTTTATGCAAGCTTTCGGATCAAAACAAGACTTTCTTGAAGAACACATGAATGTCATTTTCTCTTTCTAAAATCGGACTTCAAAACGATGCATGGCTTACAAATCATATCCGATCATGCAATGCAATAACATGAACATAGAGAACATCATGAGCAGATCAAGAATCTAACCTTAGAACACGGATCTAACGGTTCGATCTCTAGGAATCAAGCTTGAAGATCTACTTCCTCACTCTAAAACTCCTTCTTCCCCCTAGAGCTTCTCTCTCTACAAGGCAAGGTTATGACACCAAATGATAGTTTTTCTTTACCCGGTTCTGGGGTTAACCCTCTACTGAGACACGTGGCGGTGACTGGTTGGGTTTCCCTGAAAAAGGTGGCTGACAGACCAGACAAAGCATGGTGGAAGGGTGTTCAACAAGTAAAGCGGTATGGGCTCTCTGACGAGGCAAAGACATCGGCTAACAACAAGGCGTATCTAACAAGCTACCCGGAATGGCACTCCGGCAAGGGGTGACATCGGCTAACAAAGGACTTCGGCAACTACGGTGACAAATGACCTCGGCTAGGAAGGACAACACTTGACTAAGCTGTGCCACATCTTGGCCTAGATGCGCCACACCTCGGTCTAGGTCATACCACTCCAGGACGAGATCACTTGGGTGCAAGGTAACATCTCGGCTAACGTGTCAAGGCGAGGACGGAGGTCAACAAGGGGTTCCAAGATACTATTAGACTAAGGATGACCTCGGCTTGGAATAACATCGGCTAGCATAACTCAGGCGAGGCGTGACCTAAGTTTCACATCAAGGAAGGAACAAGACAAGCATACTACACTTAGACAATTCACAAGGCTTCAAAACAAGGCATGGATCACATTAGCTCAAGCGAAACAAATCACAACATACACATGCAAACTTAACAAGTCATAATCATACAGATGCTCATGAACATGATGAGAACATAAAATGTGGGTTCCTACAATTGACTTACACCAACATGAGTGGACCTCAGCCACACTCACGTCAGTGGCCATATGATGGAAATAAGACAACCGAAACACATGCAAACATGCACGATGCAAGGGACCGATCCTAAGGCATCAAATGCCACTCTACCAAAGCATGGCAAGGGATGAAAGATGGCATACAAACATGCAATTTCTAGCTCTGAAATAAGATGCTCAATGGTCTCGAATCATGGAAACATGTCACCCAATGCACGAAATAAGCCCTGAAACTCAAAACTAGGCAAATGCATTGAACCACAAGTATGCAAAGCAAGCATTATTTGACCATGAGGCATGAAAACAGAGCCAAGGCAGTCCTAAATATGCACCAAATCAGTTCTAAGCATGGCCAAAAAGTGCTAACATGAAGGGCTAAAACAACAAGCAACATAGGCTAGTAAGCATGGTTTACATTACATGTATATGAAACACAAGAGAGGTCACCAAACCAGCCAAAAATAGCAACATGGTATGCTAAAATATGCCCAAATAACCGCTGAAACTCAGTCAATGCATGCAAAAATGATGGGCTTCTTTGGAGGGCCATGCAAAGGGTTGTTCTACACCTATGTGATGGACATACCAAATGGAAAAACTAACTCTGGAAATAGGTTATGAGGGTCCTAAAACCCACCAAAAAGGCTCTGGAATAGGTCAATAAAGCATGCAAATGAAAGCCCCTTTGAAAGGCCTTGAGGAGGATTGCTCCACACATGCATGATAGACACAAAATATGGCCAAAGGGGCTCTGGACAGAGTTAAGGCAGACCTAAAAACTCACAACTAACGGCCTGAAACAAGACTTCAAAGCATGCAAAATGGGGGTCCTTTGGAAGGCCAAAAGGGCCAACAAACAAGACAAGGAGAGAGGGGGGGTGATTTTGGCTTTCAAAACAGTGTGATAGCCACTGAAAATCTACTGGATTTCAGTGGCTAGAAGGCCAAACAAAGCATGCAACAAAGGTCTAGATGTAAGGCTCAAAACAAGATGCAAACAAGCATATAAGGGGGTAGATGACCCCCAACAAAAAAATTCCCTAATCAAACTTCAAGAGAGGCTCAAAATAAGACTCTTTTCAGTTTATGACAAATCTCAAAAATGCTTGCAAGTAAGGCTAAGATAGGAAGCAAAATAAGCCTACAAAGAGGGATGGAGCATACAAGGAGGTAGATGACCTCAAGCAGAAAAGTATTCTTAAACAAACTTCAAGAGGAGATCAAAATAAGACACTTTTCAGTTTAAGACGAAACCCAGAAATGCTTGCAAATAGGGCTAAGTTATGAAGCAAAATAATACAAAAATGGGGGAAATGATGACTTACCCTTGTAGCACAGCAATGCAGCAAGTTCTGGACCAAGAAGGTGAGCCTTCAACCTCTGAAAAACAGCTCCAAGGTGCTTGGATGGATGGTGGAGGTGTTGTGCTAGGAGGTGTAGTGTAATGGCCAAGAACAATGGAGTATTTGAGCTTGGATGAGAGAGATATGGAGGAGAGTATGTATATGCCTTGGCTAAATTTTCTAACCCTTGGAATGGAAGAGGAGAGTTTGTTTTATAGAAGAAGAGAGCCAAGGCTTCTTGGAGAAGCCTCAAGAGAGGGTCAAAGCTTCTCAAAGAAACTTAACCAAAAGGGTCAAGCTTCTTGAGGAAGCTAGACCAAAGGGGTCAAGCTTCTTCAAGAAGCTTGATAAAAGGGTGAAGCTTCTCCTTGAAGCTAAGCAAAAGGGTCAAAACCCCCTTAAGAAGACCAAAAAGATGGTCAAAATCTCGGAGGAAGGGTCAAGTGCTTCGCAGCTGGCATAGCTGTGTTGCACTCAAAAGGGCCAAAAAGGAGGTGGTTGGCCGACCAGTTCAGGTGGTCGGCCGACCACTTGCCCTGGTTGGCTATACCAGAAAGGTGGCCTCCCAGATGAGTAGAATACAGCTGTATGGTGGGAGACCAGAAATTGTGGCCTAGGAGAGAGAAAAACCAGCTTTCTAGCAAGGTTCAAAAGGGGCAGGAAGAAAAGCTGGTCGGCCTACCCATATTGGTGGCCTCCCAGGTGAGTAAAACACAATGGTGGTATGGGAGACTAGAAATTATGGCCCAAAAGTGAGGAAAATCAGCTTTCTGTCAAGAAAACCGGTTGGAGGAGAGAGAAAATGGTTTCCAAAAGAATTGTTGGTATCCCACCATACTACCACCTTCCTAACAATGAAAATACGGTCCATACCAAAAATGAACCCTAACCGATGCAAAACGAGGATTCGGGGGCCAAAACACGCGACCCGGGGCTCTGAAAACAGGCTGTTGAGCATCGGAAGTGGCGTGCTATCACGAAGGTGGTTTCCCGGGCCACAGTGTCCCTCTAGGGAGGGGAAACAAGGTGTGTGCCAAAAATCGGAGCAAACAGAGGTAGTTAAGCAGTCCCGAACCGAGGCACGCGGTTGACGGCTCCGAAAACCGGAAACTAGTCTCCAAACGGGAATAGTGGCCTACGACCACGAAACGTAGCCTACGGCCACTGAGAGATGGTCTTCAAGACCTCTCCCTTCCTTCAGGAAGAGAAAATAGAGAAAATAAGACCTGGTTTGCAAATCGAGGCAAAGCACAGAAGAGTCCCGAAGCCCGGAGGCAAGGCTCTCAGCCGAGACTCCGAATCCTCAGAACGAGCACAACATGCGTCATTACCGAGTGCTCAATCGGTGACGTCTGAGTCTTAAGGTCGGTCAAAAATGTGGTGTCTACAGTCACCAAGATGTTTGAACCATTGTTAGGCCGAACAATGGAGGCTTACATAGATAACATGGTGGTCAAAAGCATGGATGAGAAGGGCCATCTCAAGGACCTAGGTGAAATGTTCCAGATTCTGAAGAAGAACAAGTTGCGCCTAAATGCATTCAAGTGTGCATTCGGCGTAGGATCAGGAAAATTCCTTGGCTTTCTGGTGACCAACCGAGGTATAGAAGCAGACCCTTCTCAGATCAAAGCAATCCAGGATCTGGAGAGGCCCAACACAGTAAAAGAGATACAGCATCTCACTGGCCTAACTGCCGCACTTAACCGGTTCATAAGTCGATCATCAGACAGATGTCGACTATTCTTCCAAGCATTGAAGGCCAAGTTTGAGTGGGATGAAGAATGCGATCACGCCCTAGAAAGCCTAAAAAAGTACATGTCTTCTCCACCGTTGCTAATAACCCCAGTACCTGGAGAAGAGCTCTTTTTATACCTAGCAGTTTCACAGCATGCAGTCAGCGCAGTGTTGGTCAGAGCGGAAGGAATCCAACATCTGCCCATATTTTATGTTAGCAAAACCTTGCTGGGCGTAGAAACCAGGTACCTACCATTGGAAAAACTGGCCTTAGCCTTGATGATGGCCTCAAAAAAGCTGTCGCATTACTTCCACGCCCACACCATAATTGTCTTAACAGCTTTTCCATTAAAAGCTTTATTTGAGAAGGCGAACTTTTTTGGGCTAATCTTGAAATGGGCGGTGGAATTAGGACAATTTGATATCAAGTTTCAACCAAAAACCGCAATAAAAGCCCAAGCTTTAGCAGACTTTATGGCAGAGTTCACACCAGGAAGTCATCACATCTGCCCAGTTGACTTGACTGGTACAACAGAAAAGGGGATGTAAAGTGCCACAGGAACTGCGCAACCACCAACACAGGATGCCCAGCCATATCCCAAGGCATACCGAATTAAAGAAAGAGAGGAAGATGCAAACCAAGCCATTCCTAGTGAGGACTCATCAAAAAATAGAGATTTGAGGCAGTCTGACAGCGAAGATACAACACTTACAGTCAGCATGGACTTGGAAGAAAACAACACTCATGACCCCAAGACATCATCCGACCCCTCCACTTGCTGGAAGCTATTCGTTGGAGAGATGTGGAAGCTCTTTGTGAATGGAGCATCCAATAAGCATGGTGTAGGACTAGGCATAGTCCTCATCTCACCAAATGGCCTAATAGTGAAACAAGTAGTCAACATTGGCTTCCCAGCATCAAACAATGAGGCGGAGTATGAAGCACTCTTAGCGGGCCTAAAATCAGCACTCTTCATACAGGCCACCGAGCTAATGGTTTACAGTGACTCCCAGCTCGTAGTAAACCAGATTTTAGGCGACTACAAAGCAAAAGATGAGAGGATAGCAAAGTATCAAGAGTTAGTCATAAGGGAAATCATGAAATTCGAAGTAGTGAGCAGATCGGTTGGGAAGAAAACAGTAGAGCAGACGAACTAGCAGGCTTTGCTTCGATGACAGATACATCCATCCCACATCCATTACTGATCGACTTTCTACCAAGACTAAGCATTGAAGAACCCGAAGTAACTGAAGTATGTTGCGCCGAACTAGGCCCTTCATGAATGGATCCCATTATAGTGTTCTTAAAAGACGGCGTCTTACCTGCAGAAAAGAAAGAAGCTAACAAGATCAGAGCAAAGTCACAGCGATTTTGGCTCTTCCCATCAACGGCCTTGTACAAAAAATCCTTCACAGGACCTTACCTGAAATGTGTCCATCCTAGCAAGGTCGAGGCATTCTTGTTCGAGATACACGAAGGTGTATCTGGAAGCCACCAAGGGGGAAGATCATTGGCCTCCAGAGCAATTTTGCAAGGATATTGGTGGCCTTATATGCAAGCAGATTCAGAGAAGTATGTCAAGAAGTGGGAGAAATGTCAGAAGTTCGCAACCAAATACATCAACTAGCCAGAGAGCTTCTACAATTAATTAGCCCATGGCCCTTCGCAATGTGGGGCTTGGACATAGTAGGACCACTTCTAATGGCGCCCGATAACAGAAAGCTCTTTCTCGCAGCAACAGACTACTTTACAAAATGGGTGGAAGCAGAAGCACTCGCCTCAATAAAAGAGAAATATGTGAAGAAGTTCGTCTAGCAGAATATCATCACTTGGTTTGGCATACCCAAGGCTCTAATATCAGACAACGGCACTCAGTTCGATGGCAAAATTTTTAGGGGCTTTTGTGAGGAGTACAAGATAGAATTCTACAACTCTACACCAGCATACCCCCAAGCAAATGGCCAGGCGGAAGCATCAAACAAAGTCGTCTTAGATGGATTGAAGAAAAGGCTGGAGAAAGCAAAAGGCAAGTGGACTGAGGAGCTCCCTCATGTTTTATGGGCTTACCGTACCACACCTCGGCGGTCAACTGGAGAAATACCTTTTTCCTTGGCCTATGGCATGGAAATAGTAATCCTACTGGAAGTTGGCCTTCCCACTATTAGAAGTGAAAATTTTGACCCAGATTTAAATGGAGAAGCCATGGCCATGGAACTCGACCTTGCAGAAAAGAGAAGAGAAAGAGCACTGGTTCACATCGCCTCATACCGGCAAGAGTTATCCAGAAAATATAACAAGACAGTACATCCGAGGCAATTCAAGATTGGAGATTGGGTGCTGCGCAGAGTAATGGGAAACACCCTGATTCCTGGAGATGGCAAGTTAGGGCCTAATTGGGAAAGACCTTACAAAGTAGTTGGATTAGCAGGAAAAGGGGCATACCACTTAGAAGATAGAGACAACAAGGCCATTCCCAGGCCATGGAACACTGCCAATCTCAAATTATTTTATTTTTAGCTTTTCTTTAACGTACTTGTAGTTTTTTTTTCAATAAAACAAGTAGTTTTTTTTTTCAATATAATTGTTTTCTTCTGTAAAAGTAGTTTTAGTGAGATAGGGGCAATGAAATCAGAGTTGGCCGGAATAACCAACTTTGAGCTCTCTTCAGCCGAGAACAGGATCTAGGCTGAAGAGATTGGCTGGAAAAACCAACACTTACTTCTCTTCAGTCGAGATCAAGATCTAGGCTGAAGAGGTTTGGTAGGAATAACCAAACATTTGGCTCTAGGTTGGCAGGAATAGCCAACACTGAGCTCTCTTCAGCCGAGATCAGGATCTAGGCTAAAGAGGTTGGCTGGAAAAACCAATACTCACTTTTCTTCAGCCGAGATCAGGATCTAGGCTGAAGAGGTTGGCTGGAAAAACTAAAACTTACTTATTTTCAGCCGAGATCAGGATCTAGGCTGAAGAGGTTTGGCAGGAATAACCAAACACTTGGCTCTAGGTTGGCAGGAATAACCAACACTGAGCTCTCTTCAGCCGAGATCAGGATCTAGGCTGAAGAGGTTGGCTGGAAAAACCAACACTTACCTCTCTTCAACCGAGATCAGGATCTAGGCTGAAGAGGTTGGCTGGAATAACCAACTTTAAGTACTCTTCAACTGAGATAAGGATCTAGGCTGAAGAGTGGTTAGCTGGAATAACCAACTTTAAGTACTCTTCAGCCGAGATAAGGATCTAGGTTGAAGAGTGATTGGCTGGAATAACCAACTTTAAGTACTCTTCAGCCGAGATAAGGATGTAGGCTGAGGAGTGGTTGGCTGGAATAACTAACTTTGGGTACCTTTCAACCGAAATAAGGATCTCGGCTGAAGAAACACGGAACAAATAGATTATAATGTTCCAAGACCGAGATAAGTATCTCAGCGAGAACAGAAAAAGGTAAAACTGAATACAAATTACAGTTAAAAAATAAGTACAGGTATGGAACAGACCGAACAAAAAGACGAAGATTTTCATTCAAAATTCAAATCAAAGGTACAAAAGGTGGGGCCTCAGCTCGGTTAGAAATTTCTTACATTTGTCATCTAAAGAAAAGAAAATACATGATCATGCAAAAAGGTCATCCAAATCAGCATCCAATTCAACCCGAGCTTCACCAGCTGGTAGCCCGGCATTGACGGGTAGGTCGGTCCCTACCACATCATCAACCACAATGGATACCAATGGCTCCACCCGAGCTGACTGAGCAATTTGAAGACAGGGATCATTGTCAATAACCGGGGCATTGTTGGGTTCTGGGGATGCCTCTTCTTCTTCCTTAACTTGAAGAAATTTTTGCTGAATAGCGTTGGCATACTCCGCCATGTAGCTCGGTATGAAATGTGGAGGAGGGTTCTGGAAGACCTCGATCTCTTGGCCATGACCGAGCTTCGCCACAGCCGCCTTCTATCCATACTTGAAGAACATATCTTTTGTGGCTTCACATTGTTGGATGTAAGTGGCCTCCCTCTCCTTGTAACCGCGGTCTTCCGCATCTTCCATACTCTTCTCTAGCCGAGCTATCTCTGCATCCTTCTTCATCTCGAGCTTGGCCAGCTCATGCAGGTATTTATCTTTCAACTCGGTCGAAGCCTTTTGCTTCTCTGTTTCAGCCGAGTTGACTAGCCCGGTCAGGCGGGCTATTTCGGTATGTAACTTGGCCATTTTCTGCTTGGACTCTTCCATCTCGGCCGACTTAGCGTTGGCCTCTGCCACGGCTTGCTGAGTGGTCTTACGTAGCTCCAGCACACGCTTATGTGCAATGTGATTTTTCTACATGGCCTGCAAGAGGGCGGTAAGCAATTGGAAGTAAAACCGAGCAAACAGATGCACAAAATTGGAAAACAAAAAAGTACTCACCAGCACCATCGATTTGGTGGTCGAGTGGATGACCTTGAGCTCGGTGAGATGGTCATGGTGTTCCATATCAGAGGGCAAGCACACACTCTTAGCCAGGTTGAAGGCGAGCGTGTGATCTTTGTCTGCCACCACTGAATCTGTGTCTCTTATGGCTCGGTTCTTGTATGATAGTTCTGGGGCCCACTCAGAGGAGCTAGCCCGGTCAGAACGCTCAGGTTCTGGGCTTGGTGGTATAGATTAGGGAAGTATGGCGTCTTCTTTATCAACAAGGCGTGGCTCGGTTATGGAAGTCCGAGCGCGCTTGCTTGGCTGAGATGATGAAGGCTGGGTGGTTGGAAGGGCTACCATGGCCTCTTGTGTTTGGCCGGCTTGTGGTATCTCGGCTTGATTTGTTTCGGTAATGAGGGCCCTAACTGCTCTCTTCTTGGCCATTTCTTGTTTCGCTGTTAATGAGATCAGATTGATTTGAGGTAGTGTTAGATCTGGTTCTGGAGAGGGTTCCAGAAGGAAATCTGTCACCCTGGTCTTCCTTCTACTACTGTATTTGTATGTTGGTTCAAAGTTGAGTAACTCGACCCAACCTCAATCGCGGTACCGCAGTGCGGCGCGGAGTGCGTCGAGATTGGGGTAACTGTACTGTGACTTTAAATGGTTCAAGTCTGCATAAGGAAAAAAGCAACGGCTAGCGCGGTGCCAAACTAATAAACAGAGTAAAGAACGCACGAAGCTAAAACCGAGGTATTCATACCAACTACTCCCTTGTCCCAGTTAATTCGGTCACCCGGGATCTGGGCCTCCTGGTTTTCGAAGTTGCCCGAGACCTAGAAAAAATCATCGTCATTTACATCTTTGTCTGGCGTTTTTTTTATTATTTTCTCTCAGCGGCGTCTTATTCTTAAGTAATATACCCAACCGTCTTCATTCTGGTCTAGTAAATATTGGTGAAATAGCTCGGCTAAATTGAGGTTGAGGCCAAGCCAGCGATTTAGCTCGGCAATGCCATTTATTATTCTGTAAGAATTGGTGCTGAGTTGGGTTGGGCATATTCTAGTTTGCCTTAAGAATTCACAAAGGAGTGGTTGAACAGGGAAGCAGAGTCTGGCTTCTACAATGGAAAGGACGTTGAAGGGAACGAAACCCTGTTTTCTCCATGGCGTTGTGTCTAGCTCGGCTAGTGAAAGATGGACGTCATCAGGGATGTTGTAGTCCTTGCAAAATTCGGCAATAGCCCCTGGTGAGTTTACTAGGAATCTATATTTGCCTATGTGGACTTAAGTTATGTATAAGTTAGCTCGGTGTTGAGATGGTGTTGAGTATCTTGGTTGAGCGTTCAAAGGAGTTCCTGGTCAACCTAAGTCAGTCTACAAAGTGAAAAGGAAAAGTGTTAAGCACAGATCGTTGGACCGTGCTAAAAGAAACAAAGGCAAAATAAATGGAGTCCTAGCTCGGCTAAGTGGGATACTATCCGTTCTTAGCTCGGTTGAGGTGAAGGACTTTAGTTTGGTTAAGTGGAACGAGAGGTTCGTAGCCTGGTTGAAGCTTAGGGTACGGCATTCTTGGTTCGGTTTTGACTAAGTCAGAGAGCTGGTTTGGCCCCAAGTGATAGCCCGATCATTGGTTAAGGCTTTCTAGTTCGGTAGTGCGCACACCTAATACAGTTCCCTAGCTTGGCTAAGTGAAACAGAAGGTTCTTAGATCGATTGAAACTTAGTCTAGTTCGGCTGGGTGCACACCTTAAGTACAAACAAGTTCCTAGTTCGGTTGAAATATTATTTTGGATCAAAAACGTCATTTCTCAAATTGGTTGTGAATCCAGTAGGTCTATTACATGGTTTTTGGAACAAAGTGGTTATTTCCCATGGAAACTACAAGAAAGTGTTTTTGAGAAACATATATACTATGCTATGTATTATAAAACAATGCAAGATAAACGCAAAAGAAAAAGATTTGAGTCCCGTACTAGTTCAAAATGAAGGAACCGAAGGTGAAAACAATACTAGCAGAAACACGAGCTTGGCAGGTGCTAGGGTTGCAAGAATGAAGACTCAGAGGGAAAGAGAGAGGGAAGATGAATAGTGATGTGTTTTGTTCGAAAGATAGGGTTTTGTTTTGTGTAAGGCATGAGTTTGGGCAAGACTGTTCAAATTTTGCGAGGTACGAGGGCGGCTATGGCAGCTGTAATTAACCAATAAAGACTTGCCACGTGTCCAAGAGAATCGTAAGCGATTCAGTTTTGCAGCGACTAAAAAGATGTTTTTTGACCGAACCAATCGGTAGCCCGGTGATGACTTAGCTTGGTTGAAAGTGTGTTTGGTAACGTTTACGTTTTCAGTTTATATTTACAAAAATTTTATAAACTGATTTTTGTTTATTTTTAGAAAAACATAAACTACAAACGTGTTTGGTAATTGACAAAATATTTTTAAAAAATTAAAAATATAAAAAAGAGTGAGAAATGGCAAGTTGTAGCAAGTGACGGCGGAAGACGGTGGTGGAAAGTGGTGACGGTGGGTGGTGGGTAGCTGGTGGTGGCGGGTGGGTGGTGGTGGTGGTGGTGGTGGTGGGTGGGTGGGTGACGGTGGTGGGTGGTGGCCAGTGGGTGGTGGTGGTAGTGGTGGCGGCAGGTGGGTGGCGGATGGCTGGTGGTGGTGGGTGGGTGGGTGGTGGTGGCGGGTAGGTGGCGGGTAGGTGGCGGTGGGTGACGGTGGCGGGTGGTGGGTGGTAGCGAGTGGGTGGTGATGGTGGCGGGTGGTGGTGGGTGGTGGCAGGTGGGTAGGTGGCGGATGATGGGTGGTAGCGAGTGGGTGGTGGTGGTGATGGTAGTGGTAGCAGGTGGTGGTGGTAGGTGGGTGGCGGATGGCGGGTAGGTGGCGAGTGGTGGTGGTGGTAGTGGGTGGGTGGGTGACGGTTGCAGGTGGTAGGTGCTAGCGAGTGGGTGGTGGGTGGTGGTGGCAGGTGGGTGTCGGGTGGGTGGTGGGTGATAGTGGTGGTGGGTGGCTAGTGGTGGCAGGTGATGGATGGTGGTGGCAGGTGGGTGGCGAGCGGTGGTGGCAAGTAGGTGGCGAGCGGTGGATGGTAGTAGCGGGTGGTGGGTGGTGGCGGGTGGATGGCAAATGGGTGGTGGTGGTGGTGGCGAGTGGGTGGGTGGTGGGTGGTGGTGGCAGGTGGTGGGTGGTGGTGGCAGGTGTGTGGTGAGTGGTGGTGGTAGGTGGTGGTGGTGGTGGTGGTGGTGGTGGGAGGTGGGTGGTGGTGGCGGAAGACGGTGGTGGAAAATGGTAGCGGGTGGTGACTAGTGTTGGGTGGTAAAAAAAAAAAAATCGAAAACTCAAAACGGAAACACATTTTTTGTGTTTTCATTTTTTGGCCAAATTTATAAACTGAGACCACTGATTTATAAATCAAAAATTTTGCCAAACAAGTTTTTATTTGAGTTTTTAAATTTTTTATAAATATAAACAGAAAACTGAAAACGTAAGTGTTACCAAACGGCACCCTAAGTTTTTTAGCTCGGCTGGTAACAGATAATCCCAATCATGCTACACATGAAATTAAGGGGCAATTGAGAGGGAGTTTTATGTGCATTAGGGCCGAGCTAGGCCAAGGCGTGATAATGGGCCGTTCTGTGGGCCGCAGTAAAAAGGGCTAAGTGAAAGGACTTTGCAGTTAGCTCAGTCCAAATATGGTTACAGTCACCACGGTCGGATTGGTCATTAGCTCGGTCATAGTATTTGAAACTGAGGTATTTGGGCTTTTGATAGTGAACCTTGCTCTTGTTAGCTCGGTCAAAACTTACTATAGTTAGCTCGGTCTCAGCAAGCAACCAAGATGCAAGTGAACAAAAGTCGAGCTATATGTTGCATGTGAAGGTGCTGGATTGAGTATGACAAAGAGATATTGTTAGCTCGGTTATATTGTCATCCCACCGAGGTAAAACCATCTCACTTGATTTAAGCAGTGAGGGGGGTATTGAAGGATAAGCATTATCTTTCAGGAGTATGATTCCTAGGAGGATTCTACATGGAGGAATAAGAGTCCTACTAGGATTGTGCCAGGCAAAAACTACAAAAGCTCACAACATAACCTATGTACAGGTATCATAACTTTGATTCCCGAATACGCAGAGCTTTTATCTATTTGTCTATTTTGCTGATTTAGGCATCGGAGAGGTATCCGACACACACCCGCCGGCTAGCTCACATTTGTGTTTTCAGGGAGTAAAGCGACGACGTTTGGAGGAGTGCAAACTTGATCAACAGGATTATACGAGAAGATTATTTCGTGCTTTACACGCACTAGAAATTTTATAGCAAACCCCCTTATGCCTTTGCCGCACTCAGAGCCGGGTGGTATGGAACCATTTCCCTGACTAGAACTGTTCGTTGACTCTGTATTTTGCTTTTTATTCAATGAACTGTTCCGGCCTTTCTTAAACTTAAAGCTCCGTCTCTTACCGTGCCACTCAGTCGCTAGTGTTTCAGTCTGTTTCAATGCCTCGATATTCGACTCAGCTATTATTGCGCGGTCAAGAACGTTCACATATTTAAGTAACTTCAGAACATTGATTCGATCAAGTATCTCGACATTAAGCCCGCCCTCAAACTTCCTGGCCTTTTTATAATCAGTATCAACCATGTGTGGTGCATATCGGGCGATTTCAGTGAACTTAGATTCATATTCTGCTACGGACATGGTACCTTGTTTTAACTGTTCAAATTCAGTCACTTTGCGATCCCTGACACACTGAGGAAAGTATTTTTCAAAGAAGGCTTCTTTAAATTGAGCCCAAGTCATAGCATTATTGGTGTCACGAACGAGCATCCACCACTGTCTGGCCTCTTCTTGTAAAGTGAAGGTAGCCAGTAATACCTTGTGTACTTTAGAACATGGGAACACTTCAAACAACTTTTCAGTTTCTAGAACCCATGCTTCGGCCTTTAGTGGTTCAAGGCCTCCTTGGAATGATGCTGGTTTCATTTTGTTGAACTTCTGTGTTAAAGTAATAACATCATCGTGAATATTCTGTTCGGGTTGTACTAGAGGAAGTGGGGGCTGTTGGTTCTGTTGTTTCCTTAAGGCCTCAGTCAACAGTCTAACTGTCCTTTCTAACCTTGCCATTCTTGCCTCAGATGATTCAGATTCATCGACATTTCTTGTATTCTCCATTTCACTATAGGCAATATGGTAATAATAAACATAGGAAGTTGCTGACTTAAGCATATTAGCACATTAGCACATATATTCATATCATGGCCACACACACTTTCTCATGCTCATGCAATGCCCTAATTACTTTTCTAGGACATCATATAGCTCATTTGGACACATGTGTGCGGTATAACTCGTGCTCTGATACCACTCAGTCACGACCCAAACCCGCCCCTATGAGTTTAGCATCGCAACCGACCAGTAATCTGTGATTACCGAAGGCCTGCTTAACAGTAAAGATGGTAATACAGAGAAAAGGGGCCGGCGGAAGCCAAACAGTAAATAAAAGATGTCCAATGAGCTGTGAAAACCTGAATGCAAAAAGACTTTATGCACAAGCCACATCGATAAACAAAACATATATACATACGTTATATATATACATGACATCCGGGTTAGGGACCAAGTCCCTTCAATATAACTATACAGTCAGAAAGTCTTATTCATCTATTACAAAATAGAGACAAAAAAGGGAAATCTGAGACACTCCAAAACAGCCGTGGCTTGAACGGACTCGGAACCTCGAAGTGAGGCGCGGTGGTTGGCTTGACAAAACAAGAGCTTAACTTGACGCTCCTAGCTTCGGTCCGGTGCCTGGACACCTACATATAACTATAAACAGTGAACTAAAGCCTAGTGAATAACATATGCGTAAATGGGTAAAGAATGAATGTCCTTCTATTAATTAAAACAGTCATTTGCATCAATAAATCAGTTATTCAATCAGTGGCTCATATTTCATGCCATATCAGTCATTTAGAAATCATAACAGTCATACGTGGTACGTCCAATAGCAAAACAGTACAGTGGGTCTTAATAGACCGAACAGTCAGTTGATGGCCACCAGAATAGTAAATAGTAGTAGTTCCAAACATTGGAACTAACAAAGATCTCTGTAACAGTAGCAGTAACAGTACAGTAACATTAAGTTGCTATGGAAGCCACGAATACAGTTTACAAATAGGACAAACATTCATTCAGTAAGCAATGCCATTTCAGAAAGCAGTACAGTTAATTGTTCAAAAATAATTATAATTGAACGTATCTTTACAATATTGTTACTCACAGAGCACTGGGCTACAGACAGGCTAGTCAACGTCCTCGGGTGCCAACCCTACACAGTTGTAGAACGAACACACACTAAGTTACACACTTGGGATTAATAACTTAGCCCTTTAACTTGACTCGGTGTGGTTCTATAACATTATCCTCATTAAGATGCCTTAAACTTGACCTAGGAATGCCTAGGATGGAATGAGGATGCAAAAATGTATTTTAAAACACTTTTCAAAATTTGCTGAAACAGGGGTCCACGCTCGAGCGGACATGCAGACAATGAAGCTCCACTCGAGCGTGACTTCCTTCACTTGAGCGGGCTGCAAACTCATGAAAAGTACTGGTTGCATGATATTCACGCTCGACCTCTGCTCGAGCGTGAGACTCAGACCCTCGCTCAAGCGTGAATTCTCTCGCTCGAGCGGACTGCAAAACACATGAACTTCTGGGCATATGCATTTCACGCTCGAGCGTGACTTTATTCGCTCTAGCGGAAGTGCATGTACTCAGAGTGTACGCTCGAGCGTGAAGTCCTCTGCTTGAGCGTGGATCCAAAGTTTGGAATTTCTAGATTGATCCTCAAGCATAAACTCAACTTCTGAAGCTTCAAATTCGATTCTTTTGGGCTAATTTTCTGGAAAACACTTAAAAACCCATACTACAATATGTTTCAAAGATCAATTTATGAAATCAAGCCCAAAGGTAAGCCAATTGAACACAATTTCAAAGAAACTTTCATGAACTAAACAAGAACATAACATGCATGAGCTCTTATGAATTCCAATGCTCCAAAACATGACTAAATGCAAGATTGAGCTCAAAATCATGGTGAATTCATGGACTACAACCAAAATGTGAACATGCATGTATGGATTTTCATGAAAACATCCTCACAATTCAAAGGTATGTACATGCATGCATGAATGGACTCTCAAATCAACATTTTAAACTAGTCCTTGACTCAAAACACTAATTTCTCCATAAACCAAGCATGAACAACTTAAATTCACAATTAAGAAGACGAATTCTCTACCTTAGGTCTTGAATTCCAAGTGTGGTAGCTCAACTTTGCAAATTCTCCTCAATTCCTCTAAGTTCAAGCAAGAATTCTAGACGAATTCAATTTTTCTCCCAATCTCCCTCTCTCTCACGGTTTTGGTCTAGAAAGTGGCTGAAGAATGGTGCTAAACAAATGTAAAGGGTGAGAGAAGTAGTGGCCTTGAATTAAACACCTCAATGGCGATTTGGTAGTAACTGCAAACTAATGTAATTTAACTTTATTTAATCTAATTTAATCATTCCAAATTGAATTTTAATTAAACCTATCATAAAATCACATAAATCCTACTTAGCATATAATATTAAGCAATTTTAGGTTCGGTCGCCGATAAGGCCTTCAATTTGAAATTCGAAGTCAAAACATGAACAGATCATTAAATGACAAACAGATAGAAATGCAATTAAAGCAACACACTCATACAAACAGATTAGGATTTCATTCTAATCAGTTACTTATCATACTCAAACACAGTTTAACACTAATCAGAGGTGAGGGTTGTCACAGACAAGCCTTAACTCAAACCTATAAGGAAATTTTACCAAACACACAATTTTCATGGAGCCCATTTTGGCATCAATTTCCCATTCACTCGATAATGGTTTTGAGCAACCAAATATAATAATTGAATCACAACATGACATAGAACCTGTTACCACTTAGACTTGCCAACTTTGGCGTATGGGTCCTGTAGACGTCCCCGAACGTCCCGGGAGAAGATCCGTTTTGTTCATTTGGGCTCACTACAGTTCAGGACTCAAAATGTCATGGTCCTGTATCTAATCTCGCAGAGTGCAATGCAAGACCGATGAATCATCAAAGAGTCCAAATCCGGCAAATCGTTTTTGAAAACTGATTTTTTTGAAAGAAGTGCCAAACATGGACTGTTTTGCCAAATATAGAGTCGCCACCTAAATATTTATTTTTGGGAGAATTTAGGAAATCTTGACTCGTTGCCTACGGCCACGTGTTTGTCATCACCAAAGTTGCCTCGACTCGGGAACTTGGGTACGATTGGGGAAGGTCACTTCGTGAGCACCCCCGCTCGCCCGATCAAAGATCTGTCTCTACTAACCATGATATCGAGTTTTGAAAACAATATGAGCTCTTATTCCGGTTATTAGCTTAGAATTACTATGTGATGCGCACAACATACAAGTATAGACTAGATCGCTTGAATTGGAACAAAACATTTCATGTTTGTTTATTTGAAAATGGTTTGATGGTGCTGCCCGCAAGTAGGCTAAGACGTGGATTTGCCACCCTCGGGTGGGCTTAGAAACATGATTTTGCCACTCTCAAGTGGGCTTAAAACTCGCAATCGGTGAATTGTTCCAATTCAAATAACCCAACCTTCATCTACAGGCATTCAAGCAGTTATATCACATAAGCAAATAGCCTTATGGCAAGCATGCTATCATGGCAGTCACTCACACACATGCAAGGATACTAAAGCATAAAAGCTTACCTAGTACTCCGAGCCAAAATAGAAGCTAGTTAGTAATCAAATACATGATCCTAACTATGCTGAAATGCCTAATGCAATACATACAGGAATGCAACTAAGATAGGCTCGGCTATTCTAAGATGGCAGGTGAAATGCAACAGATAACATGTATTTAACTCGGAATTGAAATACAACGCAGTTAGTATGAGGCGCCGAGCATGGTGCATGCAAGACAGAATGAATGCAAACATGTGAGCATAAGTATGCTAATTGAAACGTGCCCTAAACTAACCATCATAAGCTGGTAAATAAAAGGGAGAAACACGTGGGGTTGGAAGACATACATCACACGCACGCACACTTATTACAAAATTGCCCTCCCCGGAAGGTCCGAATAAATAATACAGACCGAATAAATAATTAACTACTCTAGCTAATTAAATATTACAAAACCCTAATTAATTAACAAATTAACTAAGAAACGAAATAAACTAGTATGCAGATCTATGGACCGCCTCAGCTCTGTTCCGAATGATGAAAGATGCATGCATGCTCGAGTCACCTTGTCGGGAAATTCCTCGCGATGCCCCGATTTGCCTCTGTTTGCAATTGATCCCGGAATATTGTACAAAGCTCTAGAAGGCTGCTGGTTTCTAGTTTGTTGCAACAGAGAGCAAGAAAGGGGCATGGCAAAGAATTTTCAACACATGTGCGCATGACCACTCTTCCCATCATTGCACAAGCTCTAGGGAGTGTAGTCCTCGATCCTCGTGCCATCAATCACGCATCTCAATGCATGATGGCCGAAGATTCGAATTCCATGACTCAATGTGAAATGAATGCACATATAAACACAACAAGGCCTAAACTTCATCATGGATAATCCGGAGTGTCGGCAACTGGAAATTGAGACACGTTTCATCACTTTGAGTACGAAACGCCCCTTGTTTCCCGTGTTTGGACTAACCCTACTCCAAACACAATGCAATGAGATGACATACACAATGCGACTAACATGCAACCCTAAATGCAATGCAACCTAATCATGCTGGCATGCAAGGGATGATATGCACACATGCAACCTAGCATACGCAATGCTATGGACTAAAATGGCATACATAATGCACATGAGCTATATGGCATACACAATGCACACATACGAAGATGGACATACACAAAGGCATAATCAAAGCATACACAATGCGATGGTCAAACATGCAACAACATGAACTAAATGGCATACACAATGCAAGATGGACTTAAACCAATGTGAGTGGACCTTAGCCACACTCAAATCAGTGGCCATATGATGAAAATGAGACAACCGAAATACATGTAAACATGCACGAATGCAAAGAACCAATCCTAAGGCACAACATGCAACTCTAACAAAGCATGACAAAGGATGAAATATGGCATAGAATGGCACATGATCCAGCTCTGAAATATGATGCACAATGGTCCGGAATCATGCTCACACGATGCATGCTAGATGACCCGAATACCGAAACTAGTGAAGTGCGTTACACTAGAGGTACACAAAGCAATGCACAAATGGCAAAACCAACCCCAAACAGACCCTAAGCAGGTCCAAGATAGTGGGAAATTGGTCTAAAACGATGGCTCGGAATGCATTCAAATGAAGTCTATGCAATGGTCGGTAAATGAGGCATACAAGCCCGACTCTCTAATGCACTTAAAGAGTGAAAATCAAGGGAATATGGCATGTATATAGGCTCTGAAATATGATGTGAAATGGACCCAAAATATGAAAAAACCTCAGTATATGCATGCGATGGACCTCAAAACTCAAAGCTAGGCAGGGATATTGTACTACAAGCATGCAAAACAAGCATCATTCGACCATGAGACCCAAAAAAAGAGCTAAGAAAGTCTAAAACATGCACAAAATCAGTTTAAGGCATGGCCAAAAAGTGCACAAATCAAGGGCCAACATAGCATGCAATGTAAACTAGTAAAGAGGATTTGCACTACAAGTATGTGAGGCAATCAAGAAGTCGCCAAATTAGAAAAATTCAGAAGTATGCCATGCCAAATAATGCCCAAAAACTCATGGAAACATAGTCAATGCGTGTAAGAATGATATGTTCCTTTGAAAGGCCCAAAAGAGGGTTATTCTACACGTGCAAGATGGACATCCAAAATGGAAAAACCACCTCTAGACAGAGGTTATGAAGGCCCTAAGACTCACTGAAAAGGGCCTAAAATGAGGCTAGGAAGCATGCAAGTAAAGGCTCCTTTGAAAGGCCATGAAGAGGGTTACTCTACACATGCAAGAGGGACACCTAATATGGAAAAACCACCTCTGGATAGAGGTCATGCAGGTCCTAAAATCCACCAAAAATGGCCTGAAACATGCTCAAGAAGTGTGTAAATATAGGCCCCTTTATTAGGCCAACAATGCTAGTAAACGAGACAAGGGTTGAGAGGGTCACCCCTCTTTGATTTTGGGGCTCAAAACAGTATGCTAGCCACTGAAAATCCATTGGAAGGCCAAACAAAGCTTGGTGGCTAGAAGGCCAAACAAAGCTCACTTCAAAGGCTTAGATGCATGGCTCAAAACAAGGTGAAAACAAGCATGCAAGGGGGTAGATGACCCCCAACAGAAAAATGACCTTAAACAAACTTCAAGAGGAGCTCAAAATAAGACTTTTTTTAGTTTATGACAAAACCCAAATATGCTTGAAAATGGAGCTAAGATGTGAAGCAAAATAATGCTTAAAATGGGGAAATGAGTGTTACCCTTGTAGAGAAGACCTCCAGCAGCTTCTGGACTAAAGAAGCAAACCTTCAACCTCTGAAAACCAGCTCCAAGGTGCTTGGATGGATGGTGGAAGGGTTAAGCTAAGGGTTGGTGTGCAAAGGGCCAAGAACTATGAAGTATTTGAGCACAAAAGATAGAGATATAGAGAGGTGTATATTGTATGCCTTAGAAGCAAAGTCTGAACCCTTGCAATGGAAGAGGACCTCTTCCTTTATAGAGGAGAGGGGATAAAGCTTCCTCAAGAAGCTTAAAACCAAGCTTAAAGATCCTCCATACACGTGTATGGAGGATCAATTCTGAGGCTTCCAGCTGGCATAGCTGGCTAACACTCAGTGAGACAAAAAAGGAGAAAGCTGGCCGTCCAGTTCAAGTGGTCGGTCGACCTCTTGCCCTGGTCGGCCGACCAGGGTCAAAAGGGTCAAGTTGATTTGGGTGGTCGGTGGCCTCTAGGGATGGTCTCCCAGATGAATGCAACTCAGTGGTGGTATGGGAGACCAGCAATTGTGGCCCAAAAACCAAGAAAACCAGCTTCCCGACAAGAAAACCAAAAAATCGACAAACGGGGAGAAAAGTGGTCTCCAAGGAGAAAAGGTGGTCTCCCACCCTTGTACCACCTCCCAAACAATAAAAATAGGGTCCATGCCAAAAATGAACCAAGACGGATGCAAAATGAAGGTTCGGGGGTCAAAACACGCAGCCGGGTGCCCCGAAAACAAGCTGTTAGGCATCGAAAGTGGCGTGTGACCACAAAGGTGGTCTCCCGGGCAACAGTGTCCCTCTAGACAGAGGAAAAAGGTGTGTACCAAAAACCGGAGTAAACGGAGAAAGTTAAGCGGTCCCGAATCGAGGCGCACGGTCGACGGCTCCGAAAATCAAAAATTGGTCTCCAAACGGGAACAGTGGCCTACGACCACGAAAAGTAGCCTACGGCCACTGAGAGATGGTCTACGAGACCTCTCCCTCCCTTCGGGAAGAGAAAACAGAACCTGGTTCGCAAACAGAGGCAAAGCACAGAAGAGTCCCGAAGTTCGGAGGCAAGGCTCTCAGCCGAGACTCCGTGACCTCAGAACGAGCATAACATCCGCAATCACCGAGCGCTCAATCGATGATGTCTAAGTTTTAAGGTCTGTCAAAAATGGGGTGTCTACAGGTCCCACCTAAAAATTAGACCAAAGTTGGGAAAAAATTTGTTTTTTCCCAAACCAATTTTCAAAACATTTCTAATAGTTAATAGATATAAAAATAAATAAATAAATAAAACATGAATTTACCCATGGTATTGAAGCGAAACAGTGCAAGAATGAACGTGGCAGTGTCATCAAAGAAGGAACACATGCCTTACTTATCATCATGTTGTAAAGTATCAATTTGGATGTTTGTTTTTAGTTATCTTTTTTTTTTTTTTTTTTAGTTTTTCAGTCTTTTTTTTTTCTTTCTAAAAACTTAATTTAAAAAAAATATATATAAATAAAATTCCAAAGGTGTTTGGGATTGACATTGACGCTTTAAGCTTTTTTTGTTGACTTTTCCATTTAAAAAAAAAAGTTTTTAATAAAAAATAATGATGATTTTTGTAATTAGATGTTAAACCAGGCCTAATAATTTTTCCACCGACTTTCAAAGTTTTGAAAGGGAGAAATTTTATTTCCACACACCTATTTATCTTTGTGCAAATCATTTCTCAATATACACATTTAATAATTTGATTATTAGTTATTTTTCTCATTCCACATGCCAAATGTCCAATTATACTCTTAACTCATATCCTGTACACAAACTACCTCAACCCTTTTTCTACACACTTCTTCAAAATTGTAGACCAACTGTTGACCCCTATTCGGTTCCACGCAGTGAAGACCTACCACCTCAACCCTCTATTGAAGACCCTTCATTGGATTGTTGAAGGTGAGTATTTCTTATTTTCGATTTTGTAAGTAAGCATTTTCTTTGATAATAGTAGTATCAGCAGTTGTGAATCGTTGGTGTCAAAGAGATCAGTGGTTTACAGAACTTTGTTTGGGAAGAGTCAAGGTGGTTTGCAGTGGAAAAGTTTCATTGACACCATAAAGATGAAATCGATGAGACGGTTTACTACTATTCCATTGTTGAATGGGTACAATATTTCAAAGAAAAATTTGATAAAGAAATTGAGGGGGAATCAAAGTGCTGATGATGAAATTGATTATGGTGATATGGTGGTACCCAAACCATTGTGAAAAACTTCAGTCGGACCGAGCTCATTGCTGCAACTAATAATTTTAGCTTCAGTAACACATTTTAATTTGTTTCTTTCTCTGTTTTTATCATTTTGGTTTTAGAGTACTCTATTTTTAATGGTTTAAGGGAGAGAACATTTGAGTTCTTGGGCACCCCTGTTTTTGACCGAACATTAAATGGATTGAACAAAAATCCAAATCAGGATATATTTAACTATGAGAGAGAGAGATGTTTTGTTGAAGATGAATACATGAGGGTCCTTTAGTACCTATAAATTGATTGCTACTTGCCTAGAATAAATTTGATGTTACATTTGCATTTCTTTTACTATTTGTTCTTCGTACATAATTTTGTGGATGATATTACTTTAGTTTAGATAGGGTTTTAATGCAATTGAGCTATATGATTGATTAATGTCGTCATCAAATTGGGGAAGCTCTAAAAATAGGGAACGGAGAATAAACCAATGTATTACAGTTAGTTTCACAAAATCTTAGAATGTATAATCGGGTTTGTGTTATACATGTATATGTAAATATATCCCAATAGGTATGTATTATAGGCATATGAATATAGACATAGTTACATCTTCATATAACTTCAAAGCTATATTACATGCACTCAGAAACAAGTATCAAGTGCCTGCATGTGCTGAACTATCAAGTTTATCAAACCTTTTATGTCCAAGGACACCAGAACACAACTAGATTCATATATTGTCAAGGGGATGCCACCCATGTTTTACACTATAAGAACCAAAACAATAAAAAAACAACTACTATACATCAATATATTCAAAATTCTCAACAAAATTCAAAAAAGGATTCAATGAAGCCTCAATACCCCTCAAGATCCAATTGTAAAAGATGGTTAGAATTCTACTCTTTAAAACAAAAATGGAAGTCTTAAGACTCTTAACACCATCAAAACTTCTATTAAGCTCCCTCCAGATGCTCCAAAATAAAATAGGAGGTCGTAGTTGCCAATCACCTCTTTTTTCGCTTTTCAACTCTGGCTACCCTCCAAGAAAGCAAAAGGTCCCAAACATTTGAAGGGAAGACCCAACCCACATCAAGCAAGACTAAAAATAAGGCCTAAATGTCCCAAAAGATGTGATCCCTCTCCCTACTCACATATCACTAACAACAACCTCTCTATCAATTGCTATCTGCCTCGAGCTAGACAGGCCAGCTCCAACTTCTCACCACAGCAAAGATGTCACCAAAACTAAATTCTCAAACACAAACCTCACATGATGGTGAAAAACATACCCAACCTTCCTAATACCTTGTAAAAGGCCCATACCGATGCACAAAAACCTCCAAAGACATCCAATCACCCCACCTACACCCATATTTTGCCAATACAAACCTTCTCCAAAATCTATCTCGCTCACACAGAAAACTCCATAACCACTTTCCCAAAAGAGCTTGATTGAAGATTTTAAGACGCCAAATCCCCAACCACCCACTCAAATAAGGGAGCAAACCGTATCAAATCAATCAAG
The DNA here is from genome assembly GCF_055761805.1 of Camellia sinensis. Lineage (NCBI taxonomy): Eukaryota > Viridiplantae > Streptophyta > Magnoliopsida > Ericales > Theaceae > Camellia > Camellia sinensis. The sequence goes on along the minus strand of NC_138975.1, from coordinate 116,608,403 downwards.
TGGTTAAATATATCCCCCAACCCACCCTAAGGAAAGTCCCTCCACAACTTTTTCAACCACTTAGCTACTAAGACTGGAATGGTAACCACCAAACCAAACCAAACTAAGCATTGCGTCCCAATTGAGTGGAGTCGGCTACATGAATTCTTTTGTTCTATTCCGCTCTGTCAAAGGCTATATGAAAAAATAAATTTAATAAATTCAAATCATTTTTCACTACAACATCACATGTCAGTTTAGATCTTCCCCTCCTAACATTTTCATTTATGGTGATCATATCACTTTTATTTACTGTTGCATCTACAAGTCTTTGTTGCATATAACAACCATCTTTATCAGTGTAAGGCTACCATCTTTTTAAAAATAGAAAACATTTATATATATATATATATATATATATATATATATCAAACTCAACCTAAAATTAGTTCATCCAAAAGACCAACAAGGAATTCCCTAAAACAATTGCCAAACTCCAATTAATTAAAGGAATCACTAAAACAATCATCCACTTTTTAATTCATGCACTCCAACCTCAAATTTTATAACACCACTACTTTCAAACACAACACAATATGCATAACGTTAAGGTCCAAACATTCACAAGTGGGGATCAAAAACCTTGATATTTGCACTAAGGTTCATAAACATTTTTACCTTTTTTACTTGTGCTCCCTCCCTCCATGGGAACATGTTTTAAGCTAACCCAAAAGTGTTGAGATTTCTACTAACAAATCTGTGACTTTCTCATTGTTTTAACAACTAGTATATTCATTTTCAAACTTTTTATGGTACATTGTAGCACTATTATTGAAAAATCTAAAAATTTATGAGATATTGATTTGTGATTATATTTCAATTTTAAATAACGAATGACAATCCCAAACAAACAATCAAAGGCAAATCAACACAACGATTTAACGTGGAAAAATCACAATTGGAGCGCCTCCAATTGTGATAAAAAATCACGAGCCAAAGCCACAAAACAATCTACTAAGAAGACAAAAAGGAACTACACAAGTGTACCCTTAATTACTTAACGAATCCACGCCCGAATTGAACCGACCCCTATGTGCCTCTTCCACTACCGTCTTTGCCTCGGAATTGTCTTGCCCAACGTTGAATCCACAACGCCGATGTCAAATCCATGATGATGAGCCACTCCAGAATCCACCAAAGCTTCAAGCCCAAGTTCCACGAAATCCATCGAAGAACAACTCTATCTTTTGTGAATAAACGAAAACAAACAAACCCTTGCTGATGTTGATATGAATTTCATGGATCCATTGATCACTCTTAAATCATCAAGGAAATACTCAGAAAACACCCTCCAATATAAAACACTTTGTATCTTGTTCCTCTCTAAAAATCTGGACGGCTCCAACCCTAGAAACAGCGAACAATGCACTTTATAGAAAACAAAATCACGTAGACTGTTCGAGCGCACTTTTCACTGCTCGAGCAGTGTGACTAAAGGCAGTGCGAAACATATAGGCTGACCGTTCTTTTAAAATTTGACTTATGACCTCAGTTTCCATAAATTACAAATATGTCTCCAGAGATTTGTCAAAAATACAAATTCTCTCTTTATATTCTGGAAATTACAAATGTCTTATTGTGAGAATTTATCCTTCAATTCAACTGACCTAACATAAAAAAAATAAAATTACTCAACAGAAAATATTTGCGATCCCTAAAAAAGTCCCTTAATTTAAGTCACAATGATATGGCATGATAAGTGTAAACTTTTGATTTGCCACACAATTAACTATATTGAACCTAACTCTATTGCTAGATCATTGTGGATAAATTATTGTGAATCTTTAGCATTTCTCATTACCCAAATATCCTCTAGTAGCAAAATGAAAATTATTATACTACTTTCATTTCAATCCACAATTCACCAAATCATTCTCTTCATGCCATTATGATAGTCGTCAACTCTCTCTGAAGACACATCAAATATTTATAGACAATAATTGTAATAGTGTTAATTGAGAGTGAGAGAGAATAGTGTTACTAATTGAGAAAAAATGAGGAATAATGAAGGTAGAGTAGGACAAATATAAAATAAAATAAAATTTTTAACTTCATAAAAGTTAATATAAGTATTTAAAATAAAAAAATTGTTGCTTATATCATAGATTTTGTTAGTTAAAGGTTGATTAACGAGCCACCGAGGGTGGTGGCCTAGTGGAGAATGCATCCCTCTCCATAGGCGTGACCCATGTTCTAATCCTGGAGGAGCGAAAAATGGTTGCTTTGCAAGTGGCTTTTTTTGGAGACCTCTCATTGTATTTCGATTGAAACCCGAGCTTGTCAGGGGCATATGTTTGAGCTCCATTGGTGTTTGGGTTCCTTTCTATGGGTTGAGCCAAATCAAGTGGGCAACCGGTTACCCTGGGGCCTGGGTCCATGGATGTCATGATGACACTTCAGAGGATCATTTTTTCATGTTAAAAAAAAATAAAATAAAATAAAAAAATAGAATAAAGGTTGATTAACGAAAAATGTCATTTGTTATAGGATTGAAAATCTCAGGAGATTGGATGTAATTTCCCGAATGTGATGGAATAATCTATATTTTTAATAAACAAAAGGTATATTTTTAATTTGCCAAAATTTTATTTTATTTTTTATTATGCAGAAAAGGAAATTTTCATTTACTTAAATTTGTATTAAACTTAGATTTAAATAATTTTTTTTTTTAAAAAATATCCTTCACTCATGGACTCAATTTATACCAAATAAAATTTTACTCAAATTTTTGCTTTGAATCAAAGAGACTCAAATGTTTAACTAAAATTTTCAAGACGGTTGTGTGACTCAAATTTATAAATTTGAATAAAATTTTCAGGAAAAGCTAAAGATTGCCTAATGTGAGCTTTTTTGTAAACATCAAATGTTATCTCTCTATTTATTAATGAATATAGTAATAAACAAATAGAATAAAGTAATAAAAAATGTTTAAGACTCTTAAAAAGGTTTTTTTAAATTTGATTCACAATGAAATGACAGAATAAGTACCAACTTTTGATTTGTTACATGCCCAATTATATAATGTCTAACTTCCTTGTCACATCATTATGGGTGACTTTGTGAAAAATTACTAGTTGGTCTTGGGACGCCACATTGCCATACCTCACATCAATCATAATTTACCATATCTCTCAAGTTCTTCAATTACCCAACACAAATTCGTGGGCTCCACTTCTTCCACCAATCATAATACCATTAGGGCACTACGTGACGATGTCCCAAAACCAACCAATAACTTCTCAAGTTTGTAATATTTCTCTAAAATAATTACATGACTCTGTAATTGAATGGACACGCTTAAATTATAGACTCCATTGAAATTTTTTATTTGAGTAATGTATGGTGCTCTTTGATAATATTTATAATTTTTTTTTAGTCCATAAAAGATATTAAATATATTTGTATTAAGTTTGATTGAAAACGAAAATAAAAATATATTTGGTATACAAGATTTTTAATAATATATTTTGAAAACAAGTGAAAATAGATTATTACAGGAGGAGGTTGTTGACAATTAAAAATGATAGCTAGAGGTAGTTGTTGGCCATAAGAGGTGGTTGGTGGTAATCAGAGGTAGTTGTTGGCTACAGAAATAGTAGGTGAAAGTGATTGTCGACAGTAAAAAAATGATGGTTGGTTGGTCACCTAAAGTGATAGCTAAAGGTGATTTTCAACCAGAGTTGGTGGCCAAATGTGATTATTAGGAGATAATGGCTGAAAGTGATTAACAGTGAAGTTTATTAATAATGTAACCCGTACAGATGAATAATAGTTGGTTGTTGAAAAAAAAAAAACAATAGGAGGAAGAGGAAAAAAAAAATTAAGATAAATAAGTGAAACTTTTTTCTTTTTTTTTTTTTGTGTTTTGTAAATTTTGTAAACTATTTATAACTTTTTAAAACCAAAACAAAACAAGTTTTGTTTATAATTTTTAAAAATTCTATAAAAATAAAAAAAAAATTATTGATATAAACTTACCAAATATTTACTTATAATTGTTTTTGTTAATTGATGTGACAGTTGTTATATTATTATAATATGCTATTGTTAAAATTTGAATTTTTATTAGTGCTTAAAAAATGGCATTTTAACAAAATTTATATACAATTTATTATTAGAAGCATACGAGAGTTCCATTTTTTAAACTTTTAGATCAATAGGTTCAAATTTAATTATTCTTGAATTAAAAGAACATTAATATTTTTAAAAGGAAATTTATTTGTTTAAAACTTACTTACTTATCTAAATATTCCTTATTTATACACGTATCACTTGTCTGTTAATTATCTGTCTAAATGTCATTTCTTTATAATCTTATATTGCTTATTTATTCATCTTTGTGTTCACTCATTTCCATGAATTGCCAACTATCACCAGTGATTTTTTGATGATTTTTCAAACTCATGTTGTTTTATAACCAAATTTAAAAAAATAAAAAATCAAATAACAAATAAAAATAAAATCAAATAACATAGGATAATAGTGGACTTTTCACCAATATATATATTTATCTTGGTAATAAAAAAAAAGAAATCAATACTAACGTACCCGTAATTTATAAACCCTAAAATATATACGTTGGTAGTGTGAATGAAGGACATAGGAATAAGAGATGAAGGGCAAATCTGCAATTTGAGCTTTGTGGACGACATAGCTCTCATGTGGCTGTGGTGTTAGTATTCTTGCCAGAACCGTAAAATCGAATCAAAATGTAAAGACCCAGCTCACTGATCTCATCACTGGTTCTAAATTCTACCCTTTTTCTTCCATTTCCATTTCCTTGGTGTGATTTGATTTGCATAATATGTTTTTTCTATGAGAAAACTTGTCATTGTTTGTGTATTTTGTTAAATTGGATTACTTGTTGGCTATGTTTTTCCTATGCTAATTAATGGAATGAAGTGAACTGACCAAAGTGACCAAATGTTTGGGATTTGGGCATTTCTGGATACCGGAATAACTTGTAATCTGGGGGCTAGATATATATATATATATATATCTATATATACTAGTGGTAGGTGCAAATGATATGCGATTATAATTTTAAATTTAAGCTTTTGGACAGATGAATGAGGTAAATTGATTTGCAATTTTGGGCAGTTTGATGAATGAAAAAAACCATTTAGTAGTTATTGAATGTGGCAATTATTTGATGTGAAGGGCATTCTTTTTTTTTATTTTATTTTATTTTATTTTTATAATTAAAAAAAAAAAAGTGACAATGTTGTTCACACAGAGATGTGTTTTTGTTAAGGTAGAATTCCTCATATTGCTATAATTGCTAGTAATGTTTCTTATGAACTGGGATATTTTCGTCTAGCATTTACTTATGATTACAAGATTTGAGATTAGGTGTTATTTGATTGGTGAATATTCAGATACTGTATTTGAAATCTTGGTAGTAATTGGACGTCAATGTCATGACATTAGGTGACGTACTTGAATCTTTTTTTTCTCTGTTATACTCTATCAAGGGCCATATGCTCACTTAAATTAAGTAAATTCTTATCCTTATTTACTACACTGTCCCATGTCAACGTGGGTCTTTCCCTCCTCCCTAGCATTTCCATTGACCGTTATCCTATCAAACATCCTCGCTGTTGCCTCTATCAGTCTTCATTATATACGACAAAATCATTATAATTTGTTCCCTCTCAACTTATGTTCAGTTGGTGCTACTTTTACCATATCACAAAAAAATTTATTTATGATTCTACCTTTCATGGTCTTACCACACATTCACCTCAACATTTTCATCTCAGTTACATTAATTTTACTTACGTGTTATTTCTTAGTTTGTTAACATTTGTCTCATGATGCATTGCTGACCTTATAACTGTTCTATAATTTTTTTTCTTTCAATTATGTTGGTATACATCTATCACATAATATGTCAGAAGTATTCCTCCACTCTAACCAACCTACTTTAGTTTATGGGTCACGTCATCTCCAATCTCTCAATTCTTATTAATAATTGAATCTAGATAATGAAATTGTTCACTCTTAAGTATCTCTTGGTTTTCAATTTTCACTTTTCCTCATTATTAGAAATCAAAGATAATAAATTATCTCAAAAGTGTTAATTTCTTAGCTAGCTCAACTCTAAAAATTTTCATTGTTCTATTGTTTGTTGTCAAATGTTCTCATTTTTATTTTTATTTTTGTTTTGCATACTTTGTTCTTATACTTATTTTTGTTACCTTGCTGGCTCAGCCACTTACATATTTCGTGTCCTATTCTTTCTTGTAGTTTGTTATCTATTTTCCTAAGATTGCACTAGAAATTGTAAGATTTCTTTATGGGGTAAAAGGATAAAACAAGTAGACCTAAACACATGAAGGAGAGAGTAATTGGAAAATTGAGAAAACAGAGCCTCGGAAGGAGATCGACTAGAGAGAAGGAGAGTAGGCATATAGTTGAGAAGAAAAGCAGTAATAAAAACTGCTTCATCCCAAAACGAGAGGCAAAGAGAAGGAGGGACCTAGCTATCTCAAGGGGATGACGGTGTTTACGCTTAGCTTGACTTTTTTGTGTAGGTGTATTGGTACAAGAAATTTGGTGAATGATATCCAAATTGACCAAATATTCACAGAACTCAATTTTAAAATATTTTCCACTCAAGTTAAACTGCATCAATTTAATAAGAGACCCAAACTGTAGTGACCATAAACTGAAAAGTATGATATATCTGGTAGAAGGCAGACTTATGAGTTATAAGGTAAATTCAAGTGTAACAAGTGCAATCATCAACAAATGAAATATAATATGCAGGATCCACATAGGAGAAGGACCCCAGACATTAGTATGAACTAAAGAAAACGGTGTATCAGATATAGAAGTATTTTTACGAAAAGGTAAGGCTGTCATTTTAGCAAGTTTACGCCCTTGACACTTGGTAAGTTGAGTAGGAAAAAATTTACCCAATATACCTGATTGAGCTAAAGACTGTAAGCGGTCAGCAGACAAATGCTCTAATCTAGAATGCTATAAATAGAAAGGACTTGATAAAGAATCTAACTGAAAAGAAGAAAAGGCAGTCGAAAAGGTATTCATAGGCAGATGCAGGCTCTTCACCACATAGAGGTCTCTAACTTTATGGCTAGTCCCAATTTGCTTCTTGGACATCCAATCCTGCATAGAACAAATAGAAGAAGAAAAGATAACATCAAAACTGGAGGCATTACGCTGACTGATAGATAATAAATTGACAGATAACTGAGGAACATATAAGACAGATGGAATAGAGACATCATACATAGCAGACGGTGACCCAACAGATATAATAGACATACTAGACCCATTAGCAACATTAACAGTAATAGGAAAGGGAGGGGGAGTATAATTTTGAAGTAAGGAGAGATGGGCAGTCATATGATGAGAGAAACCAAAGTAAGAAAATCCCGATAGACGAAGAGATATCTGAAGAAGACCCAAGCAAATAAAGGAAACAGAGGAGGCAGACTGGGATGGCTGAGAGGTAGAGAATATATGCTAAAGCTGACTAATCTGAGCACTCAAGGAAGCCAAGTCCGGATCAATAGTTGAAACAGGAGCAGTATAAGTGGTGGGAGACCGAAGAGTACTTTGAAGAGGAGCACGGAACTGAGTCTGAGACTGCTGAGAAGACGAGGCTGGTAGACGCCCTTTCTTGGGACAGCGATACTTCCAATGGCTTCTCTAATGGCAGTAAGCACACTCATCTAAAGCCAGTAGCCTATTTTTAGGCCTAGCCATCTTATCATCCGTCATTGTAATGAATTAGCAAGAATAATATAAAAGATCCAAACAAGCAAATAGGGATATCCACTGGAGTCAAAGAATAATAAGCACTAAATTACCAAGTGAATAACACCTCAGATAGGGAACCAGATGATAATACCTCATATGGGTCAAATATCCAAACCCAGTTTAGAAAGACAATCTTCGCGATGTGAAGTTGAGCCAGAGAGATGATAGTGAATCAAAGCGAGAGAGTGACGAACCAGACGAAGCCCTAACACACAGTCATGATCCACGACTTACAATCCATGAACCAGAGAGGGTTATGGTGCAGCAATGACCACCTACTAATTAGCATCGCGAATTAGATGACTAGATGGGTCGATCGAACGAAGTCGACTCAAACAGATGGGTCGACTTAGATGGCCAAATGGGTCGACTCAAACAGATGACCAAACAAGCCAAACCCAATCTCGAATTAGACTAACAAGAGAACCACAATCGGTGGATTGCGATTCGAACTCAGATGGGTCGCATGAATCTAGAAAGCTGAACCAGAGAAGAATTGATAATGGCTGCTAGGGTTTTGAACATAGCTCTAAAACCATGTAAGATTTCTGAATGACTTCTATATATTTAATTGTGTTTCTAATACAAGAGTACATCGGTTTATATAACAAACTAACCCTAAGGCTGAAAAGAAAACTAGAATAATTACTCAATCCCTAACGTTCCCAAAAATATACAAAAAATATGTACTACCATATATACATAAAACCTATTATTGTCACAATGGATTTGAGTTTGGATGTGGATTCAAATCTAAGGATTTAAATCTAAAAAGCTAAGAATTAGTAGATGCATTTGGGAACATAGACACACACAAAAACATACATTATGTACATACATATAGATAACTATATAGTGTTTGAGCTAGGGTTGTGGATTTGTAGAAAATCATGGAGGGGGAGAGAGAGTTGGATCAAGCAAATCCGCACATAGTCCAAAAGTAATATATTTCTTAGGAATGAGCTCAAGCAAATCTTACTATATGTTAGACATATCTGTTATGTATGAGATAATGATTATCTTAATTTACTTGCCTTTAAGCAATTGTTGTTTTGTGGTGTGTGATTTTAAGCTCTTCCAGTGCTCACTCCTTGTTCATTGAGGTCTTCATATCGTGGTTTTGTATAGAAGGTTAAAGAGTCATGTGTAAGGACTCAAAGCCAAAGGAGTCAAGAGGAAAGGGAAAGGGAAAACAAGCAGGGGGAGGAAGTGATGATATTGCTTCAAAAGGTAAAGGAAAAAGAGCGAAGACGGATGGGCTTGGCACCTGCACATATGTCAAAGGTTGTTTCTTCCCCTTAATCTGTTTTTCAGGAGCTTCTATGTTTTTTTAACTGCAATTTATCTAGTATGTTGAGTCTCATGATTTGACTCTGGGTTTTCGATTTTGTTTTTAGCAAGGCATATCTTATGTGAGAAGCAAGGGAAGATTAATGAAGCATACAAGAAGCTAGAAAAGATGGCTGGCTTAGTAATGGAGACAAGGTTCCACCTGCTGAGTTTGCAGAGGTGATTTCCCCATTACATTATCCATTTTCTCATTATTTTTTTAACACATTTAGTTTAAAACTTTTACACTTGTTGGTCAAGGTTGTGTCGGTATCAATTTCTAGTTTTGAACTTGGAGGGGATCATTTTTGACTCTTTCATATTTTTGTAATGATTTAAGATCTTGATGGTGAACCTGATTCAATTGTATTTAGTTGGTTTTTATTTAGGTATTTAATAGGTTCATCATTTTCACTTAGCTACTTAATTGCTTTCAAGCCTTCTAAAATGTGCTAAATAATCACGATCTCTTCAACTTAATGATTATTATAGCAGTTTTGAAGTACTACATTACAAAACCTTGGTCATTGGAAACAAATTGCATGAACACAACATGTTGAAAATTAACTAACGGTCCATATGTTTGGGTGAGAAAATGTTTTTCTTATTTTTTGGGCGTTTGGTACAATGAAAAATGAAAGTCAACAAAAAATGTCCTGTGGTAAAAATAAACCTATGTGGGCGGAAAATGGTTGCACTTTTAAAAAGTGCAAAACGTTTTCCAAACTAAAGTTTACCAATCCCACCACGCTACCACCAGCAACACCACCATCACACTGCCACCACCACCGCCACAACCTCCTCCACATTACCACCCCTACCATCACCCTGTTGCCACCTCCTTACCACCGCTAATACAACCGTTAGTACATTAGTTTTAAGAACACAAAATGTTTTTCGTTGGAAAATGTTTTTCGCTGAAACAAAAGGAGCGTAAGGAAATGGTTCAGGTGTTCTCTGTACAATCTATAGAGAATTTTTGACCGAGATATTGTCTCAGGAATATTTGAAGGAGCCATAACACTGACATCTCCACTACAAGAAAACACATTTTTGGTGACCATTTTTGGCTACCAAAACAAATTTAGTCGCCAAAAGTGTGGGAATTGGCTACCAAAATTAATTTTAGTTGGCAAAAGTCAACTTTTTAGCTACTAATTTTTTTTAGTAGGGGAATGTTGATTATTGGCGACTGAAATAAATTTAGTAGCTAAAAATATTACAATTGGCCACTAAAAAAAATTTTAGTAGCTAAACATATCACAATTGGTGACTAAGAGAAATTTTAGTAGCCGTAGGGGCACCTTTAGCTACTAAATTGTTTGGTAGTTGAATGAAAATAAAAAAATTTATTTTTGATCTTTGGCGACCAAAATTTTGGTCGCCAAACATATATTTTCAGCGACAAAATTCCTTTTAGTCGCTGTAGACCTACTTTTGGCTACTAAATTGTTTGGTAGCCGAATGAAAATAAAAAAAATTATTTTTGATCTTTGGCGACCAAAATTTTGGTCGCCAAAAATATTTTTTCAGCGACAAAATAACTTTTAGTCGCTGTAGACCTACTTTTGGCTACTAAATTGTTTGGTAGCCGAATGAAAATAAAAAAAATTATTTTTGATCTTTTGGTCGCCAAAAATATATTTTCAGCGACAAAATTCTTTTTAGTCGCTGTAGACCCACTTTTGGCTACTAAATCGTTTGGTAGCCGAATGAAAATAAAAAATTTAATTTTTAATCTTTGGCGACCAAATCATATTTTAGTCACCAAAGATGACCTATATATATATATATATATTTTGTACCAAACCAAACCCTAAAATAATCAGCACCTCTCCCCCCCTCTCTCTCTCTATTTTCAGCGTTGCTCCTCTCCTCTCCCTCTCTCACTGCCGCTCTTCCTCGCCTTCGCCGGAAACCGGAGCACCTCCTCCTCCTCCACCATCGCCATCGTCATCATGAGTACCGCCGCTCTTTTCACGCCGCCTCCTGCTCCGCCGATCTTCATAGATCCAGCGCCACCGCCACGAGATCCAGAGGCTTCATCGCTGAGATGAACTCTGCTCCATTGATGCTCCGTCTTGTGTATGCTTCTCTCTCTCTCTCTCTATATATATATATCTATCTCATTTATCTTATGTGGTGTTTTGGGTTTCTGAAATTGAAGCTTTGAATGTTTGTGCTGTCTTTGAACTCTGTTTTTGGTGATATGCAATAATAAATTTGAGATTTTCCTTTCTTCCCCCCCTACATTTTCTTGAATGCCAAATGGGTTGTTGTTATTATTATTATTATTATTATTATTATATGGCTTTTTTGGTTTCTGATGTTGTTCTCAAGTTCAGGGATTTAAAGAATGCAAAGGAGGACTTGGGCAAGAATTGCGTTGCACTTTATGAGGCTTCAAGTGGTGATGGGTCGTTAAATGATGATGGTTTGTTTTCTCTTTCCCAGTTATTTGTTTATTTATTTATGAAAATGACAGATACTTGGTATTCTACCTCTGACAATGATTTATATATAGTTCAAAGGCTCCTCAAGTTAAATTGAGATTTATCCTAACAATTTTGGTTGACTGCATGATGCTTTTTCTTGCCAATGAGGCTTCAAGTTTTCTGACAAGTAATTGGTATAGGTTCTTTTGTGAAGGGCATTGTGGAAAATCATCAACATTGCCCGACTCCGCTTTGCCTCACAAAGAATGTCCAGATGATGGTACATTTCTGTTCCTTTAATAGTTTTCATTTTCAATGCTTTTCTTGGCAATGATTGATTATTGGTGGCTATTTTTAGTGAAGGGTATCATCAGAAATCATCAAAATTCATTAATCCTTTCTTACCATTGCATTTACTAGTTTGCATTGTACATCACCAAACCATTTTAATCTATAATCTGTCAACTTTACTTCAATTGGTGTTACTCCTAACATTTCATTTCATGATTGTATTCATCTCTAATTTTTTCTTTCTCCACAGATCCAACTAAGTATCCTTATCTCAACTACCATAATCTTTACTAACCATGCGACATTCCAATTCTAATATCTGATTGTTATTTCCCATACATTACATTGTTGATGATTTTTACCCAAATAATGTTTTAAAAACTGCAGATTGGGAAGCTATTGCAGATCGTGCTCCAGAGGAACTACTTTCTCCACAGTGCTTGCCTGAAGTCTCGAAACTATCACTGCAAGATGCCAAAACTCAAACTCCTAAGCGGCGTGGAAGGGGAATGTTCGCATACACTACTCATGGCATGTATAGTGATCAGCAGTCTCATGGGTCTGTTGTTGGTAATTCAAAAAATGAAGCTGTATGCGATAGTTCAGAAGGAGATACACAGATAAGAAATGGTATGTATCTATGTGAAATGCATTTGAAGGCAGATACACAGATAAGAAATGGTATATATGCTTGATGTTCTTAGTGGAAGTCTTCAACTCACTCTCATGGCACAGAGTGAGTTGTATGAGGTATTCAAGTTGGACTTTCAAGGAATCTCAAGGCACTAAATTATGGATGGCATTAGACATTTCATAGGATAATATTGTATAATGCTCCTCTTTCACGTCATATTTATCTGGATGGAACTGATGTGATTAGTCAGATGTCCTTCAGTAACAATTAAATCCTTGTGTTGCTTCTATTTGTTCGTTATTGGCTTTCATGATGGTGTTGGACTAGGAAGCATAGATACGGATACGACACGATAAGTATAAAATGATGTAGTGATAAGGGAGGCTTTTTAGGGGCCCTGATCTTTTTCCTTTTACCCTAGTTCACCTCTTCCCAGCATATATACATATCTACACACATTCATTATCTAACTGAAATAAGGAGCCTCCCAATGTAGAGATTGGGATAAATTAGGGTCTCATAGTGTTATTGATAGAAGTACAGCAGGTTGGATCAGTCATAGTCTGCAAAATGTGTTCATTAATTTCTTCCCACTTTAGATGCTATTACAGAGGAATTGCGGCAGGAATGGAAGGATGATGGAAGGCAGCTGGGGGAAGGGATATGGATGGGTAATAATGGCTTTTAATTGTATTTCTAACTGCAAAACTGTTGTTGGAAAGTTACTTGATTATCTCCTTTATTACTTTACAGATTTTCTACTTTATTGGATTTGCATTTCTTTCTCTCAAAGCGAGGCTTCAGAAGTTGATGGGCGAAGAACAGGTGCCTTTATTTCTTTCTTTCTTTCTCTCTATCGGTACAGTACATAAATATTTATGTAAGTCCAGTACATTTGTTGGGGAACAAGTCCTTTAATTGAGCAAATTTAAGTTCCATTAATTGGATTAGGTACAGACCTATTGGCTCTGTTTCATTAGCATAATTAATAACAAGGGAATTGACAATCCATGAAATTAGTGTATGATTAGTTATCCAACTAGATTAGTGGAATAAATAATTTCCTCCTGTCCATGTTTATTTTGCAACGATAAATATAAAAATATGTAATTCCAAATTATAACCACACATTGGAATGTGAATCCTATAGATTACTAATCTCAATCCTATGCCATAATCCCTCAATCAAACAGGCCCATTATGTATAAAGTGACCTTCTTAAGATTAATTGAGCAAATTTTAATAGTTGAATCAGTAACCTATTTGTAAGAAAAAGACCAACAAAAGTAGATTTGGATATATTATGAAGAATTGATCTCACCCAAAACCTAAGTTATATAATTCAATGCAACCAATGAAAAATAGTTACATATGAGAACAAAAGTACTGAAATTAGCATAAAATAAGTACAGTTTCATAGAGATCACATAACAAAAATTTGAAGCAAACCACAATTAAAACAAGGCAACCAAACCTTAAGATTGAGAACTTGATCAGCTTCACCTTCCGATAACAACACAACTTTTATATATCTTATATATATATATATATGGAGGGAGAGAGAGAGAGAGGGAGAGAGAAAGAGAGGCTCACCCTTTTTCCCTACCCTCCCAGAACTAGAAATAAGGGTTGCGAATGTGCAATTGAGGTAATATAGATGGATTGGTTGCCATATTATCGGTCCTTAATTTGTGATTTGTACTTCTTACATTGGATTGAATTCACTGACAAGCACAAGACTAGGTACCATATTGGACAACTGGTGAAAGAGACATCAACTAAGCTTAAGCAAGCTACTGAAACAGATCAGCGTACTGAAGTCAGTGTCAGTTCACATGTGATTGGCATTCTCAATTAGCCATTTTTATGCTACACATATTTACCATCCTACTTTTTTTGCTTCCTCTATTTACACTCGCTAACACTTGCATTTTTTAAGCCTCATATTGTTTGTGAGAAAATTCCAGAAGGCTCAACGGCTTGCTGCTGAGAGGGAAACAACATATGCTCCTTTTGTTCCTAAGGAAGTTCTTCTGCCCAGGTGCGTTGGCTAGATTTGTGATAACTTGATAAGGGTCTTAGTTTCTTCATTAAATATTGAGATGAGTTGGCCAATATTATCACTATTGGTTGAAATTTGACCAAGTCTTGACTCTGTTATTCATTTTGCTACTTGCTAAATTCTAAGGAGTAATTAGTTGATGTCTCACACATATTTGCCGCTGATTGACTTGGAATATTTCATCTAATGTCCTTGATCAAATTTTGTGCAGCAACAATGGCAATGAGCTGGAGGTAGATTCAGCGAAGAGTCATGAACAGTTAGCTCTTCTTGTGCAATCTAAAAGGTGAACAACTGAACTTAGCTAGAAACTTTAGGCCTGACTATGTAGCAATTATATGGAGACTACTATAATGGTTATCTTTTTTGTAAATGATTCATTGTATCATGTGTGAATTGTTATTATTATATATAATAAGCTCCTCTGGAGCAATGTAATTTAGTGCAGACAGGAGGTGGCAATGTTGGAGAATGATATTGTTTTCAATTAAAAATTTATAGAAGAAAGAGAACAAGGGATCGAAGAAATTCAATAGCAGATTGGTGAGGTGAATGAGATTTTTAAGGATCTGGCTGTGCTAGTTCATGAGCAAGGAGTTATGATTGGTAAGATATTTTTTTAAAAAAATTCTTCTTCTTTAAATTTATTTTATAAAAAAATCTTCTTTTTGTACCCACTGACGCTTTAATTTTACAAGATCTCTGTTTTATCTTCCTTCAGATGACATTAGCTCAAACATTGAGAGCTCTCATGCTGGAACTGCACAAGCTACTTGCCATTTTATATGTAAGAATATCTATGTCATTAACCGGGAAGCTTTTAAGCCTTCTTAACATTTTATAGCTATATAATTTTTTGACACCAAACTAATGAATTTTATTTTTTTTTGCAGATGGTTTTACAGATGGTTTTATAGCTATATATTCATGGATATATAATTTTTTGACAATTACGGGAGGGCATTGTTTTTATACCTCTATCCGTATATATAGTGGTTCGAACAAATTAATTTGGTTATTCATGTATTATGTATGGATTTAAATTATTGACGTTGGATTAGACTTGGAGTGTATGGAATTTGTATTATATATAGAATTGGACGTTCAAGATTAATTTTTTGAATGCTTGGAACTGAAATGTGTGCACGTTGTTAAATGCTTTAATGGTTGATAATATATTTTGGTATTGATGGATTATATTGTTTATACAGGGTATATGTTGTAATATAAATGAATACAGGTTGTTTACTATTTTTTTTTTTTTAAAAAAAAAACAGAAAATTATTTGGCTACCAAATGTTTTGGTAGCCAAATAGGTAATCAAAAGTTTTGGCTACTAATAATTTAGTAGCAAAAACATAACCCAAAATGTTTTTGCCACCAAATAATTAGTAGCTAAACAATTTGAGAGGGAGAGAAATAAACTATTGGCCACTAAATTTTTTAGTCACGAAAAAAAAGGTATCATTTGGCGACTAAAACTTTTGGTGGCAAAAAGTAAAGAAATTAATCTTAATAGGTTTTTGGCTACGAACAGTTTTAGTCGGCAAAAGTCACCACGCCTAAGGTAGAACTTTTAGTGACTAAAACTTTAGTCGCGGAAAGGTCACGTTTGCCGACTAAAAAAAGGATTAGTAGCTAAATGTTCACTTTCGGTGACTAACGGTTTAGTGGCGAAAAGATACCATTTGCCTACTAAAAGAAGTTTAGTAGGGAAAAGTTTCATTTTTTGGCGACCAAATGAAGTTTAGTCGCCAATACTATTGCCGACAGGGTATGGGCGACGAACTTGGCGACAAATATATTTGGTCGGTAAAACGTTTCAGCGACCAAATTTATGCCTTTTGCCGACCAATAATTTAGTTGCCAAAAGTGACATTTCTTGTAGTGCTCTGTGCTGCTTTTCTATCTTTTTCTTCCAGCTAGCAGCAGAATATTCAGAGTGTCCATCAGGGAAGAAGGGTGGAGACTTGGGATGGTTTCCGCGTGGTAAGATGGCTGGCCTATTTCAGGATGTTGCCTTTAGCACAACTGTTGGAGCTACCAGTGCACCATTTAAATCAACGTATGCTATTTTAATTCCTGATTTTTGCTCCGCAAACTTGCTAACGACATGTTAAGCTTTATCTTATCTTGTTCATGTTGCTCAGACCAGCTAAATTTGTTATGCTATTGATGGTTACAGGAATGGATACCACATTATGTTGTCGTAAAGGAGGAAGAATTGATAGAACTTGGCATTCAAAGTTGGGCTCTCTCGGATTATTAACCATCAAATCAAAGTAAGCATTGTGTATTTATCTGTGTGAGACTTTGGCTTGATTGTGGCGTGGTTTTTAGAACATAATTGACTCAATGATGCTTCAACCTTTTAGACATTGGTTTGATAAGTAGTTTTTTTTTTTTTTTTTTTAAATTTTTTGGTAGTCCACTTTCTGTTATATAGAGTTCTGACTGCTGGATTTGGTCTTCATTGCAGTCCACTTTCTGTTAAAAATCATTTGATAATCAAAGGTTGTGCATGGAATCCACCGATCCTTAATCTATAACCTATATATAAAAGAATGAAAGTAAGTAGGTCCCTTTGCATCAAACGCATCAAATTGTCTGATCTGCCCTAATATATTAGTTGGTTGAACTTTCAACATAGGAACAAAAAAACAAAACACCTTCACATGGAAGCGGTGGAAGTTTCTTCTGATGACTGTTACCCTTGACCTGTGAGTTCCAAGGAGGTGAGACGGTGTGTTTTGTTGTCTTTCTCGAGCAGTGGAAGATTGGGTCACAAGATTGCACCGTTTGGGGCTTCTTCGGTAAGCTCTGCGGAAGATGAAGCTTCTCAAACAAGCTGGCCTTCAGCTGTTGCCACCTGTGCTGACTCAGCTGTCTCCTGAGGCTTCCTCTTAAGCTCTTGTACTTTAAGAGGTGTAATTGTGGGCTGGTGCGAACTGTTCTGAATCTGGGTCAAGAAACAAACGAGGTATGCCATTTTTCAACTTCCATATTCCATTAGTTATGCAATCCAATTTCTACTGCCATTATCCTATGTTTGCTTGATGGAAAATTGTCTTGCCCTCTCTGTTTCTGAGCTTGGTTTGTGTTGATACATGTGTGGTTTGCCATGAATTTCTACTGCCTGTTACACCTTCTGCCCATCAACTGTAATGAAAAATCAGTAAATAAAAATTTGTGCATATGTATATGTAATGAAAAATATGTTGACAGTGGTGTTCCTTGGTAAACAAACACACACACACACACACATATATATATATAAGAAAGAATGATAGATAGATGGTTGGTGGCAGTTAGTTTGTTTTTTTTGTTTTTTATCACTTAAATTACACCATAAAAGCTACTGAATAAATTAACCATAAGATAAAATACTAAGCAGACCAGAAATTAGAAGTCCTTCAATCCAAACCCTCAAGTCATCAGCTGCACTATTTCCTTCATATCGGTGATAAAATATTAGGAAAAGACTCAATAGTATATCAAAAAAGCCTATTTCTCCTTAAACCCAATGCAACCATCATTTTCACATATCAAACCCTATCCCTGCCATCATTTTCAAGTTTATTGGATTGGAAAGGTTGGTTCATGGAACCACATTAGTCAAAACTTGATATATATATATATATATATATATAAGACTGACACTACAAGCTAAAAACCTATGAAGCAAAAAACCTCTATTTGATGTTAACCACTTCAATGTTCAAATTGAGATTTAAGCATAAATTTCAGTCAAAGTTTGATGAAGTAGTAACTTTGAGAGTAGACATTTTGGTCTCCTTTGGTTTCAGTAAAAAATTGAATGAAACACAATTTGATATAAGTTTAGCTGAAGGAGTAAACGATTGATTTTCATGCAAATTTGAATTTGATAGAAGTTTGAGTTAAGGATTGGAGATGTGTAACACACAATTTTATTATTCGTATATAAATTACATAATTACAAAAAATTATAAAATGTATTTGCCTATTTGATAAATGAGAGAACACATTGTTGTGAGACTTTAGTGTGTTTTTAAGCAAAATGGATGGGAAATAGACCCCACATGAAGAGAGACTTCTCATTGAAGCATATGGTCTTCTTTTCATTTTTAAATTTTACTATGTATTAGAGACCCTTTTAAATTTGAAACTAAGATTTCTTCTCCTCCCTAGATCCACTTCCCCCTCTCTTGCCCAAACCCAAGGAAAGGATATATAAGCAATACCTTTGGACTTGTAATGACCTATCACCTCAACTCCATTGTTGTTGAAATGGAGATTCAAAAGTATGAATAGTAATAATTTAACATATCAAAGTTTCATGGACTTGATTAGCAAGCACTTCTAATTCATTATTAGAAAGCATGGTTAATGTGAGAATATGTTTGATGCTTTTTGTCTGCATGATGTAATGAGATGGTTGGTGGCTGACCACTGGCCAAGGACATGCCTGTTACTATATTGTAGGTGAAAAAAAACTCTCCTCCATGTTTCATGGCCTTTGAGTACGAGGTCTGGTAATAGTAAGCCAATAGAAATGTGTATTTAGTATGCAAGGCCTGTGTTGAGGACAAGAATTATTACGTCACTTCACTTGCTGGTGCATCCAATGACAGTGCCTTGGTGGTTTATGTCCAAGGGTGAGTGAAAAAATTCTCTTTGGTATTTCACATTTTGACATACCTCACTTTTTTTATGACAATAAAATCCAGTATGAGAAATTTCAAAAGTGTAAACGGTGAACTTGCACATTTTAACAATGTTATGTTTCATGATAATCTACTTCCTAAAAGAAAATTAGTCTCATATCTAGAGATGCCTCAACACATTTTGATGAATTAATTTATGCACGACCCATATTGCAAGCATGTGTGGTATATCTTGTGTATTCTTTGTTTAACAAATGATTGTTCTTTATACTTTGGATTTACGTTATTCAGAAGTCATTAAGCCACTATTACGATATTACTCCTAAGTAATAAATTGATATAAACACGTAATTTTTTTATTATTATTGTTATTTTTTTGTGATTGAGAATACATTATTAGTTTATGGACAACAATGCACCTATTATTTTTTCTTTGAAATACTCAACCCCCAAACTACTTGTCAGGATATCCACATTTTTATCAAATCATTTGTACCAATGCAAGTTATTAATGTTATTTTTCAATTAACTGCGCGGGGAAAACTTGAAGATGGATTTGTTTTCAGTTTTAGCTTTATCATTGGTGCTAGAGAGAAGGAAAATCCTTCTAACTGGCCAACCCACAAAGTTATATTTTAAGACAATAAGGATTTAAGTTGTTTGTTGGTTCATAATTTCATATCAGATGTGTTTATGATTGATAGAATAGGGGGGAAAATAGTGTATTTTGTGTTGAAGATTTTCTCGAAAAGAAATTTTCTATTTGTCTTGTGGTATTATTTTTATCAATGATAATGCAACCCCCACGAGTAGGGGAACATAACACCTCATGCACATTCTAGAATATACAAAACGCGTGGGGTCCAACTAGTTTATACAGAAATGATGAGTAGGGGAACATAACACCTCATGCACATTCCAGAATATACAGATCTCTCTCTCTCTCTCTCTCACACACTCAATCGATCGATACATTATTTGGCATAAATTAAATAAGTGCACTTATTTAGATAAGTACATTTATTTGGATCACATCATCCCTTTATTTTTTTGCACATTTTTTCGTAAAAAATTAAAAAGTATACTTATTTCGATTACCTCACACAATTAGCATCGTAGTTTAGGTGAAGATACTCTGTGGTGTTTTGAAAAGTTGGTAGAAAATTGATTTTTTGACTTTTTTTAGTCTATTATCTTTTTGTGAATAAAAAATGTAAGAGATAATATGATCAAAAATAAATAAAAAGCTAAAAGTTGATTTTTTTTTTAACTTTCCAAAAGACCTCTCTATATGCAGAGTTACACTTGTCATATGCAGGATTTTGGGGTCATCACAGGCAAAATGGTCTCTGACATGTGCCAGTCATTGTCACATTATTTGGTTTTCCAAGTCGAGGATAAAACTCCTGTTTGATTTATTTTTTCTTAAGCAAAATACTCTTAACCCCTAGATTAGATTCAAAATAAAGGAGACCTCATATAGGCCTTGTTTAGCAAGTGGATTTTTAACTTTTTTTCAAGCTAAAATTTATAAAAAGTCAAAATTAATTATAATAGTCAATAAGATAAAATGTCACATTAAATTTATAATTATTTTATTTTTTCTTTTACAAATATTACATTCAATTAAAAAAAATTTAATTCTCTTTTCAAACATAAAAATTTCAACTTACTAAAATAATCAAAAATTAAAATAGAAATAGTCAATTTTCCAAATGAGGTCATAGTTTCATTTGTGATGATAAACCTCCTTGTGATGATCACCGCTCTCTTAACCAATAAGATGCTCTAAATAAGATGAGAGGGAAAAAAAAAATGAAAGGTGAACATTTATGTTCATAGTAAAAAAGTTAATTTTTGACATTGATTTTCTATTAAAAAACATTGAGGATACAAAACAAATGCAAAATATGGAATAATGTACCTACATGTATATATATAGAGAGAGAGAGAGAGAGAGAGGGAAAGGAGGAGGAGGAATTCACTATTATTATTTTTATATATTTTTGGTGTTTAGCCTTGTTGGAGTATCAAGACAAATTTATAATATAATTATTTTTCGAAGGCTTCCCATGTATTTTTTTTTAAAAAAAAAAAAATTCAAAATGAGGGATATGTCTGTTAAAATACAAGGATAGATTCTAAATATCCCATTTATTTATTTACATATTTTTACGCCTACTATATGCATTGTAAATATTATACATTGTGAAGAAATATTTGTATGTATAGCTGTATAGAGAAATTTAATATATTTATTTAAAAGCTCTCAAATACAAGAGGGGAAAATAGCTCATTTTGAAAACTAAAATTACCTTGGAAAGGATTAGTTAGAAATTAGAAATCTACCAAATGTTGATGGAAGGCATATGTTGCATTTTGTAAAAGTCTTCTCCTTTTTCCCTCTTGAGCCCTTGAAGCTTGTTATAAAAATGTTTTATTCAAATTGAGTTCGGTTTATAATTTGGACGTAAATTCGTTAGGTAATTAAGAGTTTTTGTATATATTTTCTTTATTTTTTTAGTGAATTGATTTGTGACTTTTAATCGGTAATTTTTTTTAATTACAATTGGAGGTGCTTCAATTGTGATTTTTTTCCACGTTATATTGTTGTGTTAATTTGTCGTTACTTGTTAGTAGATATAATTCAATTTTCGTTTAATTGGATTACATTTATGATTGTTTGATTAGAAATTATTATTCATCATTAAAATTGAATCTTAATTGCAAATTACAATCTCGGAGGATTTTAAGATTTTCACTACCAAAAGGCATCAATGCTCCCAGGAGCAAGACTTCCAATCTTTGGATCTCCCAGGCGATTTTGGATTCCATTCATGATGCTGCCAATGCTCTATTTCATTACTGTCCCTTTGGATAAACTGGTTCTAGATCCTACTGACCAAATAGGATCTGCATCTTCAGGAACTAGTGCAAGATTTTTTTGCTCTCTGCGATGAGATAAAAATAAAAGGTGTGAGCAGACAATATCTTCTATGAAAGAGATGCAACTCTAAGGTCTAGAGTGTATACATCCTTAAAAAAAGTTACAAAGTTTAATGAGTATCAATTTAGGAAGAATGGACACTTTTAAAAAGGTAACGTGTCGTGTCTAACACCGACATGACACGATATTCACTAGACTCTTTCTAATATTTAGACACATAAGATATATTACAAGTTTGAATAAAATAATTTGGAATCCAATGATAAAAACAAAAATTAAGTAATTTATACATATTCTCCTCTTTTATACTTAAAAAATGAATATATTATACTTAAATATTCATATATATGACATAATAATTATTTATTCATATATATAACATATCATAAATAAATAAATTATATATTTTGCAGGCGTCCCTACCGTGTCATGTTCTACATTTTTTAAAAAATTTACATGTCGATGTGTCAGTGTCCTGTCACATGTCTGTATCCATGCCTTTTAGGTATATGAATAATGGCGTGAAGGTATTTAAACCTTTCAACAGAATACACAAATTCATCTATTCAAGCACTAAAAGGAAGCTTAATTCTAAAACTTATTCACAAGTTAGTCTATGTTAACTATAAGAAAGGGAGCTCCCTAGAGTCATCATTTTCGATTATTGCAATGGGTATCGTGATAATCTCAAGAACTCTTTAAATTTAAATTTAAGTGTAAATTATAAATACATTATTAATATTTGTTTAAAATATAAATTACCTCTTATGATTTAAAATATTAAAAATACTCCCTTATTATAATTTTTTATTTAATAGAGTTAACTGAAAAAATAAAATTTCTAATTGTTCTCTTATATAATAATAAAATTAAATGAATTATTAATTAAAATAAATTTCGATCATCATTAAAAATTGTTAATTAACTTGATAGTTTATTAATAAAAGAGATTAGTTGTTATGAA
Source organism: Camellia sinensis (assembly GCF_055761805.1). NCBI lineage: Eukaryota > Viridiplantae > Streptophyta > Magnoliopsida > Ericales > Theaceae > Camellia > Camellia sinensis. The sequence goes on along the minus strand of NC_138975.1, from coordinate 116,585,268 downwards.
ATAAAAAATTTAAGAAACGAAATATAATTTTTAAAATTATTTTATATTTTAAATAAATCTTAAAAGATGTATATATAATTTTTTTTTAAAATTTAAATATGAGAAACGAAACCGGCGATAATTTTCCAACACTGCACTTGCATTGAAATGGGACGGAAACTAACACAAATCTGGTGCATCGTATGTTGAACGCGTTTGGTGAGGTTGGGTGGGGTCAGATCCATATGTTCAACGCAATAACGTGTGAACCACTCACTTTTTCCGACGCTGTACTTTCTCTTTTTCTTCCTAACGGCTGATTTGGTAATTTAATATTTTAATTTAAAAGTTAAAAAATTAAAAAATTAATAATTTATATCAAAAAAATTAATTTTTTTTCTATTTTTTACGTATTTTTTCGTAAAAAATTAAAAAATTATTCTAAATATATTAATTTTTTTATCTCATATTTTAATTACAAAATTTAAAAATTACTAAAATAAAATATTTACAAATAAGTCTACTAATTTTATGACATTATTACAGTGAATAATTTAATTGCTCCTTTAATATGTGTTGCGAAAGATAATCTTAAGGTCTATTTTGACAATATAATTAAAAGTTAATTTTTTGATTTTTTAAATTTTTTTAAAATGATATCATCTTTTTATTTTTTATATACTTTTTAAAAAAAAAATTAAAAAATTAATTTTTAATCTCCTTTTCAAAATAGACCGCTTATCTTTCTTATTGAAGAAGATATTCACCCAAAAAAACACATTGAAGAAGCAATTAAATTAGACTTATGTTAGATATTTTAAAAATTTTATTAAAATTTTTACCAAATGTCTTATATGGATGTGGAACCCACATAATGTGAGTTGCATATGAGACATTTGGTAAAATTTTTAATAGAAATTTTGAAATCTTTAGTATTTTTAATTAAATTATTCAGTATAATAATGTCATACAGTGAGTGGCCTTCTTTAAAAATAAAAAAATAAATAAATAAATTGGGAGCTCTAAATATAGAATTTTAGAAGAGCTCTAATAAATTATCCCTCACCTATGGTATAATTTATTTATTTATTTTAATACCGAGTGTGTAGAGCTTTGTTTGGATCGCTAAATTTAAACGATATACTATTTCCTTCAAAACAAAAAGTGAGTGGAGTGCATGTGAAATGAAGGTGACCTTGACGAGAATATAGTATTTCCGTCGAAACAAAAAGTGAGTGGGGTGCATGTGAAATGAGGGTGACCCTGCCGAGAATATACTAAAACAAAAAGTGAGTGGAGTGCATGTGCAATTCTAAGAACTCTGTCTCAATTAATCAAATCTCTGTCTCTCTCTCTCTCCAGTCTCTACACTCACCCCACATCCCAACCCCTTCTCTTCTCCAACCTTCATTCTAAGTTACCATCTACTCTTTAGATCCAGATTTTGTTGGGTTGGGAAGGAGTGGGTTTGAATTCAATTGAAGTAGCACAGTTTGACAATGGAAGTGCCTGTTGTGTCCTTCATTGTCAAAAGACTTGGAGTTTTGTTAACTGAAGAAGCAAAATTCTTATACGGAGTAAGCGACCAAGTTGAAAAAATTCGAATCGAGTTGAATCGAATGCAATGCTTCTTACAAGACGCAGATTATGCAATACAATCTGATCTTGTAGATGCGAGGGTCAACAACTGGTTTGCGGAAATCAGAAAACTTGCTTATGAAACCGAAGACATCCTCGAAACTTATGTCATCAAAGTTTCATCCAAAAGGAACAAAAGGGGTGTCCGAAACACCCTTAAAAGATTCGCTGGCATCTTCAACGAATGGCTAGACGTTCACAGGGTCGGAAGTGAGATCGGTGCTATTAAAAACAAGATCACTGACCTCACCGCTAGTTTACATACTTACGGCTTGAAAAGTATAGGTGAGCCACTTCAAGTGGTGATTTTAAATTTAAGTTTTTATTTATTAATAATTTCAATTATTGTTATATTTTTATTTAAAGTATATTTTTTCTCTTTTGAGATGCAAAATTATTACTAATTAAAATTTGAAATTTAAATTATGTTAATATATAACATTACTCTTCCGTGTGACATAGTCAATTTTAGGAAAGAATAATATTTTATATTTTAATTTTTCTGAAAAATTTAGGAGAAATTAAAATGACATCTCTCTACAAATTTGTGTAAGAATTTTAGGATAACAATAATTTGCTTGGTAGTTAAAATTCTTGAGATTTTAAATCTTTAAATAATAATGACCACTTTAACATATATATATAGTACAAAACGCCCTCATGATCTTAAAAATTCTAATTTTTCTCATAACATCGTTTCTCCCTGGTGTGATCTTTTCAGTGGCTGATGTGATTTTAAAATTTAATAACTTTTTATCTATATCTCAATTTTTTTGTAAAATTTGTAATTTTAGAAATTTCATTAACTTAGTCTAACTTAGTAATCAAAATTTCACTGACTAACCAAAATTTTATCAACCTATCCCAGGTCAATAAAATTTCGTTAACCTTTTCTTTTTGAAATTTTATATTCATCATGGATCCTATTTTACAGATTTTGATGAAACAATTCATAAAAATACAATTTTTATAAATAGAAAAAAGATCTAGATCAAAAGTTATACAATTTTGAAATTTTTATAAATGAATTAAAAAGGTAATAGGTGATATATGAAGCGATATAGTGAGAGCATTTTTGTCACGGTATATTTTGGAGGACCTATATTACTATAAAAAATTGTGTTGTCCTTGTCCTTCTAAAAAAATATCACTAGAAATCATAAACAAAAAATCTTTTTAAATTTATGGAAACATATAAAAATAATATTTCACAATTTTAACCTCCAATTTTTTTAATATATATTTCATAAAGGATGTATTGTTATATGGTGAAAAATGATTCAAAAAATAGAAATTTTATATACAAAATTCATACAAATTATGTGGCACTGTTATTTTTGGACCGTAAAATGAGCATTGTTTCCCTCTTTAAAATGAAAGAATCACAAAAGAAAAAGAAAAAAATCATTTTATGTGAGTTTTTTATATGAAAATTATATTTGTACAACATTATTATTGAATATCAACCGTTAGAAAGACTAAACTAATACTGCTGTAGGTGAAGGCATAAGAAGTTCGGCAGTTGAGAAGCAACAAGAATTGAGGCAATCGTATCAACATGTTGTTGAAGAGGATTTTGTTGGGTTTGAGGAAGACTTGAACAAGGTTGTGAAACATTTGGTGCAAGTTGATGTCTATACTCCTAGTCGAGTTGTCTCTATTTGCGGCATGGGTGGTTTGGGGAAGACCACTCTAGCTAAAAAAGTATACCATCACAAAGATGTCAAGAATCATTTTCATTGTTTGGCATGGGTATGCATATCTCAGCAATACCAAACAAGAGATATTCTGCAAAGAATCTTCATCAAACTTGTTCCAGAGAGGAAGAAAGAGGTTGTCAGGATGAGAAATGAAGAATTGTTTGAGCAACTTTATGAAGTCCAGCAGAGGAAAAAATGCTTAGTTGTACTGGATGATATTTGGTCAATAGAGGCTTGGAAGAGCTTGAAACCGGCCTTCCCAAATGGAAACACGGGCAGCAAAATATTGCTAACAACTCGTAATAAAACACTGCCTTCACAAATAGATCCATACCATATATTTCATGAACCCCCGTGTTTAAATGACGAGGAAAGTTGGGATCTACTTCAAAAGAAATCATTACTAAGAAGAGATGGTAGAGGTAATATTAATCAGTCCACATTGCTATATATTTTGATACAAATTAAATTATTTCAATGCTAGTTTTCATATCATTTGTGTGATCTATTATCATCTAAAAAGATTAATGACTCACGGGCAGAGATTTGGGAAAGATGGACAATACTTTAGCTTTACTGGCCATAGGTCGTACCAAATGTATTTAGAATATTCATTTTACGAAAATTACATAAAATTGAGAACATTCAAGGAATTACTTTCCAGTGAGATTGAAAATAAAATATTACACAAACATGTTTGCACCTTTGTACTTTTTCACTTGCATCTCATCACATAATCACTTACACCCCTATATTTTTATAATTTTTTTTTCTCTATCCCATTGTGTTGTAATTCCCCCAAGTTTCAATATATAGTTGGAATAGGGAAGGACTTATACAAAAAAAATCAAATTAATTAGGCATTCAAAATCACATGATCCATAGTTGTTTTCTAAAAATAGATAGTATATTATCAAAATCATATATTTAAAAGAATAAATAAATATGATCTTATTATTATGTGGTTATAAATATATGATTAATTATGATTTTTTTCATAGTTCATTTATTTGATAAATCTTACAATATAAATGATTCAAATAATCGAAATAGACCCAAATTGCCCCACACGAAGGGTTACAACAGCAGTCCCAAGACACCAACAACAACTCAGTGGTTATCAGACATATAGATACATAAAATTTATACAAATACATATAAGATAAACTATTAATGGATCTTAATAGTTAGACTTAATTTTCATTAAATTCAATTAAAAATAAGTTCTAGTAAAATTGTCGCTAAAAATAATTTTTTTGTAACAATTTTTTCGTGTTGCTAAAAATTGACAATTATTGATTTTTTTTTTTTTTTTTGTCATGGTTTTTATAAATTATCGTTGAAACTTACAATTAGTGACTTTTTCTGTAACAAATTTTTCAAACTGTCGCTGAAAGTTAAAAATTAGTGACTTTTTTGTAACATTTTTTAAAACTGTCGCTAAAACTTATAACTAGTGATATTTTTTGTGACAAAATTTTCAAACCGTCACTGAAAATTAACACCTATTAGGACTTACACGTAAGTTCTCCATGTATATATATATATACAGATATATGATGTGACATATTTAAGTCTTCTTATTTTAAATCAAAAGACCTATTGAATGGGTCATGCTATATGCAAGTTATGGCATTTATAATTTTGATTATCAAAAATGTCATAACTAGATTATTTTCAATTATAATTAAAAAATGAGTCATAACTAAACACCATAGAAGGTATAACTAAAGACATTTTAAATTATATCTAAAATAATGTCATAATCAACATCACAATAAATAAAAAATAACACAACAATGAATTATAACCAAATCATAACTAACAATCTAATAGCTTATAACTAAATATCACAAAAATTACAGACCACGAAAGTAGAATTTCCCCCATTTGGGGTGGCCTTTATTTCAAAAATACAATACCATATTATTCTGATTAAAAATTTTCTAATTGATGATAAAATAGCATTTCCATCCCCCAAAAAAATGTGGTCCAAGCATTTCACTTAGAAAGAAAAGCAACTTCTTTTATGTAATTTATTAATGGACAAATTATCTACAACTCCCTCGAGATTTAACGAAATTACCGATTCCCCCCTGAGGTTTCAAAAATTACATCATGTCTCATAGCAATTAACACCGTTAACAGATATCATAAATTGAGTAAAATGCCCTTAGGAAAAATTAGGGAAAATTACCTACACCCCCTTAAGGTTTAGCTAAATTATAGATTCCTCCACGAGGTTTAGCTAAATTATCATTTTTAAATAAGTTATGAATTGCAAAATTAAAATGAAAAAACGCTTATCACACTACAAAAAATTAAGATTTTAGAGACCAAAATTTAGGGACAATTATTTTTAGGAGACAAAATATTTTTGTTGCGAAAAGTGTCATTATATTTTTATTAACGAAAATTGAACAATAGTGATTAATTATTATATTTTTGGTGTCAAATTTTTTGTCTCAAAAAATGAACCATTTTGAGGCCAAATTATTTTGTTCCTAAAAGTCTATTTATTATTAACATTTTCAAAATTTTATTGCTAAAAGCTTTATTTTTGACTTTTCAATGTAACCTTTTAGCGACTATACTCATGACGATAGAAATTAGTCTCTAAATGTCTTTTGCAACAAAATTTTCAACTTTAGAGATCAAAAAAATTGATCACTAAAACTCTTATGTGTTGTAGTTTAAGATGGTAAAAATATCATAAAATTAACAAATAATGCAATAAGTTAAAAACATAAGAAATGGCTTGTTAAAAAGATTCTTAGAATATGTTTGTTTTGATTTTTAGAAATTTATTTTTAATTTTTTTTAAAAATTAAAAATTAATTAAGAAATAAAAAAATAATTATTATTTTTATATAATTTTATCTTTTGAGTGGTTAGAAATAATTTTTACAAATTAAATATATTTTTTCATATTTATTTTTATTAAATTAGTTTTTATTTTTTTTTAAATTCTGAAATTTTTTTCTAAACAATAAATCAAATATGGTTCCAAAAACTTAATTTTCTTTTCCATCTGACGTAGTTCTTTTATAAATTTTGTTGATTTATTAAAGGGATTTCAGCATGGGCAATATCATCTATCAATTTATATTTTGGTAATATTAGCTAGCCATTCTTAACGTTTAGTTAACGGTAGGAGTTAAGTTATTATGCGAATATAAACCTCGAGGGTGAGATGTAATTTCTAAAACCTCAGGGGAAATCTATAATTTAGCTAAACTCAAGAGAGGTGTAGGTAATTTGCCCTTTATTAATCTAAAAGAACTGAACGTAATTGGATGCTAAAAAATTTGGTGTTAATTATAATAACATCTCATGAACTAGTATTGAATATTAATATCCTCTTAAACTAAAAAATTGTACAGTTAAACCTTTTACTTTTAAAATATCATACAAATACCTTTGTTTAGAATTATTAGGTACTTTCAAAATACCATGTTATCTACATAATCTACTCTCCGTCAATGAGAAACCGCAATAAAAACTAAATAGGCTTCATTTGTCTGTTAACGAACCCCACAAAGATGAGTTAATATGTTCCATTCATAAAAGTTATTGCTATGCAATTAATATGAAACACCATATTGATAAGAATAATACTATGTGTACCAATTAGTGTACTAACAGATGACGTGGCATGATTTTAAAGGTTTTGGGTATTTGTAATTTAATTAATAGGTGGGGTCAGTATTAATAGCATAACACTAATTAATATATTAGTTAGTACATTAATTGGTGCATGTAACACCACCGTATTGATAATGACACATAATACTCAAAGACTAGTCACGAATCATTGATTCATGTATTCGTAATACTAGCTTGAAGAATGAAATCTAAAAGGAAGGTTAGGGGTACATACATCACTTTTTTTATTTTTTTTTATTCGTCTTTTTATAGCAAATTAAAAATTAATTAAAATAACAAATTCTCGGGGCCACAGTTCACTTCTTGGCTCCTTAACATCACTCTCTTTGCACCAAATGCATGCATGAGTTTGAGCTTTTTCTTCTTCTTTGTTGACATAGAACTTTTGATTGAAAAGATGCAAGTGTCAATGTAAACAGTGCTGACTTTGAGGCAAAGTTGAGGATGCGGCTGTTTTGAACCCCAATAATTGGTTGAAAAAAAAAAAAAAAAAATATCCCTTAAATAGAAACAAAAAAGCTTGTTGATGTAGTAAATTATTTAAAATTAACGGATGATTATTTTCCAAATATATGGTTTGTGTATAGAATGTTATTGACTATCCTGTTACAGTTGTTTCTGAAAAAATGAACTTTTTAAAATTGAAATTGATTAAATCTTACCTTTGATCAACTTTGTCACGAGAATAATTCAATGGATTTGATTGTTAAATTAAATTATGCAAGTTTGATTAGTAATTTTACAACTACTAATTTGAGTTTTATACTCGAGAATACAAAAGTTCAAAAATTTTAAATAAAATTTAAATTACCAACCGATTTGATTTTGCAGAAGAAATAAAATTTTTAAAATTGAAATTGATTAAATCTTACCTTTGGTCAACTTTGTCACAAGAATAATTCAATGGATTTGATTTTTAAATTGAATTATGCAAGTTTGATTAGTAATTTTACAACTATTAATTTGAGTTATATACTCGAGAATACGAAAGTTCAAAAATTTTAAATAAAACTTAAATTACCAAGCGATTTGATTTTGCAAAAATAAATAAATAAATAAATAAATAAAATAAAATCAATCCATATTACAAGCTCGCTTTAGAATTATCTATCTATATATGTATAAAAGGCCCACTTTAAAAAACTTGATTTGGGTGTCGAAAAAGTTGGTAAATTTTCATTTTTTATTGCTTATTCATTGCATGCATTCATTAGAATTTTCATTTTTGTTGTTTTATAGACTCTAGGCAATAATTTATTTTTTGTTGTTTTTAAATTTTGCATTTTGTTATTTTTGTAGACTCTGGAGTGCTTGAGACAAATATGGAGGCAATAGGGAGGAAAATGGTAAAGTTGTGTGCTGGTTTACCGTTAGCAATCATTGTGCTTGGTGGACTTTTGGCAACAAAGCATACATTAAGGGAATGGGAAGTTGTATACCAAAATGTTCGTTTGCATAAATGGAGTGATGACCCCATACAACATGACAATGGAGTATCAACGGTGTTAGCTTTAAGCTACCATGACTTGCCTTATCAATTGAAGCCATGTTTTCTATAATTTGGTCACTTTCCGGAGGATTATAAGGTAGATGCTAAAAGACTATATCACTTGTGGATAAGTGACGGTATAATTGTAGATGATGACAGAGTGGGAGATGAAACAACAATGGATGTGGCAGAACGTTACTTGGGTGTGCTTGCACAGAGGTGCATGGTTCAAGTACGAGTATACGAGTATACTCAAAGGATCCAGGATTGCCGCATTCATGACCTTATGTTGGAGCTGTGTTTATCAAAGGCAAAAATGAATGATTTTCTTGGGATCATTCATCTCCAACGCGAAACTGATCTGGCTAATTGCTTTTCCACCACAACATCAACAACTACTGCTCCAAAAATGCACAAACTTGCAATTCATTTGAATATGGAAGTCGAAAGAGTTGTCCTCCTTGAATCGGAGACAACTAAACATCTAAGATCCATATTGTTCTGCAATTCAGGGAGTGTCCACAAGAAGTCTTCAATAGAGTTGAACTTCCATTTGAAGTACTTCAAATTGCTTAGGACTTTGGATCTTGAAGTATTTAAGTTTGATGAAAAGTCAGTCGAATCAATATGCAACCTAATTAGCTTGAGGTACTTGAGGTTTGGAGCTTGTCGGATACCGAAATGGCATTCGTCTATCTGCAAGTTGAAACACTTGCAAACCTTGGATTTACAACATAGCCGGTTCAACTCAGGTGAAGTAATAGTCATACATGGAATGGAACAATTGAGGCATTTGTATATTCCGTTTAATCTCAATTTTCAATTCAAATTTGATGGGTTGAGCAACCTCGAAACATTAGGAGGGTTTGACACAGGGACTTGTGACGTCAATGATCTGTGTAAATTGATCAATCTTCGGCAACTAGAAGATGCAACTCTCTGGAAGATGCACAATCAGGACTTAGCGGCTTTCATCAACTTCCTAAGCATCGGTGCCGACCACCTCCGACAAACATCCGTATCAGTTAATTTTGGCAAAAAAGAAGAAGAGTTGACTCTTCTCAAACAACTGTTCAAACAACTGTTAGGGTGTCACCATCTTTATAGATTGAATATTACTGGAATTATTCCCGAGTTACCAGAGTACTGCCAGGGTTTCTCTCCCAACCTCATCGAGTTAACGTTGAAGCAATGTCAACTTAGAGAAGACCCTATGCCAACATTGGAGAGGCTACCTAACCTACAATATCTCGATTTAGGTGAGGATGCCTTTGTGGGGAAAAAAATGGTTTGCTCCGTTAATGGTTTCCCCCAACTCAAAACCCTATCTCTCTTTGCCTTGCAGCACTTAAAAGAGTGGGAGGTGGAAAAAGGAGCCATGCCCAATCTCTCTGCTTTAGAAATTGTTTTTTGCCGAGGACTAGAAATGGTTCCGGAGGGACTGAGATTCATTGCTACCCTCCAAGAATTTACAATTAAGAATGGGAGCGAAAATTTCAATAACAAGCTTCGAGGGGTCAATGGTGAAGAAGGAGAAGATTTTTACAAAGTGCGACATGTGTCTTCTCTCTACATTAGGTAAGTTTCTTAATTCTGGATAATTCTTTCTTTCACAAGAGACGAAACAACTGTTGTGCCTCTTATCATTTCTTTCACATCCCCCTCATTAATTCCCATCATAAAATTTGTTGATTGTATATCTCTCTGCTTTTTTGCTGTTATATTGGTTTAGGGGTGGACAAATTATCATAGAATCAAAAAAAACTAAACCAAACCGAAATTATTGGGTTGGTTTGGTTTTTTTTTTTTTTTGAATACATTGGTTTAGCTTTGAGTGTTCAATTCTATAATTCAATAGGATTGGATTAATTTTTGGTTTAGGTTCTATTTATATCGAACAAACCTGATGATCAAATCTATATATTTATTTATATTAAGATTCGATCAATATCGGCATGTTTTTACCTAATTAGTCTATTCTAATGGACTTGATTGCAACTAATCATTTCTCACTATTTATTTTTGATTTTCAGTACATATTGAGAAGCATCAAAAGAAGAATGGGAAGTGGAAGAAGAAAATACTGGAAGGTAGAATTGGAATTTACGGTACTTAATTTTATTTTATTAGTTGTGTTACTGGATTTGATTTATTTTGGTTGTATTTAAACTTGAGTTGGACTTCACTATACTATTCACAACTATTGGCTTGTATTAAACAATATTTATTTTATATTTGTGTTAAATTTAAATATTAAAGACTTGTTATTTTAATTATTTGGTTCAAGTGCATGATTCATTTAAATATGTTCTAAATTTCATATCAACTCAAACCAAACTGACCCAATCACACCCCTCTATTGGTTCATATCCATAAAAAAATTTAATACGAGACTTGAGTAATAAAAGCTTAGAGTTTTTATAATAGATCCCTTATAATAAGATTTTTTTTTAAGAAAACAAACGAGCCCATAAGTTTTATTGTGAGGAGAACAACACGTGCAACAAACACAATCCAATTACTGAATAGCTAATTTTATTTTTTAACTTTTAAATACTAATTTTTTATTCAAAATTTTATTTTTTGAAAGTAATTTTTGGAATACTCTCATCAAAATTCATTTAGTAAGAGTTCGTATTGAATATGCAATATTAAAGAAAATGTTATTTATTTTCGAACAATGAAATTTTTATTATCTATGAATAGAGAAATTTCATATTAAAAATTAAAAATCCAGAATTAAGTGCTACAAAATGAAAAACCATATTTCATTGTTTGTAGATTAGAAAGAAATTTCACTGTCTATTGACATGAAATAGAAAATTTTAAACTAGAGGGACAAAATGCAAAATTAGCATTGGTTGCTAAAAAAATTGCGATAAAAAGAGGCATCACGCTCACTATCAAGTACAAACTTTTGTTATGTTTGTTTTTTTTTTTTCTTTTTTGTTTTATTTCATCCAATGCTCATTAATTTGGGTTTTATAAAGAGTATCATTAAAGAACTAAACGAAAATTTTTATATTTTTTTGAATTACCAATGCACATGCAATACATATGCCATATGACCCTTCTAACAAATAAATTAGCACTCAATTGAACGTAGTAAATCAAAATTTCAAATGTAAACAATTTGTTATGTGTGGACATTTTGGTTAAGATCATGAAAGGAGGATATTTATTTTTTTAAACTGTATTTGGATCATAAACTTAAGTGGTATTTAGAAAAGACAATGAAAAACTCGATACAATGTACATGAAATATAACTACATTTCACTTATTTTCATCCACCTTTTTCTCTTTCCCTTTTCAATTCTATGATCTAAACATTGCCTTAATATTTTAACAAGACTCAATGGAAACACCCATGTCCAACCCTTCCTACTCAGAAACTTTTGGGAGCTGGATATCATCTTGCCAAATCTCAGGGAGGAATATGAAATTAACCTCAAAAGTTTTGAACAACATATTATTCTGAACTTGCTGAAAATTTTCTTTTATAGGAATTAACCTTCTAAAATTTTACATATCTCCTCATAATCTTCGTGAGAATTTTTCACTAAAATTTTACAACTTAGTGATACCATCACATATGTGCTTCCTTTTCCAGATAAGAAAGGTAAAGCAGCTCCTGAAGGTAACATAATCGAAAATTATCACAAAGTTATGATTCAGTCACACATTGAGACTAAAACAGACAAAAACGGACAAACTATCAATTCAAACAGGTTCCCAAAATTCATGGTATAATATCTAAATGATCAATGTACATATGTTGGGCAGCCATTTGCTAGTTACTTGTTACACCTGTGAGCAAATCAGTATAATCACAACGGTGATAGAACTCTGATCTTTACTTCGAGAACCCCATGTGCTTCATTTGCTTAATGTCAAACCTCGATTCCTTTGAACACCATCTATTACTCGGAGTCAGAATCTGATAGTGGCATCTGGTAAGCATCTCTTGGTTCCGTGTCAGTGATGGAAGGAGGACAATCTTGGTTTGACACCGCTCTCTTCTTGCGTCTCTGATTTGGTCTATCTTCATCATCCTGGAAATTTTCATATGGTGATTGAGCAAACATATAGAAAGCAGAGGAAAATAAAAATGCATAAAACAAATACTGTTTAACGTACAAAATGCTTATGCAAGTCCCACTGCAGTGAATTGGGCAGCATGTATGCATAGCAAAATTAAGATCACTGATATTTATGTTTGTTAGTTGTAATTATGTGTTAAAATAGGAATTAATATTGGAGATTGATATCAACTGTAAATTGTCTTTTCCAAGTATAAATAAAAAGTCGCAAAATAGATTTGAATTGTTTTTCTTTCGTTTCTATGAGCTTTGTATGTTTGAAAAGGGTTCTATTTCAGTTGTGTGTGGTTCTTCCCCAATGGGTGTGAGTTTCTTCCTCAATGGAAGCGAGTTTCTTACAGGTTTCTTCCTTGGGAGTGGAGAACCGCATTTTTGAGTAAGAAACGTCAACTAAGAAGGAAATTTTTACTACTAAGTGAAAAGCTCGATAACTTAAGCTAAAAATTCCGATTTACCTTTGATGAGGGCAAGCTTCCATCTCTACAATGAAATTTTTTGACGCGTTAAGGAGAAAAGTATTTACATCATATTTAATTTTTAATATTTGTTTACTATTTTGATATAAAATTCAAAATTCTAATGCCTCAAACGCCTTGAGGTTTACGCCTCTCCTCACGAGGGAAAAAAATGCCTCACATTACGCATTTGCCTTAAAAACTTCAGTAATTAGTAGTAAGAGGTGCCAAAAGGAGACATGTTGGCAGTGGTGCTAAAAATTATTCAGATTTCGAGGTTGGGAACTATATAACACATAACACCAGCAGCCTCCAGGTAGTTCAACACAAAGTGAAACACAATTTCCTTTTCCAAATGAATCAATGTCTTTGAAAAATGGTGGGGGATGACTGTTGAAGAAAATTATTAGAGAATATCAATGAAGGAGCACAATAATACAGGAATGATTGGTGGTGAGGGAAACAAGTTCAACTAGCAAGCAATAGATTCCCAGCGAAGGAACAATCATACAAGAATGATTCGTGGGGAGGGAGACAGAAAAATCCTTCTTTAGGGTGTTTTTTTTTTTTTTTTTTTTTTTTTTTTTTTTTTTTTTTTTAGGTGTCTGTGGGTTTGGGGTGGGGTGGGGTGGGGTGGGGTGTTGCTTTTTCAATGAGTGACAAGTCTAGAAATTGCAAAGCTGGAAAATGTGAATTGTTCAATGAGATGATTCAGAGATATGCTCAAAGCTATCACTCAGTACAATAATCTGTTAGGGCCAGAAATAAAATGACAATGAATAGGCAATAACATGGCCGTCAAGAAAATAAAATAAAATAAAAAAACAAAACAAAAAAGGCTGCTACCCACAAGGTATATGTGAATGCATTTGAACTAAATGAAGGGAAACTTTGAAGAATATGTTGTGAATGGGATTTATACCACATCCCACCAATGTGAACGGAAGCACACAACGCACACACCAAAGAGAAAAACAATTAGACATAGATTTTGTGGTTTGGCACCAATAGCCAACATCCACGGGAGAGAGATTCAACTATGAATAAAAAATAGATAATACATGTGAGATGGTTAACACGCTCAAAACCCATATCACTACTAGAATCCCATGCTCAAGAGTAGGTGAGCCATTGATCACTCTAGTGCCTTGTCGGTATTTTTTGTCACCCCTTACATCGCTATTTTATCCTCCTCTTAATCTCACCAAAACATAGTCCCCGTGACTATTTATAATAGTCTATCCACAAAAAACCTAGTTCCATAAAATTAGGTAACCAAAACCTACACATTGGGTTTCCCAATAGATTCAGACTCTACTATCCTAACCCAAATACATGCTTAAACTAATCTAACAAATGTATGGGACTACATGTATCACATGGGTGGACCAATCCCAATAGAATATTAATATAAGTTACTAAATTAATCAAGTAAAATATTATGCAGCCAAAACATCACATAAATAAAAAATAATTAGAAGGAAAACAATGATGCTGAAAAGTAGAAAAGGGAAATAAAAGAAAGGACTAATCATGAGTTAGAAGAATATCAATGAAATACATTGGATTGGAGATGAAGATAACAGCTGAACAAACAATAACAATAACAATGCTCCCAGGAGCACAATCTGCCATGACTTACTTTTTTGCTCGGTTGAGTTTGATTATTTGATTGACTTGGATGAGTTGATTGGCTCCTTCGCAGCCAGATGCCACCAAAAGACATCAATGTTCCCAAGAGCAAGACTGAGCCAATCCTTGGATATCCCAGGCGATTGTGGACTCCATTCATGATGCTACCAATTCTCTGTTTCATTCCTGTCCCTTTGGATAGAATGGTTTTGGCACCTACTGACCAAATAGGATCTGCATCTTCGGGAACAAGTGCAGGAGTTTTTGCTCTCTGCAATGAGACAAAACAGAAAAGGTTTAAGGCGGCAACATCTTGTATGAAAGAGATGCAACTCTAAGCTCCAGAGTGTATACATCCTTAAAAAAACCACAAAGTTTAATGAGTATCAATCTAAGAAGCATAGACACTTCTAAGAACGTAATGTGCCGTGTCCGACACTCGTCGAATACCTATGTAGCACTAGTGTGAGTATGGATACTGGTACGAGTACGCTAATACGGCAAAACCTTTCCAAAAAAAAAAAGGATATGGGTATGGTTGGGGTACGGTTGTGGTACGTCAATAAATTTTTTATTTTTCATAGTTTATTATTTGAGATTCAATCTACAAATCAAAGTTCAATACTAAAATTAAAACGAAAATTACAAAACCAAAAGAGAATTCACAGTTCAACAATACCAATATCAAAGCAAAGTCCATATTGCTATTTTAACGCCATTAAATAGGAAAAATTACAAAAACTAAGTTTCATTCCAAAAGCAAACTAGAAAAATTTGGAAAGTTGAAAAATCAATTCTCACTTACATCAACGTCATTATTGAACAATACATCTTTCATCTTTGACACATCAAGTAAAAGATTTGCAATTTCAAGTAAATCATAAATCTCTAATAAATTAAATGTATCACTATCAATGTCCCATAGCTTGGTGTACCCCCGATGCACCCATCACGTACCTACGAAGTACCCACCTGCTAAAAAATGTATAAAAACTACCCGGTACGTATTTCATGTACCCGATACGTGTGCAACCCTAATGGTACGCGTACCAGTACCCGTTATGAGTATGGCAATATTTTCGGAGTACCCGTGCTTCATAGCTGGACACTTTCCAACACTTATACATGAAACATATTACGAGTTTGAATAAATAACTTGGAATCCAATGATACAACAAAAATTAAGTAAATTTATACCTATTCTCCTCCTTTATACTTCAAAAATGAATATATTTTACTTAAATATTTATATATAAGACATAATAATTATTTATCCTTATATATGACATATATTTGATAAATACATGAATAAATTATATATTTTGCAGAAGTCCTCAACGTGTCGTCTCCTATATTTTTTGAAAATTTACATGTCGGTGTATCGGTGTGTCAATGTCATGTCACATGTTCGTGCTTCTTAGGTATCAATAATGGAGTGAAGGTAATTAAACCCCTCAGCAAAATGCACAAATTCATCCATTCAAGCACCAAAAGGAAGCTTAATTCTAAAAAAAGTTTGTCTATGGTAACTTACAAAAAGGGGAGCTCCCTAGAGTCACCATCTTCAATTATTTGAGAGATCCACTTGATGATCTGCCAACCAAATAAATATAAACTCAACGTGAAAAGGTACACTAAATCACAAAGAATGTTGCATTTGCGTTAACTGCTCAATACAGAGTGAAATATATATCAATAATTAAACCATGTAAAATCCATCTCACAACAGATAGAAGGCCAAACCTCTAAACTTTCTTCGGAACTATTGTACCTCGCAACAAGTTGTGATGCAGGATCCACATCGTCATTCAGAAATGCCTCCAACATGTTTTTTGGTTTTTTTTCCTCATTTAATACTATCTTCTGTAGCATTCCTTTTGTGTGTACAATAATTAACTCTGGTATATTTGTTATATCCCTCCTAGGTCCACATGTTTCATAGCTGTTCTCTATTTGAGTGTGGAAAAAACAATATCGCTGGAGAAGAAGAGAAATTTAGTGACTAATACAGTTGCAAAAGATCATTTGTTAAATGTTTCAGCGTAGACTAGTCCATCATGACCATTATTAATTAAAATATTATAATCCATAATAGTAAGCACACATACTACTACATAAAAAAGAAAAAAAACCTACAAATGGTTCTAGGAATAACAGTGGAGAGATGGAAAGATCATTCCTTCAACTGAATAAAGCAGAAGCAAACAACCTCTAATCATATGTACCATGCAGCTGCAATGACGTCTTACACAATTGCTATTGGAGTTTATGAATAATTTTCACCTTTGCAATACATGCCTCATATACGCAACCTGGTGAACTTTAGTTTATTTTAATTATATAACACCTTCTGTGAGAGGAATCACATTTTGTTTCTTACACTGCATAGCTTGACCTACAGAATAGTATTATTTGTATAGCTGAAGAGGAATCACATTCTTTGTACATATGGCTTGATTATAGAAATTCATTCAATGTACTTCCTACAGTTCTTTGTATTTCATTCTTTGAGATGAATCACATTTCCCTGTACATATAGCTCGATCCACAGAATAGAATCAACCAACAAAAGTACAATTTTTTTGTCAAAGATAACCTCCAAAGTTTTTAAAATGACCAAGAAGCATAATAAAAAACTTTCAGATTTTTTGGTTTAATTTATGAATAGCTTTTGAGTCTTTTCTTTTTCTAAAAAAGAAATTTGGGGGGGGGGGGGGGGTCTTTAGTGAACTTTTTTCATATTTTATTTTATTTTAATTTTTTACTTTTTAGATGCACCTAATCTAGATGCACTTAAAAAATAAAACATTTATAAAAAAAATATGAAATTGTCTTTTAACATTTTTCAGATTTTTTTTCAAATATTTTAAATTTTAAGTGCATCTAATTAGGGAGATCTAAAAAAAATAAAAAATAAAAACTAATATATGAAGAAAAAAAATTGCTAAAGACAAAAAACAAAACAATTTTGAGTTCCAAAAGTTGGTTTTGAACTCAAATAGGATAACAATGAATGATGAATACTTTTAATTGGACATGTCTCACATGGAAAACAATTGGTGTGTACATGCTTTGCACTAGACAGGCCATGGCTAAATATGTATATACCAAAGGCTTTAAATGTGAATGCGCAAGTCTCAAGGCATCAACACATGCATTTCAAATTTCAAATTTTTATATTTAGTAAGAAAAAGTTATTTAAAACTAAATAAAAAAACAACGCCCAATTAGTATACATTAATTTTAATTTTATTCAAAATTAAATATAAATTTATAAATACTTTTCTCCTCAAGGCATTGAACATTTCATTACAGAATAGGAAACTTGCCCTCATCAAAAATGAACTTGACATTCTTAGTTTCAGCTATTGAACTTCTTACTTGAGTCTTTGCTTCATACTTTTCTTGGTTTTTTCCTTGGAATATGATGGCTAAAGAAGATGTTCTTATTTTTTATGTTTAAATACAAACTAGGTATTAGAAAATAATAAAAAATAAAAACTAGGTATTATAGGCGGTGTTTGGGAAGTTTGTGTTTTGGTTTTTTTTGTTTTTTTTTTCACTAAAAGACAAATTAGTTACAAAACCAAAAAAAACCAATCTAAACAAAATATCACATCAAACCCCATAATCATTTCACTTTTTCTCTCACAAACATCATCCAATTACAAAAAAACGCAAATATCTTCCCAAACACAAAATAAAATTTCTCCAATAATATCCTACAACTACAAAAACCTACAAAAAAAACCCACTTCCCAAACACACACATAATAAGCTTAACAACAACCCAAGACAAGCTCTCCAAATACGTATTGTTACATGGGATTGAGGTACGAGTATCGGGTACAGGTGTATATCCAAGTGTCAGACCTTCATAAATTTAAATCTTGGGATACATATCCAAAATTAGATATAGGTACTGGAACACGTTATATGCACATATATATTATATTTTATATAATATTCTCGGATGAGATGTGGTAAATTATGTAGAAATATACTATAAATTAAATAAGATATAGGAAAAATATGAAATTTCTATATCTAAATCACGTGAGAGGCTAAAAATATTACTTTACTAACAAATGTGAGTTTCTTCTTCTTCTTCATGTATTGTCACAAATTAAAGCATCTGAGTGCCTAAATTGGGTACAAGTATCGGACACATATCTCACACCCTTACCAATGTCATATCCAATGGACACGGGTACTGTGGGGAAAATAGAAGAGTCCATGTAACACAGCTCCTCATATTTATGTGCAAAAGGAGTACAAGGTGCAAATGTGTTGCACACCTCAAACTGTGATGTGCAAGTCTTTGGAGAGTTTCGCCCAAAAAAAATAAAAAAAAACACAATGCATTTTACCTTAGCCTCGCCTCGAAGCTAGCCTCAATACATCTTTTAAATACACAATATATTTGTATAAACATGACATATTGTAGGATTTGTGGCTCAAATCATACAATAACTTTTTAAGATTAATAACACATATTTTGAAAGATTATTAAAAAGTACCAGAATTTTTTTTTTTTTTAACGAAAGGAAAAGAAGAGCCATAACAATGAGAATTACATCCTAAAATTCCAAATCAGTGACAGGCCTCTATAATCTTCTCGAAAAACCATATTCAGATGTCAAAAGGTTTATGAATGCAATCAGACTCTTGGACATTTCCAAAAGTTTCAAGTAGAAATTCTCAGCTACTTACGGCACGAGAGTATAGCGCATAAGGAAGTTGTGACGATGTTTTTTGATACCCTTGATTTTCAGGCCAAAGGTCACATGTGGTTTTAGCATTTAATGTTTCAGAATTTATCCTGCTATTAGATTGAATGATTTGTAATGTAAATAATTTCACATCATTTTATGGCAGTATAACACTGTCAGAATTTATGACAGCAATAATCACTGACCACCTTTTCCAACTTAGGCCACCATTTGGATTAAGATACTGGCACTTTGGCAAAATCTTCCAATGCCAATAGTGATCCCAACTAAGTTTGACAAAGAGAATAAATTTCAGAATAAATTGCTACCAAGTACCATACATACAGCATCACATACATGACCCTCAAATTAATTAATCCATTCACTACTACAAATGTGAATTCAACTACAACTAAACTTGGAAAACATTGGCATGCCAGACAAACAAAAGATGACACTTACTTGTTGGGCTTCCCCATCAAGCCAGGTAAATGTCAACCGCTTTTCCTTCAGTGCAACAGCTGCTAGTGACGACAGCTGATCGTTATCAACTGTGGACAGTGCTTCTAGGATCCTGTGCAGAGTCTTTATCATAGTAATGTACTCCATTTAGTAAACTAGAAGAATATACTAGCATTTGGGCATGCATACATGAATCTTTCTGTTATATTCAACATCAAATTTTGAATGAGTACACTTTGTGTGTCATAACTTCAAATGAACATCAGGGTCTTTGCCAGGATTCAACAAATAAAGTTCTTTCACATTCTGTGTTTTTCTTTCTAACCACTTTCTCTACTATTTTCCTCAAGTTACCTTTTCTATTCTTTCTTAGGTAGTTGTCTATTTTAATTTATGAAGATTTGTCTTCAAAGTTTAGAAAAATCAGCTGGCATCACTAGACAATGATTTCCCAACGAAGTAGCTAAATCATTTCTAGGAAATAACTACCAAGTGGGGATTTAATTTAACATAACAAGCAGGGCAAACAAACTCACTGCACGCATTTTGTTGAGTTCTGGGCTTGATCTTCCTGCTAGAATAACACAGTACCAAATTGCCGTTTCATTTCCAGCACGAGAATAGCCACGGGCATCACAACCCAGCTCCATGGACGTCACACTTCTCAATTGTGGAAGCTCTAAAAATAAGGAACGGAGAATAAACCAATGTATTACAGTTAGTTTCACAAAATCTTAGAATGCATAATCAGGTTTGTGTTATACATGTATATGTAAATATATCCCAATAAAAAACAACTCCTATCCATCAATATATTCAAAATTGTCAAAAAAATTCAAAAAAGGATTCAATGAAGGCTCAACACCCCTCAAGATCCAATTGTAGAAGATGGTTAGAATTCTACTCTTTAAAACAAAAATGAAAGCCTTAAGACTCTTAACACCATCAAAACTTCTTCTATTAAGCTCCATCCAGATGCTCCAAAATAAAATGGGAGGTCCTAGCTGCCAATTGCCTCTTTTTTCTCTTTTCAACTCTGGCTACCCTCCAAGAAAGCAAAAGGCCCCAAACATTTGAAAGGAAGACCCAAGCCACATCAAACACTACAACAAAAGTAACCTATGATGACGAAAAGTAGTGAAGAAAATAAATTTCGTCACTAAATAAGAATAATCCGTGACGAATTATAAAATTTTGTCACATATAAGAAAAAAATAAAAATAATAGGTGACGAAATTTATTTTCGTCAACAAATACTTCTTTTTAGGTGAGGAAAAATTAAGTTTCGTCATCGAAGGTTTTCCCGCTAATTTTTTTTTGTGGCACCAAAATTTTAAGACTTTTGGTGAGAAAAAAACTTGTCACCAATTCTAAAATTATTAGTGAGGAATATCTTTTCGTCACCAATAATTTTATATATATATATTTTTTGAGAACCCTGATTTTAAATATTTTAAGACCATTTGGTGAGAAATATATTTTTGTCATTAATAATTTTTAATATTTTGAGACTTTTTAGTGAAGAAATTATTTTGTCACTAATTTTAGAGGGAAAATTTTGACATATTGGGCAGTAATGAAAAAAAATATACTACTAACTCCTCCCCCCCTTTTTGTTTATCAATTTTCCTCTCCCTCTGTGTCTCTCTCTCTCTCAAAACAAAACACAAGTTAATTAGTTTTCTAAGTAACCTATAGTGACAAAAAGTAGTGAAGAAAATAAATTTCGTCACTAAATAAAAATAATCTATGACGAATTATAAAATTTTGTCACATAATAAAAAAGTAAAAATAATAAGTGACGAAATTTATTTTCGTCAATAAATACTTCATTTTCGTCAATAAATACTTCATTTTAGGTGAGGAAAAACTAAATTTCGTCACCAAAGGTTTTCTCTTTAATTTTTTTGGATGGGGCCAAAATTTTGAGACTTTTGGTGAGAAAAAAATTTGTCACAAATTATAAAATTATTAGTAAGGAATATATTTTCATCACTAATAATTTTAAATATTTTTTTTTTGAAAAATTTGATTTTAAATATTTTGAAACTATTTGATGAAAAATATACACTACAACAAAAACACACTTTAGTGGCACTGCACTAGTGACATGCTTTTAAAAAATGTCACAAAAATAATATTTTGTGACATATTTTAGAAAAATGCTACAGAATTGTAAACATATAAGGCTCTAGTGGCATTTCAATAAAAAATGTCACATCAATTTTATGTGACACAAGAAATTGTTTTAGTGACATTTATCAACAGATGTCATTAAACTAGGTGGGTGCAAGTTACTTTTTATGGCATTAGGTGAAAAGTGTCATAAACAAATATTTTATAACATTTTGAGAAATGTCACTAAGCCAAAAACTTTCCAAGCTATCTAATAACATTTTTTGAAAAAACAAAACTGCAAATATATTTTCAAAATTTTTAAAATGCACAAAACAATAAAAACAAATAAATTAAACTGCATATAACATGTTTTTTAACTATGCTTGTCACATGTATAAAATTGATCAACGACTTTATATGACTTAAAACAAAAGATAAAATTTCAAATTGTTCTCCTATGCAATAATAAATTTTTTTGAATTTTAATCTCTATAATTTCAATTAACTCGATTTTCACTCTGAATATTACCGCCCAATTTGAGTTTAGTTTAATTTCAGTATTATTATTTTTTAATTTATGTGATATCCCAATTTGAGTTTAGTTTAATTTCAGTATTATTATTTTTTAATTTATCTGTATACATAGGTACATACACCAAACAGAGTGACCAAACACCAGTCTTGCTCCCCCCCCTCTCTCTCATAGTCGCTCATCGGCGGTCAGTCAGCATTGCTCGCCGTCGGTCACTCATCGTAGCTCACCCTCTCCTCGGCTCCCATCGACGTTCAGGTCTCTCTCTCTCTCTCTCTTCCTTTATTTTCCTATTTCACTCTAGAGCTACGGTTTTTTTTTTTGGTTGTTGTTGATGTTGTAGGATTTTTATTTTTGTGAAATGAGTACATTAGTTTTGATTTTTGTTCTAGATTTAGGGTTTTTTGAACTAGTTATTGGTGTGATGGATGAGATGATTTATTCTATGAAATGATTTAGGGTTTTTGAATTTCAAGTTGAAGATATATTGAACAAACGAAATGGATTGTAGTTTTAATTATACAAAATTTTCTTTCGATTCTTAATATTAACTCCAATACTAATTTAACAATGATTTTTTCTCATTACTAAAATTGTAGTTCTATTTAACTGCTCCTAATGTTTGTCTATTTCATTTTCACTTCATGTACTTCAGAGGATGAAACCAAATCAATTAATTCCATAGGTGATTAATGCATATATGCATTTAAGCAGAATTTAGGGGATAGTAGGATGTTTGATAGATTCATAAATGGAGTATACACCGAGTTTTCGATTGGTTTGTTAAACATGCAGATTGGCCATCTCATTTGCAGGCAAGAACACCCAATGCCTGTGATTTTTATCTCATACATACAAGCCTTCAAAGGTCATTTATCTCATCGAATCTCTTCTTGATTACAGGTCAGTGGATCCTGCATGATCAAAGTTTTCTTTATAAAATTTCTCTAGTTTGTCTTGTACCCTTGAAATCATGTTCATGATCTGAATAAGATCTAAAAAGGATTTTCAAGTATGATAAAATGTTACAAAATTGTTCTTAAATTCTTGAACTTATTAGAAAAAATTTCAGATGTTTGGAAAATCTTGATTTCTCTAACATAATGGAAATGCATCCCTGTTTCCTGTTATATGCATACACATTTGAAGTACTAACTGTTTACCATGAAGGAAAATGCAACAAAATTAGCTGCTGATAGCTTCCAACAGTATATAGAAATGGTAAACTAGTGTAGTGGGTTGTCTTAACTTGGTACTAGTGCTCAGGGTATACTGTCCAAGTGGAAACCAAATTGACAAGGGATAAGATTGATTTGGTATTTTAAGAGTCTAGACCATGGACACCAAACAGAGCTCTTGTTTAGTTTATTAGTGAGTGGGGAGATATGTTGTTGATGGTCTTTTGTTTCACTATGTCACTTGCTGAATTCTTCAACAGTCACTGTCCACAGTTATCATAGCAGTACTGTTTATGAGAAATCGGTCACTGTTCTTTGCATCAATGTTGTCAATAATTGTTTAGCTTAACCGTTATTAAATGAGATGGTGGGGATTCCTTGAGAAAGGTGGTTTTTTTTTTTTTTTTCTCTGGGTAATTGTGTTTGAGTCCGCTTTTGGGCTACTGTGTGATAAATTTCTCTCTCTACTTGTTTTATTTGAATCAGTCCCTCTTCCCTCTTTCTGGTTTCAAACTCACGGACCTTCCACAAATCTTGAATGAAAATTTTCTTTTGTTGGGTTTAACTTTGAAAAAAAAAAAAATTTGGAAGAATGCATGCATTTCATAGATGTTAGGTGGCCATCCCTGTGACAAGAATTAGTATAAAATATTACTAGTTTTACATCCTCAATATTAATGATAAATTATGTACATGATTGGATGGCATTCAACAACTAGAAGTTTTTAGAAATGTTATACTATACTTTAGGCCAACGATACCTTGAATCATTGGTTTAGAATTTATTTCCAGAATATTTCTAATGCGTTATTCCATGCAGGGATTTGAACAATTTGAGATGGTATAATTTTTGTGGAGAGGGTTATCTCATCGTTCTTAAAAAATTATTCAGTGAATTGCTTCCGAAACTGGGTGGCTGGAAGACAAAATATACTACAGGAAGAGCAATTGTTATGTGTATGGAAGATATTTGTTTTTGTGTAATCCTCAAAATTATTCTCCGAGATAGCTTGATGAAGTCAATGATATCAAAATTTAGTTATAGTTTTTTCAGCTTTTACTTTTTATCAGTGTCTTTTTTACTCTTTCAGGATGGTTTATAATTTCTGACTTCAAATTTGGCTCGTAGGCAATTCAAGACTCGAGAACATAAGATACAGATAATAAGGCTTCAGAATATGAATTGATATACTCAATTTGCTTGGAGCAAGTTAACTAGGAGACCTTGTTTGAAGCTTGCTATGTTTGCATCAGGTCTCTCTTCTAGCTTTCATACCAATTATTTAACAATTTCTCATCAGTGCATGTCACATGATGATTCTAATCTTTTGATCTTCATATACAATGAACATATGCTCAGTTCAATCAATATTTAAGTACTTTGGTGAATTTCCAAATTATTAATGTTGATTTTATTTATTAAGTACTTTGGTTCTACGTGTTGCATAATCCCATCTGGGCAGACCACAGTCCACTGTGTTCTAACTTGCACGAGTACAAGAAGCAGAGAAAATGCAGCAAACCTTTGTACCCATTTGAACATTTCTGGAGTTTTTGTGACTTAAAAGCTTTCGAACTTTTTTATTTTTTGGTAATTGTAAATTTCCATGTTGTTCTGCATGCTAATGCAGATCCCATCTGTGTAGATTTCAATATACTCTATGCTCTGTTGCATCCTAACTTGCATCAATGCAGAAAAAAGAAATACAGAAAAATCTATTCAAATCAGAGCTTTGCTTCCCAAAATTTCAAAAATGTTAGTCTCATCATAGTAAATTGAACTAGTTAAATAATTGGTTAGAATCTAGATATGCTTGTCTTTGATAACTCAGCTGCTGCTGTCTTTTGCAGTTCCAAGCTAACCTCATGGATCCATCGCCATGCATGATGCAGTGTGATGGATTAGCGTGAAAGACTTAGTAATTCTATGTTTGTCATGCTGTAGAAAATTGAAGATCATGATTCAAACTTAGTCTTAGGAAATTAAGCTTTTAAGTATGTCAATTTAGTTACGAACTTGAATGGATTTGAGCCAAGAAATGAGATCAGTCCCATAAAATTGTGCCATTTGTTTGAAAGTCTGAATGAGACCACGCTTTCTTTTTCCTTTTTGGGTGTTGCTGCATTTCTTTCTTCATATCAGACTTTTCACCATGGGACATTTGCATATTTGGATGTTTCATGGAAATGAAATTATTTTGTGGATACATAATTCTGGCGTTTCATGACATGTTAATTGATAAGACACGATCCGTCTTGATTGTATCTCTGTTAATCATCAATGCCCATTAAATGATCACTGTATGCTTGTGACCAAATAGTTGTTCAGTTCCCAATGTGCCCTCGGGTATTTAGCTTCTTCGAATTAGTGTATGCACTATCATCCAGACGAGGGTTTTTTGTTATCTTGGTTTTACGACATTGATGCTTTTTATGCCTAATCTAAATGTACTCTGATTCTTCTCATTTTAAAAAAAAAATGTGCACCTGCCCATGGCAATTGCTGCCATTTCGTTTCGTTGGCAGTGATTGAATCTTTCATAGCTTTCAAGGCTTTTGTTATTTCTTAGTTACAGAGTTATCAAATCGATAATTACAATGACCCATTTATGTCACCGACAGGAAGTGGATTCAGAGGATGGGTTCCTCTGCTTATGGGACTGATCTCATTTCCTGGCTATGGATTGATAAAGTGCTATATTGTATGTTTGATCTTTGAGAGCATCTCCTCCATAAATTTAAAGGTTATCTGATGGGTGTTATTTTTCGTTCTAGTTTTCAGGGGCACAAGGAATGGATCGATGAAATGAACTTGTTGCATGTAGTCAAGCACCAAAATCTTGTCAAGTTAGTGGGATACTGTGCAGAAGATGATGAAAGAGGGATTCAGCGGCTTTTGGTGTATGAGCTCATGCGTAACAAAAGCTTAGAGGACCATCTGTTGGCTCGGGTAGGTCTCCTCTGCCATGGATGGCAAGATTAAAAATTGCTCAAGATGCAGCTCGTGGTTTGACTTATCTGCATGGAGAAATGGACTATGGAGACTAAAAATTTGTATGATGAATTATTATTAAATTTGTATGATGGATTTATTTTGATTTATAATATAAATTGGTTACTGAATTGTTTTGTAGAGTGATGTATAATAGCTAGTGGATTTGTTAGTATATTTGAAGGCTATTGAGATATGAGCAGGATATTTGTGAAATAATAATTTAAATTGAATTATAAAATATGGAACAATAAGTTTTGTGACGAAATTTATCGCAGCTATATATGTAAAGTTTTGTTGATTTTGTTGTTTGGTGACCAAAAATTTTGTCACGTATACATCTTTTTGTCACGAAATATATTTCGTCACCCATGTATGACTTTTGGAGACGAAAAATTTCGTCACCTTTACATCTTACTGTGACAAAATTATTTCCTCATCAATGATCAACATTTGTGACAAATTTATTTGTCAACTAAAATTATAAATATGGTACTGAATAATTATTTGGTGACGAAAATAAGAATTTTTGGCGACAAAATCTTGTTTTATTGGTGACAAAAATTTCGTCACTTAACTAATTTCATTGGTGACGAAATTATTTTTCGTCACGGTGGTTTTTAGTGACAAACGTTCAATGACGAAACTGGTGACGAAAATATTTCCTCACAAATATCTATAGTGACAAAATTAGTTTTTTCGAGACAAAAAAATTTCGTCACTCAAGACCCAACTTGTTGTAGTGAAACAAGACTAAAATAAGGCACAAAAGTCCCAAAAGATTTGATCCCTCTCCCTCCTCACATATCACTAATGTTAGGTTTTATTTCTTGGCAATCCCGTTTGACAAAACTCCTTTGAGTTGTAATTTTATTCGCATTTTTATTTCAGTGAGGCTATGAGTTTATTAGATGCGAATCCAACCCGAATTGTGCTTTTCAGAGAAGTTTGTGTTGATAAAGCTTTCAAGATTGCCACTTCGCTGATTATGACGGGGATCGAGCTGCCTGGTCAGCTCGCGGGGGTCCAGGGGGCAGCGCCCCTTGGCGGGTCCGGGGCAGCGCCACGGCGGGGTCGAGGGGCAGCGCCCCCGAAGCAAAATGCAAAAATGCATTCAAAGTTGCCTGTTCGATCATATTATATTTTTCCAGTTTTTCCAGTTTTGGCCTGTCCGCTCGAGCGGGGAAAAGGGCGCTCGAGCGGGGTTTGCGAGCTCTCAGCATCTCTGCAGTCGCCTGAAAAAGTACTGGATGGTGTGATTCACCGCTTGAGCGGCAAAACCGACGCTCGAGCGTGGAGCCTGTATGAAATCACAGAATTTGAAGTCTCCGCTCGAGCGGGGAAAAGGGCGCTCGAGCGGACCGCGCGATCCCAGATTTCCAGATTTGATTAAAGAGTTGGTTTTCTTCTGAAATTAGGATTGCTTTGGTTTTCTATAAATAATTGGTTTTCTCCCAACACTAGGGGGACTTCTCCAGATCTTACTTTTAGATCTTAAGGTTTATATCTGGAGAGATTTTGCTAGTTTTTCTTTGATGTTTTTATTGAGTATTCAACTCATGTTCTAAAGAGAGTACATCAAAGGTTGTGTTTTGTTCTACAAAAGAGAGTGTTGTTCTTCAGTTGTGTATTCTGAAGAATTCGAGCCTGAAGCTTTGGTGGAATCTAGAGTGGCTCATCAGAAAGACAATTCCGTGGTGAAGATGGGGTTGGAAGAGGCACATAGAGGTTGGTTCAATTAGGCGTTGTGGATTCGCTAGGTAATTGAGAGTATACCTGTGTAATTCCTTTAAATCTTCTTAGTGGATTGTTCTTGTGGCTGTTGCCCGTGGTTTTTTTATCACAGTTGGAGGTGTCCAATTGTGGTTTTTTCCACGTTAAATCGCTGTGTTTCTTTGTCTTGATTGTTTGATTGGGATTGTTATATTCTGTTTAAAATTGATACATAATCACAAATCAACATCTAGGGGATTTCTAGATTTTTCAACTAACAACAACCTCTCTATCAACTGCTATCTATCTCGAGCTAGACAGGCCAGCTCCAAATTCCTTCCACAACAAAGATGTCACCAAATGGGGTTGTTTGGCATCCCCTACAATAGCATTTTTTTTTTTTTTTTTTTATCTTTTTTAAGTCACATCACCTCTCTACGTTTTTGCACATCTCAAAGGCTATATGACAAATTAAATTTAATAAATTCAAATCATTTTTTACTACAACATCACATGTCAATTTAGATCTTCCCCTCCTAACGTTTTCATTTATGGTGATCATATCACTTTTACTTACTGTTGCATCTACAAGTCTTTGTCGCACATAACAACCATCTTTATCAGCGCAAGGCTACCACCTTTTTTAAAATAGAAAATAAATATATATATCAAACTCAACCTAAAATTAGTTCATCCAAAAAACCAACAAGGAATTCCCTAAAACAATCGCAAAACTCCAATTAATTAAATAATCACTAAAACAATCACCCACTTTTTAATTCATGCACTCCAACCTCAAAATTTTTATAACACCACTACATTCAAATACAACACAATATGCACAACGTTAAGGTTCAAACATTCACAATTGCGGATCAAAAACCCTAATATTTGCACTGAGGTTCATTAACATTTCTACCTTTTTTACTTGTGCTCCCTCCCTCCCTGGGAACATGTTTTAAGCCAATCCAAAAATGTCAATATTTCTGCTAACAAATCTGTGACTTTCTCATTGTTTTAACTAGTATATTCATTTTCAAACTTTTTTATGGTATATTGTAGCATTATTATTATTTTTTTATTTAAGGAAGCTAACATATTCTGACAAAAGCCAGGTATTTACATATATGTAAAGGGATATAAGCAACACAAAACTGACTCCTTTGCAACCCTATGTCAGAATGCAGATTGGAAATTTTGACGAGACTATCTTGTGTTTTGCTCTTTCCTTTTATTTATCGTTTATCATTCATGTTTTTATAGTTTAATATATTAAAAAGGTTGTATTTATGCCTTGCTTCATGGGAACAAAGAATGCTTTGTCTAATCTCTCGTCCATGATAACCATAATCTCAACATAGAACAACTTACGAGCATTTAGTAGATCGCAGAAGTAAACTAAACCAGCTAAAGGATATCTATAATAATATTTGTATAATAGCATAGCCCATTGGAACCAATAAACACAACCTAGTCTGTTTCCCAGTAACTCTCAAATGCAGACATAAGACGATCCCTCACAAGTAACTTTGCAGAATGGACGCATTGTTGAGTCATTTATTCTACTATGTGGAAAAAATGGTGGATACTCTGCAGGCTTGTACTCTCGTAAAATCTAAAGAAAAAGGATTACTTTATAAGGAGGGCCACATTTGACAAAATATTCTACCATAAATTTACACAATACGGAAAAAAGGTTGCAACACAACATCCTATCAAATGAAAACAAAATCATAACCTGACAAGTTCTGTACAATTCAATTCATGTGAAGGAAATTATCAAGGAAGATTTCTACATAGGAAAACACGTACCGAGGAAACACTTCATAGTCAGATTAGCTGATCCAATGTTTCAAGAACAGAGAAATGATTGGTACAGTTCCCAGGAAAAAATATCAAAATATAATCTAGATTTTTTCCCCTTTTGCTGAAGAAAATAACTACATAAAGGACTCTAGTCAGTGGATAAAAAGACTGATGACAGCAAGAACCTCCAAATAATCATGAAGCTAACAGTTTGCACTTGTCAATCACATGAGGTTTACTTGCACATTAGACTCACTGTAACAAGCCATTTACACAATGGTTGCACTCACTCAAGTAATATGACGGGGACAATTTTGTTAGTGTCAAGGCCCTAGATTATAAAACTTGATAAAGTACAAACAAACAGCATTACCTTGATGTTTATTCTGTTCCATTATATCTACAAACCATGAATTGTTGGCAGGTCCTGCAGAAAATGTGCACTGCTTAGCTTGTTATGTACACATTATTTATGTTAACTTGCTATGTACACATTATTTATGTTACAAAGAGTACCAAGAAATACTATGAAACGAAATAAAAAGAGAGTGACATACCATGGTACACAACAGGTTTAACACCATGTTCTTTTAAAAATACAATTGCAGGTGCAGATTCCACTCCAAACCTGTTGTTGATAATAAGAACACCATCAAGATCATACTCTATTTTGGAAAAAAATTATGAAGCACCACATTTTTGAAGGTGGCGTTTCACGATCAAGTTTCCAAAGATTGGAAGGGGAAAGGGAACCAAAATTAGTCTCCCAAAAAAAAAGTACAATCCAGTATGCTGGTTAGAGTAACCAATCTTTCCAACCCATAAGCCCATTAGCCTGATCCATAATTGATGAAAAAGACAAAAAAAGAACAGTTGATTCTTCTCTAAACTATATAATAAGGAACAAAAAAAATAGATGCCTTCCAGAAAAAAGGAACAAACAAGTAGAAAAAGAAAAAGAAAATTTCAGAAAAGACATGACGATTAAATATGAAATGTAGTGTTGTCAGAATCGTTATGAAAAATATATGTATTGCGGATTCATATGTTGGTAGATTGAATCGTGAGATACGTTTTGCATTGTATCAATTTCTTATTGTATCACAATTTAACATGTATTCTTGATTAGCTATCAATACCTTCTCTTTCACCTTTAGACCTATTAACAGCATTTCGAAATGTCAATTGCCATTGCCCGCACTCGTTGAACAATCCAAAACCATATTATCAAAAAACCCCATACCAAGGAGACCCAAATCCAAATAAACCCTAAAGCAAAAATGACTCTCATACTCCCTTTGTTACAAAAAATATTGGACAACTATCATGAATCTAATTCAGGTGAAAGAAACAAAGAGCTTACACACACAGACCATTTGGAATTGGGTTGAGACCCAAGATTTGGGCCAAAAGGCTTGTTTGGACTATGACCATATACCTCATAACAAGTATGTTTAAGCTATACTCATCATCCAACTCCTAAAGAAAGTCTTTGGCTGCAAACTGGGAACCAAACGAACTAGCGACCAAGAAGTTGGGCTCAATTGAAAAACAAAAATCTTGTATTATTTCTATATTTGCAATGAAATCTCATTGATCCTTTTGTTTTATAAATTTTGAATTTTCTTTCCAATTTATTATTAGTTGGATATTTGGGTTTCTAATGAATGCATATTTACCTTTTTGTCGAATTTGTAAGCTTTTAGAGATTATTTTTCATGTCGTTGGTTATATGCTTTAGTACTTCATTTTTTCAATATATTTATGTATCATATGAAAGTACTTTTTATTTATTTATCTGTGTGGGTATCTATATCATGCTTGGCACGTGGCGATCCCTACGGGCGTCACGTCATCACCATCACACATTCACGTGCCAAATCCCTGAGGCATCACGGTGAGTTTGGGTTGTATGCCTAGCCTAAGCGCGGGCATGCACACTACCAAGTATGAAAACAAGACCACAGCTCACCTAGAGCTCTCCATGGCCCTTCATGACTCATAAGAAATATGTTCTCTATACACTCACCCCAACTCCATAACAACATAGTGGACCCTTGACTCACCTATGCTTGCTTAGGTGTTCAGGATGAGCCTTTGGCTCACCCATGCACTCACCCCTTTTGCTGCCTAGGTTGGGAGCAGGACCTAAGCACTCCCACCTGGGATCATTGGAGGATCGTGGATTGGAGGCTAAGACCTCGAGATCATCAAGGTCGTGTAACTGTCTTCCTGCAATGACAATTCCACCTTGACCTAGCTTAGAGAAAAGGGACGTTAACCTTACACCCAATGACCTGAATCATAATACACAGCTAGTAGGGCTGATATCACCCTCCTGTCGAGTTGAGAACTTGCCACCTGTCTTGAGATTGCATGGGCTCCAATTCTCCTAGTTTATATAATGGCATCATAAGTGCAACCACAATCATAACAAGAGCAACAAGAATCATACAACATATACAAAGTGTTCAAGGTCTCTCACTGCCACCCCTTTCCTCTCTAAGCCTACCTTGGTCTTCTCCTCTTCCACCTCCGATGATCTTGGGCCATTTAAGTGCCCGCCATCTTCCCAGAGGTCAATGACCGATCGCCTCTAATTTCTCTTACCCACAATCTGCAGTCATATATGTTAATGTATTTTATTATACATGATATGACATGAGACATAAGACAT
Organism: Camellia sinensis; assembly: GCF_055761805.1. Classification (NCBI taxonomy): domain Eukaryota; kingdom Viridiplantae; phylum Streptophyta; class Magnoliopsida; order Ericales; family Theaceae; genus Camellia; species Camellia sinensis. Next base: position 116,552,418 of record NC_138975.1, on the reverse strand, counting down.
GATACACAATGCACAAAAGTGACATAACAATACATGACATGTATTCAACAACACTGATGAAAAGAATTTCCTCACTTGATTTTCATCTAAAAACTTACTCTGTAATTTAATAGTCAAAAGAAAAATAGAAGAAACAAATATGCTTGGAGGTTGATTTCATAATCTTCACACAGAAATTTAAGGAAATGACAACAAAAGCATGAAATGATACAGAACATTTGTGATCCTAATTGAGATTACAAAACAGAAGAATGAAATGAAAATTTTAAAAGTTTGCATAAGATTTTTCAAAGGATTTGAAATATGAATAATCAGACCTTGACAGCTTTAAAGCTGTGTAGCATGGACTCTAGTAGATATATTGGACCTAACTGTCAAGCCTCTTCCAAAACCCCAAATCTTATGGTGGGACTTGGCTCAAAATACATACAAGGGCTGGGTAGTGCTACAGGGAAACATCCTGAGCATTCAAATGCCTTATATTTCATATAACACTGAAATGAAAATTGTTATCCCCTTTAAGGATACAACTGCATAGTGAAATTTAGAAAGATGTCGTTGAAAGAAAAAGTTCGTGGAAGTCTTTCCATGTGAGGCAAGAAAAACTTTTTCACTATCACATTTGAGCTCGTCATTCTTCTTCCATCATAACATAAGTAGGATTTTGTTTGTTCACACATAACACTTTGTTATTGTCATGGGTAACATGACGACAGACGTTTTCTACCCCCTACTACTGCAATAAATAAAGAAATTTGATAAGTAAACTTATCCAAGATATAACAGCTTTCCAAATCAAAGTAGAAGTTAACATGAAGTAGATAGTTGTGACTGCAAAAAAATCTGGTTTTGCTGCAAAAAGAATTCCCCATTTACCATCAATCCTTCAAGCCAATATAAGAAAGAATAATGATAGCTGCTTCTGTTCAATGAAGCAAGGAATAATTTAAAATAGTTCTGATACTATTCTAAGATTTATTGCTGGTTAAATGACAAGATAATTTGGGGATTAGTCGGGCTTTGATCCGGACAACCCGGTGCCAATCAAAAAAAAAAAGACAAGATTATTCACAAAACTAGGAAATTATTCCGAAGGAAGCTTGTAAGAACATTTAAGATATTAATCTTTCCTTTTCTTTTTTTTTTTTAAAATAAAAAGGAAGGGGGGAAAAAAAAGCATTCCTATATGTTCTCCCAAAAAAGAAAAGAAAGAAAATACACGTACACATTCCACCAAAGGAAGATTCCTCTTCTCGTCATGGCACAAATGCGAAAGCAGCATATGGCATAATTTAGGGCAGCTTGACGCATGAATGGAGCTGCACGCTCCCTGTTTCTGAGAAGAAAATGACTTTCACCTGTTATCCAGAATTGAAAAATCAATTGAGAATGATAATAGATATTAAAAAAAAAAAAAAAAAAACCCATGATATTGAAACCAAACAGTGCAAGAATGAGCGTGGCAGTGTCATCAAAGAAGGAACACATGCTGACATATCATCCTGTTGTAAAGTATCAATTTGGATGGGTAGCACAGTCAGCTAAAATAAAATATATAACTTGGATCTCACGGAAAGAAATAGAAGAACTAAAGACATGATTACGCGTAGCATTCTTCCTCTTATTTGTTTCAAGGGTCCATAAGAAGATTGCAGGATCATAATTTTTGGTCAAGTAGTAACTGTTAAATAGTTTTATTGGTGTGACAATAAATTATAATCAAAATTATCAAAGTGAAAAATAATACTAACTAGTACACAGTAAGTAAAATAGACTGATTAGCAATATATGGGAACTGAAAATAATTTGTAACTAATGAGGACTGCTTTTTCCCACAAGCTGAAATAAATATATAATTCCATATCAGTTCCAATAAAAAGGCCATTAAAAAACATGAAAGCAAGAGAAACTTTATTATCTCCAAGGCAAGCTGGTTTCAGTTAAAAGTACTATGCAAAATGACAAAAGGAATATCAAAAGTCATTAGTGATTTATGTCAGGTAAGCATGCAGCTTGACAATTGAGAAGTAGGAAGGACTAAACTAGGTAAAACTCTAATGTCTGCCATCATTCACACAGAGATGCAGTCTTCACAGCTGAACTGATTTTCTCAAACTTGCCTGCCAACCTTTTACAATTGCCCCAATTAATGGCTTCGTGTGCATGGTAAATTCAGAATACATGAAAAAGAGGAGGATCAATTACTCCTCTTTTTTTCTTTCTTTTTTTCTCGAGGAAAGGGCGGAATCAAACCATAACCTCCGAATGATGTAAACCGGTTCTTGCCACTGCCTAACTCCAGTGGTTAAAGATAAATTACGCTGTCCACCCCAAAGGTTTGGCTTCAATACACTTGCTACCCTATGGTATTAATAATTACAGTGACTTCCTCTATTTGGGAAACCATGTAATAAATTTCCTCCTGTTGCTAACTGACCATTGGTGATAAAAATGAAATATGATGACATCATATTTTGAAATTTCGAAATGCCTACTTAACCATTGATATAAGTTATAACTAGCCCAAATGGTGACACGTGTCACTCTAAGCCAAATCATCTATCACCACCACTTCTCTCTCTACATATACATTAATTGGACACAGCAACCCCATTACCATTGTCAAAGGTGGAGGTACTCATTATGGCTCATATTATGGTGGATCTATCGAAAATCAAAGAGAGATAAAAGATGGAGGGAAAGAGGCTGCTAGAGAAATATGGGTCTTGGACCTGTTGGTGGGAGTGAATCATCAAAGATGATTTTGTTCAGATTTCATTCGGAGAAGAGGGTTGTGATGATTATGTTGAGAAAAAAGGTTTTGGGTGCTAAATTGGAGGAAATAATAAGGGCTTTAATTCATAAAGTTCAAAGAATAAATTGACATCATCTGTTAATAGTGTTTCCAACAAAGTCTAACAAGGGTGGTCAATGTAGTTTTTATATGATAGGGTCAATGAGAGTATTATGGCCAAACCTTAGGAGTGGTCAATGGAATTTAGCCATAAAAAATTCTTTTACCTTCTCTTTTTAAGTGAAAAGAACATGGTCAAATTGTTACCCATCTTACCCAAACCTACACCAATTTAATAGAGAGCATGAGAGAGACAAAAAGAAGGGTTTAGAAAAGAAAAAAAAAATGCTGGAGTCCCCATCCAATAATGAACTTAGTCATGATTATGCAAATATTAAATTCACGAGAATATTGCATGATATTGATCAAATGCTAATTATCAGAAAAGACCCCTAACCAAATAATGATTTCTTGTCATATTGCTTTTTCAGTGCATCAATCTATGAAATTCCACTCTAGCATTACAACATAATGCAAGCCTAGTAAATCATTCCCAACAAAAGTTCATTCCTTCTACCTTATTCTCCACAAATTAACTTCAAAATTCAAGATAATTATAATCTGTTACGGTCACAAACACTAGAGCCATCCAACCTTATTGAACTCTAAACCCTCAACCTTTCTTGGCCCTAAAACTACTAAAAATTCAAGTGTAGACAGCATCATCCAAGTTTCCTAAACTATCCCACGTCACAATTAGTCGTAACAAAATGTGTATATGGACCCAGGAAAGAGTGTATTTATTACCAATGAATCCTTTGAGTAGTATAGAACGCGAGGCAAACTTAGGATTGTGGTTGCAAACCAATTAGTAACAGCATCAACAGAAAGCTCTCCCTCATACCTGCATCAAACAATCAAAATGATGTTAAAATTTCCTTTAGAATCCATCAAGTAGAAAATTATAAGACAAACCCCATAATATATATATATATATATATATGTATGTATGTATGTATATATATATATATATAGAGAGAGAGAGAGAGAGAGAGATTGCATTGGGCATAAATAGAAATGTGCAAAGTTATAAAGCTTGTGTGTTGACTTTAAAACCCACAATGCAGCATGAGGGCAGCTTTCAAAATTTAAACCTGAGGCGGAAACTCACCTAATTAGACAATTTGCAGTGTTACATCCAGAGGGAAATGCAATGAGTGAAGGCAAGCCTGTACATATCAAATGAAGTTAAAATAGGGGGAGAAGTCAAGTGCTTATAACAATAATAGTTGTTCTCCCAACTCTTTAACAAGCATAATCAAACAATATATATAAATGGCAAACAAGAAAATATAAAATAATTTATTCAATTGAAAACATGACTAAATTCCAGAAAGTGATAGAAAGTTTTTACTAGGGAGAAAATCAAGTGACGATCATTTCAGTCACAAAATCCAGATTTAATGTCTACCAAGGGTGGGCATCGACTGGGTTGGATCAGGCTTCCACTTTATAGTAAGAATAAATGCATTATCCCAAGGCCTGCCCAACCTCGGCCCTAATCTAACCATCCCAAATTCGGCCCTAAAAATACTTCTACATCCCAAGCCCGCACAATTAACTCAGTATATTCTTTTTGCAGTTCATTTATGTCAGGATGCAGTCCTATTTTTTTGCGGTTCCATTTGCAGGTTTTTAAAAATTTAGTTTGCAGTGCTTGATCATTCACATTGCATATAATTCATGTAAATTATATGAAAGAGAGCAAATATTTGATCCATAGCTTAGGAGATCAATATCTATTGGTGAGATTTTGAGCTGTAAAATCCCAAAGATTGCTCAATGAACTATTTTGGATGCGTATAGAGGCAAAGAGTTCTAGTTTTTTTTAGTTTCTTGGTAATTATTCTAAAATTGAAATTTAAAAAATCTGATAAACTATTTACCATTTTGAAAGGAAGGCTGCCCTGTAAATGTCTTCTCAGCAAGGTAAGTAGCAAGCTGAACTTCTCCAAGTTCAACCATTCCAGTATTTGCCATGCCATCCAACAGAGAAGCTGAACAAATAAATGAAAACAAAAACCACTTCTATCAACAAGGTAATCTAGAAACATAAAACTTCATAGAGAAAATGAAATAGAACCAAGTTGATCAGTCCAACCAAGAAAAGGAAAAAGACAAAAGAGAGGAATAAAGAATGATACAAGAAAACAAATATTAGCCAAGGTAAGCAATTTGTTACTTAGATTCTTATAATAGAACAACTCTTTTTTCAATGTTCACCGAGAACAAAAGACAAAATGCATATACTTTTGCTTCCAGACTTGCATCAGCCCCCCCCCCCCCAAAAAAAAAAAAAAAAAAAAAGAACTGTGTTGGCATTCTTTCATATCACTAGTCCCAAAAAAAAAATTTTTTTTTTTTTTTTTTTTTGACAAAATTCATTTACCTCCCTATGGTATGGTCCCCGTAGCACTTTACCCCTTATCTTTTAAAAATAGCCACAAGTCCCCCATGTGGTTGTGGATTAAATTGCAATACTAACTCTGTTAACTTTAGCAATAAAAAGACAATTATACCCTTGTTTTCTTCCTCTACTTCTCATTATTTGTGTAAGAATAAATGTAAAACAAATAAATAAATCAAACTTGCCTCAATTAAGAAACTTGATTTTTTTAACTTCTAACTTAATTTCTAAATTTGTAACCTAATTACTAATTTAATCACATCTTAAGTTGTAATATATCCATATACATATATACCTTACCATTAGCAGGCAACACAGAGTTTGAAAAAAAAAAAAAAATTGAAAGTGTAAACAAAAAAAAAGAAGCATAATAAACAAATGGCTAAACAATAGAAGAACTGTCAAAGCATGGGAGGGTTGGTGAATCTCAGACAAATGCTGAGATTTGTCATTACGATTTCAAGAAAGGGACCGAAATCAAACTTGATATCATATTATTTCATCATCACGGAAACAAGATTACATATTACCCAAGTCTCTGTGTATATATAGTGCGTATATATATGAACTATTTAATAAGTTAAGAATGAGTTTTGTCATTCGGTTTGCAGGAGTCACAGATTCTGCCAATTGCATTGCAGTGACAAGGGAGTCTGTACAGTGGCCAGGCCAATGGTTGAGAGGAAGAGACGGTGGCTAGGCGGCAAGGAGGGAGGTGGTATCTAGAAGGTGGGGAGGATGGCAGGGAAAAGTGGAAGGGAGTGGGGGTGGCTGAGAGGTGGGAGAGTGGGGAAGGGGTGGCTGGCATGGTGGAGGAGGTGATGGTAGGTTTAGATTTAGGTTTTTTTTTTTTTTTGGAAAAGATGGTGCAAGGGGCGATTTTGTCTTTTGACCTTAAAAAGTTGACTTTAAGTAATTATTTTTCTTCCCAACTCTCTCAAAATGCATGTGCAATATAATTTATATTAGTTTTAGACAAAATGTAATGGGAGCTATATAGTCCAAAATCACATGAGGGTTAATTGGCTATTTTCAAAAGGCAGGGGCTATGCTATTGGACCAAACCACAGGGAGGTAAAATGGATTTTGCCCCCTTTTTTTATTTAAATATGTTGATCTCATTTTATGCTTTCTAATCACAATGCTAACTTTCAATCTATAACGTGAAGAAACAGTTAAAGTCTAGAACCATAGGGTTTGGCAATTTCATGACTTATATTGTAGCAAGGGTGAAGGATAATCCAATATCCATAGAGGGGTTTGGAAAGGGAAAACTCATACAAGCCCCAAGCACTTGACAACTTCAAAGAGGCATCAAAGAGTCAAGGAAGGATGAACTCAAGTCATGAACAAGAAGGATGTCCAAGTGACACAAGAAGACCAAAATGTCTTAAATAGAACCACCTAGGGTAAAGACTTGACTTTGGAAGACATTTATGCTGGTCCTGGTCAAGATTGGTGACCATTTTGGTAAATGAAGTATGACCTCCTAGCCATCCAAAACCATAACTTAGGATCTAGGTTTTTTTTTTTTTATCGGCCATAACTTAGGTTCTAGTTTAAAATTTTAAATCCTTGCGTACAACCAATTTCAAATGAAACTAGATTTACAAGTTTCAATTTGAGCAGAATTTTCACCCAAAACAGAGTTAAAATGAAAGCGTTAATAATCTTTTGAAGTAAGCCCTGTGTTGCGGGTGGAAGAAATCAAACAGACTTGAAAGATCAAATATTTTGGCCAGCCAAACTGGGTGCAGCTTGAAAAAAATAAACTAGCCATTATCTAGCAGTTGGAACACACGCATTATACGTAAGTTTCTTTCATTTTAAACACACAACTTGATGATTTGAGACCCAATATTACCTATATACATTAGAGAACATATCTTGAGAGATTTGGGAGAGCTTAGAGTATTCATCATACGCTAACTATCAACAACTGGCCCAAGCTTAAGAATCTTGAAAAGCAAACTTTGGACAACTTTTGAGCTTCAATTTAAGGTATAAATTCTTCCTATTAGTGTATTGTTGAGGTACGTTTACCACCCATTGATATTTATTTTGTAAATAGCAAAGGTTGGGGTAAGACTTGGAAAACTGGTGCCTGTTTGACTCTGATAGTTTGTGGTAGTAGGCTACCCATTGTGAGTTGTGCATTGTGAAAGAGGTTGTGGGGGAGCCTATAAACCCATTGTGAGTTAAGGACTGTGGTTGAGATTGTAGGTGATCCTAGAAACTCGTTGAATTCTGAATTGAGGAAGAGGATGAGGGTGGCCTTGTAAAACCCAGTGTGGTGGGTTTTGGGTGAGCCCTTGAGTGAAAACCTAGAGACTTGAAGTAGTGGGTTTTAGGAGAGCTCTTTGTGTGAAACCTAGAAAGAATAGTAGTGTTGTTCTTCAAGACAAAATATTAGTTAGGTAGATTAGTAGCATGTAGGTTAGCCTAGGAGAAACCTTCATCAAATGCAAGTGTAATACTTGAATAGGAGACAATAGGTAGATTAGTGGGTTTTAGGTTAGACTAGGAGAAACATTCTTCAAATCCTAGAGATTGTCTATGCGAGGAGAGTTTAGGTGGGTACTGGTGTGCCCATTGTAAGTCACCAGTTGTTTGGATGATTCATGGATACTTCAACCGAGAAGGTAAATAAAACATGAACCTTTGATAGATATTTTCTATCACATAGAATCTCTTACTAAGTTTTAAACATACCGAATGGTTAGAAAAATTGAGATTGGTCACTGAGGACTGGTGAAGAAAAAACAAAAGAACTGTCCTATTCACCCCATTCTAGAACATTTTCATGAACACGTAACGGGACACAATGACACGCCAATTCAGGTTGGTTTCCATGGCAATGGACTTCTGCATGAACCTTAAAAAAATTCAAAATTCCTAGTTTCAAGGTGGACCAATTATGATATGCATTGAGTTTTATTAAGAGTTTTACTTGCCTTATTCCATGTTATGTTTGTTGTGCCAAACACCATAACATGAAATAATCTCCCATCCTCCAGTTATATCCTTCTAGAAAATCAAATCATAGTATTAGGATTGAAATAGAGCAACTTGCTTATTCTTTCCCAATTAAAGGAAAAAGCCAAATGATGCCAAGGAATTCTTTCATATCTTCTCTCTTATATCTCTTATATGTTGTAGAATAGCTAGCAAAAATGTGTATGAATGTTGGATTGAACATTAATAATTGATATGATGTCATACAAGAACCATGGACAAATGCTGACAAGGGCATCCATATAAAAGGGCATTACTTTAGTAGCATTCAACTCTTTGGTTGATATGTGAGACGCTATTTAAAGTACCACCTCAGGTTTCCCCGTGCCCCCCTCTCAAACACAACTCAATTCAATTTATCCGACTCAACAAAGCCTTGTGCCATTTGTCTCGGGTGGGTACGAAAGTTCTACCTATCCATTCCACTCTTTCAAGGGCTATAACTTTGGTTAAACCACCAACCTACATTTTAAGGTTATGATATTATCAAAATCAACGAATATCACGTCAATATCCTCATTAGACAGACCACATCAAACATACTTTATTTAATCCTTCATATATAATGAATAAATATTCGCGCTATAAAATGAGTTAATAAAATATGATGACAGCCACAAATTGAGAAAGAAAATAAAAAAGCTCCAACCACAAAATTGAACAACTTGAAGATAGTTAAAAAAAAGGAAAGAAATATGTTAAAGAGCAACAAGTGGTTCAACTATATACCATCACATAGTAACTCAATTATCTCAATTATCCATAGACATACAACATATAGTGTCTCATTAGATATTCTGAATGATATGTGCAACGACAAAATTGAGACATCCATTTCCCTAGTATTTTTACTATTATTGACATACTTCAATGATTATCAAAAGGCTACCAACATATGATATGTCAAAATCATTGGTAAATGGTTATATATATTCTGTTTGGGTGTCATATGCCATGTTCTCAAAAGGCTGAGTAGTGCTCATGTCAATGTTAAATGTACATTAAAGTATAAATTATCATCAATATAACGTACAAATTGTGTTTCATTTGGGAGACATTAAATTTAAATAACTGTACTCTTAGGAAAATTATGACAAAATCACCTCCATTTGGGTTTGTGGTGGGTTTAGGGCTGGAATATGTTTTAGTGTTAGGGTTCTAAAAAGAAAAAAGAAAACTTCTAGGGTTTGTAGAATAAAAAAAAAAAAAAAAAACTAAATTTGTTGAATTTCAAAAACAACAGCTTGCTGAATTTTCAAAAAAGATTCTATTTGAAAGTAATTTAGTGGCTAAAATGAAGGACCTGGGGAGAGGCCATTGAGGGCCAATAAGAAGAGGAAGGGGAAGGGTTAAGTTTGATTTAGGCTGGAAATAAAAAGTTAATTTTTCTAGGGCTTTGAACAGTAGTACGAGATCGGTGTTTACAGACGCTTTTGAATATTATTAATTTTCTGGATCAATACTACATTGCCGTGATTTTTTGGTTTGGAAATTTTGAAAGCTATCCTGGAGTGCTGTTGATTCAGTGGCTGATGGAGAACATTTAGATGCTTTCAGAGTTAATTTTAGTCCAACTGTAACTTAAATTTTACGGTTGGAAAGAATATAAGGAGGAACTGGAATACCTGCTCCCATTTCTTTGTGGGTGTTTGGGAAGTGGGTTTTTATGTAGGTTTTTTTAGTTGTAGGATATTATTGGAGAAATTTTTTTTTGTGTTTGAGAAGATAGTTTGGTTTTTTTCTGGTTGGATGTGACGTTTGTGAGAGAAAAAGTGAAATAATTATGGGTTTTGATGTGATATTTTGTTTGGATTTGTTTTTTTTGGTTTTGTAACCTTCTTGTCTTTTAGTGAAAAAAAACCCAAAAAATTTGTTTCCAAACACCACCTTTGTCTTATCCAACATAAAGTGAACACAAATGAAATGTTTCAAATAATTAAAATGATAGAACACAATATCATTTAATCCATATTCCGAAAATCCCAAGTAGTCCCACTTTACATCCAAATCTAAAAACCTTATGCTGGCCACATACTCGAATGCAAGAAGAGCAATAAGGATGAATGAGATTCAATGAATTATCAGATTTTGCATGCAGATAGGCCTATTCTGTTACAAAAGTAAATAAACTAATTAGGTAAATAGGTTTACTCAGCCTTGTGTTGGAGAAACATGTCTTGACTATGAGAAAAAAAATAAGTTTTTAGTTTGTTATTTCACAAAATTGTAATCAAATCATTTCACTTAAGTTTCATTTAAATACAACTCGTGCCTAACGGCTTAGTTTACTTTGAAAGTAAAACTTTTATTGGGTTTTGTACCCCATATCTTTTTCAATGAACTAAGTTTCCTATAATGAGCAGCACAAGCTATGGAAAAGAGATTCATTTTATACAAATATAGGTTCCACATCTTTATCATGGCATATTAAGTATAACAAAGGAAAGAAGGCAAGCAGAAAACATATCAAAAAAGAAAAAATATAGTAATAAAAGAGGGCAAGCAGACAGATATAACACAAGTAAAAAACATCATCAACAATAAATATATGCAACAATTAATATCAGAAATGCATACCAATTTTCTTCCAGTTATTAGAAAATTGTGCAGAGCGGTTACTCCCAAATGAAAATACCTAAACCAAGTTTTGATAAACAACAATAAACACCTATAAAAGATCTCTTTCCAGTACACTAATATTAGAATAACCACGACAACAATAGGAATGACAAAGAAAAGATCAAGAGTTCATAATATTTACGGCAGCCTTCTATGATTATTTTGTATGGCTGGTATTTCATGTTAGAATAATATATGATTATTTGGGTTATTATTTTGTAATTATTTTATGCCTTAGGGCTTCCTTGTAGTTATTAATCTTTATTTATATAAATAGGGAATGATATCCTAATCATTCCCTAATCTTGAATTCTCTAAAATAACATAGTATCAAAGCCAAACCCTAAAACTTAAATTACTCACCCATACAGTCGTCAATCACCACCATCGCCACCCTAGAACCAAGCGTCACATCCCTCTGGTTCTCATCACAGAGCCAATCGTCAAAGAACTAGTCGTCACACACAGAGCCAATCGTCAAAGCCAGTCGTTGGGCTCTCCCAACCCAGTCGGGCCCTGACGTCAGGCCTCCTGGCCTTAGCGTCGTCGGCGAGGGACGAGAAAAGGTTTGTTGTTGTCGTCTGTCCCTGTCGACGCCTACCTCTGCTTCGCTGAGTTACGTGATGATCTGTGTTAAATTCAATATTCAACAGCTGCTTCGTTTTTCCCTTTCATCTTAAAATATATATATATATACATATACATAGATTTTTTATTTTTATATATATATATATATAAATCAATGTTGTAAAAAATAAATAAATAAATAAATAAAGAGGTTAATGAGATTTTAAGTCTTTAATTTTCTTAGTGGTCATTGTGTTTGTATTCCTCCACCTTCCGGGTTTGTGATTGGCACTAATTTTGTTGAGGGTTCAGTAGTATAGTATCTATGGCAAATTCTACCGATGTGTCCACTACTTCTCAAACACCTAGGAGTGAGAGTTTCCCTATACCTATTACCATGACTGATAACCCCAACCCTAGTCTTAAAATCACTACCTCTCTATTTAATGGTCAGAACTATCTCGCATGGTCGCAGAGTTTGACTATGTTTTTAAAGAGTAGAGAGAAGATGGGGTATGTGGATGGCTGGATACAGGCACCCAGCACAACTAACCCGGGTTATGACCAATGGGAGATTACCAACTCTTTGATTATGGGTTGGCTTATTCATTCGATGGTGCCAGACATTGACGAGGGCTACTTATCTATGGAGACTACCCAGGATGTTTGGGATGCTGTGGCTACCACCTATTCCTGCAAAGGGAATTTCTCACAAGCATTTGAGTTACGCCGCTCTATTGAGAGCTCTGTTCAGGGGGAGCAGACGGTTCTTCAGTACTTCACCTTCCTCACCAATGGCTGGAAACGCCTTGATCACCTGCAGGACTATAAGCCTGTTTGCACTGCTGATTCAGTCGGGTACAGGAAGTTTATTGCACAAGAAAGGGTCTTCAAGTTTCTGGCTGGTCTTAACGTGGAGTGTGATCCGGTTCGGAGTTCGGTTCTGAGTATGGACACTCTTCCTTCACTTCAGGAGGCCTTTGCCTATGTACAGAATGAGGAGAGTCGTCGGTCTGCTATGATGTCCTCTGTCTCTACCGACCGCTCAGCATTACTGTCTACCTCTAGAGATGGCCTCAGCCTAACTCCTATTCCTTCGTCTGCCACCAAGGAGTCTATATTTTTGTGATTATTGTAAGAAGCTACGGTATACTCGTGAGATGTATTGGAAGCTTCATGGGACTCCATCCGGGGGGTCAAGGTGATCGGTCTGGTTCTAGAGGCGGTCGGTCAGGCCAGTCTAGAGGACGTGGCTCCTGTCCACGAGCTCATCAGTTTAGTGCTATTGATACGCGTGATTCTAATTCTGCTTCCGTTGGCCAGGCTTCTGATGATCTCTCTGGCATGACTACTCATGAGCTTGAGGATGTTCTACGTCAATTGCTGGACTGCCGGTCTTCTACTGCTCTCAGTACATCTTCCTCGTCATTTGCCCGCTCAGATAACTTAGCTTCTTCTCCTTGTGTTTTCCTGTCTCATAAGTCTTTGCCTTGGATTATTGATTCTGGTGCCTCAGATCATATGTCTGGTTCCTCTGATCTTTTCTCTGCCTATAAGCCCTCTTCAGGTCAGGACAAAGTTAGGATTGCAGACGGTACTGTTTCTTCTATTTCTAGAAAAAGTTTAATCCATGTCACTCCTACTTTACCTCTCTCTTATGTTCTCTATGTTCCTAATTTTTCTGTTAACCTATTATCCTTGAGTCGTATTATAAAGGATTTGAATTGTAGTGTGACATTTTTTCCTGATCATTGTCTTGTCCAGGACCTTGTCACGAGGAGGACAATTAGCAGCGGTAGTGCAGAAAATGATCTCTACTTCCTGGATCATCCGGACAAGCTTGCTCATTCTTCTACCATGCGTCCTACTACCACCGATGATATATGGTTGTGGCATCGGCATCTTGGGCATCCTTCTTTTTATTTACTTAAGCATTTATTTCCATCTGGTTTTTCAAACAATAATGTGTCTGAATTTCTTTGTGAGTCTTGTCAGCTTGGCAAACAACATAGAGCTTCTTTTGCTCCCAGTTTTAATAAAAGTTTAGTTCATTTCTCATTAATACATTATGATATTTGAGATCCATCTCGTGTTGTGTCTGTGAAAGGTCATCACTGGTTCGTTACATTTATTGATAATTTTTCTCGTACTTCTTGAGTGTATCTTATGAAAGACAAGAGTGAGGTTTTCTCTGTGTTCCGCAATTTTCATAGGATGATTTATACTCAGTTTGGGGCCACTGTCAAAATATTTCGTTCTGATAATGGGGGTGAATACATAGATTCTGGGTTAGGGCAATATTTTTCTACTCATGGCATTATCCATTAAACCTCTTACAACAATACCCCTCAACAAAATGGGGTGGCGGAACGCAAGAATCGCCATCTTCTTGACATGGCTTAGTGCATGTGTTTTTCTATGAGTGTGCTCAGTCCTATTGGGGCGACGTTGTTCTCACTGCTACCCATCTTATTAATCGTCTTCCTACTCAAGTCTTGCAAAAACAAGCTCCTCTTCAAGTCCTCCTAGGTTCTCAGTCCTTGTTTTCTATTCCTCCTAAAATATTTGGTTGTGTCTATTTTGTCCATAATCACTCTTCTACTCATTGTAAGTTGGACCCTCGCTCTCTCAAATGTGTTTTCCTTGGGTACTCTCCTACTCAAAAAGGGTATAAGTGTTACCACTCTCCTTTTCATAAGTGGTTTGTGTCCATGGATGCCACATTCTTTGAATCGTAGTCTTATTTCTTGTCCTCTCCGGTGTCACAGTCCTCCCTTCAGGGGGAGCCTTGGTGTGAAGTGATTCCTGTGATTCCTATGATGGAACCAGTTGTTCTTGCACCACCATCTCATACTGGGACTGCAAAACCTAATGTCACCCAGGATAGGGAAGGGCAAGCTTATGTCAGGGACAAAGACAGACAGAAAGTTAACTGGATACAAGAGACCACTTCTGCTCCTCCACTGTCATCTCTTGCTTTTGATGAGAGTTCAGGTACCTTTGAATTTCTTGAGTCCATTGATCTTGATGTTCCGATTGCCAAGAAAAAAGGGTGTGAGGTCTTGTACTCAACATCCTATCTCAAATTTTGTGTCTTACTCTCATTTGTCGTCCTCATATAAAGCGTTTGTGTCCAATATTTCCTCTGTTAGCATTCTTAACCATTTTCAGGATGCTCTTGCTACCTCTGAGTGGAAACTTGCCATGATTGGGGAAATGAAAACACTTAGGAAGAATGGTACTTGGGAATTGACTTAGTTACTTAAGGGCAAACGACCTATGGGATGCAAATAGGTGTATACTGTGAAACACAAAGCGGATGGTTCTATTGAGCGTTACAAGGCTAGACTTGTGGCAAAAGGGTTCACTTAGACGTATGGTGTTGACTATCAGGAGACCTTTGCACCAGTGGCTAAGATGAATTCAGTCAGAGTGCTCCTCTCTTTAGCAGCTAATCTAGATTGGCCACTTCATCAGTTTGATGTAAATAATGCCTTTCTCCATGGTGACCTCGAAGAAGAGATATATGGACATTCCTCCTGATTTTGAGAATCATCAGACAGAAGGCAAAGTATGTAGGCTTCGGAAGTCATTATATGGTCTCAAGCAGTCTCTGAGAGCTTGGTTTGAGAGATTCACTCAGGCTGTGCTTTAATATGGCTTCAAACAGAGTCAAGCAGATCACACCTTGTTTGTGAAACATTCCTCACTTGGTAAGACTACAGCACTCATTGTTTATGTAGATGACATAGTTCTTACGGGTGATGATAGTGAGAAAATTCCTCTGTTGAAAAAATATTTAACCCGTGAGTTTGAGATCAAAGACTTGGGGAGCTTGAAGTATTTCTGGGAATTGAAGTTGCTCGCTCCAAGGATGGGATATTTATCTCACTGAGGAAGTATGTGCTTGATTTGTTGAAGGAAACTGGGATGCTTGGCTGCAAGGCCTGTGACACTCCACTAGAACCCAATCAGAAACTGGGAGATAATGAAGGAGGAGCAACTGTTGACAGGGGGAGCTATCAGCTATTAGTGGGTAAACTCATTTACCTATCTCCCTCTCGTCCTGATATTGCTGTTGCTATCAGTGTGGTGAGCCAGTTTATGCATGCTCCTTATCAGATTCACTTCGAGGCTGTCATGCGAATTTTGAGGCACTTGAAGTCTACTGCTAGTAAGAGTCTTTATTTTTCAAGGTATGATTATCTTCATGTAGAAGCCTATACAGATGTTTCTGGATCAGTGACTGATAGGAGATCGACTTCAGGGTATTGCACCTTTGCTGGAGGCAACCTAGTTACTTGGAGGATTAAGAAACAGAATGTGGTTGCCAGGTCGAGTGCAGAAGCTGAGTTTAGAGATATGGCACAAAGGGTGTGTGAGCTCTTATAGATCAGGTTATTGTTGAGTGATCTAGATATTGATCAGATAGACTCCATGCGGTTATACTGTGACAATAAGGCTGCTATCAACATCGCTCACAATCCGGTTCAACATGACAGGACAAAACATGTTGAGATTGATCGCCACTTCATTAAGGAGAAACTCACTAGTGGCACAATATGTACTCCCTTTGTGCAGTCTGGTGAACAACTTGCTGACATCCTCACCAAGAGAGTTGGAAATAAGCCATTTCATGACATCTTAGGCAAGCTAGGCATGAGAGACATCTTCGCACCAGCTTGAGGGGGAGTGTTAGAATAATATATGATTATTTGGGTTATTATTTTGTAATTATTTTATGCCTTAGGGCTTCCTTGTAATTATTAATCTTTATTAATATAAATAGGGAATGATATCCTAATCATTCCCTAATCTTGAATTCTGTAAAATAACATTTCACACATTTGCAACATTTGACTACAAACTCAATTGTTGCTTATTAAGAAAAAAATTCCAGCATATGAATGATGTATCTAAGTTTTTATATCAGTACGAAGAGTCTTTCCATCCCCACAGACATTAACATTGAAACCCTAGATTAAAGAAAACGGTTTAAATTTCAAGGATTTTCTTTTTCACTGTTATTTCTTTTTCAGATTTTGATTTTCTGGGATAATTCAAGTTAAGATATTTGTTACATATTACATGAAATATCATTTGTACAAAATGAACAAAAACAACACAGCCAGTCCTTTGTACATAGATTCTAAGCTTTATGTACGAGTGTCGAGTGCAGGTATGTATCTAAGTATCAATTCATCTAATTCCCAAGTCCTAGGTCATCAAGCATGGTTATTTATAATTTCACAAGCTAAAATGGTATTTCAAGTGATATTAAGTGTTATACTTCACTCACTTTGAATAAAATACGTAACAGAATTGATGTAGTAACGGAGTTTTATGTATAATTAAAGTTGAATAACTTTACATGCTTGCTAGGTGAATGTCTAACTAAAAATGTTAATTATTTAGAGAGTCTATGTAACATTGGTCCACTAAGTACTTACTCTTTTGATAATAGCCAAGATATATCAAGTCACTGTACCTATTGAGAATACCTGAATTAGCAATGCCTTTGAATTTTCAAACTTAGACAGAAAGTCCCAGAGGTGATGACCTCAAAATCATGATCTCCTGGATCTGATTTAACAGGAAAAGAAAATAAAAGAAAGAGATGATGACATCATATTAGAGTTGTATTTCCCACAACAAGAAACATATAGTACATGTTTCCAAATAAAAATCTTTGGTACAAAAGCAAATAGTCTAGAATGGAACATCTCAACCAACCAAAGGAAGCAGACTCCAGCAATGGAAGGTCAATTTCAGAAAAAATTGTCCCAGCATATCGCTCCTTGATACTATCAAGAACATGCTACAGTCAACAAATCAATGTCATGCATCAAAAGATTATTAGTAAAGTCTATTGAGCAAAGAAAAATAGTAAAGGTTCAAACAAGCACCATAGGCTTCATATTGATAGGTTGATAGTTAAAAACTCACAATGTGCTCGTCAATACCAAATATGTCGTAATTCCTCTTCCATAAAGGATTTGTCAGCAGCTCAAAAGCATATCAAATCTGGAAATCAGACCACATAACTTAAATATTTACAATACTGGAAGTACTCAAGTTAACTCAAGTAGGATTTGATATTGGTGGCAACAAAACCACATAATTTCTAGACAAACCAAACCAAACCAAACTAATCCAATCAAGTGGTATTGGCAACATGAATTTTTTTTCATCATTCTACTTTGTCAAGGGCTATATGCTCAATTAAATTAAATTAAATTAATACATATCATTTTTTACTATAGCATCCCATATCAATTTAGGTTTGGGGCTCTCCCTAACATTTCTATTTATGCTGATCATATCACAATCTGTTACTATTGCATCTAGACCCTTCATTGTACATGATCAAACCATCCTAGCATATTCTCTTTCAACTCATCTTAAATCGGTGTTACTCCGGTCATTTCATGAATATATTCAATTTCTAATTGTGTACTTCCTAGTCTTACCACACACATTCTTCTAAGTATATCTCTATCTCAACTACACTCATTTTATAAATGAGACTAAATTTCTTACAATTTAGCCGTGATGGATAGACTTTACGGGTAGCCATTCAATAGTTGACATGTCAAACCCATTTTGTTTTTTACTTATTTTCAATTTCTCCTCTAGTTTTTGTTTTCTCTCTCCCAGATTTCTCACTCAGTTCTTTCAAAACATCTTATTGATAATATGATCTACATACACACATAAAAATCTGACTGACAATCTACAATGTTCAGACTATATTATTTATCTGATGCAACTAACGGAGGGGGCATACAATCTTAAGAATACTTTATGAGCAAGAATATATAGAAGCTATGATATCATGGAGATCAAAATTGCAAAGGATTGCAAAAAAATAAAAATAAAAATAAAAAAATAAATTTTTTGCAGTTGATAATGATGCAATTTCCCATCCTTCCATGAGTTTGTAATTGCAGAATCTTATAGATCTTATCATAAATTCCATCTTCCATAAAATAATACAATAATTTCAACACAAAACCCAAAATCTTGTAGAGCTTGCCATAAATTCCATCTTCCATGAAACAACTACAATAATTTCAAGCCAAAACCCAAAACCAAATCAGTTTTTCTAGATTGGAACTCAGGAGCTCCGTTTCTAGCTTGAACATGCGTGGCTTTTCATTCTTCCAGTCACCAGATCTGACTTCCATACAGCCTCAATCGATAGCTTCTTCATCAGCACATCACTACCAATAATCAAGATTCTTCGTTTTGATTGCTTGGTTTGTACCATTGTATAGAGAGGGAATGAAGAAAAAGCATCGAGAGAAAGAACGAGAGAGAAGAGAAAACCTGAGTGGTGGACATCTCTTCAATGGCCAACATAGCATCTGTTGAGTGGCCGCCCATAAACTAAGTGGTTTACGGCTAAGCCGTGTAGAATTCATTCTCTTTATAAATATGTTGTTTTAGTTGCCCAACATTCTATCTTGTAAAGTATCACTAACTTCATAGTTCTATGAAATTTCCATTTCAATTTTGTTTATATTCATCGATCACATAATATGTCAGTAGCACTTCTGTACTTGAGCCAACCTACTTTATTTTATGGATCACATTATCTCTAACCTCTCCATCTTAATTAATAATCAAACCTAGGTTAAAAAAATGTCCACTCTTTGTAATTTGCTAATTTTTAATTTTCACTTCATTATTTCTTCTACTATCGATACTAAAGTTACATTCCAAATACTCATTTTTAGCTCTACTAATTTAAACCCTTTTCACTTGAGTGTTTCTTTCCAAGGTTCTATTCTAGTGTTAATTTCTTCCTTAATTTCATCCACTAGAACAAACATCATCTACGAACAACATACATCATGGGACATCATACTAAATGTATACAAGACATCATGCTAACTAAATATATATAGTTAATTCATCCATAACAAAGGCAAATAGATAAGAGCTCAAAGTTGACCCTTGATGTAATCCTCCAGTACTTGGAAATTCACTAATTTCCGCTGCATGTAATTATAGTCACAACCTCATCATATATGTCCATTATCGCATCAATAAATCCCTTGGTCACACCCTTTTTCTCTAACACCCACTATATCACATCATTAGGCACCCTATCGTAAGGTTTCCTTAATATATAAATATCATATGAACAGAGATGACTTCCACATTGAGTAACTCTTTCGAACTGGGCATGGTGTCATATCTGTGTTATGTGACAGAAAGTAGACATGATAATTAAGACTTCATAAAGCATTAGATTTATAGATCAAACACCATTATAATAAAAAATAAATAAATAAAACCTTATATTTCAGTAAACAAAATTTTCAAATATTTTGAAGAAGCAACCAAAAAAAAATTTAAATGTAGAATTTGATCAAATTTTCAAAATGACTCATAAATGAGCCACAGATTGTATAAGTAAGAGAACTTTTATAATTTGACTGACTAAGCATTGGGATATCTTGTAACCATAAGGAAATTTATCGAAGGAGATCCTTTCCCCTTGAATAATTTCATTGTCATAACAGATTCCAGTAGTAACAAAGGGGAAATTTATTCTTAATTTCAAGAAGCAATATCAAGTGCAATGCAAAGCATCTGTACAAATTATCACATGGCTCAACTCAATAAAATATTATGCTTCCATGGATCTTATTTCATGAATATTTCATCTGGGACAGGGTCCAAAGTTCAATCAAAATAAACTAACATGTTTTTTCCAGTCCTTTTAGGTCCTTTCTTTTTATTCCCTTCATTAGGCAACACCTTCAAGACATTGCTCTCTCTAGTTGGCACAATTATTGGCCTTTGTTTCACATGATCAGCCAATCTAAGTGTGTCATCCTATTCCAATTGATCCTACCACTACCTTCCAGTTCTATACTTCTGCTGTATTACTACTCATCCATCTTGGAAAATTTATTCCAATAATTTCATCGTGAAAAAATTTTGTTTCTCAGCTTCCAATAAATAATGTGGTCAAATTGGAGAAGCATAACAACAGGAGAACATATATACAATACAACGATATTTCACACGACATAAAAATATATAACAATATTACAGGATGTTCAAAACCGACCCCCCACGCGAGACATACATATATATGCATAAACATACACATGAAACTGATTTTGTAAATCGCCTTGAGAGCAAATGGAGACTTACAAACCTTGATAAACTTAGTTATAGGAGGGACTTCTGTGGCTGAATTCCTGAATCAATGCATTTGTTAGTTTAATATAAAAATATTTGGTATAACACCAATTAGAGAAAAAAAAAAATACCATATATACAGTTAGCTACATATTTTATTAACGTCTTCTAGAAAAGATCAGCATCAACTAAGCAAGAAAAGTTACTGTGGTTAATTCACAACAATGCATAATCGTGTCAAGTAATATAATGACACAGTGATATAAACACACTCATATTGCAGCAGAAAAAGAAATTAAAAACAAACAAACAAACAAAGTAGAACCTTGCGTATATGACAATTATTAAGCAAATTAGTCTGTTTTCTATACTGGTAGTGAATCAGTGATCATAGACATCCATTATTAAACTAATGCTTCAACTTTTAAAGTGCACAACTTTAACCATCATCAAACTTCAGAACCTGCAAAAAACGAAATTGATGCTTACAAGATTTAACTTCTAAATATTTCCACAAGTCAATTCTCCTTCTGAATGAGAGAAATATAACCAGTTCAAAGCTTAAATATAGTTATTCACCCAAAAACAAAGGCTTAAATATAGTGGTCATTATTGTTAAGAGTTGAGAAATCATTATCGTTAAGAGTTGAGAAATAAGACTGGTCACAAAAGTAGTTGAAAGGAAGTGCAAATGATGTAGTTCTTATTCACGAAGACAAGAATGCTATGCTCAATTTTAGCAAGTTGAGTAGCTGTAGGGCTGAGGAAAGTATGTTAAACAGAACTTTATAATTCAGTAGTTGAATTTAGGGGACCAGAATAGTGTTTTTTACTTTAAAGCTATAAATCAGAGAAGAGCTAGCCATAGAAATATGGGAATAACAAAGTTGGGTGGTTCCGTCATACTGATCCAAATGAAGTAAAGACATTATCTCATTTTTGGATAAACTTTTAGGTGGCATAAAAAACTATATCAAGAAGCAACTTACTGAATGTCAAAAATGTGAGTTACTCATGTATGTTGCTCCTGCAGAGATGAAGCACTATGTTCTCACTGAAAGATGAAAAAGCTCCAACAGCTGATAGATACAATGCTATGTTCTTTAAAAAAAGCTTGGTCCATTATAGGTGATGATGTGATTGCTTGGATATCTTTTTTCTTCAGTTCTGGTGCTTGCTGAGAGAAGTTCAATCTATAGTGATTAATTGGATCGGCAAGCTGCCTAATCCTTCAAATCTAAGTGATAGAAGTATCTCTTATTGTAATATCATTTATAAGTGCACTGCTAAAATTGTAGCAGATAGACTTAAAATGGTTCTTCCTTCAATTGTGTCACATTGTCAAACTGCCCATTATGGAGGATGGAGAGGATTGCTGATAATGTGCTGCTTTCTCAGCAAATATCATCGCAGTGATATTGGCAGGAAATGTGCTTTGAAGGTGGACTTAAGAAAAGCCTATGATTCAGCAAGTAGGCATTCCAAGCTCCAGACACCTGATGGGACGGGGTTTCCTGAAAAGTTTATCAGTTGGGTCAAGGCATGTGTTACTTCTCCCAGCTTTTTAATTAATAGCAATGATAATGAACTAAAGGAATATTTCCCAAGTGCCAAAGGCCTTAAACAAGGGTACCCATGTCACCCTACTTGTTTGTTTAGGCTATAGAAAATCTAACAGGTATCCTGAGAAAGAAGATAACAGTGAGTGACTTCAAGTACTCAAGGTATGCAAAGGAAAGGATTACTCATTTGACTTCCACTTACACATGCCCTTTTGCAAGGCTGATGTGAGTTTTATTACTCTATTTAAAGAGGCTTTGACTGTTTTCCAGAGTTTGTCTGGTTTAACTCCGGAATGATGAGCCTTCTAATATGGCGTTTCTAGCTTAATTTCTTCCAAGTTCATGGCAGAGTATTGTAGACGTCTTGTTGAATTATAGCCAGAGTTAAGTCCTGGACTAATGTATAATCTTGTGCTGGCAGATTTCAATTGATCAAAACCTATGTACATAGACTCAATCACGGGTGTTGAGTGTGGATATGTCAAATTCATATAATTCTCATGTCAAGGACACCTAGACACGGCTATATTTCATATATGTTATTTTCTTAATATTTTAAGGATAAAATGATGTTTAAAAACTAAAATAGAGTATTAATATAGAAAATAGAAATCTTATGCATGTTACTATAATAAACTCAACAACTTATACATACTTTTTGAGTGCATCTCCAACTAGGCATATCGGACATATCCCATACCCTTTCACAACTATTAACTGTCCAACACATATACTTCATAAATTTAGAAGAGCCCATATAATATTGATCAAGACAGTGTTATTCTCTATTCAAATATACTAGTCCTCTATGTTACATGGACTCTTCAAAATAAATCAAATACCCGTGTCGAACAAGGGTATAGAATATGTGTTTGACACTTTTCAATGGATACTTCTTATATAATTATATATAACACTATTATTATATATACATATTGTTATATAAAAAACGTCTTTTTGACACTGTAAGTTACATATAGCACCATTTTATCTTACATACTTGATTAAAAATATAAAAATATGACATTTTTTTGCAGAATCCACGTACCCTTAAATTTATGGTTTGATGAATCCTACTTCTAGATACATATCCACATCCGACACCCGTACCCAAGTCCATGTAACATAGAGTCCAGTATGTTTATTCTCCAAAAGAAAGTTCACTTCCATAGAAAAAATTTTGCGAGCCTTTCTATGGAAATCTATGGAAAGGAGTGGATCTCACCTCTACCATAGCCAAGATTGCTGAAGATTAAAAGGAGGACAAACATAAAGAACAAAATAAAGCTCAGTTAGTAGGCATTTATGAAATTTTTTTTTAATTACTCACGTTGGATCTTTGATTTGGGCAAATTGGTATAGATCACAACTTTAAAAATTCTTGAGGACCCACTTCGGCTTGGAGAAGGAAGTATTTTTTTATTGGCAGCAAAGCAAATCATATTAGAGAACATAGAGAGGGGCACAACCCTTCTGCAACCAAATAAAAAAGAAAAGTCGGTAAAAACATGAAAAAATGCAAAAGATAGACCCAATACCCCTTATAACAAAAAAACGCACCTACAAAAAAGAATTCTAGGTACCCACCCACCCTTAACTTCCCCAAATTTACCCCGAATGGGACAATGTGGTTGTGATTGAATTTATGTGGTGTGGGGTCCATGTATAGAATAAATCTCAACCACAAGATGATAATTCTGGTAATTTCTGGGTAGTTAAGTTTGGTTTGTAGTATTATTGGGAAAAAAAAAATCCACTTCAATTGCTAAGAAGACATCACTATGGTTTAACAAATGGTTGCCTCCTTTTTTTTCTATTCTTTTCTTCCAATTGCCTAAAAAAATCCACTCCAATTATATTTGATTCAAGTATGTGCAAAGAGGTTCGTTCAAGTTTCCTCTATTATTTCAGGCAATTGCTGGAAAGGCCAAGTGCAGATTCTATCAAATTGATAGGTTAAAAGAGAGATTCTCGCTTACTTCTTCCCTTGCAGTAAAGACTCCAAACAAGATTGTATGGATATTTAGTGTTCAAGTTGTTTGAAGGATTTTCACATCTTAAGGTTCTAGGGTAGATTAGAATAAGCTTGTGTGGTCTCACAAGTCTGTTCCCCGCCATTCTTTTGTTTTTATAGTGAAATAAACAGGGGTCAAGCCAATCCAACCCAACGGTTCCACAATTATATGTTACTTTTTCTTTAACAATAAATATACACACCTTTTAGGTTTTAAAATAAAGAGTTTTCACTTTATCTTTCTTCATATTCTACTCTATTTAGAGTTCATAGGTCCACCTTTTCAATGTCAAGTGGATGAGAATATATTATATAAAAATAACACTGCCATTTACATAAATATATTTCATTATGGGCCTGTTTGATTCTAGTATTAGAGCATAGGATTGGATTGTTGATCCAGTGATATACACATTCCTACGTTTGGATGGCATAAATGGTGACCGGCTTAGTAATACATAGGATTTCTAATCCCACAAAATCGTGGAATATTCAATACCATATGGAAGTAGGCATTATTATTAATAATCCACTAAGGACTTGTTTGATTAGCAAGGATTAATAGCGAGGGTATTAACAATCCATGGGATTAGTGTAGGATTAGTTATCCAGCTGGATTGCTAAAATACATAATTTCCTCTTATCCAAGTTTATTTTCCAACAGATAAAAAAATTTATAATCCCAATTATATGTATAAGTTGTAAGATTAAAAAAATCATCAATTTTGTTGGATAGAATAACAATTGGAATCTAATCCGAATAATAAAATTTGCAACCAAACAATGGAATATGAGTCCTCTGAATTAATAATCTCAATCTTATGTTACAGTCTGCCTAATTAAACAAGCCTTAATTGAGTCAGACAGTCAATCCAATGGTTAATCCAATGGCTAATCCCATGGATTATTAATCCCATCACTATTACTCCAACCAATCAAACAAGCCCTACCAGTATCACATACCATTGTATACCATAGTAAAGCCACTCCATGAAATGTATGCCTTAAAATATTAGAAAGAACACAATATAAAAAATTGATTAGTATAAATGATGTAAAGCTATGAAGCACAGACACCTCTCCGGAGGTGTCTGATACGTGTCGAACACGGACACTAACACGCGCTGGACACATGTCGGGCACGTTAGAAAGAGTTGAACACACTGGAACACTCTGGACACATCGCGGACACATTGGGACAAACAAGGGACACATTGAGGCTATGCTATGGGCACTCTGGGACACATTAGGAACACACTGAGTACTATTTTTTCTTTTTAAATTAAAATATTTAATTTTTTTATTAAAATAGTATATGATTAATTTGATAAAATTAAATATTTGACATAAAATATATATTAAATATTTAAAAATATACATATAATAAAAATATATGTTTTAAGCATATCCCAATGCATCGTATCCTATATTTTTTTAAAAAATTTACGTATCCATGTCGTGTCGCCGTGTTGTCCGTACTTCTTAGAGGTAAAGACACAAAGTTAACCTACCAATTTAGTATCTCACAAGTCACAAATAAAACTGTCAAGGGTTAAAACAGAATATAAGATTTTAGAGAGGCTAGACTGCATAGTATCACACTTCACTATGTGTGCATATATAGATTGAAAACTTGATGTACTAAAAGATGAGATTTTAGAGAGTGAAGAGCATTATTACCACTTGGATGAGAACTTCTCGTAGGCTTCAGTGACTTGCTCCATGGAACTATACCTCTTGATCCCCAAAACTGAAATTACAAAAATTGATTGTTATGTAAAGTAGATAGTGAAGAAAGAGAGAGAGAGAGAAGAGAAATTTTGATAGTGAGTGAGTGAGTGTGACCATCGTAGTGAGAAGGAGGGTAGGAACGAGGAAGGATCAGAAGCCGATAGAACATGGATAATGCGAAGAGAATCAGAGGAAACCAGTATGCTTTCAGCACAGACACTGGTGACGATTTCGCCATTGGAATCTCCGGAGAAACTCTCGTCGCCAGACTGGTTTTTGAGAGAGAGGGAGAGAGGGAGAGAATGAATGAATGAATGAGGGGTCTTCAGGATCGCGATCGTTCTAGTTTCGGGCCTTTTTTTGTAATATATAACAAATAAGGGTTCTAAAAAGATTCTAAAAACTGGACTCACCCGTTTGGCTTGAACCCAAGAAAATAATATATAAACAAATAAATGATAAATTAAGGTGAGTTTGAGAAAATTGAGTTTTTGGGTTTGCTTTTTTTTTTGGGAAAATCGGTCTAAGGTCCCTATCCAACTTTTAGTAATGGATTAGGTCCACAATCTGTTCTTTTGTAGTCTAAGGTCCCTCACCCCATTTCTTCTCTCTTTCTACTCACTTTCTCTCTCTACATGGGCTCTCTGTTTCTGCTTCACATTCAAATGGCCAAGACCAACAAGGTCTCCACAGATCGTGACGCATGGCGGCGATGGAGAAGGGGAGGAAGAAGAAGTCGGCGTCGGAGGGATTAGTGGTGAGGAAGAGGAGGAAGAAGATCTTCAGAGAAACAGAGACACAGGAAGACGATTACTGGAGAAAGTCCAAACTTCCTCATGCTACTCTATTTAAGCCCCAGCATCCTTATGAAAGCTCTCTCTGGGAGACTTTCAAAGATTTACCAAAAACGGCTGTGAATCTGATAGAAACTTTACTCTCTGTGGAACCATACAAGCGTGGAACCGCATCTTCCGCTCTTGCATCTGAGGTATCATGCAGAAACTATTTGTAATTATTTGTGTTTTATCTTCAGTTGCATCATGAATATGCTTAATGTTCATCTTGTACTTGCTATCCTCAGTATTTCAAAACAAAGCCCTATGCATGTGACCCGTTGACCTTGCCAAAATATCCACCAAATAAAGAGATTGATGCCAAACATCGTGAGGAGGCACAAAGGTAAGATTTCTCGTCTCCTTTTTTTAGCGGTACATGGAAGAATTTGGCAGCAAAACATGTGCCGAATCCACTGTAGCCTAGCATCTAAAATAGAGGGAGCATTTAGGTAGTTTTTGCAATATTAAAAAAAAAAAAAAAAAAAAAATCAATAATAATGATACAAGAAATATTTGAACAACAACAAAATTGCAAGCTACTATTGTGGAATTGAGGTCATTTATTAAAGGGAAATGCCAACCACCAGCCATTTGGTTAATTTATGTATAAAAAATGTAATGAAATATTTGAAAAGTATATAGAAATATATAAAAGTGTAGGGAAAATACATATTTTTGTTTAATCAAGTTGTCTTTTGAGAATTATAACCGACTTGCACCGGATTTGCTTTGTTTTACAATGCTTGTATAAATTGTTTGAGGCTTTTGAGTATTAATGTGTGATTCCATTAATATAGTTACTTACCACATCGTTTTTTTAATTTTTAATTTTTTTTTTTATTTTTAACTTCATTTACCCATCAACTCTATGAATAGATAGCCTTACCAGGCTTGTGGCTCAACCTTTTCAGCCACTATGGAAAGTTTTTCAGCCACTATGGAAAGTTTGGGAGGATTTGGGTTCAGTGAAATGGGCAGAACTGTGAGGAAGAAGAGGATTTGGGTTCAGTGAAATGCGCACAATACATACCAAGTTCATGTCGGTTGGTGCTTCTTTGGGTGGATCTTCTTCTATGAAATATTCTCATTCTCCTGATGCCTCTCGTCCACGGAAGAAGCTGATTCTTCAGGTAATTAATTCCTGTGTGGATTTTTTTGTTTTATCTTTACTGTGGTAGCTGCTAATCAAGATATTAGTGAATTGGACTGAATTTTCTCTGGGTTGATCCAGAGAAATTCTCTGGTTTGAACTGAATTTTCTCTGGGTTGATCCAGAGAAATTCTCTGGTTTGGATTGAACTAGTCCTCAAGTGTTGTCCAGAGAAATTTGGCATTTTCTCTGTGAATTTTCTCTGGTTTGGAAATCATGTTTTTTGAATCTTTAGTATGTATAAAGGTGTAATGATGTCATGTTGAGAATTGAATTCATTTTATAACCCGTAGATTTCTTCTCTCAGTGCTCTAATTCATTTGAATTTTTTTTTCTTTTTTTTTCCGTTGATTAAAATTTCTTTACAAAGTTGCTCATTTTATTCCCCCAAAACGAAAACCACATGTGATTTAAGGCAATTATTGACAAGATATTCCAGTGTTTAAATCACCAGAAAATACTCTGATTTGCACCATTTTTGGGAATTGGATGAGACATTTGCAAAACATAGAAAATCAAAAAAATTGAACAAATCAGAGAAATTTCAAATTTCTCTGGTTTGAAATTTCTCTGGATGGAAATTTCTCTGGGTTGAAATTTCTCTGGATAGATTTTCTCTGGACCTGCAGAAATTTTTCAAAAAATATTACAAACCAGAGAAATTCTCAATTGTTATTTTTAATAAACCAAAGAAATTCTCAATTGATATTTCAATAACAAACTAGAGAAATACTCCGATTTTTCAAGAGTTTCTCTGGTTCTGGTAAGTTGCCATTGTTATCCCATTCTAATGTTGCTTACATATTACAATGTGAAATTTTTCCAGTTGAATTCAGTTGAACAATGTTACTTACCTAATGAATCACAATGATTTGGATGTGAGTGAGAAGAAAAGTAGAGAAACTCATCCAGAGAAATTTGGTCCAGAGAAATTTCTCTGAGCCAGAATTTCTCTGACCAATTTTCTCTGCACTGAAATTTCTCTGGACCAAATTTCTCTGGACCAATTTTCTCTGGACTGAAATTTCTCTGGACTGAAATTTCTCTGGATCAAGGTTGAGGGACCTTAGATATTATGAAAATATTGTTGAGGGACCTTAGACATTATGAAAATATTTGGTGTCCTTTATGCTATAAAATCATAATACCAGGGACCTTAAAAAAAAAACCCCTTTTTTTTTAATGAATTTTTTTAATATTTTAGGTAATTTTTTTATTTTTTAGATACACTAAATTTAAAATATGCATATATTTTAGGTAAATTTTTTATTTTTTATTTTTTAGATACACTTAATTTAAAATATGCATATATTTTAGGTAAATTTTTTATTTTTTAAATATACGTAATTTAAAATATGCTTAAAAAGTATAATGTTTATGAAAAAAAAATTAAAGATTCACTAAATATAAAATATAAAAAATATAAAAATTCAATATATTTTTGTATTTTTTGTATTTAATGAATTTTTAAAAAAAATTGTACAAATTTTTTACTTTTTAAATGCATTAAGATTAAGGGGATCAAAAAAAAAATTTTAAAAATGATTAAAATATTGTAAAAAATTATGAAAAATATAAAAATATGAATTGAAAATTCATAAAATTATTTTTAAAAATTCAAAACCAAATAAGGTGACTTTTTTTTTTAAATTTGAATTAGGGATAAGGATTATACGATGAATTTAAATGCTTATAAATTCTACACCCTTTTTTAATATTGATTTATTAGAATGAAACTAATAGGCAGAGTAGTGAATGATCATTTAAGGTGATTTATGATTTTATTTATAATGTATTTTTTATTATTTTTTAATTAATCAAATATGGTAATAGATTTTTTACGAAATAATTTTTTCATTCTAGTGAACCAAATACCACCTAAGTTTTACAATGTTTATTTTGCCTCAACACTTTTTGAAGATATTGATAGGTAAAAAATAAAAATTAAAAAACTCCTATAGAAATAAGTTTGATTACTAGAACTGTACCATAAGTCTCTTTAAAATAAATAACACAAATCATTTTATATTAATTTAAAAATATTTTTATAACTTATAGGTGAAGGATGATTTCAGATGATTTATGATTTCATTTATAATATAATTTTTATTTTTATTTTAATTAACCAAATATATTTTTTAATGAAATGATCATTTTAGTATAGTGAATCAAATAGCACCTAAGTTTTAAAATGTTTATTTTGCCTTGACACTTTTTTTAAGTTATTGATAGGTAAAATAAAATTAAAAAAAAGAAAAGAAAAAAAAGAAGAAGACTTATAGGTAAATAAGGTTGACTAGGGAACTGGGTGGTAAGTCTCCTTAAAATAAATAACACAAATCATTTTATATTAATTTTACAATATTTTTTTATTAAAAATTTTAAAAAAAAATTGTACATAAAAAATTAATAAAATATTCTTTTTAATTTTTTAAAACAAATTATACAACCTAAATCTAAAAAACAAAAGGGAATAAAAGAAATTTGGATGCACAGGAAGTTTGAACTCAAGGCCTCTACTTGGGGGTGTTTGGGAATATGTTTTTGACTAAAATAATCAATAAAAATAAAATAGGTTAAAATAGTTAATAAGATAAAATGTCACATTCAAACTATAATCATTTCACTATTTCTTTGACAACGATTAATCAACTACGATAAAAAATCAACTATCATCTCAAATACAACCTTTTTAACTAAATTCAAAACAATAACTAAAATAGTCAAGTTTCTAAACATGCCCACTATAAGATAGGGATAATATACACTATTGGGTAATGTTTGATTGAAGTATAAAAAAAGTGTAGCCCGACTTTTTTCGCGCCTCCTTTTGAAAAGCGAAATAAGCCCTACAGTTTGGACTCCCGCGGTTCTGAATCTGATTCCACAAGTGCAATGCGAAATAGATAATCACCAAAGAGTCCAAATCCGGCACATCTTTTGGAAATTCGATTTTGAATTAAATTGCTAAAAATGGACTGTTTTGCCAGATACAAAGTCGCTACCTAAATGTTTTAGGAAATCTAGGAAACTTATAACTTGTGCCAAAGGCCACGTGTCCATCATCACCAAAATTGTCTCGGCTCGGGAACTTAGGTACGAGAGAGGAAGGTCATGAATTGAGTACCCCGCTCACCCGATCAAAGATCGGCTTCTACTAATCATGATATGAATCTTATGTACATTATATGCTCTTGTTTTGATTATTAGGCTAGCATTACTATATGATGCGCACATACACAAGTGTAGACTAACTTGCAAGAATTGAAACACTTGAATTCATGTTTGTTTTGAAAATTGTTTCGAAAATATGTATCACTTGAAAAAATGATTGCATATAAACATTGCTCAAATTATTCTAATTCAAGCATTCATCCACATGCATTCAAGCAGTTATAGCACTTAAGCAATTAGCCTCATAGCAAACATACTAAACATGGCAACAATCACACTCATGCAATATGCTAAAGTTAGTAAAGACTCACCTAGTACTCCAAGTCAAAAATAAACATCAGTTAGAAAAATACATGATTCCTAACTATGTGATATGACTAATGCAACACATACGATATGTAGCTAATAAGCTCGACTACTAACATGACATATGATCAATGAAATAGCATGTGATGTAAGCACGTATTCAAAGAAGTATTAAATTAACAATACAGTTAGCATAATGAACCGAGTCTCGGTGCATGCAATACAAGTGGATGCAGACATGAAGTATGCTAATTGAAATATGATGTCCCTAAACTAACCATCATAAGCAGTTTAAATAAAAAGGAGAAAGACGTGGAGTTGGAAGACATATACATTATTACATTGCACTCTCACGAATGAGAGTCTGAATGAACTAAGCTAATTAACTAATTAATTAAATCTAAGCTAATTAAGCTAATTATTACAAACCGAAATGAATAAATAGCTAAACTACTTAACTAATTCTTACAAACAATAAATTAACTAACTATTCTAGTTAACTAACAACGGAATTGAATAGCTAGTTAACTAACTAATTAATTACAACACTTTGCAAAATTAACTAGCTACTATTAATTAATTACAACAATTTAAACTTAAACAGTCTCGGTACGCGAGGGATGCTCATGTACATGCACATGCTCAGTCTCCACCCGAAAAGCCACTATTTTGTTTCCGAAGAGCCTCTGTTGCATAATAGAACACGTACACTATTGCCCACTCATCTCTTATTCCAAATTTCTCTTTTCATCAAATTTGATAAAAGAAAATTATTTTCAATATTTCATCTTTTTAAATTTTCATCAAATTATAGTTTGATGAATTCTCAATTTCATCATATGGTTCTCTCTTGATTTGATTAATGAAATTAGGGATGAGCGAGGTCGGTTGCGGCAACGGAACCCTAAATCCGTCATCCGTACGTCAGATTGGTGGATTGGAGAAAATCAATTCGCATCTGTCCGCTAATCTAGCGGATGCGGATTGAGTAGATTGGCGGATGGATACGAATTGGTTTGGTGGTTTAAAATTTTATAAATTTTCAACATAATTTAACTTGTGCACTTTCTCAAAAAAAAAAAAATGAAAGTATTACAATCAATGACTTAAAAAAGTATTATAATCACTGTATGCCTCATCCAAAAAAAGAAAGTTTGAAACTTTAGAATATTACAATCACTGCATGCCTCATCCACATATTACAATCACAACATGCATCATTCACATAAAGTATTACAATTTGTGGTTCTTAAAATATAAAAACAATTCAAACCACCAAAAGCATGAACAGAGAAGTAGTAGAGATTGTATGCCTCTGTATTGTTACATCTATATATGTTTTTAAAAACAAAAACCAACTAGCATATATCATCTTTTTTATTTATTATTTTTAGAGGTAGATTTACAAACAAAAAAATATAGATAAATAATACATTTATTTTTTTTCAATTTAAAAAATATATTCAAGTTGAAAACTCTTTTTCAACTGAATATATTCAGTTTTCAACTTGAATATATTCAACAGAAAATTTAAACTATTTTTCAATTAAAAACACAAATAGAATATCTAAACAAATTAAAAACACGAAGTCTTACAAATTACTAAGGGTGCTCGCGGTTTGGTGGCTCGGTTATGGTCAAAGGAACCTCTAATCCGCTATTCGTCTAAAACTAGGCGGATTGAAAAAAATCAATCCGTAACCGTCTGCTCGTCATCACGTATCCGCTCAAAATGCGACGGATTGATTCAGTTCGGTCGGTTTGGATAGATCAGTATATCCGCTGCTCACCCCTAAATGAAATGAAGATAATTTTTTAAATATTTTTTTTATCAAATTCAAATTTAATAAAAAATAAAATTATAAATTAGAGACATTCCTATGTCGTCTCCATCAATATTACGTTTTTAGCTAAAATGGGCAGTGATTTCATGAAAATATAGTGACTATCCAAATATAACTAGTTATTGTATAAAAAATAATTTAACTCTCTTGCATCCCATCATCTTATCCTTTATTTTCATATATTTTTATTTAAATAAAAATAATAATTTGAAGTAAAGTAAAGTAGAGGAATATAGAGCACTTATTCACCCAAAAAAAAAAAAAAAAAAAAAAAAAAGAAAAAAAAAAGAAGGAGGTATATAGAACAATGTCAGAAAGAGTCTAGGAACGTACATTTTGAATATATTTATATATTAATTAACATTGCTAGAAATTTTTTTAGGCCTTATATATTAATTATACATCTTAATTAAAAAAAATTAAAAAATCACTCTCTTTATTTTTCTGTATATCTTTTCGTAAAAGTAAAAAAATTACTAAAATAATATGTTCTCAAATGAGACCTTATTCTAACTTATAGAACATTTCCCCTACAACTTGAACGTAATCCTCTCAATCTTATAATTATATCAGTTGTGTTTGATTCCATTCTCAATATATAATTATGACTCAAATTACAATATTTACATTTGACCCTATTTTAAATAGTAACTCACTCTTATATCAAATAATACAAATTCTTAGATAGAACTCACCATTAAAAATCGAAACATGTCCAAAAACTTAAATTCAAATTCATTTTTGACCAATGTGTTAATATTCCACTTAATTTGTATGTACTTTGTGGGTAGGTCTAACATTCCAATCTTGCCCAGAAGAAGATAAAAGATAAGTGGTAGCAAAAATTGATGGCAACAAGGACTTGTTGGTACACACGTGTTCATGCGATATCAATTCAATATGGCCACCAATTCAAAACATCTATATCAATATATAGTACTGAAAATATTTACCCAAAAATGGTATGTATGTCATTGTAAATTGATGGGGGATTGATAGGGCTTTTTGCTCTAACTGACCATTATTGATTGCACAACACCACCCAATTCACACACCTATCCACGCTCCATTATGTGATTTCATGATCATACAATTATTAATAATAACAAACTTTACCATATTAAAATTTAAACTCACAAAGGTTTTCATATATTTGTTTTTGAACTTACTATCCAAGAAAATTTATATAGGATTTTTGTACATAATGATGTATTTACCGTGAACATTTCACTTTAGAACTAAATATCTATAAAGTACTTTTATTTACAAAATTATCATTGTTATATATATTTGTAAAAATAAATTTTTCTTTATTTATTTATGACATTCTTCAACAGTGACTACCCTCCATCCATCCTCTTCTCATTGACTTAGCCTGGTGCAGAAAAAGACTTGGGATAGAAAGAGGGGAAAAAAAGTAGTAATAAGTGGGGTATTATATCAAATATTTTTATATCTTATTTCTATAAAATGAAATGTAACATTAGAAATTTCAAATAGGTCGAATCACACTTTTGCATCATTTGTTTTGGTGAAAAATACTTGCGCTCCGTTTGTTTTGGTGAAAAAAAGTTTTCTATATATATATATAATTTTTTTTTTTTGTGAAAAAAAGGCTTTTACAAAAAAATGTTTTCTATGTTTAGTTGCAATTCTAAAACTGATATGCTAGTGATTTTAATAGTGATGGTGTTGTGACAGTGGCGACAAGAAGTGGCACTTGTGATTTATGTTATACGGACTCTCAAAAATAAATCAAATATCTGTGTCGGACACTCGATACTCGAACAAGTGTATAGAATATGTGTCGGATATTTTTCAACAAATACTTCTTATATAATTGTATATAAAACTATTATTATATGTACTTATTGTTATATAATTGCTATAAATGTATGTTTTATATTGTAAGTTACATATAGCACTTGTGGAAGGATAAAACGTTGGCCCAAACCCAAGCCCAACCAAGCAAGATGGTCCAAGAGAAAAGTCCAGACCATCAAAAGGTCCATCAGATAAGGGGACAATATCACATAACTGAAGCCTAAGTAAAATCGCCATCTAGAAGGAGATCTGAAGAATACAGGGAAGCCCTTAAACCCATTCTTAATCAACGATAAGGACAACAATTATCAGAGATCAGGACGTAGGGTGTGATGACCGGTTTCTTTTCTCCTTTCTTGCTCTTTCTTCGCTTCGTTCTCTTTTATCCTCGTCGGATTTGAAATGCCTGGGAATGATTCTTTAGTTGTATTTCTCTCGGTGTTGAATTCCGGTTGTTCCGGAGGGTACGCGGGGGAATCCGGGGTGCCGAGAGCGAAGTTGAATTTTTGGGTGGCTGGGCTTGGGCCACACGTGTGGGGCTGGGCCGCTCGAGCGGTGGGCTAGGCTGCTCGAGCGGTGGAGGTTGACACCCAGAAAATTTCATTCTGAAATGGGCTGCACGAGCGGAGAAAGTGGGCCGCACGAGTAGTCAAGGTGGGCCGCACGAGCGGCCAACTGGGCAATCCGAGCTCTATTTTTATATAACATTTTGGTCCGAATATATATCACTTCTAACTCATTTTTCTCTCATTCTAAACCTAATTTCTCTCTTCATTCTCTCTAGAAAACACCTCAATCACCCAAAACTCTTTGATTCTTGTGATTCTTGGAGCAAGATCATCATTATCTCTCTGAAATTTTGAAGATCCAAAGCTAGGGCCTCACTTGGGTGGTGGAGATCCGAAAATTTCTCCCATCTTTGAGGCTAGGGTTTCATCTCTCCTTTCATCAACAAGCTTGAGGTAGGGATTTCTTGAGTTATATATACTAGTTTTGCTATTTGTTGTTGATTTAGAAGAGATCTTGAAGTTTTGTGTTGATTTCTTTGATTTTGATTCAAAATGAAGAGGGCTTTGAAAGTGGGTTTACATCTCAACCTTTTTCTATTTTCTTCAGGGTTTTCTTCTATTAAACTCATGAAAGATGGTGTGATGGAGTTTCTCTTAGAAAACGATGATAGTTTGTTAATGATGAAAACCCTAGAAATTGGGGATTTTTGGTAAAATGGAAAATGTCTTTGAAGTTACTTATTTTCTTGTGTTAAAAAGATAAATGAGAGGTGCTTCATCAATGTTTAACAAGATGGCATTTTTCTTGATGTATGAGAAGGAGGTGCTATTTAAATATTATTGCTAATACTTGAATAAGCAACCTTGTGTGTGATAAATTGTTCGATATCATAAATGGTGGGAAAATTGTAAACATTGGGGATTTCTATTTGAAATATGTCATTTGTAGCCATGGAGAGACTAATTTGTTAGGACATGTGAAAAGATAATTGTGGTAACATGTTGATGACACAAGTTAATTTTGTGGATGAATATCGAAAGGAGAATATGAGAATGTGAATGTTGGCATTGTTGTAGAAATATTCAAAATGGAGAAATGTTATGAGGTATGAAAAAGATCTTTGCATTGCATGTTATTTCTTCTATCATTGTGCATTGTGAATTTAAATCAAAGAGACTTACATCATGAAGAAAAGTATTATTGTAATGTGAACTATGGAAATGTTTATGGGGTAAATACGGTGGTAAGTTCGGATAGGGGGTGTAGTTGAACTTGTTAAGTTGGCCTGAGTGTCCTTGGTGAAAGACCAGAAAGCCACGCGGATAGGTGTCGAGCCTTCCGATTAATACCGGTAAAAATGACAGTTTGATAGTACTCGTAGAGTCTACTTGCAGACACCAGCCTAGGGATTATCAATGTCGTATTTACCACCCCTGTTGATTTAAATATTGGAAGTTTGAAATTGATGAGATTGCTAAATATTATTGAGAACATGGTGAATTTAAAATTGTGCATTGAATATTATTGAGAACATGATGATTTTGAAATAGTGCATCAAAATAAAATTTTCCTTCATTATTAGCACTTGCATGGCATTACATATGCATTTTTAATGTTATGGAATTGGCATAACTGCATATACTTTGTGAGGAATCTCTACTGGGCTTTATGCTCACCCCTATGGGAATTGGTGCAGGTAAAGATGTGGTGACCCCACCAAGCTAAGAGCGTGGAAATGTTTGAAGAAGAGTAGTTTAACTCTTTTTTTGTTGTGATATTTTTGTAAGCCAAGGGC
Organism: Camellia sinensis; assembly: GCF_055761805.1. Classification (NCBI taxonomy): domain Eukaryota; kingdom Viridiplantae; phylum Streptophyta; class Magnoliopsida; order Ericales; family Theaceae; genus Camellia; species Camellia sinensis. The sequence goes on along the minus strand of NC_138975.1, from coordinate 116,515,051 downwards.
TAATGTGTATGGGTCCGAGAGACCATTTTGTGTAACCGGGCTATTGCCTTGGAATTTGTAAGCCCTTGAGGGCCTTATTCGTTTTGATTTTGATGATTTTACATGTTATAGATTCATGTACTAGTTTATCAATGATATATAACTACATGTGAGATTATTTTTGAAAAACATTTGATCTTATGTAAAGGGATATGGTTAATATCTTATTTGGAAGTGGGTTGATGTAATAGTTATGCGGGTAGTTCATGTCGAATTATTTCGGGGCATTACATAGGGTTAGCCTACCCAAATAACACAACCATCCGATGATCTTAATCAGGCAGACGAAGCATTTGAAAGTTGGCCATTAGCTAACATTTGAACTAATATAAGCTGCCCACAGCAAGAGATGATCCAATGGTAAAGGATCAAGATAACCTGGCCACTTGCCCAACCAAAGTCTGGTAGTAGGCAGAGCACTTAGATTACGATGTTAATCCAATGGCCAAAACCCAAGATAATAATACTATAAAAGGAGGAATAAGAAAAAGCAAGTGGACATAACAAAAAAGGTAACTAAAACTCCCTCTTTAACAAAATACTATATGGCCGATCAGAATTTTAATTTGATCATTGAAAGGTCTCCCGACCACCTCTGGTCGGGAGTGATCACTAACGAATTGGTTTAGTTTTGCTGAGTAAAGAAAGGGGTACTTCATCCCACTTTCCCTGTGGAGAAGATTTCTACCTTTCAAAACACTAATTTATCTCACATACTTGATTCAAAGTATAAAAATATGACATTTTTTTGCCGAGTCCGCATACTCTTAAATTTATGATTTGATGAGCCCAACATCTAGATACATACCCGCACCCAGCACTCAGTACACGACATTCATACTCAAGTCCATGTAACATAACTTGTGATAGTGGTAACCTATAGGGTGGTGGAGTTACCACCATGGCATTTATAGCGATCCCGGTTTTCCCTTCCTTATTTACTGTGTTCCGGACTCGGTTTCGTTGATAGTTGTTGTTGTCTGTATTTCATTTCCGTCCTTTAATGCTTTGGATTGGAGTTTAGAAATGTCTTGGGCGTGTTTCGAACAAGTTGGTTGAGCTTTAATCCCATTTCTTGTTGGTTGATCAATTCGCGCTCGAGCGGAGTTTGCACACTTTCAGCATCTTGTGTGTCTGCAAAAGTACTACAGGTGTGTTTTTCATGCTCGAGCGGATTTCTTTACGCTCGAGCAGGTATCCTTGCGCTCGAGCGGGTGTTCATTGTCTGTAAAAGTACTAGAAGAGTGTAATCTACGCTCAAGCGGTTCCTTTTTGCGCTCGAGCGGGTGGTGTCTTATTTTGTGTCTTGGAGCTCGAACGAGTATATTTGTGCTTGAGCGGGCTAAGTTTTTGTGTTTGATGCTCGAGCGTCCTATTATCCGCTCGAGCGGGTCATACGTATATCAGATCTGGACTGTGATATTTTAAATCACTTTTTACACTCTCACTCTCTCTCTTACTTTTCAAAAACCTATTTTGAGAGCTTCTCTCACTACATTTCACCTTCTCTCTAAGGTTTGATCTAGTTTGAGTGATCTTCTATCCTTGGGCCTTTGTAAAAAGTGTGGAGCTTGTTGAGGGCTACATTTTGGTCCGAAAATATTGGGGTTTGGAGCACTTTCAAATTTCTTCATCTTCTCCTTTGAGCTCCGAATTTGAGGTAGGGATAACTACTCATTTTTATGGTCTTTGACATAAACTATTGGTTATTTTGATGTAATGTTGAAATTGGGTAATTTTGGGTGTTAGGGTTTCAAAATGAATAAAGGGGGGTTTGGTTATTTTGACTCATAAATGTGTATCTTGGGTTTTAAAATGATGGTATTGATGTTGTTGATGATATATGGGACCTTTGGGTTATTGTAGAGAAAAAGATGGAGAAAGTCCTAAATTTTTGTATGAATTAATTTATATAATTAATTTAGAAATGTTATGGAAATATGGAATTGAGTTGGAAATAATGTAATTGGTTCAATATAAGTGGGAATGGTGGAGTTGGATTTATTAATCGCTCACTTATGAAATTGTTGTCAAATTATCTGTTGATGCATTTATTATCTGTTTAGAAATAAATTGCTTTGGGCTATCGGTGAAGGATAGTCTTGATTGTTGTAGACAATGCATGATGATTAGGCAAATTAAAACTAATTGTAGACGTCCCCGAACGCTCCCGGGAGGAACGAGCTCCCGTTCCGTTCATTTTGGGGTCACTACAGCTCAGGACTCTCAAATTTGTCACGGTTCTAAGTCTGAACCAAAGAGTCCAAATCCGGCAAATCGTTTTGAGAAAAAACAGATTTTTGAAAGAAGTGCCAAACATGGACTGCTTTGCCAGATACAGAGTCGCCACCTAAATGTTTTTTTTTAATGGGAAATTTAGGAAACCCTGACTCGTTTGCCTAAGGCCATGTATCCGTCATCACCAAAGTTGCCTCGGCTCGGGAACTTGGGTACGATTGGGGAAGGTCACTTCGTGAGCACCCCCGCTCGCCCGATCAAAGATCGGCCTCTACTAACCATGATATCAATTTTTGAAAACATTGTGTGTTCTTATTCCGGTTATTAGCCTAGGTTACTATGTGATGCACACAGCATATAAGTATAGACTGGGTCGCCCGAATTGGAACAAAACATTTCATGCTTGTTTATTTGAAAGATGGTTTGCTACTCGCAAGTAGGCTTAAAATGCAGATTTTGCCACCCGCAGGTGGGCTTAGAAAAGATGGTTTTGCCACTATCTAGTGGGCTTAAAACAAACAGTTGATGATTTATTCCAATCCAAGTAACCTAACCTTCACCCACAGGCATTCAGGCAGATATATCACATAAGCAAGTAGCCTCATGGTAAGCATGCTATTCATGGCAGTCACTCACACGCATGCAAAGATGCCAAAGCATAAAACTTACCGAGTACTCCAAGCCAAAACAGAAGCTCATTAGAAATCATGCATGATCCTAAGTATACAGAAATGCCTAATGCAACACACGCAAAAATGCAAACTATAGCAGGCTCGGCTATTCTAAACATGGCACATGAGATGCTACAACTACCATGTATTCAATTTGGAATTGAAAGTACGATGCAGTTAGTATGATGCGCCGAGCCCGGTGCATGCAATACAGATGAATGAATGCAAACATGCTGTCATACTGTATGCTAATTTAAACATGCCCTAATCTAACCATCATAAGCGGATAAATAAAAGGGAGAAAGACGTGGGGTTGGAAGACATACATCACACTCACCCACACTTATTACAGTTGTGCCCTCACTCGGAGGGTCCGAATAAATATACAGTCCAAATATTACAGTCCCGAATAAAAGAATATTACAGTTCAAAATATTACAAAATCCTAATTAATTAATGAATTAACTAAGAAAGCAAATAAAACTGGCGTGCAAGCCAGGGACTGCCTCGCTTCTGATGGATGATGCATGTCCGGATTGTCTTGCGCGGAAATCCACCGGAATGCCCCAATTAGCCTCTGTTTACACCTGTTCTTGAAATGCGTGCCAAGTCCCAAAAAGTCGCTGATTCTTCGTTTCGCTGCAACAGAGAGCAGGAAAGGGGCATAGCAATGTATTTGCACAGATATATGCATGTCTCGATCCTCGTACCACCAATCACGCATACCAAGGCATGATGGCCGAGGAGTCGAAATGCACAACTCAATATAGGATGAATGCACATGAAACTACAGCTAAAACCTAACTCCATCATGGGTAATCCGGAGCGTCGGTGACTGGGGAATTGAGACACATTCCGTCACTCGGAGTACGAAATGCACCTCGTTTCCCGTGCCCGGGCTAACTCTTATCCCGAACATAATGCAATATGCATGACATGCATGAAATGCAACTAAGATACAACCTAGTATGCAAAATGCTATGAAAATGAGATGCCTCGAAATGCGTGCACACGGGTATGCAAACCGAGACGATGGCATACGCAATACAAATGACATAGAAAAGATGATATGGACTTATACTAACATGAGAGAGCCTCGGCCACACTCACATAAGAGGCCGATGGATGAAAATGGGGTGCCTCGAAATGCGTGCACACGGGCACGCAAACCGAGGCGAAGGCATATGTGATGCAAATGACATGGAAATGGCATACGGGCTTACACTAACATGAGAGAGCCTCAGCTACACTCGCATAAGAGGATGGTGGATGAAAAAGAAGTGGCTCGAAATGCGTGCACACTGGCACGCAAACCGAAGCGAAGGCATATGTGATGCAAATGACATGGAAATGGCATACGGGCTTACACTAACATGAGAGAGCCTCAGCTACACTCACATAAGAGGCCGGTGGATGAAAATGGGGTGCCTCGAAATGCGTGCACACGGGCACGCAAACCGAGGCGATGGCATACGCAATGCAAATGATATGAAAACATGATATGGACTTACACTAACATGAGATAGCCTCAGCTAGACTCACATAAGAGGCCGATGAATGAAAATGAGGTGCCTCGAAATGCGTGCACACTGGCACGCAAACCGAGGCGATGGCATACGCAATGCAAATGACATGGAAACATGATATGGACTTACACTAACATGAGATAGCCTCAGCTAGACTCACATAAGAGGCCGATGAATGAAAATGAGGTGCCTCGAAATGCGTGCACACTGGCACGCAAATCGAGGCAAAGGCAAATGACATGGAAATGACATGCAAACATTCTAGTGGAATTTCAGCACTGAAAAAAAGGGGAAAACAGTCCCGAAATGGGGCGAAAGTACACCCGAAGCATGAAATGGTCCCGAAATGCAACATTAGGCACCCGAAATGGCCTATAGCTATGCCAAACATGCACAATATGGACATGCAATGCAAAGACAGAAGCTAGGCAGTCCCAAAAAAGGCACTTTTACAGTTATGAACATGGCCAAACAGCAAGCATAGGTACGGCAAAAATGGCATGCAAGAATAGGGGCCAAGAGAGGGGTAATGAAGCAAGTGATATAAGAAAAACCCAAACTGAAAAATTTCCTTCTAAAACATTGAAGAGGGACCAAAAATATGAACATTTACAGTTTATGGAAACCTCAAAATCAGTATACACATATGCTAAAAATTCGGTGTAAAATGAGGCTCAAAAGTGGCTATAACATGAAGTATGCAAAATAATCACCAAACAGAAAAAAATTGTGAATGAAACATGAAGTATAGGCCAAAATAAGGCCACTTTAAGTTCTGTAAAACAGCCAAAAACAGAAGCAAGAGGGGCTACCAATTGATACAAAAATGGGGGCCAAATGAGGGATATAACTACAAGTGACACATGGAGGCACCAAATAGTGAGGGGCCCTTCAACAATGTTGAATAAGGGCCCAAAATAAGCACTTTTACAGATTACATCATCCTCAAAAACAGATTACATATAGGCTAAAAATAGCATGCAAAATGTTGACATACAAGAGGGTCAATGAAGCAAGTGCATCATGGAGGGCTCAAACAGGGTTGAGCCCTTAATGAAAAGTGAAAATGAGCTCAAAAGAGGGCCACTTTCAGTTATGGCCGGAGCTCAAAAGTATAAGCAAAGAGGGGTAAGAAATGGATACAAAAAGGGCCCAAAAAAGAGAGAAATGGTGCTCACCCTTGAAGACAAGTCTTGGCTGCCTTTTTGCTTGAATAAATGGTTCCTCTTAGCCTCTGGAAGACTCCCCTTGCTGCTGGAAATGGAATGGTGGTGGTGGTGCTAGGTGGTAGTGTGAAAATGGGATAGGATTTAGGGATTTTGGAAGGAAAATGAGAGAGATGGAAGGAGGTTTGATGCAAGGGCCTTAGGGGATTTTTGTAACCTTAAAAACCAGAGCTGGGGCTGCTGTTATGAAGGCAAAAAAGGGGGGGAAAAGGGGAAAAAGAAATGGAGGGAAAACCAACCAAGTTTCCCTCCAAAATGGCCAAACCCTCGGACATAGGTGTAGTAGAAAACAAAATTCACTTCTAGGACACACTTGGGGAGGGGGGCATGGCCGGCTAGTTTAAAGGGGCAAAAAGGTCATTTCACCAGCTAGGTGGCCGGCCTGCTAGTTTTTCTGGCCGGCCAGCTACTTTCAGGACAAAAAATGGACTGTCGGAAAGAAAAGTGGCCGGTGGGTGGTAGGAAGGTCCAATGGTGGCCGTTCAAGTGTCCAAATTGAAGCCCCGGAAGTTAGCTTTCCAATGGCGCAAACCTTGCATTAAAATTCCTCATGTGGAAAAAGTTATGGCCTTTTTGGTGAAGCCGCGCAGATTTCGGTCCAACCGGAGTGATGCCCTACTTCAATCAACTATATCTTCCCCGTCCGGAATTGGATTTCGGAGATTCTTGAGTGCAAAATGAAGTCCCAGAAGTATTATTTCCAATGGTGGTGGCCTCATAGCTTGATTCCAAGTATGCCAATGAATAGGCCCGATTTGGCGAGGGCTGTTCGACTCTTTCTTAACGATTCACGCCCATTTTCTTCCCCAACTGGACTTCTTCCCTCTTCTCCTCTTATCTTCAACTTCAAACCCCTAAGTAAGGTATTTTGAAAGATTTTTCAAAGATTTCATCTCTCCTTCATTCATTTCCACTTTGTCTTTGCTCGGTTTACCGAAAAGCGCAACTTTTAACAAAATGCAAGCGTCAGAACATCGTAGGAACTTTATTTCAAAAACGTTTTTGAGAGAGAGGGTTTTAAGACTAAAATCTTTTGATCAAGATTGTTTTGGTCCAGAACAGGGGTATGAAGTTGAGATTTGACTCTCTCTTTCCCGAAGAAATTGCACATTTCCCTTGCACACCTTTCTCCACCAAGTAAACCATCAGTCATGTCCAAGTCTTAAAGGTAGTGAAAAATGGGGTGTCTACACTAATCAATTGATTATGTCATCGAATATGACGGTTGAAATAATACATTAAATTTATGTATTGACTGCTCATGTATATGATACGTGTTTATATACATTGTGTTGTGTGGGAGGAGATAGGGGATGCACTCCACGGTTTAGGGGAAAATAGGGAATGGACTCCTAAACCAGATTTTATTTGGGAGGAGATAGGGGATGAACTCCATTGATACAACAAATCTGTGTATCATTTATGAAGTATGGAAGTGTTTTAATGTGTTATTGATACAACAAATCTGTGTATCATTTGTGAATCATAGAAATGTTTTGATATGAGTTATAGTCTCATTAAATTATTGGCTAGGTTCTGAGCCTTATTCATAAATTGAGAACTGGATAAGTAATGGAAGATGGAATGAAACATGGACATATTTGTCATGGAATTGAAATGTGTTATAAGTTGGTATATATGAGTTAAACATTTATCGAATGCTAATGTTTTAGTTATTGCTCATATTATGTTTAGCATATCTTTACTGGGCATTGGCTCACCCTATATGAGACATCATTTTTCAGGTTCAGGTATTATGCCACCTCCAAGGACATAGCTTGGGAGGTTCTGGGAGTTGAAGACTCTTTTTGTTGTTTTGTTATCTTTTGGTGTATTACATGTAAATTCAAGCCAAGGGCTAAATATGTATTTGAGTTAGTACTCTCTTCTTGTATCGAAGTATTGGCTTGGAAAGTTGTAAGCCCATAGGGCATTTACTTTTGTTGTCAACATGTAATACTTTTGTAATGAATATTCTGATAAATGGAAAGATGTTTATTTCTCTTATGTCTATGCATGTCAAGATTGTTGGGTTTTATGTATTAGTTTGAGGGCGTTACAACTTGGTATCAGAGCGTACCAGGTTCGAATACTTTGGGTACACGGGAAGTGATTAGTATCACAATGGGTTCGTCTCGTTTGTTAGAGACTTAGATGTAATGTTATGTGCTTATGTGATAACATGTTTATGTGACTACTTGGGTATGGGATTTAATTTCTAGGATTTTGACTAAATCCTTGGGTTTCTGTGAGTCTTGTTGGAAAAAAACTTGATCAATGCTGTTTCTGACTGGAACTCTAGTAACGCCTCGGGACTGTCATTATCCGGAAATGAAATTTGTAAGTGCTTATGTGATTATGTGCTTACGTGGAATGAATTACAGTTGTCCAATGTATTAGGACGCGAGTGTTATAGTTTCGGCACATTTGTGAATGTGCTAATGTTCTTCGTTACCTTTATTAGGATGTCAGGACGAGGACGAGGTGGTAGGCGTGGTAGGCAGGAGATGCCTATACCGGATGAAATTCTGGCGCAGTAGGAGGGGGTTGGCCAGGCCAATGTGGCCGAGCCAGTAGGTCAGCAGCCCATGGGCGCCTTAGCCCGCGAGATAGCAGGAGCTTTGAGGGAATCCATGGGCATTCTCAGAGCTGAGAATCAAGTCCCGGCCCAGGTTGTTGATGCAGGGCCTTCTTTTCTAAAGAGGGAGTTTTTCCGGTCAAATCCGGATGAGTTTGTCGGTGATTCAAAAGAGCCACTTAAGGCTGATGAGTGGTTGGAACAGATGACGAAGACGTTTAAGATGCTTGGCATCGAAGACGGGGCATTGAAGTTGACCTTGGCATCTTTCCAGCTTAAGGGGGATGCGGGTCAGTGGTGGAAGTTCATGAGGGGTCGTATTGGTGGTACTTGGGAGGCCTTTGTAGATGCTTTCCAGGAGAAGTTCTTATCTCCAGCTGTTAGAGAGAAGCTGAGGGACCAGTTTTGTCAGCTTAAGCAGTTGAGTTCTTTAGTGGCTGAGTTTGAGGCCTCATTTACTAGTTTATCCAGGTTTGCACATGAGCTTATGGCGTCTGAAAAACGCCGTTGTCTGGAATTTGAGAGGAAGTTGAGGCACGGGCTCAAGATGAGAGTTGGAGGGTCTATGACCCGAGAGTATGGGCGCCTTGTGGATGCTGCGGCCCATATGGAGATCATGATGCACGAGGAGGAAGAGAGGATGAGGGGCTCCAAGAGGAATCAGGATGGTCAGGGGGACGGTTGGAGGCAGAAGGGCTTTAACCCTCAGCAGTTCCAGGGTGCCTTTGCTAGATCGACCTTTCCAGTGTCGAGTACAGGCTTGGGGAGAGGTAGTCAGGGAGACGTTACATGTTATAAGTGTGGTCAACTGGGCCACAAGTCTCTAGTTTTCTCGCAGAAGGGAGGAGGCCAGAGAGCTGCTTTATCTTCGGCTCAACCTCAGAGCTAGAGTCAGGGCAGAGCCCAGCCGCTCTCTTGTTACCAGTGTGGTCAGGTGGGGCACCTGAAGAGGTTTTGTCCGTAGTTGAGTGCTACATCGGGTGCGTCTGGTTCTAGGCAGACGTAGAGTTTTTAGCCAGCACAGTCAGTACAGGCCTCGAGGGCTAATCAGGGGGCTTCTTCGTCTCAGTCTGTGCAGCAGCCTTTTGCTCCTAGGGGTGAGCAGGTAGATCAAGGGTCTATTGGGCGTGTGTATGCTGTTACCGCGCAGGATCTAGTACCGGCTCCATCTGTTGTAAGAGGTACCTTTTTGTTTTGCAACTTGGTTGCCAATGTGTTGATTGATACGGGTGCATCTCATTCCTTTATATCTGTTGCATTTGTATCTGTTTTGGGGCTAGAGTTGGCACAGTTAGCATCTCCTATTTGTGTAGTATCACCTGTTGGGGGTGAATTGATTTTGAAACAAGGGTGTAGAGGCTATGATATAGAGGTCGCCGACCACCGACTTCCATTTTCTTTTGTAGTTATGGCTATGTCGGGTTTTGATGTTATTTTGGGTATGGACTAGCTATCGTCACACCGGACAGTTATTGATTGTTATCGCCAGAGGGTCACAGTATGTACCTTGAGCAGGGATTGTTTCCATTTCTTGGGGGATCGGGTTGGTAGTGTGTTGCCACCGGTCTATGATCTGCGAGGGCAGAGTGAGCTTAGCGGTCTTTTCGCTAGCTTTATGAGTGGTGAGTGTGATGAGACCCAGACTGTATTGTCGAGAGTGGTTTGTGAGTACTCGGACATTTTTCCCGAGGATCTTGTTAGTTTGCCACCACATCGAGAGATGGAGTTCTCTATTGATTTAGTGCCCGATACGGCGCCGATTTCTGTGGCACCTTATCGTTTTGCCCCAGCCGAGTTGAGTGAGTTGAAGATTCAACTCCAAGAGTTGCTAGATAAGGGTTTAGTCCGCCCTAGTACTTCACTGTGGGGAGCACCGGCCCTCTTTGCTAAAAAGAAAGATGGTGCCTTGAGACTTTGCATCGATTACTGGAAATTGAATCGGCTGTGGTTAAGAATAAGTACCCTATACCCCGTATAGAAGATCTGTTTGACCAGTTGAAGGGGTCCCGTTGTTTCTCTAAGATAGACTTGAGATCGGGTTACCACCAGTTGAGGGTCAGGGAGGAGGATATTCCGAAGACGGTATTCCGTACGCGATATGGCCATTATGAGTTTCTGGTGATACCTTTTGGGCTCACCAATGCACCGGCAGTGTTTATGGACTTGATGAACCAGATATTCCGGGAATTCTTAGATCGTTTTGTAATCGTTTTCGTGGACGACATCTTGATTTATTCACCTTCAGAGGAGGAGCACGAGGAACACTTGAGAGTGGTGCTTGAGTTCCTTAGAGCCCATATGCTGTATGCCAAGTTTGAAAAGTGTGAGTTCTGGCTAAGAGAGGTGAAATTCTTAGGCCATGTAGTCTCCGGGGAAGGGGTGTCTGTTGATACATCCAAGATTGAGGCAGTGCAGGATTGGGCACAGCCTAAGAGTGTTTTTGAGAGCCACAGTTTTCTGGAATTAGCTGGGTATTACCGTCGTTTTATGATGGACTTCTCCAGGCTAGCTTCGCCGTTGACTAGATTGACGCAGAAAGGGGTCAAATTTGTATGGAGTGAGACTTGTGAAAAGTCGTTCCAAGAGTTGAAAGTTAGACTTACCACCACTCCTGTTTTGATTATTCTGGAGAGAGGTTTGGGTTATGCGGTTTATGGTGATGCCTCACGAGGGGGTTTGGGTTGTGTGTTGATGTAAGAGGGAAAAGTAGTAGCCTATGGCTCACGTCAGTTGAAAATACACGAGAGGAATTACCCTAAACATGACCTAGAACTAGCAGCAGTAATTTTTGCCTTAAAGATTTGAAGGCACTACCTTTATGGTGAGAGGTTCGAGGTATTCTTGGATCATAAGAGTCTGAAATATCTATTCACACAGAAAGACTTGAATTTGAGGCAGAGGAGGTGGATGGAGTTTATCAAGGACTATGGTTTCAAGTTGCACTATCACTCGGGAAACGCCAATGTTGTAGCCGATGCCCTTAGTAGGAAATCCATTAGTGATATAGCTTGTATAGCCATCCAGGAGTGGGAGATGTTGGGTGCACTTGGCGAGTTTGATTTGTTTCTGGGCGAATCCGTTTAGGCTGCGGCCTTGTTTTCCTTTATTACGCAGCCTACACTTGTGACTCGAGTGTCAGAGGCACAGAGAGGTGGCCTTGAGGTAGAATCCCTCCGAGAGAAGATCTCCAATGGGAAGGTTGAGAAGGGTTTGACTGTGTATCCCGACCAGAGTGTGAGATACCGAGACTGTCTATTTGTACCGGAGTCTTGTCGATAGGAAGTACTCCGAGAGTTTCACCATTCACGCCTTGCGGTGCATCCGGGAGGCACTAAGATGTATTGTGATTTGGGTCGTCAGTTTTGGTGGTGGGGTATGAAGAAGGATGTGGCAGTGTTTGTGTCTAAGTGCCTTACTTGTCAGCAAGTGAAGGCCGAGCATCAGAGGCCAGCGGGTTTGTTGCAACCCTTGCCTATTGTCGAGTGGAAGTGGGAGCATGTCACTATGGACTTCGTTGTAGGTCTTCCGAGGACTCAGCGGGGTAGTGATGCTATTTGGGTGGTTGTAGACCGGTTGACTAAGTCGGCGCACTTTATCCCTATACGCGTGAGAGATTCGGTAGATCATCTTGCCGACTTGTATGTTCGGGACATAGTGAGGTTGCACAGGGTCCCAGTATCGATCGTCTCAGATAGAGATCCACGTTTTACTGCTAGGTTGTGGCAGAGTTTGCAGAGTACCTTGGGCACTAGATTGACCTTTAGCACGGCTTATCATCCTCAGACTGACGGGCAGTCCTAGCGTACTATTCAGATCCTTGAGGATATGCTTCGAGGTTGTGTTCTTGACTTTAGTGGGTCGTGGGAAAAGCACTTGCCCTTGGTGGAGTTTGCTTACAACAACAGTTTCTAATCGAGTATTGGTATGGCACCATTTGAGGTCTTGTATGGTCGACCTTGTAGGTCTCCGGTTTGTTGGGCCGAGGTGGTTGATGCACCTTTGTTGGGCCCGGATTTGGTGAGGAAAACGATGGAGAAAGTTGAGCTAATTCGTAGGAGGCTTGTTACAGCCCAGAGTCGCCAAAAGAGTTATGCCGACTGTAGGAGGAAGCCTTTGGCATTTGAGGCGGGTGATCATATTTTTCTGAAAATATCACTTAGGCGGGGTTTGATGAGGTTTGGGAAGAGTGGGAAGTTAGCCCCTCGGTTTATCAGTCCCTTTGAGATCCTTGAGAGGATTGGGGAGGTTGCTTATCGTTTAGCTTTACCGCCACAGTTGTCCGAGGTGCATGATGTGTTTCATGTTAGTATGCTTCAGAAGTACGAGCCGGATCCATCGCATGTATTGGATTGGACCGACTCATAGGTTGATGAGGATGCCTCGCATGAGGAGAGACCGGTCCAAGTCTTGGATAGGCGGGACCAAGTCTTGCGAGGCAAGACCATTTCCTTGGTGAAAGTTTTGTGGAAGCATCACGGAGTGGAATAAACCACTTGGGAACGTGAGTTAGAGGTCCGTGAGAAATATCCGGACTTGTTTGTTAATGTGTAATCATGTATCGGTAATTTGGTAATATTGATGAACTTTAAGAGCATTGAATATGTCTTAAGTTGTAAAACATTGTAAATGTTTCGGTTTATGGAAGTTTATTTTAACATTGCATATGTTAATTTTGTTTTAGAAATGCAAATATATTATTGGCATTGAATATGTAATTGAATGGTGGAATATATGTTGAAATTGATAAGTTTCAAGGGAAAGCATGTTGATAATGCATATTGACTATTATATTGTGATTTACCTCTTGAAAGGAGATGAGATGACCGGTAATGGGTCAAGTTGTTGAGTATTGAATTGTGTTATTGATGAGAATTGAGAAAACTTGTTTTTTAAAAACTTGTATCTAATTTCGAGGACGAAATTCCTTAATGGGGGAGGTTATAACGATCTCGGTTTTCCCTTCCTTATTTACTGTGTTCCGGACTCGGTTCCGTTGATAGTTGTTGTTGTCTTTATTTCATTTCCGTCCTTTAATGCTTTGGATTGGAGTTTAGAAATGTCTTGGACGTGTTTCGAACAGGTTGGTTGAGCTTTAATCCCATTTCTTGTTGCCCAGATTTTTGGTGGTCCGCTCGAGCGGATCAATTCGCGCTCGAGCGGAGTTTGCACACTTTCAGCATCTTGTGCGTCTACAAAAGTACTGCAAGTGTGTTTTTCACACTCGAGCGGATTTCTTTACGCTCGAGCAGGTCGCGCTCGAGAGGGTATCCTTGTGCTCGAGCGGGTGTTCGTTGTCTGTAAAAGTACTGGAAGAGTGTAATCTACGCTCGAGCGGGTTCCTTTTTGCGCTCGAGCGGGTGGTGTCTTATTTTGTGTCTTGGAGCTCGAGCGGGTATATTTGCGCTCGAGCGGGTTAAGTTTTGTGTTTGACGCTCGAGCGTCCCATTATCCGCTCGAGCGGGTCATACGTATATCAGATCTGGACTGTGATATTTTAAATCACTTTTTACACTCTCAGTCTCTCTCTTACTTTTCAAAAACCTATTTTGAGAGCTTCTCTCACTACATTTCACCTTCTCTCTAAGGTTTGATCTAGTTTGAGTGATCTTCTATCCTTGGGCCTTTGTAAAAAGTGTGGAGCTTGTTGAGGGCCTACATTTTGATCCGAAAATATTGGAGTTTGAAGCACTTTCAAATTTCTTCATCTTCTCATTTGAGCTCCAAATTTGAGGTAGGGATAACTACTCATTTTTATGGTCTTTGACATAAACTATTGGTCATTTTGATGTAATGTTGAAGTTGGGTAATTTTGGATGTTAGGGTTTCAAAATGAATAAAGGGGGGTTTGGTTATTTTGACTCATAAATGTGTATCTTGGGTTTTAAAATGATGGTATTGATGTTGTTGATGATATATGGGACCTTTGGGTCATTATAGAGAAAAAGGGGGAGAAAGCCCTAAATTTTTGTATGAATTAATTTATATAATTAATTTGGAATGTTATGGAAATATGGAATTGAGGTGGAAATAATGTAATTGGCTCATTATAAGTGAGAATGGTGGAGTTGGATTTATTAATTGCTCACTTATGAAATTGTTGTCAAATTATCTGTTGATGCATTTATTATCTGTTTAGAAATAAATTGCTTTGGGCTATCGGTGAAGGATAGTCTTGATTGTTGTAGACAATAAATGATGATTAGGCGAATTAAAACTAATCAATTGATTATGTCATCGAATATGACGGTTGGAATAATACATTAAATTTATGTATTGACTGCTCATGTATATGATATGTGTTTATATACATTATGTTGTGTGGAAGGAGATAGGAGATGCACTCCACGGTTTAAGGGAAGATAGGGGATGGACTCCTAAACCAGATTTTATTTGGGAGGAGATAGGGGATGAACTCCATTGATATAGCAAATCTGTGTATCATTTATGAAGTATGGAAGTGTTTTAATGTGTTATTGATACAGTGAATCTGTGTATCATTTGTCAATCATAGAAGTGTTTTGATATGAGTTATATTCTCATTAAATTATTGGCCAGGTTCTGAGCCTTATTCATAAATTGAGGACTGGATAAGTAATGGAAGATGGAATGAAACATGGACATATTTGTCATGAAATTGAAATGTGTTATAAGTTGGTATATATGAGCTAAACATTTATCGAATGCTAATGTTTTAGTTATTGCTCATATTATGTTTAGTATATCTCTACTAGGCGTTAGCTCACCCTATATGGGACATCATTTTTCAGGTTCAGGTATTATGCCACCTCCAAGGACATAGCTTGGGAGGTTCTAGGAGTTGAAGACTCTTTTTGTTGTTTTGTTATCTTTTGGTGTATTACATGTAAATTCAAGCCAAGGGCTAAATATGTATTTGAGTTAGTACTCTCTTCTTGTATCCAAGTGTTGGCTTGGAAAGTTGTAAGCCCGTAGGGCATTTACTTTTGTTGTCAACATGTAATACTTTTGTAATGAATACTCTGATAAATGGAAAGATGTTTATTTCTTTTATGTCTATGCATGTCAAGATTGTTGGGTTTTATGTATTATTTTGATGGCGTTACAGCATTGAGAAGATTTTAATTCAAAAAATGTTTTCTACTTAAAAAAAAAAAAAATCATCCAAATAAATGATTTTTTGTTGACTTCGTTTTCTGTCTTATTAAATGTCATAAAATGCATAATTTTTTAAAACAAGCAGAGTGTAATTGGACTCACATATTTTTTGGTACATTGGATGTAAGGGGGAGGGGATGTTGAATCCATAACCTCTTAATAAAGTATTTGAGCTCTAGCCACTAAACTAATCAAGGGCAAAGTCAGGATTCATCTAGGAGGGAGCCAAAAGTAATTTAATAAAAAAAAAATATCATTTGTGAAAAAATATATAATTTTAAATCATTTGAATACCTTGAACTCAATTTTTTTTTATTGTTTTAAATTATTTGAATAGAAATGTAACGCCCTCAAAAATAATAACAATAAACCCATCAGATAAGACATGCATTTACATTTAAACTAACTGCATTCCTTTCATTCATTAGAATTCCAAGACATAAGTATTACATGTTAACCTCATAACAAAATGCCCTACGGGCTTACAGCTTTCCAAGTTATCACTTGGTTACAACAAAGAGTTCTAACTCGTTTACACATTAAGCCCTTGGCTTGAAATTACATATAATACATCAAAAGTAAATCGACAAAACTATGCCCGCCACTAGCCTCCCAGCTATGTCCTTGGAGGTGGCATGCTTCCTGTACCTGAAAATGATATTCCCATATAGGGTGAGCCACAGCCCAGTAGAAATACACTAAACCAACCATGGACAATGACTAAAACATTAGCAATTGATAGTTGGTCAACACTGATACAATCACATAAATTACATATTTATGTCAACGACTTACAAGTCCCAATTACTTTTCATTTTCCCTTTTCAACAGATAAGCATGCTAGTTCTCCACAGATATGTATAAAAACTATATCTCACATTCAGATAAACATAAAAGCTATATCCACATCCTCAACAGATATGTATAACTACAATATCCACAGATAAGCATACAAGCTATATCCACATTCTACAACAGATATGTATATCAACAATATCCACAGATAAGCATACAAGCTATATCCACACTTCACAAAGATAAGCATATGAGCTCTATCTTCACTTCTCTAGACAAGCATATGAGCTCTGTCTACGGAGTTCATCCCCTATCTCCTCCCAATACCTATCCGGTTTAGAGGTACATCCCCTATCTTCCCCTAAACCGCGGAGTACATCCCCTATCTCCTCCTCTACACATAACGTATATAAACACATTGGTTCTATATACAATCACACAATACACACAGTTAATGTATTCTATCAACCGTCAAGTTCCATGACACATTCCATTGATTAGTTTCCGTTTACCTAATCATCATGCATTGTCTACAACAATCTCGACTATCCTCCACCGATAGCCCAAAGCAGTTATTTCTAAAACAGAAAATAAATGCACAAATGGATATTCAATCAACATTTCCTTTCCTCATTTCTCACCAATTAATTATCCCAATTAATTAAACAATGTAATTAGGCCATTTTCCATAATTACCATTTCAACCCTTAGGTCCCATTTTCATCAATGATTCAACAATCATTCCATTTTTCTATGCCAAACATGCACCTAGGTTTATTATGAATAAAACTCCAACTTTTGTAAAATTACACAAAAGCCCCAAACTTTCACAAAATTACCAAACCAAGCCCAACATCTCAAAATACCAAAATTTAAAGACAAAACCCATAGAGAGGAGTAGGTTATCCCTACCTCAAATTCGGAGCTCCAAGGGAGAAGAAGACAAAACTCAACGTGCTCCAAAACCCGAGATTTTCAGATTAAAATGAAGCCCTCGACGATCAACAACTTTTTTGTAAAGGCCAAAGGTGAGTAAATCACTCCTACTAGATCAAAACCTAGAGAGAAGGTAGTATCTAGAGTGAGAGGCTCAACAATGGTGATTTTGGAAAAGTAAGAGAGAGAAGAGAAAGCAAAAAGTTATTTGAAAAGTCACAACTTCGGGTCTTTAACCCAGGTCTCCGCTCGAGCGTAAAACACCCCGCTCGAGCGGCCACTCACAGACTTACGCTCGAGCGGCCAACCTCCCGCTCGAGCGCAGAATGCACTCGCTCTGCACTTTTGCAGAAACAGACCTACGCTCGAGCTGCCAACCCTACGCTCGAGCGTACAACACTGCACAACAAATACTGGATGGGTGTATTCCCCGCTCGAGCGCCAACACCTCCGCTCGAGCGTACAGGCCAAAATCTGGGCAACTAGTTTTGGCTTCTAAACTCAACCAACCTGAAACAAAACCGCCCAACACATCCTATAACTCAAATATGTAGTAAAAAGGATGTAAACAAGATGATAATCAACTACCAACATCCACGGACACATGTTCGGATCACTGTGCAACAAGGGTAAACCCGGGATCGCTATAACCTCCCCCCTTAAAGAATTTCATCCCCGAAATTAAGTACAAGTTTGCAAAAAAACAGGTGTTCTTTCATTTTAAACAATGTTACATGTTAACATTCAACAGTTCGACCCATTATCGGTCATTCCATCCCTTTAACAAGAGACATATCACAATATGTAAACAACATATGTATTTTCAACATGCACCAACATATGCACTAACTTTCCAATGTCAACAATATATTCAACATATATAGTGTTACATCCAACTACCATATGAGGCAAGTTCCAAGACATGCTTCCAATAATCAAAACATTCTCAATGTTTTACAACTTAAGACATATATAAAAGCTCTTAAGTTCAACATAATGTAAAATTTAAATACAAGATCACACATCAACAAATAAGTCCGGATATTTCTCACGGACTTCCAACTCACGTTCCCAAGTGGCTTCCTCCACTCCGTGATGTTTCCACAAGACTTTCACCAAAGGAATGGTCTTACCACGCAGGACCTGATCCCGCCTATCCAAGACCCGAACCGGTCTCTCCTCATACGAGGCATCCTCATCTACCTCTAAATCGCTCCAATCCAGCACATGTGATGGATCTGGCTCATACTTCCGAAGCATACTCACATGAAACACGTCATGCACTCCGGACAACTGCGGCGGTAAGGCTAACCGATAAGCAACCTCACCTATCCTCTCAAGGATCTCAAAAGGACCTATAAATCGAGGGGATAACTTCCCACTCTTCCCAAACCTCATCAGGCCCCGTCTAGGTGATATTTTCAGAAAGACATGATCACCTACCTCAAATGCCAAAGGCCTCCTCCTACGGTCAGCATAAGATTTCTGCCGACTCTGGGCTGTAACCAGCCTCCTACGGATAAGCTCAACTTTCTCCGTCGTCTCCCTAACCAACTCCGGACCCAACAAAGGTGCATCACCCACCTCGGCCCAACACACTGGAGACCTACACGGTCGGCCATACAAGGCCTCAAACGGTGCCATACCGATGCTAGACTGAAAACTGTTGTTGTAGGCAAACTCTACCAATGGCAAGTGCCTCTCCCACGTCCCACTGAAATCCAGGACACAACCCCGAAGCATATCCTCGAGGATCTGAATAGTACGCTCGGACTGCCCGTCAGTCTGAGGATGATAAGCCGTACTAAAGGTCAACTTAGTGCCCAGTGCACTCTGCAAACTCTGCCACAACCTAGCAGTAAAACGAGGATCTCTATCTGAGACGATCGTCACTGGGACCCCGTGCAATCGCACTACGTCCCGAATATACAAATCGGCAAGACGATCTACCGAATCTCTCACGCGCATAGGAATAAAGTGCGCCGACTTAGTCAACCGGTCTACAACCACCCAAATAGCATCACTACCCCGCTGAGTCCTCGGAAGACCTACAACGAAGTCCATAGTGACATGCTCCCACTTCCACTCGGCAATAGGCAAGGGTTGCAACAAACCCGCTGGCCTCTGATGCTCGGCCTTCACTTGCTGGCAAGTAAGGCACTTCGATACGAAAACAGCCACATCTCTTTTCATACCCCGCCACCAAAACTGGCGGCTCAAATCCTGATACATCTTAGTACCTCCCGGATGCACCGCAAGGCGCGAATGATGAAACTCTCGGAGTACTTCCTCTCGGCAAGACTCCGGTACAAACAAACGGTCTCGGTATCTCACACTCAGGTCGGGATACACCGTCAAACCCTTCTCAATTTTCCCACTGGAGATCTTCTCTCGGAGGGTTTCTACCTCAAGGTCACCTCTCTGTGCTTCTAACACTCGAATCACAAGTGTAGGCTGCGCAACAACAGAAAACAAGGCCGCAGCCTTGACAGATTCGCCCAGTAGCAAATCAAACTCGCCCAGTGCTCCCAACATCTCCCATTCCCGGATGGCTATACAAGCTACATCACTAATGGTTTTCCTACTAAGGGCATCGGCCACAACATTGGCCTTTCCCGGATGATAATGCAACTCAAAATCATAATCCTCGATGAACTCCATCCATCTCCTCTGCCTCAGATTCAAGTCTCTCTGTGTAAACAGATACTTCAAACTCCTATGGTCCGAGAACACCTCGAACCTCTCACCATAAAGGTAGTGCCTCCAGATTTTCAAGGCAAAGATCACTGCTGCTAACTCTAGGTCGTGTGTGGGGTAATTCTTCTCGTGTATTTTCAACTGACGTGAGCCATAAGCTACCACTTTCCCCTCCTGCATCAACACACAACCCAAACCCTCTCGTGAGGCATCACAATAAACCGCATAACCCAACCCTCTCTCCGGAATAATCAACACCGGAGCGGTGGTCAATCTAACTTTCAACTCTTGGAACGACTTTTCACAAGTCTCACTCCACACAAACTTGACTCCCTTCCTAGTCAGTCTAGTCAACGGTGACGCTAACCTGGAGAAATCTTTCACAAACCGACGGTAATACCCAGCTAATCCCAGAAAACTGCGGATCTCGAACACACTCTTAGGCTGTGCCCAATCTTGCACTGCCTCAACCTTGGATGTATCAACAGACACCCCTTCTCCGGATACCACGTGGCCTAAGAATTTGACTTCCCTCAGCCAGAACTCACACTTCCCAAACTTGGCATACAGCCTATGGGCTCTAAGTAACTCAAGCACCACTCTCAAGTGTTCCTCGTGCTTCTCCTCAGAAGACGAATAGATAAGAATGTCGTCCACAAAGACGACCACAAATCGGTCTAAGAACTCCCGGAAAATCCGGTTCATCAAGTCCATAAAGACTGCCGGTGCATTGGTAAGCCCAAATGGCATCACCAGAAACTCATAATGGCCATACCGCGTACGGAATGCCGTTTTCGGAATATCCTCCTCCCTGACCCTCAACTGGTGGTAACCCGATCTCAAGTCTATCTTAGAGAAACAACGGGAACCCTTCAACTGGTCAAACAAATCATCTATACGGGGCATAGGGTACTTATTCTTAACCGTAGCCCGATTCAACTTCCGGTAGTCAATACACAATCTCAAGGCCCCATCTTTCTTTTTAACAAAGAGGGCCGGCGCTCCCCACGGCAAAACACTAGGGCGAACAAAGCCCTTATCAAGCAATTCCTGGAGCTGAACTTTCAACTCAACCAACTCTGCTGGAGCAAAACGATAAGGTGCCATAGAAATCGGCGTCGTGCCGGGCACTAAATCAATAGAGAACTCTATCTCTCGGTGAGGTGGCAAACTAACAAGATCTTCGGGAAAAACATCCGAATACTCACAAACCACCCTCGGCAACACGATCTGTGTCTCAACACACTCACTACTCTCAAAGCTAGCAAGTAGACTACTAAGCTCACTTCGCCCTCGCGAATCAAACCCCGGTGGCAAAATACTACCAACCCGATCTCCCAAGAAATGGAACCACTCCCCGCTCAAGGTACACAATGTAACCCTCTGGCGGTAGCAATCAATAACAGCCCGGTATGACGATAACCAGTCCATACCCAAAATAACATCAAAACCCTTCATGGGCATGACAACAAACGGAAAAGGAAGCCTATAGTCGGCGACCTCTATATCACATCCTCTAACACCCTGTTTCAGGATCAACTCACCACCCAAAGGCGATACCACACAAACAGGATATGCTAACCGTGCTAACTCCAATTCCAAAACAGATGCAAATGCAGCAGATACAAAAGAATGAGATGCACCCGTGTCTATCAACACATTAGCAACTGAGTTGCAAAACAGAAAAGTACCTCTCACTACTGATGGAGCCGGTACTAAATCCTGCGCGGTAACAGCATACACGCGCCCCGTAGGCCCCTGGTCTACCTGCTCACCTCTCGGAGCAAAAGACTGCTGCACAGACTGGGATGACGAAGCTCCCGGATTGGCCCTCGAGGCCTGCACAGACTGAGCTGGCTGAAAACCCTGCGTCTGCCTAGAACCAGACGCTCCCGAAGTGGCACTCAACTGTGGGCAAAACCTCTTCATGTGCCCAGGTTGTCCACACTGATAACAAGTCAAGAGCTGCCCCCTGCCCAAACTCTGACTCTGCGGTCTAGCTGAAGAAGAAGCAGCTTTCTGACCCCCACCCTTCTGCGGGCAAACAGATACCTTGTGACTCAGCTGGCCACACTTGTAACAGGTGAAATCCCCCTGACCACCTCTCCTGGAGCCTGCACTCGGCACTGGGAAGGTCGATCTAGCAACACCACCCTGCGACTGCTGAGGGTTATAACCCTTCTGTCTCCTGCCATCACTCTGACTATCCTGGCTCCTCTTGGAGCCTCTCTGACCCTCATCCTCCTCCTGCATCATAAGCTCCATATGAGCTGCAGCATCCACTAGGTGTCTATACTCTCGAATATAAGACCCACCAATTCTCAACTTGAGGCCCCGCCTCAACTTCCGCTCAAACTCATAACAACGGCGTTCCTCAGACGCCACCAGTTCAGGTGCAAACCTGGACAGACTGGTAAAAGTAGCCTCAAACTCGGCCACTGACAAGCCCTGCTGATTAAGCCGGCTAAACTGATCCCTCAGCTTCTCCCTAGCTACTGCAGACAAAAACCTCTCCTGAAAAGCATTCACAAACGCCTCCCAAGTACCACCAACACGAGCTTTCTCGTATTTCCACCATTGACCCGCATCTCCCTTCAATTGGAAGGATGCCAAGGTCACTTTCAGTGCTCCATCCTCGATGCCAAGCATCTCAAACGTCTTCGTTGTCTGTTCGAGCCATTCATCTACCTTAAGCGGCTCTTTAGGATCCCCGATAAACTCGTCCGGATTACACCGGAAGAACTCCCTCTTCAAGAAGGAAGGCCCTGCCTCAGCTGCCTGATTCCCAGCTCTAAGAATGCCCAATGCTCCTGCTATCTCTCTAGCCAAGGCACCCATGGCCTGCTGACCCACTGGCTCGGCCACATTGGCCTGGCCCACTCCCTCCTGCACTGCCGGAATCTCACCCGGTAACGGTGCTTCCTGCCTCGCAGGTCTACCACGCCTAGCACCTCTTCCTCGTCCTGACATCCTAATAAAGGTAACACAGAACATTAGCACATTCACAAATGTGCCGAAACTAAACACTCACGTCCTAATGCATGGACAACTGTAATTCACTCCACATAAGCACATAAACACATAAACACTTACGAACTTCATTTCCGGATAATGATAGTCCCGAGGCGTTACTAGAGTTCCGGTTAGAAACAGCATCGATCAAGTGCTTTTCCAACAAGACTCACAGAAACCCAAGGATCCAGTCAACATCCTAGAAATTAAATCCCATACCCACATAGTCACATAAGCAT
The DNA here is from genome assembly GCF_055761805.1 of Camellia sinensis. NCBI lineage: Eukaryota > Viridiplantae > Streptophyta > Magnoliopsida > Ericales > Theaceae > Camellia > Camellia sinensis. The sequence goes on along the minus strand of NC_138975.1, from coordinate 116,491,960 downwards.
GTTATCAAGTAAGCACATAGCATATGATACTACATCTAGGTCTCTATCAAGCGAGACAAACCCTTTGTGATACTAATCACTTCCCACGTACCCAAAGTATTCGAACCCGGTACGCTCTGATACCAAGTTGTAACGCCCTCAAAAATAATAACAATAAACCCATCAGATAAGACATGCATTTACATTTAAACTAACTGCATTCCTTTCATTCATTAGAATTCCAAGACATAAGTATTACATGTTAACCTCATAACAAAATGCCCTACGGGCTTACAGCTTTCCAAGTTATCACTTAGTTACAACAAAGAGTTCTAACTCGTTTACACATTAAGCCCTTGGCTTGAAATTACATATAATACATCAAAAGTAAATCGACAAAACTATGCCCGCCACTAGCCTCCCAGCTATGTCCTTGGAGGTGGCATGCTTCCTGTACCTGAAAATGATATTCCCATATAGGGTGAGCCACAGCCCAGTAGAAATACACTAAACCAACCATGGACAATGACTAAAACATTAGCAATTGATAGTTGGTCAACACTGATACAATCACATAAATTACATATTTATGTCAACGACTTACAAGTCCCAATTACTTTTCATTTTCCCTTTTCAACAGATAAGCATGCTAGTTCTCCACAGATATGTATAAAAACTATATCTCACATTCAGATAAACATAAAAGCTATATCCACATCCTCAACAGATATGTATAACTACAATATCCACAGATAAGCATACAAGCTATATCCACATTCTACAACAGATATGTATATCAACAATATCCACAGATAAGCATACAAGCTATATCCACACTTCACAAAGATAAGCATATGAGCTCTATCTTCACTTCTCTAGACAAGCATATGAGCTCTGTCTACGGAGTTCATCCCCTATCTCCTCCCAATACCTATCCGGTTTAGAGGTACATCCCCTATCTTCCCCTAAACCGCGGAGTACATCCCCTATCTCCTCCTCTACACATAACGTATATAAACACATTGGTTCTATATACAATCACACAATACACACAGTTAATGTATTCTATCAACCGTCAAGTTCCATGACACATTCCATTGATTAGTTTCCGTTTACCTAATCATCATGCATTGTCTACAACAATCTCGACTATCCTCCACCGATAGCCCAAAGCAGTTATTTCTAAAACAGAAAATAAATGCACAAATGGATATTCAATCAACATTTCCTTTCCTCATTTCTCACCAATTAATTATCCCAATTAATTAAACAATGTAATTAGGCCATTTTCCATAATTACCATTTCAACCCTTAGGTCCCATTTTCATCAATGATTCAACAATCATTCCATTTTTCTATGCCAAACATGCACCTAGGTTTATTATGAATAAAACTCCAACTTTTGTAAAATTACACAAAAGCCCCAAACTTTCACAAAATTACCAAACCAAGCCCAACATCTCAAAATACCAAAATTTAAAGACAAAACCCATAGAGAGGAGTAGGTTATCCCTACCTCAAATTCGGAGCTCCAAGGGAGAAGAAGACAAAACTCAACGTGCTCCAAAACCCGAGATTTTCAGATTAAAATGAAGCCCTCGACGATCAACAACTTTTTTGTAAAGGCCAAAGGTGAGTAAATCACTCCTACTAGATCAAAACCTAGAGAGAAGGTAGTATCTAGAGTGAGAGGCTCAACAATGGTGATTTTGGAAAAGTAAGAGAGAGAAGAGAAAGCAAAAAGTGATTTGGAAAGTCACAACTTCGGGTCTTTAACCCAGGTCTCCGCTCGAGCGTAAAACACCCCGCTCGAGCGGCCACTCACAGACTTACGCTCGAGCGGCCAACCTCCCGCTCGAGCGCAGAATGCACTCGCTCAGCACTTTTGCAGAAACAGACCTACCCTCGAGCTGCCAACCCTACGCTCGAGCGTACAACACTGCACAACAAATACTGGATGGGTGTATTCCCCGCTCGAGCGCCAACACCTCCGCTCGAGCGTACAGGCCAAAATCTGGGCAACTAGTTTTGGCTTCTAAACTCAACCAACCTGAAACAAAACCGCCCAACACATCCTATAACTCAAATATGTAGTAAAAAGGATGTAAACAAGATGATAATCAACAACCAACATCCACGGACACATGTTCGGATCACTGTGCAACAAGGGTAAACCCGGGATCGCTATAAGAAATATATAGGTGGGAGCATATCAAATAGTCATATGTTACAACCATTGAAAACAACTATGATGATATACAATTTTAATTGATTTTTCAATCATTTTAACATGTGACTAAATTGTCCTTGGTGAGTATTGAAAATATGATGTCTATTAAAAATTATATCAAAATTTATTTTGAAATGAGATGTAAATTGTAAATTTAATTGACTTTTTTCAATATATAGTAGTGTTGATATGTGTTTCTCTCACATGACTTTGTTATGGCAACCATATCTTTGAGCCTGCCTAAATTTTCCATTTTGGGTGTAAAGGTTATAAACTACAAATCAAACACTAACAACAGTGTTGCTATACATGTCAGAGTTCAACGAATGAAGCTCTCTATTGGGGCTGCCAAAGATTTACCAAAAGAAATGATGGAATCAGCATATATATCCACCCAATATACATGCATACATATAATATATATTTTTATTATGTCAAAAGATTATATATTTAGTTAAATTAAATAAATTTATTTTTCTACTACATCTTATGTCAATTTAAATCTTTTTCTCTTCTTAATATTTTAATTTACAGTAATCGTATCACTCTTTTTGACTACTATCTTAACGAGTCTTCATCATACGCAATCAATTTATCATGGAATGTTCTTTTTTAACTTCATTTCAAATGGTGCTATTATCATTTCACAAATATTTTCACTTCTTAATTGTCTTTCCTAATCTTATTACCACATATTTATTTAATTGTCCTTATCTCAACTGCATTTGGTTTATGTTCGTGTTGTTTATAGTTGTTAAATAGAATTTTCTTTTCAGTTTTATTGGTGTTTGTCAATTACATGATATGTCAAAAGCATTTCTCTACTAGAGTCAACTTATTTTAATTCTATGGACCACATTATCTTCACCTTTCCATCCTTAATAATCAAACCTAAGTAACAAAAATATTCACTATTTGTTATTCTTGATTTTTAATTTCATTTTTCCATTATTTTCACTTCTATTGTTACTGTTGGCTACACATTTTGTACTAAGCCAGTGACAATCCGACGCGTGGCGAAGTGAGGGTAATATGGGGAGACCAGGTAGGTCTTCGATCCTGATCATACACGTGGCAATTAATATTGGTTTTTATAAGATCTGAGTAGTAGCAGAAAAACAAAGAGACGTACAGTGACGTGGCTTCAACGGTTGTTCATATTTCAAATTCGAATATAAGGGGGAAGCCTAATTGCAAGTGAAGGCATAGTGGAACTACTTATAAGGTAGCATGATCAGCAACTACGGAGGAGCAGTTCGACGGTTTGAAGTACAATTCGATGGTTATCTTCGGAGAGTATAAATAGCAGGAAGGACTTCAGAGAAGGGAACGAAGAAAAATCTAAAGAATCACTTTACATATTCCAGTGTTATTTCCTGTCCTTTATATTCCTGTATTTTAAGTTTCTGCGCTGCACTTCATTTGTAGGAGTAGTTATCGAGTATATTGCCGCTGTAATTCTCTACGGAACTAAGATCATTGTAAGTTCTTTTTATACTAATGAAATACTCCAGTTTAGTTAACTGTTCTTATGTTCAAATTTTCTGAAGTTAAATTATCAGTAAGCCACCAGTAAAAGTCCTCTTTATTGAGGCCGAAAGAACCATAACACAATCGTCTGAATAATTGTTTGGCAATTCTGTAGGACTGATTGATCCTTGCTGGCACGCTCATAATTATGAAAGTAACCTTCGAAAGCCAAAAAAGCCAACATATATTTTTGGCACGCCCAGTGGGACCTTTTAAAAACAAAAATGGCTAGACGTAGGAGACAAGGAGAAAATGAACGTTTGGAAGAAGGCGTGGAAGGAGAGGTGGAGACATCCAATCCAGAGGATAATGTGATAACACATCCTATGGAGACTCCTATCCTATCGGAACCCATGGTCGAACAGACCAATACTTCAGAACAAATACCATTTGTTCGTAATAGTGGACGAGACCAAGGAATTGGACCATCCAGTGTCCCATCTGCTCAGTCACTTAATCCGTGGGGCGGCTTGATAGATGCCATGGGACAGCAATTAATAAACACAATAGAAAGGTGGGCTGTATCCTTTTTGGATCGAATGAATAACCACCAACCAACGAATGTAAGACACATAGAGGAGGTGAATGTCCCTCAGCAAAGATTGGCTAGAGACAAACAGCCTATGCAAGCTAATGGACATTCTAATGGTCAAACCAGTAATCAGATTCATGAAAGATTACCACCTCAGTCTTGGTACGAACCCATTTCGAGGCCTGTAGCAGGCCAGAATGCCTCAATGTTCAACAGTGAAGCCATGCAGATTGGTGGATCTGGCCTGGTACAAGAAAATGGCATAAGAATGAGTCCAAATCCCACATTCGAAGCCATACCTGGCACCAGGGGGTATAATAATCCCGTATTCGAATTTATACTCGGGGGGTTGGAAGGTTTTCCTACAAGTGGAAGGGATACAATACCTGTTCCAGCACCTTTCGTGGGTCCTTTCGCAGGATAGGCTCAAAGAGGTTACCTACACCCCCAACAGCACCCTCTACCACAGGGACAGCCAGTCCCAAATGTACCACCTTATGGACCAAGAGGACCACAAGCACAAGGTTGTCCACCAAATCCTGTGTTTGTTCCCCCAATCGTGGTTCAGCAGGCGCAAAATATGGTCCCTAGGGACCAGATCACTGAGATAGTTAGGGAGTTGTGTGGACCAATGGCTCGGGGGGTCCAGACCCCTGTGTATAGAAAACCATACCCAGAATGGGTCGATAGGGTACATGAATATCCAAGAGGTTTCAGGATACCAGATTTTGTCTTCTTTCATGGGAACGGAAACCAATCCACAGTAGAACATATTGCTAGGTTTGCCGCTCAATGTGGTGAATTTACCAATCATGACTATATAAAGTTGAGACTATTCCCAAATTCTCTAACCGGAGGAGCATTCGTATGGTATATTAACCTTCCACCTGGCTCCATCCAGACTTGGCAGCAAATGGAAGAGGCATTTCATGCCCAGTTTTTCCAATCAGAGCCAAAAGTTTCCATGGCAGACTTGGCCAGATTAAGTCAAAGGCCTGAAGAGAAGGCCACTCAGTTTATTTCCAGATTTAAGAGGGCTCGAAATAAATGTAGAGTAATCTTGCCAGAAACTGAATTTGTAAGATTGGCCCAAAATGGCCTAGAGTTCAGGCTTCGAAAGAAGTTTGATTGAACAGAGTTTAGAGATTTAGTGGAACTGACTTATAAAGTATCTAGATATGAAGCATTACTAGAAGAGGAACAGGATCGAAATAATGCATCATATAGGACATACTACAAAGATCCTAATTATGAGATTGATGCAGCAGAGATTGTGGGAAAAGAGCCTATGATCTGTGAAGCATTAATCCATAAAGATACAACAATTGACCAGCAGTTTAAAAAGAAAGATCTCCACAGGAAATATTCTTTCGACTTAACTAAGGCAGATGACATTTTTGATCATTTGCTTGCGGCCAACTTCCTTAAGTTACCAAAGGGTGTTAAAATTCCATCTCTTGATGAACTTAAAGGAAAAATATATTGCAAATGGCATAATTCTTGGTCTCACTCGACTAAAAACTGTGTTGTTTTTCGAGACAGGATCTAAGAACAAATTCGGAAGGGGAGTTTGAAGTTCCCAGCCAAAGCTAAAAAAGCCATGGGGATCGATAGCAATCCATTTCCAGAAATTGGAGAGGTGGCAGCCAATGTCATTATGTCAGACTTTCAGAACTTGTCTCTGAAAGAATTGGAGGAAGTCAATGTACAGATGCATGTGGCCAACCAGACAACAACCAAAAAAGACCTTAGAAGTCCACCAGCCATGGGACGAGAGTTCCCACATCAGAAGGAAGACTCTGATGAAGAAGCACTGGATGATGATTCCCTAGAAGCAGCCGTGATGCAACGAATGTGTCCCAGGTGCAGACTGAGTTATAAGTGGTTGAAGGGCCTTCCAGTCGATGGGAAGCAGTATTACAGGGATGTGCAGAGGCGTCCCAAACCAACCAATGCTTATAACAAAAGGCCGTATCCGGCTAATGTCAGGCAGCAGCCATTAGTGGTTGAACCTGCAGTTGGTAGAATGTATGCTAAAGGCAAGAGGCCTTTCTATGAGTCCAGATCTCCTAACTATTACAGGTTGGAGAGTAGTCATTCTGAAAGAAGGTTGGAGAAGAGTTCAGGTTTTGGTATCAAAGCCAGGAATTGGCCCCTTGGGCCAGCTTCACGAAGGACAGAAAATGATCACCATCACCAAGAACCTGAATCAGGCTTAAAGCTTGGAGACAGGGCCAAACAATTGTCTTCACAGCCAGCCTTGAAGGTGACCTCGAAAGAAGAATCAAAGCCTACTTGGCCAACCCTCCGGTACTGATGCCACCAAATGGCGTTAAGCCTTTGAAGTTGTACATAGCCGCAGCAGAAGATTCATTGGGAGCTTTTTTGGCCCAAGACAATGAGGAAGGCAAGGAGCAAGCTGTGTATTACCTTAGTAGGTTTTTAAATTCTAGCGAATGTAAATATTCAGCTGTAGAAAAGCTTTGCCTTGCATTGTATTTTGCTGTAATGAAATTAAGGTATTACCTTTTGCCTACAACTGTCTTGGTAATTGCAACCACAGATTTGGTTAAATACATGTTATCTAGACCTATGTTGAGGGGAAGAATTGGCAAATGGGTATTAGCCTTGTCAGAATTTCACTTAGAGTATGTGCCCCAAAGGGCAGTGAAAGGACAAGTTTTAGCCAATTTTTTTGGCAGACCATCCATCTCAAACAGAGGGTCAAGAAATAATGGAACTCAGTATGGCTAGTGTCGAACCATGGCAAATGTGGTTCGATGGATCGAAAGCCAATGGCCTAATTGGAATTGGTATAGTAATCAAGTCACCACAAGGAATTGAAACCACACATGGTTTCAGAATAGATGGAACTGCTTGTTCTAATAACCAAGCTGAATATGAAGCTTTGATAGTAGGATTGGAAATTCTTATTGGATTACAAGTACATGCAGTTGACGTATTTGGAGATTCCCAATTGGTCGTTAACCAAGTAAGAGGGATTTTCAAGTGTCAAAGTATAAGTATGCTGCCTTATTATGTCGTTGCATTACATTTGCTCTCTCAATTTGAAATAGTAAATGTAACTTATGTCCCGAGATTCTTGAATAATAGAGCTAACGATGTGGCGCAGAAAGCTTCGAATTTCAAGAGTAAAGATGGTACCCATTGGGATGTAAGCCAAACGACATACCAAAAACCTATACCTCCTTTGAGTGAGAGGAACATGGTCCTGGAAATCAACTATAATGATCTACAGGAACAAGGAAGGGATCTTCTGAAATAGTTACCCTAGACAGTCTGAGAGCATCGAGAAGGCAGAGTTCTTGAAGGTCTAGGGTCCTAGCAGGAATAACCCGATCATACCATTCTTGCCACTCTGGTCTCACCGTGGGCCAGCATCGGTGGGGGCGATTTATTCTCCAGTTCCTCCAGTCAAGACCACCTTCATAGAGAAGACATTGGTTTTCTAGTCGGGGATACAAGGCTGGGAGTTCAGTGAGGACCTCTTTGAATATGGGCCCAAGCACGTAGTCCGATTGCACATGGCGTCGAGGAACAAAGATGCGTCCATCAATAGCGCTCTTCTCCACAGCTTTGTACTTTTCGCATTCTGCATCAATAATCCTCTTCAGGGCCACAGATGGGCTCATACGCTCTACGAGTGATACTGAAGGAGAAGCCATTGACGGTATGCTTTTCTTTGGAAAGGAAGTAGAGAGAAGCCGACGATCGGTAATAAGAGGGGTTTGTGCGATTAGAAGAGCAAGTGATTCAGAACGCGAAACAAAAGGGTTTTAAAAGCTCTCGCATTTAAAAATATATTACATGAGCTGTTAAGTATTAAAAGTGCGAGTACAAAAGCTTCCTTCAACATTGATGCTTTTGGAGGGAAAAACAAAGCCCGGTTGTTAAGGCTAGCGTCGAAGTAAGATATTTTGCTTCGAAGCCGAGTCAAACGGCTTCGAAAACAGAGAAGCCAGCTTCGAAATGGGTTGCCCTACCCAAGAAATAAAAATACTCGAGTATTTATTTTAAAAAAAAAAAAAAAAAAGGGGCTTAAAGACCTGTTTTTAGAGTTTCTTAACAAAGATAATGTCCTTCGAAGCAAAACTTGAGTTTCTTTAACAAAGGTAATGTCCTCCGAAGCAAAAGTTGAGTTTCTTTAAGGATGGGATTTGGTGTTCGAAACATCAAAGGCAACGATGACAATGACTAGATATTGACTGTGGTCAAAACAGGTTTTGAATGTAAGATTGTTAGATTCGAAGCACTGTTTCCAATTGAAAATCAGCCAAAACTCAACTCCACAAATTGGAAAGGTTACGATTGGCTCATTTAGTGTTTTATTTAAAACAATTAAGTCCAAATTTAAAGGATGAAATTGTTCGAAGTTCAGAGTTGACTTTTAAAACACAAGTAAAAATACAAGTGAAGACAGAGTCAAACAAAGACAAATTTTGTTCATATTAAGATTAGAGTGATTACATCAGCTGACCCTATCTCGGTATGAACTCGAGTTCATAAAAATAAGGAATGGAATAAATAACAAGATCATGAAATTTGGTCCAACAATGGTCAATGAACTTTTGTTCTTTCCTTATTCTATCTTCTAAATTTTCTACCATCGGCTGCATGAGTTGATATGCTCTCACTTCATAGTAGAGCTCTTCAGCCTTTATTTCGAAGGCCACTTCTCTTAACCCTTGTTCCAATTCATCAATGTCTAAATCATCCCAATAGGCAGAGTCTTTATTCTTGAAATCATTGAATTCTTCCATAAAGTTCTCTGCTTTGTATTGAGTACGAATTCGAAGGGACAAAAGCTGGTCTAACGATTGTGTAGTAGCCATAGAATTGCGATGCCAGTGAAGGAGTAATGGAAGTTGGTCTAGAAACATGTGAAGTTCTGCCTGAGCAAGGGGATTAAGGACATGACCCCTAGTTAGAATATCACAAGCCCATTGAAGGTTTGTGAGAGGGACTTCATCCTCGAGTACATTGAAAGGCAAGTGAGAAAAGGCTGCAAGCAGGAGTAGAGCCTGTTTCCGTTCAGCTGAGGTAGGAGGAGGTGGAGGTTTAAAAGGGGGAAAGACTTTCTCCATGGATAGAGCAATCTTTAGTTTCTCTGTCCAGGAAAGAATTGGTGGGGAAGAAGGTGTGCATACTTCAACTTCGGGAGACGAAGAAGAAGATGTGGACGCTTCTGTTTCCGGGGATGATACGGGGGCAGAAGGAACAAAGGCATTAATATAATCAAGCCAGTCAGAAGAACAGAGCTTCGCCTTCTGGGCTAAGAATGATGGGTTATACCCTTGTGCTTCTTCTGGGCGTGGGGCAGTGTGCACTATCTTTGTAGGCATGGAAGATGTATACCATGCTACAAGAAGATTCTCCTCCAGACTACACCGATGGTCAATGGGCACATAAGGATAAACAACTGAACTTCAAGCATAGGAGGGAAACTCTAAAGGGTCAGTGAACTCAACAAAATGGTGGTTGATTCGCTCCCTTAAATCAGGAGTCTCAGGTACTGACCAGTTTGTCCAGTTAGAACTTCCAGAAGAGCCAGAAGAGGAAGCAGCTGCAGCTTTATCCCATACAGAAATTTGCGAAGAAGAGTTATTCAAATCCATATTTGTAATTTTACGAATCAGAGGTTTGAGAATAGATTGTTCGAACTGTAAAGGTAGGTCAGAAGGGAAAATTCTTATGTCTTTGATTTTAGCCTTCTGAATCAAAGGATTAAGAGCAATGTGTTCGTAATCCAAAGGTCGGTAATGTGCAAAGGCGTCCATGACCTGAATATAGAAAGGTGGGTAAAGGTGGCTAATAAATGCATGCTTTCGACGAGGAATAGCATCGACATGTGACTCTTCGTATGCTTCATCATTGGAAGAAAGAATTAATTTGGCCATGAAATGTATCAGTCTGTTCGAATAATAAGACAGTGAAAGTACTTAAGGATCAAGACGAGAGTATTAATACAGATGGTGTGTGACAGTTGCATTTCTGGGAAGATGCAAAACCTATGCACATTCTAAGACGTGGGAAAAGGGACTCTGATCCACTAATATCACCAAGTCTTGGGCATATTAGTGCGGGGGGTAATGTTGGCTACACATTTTGTACTAAGCCAGTGACAATCCGACGCGTGGCGAAGTGAGGGTAATATGGGGAGACCAGGTAGGTCTTCGATCCTGATCATACATGTGGCAATTAATATTGGTTGTTATAAGATCTGAGTAGTAACAGATCAACAAAGAGACGTACAGTGACGTGGCTTCAACGGTTGTTCATATTTCAAATTCGAATATAAGGGGGAAGCCTAACTGCAAGTGAAGGCGTAGTGGAACTACTTATAAGGTAGCATGATCAACAACTACGGAGGAGCAGTTCGACGGTTTGAAGTACAATTCGATGGTTATCTTCGGAGAGTATAAATAGCAGGAAGGACTTCAGAGAAGGGAACGAAGAAAAATCTAAAGAATCACTTTACATATTCCAGTGTTATTTCCTGTCCTTTATATTCCTGTATTTTAAGTTTCTGCGCTGCACTTCATTTGTAGGAGTAGTTGTCGAGTATATTGCCGCTGTAATTCTCTACGGAACTGAGATCATTGTAAGTTCTTTTTATACTAATGAAATACTCCAGTTTAGTTAATTGTTCTTATGTTCAAATTTTTTGAAGTTAAATTATCAGTAAGCCACCAGTAAAAGTCCTCTTTATTGAGGCCGAAAGAACCATAACACAATCGTCTGAATAATTGTTTGGCAATTCTGTAAGGACTGATTGATCCTTGCTGGCACGCTCATAATTACGAAAGTAACCTTCAAAAGCCAAAAAAGCCAACAGTTACTAAAATAATATTCCATATATTCAATTTTATTTCTACTAATTTTAAATTCTTTTAATTCGACGGTTTCTCTTTATATTTTTAATTTAGTGCTTTTGTTAGTTTCTGTTGGAAAATTTTAGAAGTAAATGAGAATTGACTCCATTTGAATAAAAGAACGCAATTCCTCATAGTGTCTATTCATATAAAAGAGTGTGAACTCAAGAGATATGACCATTCTAAAGGTCACAAGTATTTTTATAAATACCATCTCATCCCTTGGCATTGATGCATGGTTAAGGTTTGTTTTAGGATTTATATATTATGTCTAGTCGAGTATATAATAGAGAATGCATGGCACAAATTGGTTCACTGTGAGCATAGAAAGTTGTGCAATTTCTATGTAGGGTGATCGTTGTATCTTGGAGGCAGGACGTCTATTAATCGCAAGCATCAGAGGCGATGGTGAAATTGTCTTAAAGACACAGTGTTCAAACACTAGCCTCAGTCACAATTTGTTTTAAATTTACAAAATTTTTGTAAGAAATTTCTTGTGTTCTATTTTATTATTTATTTGCATTAAATTGATTTTTTTAGAAAATATTTTCCTACAATTTTAAGACAAAATTTGTATCTATAGTGATATAGATTAATTCTTTTCGGTTAGATTAATTTTTTTACAAATTTGATTTCCTGCAATGTGGTTCCTGTTTACAGTAAAACTCTTATTGTTGTTTATTGTTATTATTCATGAGTAATAGAATCCATTAACTTCATAATTGTAACCCGAAATTGTGTTTCAGTAAAATACTAGTACTTGTAGATCTTTTGCATTACACTGTTTTATACAATAAGTGTTACATATTATTTGATATTATTTTTCAGAATATTTAATTTGTATAATTATATTTTACAAATTTCAGATTATTTGATATAACACCAAAACTATTTGTTTGAACAGAATTGTTTGTAATACTTTTTTGTAATTCTTAAATTATATTTTGTACATTGAATTCAATTTCTCTTGCATTCAATTGTTTTTCACAGTTCTTATCGTTTCTTCTTGTGTGCCATAGTGCATATACGTCTCACAAGTTATTTGCCTTATGTTTTCTATCATCTGTCAAATCGCTTGAGATTTATCAAACATTATAATGAATTAATATGGGTTATACATATTGATCCAGTTATATATATTTCCGTAGTTATGGTTAAACAGTTTATTTTAGACTAAATCTAATTTTTTTTTGTTGTTATTTATTATCCACAGAATTTCTGATATGTTTCTATACAGAATATTTTTTTATTTCTTGATTTGAATTGGTATTATTTGTTTCACGTATGGTTATACAAATTTATTGTCAGAGATGGTTTATTTCACAAATTGTCTAACTTTATTTCTTTGTCTATATGTTAATATCATTTTAATGAAAATGTGCAACTTTTCATTCATTGTGTGTAGAGAGCATTGACGTATGAGTAATGATTGTCTATTTGGCTTTTCTTATTTTTTTCGAATTTGTTAAATTCTCTTTTAATAGATTTTGTATTTTATGCTTTTTGGGATTTGTGAATTATAATTGTGTTTTATGTGTTCACGCTTATTAGATTTGTTGGAATATGTTAAGTTAGATTTTGAATATTTTATCAAAATGTATGCCTGTATTTTAATTCAATTTGTATTTTGATTTAGATACGTTATTATTTAAAGAGTTTCACATATTGGCCATTCTTGTGATATTTTTAGCATGTATATAGACGTAAATGTCATCTCATGATTGAACTATTGAATAATTTGTTACTTGATTTATGATATTAGAGATGATAAATTGAATCTGTTAGGAGATTGGTTATCAAAATTTTGTTGATAATTACATGGGCATATATGTTTTGACACGTGTTTTTTTTTCTTCTTTTCTTTCTTTCATGATGACGGTGATATAGATACTGTTTTAATGAATTTGTTATAAAATATTATTATGTGGAAGAATATATTTTGCATATGTAAAAGTAGCATCGTTGCATCATCAAGACAATCATCGACATCATGAAAATTTGACATCGGTGAAATTTAAACATGAAGGTTTAAATAGTGGTGTCATTTAATTGGAAAAAGATTAAGGAATCTTTTGTGTCAATTATTATGTTGTTAATAATCAATTTGAAAGTTATTTTTAAAGTAACTTCGAGTATTGTGACAAAAGTTGTTATCAATTATTATGACACTTGTGAAGTAAAGTTGGTTTATATGTTTTAGTGAGTATGCAATTATGTCAGTGTTACATAGATGTTTATTGCAATAAGCATTAACCATAAAAGGAAGAGTAAATAGTTACTCATATGAGAGTTTCACTCTTGGTTAGATAATGTAATTATCATTTGTCACAAATATTTGTTTTGAATAAATAAACGATGATTGTATCAAGTATGAGTTATTAGTTGTGATAGTAACACTTGTCTAAAAATGAGTTATATGTTGTGCTAATTTATATATTATCACAAATGTGAGAGAGAAAAGTAGAGTTGTTTGCTGATCATAATTTATATTAAGGGTTTGAATCTTAATTTGGAGGTACAAGTATTTTTTTCTTAATTGCATTGTAAAAATTTATACAATCAAATGAGGTTTTGAATTGTTCGGTTTTTGGGCAAAATCCTTATGAGAATATGATTTTGTTTGCATTAATTCTAATTATTTTGGGTTTTATATTTCATAAATTTGATTTAAAATTTTGTTACTCAAGCATGTGGGGATGTATTAATAGGAAATTAATTTTTCTTAGAGTACTTAAAATGTGGGGGTGCTTGAAGGATTTTACTGAAGTAATGATTCTGATAGTAGGTCCACAAAGAATCTCAATTCTTTCTATAGGACAAAGTCAGAGTAGAAGCAAAAATGGTTTCATTAACTCCTATATGGAACATCTCTATCTCTATTATTTGAATTTAACAAATAGGAGTGACATAGAGTAATTGTAAGTCTTGATTTATTCAAAGACTTAATACCGTAAGATATTTGTTCTTAGATTTAAATATTGTCTAAGGACAATATAGTGGATCCGCTATATATAAAGAAGAAAATCAAATAGAAAATAGCGATTGCTAAAGAAAATGTAACACCCCGAAATAATTCAACATGAACAATCATACTAATGAATATTGACTAATCTATGACAATAATCCTTCCAACATCTTATATATAATAAATGGATTAAAACACAAAAGTCCACTTGCGATATACATTCAAATGAATTAAAGAACACAGGAATCTATAGTATATGAAACACCTAAATCTCAAAACAATAAAATGCCCTTATGGGCTTATATCTTCCAAGGCAATAGCCCGGTTACACAAAATGGTCTCTCGGACCCAAACACATTAGCCCTTGGCTTACGGAAAGATCACAACAAAATAAGAGCAATGTACTCTTTACAATTATCTGCACCCTCAACTTGGCAGGATCACCTTGTCTTTACCTGCACCAAAGTCCCATAGGGGTGAGCATAAAGCCTAGTAGAGAATTCTAACAAAGTATATACAGTTATGCAATTCTCAAAAAAAAAAAATGCAAATGCAAATGCAAATGCGAATGCCATGCCATGCTCTTTTCTTTTTAAAGAAATTTCATTTCATGCTCTTGATAAACTTTCCATTTCAATAAAGAATTAGCAATCTCAATTCTTCCAATAAAAGCTTGCCTTCTCAACATATTTCAAACTTCCAATTTTAGTCAATTGGGCCGGTAAATACGACACTGGTAATCCCTAGGCTGGTGTCTGCAAGTAGACTTCACGAGTACTATCAAATTGTCAGTTTTACCGGTATTAACCGGAAGGCTCGACACTTATCCGCGCGATTTTTTGGTCTTTCACCATGGACACTCAGGCCAATTTATCAAAGTCATCTACACCCCCTAACTGGACTTACCAACGTATTTACCCCTTTCATATTTCCGTAGTTCTTATTACAATACATTTCCTTTCGTGAAGCAAATGATTTCAATTTAAATACACCATGCATGATAGTAAATCAAATGAATATACAATGCAATCATTTATCCATGTCTCATGGAAAATTCTCAAGTCATTCCAACAACATTACTAAACAATTTCATTCACCATTTCCATATTTTTCCAACCAATAGTCAAGAGTTTATTAACATTTGACCATATGCAACTATACGACCACAATCCATGCTCTTTCAACATTTCCTTCCATTTAAGCCAATGCAACATGTAGATGCTAATTTCTACTCTCAAAATCTTTTGTAGTATAAGATGTTCCTCTATCCATAAAAAGGGTTACATCTATGTATAAATATAGACATTCATACTCATCTAACATTTCATGCACATTAATAATAATATATCAAATGAGAATGCGACGCAATAATTAATATTTCATAACATTTCTTCATTTTCAAATATCTCTACGATAGTGCCAACAATCATAATTCTCATTTTCTTTCTTCATTGTTCTTTCACAAGAAGTCCATATATCATCAGCACATATGTATAATTTCACATTCACAAGCCTTCACAATCTAGTCTCCTCAAGGCCACAAATAGTATTTTTCGAAACCTTAATTCCCATGTTCCTAGTTTTCACAAAGATACACAACAAATAATCACCTCACACCATATATCATCTTATCTTTATCCATAGTTTTTGTAAAACAAATTCTTCATTTCTATATATCAAAAGCTTTCTTTCTTACCACCACATGATGGAATCTACACACATTCATCTTTTTATCCAAGAAAAGAAAGGGTTCCAAGGACATTTCTATGTTTTTCAAAAAATCCCCAAATTCGAGGGTTTTCATCAAAAGCCAACTTTTTTCCCTTTTCTTAGTGAAAACATGCCAAATCATCCTTTTTATGTTTAATGAAAAGGAAAAACTCCCTAGGATTAACATAGGGTTGAGATTTTTAAACCCACGTTTAAAACTCTCTACATTTTGCTCAAAAATAAAAGTTTGACATGAGAACCACTAGAAGACTCACAAATCAACATTTATATGGCATAACATGTATATATAACTCAAGAAAACCCTACCTCAAGAGAGAAAAGGAGAAGAAGCTCAAAAATCCTCCTCCCCGAAAAACGATCTCCACCGGTCAATACGAAGCCCCGACACACTCGTCATTTTGGTATAAAGGACTAGCATCAAAATCCCAATGGATTTCTTGAGATCAAAGAAGATATAAAATTTTGGGGGTTTGGGTAGAGAGAGATGAGAGAAAAAGAGAGAAACAATATAGAGAGAGAGTGATATATCTGAAAATGAGAGAAAATGGACCAAAAATGCAAAATATAGCTGAAAGACACGAAAAACTGAGCAAAAACGCGGAACGCCGCACCTGCGGCGCACCTCCCCGCACGTGCGGAGCGGCCCTCCAGCACGTGCGGCACTCACCCCCGCACGTGCGGTCCTCTCCTGCACATGCCTTTCTAACAGTGTGCACCCAGCTCCCTTGCCCAGCTTCCCGCACGTGCGGGCCCTCCCGCACGTGTGGTGCGAGGCCCCCGCACGTACGGCACTAGCCTCCAGCCCAGAAAAACCCTTGGCTTCACTCTCGACACCCCGGAGCCGATCCCGCATCTTCTGAAACAAACGAACACTCAGAAACAAAACAACTGCAATCGGAAAGAATTCAAAAAGAAATTTTCAACGGAAGCTTACCCGACCTCTTAACAAAGATAATTCTAACATAATTTCGAGAGAGTGAGGCAAAGTACGCACCGGTCATCACATAAAAAGTTTGACCAGAGAGTAAATGAGGGAAAGTTCATTAAGAGAAATGTGATTAAAACCTATTAATTTCGAATCGCCATAATGGCAACCCAACCTAATTGACTGAAGATCCCAAGATTTAGATTCAAAGAGACAACCAAATTATGGATGACTTATCAGAAATCACTAAGGGAGTTTATTTCCTATCCATTTCTATGATGAGAGTGATATTTGTAACATGTGTTGTATGTAAGAGACTTAGGATAAGTTATGTTTTTAATGATTACTTATATCTTGAAAAACTTAAAAGGGTATCTTTTAAGAGGAGTATTTAAGAGACTCGAAATAAGAATCACCTATATGAGTGTGAAGAGGCCACTTCTATGAGAATTGATAAGGCTAAATTCTCTAAAGCACCAACGAAAATCAGGAATTTGCCAAGGCCAAAACGGGCACAACCGAAAGAATCAAGATGTGTTAGGAGATATTTTATGTGAATTCTATTATCTTGGCTTACATAAACGGCTGAATAGTTCAATGCATCATGTCTATTGATTAGCTAGTAAGTCTGATAGTCTTTCACTAAGGAAGGTTTAAGGCCAAAAGTTACCTATCTAGATGCAAGATATTTCCATGTTATACTCTTTTTGTCAGTGTTTGCATTTCATTTGCATTGTGTCGCAATTTCATTCATGTGGGGGATTGTTGGAAAATTTTAGAAGTAAATGAGAATTGACTCCATTTGAATGAAATGATGCAATCTTTCATGGTATCTATTCGTATGAAAGCGCTTGAACCCTAGAGATATAAAGGTCACGAGTACTTCTATAAATATCATTCCATCCCATGGCATTGATGCATAGTTAAGGTTTGTTTTAAGATTCATACATTATATCTAGTTGAGTATATAATAAAGAGTGAATGGCACAAATTGGTTAGCTGTATGCACAGAAAGTTGTGCAATTTCTATGTGGGGTGATCTTTGTATCCTGGAGGTAGGACGTCCATTAATCGCAAACACCAGATATGACGGGGAAATTCTGTCTTGAAGGAACAATGTTCAAACACTGGTCTTAGTCACAATCTGTATTAAATTTACAAAATTTTTGTAGGAAATTTCTTGTATTCTATTTTATTATTTATTTGCATTAAATTCATTTTTCCAAAAATATTTTTCCTACAAATTCATCTAGTAGAACAATATCATTTGTGAACGTACATCATAAGACTTCATCCCGAATGTGTGTAAAAATAATTCATCAATAATTAAGGCAAATAAATATGTACTCAAAATTATTCCATAATGTAATTCTATAGTAATTTAAAATTCAATAGCTTTTCTTCTAAATGATCTAATTGTAGTGACAACTCTTCTCATAATGTCTTTCATCATATCAATATACCATTTCATCATATCATTTTTTTTTTCAACGGCCACCATATTATTATATCTCTAAATATTCTATCATATTTATTTTTCAATCTATAAAAGTCATATGTAAATTCCTCATCTTAAAAAAAAATACAAAAAGTAGCTTTTATTTATTTATTTATTTATTAATGTGCTTAGTAAATTTATAGCTTCCATAATTGACTTATCTGTCATAAAACCAAGCTCTTAAACACTATCCAATCACTCACTTCTGCCATTGTTGATGATGCTTTACTCCAACAATTTCAATGTATTATTAATTAACTTAGGTCTCGTTTAATAATATCCTATTTTAATTTAAAAGTCAAAAATTATTTAAAAAGTTAAAAATTCAGAAATACTAAAAAGTCAAAAAATCATTAAAAAGTCATTCTAAATATATTAATTTTTTTATCTCATATTTTAGTAAAAAAATCAAAATCACTAAAAAAAGTCGGTTCCCAAACAATGACTTAATGTCTATATAGTTATTGTAATTTTGAACATATCTTTGATTTTTCTACATAAATATTAAAATATATATATATATATATATATATTTTTGTACTTAGATCTTTTTCTAATTATTAAAATATCATTATTAATTTTGTTAACCAAAACACCTCTCAATTCAAATACCTACTGTAGGCGCGCCCTTTGCGGGGGCTTCGATGCTACAGTTCAGATTCAAAATGTCATGGTTCTTAATCTGATCTCACAATGTGCGATGTGAGATTGATAAATCACCAAAGAGTCCAAATCCAGCAAATCGTTTTGGAAAACTGATTTTTGTAAAGAAGTGTCAAACATGGACTGCTTTGCCAGATACAGAGTTGCCATCTAAATATTTTATTTTGGGGGAATTTAGGAAACCCTGACTCGTGCCTAAGGCCACGTGTCCGTTATCACCAAAGTTGCCTCGGTTCGGGAACTTGGGTACGATTGGGGAAGGTCATTTAATAAGCACCCCCGCTCACTCGATCAAAGATCGGCCTGTACTAAGCATGATATCATGTTTTTGAAAACACATGTGCTCTTATTCCGATTAATTAGCTAATCTTACTATGTGATGCGCACAACAAACAAGTATAGACTAGATCGCCTAATTTGGAACTAAGCATTGCATATCCGTTTGTTTGGAAAATGGTCTGAAGTTTGCTACTCGTAAGTAGGCTAAAATGCGGATTTCAATGAATTGTTCCAATTCAAGTAATCCAACCTTCACCCACAGGCATTTAGGCAGTTAATCATGTAAGCAAATGGCCTCATGGCAAGCATGCTTTCATGGCAGCATTAACACACATGCAATATGCTAAAGCGTAAACACTCATAGTGTACTCCGAGCCAAAACAAGGAACTAGTTAGAAATCATGCATGATCCTAGTTCATGTTAAAATGGCTAATGCAACACATGCGAAAATGTATTTAAAATGGGCTCGACTATCCTAAGAATGTCATGTGAGATGCAACTTGGTACATGTATTCAAATTGGAATTGAAATACAATGCAGTTAGCATGATGCACCGAGCCCGGTGCATACAATACAGATGAATGGATGCACGCATGCGAGCATAAGGTATGCTAAATGAGATATGCCCTAAAACTAACCATCGTAAGCGGTTAAGTAAAAGGGAGAAAGAAATGGGGATTGGAAAACATGCATCACACACATGTATGCTTATTACAATAATGCGCCCTCTCGAAGGAGGGACCAAATAAGAAGCTAACTAACTAATCTAAGTTAATTAAACTAATTATTACACAACAAATTAATTAACTAATCCTAGTTAACTAATTATTACAAAACGAATTGAATAGCTAACGCATTAACTAATTAAAGTACAAACCAAAGCAAAAGCTAGCTATCTAAGCATGGCAGCTAAGGAAAGCAGTAAAAGCAGGAGGTTCTCAGAGGGAGAAGACTGGATGCATGCTCGGTCGCTTCGTTCGGAAATCCAATGCGATGCCTCAATTTGCCTCTGTTTTCATTTGTCCTCAGAAACTTGCACCAAGCTCCAGAAAGATGAAAATCCACCTTTGGAATCCAGTAGGAGGGTGGCCGACCACTTTTGGTCTCTCCATACCACTGCCGACCACTTTTGGTTGTTGAAAACTAAGAAAAGTGGTTGGCCAGCTACTTTTTCTGGCTGGCCGACCAGTTGTTGCTGCTGAACTGCAATTTGCTGCAACAAAGAGCAAAAAAAGGCATGACAATGTATTTGCAAGATATGTGTGTACAACCACCCTCCCTATCATGTCATGAACTCAAGGGAGTGTAGGTTCTCGACTCTCGGGCCACCAATCGCGCATTTTCATGCGTGATGGCCGAGAGGCGAAGTTACACAATTCAATATGAAAATGAATGCACAAGTAAACACATAAGGCCTAGAACTCTATCATGGATGATCAAGAGCGTCGGCGACCGGGAATTAAGGTACATTTCATCACTTTAAGTATGAAACATCCCTCGTTTCCCGTGTTTGGACTAACACCTATGCCAAACACAATGCAAGCAAGCATGGCATATACAATGCGAATGAACTACATGGCATGCTTAATGCAATGTGACATGATCAACTTAATAAAGCTAATGATATGCTAACAATGCTAACACATGCATGCACAATGCAATGCAACAAGGGCAGTTTAGCAAAGTTAGGAACATGCATACTCAATGCAAATATCAGTTAGCATGCACAATGCAATGATGTAAACTAAGTATGCACAACGCAAAGTACAAGGGATACATAATGCGATGAACAACATGGCATGCTCAATGCAATATACATGGCATGTTCAATGGACTTAAACTAAAAGGGGTAGACCTCAGTCATGCCCAAATCAGTGGCCATTGGTGATGAAATGAAGGCACATAAAGTAAGGCATGGATGCACAATGCATTGGCCATTAAAGAGGCCAAAGAGCACAACTCTCAAGAGCGCTCAATGAGTGACAAAAGTGGAAGTGTAACAACACTAAGTGCACTAAAATGAAGCAAGAAATGATGCCAAATCATTCAAACAACATAAGTAAAGCATGCTAGGGTCCTAAGGCATGAAGGCTAGCAAAGAGCAATACAAAGGAGGCATGCAATACATGGCACAAATGCATGAACTAAGTATGGACAGAGTTCAAGTAGGTCAAAACAAGGACCTAAACATGCTGAGATAACAGCCCAAAGGCCTAGGCATGCAAGCATGCAAGCTAAGGCCACAACAAGGCCATAATGCACAACACTTAAAGACATTCAAAGCATGAATGAAGTGGAACATAAGCATGCTATAAGCTCTGAAATGTCATGTTAGGTGATGCCAAATCATGTACACAACACAAATAAAGCATGCAATGATGCTCAAAGCTTGAGGCAAGCAAGAGCATTTGTACTACAAGTATACAAAACATAGATCATGTGATCAAGGCAACCCAAAACAGTCCTAGAACACGTCAAAATGAGTCTAAAATATGCACGGAAGGAAGCCAAATCAAGCTAGCATAAAGGGCATGAAGCATGGTGAATGCAAGGCATATAGGGTGGTTTACACTACACCTATTAGGACCAAGCATGGTATGACTTAAGCAACAAAAATCAAAGTTATATCATGGCACAATAACCCCAAAAACACACTGAAATGGTGGCTCACAAGCAAGGGCATGAAAGCATACGTAATGGTTCATGGTAAGGCATAAAGGGGGAAACCCTCCAACACATTGAATGAGTGATAAATGTGAATGCATGGCCATGAAACATGGGCTAAAATCACATTATGAATGATGCCAAATCATTGAAATAGTCCAAGTAAAGCATGCTAGTGGACTTGGTGTACAAAGCTAACAAGCTAGAATGCACTATAGCTATACAAAGCAAGGCATATATGACCAAGACAACCAAAATCAGACCTTAGACATGCTAAAACATTAACAAAAGCTTCATGAAGTTAAGCCAAAAGCATGCTAGAATGACATGTTATAACATGATGCATGTTAGGCTATTTCAAGGGGTTGCACTACAAGTGCATGAGGCATGCAAGGGCCAACCAAACCAAACCAAAACAGAGTCATGACATGGCAAAACATCACCAAAAACATGCTGAAATGGAAAGAAAACAAGCTAGAATGACATGCTATTTCATGAAGCACATAAAGCTAGTTTGTGTGATTTACACTACAAGTGTGTTAACCATGCATGGAGTGACCAAACTAAGCAAAAAAAGTGGTATGTCTCAGCAAAATAACCACAAATACAAGCTAAGACATGGTCAACATACACTTAACAAAGGTGCTCAAACATGAGGCATATTAAGGCATGTATAGAAGATGCAAACAAATATACAACATAAAAGTTTACATCAATAAAATAAAAAATAAATAAAAAAAGAAAAAAGAAGGAGAGAGCAAAAAGTATCATAGAGAACTTCAAAATCCCAACTAGCTAAACTTGTTAGCACAAAAACATTGTTCGGGTTTACTGTTCATCTTTTCAAATCAACCTCTCAAACAAATTTTAAGAAGTCTCAAAAATCATCAAATAGTTCAAAAATTTTCAATAAATCAGCATAAATATTTTCATGAAATTTTTAAGAGTAAATTACACTCACGTCCCTTCAAATTTTAAGAAAATATAGTTAATCTTACACTTTGGACATAATTACGCTAACTTCCATTAAAATTTTTATTCACATAGTAGTTAAATATTTTTTCATCAGTTATTATTGATGGAAAAAATGATATTCTTATCAATTTTTAACTAAAATGTATATTTGTCTTTATTTGGGAAGTTAGTAAAAAGTTGACTTTTGACTTTTTTAGTCTATTTTGTGGGTAAAAAATGTAAGAGGTGATGTGACCAAAAATAGATAAAAAGCTAAAAGGTGTTTTTTTTTTACTTCCCAAAATACACTAAAAAAAGATATTAATACAATTATATAAAAAAACATGAGACTAATTATATGTTTTTCAAATCTCAAGTAAGTGTAATCTACCCAATTTATAAGGATAAATTTGACCCAGTATTATTGTGTATCGTATCAACAATAAACGGAAGTTGAGACTTGTAACGCCCCAAATTTCTAACCCAAATGATAATGCAACAATCATAACTCTCTTTAAAGAAAAACCAAATATAACTTCCCATACTTGCATTACATAATAATAATAGTTCCTCATGCAATATTACATTGATTCAACAACAAGTAAATAACCAAATAAGCACCCCCAAGGGTTTACAATCTTCTACGACTTAAGCCCAGTACACAAAATGGTTATTCAAACCCACACATACATAGCCCTTGGCTTACAAATAGGATCACAGTAAATGAGAACTTTAGTGCCCTCAACACACATATTTCCACGCCCTCAATTAAGCGGATTCACCATGTCTTTTCCTGCACAAAAATCCTGTAGGGTGAGCATAAAGTCTAGTAGAAAATCCTTAACAAAGTATATACATTTTATACAAGTCTCAAGAGATGAATGCACATGCCATGCCATGCCTTTTTGAAAATAAAACACATCTTCATCTTTTGAAAACCATCATGCTCAATGATGTTATGCAACTTCAACTGTTCAAAATTTATCAATTTAATTAAAGGGGGCGGTAAATACAACTCTGGTAATCCCTAGGTCGATGTCTGCAGGTAGACTATACGAGTACTACCAATTGTCATTTTTACCGGTATTAGCCGGAAGGCTCGACACGTATCCGCGCGACTTTCTAGTCTTTCACTAAGGATACTCAGGCCAACTTAAACAATTTCATCTACACCATCTATCAAGACTTACCACCGTATTTACTCCAAAATCATTTCATGAAAACCCATTTCCCATTATTCTTTTCTCAATACAAATTTCCAACGCTTAACATAGTCTAATGAATTGAAATGCCAATGTGTGCTTAATAATGCAATGCAACATTACTTCCATATTCAATTGTTCCACACAATATGCCATTGTGATCAAAATTCCCAATCTACTTTTCAACACAATTCTACAAGATGAATATATATATATATATATACTTTTATATCCAATTTATTCAAGAGAATAATGTAATTCCCACATTTCGAGCAATCTCAACAATTTAGTCAAGACTAAATCAACATTTTGACAACAATTTCCAAAATAAACAACATTTCTCATTTTTTCCCCCACAAAATTCATCATTTATATATAAATAAACAATTTTCAAAACATTCATTTATTTTGGTATACAAAATAAATATGACAACATCTTCCAGGGATTTTCAACATCTTTCAAAGAAAAGACCCAATTTTTAGGTTTTCTCACCAAAACCATTCATCTCCAAGATATTTAGAAGAATCTCCCCAAAATCATCTTTCTTCAATCAATATGGTTCAAAACCTTCAATTTCTATTTTAAAAGGAAAAGAAATTAAACCCTCTTTCAAAATTACTCATCTTCTTGAAATCAACAATCAATTTCTCAAAACTAATTAAAGGATGATTTTGAAAATCATCTAGATCTTGCAAAAACATATATATAACTCTAAGAAAATCCCTACCTCGAGTTTTGAAGAAAAAATGAGATGAAACCTCCAAAATCAACGGTGTCGAAACTCGATCTTCACCGCACAAAATGAAGCCCCCGACATGATAACCAACTTTGGTGAAGTTAGTGTGTTTGGTTTGAGTTTTTTGAATTAAGTTTTTTGAAAATTGTGTTTTTTTGGTTTTCATGTTTTTTTGTTTTTAGTGAATATTTTTAAAATTTGAAACTTTTTTTTTACTTTTTTAGATGCACCTTACTTAGATGTATCTAAAAAGTAAAAAATTTGTGAAAAAATATTTTTAAAAATTAATAAATACATAAAAATACAAAAAATGTACTGAATTCTAATATTTTTTTTTATATTTTTGGTATTTAGTGAATTTTTAAAAGGTTTTTTTTTTTTAATTTTTTTAACTTTTTAGGTATATGTATTTTAGGTATGTTTAAAAATTAAAAAAATGGCTCAAAATATTTAAAAAATTCAGTAAAAACAAAAAAACACGGAACATAAAAGAGTAGAATTTTTTGAAAAGTGTTTTTGAAAAATGATAACCAAGCATAGTCGGATTTGGAGAAATCAAAGAGAGAAGATGACTTCTAGAGAGAGAAGCTTCTGATCTGGAATTCTGGAGAGTTTTAGAGAGAGAGATGACTGAAAAAGTAATATGAAATATCATATTCACGAACTGTTATAACATGGTCCGCTCAAGTGTGGAATGCCCCGCTCGAGCGTCAAATACACTAACCCAGTACTTTTGCAGACATGTCAAACTTCTGAAACCAATCATTCTTCGCTCGAGTGCATAAACGGCCGCTCGAGCAGACAAGCAACTTCGAATGCATTTTGCATTTTTGTTTTGAGGGCGCTGCCCCTCAACCCCGCCAGGGCGCTGCCCTAGGACCCGCCAAGGGGCGCTGCCCCCTGGACCCCCGCGAGCTGACCGAGTAGCTCGACCCTCGACAGACCCAGTCGAAGTGGCAAATCATGAAAGAAGAATCGAAACCGGGATTGCTACAACTTTCCTCCCTTAAAGAATTTCATCCCCAAAATTTCAAATCAAACTACCTAAACAAAGGGGTTTCTAGCGATCAAAGCCATATTGTTTCATTTTCAAATCACAACACTAACTCTTAACCAAATTCCACCATTTCTACCATAGTTATCTCATTAACAACAACCTCCCAAATATGTATAAACATGAAATTTCCCAAAAAGTAATGGCAACTCTAAATAACCTTATGCTTAAAACAACAACACACATATCAGCATGTGGTTAACAACTTTAAATACGTTTTCCCATAACAATAGGGAATATTACAAAGAAAAGCAACTTAAGCAATTTCAAATAAATCTAGATATTTGGAGTGGACTTCCGCTTCCCGTTCCCACGTCGCTTCTTCAACCCCATGGTGTCTCCACGACACCTTTACCAATGATATAGTTTTGCCTTGTAGCACTTGCTCCTGCGTATCTAATATTTGAACCGGTCGTTCTTCGTAAGAGGCATCCTCATCTACCTCCAAGTCAACCCAATCAAGAACATGAGAAGGGTCGAGTTCATACTTCCTAAGCATAGATACATGAAATACATTGTGAACTCTCGAAAGTTATGGCGGTAAAGCTAACCGGTATGCCACTTCCCCAATTCGCTCTAAGATCTCAAAAGTCTCAATGAACCTTAAAGATAATTTACCACTCTTACCAAATCTCATCAAACCCCGCCTTGGTGAGATTTTTAGAAACATATGGTCACCATCTTCAAAAGATAAAGTTCGTCTTCTCTTATCGGCATAACTCTTTTGTCGGCTTTGGGCTGTAGCTAACCTCTTCCGAATGAGAACAACTTTCTCAGTTGTCTCTCTAACAATTTTCGGATCCAGTAACAGGGCATCACCCACTCCGGTCCAACAAACCGGTGATCTACAAGGTCGGCTATATAAGGCCTCAAATGGTGCCATCCCAACACTAGCTTGGTAACTATTGTTGTAAGCAAACTCAATCAATGGTAAGTGCCTTTCCCAAGGCCCTTTAAAATCAAGGACACATGCTCTAAGCATGTCCTCCAAAATCTGAATGGTACGTTCTGACTGTCCATCGATTTGAGGATGATAAGCGGTGCTAAGAGTCAACTTAGTTCCCAACGCCTCTTGCAGGCTTTGCCATAATCGGGCAGTATAACGAGGATCCCTTTCTGACACAATAGTCACAGGGACTCCATGAAATCGAACTATCTCTCTAATATACAACTCTGCCAAGCGTTCAACTAAGTCGCTGGTGCACATCGCAATGAAATGGGTAGACTTAGTCAACCTATCAACAATCACCCAAACGGCGTCATTGCCTCGTTGTGTTCTAGGAAGGCCAACTACAAAATCCATGGTAACACGCTCCCATTTCCACTCGGCTATTGGTAAGGGTTGTAACAAACCCGCTGGTCTTTGGTGTTCGGCCTTCACTTGTTGACAAGTAAGGCACTTCGATACAAATAAAGCGACATCCCGTTTCATTCCCCTCCACCAAAATTGACAACTAAGATCATGATACATTTTAGTGCCTTCCAGGTGTACCGCAAGGCGTGAGTGATGGAACTCCCGAAGTACTTCCTCTCTACAAGATTCTAGTACAAACAAATGGTCTAGGTAACGTACACTCATATCCGAGTGAACGTTCAAACCTTTCTCTTCCTTCCCATTAGAAATCTTAACACGGATTGATTCCACATCACGGTCTCCTCGTTGTGCCTCTAACCTTACTAACCAAGGTAGGTTGAGCATTCAAAGTAAACAAGGTAGCACTCTCTTCGGACTCACCCAAGTGCAAATCAAACTTGCCAATAACATCTAGCATATCCCATTCCCGAATGGCCACACTTGCCAAACTACTCACAGATTTTCGACTCAAAGCATCGGCCACCACATTGGCCTTCTCTGGATGATAGTGTAACTCAAAGTTATAATCCTCCATAAATTCCATCCACCTCCATTGTCGTAAATTCAAGTCTTTTTGAGAAAACAAATACTTTAGACTCTTATGATCGGAGAAGACTTCAAACTTCTCACCGTACAAGTAATGCCTTCAAATTTTCAAAGCAAAAATTACCGCTGCTAATTCTAGATCATGGGTAGGGTAATTTTTCTCATGAGTTTTCAATTGTCGTGAACCGTAGGCCACAACTATTCCCTTTTGCATCAAGACACAACCAAGTCCATCCCTGGACGCATCACAATAGACAATTTAATTCAAACCCCTTTTCGGAATTATCAAGACCGGTGCAGTGGTCAATCTAGTCTTAAGTTCTTGGAATGACTTTTCACAAGCCTCACTCCACACAAATTTGATACCCTTTCTAGTCAACCTAGTCAAAGGTGAAGCTAGTCTAGAGAAGTCCCTGACAAAACATCGATAATACCCAGCTAACCCCAAGAAACTCCGGATCTCAAAAACATTCTTGGGTTGTTCACAATCTTGTACGACATCTATCTTTGAGGAGTCTACTGTTACTCTCTCTTTTGACACTAGGTGCCCCAAAAATTTTACCTCGGTTAACCAAAACTCACATTTCTCAAACTTGGCATACAAACGGTATTTCTCAAGCAATTCAAGCACTACTCGTAAGTGAGCCTCATGTTCCTCCTTGGAGGTTGAATAAATTAAGATGTCGTCCACAAAGACGACCACAAAACGGTCCAAGTATTCTCAAAAAATTCTGTTCATCAAATCCATAAAAGGAAGCAAGCGCTTTGGTTAACCCAAAAGGCATTACAAGGAATTCATAATGGCCATAACACGTACGAAAGGCCGTTTTCTGAATGTCCTCCTCCCGGACTCTCAACTGATGGTACCCCAATCTCAAATCTAATTTTGAGAGGCAACGAGGCCCTTTAAGTTGGTCAAACAAATCATCTATTCTGGGTAGAGGATACTTGTTCTTAACTGTGACTCTATTCAACTTGCGGTAATCAATACACAACTGCAATGACCCATCATTCTTCTTCGAAAAAAGAGCCGGCGCTCCTCAAGGCGATGTACTAGGGCGAATGAAGCCCTTGTCTAAAATTCTTGGAGTTGAATCTTTAACTCATGCAATTCGGCTGGTGCAAATCTATACGGTGACATGGAAATCAGTGTCGTACCAGGCACTAATTCAATGGAGAACTCGATCTCCCGGTGAGGTCGTAAACTAGTAAGATCTTCTGAAAAGACATCCGGGTATTCACAAACTACCCTTGGTAACTCAACACGAGCCCTGTCACTCTTACTATCCAAGAGAGTTGCAAGAAGGCCACTAAGCTTGCTCCTACTACGAGGGTCAACAACTGGCGACAAGGCTCTATCAACTTTGTTCCCCCGAAAATAGAAACAATCCCCACCCGAAGTGCATACTGTGACTCTCTGACGGTAACAATCAATCATAGCTTGATAAGAACACAACTAGTCTATGTCTAAAATGACATCAAAACTCGACATATCTAACAACACAAAAGCAAACGGAAGTCGATGCCAGTAACTTCTATTTCACAATTACAACAACCCCGGTCTAAATCAGCTGTACCCCCAACAGGTGACTCTACTCTACAAATGCAGTAGATATAAATGAATGAGACGCATCCGTGTCTATTAATACATTAGCTAAAGAATTATACACAACAAAAATACCTCTCACAGCTGAGGATTTTGGCAACTATTCTTGCACAGTAACAGCATACACGCGCCCCTGTGGCCCCTGATTAACTTGCCCCCCTCTCGGAGCATAGGCCTGTTGTACCGACTGAGTCGAAGTGGCTCCCTGATTAGCTCGTGAAGCCTGAGCTGAATGAGCCTGCTGGTGGCTTTGAGTCTACTTCGACCCTGATGCGCCAGATGTGCCTCCCAACTGAGGGCAAGTTCTTTTCATATGCCTCGACTGACCACACTGATAACAATTAAATCCCTGGCCTCCATTCTGAGACTGAGACTGACTCTGAGATCGGTTAGGTGGTGGTAGTGGCAACATCAACTGTACTCCACCCTTCTGTAGGCACGAAAGGCTTTGTGGCCCAGCTGGCCACACTTGAAACACGTGAAGCCACTAGATGTACTTTTTCCTGGAACCGCTTGTCCCACCTGCTCGGCCACATTAGCTTGGCCTGCTTACTCGGCCATATTAGCTTGGCCGAACCCTTCTTCTTGCACCGGAACCCTATGGACCGGTACCTCATGCACACCTCGGCAAGCCCTACCACGCCTCCCGCTTCTACCACCATGGACTTGACCCCTTCCTAACATCCTAATAAAGGACATAAGAGAAATAATTTAGCACATTAACTCATATGTGCTTATAACTTGACTCACACGTTCGAATGCAACAATTCCATATATTTCTCTACCATATACACAATTCAATTTCACTACACATAAGCACTTAGTCATGTAAACACATACGGATCATTCTTTCTTGATGAAATTTGTCCCACAAAAAACCAAGAATTCTTAGTAGAACGAGTATTGATCAAGTACCCTTCTAATGAGACGTCAAGGAATTTAACAGGCACAAACAACAACCTAAAAGTCCAATCCCATACCCATTTAGTCACATAAGAATGTTATCACATAGTCGCAAAATACATAACACTTCCTAAGCATGCTAGATGAACCCATTATGGTTAAACAACCACTTCCCACGAGCTCCAAGTATTCAAACCCGGTAGCTCTCATACCAAGTTGTAACGCCCCAAATTTCTAGCCCAAATGATAATGCAATAATCATGGCTCTCATAAAGGAAAACGAAATATAATTTCCCATACTTGCATTACATAATAATAATAGTTCCTCATGCGATATTACATTGATTCAACAACAAGTAAATAACCAAATAAGCACCCCCAAGCGTTTACAATCTTTCAAGGCTTAAACCCGGTACACAAAATGGTTATTCAAACCCATACATACATAGCCCTTGGCTTACAAATAGGATCATAGTAAATGAGAACTTTAGTGCTCTCAACACACACATTTCCGCGCCCTCAATTAGGCGGATTCACCACGTCTTTTCCTGCACAAAAATCCGATAGGGTGAGCATAAAGCCCAGTAGAAAATCCTTAACAAAGTATATACATTTTATACAAGTCTTAAGAGATTAATGCACATGCCATGCCATGCCTTTTTGAAAATAAAACACATCTTCATCTTTTGAAAACTATCATGCTCAATGATGTTGTGCAACTTCAACTGTTCAAAATTTATCAATTTAATTAAAGGGGGCGGTAAATACAACTTTGGTAATCCCTAGGTCGGTGTCTGCAAGTAGACTAAACGAGTACTACCAATTGTCATTTTTACCGATATTAACCGGAAGGCTCGACACGTATCCGCGCGACTTTCTGGTCTTTCACCAAGGACACTCAGGCCAACTTAAACAATTTCATCTACACCACCTATCAAGACTTACCACCGTATTTATCCCAAAACCATTTCATGAAAACCCATTTCCCAACATTCTTTTCTCAATGCAAATTTCCAAAACTTAACATAGTCCAATGAATTGAAATGCCAGTTTATGCTTAATAATGCAATGCAACATTACTTCCATATTCAATTGTTCCACACAATATACCATTGTGATCAAAATTCTCAATCCTCTTTTCAACACAATTCCACAAGATGAATATATATATATATATATATATACTTTTATATCCAATTCATTCAAGAGAATAATGTAATTATCACATTTCGAAAAATCTCAACAATTTAGTCAATTCAAGACTAAATTAACAATTTCGACAACAATTTCCAAAATAAACAACATTTCTCATTTTTTTTTCCACAAAATTCGTCATTTATATATAAATAAACAATTTTCAAAACATCCATTTATTTTGGTATACAAAATAAATATGACAACATCTTCTAGGGATTTTCAACATCTTTCAAAGAAAAGACCCAA
Source organism: Camellia sinensis (assembly GCF_055761805.1). Lineage (NCBI taxonomy): Eukaryota > Viridiplantae > Streptophyta > Magnoliopsida > Ericales > Theaceae > Camellia > Camellia sinensis. The sequence continues at coordinate 116,460,271 of NC_138975.1, read as the reverse complement.
TTTCTAGGTTTTTTCACCAAAACCATTCATCTCCAAGATATTTAGAAGAATCTCCCCAAAATCATCTTTCTTCAATCAATATGGTTCAAAACCTTCAATTTCTATTTTAAAAGGAAAAGAAATTAAACCCTCTTTCAAAATCACTCATCTTCTTGAAATCAACAATCAATTTCTCAAAGCTAATCAAAGGATGATTTTGAAAATCATCTAGATCTTGCAAAAACATATATATATAACTCTAAGAAAATCCTTACCTCGAGTTTTGAAGAAGAAATGAGATGAAACCCCTAAAATCAATGGTGTCGAAACTCAATTTTTACCGCACACAACGAAGCCCTCGAGATGATAACCAACTTTGGTGAAGAACTTAGGTCTAAATCCCAATGGATTTGGAGAAATCAAAGAGAGAAGATGACTTCTAGAGAGAGAAGCTCCCGACCTGGAATTCTGGAGAGTTTTAGAGAGAGAGATGACTGAAAAAGTGATATGAAATATCATATTCACAAACTGATATAACATGGTCCGCTTGAGTGTGGAATGCCCCGCTCGAGCGTCAAGTACACTAACCCAGTACTTTTGCAGACAAGTCAAACTTCTGAAACCAATTATTCTTCACTCGAGCACATAAACGGTCGCTCGAGTGGACAAGCAACTTCAAATGCATTTTGCATTTTTGTTTTGGGGGCACTGCCCCTCAACCCCAACAGGGCGCTGCCCTAGGACCCACCAAGGGGCGCTGCCCTCTGGACCCTCGCGAGCTGATCGGGCAGCTCGATCCCCGACCGACCCAGTCGAAGTGACAAATCATGAAAGAAGAATCGAAACCGGGATCGCTACAAGACTTAATACCTAACAAGTCATGCTTTAAATTTATAGGCTGACACAATCCAACTCGCTAACCCCGCAACTTTCAGCTTATACCGATTCTCACAATAAACTTATCATTTTTCCAATGATTCTCAATGATAAAATGTATGATTTTTAGGACTAATATGTCTATAAAAGTCTCACCATAGACTAATTAAGTAAATTCAAAATTAATAGGATCAATTGGTAATCTTCATAATAAATAAAAACAAGAATACAAGGCTAATTCTATTTACGCAACAAAAAGAGCTCATTACACTCCAATTTTTGGGAAAAAAAAAAAAATCACTTTTATCCCTTTCTAAAATTACCAAAAAAACCTTAAAAATCCTAGTCCAAATTTCAAAGCACGCTCATCTTTTTCCACCATCAACTGTATTTGGTGACTCACATTCCCATCTCCGGAGAGCCCTTTTATCAATTTTGCCACCTCCGGCGCCAAACTTCACCGGCGATTCAAACCCCATTCTCCCTTCACCATCGTCCCTTGCTGCTCCATCTCCTCCCCTATCACCTCTCGCAGTCACCCTTTGCCCTATTTCGACCCAACCACCCTAATCCCCTTCCCTTAATGGCGATTCCCCCTCTCATTCCTTGTTTCTTTTTGTAGTCACTCCTTGCCCCATCACGACCGGGCCATCCCAGCCCCTTTCCTACAACGGCGATTCACACCTCGTGCACTATGGTGACCCAGCAATGCTCTTCACTCTCCTTCCGTTACTTTTCTCAACCTCGCATCCTTCGAACATCTCGAAAGCGTGCGATACAATGACAAAGACAGATTTGGAAAGAAGAATAAGAAGAAGAACAAAGATGAGAAAGTGGAGATGAGGGTTACGTTTATTGGATGTGGTGGAGAGGATGATTGTTGTTGGTGGGCGAGCTTGGTAGTTGGCTGCTGGAAGCCGCAGTGGTTGGGGTGTGGGCTTGGGTTTAGGTTTGTAAAGATAAGGTTAAGTTTGGTATTATTGAAAGCGTAATGACAACAAATTAAAATAAAGTGAAATGTGACAAGAAAAAGGGTGAAGGATTTAACAAAACCCTTCTTCCAAAAACTCCTAACAAAATCCATCAAGAAGAAGAAGAGTCAATATGATTACTGTCTTTACTGTCTCATCCACCATGGTCACAGTTGGTATTCTCACTCTATATATATATACATAATTTCTTAGTTTTCTCGTAATAATTTCTTCTCTTGCAGGAAAAAATTATAATAATTGGTTTGGTTGGTAGATATTATAAAATTGTGAGTTTAGCAGAGAATTACGCAGCAATATTATCAAAGCTACGCGATGAAGGAATACCTTTTAAACTTGATAATGGATTTGGGCTACTTCCGAACAAATAAGAAATGTTCGGTTACTTATTCCCGAACAAATAAACAATGTTCGGGCCTGTGTTCCTAAATTTCGGTCATATGTTTGGGAGTTCAATCCCGAAAAAATGAAGAAATTTTTTTATTATTTTTGCCATTTTTTTCAAGAAACTTACACTTACAAGACCAATCTCCTATGAGCTAGGAACAATATCAAAGCTATGAACCTCCTTTAAGCCTTTATTGTTTTACTCCTCTCATCTTATGGAGTTGTGGTTACTAGAAAAACTTTCACTCATTGTCATTGCCGGAAAAGTATATGTAGTCAAATGGTTGCCATTGTTACCGTCGGAATATTGCCGCCAAAAGGTTTTCAAAGTTTTGAGAGCGGGTAGGCTTTGAAGGTGGGATTTGGGGAAGATAGATGGGTGGTGATGGAGATGGGTACTCTCATAAACCCTAATTCATAATGTAGTAGGTGTGTAAGTTTAATTGTGAGATGGGGTGTCCCAAAATTAATGATGTACTTTTTAGTAATTTTATTTGAGGTTATTATTGTAAACAATAAAAAAAAATTAAAAATTAAAGAATCCAAAATAATTTATGAGGTGCTAATAGGAGCACTCTTAATCTAATGGTGTAAGTGGAATTTTCCTAAAAACTATACGCTATCTCACGTGAAATTGACAACTTTAGACAAAATAAGTCTACACGAACTCCCTTTGGAGAATAAATTATTCACGGATGTTCTGGAAATGTGGTTTTTACAAGCATCCACTTATATGGTGTCACATAAGCAAAAATATGGTCCACAACAATTGTATTTCTTCCCACCTTTCATCTCTTTGCTCTGATTTTTTTCACCGTCCTCACCTAAACCCACTCATACCCCCGGCAACCTCATGATTTGGATCCTTCAACAAAGCCCCTATCATTCATATTGATAGCCATCAACGGACGTTGAAGAGCCCGTGACCACCGACCACCACCACATATTTATGCTTGGAATCTCCTCTGGTTGAATCCGTCATCACCATCACATATACAAATGGAAAGCCAATTCAAAGAAAATCAGATTTATGATGGGTTCTTAATGAACGATTGGTGATTTAAAATTTTCTGCTTGTTTGTTTTTTTTTTTTTTGGGGGGGGGGCTCTATTTTTATGTTTAACCCAATGAGAAATCTGTGTGTGTGTGTGAAGATCATAGCCTTGTCCATCAACGAAACCCCCATCTTTTGCATTTTCTCTTTCTTTTTTTGTAATTATTTCTCTTCAGGATCAGAGCCACTAAAATCAGCCCCTTTCTCAATCTAGTACTCGCTCCTCTATTGCTGTTGTTGCTGGTCAAATTTGAGAAATACAACGCATTAACCTTCGAGTTTGCCTTCCCTCACATGCCAAATCTTTATACCTTTATTTTGTTGGACTATGAAATATGGTTATAATCTTTATAATAAAAAAATAAAAAACAATTTTGAGGTAGATTTTATGCCGACCATCAATTGATCTGGATGATATGCAACAAACAATTGGGCTATTCAATTTTCGGAGTCTCAATAACATTTTTTTGGGAAATTATTCAGTATTTCCAGAGCACCACATCATCCATCCCAGGTGGTGCTCCAAGCCAATAATAAAATGCCACAAAAGCTTAATGTAAGACCATCTCTAATGGTCATCAAATCTATCATCTCCAATGCCATAAAATATGGTTATAATCTTTTGTTTTTTCCTTCTTTTTTTTTTTTTCTTCTTTCTTTTTCTTCGTTAGGAACAAGAATATGAAAAACAATTGTGGATTAATAATATCTTTCCCTTGTTCGTGAATTTTGAGTGGTGTATAATGTAGGTTCACTGCTGCTTCTATTTAGAAATTGAAGTGCCCTTATCTATATCTATGTCTGTATATTAAAAAGATTCAGTATATATTTAAGGCATTTTTTATTTTTTTATAAATAGGTAATAATTATTCATTGAAAGAAAAAATACTTAAAACCATTTCAGATTACAAATTTAATATTCTAACACTCCTTATATTGTTCCTTATACTTTTGTTAGTGCATTTTCAACTAAGAAAAGGTATTTACAAATAAATTTAATGTTCTAACAAACTCTGTATTTTAAAGTCTTGTTGGAGTATATACTTTAGAGTGATTATGCAAATTAAAGTATACATTTTATGTTCTTTTGCCATGAAACTACAGGACCAAACAGAGACACTCTTCTCAGGACCACAAGTAATATAATTCAATATATTTGTGGAGATTCCAAGCAACCCATTTGTAGGACTTTACTGTTGTGCGATATATTTTGTGGTAAAAATTGAAAATTCCGCATGTCAATACAAAACCTACTAAAATACATACTAAAAAAAAAAAAGGAAAATTGGTGAGACATCTCTCTCCAACTTTATATAGTAGAAGAGGTCCAAGATATTTTCAAGTTGAGAATACACATTTTTTAAAAAAAAATTTGAAAGAAATTATTTTTATGAGTCTTTTACATATCACACACACAGTGACAAAAATTTTCATAAGTCATTAGCAAGTCTGTTTGTATTTGAATTATTAAAATTTTCAAACATAAAGTATTAAAACTCAAAATCAATTTTTTCTTTCAAAAATAAACTCCCGTATATTGCACGGGTTAACAACTGGGTAAAATAGTATTTCAATTTAATATTTATTGATTAGGTGCCATATTATTTTACACAATAATGGGTAAATTGCGTTGTCATTGTCCTAACTTTTGGATCACCCTTTCATACGCGGTTATTATAGTCAAAATTTTCTAAACATAAAATATTAAAACTCAAAATTAATTTTTTCTTTTAAAAATAAATTTCCGTATTTTACACGGGTTAACAACTGGGTAAAATAGTATTTCAATTTAATATTTATTAATTAGGTGCCATATTGTATGCGTTGGGTTAGATGCCATATTATTTTATGCAATAACGCATAAATTGCGTTGTTATTGTCCCAACTTTTGAATCACCCTTTCATATGCGGTTGTTATAGTCTTTTTTTTAATATTAACTACGGTTGTCATATTCACCCAAAAAACTACTTGTCATAGCTTGATATGTGGTTGTTATAATAAATTATAAAATAAAAAAATAAAAAATTTGACGTGCCGTGTTTGGACTTGCGAGCTCATTATTGATCCTTTTTAATAATTTATTTTATGATCATCATCATTTTTATTTTATTTTATTATGTATGCCATAAAAAATAAATAACATATGATGTGGATTCCACAAAGCTTCTTTCTCTCTGTGACTTATATAAACACCTCTCTCTCTCTCTCTCTCTCTCTCTCTCTCTCCTCTCAACTAAGAATCAGTTTAGTCCCACTACAAAAAAATTGACTTTTTGCGACGGTAAAATACCGTCGCTAATACTCCTAATGCCGTCGCTAATACTTTTTGCGACGGCAAAATGACTTTTTGCGACGGCAAGAGGGGGGTTGCAACTGCAGGGGTTACAAAAGAGTTTTTGCGACGGTAAGTGCCGTCGCTAATGTTTTGCGACGGCATTTTTTGCTTTTTTGTGACGGCACCATGCAGTCGCTAATAACGTTTGAAATTTCTTGACTTTTTTGCGACGGCTCTATTTTACCGTCGCTAAAAACGTTATTTGAGACGGCAAAAAATACCGTCGCCAATAGTCTTTTTTTTTAAAAAAAAAACACTACTTTTTGCGACGGTGTGGTGCCGTCGCAGAAAATATAAAAAATATGAAATTTTCTATTTTTTGCGACAGTGTAATGCCGTCGCAAAAAATATTAAAAAATAATAAATTTTCTATTTTAAATAATAAAATTTCTATTTTTTGCGACAGTATAATGTTGTCGCAAAAAGTAAAACCTGTAACAAAATAAAAATATTAAAATTTTCTATTTTTTCCGACGGTGGTGCCGTCTCTCTCTAAGAGCTGATTATTTACATTCTATTCACAAAAACATCATAACAGAAAATAAAAATAAAAATTTAAATTGATCAAACCATCAAATTCAATATTTTACAAAGAACAATTAAACTGTACATGTTCATAAAAGCATATTTAAATTATAAAATTCACCCAAATCCTAAAAAAAAAAAAATAATAAAATAAAATCTAAAATTCACCAATCAGCACATTGGATATTTAAATGCTCTTACAAAAATTAAAAAATTTCCAACAAGATCTCAATTTTGAGCCTATTTCAAAAATCAAGCTCCAAATTCCTTACTTCTATAATCAGATCTTCCCATCGGCAAAATTTATCCTTTTGACCTACAAATAAATAGATAACAGTTGCAAATTATAATCTTTTGGAGAAACCAACTATTTAAACACCAGTAATGAAGACAATGAAGACTGTGGAAAGAACACTTATGTTGTCATCAGGAACAACTGCATATCTCTCAATTGGAGAAACCAAAGCTTTCCCTGCTCACAAAAAATAATAATAATAATAATAATAATAATAATAATAATAATAATAATAATAATAATAATAATAATAATAATAATAATGGAATTCATTGTAGTCCAAAATAGTGTAATAAACTCTTATTGTAATATACCTGGGGAATTTTTTCATGTCTGATGGGAGTGGGAAGGGTTGGACTTAAAGGGTTCCTACCTGTCTTGGATTGTAGAATACAAAAATTTATTTTGTAGGAACTCACATGCAGAGGGTCCATCATAAAGAATTGTGAGAAGAATACTAATATGTGATTACAATTAACTCTATATATGGTAGTTAATCAGGTGTAACGAAAAAAATTTTACGAAAAAATAAAAAAAAACAGGGTGTCCACTAAAAATTAAATTATTTTTTGGTTGTAGGATTAGGATTGTAATAGAATCGGGATCGTAATGCGATTCTACAGGATTTTATGCCTAGGATTATAGTCACTTTAAGATCCTACTACGATCCAAATTGGAATTCTGATAACCATGCTACAGCCATGGTTTGTGGCTTGGAAATTTAAAACGTATTATGGTGTCAGTCTTTTCTCAAAAAGCTTTTTACTTCTCATTAGCAATATAACATTCATATCCTCCCCAATAGCCATTATAAATTATTTATCAGAAATAAGGTTCTCATTCATTACAATAAACTACCAACTATCTATTTTAAATTCAGCTTTGGCACATCTTAAATAAAACACCTGTCTGTTGGAGCATATCAATAATAAAACATGAGTCAAACAAAGCATATACATAACATTTCCCAGTTGTTGGTTCCTATCTCATGAATTTTCCTCTTACCCAAAAAAGGAAGTAAGAAGTAAAAATAAAAACAGGAACAGAAAAAATCAAACAGCAATAACAAACGATCGGCAGCAATCAAAAGGTTTATGACAAAACTACAAAGAACTCACACATTATTGAAAAGATATGCTTTTCCCCTGCGGCAATGAAAAGCCTGATCAAATCACAAAACAACTAGTGAGTAACAAAGTTGAAAATCCACATAAAATTTGAACAGATGGATCTATGCATCTCAAAATGTAGCAAGAAATTAGAAATCTATGATCTAATAACAAAATTAAATTGGTTAAATCCTTGCTTTTCTTCCTGAAAGTGAAAGAGTTACAATATGATTGACGAAATTGACACCTCCCCAGAGAGTAAAAGAGTACTATTAGTCAAATAATAAATAAACAATCAAAGAACACTTTAAGCACTCTGGTACAAGATAGATGATATTTAACATCTCAAGCTACCAACCAAAAAAAAATCACCAATATTCTTGGGAAGTTATTGTACAACCCAATGATGTGACGGATATGATTGGACACACCAAAAACCAATCTTTTCCTTTTGAAGCACCACAATCAAATACCCTAAAATACATAACAAGGGAGACTGACATCACTGGGGGATACGACAGAGTTGAAACTTTATTTCCTCTCAAATGAGTCTTATTCCCTTTTTTTGGGGGGGTCTCTCCCACTTTAGGAATTTATGTAATTGTAACTTATGCTATATTTAGTTCTCATTGCAATTGATGATTCATTATCCTTCATTGTTTTGCTATACATTATTGGGGCACTTAAGCATCCAATTGAGCCTTTAAAGGTGTATTTACATTTGAAGAGTGAGTTTGTTCCACATTATACCAGTTATACCTCAAGCTTTCCGATTCATAATTAGCCCACACCAAGCAAAGCTTCCAACAACCCTTTTTTCTTTTTTAAATCCACGCCATATATTCAAAATCTGGGCTTTTTTTTCTAGATACAAGACATTTCTTCTTCTTTCTTTTTTTTTTAATCTCATCCAAGAACCAAATTCTTACAGCTATTATTGTCAATGCCCTCAAATAACATTTCAAAAACCAAAAGTTCCAAAACTTGCATAGAGTGATGCTATACAAACTAACAAATCTTACAATTTTTTCTTGTTTACTGACTTGACTCATGTTCCAAATTCCAAAGCTTCATTGTTGCATAGGAAAAATCTTGTTAATTTGTGTAACTTTTTTTCTAATTGTTTAGTTTGCTCATAACCACAATTTATAATAACCAACCAACAAGAATAAAATTATACCACAAACATATACATATATAGGCAACACATAAAACATATAGGTATAAATACATATAAGAAGTTACCTTGGAGACAAGGTCATCTGCAAGGGCCAAGTGGGTTTTGCAGAACTTGCATCTGTAAGTCCTACCCTCCAGCTCCACCACAAATATCATCCCCATCTCTCTCTCTCTCTCTCTCTCTCTCTACAAAATCACTGAAGTTACCTTCTGATTCATTCAACACCAAGCCCCAATTCATGTATCAATCCAAAACTCACAAAAAAACAACCAAAAAAAAAAAAAAAAATTAGCAGTACATTTCATGAGTACCTCTCACGCGAATCCACCAAGCTTCGTCCCCTTAAGAAGTGGCCCATTCCCAACGCCATGTGTCGAGGGACACGTCTCTTTTCACTGATGATGCTGAGTCCTCAAATTTGTCGCAACTCTGTTATCCATCGAAAACCATACATTCTCAACTCAACATTGAAGAGTCAGATTAGATCAGAGATATATCTGATATATATATATATATATAAAACAACCATCGGGCCGAGAGAGAGAGAGATAGAGATTGAGAGAGAGAGTTTACCTGTGAGTAGATCGGCGGTGCGATGATCGGTGCGAATCGATGAGATGAACAACGAGAGAGTGAGAGAGTGATCGGTGCAGAGATGAACGAGATCGGTGCAGAGATAAACGAGAGGGTGAGAGAGAGAAAGAGAGAGGCGACTGAGAGAGTGATGTGAGGGAGACGATTAGATTTAGGGTTTTTTTTGGTTCTAAAGAGATTGGGGATTTTGGGGCACAGGAATGGAAAAAATGGGAAAAAAAAAAAATTCATCATAAATAAATATTTTAATAATAAAAATAAATAAATAATAATTTTTATTTTCTTTCCGTTATTAAGATTGATTTGTTTCATATATATTTTAATGAAAAATATTTTCACTAAAATAAAAGTTAATTTTCTGTAGTCAATGAAAAATATTTTTCTGCGGCCTATTTTTTTTTATTACTAAAAATTATGAACTAATTTTTTGTGGTAGAGGAAAAGGAGCGGCAGCAGTAGTGAAGGTGGTGGATAAGAGATGATGGTGGTGGTGGTGGTGGTGATGGTGATGGCGAAAGAGATTAGTGGTGAAGTTGTGGTAGTGGTAGTGTAAATGGAGTGGCAGGGGTGAAAGAGAGGTAATGGTAGTAGTGGTGGTAGTGGTGGTAGTGGAGTGGTGGCGATAGTAGTAGTAATGGTAGTGGTAGAGGTGAAGTGGCTACAGTAGAAGTAATGGTGGTGGTGGAATGGTGTTTGCAGTAGTGGTGAAGGTGGTAAAGGAGATGGGTGGTGAGAGAGATAAATGAGTGAGAGACAAATAGAGGAGAGAGAAAGACAGAGTGATGAGCGAGAGAGAGATAAAGAGAGAAAGAGATATAGAGAGAGACAGAGAGAGAAATAGATAGAGAGAGACATATAGAAAAATAGAGATAAACAAGAGATGAGAGAGACACATAGAAAGAGAGTGAAAAGAGATGAACGATAGAGAGAATAGAAAAATAGAGAGATAGAGAGAAGAGAGATGAGCGAGAGAGACAGAGAGAGAAAAGAGATGAGAGAGATAGAGAGAAGAGAGATGAGCAAGGGAGACATAGAGAGAAGACAAATGAGAGAGATAGAGAGAAGAAAGATGAACGAAAGACACACAGACAAATAGATAGATAGACAAACAGACAGAGAAATAAGAGTGATGAGTGAAAGAGAGAAAGAGAAGAGTGGTGGTAGTTGAATGGCATTTGCAGTAGTGGTAAATGTGGTAGAGAAGATGGGCAGTGAGAGAGAAAGATGAGTGAGAGACGAATAGAGAAAAGAGATAGAGAGACAGAGTGATGAGCGAGAAAGAGACAAAGTGGTCGCTAAAAGTGCATTTTCTTGTAGTGGATCGATAAATCGATAGGGAGCTCAATAAATAAAGAAGACAGATAATTCAAAACTCTGTTCAAAACTTAATTCAAATCAATTTTTTAAATATTTTAATTTTGTGACAGACAGATAAAGAAGAGAGATAGAGAGAGAGAGAGAGACATAGAGATAGAGTGATGAGCGAGAGAGAGAGATAGACAAAGTGGTTGCTAAAAGTGTATTTTCTTATAGTGGATCGATAAATCGAGAAGGAGCTCGATAAATAGAGAAGATAGGAGTAAGAGAGTGAGCAAGGCGAACATAGTGAGGGAGGCGAACATAGTGAGGGAGAAATAGACAAATAGACAAATAGACACAGAGAGAGAGAAGAGTGATGAGTGAGAGAAAGACAGAGAGAGAGAGATAGACATAAAAAGAGATAGAGAGAGAAAGAAAAAGAGAGATGGAAAGATAGAAAAAGAGAGAGAAACAAGAGATGAGCGAGAGATAGACAAAAAAAGAGAGAAATAGAGCGAAAAGAGATGAGCGAGAGAGAGACACAGAAAAAGAGAGAGACAGAAAGAGAAGAGAAATGAGCGAGAGAGATAGAGAGAGATAGAAAGATAAGAGAGAGAGAAAGAGAGAGAAAAAAAAATGAAATGAGAGAGATAGAGATAAGAGAGATGAGCGAGAGAGACAGAAAGAGAAAACAGATGAGAGAGATAGAGAGAAGAGAGATAGGCGAGAGACACAGAGAGAAAATGAGAGAGATAGAAAGAGAAAACAGATGAGAGAGATAGAGAGAAGAGAGATAGGCGAGAGAAAATGAGAGAGAGAGAAACAGGCAGACATAGAAAGAGAGAGAGATAGAGATAGAGAGAAATGAATGAAAAGAGATAAAGAGAAAAGAGAGAGATAAAGACAGAGAGACAGGAAGATGAAAAAATGAATGAAAAGAGAAATGTTATATCTAAAGAGTAAGACGACATTGTTTTTTTTAATTTTTTTTGCGACAGAAAAATACCGTTGAATTTATTCAAACAATTTTGTGACTGTATATATATGAAGCTATCTCAAAACCACAATCACCAAAATCTTTTAAAAATTCACTAAATACCAAAAATACAAAAAAAAATACCATAATTCAATACATTTTTTTTTGTATTTTTATGTATTTATTAATTTTTAAAAATATTTTTTCATAATTTTTTTATTTTTTAGATACATCTAAGTAAGGTACATCTAAAAAAAATATTTAAATTTTTAAAAATATTCAATAAAAAAAAAAACACGAAAGCCACTTTTTGTGACGGCAGAAAATGCCGTCTCAAAAAAGCAGAGTATTTGCGACGGCACCATTTGCCGTCTCAAAAAAGCAGAGCATTTGCGATGGCACTATTTGCCGTCTCAAAAAATGAGAGTATTTGCGACGGCAGAAAATACCATCGCAAATACTCCCATTTTTTGAGACGGCAAATAGTGCCGTCGCAAATGCTCTGCTTTTTTGAGACGGCAAATGGTGCCGTCGCAAATACTCTGCTGTTTTGAGACGGCATTTTCTGCCGTTACAAAAAGTGACTTTTTGAGACGGCAAGTGTGCCGTCGCAAATAGTTCCGTCTCATATACCCAGTTTTCTTGTAGTTCCAGTCTGTCCACTCACACCACATCCCAACAGCTCTTTTTTTCCAACCTTCATCCTAGCCTAGGCTACTCACCCACCTACCCTTTGTACCCAGATTTTGTTGGGAGGGACGGACTGGGATTGAATTCAGTTGAAATACCACATGATCATAATGGAAGTGCCTGTTGTGTCCTTCATTGTCAAAAGACTTGGAGTTTTGTTAATCGAAGAAGCAAAATTCTTATACGGAGTAAGCGACCAAGTTGAACAAATCCGAGTCGAGTTGAATCGAATGCAATGCTTCTTACAAGACGCAGATTATGCAATACAATCTGATCTTGTAGATGCGGGGGTCAACAACTGGGCTGCAGAAATCAGAAAACTTGCTTATGAAACCGAAGACATCCTCGAAACTTATGTCATCCAAGTTTCATCCAAAAGGAACAAGGGTTTCCGAAACACCCTTAAAAGATTCGTTTGCATCTTCAACGAATGGCAAGATGTTCACAGGGTGGGATGTGAGATCGGTGCCATTAAAAACAAGATCACTCACCTCACCGCTAGTTTACATACTTACGGCTTGAAAAGTATAGGTCAGCCACTTCATGTGTTGATTTTAAATTTAAGTTTTTATTTATTTATTTGTTAATAATTTCAATTATTGTTTTTTTTTATATTTAAAGTATATTTTTCTCTCTTTTGAGATGCAAAATTATTACTAATTAAAATTTGAAATTTAAATTATGTTAATAAATTCCATTAAGCTTTCGTGTGACATAATCAATTTTAGGAAAGAATAATATTTTATATTTTATTTTTTTAGTTAAATTTAGGGGAAATTAAAAAGACATAACTCTACAAGTTTGTGTAAGAATTTAAGGATAACAACAATTTGCTTGCTAGTTGAAATTATTGAGATTTGAAATTTTAAAATAATAATGACAACTTTAACATTATAGTTCAAAATGCTCTCATGATTTCAATAAAAAAATTTCAAAACTCATAATCAAACACTCAATTCAAAACTCTTTTCAAAATTTATAACCAAACTCTTTTCAAAATTCTATTTTAAAAACAAAAAAAAAAAAATCATTTTTTTTTAAAATTGTTTTCTTTAAATTTTTTATTTTTATTTTTCTATAAAAATATTTTTTATTTTTTCAAAAAAATTATTTTGTTATTTTTTAAGTATTGGCAAAATAATTTGTTATGATTTAGATATATATGGGCGATTCAAAATTTTTTAAAATTAAAAAATAAATATTTTAAAAAATATTTTGTATTTAAAAAAATTAAAAATATTTAAAAAATAAAAAATATTTTTAAAAATTTTAAATATTTAAAAAAAATAAACCAAATCAAGTCTTAAGTCTCATCAAATGGGGTGGATTATATGAATCCTTCTTCTCCACTTGACTCTATCAAAAATTATTTAATTAGTCAAATTATGGAGATTCATATCTTTATTTACTATATTCTCACACGTCAATTTAGGTATGCCTCTTCCCAGAACACTTTCATTTACCGTCCACGAATATACTTATTCATAATTCTGTCTTTTCTAATCTTGTCACACATCCACCTTAACATTCTCATATCAGTAATACTCATTTTATCTATATGTTTCTCAATTGTCCAACATTTCGTATCATACAATATCGCTGGTCTAATAACCATTCCATAGAACTTTCATTTTAGTCTAATGGATACTCGTTTATCACATAATATCTCAGACGTACTCTTCCACTTAAGCCACCATGCTTTAATTCTATGAATCACCTCCGCACCAATCTCCTCAACTGTTGTGATAATCGATCCTAAATAATGAAAATGTTCACTCTTAGGTAGTTCTTGGTTCTTAATCTTTACTTCTTCTTTGCTTCTATTGTTACAGTTACTAAAATTGCATTCCATGTACTTTGTCTTAATTCTATTTATCCTAAATCCTTTAAATTCACGTGCGTGTCTACAAGTCTCCAACTTAGCATTAACTCCTTCTTTAGTCTCATCCACTAACACGATATTATCTGCAAAAAACATACACCATGACACATCTTCCTGAATATTTCTCGTCAACTCATCCATAGCTAAAGCAAAAAAATAATGACTTAAGGTTGATCTTTGGTGTAACTCCACAATAATTGAAAACTCACTTGTCTCTCTAACAGGCGATCTAATAGTTGTCACCACACCTTCATATATGTCCCTAATCATATCAATGTACCCTTTTGTCACTTATTTCTTCTCTAACATTACTAGATTATATCCTGAGACATTCTATCATTTGCTTTCTCAAGATCAATCAAAACCATATGAATGTCTCTTTTCTTTTCTCTATATTTTTCTATTATTCTCCTCAAAATATAGATCGCTTCCATTGTTGGCCTACCAGGCATATCCAAATTGATTCTATGACACCACTGTTAAAATATTTTTTTAAAAAATGCAACGTACAAATGTAGTAAATACAACGCACATTAAATTTTTTTTTTACCCTAATAAAATAAATTAAAGTAAATTTTCAAATATTTTTAAAAAATAAACTCAAAACAATTTTAATGTACAACTCAAAACTTAAAACTCTTTTCAAAACTCATAATTAAACAAATTTTCTCTTTTCAAAACTCATTTCAAAAACTTATCTTTTAAAACACAACTCCACACTCAAATCATGATTCTAAAATTAACCCAAACAAAACCTATTCATCATGGATCTTATTTTACAGATTTTGATGAAACAATTCCAAAACTACAAATTTTATAAATAAAAAAAAAATTAGTTCAAAAGTTATATAATTTTGAAATTTTTAAATGAGTTAAAAAAGTAACAGGTGATACCTGAAGCGGTATAGTGGGAGTATTTTTGTCACCGTATATTTTGGAGGACCTATATTACTATAAAAAATTGTATTGTCCTTATTCTTCTAAATTTTTTTTACTAGAAATCATAAACAAAAAATCTTGTAAATTTTTAGAAACATATAAAAATAATATTTCACAATTTTACCCTCCACTTTTTTTAATATATATTTTATAAAGGATTTACTGTTAAATGATGAAAAATGATTCATAATTATTTTTATATACAAAGTTCATACAAACTATGTGACATTGTTATTTTTGGACCATAAAATGAGTGTTTTTTCCTCTTTAAAATGAAAGAATCACAAAGAAAAAAAAAATCATTTTATGTGAGTTTTTTGTATGAAAATTCTATTCGTACAATATTATTATTGAAAATCGACCGTTAGAAGACTAAACTAATACTGCTATAGGTGCAGGCATAAGAAGTTCGACAGTTAAGAAGCAACAAGAATTGAGGCAATCATATCAGCATGTTGTTGAAGAGGATTTTGTTGGGTTTGAGGAAGACTTGAACACGGTTGTGAAACATTTGGTGCAAGTTGATGACTATACGCCTAGCCGAGTGGTCTCTATTTGGGGCATGGGTGGTCTGGGGAAGACCACTCTAGCTAAAAAAGTATATCATCATAAAGATATCCAGAGTCACTTTCATGGTTTGGCATGGGTATGCATATATCAACAGTATCAAACAAGAGATATTCTGCAAGAAATCTTCATCAATCTTGTTCCAAAGAGGAAGGAAGATGTTGTTAGGATGGCAAATAAAGAGTTGTTTGAGCAGCTTTATAAAATCCAGCAGTGTAACGCCCTCAAAATAACAACATTAAACCCATCAAATAAGACATGCATTGATATATAAAAGTTCCACATTCTTCCATTTGTCATAGTTCCATTACAAATGTATTACATGTTAACAACAAAAGCAAATGCCCTATGGGCTTACAGCTTTCCAAGTTAACACTTGGTTGCAACAAAAGAGTACTAACTCATACACGTTAAGCCCTTGGCTTGAATTTACATGTAATACATCAAAAAGTAAAATGACAACAGTATGTCCGCCTCTAGCCTCCCAAGCTATGTCCTTGGAGGTGGCATGCTACCTGTACCTGAAAATGATATTCCCATATATGGTGAGCCACAGCCCAGTAGAAATACACTAAACCAACCATGAACAATGACTAAAAGATTAGCAATTGATAGATGGCCAACACTGATACATTCACATAAATCTCATATTTATGTCATCCGACTTATGAGTCCAAGTTACTTTTCATTTTCCCCTTTTTCAACAGATAAGCATGTAAGCTCTATCATTATTTCAACAGATAAGGATAAAAACTATATCCTACATTCATAGATAAGCATATAAGCTATATCCACATTCTCAACAGATATGTATAACAACAATATCCCACATTCACAGATAAGCATATAAGCTGTATCCACACTTCACAAAGATAAGCATATGAGCTCTATCTTCACTTCTCTAGACAAGCATATTAGCTGTATCTACGGAGTTCATCCCCTATCTTCTCCCAACACTATCCGGTTAGAGGTACATCCCCCATCTTCCCCTAAACCGCGGAGTACATCCCCCATCTCCTCCTCTACACATAACGTATACAAACACATTGGTTCTATATACAATCTCAATACATACAATTAATGTATTCTATCAACCGTCAAATTCCATGACACATCCCATTGATTAGTTTCCGTTTGCCTAATCATCATGCATTGTCTACAACAATCACAACTATCCTCCACCGATAGCCCAAAGCAATTATTTCTAAACAGAAAATAAATGCACAAATGGATATTCAATCAACATTTCATTTCGGTGTGTGATAAACAATTCAACTACACCCTTTAACCCCATACATTCCCAATCTCGACAATTCCATTTCATTTCCTCATTTCTCACAATTAATTATCCCAATTAATCAAACAATGTAATTAGGTCATTATCCATAATTAACATTTCAACCCTTAAGGTCCCATTTTCAACAATGATTCAACATTTATACCATTTCTCTATGCCAAACATGTATCTAGGTTTATTACGAATAAAACCCCAACTTTTGTAAAATTGCACAAAAGCCCCAAACTTTCACAAAATTACCAAACCAACCCCAACATCTCAAAATACTAAAATTTAAAGACAAAATCCATAGAGAGGAGTAGGATATCCCTACCTCAAATTCGGAGCCCCAAAGGAGAAGATGACAAAACCCAACGTGCTCCAAATCCCGAAATTTTCAGATTAAAAAGAAGCCCTCGATGATCAACAACTCTTTTGTAAAGGCCAAAGATGAGCAAACCACTCTTACTAGATCAAAACCTAGAGAGAAGGTCGAGTTCTAGAGTGAGAGGCTCAACAATGGTGTTTTTGGAGAAGTAGGAGAGAGAAGAGAAGGTGAAAAAGTGATTTGAAAAGTCAAAACACGGAGCTTTAACCCAGTCTCTCCGCTCGAGCGTAAAACACTCCGCTCGAGCGTCACTCACAGACCCCCGCTCGAGCGGCCAAACTCCCGCTCGAGCGCCGGATGCACTCTCCCAGCACTTTTACAGAACCAGGCCTCCGCTCGAGCTCCCAACTCTACGCTCGAGCGGCACTCACACAACCCCGCTCGAGCGGCCAAACCCACGCTCGAGCGTACAACACTGCACAAGAAATACTGGATGGGTGTATTCCCCGCTCGAGCGCTAACACCCCCGCTCGAGCGGACAGGCCAAAATCTGGGCAACTAGTTTTGGTTTCTAAATTCAACCAACCTGAAACAAATCCGCCCAACACATCTTATAACCCAAATACGAAGTAAAAAGGATGTAAACAAGATAATAATCAACTACTAACATCCACGAACACATGTCCGGATCTCTGTACAACAAGGGTAAACCCGGGATCGCTATAAGCAGAGTAAAAAATGCTTAGTTGTGCTGGATGATATTTGGTCAATAGAGGCTTGGAAGAGCTTGAAACCAGCCTTCCCAAATGGAAACACCGGCAGCAAAATATTGCTAACGACTCGTAATAAAACACTGCCTTCACAGATAGATCCATACCATATTTTCCATGAACTCCAGTGTTTAAATGATAAGGAAAGTTGGGATCTACTTCAAAAGAAATCATTACTAAGAAGAGATGGTGGAGGTAATATTAATCCGTCCACATTGCTATATATTTTGATACAAATTAAATTATTTCAATGTTAGTTTTCATATCATTTGTGTGATCTATTATCATCTAAAAAGATTAATGACTCGTGGGCAAAGATTTGGGAAAGATGGACAATACTTTAGCTCTACTGGCCATAGGCCGTACCGAATGTATTTAGAATATTCATTTTACGAAAACGGCATAAAATTGAAAACATTCAAGGAATTACTTTCTAGTGAGATAGAAAATAAAATTTTACACAAACATGTTTGCACCTCCGTACCTTTGCACTTGCACCTCATCACATAATCACTTGCACCCCCATATTTTTATCATTTTTTTTCTCTATCCCATTGTGTTGTAATTCCCCCAAGTTTCAATAGTTGGAATAGAGAAGGACTTGTACAAAAAAAAAAAAAAATCAAATTAATCAAAATCACATGATCCATAGTTGTTTTCTAAAAATAGATAGTATATTATCAAAATCATATATTTAAAAAAATAAATAAATATGATCTTATTATTAAGTGGTTATAAATATATGATTAATTATGATTTTTTTCATAGTTCATTTATTCGATAAATCTTACAATATAAATGATTCAAATAATCGAAATAGACCCAAATTGCCCCACGCGAAGGGTTACAACAGCATTTCCAAGACACCAACAACAACTCAATGGTTATCAAACATATAGATACATAAAGTTTATACAAATATATATAGGGTAAACTATCAATAGGTCTTAATAGTTGGACTTAATTTCCATTAAGTTCAATTAAAAATAAGTTCTAGTAAAATCGTCGCTAAAAATATTTTTTTGTGACAATTTTTTTCATGTTGCTAAAAATTGACAATTATTGATTTTTTTTTTAATCATGGTTTTTATAAATTATCGCTGAAACTTACAATTAGTGACTTTTTTTGTGATGAATTTTTCAAATTGTCACTGAAAGTTAAAAATTAGTGATTTTTTTTGTAATATTTTTTAAAACTGTCACTAAAACTTATAACTAGTGATATTTTTTGTGACAAAAATTTCAAACCGTCACTGAAAATTAACACCTATTAGGACTTACACGTAAGTTCTCCAAATATATATATACAGATATATAATGTGACATATTTAAGTCTTCTTATTTTAAATCAAAAGACCTATTAGATGGGTCATGCTATATGCAAGTTATGACATTTATAATTTTGATTATCAAAAATGTCATAACTACATTATTTTCAATTATAATTAAAAAAATGTGTCATAACTAAACACCATAGAAGGTATAACTAAAGACATTTTAAATCATATCTAAAATAAGGGAGATGTTACAATATACACCCTAAAAAAGGTGCATATGATATGTCTTTCATAATTTTTTTTCAAAATTTCGTAACTTAAACACAAAATGTCATAACTTTTTAGCTACAAAATTATAAAAAAAAATTCACTGAAAAATGTCATAACAAAATTCCAAAGTATCATAACAAAAATCACAAAATGTCATAACATTATCATTCCTAATTTTAGGATGTACATCATAAATTCGCTATTCATAATTTTACTACAAAATGTCATAACACATATCATAAACAATTATAACATTCATCATAAAAAAATCATAACTTTTTTACGATGTGCACTATTTGAAAAGGTGCACATTGTAAATTTCTCCCTAAAAATAATATCATAATCAACAATACAATAATAATAAATAACACAACAATGAATTATAACCAAATCATAACTAACAATATAATAGCTTATAACTAAATATCACAAAAATTACAGACCTCAAAAGTAGAATCCCCCCCATTTGGGTGGCCTTTATTTCAAAAATACAATACCATGTTATTTTGATTAAAATTTTTGTAAACTAATGATAAAATAGCATTTCCATACCCCAAAAAAATGTGGTCCCTTGAGGTTTATGTAATTTATTAATGGACAAATTACCTACACCTCCCTTGATGTTTAATAAAATTACAGATTCTCTCTTGAGGTTTCAAAAATTACATTCTGTCCCATCGCAATTAACGTCGTTAGTAGATATCACAAATTGAGTAAAATTCCCTTTTGAAAAATTAGGGCAAATTACCTACACCCCCTTGAGGTTTAGCTAAATTATAGATTCCTCCATAAGGTTTAGCTAAATTACAGATTCCCCCCTCTGAGGTTTCACTGAATTATCATTTTTAAATAAGTTATGAAATGCAAAATTAAAATGGAAAAACGCTTATCATACTACAAAACATTAAGGTTTTAGAGACAAAAATTTAGGGATAATTATTTTTAGAGGACCAAATGTTTTTGTTGCAAAAAGTGTCGTTGTTATATTTTTAGCAACAAAAATTGAACATTAGTGATTAATTATTATCTTTTTGGTATCAAATTTTTTGTCTCAAAAAATAAACCATTTTGAGACCAAATTGTTTTTTTTTTTTAAATTCTGATTTTTTTTCTAAACAATAAATCAAACATGGTTCCAAAAACTTAGGTTGCGTTTGGTAAAGTTTTCTAATTATAATTTGAAAATAGAATTGTATTTTGAGTTTGTGAGTTTTAAAATTACGATTTGAGTGTGGGAAATTTGTTTGGTGAATGAGTTTTGAATTGAGTGGAAAATTTTTGATGTGACATATGATATTTGATACAAAAACTTACAATTCATAACCAAACACACAACTCAAAATTCTATTTAAAACTCATAAAAAATTTAAAAAAATTCAGAAAATATTTTTTATTGAATATATAAAAGTTAACATGTGTCAAAAAAAAAAAATTATGCACTGTTCTAGTCAACCGGCCGGACGACCGGTTAGCCCAAATTTTCCCGCCTTGGACAGAGTTTTCAAAAGTGTGCGTTAAATTAATTTTTGAAAACTGTAAACAAATACGGTGTGCAAATCAAAGCTTGGAACTAACGTTCCAAAGCTCTATCAAACAGAGTCTTAATTTTTTTTTCATCTAACGTAGTTCTTTTGTAAATTTTGTTGATTTATCATAGGGATTTCAACAAGGGCAATATCATCCATCAATTTATATTTTGGTGATGTCAGCTAACCATTCTTAACGTTTAGTTAACGGTAGGGGTTAAATTGTTATGTGAATATAAACATCGAGGGGCGGGATGTAATTTCTGAAATCTCAGGGGAGAATCTGTAATTTAGCTAAACTCAAGGGAGGTGTAGGTAATTTTCCCTTTATTAACCTAAAAGAACTGAACATAAATGGTCTAAAAAATTTAGTGTTAATTATAATAATATCTCGTGAACTAGTATTGAATATTAATATCCTCTTAAACTAAAAAATTGTATAGTTAAACCTTTTAATTTTAAAATATCATACAAATATCTCTGTTTAGAATTATTAAGTACTTTCAAAATACCAAGTTATCTACATGATCTACTCTCGGTTAATGAGAAACAGCAATAAAAGCTAAATAGTCTTCATATGTCTGTTAACTAACCCCATCCCCCACAAAGATGATGTCACGACCCCATTCCGCCCCTAGTAGAATGGTGCCATGATGGCCAGTAATCCGAGATTACCAAAGGCCAACTTACAAAGATTCACACACAAACAGAGTATACATATTGGGCTTACATGTGCGGAAGCAATAATTTAATTCTAATTAGTCCATAAGAGCTGTGCATAAATCAAATGAAATGACATACATCATATCGAGGTCTTACAACTTGAATACAATGAATAAGTACATGATACATCTTGTTCAAAAGGGTTCTCAAGCCGACATATGCAAAATACAATGAGTCACAAGCCAAGAAGCATAGTCTTCAAGATGCTATCAAAAGTATGAATCCAAAACATCATGCCAAACGCATCTAGGCGTCACCGCCGTCCTGCTCATCACCTACATATATATATAGAGAGAGGGTGAGCTTGGATACTCAGTGAATGATATAATCAATAAAGGGGTTTGTATGAATGATATCCGTGATCTTTATCAAGCCAAAACACATCATATCTTGTACGAAACCAAAGGACAAATCAAGTTCATCTAAAAATCTTTAAAGTCTCAAGGGATGCTTACTAGCATCAATAATACAAGGGATGAGATAATCAAAGGTGCTACAAAAGTTTAGAGTCCCCTAGTACGTACGGACTTGTGCCACAAATGCTTATAGTCCCTTAGCACGTACAGACTTGTGCTACAAATGCTTATAGTCCCTTGGCACGTACGGACTTGTGCTACAAATGCTTATAGTCCCTTCGCACGTACGGACTTGTGCTACAAATGCTTATAGTCCCTTAGCACGTACGGACTTGTGCTACAAATGCTTATAGTCCCTTAGCACGTACGGACTTGACAAGAATGTTATCAAAACCAAAGCTAATACTTGATACCCAAAATAGGGATAGTCATTCATGCTTAACAAATACTTTTCCAAAACAAGCAAGGCAAAGCTTTATCAAATGTCATAACATAGCTTTATTAAAAATACCACTCACTTAGTTCTTTAAACGTCGGGGTCAAAGCAAGAGTCCAAGTCCTACAAACACATAGCAAAGTCTATTGAATGCACTCTCAAACAAGCTTTACATGAATGCAAATGATCTCGGCATTCCTTCAAAACTAAGTCGGACCAAAACAAAACACTGTTTCTCATCTCGGGAAAACATAATGGAT
This sequence comes from Camellia sinensis, assembly GCF_055761805.1. NCBI lineage: Eukaryota > Viridiplantae > Streptophyta > Magnoliopsida > Ericales > Theaceae > Camellia > Camellia sinensis. The sequence continues at coordinate 116,437,372 of NC_138975.1, read as the reverse complement.
ACCAACCAGGTCTTGGCCGAGGTCTCACACCTCCTTGCCGAGGTGTGGTCTCGATGGCCACATTCAAGGAAATGAAGTCGGGAAAATCTGGGTTTTCCTCTGCTGAAGAACATGAAGAACATGAACAACATGAATGCTCAATCACAACTTGTTATTACAAAATCTGAGATTTCGTGAGATGAGTTCGAAAACATGGATCTGGGTACCCATACTAGAAGATCTTATGAAGACAAACACAAAAACATGAATCTTGATGCAAGCTTTCGGATCAAACAAGGCTTTTATTCAAGAACACATGAATATCACTTTCTCTTTCTAAAACCAAACTTTAAATCAATGCATGGCCTACAAATCATGCTCGATCATGCAATGCAGCTAGATGAACAATAAGAACAACAAGAGTAGATCAAGATTCTTATCTCAAGACACGAATCTAACGGCTCAAGGTGTGAAGGTCAAGCTTGGAAATCTATTCCCTCTCTAAGAACTCCTCCTTCTTCTTCCTAGAGCCTCTCTCTCTAAAAGACAAGGATATGATACAAAATGATGTGTTCTTTATAGCTCACTGACTTAACCCTCTGCTGGGACACGTGGCATCGGCTGGCTGGCTCTTCTCAAAAAGGTGACTGAGTGAAAAGACAAGACTATGACAAAGTGTGTTCAACAAGCAAGATGGCATAGGCACTTCGGCAGGTAATGATCTCGGCTAAGGACAAGGCTTCGGCAAGTAAGGTCTCAATGATCTCGTCTAGGAAGGACAACACTTGACTTAGCTGTGCCACACCTCGGCCTAAATGTGCCACACCTCGGTCTAGGTCATACCAATCCAGGAACAAGATCACTAGGTGCAAGGGTAACATCTCGGCCTAGATAATACACATCTCGGCCTTGATGATGAACACCTCGGCCTAGATAGTGACATCTCGGCCAATATGCCAAGGTGCGAGTGGAGGTTAACCAAAAGATTCCAACATAGTCCTAGGTATAAGAGATTCAAAGGTGCGACCCAGGCTTAGGATGACCTCGGATAAACTCACACCAAGCAAGGAACAAAGCATGCAGTAACACTTTAAGCAAAACAAAGACAAGATTCGAAATGCAAGCTTAACAAGACAAAATCATATAAATGCATGAGAGCATGACTAAGATAAAGTGAGGGTTGTTACATCCTACCCCCCTTAAAGAAGTTTGGTCCCCAAACTTGAGTTACCTTGATCTGAAAACAATTCTGGATATCGGACTTTCATCTCTTCTTCCATCTCCCATGTAGCATCCTCACCGTAATGCTCCTTCCATTCGATTTTCACCATCGGTATCGACTTGTTCCTCAACCGTTTCACTTGTCTATCAATAATTCTCATTGGCTTCTCCTCGTAGCCTAAATCTTCATTAACCCTAATCCTGGAATGATCAATCACATGCAATGGATCCCGAATATACTTCCTCAACATCGAAATGTGAAATACATTGTGGACTTGACTTAGTTCTGGCAGCAAAAAAATTTTTGTAAGCAACTGGGTTAACTCCTTCGAGGATTTCAAACGGTCCAATGTAACGAGGTGCTAACTTACCTTTCTTCCTGAATCTTGAAACTCCCTTTATCGGCGAAATCTTCAGGAATACATGATCCCCAACCTCAAACTCTAACTCTTTTCTCCTCTGGTCGGCGTAACTCTTCTGTCGACTCTTAGCAGTCCTAATTCTTTGTCGGATAAGTTTAATCTTCTCAGTTGTCATTTGAATCAGTTCGGGACCGATTAAAGCTTTGTCTCCTACTTCGGTCCAACATATCGGCGATCTGCACTTCCTTCCATATAAAGCTTCATACGGCGCCATGCCAATGCTGGCTTGGTAGCTGTTGTTGTAGGCAAATTCCACTAATGGCAAATGCACTTCCCAACTTCCCTTGAAGTCCAATACACATAGTCTGAGCATATCTTCAAGTGTTTGAATCGTTCTCTCTGTTTGTCCATTAGTTTGGGGGTGAAAAGCTGTGCTAAACTTCAACTCGGTCCCCAAGGCCCTTTGTAAACTCTGCCAAAATCTAGAAACAAACTTCGGATCTTGGTCTGACACAATGGACATCGGCACTCCATGAAGTCTCACAATCTCATTCATATACAGTACAGCAAGTCGGTCGGCATTAAAGGTAGTCTTAACAGGCAAGAAGTGTGCTGACTTAGTTAATCTATTGACTACAACCCAAATTGAATCCATACCCTTCAGTGTCCTCGGCAAACCAACCACAAAATCCATGGAGATGTGCTCCCATTTCCATTTGGGAATCGACAAAGGTTGAAGAAGTCCTGCTGGCCTCTGGTGCTCTGCTTTAACTTGTTGACAATATAGGCGCTGAGATACAAACTCAGCTATTTCTCTCTTCATATTTAGCCACCAAAAAGTCTGCTTCACATCTTGGTACATCTTGGTATTTCCTGGATGAACGGCAAACTTGGAACCATGGGCCTCCTGTAAAATCTTCTTTTTTAACTCTGGGACGTCGGCTACGCACAATCTTCCTTCAAACTTGAGTACCTGATTCTCAATGGTATACCCTGACCTTGGCTTAGTGACAATCTCATCAATCACCTTTCTGAGGAATCTGTCCTCCATCTGTCTGGCCTTCACTTCTTTAATGATAGTCGGCTCTACTGAAATCATTGACAAATAAGCTGAATCCCCCACTAACTTCCTGCTCAATGCGTCGGCCACTGAGTTTGCTTTACCTGGGTGATACTGAATTTGCATGTCGTAATCTTTCAATAATTCAAGCCATCTTATCTGCCTCATGTTTAACTCCTTCTGAGTGAATAAGTACTTCAAACTCTTGTGATCTGTGAAGACTTGGCAAGAAGCTCCATACAAGTAATGACGCCAAATCTTCAAAGCAAACACTACGGCTACTAGTTCTAAATCATGGGTAGGATAATTCTTTTCATGAGGTTTCAATTGACGAGATGCATATGCTATAACTTTACCCCCTTGCATTAACACACATCCCAATCCCTTATAAGAAGCATCACTATAAATCTGGAATTCCTCATTACCCGTCGGCAGTACAAGAACTGGTGTTGTGACTAACCTCGTCTTTAGTTCCTAGAAGGCTGATTCCCTATTCTCGGTCCATTCATACGCCACTCCTTTCTGAGTTATTTGTGTCAAAGGTATTGCGATCTTTGAAAAATCCTTCACAAACTTTCTGTAGTAACCGGGCAAACCCAGAAAACTACGAACCTCAGACACATTAGTCGGCCTCGGCCAATTTACAACGGCTTCAACCTTGCTAGGATCAACTGAAATACCTTCTTCATTAATCACATGCCCCAAAAATGAAATGCTGGAAAGCCAAAACTCACACTTGCTAAGCTTGGCATACAACTTCCTATCCCTCAAAATCTGCAAGGCAAGTCTCAGATGCTTTTCATGCTCAACTTCACTCCTGGAATAGATCAATATATCGTCGATGAAGACAACCACAAATTCGTCTAAGTGAGGTTTAAAGACTCTGTTCATCAAGTCCATGAATGCCGCAAGAGCATTAGTCACTCCAAAAGGCATTACCAAAAATTCGTAATGGCCATATCTTGTCCGAAAAGCAGTCTTCTCAACATCCTCGGCTTTAACCTTCAACTGATGGTAGCCCGATATGAGATCGATCTTAGAAAAGACTCGTGCTCCTTGTAGTTGATCAAGCAAATCATCGATCCTCGGCAATGGGTACTTGTTCTTAATGGTTACCTTGTTCAGTTCTCGGTAGTCAATACAAAGGCGAAGTGTACCATCCTTTTTCTTCACAAATAAAACTGGTGCTCCCCAAGGTGAGGTACTCGGCCTAATAAAGCCCTTATCTAACAACTCTTGTAATTGTAGTTTCAATTCCTTAAGCTCTGCTGGGGCCATTCTATAGGGTGTTTTAGAGATAGGCTGGGTTCCCGACATGATGTCAACAGTAAACTCTATTTCTCTATCGACAAAGCAGCCAGGCAAGTCATTTGGAAAGACGTCGGGGAATTCCTTAATAACTGGGATGTCGGCCAATTTAACGTTTCCACTCAGATTGTTTAGTATACTACACAAATAACCTTGACACCCTTTTTTGATCAATTTATAAGCTCTCATGGATGAGATCAAGTAAGGTGGAGATACTACTCCTTTTCGCCGAAATGTAACCTCGGCTTGGTTCGGGGGTTTCAACATGACACTTTTGGAAACACAATTTATGAATGCATGATTCGCTGCTAACCAATCCATCCCCAATATAACGTCAAAATGAGTTATGTCCAACGGCATCAAATCAACTAATAATTCAACATTCTCAATCATAACAACACATGTTCTATAAATGGATGCAACAGTCATAGTTCTTCTAGACGGAGTAGACACAGATAACACATAATCAAGGGGTTCTAATTCCTTATTCAACTTCTCGGCAAACTTAGTAGATACAAATGAATGATTAGAACCCGAATCAATCAATGTATATGCATCTTGAGAGCAAATGGGAAGTATACCTGACACTACTGTCTCGGCGTTCTGGGTGTCTCCTGGCACTAGAGCAAAAACTCTGCACTGCCTCATCTGTCCTTTCCCGACGTTGCCTTTTTGCGCCGGGCCCGAGGTGTTTCCATTCTTCTTACTATCATCAGCCTTTGCCTTCGGACAGTCTTTCACTCAGTGACCTACCTCACCACATTCAAAACAAGCTCTAGACGCCCAACGACAAACTCCAGAATGTGGCTTCCCACAACTTGAACATGTCGGCCTAGTGCCACCTTCCTGTCTTGAGTTGCTTGAACTGCCTATGTTTGTTTTCTTCCTGGCATCAAATGCTCGTCGGCGATTGTCGTAATTCTGTCTCTTCTTTTGGTTCTCTCCTGAACTCTAGTATCGGTTCAGGTTAGCTTCTGCTAGGATGGCCTTGTCTAACACTCCGGTGTAAGTCGGCATGTTGAGCATGCTCACTCGGTCCTGTATCGGTCCACGCAACCCACTTTCGAACTTCCTAGCTTTTCTATATTCGTCATCGACCATATGGGGCGCATATCTTGCCAACTCGGTAAAAGCACGGTCGTATTCCACCACTGTCTTGTTGCCTTGTGTCAAAGTTTGGAACTCCGTGGTCTTGCGGTCTCGGACACTAAGGGGGAAATGCTTGTTGTAGAACAACTCCAAAAATCTAGCCCAAGTCAAACCTGGGTTGCCTTCTCGGACCATCATCCACCATCTTCGTGCGTCGTCGTCCAACGTGAATGCTGCTAATGACGCCTTCTGGGCGTCGGTGCTGGGAAAAATCTCGAATAACTTCTCTATTTTCAAAACTCATGCTTCGGCCTTCATCGGCTCTATACCCCCTTGGAACCTCGGCATTTCATCTTTTTGAACTCTCTGATCAAGGCTATGGTGCCGTCCCCATATAAGGCTTGCTGTGGAGGCACTTGCGGTACTGGAGGAGGTAGAGGTGGCGTTGCATGTCGGCCGTTTGTCTGCTCGACCTGGGTAGAGGTAGTGCTAGCATCCTAGGGCCTAGGCTGTCTCAACTCGCGGACTAAACCTTCGACCAACCTTTCTAGTCTGTCTAATCTGTCTTCAGAATGATCTCGCCCAATTGGAGGTCTACCCCTTCTCATGATGCTAGGAGTATGCAAAATATGACTTTAAAACAAAATGAACGAATAACATGTATGCAAATAACAAATAGTTATGCCGAGATGATGCACACCTTGTCAAGTAGCAAACAATATGATGCAAATCCTAATATCATTCTAAGGGAAATCCTATGCCCTTTAGGACTCAAAGCGTGTGAATAACGTACCATAAGGAATTTGTGCTCTGATACCAATCTGTCACGACCCCATTCCGCCCCTAGTAGAATGGTGCCATGATGGCCAGTAATCTGAGATTACCAAAGGCCAACTTACAAAGATTCACACACAAACAGAGTATACATATGGGGCTTACATGTGCGGAAGCAATAATTTAATTCTATTTAGTCCATAAGAGCTGTGCATAAATCAAATGAAATGATATACATCATATCGAGGACTTACAACTTGAATACAATGAATAAGTACATGATACATTTTGATCAAAAGGCTTCTCAAGCCGACATATGCAAAATACAATGAGTCACAAGCCAAGAAGCATAGTCTTCATGATGCTATCAAAAGTATGAATCCAAAACATCATGCCAAACGCATCTAGGCGTCACCGCCGTCCTGCTCATCACCGACATAAATATATAAAGAGGGTGAGCTTGGATACTCAGTGACTGATATAATCAATGAAGGGGTTTGCATGAATGATATCCGAGACCTTTATCAAGCCAAAACACATCATATCTTGTACGAAACCAAAGGACAAATCAAGTTCATCTAAAAATCTTTCAAGTCTCAAGGGATGCTTACTAGCATCAATAATACAAGGGATGACATAATCAAAGGTGCTACAAAAGTTTAGAGTCCCCTAGCACGTACGGACTTGTGCCACAAATGCTTATAGTCCCTTAGCACGTACGGACTTGTGCTACAAATGCTTATAGTCCCTTAGCACATACGGACTTGTGCTACAAATGCTTATAGTCCCTTAGCACGTACGGACTTGTGCTACAAATGCTTATAGTCCCCTAGCACGTACGGACTTGACAAGAATGTTATCAAAACTAAAGCTAATACTTGATACACAAAAAGGTGACTGAGTGAAAAGACAAGACTATGACAAAGTGTGTTCAACAAGCAAGATGGCATAGGCACTTCGACAGGTAATGATCTCAGCTAAGGACAAGGCTTCGACAAGTAAGGTCTCAATGATCTCGGCTAGGAAGGACAACACTTGACTTAGCTGTGCCGCACTTCGGCGTAGATGTGCCACACCTCGGTCTAGGTCATACCAATCCAGGAACAAGATCACTAGGTGCAAGGGTAACATCTCGGCCTAAATAATACACATCTCGGCCTTGGTGATGAACACCTAGGCCTAGATAGTGACATCTCGGCCAATATGCCAAGGTGCGAGTGGAGGTTAACCAAAAGATTCCAAGATAGTCCTAGGTATAAGAGATTCAAAGGTGCGGCCCAGGCTTAGGATGACCTCAGATAAACTCACACCAAGCAAGGAACAAAGCATGCAGTAACACTTTAAGCAAAACAAAGACAAGATTCGAAATGCAAGCTTAACAAGACAAAATCATAAAAATGCATGAGAGCATGACTAAGATGAAGTGAGGGTTGTTACAGATGAGTTAATATGTTCCATTCATAAAAGTTTTTGCTATGCAATTAATATGAAACACCATATTGATAATGACACATAATACTTAAAGACTAGTCACTAATTATTGATTAAAATTTGAATGACATAAGTCATGTAGATAACTCTGTAATACTAGCTTGAAGAATGGAATCTAAAAGGAGGGTTAGGGGTACATGCATCACTCTTTTTATTTTTATTTTTATTTTTATTCGTCTTTTTATAACAAATTAAAAATTAATTAAAATAACAAATTCTCAAACGAGGCCATAGTTCACTTCTTGGCTCTTTAACATCATTCTCTTTGCACCAAATGTATGCTTGAGTTTGAGCTTTTTCTTCTTCTTTGTTGACATAGAACTTTTGATTGAAAAGATGCAAGTATCAATGTAAACAATGTTGACTTTGAGGCAAAGTTGAGGACACGGCTGTTTTGGACCCCAACAATTGGTTGAAAAAAAACTATCCCTTAAATAGAAACAAAAAAGCTTGTTGATGTAGTAAATTAATTAAAATTAACGGATGATTATTTTCCAAATATATGGTTTGTGTATAGAATGTTATTAACTATTCCTGCTATAGTTGTTTTTGAAGAAATAAACTTTTTAAAATTGAAATTGATTAAATCTTACATTTGGTCAACTTTGTCACAAGAATAATTCAATGGATTTGATTGTTAAATTGAATTATGCAAGGTTGATTGGTAATTTTACAACTACTAATTTGAGTTTTATACTCTAGGATACAAAATTTAAAAAATTTTAAGTAAAATTTAAATTACCAACCGATTTGATTTTGCAGAAGAAATAAACTTTTTAAAATTGAAATTGATTAAATCTTACCTTTGGTCAACTTTGTCACAAGAATAATTCAATGGATTTGATTGTTAAATTGAATTATGCAAGTTTGATTAGTAATTTTACAACTACTAATTTGAGTTTTATACTCGAGAATACGAAAGTTCAAAAATTTTAAATAAAACATAAATTACCAACCAATTTGATTTTGCAAAAATAAAATAAAATAAAATAAATAAAATAAAATAAAATAAAATCAATCCATATTACAAGCTCGCTTTAGAATTATCTATCTATATATGTATAAAAGGCCTATGTTAAAAAACTTGATTTGGGTGTCGAAAAAGTCGGCAAATTTTCATTTTTTATTGCTTATTCACGCATGCATTCATTAGAATTTTCATTTTTGTTGTTTTATAGACTCTAGGCAATAATTTAATTTTTGCTGTTTTTAAATTTTGCATTTGTTATTTTTGTAGACTTTGGAGTGCTTGACACAAATATGGAGGCAATAGGGAGGAAAATGGTAAAGTTGTGTGCTGGTTTACCGTTAGCAATCATTGTGCTTGGTGGACTTTTGGCAACAAAGCATACATTAAGGGAATGGGAGGTTGTATACCAAAATGTTCGTTCGCATAAATGGAGTGACGACCCCATACAACATGACAATGGAGTATCAACGGTGTTAGCTTTAAGCTACCATGACTTGCCTTATCAATTGAAGCCATGTTTTTTGTATTTTGGTCACTTTCCGGAGGATTATAGGATAAATGCTGAAAGACTATATCACTTGTGGATAAGTGACGGTATAATTGTAGATGATGATAGAGTGGGAGATGAAACAATAATGGATGTGGCAAAACGTTACTTGGGTGCGCTTGCACAGAGGTGCATGGTTCAAGTACAAGTAGAGGACTATACTCAAAGGATCAATGATTGCCGCATTCATGACCTTATGCTGGAGCTGTGTTTATCAAAGGCAAAAATGAATGATTTTCTTCGAATCATTCATCTCCAACGCAAAACTGATCTAGCTAATTGCTTTTTCACCACAACATCAACAACTACTGCTCCTAAAATACGCAAACTTGCAATTCATTTGAATAGGGATGTCAAAAGAGTTGCCCTCCCTGAATTGGAGACAACTAAACATCTAAGATCCATATTGTTCTGCAATTCAAGGAGTGTCAACAGCAAGTCTTCAATAGAGTTGAACTCCCATTTGAAGTACTTCAAATTGCTTAGGAATTTGGATCTTGAAGCATTTAAGTTTGATGAAAAGTCAGTCGAATCAATAGGCAACCTAATTAGTTTGAGGTACTTGAGTTTTAGAAGTTGTTTGATACCGAAATGGCATTCGTCTATCTGCAAGTTGAAACACTTGCAAACCTTGGATTTACGATTTTGTAAGTTCAACTTAGGTGAAGTAATAGTCATACATGGAATGGAACAATTGAGGCATTTGTATATTCCGTCAGTTCTCAATCTCAATGTTGAATTCGAATTTGATGGGTTAAGCAACCTCGAAACATTAGGAGGGTTTAACACACGGTCTTGTGACGTCAATGATCTGTGTAAATTGATCAATCTTCGGCAACTAGAAGATGCAACTTTCTGGAAGATGGACAATCACGACTTAGTGGCTTTCATCAACTACCTAAGCATCGGTGCCGACCACCTCCGACAAACATCCTTATCAGTTGAATTTTGCAAAAAAGAAAAACAAGAGTTGACTCTTCTCAAACAACTGTTAGGGTGTCACCATCTTTACAAATTGAGTATTCGTGGAATTATTCCCGAGTTACCAAAGTACTGCCATGGTTTCTCTCCCAGCCTCATCGAGTTAGCGTTGTTTGGATGTGAACTTGAAGAAGACCCTATGCCAACATTGGAGATGCTACCTAACCTACGATATCTCTATTTAGGTAGTGGTGCCTTTATGGGGGACAAAATGGTTTGCTCAGCTAATGGTTTTCGCAAACTTAAAACCCTAAAACTCCATGGTTTGCACTACATAAACGAGTGGGAGGTGGAAAAAGGAGCCATGCCCAATCTCTCTGCTTTAAACATTAGTTATTGCTATGAACTGGAAATGGTTCCAGAGGGACTGAGATTCATTGCTACCCTCCAACAATTTACAACTTCTCGTATGGGCAAAAAATTCAATAGCAAGCTTCGAAGGCGCAACGGTAAAGAAGGAGAAGATTTTTACAAAGTGCGACATGTGTCTTCCCTCGACATTAGGTAAATTTCTTAATTCTGGATAATCTTTTCTTTCACAAGAGATGAAACAACTGTTAGGTCTCTTATCATTTCTTTCACATCCCCCTCATTAATTCTCATCATAAAATTTGTTGATATATATATATATATATCTACTTTTTTGCCTTTATATTGGTCTAGGGGTGGACAAATTATCATAGAATCAAAAAAAAAAAAAAACTAAACCAAACCGAAATTATTGGGTTGGTTTGGTTTTTTTTGAATACATTGGTTTAGTTTTGAGTGTTCAATTCTATAATTCAATAGGATTGGATTAATTTTTGGTTTATTACGTTCTATCTATCTCGAACAAACCTGATAACCAAATCTATATATTTATTTATATTATAAGATTCAATCTGTATCGGCATTTTTTACCTAATTGATCTATTCTAATGGACTTGGTTACAACTAATCATTTCTCACTATTTATTTTGATTTTCAGTAGATATTGAGAAGAAATGGAAGAAGAAAATATTGGAAGGCAGAGTTGGAATTTAAAGTTCTTAATTTTATTTTATTAGTTGTGTTACTGGATTTGATTTATTTTGGTTGTATTTAAACTTGAGTTGGACTTCACTATACTATTCACAACTGTTGGCTTGTATTAAACAACATTTATTTTATGTTTGTGTTAAATTTAAATATTAAAGACTTGTTTATTTTAATTATTTGGTTCAAGTGCATGATTCACTTAAATATGTTTTAAATTTAATATCAATTCAAACCAAATTGACCTAATCACACCCCTCTATTGGTTCATATCCATAAAAAAAATTAATACAAGACTTGAGTAATAAAAGCTAAGATTTTTTATAATAGATCCCTTATAATAAGATTTTTTTATATGAAAACAAATGAGCCCATAAGTTTTATTGTGAGGAGAACAATATGTGCAACAAACACAACCCAATTACTGAATAGCTAATTTTATTTTTTAAACTTTTAAATACTAATTTTTGATTCAAAATTTATTTTTTGAAAGTAATTTTTGGAATACTCTCATCAAAATCCATTTAGTAAGAGTTCATATTGAATATGCAATATTGAAGAAAATGTTATTTATTTTTCAAACTGTTAGGTTTTATTATTGGCAATCCCGTTTGACAAGGATTTCTTTAAGAAGTTGATTTTCTTCCAAAACCAGAATTACTTTTGGATTTCTATAAGTAATTGGATTTCTTCCAAAACTAGGATTACTTTTGGATTTTCTATAAATAGTTGGTTTTCTCCCAAAACTATTGAATTCCTCCAGATTTTCTTTTTGGTTCTTAAGGTTTATATCTGGGGATATTTTGTTAGTTTTCTTTGATGTTTTATTGAGTATTCAACTCATGGTTTAAAGAGCGTACATCAAAGGTTTTGTTTGTTATACACAAGAGAGAGAGAGAGAGAGAGAGAGAGAGAGAGAGAGAGTTGTTCTTCGGTGGATTCTGAAGAATTCGAGCCTAAAGCTTCGGTGGATTCTGGAGTGGCTCATCGTAAAGACAATTCCGCGGTGAAGACGGGGTTGGAAGAGGCACATAGAGGTTGGTTCAATTAGGCGTGGATTCGCTAGGTAATTGAGAGTATACCTGTGTAATTCCTTTAAATCTTCTTAGTGGATTGTTTTGTGGCTGTTGCCCGTGGTTTTTTAATCACAGTTAGAGGTGTCCAATTGTGATTTTTCCATGTTAAAATCATTGTGTTGATTTGTCTTGATTGTTTGATTGGGATTGTTATATACTGCTTAAAATTGTTACATAATCACAAATCAATATCTAGATGATTTCTAGATTTTTCAATTGGTATCAGAGCAGGTCGTTCTATTTTTTTTTTAAAAAAATTCTTTTAGAACGAGATCTTGTTTGATTTGTGATAATGGATTCAATTCGTGAGGGAAATTCTATGGTTCGACCACCCCTACTTGACGAATCCTCGGAGAGTGATGATGAAGAGCTTGAGCAAGTTTATGAAAAGTTGTATAAGGAGTCTCTTAACTTATTCAAATTAAATGACATACTCACAAAGAAACTCAAAGCATGTGAAAGTGAGAATGTCAAACTTAAGAAGGAGATTTCCGAGGCTAGGATTGATGCCATCGAGATAGCTAATGATCGACATGCTCTTTGTGAAAAACTCTTGACTTGTGAGACAGAGAGGAACGAGCTACAACAAATCTATGCAACATATGAAGAAAAAATTGAAACTCTCGAGATGTCACAAGTTGCTTTGGAAGAACTAATGATCAAGAAAGAGGAAGAGCTCAAGTGTGTTATGGCTACCATTGGTCTTTGGAACAGAGGATCAAAGACTTTGGACAATATCATTGGGTCTCAACAAATTTGTTTTGACAAGAGTGGCATTGGCTTTGGTGGTAAGAAAGAGCAAAAATAGAATGCATCCACATCTCATGATACAAGAACTCAAGGAAAAGCAGAACAAAAAATTCAACATAAGGATGGACTTCTCAAACTTGCTAGAGTTGGTAAGGTAAAAGAAAAGAAGGTACATCCTGTACACCCTCATTTGTCATCATTGTGGTATGCATGGTCATATTCGCCCTTATTGTTATAAGTTACATGGGAGAGTGTCTCATAGAGATGGAAGAAATTCTAACATCTCATGGGGTAGGAGACACTTCATTGGTCATAAGGAGGTTAAGGGTCATAATAAACTTTGCTATTTTGATTTACTTGAGACCGAACATGAACAGAGGCTGTGTTTTCCTAGACCTAGGAATAAGAAGTTAGAAACCATGTCAAGACGGGTTCTCATTGAAAGCAAAGGAAACCACAACGTCAAAACACCACCCAAGAGCCGTAATGCTTACAACTTTGTTCATACTAAAGCGGTTTGGGTGAGAAAACTTGACTTGTGTTAATTTGTTTATTTGTTTTAGTTTTTGGGTTTCTGTGTGTTTTTTTTTTGAAAAAAAAATGTGTGCATGTTTTTTTTTTGTCTTGCTTTTTTTTTTTTTTAAAAAAAAGGAAAAAAAAAACCCAAAAAGATTTTCGTAGTATGGTTTTGCAAGCTTGAAATTTTGGAGTGGTCCTTGGTGCATATTGGAATTGATGAGAATATCCATTACATGTTAATATATGTATGCTTTCTGTGGTCATTACTCGTTTTGGAGTGCGTGTTTTTTAATTAGTATGTCTCATTCTGTACACACTCTTGGATTAGCAAATTTTGGAGTCTTCCGCCTTAGTGATTATTTTTTCTCTATGGACTTCTGTCATTGATCTTTTGCGTTTCTAGAGGATTTGACCTATACTAGCATATCATAGGTGATGTTGAGTCTCTTAACCACCTACCATCTTTTTGCATCTCCATGGCTTTCCCCTCGATTCTTTGTAGTCCAGCCATGAGGAAAAGGCTACCTTAGCATGTCAGCCGCTAATGATTGTGCAAAAGAAAAAGAAAAAGAAAAAGAAAAAGAAAAAGAAAAAAATATGCAAAAGAAAAAAAATGTGCAAAAGAAAGAAAAAAAGAAGAAGAAGAAAAGATTCATTGATTGAGGGGGAGCCTTCGCCTTTACTCACCAAATACCCTTGATTCCTAGTGGTTTGACTTTCCTTTGTCGTGCTTAGATTCTCTTGGCGGAGGTCCAGCTTTCATATCACTACTAGGATTGAATCTAGTGTTTGTCGAACTCCAAGAGTCACACACACACTTTTTTATCACGGGATCTATGCTTTTCACATAATGCATCACTTTCTTTCATGAAGAATCTTCTACAGACTGCGCACATTGTGTTTTTTTGTAATGGTGCTTCTTGGATAGTCTTGTGTGTTTTAAGGTACTAATCTGAAATTTCTAGATTGCTCCACCATATTATTTTTGTCGTTTTCTTCTTATTCATTGTTTTCAGTGTTTGTAGTTGCTTTTAGTGAGGGGGAGTTTGTTTCATCTTGACTTGGGTTGGTTTATGATCTTGCTTTTGTTGCTGGTTTATGATCTTGCTTTTGTTGTTTGAGAGTTTTTTTTCATGAGTCTTAGTTTTCATCTATTCATGGTTTCCATCTCATGTTTCAAGATAATCTTGTCCTATGTTTATTGTTTTTTCTTATACTCTTGTGGGACTAATAGTTGTTTTGGAGATTGTGGCACTAATAGCTGTTTTGCAGATCATGACCTTGAGAAAGAAGTTGGTTTTTGTTGGCTGTAATGGGTTGGGGTATTTAGGATTTTATTTGTTAGATGTGTTTTGTCACGGCATTGCCAAAGGGGGAGATTGTTAGGTTTTATTATTGGCAATCCCGTTTGACAAGGATTTCTTTAAGAAGTTGATTTTCTTCCAAAACTAGGATTACTTTTGGATTTCTATAAGTGATTGGATTTCTTCCAAAGCTAGGATTACTTTTGGATTTTCTATAAATAGTTGGTTTTCTCCCAAAACTATTGAATTCCTCCAGATCTTCTTTTTGGTTCTTAAGGTTTATATCTGGGGATATTTTGTTAGTTTTCTTTGATGTTTTATTGAGTATTCAACTCATGGTTTAAAGAGTGTACATCAAAGGTTTTGTTTGTTATACACAAGAGAGAGAGAGAGAGAGTTGTTCTTCGATGGATTCTGAAGAATTCGAGCCTGAAGCTTCGGTGGATTCTGGAGTGGCTCATCGTAAAGACAATTCCGAGGTGAAGACGGGGTTGGAAGAGGCACATAGAGGTTGGTTCAATTAGGCGTGGATTCGCTAGGTAATTGAGAATATACCTGTGTAATTCCTTTAAATCTTCTTAGTGGATTGTTTTGTGGCTGTTGCCCGTGATTTTTTAATCACAGTTAGAGGTGTCCAATTGTGGTTTTTCCACGTTAAAATCATTGTGTTGATTTGTCTTGATTGTTTGATTGGGATTGTTATATATTGCTTAAAATTGTTACATAATCACAAATCAATATCTAGAGGATTTCTAGATTTTTCACAAACAATGAAATTTTTATTATCTATGAATAGAGAAATTTCATATTAAAAATCCAAAATCCAAAATCCAAAATCCAAAATTAAGTACTACAAAATGAAAGACCATATTTCATTGTTTGTAGATTAGAAAGAAATTTCACTGTCGATTGACGTCAAATAGAAAATTTTAAACTAGAGGGATGAAATGCAAAATTAGCATTGGTTGCTAAAAAAATTGCGATAAAAAGAGGCATCACGCTCACTGTCAAGTACAAACTTTTGTTATGTATGGTATTTTTTCTTTTTTGTTTTATTTCATCCCATGCTCATTAATTTTGTATTTTAGAGAGGGTATCATTAAAGAACTAAACGAAAATTTTTATATTTTTTTGAATTACCAATGCACATGCAATGCATATGCCATATGACCCTTCTAACAGATAAATTAGCACTCAATTGAACGTAGTAAATCAAAATTTCAAATGTAAAAACAATTTGTCACGTGCGGACATTTTGGTTAAGATCATGAAAGGAGGATATTTATTTTTTAAACTATATTTAGATCATGAACTTAAGTGGTATTTAGAAAAGACAATGAAAAACTCAATAAAATGTACATGAAATATAATTGCATTTCACTTATTTTCACCCACATTTTTCTCTTTCCCTTTCCAATTCTTTGATCTAAACACAGCCTTAATATTTTAACAAGACTCAATAGAAACACCCATGTCCAACCCTTCCTACTTAGAAACTTTTGGGGGCTAGATATCATCTTGCCAAATCTCAGGGAGGAATATGAAATTAACCTCAAGACTCCGTTAAGTTTTGAACAATATATTAATCTAAACTTGTTGAAAATTTTCTTTTATAGGAATTAACCTTCTAAAATTTTACATATCTCCTCATAATCTTCATGAGAATTTTTCACTAAAATTTTACAACTTACCGATACAATCACATATGTGCTTCCTTTTCCAAATAAGAAAGGTAAAGCAGCTCCTGAAGGTAACATAATCTAAAATTATCAAAAAGTTATAATTCAGTCACACATTGAAACTAAAACGGACAAACTATCAATTCAAACATGTTCCCAAAATTCATGGTATAATTTCTAAATGATCAATGTATATATGTTGGGCAGCCATTTGCTAGTTACTTGTTACACCTGTGAGCAAATCAGTATAATCACAATGGAGATAAAACTTTGATCTTTACTTTGAGAACCCCATGTGCTTCATTTGCTTAATGTCAAACCCCGATTCCTTTGAACACCATCTACTACTCGGAGTCACCATCTACTACTCGGAGTCAGAATCTGATAGTGGCATCTAGTAAGCATCTTTTGGTTCTGTGTCAGTGATGGAAGGAGGACAATCTTGGTTTGACACCACTCTCTTCTTGCGTCTCTGATTTTGTCTATCTTCATCATCCTGGAAATTTTCATATGGTGATTGAGCAAACATATAGAAAGCAGAGGAAAATAAAAATGCATAAAACAAATACTATTTAACGTACAAAATGCTTATGCCAGTCCCACTGCAGTGAATTGGGCAGTTATTTATGCATAGCAAAATTAAGATCACTGATATTTATGTTTGTTAGTTGTAATTATGTGTTAAAATAGGAATTAATATTGGAGATTGATGTCGACTGTAAATTGTCTTTACTAAGTATAAATAAAAAGTCGCAAAATAGATTTGAATTGTTTTTCTTTCGTTTCTATGAGCTTTGTATGTTTGAAAAGGTTCTATTTCAGTTGAGTGTGAGGTTCTTCCCCAATGGGTGTGAGTTTCTTCCTCAATGGAAGCGAGTTTCTTACAAGTTTCTTCCTTGGGAGTGGAGAACCGCATTTCTGAGTAAGAAACGTCAACCAAGAAGGAAATTTTTGCTACTAAGTGAAAAGCTCTATAACTTAAGCTAAAAATGCCGATTTCCCTTTGATGAGGGCAAGCTTCCATCTCTACAATGAAATTTTTTGACACGTTAAGGAGAAAAGTATTTACATCATATTTAATTTTTAATATTTGTTTACTATTTTAATATAAAATTCAAAATTCTAATGCCTCAAACGCCTTGAGGTTTACGCCTCTCCTCACGAGGGAAAAAATGCCTCACATTATGCATTTGCCTTTAAAAACTTTGGTAATTAGTAGTAAGAGGTGCCAAAAGGAGAAATGTTGGTAGTGGCGCTAAAAATTATTCAGATTTTGAGGTTGGGAACTATATAACACATAACACCAGCAGCCTCCAGGTAGTTCAACACAGTGAAACACAATTTCCTTTTCGAAATGAATCAATATGTCTTTGAAAAATGGTTGGGGATGACTGTTAAAGAAAATTATTAGAGAATATCAATGAAGGAACACAATAATACAGGAATGATTGGTGGTGAGGGAAGCAAGTTCAACTAGCAAGCAATAGATTCCCAACAAAGGAACAATCATACAAGAATGATTCGTGGTGAGGGAGACAGAAAAATCCTTCTTTAGGGTTTTTTTTTTCCTTCGTTTTTAGTGTCTGTGAGTTTGGGGTGGGGCGGGGTGGGGTGGGGTGGGGTGTTGCTTTTTCAATGAGAATGACTAGTCTAGAAATTGCAAAGCTGGAAAATGTGAATTGTTCAATGAGATGATTCAGAGATATGCTCAAAGCTATCACTCAGTACAATAATCTGTTAGGGGCAGTAATAAAATGCTAATGAATAGGCAATAACCTGACCGTCAAGAAAGAAAAAAAAAAAAAAAGGGTTGCTTCCCACAAGGTATATGTGACTGCATTTGAACTAAATAAAGGGAAACTTTAAAGAATATGTTGTGAATGGGATTTATACCACATCCCACCAATGTGAACAAAAGCACACAACTCACACACCAAAGAGAAAAAAAATTAGACACAGATTTTGTGGTTCGGCACCAATTGCCCACATCCACGGGAGAGAGATTCAACTATGAATAAAAAATAGATAATACATGTGAGATGGTTAACACGCTCAAAACCCATATCACTACTAAAATCCCATACTCAAGAGTAGTTGAGCCATTTATAATAGTCTATCCACTAAAAACCTAGTTCTATAAAATTAGGCAACCAAAAGTAACAACCCTCACTTTGCTTTAGTCATGCTCACATGCATTTATATGATTTTGTCTTGTCAAATTGCATTCATAAGATCCTGTTTTCTTTTATCTAAGTGTTGTTGCATGCTTTGTTCCTTGTTTAGTGTGCGTTTAGCCGAGGTCATCTTAAGCCTAGGTCACACCCTTGAATCTCTTATGCCTAGGACCATCTTGGAGCCACTTTGGCTGACCTCCACCTTCACCCTGGCATATTGGCCGAGATGTCATCATCCAGGCTGAGGTGTGCATCACCGAGGCTGAGATATATATCATCTAAGCCGAGATGTCATCCTTTGGTATTATGTAGATGTTATTAACATCCAAGAAGCTTTGAAAGATTTGATAGATGAACTTGGTTCATCCCCTTGATTTGTAAAGTTATGATATGTATTGTTTTGGAAAAGATCTCGGATATCATTCATTCAAACCTTTATTACTTATACCATTCACTGAGTATCCAAGCTCACCCTTTCCTTATATTTATATGCAGGTGTTGAGCAGGAAGGCGGTGACGCCTAGGTGTATTTTGCAAGCTTGTTTTGGGATTCATACTTTTGCTAGCATCTTGAAGATTATGCTTCTTGGCTTGTAGTTTATTTCTTTTGTTTATGTCGGCTTGAGAAGCCTTTTGATCAAGATGTATTATGTATTTTTTTTAATTGTATTCAAGTTGTAAAACCACGTTATGCATGTCATTTCATTTAATCTATGCACAGCTCTTATGGACTAATTAGATTGAATTTTATTGCTTCCGCACACTTTTAGTCCTAAAGAGCTTAGGATTTCCCTTAGAATGATATTAGGATTGCATCATATCGATTGCTACTTGACAAGGTGTGCATTATCTCGGCATGGTCATTTGTTACTTGCATACATGTCTATTTGTTCATTTTGTTTTAAAGTCACATTTTGCATACTCCTAGCATCATGAGAAGGGGTAGACCTCCAGTTAGCCGAGATCAATCCGAGGACAGGTTGGGCAGATTAGAAAGGATGGTAGAGGGTTTGGCCCATGAGTTGAGGCAAGCAAGGCAACAGAACATTGGTACTACATCTACTCCGGCCGAGCAGACAGATGGCCGACATGCAGTTCCACCTCCACCTCCCCCAGTACCACAAGTGCCTCCACAGCCAGCTTTGTATGGGGATGGCACGTTGACCTTGATCAAAGAATTCAAGAAGATGAATCCGCCGAAATTCCAAGGAGGTATAGAGCCGATGAAGGCAGAAGCATGGGTTCTTGAGATGGAGAAGTTGTTCGAGGTTTTCCCCAGCATCGACACTCAGAAGGTGTCATTGGCAGCATTCACATTGGATGACGACACCCGTAGATGGTAGATGATGATCTGAGAAGGCAACCCAGGTTTGACTTGGGCCGGATTTTTGGAGTTGTTCTATGACAAGCACTTTCCCCTCAGTGTCCGAGATCGCAAGACCACAGAATTCCAGATGTTGACGCAGGGTAACAAAACAGTGGCTAAATATGATCGTGCTTTCATCGAGTTGACAAGGTAAGCACCCCACATGGTCAACAACGAATACAGGAAAGCTAGGAAGTTTGAGAGTAGACTTCGGGGCTCAATACAAGATCGAGTTAATATGCTCAACATGCCGACGTATGCTGGAGTGTTAGATAAAGCCATCCTAGCAGAAGCTAACTTGAACAGAAGCCAGAGTTCAGGGGAGAATCAGAGAAAGAGGTAGGATTATGACAATCGCCAAGCACCGTTTGATGTCAACAAGAAGGTAAATGTGGGCAGTGCCAACAACGTGAATCAGGAAGGTGGCGCCAGGCTGACATGTACAAGTTGCGGGAAGCAACATTTTAGGGTTTGTTATCGGGTATCTGGAGCATGTTTTGAATGCGGTGAGATGAGTCATCGTATTAAGGATTGTCCCAAGGTAAAGGCTAGAGACGATAAGAAGAAATGAGAACCCGACATCCGGAGTTGTTTTGGGGACAAAGTAAGTTAAGTTTGGGGACCAAACTTCTTTAAGGGGGGAAGGATGTAACAACCCTCACTTTGCTTTAGTCATGCTCACATGCATTTATATGATTTTGTCTTGTCAAATTGCATTCATAAGATCCTGTTTTGTTTTATCTAAGTGTTGTTGCATGCTTTGTTCCTTGTTTAGTGTGTGTTTAGCCTAGGTCACACCCTTGAATCTCTTATGCCTAGGACCATCTTGGAACCATTTTGGCTGACCTCCACCTTCACCCTGGCATATTGACCGAGTTGTCATCATCCAGGCCGAGGTGTGCATCACCGAGGCCGAGATATGTATCATCTAAGTCGAGATGTTATCCTTTAGGTATTAGAGATCTTTGATCCCTGCACCTGGTGATCTTGTTCCTGGACTGGTATGACCTAGACCGAGGTGTGGCACATCTAGGCCGAGGTGTGGCACAGCTAGGCCAAGTGTTATCCTTTATAGCCGAGATCATTGAGACCTTACTTGCTGAAGCCTTGTTCTAATATGAGGTCCTTACCCGCCGGAGTGCCCTTGCTACCTTGCTTGTCATACACACTTTGTCATAGCCTTGTCTTTTCACTCAGTCACCTTTTTGAGGAGAGCCAACCGGTCGTTGCCACGTGTCCCAGCAGAGGTTTAAGTCTGCTGGCAGTAGAGAAACCCACATCACTTTGTCATATCTTCGCCTTTGAAGAGAGAGAGAAGCTCTAGGAAGAGGAAGAGGAGTTCTTGAGAGAGAAGTAGGCTTCCAAGCTTGATCCTTAGAATTTAAACCGTTAGATCTGTGTTTTGAGGTTAGATTCTTGATCTACTCTTGTTATTCTTTATATTGATCCGATCACATTGCATGATCTAGCATGATTCATGAGCCATGCATTGATTTAAAGCTTGTTTTAGAAAGGGAAAATGATGTTCTTGTTCTTGAAATAAAACTATGTTTTGATCCGAAAGTTTGTATCAAGATCCATGTTTTTGTGTTTGTTTTCTTAAGATCTTCAAGTATGGGTACCAAGGTCCATGTTTTTGAACTCATAGCATGGAATCTCAGATTTTGAATAAAGAAGTTATGATTTTAGCATTCATGTTCTTTATGTTCTTCATGTTCATGTTCTTCATGTGCTTCAAGGAAGGAAATCCAGATTTCCAGACATCACCTTTCCCTAGGTGTGGTCACTGAGACCACTCTTGCCTAGATCTCACACTTAGGCCAAGCATCGTATCTCACCTTGGCCTATGTTGCATGATCACTTGCACCATTAGTCTGTCTTGCATGAACACCTCGACAGATAGCCGTTCGCCGAAGCCTTGGTAACCACACCTCGGCCAAGAGGTGTGGGACCTCGGCAAAGACCTGGTTGGTATCCAGTAAGTTTTCCCCGAGATGAAAAATAGTGTTTTACCTTCCAGCATGTTTTGCTCTGACTTGACCTAGTCTTGAAGGAAATGCCGGGATCATTTGCATTCATATGAGGCTTGTCTTGAGAGTGCATTTCTTATCCATCTTTGAGCATTCTTTCTTGTCTCCTTGAAGTGCATTCAGTAGACTTTGCCATGTGTTTGTAGGACTTGGACCCTTGCTTTAAGCCCGACGTTTGAAGAGCTATGTGAGTGGTATTTCTAATAAAGTTTTGATAAAGCTTTGTTTCGTTTTGGAAAAGTATTTGATCAAGCATGAATGACTGTCCCTAGTTTTGTATCAAGTAATATATTTGTTTTGATGACATTCTGGGAAAGTCCTTAGTGCCAGGGAACTATAATGCAACTGCACCCTTGCTTTGAAAGTCCTTAGTGCCAGGGGACTATAATGCAACTGCACCCTTGTTTTGCCACTGACGGTTTTCTGCGTGGGTTTGTTTGTCCGGAATGTCATTCTTTGGTATTATGTAGATGTTATTAACATCCAAGAAGCTTTGAAAGATTTGACGGATGAACTTTGTTCATCCCCTTGATTTGTAAGTTATGATATGCATTGTTTTGGAAAAGATCTTGGATATCATTCATTCAAACCTTTATTACTTATACCATTCACTGAGTATCCAAGCTCACCCTCTCCTTATATATATATATATATATATATGTAGGTGTTGAGCAGGAAGGCGGTGACGCCTAGGTGTATTTTGCAAGCTTGTTTTGGGATTCATACTTTTGCTAGCATCTTGAAGATTATGCTTCTTGGCTTGTAGTTTATTTCTTTTGTTTATGTCGGCTTGAGAAGCCTTTTGATCAAGATGTATTATGTATTTATTTTAATTGTATTCAAGTTGTAAAACCACGTTATGCATGTCATTTCATTTAATCTATGCACAGCTCTTATGGACTAATTAGATTGAATTTTATTGCTTCCGTACATGTAAGCCCAATACGTATACTCTGATTGTGTGTGAATCCTTGTAAGTTGGCCTTTGGTAATCTCGGATTACTGGCCATCACGGCACCATTCTAGTAGGGGCGGAGTGGGGTCATGACACAAAACCTACACATTGGGTTTCCCAATAGATTCTGACTCTACTATCCTAACCCAAATACATGCTTAAACTAATCTAACAAATGTATGGGACCACATATATCACATGGGTGGACTAATCCTAATAGAATATTAATATAAGTTACTAAATTAATCAAGTAAAATATTATGCAGCCAAGACATCACATATATAAAAAATAATTAGAAGGAAAATAATGATGCTAAAAAGTAGAAAAGGGAAATAAAAGAAAGGACTAATCATGAGTCAAAAGAATATCAATGAAATTACATTGGATTGGAGAGAAGATAGTAGCTGGAACAAAAATAACAATAACAATGCTCCCAGGAGCACAATCTGCCATGACTTACTTTTTTGCTCGGTTGAGTTTGATTATTTGATTGACTTGGATGAGTTGATTGGCTCCTTCGCAGCCAGATGCCACCAAAAGACATCAATGCTCCCAAGAGCAAGACTGGGCCAATCCTTGGATCTCCCAGGCGATTGCGGATTCCATTCATGATGCTACCAATTCTCTGTTTCATTCTTGTCCCTTTGGATAGAATGGTTTTGGCACCTACTGACCAAATAGGATCTACATCTTCGGGAACAAGTGCAGGAGTTTTTGCTCTCTGCGATGAGACAAAACAGAAAAGGTTTTAGCAGGCAACATCTTGTATGAAAGAGATGCAACTCTAAGCTCCAGAGTGTATACATCCTTAAAAAAACCACAATGTTCAATGAGTATCAATCTAAGACGCATGGACACTTCTAAGAACATAACGTGCCGTGTTCGACACTCATCGAATACCTATGTTGCACAGGTGTGGGTATGGATACTAGAACGAGTACGCTAATACGGCAAAACCTTTCCAAAAAAAAAAAGAAAAGGATATGGGTACGGTTGTGGTACGTCAACAATTTTTTATTTTTATTTTTCATAGTTTATTGTTTGAGATTCAACCTACAAATCAAAGTTCAACACCAAAATTAAAAGGAAAATTATAAAACCAAAGAGAAATCACAGTTCAATAATACCAATATCAAAGCAAAGTCCATATGCTATTTTAATGCCATTAAATAGGAAAAATTACAAAACTAAGTTTCATTCCAAAAGCAAACTAGAAAAATTTGGAAAGTTGAAAAATCAATTTTCACTTCCATCAACTTCATTATTGAATAATACATCTTTCATCTTTGACACATCAAGTAAAAGATTTGCAATTTCAAGTAAATTGTAACTCTCTAATAAATTAAATGTATCACTATCAATGTCCCATAGCTTGGTGTACCCCCGATGCACCCATCATGTACCTACGAAGTACCCACTTGCCAAAAAATGTATAAAAACTACCCGGTATGTATTTCATGTACCCGATATGCATGCAGCCCTAATGGTACGCGTACCAGTACCCTTCATGAGTATGGCAATATTTTTGGAGTACCCGTGCTTCATAGCTGGACACTCTCCAACACTTAGACATACATGAAACATATTATGAGTTTGAATAAATAACTTAGAATCTAATGATATAACAAAAATTAAGTAAATTTATACCTATTCTCCTCCTTTATACTTCAAAAATGAATATATTTTACTTAAATATTTATATATAAGACACAATAGTTATTTATCCTTATATATGACATATATTTGATAAATACATAAATAAATTATATATTTTGCAGCAGTCCCCAACGTGTCGTGTCCTACATTTTTTGAAAATTTACATGTCAGCGTGTCGGTGTGTCAATGTTATGTCATATGTTTGTGCTTCTTAGGTATCAATAGTGGAGTGAAGGTAATTAAACCCCTTAGCAAAATACACAAATTCATCCATTCAAGCACCAAAAGGAAGCTTAATTCTAAAAAAGTTTGTCTATGCTAACTTACAAAAAAGGGAGCTCCCTAGAGTCACCATCTTCGATTATTTGAGAGATCCACTTGATGATCTGGCAACCAAATAAATAGAAACAACTCAACGTGAAAAGGTACACTAAATCACAAAGAATGTTGCATTTGCGTTAACTGCTCAATACAAAGTGAAATATATCTCAATAATTAAACCATGTAGTAAAATCCATCTCACAATAGATAGAAGGCCAAACCTCTGAACTTTCTTTGGCTTTTGTTCCTCAATTTTAATACTATGTTCTGTAGCATTCCTTTTGTAACGTACAATAATTAACTGTGGTATATCTATTATATCCCTCCTAGGTCCACATGTTTCATAGCTGTTCTTTGTTTGAGTGTGGAAAAAACAATATCACCGGAGAAGAAGAGAAATTTAGTGACTACTACAGTTGCAAAAGATCATTTATTAAATGTTCCAGTGTAGACTAGTCCATCATGATCATTATTACTTAAAATATTATAATCCATAATAGTAAGCACACATACTTCTACATAAAAAAGAAAAAAAAAAAACTACAAATGGTTCTAAGAATAACAGTGGAGAGATGGAAAGATCATTCCTTCAACTGAATAAAGCAGAAGCAAACAACCTCTAATCATATGTAGCATGCACCTGCAATGACGTCTTACACAATTACTATTGGAGTTTATGAATAATTTTCACCTTTGCAAAACATGCCTCATATATGCAACCCGGTGAACTTTAGTTTATTTTTATTATATAACACCTTCTGTGAGAGGAATCACATTCTGTTTCCTACACTACATAGCTTGACCTACAGAACAGTATTATTTGTATAGCTAGAGAGGAATCACATTCTTTGTACACATGGCTTGATCACAGAAATTCATTCTATGTACTTCCTATAGTTCTTTGTATTTCATTCTTTGAGATGAATCACATTTCCCTGTACATATAGCTCCATCCATAGAATAAAATCAACCAACAAAAGTGCAATTTTTTTGTCAAAGATAATGAAAAACTTTCACCTTCTTTGGTTTAATTTATGAATAGCTTTTGAGTCTTTTGTTTTTCTAATTTTTTTTTTTGGGGGGGGGGGGGCGGTGGAGTCTTTAGTGAACTTTTTTCATATTTTATTTTATTTTATTTTATTTTTTTACTTTTTAGATGCACCTAATCTAGATGCACTTAAAAAATAAAATATTTGTAAAAAAAATATGAAATTGTCTTTTAACATTTTTTAGATTTTTTTTTAAATATTTTAAATTTTAAGTGCGTCTAATTTGGCAGATCTAAAAAAAATAAAAAATAAAAACTAAAATATGAAGAAAAAAAATTGCTAAAGACAAAAAACAAAACAATTTTGAGTTCCAAAAGTTGGTTTTGAACTCAAATAGGATATTTTTTTTTCCGTTGTAGCGAAAAAAAAAACTCAAATAGGATAACAATGAATGATGAATACTTTTAATTGGTCATGTCTCACATGGAGAACATAATCTACTGCACCAAACAATTGAGGTGTACATGCTTTGCAGAAGACGGGCCACGACTAAATATGTATATACCAAAGCCTTTAAATGTGAATGCGTAAATCTCAAGGCATCAACACATATGCATTTCAAATTTCAAATTTTTATATTTAGTGAGAAAAAGTTATTTAAAACTAAATAAAAAAACAACATCCAATTAGTACAAATTAATTTTAATTTTATTCAAAATTAAATATAAATGTTTAAATACATTTCTCCTCAAGGCGTTGAACATTTCATTACAGAATAGGAAACTTGCCCTCATTGAAGATGAGCTTGACATTCTTAGTTTGAGCTATTGAATTTCTTACTTGAGTCTTTGCTTTATACTTTTCTTGGTTTTTTCCATGGAATATGATAGTTACAGAAGAGGTTCTTATTTTTTTTTGTTTAAATCTAGGTCTTAGAAAAAAATAAAAAATAAAAAAAATAAAAAAATAAAAAAAACAACAACAACAACTAGGTATTATAATAAGCTTAACAACAACCCAAGACAAGCTCTCCATATACGTATTGTTACATGGGACTGAGATAAGGGTATCGGGTGCAAGTGTGTATCCAAGCGTCAGACCTTCATAAATTTAAATCTTGGGATACGCATCCAAAATTGGATATGGGTACTAGGACACATTATATGCACATATATATTATATTTCATATAATATTCTTGAATGAGATGTGGTAAATTGTGTAAAAATATACTAGAAATTAAATAAGATATAGGAAAAACATGAAATTTCTATATCTAATTCATGTGAGAGGCTAAAAATATTACTTTACTAACAAATGTGAGTTTCTTCTTCTTCATGTATTGTCATAAATTAAAGCATCTGAGTGCCTAAATTGGGTACAAGTGTCGGACACATATTTCACACCCTTACCAATGTCATATCTAGTGGACATGGGTACTGTGGGGGAAATAGAAGAGTCCATGTAACACAGCTCCTCATATTTATCTGCAAAATGAGTACAAGGTGCACATGTGTTGCACGCCTCAAACTGTGATGTGCAAGTCTTTGGAGAGTTTCGCCCAAAAATAATTTAAAAAAACTCAATGCATTTTACCTTAGCCTCGCCTCAAAGCTAGCCTCAATACATCTTTTAAATACACAATATATTTGTATAAACATGACATATTGTAGGATTTGTGGCTCAAATCATACAATAACTTTCTAAGATTAATAACACATATTTTGAAAGATTATCAAAAAGTACTAGAATTTTTTTTAACGAAAGGAAAAGAAGAGCCATAAAAATGAGAATTACATCCTAAAATTTCAAATCAGTGACAGGCCTCTATAATCTTCTCAAAAAACCATATTCAGATGTCAAAAGGTTTATGAATGCAATCAGATTCTTGGACATAAGTTTCAAGTAGAAATTCTCAGTTGCTTACAGCACGAGAGTATAGCGCATAAGGAAGTTGTGACGATGTTTTTTGATACCCTGCATTTTCAGGCCAAAGGTCACATGTGGTTTTAGCATTTAATGTTTCAGAATTTATCCTGCTATTAGATTGAATGATTTGTAATGTAAATAATTTCACATCATTTTATGGCAGTATAACACTGTCAGAATTTATAACAGCAATAATCACTGACCACTTTTTCCAACTTAGGCCATCATTTGGATTAAGATACTGGCACTTTGGAAAAAATCTTCCAATGCCAATAGTGATCCCAACTAAGTTCGACAAAGAGATTAAATTTCAGAATAAATTGCTACCAAGTACCATACATACAGCATCACATACATGACCCTCAAATTAATTAATCCATTACTACAAATGTGAATTCAACTACAACTAAACTTGGAAAACATTGACATGCCAGACAAACAAAAGATGACACTTACTTGTTGGGCTTCCCCATCAAGCCAGGTAAATGTCAACCGCTTTTCCTTCAGTGCAACAGCTGCTAGTGACGACGGCTGATCGTTATCAAATGTGGACAGTGCTTCTTGGATCCTGCGCAGTCTTTATCATAGTAATGTACTCCATTTAGTAAACTAGAAGAATATACTAGCATTTGGGCATGCATACATGAATCTTTCTGCTATATTCAAGGTCAAATTTTGAATGAGTACACTTTTTGTGTCATAACTTCAAATGAACATCAGGATCTTTGCCAGGATTCAACAAATAAAGTTCTTTCACATTCTGTGTTTTCTTTCTAACCACTTTCTCTACTATTTTCCTTAAGTTACCTTTCTTATTCTTTCTTAGGTAGTTGTCTATTTTAATTTATGAAGATTTTTCATTAAAGTTTAGAAAAATCAGCTGGCATCACTAGACAATGATTTCCCAACGAAGTAGCTAAATCATTTCTAGGAAATAACTACCAAGTGGGGATTTATTTTAACATAACAAGTAGGGCAAACAAACTCACTGCACACATTTTGTTGAGTTCTGGGCTTGATCTTCTTGCTAGAATAACATAGTACCAAATTGCCGTTTCATTTCCAGCATGAGAATAGCCATGGGCATCACAACCCAGCTCCATGGACGTCACACTTCTCAATTGTGGAAGCTCTAAAAATAAGGAACGGAGAATAAACCAATGTATTATAGTTAGTTTCACAAAATCTTAGAATGTATAATCGGGCTTGTGTTATACATGTATATGTAAATCTATCCCAATAAAAAACAACTCCTATCCATCAATATATTCAAAATTGTCAATAAAATTCAAAAAAGGATTCAATGAAGGCTCAACACCCCTCAAGATCGAATTGTAAAAGATGGTTAGAATTCTACTCTTTAATACAAAAATGAAAGCCTTAAGACTCTTAACACCGTCAAAACTTCTTCTATTAAGCTCCATCCAGATGCTCCAAAATAAAATGGGAGGTCCTAGCTGCCAATCGCCTCCTTTTTCTCTTTTCAACTCTGGCTACCCTCCAAGAAAGCAAAAGGTCCCAAACATTTGAAAGGAAGACCCAAGCCACGTCATACAAGACTAAAATAAGGCCCAAAAGTCCCAAAAGATTTGATCCCTCTCTCTCCTCACATATCACTAACAACAACCCCTTTATTAATTGCTATCTGTCTCGAGCTAGACAGGCCAGCTCCAAATTCTCTCCACAACAACGATGTCACCAAATGGGGTTATTTGGCATCCCCTATAATAGCATATTTTTTTTATTTTTATCTTTTTTAAGTCATATCACCTCTCTACTTTTTTGTACATCTTAAAAGCTATACAGATAGCACATAATCAAGGGGTTCTAACGGTCTGTTCAACTTCTCGGCAAATTTAACAGATACAAATCAATGTGTAGAGCTCGAATCAATCAAGACATATGCAACTTGAGAGCAAATTGAGAGTGTACCTGACACTACCGTTTCAGCATTCTGGGTGTCTCCTGGCACTAGAGCAAAAACTCTGCCCTGTCTTATCTGCGTCCTTCCGACGTTGCTTCCTTGTGCAGAGCCCGAGGTGCTCCCATTTTTCTTACCATCATCAGCTCTTGCCTTTGGACAGTCTTTCACGCGGTGGCCTGTCTCGCCACATTCAAAGCAGGCTCCTGTCGCCCAGCGACAAACCCCGAGATGCGGCTTCCCACAACTCGCACACGTCGGCTTAGCATTACCATCCCGATTTGAGTTGCTGGAACTGCCCACATTCGCCTTCTTCTTGGCATTAAACGGCATCCAACGACCTTCATAGTTCTGTCTCTTCCTCTGACTCTCTCCTGAACTTTGACATCGGTTTAAGTTGGCTTCCGCCAAGATGGCCTTGTCTAACACCTCGGCGTAAGTCGGCATATTGAGCATGTTGACCCAATCCTGGATTGGTCCACGTAGTCCACTTTCAAACTTCCTGGCTTTCCTATACTCATCACTGACCATATGAGGCGCGTATCTCGCCAATTCGGTGAAGGCGCGGTCGTACTCTGCCACTGTTCTGTTGCCTTGTGTCAGAGTCTGGAACTCTGTGGTCTTGCGATCTCGAACGCTAAGCGGAAAATGATTGTTGTAAAACAGTTCCAAAAATCTGGCCCAAGTTAAACCAGGATTAGCGTCCCGGATCATCATCCACCACCTTCGAGCGTCGTCGTCTAATGTGAATGCTGCTAATGTCACCTTCTGAGTGTCGGTGCTAGTAAAGATCTCGAACAGGTTTTCCATTTCCAAAACCCACGCCTCGGCCTTCATCGGCTCTATGCCCCCTGAGAATCTCGGTGGGTTCATCTTCTTGAACTCTTTAATCAAAGTCATCGTCCCTTTCCCATACAAGGCTGGCTGTGGAGGCACTTGGGGCACTGGAGGAGGTGGAGCTGCGTGTCGGCCATCCGTCTGTTCAACCTGGGTAGATGTAGCACTTGCATTCTGTTGCCTCATCTGCCTCAACTCATGGGTCAAACCTTCAACTAGTCTTTCTAGTCTGTCCAGTCTATCCTCCGATTGATCTCGGCCAACTGGTGGTCTACCTCTCCTCATGATGTTACGAGTAGGCAAAATGCAACCTTAAAACACACTGAACCAAGAATCATGTATGCAAATAACAAATGGTCATGCCGAGATGATGCATACCTTGTCAAATAGCAAGCAATATGATGCGATCCTAACATTTTTCTAAGGGAAATCCTATGCTCTTTAGGACTCGAGTGTGTGAATAGTGCACTATAAGAAACTTGCGCTCTGATACCAATCTGCCACAACCCCAAATCGCCCCTAGTAGTTTGGTGCTGTGATGGCCAGTAATCCAGGATTACCGACGGCCAACCTTCGAAATCAACACAGAATCAGAGTATAAATTTATATATGGGGCTCACAAGTGCGGAAGCAATAATTTAAAAATACAAGCGGTCCATAAGAGCAGTGCGTAAGTTACATGGAATGGCATACAACTTTACATAATTTTACAACTTGAATACAAATACAATGAAGTACCAAAATACATATTACATCTTGATCAAAAGGCTTCTCAAGCCGACATGTGTAAATTACAAGTATTATAAGTCGAGAAGCATAATCTTCAAGACTGCTGACGTGAATACAAGTTAGGCCGACATAACAAAACCCAAAACAAGCTCGCGAATCACACCTAAGCGTCACCGCCTTCCTGCTCATCACCTACATATACATATAGAGATGGTGAGCTTGGATACTCAGTGAATGGTATAAGTAATAAAGGGGTTTGCATGACTGGTATCCAAGATCTTTATCAAACAATACATAACATAATTAGTGCAAGTCAAGGGATGAACCAAGTCCATCTTCCAAATTTGTCAAGTTTCAAAGGATGCTTACTAACATCATTATAATACAAGTGATGACATCTCGGCAAACAGACCCACGCGGTAAACCATCAGTGGCAAACAAGGCAAGACAAGGGAGATATCTCAATTCAATGGTGCCGTTGCATTATAGTCCCCTGACACTAAGGACTTGTGCTACTAATGCTTAGAGTCCCCTAGCACGTACGGACTTCCAAACTTTGTGCTGCAAATGCTTAGAGTCCTCCAGCACGTAAGGACTTCCAAACTTTGTGCTGCAAATGCTTAGAGTCCTCCAGCACGTAAGGACTTTCAAAGGTTGTGCTACAAATGCTAGTAGTCCCTTAGCACGTACGGACTTTCCAAGAATGTCATCAGAACAAGATAGTACGTATATTTTCCAACTAGGAATAACCATTGATGCTTACAAATACTTTTCAAAACGAAGCAAAACAAGACTTTTATCAAAGCATTATAACATAGTTTTATTAAAAATACCACTCACTTAGTTCTTCAAACGTTGGGGTCAAGGCAAGTCCAAGTCCTACAAACACATGGCAAAGTCTGTTGAATGCACTTTCAAACAAGTTTCACATGCATGCAGATGATCTTGGCATTCCTCAAGACTAAGTCAAATCAAAACAAACACAGTTCTTTATCTCGGGAAAACATGCTGGGCAACTACCAGGTCTAGGCTGAGGTTCCACACCCCCTTGCCGAGGTGTGGCCTCGATGGCCTCATTCAAAGGAATGAAGCCGGGAAAAATCTGGGTTTCCCTCTCTTGAAGAACATGATGAACATGAAGAACATGAACATGAGGAAGATGAATGCAAAGATCATAATTTGCTATTACAAAATCTGAGATTTCATACTATGAGTTCAAAAACATGGACCTGGGTACCCATATTCAAGGATCTTGTGAGAACAAACACAAAAACATGAATCTTAATGCAAACTTTCAGATCAAACAAGACTTTTTCTTCAAGAACACATGAATACTATTTTCTCTTTCTAAACCAACTTTAAATTGATGCATGACATGCAGAACAGGTTCGATTGTGCAATGCGGCTACATGATCAATAAGAACGACAAGAGTAAATCAAGAATCTAACCTCAATACGCGAATCTAATGGTTTGATCTCTAGGAATCAAGCTCGAAAGCCCACTCTCTCACTCTAAACTTCTTCTTCTTCTAGAGCTTCTCTCTCCTCACAAACAAAGACATATAGCAAAATGATACATTTCTAGGTCTGCTGGCTGACTTAACCCTCTACAGGGGCACGTGGCAGCGGCTGGTTGGTGCTACTCAAAAAGGTGGCTGAGTGACAAGACAAGACTATGACAAAGTGTGTTCAACAAGCAAGATGGCATGGGCACTTCGGTAGGCAATGATCTCGGCTAAGAGCAAGGCATTGGCAAGTAAGGGAACAATGACCTCGGCTAGGAAGGACAACGCTTGACTAAGCTGTGCCACACCTTGGCCTAGATGTGCTACACCTCGGTCTAGGTCATACCACTCCGGGACAAGATCACTTAGGTGCAAAGGTAACATCTCAACCTAGATGATACACACCTCGGCCTTGGTGATGAACACCTCAGCCTAGATAATGACATCTCGGCCAATATGTCAGGGCGAAGGTGGAGGTCAAACAAAGTGGTTCCAAGATATTCTAGATTGGAGACGACCTCGGCTAAACTCACACCAAGCAAGGTACAAAACATGCTGTAACACTTAAACGAATAAGGACAAGACTTGAAACGCAAGCTTACAAGACAGAATCACATGAATTCATATGAGTATGGTTAGGATAGCGTGAGGGTTATTACAATTTAAGTGCCCTCCATCTTCTGAAAGGTCAATGACCAATCGCCTCTAACTTCTCTTACCCACAATCTGTAGTCATATATGTTAATGTATTTTATTATACATGATATGACATGAGACATGAGACACGAGACACAAAAGTAAGATAACAATACATGACATGTATTCAACAACATTGATGAAAAGAATTTTCCTCACTTGATTTTCATCTAAAAACTTATTCTGTAATTTAATAGTCAAAAGCAAAATAGAAGAAACAAATATGCTTGGAGGTTGATTTCTTAATCTTCACATAAAAATTTAAGGAGATGCCAACAATAGCATGAAATGATACAGAACATTTGTGATCCTAATTGAGATTACAAAACAAAAGAATGAAATGAAAATTTTAAAAGTTTGCACAAGATTTGTCAAAGGATTTGAAATATGAATAATCCGACCCTGACAGCTTTAAAGCTGTGTAGCATGGACTCTGATCGATATATTGGATCTAACTGTCTAGCCTCTTCCAAAACCCCAGATCTTATGATGGGACTTGGCTCAAAATACATAAAAGGCTGGGTAGCGCTACAGGGAAACATCCTGAACATTCAAATGCCTTATATTTCATATACTACTGAAATGAAAATTGTTATCCCCTTCAAGGATACAACTGCATAGTGAAATTTAGAGAGATGTCGTTGAAAGAAAAAGTTCGTGGAAGTCTTTCCATGTGAGGCAAGAAAAATTTTTCACTATCAAATTTGAGCTTGTCATTCTTCTTCCATTATAACATAAGTAGGATTTTGTTTGTTCATACATAACACTTTGTTATTGTCATGGGTAACATGACGACAGACGTTTTCTACCCCTACTACTGCAATAAATAAAGAAATTTGATAACTACACTTATCCAAGATATAACAACTTTCCAGATCAAAGTAGAAGTTAACATGAAGTAGATAGTTGTGACTGCAAAAAAATCTGGCTTTGCTGCAAAAAGAATTCCCCATTTATCATCAATCCTTCAAGCCAATATAAGAAAGAATAAAGATACTGCTTCTGTTCAATGAAGAAAGGAATAATATAAAATAGTTCCGATACTATTCTAAGATTTATTGTTGGTTAAATGACAAGATTATTTGGGGATTAGTCGGGCTTTGATCCGGACAACCCGGTGCCAATCAAAAAAAAAAAAAAAAAAGACAAGATTATTCACAAAACTAGGAAATTATTTCGAAGGAAGCTTGTAAGAACACTTAAGATATTAATCTTTCCCTTTCTTTTTCTTTTTTTAAACAAAAGGAAGGGGGAAAAAAAAGCATTCCTATACGTTCTCCCAAAAAAGAAAAGAAAGAAAATACACGTACACATTCCACCAAAAGGAAGATTCCTCTTCTCGCCATGGCACAAATGCGAAAGCAAATAATTTAGGGCAGCTTGATGCACGAATGGAGCTGCACGCTCCCCTGTTTCTGAGAAGAAAATGACTTTCACCTGTTATCCAGAATTGAAAAATCAATTAAGGATGATAATAGATATAAAAAATTTAAATATAAAAAAAAAATGAATCTACCCATGGTATTGAAACCCAACAGTGCAAGAATGAGCGTGGCAGTGTCATCAAAGAAGGAACACATGCCTTACATATCATCATGTTGTAAAGTATCAATTTGGATGGGTAGCACAGTCAGCTAAAATAAAATATATAACTTGGATTTCACGGAAAGAAATAAAAGAACTAAAGACATGATTACACGTAGCATTTCTTCCTCTTATTTGTTTCAAGGGTCCATAAGAAGATTACTGGATCATAATTTTTGGTCAAGTAGCAACTGTTAAATAGTTTTATTGGTGTGACAATAAATTATAATCAAAATTATCAAAGTGAAAAATAATACTAAATAGCACACAGTAAATAAAATAGACTGATTTGCAATATATGGGAACTGAAAATAATTTGTACCTTATGAGGATTGCTTTTTCCCACAAAACTTTGTAGCTGGAATAAATATATAATTCCATATCAGTTCTAATAAAAAGGCCATTAAAAAACATGAAAGCAAGAGAAACATTATTATCTCCAATGCAAACTGGTTTCAGTTAAAAGTACTATGCAAAATGATAAAGGAATATCAAAAGTCATTAGTGATTTAGGTCAGGCAAGCATGCAGCTTGACAATTGAGAAGTAGGAATGACTAAACTAGGTAAAACTCTAATGTCTGCCATCATTCACACAGAGATGCAGCCTTCATAGTTGAACAGATTTTCTCAAACTTGTCTGCCAACCTTTTACAATTGCCCCAATTAATGGCTTTGTGAGCATGGTAAATTCAACATACATGAAAAAGAGGAGGATCAATTACTCTGCTTTTTTTCTTTTTCTTTTTCTTTTTCTTTTTTTCTCCTGGTACATTTGAGGAAAGGAGGGAATCAAACCATAACCTCCTAATGATGCAAACCAGTTCTCGCAACTGCCTAACTCCAGTGGTTAAGGATAAATTATGCTGTCCACCCCAAAGGTTTGGCTTCAATACACTTGCTACCCTATGGTATTAATAATCACACTAACTTCCTCTATTTGGGAAATCATGTAATAGATTTCCCCTTGTTGCTAACTGACCGTTGGTGATAAAAATGAAATATGATGACATCATATACCCTTGATATAAGTTATAACTAGCCCAAATGGTGACGTGTCGCTCTAAGCCTGATCATCTATCACCACCACTTCTCTCTCTACATATACATTAATTGGACACAGCAACCCCATAACCATTGTCAAAGGTGGAGGGCATGGGATTCATTATGGCTCATATTATGGTGGATCTATCAAAAATCAAAGAGAGAGATAAAAGATGGAGGGAAAGAGGCTACTGGAGAAATATGGGTCTTGGACCTGTTGGTGGAAGTGAATCATCAGGTTTCATTTGGAGAAGAGGGTTGTGATGATTATGTTGAGAAAAAAAGGTTTTGGGTGCTAAATTGGAGGAAATAATAAGGGCTTTAATTCATAAAGTTTAAAGAATAAAATGACATCATCTGTTAATATTGTTTCCAACAAAGTCTGACAAGGGTGGTCAATGTAGTTTTTATATGATAGGGTCAATGAGAGTATTATGGCCAAACCTTAGGAGTGGTCAATGTAATTTAGCCATAAAAAATTCTTTTACCACCTCTTTTTAAGTGAAAAGAACATGGTCAAATTGTTACCCATCTTACCCAAACCAATATCAGTTTAATAGAGAGCATAAGTGAAACAAAAAGAAGGGTTGAGAAAAGAAAAAAAAAATGCTGGAGTCCCCATCCAATAATGAACTTAGTCATGATTATGCAAATATTAAATTCAAGAGAATATTGCATGATATTGATCAAATGCTAATTATCAGAAAAGACTCCTAACTAAATAATGATTTCTTGTCATATTGCTTTTTCAGTGCATCAATCTATGAAATTCCACTCCAGCATTACAACGTCATGCAAGCCTAGTCAATCGCTCCCAACAAAAGTTCATTCCTTCTACCTTATTCTCCACAAATTAACTTCAAAATTCAGGATAATTATAATCTGTTATGATCACAAACACTAGAACCCTCCAACCTTATTGAACTCTAAACCCACAACCTTTCTTGGCCCTAAAACTACTAAAAATTCAAGTGTAGACAGCATCATCCAAGTTTCCTAAACTATCCTACATCACAATTTAGTCGTAACAAAATGTGTATATGGACCCAGGAAAGAGTGTATTTATTACCAATGAATCCTTTGAGTAGTATAGAATGCGAGGCAAACTTAGGATCGTGGTTGCAAACCAATTAGTAACAGCATCAACAGAAAGCTCTCCCTCATACCTACATCAAACAATCAAAATGATGTTAAAATTTCCTTTAGAATCCATCAAGTAGAAAATTATAAGACAAATCCCATAATATATATATATATATAGAGAGAGAGAGATTGCATTGGGCATAAATAGAACTGTGCAAAGTTATAAAGCTTGTGTGTTGACTTTAAAACTCACAATGCAGCATGAGGGGCAACTTTCAAAATTTAAACCTCAGGCGGAAACTCACATAA
This sequence comes from Camellia sinensis, assembly GCF_055761805.1. Classification (NCBI taxonomy): domain Eukaryota; kingdom Viridiplantae; phylum Streptophyta; class Magnoliopsida; order Ericales; family Theaceae; genus Camellia; species Camellia sinensis. Next base: position 116,400,123 of record NC_138975.1, on the reverse strand, counting down.
TTAGACAATTTGCAGTGTTACATCCAGAGGGAAATGCAATGAGTGAAGGCAATCCTGTACATATCAAATGAAGTTAAAATAGGGGAAGAAGTCAAGTGCTTATAACAATAATAGTTGTTCTCCAAACTCTTTAACAAGCATAATCAAACAATATATATAAATGGCAAACAAGAAAATATAAAATAATTTATTCAATTGAAAGCATGACTAAATTCCAGAAAGTGATAGAAAGTTCTTACTAGGGAGAAAATCAAGTGACAATCATTTCAGTCATAAAATCCAGATTTACTGTCTACTAGGGGTGGGCATCGACTGGGTTGGGTCAGGCTTCCACTATATAGTAAGAATAAATGCATTACCCCAAGGCCCGCCCAACCTCGGCCCTAATCTAACCATCCCAAATTCGGCCCTAAAAATACTTATACATCCCAAGCCTGCACAATTAAGTCAGTATATTCTTTGTGCAGTTCATTTATGTCAGGATGAAGTCCTATCTTTTTGCGGTTCCATTTGCAGTTTTTTTAAAATTTAAATTGCAGTGCTTAATCATTCACATTGCATATAATTCATGTAAATTATATGAAAGAGAGCAAATATTTGATCCATAGCTTACGAGATCAATATCTGTTGGTGAGATTTTGAGCTGTAAAATCCCAAAGATTGCTTAATGAACTATTTTGGAGGTGTATAGAGGCAAAGAGTACTAGTTTTTTTTTAGTTTCTTGGTAATTATTCTAAAATTGAAATTTAAAAAATCTGATAAACTATTTACCATTTTGAAAGGAAGGCTACCCTGTAAATGTCTTCTCAGCAAGGTAAGTAGCAAGTTGAACTTCTCCAAGTTCAATCATTCTAGTATTTTCCATGTGTAACACCCTCAAAAGAAACCCATAAATCATACATTCTAGCCATGCATAAACATAAGAGAATAAAGCACATTTCTATTCGTTAGAGTATTCTTACAAGAGATATTACATGTTAACGACAAAAGTAAATGCCCTATAGGCTTACAACTTTCCAAGTCAACACTTGGGTTCAACAATAATAGAGTTTTAACTCTTTGTACAAAATAAGCCCCTGACTTGATATACATGTAATACACAAAATGATCACAAAGTAAGCCTTTAGCTTCTACAACTTCCCAAGCTATATCCTTGGAGGTGGCATATCACCTGCACCTGAAAATGATGTCCCATTCAGGGTGAGCCAAAGCCCAGTAGAGATATGCTAAACATAATATGAGCAATAATTAAAACATTAGCACTTGATAAATATTTAACTCATATAAACCAACATACAACGTGTTCCAGTTCCATGACAAATATATCCATGTTTCATTCCACTTTCCTTTACTTAACCAATTCAATTCATAAACATGGCTCAGAACCTAGCCAAACAATTCAATGAGATTATAACTCATATTAAAACACTTCCATACTTCACAATTCACATGAAAATATAACTCACATTAAAACACTTTCATACTTCACAATTCACATGAAAATATAACTCACATTAAAACACTTCCATACTTCAAGTGATACATAGAATTGCTGTATCAGTGGAGTCCATCCCTTATCTCCTCCCAAACAGGTTTGAGAGTCCATCCCCTATCTCCTCTCAAACCATTGAGTACATCCCCTATCTCCTCCCACACAAATTACATATACAATGTATTTAAACACTTATCATATACAATGATCAATCAATACACACATTTGCTGTATTATTCCAACCGTCATATTCAATGACATATTCAATGTGATTAGTTTCAGTTTTCCGTAATCATCATACAATGTCTACAACAATCAAGACTATTCTCCACCGATAGCCCAAAACAATTATTTCCAAACAGATAATAAATGTGTCAACAGATAAATTATCAACAATTTCAAAGGTGAGTGATTAATAAATCCAACTTCACCATTCATTCTCATAACTTCTCAATTTCATTATTCCCAACCAATTTCATTAACTCATGATAAATGTCATTAATTTCACAAATGACCCAATTAATCCCAACTAAGGTATTTTCCCATTTTTCTCAATATTGGCCCAAAGGTCCAAATATCATCAATAGACCTCAATAACTTCATTTTAAGGCTCAAATACACATACATAGTTCAATGGAACAAAAACCCCTCTTTACACATTTAAAGGTTTGAAACCCTAACTCCCAAACTTTCCCAACTACAACATTAAATCAAAATAACTACAAGTTTATGTCAAAGATCATAAGTATGAGTAGTTATCCCTACCTCAAGCTTAGAAGGGGAAGAAGGAAGAAAAACCCAACAGTCGACGAAGGAGAAACCAAGCTTTGCTCAGATCAAAAGGAAGCCCTCGACAAGCTCTACACTTTATCTCAAATGAGCAAGGTGAGTAGAGGTCTTCAAACAAGTAGATCTAAGGATCTTTAAGTGAAAAGTGCCTAGAGAGAGAGAGAAGGTGTTTCACGGTTTAGAGAGAGAAAATGGAAGAAAAAGTGAGAGAAAAGGTCAAGTGAGGGCCTTTATATAGTACTAGGTCAAAAATAAATATAAGCCCCAAAGTCAACTCAAAATATCTAGTCAAAATATCCCCAAAAAGTAGGCCCAAACCAGTAGAAAAATCTGGGAAAAAGTCGCAGGTGTCGACCTTTGCAACAGTGGTGTCGACACCAAAGAGGGAAAAAAAAATCTGGGAAAGCTTTGACTGCACTGAAGGTGTCGACACCACCCCAGACTGGTGTTTACACTATCTTCCAGCAACCAACACACAGACAGAAGAGGGTCGACCCTCTCCCAGTCTGGTGTCTACCCTATGTTCCAGCAACCAACACACAGACAGAAGAGGGTCGACCCTCTCCCAGTCCGGTGTCTACCCTATGTTCCAGTAACACTTCCAAAACTTCATCAATAGGTAAGGGTCGACCCTAGGAAGGCTGGTGTCGACCCCAGAATGAAATTTCTAAGTCTCCAAGGAACTTTTGACAAGAATAAATGCGAACAACCAAACTCAACAAGTTTAAATCAATTTGTACTCCTCCAAAACTAAAGTACAACAACATCAAAGGTTCCCAAAATAGAATAAAGGGTCCAAATACATTTACCAAAAGCTTTAAAAGGTACAAGTGCTACAACCTCCCCACCTTAGGAAATTTCGTCCCCGAAATTAGTTATAATTTTCAAAATTGTGATTTTTCAATTCTCAACAATATTACAATTCAATATTCAACATCCTGACCCATTACCGGCCATCCCATCTCTTTTCAAGAGGCAATTTACAACATGACACAACATGCATTATCAACATGCAATTCTTTGAAATTCAACAAGTCCCAATACACATGCTTCACAATTCCATAACATATTCAATGTTAATAATATATTTGCATTTCTACAACACATTCAACATATACAATGTTAAACTTAAACTTCCATTTCCGAGGTGTATTCAACAATTACCATACTTCCATAAACCAAAACATATACAATGTTCTTAGAGTTTATCAACAAAACAAAGTTTCCAATACATGGTTAAACATTAACAAACAAGTCAGGATATTTCTCAGGGACATCCAACTCACGTTCGCAAGTGGCTTCGTCAACCCCGTGATGTTTCCACAACACCTTAATTAATGAAAAAGTCCTGCTCTGCAAGACTCGATAACAATGATAACAGTACGACACATTCAACCACTACAGTGTTCTGAGACATCCACCACGTCTCGACTACCGACAATACCCTAACCAGTATTGAGTGCTTAATACCCCCAACATAGGAAACATGAAATCATTCATACACAAGGCTTTCGGTCAACTTTCACAAAACGAGAATGCAAGACGGAGCACAGGTAAAGAATAACATTATGGCACGTTCATGCCCCAAAATTTCGAGTTCTTGCCAAAGACACACAACATGTAACCAGCAACTCAGACTAGGTCAATTCTAACTTCTCATAAGATACTCCGTCCAGGTTAAAGAAATTGTTTTATTTATTCCATTTGTTTCAAAACACTTGGTTTTTCCCAAAAAGTGTTCAGACTTATACCGCCGCCACTTAAACACGTCATTTACAACTGGCCACAGCCGAACTCAGAGATTTTTCAAATTATTTTCCCGAAGAATAAGGATCGCAAATTCACGTTTCGACCCAAAATCATTTTTATTTATGAAGAGTACTCAATGTCCCTCCAGTGAATCACAACATAGTCATCCCACAAAACCCGTCACACTCACGGTGATGGCACAATACTAAAAAACAAAACTTTCATGCTAGGGACCCCGATAAATTTTGAAATTTCCAACCACGCAACAACACAAAGGGTGAAATTGCACACCCCCCAATCACAAAAATGGCGCGAAGCGCTCAAAGGGTTGAAGTTCTCAACCAAACTTCCAAACCGATTACCACAACTCAAAATAACTTTCTAACTGTCCGTGTGAAGGTTACATCAAACATCAAGACGCCGATTGATTACACAACCTCCTAGGTCTAATAGATTGCCCCGGATTCTTCAAAGTTACCCCACGACACCTACACCCAAGTGACCCAACTTTACCAAACATCAAACCACTCGATTCTATCAGTAACCACACTATCGCCTTACCAAGGCATTCTCCTGGGGTTTCCCTAAGATCGATCCCCTTCAACACATCATCTAATAACAACATACGAACCGCACACTGTCACGCACCGTACTAGGCAAAACCTTCTCACTTAATGCAAGCTATCTTACACCCATATGGAATCCCTCATTCAGAGATTTCACTCGCCACCTCGACCGAACTCATAAGAACAAAATTTGCATACTTGTTTCCTCGTACCGAATTAGCTAACAAGGGTTTACCACGCCACGACACTTATCATCACTACGTAACCGTTCGAGCCGAACACAAGCAACCATAGTATCTTCATCCCCCAATGATCCACAGGGTCCACTTTTTATTCCGCATCCTATTTGTCACTCGTCCCGAGAGTACACTCAAGACTCTAAGTCTCCGTGCCAAACAACTAGTCATTACTACTACTGAACAACTGCCTTGAACCAAACCCTGGCACAATCGCATGTCGCCGACAAGGCTTTCAAAGACTCACCATCCTAACTCTCCAGAAGAGTAAAAGTCCTCACCCTCCTTGCTATTATCCCAAACCTTCATCCGCAAAGACCATACCACTGTGACTCTACTCACGGGTCACACCCTAACCATGGGTTATACACCCAACCAACCCTACTGACCGCATCTCCTAACCTAACCAGTATTAAGGTACACACCTAACGCATTCAAACACAGTAAAAGAATCCTAAAACTTAGAGAACATCCATTATACTACTGCTCGAGATATCACACCAGCTGCTCACAACACATCACTCCCCGATGCCAACAACCACAATCTTAATAAGGGATTAACACTCCCTCAAATAAAATAACCAATCAGAACGTATGTAGATTCGGCAACGTTACCTACCACGAAGGTATAAGTCTATTCCTAACGAAATTATGTGCTATGCCTCCGTAAAACATCAGGTTAAATATACAAAACCTAGTGTTAATCGCACACTTCACATCCTCTAGAGAACTTCTCACGACAATAGACCAAAATTTCTACCATAGGATCGAACAGGTAACACTCATGAAATTCCGCACACCCGGCAAGTATAACTGTTCTCGCCCCATAGTAGTCCTGACCAGGATATGCATCCCTCAATAATTCTTCCAAATTTGAAAAAAAAAAAAACATGGCTCACCAGCCCTCAATTTTTTTTTTTACCAAATCACACGCATACAAATGCATTATTACAAAAATTTTTCTGTTTCACAACAACTTATTGCATTAATAAAACTTTAGAGCCACCACATGCTCCAATCTGCCCAATCCATGGAAATTAACAAACAAAGGCATATATATATAAACAAGCAACTTTGATGTTCCAACATTCCCAAAACACATTGGTTACACAACAAAACCCAATGATTACAAAACGATAATTCATCGATTACAAAACAGATTAGCCAAAACAAAACCATCCTATCGGTGTTACCACCGTTACCGTCCCTCACTGGACCGCTAAAGTTGGTCATTCTCAAACCCAAGATATCCTACGAGCTTACAAGCCACGGACAAGAACTACTGATATGCCCCAACTGGCCACACCTGGAACAACAGCATATTTCCCCAATTGGGGCTTGAGAACTCGACTCCCTCGAGGCCCTCGAAATCTGGCCTGTTTGTTCCTCGTAACGATATTGCCCATGCCCAGTCAAATAAAGTTGAACCCGACTAGGTTGAAAAACTCCCAAAAAAGCCCTTGGCTGGGTACAGAAATGTTTGAAATGGCCTGGCTGATTACACACGCAACAAGTAAGCGGTTCCCAAGTACGTAACTGGTTCAAAGTCTGAACTGATGGGAACCCTAACGATAGCTTTCCTAACGAGCATTCGATCGATCCAAAACCTGGTTGGCTAGATGATTCTGGTGGTGCAACTACTGGTCGAACTGCCAACCATGCCCTCTTCCTTCGTGGGCAAGCCGGAGACTTGTGGCCCAGCTGACCACATTTGAAACAAGTGACATCCCTCCGCTTACCCTTTCCCGAACCTAGACTTGGCACTTGTAGACACCCCATTTTTGACCGACCTTAAGACTCAGATGTCACTGATTGAGCGCTCGGTGATTTCGCATGTTGTGCTTGTTTTGAGGTTTCGGAGTTCCTGACTGAGAGCCTTACCTCCGAACCTCGGGACTCTTTGTACTTTGACTCGGTCTGCGAACTAAGTCTTGTTTACTCTTCCCAGAAGGAGGGAGAGGTCTTGTAGACCATCTCTCAGTGGTCATAGACTACTTTTCGTGGTCGTAGGCCACTGTTCCCATTCGGAGACTAGTATTCAATTTTCAGAGCCGTCGGTCGCATGCTTTAGCTCGGGACCGCTTAACATTCTCCGTTTGGCACAGTTTTTGGAACACACCTTGTTTCTTCTATCTAGAGGGACACTATGATCCGGGAGACCACTTTTGTGGTCGTACGCCGCTTTTTGTGCTCAACAGCCAGTTTTCGGGGGTCCTGGCTGCACGTTTTGCCTCTCGAACTCTCGTTTTGCATCCATGTTGGTTCGTTTTTGGCACGAACCTTGCTTTTCATGTTTGGGAAGTGGTACAAAGGTGGGAGACCACTTTTTCTCCTTGGAGACTAGTTTTTCTCCTTGGAGACCACTTTTCTTCCCGTCAGTCGGTTTTTTGGTCGAGAAACTGGTTTTCTTGGTCTTTGGGCCACATTTGCTGGTCTCCCACCACACCACTGGCTTGCTTTCAGTGTGGAGACCACCAATTACCCCTGGAAACTAGCATTTATCCTTGGAGACCACTTTTCTTCCCGCCAGTCCGTTTTCTGGTCGGGAAACAAGTTTTCCTGGTCTTTGGGCCACATTTGCTGGTCTCCCACCACACTACTGGCTTTCTTTCAGTGTGGAGACCACCAATTCCCCTTGCAAACCAGCTTTTACCCTTGGGGACCACTTCTCTCCCTGCCAGCCACTTTTCTGGTCGGGAAATTGGTTTTTTTGGCCTTTGGGCCACATTTACTGGTCTTTGGGCCACTACACCACTGGCTTTCTTTCAGTGTAGAGACCACCAAATACCCTGGCCGACCATTTTTTTTTGGAAAACAAGAAAAAGTGGTCGGCTGACTAGAAAAAGTAGTGGGCCGACCACCTTTTCTGGTCTGCAGGTTTCCTCCAATTTTGTTTGACTGAATGGATACCAGTTATGCCAGCTGGAGGGCACAGACTGTATCCTCCATACACGTGTATGGAGGGATTGCATCCAAGTTCTAGCTTCTCCAAGAAGCTTAAACCCTTTGAACTCTTGGTTTTTTCTATAAGAGAGGCCCTCCCTCTCCATTCCAGAGGTTCTGAAATTTGCTAAGGCAAAAATATATATATCTCTCTCTCTATATCTCTACATTTTGGGTGCAAAAGTGTGTTATTCTTGACCTATTGCACCATACCTCATAGCCATACACCTCCACCATTGATCTGAGGTTCTTAGAGGATATTTTTGGAGGTTGAAGAGTTGGTTTTTGGTCCAAAAACTTACTGATTTTGTTGAGCTTCAAGGGTAATCACTTTTCCCTCTTTTAAGCATTATTTTGATCCTTCTCTTAGCCTCATTTGCATGCTTATTTGAGCTTTGTTGTCAACTGAAAAAAGGTTCATATTTAAGTCATTTTCATGTTTGTTTAAGGCTCTTTTGGTGTTGGAAGTCATCTACCCTCTTGCATGCTCTATTTAGCCTTGTTTTGAGCCATGCCATAAGGCCTTTGAGTCAATCTTTGCTTGGCCTTTTAGCCACTAAAATCCAGTGGATTTTCAGTGGTTGGCATGTGGTTTTGAGGGCCTAAATCAGAGAGGGGAGACCCTCTATCTTTTGGTCTTGTTTGCTTGTATTTTTGGCCTATCAAAGGAGCATATGTTTTTGTACTTTCAAGGCTCGATTCAGGCACTTTTTGGTGACTTTTAGGGCCTGACTAGACTCTCTCTATGGCTGGTTTGGTCACCTTGGGTTTGCCTCTTGCATGTGTAGAGTAATCCCTTTTGTGGCTTATCAAAGTGGCATGTCATTCTTGCATGTATTGGTCATATTTCAGTGGGTTTTTGGCCATCATTTGGCGTTCCATGACTCTATTTTTGGCTGGTTTGGTAGCCTGTCACATGCTTCATATGCTTGTAGTGTAAATCATGTTCACTAGCTTAGAATGCATGATGTTTTGGCCCTCTATTCTAGCATATTTTGGCCATGCTCTAATCTAGTTTTGTTCATATTTTGGGCTGCCTTAGCTCTGTTTTGTGGCCTCTTGGTCGAAAGATGCTTGCCATGCATGCTTGTAGTGTAAATCCCTTAAACTAGCTTTATATGCTTCATGCCTTGACATGTCATTCTAGCTTGTTTTCTTCCCATTTTAGCATGTTTTTGGTGGTGTTTTACCATGTCATGACTCTGTTTTGGTTTGGTTCGGTTCGGTTGGCCTTTGCATGCTCCATACACTTGCCATGCAATCCCATGAGATAGCCTAACATGCATCATGTTGGCACATGTCTTTTTAGCATGCTTTTGGCTTGGCTTCAAGAAGACTTTTTCATGTTTTTCCATGTTTAAGGTCTGATTTTGGTCGTCTTGGTCATCCATGACTTGCTTTATATAGCTTTGGTTCAACCTAGCTTGTTTGCTTTGTGCATCGCGTTCACTAGCATGCATTACTTGGCTCATTTCAATGATTTGGCATCATTAGTTATGCTATTTCAGTCCATGTTTCATGGTCGTGCACTTGCATTTGTCACTCAATCAATGCGTTGGAGGGTTCCCCCTTTATGCCTTAACATGAGCCATTGTGTATGCATTCATGCCTTTGCTTGTGAGCCATCATTTCAGTGCTTATTTGGGGTCATTTTGCCATTATATAACTCTGATTTTTGTTGGTTGAGTCATCCCATGCTTGGTCCTAATAGGTGTAGTGTAATCCACCTTATTTGCCTTGTATGCATTATGCCTCATGCCCCTCATGATAGCACATTTTGGCTTCCATCCATGCATGTTTTAGTCTCATATTAACATGTACTAGGACTATTTTTGGTTGCCTTAATCACATGCTTCATGTTTTGTATACTTGTAGTGTAAATGCTTGCTTGCCTCAAGCTTTGAGCACCATTGCATGCTTTATTTGTGTTGTGTACTTGACTCGGCATCACTTAACATCACATTTCAGAACATATAGACTTGCCATGTTCTCACTTCGTTCATGTTTTGAATGCCTTTGATGGTTATGAATTGTTGCCTAGTTCATGCCTTAGTGTGTATGCTTGCATGCCTAGGACTTTGGGCCCTCATCTTAGCACATTTTGGTCTTTGTTAAGACCTATTTCAACTCTGTCCATGCTTAGTTCATGCATATTTTCCATACATTACACGCCTTATGTGTTGCCCTCTTTGATAGCTCTCATGCCTTAGGACGCTTGCATGCTCTACTTGCTTTGTTTGAATGATTTGGCATCACTTCTTACTTAATTTCAGTGCACTTAGTGTCTTTACACTTGCACATTTGTCACTCTTTGAGCACTCTCGAGAGTTGTGCTCTTGGACCTCTTATATTGGCCAATGCATTGTGCATGCATGCTTTGTATTTCGTGCTTTCATTTCATCCTAATGGCCACTGAGTTGGGCATGGCTGAGGCCGATCCATCTTGGTTTAAGTCCATTGTTGCATTGTGTACGCCATGTCATAATGCGTTGTGCATGTTATGTTATTGTTTGCATTGAGCATGCCATGATCATATTACATTGAGTATGCCATATTGTCCATAACATTGTGTATGCCATGTAGTCACATTGCATGTTTGCCATGTTGCTTGCATTGTGTTTGGAATAGGTGTTAGTCCAAACACGGGAATCGAGATACTTCAAGTGATGAAACGTGCCTTAATTCCCGGTCGCCGACGCTCTTGATTACCCATGATAGAGTTTTAGGCATTATGTGTTTACTTGTGCATTCATTTCCATATTGAATTGTGCAACTTCGCCTCTCGGCCATCATGCATTGAAATGCGCGATTGGTGGCCCAAGGGTCGAGAACCACACCCCCTTGAGTTCATTACATGATAGGGAGGGTGGTTGTGCACACATATACTGCAAATACTTTGCCATGCCCCTGTCTTGCTCCCTGTTGTAGCAAACTAGAAACCAGCAGCAAAAACTGGTCGGCCGACCAGATGAAGGGCAGGCCGACCACTTTTTCTGGCTTTCAGCATAAAAAGTGGTCAGCAGGTGGTCTCCAAGGCCAATAGCTAGTCGGCAGCCTTCCCACAGATTCCTAGGGTGGAGTTTCAGCCTTCTGGAGCTTTGTGCAGTGTTTTGGGACCAGTTGCAAATAGAGACAAGTTGGGGCATCGCGATGGATTTTCGAGCGAGGCGATTCGAGCGTGCATGCATCCCTCGTCACGAGGCCATTTCAGTGTTTTGTTAGCTTAGAATGTATATTTGTTTCAATTTTGGTTGTGTAATAATTAATTAGCTAGAATAGTTAGTTAATTAGTCGGTTCTGTATTATTTATTCGGACCCTCCGTCGAGAGGGCAAATTTTGTAATAAGTGTGCGTGTGTGTGATGCATGTCTTCCAACCCCCATTTATTTCTCCATTTTATTTACCAACTTACGATGGTTAGTTTTAGGGCATGTTTCAATTAGCATCCTTATGCTCGTATGTTTGCATCCATTCATTTGTCTTGTACGCACTGGGCTCGGGGCATCATGCTAACTGCATTGTATTCAATTCCGAATTGAATACATGTTATCTGTAGCATCTCATATGCCATCTTAGAAAAGCCGAGCCTATCTTAGTTGCATTTTGCATGTGTTGCATTAGCCATCTTAACATGAACTAGGGTCATGCATTGATTACTAACTAGTTTCTGTTTTGGCTTGGAGTACTCGGTGAGTGTTTATGTTTTAGCATCCTTGCATGTGTGTGAGTGACTGCCATGATAGCATGCTTGCCATGAGGTTAACTGCTTATGTGATATACCTGCCTGAATGCCTGTGGGTGAAGGTTGGATTATTTAAATTGGAACAATTCATCGATTGCGAGTTTTAAGCCCACTTGAGAGTGGCAAATGACCATGTTTTCTAAGCCCACTTGAGGGTGGCAAAATTCGCATTTTAGCCTACTTGTGAGTAGAAAACCGCTTTAAAAAATAAACATAAGATATTTTGTTCCAACTTAGACGATCCAGTCTATACTTGTATGTTGTGCGCATCACGCAGCAATTCTAGGCTAATAAACCGGAATAAGAGCACATATGTTTTCAAAAACAAGATATCATGTTTAGTAGTGGCCGATTTTTTATCGGGCGAGCGGGGGTGCTCATTGTATGACCTTCCCCAATCGTACCCAAGTTCCTGAGCCGAGGCAACTTTGGTGATAACGGACACGTGGCCTTAGGCACGAGTTAGGGTTTCCTAAATTCCCCCAAAATAAAATATTTAGGTGGCGACTCTGTATCTGGCAAAGCAGTCCATGTTTGACACTTCTTTCTAAAAATTAATTTTTCAAAATGATTTGCCGGATTTGGACTCTTTGGTGATTTATCAATCTCGTATTGCACTTTGCGAGATCATATTAAGAACCGTGACATTGAGTCCGAACTGTAGTGAGCCCAATAAACAAAACGGGATTTCCCCGGGACGTTTGGGGCGCGTCTACAGTTTCTGGCGACTCTGCTGGGGATTTAGAGAACTTGACTCGAACTCATAATATCTTGTTTTGATTACACTTATGTGTTTCTTTGCATTGCATTTGCATTGGTGCGCCTAGGACACTGTGTTTTCCATCTACTATTCCTGAACGGTTTGCCGGAGGCTTGTTTTGAGAAGCGTGCCATAACGCTGACTGGTTACGGGCTCTACTACAATGGGAACACAAATCCCGGTTTTCACCGGGGCACCATTTTTGACCATTCGACCTAGTGCATATCGGAATCCATAGTGACTATCCCAAACTAGGACAGGTTGCTCACCTGATTATAGGTTGTTTGAAACCGCTGCGTCCGTAGTGAAACCCTAGCTCCTAACAAAATAGGACAGGGAAACCTTACCTCTCCATAGGGGTGTTTTGGCTCTAATTTGCTTGATTGTGTGCTTTTAGAGTTGGCCTCTACAAGGAATGCATGTATCAGTTTGCAAGTCTGGGTATCAGGCCTGAGGGCATCAGTATTTTGGGGGAATCAGTTTTACTTGAGGGTATCAATTTACAGGCGCAATTTTGGGCAGAATTCAGTAGAGAGTGCAGTCATTCAGCTATGCTCACATCTATTCCAGTGAAATTGGGCTGAGATGCTGCCTGTTTTCTCTTTTGCAGGGTAGTCTTGGAACCATAGCTTCAGAAGGCTCCAATATCCCCCGAGGTTCATCGGACTTGCGCTGATAGACTTTGTCAGGTCAGAGATTCAGTTCAAGGGAAATCAGTGTTCCTTTGCCAGAGGCAGGGTAAAAAGGCCAGTTAGGCACAGATCATCAGTTCAACAGTCTTCAGATAAGCAATCATTATCCATCTCACCTGTGTGCAGTTGGGTTGAGATATCTGCTTTTACCACAAAAACAGATACACCGATAGATCAGTTAGATCAGGGCAGTATGACGGGAATGGAAGAGATGATGCGTCAGCTCCAGGAGAGTATGAAAACCATGCAGCAGGACGCTGCTCGTCAAGCAGAATTTGCCAAACAGCAGGCTGAGGTCATGGCCCAACAGGCAGAGGTAATTATTAGGCTACAGCAGTAGACTGGAGTATATGCTTCACACCAGGCTCCTCCCCCACCAAGAGTTCCTATACTCAGGGAGACAGTTAACGTCCAGGATGATACGGACATTCCAATAGGGCCGGCTCCGCCCCCGATCATCCCCTAGCTATCCAAAGCGCTGACCAACCTACTGGATTCTCCCTTTGAGTTCAAGGTGGACCCCATAGCATTGAACGTGAGCAAGCTTGAAAAGCTGTTCAAGAAGTCTCAAAGTGTGAAGTCCATTCTAAATATTAAGGATGGGTACACCGACTCGGCCGTGACGCTGCCATACCGATTTAAGATGCCACACATAGACCGCTTTGACGGGTCTGGAGATCCTATGGTGCATCTGCGGCTATTTTCAGACATACTAAGGCCGATGGGCCTCTCCAGATTACAAAAGCTTTCCTTGTTTGGCCGGACCTTGTCGAGTGTAGCGGCTATGTGGTATGCAAAACTGGAGGACTCCGTCAAGAGAAATTGGGAGGAGATGGCTGAGGCCTTCATAGCTCAATACTCCTATAACAAGCAGATTGAGATTACAACCCGTGATCTTGAGACCACTAGGTAAGAGCTGAAGGAGAGTTTCTCCGATTTTGTAACCCGGTGGAGGGCTAAGGCCTCGATGATGACCATCAGGCCTGTTGACAAAGATCAGATTCGGATGGTTGTGCGCAACCTCCAGCCCAAGCTCATACAGAAGATGATCGTTTTGCTCCTCCCCATCTTTGTAGATCTACATGAGATTGGGGTACAGATTGAGGACGCTATGAAGCAGGGCCTCATTGACTAGGAGAAGGAGCAGCCCGGGAGGGCATTTTCCTGTAGTTCGAATGCGACCACCAGTGGTGATGTAACTGCAAGATCTTCTGAAGTGGGCATGGTCACTACCACCGCATCAAAAACAGTTACCCCATTCATCGGTGCGTCCGGAAGTAGCTTACAAAAAACCAAATATCCACCTCGAGTCAAGAGGGTTTTTACCCCACTTTATATGCCTTTGTCAAAGGCTCTAGAGGTCTTACTTTGGAAAGGATATCTGAAACCGTTGGAAGAACGGCCTCTACCCGATCCTATCCCTTCAAAGCATGACCAGACTAAATACTGTGCCTATCATCAACAAATCGGTCATGACACTGGCAGTTGCTTTCATCTTCGCCATGATGTACAAGATATGTTTGACAACAAGGTCATCGCCGCACTAGCTCAGCAAAGTCTATCGCCACTGGATCAGTGAACTTGGGGGATAGTACGAATATGTGATCAGGGGATGAACCACCTGCGGGCGACACTCAGTTTACTCCAGATGTGGCGTATGGCACGCACTATTTTGAGCATTTGTGAATGCTGGTTTTTGTACTTTTTGACTTGGGTATTGAGTCAGTTTTGTTATGTCGTTTAGAGTCTGTCCTGTTGTATAGAGTCAGTCTTTTCATGCTGAGTTAGTTGGGTCTGTCTTGTTGCATCAAGTCAGTCCTGTTTTGCTAGAGTCGGGTGATCCCGGGGGCGTTACCTCGGATATCACTATTTTTGTTTCGTGTTTGTTTTTTCGCTTTCTTTTGAGTCTGTTTCTGCCGGGGAGCCAGTTACACCAGAAGATCTAATTGAAACAACTGTGGTTTTCATGCTTTTGTGCTTGTTTATGCTTTGAGCCTATTGTGCCAGCAAACTTGAATGAAACGACAGTGCTTTTCACCTGCTTTTCCGTGCCTTTAAGTCATTACATCGACCCAAGTTTTTCAAAACCTTTTTGAACATTGTGATGAAAACGAAGAGGAAGGAATTCCTTGGAATTTACAAAACTTTGATCAATTAAAAGATAGAAAAGCATGCTAAGCCCTTAATGAATGAGATCATGTTTGTTAATGTGAGTACTGAGAAGGATCCTGGCTTGATCCAGATTGATTCTGAACTGTCTTTAGCGCGAGCGACTGGTCGCTTTCTTAAAAGATTTCAAAAAATGTTTTGCATGGTCCTGTGAAGACCTGTGTGGAATCACTCTTGAGATTGTGCAACTTAGGATCACTCTCAGCCCCGAGACTCGACCCCTCACTTTCAAACCTTGAACTTGAATTCAGAATGTTCAACGGTCAACCATAATGTGAGGCCTGTGTGGCCAGATTCGAAGCAGCCCTCGAACTAGGGGCAGGGAAGTCAGATCGAGAAGATCAGATGTCGTCAAAAGAAGCTTGCAAAGCTAGATCAGAAGCACCCCTCGAACTAGGAGCAAAAATGTCAAAGGTGCTCGAAGAGTAAAAAAAAACTGGGATGTTTCTCAAGCTAACAAAGATCAGCAAGAATGCCAAATCCCAGAAGGGAGGAAAGAAGAAAGTACTGCTGAAGGATAACCGAGTTCCTATCCACAACATTAGGGGCAAATTCAGCCCCCCATTGGATGGACTCCTGCATTGTCAGCGAACAGCAGCCATTCTCCTGGATTCAGATGACTTCAGGATCTCAAAACCATTTGACATGGACAAAGCTAAACTTTTACCCTTGAGAGGCTCGCTGGGCCGAAAACCCGGAAGGGCGACCCAGGCAAAAGTTAGAGCAAGAAAAAGAAGAAAAAGAACAAAAAAATGAAAAATGCAAAGAACAAAAACAAAGAAAAAGAAGAAAAATGAAGAAAATGAAAGAAAAAGATGAAAAAGAAAAAAAAGTAGAAAAGAAATGAAAAGAATTGAAAAGAAAAGAAGAACATAGCTCGCAAGGTTGAAAACCCAGAAGGGCGGCCTCGGCAAAAGTTAGAGCGCAAAAGGAGAGGTTAATACCCGAGTGTACCTTAATCCCGAACTACGTAAGGCTTGATTCCCATGTTTGGGATACATAGGCAACTTCATTCTGAAGTCTAGCCATAAAACACTTCAAATTCAACTGTCCTGTCTATGAGATTGAACGGGTCATCTTTGTCATTTCTGTATCCAAGAGTTTGGTTGTAACCTTCACCATGAGAACTGGTTACAGTGCGTTACGGTACTATTCAAACAAGGGGCAACTTTCCATTGCCATACAGTGCGCTGCGGTGCTATTCAAACAAGGGGCAACTTTCTGTTGTAGTGCAGTGTCCTTCAGACAAGGGGCAATTTTTCATTTGTTTTGGATCTGAGGTTGTGCATCTCAAGAGTAAATTCTGCGTTGGTCGAGCAGTGGCCATTTGCAAAAAATAGTTTTTGAGAATTTTTATTGAGGTTGACTAATTCTCTAAAAAATTATTCCATTTTTCCAAAACTGGACCATTTTCTTGGATCCAAAAAGGAAAATTTTCAGTGCTTATAACCCAACTTGCATGATTTTAAATCAGAAAATCGAACAAGCGTGTTAATCTAACTCTCATTTTGGTTAAAATTGCTTTAGCAAAAAAAAAAAAAAAAAACAAAAAATGGTCAAAATGATGAAATAGGGGCACAGTTGAGTCAGGTTTTCTGTCTTTTCCCCTTTATCAACGCACTTGCCAAAAAGGGCATCATACCTACTGGAAAAGGGCACCACTGAAGCTGACCGCAAAAGGGCAAAAAGCTTTCACATCCTTCGAGCAAAGAGGTATCAAGCCAAGTGCGAAGCACGAACTAGAATGGAGCAGGATATTCCATTCCCTCATCTGGATAGATCTAATCACGTCCAAACTCCCAGTAGAGCATTGTCAACCAATATCAATTGCAGATCTGCTGCACATCCAGCCGCATCACAACCCCTCTGTGGGGGAAGTTCACTATTGTGAGTAGAAGAAAGAGAATCTAGCAGAATGCTAGGGGCAAGAGCCCGCAACTTCTTGTTTATCCATCAACCACCTAGGGGAGGGATAAAAAAATGAGAGATTAAAGAATAGAGAGATGTGTGCTGAGAGGAAAAGTGAGGAAAAGGGCTTTTTCAAAAAAAAAAAAAAAAAAACAGAGCCTGAGAGCCGAGTGATGTGAGAATCACAAATGAGAAAGGGTGGGAAACAATACCCAGAGAAACAGGCTCCCTGTGCACGTCTGGGTGTCATGTCTTTTTGTTTTATCTCGATTCTTGTTTTGAGTCATTTCGAGTGTTACTCGATGTGTTTAGGTTGTTTACCTTTTGTTTTCTGTTGTTGAGTCGTAGTGCGCTGTGTTCAGTCGTAGGCTCAATACCCAGTTGAGAACTTATTCTCACTCTCAATTTCAAAAAATCATTTTATGCTCAGAGTGCTGTGCTGTTCTCGACATTTGTGCAAAACAAGATTTGTTCTTTAAAAAACCACAGGGTTTAACCCGGGTCATGTGGGAATAGTAAAACCAGGACCTATCTGAAGCTATATAGGTTCCAGACTGCAAAGCAAAAGAAAAGAGGGAAAATGTTGGGTATCTGAGTTTGTTTCAACTTCAGTAAGTTCCGAGATTACATTCCGTGTGTACCTCTTCAGGTCTTGCCAGTGCTCCGAAGTATGAGTGTGCCTCTACCTCAAGCTCAAAGATCAAGTCTGCTTCAAGCCAGAATGGCGATCAAAAGTGCTCTCCCTGAGTACCATTCCCTGCCAGAGGCATCTTGGCTGTGTTCGCGATGAGTTCCTAGGAGACCAACTGCGACGGTGGAAACTAGAGTTCGAACGGCTGTTGCCTAGAACAGAAAGGTTCGGGATTTCTGAGACTAAAGTCTGGTTTAAATACCCAGAGGCGTGTCCTCGGCTTGAAATCTGTACGGAAGCCCCATAGGTTGAGATAGCATGTATGCACCTCAATTCTGGATACTGAACCAACCTAGTCTGTCACCCCGTTGGAGAATAAGGAAAATTGTGAATATGATCAGGAAGAAAGGCAACATCCAAAGTGTTCTACGTGAAGAACCCTTGTCAGTATTTCAGAGCCTTTGTATTGTAAGTTGAAGGTAAGTGTTCGAAGAGCACGAGGGGAGATCCCCGTCAGAGTAGAGCGGTTCATCGCCACTCACCCCATGAGATGCTTTCTAAAGCGCTGCTAGGTTTGTTTATTGCATTCCTTAAACATCATGCATTATATTGCATTGTACCTATCAAGTTTCTTTCTCATTCATGCATGATATTGTATGTACGGTTCATTTGAAATTGGCGTGGCCAGGCGATATTGTATATACGGTTCATTCAAAAAAGTTCCATTTAAGGTCATTCATCTTAGTGTATCCATCACACTTCATTTACTTTTGTGTATCTATCACACTTGTTCACTTAGTGCATCTATCACACTTCGTGTTCACCTTTAGTGTATCTATTATACTTGTTCACATAGTGCATCTATCACACTTTGTGTTCACCTTTTGTGTATCCATTACACTTTCACTTAGTGCATCTATCACACTTCGTGTTCATCTTTTGTGTATCTATCACACTTGTTCACTTAGTGCATCTATCACACTTCCTGTTCACCTTTAGTGTATCTATCATACTTGTTCACTTAGTGCATCTATCACCCTTCGTGTTCACCTTTAGTGTATCTATCATACTTTGTTCACTAAGTGCATCTATCACACTTCGTGTTCACCATTAGTGTATCTGTCATACTTTGTTCACTAAGTGCATCTATCACACTCTGTGTTCACCTTTTGTGTATCTATCACACTTGTTCACTTAGTACATCTATCACACTTCGTGTTCACCTTTTGTGTATCTATCACACTTGTTCACTTAGTGCATCTATCACACTTCGTGTTCACCTTTAGTGTATCTATCATACTTGTTCACTTAGTGCATCTATCACACTTCGTGTTCACCTTTTGTGTATCTATCACACTTGTTCACTTAGTGCATCTATCACACTTCGTGTTCACCTTTAGTGTATCTATCATACTTGTTCTCTAAGTGCATCTATCACACTTCGTGTTCACCTTTAGTGTATCTATCATACTTTGTTCACTAAGTGCATCTATCACACTTCGTGTTCACCTTTACTGTATCTATCATACTTTGTTCAGTAAGTGCATCTATTACACTCTGTGTTCACCTTTTGTGTATCCCTCACACTTGTTCACTTAGTGCATCTATCACACTTCGTGTTCACCTTTAGTGTATCTATCATACTTTGTTCACTAAGTGCATCTATCACACTTCGTGTTCACCTTTAGTGTATCTATCATACTTTGTTCACTAAGTGCATCTATCATACTCTGTGTTCACCTTTTGTGTATCCATCACACTTGTTCACTTAGTGCATCTATCACACTTTGTGTTCACCTTTTGTGTATCCATCACACTTGTTCACTTAATGCTTCTATCACACTTCGTGTTCACCTTTAGTGTATCTATCATACATTGTTCACTAAGTGCATCTATCACACTTCATGTTCGCCTATTGTGTATCCATCACACTTGTTCACTAAGTGCATCTATCACACTTTGTGTTCACCTTTTGTGTATCCATCACACTTGTTCACTTAGTGCATCTATCACACTTCATGTTCACCTTTTGTGTATCTATCACACTACGCTTACATGTGTATCTATCACACGCTCACTATGTGTATCTATCACAAGCTCACTTTGTGTATCTATCACACGCTCACTTTGCATATCTATCACACTATGTTCGCTTTTTCTATCTATCACACATGCTTGTCCACTTAGTGTATCTATCACACTTCGTTCACCTTTATGTATCTATCGCATATGTTCGTGAGAATTGCATAATTTTCTTACATCCTTTCTGCATGTAATGTAGTTTGGTTTGAATTTGTCTGCTTAATCTGTTGCATTTATTGTGTATATTTGTTTCATTACAGCTTTCTTTGCATGATCATAAGTTATGTTCGGCATCGTGCATGTCCTTTGTATTTTGCCTTTGCCTGCGGGCACATCTCTTTGTTATCTTGCCTGTCTGTCTAAGTCTTCGGCCTTGTCAAAAATGGGTCGTCTCTGGGCTTTGACATTCACTCCTGTCACTTATGACTTTCGAGTTCTATCAAAGAGGGGCAACTGTAGACACCCCATTTTTGACCGACCTTAAGACTCAGATGTCACCGATTGAGCGCTCGGTGATTGTGTTTGTTGTGCTCGTTTCGAGGTTTCGAAGTTCCTGGCTGAGAGCCTCACCTCCGGACCTCAGGACTCTTTGTACTTTGACTCGGTCTGCGGACTAAGTCTTGTTTTCTCTTCCTGGAAGGAGGGAGAGGTCTTGTAGACCATCTCTCAATGGTCGTAGACTACTTTTTGTGGTCGTAGGCCATTGTTCCCGTTTGGAGACTAGTTTTCGGTTTTCAGAGCCGTCGGTCGCGCGCCTTGGCTCGGGACCGCTTAACATTCTCTGTTTGGCACGATTTTTGGAACACACCTTGTTTCCTCTGTCTAGAGGGACACTGTGGTCTGGGAGACCACTTTTGTGGTCGTACGCCACTTTTTGTGCTCAACAGCCAGTTTTCGGGGCCCCCGGCCGCGCGTTTTGCCTCCCGAACTCTCGTTTTGCATCCGTGTTGGTTCGTTCTTTGCACGAACCTTGCTTTTCATGTTTGGGAAGTGGTACAAGGATGGGAGATCACTTTTTCTCCTTGGAGACCAGTTTTTCTCCTTGGAGACCACTTTTCTTCCCGCCAGCCGGTTTTCTGGTCGGGAAACTGGTTTTCTTGATCTTTGGGCCACATTTGTTGGTCTCCCACCACACCACTAGCTTGCTTTCAGTATGGAGACCACCAATTACCCCTGGAAACCAGTTTTTATCCTTGGAGACCACTTTTCTTCCCGCCAGCTGATTTTCTGGTCAGGAAACTGGTTTTCTTGGTCTTGGGGCCACATTTGCTGGTCTCCCATCACACCACTGGCTTTCTTTCAGTGTGGGGACCACCAATTCCCCTTGCAAACCAGCTTTTATCCTTGGGGACCACCTCTCTCCCCGCCAGCCGGTTTTCTGGTCGGGAAACTGGTTTTCTTGGTCTTTGGGCTACATTTGCTGGTCTCCCGCCACCCCACTAGCTTTCTTTCAGTGTAGAGACCACCAAATACCCTGGCCGATCACTTTTTTTTGGAAAACCAGAAAAAGTGGTCGGCCGACCAGAAAAAGTAGCGGGCCGACCACCTTTTCTGGTCGGCAGGTTTCCTCCTATTTTGTCTGACTGAATAGATGCCAGCTGTGCCAGCTGGAGGGCATAGACTGTATCCTCCATACACGTGTATGGAGGGATTGCATCCAAGTTCAAGCTTCTCCAAGAAGCTTGAACCCTTTGAACCCTTTTGCAGGCATCCCCGAACGTCCCGGGAAAAATCCCGTTTGGTCCATTGGGCTCACTACAATTCGGACTCAATGTCGTGGTTCTGATTCTAATCTCGCAAAGTGCAATGCAAGATTGATAAATCACTAAAGAGTCCAAATCCGGCAAATCGTTTTGAAAAACTGATTTTAGAAAGAAGTGCCAAACATGGACAGCTTTGCCAGATACAGAGTCGCCACCTAAATATTTTGTTTTAGGAAAATTTAGGACACCCTGACTTGTGCCTAAGGCCACGTGTCCGTCATCACCAAAGTTGCCGCGGCTCGGGAACTTGGGTATGATTGGGGAAGGTCATTTCATGGGCACCCCCGCTCGCCCGATCGAAGATCGGCCACTACTAAGCATGATATCGAGTTTTTGAAAACACATGTGCTCTTATTCCAATTTATTAGCCTAGAATTACTATGTGATGCGCACAGCATACAAGTATAGACTGGATTGCCTAAGTTGGGATAAAGCATCGCATATCCGTTTGATTTGAAAATGGATTGAAGTTTGCTACTCGCAAGTAGGCTAAAACACGGGTTTCGACGAATTATTCCAACTCAAGCAACCCAACCTTCACCCACAGGCATTCAGACAGTTATATCATATAAACACATAGCCTCATAGTAAGCATGCTATCATGGCAGTCACTCACACAAATGCAAGGATGCTAAAGCATAAACACTTATCGAGTACTCCAAGCCAAAGAAAGAAGCTAATTAGAAAACATGCATGAATCCTAACTATGCAGAGATGCCTAATGCAACACATGCAAGAATGCAACTAAGATAGGCTCGGCTATTCTAAGATGGCATATGAGATGCTACAGGTAACATGTATTCACCTTGAAATTGAAATACGATGCAGTTAGTATGATGCGTCGAGCCCGGTGCATGCAAATCAGATGAATGGATGCAAACATACGAGCATAAGGATGCTAATTGAAATGTGCCCTAAAACTAACCATCATAAGCTGGTAAATAAAAGGGAGAAAGACGTGGGGTTGGAAGACATGCATCACACACACGCACACTTATTACAACATTGCCCTCCTTGGAGGGTCCAAATGAATAATACACAACCAACTAGCGAATCTAAGTTAATTAAACTAGTTATTACACAACCGAAATGAATAATGAATTATAGCTAAATATTACACAACATTAATTAATTAACAAATTAAACTAAGGAAGCAAATAAATTAGCATGCAAGCTATATGAAATGGACTGTCTCAGCTCTGTTCCGAATGATAAGGCATGCATGCATGCTCGAGTCGCCTTGTCGGGAAATCCATCGCGATGTCCCGGCTTGCCTTTGTTTGCAACTGATCTAAGAAACTTGCACAAAGCTCCAGAAGGCTAAAACTACACCCTGGGAGCCCATGGGAAGGCTGCCGACCAGCTCATGGCCTTGGAGACCACCTACCGACCACCTTTTCTGAGAGAAACCAAAAGGGGTGGTCGGCCGACCAATTTCTGCCTTTGGTTTCTGGTTTTTCCTGCAACAAAGGCAAGAGAGAGAGAAGGCAAGGTATTTTCAACATATGTGTGCCCGACCATTCTCCCCATCATTGCATAAGCTCTAGGGAGTGTAGTCCTCGATCCTCGGGCCACCAATCACATATCCCGATGCATGATGGCTGAGGAGTCGAATTGCACGACTCAATGGGACATGAATGCACATATAAGCAACTAAAACCAACAACTCCATCATGGATAGTCAAGAGTGTCGGTGACCAAGAATCGAGGCACGTTTCGTCACTTTGAGTATGAAACGTCCCTCGTTTCCCGTGTTTGGACTAAACCCTACTCCAAACACAATGCAACAAACAATGTAAGGATGAATGCAACTCTAGCACGCGATCTAAATACAATGCAACTAAGTGATGCGAAGATGCACGGAATGACATGCAAGCATGCAAATGGCATACACAATGCTACGAACTAATCAATGGGATACTCAATGCACATGGATTATATGGCATGCATACACAATGCACTAACATACACAATGTTATGAACGAAGCATACGCAATGCAATGATCAAACGTGCGATAACATGGATTATATGGCATACACAATGCAAGATGGACTTAAACCAAGATGGATGAACCTCAGCTACACCCAAATCAGTGGCCAAACATGATGAAAAACAAGGCAATGACACACACACAAGCATGCACAATGCAAGGGATCAAAGCCTAAGGTACGAGATACAACTCTACCAAAGCATGACAAGGATGAAATATGGCATACAATGACACATGTTCCAGCTCTGAAATGACATGCAAGATGGTCTCGAATCATGCAAACAACTCACCCGATGCATGTTGGATGGCACAAATATCGAAACTAGTGAAGTGCATTACATTAGAGGTATGCAAAGCGAAGCCCAAATGACCAAACCAACCCCAAACGGTCCCTATGCAGACCCAAAACAGTGGCAAAATGGACTAAAATGATAGCTTGTAGTGAACAAAAATGAAGCTCATGCAATAGCCCAAAAATGAGGCATAGAAGCACAACTCTCAAACGCATTTAAAGAGTGCAAAACATGGGAATATGGCACAAGTATAAGCTCTAAAATAACATGTTCAATGATGCCAAGGCACAAAAACAACTCAAGTGAAGCATGTAAGAGGCTTCAAAACTCGAAACTAGGCAAGGGTATTATACTACAAGCATGCATGGAAAGCATCATTCGACCTTGGGACCTCAAAACAGAGCTAAGGCAGCCCAAATCATGAATAAAATTAGTTTAGAACATGGTCAAAATATGCTAGAATCAGTGGCCAAAACAACATGCAATGGAAGCTAGTGAGCATGGTTTACACTACAAGCATATGAAGCATTCAAGAGGCCACTAAACCAGCAAAATTCGGAGACATGATATGCCAAATAAAGCCCAGAAACTCACTGAAACATGATCAATGCATGCAAGAATGTCATGCTCCTTTGATAGGCTATAAGAGGGTTATTTTACACATGAAAAACACACACCCAAGGCGACAAAACCAACTCTAGACAGAGCCTAGGAAGGCCCTAAAAGTCACTGAAAAGGGTCTGAAACAAGGCTTGGAGGTGTGCAAATAAAGGCTCCTTTGTAAGGCCAAAAATGCTAGTGAACAAGACAAGGAAGGAGAGGGTCACCCCTCTCTGATTTTGGCTCTCAAAAACACATGTTAACCACTGAAAATCTGTTGGATTTCAGTGGTTAAAAGGCCAAGCAAAGTTCAACACAAAGGCCTTAAGGCGTGGCTCAAAACAAGGCAAAATGATGCATGCAAGGGGATAGATGACCCCCAACAACAAAATGACCTTAAACAAACATCAAAAGGACCTCAAAACAAGACTTTTTTTAGTTGACAAAAAAGCTCAAATATGCATGCAAATAAGGCTAAGAGATGGATCAAAATAGTGCTAAAAAGAGGGAAAAGGTGTGTTACCCTTGAAGCTCAACAAGACAGCAACTTCTCCAGCCCAAAACCAACTCTTTGAGACCTCTCAAGACCCTCCAAGAACCTTAGAACAATGGTGGAGTTGTGTGGCTATGAGGTGTGGTGTAATAGGTCAATAACAAGACCCTTTTGAACCCAAAACAAAGAGATATAGAGGGAAGTGTATGCACAAGCCTTAGACAAATTTCTTAACCCTCACAAAGGAGGGGAAGGCCCTCCTTTATAGCCAAAAGGGACCAAAGCTTCTCAAAGAAGCTAAAAACCAAGGTTGAAGATTCTCTATACACGTGTATAGAGGATCCAGTCTGCGCCTTCTAGCTGGCAACAACTCACAGAGACAAAGCTGGGGGTGGTAGGCCGACCAGTTCAAAAGGTTCAACCCCAAAAAAGTTGGTCGGCTAGCCCATTTGGTGGTCTCCACATTGAATGCAAGCTAGTGGTATGGTTAGAGACCAGTAAATGTGGCTCAAAAACCAAGGAGACCATCTTCCTAACAAGAAAACCGACTGGCGGGAGAAAAGTGGTTTCCAAGGAGAAAAGGTGGTCTCCCACCCTTGTACCACCTCCCAAACATTGAAAACAAGGTAAGTAAAAAGGAGAGAGAAGTGGGGGTTGGAAGACATGCACACACTCACCCACACTTATTGCAAATTCGCCCTCGCTCGGAGGGACCAAAAGAATAATACAATTCGAATAATGAATTAACTATCCTAGCTAATTAATTATTACAGACCAACTAAATTAATTAAACAAATTAATTAATTTAAGAAAGCAAGAAAAAGGGCCTCGGGAAGAGGGCTCAATGCACGCGTGCTCGGGTCTTGCTCGGAAGTCCACTGCCATGCATAGGCCGCCTCGGTCGGCACTGAACACTGCCGGTCGGCCAAGAATGTCTGCAGAACCTGCAATTAACAGCAGTAGAGGGCAAGGCACAGCATGGCAATGCATTTCAAGCAATGTATGCACCGACCATATCCCTTATCATGTTTATGATTCAAAGGGACATGGTCCTTGGTTCTCGGACCATCAAGCGCGCATTTCAATGCGTGATAGCCCAAGAGACCAAGTTGTGCATTTTTTATTTCAAATGTAATGCAATGCACATAGTCAAACCAAGGGGCTTGTACCTCTATCATGACTCACTTCAAGAGGTGAGGCAATGCATGCACAATGCAATGCAACCTAGGCATGCGAGCTAAGGATGCAACATGGCAATGCAATGTGTATATGCAAGCATGCAAGCAACCATGCGAGGTGAGCATGCAAACAAGCAAAGAAATGGACTTAAACATGATCAGGCAATTCTCAAACAAGCCTAAATCAGTGGCCAAAGTGCTCAAACATGGAGGCCAACACACGCACACACATGCACATGTTAAAGGGCTAATACTTAAGCACAAAAGGGCAACTCTCAAGCACACTTGAAAGAGGCATAACATGGACGATTAGCATGTAAATTAAGCTTTGAAAATCATGCAAGAACATGGTGCCAAACCAACCCAAACAATGCAATCAAGGTATGCAAGCAAAGTCCAAGATTCAAAGCAAGCTAAAGGGGTATTGAACCACGCTTAACAAGACCAAACATGGCATGAATTCAATGACCCAAAACAGAGTTTTAGCACATAAAACAAAGCCCAAAAGATTACTTAGATGGCATCTAAATGACTTGAATTCAAAAGCATGCACAATGACCACAACATGGAGCATGCAACACAAGCCTTTGACATATCAAAGGGACCATGAAATGCAAGCATACAAGCATACTAAGTGGATTGAAATGACATGGAAAATGGTCACAACCCACTAAATCAAAGCAAGTAATGCATGCTATACACTCACACCCTTAAGGCCAACAAGCCAAAATGCAAAGGGGCTATACAATGCATGCCAAAGTCGACCCAAACAACTAAGGACAGACCTTAATCATGGCAAAATAAACATGAAAGCTTCACAAAGTCAAGCCTAAAACATGCTAGAACAATGGTTTACAACCTAAGGCATGTTAAGGCAACAAAATGACATTACAAGGCATGTATGCTAAGCAATCATGGTGTACCAAAACCAACTTAAAACAATGCTATTTCATGGCAAAATAAGCATAAATAACAGCTAAGGCATGGTCAACAAGAGCCTAAGCTAGGTGCTCCCTCAAAAGGCAAAAATGGTCCTTTTCAAGGACAACAAGGAGAGGGGGTGGCCCTCTCCTTCTTGGGACCTCAAGGCACCATCCTTACCACTGAAATCCCTCAAGATTTCAGTGGTGAGGAGGCCCAAACACCAAAGTCCCGGAGCTCACACAAAATAGCACAAAACAAGGGCCAAACAAGGCTTAAGAGGGGTCGAACAACCCCAAAGCTTAAAACACTCTTAACAAACTATTTAGAGGCCTTAAAAAAAGAACTTTTATGTATTACATGCAAAGCCAAAAAATAGTTGCAAGATAGGTAAAAGTAGTGTGCAAAAATGTGGTAAAAAGGGACTAGTTTCTTACCCTTGAAGTCCTCCTTCACAAATGATGATCTTGTTGCCTCCTTGAGCTCAAATCCAGTCAAGAACACCAAGAACAACCCTCTGATCCCTCAACAACCAAGAGAAGGTGTAACACTATGTGTTTGTATGCAATAGTATGGACAAACACACACTAGACACACACAAGAGAGAGATATAGAGATAGGAAATATGTATCAACCCTAACCCTAATCCAGAGCACCCTCTGAAATTTTTTGTAACCCTCATGCCAAGAGAGGAGCCCTCTTCTTATAGGCAACTCCCTCTTGTAAGGCTTTCAAAACAAGCCATCCAAGAGGGAAATCCCTCCATACACATGTATGGAGGGGAGTAGAGTGGGTGCCAGCTATCACAATTGGCACAAAATATCTACTAAAAGTAAATGAACAGTGATCGGCCATTCAAAATTGCCATTTTGGCAAAATAAATGGCCGACCGGCAATAAAGAGTGCCGACCAGCAATATACATTGCCGATGGCATAAAATCACTGGCCGGTGGCCTCAAGCCATGGCCGGTGATGTGTGGGGATGCCTCACAAGGCATTCCCTACCCCTCCAAGGCAAAACACAAGTGTTTGGTGCAAAACCAGACACAACACGGTCGAGTCGAGAGATCCTGAGGCAAGGCGCGCAACCGAGACCTCCGGGAACTCAAGACGAACACAAACAAGGGTAATCACCAAGTGTTCCAATGGTGACGTCTAAGTCTTGAGGACGGTCAAAAATGGGGTGTCTATAGTAGCCCACAATTTTTTGAAGGTTAAACACGCAACCCAAACTCTTAATGGTGAACACACAGCCCACAGTTCTTGAAAGTTGAACACACAGCCCAAACACTGTAATCTGAACACACAACTCAAACTTTTCACTTCTGAACACGTAGCTCATGCCGAACACACAGTCCGTTTACTTCATTTGCCCGCAGCTCATACTGAACACACAATTCATTTACTTCATTTGCACGTAGCTCATACATTTCATTTTAAACTGAATACATCTGTTCATTCTGAATGCAGGTATCTTCTCGTTCTGCACGAGGCTATGGCTCGATTATCGCTAGGGAGTGGTATACAGAGCTCCCAGAGACCGTTCGTCATACGGTTGACAAGGCAAGGTTTGGATCCTTCTGCACGGGGCTATCACGTTTCCTGGCGAGCAGGACCTTGATGGGGGCACTTGTGGAGAGATGATGGGACACCACCAACTCGTTCCACTTTTCGGCTACTGGGGATATGACGATGACCCCGTTTGACTTTACCATGCTGACTGGCCTTGATGTGGCCGGCCGACTGGTCCCTTACGACGCAGATGTGGGTGACTGAGAGGAGGCTTGGATTTATCTACTGGGAGTCTGCCCACTGATTGACAGATCATCAGGTAGAGTTAGATACACCTGGTTTTTCACGTATTACAGGGAGACTATGCCCGAGACTCTCGAGGAGATAGAGCAGTACGCTCGAGGGTTTTTGATGTTCCTCATTGGGACCACTTTGTTCTCTGATAGGGGGAACACAGTTGGACTGTATTTGCTCAATGCTTTAGTGGACCTATCACAGGTCAGCCAGTATGACTGAGGTGGCGCCGGCCTCGCTATCCTTTACTGTTACATGAGTGCGACCTCCCGCGGGCAGGGGAACATAGTTGGTGGCTGCTGGAGAGCCTGGGAGGTACTTTCTGCCCTCTGCCCTCTTGATTTACATTCCTATTTTTTCATTAGTTGTACACAGCACACGGCACACCTTACATTCGGTATTCTACATTCTGCACTTAACATTTTGTATTCTCTATTATGTATTCATACTATGCATTCAGCATTCTGTATTCTCTGTACATTTTGTATTCTGATGGCTATTGCCATGTTTTCCACAGCTATGGGTTTATGCATACTTTCCGACGCTAGCCCCGGAGCGCGAGGTGGAGGTGCCTCTTGTGATTTCTTACTCTCACGTATTTGAGGGCAGGAACGGGCTGAGGGCTCAGGAGACTCTGCCCTACCTGCGGCAATTCTTTGATACGTTGTTGGTGACCAAGGTAATTCAGAACTCTCAATTCTTCATGTTTTCAGCTTTGATTCATCTTGCATATTTACGATATCTAATCAGCTCATGCACTGGTTATCCGTAGATCACTTGGCAGCCCTGGGCGCCCTTGGGAGGAGATATCCATTTTCCGATTCCCTGGGGGGTGGGCCTCTTCTCTGTACAGGACTTTATTTGAGGGGCTGGTTTGCAGGACCTGGTTTCTGGGGGATCGCTTCATGCGTCAGACGATGGGCGTCCCTGATCAGCGTATCCCCTTAGCACCTCCAGATGACATGCGATCCACTGAGGGACTCACTCCCGAGAAGGTCGACATCGCTATGTTGGGTACTGATGCAATTCAGCAGATGGAGGAGGGGGAGTACGTGACTTACCGCCATACGTACCTGATGCCCCCATTGACAGGTATCCGTACTCCTGTAAGGAGAGCTGCTGGTGCATCATTGTCAGCTCGAGCCCAGGCTATAGATGCTTCTTCGGCTAGCAGGGCCGGCACATCGAGAGGTGGGGCTGGGCTGGTTCCCCCGATTCCCTCGACTTACCATCATGCTGGATGGCCAGATCTCCCGACCGAGCTGACAGGATGGCGGTATGGGACATCTTACCCGATTCCAATGGAGCCGCCACTGCCCGATCATCGATACGTCAGAGACCCTGACTCGCCACCGGTATACTTTACAGTTTTTTGATTTATCACTCAGATATTTGGACATTCATTCATTCACTGATAACTTGCACTTGTATCTGCAGCCTCCCGTCGAGTATTGAGAGGGGTTACTCAGAGTAGTGGCCTCACTCGAGAGCATGGTCCTGCAGAGCGAGACGCAGCTGTTCATCGCCGGTGTTTCGGTACTTTAAATTTTCTTGCATTTATCATACTTCTGATGACATGCTGATTTTGACTATTTCACTATATTGATTGACTGCATGTGTAGAGCACATCTGACACATACCACATTCATATACTTTATCTGTATGCACCCATTCTATGTAGCCTTCCTGCCTCTGCATCTGATATACATATTGGCTAATGTATTGAAATTGCCCTATTTTGTTTTCAGATGTCACCGCTACAGTCAGAGCCATCCCGGCCTTCTCGAGGAGCTGGGAGAGGGGATTCGTCTTGCAGCCGAGGCAGGCGTAGAGCACCCATCAGAAACGATCCGGAGTCCAGTGAGGAAGAGGAGTCTGCACATCCTTAGTCAGAGACATCTGCAGGTAGAGAGGATGACTCTGGATCCAGTTCTGAGAGTGGAGATGATGCCGAGGAGGGCTCCGAGGCGGTGACTCTGATTCAGATGGTGATGGTGCAGAGGTTGCTCAGCCGAAGAGGACACAGAGGGCCTCTCAGTCTTGCGCTTGATAGCGTTGATGCATATGTTCTTGCTTTATTTTCCTTTTTTACTAATAGTTGTAGCACATTAGCTTTTGGCAGTTTTGTTTTTTTTAAAACTTGTACCCTATTGTAAAATGTTGTAACAAAAGGATCATGATGGAATGAAACATCTTTTGCTCAAAAGTGTTGTATTTTGTATTCTTAGCATCGCATCGCATCATTTTGCACGAAAATGAGATTGAATGAAAAATGAGCATTGTATATCACCAAGTTAGGTAGTGAACCGACGCAACAAACTAAACGACTTAACTTGCTAAGAAACAACAAAACCTTAGCAAGTTTACAACTCGATAAGCAAAACACGACAATGTTGATTAAACAAAGAGTAACAACTCGATGCACAAAACTTGACAACTCAATAAGCGAACTTAACAACTCGATAAACAAAACTTAACAACTCGAAAAATAAAGAACAACAACTCGATAAGTAAATGCATTTCGGACAAACCGGGTGGCGGAACGCATTCGAAACAGAGGTAAACTAAGACCTTCAACACTCCCAACACATGGAAAGGCTAGGAGCTCTCTTCTAGAGACCAGGAAAAGACCAAAGACCAACTTTCCTCCATTGCCGACCACCAGAGAAGGCTAGCCGACCAGCTTTCTACCTTGGAGACCAATGGGGTGGTCAGCCAACTAGAAAAACTGGCTGGCCAACCAGAAAAAGTGGTCGGCCGACCACTTGGCCCGGCGACCTCCAGATTTTTGACACATGTCCTCCAAACAGTGCCTTATCCTCTATAAAAGTTCCAGCTTCGTGGTTCTTTCATTCCATCTCAGTTTTGCATCAAAATGGAGGCATTTCTCATCCAAAATCTCACAGCTTGGATTGCTACTTTAGACGGTTCGGAAAAGTTAAACTTCCGGGGCTTCGACATAAATGCACTATTCATGCTAAGTCGCACTCCGCTGCATCTTCCATTCCTCCATGCCGCGGCAAGGTTTTGGAATCCGGTAACACACGTCTTTAGCTTTGGCGGGCAAGAGGTGTGTCCTACCTTCGAAGATTTCCAAGCTTTGATGGAATCCGAACGTGACGAAGAAATCTTGCCCCAGCTTCGCTTTGGCCACGCCCAAGCCTTAGGGCGAATGTGTGGGCTCACTATGCACGACGCTCGATCTTTGATTTGTGATGGAATGCTGGATATTCCGAGTTTGATTTGTCGGTTTTTCGATGCCCGTGACCGCGGTGATCATCATTGGCAAGGCTTTCGGCGACATGCCCTTTGTTTGTGCATGCTATCTCATTTCTTGCTTGCCTCAGGCTTCGGAGGATCTAGTGTCCAGTTGATCGAGGTTGCCCAAGGCTTAAGGGAGGGCAAAATCTGCATTGCCATGTCATTGGCCGAGACATTGATGGGCTTGGATGCTTTCCACCGCCGAGAGACGACCAGATTTGCGGGGAGTCCACTACTGCTACAGGTAATGTTTCCCACCCTATCTCACATATATATTGCTCACATCACTCGGCCCTCAAGCTCAATTTTTCTTACAAAGCCCTTTTCTCACTTTTCCCTCATCGTACATCTCTCTATTCTTTAATCTCTCATTTTTTATCCCTCCCCAGGTGTGGTTGATGGATAAGTTGCATGTTGTGGACTCTTGCCCAGCATACTTAGCTTGCGGCTACTTCTTCCGACATTGTCTAGTCGATGCCCTGGATGAGGGATGGGGGTTCGATTGGATATGCAATTTGTTCGCAGACCGCATTGTTTGGCATTGTCCTTGGCTCAATCTACCGGCAATGAGCTACAATATGTCTTGCCAAGCCGGGATTCAATTGATCGGCCTGACACACTATGTGTTCTACTTTCCTTTTCGATTCCAGCACCAGTTCGGCCATGATAAGATTTGCTCAGCAGAGGGGATAGAGTACCCCGCTGCATTTTCGGTCCGAGGCGCATAGCTAGCTCGGTATGCCACGGCATGGAGGACGAGAGAGCTTCTGGCCCCCGCTCCCACTTTCAGTTGCACTTTGTCTGATGAGTGCAGAGATTGGCTCAATGAAGAGGCACAGATTGGGCCCAGCTTGGCATCAGAGGCTTCAACCAGCTCCGGGAGCGGACGCGGAAACGCCCGACTATGCCCCTGATTTATTTGCTTTAATTAGAACTTTCAAGTTTTCTTTATGAATGTAATGAAAAGCAACTTCAATTTGTATGCAAGAGCAGGAGAACTCTGTATTGAAGTCAATAAAGTTGAAGGTTGTGGGTACTAAAAATTTTCCGCTTTGGTCCAAAAATGGTCTAAATTGTAAAATGATTAATTTGAGCAAAATCAACTTTTATTAAAACTTTTCAAAACCATTTTTGATATGGATCAGAACTGGACACGCCTAAGATCTGTCACTGAGATGCACAACCCCGGATCCCAGCAACTGGAAAGTTGCCCCTGGTCTGAATAGCACTGCACCGGAGATCACAACCGAAGCTCCTGAATGCTGAATAGACAAAGATGACCGAGATGATCAAATGAACAAAGTTGATCAGGGAAAAGTTTATGGCTAGACTTCAGAATGAAGTTTCCTACGTATCCCAAAGATGGAAATCAAGCCAAACGTAGTTCGGCTCAGGTTCACTCGTGTATTAACCCTCACCTTTTACGCTCTAACTTTTGCCAAGGCCACCCTTTGCGGGTTTTCAACCTTGCGAGCTCAGTTTTTATAATTTTGAATTTTTGTATGCTCTAACTTTTGCCTAGGTCGCCCTTTCGGGTTTTCGGCCTAGCGCGCCTCTTAGTGGTAATATTTCTTCAACTTGTTCATGTTGATCGACTGTGAGAACTCTAGGCCATCTAGGTCCATCAGAACGACAGCTCCACCTGACCAGATAGACTTGATGATGCAGGGACCGGTCTAATTGGGTCTGAACTTGCCCCTAGGGTCATGGATGGGAGCTCGGTTGTCTTTGAGCACCAAATCTCCTTCTTTCAAATTCCGAGACTTAACCTTCTTATTGAAAGCCCTGGCAATTCTGCGTTGATAACCTTGAACATGGTACAGCGCTTTCAGTTTTCTTTCATCAAAGAGCACGAGTTCTTCAAATCTGCTCTGCTGCCAATCTGCTTCGGCTATCTGGCACTCTGCCAGCACTCTCAATAACGGAACCTCAATTTCAATAGGTAGAACGGCCTCCATCCCATAAACTAATGAATACGGAGTCGCCCCAGTAGAAGTTCTAATTGACGTCCGGTAGCCCCACAGAGCAAATGGCAGCTTATCTGGCCAGTCTCGGTAGGTTTCCACCATCTTCTGCAAAATGTGTTTGATGTTCTTGTTGGCAGCCTGACTGCACCATTGGTCTGCGGCCGATATGTGGATGACTTATGAAAAACCACATTGTATTTCTCCAACAAGTCAATCACTTCCTTCTTGAAGTGGGAACCATTATCTGAGATAACCTCGTTCGGGACCCCATAGCGACAGATGATGTTATTCCTGATAAACTTTTCAACGTGTGACGCCTTCAACACCGCATAAGATTGGGCCTCAACCCACTTTGTGAAATAGTCTATCGTGACCAGAATGAACTCATGCCCATTGGACCCCTTTGGAGTGACAGCCCCGATCACATCGATTCCCCAAACTGAAAATGGCCATGGCGAAGTCATATTGTACAGCTTCGACGGCGGGATGTTCATGCGGTTTGCATAGATCTGACATTTGTGGCATCGCCGAACAAAGACGATACAATCCTCCTCCATGGTGGACCAATAGTAACCCTGTCTGAGGATTTTTCGGGCTAGCATCACCCCGTTCACGTGTGCTCTGCATTCTCCTCCATGGATGGCCTCCATTAGGCGCTTCGACTCTTCAACCTCAACACACAGCTTATGCATTCCCAGATGACCTCTCTTATACAATTTTCCTCCGCAGATGATGAATTGAGCAGCCATTCTTCGGATTGCCCTCTTGTCTTTGGCATTTGCCCCTGGTGGATACGCTTCTTTCTCCAAGAAGTTCCAGACATCGTAATACCAGGGGTTCTCATCTTGAACCTCTTCTATGGCAGCAATTAACTCGTAGGCCGGTGTAAACTTCTGGTCATTGATGATCAGACAGATTCGGACTCCAAAAGGGATGTCTATCTTAGAAGATAGAGTTGTTAGTGAATCTACGAACCTATTGTTTTCTCTTAGTAGATGAGCGAAGTTCAGCTTCTCAAACTGAGGAATCAGCAGGTCCAAGGTCTGGTGGTACATTCTCATCTTTTCTTCTTTGAATTTTCAATCTCCCTTAGCTTGGGATACAACAAGGTTCGAGTCCCCGATGACGTCCAACCGTTTTGCCCCTAGTTCTACGGCGGCTTCTAAACCAGCAATGCATGCTTCATACTCTGCTTCGTTGTTCGAGACTTTGAATTAGAGTTTAAATGCTAGAGGGATACGGGAATTGTCTGGTGCTATCAGCAACACCCCTATCCCATACCCGTACTGGTTTGACGCTCCGTCAAAATACATCGTCCAAAACTCATCTTCTATATGCAAAATGCCCTCGTCTGGGAATAAGTACTCAACTGCTTCATCCCCTTCCACTGGGTGATCGGCTAGGAACTTCGCTACCACTCTCTCCTTCACTGACTTGCGAGTCACATACTTCAGATTGAATTCAGAAAGCAGAAGCAACCAACGAGCCAGCCTACCTGTAAGTGCTGGTTTCTCGAAGAGATATTTGATGGGACCTAATCTTGAAACCAACATTATAGAGTGAGCTAACAAGTAGTGTCGCAGCTTCCTGGTAGCCCATACCAAGGCTAAGCAAGCCTTTTCCAGCGGAGTGTAACGGGTTTCGTAATCCAGCATCTTCTTACTCAGGTAATAGATAGCTCTCTCCACCTTGTCGTCTGATTCCTGCACAAGCATGCAGCCCATCCTAGTTTCAGTCATTGAAAGGTACAAAATCAACAGTTTTCCCGGCTCAGGCGGTGACAACACGGGTGGGTTCTGTAAGTATTCCTTGATCTGTTCAAAAGCAACTTGGCATCGGCCGTCCCATTGGAACTTCTTTCCTTTCTTCAGGAGACTAAAAAGTGGTTCACAAGTCAAGGTTAATTTTGAGATAAACCGTCTTATGAATTGCACTTTACCCAGAAAGCCTCTAACCTCCTTTTCAGTCCTTGGTGGTGGCATTTCTAAGATGGCCTTGATTTTGGAAGGGTCGACCTCAATACCTCTCTGTGTAATCAAGAACCTCAGCATTTTCCCTGCTGTAACACCGAACGTACACTTCTGAGGATTCAGCCGCAACCGAAATTCTCTAATCCCTTGAAAAAACTTTTGCAAGGCGGTGTAGTGGCCTTCTCTTTTTTTGGACTTGACAATCATGTCGTCCACGTACACCTCCACCTCCTTGTGGATCATGTCATGCAGTATCGTGGTTGCGGCCCGTTGATATGTAGCTCCAGCGTTCTTCAACCCAAATGGCATCACCCTATAGTAGTAAGTCCCCCACGGATTGGTGAAAGCAGTCTTCTCCCGGTCTTTGGATGGCATCACAATCTGGTTGTAGCCCGAGAAGCCATCCATGAACGAAAGCAAAGCATGCCCTGCTGTGAAGTCCACTAACTCGTCGATATGTGGTAAAGGAAAGTCGTCCTTCGGACTGGCTCTGTTCAAATCCCTAAAATTCACGCATACTCAAATCTTTCCATCCTTCTTTGGCACCGGAATGATGTTGGCCAATCATGTTGGGTACTCAGATACCAGCAAGAACCCTATGTCAATTTACTTGGTGACCTCTTCTTTAATTTTGAGAGCCCAGTCCGGGCTGATCCTTCTGAGTTTCTGTTTAACGGGTCGGGCCTTTGGGTCAAGAGGAATCCGGTGCTGTACAATCTCAAGATCGATTCCAGGCATGTCTTCGTAGGACCACGCGAAAACATCTTTGAAATCTTTTAACAAAGCGACTAAGCGCTCGCGCTCCTCCAAAGACAACGTGGACCCGATCTGGACCAGCCGCGGGTCCTCCTTAGTACCCACATTAATTGTAGTGATTTCATCAACCAAGGGTTTAACAAATCTCTCTTGCTCTTGATCAATTAGACGTTTTAAAACCGGAGGAATTTCTTCCTCGTCGTTTTCATCAAAATTTTGGAAGTCCTGATTAATACAATAAATCAAAGGCACAGAAAAATACTCAGAAACCACAGCCATTCCATTCTCATTAAGCATATCCAAATCGTCCAATTCCTCTGTTACAATAGACTCAAAAGAGAAAGAAAAAGATGACCTAGACAGGACTGTGGTATCTGGGTTATCACCCCCAGGATTACCGAACTCAGACTTAGACGAATTGGAACCTGATTCCGACTCTACAGACTCGGTGGAATCAGATTCCGACTCACTACCTGACCCGGTGCTGCTTGACAAAAATCCCTCATCGTACTGCCAGATGAGAGAGGGTGCGATGGATGCATCCAAAATGCTTGACGGTGGGCTCGCAGCCGTTTCATTCCCAATCATGGACACCGAGAAGTTATCCCCCAAGCACTTCTGTACGATCGGAGGATCTGAGAGTAGACAAGCCAGCGCTACCCCCATTTCGATTTCGGCGTTCTCAGAATCCACTTTCTTGCACTACTCAACCTCAGCTGATGGGTCTGTCTGCTCTTCGGTAACATCAACCCCGAATAACTGCAGGTCAAAGAAGATCTCAAACCCCAACAGGCGCCTCCTCTCGGCATTCAGCCATGGCTCTGCGAAGCCACAAAATGGAAAGTCCTCCCCCTCCCGGATGAAGCGTCCGTTTAGGGTACCCCGGATGGGTCGGTGCATCAACTCAAAAGGCTTCCCCGCCTGCCTCGCTCTAGCTCTCCCAGCCATCTCCTTATCTTTCCTCACCCAATCCTCTTTGGTGGGTAGATAACCCAAGCCAAAGGTATGTGGGTTGTGCGACACTTCGGCTAATACTGTAATGCCCTTCCTACCACTCTTCCCTAATCCCATCCCGGGGATGTGTTGGAGCTTGTTCATGAGGTACACTGATTGAGCGCTAACATACAACCCCTCATCAACAGCCAAGATGTTCTGTACAATTTGAGCCTCGGCTAAGGTAAAACCTGACAAGAACACATCCTCCATACCATGCTCGATTTCCAAAACCGGCATAGATACTTCTGGCGGTGGATGAATCGATGAATTTCCAAAAACAATGGCCACCCCCTTCCCGTGGGGGTATTTCAATATCTAGTGCAAGGTGGATGAAACTGCCTTCACCTGGTGCAGCCACGGCCGCCCCAAGAGTAGATTGAAGGTCGCAGGAACTTCCAAGACATGAAAGTCAATCTCATGCTGTCCTGGACCGACCTGGGTCTGAATTCTCATCGTCCCCATTACTTCTCTGCTTGTGTTATCATATGCTTTTATCACCTGAGCTGTCGGCACAAAGTCTGCGGGCTTCAACCCAATTGCATATGCTGTCCTTGCCGGGCACACGTTGATGGCAGATCCTGTATTGACAAGAACCATCGGTATCCATTTGCTTTTACATTCCACAGAGATGTAGAGTGGTTTGTTATGATTTGTGCCCTCAGGCGGCAGTTATTTATCATAAAAGGTCAACATCGGGGAACCTCCTCCCGGAAAGACCAATCCCACCAACTGTTCAGGCTCGGTGTCTATTGAGAGTTTGGCCTTGTCCATTGCTGATATGACTGCTTGTCTATGAACACGTGAAGCCATAAGCAGTCCCCAGATAGAGATGTCTGGTTGTATCTTTCTCAATTGTTTCAGAATGGCCTCATCTTCTAGTAGCTTCTCTTTCTGCTTCTCTACCTCCTTGTCCTTTCCGGACGCCTCTGGTTGATCTAGGTGCAGGGGCTTGAAATATCGCCCACTCTTAGTCATATGGTCAACTTCACCAATATACTAGGTATCGTCCGGCTGGTTACTCCCCCAATCCTCATCTGTGTGGGCAAGACATAATCATCATCCTCCCACCATATTCCATCAGCAGCCGATAGACACCTGTCCGGCTCCGTTGTAATTATCCCTGTACTCGCAGTACTTTCCGTCCAGGTGCTCGCAGTACGCTCTATCTTTGCGCACATGGCAAGTTCAGTCCCCACAGGGGCCTTGGCTTTTCTGGCTCTCTCAGAGTCTTCGATTCCCTCTTGTTCCAACTACTTCAGTGCAGTTTGCTGTTCAACATTCCCTGT
Organism: Camellia sinensis; assembly: GCF_055761805.1. Lineage (NCBI taxonomy): Eukaryota > Viridiplantae > Streptophyta > Magnoliopsida > Ericales > Theaceae > Camellia > Camellia sinensis. Next base: position 116,361,082 of record NC_138975.1, on the reverse strand, counting down.
ATTCAAAATGCCCAAATCCTGAGCGAAATTCTTGGCCTCGGCGCTCTCCGGCGATGTATTCTGATCCCCAGCCCTTTCGGCCACAATTGATGTCCTTGCCCCTGACGGGCCCTTTTCCAGCTGAGACTCTTCAACAATATCTAATTGGCCATCAAGCCACCCTGTGACCTCTGCTGACTCCTCAAAATCGAACCAGTTGACTATCATGTCCCCCGGATCTTGTTCGTTGAAAATCTGAAGGTCAGCAATGTCCCCTTCCAGAACTGCTAAGTCATCTATCCTCTGATCAAGTCCATCCCCCCGTAGTACACAAATTTTTGCTCCCACCGGCAATTCCACATTTGGCTTAATCTGACCCGCTGACACAATGTAGCCACTCAGATTGTACACCTCCACAGCAAAGCTCCCCAATTTTTTAGTCCCTGAATCCACTGTACCACTTTCTTTCGAAATCATCCCTATTCTGTCTTCGATAGCCACAGCCATTGGTTCGGGTTGGGTTCGGGAGATGTCCAACATGCACAAGTCAATGCTGTCAGGAAGGAACACCTCCGGCTTGGGTAGGTGAGATGGGGTGATATATATACTGGGGTCGTATGACATGACCCTGGCCTGGATAAAGTTGATGCGTTTGGGAGGTGGAGCTTGGTTGTGTGGTGGGAGAGGGTTAGTTGTGACATTGGGTTTCTCTGGAGGCACAATCACCCTATTATCAATGTGATCTTGAATCTCATGACGTAATCGGAAGCATTGGTCGGTGGCATGACCGTGCTGTTGGTGAAAGGCGCAGTATTTGGCTAGATTATGGGAGGGGGGAAGTGGATTCGGTAATGGCCGCTGCTCCAGGGGCTTCAAGTGCCCTTTCCTGATTAAAACCCCCAGAGCTTTGGACAGGGGCATATATAACGGAGTGAAGGTTCTTTGGCCTCGAGGTTGGTGTTTGGTTGTTTGCGAGCTACTTCCGGACGCATCGGAGAATGGTGTAGCCGCAAGGGTTCTTGGGGGAGTGGTGGTGACCATGTTTACTTCTGAAGCTTTGGCAGTTGCGGCATTGCTTGTGCCTGTATTGGTGTTGCGGTTGAAGGTTCTCCTGGGTTGCTTTCTGTCTTGGTCGATCAAACCCTGTTTCATAGCATCCTCAATTTGTACCCCCATCTCATGTAAGTCTGCAAAGGTAGGGAAGGGAAGAACAATCATTTTCTGCATAAGCTTGCTTTGGAGATTGTGCACAATCATCCGAATCTGATCTTTGTCAGTGGGCCTAGTGGTCATCATTGAGGCCTTGGCCCTCCACCGGGTTAAGAAGTCAGAAAAACTCTCCTTAGGCTCCTGCCTAGTCGTCTCGAGATCACGGGTTGTGATGTCGATCTGTGTATTATAGGAGTACTGAGCGACAAAAGCCTCGGCCATCTCATCCCAATTCCTCTTAACATCGTCTTCCAGTTTTGCGTACCAGATGGCCGCCACACCTGACAGGGTCTAGCCGAATAAAGAAGCTTCTGTAGTCTGGTGAGGCCCATCAGCCTTAATATGTCTGAAAACAGCCGTAAGTGCACCATGGGATCCCCGGACTCGTCAAAGCGGTCAATATGTGGCATCTTAAATCTGTCCGGCAGCATCACGACTGCGTCGATATACCCATCCTTGATGTCCAAGATGGACTTCACACCCTGAGATTTCTTGAATAGCTTTTCAAGCTTGCTCACTTTTAATGTTGTGGGGTCCACCTCGAATTCGAAGGGAGAATCCGGTTGATTGATAGGAGTAGGTGACTTGGATAGTTGAGGTAGAATCGGGGGCGGAGCCGGCCCTGTTGGGATGTCTGTATCCTCCTGGACATTCTGGACATTCGCCGTCTCCCCGGGTATTGGAACTCTTAGTGGGGTAGGAGCTTGGTGTGAAGCTGATGCTCCGGCTTACTACTGTAGCCGGATAATTAGCTCTGCCTGTTGGGCCATAACGACGGCCTGCTGTTTGGCAAATTCTGCTTGACGAGCAGCGTCCTCCTGTATGGTTCTCATGCTCTCCTAGAGTTTACGCATCATTTCTTCCATTCCTGCCTTACTGTCCTGATCTATCTGAACTACCGGTATGTCTATCTCTGGAGTAGCCTCAGGAATCCCAACCTGACTGTTTAAAGACCACTGATCTGGCAATCTCGGTACCGATACACTGCGTCTTCTCGACCTCTGCCTGACAACCGGGGGTAAGGAATAGAACACTGGTTGTCCGTCTACCAGATCCTTAGATTGATGGAGTCGACGACCTCTAGTCCAGAGTGCTTGGGGAATATCTGCTTGGTCAGAAGCAATTGTGCTAAACTATCTAGCAAAAAGATAAATAAAGCATAATAAGGAAATAAACAACTAGAAACAGACAGCATAACGACTTAAATAAACACAACACACAGTCTGCATGACAACACATAGTTGGCACGTGTAAGCTGAATATACTGTTCTCAAATACTGGTCATTGTTTCCCAAATCACTGCCCCAAATCTGAATCTGATCCCCGCGGATATACTGATTCTCAAAACACTGGTGCCCACAGGCCTGATGCATAAACTCGCAAACTGATACATGCATTCCTGTAGAGACACACTCTAAAAGCACATAGCAAACAAGTGAGAGCCAAAACACCCCTATGGAGGGGTGGGGTTTCCCTGTCCTATTTTGTCAGGAGCTAGGGTTTCACTACGCACACAGCGGTTTCAAACAACCTATGATCGGGTGAGTAACCTGTCCTAGTTTGGAATGGTCACTATGGCTTCCGAATAGGCACTAGGTCGAATGGTCAAAAAGGGTGCCCCGATAAAAACCGGGGTTTGTGTTCCCATCATGGCAGAGCTCGTAACCGGTCAGCCTTATGGCACGCTTCTCAAAGCGAGCCTCCGGCAGACCGTTTAGGAATAGTAGATGGTAAACACGGTGTCCTAGGCGCACCAATGCACATGCAATGCAAAGAAACACATAAGTTTAGTCAAAACAGGATATCATGAGTTCGAGTCAAGCTCTCTAACTCCTCAGCAGAGTCGCCAGAAACTGTAGACGTCCCTGAACGTCCCGGGAAAAATCCCATTTTGTCCATTGGGCTCACTACAGTTCAGACTCGATGTCATGGTTCTGAATCTAATCTCGCAAAGTGCAATGCAAGATCGATAAATCACCAAAGAGTTTAAATTCGGCAAATCGTTTTGAAAAACTGATTTTAGAAAGAAGTGCCAAACATGGATTGCTTTGCCAGATACAGAGTCGCCATCTAAATATTTTGTTTTGGGAGAATTTAGGAAACCCTGACTCATGCCTAAGGCCACGTGTCTATCATCACTAAAGTTGCCTTGGCTCGGGAACTTGGGTACGATTGGGCAAGGTCATTTCATGACCACCCCCGCTCGCCCGATCGAAGATCGGCCACTACTAAGCATGATATCGAGTTTTTGAAAACACATGTGCTCTTACTCCGGTTTATTAGCCTAGAATTACTATGTGATGCGCACAACATACAAGTATAGACTGGATTGCCTACGTTGGGACAAAGCATCACATACCGTTTGTTTTGAAAATGGATTGAAGTTTGCTACTCGCAAGTAGGCTAAAACACGAGTTTCGACGAATTATTCCAACTCAAGCAACCTAACCTTCACCCACAGACATTCAGGCAGTTATATCATATAAACACATAGTCTCATAGTAAGCATGCTATCAAGACAGTCACTCACACACATGCAAGGATGCTAAAGCATAAACACTTACCGAGTACTCCAAGCCAAAGAAAGAAGCTAATTAGAAAACATGCATGAAAACTAACTATGCTGAGATGCCTAATGCAACACATGCAAGAATGCAACTAAGATAGGTTCGGCTATTCTAATATGGCATATGAGATGCTACAGGTAACATGTATTCACCTTGGAATTGAAATACGATGCAGTTAGTATTGATGCATCGAGCCCGGTGCATGCAAATCAGATGAATGGATGCAAACATACGAGCATAAGGATGCTAATTGAAACGTGCCCTAAAACTAACCATCATAAGCTGGTAAGTAAAAAGGAGAAAGACGTGGGGTTGAAAGGCATGCATCACACATACGCACACTTATTACAACATTGCCCTCCTTGGAGGGTCCGAATGAATAATACACAACCAACTAGCTAATCTAAGCTAATTAAACTAGTTATTACACAACCGAAATGAATAACGAATTACAGCTAAATATTACACAACATTAATTAATTAACAAATTAAACTAAGGAAGCAAATAAATTAGCATGCAAGCTACATGAAATGGACTGTCTCAGCTCTGTTCCGAATGATAAGGGATGCATGCATGCTCGAGTCGCCTTGTTGGGAAATCCATCGCGATGTCCCGACTCACCTTTGTTTGCGATTGATCTCAGAAACTTGCACAAAGCTCTAGAAGGCTGAAACTACACCCTGGGAACCCATGGGAAGGCTGCCGACTAGCTCATGGCCTTGGAGACCACCTACCGACCACCTTTTGTGAGAGAAATCAAAAGGGGTGGTTGGCCTGCCAGAAAAGCTGGTCGGCCGACCAGTTTCTGCCTCTAGTTTCTGGTTTTTTCTGCAACAAAGGCAAGAGAAAGAGAAGGCAAGGTATTTTCAACATATGTGTGCTCGACCATTCTCCCCCATCATTGCATAAGCTTTAGGGAGTGTAGTCCTTGATCCTCGGGCCACCAATCACGCATCCCGATGCATGATGGCCGAGGAGTCGAATTGCACGACTCAATGGGACATGAATGCACATGTAAGCAACTAAAACCACCAACTCCATCATGGATAGTCAAGAGTGTCGGTGTCCAAGAATCGAGACACATTTCGTCACTTTGAGTACGAAACGTTCCTCGTTTTCCGTGTTTGGACTAAACCCTACTCTAAACACAATGCAACAAACAATGTATGGACGAATGCAACTCTAGCATGCGATCTAAATGCAATGCAACTAAGTGATGCGAAGATGTACGGAATGACATGCAAGCATGCAAATGGCATACACAATGCTACAAACTAATCAATGGCATACTCAATGCACATGGATTATATGGTATGCATACACAATGCACTAACATACACAATGTTATGAACGAAGCATACGCAATGCAATGATCAAACGTGCGATAACATGGATTATATGGCATACACAATGCAAGATGGACTTAAACCAAGATGGATGAACCTTAACTACACCCAAATCAGTGGCCAAACATGATGAAAAACAAGGCAATGACACACACACAAGCATGCACAATGCAAGGGATCAAAGCCTAAGGTACGAGATACAACTCTACCAAAGCATGACAAGGATGAAATATGGCATACAATGACACATGTTCCAGCTCTGAAATGACATGCAAGATGGTCCCGAATCATGCAAACAACTCACCCGATGCATGTTGGATGGCACAAATATCGAAACTAGTGAAGTGCATTACATTAGAGGTATGCAAAGCGAAGCCCAAATGACCAAACCAACCCCAAACAGTCCCTATGCAGACCCAAAACAGTGGCAAAATGGACTAAAATGATGGCTTGTAATGCACAAAAATGAAGCTCATGCAATAGCCCAAAAATGAGGCATACAAGTACAACTCTCAAACGCATTTAAAGAGTGGAAAAAATGAGAATATGGCACAAGTATAAGCTCTGAAATAACATGTTCAATGATGCCAAGGCACAAAAACAACTCAAGTTAAGCATGCAAGAGGCTTCAAAACTTGAAACTAGGCAAGGGTATTACACTACAAGCATGCATGGAAAGCATCATTCGACCATGTAACCTCAAAATAGAGCTAAGGTAGCCCAAATCATGAATAGAATCAGTTTAGAACATGGTCAAAGTATGCTAGAATCAATGGCCAAAACAACATGCAATGGAAGCTAGTGAGCACGGTTTACACTACAAGCATATGAAGCATTCAAGAGGCCACTAAACCAGCAAAAGTCAGAGACATGATATGCCAAATAAAGCCCAAAAGTCCACTGAAATATGATCAATGCATGCAAGAATGTCATGATCCTTTGATAGGCTATAAGAGGGGTTATTCAACACATGCAAGAGACACACCTAAGTTGACAAAATCAACTTTGGACAGAGCCTAGGCAGGCCCTAAAAGACACTAAAAAGGGCCTGAAACAAGGCTTGGAGGTGTGCAAATGAAGGCTCCTTTGTAAGGCTAAAAATGCTAGTGAACATGACAACGAATGAGAGGGTCACCCCTCTCTGATTTTGGCTCTCAAAAACACATGTTAACCACTGAAAATCCACTGGATTTCAGTGGTTAAAAGGCCAAGCGAAGGTCAACACAAAGGCCTTAAGGCATGGCTCAAAACAAGGTAAAATGAAGCATGCAAGGGGGTAGATGACCCCCAACAACAAAATGACCTTAAACAAACATCAAAAGGACCTCAAAACAAGACTTTTTTTAGTTGACAAAAAAGCTCAAATATGCATGCAAATAAGGCTAATAGATGGATCAAAATAGTGCTAAAAAGAGGGAAAAGGTGTGTTACCCTTGAAGCGCAGGAAGAAAGCAACTTCTCCAGCCCAAAACCAACTCTTTGAGACCTCTCAAGACCCTCCAAGAACCTTGGAACAATGGTGGAGTTGTGTGGCTATGAGGTGTGGTGTAATAGGTCAATAGCAAGACCCTTTTGAACCCAAAATAAAGAGATATAGAGGGAAGTGTATGCATAAGCCTTAGACAAATTTCTCAACCCTCACAAAGGAGGGGGAGGTCCTCCTTTATAGCTGTAGACGAGCCCGCGTGAGGCCTCGTTATAGTTCGGACTCAATTTGTGTCACGATTCTTAATCTGAACCAAAGAGTCCAAAATACGGCAAATCGTTTTGAGAAAACAGATTTTTAGAAAAGAAGTGCCAAACATGGACTGCTTTGCCAGATACAGAGTTGCCACCTAAATATTTTTTATGGGAGAATTTAGGAAACCCTGACTCGGTGCCAAAGGCCACGTGTCCATCATCACCAAAGTTGCCTTGGCTCGGGAGCTTGGGTACGATTAGGGAAGGTCAGCTATGAGAACCCCCTCTCGCCCGATCCGAAGATCGGCCTCTACTAACAGTGATATCCGTTTTTGAAAACGTTATGTGTTCTTATTCCAGTTATTAGCCTAGAATTACTATGTTATGCGCTCAGCAAACAAGTATAGACCAAATCGTCTAAATTGGAACAAAACATTGCATGCTCGTTTTGAAGATGGTTTGCTACTCGCAAGTAGGCTAAAATGCAGGTTTTGCCACCCTCGAGTGGGCTTTTAGAAAAAGATGGTTTTGCCACTATCTAGTGGGCTTAAAACTCACAGTTTTAATGCATTATTCCAATTTAGATAATTCAACCTCCATCCACAGGCATTCAAGCAGTTATATCACGTAAGCAGCTAGCCTCATGGTAATCATACTGTTATGGCAGCACTCACACGCATGCGGTATGCTGAAGCATAAATGCTTACCGAGTACTCCGAGCCAAAACAAAAACTAGTTAGTAATCATATGCTTGATCCTAGTTCATGTTTAAGATGGCTAATGCAACACATGCAAAATGCAACTAAGATAGGCTTGGCTAATCTACAATGACATGTGAAATGCTACAACTAACACGTATTCAATTTGGAATTGAAATACAAATGCAGTTAGAATGATGCGCCGAGCCCGGTGCATGCAAGACAAATATATGAATGCATGCATGCATAGCATAAGGTATGCTAATTTAAATATGCCCTAATCGACCATCATAAGCGGGTAAATAAAAGGGAAGAAAGACGTGGGGTTGGAAGACATACACACACTCACGCACATTATTACACAATTGCCCTCGCTCGGAGGGTCCAAATAAATATTACAGTCCAAATACTAAATTAATTATTACAGAATTTCTAATTAATTAACAAATTAAACGCAGGAGTAAAGTGGCCACAGCCCCGCCTTGGGATACGTGGATGACGCATGTTTGACTCGTCTCGCCCGGAAATTTGCTGCCATAGCACTGTTGCCTCTGTTGACACTGCCCTGCCCCTCTGAAATTTATGAAAGTCTCCTGAACTGTTCTGAACTTCATTCTGAGTGTAGTGGAGTTCCACCGGCCAAATCAAAAGGCCACCGGCCATGGGAATGAGGTTATCGGCTAAAGATTTTGCTCTCGGCCAAAATTCTTTGCCAGTCGGCACTCATCATTGCCGGCCGGCCAAATCTTCCTGTTGAAATCTGCAGTTGACAGCAGCAGAGGGCAAGCAGTGTATGGCATGGAATTTTCAAGCAAATGTAAGCATGGGCACACTCCCTATTATGCAAGGGACTCAAGGGAGCCAGACCCTCGACCCTCGGGCCATCAATTATGCATTTTTGATGCATGATGGCCTAAGAGGCCAAGTTAGCAACTTTGATGTAAATGCATGCAAACAAAAGGGATGAATGCCAACACCCTATCATGTTGAGGTCAAGGGGATTGACGACCGAGGGTTGAGACGTGTTACATCACTTGGAGTATGAACACTTCTCAATCCTCATACTTGGTTTGACACCCCAAACCAAGCCAAATGTAATGGATGGATGGAATATACAATGCAAAGTGATGCAAATCATGTAAGATAACATGAACATGCTAAGCTAATGCAACATGACACTATCTAATCTTGCAAGCTAAACTAATGCAATATGGACATATCAAGCATACAACAAGACTATGTAATGCCATTAACGAAACAACATGCAAACATGCGAAAATGATACAATGTAAGCATGCAACCAATGCAATACAACATGCAAGCATGCAAAATATGCAAAGAGGGACTTATACTGAAATGAGAGGACCTCAGCCCCCCCCAAAAAAACAGTGGCCTAAGAGGATACACAAGAGCACAAATGATGCATGCAAGCATGCACACATCAAGGTCCATCACCTAAGCATAAAAGGGGACAACTCTAAGCATACTTAAAGGCAATATATATGGGCATTAAACCAACATGCTAAGCTCTGAAAATGAATAGAGAATGATGCCAAATCAAACAAAACATGCAAGCAAGGCATGCAACAATGACCAACACTTGAAGCCAATAAAGGGGGTCAAACCAAAGCTATGTCAACCAAACCTTAAAGGACCAAAATAACCTAAAACAGTCCCAAGGGACCCCAAAACAAGACCAAAGCATACATAGATCATGGTCAAAACACGCCAAGGAATGAGTCCAAAACATGGGCACTCAAGGCCAAAAATGGGAGCATTGCTCAACACCTCCCCCAAGAAAACACGGCATGAATTTTTCAATACAAAACAGAGTTTTAGCATGCAAAAAGGACCCTCAAAACCCACTGATATGGCAGCCTAATGTCTAAACACATAGGCATGCACAATGACCATTTTCCAAGGCACAAAAGAACAACCTTTCAAGGCAAGAAAGTGATGACGAATGTGGGCATACAAGCATGGATTAGGGACTGAAATGGCATATGAAATGACTCCAAATCATTGAAACAACCCAACTAAAGCATGCTAGTGACTCACACACTCAAGGCTCACAAGCCAAAATACAAAGGGGCTATACCAAACATGGAAAATACGACCAAACCAGCACCCAACAGACCTCAATCATGATAAATCATGACCAAAAGCTTCACAAAGCTAGGCAAGAATATGCAAGCACGATGGTTCAATGGCTAGATGCATTTCTACGCAAAATGAGGGAATACAAAGCAAGTGTATTAAGCATGTAAGGCACCACAAATCCGACCAAAAACAGAGGTAAGATATGCCCAAATAACACCCAAAAACCTCTGAAATAGGGCCAAATACAACCAAGCATACATGCTACCCTTATGAGCCAAAACATGAACAAAATGAGAGACCAAGGGAGAGAGGTGTCCCTCCCCTATGCAAGACCTCAGAACCCCTTCCTCACCACTGAAAATCCATTGGATTTCAGTGGTGAGAAGGCCAACACACTAAGGTAAACAAAGCTTACTGAAAGAGCACAAAAAGAGGCCAAAAGAGGCCTAAGAGGGGGAGGTCGACCCCAAACACCAAAACTACCTTAATGAAGAATCTTAAGCATGAAAATACAAGACTTTTTTCAGTTATACAAAAAGCTTAAATCAACATGCAAGATAGGTCAAAAGCCAATGCAAGATTGGGGAAACCAAAGTAAAGTAGTTACCCTTGAAGAACTCTTGATGAACAGCAAATGCAGCCCTATTCTTTTGATCAAAATCAGCCCAAAATCTCAAGAAGAAACCCTCCAAGCCCCTCAAGGTCGGAGTAAGGTGTGATGGTGTGTGTGTTGGTGCAAAACTAAGGTAAAAATACACTTTTAGGCCACAAAACACACACAAGGGAGGAGAGAGAGGGAAATATATATAGAGAGAGAGAGAGGATATATATATCAGAATATATGTATAAGCTTTGCCTTTTTTGTTTTTTTTTGCTAACCTTTAACAATGGAGGAGGAGAGGTCCTTATATAGGCAAAAGAAATGGTTCTAAGCTTCTCAAAGAAGCTAAGTAAAAGGGGGTAAAAGGGGCAAGGAGGTCAAGGCTTCTTGAGGAAGCTAAGACAGCTGGCCAAGCTTCTTGAGGAAGCTTTGACAAAGGGTCAAGCTTCCTCAAGAAACTTTGACCAAAAGGGGGCAAAAGGGGCAAAACAGCCACATGTAAGCCCCAGGGGAGGTTTGGTGTATTCCAGCTGGCACAGTTGGCATGCACCATGCCTGAAGAAGGCAAAAAGGTGTTACCGGCCAAAAAAGGAGGTTGCCGGCCAAACAGATAGCCAGCCGGCCATATAGAGTGCCGACCGGCCATTGGTATTAAGAAACCATGGCCGGTGTCAGCAATTAATGGCCGGTGATGCAAAGGGAAGGCCGATGGGGTGTGGGGATGGCCAACAAGCCATTCCCTACCCCTCAAAGCAAAAACACAAGTATTTGGTGCCAAAACCAAGGGCAAGACGAACAAGTTGAGAGATCCCGAGGCAAGGCGCGCAACCAAGGCCTCCGGGAACTCAAAACGAACACGAACATGGATGATCACCGAGTGTCCCCATCGGTAACGTCCAAGTCTTGAGAACGGTCAAAAAGGGATGTCTACAGTTGCCTCTCTTTGACAGAACTCGAAAGTCATAACAATGACGGGAGTGATTGTCAAAGCCCAGAGACGACCCATTTTTGACCAGGCCGAAGACTTAGACAAACATGCAAGGCAAACAAGATATGCACCCGAAGGCAGGGGCAAAATGCAAGACAATGCACAAAGCTGAACATAACTTATGATCATGCAAAGAAAGCTGTAACGAAGCATAACATGCGACACTTTTAAGCGGGAGGGCAAATCAAACTACATTTCATGCAGTTATGATGCAATCTTAGCGAGCATATGTGATAGATACACAAAAGTGAAGAGAGTATGCTGGATACACTATATGAATAAAGTGTGGTTGATACACTAAGTGAAGCAAAGTGTGATAGATACACAAAGCGAAACGAGTGTGATGGATACACTAAGCAAACACGTGATAGATACACTAAGCGAACGTGTGTGATGGATACACAAAATGAACGCGTGATAGATACACAAAATGAGCATAATGTGAAGCAAGTGTGATGGATACACTATATGAAGCAAAGTGTGATAGACACTAAAAGTGAATACAAAGTGTGATAGATGCACTATGTGAAGCAAAGTATGATGGATATGCAAAAAGTGAACGCAAAGTGTGATAGATGCACTAAGTGAACAGAGTGTGATTGATAAACTGAAGGTGAACACAAAGTGTGATAGATGCACTATGTGAACAAAGTGTGATTGATACACTAAAAGTGAACACAAAGTGTGATAGATGCACTATGTGAACAGAGTGTGATTGATACACTGAAGGTGAACACAAAGTGTGATAGATGCACTATGTGAACAGAGTGTGATTGATACACTAAAAGTGAACACAAAGTGTGATAGATGCACTATGTGAACAGGTGTGATGGATACACTAAAAGCGAACACAAAGTGTGATAGATGCACTAAGTGAACAGAGTGTGATTGATACACTAAAAGTGAACACAAAGTGTGATAGATGCACTAAGTGAACAAAGTATGATAGATAAAGTGTGATGGATACACTAAAGGTAACGAAGTGTGATGGATAAACGAAGTGAATATGTGCATGATAGATACACAAAATGAGGATGTGTGTGATAGATACACTAAGTGAATGAAGTGTGATTGATACACTGATAAATGATCTCAAACGAAACTTCTTTGAATGAACCGTATATACAATATCGTGCATGAATGAGAAAGAAACTTGATAGGTACAATGCATTACAATGCATGATGCTTAAGGAAAGCAATAAATGGACAAAACAGCGCTTTAGAAAGCACCTCATGAGGTGAGTTGCGGTGAACCGCTCTGCTCCGGTGGGGATCTTCCCCTGTGCTCTTCGAACACTTACCTTCAACTTACAGTACAAAGGCTCTGAAATACTGACAAGGGTTCTTCATGTAAAACACTTTGGATGCTGCCTTTCTTCCTTATCATATTCACAACTTTCCCTATTCTCCAACGGGCTGACAGACTAGGTTGGTTCGGTATCCAGAATTGAGGTGCATACACGCTATCTTAACCTATGGGGCTTCCATACAGATTTCAAGCCGAGGACACGCCTCTGGGTATTTAAACCAGACTTTAGTCTCGGAAATCCCGAACCTTTGCATTCTAGGCAACAGCCATTCGAACTCTAGTTTCCACCGTCGCAGTTGGTCTCCTAGGAACTCATTGCAAACATGGCCACGATGCCTCTGGCAAGGAATGGTACTCAGGGAGAGCACTTTTGATCGCCATTCTGGCTTGAAGTAGACTTGATCTTGAGCTTGAGGTAGAGACACAGTCGTTCTTCAGAGCATTGGCAAGACCTGAAGAGGTACACACGGAATGTAGTCTCGGAACTTACAGAAGTTGAAACAAACTCAGATGCTTGACATTTCCTCTTTTCTTTTGTTTTACAGTATGGAACCCATATAGCTTCAGATAGGTCCTGGTTTTATTGTTCTCACACGACCTGGGTTGAACCCTGCGATTTTTATGAAAGAACAAATCTTGTTTTGCACAGATGTGGAGAACGGCACGGCACTCTGAGCATAAAACGATTCATTTTTGAAATTGAGAATGAGTTCTCGACCAGGTATTGAGCCTACGACTGAACACAGCGCACTACGACTCAACAACGGAAAACAAAAGGTAAACAACCTAAACACAAATACAGACACTCAAAAAAAAAAACGACTCAAGACAAGAATCGAGGTAAAACAAAAAGACACGACACTCAGACGCGCACAGGGAGCCTGTTTCTCTGGGTATTGTTTCCCACCATTTCTCATTTGTGATTCTCACATCACTCGGCCTTCAAGCTCGATTTTTCTCACAAAACCCTTTTCTCACTTTTCTCTCATCGTACATCTCTCTATTCTTTATTCTCTCATTTTTATCCCTCCCCAGGGTGGTTGATGGATAAACAAAAAGTTGTGGGCTTTTGCTCCTAGCACTCAGCTAGATTCTTCTTTTTCTGCGCGCAGCTAGTGAGTTCCTCCCACAGAGGGGTTGCGCTGCAACTAAGCGTGTAGCGAATCTGCAGCTGACATCGGCTGTCGATGCTCTGCCAGGGAGTTTGGACGTGGTTAGATTTGTCCAGATGAGGGAGTAGGATATCTTGATCCATTCCAGTTCGTGCTTCGCACTTGGCTTGATACCTCGTTGCTTGGAGGATGAGAGAGCTTTCAGCTCTTTTGTTGACAGTTTCAGTTGTGCACTTTCTGGCAGGGAGAGTGCCCTTCTTGGCAAGTATGGTGCCCTTTCTGGCAAAGGCATTGGCAACGGGGAAAAGACAGGAAGCCTGACTCAACTGTGCCCCTAGTTCATCATTTTGACCAATTTTTTTGTTTTGGTTTTCGACTAAAACAATTTTGACCGACATGAGAGTTAGATTAACATGCTTGTTCGATTTTCTGATTTGAAATCATACAAGTTAGGTTATGAGCACTGAAAATTTTCCTTTTCGGGTCCAAGAAATGGTCCAGTTTTGGAAAAGATGGAATAATTTTTCGAGAAAATTCAGTCAACCTTAGTAAAAATTCTCAAAAATTGTTTTTGCAAATGGCCACTGCTCAACGAGCATAGAACCCACTCTCGAGATGCACAACCTCAGATTCGAAGCAAAATTGCCCCTTACTTGAAGGGAGCTGCATAGCAACGGAAAGTTGCCCCTTGTTTGAACGGCGCCACGGCGCATTGAATGGCAATGGAAAGTTGTCCCTTGTTTGAATAACGCCACTGTAGACACCCCATTTTTGACCGCCCTTAAGACTTGGGCACTACTGATGGTTTGCTCGGTGTTGAGAGATGTGCAGGGCAAAGAATCAGTTTCTTCGGCTAAAGGAGAGGAGAAAACTAGTTTGGGAGAAGTTCGGCATGAATCCGGGTAGAAGCGAGTCGAGCAGCCCTCGCTGAATCGGGCTTATCTATCTGTACACTTGGATTTTAGCTATGGGGCCACCACCGTCGGAAAGCTTACTTCCGGGGCTTCATTTTCCACTCAAGAATCTCCTAGAGCCAAGTCCGGGTGGGGGAGATATGATCAGTTGAAGTCAGGCATCATCCCGGTTGGATCGAATCTGCGCGGCTTCACGAAAAAGGGCATAACTTTTTGCACAGAAGGAATTTTAATGCAAAGTTTGCGCCATTGGAAAGCTAACTTCCGGGGCTTGAATTTGGACACCAACCGGCAGTTTTTTGACCTTACCGGCCATCCACCGGCACTATATTTGTGCCGACCGGCAATTTATTGTGCCGACCGGCACTTTATTTTGCTGACCGGCAATTTTTGCTAGCCGACGACCTTCCGGAGCATTCTGCAGATTGAGTGGATTCCAGCTGTGCCAGCTGGAATGCACAGAATTGATCCCCCACGCACATGTGTGTTTGTTTTGAACCTTGTGAGCCTTTGAACCCCCTAACCTTCTAGAAGCTTGAACCTTTTGGCCAAGCTTCTTGGAGAAGCTTGGCCAGCTGTTTTAGCTTCCTCTAGAAGCCTTGCAGCCCCCTTGAACCCCTTGGCCCCTTTGAAGCTTGTCTTAGAAGCTTAGCATTGCTTATATAAGCACCTCTCCTCCTCCTTTGTTTAGGTTAGAGATTTGAGGCAAGAAAAACCAGAGATATACCACATATATCTGATATACATACATACAAACCTCCATCTCTCTCCATATCTCTCTCATCCAACCATCAAACACCCTTGTTCTTGGGCCATTTCTTCATCAACTCATAGCACAAGGCATCCAACGCCTATTCCAACAGCTTGAGGCTGTTTTCCAGAGCTTAGGAGCACCTAAACTTGGTCCAAGAGGTGCTGGTTCATTGGTCTACAAGGGTGAGTCCTCATCTTCCCTTTTCTAGCCTTTTTTTGCTTCATATCTAAGCCATAGTTGCTTGCACTTTTGGGCTCCGACCTAAACTTCAAATCATCATATTTTGAGGTCCTCTTCATGTTTGATTGAGGACCTCTTACTGTTTGAGGACAGTAGCTAGCACTTCCTTCATTAGCCCTCTTTATGCCATAATTTTGCATAATTTTTTTGGCTTGTGTGTGATCTGTTTTGAGGCATGCTATAAACTGTGAAGTTGCTTATTTTGAGCCCTTCTTCAACATTGAAGAAGGGATCAACACTGTTTGGATACTCTATGTGCTACTTGCTTTGAAATCCATGTGGTAGCCCCGTTTTTGTATGCCATTTTAGCCCCATCTTTGCTTGCTGTTTGGCCATGCCATAAACTGTAAAAATGCTTATCTCAAGGCTGCCTTGCTTCTGTCTTTATGCTCCATGTCCATATTATGCATGCTTTGTATAGCTGTAAGCCATTCCACATGCCTAATTTCGCATTTCGGGATTCATTCCATGCGTTGAGTGTTGTTTCGTTATGTTTCGGGGCTGTTTTGCATCGCCTATCGCCTCTGAAATTTGCATGCGAATTGTCCATGTTTGTGCCTTTCAAATGCGTCGAAAAGCGGCTTCATTATGCTTAAGACTTGGACCATGTATCTATGCATGTTTGCATGTCATTTGCCTCCATGCACTTAGCCCTTTGGCCACTGTTTTAGGCCTATTTGGGGCTGCCTAATTCATGTTTAAGTCCATCTTCTATTTGGTTTGCATGCTTACCTTGCATGTTTGCTTGTAAGCTTTGCATGATTACATTGCATTGTTCATGTTGCATGATAGCTAACATGCCTAGGTTGCATTGCATTGACATGCATGCCTTGCCTCTTGATCATGTGATAGAGGTTGGGCTTTATGTGTTTGTTTGGTTTGCATGACATTTGAAATCAAAGCGCATACTTGGTTTCTTGGGCCATCATGCATGGAAATGCGTGATTGGTGGTCCGGGAATCGAAGCACGTGCCCCTTTGAGTCATCACTATGATAAGGGACATGAGTAGTGCATACATGCCTTGAATTGTGCTGTCATGCTTTGCTTTGCCCTTTGTTGCTGTCAATTGCAGATTCTGCAGGAATACTCTGCCGACCGGCAGTGTAAAGTGCCGACTGGCAATCTTTCCTCTGCCGATAGACTCCATTTTGTGCCGATGGCCACACACCAGTGCCGGTGGTAATTCCACTCAGCCGGTGGCACTCCCCAGTGTCCAGGGATGCAACCCTGAGGTTTTGGTAGCCTTCAGAGGAGCAGAGGAAAGAAAACAGAGGCAGCCTATGCATGGCGGCGCATTTCCCGAGGCGGTTTACCTGTTTTCCTAGATTAGTTAATTTGTTAATTAATTAATTAATTTGTAATATTTAATTAGCTTGCGTAGTTAATTAATTTGTAATATTTATTCGGTCCCTCCGAGTGAGGGAAAATCTGTAATAAGTGTGCGTGAGTTTGTGTATGTCTTCCAACCTCACGTCTTTCTTCCCTTTTATTTACCTGCTTATGATGGTTAGTATTAGGGCACGTTTAATTTAGCATACCTTATGCTATGCATGTGTGCATCCATGCATTTGTATTGCATGCATTAGGCTCGGTACATCACGCTAACTGCATTTGTACTTCAAATTCTAAGCTGAATATGTGATAGTTGTGCATTCTCACATGCCATGTTTAGGATAGCCGAGCCTATTCTAGCAACATTTTGTATGCGATGCATTAGGCATTTAACATGGACTTGGATCATGCATGTTTGCTAACAAGTTCTTTGTTTTGGCACGGAGTACGATGTAAGTATTTCCGCTTTAGCATATCGCATGAGTGTGAATGTTGCCATGTCAGCATGCTTAACATGTGGCTAGATGCTTATGTGTTAAAATGTTTTGAATGCCTGTGGGTGAAGGTTGGATTGTTTGAGTTGGGAAAACTCATTGAAATCCGTGTTTTAGCCTACTTGCAAGTAGCAAATCCAAAACATTTTTCAAAACAAACGGATATGCAATGCTTATTTCCAAATTAGGCAATCTAGTCTATACTTGTTTGCTGCGCGCATAACATAGTAATTCTAGGCTAATAATTGGTTTAAGAACACATAAAGTTTTCAAAAACGGATATCACGGTTAGTAGAGGCCGGTCTTCGGACCGGGCGAAAGGGGGTGCTCATAGCTGACCTTCCCCGATCGTACCCAAGCTCTCGAGCCGAGACAACTCCAGTGATGACGGACATGTGGCCTTCGGCACCGAGTCAGGGTTTCCTAAATTCTCCCATTAAAAAATATTTAGGTGGCGACTCTGTATCTGGCAAAGCAGTCCATGTTTGGCACTACTTTTCAAAAAATCAGTTTTCTCAAAACGATTTG
The DNA here is from genome assembly GCF_055761805.1 of Camellia sinensis. Lineage (NCBI taxonomy): Eukaryota > Viridiplantae > Streptophyta > Magnoliopsida > Ericales > Theaceae > Camellia > Camellia sinensis. Next base: position 116,343,229 of record NC_138975.1, on the reverse strand, counting down.
CCAGATTTGGACTCTTTGGTTCAGACTTAGAACCGTGACACAAATCGAGTCCGAACTGTAGCGAGGCCCACGCGGGCGCGTCTACAGTTTCTGGCGACTCCGCTGGGGAATTTAGAGAGCTTGACTCGAACTCGTGATATCCCATTTTGACTTCATTTATGTGTTTCTTTGCATTGCATGTACATTGGTGCGCCTAGGAACACAGTGTTTGCCATCTGCCATTCCTGAACGGTTTGCCGGAGGCTTGTCTTGTCAAGGCATGTCCATAAGGCTGACCGGCTATGGGCTCTGACAGCATGGGATCACAAACCCCGGTTTACCGGGGCACCCTTTTGACCATTCGACCTAGTGCATATTGAAATCCATAGCGACCATTCCAAACTAGGACAGGTTGCTCACCCGATGTTAGGTTGTTTGAAACCGCTGTGTGCGTAGTGAAACCCTAGCTCCTGACAAAATAGGACAGGGAAACCCTACCCCAACATAGGGGTGTTTTGGCTCTCTCTTACTTGCTATGTGCTTTTAGAGTGTATCTCTATAGAAATGCATATACCAGTTTACAAGTCTGGGCATCAGGCCTGTGGGCATCAGCATCAGTATTTGGGGAATCCGTTTTACCTAAGGGTATCAGTTTACAGGCAGATATTTGGGAAACAGTGATTAGTATTGGGTACATTCATCCTAGTATGCTCAAATCTGTTCCAGTGAAATTAGGCTGAGATGCTCTCTGTTTTCCCTTTTGCAAGGTAGTCCTGGAACCATAGCTTCAGAAGGCTCCGATATCCCCCGAGGTTCATCGGACTTGTGCTGATAGACTTTGTCAGGTCAGAGATTCAGTTCAAGGGTAATTAGAGCCAGGGAAGGCTAGTCAGGCACAGGCCACCAGTACAACAGCTACCAGATCAGTGATCTTTGAGCAGTCGGGCTGAGATTCCCGAGCCTATTGCCGACACAGATATACCGGTTGCTCAGTTAGATTAGAACAGTATGTCAAGTCTGGAAGAGATGGTGCGCCAACTCCAGGACAGTATGAAAGCCATGCAGCAAGGCACAGTCCGTCAAGCAGAATTCGCCAAGCAACAGGCTGTGGTCATAGCCCAACAGGCAGAGACAATTGCCAGATTGGAGCAGCAAACTGGAGTATCTACTTCGCACCAGGCTCCTCCCCCACCAAGAGTTCCCATACTCGGGGAGGCAACCCATGTCCAGGATGATACGGACATTCCAGTCGGGCCAGCTCCACCCCCGATTCTGCCTCAACTCTCCAAGGCACCCACTCCTATCAACCAATCAGATTCTCCCTTCGAGCCCGAGGTGGAGCCCGTGGCATTAAAAATGCACAAGCTTGAAAAGTTGTTCAAGAAATCCCAGGGGGTAAAGTCCATCCCGGGCATTGAGGACGGGTACACCGACGCAGCTGTAACTCTGCCGGATAGGTTCAAGATGCCTCACATCGACCGTTTTGATGGGTCAGGAGATCCCATAGTCCACCTGAGCTTGTTTTCAGATGTTTTGCGCCCGATGGGCTTGACAAGATTACAGAAGCTCTCCCTTTTTGGCAGGACCCTGTCGGGTATTGCGGTCACCTGGTATGCGAAATTGGAGGATTCAGTGAAACGAAACTGGGAGGAGATGGCCGAGGCCTTCGTCGCACAATATTCATACAATACCCAAATCGAGATTACGACCCGTGATCTTGAGACGATGAGACAGGAGCCGAAAGAGAGCTTCTCAGAATTCGTGGCCCGCTGGAGGGCCAAGGCCTCAATGATGACCATTAGGCCAACTGACAAAGATCAAATTCGGATGATTGTGCGCAATCTCCAGCCCAAGCTAATGCAGAAAATGATCGTGATCCCCTTCCCTACCTTTCCAGACTTGTATGAGATGGGAGTGCAGATCGAGGATGCTATGAAACAGGGCCTCTTTGACCAGGATAAGGAGCAGCCCAGGAGGGCATTTTCCCGCAATTCGAATGCGACCACCAGCGGTGACGCAGCTGCAAGGTCTTCTGAAGTGGGCATGGTCACCACCACCGCATCAAAAACAGCCACCCCATTCACCGGTGCGTCCGGAAGTAGCTCACAAAAAACCAAATATCCACCTCGAGTCAAGAGGATTTTCACCCCACTCCATATGCCTTTGTCAAAGGCTCTGGAGGTCTTACTTCGGAAAGGACATCTGAAACCGTTGGAACAACGGCCCCTACCCGATCCTATCCCTGCAAAGCATGACCAGACTAAGTACTGTGCGTACCACCAACAAACCGGTCATGAGACCGATAGCTGCTTTCGTCTGCGCCACGATGTACAGGATTTGTTTGACAACGAGGTCATCGCCGCGCCAGCTCAGTAAAGTCTATCACCGCTGGATCAGTGAACTCGGGGGACAGTACGAATATGTGATCAGGGGATGAACCACCTGTGGGCGGCACTCAGGTTACTCTAGACGTGGCGTTTGGCACGCACTGTTTCGAGCATTTTACGAATGCTAGTTTTTGTGTTTTCTGACTTGGGTATTGGGTCAGTCTTCTCAATTTGTATTGAGTCAGTCTTTTCATACTGAGTCAGTCGGGTCTGTCTTGTTGTATCGAGTCAGTCCTGTTTTGTTAAAGTCGGGTGATTCTGGGGGTGTTACTTCGGATATCACTATTTTGCTTTGTGTTTGTCCTTTTGAGTCTGTTTCTGCCAGGGAGCCAGTTGTGCCAACAGATTTGAATGAACAGCAGTGATTTTCACACTCTTGTGTTTGCTTCTGCCGTGTGCCAGTTGTGCTAGAAGTATTGAATGGAATGACAGTGCTCTTCGCCTGCCTTTTCTGTGCCTTGAAATCATTGTATCGACCTACGTTTTTTTCAAAACTTTTTTTGAACACTGTGGTGAAAACGAAGAGGAAGGAATTCCTCGGGATTTGCAAAATTTTGATCATTTGAGAGAGAGAGAGAGGCGTGCTAAGCCCTTAATGAATGAGATCATGTTTGTTAATGTGAGTACTGAGAAGGATCCTCACTTGATCCAGATTGGTCCCACACTGTCTTCAGCACGGGCGATCTGTCGCTTTCTTAAAAACTTTCAAAAACAAAATATTTTGCGCAGTCCTGCGAAGACCTGTGTGGAATCGCTCTTGAGATTGTGCAGCTTAGGATCGCTCTCAGCCTCGAGATTCGACCCCTCACTTTCAAACCTTGAACCTGAGTTCAGAAGGTTCAACGATCAACCACAATGTGAGGCCTGTGTGGCCAGATTCGAAGCAGCCCTCGGACAAGAGGCACCTAAAGTCAGATCAAGAAGATCAGATCAAAGGAAGCTTGTAAAGCTAGATCAGAAGCCCCCCCTCAAACTAGGGGCAAAAATGTCAGATATGCTCGAAGAGCTGAAGATGAGTCCTCTTGCAAATCAACAGCCACTCTCCTGGATACGGATGGCTTCGAAACCCTATAACCATTTGGCATGGACCAAGCTACACTTTTACCCTTGAGAGGTTCGCTGGGCCGAAAACCCGGAAGGGCGACCCAGGCAAAAGTTAGAGCCAGAAAAAGAAGAAAAAGAACAAAAAAAGAAAAAAGAAGAAAAAGAAAAAAAAAGAGAGAAAGAAAAGAACAAAAAAAGAAGAAATGAAAAGAAAAGAAATGAAAAGAATTGAAAAGAAAAGAAAAACAAACCTCGCAAGGTCGAAAACCCGCATCGGGCGCCTTGGCAAAAGTTAGAGCCTAAAAAGGAGAGGTTAAATACCCGAGTGTACCTTAACCCCGAACTACGTAAGGCTTGATTCCCATGTTTGGGATACGTAGGCAACTTCATTCTGAAGTCCAGCCCTAAAACACTTCAAATTCAACTGTGTCCATGTAATGGTTCTAGTCATCTTTATCTTTTCTGTATCCGGGAGTTCGGTTGCAATCATCGCTCTGAGGACTGATTACAATACACTACGGTGCCATTCAGACAAGGGGCAACTTTCCGTTGCCATTCAATGCGCTGCGGTGCCGTGCAAACAAGGGGCAACTTTCCGTTGCCATGTAGCTCTCTTCGAACAAGGGGGCAATTTTCCTCCAAATCCGAGGTTGTGCGTCTCAAGAGTGGGTTCCGTGCTTGTTAAGCATCGGCCGTTTGCAAAAATAGTTTTTGAGAATTTTTACTGAGGTTGACTAATTTCCTCGAAAATTGTTCCATCTTTTCCAAAAACTGGACCATTTCTTGGACCCAAAAAGGGAAAAATTTCAGTGCTCATAGCCTGACTTGCATGATTTTCAAATCAAAAATCGAACAAGTATGTTAATCTAACTCTCATATTGGTCAAAATTGTTTTAGTAGAAAACCAAAACAAAAAATGGTCAAAATGATGAACTAGGGGCACAGTTGAGTCAGGCTTCCTGTCTTTCCCCCGTTGTCAATGCATCTGCCAGAAAGGGCACCTGCCAGAAAAGGGCACCTCTGAAGCTGACCGCAAAAGGGCAGAAGGCTCTCACATCCTCCACGCAATGAGGTATCAAGCCAAGTGCGATGCACAGACGGGAACGGATCAAGATATTCCACTCCTTTGTTTGGACAGATCTAATCACGTCCGAACTCCCCAGCAGGGCATCATTAACCGATGTTAGCTGCAGATTTGCTACACACCCAGTTGTAGCACAACCCCTCTGTGGGAGGAATTCACTGTTGTGAACAAGAATCAAAAGCTGGTAGAATACCAGGGGCAAGAGCCCACAATTTCCAGCTTATCCATCAACCACCCTGGGGAGGGATGAAAAACGAGAGATTAAAGAATAGAGAGATGTGCGCTGAGAGAAAAAGCGAGAAAAGGGTTTTGAGAGAAAAACCGAGCTTGAGAGCCGAGTGATGTGAGAATCACAAATAAGAAAGGGTGGGAATAATACCCGGTGAAACAGGCTCCCTGTGCACATCTGTGTGTCGTGTCTTTCGTTTTGTTTGTCTCGATTCTTGCTTTGAGTCGTTCCGAGCGTGTCTCGACGTGTTTAGGTTGTTTACCTTTTGTTTTCCGTTGTTGAGTCTTTCTCGCTGTGTTCAGTCGTAGGCTCAATACCTGGTCGAAAACTCATCTCTCAATTTCAAAAATCAATCGTTTTGTGCTCAGAGTGCTGTGCCATCCTTCACGTTTGTGCAAAACAAGATTCTTTTTTCCATAAAATTGCAGGGTCCACCCCCGATAAGTGTGAACAGTGAAACCAGGACCTATCTGAAGCTATGATAGTTCCAGACTGCAAAGCAAAAGCAAAAGAGCGAAAATCGAAGTATCTGAGTTTGTGTCAACTTCAGAAAATTCCGTGATTGTACTCCGGACGTACCTCTTCAGGGCCTTCTTAATGCTCCGAAATATGAGTATACCTCTACCTCAGGCGCAAGATCAATCCTGCTTCGAGGTTATACACTCTTCCACTTACATTGTTATGCATCCACTTCACTTGCATTGTAATGCATTATACCTATCAAGTTTCTTCCTCAGTCATGCACGGTATTTTATGCACGGTTCATTCAAAGAAGTTCCGTTTTAAGGTCATTCACTTTTGTGTATCAATCACACACACTCACTTTAGTGTATCAATCATACTTCATTCGCTTAGTGTATCAATCACACTTCATTTGCCTTAGTGTATCAATCACACTTTACTCATTTTGTGTATCTATCACCCACATTCTCATTTAGTGTATCAATCACACTCTCTTCACTTAGTGTATCAATCACATTTCTTTCATTTTGTGTATCTATCACACACATTCTCGTTTTCTGTATCACACTTTCAGTGTATCAATCACACTTCATTGATTTAGTGTATCAATCACACTCTGTTCACATAGTGCATCTATCACACTTTGTGTTCATTTTTAGTGTATCAATCACACTCTGTTCACATAGTGCATCTATCACACTTTGTGTTCATTTTCAGTATATCAATCATACTCTGTTCACTAAGTGCATCTATCACACTTCGTGTTCACTTTTAGTGTATCAATCACACTCTGTTCACATAGTGCATCTATCACACTTTGTGTTCATTTTCAGTGTATCAATCACACTTTGTTCACACTGTGCATCTATCACACTTTGTGTTCGCTTTTAGTGTATCAATCACACTCTGTTCACATAGTGCATCTATCACACTTTGTGTTCCCTTTTAGTATATCTATCATACTTGTTCACATAGTGCATCTATCACACTTTGTGTTCATTTTCAGTATATCAATCATACTTTGTTCACACTGTGCATCTATCACACTTTGTGTTCGCTTTTAGTGTATCAATCACACTCTGTTCACATAGTGCATCTATCACACTTTGTGTTCACTTTCAGTATATCTATCATACTTTGTTCACTTAGTGCATCTATCACACTTTGTGTTCACCTTTAGTATATCTATCATACCTTGTTCACTTAGTGCATCTATCACACTTTGTGTTCACCCTTTGTGTATCTATCACACTATGCTCACCATACTCGCTTAGTGTATCTATCACACGCTCAACTACTGTATGTATCACATGTTACTTCATATAGTGTATCTATCACATGCTCGTTTTGTGTATCAATCACACACGTTCGCTTTGTGTATCAATCACACACTCTCACTTTGTGTATCTATCACACGCTCACACTTTGCTTCATATAGTGTATCCATCACACTCGCTTCACCTTTTATGTATCTATCACACTATGCTCACTTTGTGTATCTATCACATGTTCACTTTGTGTATCCATCACAAGCTCCCTTTGTGCATCCAACACACACGGTTGCTTAGTGTATCTATCACATATTTGCTCAGTGTATCCATCACACTTGTTTCGCTTTGTGTATCTATCACACTTTGCTTTGCTTAGTGTATCAATCACACTTTATTCATGTAAGCATGTCCATCACACTCTCTTCACTTATGTGTATCTATCACGCATGTTTGTCCACTTAGTGTATCTATCACACTTCGTTCACTTTTGTGTATCTAACGCACATGTTCGTGAGAATTGCATAATTCTCTTACATCCTTTCTGCACGAGGTGTAGTTTGGCTCGAGCTTACTTGCTTGCCTAGCATTCGCTTAAAATGTTGCATTTATTTCACATAATTGCTTCATTACAGCTCTCTTTACATGATCATGAGTGATAACCGGCTTCGCGTAGCGTATAAGTCCAACTTTCAAAACCGGCTTCGCGTAGCGTATAAGTCCAACTTTCAAAACTGGCTTCGCGTGGCGTATAAGTCCAATTATCAAAGTCTTCCTGCATACCATTTGCATCCTGCCCCTGAACTACGCTGGTTTGATTCCTTGCAAAAGGATACGTAGGCAGCCTGGGGGCACAACCATTTATTTATCGATATTTTGTTTGTTTGTCCAAGTCTTCGGCCTTGTCAAAAATGGGTCGTCTCTGGGCTTTGACATTCACTCCCGTCATTGTTATGACTTTCGAGTTCTGTCAAAGAGGGGCAACTGTAGACACCCCATTTTTGACCGCCCTTAAGACTTGGGCACTACTGATGGTTTGCTCGGTGTTGAGAGATGTGTAGGGCAAAGAATCAGTTTCTTCGGCTAAAGGAGAGGAGAAAACTAGTTTGGGAGAAGTTCGGCATGAATCCGGGTAGAAGCGAGTCGAGCAGCCCTCGCTGAATCGGGCTTATCTATCTGTACACTTGGAGTTTAGCTATGGGGCCACCACCGTCGGAAAGCTTACTTCCGGGGCTTCATTTTCCACTCAAGAATCTCCTAGAGCCAAGTCCGGGTGGGGGAGATATGATCAGTTGAAGTCAGGCATCATCCCGGTTGGATCGAATCTGCGCGGATTCACGAAAAAGGGCATAACTTTTTGCACAGAAGGAATTTTAATGCAAGGTTTGCGCCATTGGAAAGCTAACTTCCGGGGCTTCAATTTGGACACCAACCGGCAGTTTTTTGACCTTACCGGCCATCCACCGGCACTATATTTGTGCCGACCGGCAATTTATTGTGCCGACCGGCACTTTATTTTGCTGACCGGCAATTTTTGCTAGCCGACGACCTTCCGGAGCATTCTGCAGATTGAGTGGATTCCAGCTGTGCCAGCTGGAATGCACAGAATTGATCCCCCACGCACATGTGTGTTTGTTTTGCACCTTGTGAGCCTTTGAACCCCCTAACCTTCTAGAAGCTTGAACCTTTTGGCCAAGCTTCTTGGAGAAGCTTGGCCAGCTGTTTTAGCTTCCTCTAGAAGCCTTGCACCCCCCTTGAACCCCTTGGCCCCTTTGAAGCATGTCTTAGAAGCTTAGCATTGCTTATATAAGCACCTCTCCTCCTCCTTTGTTTAGGTTAGAGATTTGAGGCAAGAAAAACCAGAGATATACCACATATATCTGATATACATACATACAAACCTCCATCTCGCTCCATATCTCTCTCATCCAACCATCAAACACCCTTGTTCTTGGGCCATTTCTTCATCAACTCATAGCACAAGGCATCCAACGCCTATTCCAACAGCTTGAGGCTGTTCTCCAGAGCTTAGGAGCACCTAAACTTGGTCCAAGAGGTGCTGGTTCATTGGTCTACAAGGGTGAGTCCTCATCTTCCCTTTTCTAGCCTTTTTTTGCTTCATATCTAAGCCATAGTTTCTTGCACTTTTGGGCTCCGACCTAAACTTCAAATCATCATATTTTGAGGTCCTCTTCATGTTTGATTGAGGACCTCTTACTGTTTGAGGACAGTAGCTAGCACTTCCTTCATTAGCCCTCTTTATGCCATAATTTTGCATAATTTTTTTGGCTTGTGTGTGATCTGTTTTGAGGCATGCTATAAACTGTGAAGTTGCTTATTTTGAGCCCTTCTTCAACATTGAAGAAGGGCTCAACACTGTTTGGATACTCTATGTGCTACTTGCTTTGAAATCCATGTGGTAGCCCCGTTTTTGTATGCCATTTTAGCCCCATCTTTGCTTGCTGTTTGGCCATGCCATAAACTGTAAAAATGCTTATCTCAAGGCTGCCTTGCTTCTGTCTTTATGCTCCATGTCCACATTATGCATGCTTTGTATAGCTGTAAGCCATTCCACATGCCTAATTTCGCATTTCGGGATTCATTCCATGCGTTGAGTGTTGTTTCGTTATGTTTCGGGGCTGTTTTGCATCGCCTATCGCCTCTGAAATTTGCATGCGAATTGTCCATGTTTGTGCCTTTCAAATGCGTCGAAAAGCGGCTTCATTATGCTTAAGACTTGGACCATGTATCTATGCATGTTTGCATGTCATTTGCCTCCATGCACTTAGCCCTTTGGCCACTGTTTTAGGCCTATTTGGGGCTGCCTAATTCATGTTTAAGTCCATCTTCTATTTGGTTTGCATGCTTACCTTGCATGTTTGCTTGTAAGCTTTGCATGATTACATTGCATTGTTCATGTTGCATGATAGCTAACATGCCTAGGTTGCATTGCATTGACATGCATGCCTTGCCTCTTGATCATGTGATAGAGGTTGGGCTTTATGTGTTTGTTTGGTTTGCATGACATTTGAAATCAAAGCGCATACTTGGTTTCTTGGGCCATCATGCATGGAAATGCGTGATTGGTGGTCCGGGAATCGAAGCACGTGCCCCTTTGAGTCATCACTATGATAAGGGACATGAGTAGTGCATACATGCCTTGAATTGTGCTGTCATGCTTTGCTTTGCCCTTTGTTGCTGTCAATTGCAGATTCTGCAGGAATACTCTGCCGACCGGCAGTGTAAAGTGCCGACTGGCAATCTTTCCTCTGCCGATAGACTCCATTTTGTGCCGATGGCCACACACCAGTGCCGGTGGTAATTCCACTCAGCCGGTGGCACTCCCCAGTGTCCAGGGATGCAACCCTAAGGTTTTGGTAGCCTTCAGAGGAGCAGAGGAAAGAAAACAGAGGCAGCCTATGCATGGCGGCGCATTTCCCGAGGCGGTTTACCTGTTTTCCTAGATTAGTTAATTTGTTAATTAATTAATTAATTTGTAATATTTAATTAGCTTGCGTAGTTAATTAATTTGTAATATTTATTCGGTCCCTCCGAGTGAGGGAAAATCTGTAATAAGTGTGCGTGAGTTTGTGTATGTCTTCCAACCTCACGTCTTTCTTCCCTTTTATTTACCTGCTTATGATGGTTAGTATTAGGGCACGTTTAATTTAGCATACCTTATGCTATGCATGTGTGCATCCATGCATTTGTATTGCATGCATTAGGCTCGGTACATCACGCTAACTGCATTTGTACTTCAAATTCTAAGCTGAATATGTAATAGTTGTGCATTCTCACATGCCATGTTTAGGATAGCCGAGCCTATTCTAGCAACATTTTGTATGCGATGCATTAGGCATTTAACATGGACTTGGATCATGCATGTTTGCTAACAAGTTCTTTGTTTTGGCACGGAGTACGATGTAAGTATTTTCGCTTTAGCATATCGCATGAGTGTGAATGTTGCCATGTCAGCATGCTTAACATGTGGCTAGATGCTTATGTGTTAAAATGTTTTGAATGCCTGTGGGTGAAGGTTGGATTGTTTGAGTTGGGAAAACTCATTGAAATCCGTGTTTTAGCCTACTTGCAAGTAGCAAATCCAAAACATTTTTCAAAACAAACGGATATGCAATGCTTATTTCCAAATTAGGCAATCTAGTCTATACTTGTTTGCTGCGCGCATAACATAGTAATTCTAGGCTAATAATTGGTTTAAGAACACATAAAGTTTTCAAAAACGGATATCACGGTTAGTAGAGGCCGGTCTTTGGACCGGGCGAAAGGGGGTGCTCATAGCTGACCTTCCCCGATCGTACCCAAGCTCCCGAGCCGAGACAACTCCGGTGATGACGGACATGTGGCCTTCGGCACCGAGTCAGGGTTTCCTAAATTCTCCCATTAAAAAATATTTAGGTGGCGACTCTGTATCTGGTAAAGCAGTCCATGTTTGGCACTACTTTTCAAAAAATCAGTTTTCTCAAAATGATTTGCCAGATTTGGACTCTTTGGTTCAGACTTAGAACCGTGACACAAATCGAGTCCGAACTGTAGCGAGGCCCACGCGGGCGCGTCTACAGCCACAGTGCGTGGTATGGAAACGGAAAGTTGCCCCTTGTCTGAATGGCACTGCAGCGCATTGCAATCGACCCTCAGGGTGATGATCACAACCGAATTCTCGGATACAGAGAAGACAAAGATGACCAAAACCATCACATGGACATAGTCGGATTTGAAGTGTTTTACGGCTGGACTTCAGAATGAAGTTGCCTACGTATCCCAAAGACGGGAATCAAGCCATACGTAGTTCGGGGTAAGGTACACTCGGGTATTTAACCTTCACTTTTTTGGGCTCTAACTTTTGCCAAGGCGCCCGTTGCGGGTTTTCGACCTTGCGAGCTTTGTTCTTTCTTTTCCTTTTCAATTCTTTTTCTTTTCTTTTCTTCCTTTTTTTAATCTTTTCTTTTCTTTTATCTTTCTCCTTTTTTGTATCTTTTCCTTTTTTTCTTTTCTTTTTTTTCTTTTCTTGCTCTAACTTTTGCTTGGGTTGCCCTTCCGGGTTTTCGGCCCAGCGAGCCTCTCAAAGGGTAAAAATGTAACAAGTCCATGTCAAATGGTTTTGAGATCCTGAAGTCATCTGAGTCTAGGAAAATGACTGCTGTATTGATTCGCTGAAGGACCCATCTTCGGCTCTTCGAGCACATCAGACATTTTTGTCCCTAGTTAGAGAGGTGCTTCTGTTCTAGCTTTACAAGCTTCTTCTGATGAGATCTGATCTTCTTGATCTGACTTTGGTGCCTCTTGCTCGAGGGCTGCTTCCAATCTGGCCACACAGGCCTCCCTTGATGGTCGATCGTTGAACACTTCGAATTGTGGTTCAAGGTTTTAAAGCAAGGACTTAAGTCTTGAGGCTGAGAGCGATCCTAAGCTGCACAATCTCAAGAGCGATTCCACACAGGTCTTCGCAAGATCGCGCAAAACATTTTGTTTTTGAAAGTTTTTAAAGAAGCGACAAATCGCTCGCGCCGAAGATAGTGTGGAACCAGTCTGGATCAAGCCAGGGTCCTTTTCAGTACTCACGCCGACAAGCATGATTTCAATCATTAAAGGCTTAGCACGCCTCTCTTTCTCTCAATTTGATCAAAGTTTTGCAAATCCCGAGGAATTCCTTCCTCTTTGTTTTCACCGTAGTGTTCAAAAAAAGTTTTGAAAAACTTAGGTCAATGTAATAATTTCAAGGCACAAGAGAGCATGTGGAATGCACTGCCGTTTCATTCAAACCTTCTGGCACAACTGGCGCAAGGCAGAAGCAAACACAAGAGTGTGAAAATCACTGCTGTTTTATTCAAATCTGTTGGCACAACTGGCTCCCCGGCAGAAACGGACTCAAAAGAAAACAAAAGGACAAACACAAAACAAAATAGTGATATCCGAAGAAACACCCTCGGAATCACCCGACTCTAACAAAACAGGACTGACTCGATATAACAAGACAGACCCTTAATCAAAAGACCGACTCAGAACAAACAGACAGACTCAAAACAAAACCACAGAACTGACTCAACACCCAAGTCAGAAGCTATAAAAACCAGTATTCACAAATGCTCAAAACAGTGCGTGCCACACGCCACATCTGAAGTAAACTGAGTGCCAGCCGCAGCTGGTTCATTCCCCGATCACATAATCACATTATCCCCCGCAAGTTCACTGATCAAGTGCCGATAGACTTTGCAGGACCTGATGCGGCAATGACCCCGTTGTCAAACAGATCTTGTACATCATGGCGCAGACGAAAGCAACTGTCGGTGTCATGACCGGTTTGTTGATAGTAGGCACAGTATTTAGTCTGATCATGCTTTGCAGGGATAGGATCGGGTAAGGGCCGTTGTTCCAATGGTTTCAGATGTCCTTTCCGGATTAAGACCTCTAGAGCCTTTGACAAAGGCATATGAAGTGGGGTGAAAACCCTCTTGACTCGAGGTGGATATTTGGTTTCTTGTGAGTTACTTCTAGACGCACCGGTGAATGGGGTAGCTATTTTTGATGCGGAGGTGGTAACCATGCCCACTTTAGAAGATCTTGTAGCTGCATCACCACTGGTGGTCGCATTTGAACTGCGGGAAAATGCCCTCCTAAGCTGCTCTTTCTCCTAGTCAAGAAGGCCCTGCGTCATAACGTCCTCGATCTGTACTCCCATCTCATGTAAGTCTAAAAAGGTGGGAAAAGGGAGAACAATCATTTTCTGCATAAGCTTGGGCTGGAGATTGCGCACAATCATCCGAATTTGATCTTTGTCAGTGGGCCTAAGGGTCATCATCGAGGCCTTGGCCCTCCAGCAGGCTACGAAATCAGAAAAACTCTCTTAGGCTCTTGCCTTGTTGTCTCAAGATCACGGGTTGTGACCTCAATTTGCGTGTTATAGGAGTATTGCGCAATGAAGGCCTCGGCCATCTCATCCCAGTTCCGTTTGACATCGTCTTCTAATTTTGCATACCAGATAGCGGCCACACCCGACAGGGTCCGGCCGAATAATGAAAGTTTCTGCAGCCTGGTGAGGCCCATCGGCCTTAGTATGTCCGAAAACAACCGGAGGTGCACTATGGGATTGCCAGATCCATCAAATCGATCGATGTGTGGCATCTTAAATCTGTCCGGCAGCGTCATAGCTGCGTCGGTATACCCATCCTCGATGTCTGAGATGGACTTGACGCCCTGAGATTTCTTGAACAGCTTTTCAAGCTTGCTCACCTTCAATGATATGGGGTCCACCTCAGACTCAAAGGGAGAATCCGGCAGGTTGGTGGGTGTTTTGGATAATTGGGGTAGGATTGGGGGCGGAGCCAGTCCTGTCGGAATATTCGTATCTCCCTGGACATTTGGTGCCTCCTCGGGTGCTGGAACTCCTAGTGGGGGAGGGGCTTGGTGCGAAGCAGATGCTCTATTTTGCTGTTGCAGCCTGGTGATTAGCTTAGCCTACTGGGCCATGATCGCAGCCTGCTATTTGGAAAATTCCGTCTGCCGGGCAGCGTCTTGCTGCATGAGTTTCATACTTTCTTGAAGTTGATGCATCATTTCCTTCATCCCTGCCATGTTCTGCTGTTCCGACTGACTGACTGGTGAGGTGACTAAAAACTGATAAAAACTGAGGCCTCAACCTGACTATTCACTGGTAGGGTGGATAAGGGCCACCGATCTGGTAACTGCTGAACCGGTGATCTGTGCCTAACTGGCCCCTTTTACCCTGCCTCTGGCAAAGGAACATTGATTGCCTTTGAACTGAATCTCTGACCTGACAAAGTCTATCAGCACAAGTCTGATGAGCCTCGGGGAATATCGGAGCCTTCTGAAGCTATGGTTCCAAGACTACCCCTAGCAAAAGAGAAAACATGCAGCATCTCAGCCTGATTTCACTTGAACAGATATGAGCATAGTTGAATGAGTGTGCTCTCTACTAAATTCTGCCTAAAATTCTACCGATGAACTGATACCCTCAGGTAAAACTGATTCCCAGATACTGATGCTCGCAGGCCTGATACTCAGACTTGCAAACTGATACACACAACTTGTAGAGACACACTCTGACAGCACATAGCAAACAAGTAAGAGCCAAAACACCCCTATGTTGGGGTAGGGTTTTCCTGTCCTATTTTGTCAGGAGCTAGGGTTTCACTACGCACGCAGCGGTTTCAAACAACCTATAAATGGGTAAGCAACCTGTCCTAGTTTGGAATGGTCACTATGGATTTTGATATGCACTAGGTCGAATGGTCGAAAAGGGTGCCCCGGTAAAACCAGGGTTTGTGTTCCCATACTGTCAGAGCCCACAACCGGTCAGCCTTATGGCATGCTTTGACAAAGTCAAGCCTCCGACAAACCATTTAGGAATGGCAGATGGCAAACACGGTGTCCTAGGCGCACCGATGCACATGCAATGCAAAGAGACACATAAATGAAATCAAAACAAGATATCACGAGTTCGAGTCAAGCTCTCTAACTCCCCAGCAGAGTCGCCAGAAACTGTAGACGCGCCCGCGTGAGGCCTCGCTACAGTTCAGACTCAATTTGTGTCACGATTCTTAATCTGAACCAAAGAGTCAAAAATCCGGCAAATCGTTTTGAGAAAACAAATTTTTAGAAAAGAAGTGCCAAACATGGACTGCTTTGCCAGATACAGAATCGCCACCTAAATATTTTTTATGGGGGAATTTAGGAAACCCTGACTCGGTGCCAAAGGCCACGTGTCCGTCATCACCAAAGTTGCCTCGGCTCGGGAGCTTGGGTACGATTAGGGAAGGTCAGCTATGAGCACCCCCTCTTGCCCGATCCGAAGATCGACCTCTACTAACCGTGATATCCGTTTTTGAAAACGTTATGTGTTCTTATTCCAGTTAGTAGCCTAGAATTACTATGTTATGCGCTCAGCAAACAAGTATAGACCAAATCGCCTAAATTGGAACAAAACATTGCATGTTCGTTTTGAAGATGGTTTGCTACTCGCAAGTAGGCTAAAATGCAGGTTTTGCCACCCTCGAGTGGGCTTTTAGAAAAAGATGGTTTTGCCACTATCTAGTGGGCTTAAAACTCACAGTTTTAATGCATTATTCCAATTTAGATAATTCAACCTCCATCCACAGTCATTCAAGCAGTTATATCACATAAGCAGCTAGCCTCATGGTAATCATACTGTTATGGCAGCACTCACACGCATGCGGTATGTTGAAGCATAAATGCTTACCGAGTACTCCGAGCCAAAACAAAAACTAGTTAGTAATCATATGCTTGATCCTAGTTCATGTTTAAGATGGCTAATGCAACACATGCAAAATGCAACTAAGATAGGCTCGGCTAATCTACAATGACATGTGAAATGCTACAACTAACACGTATTCAATTTGGAATTGAAATACAAATGCAGTTAGAATGATGCGCCGAGCCCGGTGCATGCAAGACAAATGTATGAATGCATGCGTGCATAGCATAAGGTATGCTAATTTAAATATGCCCTAATCTACCATCATAAGCGGGTAAATAAAAGGGAAGAAAGACGTGGGGTTGGAAGACATACACACACTCACGCACATTATTACACAATTGCCCTCGCTCTGAGGGTCCAAATAAATATTACAGTCCGAATACTAAATTAATTATTACAGAATTTCTAATTAATTAACAAATTAAACGCAGGATTAAAGTGGCCACAGCCCCGCCTTGGGATACGTGGATGACGCATGTTTGACTCGTCTCGCCCGGAAATTTGCTGCCATAGCACTGTTGCCTCTGTTGACACTGCCCTGCCCCTCTGAAATTTATGAAAGTCTCCTGAACTGTTCTGAACTTCATTCTGAGTGTAGTGGAGTTCCACCGGCCATGGGAATGAGGTTATCGGTTAAAGATTTTGCTCTCGGCCAAAATTCTTTGCCGGTAGGCACTCATCATTGTCGGCCGGCCAAATCTTCCTGTTGAAATCTGTAGTTGACAGCAGTAGAGGGCAAGCAGTGTATGGCATGGAATTTTCAAGCAAATGTGAGCATGGGCACACTCCCTATCATGCAAGGGACTCAAGGGAGCAAGACCCTCGACCCTCGGGCCATCAATTATGCATTTTCGATGCATGATGGCCTAAGAGGCCAAGTTAGCAACTTTGATGTAAATGCATGCAAACAAAAGAGATGACGGCCAACACCCTATCATGTTGAGGTCAAGGGGATTGACGACCGAGGGTTGAGACGTGTTACATCACTTGAAGTATGAACACTTCTCAATCCTCATACTTGATTTGACACCCCAAACCAAGCCAAATGTAATGCATGGATGGAATATACAATGCAAAGTGATGCAACTCATGTAAGATAACATGAACATGCTAAGCTAATGCAACATGACACTATCTAATCCTGCATGCTAGACTAATGCAATATGGACATATCAAGCATACAACAAGACTATGTAATGCCATTGACTAAACAACATGCAAACATGCGAAAATGATACAATGTAAGCATGCAACCAATGCAATACAACATGCAAGCATGCAAAATATGCAAAGACGGACTTATACTGAAATGAGAGGACCTCAGCCCCCCCCCCCAAAAAAAAAAACAGTGGCCTAAGAGGATACACAAGAGCACAAATGATGCATGCAAGCCTACACACATCAAGGTCCATCACCTAAGCATAAAAGGGGACAACTCTAAGCATGCTTAAAGGCAATATATATGGGAATTAAACCAACATGCTAAGCTTTGAAAATGAATAGAGAATGATGCCAAATCAAACAAAACATGCAAGCAAGGCATGCAACAATGACCAACACTTGAAGCCAATAAAGGGGGTCAAACCAAAGCTATGTCAACCAAACCTTAAAGGACCAAAATAACCTAAAATAGTCCCAAGGGACCCCAAAACAAGACCAAAGCATACATAGATCATGGTCAAAACACGCCAAGGAATGAGTCCAAAACATGGGCATTCAAGGCCAAAAATGGGAGCATTGCTCAACACCTCCCCCAAGCAAACACGACATGAATTTTTCAATACAAAACAGAGTTTTAGCATGCAAAAAGGACCCTCAAAACCCACTGATATGGCAGCCTAATGTCTAAACACATAGGCATGCACAATGACCATTTTCCAAGGCACAAAAGAACAACCTTTCAAGGCAAGAAAGTGATGATGAATGTGGGCATACAAGCATGGATTAGGGACTGAAATGACATATGAAATGACTCCAAATCATTGAAACAACCCAACTAAAGCATGCTAGTGACTCACACACTCAAGGCTCACAAGCCAAAATACAAAGGGGCTATACCAAACATGGCAAATATGACCAAACCAACACCCAACAGACCTCAATCATGATAAATCATGACCAAAAGCTTCACAAAGCTAGGCAAGAATATGCAAGCACGATGGTTCAATGGCTAGATGCGTTTCTAGGCAAAATGAGGGAACACAAAGCAAGTGTATTAAGCATGTAAGGGACCACAAATCCGACCAAAAAAGAGGTAAGATATGCCCAAATAACACCCAAAAACCTCTGAAATAGGGCCAAATACAACCAAGCATACATGCTACCTTTATGAGCCAAAACATGAACAAAATGAGAGACCAAGGGAGAGGGGTGTCCCTCCCCTATGCAAGACCTCAGAACCCCTTCCTCACCACTAAAAATCCATTGGATTTCAGTGGTGAGAAGGCCAACACACTAAGGTAAACAAAGCTTACCAAAAGAGCACAAAAAGAGGCCAAAAGAGGCCTAAGAGGGGGAGGTTGACCCCAAACACCAAAACAACCTTAATGAAGAATCTTAAGCATGAAAATACAAGACTTTTTTCAGTTATAAATAAAGTTTAAATCAACATGAAAGACAGGTCAAAAGCCAATGCAAGATTGGGAAAACTAAAGTAAAGTTGTTACCCTTGAAGAACTCTTGATGAACAGCAAATGCAGCCCTCTTCTTTTGATCAAAATCAGCCCAAAAGCTCAAGAACAAACCCTCCAAGCCCCTCAAGGTCAGAGTAAGGTGTGACGATGTGTGTGTTAGTGCAAAACTAAGGTAAAAATACACTTTTAGGCCACAAAACACACACAAGGGAGGAGAGAGAGGGAAATATAGAGAGAGAGGATATATATATCAGAATATATGTATAAGCTCTGTCTTTTTTGTTTTTTTTTTTTTACTAACCTTAAGAATGGAGGAGGAGAGGACCTTATATAGGCAAAAGAAATGGTTCTAAGCTTCTCAAAGAAGCTAAGTAAAAGAGGGCAAAGGGGGCAAGGAGGTCAAGGCTTCTTGAGGAAGCTAAGACAGCTGGCCAAGCTTCTTGAGGAAGCTTTGACAAATGGTCAAGCTTCCTCAAGAAGCTTTGACCAAAGGGGGGCAAAACAGCCACATGTAAGCCCCAGGGGAGGTTTGGTGTATTCCAGCTGGCACAGCTGGCATGTGTAGACACCCCATTTTTGACCTTCCTCAAGACTTGGACGTCACTGCTCGAACACTCGGTGATCATCCATGTTCGTACTCGTCTTGAGTTCCCGGAAGTCTCGGCTACGCGTCTTGCCTCGGAACCTCTCGACTCTGACTGTTTTGTGTCTGGTTTTGCACCATACACTTGTGTTTTGCCTTGAAAGGGCAGGGAATGCCTTGTGAGGCATCCCCACACATCACCGGCCATGGCTTGAGGCCACCGGCCGGTGATTTTATTCCATCGGCAATGTATATTGCCGGTCAGCACTCTTTGTTGCCGGTCGGCCATTTATTTTGCCAAAATGGCAATTTTGAATGGCCGATCACTGTTCATCTACTTTTAGTAGATATTTTGTGCCAGCTGTGATAGCTGGCACCCACTCTGTTCCCCTCCATACACGTGTATGGAGGGATTTCCCTCTAAGCAAGCTTGTTTGGTAAGCTTTGCAAGAGGAAACTTCTATAAGAAGAGAGCTCTCCTCCTTCTTCTAGGTTGGAGTTTTTGAACACAAAAACCAGAGCTCACACATATACATCTGATATATACACACTCTCTCTGCATATTTCCCTCTCTCCTCCCTTGTGTGTGTTTTCTTGGCCTAAAAGTGCATTTTGACCTTACTTTTGTACTAACACACACACCATTACACCTTGCTCCGAGATTGAGAGGCGTTGAGGGTTGTTTGTTGAGGTTTTGGACTGATTTTGGTCAGTAGAGGGTGGCTGGACCAACTGTTCTTCAAGGGTTCTTCAAGGGTAATCACTTTACTTTAGTTTTCCTAATCTTGCATTGGCTTTTGACCTATCTTCATTTCTGTTTTAGACTTTGTGTATAACATAAAAAAGTCTTATTTTTTCCTGCTTAAGACATCTCATTGAGGTCATTTTGGCATTGGGGGTCGAACTCCCCCTCTTAGGCCTCTTTTGGCCTCTTTTGGTGCCTTTTCTTTAAGCCTTGTTGGCTTTGTTGTATTGCACTTTTCACCACTGAAATCCAGTGGATTTTCAGTGGTGAAGAAGATTCTTTGAGGTCTTGCATAGGGGAGGGACACCCCTCCCCCCTTTGTCTCTCTTTTATCCTTGTTTTTGGCATAAAGGGCAACATGCATGCTTGACTGATTTTGGCCCTATTTCAGAGGTTTTTAGGTGTCTTTTGATCATAATATATCTCTATCTTTGGTCGGGTTTGTGATCTTTTTCATGCATAATACCCTTGTTTTGTATCCCTCAATTTTGCATAGAAATGCATCTTCTATTTAGGCTTCCATGCTTGCATGATTTAGCTTAGTTTGTTGAAGCTTTCGGTCATGATTTGTCATGCTTAAGGTCTGTTGGCCACTATTTTGGTCATGTTTGACATGCTTGATGTAGTTGCTTTGCATTTTGGCTTGTAGGCCTTGAGTATTTTGGCTTCTAGCATGCTTAACTTAGACTATCCTCATGATTTGGCATTAT
Organism: Camellia sinensis; assembly: GCF_055761805.1. NCBI lineage: Eukaryota > Viridiplantae > Streptophyta > Magnoliopsida > Ericales > Theaceae > Camellia > Camellia sinensis. Next base: position 116,322,852 of record NC_138975.1, on the reverse strand, counting down.
TTAAGGTCACATTTCAGTCCATGTAAGGTGGTCTTACATTGTCATTTGTGTCCCTTTCCATGCTTTAAGGTGTTGTAGTTTTGTGCCTTGAAATGGGCATTGTGCATGCTTGTATGTTTAAGACATTTTGGGCCTGCCATATCAGCGGGTTTTTGGGTGTATTTTGCTGCGTTGAACATCTGTTTTTGGTCGCTTAGTCCATGCCATGAGTGGTCATGATGATTGGAGTAGAATGCCCCTTGTTGGTGCCTTAGCTTTGGGCCCCTTTGGCTTGCATGTTGGCATGAGTGCTTGTTCACCATTTTGGACACTTTTTGGTCATTGTTTTGGGATGGACTGAGATCTGCCCTTCATGGTTTAACACCACCATTGCATGATCATGTTGCATTGTTTTGGTCCTCATGCTTACATTGTATCATACTTGCATGTTGGCATGGCATTTATCTAGTTGCATCTCACATACATTGTACCATACTTGGCACATTTAGAATGCACTAACTTAGTTTCCATGTTTAGGTTGCATTACATTTGGCATGTTTTGCACTTTAACCTCATGTTGTGCATTTGAGGCAAGTTTGTATATATGCATTGCATCGCTTGGTTTGGGGTGTCAAACCGGGCATGGGGATTGAGGAGTGTTTGTACTTCAAGTGACAAAACGCGCCTCAACCCTCGGTCGCCAATCCCCTTGACTCCAATATGATAGGGTATTGGTATTCATGTGTTTTGTTTGCATGCATTTTACATTGAATTGCAACCTCGGCCTCTTAGGCCATCATGCATCAGAAATGCACAATTAATGGCCCGAAGGTCGAGGGTCACGCTCCCTTGAGTCTCTTGCACGATTGTGAGTGTGACCAAGCTCACATTTGCTCAAAATTCCATGCCATGTACTGCTTTGCCCTCTGCTGCTGTCAACTGCAGGTCCCAGCAAGAATTTGTGGCCGATCGGCAGTGTTTAATGCCGACCAGCAAAGAATATGTGACCGATAGACTTGAAATAAGCCGATGGAAATTTCCCATGGCCAGTGGTTATTTCTCTTAGCCGATGGTGTTCTACAGTGTGCAGAGAACATATTCCAAGACTTTGGCAATTTTCAGAGGAGTAGGGCAGCATTAACAGAGGCAGCAGTGGCATGGTACGGGTTTTCGGGCAAGATGGATCGAGCATGCATCATTCGCGTATCCCGAGGCAGGGCTGCGGCCATCTTTATTCTGCATTTAATTTAAATTAGAGGGTCTGTAATAATTAATTAGCTAGGATAGGTAATTCATTGTTCGGATTGTATTATTCTTTTGGTCCGTCCGAGTGAGGGCAAATTTGTAATAAGTGTGGGTGCGTGTGTGCATGTCTCCCAATCCCACGTCTTTCTTCCCTTTTATTTACTTGCTTATGATGGTAGACTAGGGCATATTTAAATTAGCATACCCTATGCTTAGCATGCGTGCATTCATACATTTGCCTTCCATGCACCGGGCTCGGCGCATCATTCTAACTGCATTTGTATTTCAATTCCAAGTTGAATACATGTTAGTTGTAGCATTTCACATGTCATTGTAGATTAGCCGAGCCTATCTTAGTTGCATCTTGCATGTGTTGCACTAGCCATCTTAACATGAACTAGGATCATGCATATGATTATTAACTAGTTCTTGTTTTGGCTTGGAGTACTCGGTAAGCATTTATGCTTTTGCATACCGCATGCGTGTGAGTGTTGCCATAACAGCATGATTACCATGAGGCTAGCTGCTTATGTGATATAACTGCTTGAATGCCTGTGGGTGAAGGTTGGGTTGCCTGAGTTGGAATAGCTCATTGAAATCCGTGTTTTAGCCTACTTGCGAGTAGCAAATTCCAAAACATTTTTCCAAAACAAACGGATATGCAATGTTGATTCCCAAATTAGGCAATCTAGTCTATACTTTTGTGCTGTGCGCATAACATAGTAATTCTAGGCTAATAATCAGGATAAGAACACATAACGTTTTCAAAAACAGATATCATGGTTAGTAGAGGCCGATCTTCGGATCGGGCGAGAGGGGGTGCTCATAGCTGACCTTCCCCAATCGCACCCTAGCTCCCGAGCCAAGGCAACTTTGGTGATGGCGGACACGTGGACTTTGGCACCGAGTCAGGGTTTCCTAAATTCCCCCATAAAAAATATTTAGGTGGCGACTCTGTATCTGGCAAAGCAGTCCATGTTTGGCACTTCTTTTCTAAAAATCTGTTTTCTCAAAACGATTTGCCGGATTTGGACTCTTTGGTTCAGATTAAGGACCGCGACACAAATTGAGTCCGAACTGTAGCGAGGACCCACGGGCGCGTCTACCGTTTCTGGCGACTCCACTGGGGAGTTTAGAGAGCTTGACTCGAACTCATGATATCCTGTTTTGATCTCACTTATGTGTTTCTTTGCATTGCATGTGCATTGGTGCGCCTAGGACACCGTGTTTGCCATCTGCCATTCCTGAACGGTTTGCCGGAGGCTTGTCTTGTCAAGGCATGACCATAAGGCTGACCGGTTATGGGCTCTGACAGTATGGGAACACAAACCCCGGTTTTACCGGGGCACCCTTTTCGACCATTCGACCTAGTGCATATTCGGATCCATAGTGACCATTCCAAGCTAGGACAGGTTGCTTACCCGATTATAGGTTGTTTGAAAATTGCTGCGTGCATAGTGAAACCCTAGCTGCTGACAACATAGGACAGGGAAACCCTACCCCTCCATAGGGGTTTTTTGGCTTTCTTTGCTTGCTATGTGCTTTTAGAGTGTATCTCTATAGGAACGTACATATCAGTTTGCAAGATTGATTATTAGGCCCGAGGGCACCAGTATCAGTGTTGTTGAGAAATCAGTTATCTGCGGGTATCAAGTTCAGTTTTGGGAACGGCGATTTGAGAAAAACGATAAGTATCGGGGAACAGTGTGTTCGGCTTACCAACTGTGTATTATGAATACCCAACTGTGCGTTGTATGTGTTTATTTTACGCCGTTATGCTGTCCGTTTGTCTTGTTATTTATTGCTTTATTTATCTTTTGATAGGTAGTTTAGCACAATTGCTTCCAACCCGGTAGATATTCCACAAGCACTCTGGATTAGAGGTCGTCGGCTCCATCGATCTGAGGATCTGGTAGACGGACAACCAGTGTACCACTCTCTACCCCCGGTCACTAAACGGAGGACAGCTAGGCAAAGGACATCAGTTCAACAGTCAGTACATGGGGCTTTATCTACCCCACCTATGTAAAGTAGGGATCAGGGTTCTGTTTCACCCACAGAGAGGGAACATATACCGATAATTCAGTCAGAACAGAACAATATGGCTAGTTTAGAGGAGATGGTGCGCCAACTCCAAGAAAGCATGAAAGTGATGCAGCAGGATACTGTCCGATAGGCAGAGTTCGCCAAGCAGCAAGCCACGGTTATGAATGAACAAGCAGAGTTAATCGTGAGGTTACAACAGCAAAACGGAGCATCTGTTTCGCAACAAGTTCCTCCCCCGCCAGGAATTCCTACCCTCGGGGAGACAGCTAATGTTCAGAATGACACGGACATTCCCACGGGACCACCTCCACCCCCGATCCTACCCCAAATCCAACCTCAATTGTCCAAAACACCCACCAACCTACCGGACTCTCCTTTTGAGTTCGAGACAGATTCCACAGCATTAAAGTTGAGCAAGCTCGAAAAGCTGTTCAAGAGATCCCAGGGAGTCAAGACCATCCCTGACATCGAAGATGGGTATACCGACGCAGCCGTGACGCTGGCTGACAGATTCAAAATGCCGCACATTGATCAATTTGATGGGTCCGGAGACCCTATGGTGCACATGAGGTTGTTTTCAGATATCCTAAGGCTAATGGGCCTCACTAGACTGCAGAAGCTGTCTCTATTTGGCCGGACCCTATCGGGTGTAGCGGCCATACGGTATGTCAACTTGGAGGATGACGTCAAGAGAAGTTGGGATGAGATGGCTGAGGCCTTCATCTTGCAGTACTCATACAATACACAAATCGAGATTACGACCCGGGATCTCGAGACAACGAGGCAAGAACCCAAAGAGAGCTTCTCAAAATTCGTAACCAGATGGTTGGCTAAGGCTTTGATGATGACCTTAAGGCCCATAGACAAAGACCAGATTCGGATGATTGTGCGTAATCTTCAGCCGAAGTTGATGCAAAAGATGATTGTACTCCCCTTCCCTACCTTTTCTGATCTACATGAAATGGGGGTGCAGATTGAGGATGCCTTAAAGCAAGGCTTGATTGATAATGACCGGGAGCAACCCCGTAGAACTTTCAATCGTAACAGTAATGCAGGCCCGAGTGGCGCTACAACTACCAGGACCTCCGAAGTGAGTATGGTCACCACCAACCCTCCCCCAAGAACTATGGTGGCCGCACCATTCTCCGGTGCATCTGGAAGCAACCCACAAACAGCCAAATACCCACCCAAAAACACCAGAACCTTCGCTCCGCTTTATATGCCCCTGTCCAAAGCTTTGAGGGTTTAAATTAGAAAAGGGCATCTGAAGCCCCTAGAGCCGTGGCCCTTACCAGAAAGACTCCCCGCTACCCACAACCCAGCCAAATATTGTGCATTTCACCAACAGCACGGTCATGACACCGATCTGTGCTTCCGATTACGTCATGAGATTCAAGATCTCATCGATAACGGGGTGATTTTGCCTCCCGAGAAACCCAACGTTACTACGAACCCTCTCTCCACACATAACCAAGCTCCACCACCCAAACGAGTCAACTTCATCCAAACTGGGGTCGTGCCTTACGACCCTAGCATCTGTATCACTCCTTCCCACCTGTCTAAGCCGAAAGTGTTCCTTCCTGATTGCACCGATTTGTGCATGATGGACATCGCCATAACCCAACCTAAGCCAGCGGTGGTGACTATGGAGAACAGGAGAGAGAAGATTCCAAAGGAGAAGGGGGTTGTTGAGCCAGAGTCTGCGGAATCTGGGAGTGGTGTTGGGAATGCTTATAGTCCAGGTGACTACATTTTGTCAATAGGCCAGGATAGGCCAGATATGGAACTACCAACAGGGGGGGAGCTGTGTGTGATCCAAGGGGACAGTCTGGGACAGGGAACGGATGATTTAACGGCTGTGGAAGAGGACCTTGCCAAGCTCCGGTTTTATAGTAACCAAGATCCAGGAGACTCAGCCGTCAACTGGTTCGATTATGAGAAATCAACAGAGGCTACGGGATGGTTGGACGATCAACCAGATGTGGTAGAAGAGTCTCAGCCACAACAAGGCCCGGCAGGGGCAAGAATATCAGGGACAGCCGGAAGGGTTGAAGAACAGAGTGCATCGCCGGAGAGCGCCGGTGTCAAGAATTTCGCTCGGGATTGGAGCATTTCTAGTACGGGGATTATTGAACAGTCGGTTGCATTGACACAGTCGGAACAGGGAAGATTCGAAGATTCCGAGAGATTTAGGAAGACAAAAGCCCATGTGGGGACTGAGACTATTGCGAGCACAGAAATGGAGAATGCCGCGAGCATAGGAATAGAAAGTACTGCGAGTATGAGAACAGTCATACCAGAATCGGACAGGTGCCTGTCGGCTGCAGATGGAATGTGGTGGGAGGACGATGATCTATGTCTTGCCCACACAGACGAAGATTGGGGGAGTAACCAACCAGATGATACCTGGTATATCAGTGAAGTCGATCACATGACTAGGAGTGGACGATATTTCAAGACTCTACACCTAGATCAACCAGAGGCGTCTGGAAAAGATGGGGAGGCAGAAAAGCAAAAAGAAAAGTAACTCAAGGATGAGGCCGTATTGAGACAATTGAAAAAGATACAAGCAGACATCTCCATCTGGGGGCTGCTTATGGCTTCTTGAGTACATAGACAGGCTGTCCTTTCAGCTATGGACAAGGCCAAACTCTCGATAGAGACTACGCTAGAGCAGTTGGTTGGATTAGTTTTTTCGGGAGGAGCTACCCCGATGCTGACATTTTTCGACAAGGAATTACCACCCGAGGGGGCAAACCATAACAAGCCACTCTACATCTCTGTGGAGTGTAGGAATAAATGGATACTGGTGGTTCTTGTTGACACAGGGTCTGCCATCAACGTCTGCCCGGCAAGGACAACCTATGCGATCGGTTTGAAAATCGCAGACTTCGTACCAACAGCCCAGGTGATTCGGGTGTATGACAACACAAGCTGGGAAGTAATGGGAATAGTTAAGATTCAAACAAAGGTTGGGCCGGGACAGCATGAGATAGATTTCCATGTCTTGGAGGTTCCTGCAACTTTCAACCTGCTTTTGGGGCGGCCGTGGCTGCATCAGGTAAAGGCGGTCTCCTCCACCCTACATCAAGTGGTGAAATACCCCTATGGGAAGTAAGTAGCCATTGTTTTCGAAAATTCATCGATTCATCCGCCGCCGGAGGTATCTACGCCTGTTCTAGAAATCGAGCATAGTATGGAGGATGTGTTCATATTGGGTTTTACCTTGGCCGAGGCTTGGGTTGTACAGGACATCATGGCAGCTAATGAAGGGGTATATGTCAGTGCTCAAGCAGTCTATCTCATGAACAAGCTCCAACACATCCCCGGGATGGGATTGGGAAAGAGCGGCCGGAAGGGCGTCGCAGCATTGGCCGAAATGCCACACAACCCTCATACCTTTGGACTGGGTTATCTACCCACCAAAGAGGACTGGATAAGGAAGGGAAAGGAAATGGCTGGAAGAGCCAGAGCGAAGCAAGCTGGAAAGCCTTTTGAGTTGATGCATAGGCCCATTCAGGGTACCCTAAACGGACGCTTCGTCCAGGAGGGGGAGGATTTTCCGTGTTGCGGTTTCCTAGAACCGTGGCTGAACGCGGAGAAGAAGCGCGTGCCAGGTTTCGAGATCTTCTTCGACCTGCAAATATCCGGGGATGACGTTACCGAAGAGCAGACGAACCCATCGGCTGAGGCTGAGTAGAGTAAGGAAGTGCAGTCTGAGGACGCTGAAAATGAAATGGGGGTAGCGTTGGCATGTCTACTTTAAGATCCTCCAATCGAATAGAAGTGCTTGGGGGATAACTCCTCGGTATGCATGATCGGGGATGAAACGGCTGCGGGCCTACCATAAACTATTTTGGATGCATCCATCGCACCATCTCTCGTCTGGCAATATGAAGAGGGATTTTTATCAAGCAACACCAGGTCAGGTAGTGAGCCGGAATCTGATTCCACCGAGTCTTGTGAGTCGGAATCAGGTTCCAGCTCAACTGAGTCTGAGTCCGGTATTCCTGGGGGTGATAACCCGGATGCCACAGTCCTGTCTAGGTCGTCATTTTCTTTCTCTTTTGAGTCTATTGTAACAGAAGAATCGGACGGCTTGGAAGTATTTAATGAGAATGATGTGGATGTGGTTTCTGAGTATTTTTCTATGCCTTTGATTTATTGCTTAAATCAGGATTTTCAAAATTTTGATGAAAACGACGAGGAAGAAATTCTCCCGATTTTGCAACAGTTAATTGATCAAGAGCAGGAAAGATTTGTTAAACCCTTAATGGATGAAATCACTACTGTGAATGTTGGTACTGAGAAGGACCCACAGCTGGTCCAGATCGGGTCCACGTTGTCTTCGGAGGAACGCAAGCGCTTAGTCGCTTTATTAAAAGATTTCAAAGACGTTTTCGCGTGGTCCTATGAAGTCATGCCTGGAATCGATCCTGAGATTGTACAGCACCGGATCCCTCTTGACCCCGACGCCTGACCGATCAAACAAAAGCTCAGAAGGATTCGTCCGGACTGGGCCATCAAAATTAAGGAAGAGGTCACCAAGCAGATCGATGCAGGCTTCCTGCTGGTGTCCGAATACCCGACTTGGTTGGCCAACATTGTTCCAGTACATAAGAAAGATGGCAAGATCGGAGTATGCGTGGATTTTAGGGATTTGAACAGAGCTAGTCCGAAGGACGACTTTCCCTTGCCACATATTGATGAGTTGGTGGATTTTATAGCGGGGCATGCTTTGCTCTCGTTTATGGATGGTTTCTCAGGCTACAATCAGATAGTGATGGCACCCGAAGGCCGGGAGAAGACTGCTTTCACCACCCCGTGGAGGACATACTGTTACAGAGTGATGCCGTTTGGGTTGAAGAATGCTGGAGCTACATATCAACGGGCCGCGACCACAATATTGCATGATATGATCCACAAAGAGGTTGAGGTGTACGTGGATAACATGATTGTCAAGTCCAAGGAAAGAGAAGGCCACTACACCGCCTTGCAAAAGTTATTCCAAAGGATCAGAGAATTTCGGCTGCGGCTAAATCCTCAGAAGTGTACGTTCGGTGTTACAGCGGGAAAAATGCTGGGATTTCTGACTACACAAAGGGGCATCGAGGTCGACCCTTCAAAATCAAGGCCATCTTAGAAATGCCACCACCAAGGACTAAAAAGGAGGTGCGAGGCTTTCTGGGTAAAGTGCAATTCATAAGACGGTTTATCTTGAAATTAACCTTGACTTGTGAACCACTTTTTGGTCTCCTGAAGAAAGGCAAGAAATTCCAATGGGACGGCCGGTGCCAAGCTGCTTTTGAACAGATCAAAGAATATTTACAGAACCCGCCCGTATTGTCGCCGCCAAAGCAGGGGAGACCGTTGATATTGTATCTTTCAGTGACTGAGACCACGATGGGTTGCATGCTCGCGCAAGAATCAGAGGACAAAGTGGAGAGAGCCATCTACTATCTGAGCAAGAAGATGCTAGAGTATGAGACTCGCTACACACCGTTGGAGAAGGCTTGCTTAGCTTTGGTATGGGCTACCAGGAAGCTGCGGCACTACCTGTTAGCTCACTCCGTAATGTTGGTTTCACGACTCGATCCCATCAAATATCTTTTCGAGAAACTGGCACTTACGGGTAGGCTAGCTCGTTGGTTGCTGTTGCTTTCCGAATTTAATCTAAAATATGTGACGTGCAAGTCAGTCAAGGGAAGAGCAGTGGCAGAGTTCTTAGCCGATCATCCAGTGGAAGGGGGTGAAGCAGTTGAATACCTATTCCCAGATGAAGCCATTTTGCACGTCGACGATGAGTATTGGACGATGTACTTTGACGGAGCGTCAAATCAGTATGGGTATGGGATAGGAGTGTTGCTGATAGCACCCGACAATTCCCGTATCCTTCTAGCCTTCAAACTCCGGTTCAAAGTCTCGAACAACGAAGCAGAATATGAGGCATGCATCGCCGGTCTAGAAGCAGCCCTGGAACTAGGGGCAAGACGGTTGGACGTCATCGGGGACTCAAACCTTGTTGTGTCTCAGGCAAAAGGAGACTGGAAAGTCAAAGAAGAAAAAATGATAATTTACCACCAGACCTTGGACTTGTTAATTCCTCGGTTTGAGAAGGTAACTTTCACTCATCTAGTAAGAGAGAACAACAGGTTCGCAGATTCGCTAGCAACTCTATCTTCCATGATAGACATCCCGTCTGGAGTCCGGATGCGTCCGGTTATCATTGATCAGAAATTTGTGCCGGCGTATGAATCAATCGCCGCCATAGACGAAGTTCAGGACGAAAACCCCTGGTATTACGACATTTGGAACTTCTTGGAGAAAGAGACGTATCCGCCAGGGGCAAATGCCAAGGATAAGAGGGCGATCAGAAGAATGGCCGTTCAGTTCATCATCTGTGGGGGTAAGCTGTATAAGAGAGGTCATCTGGGAATGCACAAGCTGTGTGTCGAAGCCGAAGAATCGAAGCGCCTGATGGAGGCCATCCATGGAGGAGAGTGCGGTGCACACATGAACGGAGTAATGCTAGCACGGAAGATCCTCCGACAGGGTTACTACTGGTCCACCATGGAGGAGGATTGTATCAGTTTTGTTCGGCAATGCCACAAATGTCAGATCCATGCAAACCGCATGAACATCCCGCCGTCGAAGCTGTACAACATGACTTCACCATGGCCATTTTCAGTTTGGGGAATTGATGTGATCGGGGCTGTCACTCCGAAGGGATCGAATGGACACGAGTTCATCCTGGTCGCGATAGATTACTTTACAAAATGGGTCGAGACCCAATCATATGCCGTGTTGAAAGCTTCACATGTTGTGAAATTCATCAGAAACAACATCATCTGCCGTTATGGGGTCCCGAGCGAGATAATTTCAGATAATGGTTCCCACTTTAAGAAGGAAGTGATTGACTTGTTGGAGAAATATAACGTGGCTTTTCATAAGTCATCCACAAACCGGCCACAAACCAACGGAGCAGTTGAGGCCGCCAATAAGAATATCAAACACATACTACAGAAGATGGTGGAAACCTACCGGGATTGGCCAGATAAGCTGCCGTTTGCTCTGTGGGGCTACAGGACTTCGATTAGAACTTCTACTGGAGCAACTCCATATTCATTGGTTTATGGGATGGAGGTCGTTCTACCTATCAAAATTGAGGTTCCGTCATTGCGAGTATTGGTTGAATGTCAAATAGCCGAAGCAGATTGGCAGCAGAGCAGGTTTGAGGAACTCATGCTCTTTGATGAGAGAAGACTGAAAGCACTGTACCATGTTCAAAGTTATCAGCGTAGAATTGCTCGGGCTTTCACCAAGAAAGCCAAGTCCAGGAATCTAAAGGAAGGAGATTTGGTGCTCAAAGACAACCGAGCTCCCATCCACGACCCAAGGGGCAAGTTTAGACCTAATTGGACTGGTCCCTACATCATCAAAGCTATCTGGTCAGGTGGAGCTGTGGTTCTGATGGACCTAGATGGCTTAGAATTTTCCCAACCGATCAACATGGACAAGTTGAAGAAATATTACCCTTGAGAGGCTCGCTAGGCCGAAAACCCGAAAGGGCGACCTAGGCAAAATTTAGAGCATATAAAAAATTGGAAAATATAAAAACTGAGCTCGCAAGGTTGAAAACCCGCAAAGGGCGACCTTGGCAAAAGTTAGAGTGTAAAAGGAGAGTGAAAATACCCGAGTGAATCTAAGCTTGAACTACGTAAGGCTTGATTCCCATCTTTGGGATACGTAGGCAACTTCATCCTGAAGTTCAGCCATAAACTTTTCCTCGATCAACTTTGTCCATTTGATCATCTTAGTCATCTTTGTCTATCAGCATCCATTGGAATCTCCAGTGCTGCGGTACTATTCAGACTAGGGGCAACTTTCCAGTTGCTGGGATCCGGGGTTGTGCATCTTAGTGACAGATCTTAGGCGTGTCCAGTTCTGATCCATATCGAAAATGATTATGAAAAGTTTTAATAAAAGTTGACTTTGTTCAAATTAATCTTTTTACAACTAAGGCCATTTTTGGACCAAAGCGGAAAATTTTCAATGCCACAACCTTTAATTTCATTGACTTCAAAACAGAGTTCTCCTACTCTTGCATACAATCGAAGTTGCTTTTTTATTACATTCATAAAGAAAACTTGAAAGTACTAATAAAGCAATAAACCCGGGGCATAGTCAAGTTAGGTGTTCCTACGCCCCCTCCCAGAGCTAGTCAAAGCCTCTGACGCCAAGATGGGCCCGACCTGTGCCTCCTCATTAAGCCAATCCAAGCACTCATCAGATAAAGTGCAATTGAAAGTGGGAGTGGGGGCCAGGAGTTCTCTCGTCCTCCACGCGGTGGCCTGCCGAGCAAGCTGCGCGCCTCGGGCTGGGAATGCAGCAGGATACTCTATCCCCTCTGGCGGGCAGGTCTGATCATGGCCAAATTGGCGTCGAATCCGGAATGAGAAGTAGAATACACAGTGAGTGAGACCAATCAATTGAATCCCAGTCTGCCGGGACATGTTGTAACTCATTGCCGGAAGGCTCAGCCAAGGGCACCGCCAAGCAATACGGTCTGCGGACAAGCGGCACATCCAAGCGAACTACCATCCCTCATCAAGGGCATTGACTAGACGGTGCCGGAAGAAGTAGCCGCGAGTTGAATATGCTGGGCAAGAGTCCACAACCTGCAGTTTGTCCATCAACCATACCTGGGAAGGGATGAAAAATGAGAGAATAAAGAATAGAGAGACGTACGATGAGAGAAAAGTGAGAATAGGGTTTTTGTGAGAAAAACCGAGCTTGAGGGCCGAGTGATGTGAGCGATGCATATGTGAGATTGGGTGGAAAACATTACCTGTAGTAGTAGTGGACTCCCTGCTAATTTGGTTGTCTCACGACGATAAAAGGCATCTAAGCCCATCAACGTCTCAACCAGAGTCATGGTAATACAGCTCTTGCCCTCCTTCAAGCCTTGGGCACCCTCGGTCAGCCAGACACTAGACCCTCTAGAGCCTGAGACAAATAGAAAATGAGATAGCCTGCACAAACAGAAGGTGTGTCGCCGGAAGCCTTGCCAATGATGGTTGTTGCGATCACCGGCATCAGAAAATCGATCGATCAAACGCGGAATATCCAGCATCCCGTCACAAATCAGAGACCGAGCGTCACGCATACTGAGTCCACACATTTGCCCTAAGGATTGGGCATGACCAAAATTAAGTTGGGACAGGAGCTCCTCGTCGCTCTCGGACTCCATTAAGGCTCGAAAATCTTCAAAGGTAGGACATATCTCTTGCCCAGCAAAGCTAAAGGCATGCGTCACCGGGTTCCAAAACCTCGCCGCAGCATGGAGAAACGGAAGATGCAACGGGGTACGACCTAGAGTGAATAGTGCATTTATGTCGAAACCCTGGAAATTCAACTATTCCGAGCCGTCCAAGCTAGCAATCCAAGCTGTGAGCTTTGGAGCAAGAAACTCTTCCATTAGAGCAAATCAGTGTGGAATTGAGAAAAACTACGAAGCTGGGGTCTTTTGTAGGAGATAAGGTTGGGTGGAGGACAGGTGTTAACATTCTGGTGATTCCCTCATTCACGGCCGGCCGGCCAAATATTGTGCCGACCGGCCATCACTTTTTGCCGACCGAACAAATTTCTGGCCGATGGCCATTTCTTGTGGCCGATGGCCTCCCCCCCCCTGGCCGATGGTCTTCTCCTTGTTCCCTGAGCTGTTTATGCTAGGGATTGGGGAACTCCACCACCTCCAATTCCCCCCGGTGATCGATTCTTGCGGAGTCACGCCTGTCTGCTTATCGAGTTGTTGTACGTTTGCTTATCGAGTTGTATTTCACTCTCTTTAAGTCTTTGATTTGTTTATCGAGTTGTACTCACGCTTGATTGGTTATCATGCCTTTGTTTTGCTTATCGTGCTGTAAGTCGGTTCACTACCTGATTATTACGATGCAAATACTCAATGTTCAAAACAGGTTCAATTTCGTTCACATTGTGGTGTGATACCTTGTGATGCGATGCATAGAAAATTTACAAATGCAACATCTTTTGAACAAAATGGTCATTTCATTCCCATCACGTGTTTTGCAAAATATGTAATTCTGAGAGAAAATAAAACATGCCCGAGGCAGTGCAATGTGCTTAAACTACCAGTAAAAAGGAAAGTAAATGATAGAATGGCAGGGTAGCAAAGTATCGGAATTGATACCAGTAAAACTCCCCTTGCGGTCAACGCACCTTCCGCACCTTTGTTCGGGTCAACTACATGGTTTGGCACCTTCATCACTCGTGACAATGCGGGAAAGCACACTTTTGAAACGTGAACCTTCAAGTCGACCTCAGGCCACAACTTCTACGAGCGATGCTCGATACATACGAAGGATGTCTTATGGATTCCACAAATCGTTTCAATTATGCTGTGTTACAGTACTTTACATTCCTGCATCGTGAATGATATGTTTTCACTCACATGTGTTCAAGTTTCTTTTTATACACATTGCTCGCGTGACTGCATGCTTTACTTACATGTGTACGTTCAACTCTTCTCATACACACTACTTGCGTAGACCGCATGTTTATAATCAATTCCATTACTTGCGTAGACCGCATGTTTATAATTAATTACGCTACTTGCGTAGACCGCATATTTTGCTTGCGTAGACCACATGTTTATAATCAATTTCATTACTTGCGTAGACCGCATGCTTTTGCTTGCGTAGACCGCATGTTTTCCTTGCGTAGACCGCATGTTTATAATGAATTTTATTGCTTGCGTAGACCGCATGTTCTGCTTGCGTGGACCGCATTCTTATGTTCAAATTCATTACTTGCGTAGACCGCACGTTTGAAACCAATTTCATTGCTTGCGTAGACCGCATGCTTATGATCAATTTCGTTGCCTGCGTAGACCGCGTGCTCCACTTACAAGTCTGTGCCTTCACAGCATTGTTATGCTTCCCACTTGCTTTGTGTTGTCACACATTTTCAAGTACATTAATATGCATGTTGTTAATCACATTGTACCTGTTAAGTTTGCTTTCTTTTCAGGCCCGATATTGTATGTACGGTTCATTTGAAGCTGGTGCAACCAGACGAACCGCGCAGGTATTGTATCCTCTGCGTGAGACGTATAGAGAATTACATAATTCTCTTACATCCTCTCTGCATCGTAGTGTAATTTGGTGTATGTTAGCTTAAAACTGTCGCATGTTATGCTTCGTTACAGCTTTCTTTGCATGATCATAAGTTATGTTCGGCTTTGTGCATTGTTTTGCATTTTGCCCCTCCTTTCGGGCACATATCCTGCTTGTCTTGCATGTCTGTCTAAGTCTTTGGCCTTGTCAAAAATGGGTCGTCTCTGGGCTTTGACATTCACTCCCGTCATTGTTGTGACTTTCGAGTTCTGTCAAAGAGGGGCAACTGTAGACACCCTATTTTTGACCATCCTCAAGACTTGGACGTCACCGCTCGAACACTAGGTGATCATCCATGTTCGTGTTCGTCTTGAGTTCCCGGAGGTCTCGGCTACGCGCCTTGCCTCGGAACCTCTCGACTCGACTGTTTTGTGTCTGGTTTTGCACCAAACGCTTGTGTTTTGCCTTGAAAGGGCAGGGAATGCCTTGTGAGGCATCCCCACACATCACCGGCCATGGCTAGAGGCCACCGGCCAGTGATTTTATTCCATCGGCAATGTATATTGCCGGTTGGCACTCTTTGTTGCCGATCGGCCATTTATTTTGCCAAAATGGCAATTTTGAATGGCCGATCACTGTTCATCTACTTTTAGTAGATATTTTGTGCCAGCTGTGATAGCTGGCACCCACTCTGTTCCCCTCCATACACGTGTATGGAGGGATTTCCCTCTAAGCAAGCTTGTTTGGTAAGCTTTGCAAAAGGAAACTTCTATAAGAAGAGAGCTCTGCTCCTTCTTCTAGATTGGAGTTTTTGAACACAAAAACCAGAGTTCACACATATACATCTGATATATACACACTCTCTCTCTATATTTCCCTCTCTCTCCTCCCTTGTGTGTGTTTTCTTGGCCTAAAAGTGCATTTTGACCTTACTTTTGCACTAACACACACACCATTACACCTTGCTCCGAGATTGAGAGGCATTGAGGGTTGTTTGTTGAGGTTTTGGACTGATTTTGGTCAGTAGAGGGTGGCTGGACCAACTGTTCTTCAAGGGTTCTTCAAGGGTAATCACTTTACTTTAGTTTCCCCAATCTTGCATTGGCTTTTGACCTATCTTTCTTTCTGTTTTAGACTTTGTGTATAGCATAAAAAAGTCTTATTTTTTCCTGCTTAAGACATCTCATTGAGGTCATTTTGGCATTGGGGGTCGAACTCCCCCTCTTAGGCCTCTTTTGGCCTCTTTTGGTGCCTTTTCTTTAAGCCTTGTTGGCTTTGTTGTATTGCTCTTTTCACCACTGAAATCCAATGGATTTTCAGTGGTGAAGAAGATTCTTTGAGGTCTTGCATAGGGGAGGGACACCCCTCTCCCCTTTGTCTCTCTTTTATCCTTGTTTTTGGCATAAAGGGCAACATGCATGCTTGACTGATTTTGGCCCTATTTTAGAGGTTTTTAGGTGTCTTTTGATCATAATATATCTCTATCTTTGGTCGGGTTTGTGATCTTTTGCATGCATAATACCCTTGTTTTGTATCCCTCAATTTTGCATAGAAATGCATCTTCTATTTAGGCTTCCATGCTTGCATGATTTAGCTTAGTTTGTTGAAGCTTTCGGTCATGATTTGTCATGCTTAAGGTCTGTTGGCCACTATTTTGGTCATGTTTGACATGCTTGATGTAGTTGCTTTGCATTTTGGCTTGTAGGCCTTGAGTATTTTGGCTTCTAGCATGCTTAACTTAGACTATCCTCATGATTTGGCATTATTTAAGGTCACATTTCAGTCCATTTAAGGTGGTCTTACATTGTCATTTGTGTCCCTTCCCATGCTTTAAGGTGTTGTAGTTTTGTGCCTTGAAATGGGCATTGTGCATGCTTGTATGTTTAAGACATTTTGGGCCTGCCATATCAGCGGGTTTTTGGGTGTATTTTGCTATGTTGAACATCTGTTTTTGGTCTCTTAGTCCATGCCATGAGTGGTCATGATGATTGTAGTGGAATGCCCCTTGTTGGTGCCTTAGCTTTGGGCCCCTTTGGCTTGCATGTTGGCATGAGTGCTTGTTCACCATTTTGGACAATTTTTGGTCACTGTTTTGGGATGGACTGAGATCTGCCCTTCATGGTTTAACACCACCATTGCATGATCATGTTGCATTGTTTTGGTCCTCATGCTTACATTGTATCATACTTGCATGTTGGCATGGCATTTATCTAGTTGCATCTCACATACATTGTACCATACTTGGCACATTTAGAATGCACTAACTTAGTTTCCATGTTTAGGTTGCATTACATTTGGCATGTTTTGCACTTTAACCTCATGATGTGCATTTGAGCCAAGTTTGTATATATGCATTGCATCGCTTGGTTTGGGGTGTCAAACCGGGCATGGGGATTGAGGAGTGTTTGTACTTCAAGTGACAAAACGCGCCTCAACCCTCCGTCGCCAATCCCCTTGACTCCAATATGATAGGGTATTGGTATTCATGTGTTTTATTTGCATGCATTTTACATTGAATTGCAACCTCGGCCTCTTAGGCCATCATGCATCAAAAATGCACAATTGATGGCCCGAAGGTCGAGGGTCACGCTCCCTTGAGTCTCTTGCGTGATTGGGAGTGTGACCAAGCTCACATTTGCTCAAAATTCCATGCCATGTACTGCTTTGCCCTCTGCTGCTGTCAATTGCAGGTCCCAGCAGGAATTTGTGGCCGATCGGCAGTGTTTAATGCCGACCGGCAAAGAATATGTGGCCGATAGACTTGAAATAAGCCGATGGAAATTTCCCATGGCCGGTGGTTATTTCTCTTAGCCGATGGTGTTCTACAGTGTGCAGAGAACATATTCCAAGACTTTGGCAATTTTCAGAGGAGCAGGGCAGCATTAACAGAGGCAACAGTGGCATGGTACGGGTTTCCGGGCAAGATGGATCGAGCATGCATTATTCGCGTATCTCGAGGCAGGGCTGCGGCCATCTTTATTCTGCATTTAATTTAAATTAGAGGGTCTGTAATAATTAATTAGCTAGGATAGGTAATTCATTGTTCGGATTGTATTATTCTTTTGGTCCCTCTGAGCGAGGGCAAATTTGTAATAAGTGTGGGTGCGTGTGTGCATGTCTCCCAATCCTACGTCTTTCTTCCCTTTTATTTACCTGCTTATGATGGTAGACTAGGGCATATTTAAATTAGCATACCCTATGCTTAGCATGCGTGCATTCATACATTTGCCTTCCATGCACTGGGCTCGGCGCATCATTCTAACTGCATTTGTATTTCAATTCCAAATTGAATACATGTTAGTTGTAGCATTTCACATGTCATTGTAGATTAGCCGAGCCTATCTTAGTTGCATCTTGCATGTGTTGCGCTAGCTATCTAAACATGAACTAGGATCATGCATACGATTATTAACTAGTTTTTGTTTTGGCTCAGAGTACTCGGTAAGCATTTATGCTTTAGCATACCGCATGCGTGTGAGTGTTGCCATAACAGCATGATTACTATGAGGCTAGCTGCTTATGTGATATAACTGCTTGAATGCCTGTGGGTGAAGGTTGGGTTGCCTGAGTTGGAATAGCTCATTGAAATCCGTGTTTTAGCCTAGTTGTGAGTAGCAAATTCTAAAACATTTTTCAAAAACAAACGGATATGCAATGCTGATTCCCAAATTAGGCAATCTAGTCTATACTTTTGTGCTGTGCGCATAACATAGTAATTCTAGGCTAATAATCGGGATAAGAACACATAACGTTTTGAAAAACGGATATCATGGTTAGTAGAGGCCGATCTTCGGATCGGGCGAGAGGGGGTGCTCATAGCTGACCTTCCCCAATCGCACCCTAGCAACCGAGCCGAGACAACTTTGGTGATGACGGACACGTGGCCTTTGGCACCGAGTCAGGGTTTCCTAAATTCCCCCATAAAAAATATTTAGGTGGCGACTCTGTATCTGGCAAAGCAGTCCATGTTTGGCACTTCTTTTCTAAAAATCTGTTTTCTCAAAACGATTTGCCAGATTTGGACTCTTTGGTTCAGATTAAGGACCGCGACACAAATCGAGTCCGAACTGTAGCGAGGGCCCACGCGGGCGCATCTACAGCTTGCACCATGCCTGAAGAAGGCAAAAAGGTGTTACCGGCCAAAAAAGGAGGTTGCCGGCCAAACAGATAGCCGACCGGCCATATAGAGTGCCGACCGGCCATTGGTGTTAAGAAACCATGGCCGGTGTCAGCAATTAATGGCCGGTGATGCAAATGGAAGGCCAATGGGGTGTGGGTATGGCCAACAAGCCATTCCCTACCCCTCAAAGCAAAAACACAAGTATTTGGTGCCAAAACCAAACGCAACACGAACAAGTTGAGAGATCCTGAGGCAAGGCGCGTAACCAAGGCCTCCGGGAACTCAAAACGAACACGAACATGGATGATCACCGAGTGTCCCCACCGGTGACGTCCAAGTCTTGATGACTGTCAAAAATGGGGTGTCTACAATAGCCAAAAGGGACCAAAGCTTCTCAAAGAAGCTAAAAATCAAGGTTGAAGACATGTATGGAGGATCCAGTCTGTGCTTTCCAGCTGGCACAGCTGGCAACAACTCACAGAGACAAAGCTAAGAGAGGTAGGCCGACTAGTTCAGGTGGTCGGCCGACCACTTTCCCTGGTCGGCCAACCAATTCAAAAGGTTCGACCCCAAAAAAGTTGGTCGGCCAGCCCATTTGGTGGTCTCCACATTGAATGCAAGCTAGTGGTATGGTGGGAGACTAGCAAATATGGCTCAAAAACCAAGGAGACCAGCTTCCTGACAAGAAAACTGGCTGGGGGAAGAAAAGTGGTCTCCAAGGAGAAAAGTTGGTCTCCCACCCTTGTACCATCTCCCAAACAATGAAAACAAGGTCCATGCCAAAAATGAAACAAGATGGATGCAAAACAAGGGTTCGGGGGTCAAAACGGGTAGCCAGGTGCCCCGAAAACAGGCTGTTAAGCATCGAAAGTGGCGTGCGACCACAAAGGTGGTCTCCCGGACAACAGTGTCCCTCCAGAGAGAGGAAGCAAGGTGTACGCCAAAAACCGTGCCAAACAGAGAAAATTAAGCGGTCCCGAATTGAGGCACACGGCCGACGGCTCTGAAAACCAGGAACTGGTCTCCAAACAGGAACAATGGCCACGAAAAGTAGCCTACGGCCACTGAGAGGTGGTCTACAAGACCTCTCCCTCCCTTCGGGAAGAGAAAACTAGACTTGGTTTGCAAACCGAGGCAAAGCACAAAAGGGTCCTAAGGTCCAGGGGTAAGCACCTCAGCCGAAACTCCGAAACCTCAGAGCGAGCACAATATGTGCAATCACCGAGCGCTCAATTGATGACGTCTGAGTCTAAAGGTCGGTAAAAAATGGGGTGTCTACACCTTTGTTTTTTCTATAAGAGAGGCCCTCCCTTTCCATTCCAGAGGTTTTGAAATTTGCCAACGCAAAAATATATATATATATCTCTATATCTCTACATTTTGGGTACAAAAGTGTGTTGTTCTTGACCTATTGCACCACACCTCATAGCCATACACCTCCACCATTGATCTGAGGTTCTTGGAGGACATTTTTGGAGGTTGAAGAGTTGGTTTTTGGTCCAAAAACTTGCTGGCTTTGCTGAGCTTCAAGGGTAATCACTTTTCCCTCTTTTAAGCGTTATTTTGATCCTTCTCTTAGCCTCATTTGCATGCTTATTTGAGCTTTGTTGTCAACTGAAAAAAGGTTCATATTTAAGTCATTTTCATGTTTGTTTAAGGCTCTTTTGGTGTTGGGGGTCATCTACCCTCTTGCATGCTCTATTTAGCATTGTTTTGAGCCATACCATATGGCCTTTGAGTTGATCTTTGCTTGTCCTTTTAGCCACTAAAATCCAGTGGATTTTCAGTGGTTGGCATATGGTTTTGAGGGCCTAAATCAGAGAGGGGAGACCCTCTCTCTTTCGGTCTTGTTTGCTTGTATTTTTGGCCTATCAAAGGAGCATATGTTTTCGTACTTTCAAGGCTTAGTTTAGGCACCTTTTGGTGACTTTTAGGGCCTTCCTAGACTCTGTCTATGGCTGATTTGGTCACCTTGGGTTTGCCTCTTGCATGTGTAGAGTAATCCCTTTTGTGGCTTATCAAAGTGGCATGTCATTCTTGCATGTATTGGTCATATTTTAGTGGGTTTTTGGCCATCATTTGGCATGCCATGACTTTGTTTTTGGCTGGTTTGGTAGCCTCTCACATGCTTTATATGCTTGTAGTGTAAATCATGTTCACTAGCTTAGAATGCATGATGTTTTGGCCCTCTATTCTAGAATATTTTGGCCATGCTCCAACCTGGCTTTGTTCATATTTTGGGCTGCCTTAGCTCTGTTTTGAGGCCTCTTGGTCGAAAGATGCTTTCCATGCATGCTTGTAGTGTAAATCCCTTAAACTAGCTTTATATGCTTCATGCCTTGACATGTCATTCTAGCTTGTTTTCTTCCCATTTCAGCATGTTTTTGGTGGTGTTTTACCATGTCATAACTCTGTTTTGGTTTGGTTCGGTTGGCCTTTGCATGCTCCATACACTTGTCGTGCAATCCCATGAGATAGCCTAACATGCATCATGTTGGCACATGTCTTTTTAGCATGCTTTTGGCTTGACTTCAAGAAGACTTTGTTCATGTTTTTCCATGTTTAAGGTCTAATTTAGGTTGTCTTGGTCATCCATGATTTGCTTTGTATAGCTTTGGTTCAACCTAGCGTGTTTGCTTTGTGCATCGCGTCGACTAGCATGCATTACTTGGCTCATTTCAATGATTTGGCATCATTAGTTATGCTATTTCAGTCCATGTTTCATGGCCGTGCACTTGCATTTGTCACTCAATCAATGCGTTGGAGGGTTCCCCCTTTATGCCTTAACATGAGCCATTGTGTATGCATTCATGCCTTTGCTTGCGAGCCATCATTTCAGTGCTTATTTGGGGTCATTTTGCCATTATATAACTCTGATTTTTGTTGGTTGAGTCATCCCATGCTTGGTCCCAATAGGTGTAGTGTAATCCACCTTATTTGTCTTGTATGCATTATGCCTCATGCCCCTCATGCTAGCACATTTTGGCTTCCATCCATGCATGTTTTAGTCTCATATTAACATGTACTAGGACTGTTTTTGGTTGCCTTAATCACATGCTTCATGTTTTGTATACTTGTAGTGTAAATGCTCTTGCTTGCCTCAAGCTTTGAGCAGCATTGCATGCTTTATTTGTGTTGTGTACTTGACACGGCATCACTTAACATCACATTTCTGAACATATAGACTTGCCATGTTCTCACTTCGTTCATGTTTTGAATGCCTTTGATAGTTATGCATTGTTGCCTAGTACATGCCTTAGTGTGTATGCTTGCATGCCTAGGACTTTGGGCCCTCATCTTAACACATTTTGGTCTTTGTTAAGACCTATTTCAACTCTGTCCATACTTAGTTCATGCATATTTGCCATGCATTACATGCCTTATGTATAGCCCTCTTTGATAGCTCTCATGCCTTAGGACCCTTGCATGCTCTACTTGCTTTGTTTGTATGATTTGGCATCATTTCTTACTTAATTTCAGTGCACTTAGTGTCTTACACTTGCACATTTGTCACTCTTTGAGCACTCTTGAGAGTTGTGCTCTTGGACCTCTTGTATTGGCCAATGCATTGTGCATGCATGCTTTCTATTTCGTGCCTTCATTTCATCCCAATGGCCATTGAGTTGGGCATGGCCGAGGCCTATCCATCTTAGTTTAAGTCCATTGTTGCATTGTGTATGCCATGTCATAATGCGTTGTGCATGTTATGTTATTGTTTGCATTGAGCATGCCATGATCATATTGCATTGACTATGCCATATTGTCCATAGCATTGTGTATGCCATGTAGTTGCATTGCATGTTTGCCATGTTGCTTGCATTGTGTTTGGAATAGGTATTAGTCCAAACACGGGAATCGAGGGACGTTTCATACTTCAAGTGATGAAACGTGCCTTAATTCCCGGTCGCCGACGCTCTTGATTACCCATGATAGAGTTTTAGGCATTATGTGTTTACTTGTGCATTCATTTCCATATTGAATTGTGCAACTTCACCTCTCGTCCATCATGCATTGAAATGTGCGATTGGTGGCCCGAGGGTCGAGAACCACACCCCCTTGAGTTCATTACATGATAGGGAGGGTGGTTGTGCACACATATACTGCAAATACTTTGCCATGCCCCTGTCTTGCTCTCTATTGCAGCAAACCAGAAACCAGCAGCAAAAACTAGTCGGCCGACCAGATAAAGTGGCTGGTCGACCACTTTTTCTGGTTTTCAGCATAAAAAGTGGTCGGCAGGTGGTCTCCAAGGCCAATAGCTGGTCGGCAGCCTTCCCACAGATTCCCAGGGTGGAGTTTCAACCTTCTGGAGCTTTGTGCAGTGTTCTGGGACCAATTGCAAATAGAGTCAAGTTGGGGCATCGCGATGGATTTCCGAGCGAGGCAATTCGAGCATGCATGCATCCCTCGTCCTGAGGCCATTTCAGTGTTTTGTTAGCTTAAAATGTATACTTGTTTCAATTTTGGTTGTGTAATAATTAATTAGCTAGAATAGTTAGTTAATTAGTCGGTTCTATATTATTTATTCGGACCCTCCATCGAGAGGGAAAATTTTGTAATAAGTGTGCGTGTGTGTGATGCATGTCTTCCAACCCCCATTTATTTCTCCTTCTTATTTACCAGCTTACGATGGTTAGTTTTAGGGCATGTTTCAATTAGCATCCTTATGCTCGTATGTTTGCATCCATTCATTTGTCTTGTACGCACCGGGCTCGGCGCATCATACTAACTGCATTGTATTCAATTCCGAGTTGAATACATGTTATCTGTAGCATCTCATATGCCATCTTAGAAAAGTTGAGCCCATATTAGTTGCATTTTGCATGTGTTGCATTAGCCATCTTAACATGAACTAGGATCATGCATTGATTACTAACTAGTTCCTGTTTTGGCTTGGAGTACTCGGTGAGTGTTTATGCTTTAGCATCCTTGCATGTGTGTGAGTGACTGCCATGATAGCATGCTTGCCATGAGGCTAACTGCTTATGTGATATACCTGCTTGAATGCCTGTGGGTGAAGGTTGGATTATTTAAATTGGAACAATTCATCGATTGCGAGTTTTAAGCCCACTTGAGAGTGGCAAATCACCATGTTTTCTAAGCCCACTTGATGGTGGCAAAATCCGCATTTTAGCCTATTTGCGAGTAGCAAACCGCTTTCAAAAACAAACATGAGATGTTTTGTTCAAACTTAGACGATCCAGTCTATACTTGTATGCTGTGAGCATCACGTAGCAATTCTAGGCTAATAAACCGGAATAAGAGCACATGTTTTCAAAAACAAGATATCATGTTTAGTAGTGGCCAATCTTTGATCGGGCGAGCGGGGGTGCTCATTGCATGACCTTCCCCAATCGTACCCAAGTTCCCGAGCCGAGGCAGCTTTGGTGATGACGGACACGTGGCCTTAGGCACGAGTCAGAGTTTCTTAAATTCCCCCAAAATAAAATATTTAGGTGGCGACTCTGTATCTGGAAAAACAGTCCATGTTTGGCACTTCTTTCTAAAAATCAAATTTTCAAAATGATTTGCCAGATTTGGACTCTTTGGTGATTTATCAATCTCGTATTGCACTTTGCGAGATCAGATTAAGAACCGTGACATTGACTCCGAACTGTAGTGAGCCCAATGAACAAAACGGGATTTCCCTGGGACGTTTGGGGCGCGTCTACAGCACTGGAAAGGTAGAGCCAGACTGAGATCTCTGAAATTATTGTGGGTTAAAACCCTTCTGCCTCTTAAAAGGCCTACCAACTCTCTGAGTTACTGGAGTCGCCGAAATGGCCTCTTCCCTATTTTGTCCCATAGCTAGCACTGCTGTCTCTACATGAGCTGCTGCCTTAACAAGCCCACTACAACTCCTATGCCAAGACCCAGCAATCCTTTCTCGAATGTCGTCACATAGCCTACTCTCAAACTCTGAACAACGCAGTTCCTCCATCTCCACTAACTCTGGGGAAAATCTTGACAGGTTAGCAAACCATGCTTCAAACTGTACCAAAGGTGTAGTACCTTGGCGTAACTCCACAAACTGTTTCCGCAACTCTTCCCGTGTGGAAGGAAGGAAATCACTACTTCCATGTCTAGGCATCCTAGTGAAGGTAACAAAGATATTAGCACATTATCAAAGGTGACGAAGCTATTTCACTCGCATGCTAACACGATGGACAACTGTAATTCACTCCACATAAACACATAATCACATAAGCACTTACGAATCGCATTTCCAGATAATGACCATCCCGTGGTGTTGCTAGAGTTCCAGTTAGAAACGGCATTGATCAAGTGCCCTTCCAACAGGACTCCCAGAAACCCATGGATCCAATCAACATCCTAGAAACTAAATCCCATTCCCATATAGTCACATAATCATGTTATCACATATGCACATAACATTACACTTAGGTCTCTAACAAGCGAGACAAACCCATTGTGGTATTAACCACTTCCCACGTACCTAAAGTATTCAAACCCAGTACGCTCTGATACCATGTTGTAATGCCCTCAAAATAAATCCATAAATCATGCATTCTAGCCATGCATAAACATAAGAGAATAAAGCACGTTTCTATTCGTCAGAGTATTCTTACAAGAGATATTACATGTTGACGACAAAAGTAAATGCCCTATAGGCTTACAACTTTTCAAGTCAACACTTGGGTTCAACAATAATAGAGTTTTAACTCTTTACACAAAATAAGCCCCTGGCTTGATATACATGTAATACACAAAATGATCACAGAGTAAGCCTTCAGCTTCTACAACCTCCCAAGTTACATCCTTGGAGGTGGCATATCACCTGCAAAATGATGTCCCATATAGGGTGAGCCAATGCCCAGTAGAGATATGCTAAACATAATATGAGCAATAACTAAAACATTAGCACTTAATAAATATTTAACTCATATAAACCAACATACAACGTGTTCCAGTTCCATGACAAATATATCCATGTTTCATTCCACTTTCCTTTACTTAACCAATTCATTTCATAAACATGGCTCAGAACCTGGCCAAACAATTCAATGAGATTATAACTCATATTAAAACACTTCTATACTTCACAATTCACATGAAAATATAGCTCACATTAAAACACTTTCATACTTCACAATTCACATGAAAATATAACTCACATTAAAACACTTTCATACTTCAAGTGATACATAAATTTGTTGTATCAGTGGAGTCCATCCCCTATCTCCTCCCAAACAGGTTTTAGAGTCCATCCCCTATCTCCTCTCAAACCATAGAGTACATCCCCTATCTCCTCCTACACAAATTACATATACAATGTATTTAAACACTTATCATATACAATGATCAATCAATACACACATTTGCTGTATTATTCCAACCGTCATATTCAATGACATATTCAATGTGATTAGTTTCAGTTTTTCCTAATCATCATACAATGTCTACAACAACCAAGACTATCATCCACCGATAGCCCAAAGCAATTATTTCCAAACAGATAATAAATTTGTCAACAGATAAATTATCAATAATTTCAAAGGTGAGTGATTAATCAATCCAACTTTACCATTCATTCTCATTACTTCTCAATTTCATTATTCCTAACCAATTTCATTAACTCATGATAAATGTCATTAATTTCACAAATGACCCAACTAATCCCAACTAAGGTATTTTTCCCTTTTTCTCAATATTGACCTAAAGGTCCAAATATCATCAATAGACCTCAATAACTTCATTTTAAGGCTCAAATACACATACATAGTTCAATGGAACAAAAACCCCTTTTACACATTTAAAGGTTTGAAACCCTAACTCCTAAACTTTCCCAACTACAACATTAAATCAAAATAACTACAAGTTTATGTCAAAGATCATAAGTATGAGTAGTTATCCCTACCTCAAGCTTAGAAGGGAAAAAAGGAAGAAAAACCCAAAAGTCGACGGAGGAAAAACCAAGTTTTGCTCCGATCAAAAGGAAGCCCTCGACAAGCTCTACACTTTATCTCAAAGGAGCAAGGTGAGTAGAGGTCTTCAAACAAATAGATCTAAGGATCTTTGAGTGAAAAGTGCCTAGAGAGAGAGAGAGAAGGTGTTTCACGGTTTAGAGAGAGGAAAGGAAAAAAAAAGTGAGAGAAAAGGTCAAGTGAGGGCCTTTATATAGTACTAGGTCAAAAATAGATATAAGCCCCAAAGTCAACTCAAAATAACCCCAAAAAGTAGGCCCAAACCGGTAGAAAAGTATGGGAAAAAGTCGCAGGTGTCAACCCCTGCAACAGTGGTGTCGACACCAAAGAGGAAAAAAAAATCTGGGAAAGCTTTGACTGCACTGAAGGTGTGGACACCACCCCAGACTGGTGTCTACCCTATCTTCCATCAACCAACACACAGACAGAAGAGGGTCGACCCTCTCCCAGTCTGGTGTCTACCATATGTTTCAGCAACCAACACACAGACAGAAGAGGGTCGACCCTCTCCTAGTCCGTTGTCTATCCTATGTTCCAGCAACACTTCCAGAACTTCATCAACAGGTAAGGGTTAACCCTAGAAAGGCTGGTGTCGACCCCAGAATGAAATTTCTAAGTCTCCAAGGAACTTTTGACAAGAATAAGTGCGAACAACCAACCCAACAAGTTTAAATCAATTTGTACTCCTCCAAAACTAAAGTACAACAACACCAAAGGTTTCCAAAATAGAATAAAGGGTCCAAATACATTTACCAAAAGCTTTAAAAGGTACAAGTGCTACACCATGCCATCCAACAGAGAAGCTGAACAAAGAAACGAAAACAAAAACCACTACTATCCACACAGTAATCCAGAAACATAAAACTTCATAGAGAAAATGATATAGAACCAAGTTGATCAGTCCAACCAAGAAAAGGAAAAAGGCAAAAGAGAAGAATAAAGAATGATACAAGAAAACAAATATTAGCCAAGGTAAGTAATTTGTTACTTAGATTCATATAGCAGAACAACTCCTTTTTCAATGTTCACCGAGTACAAAAGACAAAATGCATACGCTTTTGCTTCCAGACTTGCATTAGCAAAAAAAAAAATAGACAAGAACTGTGTTGGCATTCTTTTAAATCAATGGTCCAAAAAAAAAAAATTGGGCAAAATTCATTTACCTCCCTATGGTACGGTCCCTGTAGCACTTTACCCCTTATCTTTTAAAAATAGCCACAAGCCCTCCATGTGGTTGTGGATTAAATTGCAATACTAACTCTATTAACTTTAGCAATAAAAAGACAATTATACCCTTGTTTTCTTCCTCTACTTCTCATTATTTGTGTAAGAATAAATGTAAAAATAAATAAATAAATCAAACTTGCCTCAATTAAGAAACTTGATTTTTTTAACTTCTAACTTAATTTCTAAATTTGTAACCAAATTACTAATTTAATCATATCTTAAGTTGTAATATATTCATATACATATATATCACCATTAGCAGGCAAAACAGAGTTTGAAAAAAAAAATTTGAAAGTGTAAACAAAAAAAGAAACATAATGAAAAAATGGCTAAACAATAAAAGAACTATAGAAGCATGTTACCGAAATCGAACTTGATATCATATTATTTCTTCATCACAGAAATAAGATTACATGTTACCCAAGTCTCTGTGTATATATAGTGCGTATATATATGAACTATTTAAAAAGTTAAGAATGAGTTTTGTCGTTCGGTTTGCAGGAATCGCAGATTCTGCCAATTGCATTGTAGTGACAGGGGAGTTTGTACAGTGGCCAGGCTAGTGGTTGAGAGGAGGGAGACGGTGGCTGGGCGGCAGAGAGGGAGGTGGTATCTAGAAGGTGGGGAGGATGGCAGGGGAAAGTGGGAGGGAGTGGGGGCGGTTGGGAGGTGGGAGAGTAAGGAAGGGGTGGCTGGCATGGTGGAGGAGGTGATGGTAGGTTTAGATTTAGGTTTTTTTTTTTTTTTTTTGGAAAAGACGGTGAAAGGGGAGATTTTTGTCAATTTACCTTAAAAACTTGACTTTAATTAATTATTTTTCTTCCCAACTCTCTCAAAATGCATGTGCAGTATAATTTATATTAGTTTTAGACAGAAAATGTAACGGGAGCTATATAGTCCAAAATCACCGAGGGTTAATTTGCTATTTTCAAAAGACGGGGCTATGCTATTGGACCAAACCATAGGGAGGTAAAATGGATTTTGCCCCTTTTTTTATTTAAATATGTTGATCTCATTTTATGCTTTCTAATCACAATGCTAACTTTCAATCTATAACATGAAAAAATAGTTAAAGTCTAGAACCATAGGGTTTGGCAATTTCATGACTTATATTGTAGCAAGGGCGAAGAATAATCCAATACCCATAGAGGGGTTTGGAAAGGGAAAACTCATGCAAGCCTCAAGCACTTGACAATTTCAAAGAGGCATCAAAGAGTCAAGGAAGGATGAACTCAAGTCATAAACAAGAAGGATGTCCAAGTGACACAAGAAGACCAAAATGTCTTAAATAGAACCACCTAGGGTAAAGACTTGACTTTGGAAGACATTTATGCTGGTCATGGTCAAGATTGGTGACCATTTTGGTAAATGAAGTATGACCTCCTAGCCATCCAAAACCATAACTTAGGATCTAGGTTTTTATTTTATTTTTTTTATCGGCCATAACTTAGGTTCTAGTTTAAAATTTTAAATCCTTGAGTACGACCAATTTCAAATGAAACTAGATTTACAGAGTTTTAATTTGAGCACAATTTTCACCCAAAATAGAGTTAAAATGAGAGAGTTAATAATCTTTTGAATTTAGCCGTGTTGCGTGTGGAAAAAATCAAACAGACTTGAATGATCAACTATTTTGGCCGGCCAAATTGGGTACAGCTTGAAAAAAATAAACTAGCCGTTATCTAGCAGTTGGAACACACGCATTATACATAAGTTTCTTTCATTTTAAACCCAGAACTTGATGATTTGAGACCCAATATTACCTATATACATTAGAGAACATATCTTGAGAGATTTGGGGAGCTTAGAGTATTCATCATACGCTAACTATCAACAACTGGCCCAAGCTTGAGAAACTTGAAAAGCAAACTTTGGACAACTTTTTGGCTTCAATTTAAGGTATAAATTCTTCCTATTAGTGTATTGTTGAGGTACGTTTACCACCCATTGATATTTATTTTGTAAATTGCAAAGGTTGGGGTAAGACTTGGAAAACTCTTAGTGTTAGTGCCTGTTTGACTCTGATAGTTTGTGGTAGTAGGCGACCCATTGTGAGTTGTGCATTGTGAAAGAGGTTGTGGGGGAGCCTATAAACCCATCGTGAGTTAAGGACTGTGGTTTAGATTGCAGGTGATCCTAGAAACTCGTTGAATTCTGAATTGAGGAAGAGGCTGAGGGTGATATTGTAAAACCCAGTGTGGTGGGTTCTAGGTGAGCCCTTGAGTGAAAACCTAGAGGCTTGAAGTAGTGAGTTTTAGGTGAGCCCTTTGTGTGAAACCTTGAAAGAATAGTAGTGTTGTTCTTCAAGACAAAATATTAGGTAGATTAGTAGCATGTAGGTTAGCCTAGGAGAAACCTTCATCAAATGAAAGTGCAATACTTGAATAGGAGACAATAGGTAGATTAGTGGGTTTTAGGGTAGACTAGGAGAAACATTCTTCAAATCCTAGAGATTGTCTTTGTAAGGAGAATTTAGGTGGGTACTAGCGTGCCCATTGTAAGTCACCAGTTTTCGGATGATTCATGGATACGTCAACCAAGAAGGTAAATAAAAGTTGAACCTTTGATAGATATTTTTTTATCACATTGAATCACGTACTAAGTTTTAAACATACCGAATGGTTAGAAAAATTGAGATTGGTCATTGGTGAAGAAAAAACAAAAGAATTGTCCTATTCACTCCCTTCTAGGATATTTTCAAAAACACACAACGAGACACAATGACATGCCAATTCATGTTGGTTTCCATGGCAACGGACTTCTGCATGAACCTTAAAAAAATTCAAAATTCCTAGTTTCAAGGTGGACCAATTATGATATGCATTGAGTTTTATTAAGAATTTTACTTGCCTTATTTCATGTTATGTTTGTTGTGCCAAACACCATAACATGAAATAATCTCCCATCCTCCAGTTATATCCTTCTAGAAAATCAAATCATAGTATTAGGATTGAAATAGAGCAACTTGTTTATTCTTTCCCAATTAAAGGAAAAGCCCGAATGATGCCAAGGAATTCTTTCATATCTTCTCTCGTATATGTTGTAGAATAGCTAGCAAAAATGTGTATGGATGTTGGATTGAACATTAATAATATTAATTGATATGAGGTCATACAAGAACCATGGACAAATGGTGACAAGAGCATCCATATAAAAGGGCACTACTTTAGTAGCATTCAACTCCTTGGTTGATGTGTGAGACACTATTTAAAGTACCACCTCAGGTTTCCCCCCGCCCCCCTCCCAAACACAACTCAATTCACTTTATCCTACTCAACAAAGCCTTGTGCCATTTGTCTCAGGTGGGTATGAAAGTTCTACCTATCCATTCCACTCTTTCAAGGGCTATAACTTTGGTTAAACCACCAACCTACCTTTTTAGGTTATGATATATATTATCAAAATCAACAAATATCATGTCAATATTCTCATTAGACAGACTACATCAAACATACTTTCTTTAATCCCTCATATATAACGAATAAATATTCATTATAAAATGAGTTAATAAAATATGATGACAACCACAAATTGGGAAAGAAAATAAATAAGCTCCAACCGCAAAATTGAACAACTTGAAGATAGTTAAAAAAAAAAGGAAAGAAATATGTTAAAGAGCAACAAGTGGTTCAACTATATACCATCACATAGTAACTTCATCCCATATCAATTTAGGTTTGGGGTTCTCCCTAACATTTCTATTTATGCTGATCATATCACTATCTGTTACTATTGCATCTAGACCCTTCATTGTACATGATCAAGCCATCTTAGTATATTCTCTTTCAACTCATCTTAAATCACTGTTACTCCGGTCATTTCAGGAATATATTCAATTTCTAATTGTGTATTTCCTAGTCTTTCCACACGTTCTTCTAAGTATATCTCTATCTCAGCTGCACTCATTTTATAAATGAGAATAAATTCCTTACAACTTAGCCGTGATGGATGGACTTTATGGGTAGCCATTCAATAGTTGACATGTCAGACCCATTTTGTTTTTTACTTATTTTCAATTTCTCCTCTGGTTTTTGTCTTCTCTCTCCCAGATTTCTCACTCAGTTCTTCTTCTTTCAAAACGTCTTATTGATAATATGATCAACATACACACATAAAAATCTGACTGATAATCTACAATGTTCAGACTGTATTATTTATCTGATGCAACTAATGAAGGGGGCATACAATCTTAAGAATACTTTATGAGCAAGAATATATAGAAGCTATGATATCATAGAGATCAAAATTACAAAGGATTGCAAAAAAATAAAAATAAAAATAAAAAAATAAATTTTTCGCAGTTGATGATGATGCAAATCCCCATCCTTCCATGAGTTTGTAATTGCAGAATCTTGTAGATCTTCTCATAAACTCCATCTACCATAAAATAATACAATAATTTCAAAACAAAACCCAAAATCTTGTAGAGCTTATCATAAATTCCATTTTCCATGAAATAATTACAATAGTTTCAAGACAAAACCCAAAACCGAATCAGTTTTTCTAGATCGGAACTCAGGATCTCCGTTTCTGGCTTGAACATGCATGGCTTTTCATTCTTCCAGTCACCAGATCTGACTTCCATACAGCCTTAATCGACAGCTTTTTCATTAGTACATCACTACCAATAATCAGGATTCTTCGTTTTGATTGCTTGGTTTGTACCATTGTATAGAGAGGGATTGAAGAAAAAGCATCGAGAGAAAGAACGAGAGAGAAGAGAAAACCAGAGTGGTAGACATCTGTTCACTGGCCAACATAGCATCTGTTCAGTGGCCGCCTGTAAACTAGGTGGCTTACGGCTAAGCCGTGTAGAATTCATTCTCTTTAAAAATATGTTGTTTTAGTTGCCCAACTTTCTATCTTGTAAAGTATCACTAACCTCATAGTTCTATGAAATTTCCATTTCAATTTTGTTAATATTCATCGATCACATAATATGTCAGTAGCACTTCTGTACTTGAGCCAACCTACTTTTATTTTATGGATCACATTATCTCTAACCTCTCCATCCTAATTAATAATCAAACCTAGGTTAAAAAAATGTCCACTCTTTGTAATTTGCTAATTTTTAATTTTCACTTCATTATTTCTTCTACTATCGATACTAAAGTTACATTCCAAATATTCATTTTTAGCTCTACTAATTTAAACCCTTTTCACTTGAGTGTATCTTTCCAAGGTTCTATTCTAGTGTTAATTTCTCCCTTAATTTCATCCACTAGAACAAATATCATCCACGAACAACATACATAATGGGAAATCATACTAAATGTATACAAGACATCATGCTAACTAAATATATATAGTTAATTCATCCATAACAAAGGCAAATAGATAAGAGCTCAAAGTTGACCCTTGATGTAATCCTCCAGTAATTGGAAATTCACTAATTTCCCCTACATGTAATTATAGTCACAAGCTCATCATATATGTCCATTATCGCATCAATAAATTCCTTGGTCACACCCTTTTTCTCTAACACCCACTATATCACATCATTAGGCACCCTATCGTAAGATTTTCTTAATATATAAATATCATATGAACAGAGATGACTTCCACGTTGAGTAACTCTTTCGAACTGGGCATGGTGTCATATCTGTGTTTTGTGACAGAAGTAGACATAATGAAAACTTCATAAAGCATTAGATTTATAGATCAAACACCATTATAATAAAAAATAAATAAATAAAACCTTATATTTCAGTAAACAAAATTTTCAAATATTTTAAAGAAGCAACCAAAAAAAAATTTAAATGTAGAATTTGATCAAATTTTCAAAATGACTCATAAACAAGCCACAAATTGTATAAGTAAGAGAACTTTTATAATTTGACTGATTAAGCATTGGGATATCTTGTAACCATAAGGAAATTTATCAAAGGAGATATTTTCCCCTTGAATAATTTCATTGTCATAACAGATTCCAGTAGTAACAAAGGGGAAATTTTTTCTTAATTTCAAGAAGCAATATCAAGTGCAATGCAAAGCATCTGTACAAATTATCACATGGCTCAACTCAATAAAATATATATTTTTTTTGATAAATAATAACTTTACTAAGAAAGCATCAAGAAAATGCAACAAAACCAAGACAACAAAAGGAAGAAAACAAAACTCGCCTAACCAATTACATCATCCAAGAAATCTAAGAAAGAAAATATATCCGGATCCACTTTACATTCCAACCAACTATACAAAGTAACCAAGAAACGATCCTCCAACCACGACACCGAACGCTGAAGGCCTTGAAAGATTCTCCTATTTCGTTTCAACCAGACCAACCACATTAAACAAAAAGGCACCAACGACCACACCCGTCGCCGAGATCTCCCAACTCGGGCCCCCCCAACTCCAAAACATGTCGACCACCCCCTTTGGCTACACCCAAGTAATCCCAAAAAGAGAACAGACCAGCCCCTATAGTCGAGAAGGAAGAGAACAATGAAGAAACAAGTGATCAACGGTCTCCGCATCTACACTGCACATACAACACCGATTCACGAACACATGCCCTCGACGAACCAGATTATCAATAGTAAGAGTGTGGCCCAAAGCAGCCGTCTATAAAAAGAACACCACCTTAGAAGGAACTCGAGGCAACCAAATACTCCACCAAGGAAACACACCTCCCACCTCCCCCACCAAATAGCGATAAAAGGACCGAACAAAGAATTGACCTTTAGAACCCATCACATCCCAAACCAACCCATCTTCTCCTCTACGTAACAAACCCAACCCATACAGAAAAGCGAATAACTCTCCCAATTGATTGACTTCCCAATCTTGAACCTCACGCCGAAACTAGATATCCTAAACCACCACCTCCACTGTCCCCAAATAAGAAGCAATCGTGGCCTATCGATCCCTGGCAATGCTAAAAATTAAAGGGAAATGCACCACCGAAACCAATGATCCACACCATTTATTGAGCCAGAATCTAACCTTCTCCACAGTACCCACACGAAAACTCCCTCTCTCCCAAAACTCCCCCTTTCCCAAGCAAATTCCTTTCCACAAACCCCGCCCATGAGATCCCCTCACTACCCCTGACTGCCAATCCCCTACATCAACTCCAAACTTAGAAGCCACCACCCTTCGCCATAAACAACCCCGCTCTCTAGCAAACCGCCATAACCACTTCCCTAACTGCCATATTAAACTCCACCAAACTCCGCACTCCTAAACCACCCACCTCCTTCGGCTGACAAATCCGCCCCCAATCCACCAAGTGATATTTAAAATCCTCTCCACCACCCCCCACAAAAAATCCCTCTGAAGTTTCTCCAACCGAGCAGCCACAGAAATGGGAATAACATGCAAAGACATAAAGTAAGTCGGAATACTACTCAACACACTTTTGATAAGCATCAACCTACCGCCCTTCGACAAATATTGTCGAAGATAAAATGAGTGTTGTTGAACAGAGGCATGGGGTTCGACGAGCTATCGCCTTGTTTGATGTAGAGATAAAATGGGTTGCGGCTCAAATGCGGAAGGCATCCACGATGAACTATGGTGGGGTGTTTTTAGGTTGGGTTTTTGGGGGCCGACGTAGTGTGGCGTGTTGGTTGCGTCCTGAGGAGATGGGGTCTGCAGTCCACATTGTGGTTCAAATAGGCGACCGTCGTAATCAAATTTTTCTTCCCCAATCATTGTTTGGGGATGGGTGGGAGGGTGCTGCTCCCTTTTAGATAGGTTTTCGGTAGGGAATGGTTGGGTCACTACAGGGCAGGAAAGAAACCTGCCGAAGAACCATTCACTAAAACAGACATCTACGACAAATATTGCCGCTGATAATATTTAACTCAATAAAATATTATGCTTCCATGGATCTTATTTCATGAATATTTCATCTGGGACAGGGCCCAAAGTTAAATCAAAATAAACTAACATGTTTTTTCCAGTCCTTTTAGGTCCTTTCTTTGTATTCCCTTCATTAGGCAACACCTTCAAGACATTGCTCTCTCTCGTTGGCACAATTATTGGCCTTTGTTTCACATGATTAGCCGATCTAAGTCTGTCATCCTGTACCAATTGATCCTACCACTACCTTCCAGTTCTATACCTCTTCTGTATTACTAGTCATCCATCTTGGAAAATTTATTCCAATAATGTCATCGTGAAAAAATTTTGTTTCTCAGCTTCCAATAAATAATGTGGTCAAACTGGAGAAGCATAACAACAGAAGAACATATATACAATACAACGATATTTCACACATGACATAAAAATATATAACAATATTATAGGATGTTCAAAACCCACCCCCCACGCGAGACATACACACATATACATACATAAACATACACATGAAACTGATTTTGTAAATCGCCTTGAGAGCAAATGGAGACTTACAAACTTTGATAAACTCAGTTATAGGAGGAACTTCTGTGCCCGAATTTCTGAATCAATGCATTTGTTAGTTTAATATAAAAATATTTGGTATAACACCAATTAGAGAAAAAAAAAACCATATATACAGTTAGCTACATATTTTATTAACATCTTCTAGAAAAGATCAGCATCAACTAAGCAAGAAAAGTTACTGTGGTTAATTCACAACAATGCCTAATCGTGCCAACTAATATAATGACACAAAGTGATATAAACACGCTCATATTGTAGCAGAAAAATAAATTAAAAACAAACAAACAAAGTAGAACCTTCAGCATATGACAATTATTAAGCAAATTAGTCTGTTTTCTATACTGTTAGTGAATCAGTGATCATAGACATCCATTATTAAACTATTGCTTCAACTTTTAAAGTGCACAACTTTAACCATCATCAAACTTCAGAACCTGCAAAAAACGAAATTGATGCTTACAAGATTTAACTTCTAAATATTTCCACAAGTCAATTCTCCTTCTGAATGAGAGAAATATAACCAGTTCAAAGCTTAAATATAGCTATTCACCCAAAAACAAAGGCTTAAATATAGTGGTCATTATTGTTAAGAGTTGAGAAATCATTATCGTTAAGAGTTGAGAAATAAGACTGGTCACAAAAGTAGTTGAAAGGAAGTGGAAATGATGTAGCTCTTATTCATGAAGACAAGAATGCTATGCTCAATTTTAGCAAGTTGAGTAGTTGTAGGGCTGAGGAAAGTATGCTAAACAGAACTTTATAATTCAGTAGTTGAATTTAGGGGACCAGAATAGTGTTTTTTACTTTAAAGCTATAAATCAGAGAAGAGCTAGCCATAGAAATGTGGGAATAACAAAGTTGGGTGGTTCCGTCATACTGATCCAAATTAAGTAAAGACATTGTCTCATTTTTGGATAAACTTTTAGGTGGCATAAAAAACGATATCAAGAAGCAACTTACTGAATGTCAAAAATGTGAGTTACTCATGTATGTTGCTCCTGCAGAGATGAAGCACTATGTTCTCACTGAAAGATGGAAAAGCTCCAACAGCTGATAGATACAATGCTATGTTCTTTAAAAAAAGCTTGGTCCATTATAGGTGATGATGTGATTGCTTGGATATCATTTTTCTTCAGTTCTGGTGCTTGCAGAGAGAAGTTCAATCTATAGTGATTAATTGGATCAGCAAGCTGCCTAATCCTTCAAATCTAAGTGATAGACGTATCTCTTATTGTAATATCATTTATAAGTGCACTGCTAAAATTGTAGCAGATAGACTTAAAATGGTTCTTCCTTCAATTGTGTCACATTGTCAAACTGCCCATTATGGAGGATGGAGAGGATTGCTGATAATGTGCTGCTTTCTCAGCAAATATCATCGCAGTGCTAATGGAAGGAAATTTGCTTTGAAGGTGGACTTAAGAAAAGTCTATGATTCAGTAAGTTGGCATTCCAAGCTCCAGACACTTGATGGGACTGGGTTTCCTGAAAAGTTTATTAGTTGGGTCAAGGCATGTGTTACTTCTCCCAGCTTTTTAATTAATAACAATGATAATGAACTGAATGAATATTTCCCAAGGGCCAAAGGCCTTAAACAAGGGTACCCATGTCACCCCACTTGTTTGTTTAGGCTATAGAAATTCTGACAGGTATCCTGAGAAAGAAGATAACAGTGCGTGACTTCAAGTACTCAAGGTATGCAAAGGAAAGGATTACTCATTTGACTTTCACTTATACATGCTCTTTTGCAAGGATGATGTGAGTTTTATTACTCTATTTAAAGAGGCTTTGACTGTTTTCCAGAGTTTGTCTGGTTTAACTCTGAATCCTGCTAAGAGTGATGAGTCTTCTAATATGGCGTTTCTAGCTTAATTTCTTCCAAGTTCATGGCAGAGTATTGTAGAAGTCTTGTTGAATTATAGCCAGAGTTAAGTCCTGGACTAATGTATAATCTTGTGCTGGCAGATTTCAATTGATCAAAACCTATGTACATAGACTCGGGCACGGGTGTTGAGTGTGGATATGTGTTAAGTGTCAAATTCATATAATTCTCATGTCAAGGACACCTAGACACGGCTATATTTCATATATGTTATTTTTTAAGGATAAAGTGACGTTTAAAAACTAAAATATAGTATTAATATAGAAAATAGAAATCTTATGCATATTACTATAATAAACTCAACAACTTGTACATACTTTTTGGGTGCATCTCCAACTAGGCATATCGGACATATCCCATACCCTTACACAAGTGTTAACTGTCCAACACATATGCTTCATAAATTTAGAAGAGCCCATATAATATTGATCAAGGCAGTGTTATTCTCTATTCAAATATACTAGTCCTCTATGTTACATGGACTCTTCAAAATAAATCAAATACCTGTGTCGGACAAGGGTATGGAATATTTGTTTGATACTTTTCAATGGATACTTCTTATATAATTGTATATAACACTGTTATTATATGTACATATTGTTGTATAAAAAATGTCTTTTTGACACTATAAGTTACATATAGCACAATTTTATCTTACATACTTGATTAAAAATATAAAAATATGGCCTTTTTTAGCCAAGTCCACGTACCCTAAAATTTAGGGTTTGATGAATCTAACTTCTAGATACATACCCACACCTGGCATTCGTACCCAAGTCCATGTAACATAGAGTCCAGTATGTTTATTCTCCAAAAGAAACTTCACTTCCATAGTAAAAGTTTTGCGAGTATAACGATCCCGGGTTTACCCTTGTTGTACAGTGATCCGGACGCATGTCCGTGGATGATAGTAGTTGGTTATTACCTGGTGTACATCCTTTCTTACTTTGTATTTGGGTTATAGGATGTGTTGGGCAGGTTTGTTACAGGTTGGTTGAGTTTAGAAACCAAAACTAGTTGCCCAGATTTTGACCTGTCCGCTCGAGCGGGGGTTTTGGCGCTCGAGCGGGAGTTTCACCCATCCAGTATTTGCTGTGCAGTATTGGACGCTCGAGCGTGGGATTGGCCGCTCGAGCGAGATTGTGTGAGTGCCGCTCGAGCGGAGAGTTGGAAGCTCGAGCGGAGACCTGGTTCTGTAAAAGTTTTGGGAGTGTGTATCCGCCGCTCGAGCGAGATTGTTGACGCTCGAGCGGGAGTCTGTGAGTGACGCTCGAGCGGGGCGACTGGGTTTAAGTTCCGAGTTTTGACTTTTCAAATCACTTTTTCACTTTCTCTTCTCTCTCCTACTTTCCCAAAAACACCATCGTTGAGCCTCTCACTCTAGAACTCTACCTTCTCTCTAGGTGTTGATCTAGTAGGAGTGATTTGCTCATCTTTGGCCTTTACAAAAAAGTTGTTGATCGTCGAGAGCTACATTTTAATCTGAAAATTTTGGGATTTGGAGCACGTTGGGTTTTGTCATCTTCTCCCTTGGGGCTCCGAATTTGAGGTAAGGATATCCTACTCCTTTCTATGAGCTTTGTCTTTAAATTTTAGTATTTTGAGATGTTGGGGTTGGTTTGGTAATTTGGTGAAAGTTTGGGGCTTTTGTGTAAATTTACAAAGGTTAGGGTTTTAGCTAAATAAAGCCTAGATGCATGTTTGGCATGGAAAAAGTGAAATTAATGATAAAACATTAATGAAAATGGAACCTAAGCGTTGTAATGTTAATTATGGAAAATGCCCTAATTACATTGGTTGATTAAATTGTATAATTAATCGTTGGAAATGAGGAATTGATTTAAGAATGTGGAAATTGGAAAGGAAAGGGGTTGAAGGGTGTAGTTGGATTATTTATCACTCACCTAATTGAAATGTTGATTATATATCCATTGTTGCATTTATTTTCTGTATAGAAATAACTGCTTTGGGCTATCGGTGGAGGATAGTCGTGATTGTTGTAGACAATGCATGATGATTAGGCAAACTGAAACTAGTCACTGGAATGTGTCATTGAGATTGACGATTGAACGAATACATTAAATTTATGTATTGTGTGATAATGTGTATAATTGTCGTTTATATGCATTGTGTTGTGTTAGAGGAGATAGGGGATGTACTCCACGGTTTAGGGGAAGATAGGGGATGAACCTCTAAACCGGATGTGTTAGGAGAAGATAGGGGATGGACTCCATAGATAGAGCTCATATGCTTATCTATTAATGTGTTGACAGAGCTCATATGCTTGTCATTGGAAGCGTGATAGTGCTCATATGCATATCTGGGGAAGTGATGATATAGTTTGTATGCTTATCTATTGTTGTGTGATATAGCTAGTATGCTTATCTATTGTGAAATGGGAAGTGTTTGATATGAGTTACCGTCTCATATGAGTTGTTTGGCCAGGTTCTGAGCCATGGTTGTAAATTGAGAATTGAAAGAAATGGAAATGAGTTGTAATATGGACTTGTATGTCATGAAAATATAAAGTGTGATAAGGGGAAAGTACCAGTGTTGACCATCTATCAACTGCTATTCTTTTAGTCATTGTTCATATTTGGTTTAGTGTATTTCTACTGGGCTGTGGCTCACCCTATATGGGAATATCATTTTCAGGTACAGGTAACATGCCACCTCCAAGGACGTAGCTTGGCAGGCTAGAGACGGACACACTTTTGTTGTCTTATTTTTGATGTATTACATGTAAATTCAAGCCAAGGGCTTAATGTGTAATTGAGTTGGTACTCTTTTGTTGTAACCAAGTGTTAACTTGGAAAGCTGTAAGCCTTTAGGGCACTTGCTTTTGTCGTTAACATGTAATACTTTTTGTAATGAAACTCTGATAAAAGGAAGAATGTGAAGCTTTTATATATCAATGCATGTCTCTATTGATGGGTTTAATGTTGTTATTTTGAGGGCGTTACAACTTGGTATCAGAGCGTACCGGGTTCGAATACTTTGGGTACGTGGGAAGTGATTAGGATCACAATGGGTTTGTCTCGCTTGATAGAGACTTAGATGTAGTGTCATATGCTATGTGCTAAATTGATAACATACTTATGTGACTATGTGGGTATGGGATTTAGTTTCTAGGATGTTGATTGGATCCTTGGGTTTCTGGGAGTCTTGTTGGAAAAGCACTTGATCAACGCCGTTTCTAACCGGAACTCTAGTAACGCCTCGGGACTGTCATTATCCAGAAATGAAATTCGTAAGTGCTTATGTGTTTATGTGCTTACGTGGAGTGAATTACTGTTGTCCATGCACTAGGACGTGAGTGTTTAGTTTTGGCACATTTGTGAATGTGCTAACGTTCTGTATTACTTTTATTAGGATGTCAGGGCGAGGAAGAGGTGCTAGGCGTGGTAGACCTGCGAGGCAGGAAGTACCGTTACCGGAGGAGGTTCCGGCAGTACAGAAGGGAGTTGGTCAGGCCAACGTGGCCGAGCCAGCGGGTCAGTAGGCTATGAGTGCCTTGGCACGTGAGATAGTAGGGGCTTTGGGTATTCTCAGGGCTGGGAATAAGGCAGCTGAGGCAGGGCCTTCTTTCTTGAAGAGGGAGTTCTTCCGGTCTAATCCAGATGAGTTTGTTGGGGATCCAAAGGAACCACTGAAGGCCGACGAGTGGTTAGAACAGATGAGTAAGACGTTCGAGATGCTTGGTATCGAGGACGGGGCACTGAAAGTGACCTTGGCATCCTTCCAGCTGAAGGGAGATGCAGGTCAATGGTGGAAGTACGAGAAGGCCCGTGTTGGTGGTACATGGGAGGCGTTCGTAAATGCTTTCCAGGAGAGGTTCTTATCTGCAGTGGCTAGGGAGAAGCTGAGGGATCAGTTTAGCCGGCTTAATCAGCAAGGTATGTCTGTGGCAGAGTTTGAGGCCACTTTCACTAGTTGGTCCAGGTTTACACCTGAGTTGGTGGCGTCCGAAGAACGCCGTTGCTATGAGTTTGAGCGGAAGTTGAGGCGGGGCCTCAAGCTGAGAGTTGGTGGGTCTTACATCCGAGAGTATAGACATTTAGTGAATGCTGCAACTCATATGGAGCTCATGATGCAGGAGGAGGATGAGGGGCAGAGAGGCTCCAAGAGGAGCCAAGATGGTCAGGGTGATGGCAGGAGACAGAGGGGTTCTAACCCTCAGCAGTCTCAGGGAGGAGTTGCTAGATCGACCTTTCCGGTGCCGAGTGCAGGCTCGGGGAGAGGTAGTCGGGGAGAGGGAGTCAGCGAGCTGGGCAGCTGGGTCACAAGTCTTCAGTTTGCCCGCAGAAGGGAGGGAGTCAGCGAGCTGCTTCTTCATCAGCTAGACCTCAGGGCCAGAGTCAGGGCAGAGGCCAGTCCTTGTCTTGCTATCAGTGTGGTCAGCTTGGGCACCTGAAGAGGTATTGCCCGCAGTTGAGTGCTACTTCGGGAGCGTCTGGTTCTAGGCAGACGCAGGGTTTTCAGCCAGCTCAGTCTGGGCAGGCCTCGAGGGCCAATCCGGTAGCTTCGTCATCCCAGTCTGTGCAGCAATCTTTTGCTCCGAGGGGTGAGTAGGTAGATCAGGGGCCTACAGGGTGCATGTATGCTGTTACTGCGCAGGATTTAGTACTGGCTCCATCAGTAGTGAGAGGTACTTTTCTATTTTGCAACTCAGTTGCTAGCGTGTTGATTGACACGGGTGCATCTCATTCTTTTGTATCTGCTGCATTTGCATCTGTTTTGGAATTGGAGTTAGCACAGTTAGCATCTCCTATTTGTGTAGTATCACCTATTGGTGGTGAGTTGATTTTGAAACAGGGTGTTAGAGGTTGTGATATAGAGGTCGCCGACTATAGGCTTCCTTTTCCATTTGTGGTCATGCCCATGAAGGGCTTTGATGTTATTCTGGGTATGGACTGGCTATCGTCATACCGGGCTGTTATCGATTGCTACCGTTAGAGGGTCACGTTATGTACCTTGAGCGGGGAGTGGTTCCATTTCTTGGGAGACCGGGTTGGTAGTGTTTTGCCACCGGGGCATGATTCGCAAGGGCGAAGTGAGCTTAGTGGTCTACTTGCTAGCTTTGAGAGTGGTGAGTGTGATGAGACCCATGTTGTATTGCCGAGGGTGGTTTGTGAGTATTCGGATGTCTTTCCCGAAGACCTTGTTAGTTTGCCACCTCACCGAGAGATAGAGTTCTCTATTGATTTAATGCCCGACACGGCGCCGATTTCTATGGCACCTTACCGTTTTGCTCCAGCAGAGTTGGTTGAGTTGAAAGTTCAGCTCCAGGAATTGTTAGATAAGGGTTTTGTTCGCCCTAGTGTTTCACCGTAGGGAGCACCGGCCCTCTTTGGTAAAAAGAAAGATGGTGCCTTGAGATTGTGTATAGACTACCGGAAGTTGAATCGGGCTACGGTCAAGAATAAGTACCCTATGCCTCGTATAGATGATTTGTTTGACCAGTTGAAGGGTTCCTGTTGTTTCTCTAAGATAGACTTGAGATCGGGTTACCACCAGTTGAGGGTCATGGAGGAGGATATTCCTAAGACGGCATTCCGTACACGGTATGGCCATTATGAGTTTTTGGTGATGCCATTTGGGCTTACCAACGCACCGGCAGTCTTTATGGACTTGATGAACCGGATCTTCCGGGAATTCTTGGATCGATTTGTAGTCGTTTTCGTGGACGACATTCTTGTTTATTTGCCTTCTGAGGAGGAGCACGAGGCACACTTGAGAGTGGTGCTTGAGTTACTTAGAGCCCATAGGCTGTTTGCCAAGTTTGGGAAGTGTGAGTTCTGGCTAGGAGAGGTGAAATTCTTAGGCCATGTGGTATCCAGGGATGGGGTGTCTGTTGATACATCCAAGGTTGAGGCAGTGCAAGATTGGGCACAGCCTAAGAGTGTGTTTGAGATCCGCAGTTTTCTGGGATTAGCTGGGTATTACCATCAGTTTGTGAAAGATTTCTCCAGGCTAGCTTCGCCTTTGACTAGATTGACGTGGAAAG
Organism: Camellia sinensis; assembly: GCF_055761805.1. Lineage (NCBI taxonomy): Eukaryota > Viridiplantae > Streptophyta > Magnoliopsida > Ericales > Theaceae > Camellia > Camellia sinensis. Next base: position 116,278,892 of record NC_138975.1, on the reverse strand, counting down.
GGGTCAAGTTTGTGTGGAATGAGACTTGTGAAAAGTCGTTCCAAGAGTTAAAGGTTAGATTGACCACCGCTCCGGTTTTGATTATTCCGGAGAGAGGGTTGGGTTATGCGGTTTATTGTGATGCCTCGCGAGAGGGTTTGGGTTGTGTGTTGATCCAAGAGGGGAGCGTGGTAGCTTATGGCTCACGTCAGTTGAAAATTCACGAGAAGAATTATCCTACACACGACCTAGAGTTAGCAGCAGTGATCTTTGCTTTGAAAATCTGGAGGCACTACCTTTATGGTGAGAGGTTTGAGGTGTTCTCGGACCACAAGAGTTTGAAGTATCTGTTTACACAGAGAGACTTGAATTTGAGGTAGAGGAGATGGATGGAGTTCATTGAGGACTACGATTTTGAGTTGCACTATCACCCGGGAAAGGCCAATGTTGTGGCCGATGCCCTTAGTAGGAAATCCATTAGTGATGTAGCTTGTATTGCCATCCGAGAATGGAAGATGTTGGGAGCACTTGGCGAGTTTGATTTGCTACTGGGCGAATCTGTTGAGGCTGCGGCCTAGTTTTCTATTGTCGCGTAGCCTACACATGTGACTAGAGTGTTAGAGGCACAGAGAGGTGACCTTGAGGTAGAGTCCTTCCGAGAGAGGATCTCCAGTGGAAAGGTTGAGAAGGGTTTGACGGTGTATCCCGACCTGAGTGTGAGATACCGAGACCGTTTGTTTGTGTCGGAGTCCTGCCGAGAGGAAGTACTCTGAGAGTTTCACCATACACGTCTTGCGGTACATCCGGGAGGCACTAAGATGTATCGGGATTTGGGTCGCCAGTTTTGGTGGCGGGGTATGAAGAGAGATGTGGCTGTTTTTGTATCGAAGTGCCTTATTTGCCAGCAAGTGAAGGCCGAGCATCAGAGGCCAGCGGGTTTGTTGTAACCCCTGCCTATTGCCGAGTGGAAGTGGGAGCATGTCACTATAGACTTCGTCGTGGGTCTTCCGAGGACTCAGCGGGGTAGTAATGCTATTTGGGTGGTTGTAGACCGGTTGACTAAGTCGGCGCACTTTATTCCTATGCGCGTGAGAGATTCGGTAGATCATCTTGCCGACTTGTATATTCGGGACATAGTGAGATTACACGGGGTCCCAGTGACGATCGTCTCAGATAGAGATCCTCGTTTTACTGCTAGGTTGTGGCAGAGTTTGCAGAGTGCCTTGGGCACTAAGTTGACCTTCAGTACGGCTTATCATCCTCAGACTGACGGGCAGTCCGAGCGTACTATTCAGATCCTTGAGGATATGCTTCGAGGTTGTGTCCTTGACTTTAGTGGGACGTGGGAGAGGCACTTGCCATTGGTGGAGTTTGCCTACAACAACAGTTTTCAGTCTAGTATCGGTATGACACCGTTTGAGGCCTTGTATGGCTGACCGTGTAGGTCTCCAGTGTGTTGGGCCGAGGTGGGTGATGCACCTTTGTTGGGTCCGGAGTTGGTTAGGGAGACGACGGAGAAAGTTGAGCTTATCCGTAGGAGGCTTGTTACAGCCTAGAGTCGTCAGAAATCTTATGCTGACCGTAGGAGGAGGTCTTTGGCGTTTGAGGTAGGTGATCATGTCTTTCTGAAGATATCACCAAGGCGAGGTTTGATGAGGTTTGGGAAGAGTGGGAAGTTATCCCCTCGGTTCATTGGGCCTTTTGAGATCCTTGAGAGGATTGGCGAGGTTGCTTATCGGTTAGCCTTACCGCCGCAGTTGTCCGGAGTGCATGACGTGTTTCATGTGAGTATGCTTCGGAAGTATGAACTGGATCCATCACATGTATTGGATTGGACCGATTTAAAGGTAGATGAGGATGCCTCGTATCAGGGGAGACCGGTTCGGGTCTTGGATAGGCGGGATCAAGTCCTGCGTGGCAAGACCATTCCTTTGGTGAAAGTCTTGTGGAAACATCACGGAGTGGAGGAAGCCACTTGGGAACGTGAGTTGGAAGTCCGTGAGAAATATCCGGACTTGTTTGTTGATATGTAATCTTGTATTTAGATTTTGAACTATTGTTGAACTTAAGAGCTTTTATATATGTCTTAAGTTGTGAAACATTGAAAATGTTTTGGTTTATTGGAAGTATGTTTTGGAACTTGCCTCATATGGAAGTTGAATGTAACATTATATATGTTGGATATATTATTGAAATTGGAACGGAAATGCGTAATGTCGATGCATGTTGAAAGTACATATGTTGTTTACATATTGTGAAATGCCTCTTGTTAAAGGGATGGGATGACCGGTAATGGGCCGAATTGTTGAATGTTAAAATGTAACATTGTTTAAAATGGAGGAAAACCTGTTTTTGAAAACTTGTGCTTAATTTCGGGGACGAAATTCTTTAAGGGGGGGAGGTTATAGCGATCTCGGGTTTACCTTTGTTGTACAGTGATCCGGACGCGTGTCCGTGGATGATAGTAGTTGGTTATTACCTGGTGTACATCCTTTCTTACTTTGTATTTGGGTTATAGGATGTGTTGGGCAGGTTTGTTACAGGTTGGTTGAGTTTAGAAACCAAAACTAGTTGCCCAGATTTTGACCTGTCCGCTCGAGCGGGGGTTTTGGCGCTCGAGCGGGAGTTTCACCCATCCAGTATTTGCTGTGCAGTATTGGACGCTCGAGCGTGGGATTGGCCGCTCGAGCGAGATTGTGTGAGTGCCGCTCGAGCGGGGAGTTGGAAGCTCGAGCGGAGACCTGGTTCTGTAAAAGTTCTGAGAGTGTGTATCTGCCGCTCGAGCGGGATTGTTGATGCTCGAGTGGGAGTCTGTGAGTGACGCTCGAGCGGGGAGTTTGACGCTCGAGCGGGCGACTGGGTTTAAGTTCCGAGTTTTGACTTTTCAAATCACTTTTTCACTTTCTCTTCTCTCTCCTACTTTCCCAAAAACACCATTGTTGAGCCTCTCACTCTAGAACTCTACCTTCTCTCTAGGTGTTGATCTAGTAGGAGTGATTTGCTCATCTTTGGCCTTTACAAAAAAGTTGTTGATCGTCGAGGGCTACATTTTAATCTAAAAATTTCGGGATTTGGAGCACGTTGGGTTTTGTCATCTTCTCCCTTGGGGCTCCAGATTTGAGGTAGGGATATCCTACTCCTTTCTATGAGCTTTGTCTTTAAATTTTAGTATTTTGAGATGTTGGGGTTGGTTTGGTAATTTGGTGAAAGTTTGGGGCTTTTGTGTAAATTTACAAAGGTTGGGGTTTTAGCTAAATAAAGCCTAGATGCATGTTTGGCATGGAAAAAGTGAAATTAATGATAAAACATTAATGAAAATGGAACCTAAGGGTTGTAATGTTAATTATGGAAAATGCCCTAATTACATTGGTTGATTAAATTGTATAATTAATTGTTGGAAATGAGGAATTGATTTGAGAATGTGGAAATTGGAAAGGAAAGGGGTTGAAGGGTGTAGTTGGATAATTTATCACCCACCTAATTGAAATGTTGATTATATATCCATTGTTGCATTTATTTTCTGTATAGAAATAACTGCTTTGGGCTATCGGTGGAGGATAGTCGTGATTGTTGTAGACAATGCATGATGATTAGGCAAACTGAAACTAGTCACTGGAATGTGTCATTGAGATTGACGATTGAACGAATACATTAAATTTATGTATTGTGTGATGATGTGTATAATTGTCGTTTATATGCATTGTGTTGTGTTAGAGGAGATAGGGGATGTACTCCACGGTTTAGGGGAAGATAGGGGATGGACCTCTAAACCGGATGTGTTGGGAGGAGATAGGGGATGGACTCCATAGATAGAGCTCATATGCTTATCTATTAATGTGTTGACAGAGCTCATATGCTTGTCATTGGAAGTGTGATAGTGCTCATATGCATATTTGTGAAAGTGATGATATAGCTTGTATGCTTATCTATTGTGAAATGGGAAGTGTTTGATATGAGTTACCGTCTCATATGAGTTGTTTGGCCAGGTTCTGAGCCATGGTTGTAAATTGAGAATTGAAAGAAATGGAAAATGAGTTGTAATATGGACTTGTATGTCATGAAAATATAAAGTGTGATAAGGGGAAAGTACCAGTGTTGACCATCTATCAACTGCTAATCTTTTAGTCATTGTTCATATTTGGTTTAGTGTATTTCTACTGGGCTGTGGCTCACCCTATATGGGAATATCATTTTCAGGTACAGGTAGCATGCCACCTCCAAGGACGTAGCTTGGGAGGCTAGAGACGGACACACTTTGTTGTCTTATTTTTGATGTATTACATGTAAATTCAAGCCAAGGGCTTAATGTGTAATTGAGTTGGTACTCTTTTGTTGTAACCAAGTGTTAACTTGGAAAGCTGTAAGCCTTTAGGGCACTTGCTTTTGTCGTTAACATGTAATACTTTTTGTAATGAAACTCTGATAAAAGGAAGAATGTGGAACTTTTATATATCAATGCATGTCTCTATTGATGGGTTTAATGTTGTTATTTTGAGGGCGTTACAGCGAGCCTTTCTATGGAAATCTATGTAAAGGAGTGGATCTCACCTCTACCATAGCCAAGGTTGCTGAAGATTCAAAGGAGGACAAACATGAAGAACGAAATAAAGCTCAGTTAGTAGGCATTTATGGAATTTTTTTTTTAATTACTTATGTTGGATCTTTGATTTGGGCAAATTTGTATAGATCACAACTTCAAAAATTCTCGAGTACCCACTTCGGCTTGGAAAAAGAAGTATTTTTTTATTGGCAGCAAAGAAAATGATATTAGAGAACATAGTGAGGGGCACAACCCTTCTGCAACCAAATAAAAAAGAAATGACGGTAAAAAACATGAAAAAATGCAAAAGATAGACCCAATACCCCTTTAACACACAAACACGCACCTAAAAGAAATAATAATTCTAGGTACCCACCCTTAACTTCCCCAAATTTACCCCGAATGGGATAGTGTGGTTGTGATTGAATTTGTGTGATGTGGGATCCATGTATAGAATAAATCTCAACCACAAGATGATAATTCTGGTAATTTCTGGGTAGTTAAGTTTGGGTTTGTAGTATTATTGGAAAAAAAAAATCCACTTCAATTGCTGAGAAGACATCACTATGGTTTAACAAATGGTCGCTTTCTTTTTTTTCTATTCTTTTCTTCGAATTGCCTAAAAAAATCCACTCCAATTATATTTGATTCAAGTATGTGCAAAGAGGTTTGTTCATGTTTCCTCTATTATTTTAGGCAATTGCTGGAAAGGCCAAGTGCAGATTCTATCAAATTGACAGATTAAAAGAGAGATTCTCACTTCTTCCCTTGCAGTAAGACCCCAAACAAGATTGTATGGATATTAGTGTTCAAGCTATTTGGAGGATTTTCACATCTTAAGGTTCTAGGGTAGATTAAAATAATCTTGTGTGGTCTCACAAGTCTGTTCCCCACCATTCTTTTGTTTTTATAGTGAAATAAACATGGGTCAAGCCAGTCCAACCCAACGGTTCCACAATTATATTTTACTTTTTCTTTAACAATAAATATACACACCTTTGAGGTTTTAAAATAAAGAGTTTTCACTTTATCTTTCTTCATATTCTACTCTATTTAGAGTTCATAGGTCCATCTTTTGAATTTCAAGTTGATGAGAATATATCATATAAACATAACACTGCCATTTACATAAATATATTTCATTATGGGCCTGTTTGATTCTAGTATTAGAGCATAGGATTGGATTGTTGATCCAGTGATATACACATTCCTGCATTTGGATGGCATAAATGGTGGCCTACTTAGTAATACGTAGGATTTCTAATCCCACAAAGTCATGGGATATTCAATACCATACGTATAGCGATCCCGGTTGTCCCTCTACTGTTCTGTTGTATTCCGGACTCGGTTCCGTGAAGTTGGTGGTTGTGTACCTTGTTATTATCCTTTGATTCCACCAGTGTGAGTTTTAGGATGTTTTGGCCAGGTGGATTGCAGGTTGGTTGAACCTTAGTCTCAAATCTAGTTGTCCAGGTTTTTGGTGTTACGCTCGAGCGGGTCATTCTGCGCTCGAGCAGAGTTTAGTTTCTGGTTGACCGCTTGAGCGGGTCTTTTTGCCCTCGAGCGGGGTTTACACACTTCCAGTATTTCAAGGCTCTGCAAAACTTCTGCAGGTGTGTTTTCTACACTCGAGCGGGTTTCTTGTGCTCGAGCAGGTCGCGCTCGAGCGGGATTGTTGGTGCTCGAGCGGGTAGTTCTTTTCCTGAAAATTTCTGGGAGATGAAAATCTGTGCTCGAGTGGACTGGCTTTTCACGCTCGAGCGGATGTGTTGTGCTTTTGTTTCTTGGCGCTCGAGCAATCATCTATGCGCTCGAGCGGGACCAGATATTTGTGCTTTACGCTCGAGCACTCTATTCTACGCTCGAGCGGGTCGTGCGTATATGAGTTATCCGCTGGGTGATTTTAAATCACTTTTTACTTTTCTTTCTCTCTCCTACTTTTTCTAAAACCCATTTTTGAGAGCCCCTCTCTCTAGAAACTCCCTTCTCTCTATGGTTTGATCTAGTTAGAGTGTCCTCCTTCTCTTCGGCCTTTGTAGAAGTTGTGTTGATCGTCGAGGGCATCGTTTTGATCCGTGAATCTTGGTTTTTGGAGCACTTTGGTTTTGGTCTCTTCTCCATCCGAGCTCTAACTTCGAGGTAGGGATATCCTACTCCTCTTTATGAGCTTTGTCTTTAAATTTTAGCATTTCGATATGTTGGGGGTTGTTGGGTAATTTTGAGAGAGTTTGGGCCTTCGTGTAATTTTACAAAAGTTGGGGTTTTTAATTATATAAAACCTAAATGCATGTTTGGCATGAAAGAATGAAATTAATGTTGAAACATTGATGAAAATGAAATCGTGGGGGTTGGAATGTTAATTATGAAAAATGCCCTAATTACCTTGATTGATTAATTTGTACAATTAATTGTTGGAAATGAGGGATTGAATTGAGAATATAGAAATTGGAAAGGGAAGGGGTTAAAAGGTGTAGTTGGATTATTCATCGTTCACCTAATTGAAATGTTGATTAAATATCCATTTTGTGCATTTCTTTTCTGTTTAGAAATAACTGCTTTGGGCTATCGGTGGAGGATAGTCTTGATTGTTGTAGACAATGTATGATGATTAGGCAAACTAAAACTAATCAATTGAATGTGTCATAGAGTATGACGGTGGATAGAATACATTAATTTTATGTATTGATTGATTGTGTATAGAACCTTCGTGTTTATATGCATTGTGTGTAGAGGAAGAGATGGGGGATGTACTCCGCGGTTTAGGGGACGATGGGGGACGAACCTCTAAATCGGATAGTGTTGGGAGGAGATGGGGGATGAACTCCGTAGATACAGCTCATATGCTTGTCTAGAGAAGTGAAGATACAGCTCATAGGCTTATCTTTGAGAAGTATAGATACAGCTCATATGCTTGTCTAGTGAAGTGTGGATACGGCTAATATGCTTATCTGTTGATGTGTTGATATAGCTAATATGCTCATCTATTGAATAAAGATGGGAAATGAAAAGTGACATAGACTTGTATGTTATGAAATTGTGATGTGATATATGTAGATGTATCAGTGTTGGCCATCTATCAATTGCTAATCTTTTAGTCATTGTTCATAGTTGGTTTAGTATATTTCTGCTGGGCTGTGGCTCACCCTATATGGGAACATCATTTTCAGGTACAGGTAGCATGCCACCTCCAAGGATATAGCTTGGGAGGCTAGAGGTGAACAGACTTTTGTTGTCTTATTTCCTTTTGATGTATTACATGTAAATCCAAGCCAAGGGCTTAATGTGTAATTGAGTTAGCACTCTTTTTTTTGTAACCAAGTGTTAACTTGGAAAGCTGTAAGCCCATAGGGCATTTGCTTTTGTTGTTAACATGTAATACTCTTGTAAAGAAATACTCTGATGAATTGAAGAATGTGGATCTTATATATATAAATGCATGTTTATATTGATGGGTTTAATGTTATTATTTTGAGGGCGTTATAACTTGGTATCAGAGCGTACCGGGTTCGAATACTTTGAGTACGTGGGAAGTGATTAGGATCACAATGGATTTGTTTCGCTTGATAGAGACTTAGATGTAGTGTCACATGCTATGTGTTTAATTGATAACATGCTTATGTGACTATGTGGGTATGGGATTTAGTTTCTAGGATGTTGATTGGATCCTTGGGTTTCTGTGAGTCTTGTTGGAAAAGCACTTGATCAATGCTGTTTCTAACCGGAACTCTAGTAACGCCTCGGGACGATCATTATCCGGAAATGAAATTCGTAAGTGCTTATGTGTTTATGTGCTTACGTGGAATGAGTTACAGTTGTCCATGCATTAGGATGCGAGTGTTTTAGCTTTGGCACATTTGTGAATGTGCTAATAGTCTTGATTACCTTTATTAGGATGTCAGGACGAGGGCGTGGTAGGCGTGGCAGGCATAGTAGGCAAGAGGTACCTTTACCGGATGACGTTCCGGCAATGCAGGAGGGAGTTGGTCAGGCCAACGTGGCCGAGCCAGCGGGTCAGCAGGCTATGGGCGCCTTGGCCTAAGAGATAGCGAGAGCCTTGGGTATTCTCAGAGCTGAGAATCAGGTTGTTGAGGCAGGGCCTTCTTTCTTGAAGAGGGAATTCTTCCGGTCTAATCCGGACGAGTTTGTTGGGGATCCGAAAGAGCCACTTAAGGCTAACGATTGGTTGGAACAAATGGAGAAGACGTTCGAGATGCTTGGCATTGAGGACGGGGCTTTGAAGATGACCCTGGCATCCTTCCAGCTGAAGGGAGATGCGGGTCAATGGTGGAAGTACGAGAAGGGCAGTGTTGGTGGTGCATGGGAGGCGTTTGTGAATGCTTTCCTGGAGAAGTTTTTATCTTCAGCTGCAAGGGAGAAGCTGAGGGAACAGTTTTGCCAGATTAAACAGCAGGGCTTGTCAGTGGCCGAGTTTGAGGCTACTTTTACCAGTCCGTCCAGGTTCGCACCTGAACTGGTGGCGTCCGAGGAATGCCGTTGCTTTGAGTTTGAACGGAAGTTGAGGCGTGGACTCAAGCTGAGGGTTGGAGGGTCATTTATCCGGGAGTATAGACGTTTGGTGGATGCTGCAGCTCACATGGAGCTCATGATGCAAGAGGAGGATGAGGGGCAGAGAGGCTCTAAGAGGAGCCAAGACAGTCAGGGTGATGGTAGGAGACAGAGGGGTCCTAACCCTAAGCAGTCTCAGGGTGGTTGGCTAGGTCGACCTTTCCAGTGCCGATTGCAGACTCCGGGAGAGGTAGTCAGGGGGATTTCACCTGTTACAAGTGTGGCCAGCTGGGTCACAAGGTTTCGGTTTGCCCGCAGAAGGGAGGGGGTTAGCGAGCTGCTTCTTCATCAGCTAGACCTCAGGGCCAGAGTCAGGGCAGGGGCCAGCCCTTGTCTTGCTATCAGTGTGGTCAGCTCGAGCACCTGCAGAGGTTTTGCCCGCAGTTGAGTGCCACTTCGGGAGCGTCTGGTTCTAGGCAGACGCAGAGTTTTCAGCCAGCTCAGTCTGCGCAGGCCTCGAGGGCCAATCTGGGAGCTTCGTCATCCCAGTCTGTGCAGCAGTCTTTTGCTCCTAGAGGTGAGCAGCTGGATCAGGGGCCTACAGGGCACGTGTATGCTGTTACCGCGCAGGATCTAGTACCGGCTCCATCAGTAGTGAGAGGTACTTTTCTGTTTTGCAACTCGGTTGCTAGTGTGTTGATTGATACGGGTGCATCTCATTCTTTTGTATCTGCTGCATTTGCATCTGTTTTGGAATTGGAGTTAGCACAGTTAGCATCTCCTATATGTGTGGTATCGCCTATTGGTGGTGAGTTGATCTTGAAACAAGGTGTTAGGGGTTGTGATATAGAGGTCGCCGACCATAGGCTTCCTTTTCCGTTTGTTGTCATGCCCATGAAGGGTTTTGATGTTATTTTGGGTATGGATTGGCTATCGTCATACTGGGCTGTTATTGATTGCTACCGCCAGAGGGTCACGGTTTGTACCTTGAGCGGGGCGTGTTTCCATTTCTTGGGGTACCGGGTTGGTAGTGTGTTGCCACCGGTGTACGATCCGCGAGGGCGGGGAGAGCTTAGTGGTCTACTTGCTAGCTTTTTCAATAGTGAGTGTGATGAGACCCAGATTGTCTTGCCGAGGGTGGTTTGTGAGTATTCAGATGTTTTTCCCGAGGATCTCGTTAGTTTGCCACCTCACCGAGAGATAGAGTTCTCCATTGATCTAGTGCCCGGCACGGCACCGATTTCTATGGCACCCTATCGTTTTGCTCCAAAAGAGTTGGTTGAGTTGAAAGTTTAGCTCCAGGAATTGCTAGATAAGGGTTTTGTTCGCCCTAGTGTTTCGCCGTGGGGAGCACCGTCCCTCTTTGCTAAAAAGAAAGATGGTGCCTTGAGATTGTGTATAGACTACCAGAAGTTGAATCGGGCTACGGTCAAAAATAAGTACCCTATGCCCCGTATAGATGATCTGTTTGACTAGTTGAAGGGTTCCCATTGTTTCTCTAAGATAGACTTGAGATCGGGTTACCACCAGTTGAGGGTCAGGGAGGAGGATATTCCTAAGACGACATTCCATACGCGGTATGGCCACTATGAGTTTCTGGTGATGCCGTTTGGGCTCACCAGTGCACCGGCAGTCTTTATGGATTTGATGAACCGGATCTTTCGGGAATTCTTAGACCGTTTTGTAGTTGTTTTCGTAGACGACATTCTTATCTATTCACCTTCTGAGGAGGAGCACGAGGAACACTTGAGAGTGGTGCTTGAGTTGCTTAGAGCCCACAGGCTGTACGCCAAGTTTGGGAAGTGTGAGTTCTGGCTAGGAGAGGTCAAATTCTAAGGCTTTGTGGTATCCGGGGAAGGGGTGTCTGTTGATACATCCAAGGTAGAGGCAGTGCAAGATTGGGCACAGCCTAAGAGTGTGTTTGAGATCCGTAGTTTTCTTGGATTAGCTGGGTATTACCGTCGGTTTGTGAAAGATTTCTCCAGGCTAGCTTCGCCGTTGACTAGATTGACGCGGAAAGGGGTCAAGTTGGTATGGAGTGAGACTTGTGAAAAGTCGTTCCAAGAGTTGAAGGTTAGATTGACCACCGCTCCGGTTTTGATTATTCCGGAGAGAGGGTTGGGTTACGCGGTTTATTATGATGCCTCACGAGAGGGTTTGGGTTGTGTGTTGATGCGGGAGGGGAAAGTGGTAGCTTATGGCTCACATCAGTTGAAAATACACGAGAAGAACTACCCTACACACGACCTAGAGTTAGCAGTAGTGATCTTTGCCTTGAAGATTTGGAGGCACTACCTTTTTGGTGAGAGGTTCGAGGTGTTCTCGAACCACAAGAGTTTGAAGTATCTGTTTACACAGAGAGACTTGAATTTGAGGCAGAGGAGATGGATGGAGTTCATTGAGGACTATGATTTTGAGTTGCACTATCACCCGGGGAAGGCCAATGTTGTGGCTGATGCCCTTAGTAGGAAATCCATTAGTGATGTAGCATGCATTGCCATCCGGGAATGGGAGATGTTGGGGGCACTTGGCGAGTTTGATTTGCATCTAGGCGAATCTGTTGAGGCTGCGGCCTTGTTTTCTATTGTTGCACCGCCTACACTTGTGACTCGAGTGTTAGAGGCACAGAGGGGTGACCTTGAAGTAGAGTCATTCCGAGAGAAGATCTCCTGTGGGAAAGTTGAGAAGGGTTTGACGGTGTGTCCCAACCAGAGTGTGAGATACCGAGACCGTTTGTTCATGCCGAAGTCTTGCCGAGAGGAAATACTCCGAGAGTTCCATCATTCACGCCCTGCGGTGCATCCGGGAGGCATTAAGATGTATCGGGATTTGGGTCGCCAGTTTTGGTGGCGGAGTATGAAGAGAGATATGGCTGTTTTCATATCGAAGTGCCTTACTTGCCAGCAAGTGAAGGCCGAGCATCAGAGGCCAGCGGGTTTGTTGTAACCCTTGCCTATTGCCGAGTGGAAGTGGGAGCATGTCACTATGGACTTCGTTGTAGGTCTTCCGAGGACTCAGCGGGGTAGTGATGCCATTTGGGTGGTTGTAGACCGATTGACTAAGTTGGCGCACTTCATTCCTATGCGCGTGAGAGATTCGGTAGATCATCTCGCCGACTTGTATGTTTGGGACATAGTGAGATTGCACGGGGTCCCAGTGACGATCGTCTCAGATAGAGACCCTCGTTTTACTGCTAGGTTGTGGCAGAGTTTGCAGAGTGCCTTGGGCACTAGGTTGACCTTTAGTACGGCTTATCACCCTCAGACTGACGGGCAGTCCGAGCGTACTATTCAGATCCTTGAGGATATGCTTTGAGGTTGTGTCCTTGACTTTAGTGGGACGTGGGAGAGGCACTTGCCCTTGGTGGAGTTTGCCTACAACAACAGTTTTCAATCTAGTATCAGTATGGCACCGTTTGAGGCCTTGTACGGCCGACCGTGTAGGTCTCCAGTTTGTTGGGCTGAGGTGGTGATGCACCTTTGTTGGGTCCGGAATTGGTTAGGGAAATGATAGAGAAAGTTGAGCTTATCCGTAGGAGGCTGGTTACAGCCCAGAGTCGTCAGAAATCTTATGCCGACCGTAAGAGGAGACCTTTAGTGTTTGAGGTAGGTGATCATGTCTTTCTAAAGATATCACCTAGACGGGGGTTGATGAGGTTTGGGAAGAGTGGGAAGTTATCCCCTCGGTTTATTGGTCCTTTTAAGATCCTTGAGAAGATTGGCGAGGTTGCCTATCGTTTAGCCTTGCCGCCGCAGTTGTCCGGAGTGCATGACGTGTTTCATGTGAGTATGCTTCGGAAGTATGAGCCGGATCCGTCCCACGTGTTAGATTGGACCGACTTAGAGGTAGATAAGGATGCCTCGTACGAGGAGAGACCGGTTCGGGTCTTGGATAGGCGGGATCAAGTCCTGCGTGGCAACACCATTCCTTTAGTAAAGGTTTTGTGGAAACATCACGGAGTGGAGGAAGCCACTTGGGAACGTGAGGCGGATGTCTGTGAGAATTATCCGGGCTTGTTTGCTGATATGTAATTTTGTAATGAAATTCTATAATATTGTTGAACTTTAAGGGCATTGTATATTTCTTAAGTTGTAGAACATTGTGAATGTTCTGGTTAATGGAAGTTTGTTTTAACATTGCATATGTTAAGTATATTGTGGATATGCAAGCATAATATTAATGTTGCATGTGTTAAGAAATCGTGAAAAATAGGTTGAAATTGGTAGATTTCAAAGGAATGCATGCTGATAATGCAGGTTGTTACGTGTAATGTGAAATGCATCTTGAAAAGAGATGGGATTGACCGGTAATGGGTCGGGTTGTTTAATATTTTGTTGTAATATTGTTGTTAATGGAGAAAACTGGTTTTTGAAGAACTTGTATTTAATTTCGGGGAGGAAATTCTTTAAGGGGGGGAGGGTTATAGCGATCCCGGTTGTCCCTCTACTGTTCTGGTTTATTCCGGACTCGGTTCCGTGAAGTTGGTGGTTGTGTACCTTGTTGTTATCCTTTGATTCCACCAGTGTGAGTTTTAGGATGTTTTGGGCAGGTGGATTGCAGGTTGGTTGAACCTTAGTCTCAAATCTAGTTGTCCAGGTTTTTGGTGTTACGCTCGAGCGGGTCATTTTGCACTCGAGCGGAGTTTAGTTTTTGGTTATCCGCTCGAGCGGGCCTTTTTGCGCTCGAGCGGGGTTTACACACTTCCAGTATTTCGTGGCCCTGCAAAACTTCTGCAGGTGTGTTTTCTACACTCGAGCGGGTTTCTTGCACTCGAGTGGGTCGCGCTCGAGCGGGATTGTTGGCGTTCGAGCGGGTAGTTCTTTTCCTGAAAAGTTCTGGGAGACGAAAATCTGCGCTCGAGCGGACTGGCTTTTCACGCTCGAGCGGATGTGTTTTGCTTTTGTTTCTTGGCGCTCGAGCGATCATCTATGCACTCGAGCAGGACCAGATATTTGTGCTTTACGCTCGAGTGCTCTATTCTACGCTCGAGCGCTCTATTCTACGCTCGAGCGGGTCGTGCGCATATGAGTTATCCGCTGGGTGATTTTAAATCACTTTTTACTTTTCTTTCTCTCTCCTACTTTTTCTAAAACCCATTTTTGAGAGCCCCTCTCTCTAGAAACTCCCTTCTCTCTAGGGTTTGATCTAGTTAAAGTGTCCTCATTCTCTTCGGCCTTTGTAAAAGTTGTGTTGATCGTCGAGGGCGTCGTTTTGATCCGTGAATCTTGGTTTTTGGAGCACTTTGGTTTTGGTCTCTTCTCCATCCGAGCTCTAACTTCGAGGTAGGGATATCCTACTCCTCTTTATGAGCTTTGTCTTTAAATTTTAGCATTTCGATATGTTGGGGGTTGTTGGGTAATTTTGAGAGAGTTTGGGCCTTCGAGTAATTTTACAAAAGTTGGGGTTTTTAATTATATAAAACCTAAATGCATGTTTGGCATGAAAGAATGAAATTAATGTTGAAACATTGATGAAAATGAAACCGTGGGGGTTGGAATGTTAATTATGGAAAATGCCCTAATTACCTTGATTGATTAATTTGTACAATTAATTGTTGGAAATGAGGGATTGAATTGAGAATATGGAAATTGGAAATGGAAGGGGTTAAAGGGTGTAGTTGGATTATTCATCGTTCACCTGATTGAAATGTTGATTAAATATCCATTTTGTGCATTTATTTTCTGTTTAGAAATAACTGCTTTGGGCTATCGGTGGAGGATAGTCTTGATTGTTGTAGACAATGCATGATGATTAGGCAAACTAAAACTAATCAATTGAATGTGTCATAGAGTATGACGGTTGATAGAATACATTAATTTTATGTATTGATTGATTGTGTATAGAACCTTTGTGTTTATATGCATTGTGTGTAGAGGAGGAGATGGGGGATGTACTCCGCGGTTTAGGGGAAGATGGGGGATGAACCTCTAAACCGGATAGTGTTGGGAGGAGATGGGGGATGAACTCCGTAGATACAGCTCATATGCTTGTCTAGAGAAGTGAAGATACAGCTCATAGGCTTATCTTTGAAAAGTGTAGATACAGCTCATATGCTTGTCTAGTGAAGTGTGGATACGGCTAATATGCTTATCTGTTGATGTGTTGATATAGCTAATATGCTCATCTATTGAATAAAGATGGGAAATGAAAAGTGACATAGACTTGTATGTTATGAAATTGTGATGTGATATATGTGGATGTATCAGTGTTGGCCATCTATCAATTGCTAATCTTTTAGTCATTGTTCATAGTTGGTTTAGTATATTTCTGCTGGGCTGTGGCTCACCCTATATGGGAACATCATTTTCAGATACAGGTAGCATGCCACCTCCAAGGACATAGCTTGGGAGGCTAGAGGCGGACAGACTTATGTTGTCTTATTTCCTTTTGATGTATTACATGTAAATCCAAGCCAAGGGCTTAATGTGTAATTGAGTTAGCACTTTTTTTTTGTAACCAAGTGTTAACTTGGAAAGCTGTAAGCCCGTGGGGCATTTGCTTTTGTTGTTAACATGTAATACTCTTGTAAAGAAATACTCTGATGAATTGAAGAATGTGGATCTTATATATATAAATGCATGTTTATATTGATGGATTTAATGTTATTATTTTGAGGGCGTTACAATACTGAAATATGCATTATTATTAATAATCCACTAAGGACTTGTTTTATTAGCAAGGATTAATAGAGAGGGTATTAACAATCCATGGGATTAGTGTAGGATTAATTATCTAGCTGGATTGCTGAAATACATAATTTCCTCTTATCCAAGTTTATTTGCAATAGATATAAAAATTTATAATCCCAATTATATGTGTAAGTTGTAAGATTAAAAAAATCATCAATTTTGTTGGATAGAATAACTATTGGAATCTAATCCGAATAATAAAATTTGCAACCAAACAATGGAATGTGAGTCCTATGAATTAATAATCTCAATCTTATGTTATAGTCTGCCTAATTAAACAAGCCTTAATTGAGTTGGACAGTCAATCCAATGGTTAATCGCATGGATTATTAATCCCGTCACTATTACTCCAACCAATCAAACAAGCCCTACCAGTATCGTATACCATTGTATACCATAGTAAAGCCACTCTATGAAATGTATGCCTTCTAAATATTGGAAAGAACACAATATAAAGAATTGATTAGTAAAAATGACGTAAAGCTATGAAGCACAGACACCTCTCCGGAGGTCACATGCAGGTGTCTGACATATGTCAAACATGGACACCAATATGCATTGGACACATGTCGGACATGCTAGAAAGAGTTGAACACACTGGAACACTTTGGACATGCCGCGGACACATTGGGACAAACAAGGGACACATTGAGGATACGTTAGGGGCACTCTAGGGACACATTAGGGACACACTGAGTACTATTTTTCTTTTTAAATTAAAATATTTAATTTTTTTACTAAAATAGCATATGATAAAATTAAATATTTAACATAAAATATATATTAAATATTTAAAAATATACATATAATAAAAATATATGCTTTAAACGTATCCCAACGCATCGTGTTCTATACTTTTTAAAAATTTACGTATCCGCGTCGTGTCGCCGTGTCTTGTCACGTGTCTGTACTTCTTAGAGGTAAAGACACAAAGTTAACCTACCAATTTAGTATCTCACAAGTCACAAATAAAACTGTCAAGGGTTAAAATAGAATATAAGATTTTAGAGAGGCTAGACTGCATAGTATCACACTTCACTATGTATGCATATATAGATTGAAAACTTGATGTACTAAAAGATGAGATTTTAGAGAGTGAAGAGCATTATTACCACTTGGATGAGAACTTCTCATAGGCTTCAGTGACTTGTTCCATGGAACTATACCTCTTGATCCCCAAAACTGAAATTACAAAAATTGATTGTTATGAAAAGTAGATGGTGAAGAAAGAGAGAGAGAGAGAAGAGAACTTTTAATAATGAGTGAGTGAGTGTGACCATCGTAGTGAGAAGGAGGGTAGGAACGAGGAAGGATCAGGAGTTGGTAGAACATGGATGATGCGAAGAGAATCAGAGGAAACCAGTATGCTTTCAGCAAAGACACCGGTGACGATTTCGCCATTGGAATCTCCGGAGAAACCCTCGTCGCCAGACTGGTTTTTGAGAGAGAGAGAGAGAGAGAGAGAGAGAATGAATGAGGGCCAATTTCCCTGATTCTGGCATTTTGAACATTTTAGTCCCACTTTAGGGTGTGTTTTTAACTTTATTCCCACTATTAGGTAAAACGATTTTCTAATGTCGTTTTCTAGAAAACGACTTTTCAAAAACCGTGTTTTGCGATTAAAATAATAATAAATTTTGGACATAGAAAACAGCTTTAGAAAAGCCGGTTTTAATTAATTTTTAATTAATTCAGAATTAATTAAAAATGGTTTTGGTAAAACCGTTTTTACATTAATTTTTTTTAATTTAATTTTTGACATAAATATTTTTTGACCAAAAATATTTTTAATAAAAAACGATTTTAGAAAAGTCGTTTTTTGACAAAAAATTTTTTTAATTAAAAACGGTTTTACAAAAGCCGTTTTTTGACCAAAAATATTTTTAATAAAAAACGGTTTTAGAAAAGCCTTTTCATTATAAACAAAACATCTCCCCTTCTCCCTTTGAACTTACGAAAGTCGTATTTGATCCAACCCATCTTCTTCTCCCTCACTCAGCCGAACTCCGAAGGGAAGACCGACGACGAAGAGAAAGCAACGAACAACGGCCAACAGTAACGAGGAACACCTTCATCAAACACCCACATTCAGGTTTGTATCGCATAAATGAGGTTTTTCATTTTAGATTTGGGATTTTAAATTTCGAAATTAGGGATTCAGATTCTGGATTTTAAATTTGGAAATGAGGGTTGTAAACTTTTCATTCAACAACGCAAGAATTTTTTGTATAAATCCTGCATTGGTTGCAAACCCCTTTCTCTCGTCAGTTCCCTTAAAAACCCTAGCCCAACAAAACCTCTCTCTCTCTCTCTCTCTCTCTCTCTCTCTCTCTTTCTATCTAGTTGTGATAAAAACAAAAACACAGAGATGGAGGAGTTTTTATATACTAATATCGAATCTTTATGTGCAAAACTCAGGTATCAAGAAAAGCAGCTCAAACTCAAAAGAAGGTCATTGCTTTTTTTAATTTTTTTTCCTCCAATTTTTATTTCTTCAAATTATATGATTACATGCTCTCAAAACCCAACTATATGTATGTATGAATGTTTATGCTTGAATCTATTTCTTTTAGTCAATTTAATTGCTTCTTGCCATCAATTTATAGAATTATGTAGGAAATTCTGCTTTAATTTCTTCGTATTCATTTTGTTCCAAACTAGTAATCTTTACCTGGCCAATTTTTTCCTCTTTTTCAATACACTCTTAGCCAGAAGATGTAGTGGAATTTTGAAATATTGAAATCTTGAGACATAATCTTGTGTTTGGAAATGTATTGGGAATATAGGGCAAAATTTTAGAACAAAAGTAGGAATAGCAATGAAGTAGAGTGGGATTGGATTTGTGGTGTTCTATTCCTACACCATTCCTAGTTGGGGCAATACTACTGGCCTTGGCTCATTATTAGGATCCTTGGGGCATCTCCAATGGAGATGCTGAGCACACTACACACAGATTTATACAAGTATACACACCACACGTTTGGCCATACGCTAATACACCTAAAAAATCAAAATTTTATATATACTAGGGTAATACACCTAAAAAATCAAAATTTTATAAAAATCAAAATTTTATATATACACCTAAAAACTCAAAATTCTAAAAATCAAATTTTTGTAAATGCATAGCCGTATGTCTTGTGAGCATAAAATTGAAAATTAGATAAGGTAGTTCATGTCTCATAAAATGAACCCATATATATATATATATATATACTATGCAGGGAGGCCATGGCCTTACATGGTTTGTGTGCATGTGGTACTCACCCTGATGGACTTTCAGGATGGTATAGAGTTTGAGTTGGAAGTAGAAAGAGTTTGAATTGAAAACAGCAAGTTCACAAGAAGTAAAGTTCGAATTGGAAGTACGGAGAGTTTACCATTGCTTTGTTAGTTTGGCCAAATGATGCCTTTGGCCTTCAAATCTTCAATTAATAGTCTAAATATATATACAAATATCAACAATCCAATGGTGTGGAAACTATCTAATTCTTCCATTTTATAACCAAATGATTGCCTATTATATATTTTAATTAATAGTCTACATATGTATAAATTTCAATGATCTAGTAGTATGAAAGCTATCTACATCCTTCCACCACCTTATGATGAATAAATTCTACAATTATCTACCTAATTATAGGGATTTCTACACAATTTTACATAAATCTAAAATCGAATTCGTAACTCAAATATTTGAAAAAATTCCCAAGTTGTGACATTATTCCCCGCCTAATACGACCACATCCTTAATGCAAATTCCTCGTGAAAGCTTTTGATCTTCTCTTCGAATTGATGCAAGAGTTTTGCTAACTCCCTAACTCTCAACTTGTCAATTTCAAGTAGTGCATCTATTTTACTTGGTATTTTTAACACATTATTGGAGTTCCTAGTGATTCCAAACCTTTAAAATATCCAAATTCAACCTTTTAAATCTCCACATTCAAGACGTATTAGTAGTATAATTTTCTCTCAATAAATGCAAATTATACAGATAGCATTTTTAAGCAATAGACTATCTTATTTATGATTGACCCATATAAACACTAGCTTTATAGTCTGTCAGTAAAGAGATGAGACATAAGCAAAAGAGTGGACTCTATGATTTCTTCTTCTTCTTCTTCTTCTTCTTCCCTTAATCCCACTGTCCACTACGTTGGGATTGATCTCTCATATTAGTTAGTCAATACGGACGAATACCAATCCAAATATATATATATATATATATATGTATTTTTTAGATCATGTTAGTCAGTCATTACGGCCGGATACCAATAAAAAAATATATATATTTTTGTAAGTGGGTTGAGGAAAGATTGAAAACAAAGGACAACAATGAGCTGCTTGGAGTTTTTGGTGATTGAGCATCACATTGTTGTCCTCGAACCCCCTACGGCCATTGATGGACACTTGGACTTCATAATTTTCTGAGACTTTACCTCTTGAATGATCAACATGGAATTAATATGCCAAATGACCGAGGAATGGAGGGGCATATTTTAGAAGATTTAATTTTAATTTCTACATTTGGATTTTAAATTTGTCAATAGAAATGGCAAGAAAAAAAAGAAAAAACAAGATAAAAAAGTTCATAATTCTAAAAGTTTGGGAATAACAAATGCCTTCAAATAATAATATAATAGGTCTGAGAAAACTTCACAACAAACTTAACATATTTTTCCTTGTATTTTAATTACATTTTTTTTAGTACATAAAAAGAAAATTATAAATATGTGCAAGAAAGATCCTCAAAACAAATATAAAACGAAAAAGCCCACATCTAATAAGGGAATCAAACCTTTTTTGAAGAAAGGAAAATCCTATAATTCAGAGCCTCTAGATATAGAAGTCTGGCCCGTTTGGACCAAGCCCTACAATAAGCCCAAAATTTTCTTGTATGAGCCCACAGCCTAGCCCAACCCATTACATCGTATGCAATAACAACAGATCTAAATCGAGTTATTTAAGCCTAGATATATGGAAAATGCTACCATATGCACCTGCCAAAAAATGTGTAATCCTATTACAAATTGACGTAACAAAAAATGCCGCAACAAAACCATAAACTTTTACATCATGTGTAACCTAACTACAAATTGGCATAATAAAAAATATCGTAACTAAGCCAAAAACTTTTACATCATTAACCACAAAATTTTTGACATTTTATTATGCTAATTTGTAACGAGATTATACATTTTGTTACTGATGTTACACAATTTTATGGTAAAATCATATTTTTGTGATAGAGTGTAACCCTTTAGGGCTAGATATATAGATACTAGGGTAAAATGCCCATGCCTTGCACGGGGTTACAGGTACTATTGTCATAAATTTAAATTTAAGAAATACACACATTCTAATAGAGTTTAGAAATTTAAAAAAAAAAAAAGAGCTTTTATTTTTGTCTTCATCTATTTTTGATTTTTTTTAGATTTTAATTGAAAATCTATTTATTTTGATGCACCTAATATAAATATACTTAAAATTTTAATATTTATGACAAGTCTGAAAAAAATTTCACTAAAAAATAAAAAATATGAAAAAGTGCTTATTTTTTCTTCTTTTTATTTTTATTTTTAGTAAGCTTTTTTTTTAATTTTTTTCTTTGTTTGTTGTTAATTTTGGCAAGTACTTTGTTCGGTGGTACTGTATGGGTGTGCATATGTGATGTCAAACTTGGGTTATAAATTGATGTTAAAGAAATCAAATGCTGTTATTAAAATGTGATAATTTTCCCGTCTTCTCTAATAGGATCAAAATTTCGTTTCCGTACGTTCTTTCGGTTAGGTTGGAAATGAAAATAGAATTGGAAACATTTCAAACTTTTTGAAAACATGAGAAATAACAAAAGGATTTGAAAGTGTTTGAAAATATTTAGGAAAAAAAACAAAAACTTTTATTGATGTTAATAAATTCTCAATAGTTAATTACTTGAACATGTTGAGTGTTATGAATGCTTAGTTGGATAAAGGGGTTTCCCATTTTAAGAAAAATATATTAAAAGAAATTGCGAAATTCTTGTAACAGTAGGCATGGAAAAATAAACAATCGGTGCATTGCTCCTTAATGGATTCTAGACTACGAGCACAATTGGTAGCTAATTTGTATCACAATAAAGTCTCAAAAAATCTTTTTTGGTTGGTCTTAACTCTTGTGGTGATTTTTAGTCAAAAGAAGTTGAAAGGGTCTATGTGTCATTGATTTGCACTTGATCTGACATCTGTTTGACTGGCATTTACTTTACCAAGTTGCAAAGATAGCCTCTTTTATCAATGTAATTAGCCCAATCAAACGGAGTTAAGAATACAAATGTTTATTCAACAATCCTCAGAGCTTCTTCTGAACTGAGGTGTTGTAACTCCATGCATGAATTGATTAGCTGTAGCTACATGAATCTATTAGATTAGCGATTGACCCAAAAGCTTAATGTGTTTATGTTTTTAGAAGGCAAGATACTTTCTATTCTTCATGGAAAGTTGGAATTTCAATATTTTATACTATTGTTTCAGACTGAACAATTGTGGGCATGGTAGTTTAGAGTTTGAACTTGTGAACAATTTAGGATTTTCCTGTTGGAAGTTCTTAGGTTGTTATAGTATGAAAAATTAGGGCTTGTAAAATTAGGTTCTTATAGTGTGAACAATTAGTTTATTAGAGTTTTTCTGTATCGAAGGCCTATTGGTTATAATGTCTTACATGGATGGTTCAATACATGAAGATGAAATGAGAAATTATGGCGCGCACAGCGAGGTTGTGGGAAGAGTTCTTACAGTATGTGCATGCTATTTCATACAATGTGAAATTAAAAAAATCAAAATATGAAAGCAACTACACGCGAAACACATGACGAAAACGGGTTTGATAAACCTGAACAAAATGTTAATTAAAGATATGGAAAAGGTTCTTTCAAAGCATTTGAAAACACCCACCCATGAAAGCCCCAAAAAAAGAGTTTTAATTGAAAATATTATTTAAAAAAAACAATAATAATACTAAAGGGAAACCATAACAACATAAAACAAAGAGTAAAGGAAAACGTAAGCTCGTAAGAAGGGATGAAGAAATCATGACAATTCACAACAAAAGAATTCAAATGTTAATTCATGATAATTGGAGAAATGATCCCACACATGATTTTTTGTTTAAATGTACAAATAGATAATCCTTCTAAATAATACAAGAAATATAAGTCATGTAGAATGCTATTATATATGGAGCAAATAACTTTTGTAACGCCCTCAAAATAATAACAATAAACCCATCAGATAAGACATGCATTTACATATAAATTAACCACACTCTTATATTCATTAGAGTTCCATTACATAAATATTACATGTTAACCTCATAACAAAATGCCCTACGGGCTTACAGCTTTCCAAGTTAACACTTGGTTACAACAAAGAGTTCTACTCGTTTACACATTAAGCCCTTGGCTTGAAGTTACATGTAATACATCAAAAGTAAAACGACAAAACTATGCCCGCCACTAGCCTCCCAGCTATGTCCTTGGAGGTGGCATGCTTCCTGCATCTGAAAATGATATTCCCATATAGGGTGAGCCACAGCCCAGTAGAAATGCACTAAACCAACCATGGACAATGACTAAAACATTAGCAATTGATAGTTGGTCAACACTGATACAATCACATAAATAGCATATTTATGTCAACGACTTACAAGTCCCAATTACTTTTCATTTTTCCCTTTAACAACAGATAAGCATACTAGCTCTATCATCATTTCCACAGATATGTATAAAAACTATATCTCACATTCAGATAAGCATAAAAACTATATCCACATTCTCAACAGATATGTATAACAACAATATCCTCAGATAAGCATATAAGCTGTATCCACACTTCACAAAGATAAGCATATGAGCTCTATCTTCACTTCTCTAGACAAGCATATGAGCTGTGTCTACGGAGTTCATCCCCTATCTCCTCCCAATACCTATCCGGTTTAGAGGTACATCCCCTATCTTCCCCTAAACCGCGGAGTACATCCCCTATCTCCTCCTCTACACATAACGTATACAAACACAATGGTTCTATATACAATCACCCAATACATACAATTAATGTATTCTATCACCCGTCAAGTTCCATGACACATTCCATTGATTAGTTTCCGTTTACCTAATCATCATGCATTGTCTACAACAATCTCGACTATCCTCCACCGATAGCCCAAAGCAATTATTTCTAAAACAGAAAATAAATGCACAAATGGATATTCAATCAACATTTCATTTCCTCATTTCTCACCAATTAATTATCTCAATTAATTAAACAATGTAATTAGGCTATTTTCCATAATTACCATTTCAACCCTTAGGTCCCATTTTCATCAATGATTCAACAATCATTCCATTTTTCTATGCTAAACATGCATCTAGGTTTATTATGAATTAAACCCCAACTTTTGTAAAATTACACAAAAGCCCCAAACTTTTACAAAATTACCAAACCAAGCCCAACATCTCAAAATACCAAAATTTAAAGACAAAACCCATAGAGAGGAGTAGGTTATCCCTACCTTGAAGTTTCAGCCAAAAAGAGATGAAGACTCCAAGATCAACTTGCTCCAAATCCAAACTTTTTCAGATTAAATCGAAGCTCTTAACACCCTCTACCTTTTTAACAAAGGCCCTAGGCTAGATTCACACCCTAGGGAGATCAAACCTTAGAGAGAGTGCAAGTTTAGAGAGAGAGAGTGTCGGATTAAGGGTTTGCTCAAAGAAAAGAAGTGAAAAAGTGATGTTTTAGACGCTGCTGTGCGCTGATATAAAACACGCTCGCTCGAGCGAAGTATTGGTCGCTCGAGCGACCAGACACAGAAAACTCTCGCTCGAGCCACGAAGTTCTCGATCGAGCGAAGAAAAACCCAGACCGCTCGAGCCACGAAAAGCTCGCTCGAGCCAAGAAAGACAGCTCTCAGGTCCAGAACCGGTGCAACACAACTCTCGCTCGAGCGACAAACTCCTCGCTCGAGCGAAGGGCCAAAAATCTGGGCAGCAACACTAGGCTCCCAAACGCAACCAACTTGTAACAAACCTGCCCAACGCATCTTATAACTCAATATACAAAGTAAAGAGGATGCAAACTAGAAAATAAACAACTACCAACATTCACGGACACATGTCCGGATCACTGTACAACAAGGGTAAGCCTGGGATCACTATAACTTTCATTTCCATGTTCATGTCGATATGCCACTTAAATATTTTGTAATACCAAAAGACCAATGCCTAAAGGCACTCCTGTGTAATATATGTGGTGTTTGATCTCAAATGTTCTTACTTTATTATTTAGAAATAATTTAGTTACTTTGAATACAAAGTGTAGGTATGGAAGTTGTGAGCATTATGTTCTATTGGGGTGGAAAGATTCTGTGCAATCGCGATGAAGGTGTGTCGTACGACATCGAACCTTAGGGGTTGTATAATGTGCACAGGGGGATAACATTGGCCGAGTTGGAGGCTATGATGGTGCCGAAGGTTGGTACACATGGGGAAATAATGCGATTAGAGTTTAAATGTAGACTCCCATGTCGGGGGAAGTATAGGTTGCTGCCAATCAAAGATAATGAGACCTTAAGTAATGTCTTAGAGCCCCCACATAAATTAGGCCCTGATTATTTTTTGGAAATCTATGTGGAGAAGGAGAGCAATTTTTGGTGGCACAGAGATGCCAATTCCGGTGGGTGGGACATTCACTCAAATGTTGACACAATCGCAATCCCCTGACAATACACTTATATAGTCTGCACAGATGTTCCCTGAAGATTACCCTCCATTCAGTCATTCTCAGAGTTACAATCAATTAAATGCATCACAGAACCTAGATGGTTATTACAGTGCCGGAGTAGGTCCAAGTGCTCCAACAATGTATAATCCGATGGTTCTTACAACCCCATATCCCCACTGGAATGAAGAATGTCCACCGGTTTGTAATGTTCAACGTACACCGGAGACGGCTGTCCAAAATTATGCATACTCCGATGATACAATGCCATTGTTTGACGAGGTTGGAGTAAGTGATGAAGATTCCGTGGAAGATTTGGATGGCGCATGGGAAGGTGCGGACAATGACTCCGGTGATGACGAAGTTGGAGGGCATCATGATATGCAGGAGGTACATACAAATGTCCATATCCCTTTCTACCATAATTTGCATTTCGACAATGATGGTTCCATCACTAGCCGTGATGTTGTCGAACGTTGGCCATTGTGGGACTTCGAAACTGCTAATTTGGAGAAAGGAATGATATATACTGATAAGAAAAGACTAGTGCACGCTGTTCAGTTGTATAACCTGAAGCGCAATCGAGAATGCAAGGTCGTAGAATCCAAAGGAAACAGTTGGGTGGCCGAGTGCAAGCACGGCTGCAACTGGAGGGTTCAGGCAACGAAGTTGAAAGGCAAAGATTTCTTTCAAATTAGAAGGTTTGAAGCGCCACATCAGTGTGTGTACCCTAGAATGAATAGGGATAATTGTAACCTCAAGTCCGAGGTCATTGCTCATTTCATCAAGGCACAAATTACGGTAACTGCCATGCTAGATACATTATTTTTTTTAGGATTTCATTATGACTGTAATGTATTCAAATATAATGTATATTTGCAGATATCATCAGAATTGCCTCTTGCTACCATAATTGAGGTCGTGAAGGAGAAGTTTCAGTTCACTATATCATATAAGAAAGCGTGGCTTGCAAGGACGAAGACAGTTGCAATGGTGTTTGGTGACTGGGATGAGTCGTACCAAAGGTTGCCCAGATATATGGATGCATTGCAGGCATTCAATCCAGGCACAGTTGTCATGTGGGACATGATTCCAAATTTGCTGTACTTCAATCGGAACTGAAATGTACATGAACTATGTGTTCTGGGCATTTAAACCTGCAATAGAAGGCTTCAAGTATTGTCGTCCAGTGATATGCATTGACGGCACACACTTGTATGGGAAATACGAAGGGAAGATTGTTGCGGCCACTGCAGTGACTGCTGCAGACAAGATTGTACCTCTTGCCTTTGCCGTTGTTGACAAGGAGATGATCGAGAGTTGGGGTTAGTTCATTACTCTGCTTAGGCGACATGTGTGCCGTGACCAAGTGGGGGTCACATTGATATCCGATCGACACACAGCTTTGCTTAGTGTCATGTCAAGAATTTGGGACAATCCAGCAGTTCAACCAAGAGGGTACCATAGGTATTGCTTGCGACACGTATGTAGCAATTTCAAAGAAAGATTCAGAAATATAGTGGCGAAGGATCTTGTGTGGAGAGCTGGTTCTGCACGGCAAGTGCGGAAGTTTAATAAGATTATGGACGATATCTACAAGCTCGAGAAGAATTCTGAACGGTGGTTTAGACGGATGAACCCTATTCATTGGACATTGTGCCATGGTAGTGGTTGTCGTTGGGGCATATTGACGACAAACCATATAGAGGGCTTCAATGGTGTACTGAAAGGCGCACGCAGTGTTCCCATTGCAGCATCAGTTGAGATACCTTTTTATCGGCTCATGAAATATTTTGACGAGGGCAGGACCATTGCTGAAAATGCGAGTAATCGGGGTCACTTGTACACGACTAATGTTCAACGATGGATTGACGAGCACCAAGCTAAAGCGAGTGTGCTTATGTTGGTATCGATTAATAGGTAATTTTTATTGGATGCACCGAATTCACTACACATTAACATTTCGCACTCATCGATCATTGATGTTAGTCTATATTTAAACATATATGCATATTAATCCACGTACATACATTTTTCCTGCAGGGGAATAGGGGAATATGAGGTGAGGACAGCACCGCATGGGATAAGGGGTGGTGCTCGTCAAATAGTTAGTCTCCGACCACCGAGTTGTTCATGTGGGAAGTACACATTATTTCATTTGCCATGTTCCCACATGCTTGCTGTGACAGCAGATTTGGGCGAGGACCCTTTTCCTTTTGTTGCACCCAAGTATAAGTTGGAAGTCCACAAGCGTATCTTCGCGCAGAAGTTTAGGCCTATGCCGCACGAGCAATATTGGCCTGACAATGATTACCCAACTTTGCTTGCTATTCCAGCTCGACAACGTGAAGTTAAAACGGGTCATCCTCAACATAGCCGTATACACAACGAAATGGATACTTCCAGACAAAGTGGATTGCACCATTGTAGTTTGTGTTTGCAAAGAGGGCATGATAAGAGAAAATGTCTAGCGAGAATCCGATCGATTTGACAGTAGTTTTTTGTCTTCTTTACATATTAGTTCCACGCTACTTTCTTTGAATTGGAGTCAATGTAATATTCAATGAATCAGTATTCAGTAAATTTATAATGTATTTATGACTTCAATTACTAATGACATAGATTTGGTCAAATGTGGCAAATCTCTTCAATTGCTTTAGTTGTTGCAAGTGTCATTTGTGCACTGGATTGTGCAGACTTTGGTGCGTTGATGGTCGATTGTGTCCTGACCTCGATGGACACCAGTTTATCTAATGTTAGAAAAATGAAAATATTCACAGAATGAATTGATAATCACCAATATAAATGCAGTTTATATTCAATGTTTTGCCACATTTTGTTATGTAGGAAACTAATTTTTTTTTTTAATTTTTTTTCCAAAATCCATTACGTGGGTGAAGGCCCATTTTATGAATTCAATCATTTCTCAGACATTTACTACGTATTCGTATATGCTTAGTTCTTGTAAAAAGTTTGACTAATATATTTCAAATCTACATAAAACCCTCTTCAAACCTTCGTACTTCTTTCCTGTCCAAATGACAACTCCTTTAAAGTGAAAGAACGTTTTTTCATGTCATACAGGTTGACGTGACAACACACTGACAATAACTTTAATCACATAGGTACCATGTGAACCTTATCTCCTATGACAATAATGTCAAATGAATTACTAATCACCAATATAAATGCATGTCATATTTAATGCGTTGCAACATTTTGTTACGTCATGAATTGTTTTTTTAGTTTCCAAAAATTCATTACGCGACGGAAGACCATTTTATCAATTCAATCATGTGTCTTAAATTTAGTACATATTGGTAAATGCTTAGTTGTTCTAAAAAGTTTGAGTAGTGGATTTGAAATCTACTTAAAGCATGGGTTTTCATGTCATAAAGCTTGACGTGACAACGCGCTGACAATATCTTTAAACTCATAGGTACCATGTGTACCTTATCTCCTATCACAATAATGTGAAATGAATTACTAATCACCAATATAAATGCATGTAATATTCAATGCGTAGCCACATTTTGTTAGGTGGTGAACTGTTTTTTAGTTATCAAGAAATTTTTCCAAGCAACCCTTTCTTTTTGTTTTTCCTAACTTGTTACAGTTTGTATACCTGTGATATACTATCAGGTCATATTCTAATTTTGTCAGCATATGTATGTACTATTGTCAAACATCTTGTTATCGGACATCGATTTCATATATGAAAACTTGTGCAGGTCTATGACTCATTTACCAGAGGAGATCCCATTATTGATTCATCAGCATCGAGCCGATACGATATGGCGTCAGTCGGTATGAATTATTTACTTATAATCGATATTTGAATACTACACAAACACTGTAGTTGTTATATAATATAATGTGAAACTGTAAATGTTAGTCCATGGATCATCCTATTTGAACATTTCAATGGTTTAGACAAATTTCCCCAAGTGTAAACATTAGTCCATAGAGAGAGAACGAAGAAGATTATATTAAATGGACCGCTAGCTTAACCAAAAAAAAAAATGGTTAAAAAGTTGATAATCATCAAGTTTAACAATTACCCCAAGTTCACGCTTACGATGAAATAAAGGACTTTTTAATACAATTCCAAAAATAAAAGAAGAAATAAATATCACAAACAAAATTCTTTTTTATAGAGGTTGAATTCATAATCTTATAGCACAAAATAATATTATATAATCATCAAATCAGAAGTCCTAGTTCATCACCCATTACCTACTAAAAAAATTATTAAATAATCCAATTTCAGCGACTCATAGTACCATCGCAGTGTGAAAAACTAGATCTGTCTACTTCCTTACTTTAACAACATTATTTCAATTGATAAATTTTAATAAAATTTTTTAAAAATAGGTGGAGTTTGCCCTTTCAAAAATAGTTAAGTGTTGTAACAGCGGGAACCACCCGCTGGTTTTTGGAATTCATAGTACGAACTGTTTTCACACTATTAACCCACATTGACTTTTTCAATTTTTATGAGACGATTTTTAGTATAATTTACATGAATTGTTTGTAGTTTCTTTTTTTTTTTAATTATAATTTCAGAGTTGCGTATTGGCCTGTTGGTGCAACTTTTATTTTTAAATAAGTTGAAAAAGTTAATTACCATAATGTTACAGAAATAATGCTTTCGGCGTCTTTTTTATTACTAACCTTTAACTTACAATAAACTGTACCAAATAAACACATGAAGGGGTTCGTTTGGGATATGGGTTGACTTTTTGGCTTTTTAACTTTTTGGCTATTTTAGCTTGGAGCTAAAAAGCCTACTTGGGATAGGCTTTTTGGATTTTGTAAAAGAAAAAATGAAATGAATATTGTTTAGATGTAACATTTTGTGTTATTGGCTTTTTAGCCTATTTTGTCTTTTCGCCATGGCGAACGAAGGACCAGTTATTCATTCCTTGTCTTCCAAGTAGTTAATAAAGTGAGTCAACATTATTTCTTGTAAAAATTGTCATCGCGTAAGTAGTTCGGAACATTAAATAAATAACACCACATGATACTCTAGGATGACTCAATAATTATCCTTGCTAGCTGGCTAATTATGTAGTACTCTAGGAGAAAAATATGTTGATTCACTTTTGTTAAATAATTAAGAAGTAATAAATAATTCACTTAATATGTTATGATTTCTCATTTGTTGATTCATCTGTGAAGCGTTTTGCCAATTCCAAATAACATAATCTTCTACTTGCCAGCGATTTCTTATTTTATATTTTGATTGTCCTAAAAATTATATAAAATAAGAACACAAACAATTTCAATTATTGACAAAGTGAGTATTTTACCTTGTTCGTTTACTTAAATAACTTTTAACTTATTTCGTACTACAACAACTTGCATTAATATAGTTCGAGCGACATTTTTCATTTCAAAATAAAGGACTTTAAACTCTTCAAAATATATTCATTACATGTTATATTAGTCTGTAATATTTCATTGTATTCATTTGATCCCCAACTTATTTAATTCTTATCTCAATGATGAAATGACGGCTTAGTTATATTTTACGCCCTTCTAATTTAACTGAAAACCACATAAACCCCCATTGCAGTCTACAGTGAAGGGTACAACCCAACTTCGTTAACAGGTGTACCAAACATTCTAAAACTTATATTAGTTTTGATGGAGCCTTTTATTTCTGTCATGACACTGCAAATCTGTGTCTGTATGTATTTATCTTTGTACATTTACACCACTTACGCACTATGCACCACTGAAATGTTGGTTATCTCACCCACTGTTTCAGTTAATAGAAGATGGGTTCATTATGAAATTTCAATTGTCATTTGTACAAGCATTATGTCTCTTACACACAACGTTGTCTTGTGCAGGGGAAAGATCAGCCAAAATTGAAATGCCCGACGATCTGATTCGAGCATATGGGACACCGCCTTAGACCATGGAGTCCTACGTTGCCTACTCCGTGCGGGGTTCTACGGGGAGTATCAGATCGGCCCTATTCGATTGGACCACCATCTCGTTACAACTCTCGTAGAGAGGTGGCGCATAGAGACGCGCACATTTCATTTTCCTGTTGGAGATTCCACAGTTACATTACAAGATGTGGCTATTCTATTTGGCCTACCAATTGACGGACACGCAGTCACTGGAAAAGACCCAGGAATAAGTTGGATGATTTGATAGCACTATGTGTGGAGTTGTTAGGAGCAGCACCTATAGAAAAAGACTTCATAGGCTCATCACTTAAGTTGAAATGGATATCAGAGCATTTCTGTCACCTTCCACATGATGCATTCGATGAGACGGTTCATTATTATGCTCGAGCCTATATTATGTGGCTTATTGGGGGGGTACTCGTCCCCGATAAGTCACAAAATATAGTCAAGATGATGTTTATGCCACTACTTAGAGACTTTGACCGTATCCAAGAGTGCAGCTGGGGTGGTGCCACATTGGCATGTTTGTACAGGATGTTGTGTCGGGCAACTAAGGCTGAAACAAAGGAGATAGCTGGCCCACTAGTGTTGTTACAAGTGAGCTCCAATGACTTGTAGTTTTATCTGATATTCTCAATTGCCATGTTTTCTAAAGTGCCTACTGTAATAAATTAGTAATGGCATCATTCATTGTAGGTTTGGGCATGGGAGAGATTGAGCAGGATCACCCCTAGTCGGAAGTTGAACATTGCTGCTGGCGAGCGTGCCATAGGGGAGGGCGACCAGCTATTACCACCTGGCCCGCGAGCTTGTAGGTGGAGGGTTCCCTTCAGCCATGAGGTGATATCGACTAATGTTGGTGTCATCTTCCGGGACCAGTTCGACCGCATAGTGAAGGGGGAGGTTTGTAATTTGTTCATGTGAATTTACCCATATTTTTGTTTGTCAACCTCCGTTGTACAAATAGATCTCTAAATTATTGCATTGCTATTGCAGTTCATATGGGAGCCTTACGGGACGGAGGATGACGTCATGACCAGCTTCCCATCGTATTGTACCGTTGGTCGAGACATATGGATGGCACGAGTGCCACTTATATGCTTCGATATCATTGACTGGCATCTCCCCGATCGGGTGCTTAGACAATTTGGACGAGTTTAGAGTGTGCCTGATCGCTTTGACGCCCAGTTGGCTATGCATTTTAGAGATAGGCGTGGCAAAATGGCCATTGATTGGGCAAAGGAATACCAAACATTTATTGGTGAGTGGAACAACCGACGCAACACCATTGTCCATGCTGAAAAGAGCAATGAAGTGCTTACATCTTCAGACCCATACATGTTATGGTTTTGCCGTCATACACGTCCAATACTTAGTAATCCGAGTGACATAGCTGCCTTCAGATACCAAGGCATCGGGGGTAGTTTAGAGGGATTGGTAAGTTCTTTATATTCTCCAAAACAACATTTGCTTAAGTTTGTGTATGTTTGTTATTTGGCATTGATGGTTATGTAACACAGCTACCATTACATGACAGGTTCGTAGAGTTGCGAGGGCATATCACATGGTAGACGCTGCCCATATTACACGCGATGGTAGAGAGGGATTGGATGCCATTGCCGAGATACGGGAGTTATTGTACGATGGTTTGCAACAGGCACACCAACGTGACCGACTAGATTTCGGCCACTTTGGCGAGGATCCTTATATGGGGGTAGATATTACATCGACATCAATGTCGCACCCGAATATGCCATCCACTGAGCCATCGACATCAATGCCTCCACCGCATCCTACCGCATGTCATGCACATCAATCGGACTATTTCGATATGGAACACTTTGGTAAGGGGCCTTCCATGGGCCTGTCCCCTCATGGTCCATCTACAGCAATGCATACACCGCAGACTTCCCCACCTGAATGTACCAATTACACATCCCAGTTTGCCCTTGAGGTAGATCCTCTAATGTCTGAACATACTTCCACACACCATGGCCATATATTGGACCCCTCTTGGTCACCACCCCCATATAGGACAACGGTTGGTACCCCGGTGACTCCCTTAGCACCACTGTCTACTACATGTCTGTCTACTATGATTCCCTCTGCGTCGACATTGACCACACCCGACCCTTTCATAGTACCATCATCTCCTACCCCACCATCATCTCCTACACCACATATGACCTTCACCTACCATGTTGATCCACTCATTACCCATGACCTCCACATTGACAGGGAGGGGGAGGGCCAGGTCCATGCACTTACCAGAGGGACAGGTAGGGGTAGAGGTTGTGGCGGCCGTCGTGGTGTAAGTAGAGGGTGAGGGCAACGCCGAGCAAGAGACCATGACAATAATGCAGCGGATGATGGCGTTTCACAGCTTAGTGCCGTATGTGAAGGTGTGCCGGAGGTGGTATCAAATGATTGTACTGCAGCCATTGGTGATGTGCAGCCAGCTTCTACAGAAACGGGCGAGGGAGTCGTACGTGCAGCAGCGCAAGATATACTGAGAGTATATAGTAAGCGACCCAGGAGACAAACCTATGGAAGGGGTTATGGAACAGGGGGAAAATTAGGACATTAGGAACAACCAACATTGGTAAGTATATTCAAACATCACCTACCAGGTGGTGTTTTCACTTGGATTAGTCTATATTGTTTAAGTTGTGGCTTATTATATAGTTTTGGCTTTTGGCTTATCTTATCTTGTAATTGTGGCTTATTTTATAAGATTCTAGATACTGATGCTGCTACTATTTTTGTTACTGTTTTGAAGGAAGGGGTAGCTGTGTTGCTGGTTGCTGGTTGCTCGTTGCTGGGTTGCTTGCTGCTTCTTCATTCTGGTTGCTGCCGGCTGTGTGTTGCTGCTGGTGGCTTGGATCAGTGAGCTGATAATTGGGTATGAATTTTATGGTCCTAAATTGCTTTGGATGCGTTGCAGCTCCCCACTATTAGCTAAAGAAGTCAATGAATTGATATTTTAAGCACTAAATTAAAGCCTGTTCTGAACATTTGGAATACCTATATTTTCTATTTGTTTAGCTACTTTATGCATAATTTGCTTACTGAAAATGGCAACATTTATCACTTCCTTTTGATGTTTGTAGCGACATGAAGACTGTGTAATTATTATAAGCTCTAAAGATAGTGACAACACAATTTCTGATGCGGAAAACGCACTCCGTCAAATAGCCAGTTTGATTCTCAAGGTGATGTAATTTCTCAATATGTAATAAAGTTGTGATGTATTTGATGTGTTCAATTACAATGATGTGATGGTTATCATTTTTTTAAAATTGTTATGCACAGTTATCATAATCATACCCATGTTCATTAATGGTGTGAGTTTAACACATCATGCATATGAAAGAAAATGCATATATTTTATCATGCAATCTGTAAAGGCCCCCAGTCAAAGTTGTTGAATGTCTAAGCTATGAGTTTTCATGTATTTGCTAATTTTACAATATATGTGCCTCATGGTCCATCCATTGTAGCATCACAATGAACAAATGCATGTGATATGCTCCTTGATTTCTTCTTTTTTCTTTTTCTTTTTCTTTATGAATTTAAATTTATAATGTTTCTAATCTATTCAAATTTGAAACCTCACCATATATATATATATATATATTTTCCTGTTCTGTGAAACAAGAGGTTATATATTTATATACATTAGTTAATTTTTTCTTCTTACAATTTACTACCCTTAATGGCTAGTCAGTTGTTTTGGTTGAAATTGAATAGCCAAGCTGTCAACCCTAAATTAATTTTTTGTGCACTTGTAGGGTCAGAGCCAGATTTCTTACATCATGTTTGTGGAATATAATTTAATATTTCATGCGTTTTTAATTGAAATATACCTTATAATGTGGGGCTTTTTGAAAATTTTTGCCATCTCTGTGCTTTTGGCGTTTTAAATGTTGTCTACCACTTAGGCCTCGTTTGGCAAGTTACTTTTTTAGCCAAAAAGTCAAAAAGTCACTAAAAAAACTAAAAAGCAAACCACTAAAAAGGATCCCAACAGAGTGCATTAAAGTGTTTCAAACTCTGTGATGTTTTAATCCCCACCACATTGCTTCTCAATTTTTATATATTGACATGCACTCATAACATTTATCAAATTGTTGTCAGCCTCTATTTCTTATCATAACTCAACTCTTGTTTGCTTGATTCTGTTGATTCTAAAAAATGTTACCTATGGATTGGTTTTATTTATCCATTTTGTGAGTCCATATACAGCTGATTGGAAGTTAAGTTGCTTACCTTGTCATGGTTGATTGATGGAAAAACATATTGTCTCTGCTCTCATATAGGACGATGATGGAAATCTAGAGGCACTGAAAGTTGGTGCTGGTCATGTAGCTGCAAATACAATAAGGCTTCTGATTGCTGGTTCCCAAGCAGGTGGTTTGATTGGAATATCTAGTCAAAACATTGAGAAACCTGGGATATCCTCTGGTGCCACAATAACAGTGCTTGCTCAAAGTCAATTGCCTTTATCTGCATCTGCACATGAATCTGATCGAATGGTGCAGGTGAGGATTTTTTATTTTTTTCCAGTTATGAACTTAAAGCAAGATTTAGGAGTACAGGTTTTCAAAATTTTATAATGTTTCTAATTAGTCTTTATATTATGCTTGTTCTGCCTCTGTCATTATTAGTGGATGAATGATTTGATGGTATTTTAATTGAGGAAGCAAGGAATGAGAACTTATCTGCTGTTTTTTTAATCACAAACCACAATATTTAAGCTGAAAAAACATAAATATATTGATGCTTCTGTATAAACAAAGTAATGGTTGACTGACCTGAATATGCAAGTATCTTGAAGTGTGTTTAAATTACATATGAAAGGAAGTATATGCTTTGGACTTGTGTCACAAGTACTATTATTTAAACCTGGTATTTTCTGGAAACACAAAATATGACATGCATCTGTCCTCTGCTATCCTGGTTGATGGGCACCGAGGCTAAGGCTTCAGAGAACTGTCTCTTTGTTCCCACACCATTGGTGGAACTTGATTGTGCACTGGATTAGGTTCTGCTGCAATTGCTAAATATTTTTAGAATGTTGATCATTTTTCATGAAATTATATTCATTAACATATAGTGAATTTTCTTGGGCTCAACATTATGCTTGATTATTATGCCTTCTGTTAATTTTGCTGTTGAGAAATGATAATCAATTGTGTAAAATTCAGTTATCAGGAGATGTTTCTGCAGTAATGAAAGCTTTAGAGGAGATTGGAACTCATCTAAGGTGTAATATTAAAATTTTAATTGACTACATAGGATTGGCTTTTAACTATCCATTTTAGTTTTCTTTAAAATATCTAATAATTCTATTTGTATAGGGAAAATCCACCTAAACAAGTAGTTTAGCTAAATCCAACGTATAATCTTGCCTTCAACCAACCACCTCAGCAATATGTGGACCCAACTTCAGGTTATTCAATGCTTTTTGATTAAAATATTGGTATTATTGATCTGCCGCACTCTACAGTTGTATCAAAATTTAATTTTTTTTTCCTTACAACGACATCATCTTTAGGACAACCAATCTTGCAGCTGATTATGTAACTATGGAGATGATGGTCTCAGAAACTATTGTTGGTGGCTTGATTGGGAGATGTGGTTCCAACATTTCGAGGATCAGAAGTGAGTCTGGAGCTGCAATCAAGGTATGTGGATCCTTAACTTTTAGCTGTGACTTTGTAGGTGGTAGTAGTCATAACAAGAGAAATGAGTGTTGCTTCCCTCTCCTTTTTCTGGTATATAAATTCCTTCGTTCACATGGTAACTAGAAAGGAGTAATTCTGCATATGACTTTTGCCATTGTCCAAGATAATATTTCAGAATTTTTATAATTTTTGTGTGCCCCTTGAGTATCGTCATCTCAACCATCTTTTGATGATGTATAAAATGCCATAGTTGTGTGCAATTGTATGGTACATGCAGAATCATGCTTTTATCTTGCTGAAATATGCCAGTTGATTTACTATTTTATCAATTTTAACTCATGATTTTATGATTTATATGTTTGAAAAATAGTTTAGAAAAAAGGACTGTTTCTTTGTCCTAAAAAGGATATAATCATCATTAAATCATAAATAATTGTACATCATGATTATCTACATCAAATTTAAACAAGAGCTTTGAATTGAAATTTCAAACTTTCTAACTCTTGGGACTATATTATTTCATGGACGCAGAGCAGCAGTGTTTCGTAGCAAAGTTTATAAATTACAAACTAATAGAAACTAAGAACTTCCCCTCTGTATTGCAATTTAAATTATGAATGATGTTTAAACTTTAAGAAGTATCAAGCCAACTATCTGGCTCAGCGAATGTACTTTTATTACATATCATTAATCTTATTGTTAGTTTTGGAAACTTTGAATTGCATTAAAAAATCGTTTGTGATATTCAGGTTATGGTGTCATCATTGCAGTTTTGCCTGCAAACTACATTCCCATTGTTTCACTCTTCATGCTATTTCATTGTAGGTTTATAGTGGGAAAGGTGTGGAGAAACATAGGCAAATCCATATTGGTGGTAGTGCTCAACAGGTGAGCCCCCTCTCCGGGCTCGATTGTTAACGTTTTCATTTCCTGTTTTTGTATTCATTTTTTCTGGAAATTGGAAATAGAAACTTGGTTGGTATATTGTTTTGCTGGCCCCTTGTTGACCCTGTGGCCGTCAGCAACCTTTTGACGGCCCTTCGGCCACCTTGTGACCTTCGGCGACCAATTCCGGCGGCCAACCCCCATCAATGATCATCACAACTATCCACCATTAGCCAGCGCCATTGTCAACTCACCAACATGTTTCTCTATTTTTGTTTTTAAAACATTTTTGTATGCCAAACAAGTTTTTAGTTTTTTGAAAATAGGAAACTGACAACATTTACTTACAACCCCTAATAATTAATTTTGTAAAAAAATTCAAATTTATTTTCACAAATTGAAAGATCTCAATTAGTTCTTGTATATAAAGTCATCAAAATCAATGGAAAAAGAAGAAAATTAAAAATATAAAATATTTTTTGGGATAGGTGTAATAGCTTAACAATTGGTATGATTTTAGCCCCTGTCCGCTCTGATTCTGTTCATATGCATTAACTTTGCCGAAAACGCCTTCAACTTAACCGAAAAAAGGCATTAAGGGGGCGAAAATATGAAACAGCCCCGAACTACCATATGGATGTCACGGTCACCTTCCCCATCATAAATAGAAGCTGTGAAAACAGACGGAATTTAATTAGCCCGTGTAGGTTGGGAGTTAGAGCCAAAAACGCCTTAAACTTAACCGAAAAAGGGCCTTAAGGGGGCGAAAATATGAAACAGCCCCTGAACTACAGTATAGATGTCACGGCCACCTTCCCCATCATAAATAGGACTTGTGACAATAGACGGATTGTAATTAGCAGGTGTAGGTTGGAAGTTACAGCCGAAAATGCCTTAAACTTAACCGAAAAAGGGCGTTAAGAGGGTGAAACTGCGAAACAGCCCTCGAACCACTGTTCGGACGTCACGGTCACCTTCCTCATCATAAATAGGAGCTGTGGCAACAGACGGAATTTAATTAGCTCGTGTAGGTTGGGAGTTAGAGCCGAAAACGCCTTAAACTTAACCGAAAAAGGGCGTTAAGGGGGCGAAACTGCGAAACAGCCCCCGAACCACCGTTCGGATCTTACGGTCACCTTCCCCATCATAAATAGGAGTTGTGACAACAGACAGAATTTAATTAGCCCGTGTAGGTTGGGAGTTAGAGCCGAAAACGCCTCAAACTTAACCGAAAAAGGGCGTTAAGAGGGTGAAACTGCAAAACAGCCCCCAAACCACCGTTCGGATGTCACAATCACCTTCCCCATCATAAATAGGAGCTGTGACAACAGACAGAGTTTAATTAGCTCGTGCAGGTTGGGAGTTAGAGCCGAAAACGCCTCAAACTTAACCGAAAAAGGGCGTTAAGGGGGCTAAACTGCGAAACAGCCCCCGAACCACCATTTGGATGTTACGGTCACCTTCCCCATCATAAATAGGAGCTGTGACAATAGACGGAATTTAATTAGCCCGTGTAGGTTGCGAGTTAGAGCCGAAAATGCCTTAAACTTAACAGAAAAAGGGCGTTAAGGGGGCGAAGCTGCGAAACAGCCCTCGAACCACCGTTCAGATCTCAAGGTCACCTTCCCCATCATGCATAGAGCTGTAACAACAGACAGAATTTAATTAGCCCATGTAGGTTGGGAGTTAGAGCCGAAAACGCCTTAAACTTAACCGAAAAAGGGCGTTAAGAGGGCGAAACTACGAAATAGCCCCCGAACCACCATTCGGATGTCACGGTCTCCTTCCCCATCATAAATAGGAGCTGTGACAATAGATGGAATTTAATTAGCCCGTGCAGGTTGGAAGTTAGAGCCGAAAACGCCTTAAACTTAACAGAAAAAGGGCCTTAAGGGGGCGAAAATACGAAACAGCCCCCGAACTACAGTATGGATGTCACGGCCACCTTCCCCATCATAAATAGGACTTGTGACAACAGACGGATTGTAATTAGCACGTGTAGGTTAGAAGTTTGAGCCGAAAATGCCTTAAACTTAACCGAAAAAGGGCGTTAAGAGGGTGAAACTGCGAAACAGCCCTCGAACCACCGTTCGGATGTCACGGCCACCTTCCTCATCATAAATAGGAGCTGTGGCAACTGACGAAATTTAATTAGCTCGTGCAGGTTGGGAGTTAGAGCCGAAAACGCCTTAAACTTAACCGAAAAAGGGCGTTAAGGGGGCCAAACTGCGAAACAGCCCCCGAACCACCGTTCGGATCTTACGGTCACCTTCCCCATCATAAATAGGAGTTGTGACAACAGACAGAATTTAATTAGCCCGTGTAGGTTGGGAGTTAGAGCCAAAAACGCCTCAAACTTAACCGAAAAAGGGCGTTAAGAGGGTGAAACTGCAAAACAGCCCCCAAACCACCGTTCGGATGTCACAATCACCTTCCCCATCATAAATAGGAGCTGTGACAACAGACGGAGTTTAATTAGCTCGTGCAGGTTGGGAGTTAGAGCCGAAAACGCCTCAAACTTGACCGAAAAAGGGCGCTAAGGGGGCGAAACTGTGAAACAGCCCCCGAACCACCATTCGGATCTCACGGTCACCTTGCCCATCATAAATAGGAGCTGTGACAATAGACGGAATTTAATTAGCCCGTGTAGGTTGGGAGTTAGAGCCGAAAATGCCTTAAACTTAACCGAAAAAGGACGTTAAGGGGGCGAAGCTGCGAAACAGCCCCCGAACCACCGTTCGAATCTCACGGTCACCTTCCACATCATAAATAGGAGTGGTGACAATAGAAAAAATTTAATTAGCCCGTGTAGGTTGGGAGTTAGAGCTGAAAACGCCTTAAACTTAACCGAAAAAGGGCGTTAAGAGGGCGAAACTACAAAACAACCCCCGAACCACCGTTCGGATGTCACAGTCACCTTCCCCATCATAAATAGGAGCTGTGACAACAGATGGAATTTAATTAGCCCGTGCAGGTTGGAAGTTAGAGCCGAAAACGCCTTAAACTTAATCGAAAAGGGCCTTAATGGGGCAAAAATACGAAACAGCCCCCAAACTACCACATGGATGTCACGGCCACCTTTCCCATCATAAATAGGACTTGTGCCAATAGAGGTATTGTAATTAGCACGTGTAGGTTGGGAGTTAGAGCCGAAAATGCCTTAAAATTAACCGAAATATGGCGTTAAGGGGGCGAAACTGCGAAACAGCCCCCGAACCACGTTACGGATGTCACGGCTACAATGTCTGTGACAAATAGGACCTGTGACAACTGACGAAATGTAATTAGCACGAGTAGGTTGGGAGTTAGAGCTGAAAATGCATTAAACTTAATCAAGAAATGGCGTTAACGGTGCGGAAAAGCAAAAAGGGCGTTAAGGGTGCAAAAAAGCTAATTGTAAACTCACTTTGTTGCTGTATAATTGATATTGTTTGTCATATCCTCATAAATCATAATTTGCCTATTTTAGATGAAATAACAATATGTTAAGTTGAAAGGAATGATTGACTGATTTTTATTTATATAGTCTTGTTATATCACTTGGTATATTCGTTGTGTTATCCATCTAAATTCAACTGAGTTACTTATCTAATTTTTTCCTTCTCCATAAGCTAAATTACTTGTTAAATAAATTGAACCACATTCTGTTTAAACAAAAATCAAGCTCTGCATTTTTTATTACTTACCTCACTTGTTTTTGTTGCAGATTGATTATGTTGCCATGGATACAGTGATGCTTTTGGGCCAGATTGATGATGTTTGCATGGGCACAATTTACATTATATTTTTTCTTTATGGAAAACATGTACAGCTGGTATGTTTTGTTATTACGTTTCCTTTTTTTTTTTTTTGGAGTAGTTTGAATTGTAATTGTTGGTTCGGATAGTATATGTATTTGTTAGATTATACTATGTTTATGGAATCTTATTTTCTTTGATATGTACGGTTAATAGTTAAGTTGTGTATATGGTTGAAAATTGAATGCTACAGGTTGTGGACAAATATTTTTATTGAATAGTTAAGAACTGAATGAATGAATGGATGGATGAATAATTTTGTATATGCACAGGTTACAGCTGATACGAAAAGTATTATTTCTTGTACTGTTATTTGGTGTTAGAACAGGTGTGTTGTTTTTTCTTAATGGGTTGAGCTTTGAAAATAAACTCCGCGTTAATGTTGTAAATTTACAGTAGGAGTGTCATGAAAATTTACCCCCACCAATTATCCCAGAAAATGAAATTACAATAGAAATATAGTATTATGAATCCAAGTAAACACAAAATCACAACAATGTTGCATTGCATAACAACAGTATATTGTACAAGTTCACATTAGAAAGATACAAAACTTAATGCACCATCTATTCGAATAGAACATGGAAAATGTTAGGGTGAGGAAAACAAATGCATTTCGACAGATAAAACAAAATTTGTTAGCTAGAGACACAATCTCAAAGCCCAGTGGTTGGTCTAGTTGGGGGACTAATAAAGTTAAGACAGACGAACTGCCGCCTTCAACAGCACAGAAAATAGAACAGGTAGCTCAGTCAAAAACTTTCCTGAACTACGGCTCCTCAAATAGTGATCCTCTTCTTAAAGAATTTTAATCTCCATCAGGAAAGATGAAAGAGTCACCTTGCAATTTATGGAAGTCCAGTCAAAATGATGACTGTGGTAAGGAATGGGGAGTTGACAAAAAACTAAACTTGGGGGCTGGACAAACATTACCGAAAAACAAGTGGTTCGTCCAATTGGGGGAGTAATAAAGTTCAAACAGACGAACTACCGCCTTCAACAACACAAAAAATAGAACAGGTAACTCAGTCAAAAGCTTCCCTTAACTGGGGCTCCTCAAATAGTGACCTCTACGTCAAGAATTTCAATCTCCATCAGGAAAGAAGAAAGAGTCACCTTCCAATTCCTGGAAGTCCAGCCAAAATGATGACTCTAGTAAGGAATGGGGGGGTTGACAGAAAACTAAACTTGGGGGTTGGACAAACAAGCTCAAAGCCAAGTGGTTGGTCCAGTTGGGAGACTACTAAAGTTCATATAGACGAACTACCGCCTTCAACAACACAAAAAACAGAACAGGTAGCTCAGTCAAAAGCTTCCCTTAACTGGGGCTCCGCAAATAGTGACCTCTACGTAAAGAATTTCAATCTCCATTAGGAAAGAAGAAAGAGTCACCTTCCAATTC
The DNA here is from genome assembly GCF_055761805.1 of Camellia sinensis. Classification (NCBI taxonomy): domain Eukaryota; kingdom Viridiplantae; phylum Streptophyta; class Magnoliopsida; order Ericales; family Theaceae; genus Camellia; species Camellia sinensis. Next base: position 116,235,728 of record NC_138975.1, on the reverse strand, counting down.
CTGGAAGTCCAGTCAAAATGATGACTCTAGTAAGGAATGGGGGGGTTGACAGAAAACTAAACTTGGGGTTTACCTAAAGTTTATGAAATCACTACATTTATAAGTACACAAATCCATTCATTGAAGTATTTGTAGAATTACTTGAACTATTCAAAAACAATTGAAATATCTCCCTTCATTGATAAGTCATGGATAAGCATTACAAATCCATTACAATATAAATGGTTTGGTCATTCATCCAAACAATTTCATTCATTATCATCATCATCTGACATCTCAATATCAGATTCATACATAACATCCATGCTCCAGGCGAAGTACTGGTGTGCATCATCCATTAACCCATCTTTTGCACGCTCATTTGCGGTCTTCATTAGTGAAGACCTTTGCAAACATTGGGTCATGCGATTAACTTCGTCGCGGATACGATGTATTGCCCTTTGCAACAACTGTGGAGTGTCAGTTGGCATACGCATGGCTAACCGGCGAGGAAATTTAATATTAACTTCACGACATAACTCAACGAGAACGTTTGCTCAAGTTATGCGAAATTCCCACTCAGCTCTCATGGTATTGACGGTGGCACGTGAGTAACGTAAATTTGGATTAAGTGGGTATTGAAATTCATCTCCATTTGCAACCCAATAGCGACCCATTGTTGAATACAGATCAACCACCATATATGTCATGATGATATCGCTTGAAATAGCTGTAAAACTTTTGTTGTGGTATGATGCGATATTTATACCATATATACACATAGTAGCTGTATGTATGAAATTATTGTAAACAACTATGCATCAGAGTTGTCACGTCAACATTTATGACCTGAACAACTATGCATCAACTTGATAGGAGTTGTCACTTTGACTTTTATTTACTACTCAGTGCATATCTGAAGGTTTTAAGCAAAGTTTAAATCCGCTTGGAAATTTAATTTAATTTTTCTGCTTACAAATATAATTCAATTTATTTTGCCTTGACAACATATTTAATTTCATTTTTTACCTTACATATTTCATTTAATTTAATTGGAGAAATTTGACCAATTTAATTTGAAGTTAATTATGTGTTGATTTAAGTTGGTGTTGGTCTTGTTTGTAGCACTTTCATGTTTTGTTCATCAAAAAACCCATTCATTCTAACTCTACTACAAATTAATCTTCAATACATTCTAACTGTATAATATTTCATCTTCAACGTTTATGAATCTATTTGGGGGTGAATAAGGTGGCTTTTTAAACACAAAGGGTCTAATTGTTTTCTTATTTTGTTCCGACACCCCCTCAAAATTTTTATGAATTGCATAATTCACATGGGCACAGTAGGTGTGGTACGATAATAAATTGTAGCTCAGCACAGTGATACGTCCAACATTTCTCAGTGATACTCGCCAGTGACTTGAACAGATGTAATAATTTGGATGCTTTGTTTTTTCCTCAGCTGCTATGTGAGTTTGTGCAGCGATGCAGTGATGCATATGACTTTGTTCAGTGATGCAGTGATGCATGTCACTTTATGTAGTGATGTAGTAATGCATGTGACTTTCTGACTTTGCCATGCATGTGACTTTTTTCCTCACATTACGTGATGCATGTGACTTTGTGCAGCGCAACGTACATGCTTTGTTTTTTCCTCACATTTCAGAATTCATGTAAGTCACATTAATACAACCACATGGCAATAGTATTGATAAACAATTATGTGACGGACTGAAGGTAGTGAAGTGTAATTTACCGAATATAAAAGGAAGTAGAAAATACTACTCAGTACACAAAGTCACGGGTACTTAGGAGTGCATGAAATGAAAAACATAAAATAATATCACGGGTATCACTTCTTCCATAGTGCCCCATCATGCATTATCATCACTAGATCATCTCTAGTTAACCCCCACTATGATGTCTTTAAATAGCGATACCCCCAGTATGATGTTTATTCAAGTCATAACAATAGTAATATATCTACAATTACTATTATTATTTGTTGGTTTATTTTATGAACAATGTCTTCAAGAGGTGCAGGAAGTTCACGGCGGCAAAGAAATCTGAAAGTGTGGCTGCTACCTCCATTTACTTATGACTACAAGAGCGAAAAGTACTCGAGTTCGAAGGATTATTATGCTGGTATCCGAGTAGAATGGGCGTTCAGGGTAACGGAGCAAGAAGGATTGTTTAATGATCTACGTAACTTTGGGGCACCGATACCTCATCGTCGTTCATTGACTATGGCTAGACGAAATGTGAGTGACTATGAAAAAGCAGTTAGCAGAATTAAGAAGGAGAACAACAGAATGTTGATGCGGAGATGTCAACATTTCATGCTTCAGCTAGCCACCGAAATGGCAGAAGCAAGCAACAGAGATTTGACAGTGATTGAGCGAAATAATGTCTTAAACAATGAAAAATATCTCTCTGACTACTACATGTTAGATAAGGAATGAGAAATCAAATACCTTTATCTTTCATATATGTTTGTATGTTGTGTCGTATCTTCGTTACTGGAGTGTAAGACAATGTTGTTGTTCATCTAGCGTACGGATGTATTTCAGATTTATACCAGTTCTAATGACGCTGATTTTATATTTTTCTTACGTTTCTTACATTTTTTACAAGTCTAGTTTCTTACATTTCTAGTACCTGTCTTTTTCCCAAAAATGTAAAAAACTAGACTTGTAACCAGTTCTAATGACGCTGATTTTATATTTTTCAGATTTATACCGAAAGAGAACAAGACTTTCGAAATTACTATGCAACATCAGTTTCCTGGACAGATTTGAATGCACCAGTATTCTGGACAGATTTGAATGCACCATGATATTCACAAACATTGGTGGCCAAGTACTCCTACCTAACCCACATTTCACTCACAAGATCCATCATTATTTTAAAGTCCATTTCAAAAGTTGAGATTGTAAATGTTTCCCAAAATATTACAAATTGAATATTCAAAAGTTGATTTTAAAATAATTCTAAATGACAACAAAAATTCAAATAGTCATACTTTTCAATGAAATACAAATAGTTGGTCGTAACAACGAATGATGCATAGCTAAGTGAAACACAACATTGCCTACATAAGCTTCCTTTTTTATTACAGTGATAACTCATCTCTTATTGATATATGTGGGATTCTCAATTCAGAAACTCACATGGCAACAGTGAATTCACTGATTTACCTTACAGTGAGCATGTCCTTATTTTGTCCGTATATGCAGATGGATTGTCAAGTCATGTGACTTGGTGGATAGGCTTTGGTTTTCTCGATTTTTTGCTCAATTTTTTATTACAGTGACAACTCATCTCTTATTGATATATGTGGGATTCTCATTTCAGAAAGTCACATGGCAACAGTGAATTCACTAATTTACCTTACAGTAAGCATGCCCTTATTTTGTCCGTATATGCAGATGGATTGTCAAGTCGTGTGACTTGGTGGACAGGCTTTGGTTTTTTCAATTTTTTGTTTGATTTTTTTATTACAGTGACAACTCATCTCTTATTGATATGTGTGGGATTCTCATTTCAAAAAGTCACATGGCAATAGTGAATTCACTGATTTACCTTACAGTGAGCATGCCCTTATTTTGTCTGTATATGCAGATGGATTGTCAAGTCATGTGACTTGGTGCACAGGCTTTGGTTTTCTCAATTTTTTGCTCGATTTTTTTTATTACAGTGACAACTCATCTCGTATTGATATATGTGGGATTCTCAATTCAGAAAGTCACATGGCAATACTAAATTTACTGATTTACCTTACAGTGAGCATGCCCTTATTTTGTCTGTATATGCAGATGGATTGTCAAGTCATGTGACTTGGTGCACAGGCTTTGGTTTTCTCAATTTGTTGCTCGATTTTTTTATTACAGTGACAACTCATCTCGTATTGATATACGTGGGATTCTCAATTCAGAAAGTCACATGGCAACATTGAATTCACTGATTTACCTTACAGTGAGCATGCCCTTATTTTGTCCGTATATCCAGATGGATTGTCAAGTCATGTGACTTGGTGCACAGGCTTTGGTTTTCTCAATTTTTTGCTCGATTTTTTTATTACAGTGACAACTTATCTCATATTGATATACGTGGGATTCTCAATTCAGAAAGTCACATGGCTGAATTCACTGATTTACCTTACAGTGAGCATGCCCTTATTTTGTTTGTATATCCAGATGGATTGTCAAGTCATGTGACTTGGTGCACAGGCTTTGGTTTTCTCAATTTTTTGCTCGATTTATTTATTACAGTGACAACTCATATCTTATTGATATATGTCGGCTTCTCAGTTCAGAAAGTCACATGGTAACACTGAATTCACTGATTTACCTTACAGTGAGCATGCCCTTATTTTGTCCGTATATCCAGATGGATTGTCAAGTCATGTGACTTGGTGCACAGGCTTTGGTTTTCCTAATTTTTTGCTCGATTTTTTTATTACAGTGACAACTCATCTCTTAATGATATATGTGGGATTCTCAATTCAGAAAGTCACATGGAACACTGAATTCACTGATTTACCTTACAATGAGCATGCCCTTATTTTGTTCGTATATGCAGATAGATTGTCAAGTCATGTCACTTGGTGCACAAGTTTTGGTTTTCTCAATTTTTTGCTCGATTTTTTAATTACAGTGACAACTCATCTCTTATTGATATATGTGGGATTCTCAATTCAGAAAGTCACATGGCAACAGTGAATTCACTGATTGACCTTACAGTAAGAATGCCCTTACTTTGTCGGTATATACAGATGGATTGTCAAGTCACATGACTTGGTACATAGTATTTTCTTTACTCTGTTTTTTCATTCTAGTGACAACTCTTACCTTGTTCGTATATGTGGGATTGTCATGCAGAGGCATCTTTCTAAAGCCGTTCATAACCAACTATATAAACGACTAAAGGTGAAGACACAACCTTACAACTCATTTCGCCCTACAAAATTATCATTCATTTGTTTTAAAAAATTAGCATGGCTACATGGTTCATGGAAGGGAGTGGGAATCCTAGAGGTGGTAGGAACTTACAAAGGGGTGACAGTTCACAACGAGAAGGGGGAAGGGGAAGCGGCGATGCTGAAGATGAAACACCATTTACTTTGTTAGATGCCTCTTGTGTTTATCATGATAGGTTTGGGAAGCGACATTTTGTCATGCCCAAGTACTATCGAGATCCATGTGGTTTGGTGGAGGATCTATCAGATAATCAAACAGGATATGGTTTAGCAAACGCTAAACTTCTGAAGTGGCCCGCACTATTTATGGAGCGAGTGCAAATGGAAAGATTATGTCGGGAAAATCGACTGAAGGTGCCAAAAGCACGTTCTGTTGAGATCCAAAAGGAAGATCCTGATAATGTTGATCGACTGTGTGAAAGACTACAACGTGAGATTTCTCAAATGCGCCGTAGGTTAGCCCGCGATATGCAGCTACACATAGTTAAGAAGGATGCCCAGAAGAACAGAACATAACCAAATGTTGCGGCTATCAAGGGTATCATGGAGGATCCTGAACTTGTCTCTGACGCTGAGCTTTCGGATTATTCAGACTCTGAGCCACCTGCCGATTTAAGCGCGAATTAGGTGTTAATGTCTACACTTTGGCAATATAACAACTTGCATTAATATGTAATGTGTGTGTTAGACTATGTGTTTCCGTAATGAGTTTGTCAGATTTTCTGCCTAATATTTGTCTGTCTAACTGTTATGTTTATGTATTGTGTGTTCAGTTCAGGGTGTCTAGGATGTATGTATTGTGTGTTGAGTTCATGGTGTCCAGAATGTATTTTTGTGGGAGACTTATGTCTGTACTACCTATGTAACTGAAAACTGTTACATTTGCAACTTTAGTTATGTTGTTTTCATGCATGTATGAGTACTTAGTAAATTAGTGACTTCTTATATTATGTATTAAGTTTTATTACAAAAATGTTGACAAAATTTATTTTAGGAGAAATACACATTTTCTTAACTTGTTCATCTTCTCAATCGTGAGAACCCAATAATGTAACCATTATTCATTAAATATAACAAATAACGTTCTCATTCTTACAAAAACTACACTACCAATAGCGCTTTCTTAATTTAAAAAAATATATATATGTTAAAAGCGTGGTTTACAACCACGCTTTCTTAATTAAAAACGTGATTTCTAATAGCGCTTTCAATGTTCATCAAATTTTCGGCCCCAAACAGTGAAACCGTGTTTTGTAACAGCGCTTTAGCCTAGTTTGGGAATTCCGTCCAAACTAGGCCTAGTTTGGGAATTAAGATGATAAATTAGCTTAATATGGAAAAAGCTCCGAAATATAGTGCACAGTAAAAAAATAAATAAATATTTAAAACATAAAATATTTATTCCCACTCTAGGGTGGGTTTTGTAAACACTTTGAAATTTTGGAAATTTTTGAAAAGTGATTTTGGAATTTTTTTTTCAAAAATTTGAACTACAAAAAATTTTTAAAAAATTTCTCAAAAATTATATCTTGAGATACAAACCGAACATGCCCAACGTTTCAGTTTTCTGAATTAAGTTTTTTGAAAACTGAGTTTTTTGTTTTTAGTGAATATTTTTAAAAATTTTAACCGTTTTTTTTTTTACTTTTTTAGATGCATTTTACTTGGATGTGTTTAAAAAGTAAAATATTTGTAAAAAAATATTTTCAAAAATTAATAAATACACAAAAATATGAAAAATGTAATGAATTTTCATTTTTTTTTGTTTTGTTTGTATTTTTGGTATTTAGTGTATTTATGCTAGGTATGTTTAAAAACTTAAAATAGTAAAAAATTCAACAAAAACAAAAAAAAATACGAAAAATAAGAAAATAGAATTTTCTAAAAAATGTTTTAGAAAACTCAAAGCAAGCATTATGTTTTAATTTTTATTTTTATTTGTGCTGTAATTTTCTAAAGAAACCCATCTTTGAATGCATTGAAATTGCTGCTCTCTTACTCATCTTTTGATTCCCAAGTCCAACCTTCCCACACGAGAAAAAATAATTAAAAAAAAAATTTCTAAAACCATTTTTTATTAAAAATATTTGTGGTCAAAAAATATTTATGTTGAAAATATAAATTAAAAAAATTAATGTAAAAACGACTTTTCTAAAACTACTTTTTATTAAAAAAAAATTTTGTAAAAAATATTTAAGTTGAAAATATAAATTAAAAAAAATTAAAAATTAATGTAAAACTGGTTTTACAAAAACCATTTTCTAAAACGACTTTTCTAACACCGTTTTTTATTAAAAATATTTTTGGTCAAAAAATATTTAAGTTGAAAATATAAATTAAAAAAAATTAATGTAAAACCGGTTTTACCAAAACCGTTTTCTAAAACGACTTTTCTAACACCGTTTTTTTTTTTTGGAATATTTTTTATCAAAAAATATTTAAGTTGAAAATATAAATTAAAAAAATTAAAAATTAATGTAAAACCAGTTTTACCAAAACCGTTTTTAATTAATTTAGGATTAATTAAAACCGGCTTTTCTAAAGCCGTTTTTTATGTTCAAATTTTATTATTATTTTAATCACAAAACACGGCTTTTCAAAAGTCATTTCCTAAAAAACGGCATTTCTAAAACCGTTTCACCCTATTATGGGAATAAAGATAAAAACACACCCTAAAGTGAGACTAAAATTTTGAAAATGGTATAGTCAGGGAAATCAGCCAATGAATGAGGGGTCTTCAGGATTGCGATTGTTCTAGTTCTGGGCCTTTTTTGTAATATATAACAAATCAGGGTTCTAAAAAGATTCGAAAAACTGGACTCACCCGCTTGGCTCAAGCCCAAGAAAATAATTTATAAATGAATAAATGATAAGTTAATTAGGTGCGTTTGAGAAAATTGATTTTTTTCTTTTTTTTTTATTAATTTTTTTAATATTTTAGGTAAATTTTTTATTTTTTGAATATTCCTAATCTAAAATACGCTTAAAAATATTTATAAAAAATATTTAAAAATTCAGTAAATATATAATTTTTTTTTGAATTTAATGAATTTTTTTTTTAAATCGTACACTTTTTTTTTTTTTTTTTTACTTTTTAAATGCATTAAGATTAAGTGGATCAAAATTTTTTTAAAAAAATGATTAAAATATTGTAAAAAATTATTAAAAACATAAAAATACGAATTGAAAATTCAAAAAATTATTTTTGAAAACTCAAAACTAAATAAAGTGAATTTTTTAATTTGAATTAGGGATGAGTACCATACTATGAATTTAAATGCTTATAAATTCTATACCCTTCTTTAATATTGGCGGTGTTTGGGAACGTGGTTTGGTGCCTATTTTCTTCACCAACGGAAAAAATTTCAAAACGTCGCACCGTAGCTGAGTAAATGAGCTCAGTCCAGCTGCATGGCATTTTGTGGGTAAAAAGACGTATTTACCCTCCGTTGCTCTACCTGTTTCGAAACACGCTGACATCTATCATATCTCTCACCAAAGGCTCTACCTGGATGCTTTAACAGCAGAGTCGACTACCTCTCTCCGACGGCTCACTCTGGCGGAACTGTTACGGAAGACCAAGTAGCCGATCGTCGAGGAGATAGAAAGGTACGGCTGCGAAACACCATTATCTGAAATTTTTCTTCACCGATCTGCACCGATGATGATGTACACCCTGCAAATTTTTTTTCTTCATTTGCCGTTCAGCCACCGATCTTCCTACTTCTCTTCACCATGTCATGTCCAACAAAAAATACATTGCTCAGCAAACCATTTTTTCCTCTTTTTCGTCTTCCTTTTTTTTTTTGGGTTTTCTGCAGATTTTCTTCACCAATTTTTTTTTTTCCTTTCTGCCATCTCAATAACAACTAAAACGACCATTTAATTGGCACAGACCATCTCTCAGTCTTCATCAATTTATTTTTTTTCCTAATTTGATTTTCAGTGTAAATAAAAAAACTTGGACAAAATAACACATTTTGGTTTCGTACTGTAATTTTTTGTAAAAATCGTTTTCAAAATTATTCTCATATATAAAATTTGGCTTTCATCAAAATTTAATAAACTTTTTAATTTACATTTGATGAATTATTAATAAAATCTTCTTTCAATTTGAAAAAAAATAAATAAATCTTGTTTCAATTGGCATAGACCATCTCTCAATCTTGTTTCATGTAACCTGTTTTTCAGTGTACAAAAATTTTTAGAAAGTAATGAACAAAAAAACATTACCAATGAATTAATTACATTATTTCTGTGTTAGTTTTTTTTTCTTGCTTCCACATAAATAAAAACTACAAGGAACAATTATGTGGTCTAGAGCATCTCTTTGTTGGCTTCGACAGTATTTGTTTGAATGTAATCTGATTTTAAGGTGAAATAGGTTTGGGCTTTGCATTCTATAGGCCTTGTACCTTATTTTGATGTCACGGGCCATCACCATATCTTGCAAACTTACTATTTCTCATGCCCATTTTTGTGATGTATTGGAATTTTGTGATATGCTACTTTCTGAATTTCTATTGGAATTTTGTGATGTATTGGAATTTGTATTGGAATGTTGTTCTGTATTAGATTTTTTTGGTACTACTAGCTTTACTTTGAGACCTTCAGTTAAGATAGACCAATGCCATGAGTGAATTTGCATCTTCTTTGCATATCTACATTCCAGTTAAGATCATGATCATTCAGTTTACATAGAATCTTAAACGAACATTTATTTCTTAGGGGCATCTCGCACTTCTCATCAAATTTTTTTCCCGATTATGTAATTTGATTTTCAGTTTACATAGATTTGATGAATTAGTAATTAATTGATTTAAAAAAAAATTATGTGTTCATTTACCCTTTTCCCAATGCACACAAATGTTTGAAACAGATGGACACAAAAAAAGTGTAAAGTAATGGACAAATGTGAACTGTACAGTGCATTCGAATTGCCCAAAGCTTTTCGAGTTAGCTTAATTAATAATTTACTCAATCGGTTATGCTGTCAACAAAAATGGGATGTTAAAAATGTAGATTGTTATTCCTTCAATCTGTTATGCTGTTATAAATTAACTGTTACATTTCAGCGAATATATGTGTATTGCAATTATAACCCCAATCTGGTGCTGTTGTAGTCATCTGCTTGGTCTGTGTGTAGTAATATGGCTTCCTCTTTTTCCATTGCCATGTCGACATGGCCACAGTGTATGTGTGCTTATGGCTATGGCCATTGTTTTGTGAAGGTATCCAGATCTCACAAAAATCCTGGCCGTGCATATTATGTTTGCCCCCAGCCCGTGGTGAGTTGTAACAAATGATTATTTGTCACTCTATATGTTTGCACACTGTAATTCCCATAACTAATAAATGTTTTACGTTTCTTACTCCTCAGCAATGTGTTAATTGGATTGGTTGGTGTGACAAATCAAGGAGACGGAGCCCCGACCATGACTCTGGGTCAACTGATGTCATGCAGTTACGGGCTGATGTCGTACACATTTTTAATACGTTGCGTGTAATGAAAACGGTGATTTGTGTGTTGTGCATCATGGTCATCATCTTATTATTGCGAATGTAAACTCGGTAAATCATTAGCCTTGTACATAAGTACTGTTTTGAAGAAGTACTATTTTGAACAAGTAACTGCATTGTGATCGTTTGTATGTAAACGCTACATGTTGTTAGTAATTATCGTACTACTTTTTGTAAAAATGTGGAAGTTCTCTTTTACATATTGTTCATAGTTTATTGTCTGAAATGTATTCATCAACTGGGTTCTAATGTATACAATACGTCCTCTCACAATAGTCGAATGGCTGTAACACGGTCGTCCCCTCGCACCCTATCTAAGAATAAAGGGGTTGGCCCATCAGGTACCGAAGGAATTGTTGATGACTTCGATCATGCACATAAGGCAAACTGGGACAGTGCAGCGATAGAAATCTTCCTACAGTGTGTTAGGGACGCAATATTAGCGGGACGGTGGGTAGGTACAACCATAACCAAAACAGGGTATAATGAAATTACACTAAAATTTGCTAAGTGCACGGGTAGACGTCATGATATTACACAGTTGAAGAACAAGTACAGCAGTTTGAAAAAGGAATGGCAGGCTTGAACAAGTTGATGGATAGCAGTAAGGGTGTGACTGGCATTGGGTTTGACAGGGAAACCGGGTTGTTCACAGCGTCGGAAGAGTGGTGGGACAATCTTAAATCGGTATGTACCAACATATAGCTTGCTTTTACGTAATAAGTCCTGAAAGTTTAATGGCAACTTGTACTTGTCATTATTCATTATTGGTCGTAAACTTTTCACATATGTACGTTACATTAACTCCAAAACCTTTCAATCCAAAATAACTACCAATTTGAACACTGTACAACATAAAAAAGTAACTACATTTAACTTATATGAAACTAGCCCCTTTAATTTTGTACACACATGTAATCGGAATGAACTTGTTCGTTGATTGTCCCATGTCGCTGTGACAAACAAAATTATATTCTAATTTGATTTTTCATTTGTAGAGAAACAAGATCACTTACAAATTCAAGACAAAACCATTGGAGCATGAAGAGTTGATGCGCGAAGTATTCACCGGTGCAACTGCGACTGGAAAACACCATTGGACGCCGGGAGAGAAGGCCGTGGATGTTGGCGAAGGTGAATCTGACTCAGTGGACTCTCCTTGTAACGCACTCAAAATAAACCCATAACATCATACATTCACGATAAAGAAAAGAGATTTCATATTACAATCATCAGAGTATTCTTACAAAAGGTATTACATGTTGACAACAAAAGTAAATGTCCAATAGGTTTACAACTTTCCAAGTTAATACTTGGTTACAAAAGGAGAGTACTAACTCTACACTAAATAAGCCCTTGGCTTGATATACATGTAATACAACAAAACAACAAAAAACTTTTAACAGCCTCAAGCCTACCAAACTACGTCCTTGGAGGTGGCATAACACCTGTACCTGAAAATGATGTCCCATATAGGGTGAGCCAACGCCCAGTAGAGATATGCTAAACATAGTATGAGCAATAACTAAAACATGAACATTTGATAAATGTTTAACTTACATAAATCAATTCATAATTCCTTTCAATTGCATGACCAATATGTCCATGTTTCATTTCATTTCCCATTACTTATCCAGTTCTCAATTTATGAAAAAGGCTCAGAACCTGGCCAACAATTTAATGAGACTATAGCTCATATCAACAATACTTCCATAATTCACAATAGATACACATATTTGCTGTATCAATAACACATTTAAACAATTCCATACTTCACAATAGATACACATATTCGATGTATCAACACTTCAATATATACACATATTTGCTGTATCAATGGAGTCCATCCCCTATCTCTTCCCAATTAATATCCGGTTTAGGAGTCCATCCCCTATCTCCTCCTAAACCGTGAAGTACATCCCCTATCTCCTCCCACACAACACAATATATATAAACACATATCATATACATAATCAATCAATACATAAATTTGATGTATTATTCCAGCCGTCATATTCAATGACATATTCAATTGATTAGTTTTAATTCACCTTATCATCATGCAATGTCTACAACAATCAAGACTATCCTCCACCGATAGCCCAAAGCAATTATTTCTAAACAGATAATAATTATATCAACAGATAATTTGTCAACAATTTCCAAGGTGAGTGATTAATAATTCCAACTCCACCATTCTATCTCATAATGAGCCAATTACATTAGTTCTAACTCAATTTCATATTTCCATAATAAATGTCATTAATTACACTAATGACCCAAACATACCCAAACATGGCATTTTCTCCCTTTTTCTCAATATTGACCCAAAGGTCCAAATATTATTAACAACATCAATAACCTCCTTTTTAGACCCAAAACACAAATGTTTGAATCAAAAGCACAAAACCCCTCTTTCCAATATAACCCATCTCAAACCTTAGCTTCCCAAATAAAACCATTTATACAAAAAGCCCAACATCTATGTTAAAGCTCATAAAGATGAGTAGGAACCCCTACCTCAAGAGATGAAACTCAAAGGAGATGATAAAGAAATCTCGAAATGCTCCAAAACCCAAGATTTTCGGATTGATAGGAAGCCCAAGCCAAGCTCTACACTCTTTGCAAAGACACTAAGGGAGTAGATCGCTCAAGCTAGATCAATTCCTAGAGAGAAGGTATATTCTAGAGAGAGGAGCTCTCAAAAGAGGGTTTAGAAAAGTAAGAGAGAGAAAGGAAATGTGAAAAGTGATTCAAAATCACCCAGCTGCCATCTGATATACGACTATCCCGCTCGAGCGGAGAATAGGACGCTCGAGCGTCAAACACAAAAAACTGGACCCGCTCGAGTGCCAAGACACAAAATCAAAAAGCACCCGCTCGAGCGCAAAGGGAAACCCGCTCGAGCGTAGATTACCCTCTTCCAGTATTTTTACAGACATTGAACACCTGGTCGAGTGCCAAGAGGCCCGCTCGAGTGCGACCCGCTCGAGCGTAAGGAAATCCACTCGAGCGTGAAAAACGCACCTACAGGAGTTTTGCAGAGGCACAAAATGCTGAAAGTGTGTAAACTCTGCTCGAGCGCAAAGGGACACACTCGAGCGGACCACCAAAAATCTAGGCAACAAGGAATGGGACTAAAGCTCAACCAACCTGTTCGAAACACGCCCAATGCATCTTAAAACTCAAATATATGGAATTAAAGGATGACAACAAGATATATACAACAACCAACTCCACGGAACCTAAGTCCGGATACAACAATCAAAGAAGGAAGAACCAGGATCGCTATAACCTCCCCCCTTTAAGGAATTTCGTCCCCGAAATTAAGTACAAGTTTTTGAAAAACATGATTTCTCAATTACTAACATTATTACAATGTCAAATTCAACAACTTGACCCATTACCGATCATTCCATCTCTATTCAAGAGGCAAACTTCCATATAGTCTCCAACATGCATTATCAACATGTATCTCAAAACATATTCAATGCCAACAATACATTTACATTCTAAAACATCATTAACATATACAATGTTAAAATTAACTTCCATTTTAAGGCAAGTTCCAAAATATATTTCCATAAACCAAAACAGTTACAATGTTTTACAACGTAAGACATATTCCATGCTCTTAAAGTTTATCAATATTACAAAATTCCCATTACATGGTTAAACATTAACAAACAAGTCCGGATACTTCTCGCGGACCTCCAACTCACGTTCCCAAGTGGCTTCTTCCACTCCGTGATGTTTCCACAAAACCTTTACCAAGGGAATGGTCTTGCCTCGCAAGACTTGATCCCGCCTATCCAAGACCTGAACCGGTCTCTCCTCATACGAGGATTCCTCATCTACCTCCAAGTCGGTCCAATCCAAAACATGTGATGGATTCGGCTCATACTTCCGAAGCATACTAACATGAAATAGGTCATGTCCCCCGGACAACTGTGGCGGTAAAGTTAAACGATAAGCAACCTCCCCAATCCTCTCAAGGATCTCAAAGGGATCGATAAATCGAGGGGACAACTTCCCACTCTTCCCAAACCTCATCAAACCCCGCTTAGGTGATATTTTCAGAAAAACATGATCACCCGCCTCAAAAGCCAAAGGCCTCCTCCTACGGTCAGCATAACTCTTCTGGCGACTCTGGGCTGTAACAAGCCTCCTACGGATAAGCTCAACTTTCTCCGTCATTTCCCTCACCAACTCCAGGCCCAACAAAGGTGCATCACCCACCTTGGCCCAACAAACTGGAGACCTACACGGTCGCCCATACAAGGCCTCAAACGGTGCCATACTGATACTCGACTGAAAACTATTGTTGTAGGCAAACTCCACCGAGGGTAAGTGCCTCTCCCATGACCCACTAAAGTCATGGACACAACCTCGAAGCATATCCTGAAGGATCTGAATAATACGCTCGAACTGCCCATCAGTCTGAGGATGATAAGCCATGCTAAAGGTCAATCTAGGGCCCAAGGCACTCTGCAAACTCTGCCACAACCTAGCAGTAAAACGTGGATCTGTATCTGAGACGATCGACACTGGGACCCTGTGCAACCTCACTATGTCCCGAATATACAAGTCGGCAAGATGATCTACCGAATCTCTTACGTACATAGGGATAAAGTGCGCCGACTTAGTCAACTAGTCTACAACCACCCAAATTGCATCACTACCCCGCTGAGTCCTCGGAAGACCTACAACGAAGTCCATAGTGACATGCTCCCACTTCCACTCGGCAATAGGCAAGGGTTGTAACAAACCCGCTGGCCTCTGATGCTCGGCTTTCACTTGCTGACAAGTAAGGCACTTAGACACAAACACTACCACATCCTTCTTCATACCTCGCCACCAAAATTGGCGACCGAAATCATGATACATCTTGGTGCCTCCCGGATGAACCGCAAGGCGTGAATGGTGAAACTCTCAGAGTACCTCCTCTCAGCAAGACTCCGGCACAAACAGATGGTCTCGGTATCTCACACTCAGGTCGGGATACACCGTCAAACCCTTCTCAACTTTTCCACTGGAGATCTTCTCTCGGAGGGATTCTACCTCAAGGTCACCTCCTTGTGCCTCTAACACTCGGGTCACAAGTGTAGGCTGCGCAATAACAGAAAACAAGGCCGCAGCCTCAACGGATTCGCCCAGAAGAAAATCAAACTCGCCAAGTTCACCCAACATCTCCCACTCCCGGATAGCTATACAAGCTACATCACTAATGGATTTCCTACTAAGGGCATCGGTCACAACATTGGCCTTTCCCGGGTGATAGTGCAACTCGAAATCATAGTCCTCAATGAACTCCATCCACCTCCTCTGCCTCAAATTCAAGTCTCTCTGTGTAAATAGGTATTTCAAACTCTTATGATCCGAGAACACCTCGAATCTCTCACCATAAAGGTAGTGCCTCCAAATCTTCAAGGCAAAAATTACTGCTGCTAGTTCTAGGTCGTGTGTAGGGTAATTCCTCTCTTGTATTTTTAATTGACGTGAGCCATAGGCTACCACTTTTTCCTCTTGCATCAACACACAACCCAAACCCTCTCGTAAGGCATCACAATAAACCGCATAACCCAACCCTCTCTCTGGAATAATCAAAACCGGAGCGGTGGTCAATCTAATTTTCAACTCTTGGAACGACTTTTCACAAGTCTCACTCCATACAAATTTGTCCCCTTTTCGTGTCAATCTAGTCAACAGTGAAGCTAGCCTGGAGAAATCTTTCACAAACTGGCAGTAATACCCAGCTAATCCCAGAAAACTGCAGATCTCAAAAACACTCTTAGGCTGTGCCCAATCTTGCACTGCCTCAATCTTGGATGTATCAACAGACACCCCTTTTCCCGGAAAGCACATGGCCTAAGAACTTGACCTCTCCTAGCTAGAACTCACACTCCCCAAATTTGGCATACAACCTATGGGCTCTAAGCAACTCAAGCACCAGTCTCAAGTGTTCCTCGTGCTCCTCCTCCGAAGGCAAATAAATCAGAATGTCGTCCACAAAAACGACCACAAAACGATCTAAGAATTCCTGGAATATCCGGTTCATCAAGTCCATAAACACTACCGGTGCAGTGGTGAACCCAAATGGCATCACCAGAAACTCATAATGGCCATACCGCATACGGAATGCCGTCTTCGGAATATCCTCCTCCCCTGACCCTCAACTGGTGGTAACCCGATCTCAAATCTATCTTAGAGAAACAATGAAACCACTTCAACTGGTCAAACAGATCATCTATACGAGGCATAGGGTACTTATTCTTAACCGTAGCCCGATTCAACTTCCGATAATCGATACAAAGTCTCAAGGCACCATCTTTCTTTTTAGCAATGAGGGCTAGTGCTCCCCACGACGAAACACTAGGGCGAATGAAGCCCTTATCTAGCAACTCCTGGAGTTGAATCTTCAACTCACTCAACTCGGCGGGGGTAAAACGATAAGGTGCCATAGAAATCGGCGCTGTGCCGAGCACTAAGTCAATAGAGAACTCGATCTCTCGATATAGTGGAAAACTCACAAGATCCTCGGGAAAAACGTTCGAGTACTCACAAACCACTCTCGGCAATACAATCTGGGTCTCATCACACTCACCACTCATAAAGCTAGCGAGAAGACCACTAAGCTCACTCCACCCTCGCGGATCATACATCGGTGGCAACACACTACCAACCCGATCCCCCAAGAAATGGAAACAATCCCCGCTCAAGGTACATACTGTGACCTGTTGGCGGTAACAATCAATAACAGCCCGGTATGACAATAGCCAGTCCATACCCAAAATAACATCAAAGCCCGACATAGCCATAACTACAAATGACAATGGAAGTCGGCGGTCGGCGACCTCTATATCGCACCCTCTACACCCTTGTTTCAAAATTAATTCACCCCCAACAGGTGATACTACACAAATAGAAGATGCTAACTGTACCAACTCCAGCCCCAAAACAGATGCAAATGCAGCAGATATAAAGGAATGAGATGCACCTGTATCAATCAACACATTGGCAACCGAGTTGCAAAACAAAAAGGTACCTCTCATAATAGATGGAGCCGGTACTAGATCCTGCGCGGTAACAGCATACACACGTCCTGTAGGCCCCTGATCTACCTGCTCTCCTCTCGGAGCAAAAGACTGCTGCACAGACTGGGACAATGAAGCCCCCTGATTGGCCCTCGAGGCCTGAACTGACTAAGCTGGCTGAAAACTCTGCCTCAACCTAGATGCACTAGGTGTGCCACTCAACTACGGGCAAAACCTCTTCAGGTGCCCCGTTTGACCACATTGGTAGCAAGAAAGCGGCTGGCCTCTGCTCTGACTTTGGCTCTGAGATCGAGCCGAAGATGAAGCCGCTCTATTACCGCCTCTCCTCTACGGGCAAGCTGGAGACTTGTGGCCCAGCTAGGGGTATGCGCGGTGTGGTTCGGGCGGTTTGAGAGTAGAATTACAAACTGAATGGTGGGTTGGCGGATTGGCGGATTGACAAATTGCGGTTTGGGCGATTTTTGCAAATTAGCGGATTGAAGAATATTCTAACAAATTATCATACATTTGTATAATACATAACACTAATTTGTATAAATTTTTTTAGATATATAACACAAAGTAATTTTACATAATATGTTTCATATATATAACTACTAATTTGTAATAAATTTATATCTTAAATCTCTCTCATACTCATTTTTACATTGAAATTTTATTGGAGATTAAAAAATATATATGTATTAACTATAGCAGAGCGGAGCGGTTCGGTTGGCGAATTATAAATTTTAAAGTTTAAACTGCGATTAGCGGTAAGAGCGGTGCGGATTGATGCGGATCGGTGCGGTTTTAGCGGATTAGGCGGTATTTTGCACAGCCCTAGGCCCAGCTGACCACATTTATAACAGATGATGTCTCCCTGACTGCCTCTCCCAGAGCCTGCACTCGGCACTGGAAAGGTCGATCTAGCAAAAACACCCTGGGACTGCTGAGGGTTAGGACCCCTCTGCCTCCTATCGTCCCCCTGACCATCCTGACTCCTCTTGGAGCCCCTCTGTCTCTCCTCTTCCTCCTGCATCATAATCTCCATATGGGCCACAGCATCCACAAGGTGCCCATAGTCCCGGGTCATAGAACCCCCAACTCTCATCTTGAGGCCATGCCTCAACTTCCTCTTAAACTCAATACAACGGCGTTCCTCAGACGCCACAAGCTCAGGTGTGAACCTGGATAAGCTAGTAAATGCGGCCTCAAACTTGGCCACTGATAAACTCAGCTGCTTGAGCTGACTAAACTGGTCCCTCAGTTTCTCCCTGACAGCTGGAGACAGAAACTTCTCCTGGAAAGCGTCTACAAAAGCCTCATATGTACCAACAACACGACCTCTCATGAACTTCCACCACTGACCCGCATCCCTCTTAAGCTAGAAAGATGCCAAGGTCACCTTCAATGCCCCATCTTCTATGCCAATCATATCAAACGTCTTAGTCATCTGCTCCAACCACTCATCAGCCTTAAGTGGCTTTTTAGGATCCCCAACAAACTCATCCGAATTAGACCAGAAGAACTCCCTCTTCAGAAAAGAAGGCCCTGCATCAACAACCTGGGCCTGAATTGGATTCTCATCTCTGAGAATGCCTATGGATTCCCTCATAGCTCCTGCTATCTCGCAGGCTAAGGCACCCATGGCCTGCTGGCCCACTGGCTCGGCCACATTGGCTTGACCAACAGCCTCCTGCTGCGCCGGAACCTCATCCGGTATAGGCATCTCCTGCCTTCTAGGCCTACCTCGCCTACCACCACATCCTCATCCTGACATCCTAATAAAGGTAACGAAGAACATTAGACAACTATAATTCAGTCCACGTAAGCACATAATCACATAAGCACCTAAGAATTTCATTTCTGGATAATGATAGTCCCGAGGCGTTACTAGAGTTCTGGTTATAAACAGCATTGATTAAGTGCTTTTCCAACAAGACTCACAGAAACCCAAGGATCCAATCAATATCCTAGAAACTAAATCTCATACCCAAATAGTCACATAAACATGTTATCACATAAGCATATAACACTACATCTAAGTCTCTATCAAGCGAGACGAACCCATTGCGGTACTAACCACTTCCCGGTTACCCAAAGTATTCGAACCCGGTATGCTCTGATACCAAGTTGTAATGCCCTCAAAATAAACCCATAACATCATACATTCACGATAAAAAAAAAAAGAGATTTCGTATTACAATCATCAGAGTATTCTTACAAAAGGTATTACATGTTGACAACAAAAGTAAATACCCTATAGGCTTACAACTTTCCAAGTCAACACTTGGTTACAAAAGGAGAGTACTAACTCTACACAAATAAGCCCTTGACTTGATATATATGTAATACAACAAAACAACAAAAAAGTTTTAATAGCCTCAAGCCTCCCAAGCTACGTCCTTGGAGGTGGCATAACACTTATACCTGAAAATGATGTCCCATATAAGGTGAGCCAACGCCTAATAGAGATATGCTAAACATAGTATGAGCAATAACTAAAACATGAACATTTGATAAATGTTTAACTCACATAAATCAATTCATAATTCCTTTCAATTGCATGACCAATATGTCCATGTTTCATTTCATTTCCCATTACTTATCCAGTTCTCAATTTATGAATAAGGCTCAGAACCTAGCCAATAATTTAATGAGACTATAGCTCATATCAACAATACTTCCATAATTCACAATAGATACACATATTTGTTATATCAATAACACATTTAAACACTTCCATACTTCACAATAAATACACATATTCGCTGTATCAACACTTAAATAGATACACATATTTGCTGTATCAATGGAGTCCATCCTCTATCTCCTTTCAATTAATATCCGGTTTAGGAGTCCATTCCCTATCTCCTCCTAAACCGTGGAGTAAATCCCCTATCTCCTCCCATACAACACAATGTATATAAACACTTATCATATACATAATCAATCAATACATAAATTTGATGTATTATTCCAACCGTCATATTCAATGACATATTCAATTGATTAGTTTTAATTCACCTTATAATCATGCAATGTTTACAACAATCAAGACCATCCTCCACTAATAGCCCAAAGCAATTATTTCTAAACAGATAATAATTATATCAATAGATAATTTGTCAACAAATTCCAAGGTGAGTGATTAATAATTCCAACTCTACCATTCTATCTCATAATGAGCCAATTACATTATTTCCAACTCAATTTCATATTTCCATAATAAATGTCATTAATTACATTAATGACCCAAATATACCCAAACATGGCATTTCCCTCATTTTTCTCAATATTGACGCAAAGGTCCAAATATTATCAACAACATCAATAACCTCCTTTTTAGACCCAAAACACAAATGTTTGAATTAAAAGCACAAAACCCCTCTTTCCAATATAACCCATCTCAAACCCTAACTTCCCAAATAAAACTATTTATACAAAAAGCCCAACATCTATGTTAAAGCTCATAAAGATGAGTAGGAACCCCTACCTCAAGAGATGAAACTCAAAGGAGATGATGAAGAAATCTCGAAATGCTCCAAAACCCAAGATTTTCGGATTGATAGGAAGCCCAAGCCAAGCTCTACACTCTTTGCAAAGACGCTAAGGGAGTAGATCACTTAAGCTGGATCAATCCCTAGAGAGAAGGTATATTCTAGAGAGAGGAGCTCTCAAAAGAGGGTTTAGAAAAGTAAGAGAGAGAAAGGAAATGTAAAAAGTGATTCAAAATCACCCAGCTGCCATCTGATATACGACTATCCCGCTCAAGCGGAGAATAGAACGCTCGAACGTCAAACACAAATAACTGGACCCGCTCGAGAGCAAAAATACCCGCTCGAGCGCCAAGACACAAAATGAAAAAGCACCCGCTCGAGCACAAAGGGAAACCCGCTCGAGCGTAGATTACCCTCTTCCAGTATTTTTATAGACATTGAACACCCGCTCGAGCGCCAAGAGGCCCGCTCGAGCGCGGCACGCTCAAGCGTAAGGAAATCCGCTCGAGCGTGAAAAACGCACCTGCAGGAGTTTTGCAGAGGCACAAAATGCTGAAAGTGTGTAACCTCTACTCGAGCGCAAAGGGACCCGCTCGAGCGGACCACCAAAAATCTGGGCAACAAGGAATGGGACTAAAGCTCAACCAACCTGTTTGAAACACGCCCAATGCATCTTAAAACTCAAATATATGGAATTAAAGGATGACAACAAGATATATACAACAACCAACTTCACGGAACCTAAGTCCGGATACAACAATCAAAGAAGAAAGAACCAGGATCGCTATACTCTTGGGTTGGTACCATTTACCGAGCCATACAGACCGGTCGTTAACTCACCTCCAAGCTCCTCCACCGTCTACCTTGAAGAAGAAGACCCTGTGACAAAGAGGAAAAAAGGAGGTAGCACTAGTGGAAAGTCGAAGAAGATCTCAAGTGGAGCATCGGTGCTTGCGGATAGTTTTAACTATCTGCCTATGGCGGTTCAAGCACAGAAGCAGATGACGGTCAGGCACGGAACTGGTGCATCGTAGAAGTATGGCATTGAGCCATGTATGCAGCGGCTTATGGCTATCCCGGACTTCATCAGTACCCCCCCTGTTCCATTTTGCTTGCATTGCGTTAAAGAATGGGGATTACTGGGAAATATTGATGTACATGCCAGATGGTGAGAATGTAGTCGGTTGGCTTGCGGCATTGCAGGCTTCCAAAGGCCCGTGAGTACTTGGGTTTGGTCTTTCACGCAAAAATGGGACTTGTTTGGTTTTGTTGTAGTGCGGTTTTTGTGGACTAGTTCTGTGGGTATCTTTTTTTATTCGTTTTGTTGTGTGGTTGCACTATGCTGTAGTTACTGTTACTTTACTTTTTGTGAACGCTACCTACTTTGTCTTTCGCAATATGGGATCATGGTGTAACCTTTACTTTGTTGGCATTATTCACTTTAATGGTTGAATGTAATGTCACATATGTTTGATGTGTTCCACTTTTATGGTTGAACTTTAATGGTCCAAATGTGCTTAGTTTACAAGTTGATAATTGATCTGTGTGTTGTGTGCATTGTAAGAGTCATCAACAAATAATGTGGAAAGGTGAAAGTAGCAACTATAGAAATTACGATGATGTAATCATCGAACAGGCTGAGGAAGAAGAAGACCTAAAAAATAGCGTAATCGGTGACGCTGCGTAGCATACAATGGAATATTACCTGAAGTACATGGAGAAGATCCCATGCCGAACTTCTATTCTGACCGGTCGTGCCTGGATTTAAGAATTATTTGATGGGCACGTAGGCAGGGGTGAACAAAATTTGCATATGCCGCTGTATGTGTTTCAAGCATTGTGTGACACATTGCGAAGCGACTTCGGTTTACAGGTACCTACAAGACCCCATGGATTACACATTGAAGAAAGTGTTGCGATGTTTATCCATACGTTGGACGGTTGCACTAGCCGACAAATTCAGGAATGATTCCAACACTAGGGAGAAACTGTGTCGTGACATTTCCATGTAGTGTTGGAAGCAATGAAGTTGTTCACAGAAGTGCATTGTGAGCCCACCAGAGATCAAAATAATAGGCATCCATATTTGCGATCTAGAGGGAAATATGTGCCTTTCAAGATTAGCATATTAGTTGCGGTTATCAGTTACTTTCCATTTTATGTGATGTATGTGAACCTCATGTGATGTACGTTATTGGTGCAGCATTGTATTGGAGCATTAGACAGTACTCATGTAGAAGTCGCGTTACCTACCCGTGATGCCGGCACATATTACGGTCGCAAAGGATATCCCACCCAAAACATACTAGCAGTATGCGACTTCGGCATGTGTTTCATTTTCATATCTTGTGGTTGGGAAGGAAGCATGCATGGCCGTCGCATCTTCAACGAAATAATTGAGAACGAACATGCACCGTTCCCGTACCCCCAAGAAGGTAACACATTTGAAATTAAGTACTCATTATTAATTTTGTTGGAAATCTTAAATTGATTGACCAAATGTAGGTAAATATTACCTTGTGGATGCGGGATATCCAAACAAGAAGAGGTATTTGGCACCATACAAAGGGTCTCGGTATCACCAAGTACAATTCTGGGATCATGGACGACCTGATAACCCAAGAGAATTGTTTAACGAGGCACACGCATCATTGAGAAGCGTGGTGGAAAGAACATTTAGAGTGTGGAAATCGCGCTGGAAGTTCCTGAACGACATGCCCGACTATGATTTTGCGACGGTGCAGGTGCCATTGGTTGGTGCGTCAATGGCTCATTGTATATTTCGTAGAACTAATGAATTTCAAAGATAAATCAAAATATAAATTTTGTAGTATTTTTTCTTTAATTTTTAAGAAGATACAACTATTTTGGAACAAAAAAATATTCGAATAAAAACTTAGGATTGTTTGGTTTTGTTTTGAGAGATAAACTATGAAAATTAATTATGGGGAAAGAGTTACCAAATTTAGTTGGTTTGTTTGGTTGTATATGTTTGAGCTAATTTTGGAGTACAAGAGTTGTGAAAATAATTTTATTATAGTTGAGTAGATGTGTGTGACAGAAAAAGTGACTGAGAAGGAGACATGAGTGAGAAAAAGTGATTGATTAATGTATAGGAGATAGAAAGTGATTTATTTATTTATTTATTTTTTTGCAAATTCACTAAACCAAACAAAATTTTAATTAATTTTTATATGTGAAAATTAAAATAAATGTTTCCAAACAAACGTTTTTAATTTTTTGGAGAAATAGATACAATTTTCAATTAAATTAAAATTTTAATTAATTTTAATATGGCAAAGTTTCATAAACTTCATTAATTAATTCATTTTAATTTATTGCAAACAATTGTTTGCACCAAAAGTCAGAGAAATTGCATTGAATAGCCACGTGAAAATTCTGCTTTAATTTGTAAGCGGTAATATAAATGGTGGCCATTATTAGCGCTTACGCCCCAAGCCCGGGTTAAGGAGGAGGGTCGTGTGTTAGGTAGCCGACAGCCAACACGTAAAAAAGCCGCTCGGATCCCTTATGAAAATGAATCCTACTTTGAATCATTTAAATGCTAGGTCGTTCCCCTCAAGTGACGCGTTGTGCCTGCCTACGGGTGTTTCGAAAAGTGAGCAAGGGGCGCCGCATCGACGCCTGGGTGCGGTGAAAAATGGGCAAAGGTTTTCGCGTTTTTCTGGACGAGCGTGGGTAAAGAAGCTAGTCCAAGACTATAGGTTTAGGATAGCCACTTGGAACATAGGAACCTTAACTGGTAGGACGATGGAATTGGTAGATGTTATGATTAGGAGGAGAGTTAGTATAGCTTGCATACAAGAAACTAAATGGACGGGAGAGAAAGCTAGGGAAATTGAGGATACTGGTTTTAAACTTTATTATAGTGGTAAGGATAGACGCAGGAATGGGGTAGGAATCATAATTGCCAAGGGTCTTGTGGAAAGTGTGGTGGCGGTCACTAGGAAAGAAGATAGGATTATGCTAGTTAAACTAGTTATTGGAGGGAATATAGTGAACATTATTAGCGCTTACGCCCCTCAAGTAGGGTTAGATGATCAGACTAAGAGGGATTTTTGGGAGCAAATGGATGAGATCTTACAGGAGATACCCGTAGGAGAGAACCTGGTTATAGGTGGAGATTTTAATGGCCATGTGGGCATAGATAAAGTAGGTTATGAAAGGGTGCATGGTGGATACGGTTTTGGTGACAGAAATGAGGCTGGAGAGAGAATCTTAGATTTTGCGTTGGCTTCTGACCTGGTGGTGGCCAATACTATGTATAAGAAGAGGGAGGAGCATTTGATAACCTTTAAGAGTGGACTAATTAAGAGCCAAATAGATTATTTCTTAGTGAGAAAAGTGGACTGCCTAAAATGCAATGATTGTAAGGTGATTACTTGAGAGAGTCCGGTCTCTCAACATAGGATTTTGGTACTAGATTTATGTTTTAGAGGGCAATACCAAGCTAGGAAGGATGGTGGGCGTCGTAGGACGAGATGGTGGGACTTAAAAGGGGATAAACTAGAAATATTTAAGAATCGAATGGATAAGGAAGGTACTTGGGACTTAGAAGGTGATACTAACACTATGTGGAATTTGATGGCCAATTGTATGAGGAGAATCTCAAGGGAAGTGCTCGGAGAGTCGAAAGGAACGGGACCCAGCTCTAGGGAAACTTGGTGGTGGAGGGAAGAGGTCCAAGCGGTAGTTAAGGCAAAAAAAGAGTGCTTTAAAAAGTAGCAGAAGGATAGAACTAAGGAAAACCTTAAGAGCTATAGATTGGCTAATAAGGAGGTCAAGAAAGTAGTGAGAGAGACTAAGTTGAAAGTTTATGATGACCTATACACTAGACTAGATAGTAAGGAGGGAGAGAAGAGGGTATACAAACTTGCTAAGATACGGGAGAGGAAAACAAGAGATTTTAATCAAGTAAAGTGCATCAAGAGTGAGGATTCTAAGGTATTGGTGAAGGATGATGAGATTAAGGAAAGATGGAAGAATTATTTTGAGAAACTGTTAAATGAGGAACATGGAAGTACGACAATAGGGGAAGAAATAATCAGTAATACGATAAACCAAGACCATAGGTTCTATCACAAGATTAGGAATTTTGAAGTGGAGATTGCACTTAAAAAGATGAAATCAAATAAGGCTTTAGGACCTGATGATATCCCTATTGAAGTTTGGAAGTGCTTGGGTAAAAAGGGAGTTGCTTGGTTAACTAGGTTGTTTAGCAAAATTTTGTTGACTAGGAACATGCCAGATGAGTGGAGGAAGAGTATTTTAGTGCCAATCTATAAGAATAAAGGTGATGTCCAGAATTGTAACAACTATAGAGGAATCAAGCTAATGTGTCATATAATGAAAGTGTGGGAGAGGGTGATAGAACGTCGATTGCGAGACATAACAGAGGTGTCAGAGAATCAATTTGGGTTTATGCCTGGTAGGTCAACAATGGAAGCGATCTATCTTTTGAGGAGAGTAATAGAAAAGTATAAAGAAAAGAAAAGAGACATTCATATGGTGTTTATCGACCTTGAGAAAGCATATGACAGAGTGCCCCGAGATATAATATGGTGGGCGTTAGAGAAGAAAGGGGTGACCAAAGGCTACATTGACGTGATTAGGGACATGTATGAAGGGGTGGTGACCACTATTAGATCGCCAGCTGGAGAAACGAATGAATTTCCTATCACTGTAGGGTTACACCAAGGATCTACCTTAAGTCCTTATCTTTTTGCTTTAGTTATGGACGAGTTGACGATAAATATTCAGGATGACGTGCCATGGTGTATGCTTTTTGCAGACGATATTGTGTTAGTGGATGAGACTAGAGAAGGAGTTAACACAAAGTTGGAGATCTGGAGAAAAGCTCTTGAATCTAAAGGATTTCGGATAAGCAGAACTAAAACAGAGTACATGGAGTGTAAATTTAGTAACAGTAACAATGAAAATAGAGGAGAAGTGAAGATTGAGAACCAAGAACTGCCTAAGAGTGAACATTTTCGTTATTTAGGGTCGATTATCACAACAGCGGGAGAGATTGATGCAGATGTGGCCCATAGGATTAAGGCGGGATGGTGTAAGTGGAGAAGTGCGTCTGGGGTATTGTGCGATAAACGAATACCCACTAAACTAAAAGGTAAGTTTTATAGAACGGCTATTAGACCAGCTATGTTGTATGGGACGGAGTGTTGGGCAACTAAGAAACAACATGTAGATAAGATGAGTGTGGCTGAGATGAGGATGCTAAGGTGGATGTGTGGTAAGACTAGACAGGACAGGATTAGGAATGAGTGTATTTGGGAATGGGTAGGAGTAGCACCGATAGAAGATAAGTTGAGAGAGAATCGTTTGAGATGGTTTGGTCATATTCAACGGAAACCAACAGAGGCAGTAGTGAAGAGATACGATGCTGTAACGGTAGATGGAAGTGTTAGGGGACGGGGTACGCCTAGATTAACGTTGACTAGCGTTATAAATAGAGATATGAATCTACTTAATTTGACTAATGAAATGGCCTTTGATAGGGCCGCGTGGAGAAGAAGGATTCATGTAGCCGACCCCATTTGATGGGGTTTAAGGCTTGGTTTGGTTTGGTTTGGTTTGTAATATAAATGGTAGCCATGTGGACATTAACAAATGTTTGTAATTAAATAGCAATTGGGGCAATTTGGTTAATTTACATTCTACTATCATTTCAAACACATTTTTCAATACAATAATCCCTAAAAAATCAATCTCATCTTCCCAAATACACAAACTAAAATATCCTACTAAAATAGTCAAACCACATAAAAACCTCAAAAAAACTCACTTTCGAAACACCTACATTGATTTATTAGAATGAAACTAAATGTATTGGACTAGAATAGGGAGAGTAGTGAGTGATCATTTAAGGTGATTTATGATTTTATTTATAATGTATTTTTTATTATTTTTTAATTAATCAAATATGGTAATAGATTTTTTAATGAAATAATTATTTCATTCTAGTGAACCAAATGGCACCTAAGTTTTAAAATGTTGATTTTGCCTCAACACTTTTTGAAGATATTGATAGGTAAAAAATAAAAATTAAAGAACTTATTCAGAAATAAGTTTGATTAATAGAACTGGATTGTAAGTCTCTTTAAAGTAAATAACACGAATCATTTTATATTAATTTAAAAATATTTTATAACTTATAGGTGAAGGATGATTTCAGATGACTTATGATTTCATTTATAATATAATTTTTATTATTTTTATTATTTTTTTAATTAATCAAATATGGAAATAGATTTTTTAATGAAATGATCATTTTAGTATAGTGAATCAAACAACACCCAAGTTTTAAAATTTTTATGTTGCCTCAACACTTTTTTTAAGTTATTGATAGGTAAAATAAAATTTAAAAAAAAAAAAAAAGAGACTTATATGTAAATAAGGTTGATTAAGGGGACTGGGTGGTAAGTCTCCTTAAAATCAACAACACAAATCACTTTATATTAATTTTAAAATATTTTTTTATTAAAAGTTAAAAAAAATTGTACATAAAAAATTAATAAAATATTTTTTTCAATTTTTTAAAACAAATTATACAACCTAAATCTAAAAAACAAAAGGGAAGAAAAGAAATTTGGATTGCCCCAACACTGCACAGGAAGTTTGAACTCAAGGCCTCTACTTGGGAGTGTTTGGGAATATGTTTTTGACTAAAATAATCAATAAAAATAAAATAGGTTAAAATAGGTGATAAGATAAAATGTCACATTCAAATTATAATCATTTCACTTTTTATCTGACAACCATCAATCAACTACAATAAAAAACCAACTATCATCTCAAATACAACTTTTTTAAGTAAATTAAAATGGCCAAAAATTCAAAACAATAACTAAAATAGTCAAGTTTATAAACCTGCCCACTATAAGATATGGATAATATGCACTATTGGGTAATGTTTGATTGAAGTATAAAAAAGGCATTGAATGTGAAGGAAATATTTGGGTCCATGAAAGTATCAATTGGTTTTTTTTTTTTTTTTTTTTTTTTTAAGAGGGGTATTAATCTGGTATTTGATTGTGGGATAAGGGATATGGATTTAAAGGTGAGAAACATGTGGACCTCACAGATAATTCTGGTGTTTGTTTTGTGTGTGTGTTGTTTTCTGACCACACTGCCAAACAGGTACTCAACTGTAGAACACTGGCAGAATAGATTGCGCCGGAACGACCTGTTACAGAAAGATAAGACTCCGACGATGGTTTGTCCATCCGGGGGCACTTCGACGATCAAGTCAGTAATCAATATCTCTCAAAGATAACCAATTGTGCTTAACTCACAAGCCATAATACAAAAAGCGTACCTTAAGACCAATGAGGGTGCTTACCTTTATAACCAGCACTAACCTGATCCCTATAGAAGCCTAGCTTCTCTTGGACTCTGTCCCAATGCTCATCCTGGACTTTCCAATAGATAAAGATAAACTCCCTAATAGTTTTATCTTTATCCTGGCTGAGGTCCTCATTTATTCTTGGACTCTTATCTCTTATCTGTTCAACTCGGATTCCGGTATCTTCGCAGGTAACCTCGGCTTAGCCGAGATCACCTTGGCGCCAAGACCAAGACACGTGGCACCTCGGCTGGCACTTCGGTGCCATCTTGGCCACGTGTTGTTATTCAAAAGATATGTCCCCACAACTGCCCCCTAGGTTCTATTACCTCGGCTTCCTGAAGTGATGGAACCTATATCATTTGAACCCTCGACACGTCGGCGAAGATTGCTCTAGCCTTCATTACCGAGGTCACCACACATTGGCTCCATATGACCAAAACTTCAGTATGTTTGTATCAATGCCTTAGAACCAAGAACCAAGTTTTTTCAAGTTCTCTAGCCGAGATCATCCCCATAGCCGAAGTCTTTGCTTCATTAAATCAAGAACTCCAAGTGTTTTTACACGCGTGCGAGCTGTCACGCATAGTAGCTCAACCATTTTTGCCACGCGTCTCTTTCCTATTAAACCGTACCTAACATGCACCATCAGGTCGCATCATTTTTGCGTGCGCCGCCTGACAAGCACGTCGTCTTAGGCACATTCATTGCGTTTTTGCCGCCTTTTCGCGTTTTGATCAAAATCACTTCCCTTTCTCTTCGCCGTTTCACTTTTGCATCTTTGTCTTCTCCAAACTTTCTCTCTCTAACACTCATCTCCAAATCCTCCATTTTTATTCTCTCGAAGCTTTCTGCAACTACTCCCATTCTCCCCTTCTGGCAAGGCATTCACCGTCCTGCTACTTGTTCCACCGTCGTTCAACTTCGGCATTTATTTCACCGGCGTCACTCTTCCTGGTAAGCCACTGCTTCCCTTCGTTTCAATTTCTTTGTTTCACTCTAAACTGTTATGCTTGTACACCGCTACTGTGATTTTATTCATGTTCTTGAATCTTCATTTGTGTTGTAATTTTTTCCATGCTTGTAATTTGTTTCTGGGTATATACACGTACTCACACACTGTTTATACACTTGATGTTCTTTATTTTATGCAATGTTCTTGAACCCCTTCTGGTTTTCGTGAGTCTAAATCACTGTTCTTCTTTGTTTTCTTGTTTGTGTTCTCCAGATTTCTGCCTTCAATTCTTGTTTTCATAGTCTTAGGTTTTGGGATTTGTTGTAGAACTCACAAACTTCAAGAAAAACTGAAACAAATTCCCTTTAGATCCTCAAAAACTCTTGCCCCAACACACATTTAGGTTTTAGCTGAGGTCCTTCAAACCTCAACAAAATAATTCCTTTTGAAATCCAACACCTCTCCCACTTTAGCTGACATCATGGGTATGTTCAGGTGGATGATAGATTCCCCAACTAAGCAAGAATACTTCAGGAAGGAATTTGCCATTCTTGCTGATGTCCACCTTAGGTTGGCAGGGGAGGAAGACTCCATCATACCTGATGGGGATTCCATGCCTTTCCCAGTAATAGCCTTTATTGAGTGCGGGCTTAGGTTCCCCATTGACATCCTCTTACACAAAGTCCTTCACTATTACAAACTGAACCCAATGCAGCTTGCCATTAACTCCTACCGAGTTATCAATGGTATAATTGCCTTAGCCAAAAAAGAGAACGCTAGGATTACTCTTGCCGACATCCAGTATTGTTACACCATGTGTGGCCTGAAGTCAGAAAAAGGGCTACATCTATTACCTTAAGCCGAGATCCACAGAATACAAACTTGTCGCCGACCTCCTAGACTCCAACAAGGGTGCTGGAGATGATTATTTCATCGTCTCGGGCAACTGGGAGTTCTCACCAGATGACGACCTTCGCCTCTACCCCTTAAGCCGAACAGTGTTCAAAGAGGGAAATGGTAAGAGCCAGGTGTCACTTTTACTTGCTTTTTAAGTCTTTTTTACTTTGATATTTTTGTATGCTCTAACATCTGCTTGTTTTACTTACCACTGAAGGACTTTCACAAAACATTCTATCCCAGCAAGGATTTCAAGAAGTTGTTGGGTTTGCCAGTTGACAAGCGGAATGCCGCTCTGCTGCTCAACTACATCCCAACTTACAAATCCATTTTGCTCGGCGTCTCGAAGAAGAGCAAGTCCCCTCATTCCGCTACAACTCCTCCTACAACTTCATCACCTCGGCCAGATCAAGCCTCCACATCTAACCCAGCAGAGCAGCCATCTACTTCAGCTCCACAACTGATTCCACCCTCTCAGCGCCAACGCCGACGCCGAGCTCCACTTTTCGCACCAGCAGGCAGGACTCGTAGCCGAAGACGTCGAAGTTCTAAGGCATCGGCTTATGATCCAGCCAACCCACCAACCGCACTTCTAGCAATCCACCTTGGCACTAAAGTTACTATTGCCACCTCTGCCGACAAAATGGGGCGACAAAAGGTTGTTGCTGAAGACCTTCTTGCCGACATTCCCAATGTCATCATAGTTCATTCTTTCCCTTCCCATTCTCAACCCAAACCGAAGCCAAAGAGGCTAAAGAAAGCCCAAGCCAAGGCAACGGTGACTCAGATCGACTCTGAGGACACCTTGCCAATCTCAAAAATGGTTGAGGTAGAAAAAAGTTCCTCTGCCGCCGAAAAGAGGCCTGCCGGGCCGAACCCTCCGAATCCACCAAGTCGAAGAAGCCGAGGTCAGTTTCTGATACAACCTTGGGGTCCTTGAAATCTGATGCCCGCTAGACCCCTTCAATCACAATTGAGGACAAGCCAGTCAGAGTCGGCGACAGCGCGACCGACATTGAAGTCCGCGTCGTTCTCTCCACTGCGTTGCTCCTTTCCAATGACCTCAACCGAATGGCGGGGGTCAGTGAATATGAAAATTTTGCTCTGATGTTACAGTACTCTGTATAGGTAAGCCCCTAACACTTAGTACTCTCCAATCTCTATCTTCATACTTAATGATTTTACTAACTTTCTTTATTTTGTTTTTCCTAGGCGATCTAGTACACCCATTCCTTCGCGATACAGGCCTTCGACATGAAGAAGGAATTGACCCGCAAGACCAAGGAGGCTGCTGGTTTGCTCAAGACCATCAATAAAGCCAAGGCCAAGATGAAGACATTGATAGATCAGGCCAAGGCAACCAAATAGGCCCAAGAGGAGGCCGATGAAAGGGCAAGGGCTGCTGAGGCTATCGCTGATGTCCTCAAGGCTGAGAAGAAAGATGCTGAGGCCAAAATGATCGAAGCCCAAGCCGAACTCCGAGATGCCTTGGCCACCAAAGCCGCCGAGATCAAAACGGCAGACGAGAAGGCCTATGTTGAGGTGGTAACCAACGTCCGCAAGGACTACAAAAAACAAGTCAGAGAGGCATGCAACAAGGGTTTAACCCTTGGTTGCAGGGCTGCTCTGAAGGAGTTGGCTGTCCTCGAGTACTCTCCTCTGAGGGACGTAGGCCGACTGGCACTGCCATTCCCACCCACTTCAAGCCAGTCTGAGGCTAAAGCTGGGGACGAAGAAGGAAAGGAAGCCGAAGACGATGAGGCCGAGGTGGCTGTTGCTGAAGATCCTGTTGGGGCCAAGTCCCCAACTCTAAATGAGCAAGTCCTAGACTTGACTCAGGATGAGGAGGACGAGGTCTCAAAAGGTGCCTCCCCCTAGAAAATAACATCCGAGGTGCCGATCGCCGAAAAGAGCATTGATCAAACTCTACGAGAGATTGACGTCGAGCTCGAGGTTGAGAAGGCTACCGCGAAGATTCCTCAGTTGTCTTCTGGGACTGAGACATAGCCCACCACCGATGCTGAGTAGTCTTGCTATAATCTTTTTCTTTGTACTTAGTAATTTTCTGAACAATGTTTTCAGTTTTCATATTTGGTCGACGTGACACTTTTGTAATCTGAACAAGCAGTCTCTTTGTAGGCTGAAGTGCCCTTTTGCTTCTTTTAATGCAAGTACTACTTCTTCTTTCAAGTGTTTGCATGTTTGCCTTCTTTACTTTCTTGTATGATTCCATACTTAGAATAATTTGCATGTCTTCAAAATACCTCTTCACTGTGTAATCTCCTCGGGGTAAAATACCTCGGACATAACTGTTGACTGTTTATCTCGGTCATGGCTTAATACTTGAAAACATTTTGTAAAACATATTTTCACAAGTGCTTATTTAAAACCTTCCATTTCACTTTCACTTATCGAGACATCTGTCTTCCATTATCTTCCAAGTCTTGGCAACATGATAACCTCAGCAAGTACGTAGATACTTCTTTCAACATAACCTTGGCTTAACTTCAACTTGTAAATGTTCCTTAAAACATTTCAACAAGTGTTAACATAACCTCGGCTTAACTCCAACTTGTAAATGTTCCTTAAATATTTCAACAAGTGTTAGTAGAACATCGGCTTAACTTCAATTTATAAATTCTTCTTAAATTTTAAACAAGTGTTAAACTAAATTTAGCTTGTAAATTCCAACTCCCAATCATTATTCTCCAGCTCTCTGCCCCCTAATGTGAACTTAAGTTCCTCTTCGGTTCTCATTAAGCATATGGCTATAACCTTGTTGATGAAGTTTATATTAAACAGAGACTAGCCGAGGTTCTCAACCTTGGTTCCTCTGTTAGTTTTATTCAAATGTATTTTGTTTCAACTTAGTTCAACTCTATTATATGCAAGTGTAATTCAACTCTGTCATATAATAAGTCTAAGTTTTTCGTCATGTTTCAATCAGAAATATCGCCAACTTAGTTCAACTCTATTATATGCAAGTATAATTCAACTCCGCCATATAATAAGTCTAAGTTATTCGTCATGTTTCAATCAGAAACATCGCCAACTTAGTTCAACTCTATTATATGCAAGTATAATTCAACTCTGCCATATAATAAGTCTAAGTTATTCGTCATGTTTCACTGAGAAAACATCGCCAAGTCACTGGCCAGTCGTTTTTACACAAGTTTATAAAAAATCGAGCCAAAAATTTTATTATTACTTCGGCTAATAACAAAAAACTTTTAAAAAAAAAACAAAACAAAAAGCAATCTAATGATAGAAAAACTTCAGGTTGCAAGTCTTCCAGGGTCTTGGCAACTCTTTGCCTTCACTATCTTCAAGCCGATATGCCCCATTGCCCAGGACCGAGATGATCCTATAAGGTCCCTCCCAATTTGGGCCAAACTTGCGCTCTCTAGGATCCTTCTTGTTGCCGACGACCTTTCTCAGGACGAGATCGCCAACTTGAAACTCTCTTGGGTTGACCTTTTTATTGTAAGCCCTGGCAAGCTGCTGCTGGTATGCCCCCAGCTGAATTGCTGCTTTCTCCCTTCTTTCTTCTAACAGATTCAGATCTCGGGCCAAGAGTGCCTTATTAGTCCCATTTTCTACTACCTGGGTTTTGATACCTGGGATGCCGACCTCCAGTGGAATAACTGCTTCTGTGCCATAATCCATGGCGAATGGGGACTCTCCAGTTGATCTTCTCGGCGTGGTTCGATATGTCCATAGTACATTGGGTAACTCATCCACCCACTTTCCCTTTGCTGCTTCCAGCCTCTTCTTGATCCTATCTAAGATAACCTTATTGGATGCTTCTGCTTGACCATTACTCTGAGGGAAGCTTGGAGTAGAGTAATAGTTCTTAATTTTGTACTTTGCATAGAAACTTTTGATCAGTTTGCTATCAAACTCTGTTCCATTGTCCGCTATTATTGCCCTTGGGATTCCAAATCTAGTGATTATGTTCTTCTATATGAAGCTCTTCACATCAACATCTCGAATCTTTGCAAGGGGTTCAGCTTCCACCCACTTGGTAAAGTAATCTGTTGCCACTAGCAGGAACTTCCTTTGTCCAATCGCTTGAGGCAGTTGTCCAACAAGATCCATGCCCCATTGGGCAAATGGCCAAGGGCTGGACACTGGGTTCAAATCCACAGCTGGTTAGTGTATCAAAGGTGCAAACCTCTGACACTTTTCACACTTTCTGACATAAGCTTCAGCATCTTTCTACATATAGGGCCACTAGTACACTTGAGTAATGGCCCTATGAGCAAGTGACCTGCCCCCAGTGTGGCTTCCACATACTCCTTCAGGTATTTCATACAGGAAGTCTTCAACTTGTGAATGATGCACACACCTCAAAAGGGGACCAGTAAAGGATCTTCAGGAAAGATGTCCTTTTGCTGTCAGACTGAATCTTGCCGACTTCAGTCTGATCTTGTGTGCTTCTTTAGGATCATCTGGTAGTTTTCCATCTCTAAGAAATACTACTATCGCATCCATCTAGCTTGGTCCCATCTCCACACATATTGCCTCATGCTCTGTGTTCAGTGGTTCTACACTTGGACCTGATAAGTAGTCAACCATTATTGTCCTTACCTCTCCTGGTTTTATTGCACTAGCCAGGTTGGCCATGGCATCCGCATGGCTGTTGTCATCTCGGCTAACTTGCTGTAGTCGGCATGTTTAGAATAATGCTATCAGTCTGCCCACCTCCTTTACATAGGCCATCATCCTTTCATCTCGGGTTGCGTATTCGCCTGTTGCCTGGTTGACGATCACCTGGGAGTCACAGAAGACCATTACCTCGTCGGCCACCATTGCTGCTGCCAACTTTAATGCTGCGATCAGTGCTTCATACTCTGCTTCGATGTTTGAGGCCTTGAACCCTAAATGAATGGATTGTTCCAGCATTTGTCCATCCGGCGATACTAGCACTACTCCTGCCCTCGCTCTTTGTCGATTTGAACTGCCATCACCAAACAGGTGGAAGGAGTCGCCGACGTAAATACTGTAGGGCCTGAGTTTCTCTTCTTTCCTCTATTCGGCTATCCCCAGCTGGGTTTCTCCTTGTTCACCTGGACATCATACACCTCGACTCAACGAAGCCCGATGTATGATGGCGCCTGGTGTGAACTTGGCCACGAAGTCAGCCAAAACTTGGCCTTTGATTGTTGTTCTGGGTCTGAATTCCAAGTCATATTGGCCCAACACCACTGCCCATCTAGCTATCCTGCCTGTCAGATCTCCTTGCTGCAACAGGGAGTTCAAAGGATGCTCAGTTAACACCACAATCTTGTGGGCTTGAAAGTAATGATTCAGCTTCTTGGAGGCCATTACTAAAGCCAGTGTTAGCTTCTCCAAGGATAGGTATCTGGTCTCTGCATCTGCTAGGATTTTACTCACGTAGTAAACTGCCCTTTGTTCTCCCTTTTCTTCTCTGATTACCACTGCACTCACTACATGCTTTGAAACCGCCAAGTATAAGAACAACTCCTCTCCAGGTACTGGATTTGAGAGAACTGGAGCGGTGGTCAAGTATTTCTTCAAGTCGGCCAGGGTGACTTCACACTCTTTTGTCCATAAAAAGTCTGTGGCCTTCTTCACTAGACTGAAGAAAGGTTTGAACTTGTCAGAGCTTCTGCTTATGAATCTATTTAGGGCTACAGCCCTTCCAATCAACATCTACACTTGTTTTGCCGACGTTGGGCTCTTTAACTCCAAGATGGCCTTGATTTGATCCGGGCTTGCCTCAATGCCCTTTCTGGTGACCAAGTATCCCAGGAACTTCCCTGACCCAACTCCAAATGCGCACTTTGATGCATTGAGTCAAAGCCAAAATGTCCTTAGGATATCAAAGACTGTCTTCAGGTCGGCCAGATGATCCTCAGGTTCCTTGGTCTTCACGACCATGTCATCAATGTATACCTCCACTGTTTTGCCTATTAGATGTCTGAACATCTTTGTCACTAATCTCTGGTAGGTTGCTCCTGCATTTTTTAACCTGAAAGGCATTATTCTATAGTAATGCAACCATTTTGGGGTGATAAATGCAGTCTTCTCCTCATTAGGGGGTACATGGCTATCTGATGGTATCCCCTGTAAGCGTCTAGGAAGCTCATCCTTCCATGCCCTGAAGTGGTATCCACCAATTGGTCAATCTCGGGTAGTGGGAAACTGTCTTTGGGACAAGCCTTGTTCAGGCTGGTGAAGTCCAGGCAGACCCTCCACTTCCCATTCTTTTTCTCCACAACAACCGTGTTTGATAACCATGTCAGGTAGTTTACCTCTCGAATGGCTCTGGCCTCTAAAAGTTTACCCACTTCCTCTTCTACTACCTCAACATGCATCAACGTAGGCCTCCGTACTTGCTAGATGACAGGTTTGGCCGACCTGTCCACATTTAGTTTATGGCAAGTGACCTCGGGGTCAATGCTAGGCATCTCGTACGGTGTCCAGGCAAACACCTTAAGGTTTTCTCTCAAGAACGCCTCTAATTCCTTTTCCTCCTCCTCGGCCAAGCCTGAGCCTAGAAGGAAGAAGCGTTCTTCATCCCCTTGCTAGACCAAGATCTTCTTCAGAGCTTCCTCATTATTCTTGGCTGGTTCTTTGTCGATGTCCTCAAGGACCTCTATGTCCTCATCTTCAATCTCCGCTGCTTCTGCTTCTCGTATGTTGCAGGTGGATTTCATTGCTGCCATGGAGTAATTCTTTGCATGCACCTAATCTCCTCTGACCTCCTCAATTTCATGTTCTATTGGGAACCACAACAGCTGGTGCAATGTTTAGGGAACAGCCCTCATTGCATGCAGCCATGGCCTTCCCAGGATAACATTGTAAGGGGAGGGGGTGTCAATTATTGTGAACTCAGTTTTCACCTTCTTGGTGGAAGCCTGCACCTCCAAGCTTACTACTCCCAAGGGCCACGTTGGCATTCCATTGAACCCAACCATTGGCCTATTGGATTGTTTCAGATCATCTTGGTGAAGGCCCAGCTCCTTGTAACACCTGACATACATGATGTCACAAGAGGTGCCCTGATCGATCAGAATTCGCTTTACCTGACACTCTCCAATCTGGAGGGATATTACCAAGGCATCGTTGTGTGGATGTTGCACCATCTCTAGGTCGTCTTCAGTAAAGGACACCATACGTCCTTGGCACTTGTCTGCCCTAGGTCTCTTTTACAAAACCTGATACACATGTTGTAAGTGTTTTACCTTCTGCGTTTCTCCACGTATCTCGTTCTCATTGACCTTCGAGTGAATCACATTGATCACTCGAGGTCCACTTGCTTGCAGTTGTGGTGCTGGAGGAGGTGGTGCTGCCGGTGCCTGAGGCAGTCTCGCTTGCTCTTCCCTTGTTCTGGTTTCATCTACCTGGTCCCATTGATGACCTTGTCTTACCAGGTCTTCTAGATGTGCCTTTAGAGCTCTGCACCCTTGAGTTAGATGCCCATCCTCATTGTGGTAAGCACAGTGTTTCCCCAGACTTCTTCCTATAAATTCACCAGGAATCTTCTCTAGTGCTCTATAATAGGGCTGATTCCGGATTCTTTCCAAGACTTTGTAGACTGGAATTCGGAATACGGTTGTCACTGCCTGTGTAGCCCTCAGTCCTGTCTCTTGTTTATTGCATCCACCATTACCTCAGCCACGCTTCGGCGAGCCGTTTCTCTTCTCTTGTTTTGACGCCTTTGTCCCCGGCATGTCCTCCTCAGTCTTGGCATACTTTTCGATCCTGGGCATAAGTTCCTCCATACTTTTTGGTAGTGTCTTTGCCAGTGATTTTCGAGGCATATAGTCATCTTTCAGGCCGTTCTTAAAAGACACGACCGCCACCTCTTGGTTGCATCCTGGTGTTCGGTTGAACACCTCATAATACCTCTTAGCGTAGGCCTTAAGGCTTTCATCCTCGTCAATTCTCAGAGCCATCAGGGAGTCCACCCTCAATGACTGTAGTTTGTTTGTCACAAACCTGGCCACGAACATCTCGGCCAGGCCTTCACAGCTTTTCACAATTCCTTTTGGCAACTTGTGAAACCAGTTTGATGCGATTTCCTTAAATGATGAAGGAAACACCTTGTAGAGCAACGACTCGTTCCTAGTGTATAATGCCATTGAGTTCACGTATAAGCCGATGTGAAAGTTCGGGTCAGACTTACCATCGTATATCTGGAATCACGGCATGTGGAACCTTTTCGGGGTCTCAAATTTGTTCAATTCTACCTAGAACGGCATTCTCGGCTTGACCGAAGAGGTTACCTCGGCATCTTGTCGCTTCCTCTGGAGGTAATCCCTCAGATCCTCCTTAGTCGGTCCAGGAGCTCAGCTATCAACGGATTTTAGCCTCTTTGGTGTGCTACTCCCGGTGTCATTATGAGTCCTTTTGGACCTCCCCCCATTGGTCATGTCGAAATAGAGCTCCTTCCCTTGAACATGCTGATGTTCTTTGGTGCATGTTTCTTTGGTTCGACGTGTCTTCTGGGACTCTCCGCTCATTGATTCTCCATGCCCGACCTCTCGTGAAGGCCGATGAGAATGTTCCTTGGTCCTATTATGCTGAGAGACTGCAGGGACTATTTTATGCCCCCCTTTCTGGGCATCTTTCTTGGCCGCTGGAATCGGCGTATCTTGTAACGGAAACGGTGGCTGCATGACGTTGTTTTGCATCATGAAATTGATGACCCATTGCAGGTCCGCCAGTTTATTCGCCATTCCCCTCATCTCTCCGTCCCTGCGCAGGTATCTGTCTTTCCATACCTGGAGGTCGTCCTCGTTATAATACCCGCCTCGATCTGACTTCTTTGGTACGTCGCCCTCTTGGCCGATGTCTTTCTCTCTGGGGTTCTGATCTCGATTTTTTTCCTTGTAGTTATCCTCCTCCACGTTAGGGTCAATATGTTTACCACTCCCAGCAGGGATTTCGTCCCCAACTTTTTCTTTCTGTCCGTCGTTGGCCCTCTATTCTCCTTTCTTTCCTACAGACGGCACCAAATTATGTGTGCTATTTTCTGACCACACTACCAAACAGGTACTCAACTGTAGAACACTGGCAGAATAGATTGCGCCTGAACGACTTGTCACAGAAAAATAAGACTCCGGCGGTGGTCCGTCCACCCGGGGGAACTCCGACGATCAAGTCAGTAATCAATATCTCTCAAAGATAACCAATTGTGCTTAACTCACAAGCCAGAATACAAAAAGCGTACCTTAAGACCCATGAGGGTGCTTACCTTTATAACCAGCACTAACTTGATCCCTGTAGAAGCCTAGCTTCTCTTGGACTCTGTCCCAATGCTCATCCTGGACTCTCCAATAGATAAAGATAAACTCTCTAAGAGCTTTATCCTTATCCTGGCTAAGGTCCTCCTTCATTCTTGAACTCTTATCTCTTATCTGTACATCTCGGATTCGGTATCTTCACAGGTAACCTCGGCCTAGCCGAGATCACCTCGGCGCCAAGACCAGGATACATGGCATTTCGGCTGGCACTTCGGTGCCACCTTGGCCACGTGTTGTTATTCAAAAAATATGTCCCCACATTTTGCATATTAAATTTCGAATAATAGTAGTACTGGTATGGATAATTAAATAGAAAAAAAAATAAAGGGATTAAATAATATCATAGGTAATGTGGTATTAGAAGAATGAAACATCTTTATCCATTCTTCAGTCAAAAATAATTATATCTTTTTATTTCACTACAAAAATTTCAGATTTTTGCGACGGCATTTTGCCGTCTCAAAAAACTTTTAGCGACAACAAATGACTTTTAGCGACGACAAAAGGGGGTCACAACAGAGGGCATTGCAAAAAAGTTTTAGCGACAACATCATGCCGTCGCCTTTTTTTTGCTACAACAATTGTTGCCTTTTGCGATGCCATTTTACTGTCGCCTATAATATGTAAAAAATTGAGACCTTTCGCGACGGCACTGTTTTGTCGTCGCTAAAAGTTTTATTTGAGACCGCAAGAAATGTTGTTGCGAATTGTGTTTTTTTTGCAACGGCATGACCACTGTCGCCAATGGTTCTAATGTTTTTTGCGATGGTGTGGTGCCATCGCAAAAAAAAAAAAAAAAACAAAAACAAAACAAAACAAAACAAAAAAAAAACAAAAAAAAAAGAAATCCCTCCAAGAAAATTAATAAAAGTATTAAAATTACCTATATTAAATGAAAAAAAATTGAAAAAGAAACCAATAGTTGCATAATAATATAAAAATTCTTGTATAGAAATAACAATTTCTACATAATAAAAATATTCTTGCATCCATAACTACACAAAAAAAAAATTACCCCACTACATAATGTTCCATAATACATATATAATGTTTAAATACATAATGTGGTTCATAATTCAAAATAACATAAACCAAAATTAAAAATTTTCCCCATCATTCTCCGTGGGTAACAATAACAAAAACAAAAGTTAGTCGCATTTTTCACAGGCATGCATTCCACAAGAAGCAAACTCATACTCGAGAAATATCTGGAAAAAAAATAAAAATAATTAATGACAATATAATTATGTGTTAATGTGTTAATTACAAAAAAATATAAAAATTTAACTACTATACCATTACAAAAATAATTAAGTTAATAATTTTGCTTAGACCGAAATCCAACTCTAACTTCCAAACCAAGAACACGATTCGAGTCTTGTCTTCTCCCACAAGTGTCTCGTGCCTAGGCAGTCGTGTGTGCCAATTTTCGTGCTAATGCGACGCCGTTTGGTGATTTTGGGGTGTCAACACCTCGAATTCTAAGTTTCTTAAGGAACTAGTTTGCCTAGCGTGAAATCCGGCTCGAACTCCCAAACCGGAAACTTGATTTGAGTCCCGTCTTCTCACACAAGCCTCTCATTCCTAGGCGGTCGTGTGTGCCAAGTTTAGTGCTACTCTGACGCCGTTTGGTGATTTTGAGGCGTTAACACCTCGAATTCTAATTTTCTTAAAAAACTAATTTGTCTACAGTGAAATCCGGCTCTAACTCCCAAATCAGGAACCTGATTTGAGTCCCATCTTTTCTCACAAGTCTCTCGTACCTAGGCAGTCGTGTGTGCCAAGTTTCATGCTACTCCGACGCCGTTTGGTGATTTTGGGGCGTTAACACCTCGAATTCTAAGTTTCTTAAGAAACTAATTTGTCTAAAGTGAAATCTGGCTCTAACTCCTAAACTGGGAATCCGATTCGAGTCCCGTCTTCTCCCACAAGTCTCTCGTACCTAGGCGGTTGTGTGTGCCAAGTTCCATGCTACTCTGACACCGTTTGGTGATTTTGAGGCGTTAACACCTTGAATTCTAAGTTTCTGAGGAAACTAGTTTGTCTAGAGTGAAATCCGGCTCTAACTCCCAAACCGGGAATCCGATTCGAGTACTGTCTTCTCCCACAAATCTCTCGTGCCTAGGTGGTCGTGTGTGCTAAGTTTCGTGCTAATCTGACACCATTTAGTGATTTTGGGGCATCAACACCTCGAATTCGAAGTTTCTTAAGAAACTAGTTTGTCTAGAGTGAAATCTGGCTCTAACTTCTAAACCGGGAATCCGATTCGAGTCCCGTCATCTCCCACAAGTCTCTCGTACCTAGGCAGTTGTGTGTGCCAAGTTTTGTGCTACTCTAACGCCTTTTGGTGATTTTGGGGCGTTAATACCTCGAATTCTAAGTTTCTGAAGAACTAGTTTGTCTAGAGTGAAATCTGGCTCTAACTCCCAAACTGGGAATCCGATTTGAGTTTCGTCTTCTCCCACAAGTCTCTCTTGCCTAGGCGGTCGTGTGTGCCAAGTTTCGTGTTACTTGGACACCATTTGGTGATTTTGGGGCGTCAACAACACGAATTCTAAGTTTATTAAGAAACTAGTTTGTCTAGAGTGAAATCCAGCTCTAACTCCCAAACCGGGAACCCAATTCAAGTCCCGCCTTCTCCCACAAATCTCTCGTGCCTAGGCGGTCGTGTGTGCCAATTTTCATGCTAATCCGACGCCGTTTGGTGCTTTTGGGGCGTCAAAACCTCGAATTCTAAGTTTCTTAAGAAACTAGTTTGTCTAGAGTGAAATCCGGCTCTAACTCCCAAACCGGGAATCTGATTTGAGTTTTGTCTTCTCCCATAAGTCTATCGTACCTAGGCGGTCGTGTGTGCCAAGTTTCGTGATACTCCGATGTCGTTTGGTGATTTTAGGGCATTAACACCTCAAATTCTAAGTTTCTTAAGAAACTAGTTTGTCTAGAGTGAAATCTGGCTCTAACTCCCAAACCGGAAACCCCTTTTGAGTCCCCTCTTCTCCCACAAGTCTTTCGTGTCTAGGCAGTCATGTGTACCAAGTTTCGTGCTACTCCGACACCAATTGGTGATTTTGGGGCGTTAACACCTCGAATTCTAAGTTTCTTAAGAAGCTAGTTTGTCTAGAGTGAAATCCAGCTCTTACTCCCAAACTGAGAACCCGATTCGAGTCCCATCTTCTCCCACAAGTCTCTCATGCCTAGACGGTCATGTGTGCTAAGTTTCGTGCTACATCGATGCCATTTGGTGATTTTGGGGTGTTAACACCTCGAATTCTAAGTTTCTTAATAAACTAGTTTTTCTAGAGTGAAATCCGGCTCTAACTTCCAAATCGGGAACCCGATTCGAGTCCCGTTTTCTCCCACAAATCTCTCGTGCCTAGGCGGTCATGTATGCCAAGTTTCATGCTAATCCGATGCCGTTTGGTGATTTTGGGGTGTCAACACCTTGAATTCTAAGTTTCTTAAGAAATTAGTTTGTCTAAAGTGAAATCCGGCTGTAACTCCCAAACTGGGAATCCGATTTGATTCCTGTCTTCTCCCACAAGTCTCTCGTGCCTAGACGTTCGTGTGTGCGAAATTTCATTTTACTCCAACGCCGTTTGGTGATTTTGGGGCGTTAACACCTCGAATTATAAGTTTCTTAATAAACTAGTTTAT
This sequence comes from Camellia sinensis, assembly GCF_055761805.1. Taxonomy (NCBI): domain Eukaryota; kingdom Viridiplantae; phylum Streptophyta; class Magnoliopsida; order Ericales; family Theaceae; genus Camellia; species Camellia sinensis. The sequence continues at coordinate 116,191,551 of NC_138975.1, read as the reverse complement.
CTGGAGTGAAATCCGGCTCTAACTCCCAAACCGAGAATCCAATTCGAGTCCCGTTTTCTCCCACAAGTCTCTCGTGCCTAGGCAATCGTGTATGCCAAGTTTCGTGCTACTCCGACGCCATTTGGTGAATTTGGGACGTTAACACCTCGAATTCTAAGTTTCTTAAGAAACTAGTTTGTCTAAAGTGAAATTCGACTCTAACTCTCAAACCGAGAACCCGATTCGAGTCCTGTCTTCTCACACAAGTCTCTCGTGCCTAGGCAGTCGTGTGTGCCAAGTTTCGTGCTAACAATGGAAAATCCTTTGTTTGTCTTTCTAATTATGGAATTAGCCTCTATAATTTTAGGTTGTGTACAGTTAATGTATGGTTATTCTTAGCCTAGAATGCAAAGATACATTTTATACCTGATCTTCTAGTGGTGGTGTATTTGGAGTCTCATCTCCTGTAGATTTCCTAAATACCTAGTGGCCACTCGATGCATCAGGAGCCTATGACAGTCCATACATAATATGTTAATCATATTCAAATTTTATTATATGTATGTATATATATATATATATGTTGTGTGAAAATTTAACTATCAAACAATTTAATTTATATCGAACCTGTCTGTTGGGATCCACACTCGCCCCCTGTGACACAAAGGCCATCATCTCTACTCTCATCTGCTGTAAATGTGTAGAAAACTCTACTCGTATCTCCTCCCTCAACTCATCCTTTAGCTCAACACGAACTTGCTGGGTGATCTGAACAATAGTCAATGGTTGGGGTGTTGACCGTGATGGCCCAACACCATCTTTATACATCGCACTCTGAGGCACAATTCTCCCATAAGTGCGACAATATCCCTGTCCGTCATGACCTATCAACTCATGGAAAATGGCATTCCTACCCTCTAAAATTCAGCAATCCTCAGGTACCATGAAGAGTTAACGATTAAACTCATCCTGTATTGAATAAGACATATAAGTATATGTCAAATTAAGATGGATGACACAAAAAATAAAAAATAAAATTTAGATGCAATGTTAGGTGTTTGGAAACTACCAAGGTCTGGATAACCTAAGGGTTATTTGCTTGACGTGTCATAAGCCAAACATTCATCTTATCAGTAGACTCCCCCTTGCTGGTCATCTAGATTTTTTTAGAAATATGAAAATTAGAATCCAAATAATTTTCAAATATATAATGCCTATTTATATAAAAAAAAAATAAAAACAATAAAATATAAACCTCATGCCGGATCTGAGCGAAAGTAGTACGTCCTGTGGTATAAGGTATGTCGTAAGCTTGCCGATTTTTAGCATTCCTAGTTGCAATTTTCTGTAACAGATTCAACAAATGGCAGTTCATAAATATGATTTTTATGTTTACGTATCATACATATAACTTATTTGTATACCTCAGCATCGGAAGTACACCAATACTCCACAAGTTCTTCCTACTGGCTTGGCACAATGTGCAAAGGAACATCATCCTTCAGATTAGGATCAAAACTTCTAGGCTTGAAATACTTTATCTTAATCTTATTCTTGTGATCCTTCCATATGTTGTTACAGGTTTTCATGCATATTGGCTTATACTCCTCTGGACATACATTCAAATTGTCCTACAAAACACAATTTAAAAGTTTAAATAATAATAACACAATTTTGAAATTTAAATTTTTGGACAAAAATATACTTTTACCTTTACATCCTTCTAGATAACATCAATAATATCATCAGGCACAGTGATCCAGTCAAGGAAAGTAAGAGAAACAATGTTACCATTGCGCACAATAATGCCAAGTTGAGTAGTTAACTTAGACACATTATCCCCTATTGGGTAGTAATTTTCATCAAATTGTATGTCCAACTTTGTACTTGTATCCCACTCCTTAATGCCCTTCGCACATCCTCTACCACGCCTAGTCGAGGTTGATTAAAAACTAACATGACCTGCGAGATACAATAAGAATAAACAATATACAGTGATAATAAACAAATGCAAATTTAAAATTTTTTAATACAAATCGAATTCTTATACCTAAGGTGGGCTGTGAAAAAGTCGAACTGTCTGAAAGATACAATGAGAATAAACAAGTTATATATAATGAAAATAAATAAATGTGTATTTAAATAATTTTCATACAAATCAAAGCAAATTTATATACCTAGGATTGGCTGTGAAGATGATGACTCTAGTCGGGATGATAGTTACTACGGTGCCACTGATAGTGGATGCACCAATGGTAGGCGCGGAGGCTGAGTAGATGATAGCTGTTGTGGTGCCACTGATGGTGGTGCCATTAATGGTGGTCGCTGCGGTGGCTGGTCAAATGGTGGTGGCACTAATGGCCCCTCTGATAGTGGTCAATGTGATGCCTCCTCTGATGGTGGTGCTACTGATGTCCTCTTATGTACCACATTAGACATCATGCATAGGGGATGATCAGGCTTCCTCTTTCTTGCCATAATAATCTGCAAGCAATATGACATTAATTGACATTAAAAACATAGAGAATGGTTTTGAATCAACTATAATATGACATTAATTGAACCAATACAATTACAAAGACAAAGTAAATTAAGAAACTAATGATTAACTACAACCTTGGCCTTAATTCAATTACTGATGTTGATTAAATATCAGTCTATTTCAACATCAACTGCTTCTCCTTCTGCGGCTTCCCTCACCCAACCAACTTCTTCATCACAGAGCATTAAATTTTCTTCTAATTGTTGGCTCATAAATGGCTTCATTTCTGGATCAGTCGAATTCATATCAAATAAACCTCTTTGAGACATCTTCACCACCGTTTGCCAGTCTGGTTCTAACAGGTCTGCAACATACCAAACTTGCTCTGCTTGGGATGCCAAAATGAAAGGTTCATTGGTAATTCGATCATCTCGGTACAACAAATGATTAAAGTTGACCAACGTGAAATTGAAGACATCTTCTTTCTTTCCGTGAATGTTGTCAATCCAATCACACTTAAACAACACATGCTTCTTCTCATTGGAATATTGAATCTCAACAATATCTGTCAATTGTCCATAATAGTACACAGACCCCACACGAGGATTTTTGTCTTTCCGACTAGCATAACTTATGGTATCTACCTTCAAAGCTACACCACAATTTTGTGGCTCGACGGTCATCCATGGCCTTTACTTGATACCAAAACCCATTCATTATATACCCGTTGAACATCATTGCCAGGTTATGAAGACCATTTGCCAATAGAATAATCTCTTCAGAAAATGTGACATCACTAGTCCTTTGCAAAGTTTGGACCTATTTAAAACAAAAATGTAAAATTTAAAATGTAGTTCAACTTAGGTAACTAGAATCTGTAGATTTAAATACATACATGTTCCTTGAACTAAATGTGAAAAGTTTCAAAATGTTCATGCCGAAGCTGATGATCGTCGACACGAGGCATTTTGAGCTTAAGTACTTCAAGGTGTTTGCTGTGTAGATTGAAAATTTATCAATAAAAAAAATTTGGTTCAAAATTCAATAAAACATAATAAAATATTGAGTGAGTGACATAACCTACTTTATGAATGGTTAAACCGCGCTTGTAAGACATACCGATGAGCTTGTACCCAAGAAGTATTATCAAGATAAAAGCTTGTGTTTTCACCAACAGCATGACCCAGATTATCATCACCACTGTAGTTCCTCACAGGTAGACTAGATTTGGTTTCCACATCATTGAGATAATGTGCACAAAAATTCATGCATTCTTCCATAAGATATCCTTTAGCAATTGAACTTTCTAGATGAGCTCTATTACATACATATTACTTCAAAGTAAGAAGATACCTTTCAATTGGATACATCCATCGAAACTGAATCGCTCCAGCCAATAATGCTTCGTCAGCTAGATGTACAGGCAAGTGCTCCATCATATCAAAAAAAGTCAGAGGAGATATTTTCTCTAGATGAAAAAGTGTTACGGCGATACGATCTTGAATATATTGCAAATCTGTCTCACGATTCACTTTGGAACACAATTGTCTAAACAAATTGCTCAATTTAATCAAGGGTTCAATTACATTCTTTGGTAACGATCTACGAATAGCCAATGGAATAAGTTGTTGTATCAAAATATGACTATTATGGCTCTTAAGGCCTCTAATACTTCTCTCATGTGAGTGCACACGACGCGATATATTGGATGAATACCCGTCAGGAACTCTAACTTCCTTCAACATTTTCAAGAACAAATCTTTCTCATCCTTGGTCATCGTGAATTGTGCTGGTGGTAAATAAGCTTTATTCGACCCTCTTAACTGCAAATGTAGGGGTTTTCTAATATTCATACCTTGTAAATCATGCCGAGCATTAACATCATCCTTCAATTTTCCTGCAACCCCTAATATTGTCCACAACACATTGTCACAAACATTCTTCTCTATATGCATCACAATGAGGTTGTGTCATATTAGATTGTGCTCCCAATATGGCAGTTCATAAAATATACTATTTTTCTTCTAGCTATGGGTGCGATGTCCAGCTTTCTCCTTCTCTACTTGTCTCATATGCCTCTCCTTAAGGTCATCCCTCTTGTATTGGGTTAAAATACCCTTAGATTCTAATTGTAGCAGCAGCACAGTTCCAAACAACAATTTTGGTTTGAGCCTGACTTCCCGACTACCATCAAATAATACTTTATCCTTTCGGTATTTATGGCCACTAGGTAAAAATCTGTGATGACCCAAGTATGATTGTTTTCTACTATGCTTCAAACAACACGATGTAGTTTCCTTATTGCAACAAGGACATCCATATTCGCCTTTAGTGCTCTATCCTGACAAGTTTGCATATGCAGGAAAATCACTAATTGTCCACAGTAAAGCTGCATGCATTTGAAACATTTAATTTGTTGATGCATCAAATGTGGAGACACTGTCATTCCATAGTTCTTTCAACTCCTCCATCAGCGGTTGCATATACACATCAATCTTGTCACCAGGTCCTTTCGGGCCGTCAATAAGCACAGATAAAATTAGAAATGGTTGAAAGAACTATGGAATGACGGTGACAAGATTGATGTGTATATGCAATCGTCAATAAGCACAGATAAAATTATTTTGTATGGAATGAGCACAACAGGCCAAGTGCTATGAACTATGTTCATCGTCCTAAATGGGTTAAAACCATTAGATGCTAAGCCAAGCCTTACACTTCGGCAATCATTACTAAAGTCAATATTCCGACAGTCAAAATCTTTCCATGCAAGGGAGTCAGCAGGATGCCTAAAGACACCGTTATCTGTTCATTTCTCTGCATGCCATCTCATTAACTTGGCCGTCTTGGATGACATAAACAACCTCTGCAACCTTGGCTTTAAAGGAAAATACCTCATCTGTTTTGCAACTATTCATTTGCCACATTTGTTAGGACCATTTGAACCACTATCACCATTTAATTTCCATCTAGAACTGTTGCATATGACACATTTATCAAGATTGGTGTCCTCGTTTCGAAACAACATGCAACTGTTGGGACATACATCCCACGTCTCATACGTAAAGCCTAAATCTGTTGTGACCTTTTGAGCTTTATAATATGAGTCTAGGAGTTTCACACCTAATGAGAACGCCTCATTCAATAACTCAAGCAACATGTCAACAGACTTGTCTGTCCACTGATTAAGCACCTTCAGATGTAGAAGTTGAACAATAAATGACAAAGATGTGAACTTTTGACAACCCGGATACAATTCAGTTTGTGCATCTTGAAGAAGTTTGAAATACTTTGCAGTCTCTGCATTTGGACCAAGCTGGGGTTCAAATGTATGGGGATCAGGCCCTTGTGGTTCATTACCCTCAACACTTGTACCGGCATGTGGATTTCTCATAGCCCCTTATATCATTCCAACCATATCATCCCCAATGTCTAAATTAGCCAATGTTTCATTCTCTTGATTACCATGCAGAGATATGTAAGATTCCCCATGATTAATCTAATGTTTGTACTTTTTTAAAAAACCATTCAAAATCATATGCTCTCGTACACCATCTCGTACAAGATGGTATCGATTCTCACATTTCCTACACGGACAACTAATCATCGAACCTTCAGCCCTATTGGTGTAGGCAAACACAAGGAATTGATCAATCCCATTAATGGATTCCCTCAACATCCTATTTGGAAAATCAATCCAACTGTTATCCATCATCTGTACTTCTCTCAAATATTGCTTCTGCACACATCTACAAAAATATCTCATCAAAGTAACTCTAAATATAATACCTACGTATTCATGCATCATGATACCTATCCGTCCAATTTCTCTCAAATAGGTAGGTGGCCTTATCCCATTTAGTTATTTACAGATTTGATGGGAGAACCAATAACCTGATAACAAGCTGGAGCAATCATATCCAAAGAAAATGCACTTGAGTTTGAAGTTTACATTGAGAACATAAATAAATGAAATACTTATAGAACAACACGTGGGACATAAAAATGCTGCAAAACACCAAGTATTCCATCACTAATTCAACATGTCTAGAACATCAAGAGGTGCACAGAACATCATAGGCTTTAAGAGCCAGGAAAAAAAAATGCAAACAAAAATAATTGCACCCTCATCTCTCAAAACAAGTAGTACACTTCCATTCCATAGAAATAAATTTAGCTATCCAAAGTAATTCAATTTCTCAACTATTTTCTTGAAGGATTCCTTACAAAAAATAACACGTATAATATAGAGTGAACAAATTAGAAGCAGCATACCAATAACTCTATTTCAAGGACCTAAACAAGTTATGTACCTCATCCAGTATGTAAAGTGGAGCTGGTTTGAAGCACAAGTTTATCCATAATTGTGTCCATTTAATAAGTTTAATTTCATTATCGTCATTCTTTTTCAGTTCCACAAGTCTGAACAAAAGTAATTTGAACAAGTGTTTTCAGTACTAAAACACTAGGAAATAAATTAACCCGGAAAATGTGACCTCAAGTGAGTTCAAATACTAAAAATTACCTAATTACCTCACATGTTGATTGACTCCAAAAAATCCTGCTATTGTAATATTAGGCATTCTCTTCTTTTTCTTGCTCGCATTAAATGGCATGTTAAGGCATCCTTACCCAAATGTTAATTTGAGTGGAAAAAAATACCCAAACCCTTCACTCCTTGATTCAAACTCATCAAATTAAGTTTTACTCAAATTTTACGCAAATGAAGGGAGATTTGATTTAAATCTTGACTCAAATGTCCAAAGGTTATATGTGCTTCATTTATTTACTAGATTGTCATTTTTGATATGATGGAAAATTTTAAAAATAATTTGAGTAAAAATTGGCGTTTTCCATAAGAGTTTTTCATATCAAATTAAGCTTTTACTCAGATTTGAGTCATGAATGGAGGTGGCCTTAGGTATCTATCCATTGTGCAATTATAATAACTATGTATAACAACATTAAGTTTGTTAATTAATGAATATCAAATAAACCCAATACCGTCGGTTAACTCCCTTAAAGACTAGACATATTAATCTTTGTAGGCATTGGTTTTGAAAGCTCTTCAAGGAATAAGGCATACATCATAATGGTCTAATGGTTTCAAACTCATTAAATTTTAAGGATTTGAAATGAATTGATTTGACATCACTAATTTAAGGCACTTTCAATTCAATATAACCAATGGATTTGAGAGCTTTACATTGTTGGATTTTAAATAACATGGAAAATACAATTATTGGAAATTTGCCTACAAAGTATTTTATATGTACAAAGAGCATGCCAAAATCAATCTCTCATACACTATTCAATCCTCCACCTCAAAATTATTAATAGCTAACCTTGTCATAAATTTGAAAAATTTAACCTCATAATTAGGCACAATTAAAAATATTGAAAACAATGAACAAGCTATCCACATGAGTAAATCAACTTTGCATTGGACTAAAGACAATATTTGTAGAGGGTTAGATGCAGATTATAGTTAATGAATGAATTAATTGATGTTCTCTTACCAAGGTTCTTGTCAAAGGTCTTGGTGAATTGGTTCAAGGGAGGTGGGACCTTCAACCGCTGGTTGAGGATCCTTCTCTTCCTCTGAATTTGAACAACCTTGGGCCACTTCACAAACCAGTGCAGATCTTTCATCAGAGGCAATGCCCCTCCTATCCCAAACTACTTTGGACGCTTCTCGAACAGCGGGTTCACTACCTTCTCCTATACCATATATATACCATCATATATCAACATATTAACTACAGAAAAAGACTGACTACTTATTGTAGACACCCCATTTTTGACGGCCCTTACAACTTGGATGCCATCGCTTTCACACCTGGTGATGATTATATGTGCTTGTCAAGTGCTCAAAGTCCTTAGCGGAATGCCACAGCTTTGAGCCTTTCAAACCTTGTACCCCTGTTGCCTTTGTTTTGGACCAAACCTAGGGATTTTCAAGCCTGCGACCCCTGGTGGCCTGTCGGCCACTACTTTGGGCTGCCGGCCACTGATGTGGTCTGCCGGCCAACAGTGATGGCCTGCCGGCCACCAGTGATGGCCTGCCAGCCACCAATGTCTTTTACAAATATTTTGTGACCGATGTGCCAGCTATTTGCATAGATGCTTGGATCTGCTCCCACGTGTATGGCTAGATGTTTATGAGGGAAATTCATGTTTTCTATATATAGATGACCTTCCTTTCATATTTAGAGGTTAGAAAAATTTTAGAGCAAAATATTTCCTCTCTCTCTATAATTCTCTCTCTTTCTCTTGCAAATTTCTTAACCCTTACTTACATATCCTTCACTTTTTCCTATACACTCTTAACCAAACCTTTTAATCTTTGAGCTGAGGTGTCTTTGAGCCTTGTTTGAGCTCTTGAGGGTGTGTTTGCCTTGGTTTATTGCTTGGAATTAGTTGTCCTCTTCAAGAGGTATAAGGCTTTGCCTCTTTACTTGTTGTATCTACTCTTTTCCTTATTGTTTTCCAACTATTTTTGGGCTGTAAAAACTCTATATTTTTTGGCTGAAGCTTGGGTTTTGAGGACAATAAAAGTTGAGGGGTGGTTCACCCTTCTTTACACCTTGTCTTCAACGCATTTACCCCTGCGTTTCCTACCTTTGCACTATTTATTTTTGAGCTTTTAAACATTGATTTTCAGAGCTATTTCAGTGGCTAAAATCATGGTTTGAAGTCCAAAATTATAGGGGTTAGCCTCCCCTCTTTGTGTTTTGCTTACTAGTCTAGCATGATCCATGTTTTAGCTTATTAATCTAGCTATTTTTGTCTTAATTCCAACATGTTTTAGGACTATTTTTAGACTATTTTAGGACTATTTTTAAGTGTTTGTTACATTTGAGCTTTGTTTTGCATGCTTATAGTGTAATTGTCCTCATGACTTTGGTGTTTTAGGCCTTAGACACCATCTTATTTGAGTTGATTGTGTGTATTTATGGCTTTCCATACTTGTAATCACTCTTAATCACCTTAACAACCTCCCTCCTTTCTTGGCTTTTGTTTTTCTTTGAAAGTGGTTTCAAACTACTTGTTTGTTTAAGCATGAGATTGAGATGTCATGCTTAATGGTTTAATCTATTTGGGGGTTCATTACCAATGGTATGATGTCTCTTTCACACCTAAAGCAACTCTTGGTTTGAGCCCTCTTTCCATTAGAGGACTTAAATTCACCTTTAAACTCAATTGACTAAAGAATGAATGGTAATCTAAAATGAAGTAACAAAACTTTAAGCTAAAAATGATGCAAGATAATAACTTGGTTTGAGTTCAATCAGACGTTTATTGAACCCTTGAGTGTTGCATCATTTCATACTCATTAGTGATGAAAATGGTTCAAGATTCATTGTTAATTACTTCCCTTGATCTTTCATGATAGGGTAGTGGTTTTGAGAGTCTTGTTTGATCGTCGTGATCAGATCCTTCAAAATAAAACTATACCCCTCGTAAAGGTCTTATGGAGAAATTATCGTGTCGAAGAAGCAACGTGGGAAACTGAAAGCCAAATGCGAGCCAAATACCCACACCTATTCGAAAATCAAGGTACGTCAAGTTTGGGGACAAACTTCTTTTAAGGAGAGGAGAAATGTGACACTCGAATGTTTTAAATTTAACATTACGATAAAATAAATAAATAAATAAATAATAATAATAATAAAAAAAATAAGTATATATATATACACGTAGTGACAATAATAATAATAAATAAATGATAATAAATAAATGCATAATTTAGGAGATTGGGAATTTTATGGTTAAAGAAATACATTGTGAAATATTACACATTAAATATTTTAGTAAGTGGTAAGTGGTGATTTATAGTTGGGAAGTGAGGTTTTTAGACATGAACCTAAGTTATCATTATACGTAAGTTTTAGGAGTCATCTTGAATTACCAAAGAATGTAATAACTTTTAAACTAAAAAAATGGTCAAATGGTCAAAATATGTCTAAGTCCTAAGAAGATGGAGTAGTCAATGGTCAAGTAAAAAGATAGAGTTCAAACAAGTTAATTAATAAAATGGATAAGGGTGAACCGGAGTAAATAGCAAGTTTTACACGTGTCAAAATTTCGGAACTTTCTGTGACCTGCTACCCACGATTTACCTTCCTATAAATAGGAAAGAGTGGCATGTTTAAGGCAACGGAAAGAAAAAAAAATAGAAAGTAGATAAGAGGATGCACGGGTGAGCATCTTGAGTGGTGGTGGAAAGAAAGGATAAAGGAATTAATTTAAGGTTAGTTATATTATACCTTGGGTTACCAAAATGTATTTTACTGATGTTTTGACTCACCAAAATCTATTTTATACTAGTTATGTTTTATTAGTATATTAATAAAGTTATGTTTTATAAAGATTTCAGTTACGTGGATTATTTTCTGAACCCTATTTGCTTAAAAGTGAAACCCATGGATATGTTTGTTTTACTTTTAAAGAATATTTGGCTATGACCTTATATGAAAATATGTTTTGTGAGTGCCACCACGGGAGTCCCATGCCTTGGGGGACTTAAAATAACCATTGGCTAGTGTTTAACCACTTTGTGGTCCAGTGTTGTCATGGATCCATTGACCTCTGTAATGATTGTTACTTTAGTGATGTACCGTGGTTACAGTGATTATTTCAGTTTCTAGCACTTAATTAATTTGTGTATTCAACTCAACCCAATTTATGTTAATATTTTAGCTTAAATAAATATCCATGGCCATTTTGTGCCCCTACACTCATTGTATGATATTTTTCACTCTGCTATGTGCTTATAGCTGTTACACCTTTCAGGTGACGAAGTTTAGCGGGATCAAGATGGAAAATGAATCGCTATGTTATTTTGTTTTCTATCTTTTATTATTAGACTCTTGTAGTACAATGAAGTTCAAGTAACTATGTTTTAGTTCCTTTTAAATAGACAGTTGGTACCCAGTTATTTATTTTAATTTATTTAATTTATCTGCTTGCACTGTGACTACAGAATTATCCGAATTACATTATTTTTTATCTTGTTACGACGCCGAGTCTTTGGGTACCGGGTTTGGGTCGTGACAAAAGTGGTATCAGAGCCATGGTTTTTTTTTAAAATAATAATAATAATAATAATAATAAATAATTAAATAAATAAATAAAAATATATATATAGTACAAGTTAAAAATTTTATATAATTTTCATATTATTTACAATTATAAAAAGGAAAAAGGAACATATATGTATTAAACTTGCATTATTTTGTATTATGTGGTATGTCTAACGCAAATAAACCATGTTATCTGTATGTCTAGGCTAAGTTTTCTTGTGTTGTAGGACATGGCGAACCTATTGGAGCTATTCTGGTACGAGCCCCCAGAAGCTCATCTCCTCTCGAACCAATTAGAGGGCTGGGGTGACTCAGAGAGTCTTGTCAGGCAACCCCATCCAACACTTGACCATCTCATGGAAAGATCTGTTTATTTACAGGCTGACCCCGATGAGGACTTATTATTCTGGAGACTTAGCCGAGGTAGCACTCGTGAAAGGTACATAAGACCGACCCACGTTGTTGGTCTTGCTCCGGACCTAGAACCACCACATTTTCTGGTCGCACCTCTACCCGTAGACTTTGCAGAAAGAAGGGGACCCGCATATCCTAGTAGCCATATTCGAACCACGACACCATCTCCCCAGCACATTGCCTATATCCCAGCTGTGGACTTTACCGACGGTGCATCATACCTAGAGACACCGATACGGATTACTGGACGGGAATTCTGGGGTTATGATCACGGTACTCCTATTTACATGGTTCAGGTAGTATGGAGCTACTTCGGAGTTGAGCTTAGTGGGTGGGAGTTTGAGTCCATCATGCAAAGTGAGTTTCCGGGGTTGTTTCATGGACCAGTTTTTCGAAGCCAGTTCTCTTGGTGGCCTAATGGACCATTCTAGATGTCTGACCAGAAGACCCTTTTTGTGAGCTGACCATGAGTAGTCTAATCTTTTTGTATTAGTAGGATTAGACATTAATTTGTGACCGCCAGACTAACGCCTTATGTATGGTAACAATGATGTATATGGTATTAATGTGGTAATATTAACATGATGGTAAAACTAATATGTTATATATGAAAGTGGTGATATTAATAGCAAAACTAATACGGTATATACGAATGTGGTGATAATAGAACTAATATGTTATATATGACATTGTATCAAAATTGTCTCAATGTGATGTCACGCTTATATCATTTTGCCTTGTAGTAATGGCCAACGAAGGAAATGAAACCGGATCATCAGTCAGCGGTGCCATCCCAATGGAACAAATCATGGAAAGGGCAGTCACCAACTTTTTACAGGCCTTGCAAAGCAGCATAACCAATGGGACATTAGAAAGACAAGAAGAACCGACTTCGATTAAACAATTTCAAGAGCTGAAACCCACCACGTTTATCGGCAGTCCAAACCCACTAGTAGCAGAGGCTTGGGTCAGGGATATGGAGAAAATCTTCCACGCACTACCTTGCACAGAAAGACAGAAGGTGACTTTTGCCACCTTCACCTTCAAGGACGATGCACAAAAATGGTGGCTCCTTACCTTGGAAAAGGAAGATATTGTGACTTGGGCAAGATTTTTAGAAGTATTCTATGAAAAGTACTTTCCAGATTCACTACGGGAACAAAAAGCGTCAGAATTCATACATCTAAGGCAAGGAACCATGACAGTGGCCGAATATGAAAGTAAGTTCACACAGCTAGTCCGATTCGCGACATATGTCATTCCCACCGAAGCTCGAAAAGCCAGGAAATTTGAAGTAGGGTTGGATCCTAAAATTAAGGACAGGCTGAAGGTTTTGAAACTACCAACCTATGCGGCGGTGGTAGATCGAGCATACATTGCGGAAAAAGGGATTAAAGCCTTGCCATCTGGGGAGCCAAGTCAGAGGAAGCGATTTTGGGAAAGAGATAACAGAAGGCACGGTGTCACACCTCCCAAGAGAATAAATACGAGCGCAACCAGTTCAACCGGTCCAAGCAATCAAAGCCCTGCAAACCCTAAAGGAGGCACCACTCCAGCTTGCTCTACCTGTGGACGGATTCATTGGGGACCATGCCGTCAAGATACGAGAACATGCTTTAGATGTGGTGTCACGACCCCATTCCGCCCCTAGTAGAATGGTGCCGTGATGGCCAGTAATCCGAGATTACCGAAGGCCAACTTTCAAAATCCACACACAATCAGAATATTACATATGGGGCTAACATGTGCGGAAGCAATATATACAAATCTAATTAGTCCATAAGAGCTGTGCATAAGTCAAATGAAATGGCATACATCTTTACATAGCTTTACAACTTGAATATAAGCAAAATAAAATGCATATTACATCTTAACTAAAAGGCTTTTCAAGCCGACATGTTCAAAATACATAAGCCTCAAGGTTTGCCGACATAAATATTGCCGACATAACATGCATCCAAAACATCTTGCAAAACACACATCTCGGCGTAGCCGACTTCTTGCTTGTTACCTACATATATACATAGGGAGGGTGAGCTTGGATACTCAATGAATGGTATAAGTAATAAAGGGGTTAAATGAATGATCCCCGAGATCTTTTCAAAACAATACATAGTATATCCTTGTCAAAACCATACATAACATAGCTTAGCTTGACTTGAAACAAAACGTCAATTGAACCTTGGTCTTTCAAAACAAGCAAAGGTGCCACGAAAGCTTAGAGTCCCCTGGTACGTACGGACTTCACATGTGTGCTACTAATGCTTATAGTCCCTTAGCACGTACGGACTTGTGCCACAAATGCTTAAAGTCCCCTGGCACGTACGGACTTCACATGTGTGCTACTAATGCTTATAGTCCCTTAGCACGTACGGACTTGTGCCACAAATACTTAAAGTCCCCTGGCACGTACGGACTTTCAAAGATTGACATCAAAACAAAGCTTACTTGATACATTGCCATCCAAAACAGAGTTTATACTTGGTACATAAAATAGGGATATCATTCATGCTTAACAAATACTTTTATCAAAACAAGGCAAAGCTTTATCAAAACGTTATAACATAACTTTATTAAAAATACCACTCACATAGTTCTTGGGACGTCGGGAGCAAGGCAAAGGTCCAAGTCCTACAAACACGTGGAAAAGTCAATTGAATGCACTCTTAAAAACAAGCTTCACATGAATGCAAATGATCTAGGGAAAACATGCTGGAAAACATCTAGGGAAAACATGCTGGAAAACATCTAGGGAAAACATGCTGGAAACATCTAGGAAAAACATGCTGGAAACATCTAGGGAAAACATGCTGGGTACCAACCAGGTCCTGGAATGGATGCACAGAGATGATCTAGGCTAAAACGACCTAGCTGGGTGAACTCAGGAGGTCTTGGCCGAGGTCCCACACCTCTTGGCCGAGGTGTGGTTACCTAGGCTTCAGTATGCAGCTGTCTGCCGAGGTGTTACAAGGTGCCAGCATGGGTGTACCATGGTCGGCCTAGGTGTGCAGTGGTTAGCCTAGGTGTGCATGCAAGATAAACTAACGTGCAAGTGATCATGCAAGGTAGACCAAGGTGTGTGATCTAGGCAAGAGTGGTCTCGGTGATCACACCTAGGGAAATGAAGCCTGGAAATCTGGGTTTCCTCCTTGAAGAACATGAAGAACATGAGCATGAAGAACATGAAGAACATGAATGCTAAAATCATAACTTGTTATTACAAGATCTGGGATTTCATGCTATGAGTTCGAAAACATGGACCTTGGTACCCATACTTGAAGATCATATGAAAACAAACACGAAAACATGGATCTTGATACAAACTTTCGGATCAAAACATGGCTTTTCCTCAAGAACACATGAATATCACTTTCTCTTTCTAAAACCGAACTTCAAAGCAATGCATGGTTCATGAAACATGCTAGATCATGCAATGCGATTACATCAACATAAAGAATAAGAAGAGTAGATCACGAATCTAACCTTAAAACACGGATCTAACGGTTCGATCTCTAGGGATCAAGCTTGGAAATCTACCTCTCTCTAGAATTCATCTTCCTCTTCCTAGAGCTTCTCTCTCTTCTAAGATAAGGATATAGCAAATGATACATTTCTAGGTCTGCCGGCTGACTTAACACTCAGCTGGGACATGTGGCAACGGTTGGTTGGTTCTTCTCAAAAATGTGGCTGAGTGAAAAGACAAGACTATGGCAAAGTGTACTCAACAAGCTAGATGGCAAGGGCACTTCGGCAAGTAATGATCTCGGCGAAGGACATAGGCTTCGGCAAGTAAGGTTCCAATGACCTCGGCTAGGAGGGATAACACTTGACCTAGTTGTGCCACACCTCGGCCTAGATGTGCCACACCTCGGTCTAGGTCATTCTAGTCCCGGAACAAGATCACCAGGTGCAAGGATCCAAGATCTAGGACGCCTAGATGATGCACATCTCGGCCTAGGTGATGCACACCTCGGCCTAGATTATGACATCTCGGCCAATATGCCTAGGTGATGGTGGAGGTCACCAAAGTGGTTCTAAGATGATCCTAGGTGTTGGCATGACCTAGGCTTGGCATGACCTAGGCTTGGCATGACTTAGGCTTAACATGACCTAGGCTTGGCATGACCTAGGCTTAACATGACCTAGGCTTGGCATGACCTAGGCTTAACATGACTTAGGCTTAACATGACCTAGGCTTAACATGACCTAGGCTTGGCATGACCTAGGCTTGACATGACCTAGGCTTGACATGACCTAGGCTTGGCATGACCTAGGTTTGACATGACCTAGGCTTAACATGACCTAGGCTTGGCATGACTTAGGCTTGACATAGCAAGGAAGGAACAAAACATGCATACAACACTTAGGCAAATCAGATAAGCACAAAACAAGACAGGTACCTTTACTTAGATAAAACAAGTCTAAGACTGCAAATGCAAGCATAACAAGACAAAATCATGCAAATGTACATGAACATGACTAAGACATGAATGTGGGTTATTACATGTGGCCAAGTTGGCCATTGGCTGAGGAATTGTCCAACGCTCGTCCGCCCCTTTGAACCAGTCCGAAAACCCGCAGTACTTGAAGGAGCGAGAAAGGACCAAAAACGCCAAGGAAGAGCTTTTGCCCTGGTGCCTGGAAACCCAGAAGTTACTGAAAATGTTGTGTCAGGTACACTCTCTATTTGTGGTCACTTAGTCCTTGTTCTCTTTGACTCTAGTTCAACTCATTCTTTTGTTACACCACACTTTGCTACCAAGTTGGCGCCAACACCCGAGCCCTTAGGATACATACTATCTGTGTCTTTTCCCTCTGGAAATTCCGCCCTTAGTACTAATGTATACAAATCTTGTACTGTATCCTTAAAAGGTGAAACCTTACACGTAGACTTGATACCCCTTGGCATTAGTACCTTTGATGTAATCTTAGGAATGGATTGGTTAGCTGCTAATCGTGCTTCTATCGATTGTAAAGCCAAAAAGGTATTCCTCAGGTCACCAAACCAACTCGAGCTTGTCTTCGAAGGAACTGGAGCCTCCCTCCCTCCCTGTATTATATCCTTCATAACAGCCCAACGACTGCTAAGAAAGGGTTGTTGTGGTTGTATCTGTTATGTGATTGATACTCAACAAGAGGCCCCCACACTTGATGCGATCCCCGTAGTTCGAGAATTTCTGGATGTGATTCCTGAAGACCTGCCTGGCACCCTAGTTGATCGGGAAATCGAGTTCACCATTGAAACCCAACCTAGTACACAACCAATCTCAAAGACCCCTTACCGCATGTCCATGGCAGAATTGAAAGAACTAAAAACTCAACTCCAAGAACTACTGAATAAAGGCTTCATCCGACCAAGTACCTCACCATGGGGAGCTCCGGTACTGTTCGTAAAAAAAAAGAATGGTACAATGAGGTTATGTATCGACTATCGAGAGCTAAAAAAAGTCACCATAAAAAATTGGTACCCCCTGCCACGAATTGACGACTTGTTTGATCAACTGCAAGGCGCCCAAGTGTTCTCAAAAATTGACTTCCGGTCTGGTTACCATCAACTAAAAGTTAAAACGGAAAGCATCGAAAAGACTTCCTTCAGAACCCGTTATGGGCACTACGAGTTCCTTGTCATGCCATTTGGCGTCACCAATGCTCCAGCGGCCTTTATGGACCTCATGAATCGAGTGTTCAAACCCTATCTTGATAAGTTCGTCATTGTCTTCATTGACGACATTCTCATATACTCCAAATCGCCAAAAGATCATGAACACCACTTGCGAAAAGTTCTACAGACATTACGTGATCACAAACTTTATGCCAAGTTGAAGAAATGCGAATTCTGGATCACTAGTGTATACTTCCTCGGTCACGTCATTAACAAAGATGGCATTTCAGTTGATCCCCAAAAGGTTGCAGCAATCGTGGATTGGCCACGACCTACTAACGTATCAGGAATTCGAAGCTTCTTGGGCCTAGCCGGCTACTACCGGCACTTTGTGCAAGAATTCTCAAAGATAGCTTCACCATTGACCCAGCTAACTCAAAAGAACACACCCTTTGAATGGACGGACAAGCAGGAACGTTGCTTTCAAGAATTGAAGGACAGACTCGTGACGACTCCAATACTAGCGCTCCCCGCGGAAGCAGAAGGGTTTATAATTTATAGCGATGCCTCATACAATGGTTTGGGTTGCGTTCTTATGCAAAATGGAAAGGTCATTGCTTATGCCTCTCGCCAACTAAAGACTCACGAAATGAACTATCCAACTCATGATCTAGAATTGGCTGCGGTGATCTTCGCCTTCAAAATCTGGCGTCATTATCTCTACGGAGTAGCCTGCGAAATCTACACTGATCACAAAAGTCTCAAATATCTGTTTACACAGAAGGAATTGAATATGAGGCAACGACGATGGCTAGAATTTATGAAGGACTATGATATAGAGATCCATCATCATCCCGGCAAAGCTAATGTAGTAGCAGACGCACTAAGTTGAAAAATGACCAAAAGTTTGGCATGTACCCTTGTTCCTCGCAAGATCCATGGATTGCTCGCCAACATAATCATGGAACCCGAGTTGATTGAAGAAATTAGAGCCCGCCAATGTAAAGATAAACTTTTGAAGAAAAAGTATGAGGAGCAAGAAAAAACGCCTGATCCTGACTTTACAATAAGCAATGGGATGCTAAAATTTCGAAATCGAATTTGCGTACCCGCCATTCCAGAACTCAAGAAGAAGATATTAGTAGAAGCTCATAGCTCGAGGGTTGTGATCCATCCTGGCAATGCGAAGATATATCACGATCTGCGGGAACACTTCTGGTGGACAAGAATGAAGAAAGACATAGCAAACTATGTCTCCAAATGCCTGCACTGTCAACAAGTTAAAGTAGAGCATCGAGACCTGTAGGTATGTTGCAACCACTCCCTATTTCCGAATGGAAATGGGAGCATATTACTATGGATTTCGTGGTCGGGCTACCGCAATCAGTCTTAAAGAATGATGCAATATGGGTTATCGTAGATCGATTGACAAAGTCGGCGCATTTTCTACCAATCAGAATCATGTACTCCCTCTCAAAGTTCGCCACTCTCTACATTAAGGAAATCGTTCGCTTGCACGGCACCCCAGTTTCAATCGTATCCGATAGAGACCCCCGTTTCGTGTCTCACTTCTGGACCAAATTACAAGAAGCTTTGGGAACCACTCTAAGGTTTAGCACGGCTTACCACCCGCAAACTGATGGACAATCTGAAAGGACGATCCAGACTTTGGAAGATATGTTACGTTTGTGCATACTAGACCTCAAAGGTAACTGGGATGATCACCTACCTTTAGTAGAGTTCGCATATAATAATAGCTACCATGCAAGTATTGGAATGGAACCGTACGAGGCACTGTATGGAAGAAGATGTCGATCACCTCTGTGTTGGACGAAAGTCGGAGACAGAAAATTATTAGGCCCTGAGATCATGCAAGTAACGAGTGATAAAATTCAACTCATCCAACAACGAATTCGCACTGCCCAGAGTCGCCAGAAAAGCTATGCAGATACACGAAGACGAGGCTTAGAATTTCAAATAGGAGATCATGTGTTCCTTAAAATCTCACCGACAAGAGGGGTAATCCGATTTGGGAAAAGAGGAAAGTTAAGACCATGTTACATCGGCCCATTCGAGATACTCGAAAGGATTGGTCCTATAGCATATCGTCTTGCGCTTCCACCCAAACTATCCAATGTCCATAATGTGTTTCACGTTTCGATGCTTCGTCGATATCTTCGAGATCCAGAGCATGTTGTCGATCATGAGAACCTAGAAGTTCAAGAAGATCTCTCCTACGAAGAGCAACCTGTACAGATTCTCGATCGTCGTGATTAGATCCTTCGAAATAAAACTATACCCCTCGTAAAGGTCTTATGGAGAAATTATCGTGTCGAAGAAGCAACGTGGGAAACTGAAAGCCAAATGCGAGCCAAATACCCACACCTCTTCGAAATGCAAGGTACGTCCAGTTTGGGGACAAACTTCTTTTAAGGAGAGGAGAAATGTGACACCCGAATGTTTTAAATTTAACATTACGATAAAATAAATAAATAAATAAATAAATAAATAAATAAATAATAATAATAATAATAATAATAATAATAATAATAATAATAATAATAATAATAATAATAATAATAAAATAAGTATATATATATACATGTAGTGACAATAATAATAATAAATAAATGATAATAAATAAATGTATAATTTAGGAGATTGGGAATTTTATGGTTAAAGAAATACGTTGTGAAATGTTACACATTAAATATTTTAGTAAGTGGTAAGTGGTGATTTATAGTTGGGACGTGAGGTTTTTAGACATGAACCTAACTTATTATTATACATAAGTTTTAGGAGTCATCTTGATTTACCAAAGAAGGTAATATCTTTTAAATTAAAAAAATGGTCAAATGGTCAAAATATGTCTAAGTCCTAAGAAGATGGATTAGTCAATGGTCAAGTAAAAAGATAGAATTCAAACTAGTTAATTAATAAAATGGATAAGGGTGGGCCGGAGTAAATAGCAAGTTTTACACGCGTCAAAATTTCGGAACTTTCTGTGACTTGCTACCCATGATTTACCTTCCTATAAATAGGAAAGAGTGGCATGTTTAAGGCAACGGAAAGAAAAAAATAGAAAGTAGATAAGAGGACGCACGGGTGAGCATCTTGAGTGGTGGTGGAAAGAAAGGATAAAGGAATTAATTTAAGGTTAGTTATATTATACCTTGGGTTACCAAAATGTATTTTACTGATGTTTTGACTTACCAAAATCTATTTTATACTAGTTATGTTTTATTAGTATATTAATAAAAAGTTATGTTTTATAAAGATTTCAGTTACGTGGATTATTTTCTAAACCCTATTTGCTTAAAAGTGAAACCCATGGATATGTTTGTTTTACTTTTAAAGAATATTTGGCTATGACCTTATATGAAAATATGTTTTGTGAGTGCCACCACGGGAGTCCCATGCCTTGGGGGACTTAAAATAACCATTGGCTAGTGTTTAACCACTTTGTGGTCCAGTGTTGTCATGGATCCATTGACCTCTGTAATGATTGTTACTTTAGTGATGTACCGTGGTTACAGTGATTATTTCAGTTTCTAGCACTTAATTAATTTGTGTATTCAACTCAACCCAATTTATGTTAATATTTTAGCTTAAATAAATATCCATGGCCATTTTGTGCCCCTACACTCATTGTATGATATTTTTCACTCTGCTATGTGCTTATAGCTGTTACCCCTTTCAGGTGACGAAGTTTAGCGGGATCAAGATGGAAAATGAATCGCTATGTTATTTTGTTTTCTATCTTTTATTATTAGACTCTTGTAGTACAATGAAGTTCAAGTAACTATGTTTTAGTTCCTTTTAAATAGACAGTTGGTACCCAGTTATTTATTTTAATTTATTTAATTTATCCGCTTGCACTGTGACTACAGAATTATCCGAATTACATTATTTTTTATCTTGTTACGACGCCGAGCCTTTGGGTACCGGGTTTGGGTCGTGACAAAAGTGGTATCAGAGCCATGGTTTTTTTTTTAAATAATAATAATAATAATAATAAATAAATAAATAAATAAATAAAAATATATATATAGTACAAGTTTTAAAATTTTATATAATTTTCACATTATTTACAATTATAAAAAGGAAAAATGAACATATATGTATTAAACTTGCATTATTTTGTATTATGTGGTATGTCTAACGCAAATAAACCATGTTATCTGTATGTCTAGGCTAAGTTTTCTTGTGTTGTAGGACATGGCGAATCTATTGGAGCTATTCTGGTACGAGCCCCCAGAAGCTCATCTCCTCTCGAACCTATTGGAGCACTTCATTTCACTTTTCTTGTAGAGAAGATTTTTACCTTCCACAACACTAATTTATCTCACATACTTGATTCAAAGTATAAAAATATGGCTTTTTTTTACCAAGTCCTCATACCTTTAAATTTATGGTTTGATGAGCCCAACCTCTAAATACATGCCTGCACCCAGCACCCGACACTCGTACCTAAGCCCATGTAACATAGCTTGTGATAGTGGTAGCCTATAGGGTGGTGGAGTTACCACCATGGCATTGATAAGATTTTAATTCAAAAAATATTGTCTACTTTAAAAAAAAAAAAAAACCATCCAAATAAATGGCTTTTTGTTGACTTTGTTTTCTGTCTTATAAAATGTCATAAAATACATAATTTTTGAAAACAAGCAGAGTGTAATTGGACTCACATATTTTTTGGTACATTGGAGGGAAGGGGGAGGGGATGTTGAATCCATAACCTCCTAATAAAATATATGAGCTTTAGCTACTAAATTAATCAAGGGCAAAGTCAGGATTTCATCTAGGAGGGAGCCAAAAGTAATTTAATAAAAAAATATATCATTTGTGAAAAAATATATAATTTTAAATCATTTGAATACCTTGAACTCAATTTTTTTTTTAGAAAAAATCATTTGAATAGAAATATTTAGGTGGGAGCATATCAAATAATCATATGTTACAACCATTGAAAACCACTATGATGATATACAATTTTAATTGATTTTTCAATCATTTTAACATGTGACTAAATTGTCCTTGGTAAGTATTGAACATATGATGTCTATGAAAAATTATCTCAAAATTTATTTTGAAATGAGATGTAAATTGTAAATTTAAATAACTTTTCTGAATATATAGTAGTGTTGATATGTGTTTCTCCCACATGACTTTGTTATGGCAACCATATCTTTGAGCCTGCCTAAATTTTCCATTTTGGGTGTAAAGGTTATAAACTACAAATCAAACACTAACAACAGTGTTGCTATACATGTCAGAGTTCAATGAATGAAGCTCTCTATTGGGGCTGCCAATGATTTACCAAAAGAAATGATGGAATCAGCATATATATCCACCCAATATACATGCATACATATAATATATTTTTTTATTATGTCAAAAGATTATATATTTAGTTAAATTAAATAAATTTATTTTGCTACTACATCTCATGACAATTTAATTCTTTTTCTCTTCTCAATATTTTAATTTACAGTAATCGTATCACTCTTTTTGACTACTATCTTAACAAGTCTTCAACGTACACAATCAAATTATCATGGAATGTTCTTTTTTAACTTCATTTCAAATGGTGCTGTTACCATTTCACAAATATTTTCACTTCTTAATTGTCTTTCCTAATCTTATTACCACCTATTGATTTAACTATCCTTATCTCAACTGCATTTGGTTTATGTTCGTGTTGTTTATAGTTATTAAATAGAATTTTCTTTTCAGTTTTATTGGTGTTTGTCGATTACATGATATGTCAAAAGAATTTCTCTACTAGAGTCAACTTATTTTAATTCTATGGATCACATTATCTTCACCTTTCCATCCTGAATAATCAAACCTAAGTAACAAAAATATTCACTATTTGTTATTTCTTGATTTTAATTTCATTTTTCCATTATTTTTACTTCTATTGTTACTAAAATAATATTCCATATATTCAATTTTATTTCTACTAATTTTAAATTATTTTAATTCGACGGTTTCTCTTTAAATTTTTAATTTAGTGCTTTTGTTAGTTTCTGTTGGAAAATTTTAGAAGTAAATGAGAACTGACTCCATTTGAACAAAATGAAGCAATTCTTCATAGTGTCTATTCGTATAAAAGAGTGTGAACTCAAGAGATATGACCATTCTAAAGGTCACGAGTACTTTTATAAATACCATCTCATCCTATGGCATTCATGCATAGTTAAGGTTTGTTGAAGGATTTATATATTATGTCTAGTCGAGCATATAATAGAGAGTGTATGACACAAATTGGTTCGCTGTACGCATAGAAAGTTGTGCAATTTCTATCTGGGGTGATTGTTGTATCCTGGAGGCAGAACGTCTATTAATCGCAAGCACCAGAGGCGAGGGTGAAATTTTGTCTTAAAGACACAGTGTTCAAACACTAGCCTCAGTCACAATCTGTTTTAAATTTACAAAATTTTTGTAAGAAATTTCTTTTGTTCTATTTTATTATTTATTTGCATTAAATTGATTTTTTTGAAAATATTTTCCTACAATTTTAAGACAAAATTTCTATCTATAGTGATATAGATTAATTCTTTTCGGTTAGATTAATTTTTTTTAAAATTTGATTTCCTGAAAAATGTGGTTCCTCTTTACAGTAAAACTCTTATTGTTGTTTACTGTTATTATTCATGAGTAATAGAATCCATTAACGTTCATAATTTTAACCCGGAATTGTGTTTCAGTAAAATACTAGTACTTGTTTATCTTTTGCATTACACTGTTTTTTACAATGAGTGTTACATATTATTTGTTATAATTTTTCAGAATATTTAATTTGTATAATTATATTATACAAATTTCAGATTATTTGAAATAACCAAAACTATTTGTTTGAACAGAATTGTTTGTAATACTTTTCTGTAATTCTTAAATTATATTTTGTACATTGAATTCAATTTCTCTTGCATTCAATTGTTTTTCACAGTTCTTGTTGTTTCTTCTTGTATGCCATAGTGCATAAACGTCTCATAAGTTATTTGCCTTATGTTTTCTATCATCTATCAAATCACTTGGGATTTATCGAACATTACAATGAATTAATATGGGTCATACATATTGATCCAGTTATATATTTCCATAGTTATGGTTAAACAGTTTATTTTAGACTAAATCTAATTTTGTTTTTGTTGTTATTTAGGCCAAGTTTGGGAAGACTAAATAAGTATACTTTTTGGACTAAAAAATTGAGGTTGAAAATATGGATGTTTGGGTTAACTTTTTGACTTTTTATTGGAAAATGTGTAATAAAAAATTGTAAAAATTGATTTGTAGGGAAAAATTTGAATTGGGAGTTGTGCAGCCGTAATTGTTGACTTTTGGTGAATAGTGTTAACTTTTTAACTTTTTGAGTAACTTTTTGGCTTTTTGGCTTTTTTGGAACATCCCAAACTTGGCCTTATTGTCTACAGAATTTCTGATATGCTTCTATTAATAATATTTTTTTTATTTCTTGATTTGAATTGGTATTATTTGTTTCACGTATGGTTATACAGATTTATTGTCAAAGGTGGTTTATTTCACAAATTGTCTAACTTTATTTCTCTGTCTATATGTTAACATTATTTTAATGACAATGTGCAACTTTTCATTCATTGTGTGTAGAGAGCATTGATTTATGGGTAATGATTGTCTATTTGGCTTTTCTTATTTTTTCGAATTTGTTACATTCTCTTTTAATAGATTTTGTATTTTATGCTTTTTGGGATTTGTGAATTATAATTGTGTTTTATGTGTTCACGCTTATTAGATTTGTTGGAATCTGTTAAGTTAGATTTTGAATATTTTATCAAAATGTATGCCTGTATTTTAATTCAATTTGTATTTTGATTTAGATACGTTATTATTTAAAGAGTTTCACATATTGGCCATTCTTGTGATATTTTTAACATGTATGTATACATAAATGTCATCTCATGACTGAATTATTGAATAATTTGTTACTTGATTTATGATATTAGAGATGATAAATTGAATCTGTTAGTAGATTGGTTATCAAAATTTTGTTGATAATTACATGGGCATATATGTTTTGACACGTGTTTTTTTTCTTCTTTTCTTTTTTTTTATGATGACGGTGATATAGATTCTATTTTAATGAAATTGTTATGAAATATTATTATGTGGAATAATATATTTTGTGTATGTGAAAGTAGCATCATTGCATCATCAAGACAATTATTGACATCAGGAAAATTTGACATCGGTGAAATTTAAACATGATGGTTTAAATAGTGGTGTCGTTTAGTTGGAAGAAGATTGAGAAATCTTTTGTGTCAATTATTATGTTGTTAATAATCAATTTGAAAGTTATTTTTAAAGTAACTTCGAGTATTGTGACAAAAGTTGTTATCAATTATTATAACGCTTGTGACGTAAAGTTGGTTTATATGTTTTAGTGAGTATTCAATTATGTCAGGGTTACATAGATATTTATTACACTAAGTATTAACCATAAAAGGAAGAGTAAATAGTTACTCATATAGCGATCCCGGGTTTTCTCCTTTATGTACAGTATTCTGGACTTAGGTTCCGTGGTGTTGATTGTTGATAATATCTTGTTTCCGTCCTTCAATACTTTGTATTTGAGTTATAGGATGTGTTGGGCAGGTTTGTTACAGGTTGAGTGTGATTGGGAGCAAATGGTTGCTGCCCAGAATTTTGGTCCTTCGCTCGAGCGAGCCTTTTGTCGCTCGAGCGAGCTCTTTGTTTTTGGTCCTTCGCTCGAGCAAGCTTTCCTTCGCTCGAGCGAGAGTTGGGTGTTGTGTCTGGTGGCTTGAGCCAGGGTTCCTTAGCTCGAGCGTGCGTCTGCGTCTGGGTTTGGACCTGAGAGTTGTGATTCTTCGCTCGAGCAAGCTTTCCTCCACTCGAGCGAGCGAGGTGTATGTTTTGGGTTTTGTCGCTCAAGCGTGCTTCTGGGTTGCAGACCTGAAGCTTCGAATGGTTAGCTCGAGCGAGGCTTTCTACGCTCGAGTGAGTATTCTTTATGTTTGGTCGCTCGAGCGACCAATCCTTCGCTCGAGCGAGCCTATGTTATATCAGTAAGCAGCAGGGAGTTAACACTTCACTTTTTCATCCCTTTTGTTTCGTAAACCCTAGATTCGAGCTCTCTCTCTCTCTCTACATACTTTCTCTCTAGGTATTCATCTAGTTTTAGTGTGTTTCTACCCTGAGTCCTTTGTAAGAAAGATAGATTGTGCCTTGGGCTTCGTTTTAATCTGAAAAGTTGTGGAGTTGGAGAATTTCGGGTGTTCACCATCTTCTCCTTTGGGCTTCTAATTTCGAGGTAGGGATACCCTACTCCATCTTATGAGTTTTGTCATAAATTTTGGGCATTTTGATATGTTAGGGTTGTTGGGTAATTTTTGGAAAAGTTAGGGTTTGATTTGTAATTTATATAAAAGGGGGTTTTCAAAATGTTAAATCCTATGGGTGTTTGAGACCAACAAAAAATGGAATTAATGTTGTTGTATTGTTGAATTTGAGCCTTTGGGTTGAGATGTGATAAAGGGGGGAAGAATGCCCTAATTATGAAATAAATTAATTTGTATAACTAATTTTGGGAAAATGTGGAAATATGGAATTGAGTTGAGAATAATGAAATTGGGAAATTATGGGATTGAATGGTGTAGTTGAATAACTTAATCACTCACCTATGGAGTAAGTTGATATTAAATCTATTTAATGCATTTATTTTCAGTTTAGAAATAACTGCTTTGGGCTATCGGTGGAGGATAGTCTTGATTGTTGTAGACACTGTATGTTGATTAGGAAAAACTGAAACTAATCACATTGAATATGTCATTGAATATGACGGTTGGAATAATACATTAAATATGTGTATTGAGTGATCCCTGCATATGATAATTGTTTATATACTTGGAATATGTGTATTGTGTGCGAGGAGATAGGGGATGTACTCCATGGTTTGAGGGAAGATAAGGGATGGACTCTCAAACCTGTTTAGGAGGAGATAGGGGATGGACTCCATTAATACAGCAAATATGTGTATTAAATTGAAGTATTGATACAGCAAATATGTATATCGATTGTGAAGTATAGAAGTGTTTTAATATGATATTGACACAGCAAATATGTGTATCTATTGTGAAATATGGAAGTGTTAGTAGATGAGTTGTTTGGCCAGGTTCTGAGCCATGTATATGAAATGATTCGGATAAGTAAAGGAAAATGGAATGTAACATGGACACAAGTGTCATGGAACTGTATTGTAATATAATTGGTTTATAAGTGTTAACCATCTATCTAATGCTATTGTTTTAGTCATTGCTTATGTTTGGTTTAGTATATATCTCTACTGGGCTGTGGCTCACCCTATATGGGACATCATTTTCAGGTCCAGGTGATATGCCACCTCCAAGGACATAGCTTGGGAGGTTCTGGGAGTTGAAGACTCTTTTTGTTGTTTTGTTTTCATTTGTTGTATTACATGTAAATTCAAGCCAAGGGCTTAAAGTGTATTTGAGTTAGTACTCTCTTTTGTGACCAAGTGTTGGCTTGGAAAGTTGTAAGCCCATGGGGCATTTACTTTTGTTGTCAACATGCAATACTTTCGTATTAACTACTCTGATGAATGGAAAGATGTTTTATTCTCTTATACCAATGCATGTCGAAAATGTGAATTTTATGTATTATTTTGAGGGCGTTACAACTCATGTGGGAGTTTTACTCTTGGTTAGATAATTTAATTATCATTCGTCAAAAATATTTCTTTTGAATAAATAAACAATGATTCTATCAAATGTAAGTTATTAGTTGTGACAGTAACTGTACGGGAAAGAAATAAACCTTCTCGTATAATCCTGTTGACTAAGTCTGCGCTCCTCCGTACGACGTCGCCTTATCACCTGAAAACACAAGCGTGAGCTAGCCAGCGGGTGTGTGCCGGAAACCTCTCCGATGCCTAAGTTAGCAAACTTGACAAATAGATAAAGCTCTGTGTATTCAGAAAGCAAAGTTGTGTGTTACCTCCCCAAAGGTGATGTTTGTGAGCTTTTATAGGTTTCGTGTGGCACAATCCTAGTAGGACTTCTATTCCTCCATGCAGAGTCCTCCTAGGATTCATATTCCTGAAAGATAATGCTTATCCTTCAACACCCCCCTCACTGCTCAAACCAAGTGATATGGTTATTATCATGGCCGAACTCCCACATGACCGAAGTACCCACAGCTATGCTGAGCCACAGAGTAAGCCGCACTATCATTAGTTCAGTTCTTCCTCTCGTTATACCTTATCTCGGTTCTCTCATGCACGAACCATGGTGTGTTTGGACCGAGCTACCGAGTAGCAAGGTTCTGACCGATCTACCCAGAATACGTCATGACCGGACTAACTCTGAGACCGGCCTAACTCCAAGTTGCCCGGACCGAAGTAACTTAACATTTCTTCTGGACCGGAGTAACTTTATCCCTCTTGGGCCGGAGTAACTTCTCGGCCTTTTTCACCCAGTCCTTCGTACTTTGGGCCATAAAGTCCATCTCATAGTTCGGCCCAATTTTCACCAAAATTACCCTCTCAATTGCCCCTTAATTCCATCTGCACAGCATGATTGGGATTACCTGTCTATCAGCCGAGCTGAAGTTTTTTTAGCCTTTCCAGCCGAGCTAAAAACAGTTTAGCTTTTCCAGCCGAGCTAAAAACTTTTTAGCCTGTAGAGCCGAGCTAGCACTAAGCCGAACTATCCTTATCCGGTCAGAACGTCGCTTCAATCACAGAAACTGAATCGCTTCCTTTTCCAGTGACACGTGGCAGGCTCCGATTGGTTGGGGGCAACTGTTACGCCGCCCTCGTACTCTGAAAAAATTTGAACAGTTCCCGCCCTTCCTCTCTCTTTGCACACAACAAATCTTCTTCCCTTGAATCATTCATCTACACTATTCATCATCTTCTCTTTCTGTGCCTCTACTTCTTTAACTACCAAGCTCGTGCTCTTCATTGCTGCTACTGTTTTCATCTCCAGTTCCCTCTTCTTACCTGGTAAGCAAATCCCATTTTCTTGTTCTGTTTGTTTTCGTATTTTGCTTTCTATGTTTTTGCGAAACATATTTGTCCATTTCTGTTTTGCTTCTGTACTTTTATGGAAAAAACTTTAACAGTAGAACGCATGAGCATATGATAAATCCTGTAAAAAAACTAGCTTTTGATCCAGAATCTTGTCCCAACCGAACTAGGAGACTGTTTGTGCTATATATGTAGATCAATTCAGACAATAACCGAACTAGAACTCATAGAAATAACAGTAGTTTCAGCAAGTTACCAATTCCTGATTCACTTTAGCCAAGATAAGCTCACCGAACGAAGTTTGAACTCAGTAAACTAG
Source organism: Camellia sinensis (assembly GCF_055761805.1). NCBI lineage: Eukaryota > Viridiplantae > Streptophyta > Magnoliopsida > Ericales > Theaceae > Camellia > Camellia sinensis. Next base: position 116,161,620 of record NC_138975.1, on the reverse strand, counting down.
GAACCTCGATCTTCAACCGAGCTAAGAATTTGGGGCTAAGCCAGCTTTCTTAGTTTCTAAACCAAACTCAGAAAGTTACCCCTAGAGGCTCAACCGAAGTAACAAAACTCATAGTTCAAACCGAGATAACCACCCTTATACAAAAACCGATCTCGAGAACCCTATGCTCAATCCGAGCTACCAAGCATTTTGCTGAACCGAGATACAGCATCCCCGATAAGCCGAAGTAGGACTTCTTATTTTTGCTTTGATTTTGTAGCACGATCTGCGATCTGTGCTTAACACCTTTGTTTTCCACTCTACAGACTTAGGTTGCCCAGGCACTCTTTTGTGCACTCAACCGAGCTACTGAGCACATTCTTCCGACCGAACTAATTTATTAATAACTTATACAATAAATGGGTAAGTATAGGTATCTAGTAAATACTCCAGGCGGCCTAGCCGAATTCAGAAAAGACTACAATATACCCGATGACGTCCACCTGATTTTAGCCGAAAAGCATGTCATTCCTTGGGGCAATGAAGGCTTTGTTCCTTTCACCCTTTTGTCCATAATCGAGACCGGACTACGATTTCCAGTCCAACCCTTGATGTGTGAGTTTCTTAGGCAAACCAGACTATGCCCAACCCAACTATCCACCAATTCCTACCGCATCATAATGGGAATAGTCGAACTGAACCGTCAAGCCGGACTCAACCTTGGCCTGGCCGAAATCTTCCACCAATACTCCATTGGTTCAAAAGAAGATGGGTGGGTCTACTATTTAAGAATACGACGTCGCCGAGAGAAGATAATAAAGCACACACCGGATAAAGACTTAAACGACGACGATTTTTTCTGGGTGTCTGGGAACTTTGAGGATCATCAAGCCCAGATTCCTGGCCGACGTATAAATTGGAAAAAAGGAGAACCCGGTATATTTACTTCGGTTTTCTTTCTTGCTTTATGATATTTCGGTTTTTCAATCTTTCAGCCGAACTAACAGTTGTCTTCTTTCGCAGATTCTGCCCACCTTCATTCTTTATACAGCTACCCAAACCTAGCTACTTTGCGCGCCGCACTATGGTATCCAGAACGTAGTTGGGCCAAATTGCTAAAGTTCGAGCCGACCTACAGATACAGTGGTCGCCGAAAAGCCAGAGTGACTGATTTTCTTCTTGAAGAAGCACCAGAGCCAGACCCAACCTTACCACAAATCAGACTAATTCCACTAACTGCCGAAGAAGAAATGGCTAAAAAGAACAGAGTAAGGGCACTTCTAACCGAAACTAACAGGGCCGAAGTACCACCATCAAGTTAAACCCAAGAAGCGGTAGTGGCCCTTCCTACGCAACAACCGTCCTCATCCCACCGAGCCAAGCGCGCCCGAACTACCAAAACTGACCAACGCTTGGTTGATGAAGACGAAACTGCTCTTCCACCGAGCCCGCCACCGAGCCCCCAACTGGAGCCTTCTCACCGAACTACCAGTAGCTGGGCACCAAAACTTACCTTCAACAACCGAGATATCCAAGACTCTGACTCGGTTGTTGCTGATAAGGATCACCAGTTGGCCTTCAACTTGGCCAAGAGTGTGTGCCTCCCCAAAGATATGGAGCACCACCAAAAGCAACTAAACACCGAACTGAAGGCCATCCGGTCTTCAACAAAATCCATGATCCTGGTAAGTAGCTCTGTCCGTTTTTCTGTCTAATTTTTCCAACTTTCACTTCAGCTCAAGGGAAGTCTTTGTTTTGTCAGGCCATTCAGAAAAAACAACATCACTCACAGGAAAGTGTTAGAGCTCAGGAAAACAACTAGGCAAGCCGTGGCAGAAGCCGAAGCGAAGACGGCCGAGCTAGAGGAGGCCAGAAAGCAAATGGCCGAGCTACGAGCTGAGAACGGCCGACTGGCCGGACTGGTTAGTTCGGCCAAAGCAGAAAAGCAGAAGGCTGCCATTGCTCTAAAGGATAAGTATCTGCGCGAGCTGGTGAAGCTCAAAAAGATGAAAGATACCGAGATAACCCAGCTGAAGGAGAGCGCAAAAGGAGCCGAAAAGCGAGGCTTCAAGAAGGCAGAGGATGTTTATATCCAGCAGTGCAAAGCAGCCAAGGAACTCTTCTTCAAGTGCGGCTGGAGGGCAGCTGTTGAGAAGCTCGGTCACGATCCGCAGACCGAGGTTTTCAACCTTCCAGCTTACTTCATACCGAACTCCCTAGTGGAGTATGCTGATGCCATGCAGCAGCAATATCTTGAAGGCTCAGACTCTGACGAAGACTCTGCCTCTGAGGATACTCTGGTTGTCAATGCGGACCAGTTAGTTCGGCTGGAGCCCACGGTGGAAGACCTGACTATTGAACTACCAGGTGAAACCGTGGTTCCGACCGAAACCACCCTTGTGACCGAGAGCGAGCTCCCGCCTGAAACCGGTCTTCGTGTTGATGCCGATGCTGCGTTCGATGCCGAAATTGATGATCTTTTCAACTGATTGTCTTTTTGCTTTTCTTTTTGGTTACTTTTTGCTTTTGTAACCGGGCTATGGCCCCTCCTTTGTATTTGCCTTTTGATGAATGAATCCTTTTTGTTTTGAACTCTTATTTCGGTTTATCTGTATGTTTGTACTTGCAATGTCTTTTCCATGATCTTTTCGCTTCCAACTGTTATCTCGGTTTTGGCTGGTCAATTTAACTATCCTTACTAGCCAACCACTCTTCAGCCGACATAATTACTTCGGATGAGGAGTACGAAGAGTTTAAAAGCCAGCCAATTCAGCCATACCCTTACTTCGGCTGAAGTGTACAAAGAGTTGGTTTAATCCAGCCAACCACTCTTCAGTCATACCCTTACTTCGGCTGAAGAGTACAAAGAGTTGGTTTAATCCAGCCAACCACTCTTCAACCATACCCTTACTTCGGCTGAAGAGTACAAAGAGTTGGTTTAATCCAGTCAACCACTCTTCAGCCATACCCTTACTTCGGCTGAAGAGTATAAAGAGTCGGTTTAGTCCAGCCAACTTCTAAGTTAGTTTTTGCAGCCAACTTAGAATAATGTTTGGTTATTCCGACCAAACGTCCTGCAGCCTGGATCCTTATCCTGGGCTTAGGAAGGGTGTTGGTTTAATCTAGCCAACCTCTAAGTTAGTTTTTCCAGCCAACTTAGAATAATGTTTGGTTATTCCGACCAAACGTCTTGCAGCCTGGATCCTGATCCTGGGCTTAGGAGGGGTGTTGGTTTATTCCAGCCAACCTCTAAGTTTGTTTTTTCAGCTAACTTAAAATGTTCGTACTGTGCCTAAAACTTCACTAAAGTTAACTTTTACAGAGAACAACTCATGCTGAAAAGAATTGATTGTTTTATTGAGGAAAAAGAAATTACATATGTTTGAAAAGCTAAAAATAAAATAACTTGAGACTGGCCGTGTTCCATGGCCTAGGGATTGCTTTGACGTCCTTGTCTTCTAGGTGGTATGCCCCTTTGCCTGCTAACCCAACCACTTTGTAAGGACCTTCCCAGTTTGGCCCTAACTTGTCATCTCCTAGTATCAAGGTGTTTCCCATCACTTTGCGCAATACCCAATCTCCGATCTTGAATTGTCTTGGATGTACCGTTTTGTTGTATTTTCTGATTAACTCTCGTTGGTATGAGGCAATGTGAACCAGTGCTCTTTCTCTTCTTTCCTCCGCAAGGTCGAGTTCCAATGCTATGGCTTCTCCATTCAAGTCTGGATCAAAATTTTCGCTTCGAATTGTGGGGAGGCCAACTTCTAGTGGGATTACTGCTTCCATTCCGTAGGCTAAGGAGAATGGTGTCTCTCCTGTTGATCGTCGAGGTGTGGTGCGGTAAGCCCATAAAACATAAGGAAGTTCATCCGCCCACTTGCCTTTTTCCTTCTCTAGCCTTTTCTTCAGTCCATCCAAGATGACTTTATTTGATGCTTCTGCTTGGCCATTTGCTTGAGGATATGTCGGTGTAGAATTGTAGAACTCTATCTTGTATTCTTCACAAAAGCCTCTGAAGATTCTGCCATCGAACTGAGTGCCATTGTCTGAGATAAGGGCTTTGGTATGCCAAACCGAGTGATGATGTTCTGCCAGACGAATTTCTTGACATCTCTTTCCTTGATTGATGCCAATGCTTCTGCTTCCACCCATTTTGTGAAGTAGTCTGTTGCCGCGAGAAAGAACTTTCTGTTGCCAGGTGCTGTTGGAAGTGGTCCTACTATGTCCAAGTCCCACATTGCGAAAGGCCATGGGCTAGTTAATGGTAGGAGTTCTCTTGCTGGTTGATGTATTTGGTGTGCGAATTTTTGGCATTTCTCACACCTCTTTACATATTTCTCTGAGTCTGCCTGCATGTATGGCCACCAGTATCCTTGTGAAATGGCCCTGTAGGCTAGCGATCTTCCTCCTTGATGGCTTCCGTACACCCCTTCGTGTATCTCCTATAAGAATGCTTCTACTTTGCTGGGGTGGACACACTTTAGATAGGATCCTGAGAACGACTTTTGTATAATGCCAAAGATGGGGAGAGCCAAAATCGCTGTGACTTTGCTCTAATTTTGTTCGCTTCTTTCTTTTCTTCCGGTAGGACGCCGTCTTTCAAGAATAGTATGATGGGATCCATCCAAGAGGGGCCTAGTTCTGCGCAACATACCTCTTCTGCTTCGGGGTCTTCTATGCTTAGTCTTGGTAAGTAGTCGATGAGCAATGGATGAGGGATGGATGCATCTGCCATTAAGGCAAAGCCTGCTAGTTCGTCTGCTCTGCTGTTTTCCTCCCTGCCAATTTGTTCTATCCTTACTACATCAAACTTCTTGATCTCTGTTCTAACCAATTCTTGGTACTTGGCCATCCTATCATCCTTTGCTTCATAGTCGCCAGAAATTTGGTTTACCACCAGCTGTGAGTCGCTGTATACCATTAGTTTGGTGGCCTTCATGTGGTATGCTGATTTGAGTCTTGCGAGAAGCGCTTCATACTCCGCTTCGTTGTTTGATGCTGGAAAGCCAAGGTTGATTGCTTGCTCTACAACCAGGCTGTCTAGTGAGATGAGGACTATGCCAAGTCCTGCACCATGCCGGTTGGGTGCTCCATCCACAAAGAGCTTCCACATCTCTCCAACGAACAACTTCCAGCAAGTGGAGGGGTCAGATGATGTCGTGGGGTCAAGAATGTTGCTAGTGTTTTCTTCAAGGTCCATGCTTGCTGTCTGCCCCTCGCCATCTGATTGTACTGTTGGTGAGTCTTGGTTTGTTTCTTCCTTGCTGTCTTTAGTTTGGTCTGCCTTGGAGTCTGACTGAGTGCTTTCTGCTAGGGGTTGCGCTATTCCGGCGTCAACTTCCATCCCTTGTTCGGTTGTGTCAGTTAGGTCGACTGGGCAGATATGATGACTACCAAGAGTAAACTCTGCGACGAAGTCTGCCAAAAATTGGGCCTTTACTGCGGTTCTGGGTTGGAACTTGATGTCGAATTGTCCCAACTCTACTGCCCACTTCAAGATTCGCCCACTAAAGTTCGCCCTCTCAAACAAAGCTTTTAGTGGAAAAGCTGTGAGGACGACTATGGTGTGGGCATGAAAGTAGTGTGCCAATTTCCTGGAGGCCATCATTAAGGCCAACGCTAATTTTTCCAAGGGCAAGTACCTTGTTTCAGCCCCTAGCAATGTCTTGTTGACATAATAAATGGGCAGATGCTGGACTCCTTCTGCACGAACCAACACTGCGCTTATTGCGTGCTGAGAAACTGCTAGGTACAAGAAGAGTTCTTCACCAGGTACTGGGGTAACAAGCAGTGATGGGGAAGACATATATTCCTTCAGGCTTTTCAGAGCTTGGTCGCATTCTTCATCCCACTCAAACTTGGCCTTTAAAGCTTAAAAGAATGGTCGTAGTCTGTCTGATGATCGGCTTATGAACCGATTGAGCGCAGCCGCCATGCCGGTGAGATGCTGCACTTCTTTGACTGAGTTTGGTCTCTCCAAATCCTGGATTGCTTTGATCTGAGAGGGATCTGCTTCTATACCTCGGTTGGTCACAAGGAAGCCTAGGAATTTGCCAGATCCTACTCCTAATGCACACTTGGACGCGTTAAGGCGCAACTTGTGCTTCTTTAGGATCTCAAACATCTCGCCTAGGTCCTTGACATGGTCATTCTCATCCTTGCTCTTGACCACCATGTCGTCGATGTAAGCCTCCATTGTTTTTCCTAACAATGGTTCAAACATCTTGGTGACCATCCGTTAGAATGTTGCCCCTGCGTTCTTTAGGCCAAAGGGCATGACCTTGTAACAGTATAGTCCTCTTGGAGTTGTAAAGGATGTGACCTCCTGGTCTGGTTCATGCATGGCGATCTGGTGGTAGCCTCTGTATGCATCCAGAAAGCTAAGTCGATTGTGCCCCGTCGTTAGGTCTACCAGTTGATCTATCCTTGGTAGAGGAAAGCTATCTTTTGGGCACGCCTTGTTGACTGTTTTGTAGTCGACGCAGACACGCCATTTGCCATTCTTCTTTGGTACTACGACTGTGTTGGAGATCCATTTTGGGTAGTGCACCTCTCTAATGTCCAGGCGAACACTTCGATGTTAGAGGTCAAGAATTCCAAGACCTCTAATCTCTCAATGCTGGACAACGACGAACCGAGCAAAAAGAACTTATCCGGGTTCTTTTCATCTATTTTTACCTCTACCAAGTCCTCCACTGCTTTCTGATCCGCCGCTTTGCCGACATCTGCGAATAGCTCATTACTTTCTGGTTCTTCCACCGAATGAACGTATCCTTTGGCAGCGCGGCTGCCATTCGCCGTGGCGAAGCATTGTTTTGACATGATCTGATCTCCATAGACTTCTTCAATTATACCGGTGCCGTCGGGGAACCGCATTACTTGGTGGTAAGATGACGCCACCGATCGCATGGCATGCAGCCATGTTCTGCCCAAGATGATATTGTAAGTGGAGGGGACCTTCAATACCCAGAAGTCCATTTGTTTTGTCACGCTTCCTGCTCTAACTGGAAGAATTATTTTGCCGACGGGCCATTCTGGCATGGAGTTGAACCCAATTAGGGGAGATACGGCAGGCGCCAAGTCTTTGTCTTGCAGCTTTAATTGTTTAAATGTTTTGTAGTACATGATTTCACATGAACTACCCTGGTCAATCAGAATCCGCTTGACATCAAAATCCTTGACTCGGAGAGTGACGACCAGGGCATCATTGTGGGGGCAGTAAATTCGTTCCAAGTCTTTATCCGAAAAGGACATGATGTTCGTTGCCTCTGTCTTCCCCTTCTTGATGGCAGGTTGGGCACTTAGCACTTCTCTAAACTGCTCAGCCTTTTTGATCGATCCTCTGAGCTCGCATACACACTCAGGTTCAAAAACTCTATGTATCACATTGATAATGCCTTGAGGCGGGGCGTCGATTGGCATCCCATTGGGGTTATTATGGTCCTGGGGGGCTGGCTGCGTCCCTCCTTCAATGTATTTATCCAAGTGTCCTGCCGCCACCAATTCCTCCAGGTGTTGTCTTAATGGTGTGCAATTCTCAGTGCGGTGCCCCTTTTCTTTGTGGAAGGTGCACCGTGATCTTTCGTCATAGTCCTTCTGAGCTTCTCCTAGCTTGGCTAGCCACTTGACGAAAGGCTCATCTCTTATTTCGCTTAGAATCCGATATATCGATTTTTTGAACACCGTTGTTATGGCAGTGCGGATTCTCAACCATCTTTTATCTGGGTCTTCTCCGTTATCTTATCTGCCACGTCCGTTTCTGTTCTGACGATCTACTACATTGACCTTTGCTGAGGTTTTCTTTTCTGGTACTGTGGTCGCACTAGATTTTGCTTTGGCATGTGCGCCATCCTCTTCTACCCTGATGTGCTGATGCACTCTTTCCATCAGGGCTTCCATGGTGAGGGGTGGCGTCATGGTGATCGAGTCCCTTAGTCTGTTCCCGACTGGAAGGCCTCTTTTATACTGTGTAATGGCGAGATTGGTGGGGCAGTCCCCAATCTGATTGAATGTCTCCCAGTAGCGACTATTGTAGGATCTAAGGGTCTCTTTATCGCCCATGTCGATGGAGAGTAGCTAGTCGATCTCCACCGGGGTTTTGGTGTTTGTTCGGAACCTTGTTAGGAACGCTTCTGCCAATTGTGCCCAGGAGGCTATGCTGCCCTCTGGAAGTTTCTCGAACCAAGTCAAGCCTAGGTCGCCAAGGCTTGATGGGAAGAGTATACACATTAAGGCCTCGTTTCGCCTATATACAGCCATGACCTGGCGAAAGTGGCTCAAGTGTGAGTAGAGGTCCGTCTTCCCTTCATATGTAGTGAATTTGGGCTGAAGGAAGCCTGTTGGTAGGGGCGCGTTTTCAATCGCCGGAACAAATGGCGAAGTCTGCAGCCTTGCCAATGCTTTGTCCGTTGGTTCATAAGCAGGGCGAGGTATTGGTATTCCAACCTCGACGCTTCCATGCATCCGAGGAGCCAACCGCTGTAAGGCAGAAACTCTGTGTGGATCCCTTGCCTTGGCATCCTCCTTGCATCGTGCCTTTTCTTCGAGCACGGTTCGCAGGTCGGATGATCTGGGTAACTCCGTCTGTCTAGATCTGGTTTGGTGCGAATGCGAGGGCCAATACGTGCTTCCTTCAGTGTATGACCTTTCAGATCTCGTCCTCTCAGACCTAGAGTGACGAGTTCTGGAAGACCAGGATTGAGTATCGCTTGTTCTGAGGCTTCTGCTCTCTCCTTGCAAGGGTGTGGTATTCCTACCACGATTTTCTGAGTGGCGAGGGGGCGTCTTGTTTTTGCGCCCCTCTCCTGTCGCCACTTCTTTTCCCTTCATCTAGCGCTTCAAAGCTTCCATGTCCGCCGCCATCTTTTTTATTAATTCATCTTGTTCTTTCACGAGGTCTTCCAGAGCTTGAGGATCAATCCTGCGTCTTTGCCTGTCAGGACTTTGCGAACGAGAGCGATGGGGGCTGTTATTCTGCCTCCCCCTAGTATCCCTCCTGGTGTTATGTCGTTGGGGCTCCAAGTCCGCCATGGAAGGAATAGAAGGTAGTCCTTCACGCCTTGCGCCCCCATCTGGAGTTTGTCCGTCGATGGCGGACTGTGGCAATTCTTCAATGTGTGCCATTCTTTCTGAAGAGGAGAAGCTTAATCAAGAGGTTTTGTTCTGTCTGTTCTTCCCACAGACGGCGCCAATTGTATGGGAAAGAAATAAACCTTCTCGTATAATCCTGTTGACTAAGTCTGCGCTCCTCCGTATGACGTCACCTTATCACCTGAAAACACAAACGTGAGCTAGCCGGCGGGTGTGTGCCGGAAACCTCTCCGATGCCTAAGTTAGCAAACTTGACAAATAGACAAAGCTCTGTGTATTCAGAAAGCAAAGTTGTGTGTTACCTCCCCAAAGGTGATGTTTGTGAGCTTTTATAGGTTTCGTGTGGCACAATCCTAATAGGACTTCTATTCCTCCATGCAGAGTCCTCCTAGGATTCATATTCCTGAAAGATAATGCTTATCCTTCAACACCCCCCTCACTGCTCAAACCAAGTGAGATGGTTATTATCATGGCCGAACTCCCACATGACCGAAGTACCCACAGCTATGCTGAGCCACAGAGTAAGCCGTACTATCATTAGTTCGGTTCTTCCTCTCGTTATACCTTATCTCGGTTCTCTCATGCACGAACCATGGTGTGTTTGGACCGAGCTACCGAGTAGCAAGGTTTTGACCGATCTACCCAGAATATGTCATGACCGGACTAACTCTGAGACCAGCCTAACTCCAAGTTGCCCGGACCGAAGTAACTTAACATTTCTTCTGGACCGGAGTAACTTTATCCCTCTTGGGCCGGAGTAACTTCTCGGCCTTTTTTACCCAGTCCTTTGTACTTTGGGCCATAAAGTCCATCTCATAGTTCGGCCCAATTTTCACCAAAATTACCCTCTCAGTAACATTTGTCTAAAAATGAGTTATATTTTGTGCTAATTTATATATTATCACAAATGTGGGGAAGAGAAGCAGAGTTGTTTGTTAATCATAATTCAAGAGTTTGAATCTTAATTTGGAGGTACAAGTATTTTTTCTTGATTGCATTGTAAAATTTATACAATCAAATGAGGTTTTGAATTGTTTGGTTTTTGGGAAAAATCTTTATAAGGATATGATTTTGTTTAAGTAGTAATTCTAATTATTCTAGGTTTTGTATTTCATAAATTTGATTTAGAATTTTGTTACTCAAGCATGCGATAGTCAACAAGTGATGGATGTTATATCAGAATTGTGGGGATGTATTAATAGGAAATTAATTTTCTTAGAATACTTAAAATGTGGGGGTACTTGAAGGATTTTATTAAAGGAACGATTCTAATAGTAGGTCCACAAAGAATCTCAATTCTTTCTATAGGACAAAGTCGGAGTAGAAGCAAAAATGGTTTCATTAACTCCTATATGGAATATCTCTATCTCTATTATTTGAATTTAACAAATAGGAGTGACATAGAGTAATTGTAAGTCTTGATTTATTCAAAGACTTAATATCGTATGACATTTGTTCTCAGATTTGAATATTGTCAAAGGACAATATAGTTGATCCACTAACTACTCAATGATATATAAAGAAGAAAGTCAAATAGATAATAGCGGTCGCTAAACAAAAAGATAGAAAGTTTATCGATGGGAATACGATTAAAGCCTATTAATTTCGAGTCACCATAATGGCAACCCAGCCTAGCTGATTGAAGATCCCAAAATTTAGGTTCAAAGGGACAACCGAATTATGGATGACTCACCAGAAATCACTAAGGGAGTTTATCTCCTATCCATTCCTATGGTAAGAGTGATATTTACAACATGTGTTGTATGCAAGGGACTTATGATAAGCTATGTTTTTAATGATTACTTATATCTTGAAAAACCTAGAGACATATCTTTCAAGAGGAGTATTTAAGAGACTTGAAATAAGAATAACTTATATGAGTGTGAAGCGGCCACTTCTATGAGAATTGATAAGGCTGAATTATCTAAAGCACTAACAAAAATCAGGAATGGCTTAAGGCTAAAACGGGCACAACAGAAAGAACCAAGATGTGTTAGGAAATATTTTGTGTGAATTCTATTTTCTTGGCTTACATAAATAGTTAAACAATTCAATGCATCATGTCTACTAACTAGCTAGTAAGTCCGATAGTCTTTCATTAAGGAAGGCTCAAGGCCAAAAGCTACCTATCCTTATGCAGAATATTTCCATTTTGTACTCTCTTTGTCAGTGTCTACAATTCATTTACATTGTGTCATCAATTTCATTCACGTGGGGGATTGTTCGAAAATTTTAGAAGTAAATGAGAATTGACTCCATTTGAATAAAAAGAATGCAATCTTTCATTGTGTCTATTCGTATGAAAGCGTGTGAACCCAAGACATATGACTATTCTAAAAGCCATGAGTACTTCTATAAATACTATTCCATCCCATGGCATTGATGTATAGTTAAGGTTTGTTTTAGAATTCATACATTATGTCTAGTTGAGTATATAATAGAGAGTGCATAGCACACATTGGTTCGTTGTACGCACAGAAAGTTGTGCAATTTCTATGTGGAGTGATCATTGTATCCTGGAGATAGGACGTCCATTAATCGCAAGAACCAAAGACGATGGCGAAATTCTGTCTTAAAGACACAATGTTCAAACACTGGCCTAGGTCACAATCTATATTAAATTTACAGAATTTTTGTAAAACAATTCTTGTATACTATTTTATTATTTAATGCATTAAATTGATTTTTCTGAAAATATTTTTCATACAATTTCATCTAGTAGAGCAATATCATTTGCGAATGTACGTCATGAGACTTCATCCTGAATGTGTTTTAAAATAGTTCATCAAAAATTAAGAAAAATAAATAAGTACTCAAAATTGTTCCATAATGCAATTCCATAGTAATTTAAAATTCAATAGTTTTTCTTCTAAATGATCTAATTGTAGTGATAACTCTTCTCATAGTGGTGTTTTGGAAAGTTGGTTAAAAGTTGACTTTTTGGCTTCTTGACTTTTTTGATGACTTTTTTGGCAAAAAAAACTTGCTGTTTTTGCTAAAAAAGCTAAAAAGCCAAAAAGCTGATTTTTTTAACTTCTTCCCAAATAATTTCTTTCATCATATCAATATACCATTTCATCATATCATTTTTTTTTTTCAACGGTCACCTTATTATATCTCTAAACATTCTATCATATATTTTTTTCAAACTATAAATGTCATATGCAAATTCCTCATCTTAATTAAAAAAAAAATACAAAAAGAAGCTTTTATTTATTTATTTATTAATGTGCTTAGTAAATTTATAGCTTCCATAATTGACTTATCTGTCATAAAACCAAACTCTTAAACACTATCCAATCACTCACTCCTGCCTTTGTTGATGATGCTTTACTCCAACAATTTCAATGTATTATTAATTAACTTAGGTCATGTTTGCTAGTATATTATTTTAATTTAAAAGTCAAAAAATTATTTGAAAAGTTAAAATGCTAACAAATACTAAAAAGTCAAAAATTTATTTTCATTTACTTTATTTTTTTACGTATCTTTTCGTAAAAAACTAAAAAATTATTCCAAATATATTAGTTTTTTTAATCTCATAATTTAGTAAAAAAATCAAAGTCTTAAAAAAAGCTTGTTTCCAAACAATTTCATAATGTCTATATAGTTATTGTAATTTTGAATATATCTTTGATTTTTCTACATAAATATTAAAATATATATTTTTTTGTACTTCGTTAGATCTTTTGCTAATTATTAAAATCTTATTATTAATTTTGTTAACCAAAACACCTCTCAATTCAAATACCTACATATTACATTCTTATTTCCCTACTTTTATTCTTTTGTGAGCTTAAGAAAATATCATAAGATCATCTGTCATACTCTATTTACCATCTTTTATTTCATGTATTTTTAACTTTTAATTTTAAAGACATGACAATATGTTAAAAAAAATGAAATAGAAAATGAAACAAATAATTAATATGTGCTCTAAGAAAACAACTGATTTATGACGTCTTATCTTATAATATGAACACATATTGACCACGCATTACCTGTGAAAAATTATTGGGGGGCCACGTGGACTAAAGAACAATGCAAAACAATGGCATAAAGCCATTAACTCTCACTGAGATTTTATACAAAAGTAGCAAGTATGGTTCTCCACACTATTTCCTTTAATGGGTGTCTAATGAATGACTCCAAAGTCTCCAACTCCTACCCTTATCTCCATTGTGAGCCATGAAGAAAACAAAGGACATTACATTGTAAGAAAATTTATATGTAAAACCTCATAAGACCTTATTATAGGTTAAGCATTTTGTCTCTAAAAGATTCGCTTATTTTTTTTCTTATTTCACTCGTAATTATCGAATCATATAAAGGTTACAAGGTATAAAAATTTCGAAGAAAAATTAATAGCTATGAATAAAGATAAGACAAATTCGTTTGGTTTTAAGTTTTCAAATACAATTTTTTTAGTAAACTTTTTCATTTTTTTTGTTAAATTTGTTTTATTTTTTAGATGTACCTAAAAATAAAATGTTTGTGGAGAAATTAAAAAAAAAATACAAAGATATACTAATTTCTTTTGGGTAATTTTTTTTCATAAATATTTTTGCTTTTTAAGTGCATTATAGGTCAAGTACATTTAAAAAGTAACAAATTTTTGATTAAAATATTAAGAAAGTCCACTAATTAAAGACACAAAAATATGGAAAATAAAAAATTCAAAAACTTAAATAGTATATTTGAAAACTCAAAACCAAACATAGGGGAAAAGTTTTGAAGACTAACATTGGCTAATTAATTTGTCTGTATAATCATTTTATTCATGCTAACATCATTATATTACTAAAACAATTATCACAATCAATAGTTATTACAAAGAGTGATATTGTCCCTTTAAGGTTATGAAAATGACATTTTATATTGGAGAAATTATAATGCAATGCATCAAAATGTTAGGTATGCACTTTAATAGTAACCTTCATATTAATAGAATAATGTTTTTTTGTACTATCACTAATTATATAAAGGATTAATATGCAATCAAAAATGTTGCATTTCTTTGAAAACTTTGAAATAAACTTAAAACAACTTGATATTTGGCATTAGAGAAGAAACGCTCAATCTAACCATGCATGTATTTGATAACAAAACGAATTGTCCAAGTTATTAATGACAATTCATATATACCATACATAATTTAAAAATGTATCTTAGTTATTATGACAATTTAAATTTCTCTTTATAATAATAACTCAAATGTTATGTAAAATTCAACTTGACAAGATTCTCAAATTCAAATTTAAAATCTATAAAATGTCAAATTTAAATTTGAGTTGTTCAACTTAAATGAATAATGTCAAATCCTTTCATTTATACATATCACATGAATAAAATGAATAATGTTAAATTTTTGAATAATTTTAGTATGGCCCTCTCAAGTTTTCAAAAATTCTTTTATTGATCTTCTATTACATGAGTAGTTTTACAATGTTTATGACATGATGCCTAACTATTTCACAAATTATGCAATACCATCAATTTTATTGATTTAATATGTAAACATCATTTCTTATTTTTTGTTATAAAAAAAATCAAAGAATTTGTTTTTTATTTATATAACTTATATTAATCAATAAAATACCTTAAATTGACCGTCTAACAAAATTACTATAGCGACCCTGGTTTAGACACGTCCCTTGTGGTGTTTCGAACTCGGGTTTGTATGGGTTGAATGGTGGTTCATGTCTTGTTTCCCTTATCTTCCCCTCATTGTTGGTTATTGGGTTGTACTTGTGTGTTTGGAAAAGGTTTGTTGCTTGTTTTTCCAAACTCTTGGTTGCCCAGAATTTTGGCTCTCTGCTCGAGTGGGCATTCTTGCACTCGAGCGGGCTTCTGAAATTTTGCTCTACGCTCGAGCGGGCATTCGGGCGCTCGAGCGGGGTCTCTGTCTGTAAAAGTACTGGAGAAGCATATTTTACGCTCGAGCGTAGGGTTTCACGCTCGAGCAGGAGTCTGTGTTTGACACTCGGGCGGGACTTTCCACGCTCGAGCAGACCCCGTTTTATCAGCTCGCGAAAGTGACATTTCATATCACTTTTTGCAATCCTCTCTCTCTCTCTAAAAGTCTCTAAGATCCAGATCTAGAGCCTCTCTCTCTAGAAACCATCTTCTCTCTTTGATTTCTCCAAATCCATTGGGATTTTGGCCATAGTTCCTTCATCAAAGTTGTGTAACTTCTCGAGGGTTTTATTGTGTGCGGTGGAGATCGAGTTTCATCGTCGTTGATTTTGGGGGTTTCAACTCTTTTCTTCTTTAAACTTGAGGTAGAGATTTTCTTTGAGTTATATATATGTTTTTGCAAGATCTAGATGATTTTGAAATCATCATTTAATTTTCTTTGAAAATGGGTAGTTGATTCAAGAAGATGAGTAATTTTTAAAAGTGGGTTTACTTTCTTGTTTCATTAAAAATAGAAATTAAGGGTTTTGAACTATGTTGATTGAAGAAAGAGGATTTTGGTGAGATTTTTCTTCAATGTTTGAAGATGGATGGTTTTGGTGAGAAAACCTAGAAAATGGAGATTTTTAAAATAAGTTGAAAATCCATGGTTGATATTGTTATATTTATTTTGAATGCCCAAAATAAGTGTTGTTTGGAAAATTTCTTGTTTATATTGTATAAATGATAAATTTTGAGAAATATGAGAGTTGTTGTTCATTTTGAAAATTGTTATTCAAAATGTTGATTTAGTCTTGAAATGGCTAATTTGTTGAAAATGCTCGAAATATGGAAGATGTGTTATTCCTCGGATAAATTGAAATAAATGTATATTTATTCATCTTGTGAAATTGCATGGAAAGGAGAAATGGGAATTTTGATCACAATGGTAGTATTGTGTGGAAGAATTGGAAATGGAAGAATTATTGCATTGTATTGATTATTGTTGCATTGGCATATCAATTCATTTGATTATATTGAACTTTGAAAGTTGATTTGAAAACCTACATTGAGAAAAGAATGTTGAGAAATGAGTTTTTATGAAATGGTTTTGGGGTAAATACGGTGGTAAGTCTTGACAAGTGGTGTAGATGATAGGTGTCGAGCCTTCCAGTTGACACTGGTAAACATGACAATTGATAAGTGTCGAGCCTTCCGGTTGGTACCGGTAAAAATGACAATTTTGTAGTACTTGTATAGTCTACTTGCAGACACCAACCTAGGGATTACCAGAGTTGTATTTACCGTCCCTTTGGTTAAAACTGATAAATGTTGAACAGTTGAAGTTGCATGACATCATTGAGCATGATGGTTTTCAAAAGATGATGATATGTTTTATTTTGAAAATGGCGTGTGTATTCATCTTTTGAGAATTGTATAAAATGTATATACTTTGTTAAGGATTTCCTACTGGGCTTTATGCTCACCCTATGGGATTTTTGGTGCAGGAAAAGACGTGGTAAGTCCGCCTAACTGAGGGCATGGAAATATGTGTGCTAAGAGCACAATGTTCTCATTTTGCTGTGACTCTGATTGTAAGCCAAGGGCTTTGTAGATATGGGTTTGAATAACCGTTTTATGTAACCAAGCTTAAGCCTTGGAAAATTGTAAACCCTTGGGGGTATTTATTTGTGTATTTATTTGTTGCTGGGTTAAATATGTAATCGCCTGAGGAACTATTTGTATCTTGTAATACAAGTGTGGAGATTTATTTTGGTTTTTCCCTTAAAGAGCCATAATTGTTGTATTATCATTTGGGCTGAAAATTTGGGGTGTTACAATTACACACCAAATTCCTCATTATATATATGGCTCAAAAATTGTATGAAATAGTTGAGATAAATATTATGAAATTGCTTACATAAATGTATTGATTTATTTTGTTGAACTTTTTCATAACTCTTATGTAAGAAATTTTTACTTAAAAAAAAAAAAGAAAAATTATGTAAATGGTCCTTGTAATTTGTACGATGTGTTAATTTAGTCCTTATTATTTTAATTTGCTCGAGTTTGTCCCTTAATTTAAGCGATTGTTTCATATTAATCCAATAACTAATGATTGTTAGGTTTTATAGCGATCCCGGTTTTCCCTCCATTTCTTATTGTATTCCGGACTTGGGATTCCGTCATGGTTGTTGTTGTCTTTATCTTGTTTTCGTCTTTTAAATTTTTTGAATTTGAGTTTTAGGATGTGTTGGGCAGGTTTGAAACAGGTTGGATGTGATTTGAATTAAATAGTTGCTACCCAGATTTTGGTTTCTTCGCTCAAGCGAGACTTTTGTCGCTCGAGCGAGCTTTGGGTTTTAGTTCTTTCGCTCGAGCCAGGGTTCCTTCGCTCGAGCGAGCTTTGAGTAGTGTGTCTCTTGGCTCGAGCGAGTACTCTTGCGCTCGAGCATGCGTCTGCGTCTCTTTTTGACCTGAAGCTTGTGTTTCTTCGCTCCAGTGAGCGAGGACTATGTTTTGAGTTTCTTCGCTCGCGCGAGCACTCTTGCGCTCGAGCGTGCTTCTGGGTTGTAAACCTGAAGCTTCGCGTTGTTCGCTCGAGCGACGCTTCTTGTACTTGAGTGAGGTTCTGTTGTGTCTGGTCGCTCGAGCGAGCCTCGAGTATATCAATTCGCAGCAGCGTGTTTTTGCACACTTTTTCACTCTCTTCGTCCTTCAAACCCTAGATCCGGCCCACTCTCTCTCTACATACGTCTTCTCTCTACAAATACACTTGGTTCTTGGGTGTCTCTACCCTAGTCTCTTTGAAGAAATGTAACGCTCTCAAAAAAATACATAAAACCCATCATTTTAGACATGCAATGATATAAGAGAAATCAACACCTTTCTATTCATCAGAGTAATTCTTACAATAATATTACATGTTAACAACAAAAGCAAACGTCCTACGGGCTTACAGCTTTTCAAGTCAACACTTGGTTACAAAAAGAAGAGTACTAACTCTATACAAATAAGCCCTTGGCTTGATACACATGTAATGCAAACAAAATAATCAAAAGAGTCTTCAACTTCCATAACCGTCCAAGCTATGTCTTGGAGGTGGCATGCTACCTGTACCTGAAAATAATGTCCCACATGGGGTGAGCCAACGCCCAGTAGAGATATGCTAAACACAATATGAGCAGTAACTAAGACATTAGCAATTGATAAATGTTCGACTCACATAAACCAATTCATATACCACTTTCATTACATGACAATTGTGTCCGTGTTTCATTTCATTTTCCATTTCTTATCAAATCCACAATTCACAACTACGGCTCAGAACCTGGCCAACAATTTACATGAGGTAGTGACTCATCTTAAACATTTCCCATTTCACAATAGATAAGCATATAAGCCATATCAACATTTCAACAGATATGTATATGAGCTATATCAACACTTCCATAGATAAGCATATGAGCTGTATCAACACTTTAACTGATAAGCATATGAGCTGTATCAACGGAGTCCATCCCCTATCTCCTCTCACACAACATCTGGTTTAGAGGTCCATCCCCTATCTTCTCCTAAACCGTGGAGTACATCCACTATCTCCTCCCACACATACATAACGTATATACACAAAGGTCATATACATAATCAATCAATACATAAAGTTAATGTATTCTTTCAACCGTCATACTCTATGACACATCCAATTGATTAGTTTAAGTTTGCCTAATCATCATGCATTGTCTACAACAACCAAAACTACCCTCCACTGGTAGCCCAAAGCAATTATTTCTAAACAGATAATAAAAACACCAATAGATAAAATATCCATATTTCCAAAAGTGAGCGATTAATAAATCCAACTTCACTAATCCATCTCATAATGAGCTAATTTCATTATATTCAACTCAATTCCACAATTTCTCACCAAATGTCATTAATTACACTAATGACCCAAATATACTCAAACATGGCATAATTTCCCTTATCCTCAATATTGACTCCAAGAGTCCATATATTACCAACAACATCAGCATACTCATTTTGAAACCCAAATACATGTTTATGGTCCAAAATAATCAAAACCCTCTTTTCAAAATTATGCATTTAAAACCCTAGTTTCCAAAACCCAAAACCATTTATACAAAAACTCAATATCTAGGTCAAAACCCATAAGAGTGAGTAGGAATCCCTACCTCAAATTCGGAGCTACAAAGGAGAGAAGAGACCGAAACCAAAATGCTCCAAACTCCAAAATTTTTGGATCAAAACGAAGCCCTCGACGATCAACCCAACTTTTACAAAGGCCGGAGGGAAGGAAAGCACTCTAAGTAGATCAAACCCTAGAGAGAAGGAAGTTTCTAGAGAGAGAGGCTCACAAAATCGTTTTTGGGAAAGTAAGAGAGAGAGAGAGAGAGAAAGTGTAGAAAATGATTCAAAAATGCCCAGCTACCATCTGTTATACGACATTCCCGCTCGAGCGGAGAATAGAACGCTCGAGCATTAAGCACAAAAATCTGGAAATGCTCGAGCGTAAAGATGCCCGCTCGAGCTCCAAGAAACAAAAGCAAAACACATCCGCTCGAGCGCGAAGAACCAGTCCGCTCGAGCGTAGATTTTCATCTCCCAGAACTTTTTCAGAAAAAGAATTACCTGCTCGAGCGCCAACAAGCCCGCTCGAGCGCGACCCGCTCGAGCGCAAGAAACCCGCTCGAGCGTAGAAAACACACCTGCAGAAGTTTTGCAGGGACACAAAATGCTGGAAGGGTGTAAACCCCGCTCGAGCGCAACATGGAGCGGACAATTCAAAAACTGGGCAACAATAATGGGAGCCAAAGCTCTACTAACCTGTAACAACCAAGCCCAACACATCCTAAAACTCAAACAAATGGATTTAAAGGACGACAACAAGATAGATACAGCTACCAACTCCACGGAACCGAGTCCGGAATACAACTGAACAGTAAAGGAACAACCGGGATCGCTATAAGAAAAGCTAGAGCTTTGAGTGGGCTTTCTTTTGATCCAAGAAAATACGAGTTTGGAGCATCTTGGGGTTTCTCTCATCTTTCCTTTTGAGCTTCTACTTTGAGGTAGGGATTTCTTGAGTTATATATACTAGTTATGTATTGTTGTTGTTGATTTAAAAGTTTCCTTGAAGGATTAGTGTTGATTTTGATTTTTGTGATTAAAAGTGTAGAGTTTTCAAAAGGGGTTTAATCTCAAATCATTTTGTTAATTCTTAGTGGGTTGTTTAGTTATCTTGAAACTCAAAAGGGATGGTTTAATGGGGTTTCTCTAAGAGGGTGAGAAATGTTTGGTTTTTGATGAAAACCCTAGGAAAAATTGGGGATTTTTAGAAGGAACATGGAAAGGTTCTTGAAATTCTTTTCTATTTTTGAATTGAAGATGAATGGGTTTAAATTTCATAATGTGTTGCAAAATGGTAAACTTTTAATGTATGGAGAAGTAGAAAATTGTTTTGAAAGCTTTACGTGTAACTCTTGGTGAGATTATGTTGCTATAACTTGAGAAATGAGGAAAATTGTGGTATGAATGGATGATATGTGGTTGACTTGTGATGGGAACAATGAAGAAAGAAATGGGAAAATTGTGAATGTGGCATTGTTGTAAAGGCCTTGAACATGAATAAATGTTATGAATTATGGAAATTATTGCATTGTATATTATTTCTTTCATTATTGTGCATTGTGGTTCTAAATCGAAGAGATTTACATTCATGAGAGAAATTGGTATTGTGATAAGAACTATGGAAGTGTGTAAGGGGTAAATACAGTGGTAGGTCCAGTTAGGGGGTGTAGATGAGTTTTGTTAAGCTGGCCTGAGTGTCCATGGTGAAAGACCAGAAAACCGCGCAGGTAGGTGTCGAGCCTTCCGGTTAATACCGATAAAAATGACAGTTTGGTAGTACTCGTAGAGTCTACTTGCAGACACCAGCCTAGGGACCACAAGTGTTGTATTTACCGCCCCTATTGATTAAACTTGAAAGTTCTTTTGTTGAAATGAGATAAGATTACTAACTGTTATTGGAAATAAAAAAAAAAATTCTTTAAAGAAGCATGGCATGGCATGAACATCTGTATTTTTTTTGAAAATTGCATAGCAATATATACTTTGTTAGAATTCTCTACTGGGCTTTATGCTCACCCCTATGGGATTTGGTGCAGGTAAAGATGTGGTGATCCCACCGAACTGAGGGCGTGGATATTCTGTGAAGAGTAAATAGCTCTCATTTTGTGTAAATTTTTGTAAAGCCAAGGGCTAATATGTTTGGGTCCGAGAGACCATTTTGGTGTAACCAGGCTATTGCCTTGGAATCTGTAAGCCCATAAGGACATTTTGTTGCCTTGAGAATAGATGCTTCACATGCTATAGATTCATATGTTTTCTTATCATTGAATGTATATCCGCATGTGGAACTTTTGTAAAGACTCATTTATTAATTATGCAAAGATGGAAGAATTGTTGTAATTGATGCGGGATTGCTAATTAGTGTGGGTAGTTCTTGTTGAATTATTTCGGGGCATTACAGGCTTGGTGGATTGAAAGTCAAACAATGTGTTAATTTGGTCCATATAGTATACACGATGTGTCAATATGGTTCCTGTCAAACTTGAACAAATTGAAACAACAAGGATCAAATTGACACATCGCGTAAATTATATGGACCAAATTGACACATCGCTTGAGCACGTGACAACTTTCTGTTTACCAAACCTAACAGTCGTTATTTGTTTTACTGATATGACACAATCTGTTAAATTAAGGGGTAAAATCGAACAAATTGAAATAATAGATTAGAGACCAAATTAACACATAGTATAAACTACAGGAACCATTTACATAATTTATTCTTAAAAAAATTAACTTTATTTGGCTATGTTTGGAAGGGTTTTGGAACTTTAGTTCCACCATTTGATTTGCCTATGGTGTTTGTTTGCAGCTTTCAAAAATTAATTCCACGCTCACTTTTGAAAACTCGATCGAAGGTGGGAAAATTTGGACTAACCCGTCGTCCCACCAGACGTCTCACCGGTCGTTCGGCCAATTAACCGGAACAGTGCAAATTTTATTTTATTTTATTTTATTGCAATTGACAAATGTTAAGTTTTATATATTCAACAAAAAATATTTTCCAAATTTTTTAAATTTTTTTATGAGCTTTAATAGAATTTTGAGTTGTGTGTTTGGTTATGAGTTGTAAGTTTTTGTATCAAATATTATATGACACATCAAAAATTTCCCACTTAATTCAAAACTCTTTTCAAAATTCATTCACCAAATAAAATTTTCACACTCAAATCATAATTTCAAAACTCACAAACTCAAAATACAACTCATATTCTCAAATCATATTTAGAAAACTATACCAAACGCTATCTTTATTTTTCTACATTTACCTTGGTCCCCTTTAAATAAATTTTTTGGTTTTGTCTCCACATTTATAATCTATAAATGCAAACAAAATCTAAAATTTACATAATCAACACGAATCTTACCCTCAAATCTAAGATGGATACACTAAACGCAGGGACAGAGATAGAAGGATCAAGGGGTCAAGTGCCTTTCCTGGATTTTGGATTTTATTTTATTTTATTTTTTTACAAACATAAAGAAAATATTTTAAATAAAAAAATTTATAAAAATATTATTTGGAGTAAAATGTCAATGACATTTTTAAAAATATGAGAACAATAATAGCTGTTTTGATTGAGAATGAAGAGACTATGATAACTTATATTGTTATCTGTAAAAATTTCAATGTAATGGTGATATCTATCATTATTGACATACAAACATAATTAATCTTAATGAAGATATGAAATTTATTGGATTGTTAGCCCTGGTTTGGCTATCATTTTGGGGCTAAAAAAGCACAAAATGACAAAATAGGTAAAATAAGTTAATAAGACAAAATATCACATCTAACCCATAATCATTACACTTTTTCTCTCACAAAAGTTTTAAAATCCAAAAAATCCAAACCAAACGAGGTTACAAACGTCAGGCTAAAAAAGTTCCAACACAAAAAAAGTTGGCTACATTAGCCAATGTCAAACGAAGCTTTAGTTACATTCAACATGTGAGGTTCATCCTCCACGTGTTTCCTTATTATTTGTTGGTGATATCACATATGAATGATGACATGGTATTATTATATTGAATTTTACTCAAATTTTGTATAAAAAAAATTACTTTATCATTATATAATTTATTTTAAAAATTATATCCATAACTTTTTTGTAATGTCTATGATACAATAGATACAAATAATAATATATATATTTTTTATCTTTCTTGAAGACAATCGTAAAAATATATGTGAAATATATTTATAAATTTTTTTAATATTGTAATTAATAAGTGTTCCATTTGATTTAATTTTTTAATTCTGCCATTGACTAAACTTATTAATGTCTGTATATAACATTAATAGAGTTAATTGCATAACGTATCTCACTAATCATAAATATTAAGAATCAAAATTTGACTGGATAAATTTTTTATATGTCTCATCAAAGTAAATTTCTGAATTTGTCCCCATTATGTGAAATAGTTGATGAGAAATTAATAATAGCCAAACAGAGAACTTTTCTTAATGACAATGTTAGAAAAATTGAGATCCATACATTTCATCCATATTTTAAAATGTGAATTGGCACACTTTCATGTGCATAATGGCTTCACACCCCCTTTCTCATTTTTTTGCATGACTCACACAAGAAGAAAACAAGAAAAAGGAACCAAAGTTTTTTCTACAAGTGCTAAAAAAACCAAATCTTTTAAATTATCTAAATTTATGATTGCCATCTTAATTTCAAATTTATGTGACCTAATTTTTTATGTAACGCCCTCAAAATAATAATAATAAACCCATCAGGTAAGACATGCATTTACATTTAAACTAACTGCATTCCTTTCATTCATTAGAATTCCAAGACATAAGTATTACATGTTAACCTCACAACAAAATGCCCTACGGGCTTACAGCTTTCCAAGTTAACACTTGGTTACAACAAAGAGTTCTAACTCGTTTACACATTAAGCCCTTGGCTTGAAATTACATGTAATACATCAACAGTAAAACGACATAACTATGTCCGCCACTAGCCTCCCAGCTATGTCCTTGGAGGTGGCATGCTTCCTGTACCTGAAAATGATATTCCCATATAGGGTGAGCCACAGCCCAGTAGAAATACACTAAACCAACCATGAACAATGACTAAAACATTAGCAATTGATAGTTGGTCAACACTGATTCAATCACATAAATTACATATTTATGTCGACGACTTACAAGTCCCAATTACTTTTCATTTTCCCTTTTTCAACAGATAAGCATGCTAGCTCTATCATCATTTCCACAGATATGTATAAAAACTATATCTCACATTCAGATAAGCATAAAAGCTATATCCACATTCTCAACAGATATGTATATCAACAATATCCACAGATAAGCATACAAGCTGTATCCACACTCTACAACAGATATGTATATCAACAATATCCACAGATAAGCATACAAGCTGTATCCACACTTCACTTCACAAAGATAAGCATATGAGCTCTATCTTCACTTCTCTAGACAAGCATATGAGCTCTGTCTACGGAGTACATCCCCTATCTCCTCCAAATACCTATCCGGTTTAGAGGTCCATCCCCTATCTTCCCCTAAACCGCGGAGTACATCCCCTATCTCCTCCTCTACACATAACATATATAAACACATTGGTTCTATATACAATCACACAATACAAACAATTAATGTATTCTAGCAACTGTCAAATTCCATAACACATTCCATTGATTAGTTTCAGTTTGCCTAATCAACATACATTGTCTATAACAATCACGACTATCCTCCACCGATAGCCCCAAGCAGTTATTTCTAAAACAGAAAATAAATGCGCAAATGGATATTCAATCAACATTTCATTTCCTCATTTCTCACCAATTAATTATCCCAATTAATTAAACAATGTAATTAGGCCATTTTCCATAATTACCATTTCAACCCTTAGGTTCCATTTTCATCAATGATTCAACAATCATTCTATTTTTCTATGCCAAACATGCATCTAGGTTTATGATGAGTAAAACCCCAACCTTTGTAAAATTACACAAAAGCCCCAAACTTTCACAAATTACCAAACCAAGCCCAACATCTCAAAATACCAAAATTTAAAGACAAAACCCATAGAGAGGAGTAGGTTATCCCTACCTCAAATTCGGAGCTCCAAGGGAGAAGAAGACAAAACTCAACGTGCTCCAAAACCCGAGATTTTCAGATTAAAATGAAGCCCTCGACGATCAACAACTTTTTTTGTAAAGGCCAAAGGTGAGTAAATCACTCCTACTAGATCAACACCTAGAGAGAAGGTAGTATCTAGAGAGAAAGACTCAACAATGGTGTTTTTGGAAAAGTAAGAGAGAGAAGAGAAAGT
Organism: Camellia sinensis; assembly: GCF_055761805.1. Taxonomy (NCBI): domain Eukaryota; kingdom Viridiplantae; phylum Streptophyta; class Magnoliopsida; order Ericales; family Theaceae; genus Camellia; species Camellia sinensis. The sequence continues at coordinate 116,136,187 of NC_138975.1, read as the reverse complement.
GAAAAAGTGATTTGAAAAGTCACAATTTCGGGACTTAAACCCAGTCTTCCGCTCGAGCTTAAAACACCCCGCTCGAGCGGCCACTCACAGACTTCCGCTCGAGCGGCCAACCTCCCGCTCGAGCGCAGAATGCACTCGCCCAGCACTTTTGCAGAACCAGGCCTCCGCTCGAGCTCCCAACCCTACGCTCGAGCTCACAACACTGCACAACAAGATACTGGATGGATGTAATCTACGCTCGAGCTCCAACACCTCCGCTCGAGCGTACAGGCCAAAAATCTGGGCAACTAGTTTTGGTTTCTAAACTCAACCAACCTGTAACAAACCCGCTCAACACATCCCATAACTCAAATACAAAGTAAGAAAGGATGTAAACAAGATAATAAACAACTACCAACATCCACGGACACATGTCCGGATCACTATACAACAAGGGTAAACCCGGGATCGCTATAACCTCCCCCCCTTAAAGAATTTCGCCCCCGAAATTAAGCACAAGTTTTCAAAACAAGTTTTCCTTCATTTTAGACAATGTTACAATTTAACATTCAACAATTCGACCCATTACCGGTCATCCCATCCCTTTTAACAAGAGACATACCACAATATGTAAACAACATATGTACTTTCAACATGCATTAACATTATGCACTATCTTTCCAATTTTAACAATATATTCAACACATATAGTGTCACATTCAACTTCCATATGAGGCAAGTTCCAAACATACTTCCAATAACCAAAACATTTTCAATGTTTCTCAACTTAAGACATATATAAAAGCTCTTAAGTTCAACAAAATGCAAAATGTAAATACAAGATTACATATCAATAAACAAGTCCGGATATTTCTCTCGGACTTCCAACTCACGTTCCCAAGTGGCTTCCTCCACTCCGTGATGTTTCCACAAGACTTTCACCAAAGGAATGGTCTTGCCACGCAGGACCTGATCCCGCCTATCCAAGACCCGAACCGGTCTCTCCTCATACGAGGCATCCTCATCTACCTCTAAATCGCTCCAATCCAGCACATGTGATGGATCTGGCTCATACTTCCGAAGCATACTCACATGAAACACGTCATGCACCCCGGACAACTGCGGCGGTAAGGCTAACCGATAAGCAACCTCACCTATCCTCTCAAGGATCTCAAAAGGACCAATAAACCGAGGGGACAACTTCCCACTCTTCCCAAACCTCATCAGGCCTCGTCTAGGTGATATCTTCAGAAAGACATGATCACCTACCTCAAACGCCAAAGGCCTCCTCCTACAGTCGGCATAACTCTTTTGTCGACTCTGGGCTGTAACAAGCCTCTTACGGATAAGCTCAACTTTCTCCGTCGTCTCCCTAACTAACTCTGGACCCAACAAAGGTGCATCACCCACCTCGGCCCAACACACTGGAGACCTACACGGTCGGCCATACAAGGCTTCAAACGGTGCCATACCGATGCTAGACTGAAAACTATTGTTGTAGGCAAACTCTACCAATGGCAAGTGCCTCTCCCACGTCCCACTGAAGTCCAGGACACAACCCCGAAGCATATCCTCGAGGATCTGAATAGTACGCTCGGACTGCCCGTCAGTCTGAGGATGATAGGCCGTACTAAAGGTTAACTTAGTGCCCAAGGCACTCTGCAAACTCTGCCACAATCTAGCAGTAAAACGAGGATCTCTATCTGAGACGATCGTCACTGGGACCCCGTGCAATCTCACTACGTCCCGAATATACAAGTCGGCAAGATGATCTACCGAATCTCTCACGCGCATAGGAATAAAGTGCGCCGACTTAGTCAACCGGTCTACAACCACCCAAATAGCATCACTACCCCGCTGAGTCCTCGGAAGACCTACAACGAAGTCCATTGTGACATGCTCCCACTTCCACTCGGCAATAGGCAAGGGTTGCAACAAACCCGCTGGCCTCTGATGCTCGGCCTTCACTTGCTGGCAAGTAAGGCACTTCGATACGAAAACAGCCACATCTCTTTTCATACCCCGCCACCAAAACTGGCGACCCAAATCCTGATACATCTTAGTACCTCCCGGATGCACCGCAAGGCGCGAATGGTGAAACTCTCGGAGTACTTCCTCACGGCAAGCCTCCGGTACAAACAAACGGTCTCGGTATCTCACACTCAGGTCGGGATACACCGTCAAACCCTTCTCAACTTTCCCACTGGAGATCTTCTCTCGGAGGGATTCTACCTCAAGGTCACCTCTCTGTGCCTCTAACACTCTAATCATAAGTGTAGGCTGCGCAACAACAGAAAACAAGGCCGCAGCCTCGACAGATTCGCCCAGTAGCAAATCAAACTCGCCAAGTGCTCCCAACATCACCCATTCCCGGATGGCTATACAAGCTACATCACTAATGATCTTCCTACTAAGGGCATCGGCCACAACATTGGCCTTTCCCGGATGATAATGCAACTCAAAATCATAATCCTCGATGAACTCCATCCACCTCCTCTGCCTCAGATTCAAGTCTCTCTGTGTAAACAGATACTTCAAACTCTTATGATCCGAGAATACCTCGAACCTCTCACCATAAAGGTAGTGCCTCCAGATTTTCAAGGCAAAGATCACAGCTGCTAACTCTAGGTCGTGTGTGGGGTAATTCTTCTCGTGTATTTTCAACTGACGTGAGCCATAAGCCACCACTTTCCCCTCTTGCATCAACACACAACCCAAACCCTCTCGTGAGGCATCACAATAAACCGCATAACCCAACCCTCTCTCCGGAATAATCAATACCGGAGCGGTGGTCAATCTAACTTTCAACTCTTGGAACGACTTTTCACAAGTCTCACTCCACACAAACTTGACTCCCTTCCGAGTCAGTCTAGTCAACGGTGACGCTAACCTGGAGAAATCTTTCACAAACCGACGGTAATACCCAGCTAATCCCAGAAAACTGCGGATCTCAAACACACTCTTAGGCTGTGCCCAATCTTGCACTGCCTCAACCTTGGATGTATCAACAGACACCCCTTTCCCGGATACCACGTGGCCTAAGAATTTGACTTCCCTCAGCCAGAACTCACACTTCCCAAACTTGGCATACAGCCTATGGGCTCTAAGTAACTCAAGCACCCCTCTCAAGTGTTCCTCGTGCTCCTCCTTAGATGACGAATAGATAAGGATATCGTCCACAAAGACAACCACAAATCGATCTAAAAACTCCCGGAAAATCCGGTTCATCAAGTCCATAAAGACTGCCGGTGCATTGGTAAGCCCAAATGGCATCACCAGAAACTCATAATGGCCATACCGCGTACGGAATGCCGTCTTAGGAATATCTTCCTCCCTGACCCTCAACTGATGGTAACCCGATCTCAAGTCTATCTTAGAGAAACAACGGGAACCCTTCAACTGGTCAAACAAATCATCTATACGGGGCATAGGATACTTATTCTTAACCGTAGCCCGATTCAACTTCCGGTAGTCAATACACAATCTCAAGGCACCATCTTTCTTTTTAACAAAGAGGGCCGGTGCTCCCCACGGTGAAACACTAGGGCGAACAAAGCCCTTATCTAGCAATTCCTGGAGCTGAACTTTCAACTCAACCAACTCTGCTGGAGCAAAACGGTAAGGTGCCATAGAAATCGGCGCCGTACCAGGCACTAAATCAATAGAGAACTCTATCTCTCGGTGGGGTGGCAAACTAACAAGATCTTCGGGAAAGACATCCGAATACTCACAAACCACCCTCGGCAATACATGCTGGGTCTCACCACTCTCACCACTCTCAAAGCTAGCAAGTAGACTACTAAGCTCACTTCGCCCTCGCGAATCATACCCCGGTGGCAAAACACTACCAACCCGGTCTCCCAAGAAATGGAACCACTCCCCGCTCAAGGTACATAATGTAACCCTCTGGCGGTAGCAATCAATAACAGCCCGGTATGACGATAGCCAGTCCATACCCAAAATAACATCAAAACCCTTCATGGGCATGACAACAAACGGAAAAGGAAGCCTATAATCGGCGACCTCAATATCACATCCTCTAACACCCTGTTTCAGAATCAACTCACCACCCAAAGGCGATACCACACAAATAGGAGATGCTAACTGTGCTAACTCCAATTCCAAAACAGATGCAAATGCAGCAGATACAAAAGAATGAGATGCACCCGTGTCTATCAACACATTAGCAACTGAGTTGCAAAACAGAAAAGTACCTCTCACTACTGATGGAGCCGGTACTAAATCCTGCGCGGTAATAGCATACACGCGCCCCGTAGGCCCCTGGTCTACCTGCTCACCTCTCGGAGCAAAAGACTGCTGCACAGACTGGGATGACGAAGCTCCCGGATTGGCCCTCGAGGCCTGCACAGACTGAGCTGGCTGAAAACCCTGCATCTGCCTAGAACCAGACGCTCCCGAAGTGGCACTCAACTGTGGGCAAAACCTCTTCATGTGCCCAGGTTGTCCACACTGATAACAAATCAAGAGCTGCCCCCTGCCCAAACTCTGACTCGGCGGTCTAGCTGAAGAAGAAGCAGCTTTCTGACCCCCACCCTTCTGCGGGCAAACGGAAACCTTGTGACCCAGCTGGCCACACTTGTAACAAGTGAATTCTCCCTGACTGCCTCTCCCCGAGCCTACACTAGGCACTGGAAAGGTCGATCTAGAGACTGCACCCTGAGACTGCTGAGGGTTAGAACCCCTCTGCCTCCTGCCATCACTCTGACTATCCTGGCTCCTCTTGGAGCCTCTCTGACCCTCATCCTCCTCCTGCATCATAAGCTCCATATGAGCTGCAGCATCCACTAGGTGTCTATACTCTCGAATATAAGACCCACCAATTCTCAACTTGAGGCCCCGCCTCAACTTCCGCTCAAACTCATAGCAACGGCGTTCCTCAGACGCCACCAGTTCAGGTGCAAACCTAGACAGACTGGTAAAAGTAGCCTCAAACTCGGCCACTGACAAGCCCTGCTGATTAAGCCGGCTAAACTGATCCCTCAGCTTCTCCCTAGCTGCTGCTGATAAAAACCTCTCCTGAAAAGCATTCACAAACGCCTCCCAAGTACCACCAACACGAGCTTTCTCGTACTTCCACCATTGACCCGCATCTCCCTTCAGCTGGAAGGATGCCAAGGTCACTTTCAGTGCTCCGTCCTCGATGCCAAGCATCTCAAACGTCTTCGTTGTCTGTTCGAGCCATTCATCTGCCTTAAGCGGCTCTTTAGGATCCCCGATAAACTCGTCCGGATTACACCGAAAGAACTCCCTCTTCAAGAAGGAAGGCCCTGTCTCAGCTGCCTGATTCCCAGCTCTAAGAATACCTAAAGCTCCTGCTATCTCTCTGGCCAAGGCACCCACAGCCTGCTGACCTACTGGCTCGGCCACATTGGCCTGCCCAACTCCCTCATGCACTGCCGGAATCTCACCCGGTAACGGTACTTCCTGCCTCGCAGGTCTACCACGCCTAGCACCTCTTCCTCGTCCTGACATCCTAATAAAGGCAACACAGAACGTTAGCACATTCATAAATGTGCCGAAACTAAACACTCACGTCCTAATGCATGGACAAGTGTAATTCACTCCACATAAGCACATAAACACATAAGCACTTACGAACTTCATTTCCGGATAATGATAGTCCCGAGGCGTTACTAGAGTTCCGGTTAGAAGCAGCGTTGATCAAGTGCTTTTCCAACAAGACTCCCAGAAACCCAAGGATCCAATCAACATCCTAGAAATTAAATCCCATACCCACATAGTCACATAAGCATGTTATCAAATAAACACATAGCATATGGTACTACATCTACGTCTCTATCAAGCGAGACAAACCCATTGTGATCCTAATCACTTCCCACGTACCCAAAGTATTCGAACCCGGTACGCTCTGATACCAAGTTGTAACGCCCTCAAAATAATAATAATAAACCCATCAGGTAAGACATGCATTTACATTTAAACTAACTGCATTCCTTTCATTCATTAGAATTCCAAGACATAAGTATTACATGTTAACCTCACAACAAAATGCCCTACGGGCTTACAGCTTTCCAAGTTAACACTTGGTTACAACAAAGAGTTCTAACTCGTTTACACATTAAGCCCTTGGCTTGAAATTACATGTAATACATCAACAGTAAAACGACATAACTATGTCCGCCACTAGCCTCCCAGCTATGTCCTTGGAGGTGGCATGCTTCCTGTACCTGAAAATGATATTCCCATATAGGGTGAGCCACAGCCCAGTAGAAATACACTAAACCAACCATGAACAATGACTAAAACATTAGCAATTGATAGTTGGTCAACACTGATTCAATCACATAAATTACATATTTATGTCGACGACTTACAAGTCCCAATTACTTTTCATTTTCCCTTTTTCAACAGATAAGCATGCTAGCTCTATCATCATTTCCACAGATATGTATAAAAACTATATCTCACATTCAGATAAGCATAAAAGCTATATCCACATTCTCAACAGATATGTATATCAACAATATCCACAGATAAGCATACAAGCTGTATCCACACTCTACAACAGATATGTATATCAACAATATCCACAGATAAGCATACAAGCTGTATCCACACTTCACTTCACAAAGATAAGCATATGAGCTCTATCTTCACTTCTCTAGACAAGCATATGAGCTCTGTCTACGGAGTACATCCCCTATCTCCTCCAAATACCTATCCGGTTTAGAGGTCCATCCCCTATCTTCCCCTAAACCGCGGAGTACATCCCCTATCTCCTCCTCTACACATAACATATATAAACACATTGGTTCTATATACAATCACACAATACAAACAATTAATGTATTCTAGCAACTGTCAAATTCCATAACACATTCCATTGATTAGTTTCAGTTTGCCTAATCAACATACATTGTCTATAACAATCACGACTATCCTCCACCGATAGCCCCAAGCAGTTATTTCTAAAACAGAAAATAAATGCGCAAATGGATATTCAATCAACATTTCATTTCCTCATTTCTCACCAATTAATTATCCCAATTAATTAAACAATGTAATTAGGCCATTTTCCATAATTACCATTTCAACCCTTAGGTTCCATTTTCATCAATGATTCAACAATCATTCTATTTTTCTATGCCAAACATGCATCTAGGTTTATGATGAGTAAAACCCCAACCTTTGTAAAATTACACAAAAGCCCCAAACTTTCACAAATTACCAAACCAAGCCCAACATCTCAAAATACCAAAATTTAAAGACAAAACCCATAGAGAGGAGTAGGTTATCCCTACCTCAAATTCGGAGCTCCAAGGGAGAAGAAGACAAAACTCAACGTGCTCCAAAACCCGAGATTTTCAGATTAAAATGAAGCCCTCGACGATCAACAACTTTTTTTGTAAAGGCCAAAGGTGAGTAAATCACTCCTACTAGATCAACACCTAGAGAGAAGGTAGTATCTAGAGAGAAAGACTCAACAATGGTGTTTTTGGAAAAGTAAGAGAGAGAAGAGAAAGTGAAAAAGTGATTTGAAAAGTCACAATTTCGGGACTTAAACCCAGTCTTCCGCTCGAGCTTAAAACACCCCGCTCGAGCGGCCACTCACAGACTTCCGCTCGAGCGGCCAACCTCCCGCTCGAGCGCAGAATGCACTCGCCCAGCACTTTTGCAGAACCAGGCCTCCGCTCGAGCTCCCAACCCTACGCTCGAGCTCACAACACTGCACAACAAGATACTGGATGGATGTAATCTACGCTCGAGCTCCAACACCTCCGCTCGAGCGTACAGGCCAAAAATCTGGGCAACTAGTTTTGGTTTCTAAACTCAACCAACCTGTAACAAACCCGCTCAACACATCCCATAACTCAAATACAAAGTAAGAAAGGATGTAAACAAGATAATAAACAACTACCAACATCCACGGACACATGTCCGGATCACTATACAACAAGGGTAAACCCGGGATCGCTATATTTTAGAAAACTCAAATTTAAAAAAATGACAAAGAATAATATTACAATAACCAAATTTTCATATAGAAAATAATTATTACTCGATGTGACACCTATAAGCTATATCTATACATCCTTACAATAAGTGAAAGATGTGATTCATTATAACAATGTATTAATAACACATTAGAAGGAAAAAAAATAGCACAACCATTTTAATCATCACATTAGTTTTATTAATAATAATAATAATAATAATAATAATAACAATATTGAATTGAAATGAAATGATCACATATTTATATCATATTTTGTTTCCGATTTCATTTGCTAATATTGCATTGATCGTAGAGATAATTATCAATCACATTCAGTATGTATGGTTTCAATTTTCTAAATTTAATTTTTTAGAAATTGATTTTTATTTTTTGTATTTTTTATTTTTAGTGAATATTTTTAAAATTTTAAGCATTTTTTTTAGATGCACCTTAGATAAATATAAAAAAGTAAAATATTTGTAAAAAAATATTTTAAAAAATCAATAAATACACAATAATACGAAAAATATATTGAATTTTCGTATTTTTTTATAGTTTTGGTATTTAGTGATTTTTTTAAAGATTTTTTTCACAAATATTATACTTTTTAAGTGTACTTATGTTAGGTGTATCTAATTTTTTTTTGAAATTGCTTAAAATATTAAAAATATTTCAATAAAAACAAAAAAATATGAAAAATAAAAAAAATTAATTTTTTGAAGAGTGAATCTTGAATTATGAAACCAAACAAACTGATTGAGTTTGTGAAATATTAGATAGACAAATGTGTTCATTTTAGTATGACTCTGTTTGGAACAACTAAAAAGACATATTTTCATTCATTTTTTATTTTGTCTTTATTAAATTTCTTTTTTCAAATCTATCTAGTTTAGAATAATCTAAAAATCTAAAAAAAGGTGATTAAAAAGTTTACTAAAAATTTAAAAATGAAAGTCAAGTTTTATATTTTTTATTATTTCAGATTTGTCTAATCTAACGGAACCTAAAAGTTACAAGTTTTTAAATTTTTTTTGAAAATAATTCATTGAAGTGAAAGAAGTTAACAAAAAGTTGCCAAATTCACTCTAAAATAAAAATCAAATAGCCCGTTTAGAAATTGACTATTTAAACTATTTTTTTTACTTATATTTTACCAAAAGATACCAACAAATAATAAAATTAATGTGATAATTTTTAATAATTTTTTAACTATTTTATTTCATTCCCAAACAAGAGGCTGTGAGTTGTATAATATCACAGCATATAAATTACGCATGAGAGATTTTGAAAGCGTGTTCTCATTTTCCACTTCAGCAATCACCAGCTGGATCGTAGTCCCCACCCAAGAAATTTTAGACAAATTATTGATTAGTTCAGGGAGATTATCACTTAAGGCTCTATATGATTGTGATAAGTGGAGGGAGAAGGGGTACTGTTGTGTATTATGGTACATCAGTTACTATTGTAGCTCTTGCAGGAGATTGTCTGGAGTATTTTTCGATAATCTGAACTGTTTATATTGTAGGGTTCGTCGAATATATCAATCATATAAAAAAAAATTAAGTTGATTAGATATTTGTAACCCTATAACCAAAACACATTTATTTCTATAAAAATTAACGGTTAAAATTAACGGTTAACATAATTTTCATAAATTTTTAAAAACAATTAGGACCTAGTCTTAGGGTTATAAATATCCGATTAACTTGATTTTTATAAGAATAATATTTTTGACGAACCCTATAATATGAGCTATTCAGATCATCAAAAAATACTCAAGGAGGCCTCCCACAAGGGGCAGTAGTAACTGTTGTGCCTTAAGGCACGTCAGTACCCCATTCTCCTTAGTGGAGGGGATAGGGAGGGGATAGAATTTATAATTTTATATTAGGTGATTGGAAAAATATAAAGGCCTCATTTGTTTTCAGAGGTAGAATTGAGGGGATTGATGTTGAGAGGATTAATAGTGAGTGGATTGTTAGTGAAAGAATTAAGTAAAATTGTATTTATTTTGATGATAATTGTTAGTGAGGGTATTGTTAAATTATTATCCTATAAAATAAATATAAAATATTAAAACAAATAAAATTATGATTTTTAGTTAACAAAAAATACAAAAACATTAAACATTAATATTTAAAAAAAATGCCCAACATGTAAAAAAAAAAAAAAAAAAACCTAAGCCGAAAGACTAATTTCTCAATACCATCTCCACCTCCTCTATTTTAATCCCAGCACCAAGGTCCATCCTAATCCCATGGGATTATGAATCATCTCTCCATCTCCCAAAATAAACACAACATACAGTGAGTCATACCTTCATCTCAATCCCATTCTCACATCTATCTCCTACAACAAACGGGGCCAAAAGGATATGAGATTTGTGATTGGCTTGAGGCATGGCCACCTAGTGTCCCAGTTACGTCTTAGGACTAACCAATAATTTTTCAAAATTTTAACGTCACGTGACTCTCTACATGATTGTGATTAGTGGAGGGTATAAAATCTATAATTTTGTGTTCGGTGATTAAGAAATATGAAAGAATAAAAGGTTTATGATTGACTTGGAATATGGCCACCTAGTGTCGTAGTTGTGTCCCAGACTAATCAATAATTTTTGAAAAATACTATAGGTCTCAATTTTTCTACCAAATAAATAACTAAGCCTTGATTTGGTAAACATATTGGGACTAAATAAGCACATAAGGACAAAAAAAAGCCACAAAATCACAAAATGACAAAACACATGACTTTTGATGCAAAATTACCAAATTGACCCATATACAAACAAAGAGTAAAAAAAGCATCATTTCCAAGTGGAGGGCAATTTTGTCATTTCAATACAAAAAAGCCAAACAAGAAAACCAAACGAACAAAAAAATCCTAGGTTAAAAAAGTAAAAAAAGCCAAAAAGCCAAGTTTTCCAAACGACACCTAAATGTCTCACGTAGTGGTGTTTTGAGAAGTTGGTAAAAAGCTGACTTTTAACATTTTTTTGTGACTTTTTTGTGTTTAAAAAGTTAACTTTTTTGTATTTTTTAAGTAAAAAAGTTAAAAAGTTAAAATGTTGGCTTTTTTAGAATATTCCCAAAACGTCCTACAGGTGTGGGGTTCACACTTATGTACTATATTTAATCATTTATTTGATAGAAAATTTAATATCCTAATATTACTTATAAGGGCAAATTACTAACACCCTTTCGAGATTTGACTAAAATACAGATTTCCTCATAAATTTTGAAAAATTACATCCCGCCTCCTAAAATTTATATTTTCATAATAAATTGTTCCATGAAATTTATATTTGCGTAAAAAACTCCTCCCTAACCTCAGGAATCTGTATTTTAGTTGTTAATTTGCCCTGCTTATTATTTTTTGAAATTTTAACGTTACGTGGCAAAACACGGTTGGCCAAAATTCGGCGTTTGTTGGGCACAACCAGGGCGAGCGGATCCTCTAGAGTTAATTCTCTAGAGTGATCTCCTAAAGTAGTTGATCGAACGGCTCAAAATAAAACTCACCAAAACGACGTCGTTTTGGTGAGTATTTTGAAAAAAAAAATTCAGATTTTTTGAAGCTCTGTTTGCAGATCAACAATGGCTTCAATTCGTCATCATCATCACAACCCAACAACCCAATCAAACTCTCTTTCAACTCCGTATCACAGCAATAACTCTCTCTCAAATCCATTCTCTCCATCACCCTCCTCATTCTCTCTCTCTCCTCCCCCACTGGTGAGTATTTTGAAAAAAAAAAAAAAAAAATTCAAATTTTTTGAAGCTTTTTTTGCAGATCAACAATGGCAGCGAGGTTCAAGAGGGTGGCGGAGGCGTTTGATGATGTGGCGCGCTAGGCTCTGCGAGAGTAGCAGAAGCGAGTACTCGCCACCAGAGACGGCGGTGGATCTGTCGGATTTGGTGAAGTCGTTTATGGAGAGCGAGAGTGGGGGTGGAGAGAGAGAATGAGGAGGGTGATGGAGAGAATGGATTTGAGAGAGAGAGTTAATCTGATTTGGGTTGTTGGGTTGTGATGATGATGATAAATTGAAGCCATTGTTGATTTGCAAAAAAAGCTTCAAAAAATCTGATTTTTTTATTTTTTTTTCAAAATACTCACCAAAACGACGTCGTTTTGGTAAGTTTTATTTTGAGCCGTTCGATCAAGTACTTTAGGAGATCACTCTAGGGAATTAACTCTAGAGGATCCGCGCGCACCACCAGGAGCACGCGCTTGTGATGCCATCAACAACACCTGAACTGCGTGTCCGATTAACGCGAGAATCGAGGGGTTCCGAGCCCCACATGCCGACGTGTCAACCGTTAAATGTGGCCTAACTCTCTTTTACCTCCAACCCCAAACACTAACAAACAAACACAACCCAACAAAAGCCCGTTAAAACAATGGGCTCACTTGTATAATGACACAAATACCCTCTCAAGATACCACTAATTACTTGGGTTGTATATCACGTGAGTCAGGATACTTATTATATTGTGGTTGTTGGCCAGTCTTCCAATAGATATACGTCCATCTATATAATACAATTGGATGGTTTTAAAAATATTCAAAAGATATAATTATTAAGAGAGTAATGCTAGAGATCCCAAATATTGTACTAAAAGTTTTACTAAATGTCTCATATGTCTCATATGGGTGTGGGATCCACACAATGTGGGTCCCACACCCATGTGAGACATTTGGTAAAACTTTTGGTAGAATATTTGGGGCCTCTAGCATTTTTGTTATTTTTAAAATGGTGTGTATTGATTTAGGTCTCGTTTGTGATAATCTAAAAAATTTAAAAGTTAAAAAGTTATATTCTATTTAAGTTATATTATTTTATTTAAGTCACATTACCTCTTTATTACATCATTTTAAACTCAACCCATACTCAATTTATATTTCATAAAAAGTTAAAAAGTATATTTATTTAGATCATCCCAAACAACTCCTAATTAAAGATTGAACGAATTAGATTGTTTGATTTGATATTAATTTTTTGTCTAAACAATTGTTAAATTTTATTGGGTGAATTATACTAACGGTCTCTATAGGTTGGGACTTGTGTCATGTTAGTCAATGACTTTTTAATTGTGACACATTTAATTCTAAATTTTGAATCTTGTTTCAAGTAAGGACAATTGAAAATATTGCTTAATTTTAAGAACAAAATCATTAATTTGATAAAACATAAAGTAATTTGACAGAAATAAATGTCAAAAAAATATTTTTGAATTTTTAAAAATTATTTCTACCCACTAAAGATAAAATTATGTACAATTGATAAATCTTTTTTTTAATAAATTAATTTTTATTATATGTTTGGATGATGATTATGTAATAGGTGGTTGTTTTTTATTTTCATTAAATTAGTTTCTATTTTTTTAAAAGCCAAATATGATGACAACTTTGATATCATTATTAAACTAATCCATTAAATCAAAAAATCTAAAACTAAAACCATTTTATATATTAAATATATCGATTACACATTAAAATCTTAACAATCATCCATTACATGATTATCATTCAAACGCATAATAAAAATTAATTTAGTAAAATAAATAAATGTCTAAAAGATTTATCAATTTTACATAATTTTATCTTTGGTGGATAGAAATAATTTTTAAAAATTTAAAAATATCTTTTTGACATTTATGTTTGTCAAATTAGTTTATATTTTATTAAATTTTTGCCCTTAAAATTAAGTAATGATATTTTTAATTGTTCTTATTTGGAACAAGATTCAAAATTTATGGTCAAATGTATCACAATTGAAAAGTCAAAGACCAAAGTGACACGGGCTTCAAACTATAGGGATTGTTAGTGTAATTCGCCCAATTTTATTTTATACAATCTCACATCAGTAAAAGAAAGAAAAAGTGAGTGGTTTCACTTAGAGTGTCTCCAATGCTTCATCTTTTGTTTCATCAAATTTAAATTTGATAAAAAAAGTACAAAACTGGTGTTCCAACGTTAACATCAAATCAATATCAAATAAAGGATATCTCATTTTTTTTTTATCAAAATGAGGATGCTAGAATCTTTTATCAAATTATTGTAGATAGCCGTTACCTTTACAGATGATACATGAGCACCGGACAACTGGCCGGTTGCCTCCTAGTTGATCACCTCATCGCAAAATTGCGTATAATTAAAACAAAACCTTACACTGGTCAATCGACCTGTCGGATATCTCCTTGGTTGTCTTTCCAGTCGACCGGTGGTTTAATGAAATCTCAAATTGCTTCGTTGAAATGTGCAATATTAGATGAAACTTTTACTCAAAATTGGTGAAAAAAATGGGTAAACGTTGGAGATGCTCTTGTATAAGGTGAACCTTATGCTTCTATTTAATATTGTAGTGTTGTGCATGCTTACAATTTAAATTTTAAAATAAAATTTAAAATTTTAATTATTAATTAATTTTTGAATACGTTGATTGGTTTTTTGACCTAACCAATTAGGCTTGATTTGATTGATCCGCTGGTTTAACGGCGATTTTATCAAAATATATTGGTTAGATTTAATTATTAATTAACTTCTGACTTAAATAATTATTAGCTTTTATTTTACACAGTCTCACATCAAAAAAAGAATGATTAAGTGAGTTATTTCACTTATATAAAATGAACCTTTTACTTTCATTTAATATTGTAATGTTATTCATACTTCAGTTCAATTTAATTTAAATTTTAACAATTTCAATTAATTAATTTAGGTCAGAAGATAAAAACTGAATTTAGATATAAAAAAAAAACCTAAATTTGATAATACTACTATATTTGATAAATGTTTCAAAATATATTTGCTAAACTTTGAGAAGTAGATTAAAAGATAATTTTTGTTTGTCTTTTTTTAGTATATATATGCCCAAATTAATGTAGATTGTGTAAAGATGTAAAAATAAATAAGATAAAATATATATTTAATTTTCTAATGAGAAAAGATGTCACACCCCCAAACCCGCCCCTAAAAGTTTGGGCGTGATCACCTCAGAAGCGGACACTTAACTTGATATACATAACATATGGGACCTGAACGGAAGCATCTAATAACATAAAATCATATCCATTGAGCTACCACTAATATGTCAGGATCACAAACATCGCATCAGGTAGGTAATAAATAGTAAACATATACTTGAGCTTCAGTTATATACATACACATACATAGACTCAGCCCCATAATTGGGCGTATAACAAAAATGTTGTTGAAGGAAGGGGTTATATACATTTCAACCTTAGGCAGACAATTAGAGTATATAACCAAAAGCTTAGGAAGGAGTTATATACATTTCAACCTTAGGCAGACAATTAGAGTACATAACCAAAAGCTTAGCAAAACTTCACAAAAATGCACGGCTTCATCTAAGTGCCTGGACACACTGAGGTTAACAAAAGAGAGACGAGCATCCAGGGTTAAGACTGACCTCCGGGTTGATTGCCTACAGAAGCAGACAAAATACAGAGTGAGCTAGGCTCAGTGAATAATAGTACCTAAACAATTCAATGATCAACTTGAATTATAATGCGTATATAAATGCAGAGGACATATGGTTAATCTGATTCTGTACTATTTCTAGAACGGCCTTGGGTCCAGTCTTTAAACAGAGTGGCTTTACGCCCAGAGATATACAGAACGGGCTTAGGCTTGACAGATTTTACAGATTGGCCATAGGCCTGACAGATTTTACAGATTGGCCATAGGCCTAACAGATTCCACAGATTGGCCATAGGCCCAACAGATTCCACAGATTGGCCATAGGCCTAATAGATTCCACAGATTGGCCATAGGCCCAGATATCATCAGAGCAGACTAGTTTCAGAGTTATCCAGAGTTTCAGAGTCATACAGAAGTACACACATTCTTTTAATCGATCATATAAGTTAACATAGTTGATTGCGATTAACAGAGTGCTAATGGTAATTATTAGCGATAAGTAAAGGGTACTACTACAGTACTACTACTCACTGTGCGGTAGCGAAGCGCTTGTTCCTCCCGGGTTATGACCTACACACATGCACAACCCATAGATTAGTTCTTATTTCTCGTTAAGTCATTTTCGGACTCGCTTCGCTTCAAATGAATTTACAAACATCAAAAGGCATCAAATACAGATTTCAAAATATCAGAGGGTCAAGCACGTAAAACGGAGCAGATCATTTTTTCCAGCATGGGCCGCACGTGCGGCTGTGAGCCCAGCACGTGTGGCAAGGGTTCCCGCACGAGCGGCAGTGAAGCCCCGTACGTGCCTTTTTAGCAGTAGCCAAAGTCCCAAAATTCTCCATTTCCCGCATGTGCGGCCATGACCCCCGCACGTGCGGCGATTTTCCCTGTTTGCACAGTCCAAAATTCAACCCAAAAACCCAATTTGGTGAGTGTTTGCAAGGCTCAAAATAAGTCCATTATTTGCTAGAATATGGGCCAAAAATCATGTAAATAGGAATTACAACATACATCAATCTAATTACGAATTAGATCATTAATCTTAAACTCATAAACATACTCAATTCCAAAATATTTCCATCTTTCACACACCCACACACACACACACACACACACACATGCAACCTTTTATTCATGTAGATGAGTTCAAGCTTGATAATTGAAGAAGTATAGAGGAATTCCTTCTCAATTCAAAGAGGAGGGTCAATTAGAAAGGATTAGACATACCTTGAGTTAAATTCCCTACAAACCCTCTTAATTTTCTCAATTTCTTCCTTGAAGAACTTTCCTCTTCCTCTCTCTCAGGAGATTTTGTATAAGGCTCTAAGTCAAATATTCAAAGAGACACATATATATGTATATAAAGTTGAATATGACAAAATTCTATCAATTTAATGATTCCGAATCAGATTTTTACAGAAAATCGTATTATGACTTAAAAATTATGCTGATCACAAATATAGAATCAATTTTAGAGAATTAAGCCTCTAAGGCTTCCAATTTATGATCCAACTATTATAGTTATAACTGATACTCCTCTTATTAGACAGATATGAATCTATAATCATAAGATTCAGTTCATTAAACTTAATTTCACATAAAATTTCACAGTAAGCATTTAAATGCTCAGATTAAGGGACTGAAAGTATGCCAGAAACATATACGAGAGTTGGGTTATTACAAGAGAATTGTGTATTATGTAAATTAAAATTTTAAGAATTTTATGTAATTATTTTAAATTTATGGGACTCATTATATTTTCCTCCCTCAAATCTCAAGAAAGGTGATTGTAATTTGCCCTAAAAAATTTTGGAGTGTGCATCCAAAATGGGTGTGTGCGATGTAGGGTTACAATTCAAGCAGGTTTGATTTAGTTGAGAAGTTGCATATGCTCAACTAGAATTGTGTTGAGAGTTATTTAAATATGACCTTTAATTAAAACTTATTTTCTTAAGTTTGACTTGAGTATAATAAATGAAACTTGGATTAGACTCAAATTACCCACAATTTTGAGTTATTTATTAATTTGTTTTGTTTTCTAGCTAAACTAATTGATTGTTAAAGTTAGACTATATTAATATTTTTTTGATAAAAATGGTAATAATATTAAAATAAATAATTTATATGATGAAAGAGATGAGAATTGAGAAATTGTTGTGTAGTTGTGGTGGTCTTTATCATTTTTGAATGAGAAAGGGAAATTTTAGGTTTTGTATCGTGTTACATGAATATATGATATGTAGTGAATATGATTTAAATGTTTAGATATTTTGCTCAAACCTAGTCCAAGTTTAACTTGGGCTATTGAATTTCTGCTCAATTTTTTTTTTCAGGTTAATCATTAGTATATGGGTACTTAATTTATTATTGATAACTACATAATATATTTGAAATTATAATTTAATCATGTTGTGTCGTAATTGAAAATTATGACCTATTGTCGTAATAAAAACCACATCACATCTTAACAAATATTATAGGAAAATGATAATGAGTCTCCGTGTGGGTGTAAACTGTTGTTCAAATTGTGAAATTAAATAAATAGATTTATGAAGAAATCAAATTATATACCAAGAACATATGCTGATAATTACAATTAAATTTCAACAGAAATACACAAAACAATAAAAGGGTAAAGAGACGAAACCGAAGCCTGCACGGAAGCAGTTTCCTTAAAACAGATTTCGTCACCTCACGGGTCGAGTGCTTGAGGAATCCCGGCGTCTATCTCCTAGGATACGACGGTCAAAACCAGCTACGGTAGAAGCACTTTCTGTCTAGCTTAGCGAACAAGAACAGTGGCAGCACTCTCTCAATGTAGGAACTTTCTGGCAAACTGACTTGTAAAATGGAAGCAAAAAATTTCTATATTGAAACTTGATAGGAGGGTCTCAATTTATACATGTAAAGGGAAGAGAAGAAGAGCCTCCAGCCTTTAAGGCTGGTCATTAAAACACCAAGCATCCATAGCCCCTTTCAAAAAATATGAAAGTTTGGATACCCAAAGGATTCACACCCTTTAGCCAAGAAAAAATGATTTAAATACTCTTTAAAATCCTATTCATGAATCTAACATCATGAGGCAATTTCTTGACAATTTCTTATTCAAAACCCAATGATTTTTGGCTCACTTGGACCTAACACAATAAAAGGTTGGGACTCACTTTAATATTTAATTAAAGTCACCACACTTTAATATTAAATTAAAGTCAGCAAAAATCATTTTTTCCAACAATCCCCCACATGAATAAAAATTGACCGAAAGACTCAACAAACGGACATCGTTCAACAATAATGACTCGAAGAGAGAGTACAACGAACTAACCCCGACATCAAAGAAGGTAGCTTTTGGCTTTGAACCTCTCCCAGTGAAAACCTATCGAGTTTACTGGCTGATCAGTGAATAACACATCTTGAACTGTTCTGCCGTTTATGTAAACTGAGATAATAGATCTCACACGGGAATTACTCCTACCACCATTCTATTCTCACTGGTGTGCCCTGTGTGGCCCTGGACACTAGCCTGGTTCAGCAAGTGGTTTCAAAGAATCTTGGCCTGCCCAATTCTTCTAGAAGCGGCCCCACTTCACACTCACATAGGTGACTCTACTTGAGTATCCTGCAATACTCAGCTCAACAGCTTAACACACTAGAGTCATTAAAAGCTCAGCTTAACCTCTACACTTGCAGGTATCACTAATAGAAGGAATGGCTGGAGGTTTAACCTCCTCAGTGACATACCACCGTTACACGCAATTAAGTTGTCCCATTGAACCTAGATCTTGGGATCTCCAGTCAACTAGGTTGGGTTTCCATTCTGGTAACTTCCAAAGGCCTCAACCCCATTCATTTTGACGACGTTTCGACTAATACTCGACTTAACCCTTTGGTTAGCGGATCCGCAATGTTGTCCTTAGACTTTACAAAGTCTAAAGAGACAACTTCATTCGAGAGTAGTTGTCGTATGGAATTATGTCTACGACGGATATGTCTAGACTTTCCATTATACATATTACTCTGTGCCCTACCAATTGCAGATTAACAATCACAATGAATACAAATAGCTGGCACAGGTTTAGACCAACGTGGAATATCTTTAATGAAATGGCGAAGCCATTCTGCTTCTTCCGTTGCTTTATCCAAAGCAATAAACTCTGATTCCATCGTTGATCTAGATATACGAGTTTGCTTGGAAGATTTCCAAGACACGGCTGCCCCACCAAGAGTGAACACAAATCCACTAGTGGACTTTGAGTCCTTTATATTTGATATCAAATTCGCGTCACTATATCCTTCAAGCACCGTTGGATATCGAGTATAATGCAACCCATAATCCCGAGTGTAGCGTAAATACCTTAACACCCGCACAATGCCCTTCCAATGAGAAGCATCAGGATTACTTGTGTATCTACTAAGCCTGCTAACCGAGTAAGATATATCCTACCTAGTACAACTCATCAGATACATTAAACTTCCAATTACCCGAGAATATTCTAATTGTGAGACACTTTCATTATTATTCTTGGTAAAATGTAGACTTAAGTCTACAGGTATCGATGACACACTCGTATCTGATCCGCTAAACTTCTCAAGCATCTTATCAACATAATGAGACTGAGATAGTACAATTTTGCCAGAGATTCTGGTAATCTTAATTCCCAGAATAACATCTGCAATGCCCATATCCTTTATGTCAAACTTAGAGTTTAACAACTTCTTCGTAGTTTTGATCATTTCATCGTTACTACCTATAATGAGCATATCATCAACATATAGACACAAAATGACATAACCTTTGTCAGTGTCTTTGACATAAATACACTTGTCACATTCGTTGATTCTAAACCCATTTGACAACATTACATTGTCAAACTTCTCATGCCATTGTTTAGGCGCTTGTTTCAAACCATACAAAGATTTGACAACTTTACAGACTTTCTTGCTTTGTCCTAGAGCTGAAAACCCTTCATGTTGCTCCATGTAGATTTCTCCATTCAAATCTCCATTTAAGAAAGCTGTCTTTACATCCATCTGGTGTATCTCAAGATTGCGCAAAGCTGTTATATCACCATGCGAATGGATGTCATCCTAGTTACAGATGAGTACGTATCAAAGTAATCCAGGCCTTCTCGTTGCCTGTACCCTTTGATAACGAGCCTCGCCTTATACTAGTCAATTGACCCATCGGCCTTCATCTTTCTTTTAAAAATCCATTTGCAGCCTAAAGGCTTGCAACCTGGAGGTAAATCTACCAACTCGCAGGTGTGGTTCTGTAAGATAGAGTCAATCTCACTTTTGATCGCTTCTTTCCATAAAGGACTCTTAGGAGAAGTCACAGCTTCGTGGAAAGTTTGAGGTTCGTTCTCAACCATATAAGTCAAGAAGTCTGGACCAAAAGATTTGGCTATCCTAGCCCTTTTACTCCTTCTGGGCTCATCTAAAACCTCAATTTGATCATCACCTGAATCATCAACATGATCATCCTCACTAGCAAGCTCATCAAATTGCTCCAAAGACCTTGGAACCCCTTCATGGGTTCGGCAAGGAAAAATGTCTTCAAAGAAACATGCATTCCTTGACTCCATGATGGTATTCCTGTGTATGTCTGGGATTTCAGACTTATGTACAAGAAACCGATATGCACTACTATTATGTGCATAACCAATGAATATACAATCCACGAATTTCGGGCCTATCCTAACCCGTTTGGGTGTAGGAATCGCCACTTTTGCAAGACACCCCCACATTCGTAAGAATTTATACAAAGGCTTAACGCATTTCCATAACTCATACGGCATCTTGTCCACCTTCTTCCGGGGTACTTTATTCAGAATGTAATTTGCAGAGAGAATTGCTTCCTCCCACAAGTTCTGTGGCAATCCAGAACTTATCAACATTGCATTCATCATTTCCTTTAGCGTCATATTCTTCCGCTCAGCAATCCCATTAGATTGAGGAGAATAAGGCGCCGTGGTTTGGTGGATAATCCCAGATTGAGCACAAATCTCAATAAACGGAGATTCATACTTACCACCACGATCACTTCTTAAAGCCTTAATCTTGTGGCCTACTTGATTCTCAACTTCATTCTTATAAAGAACAAACTTGTCAATCGCCTCATCTTTGCTTTTGAGCAAAAAGACATAACAATACTTAGTGCAATCATCAACAAAAGTGATGAAGTACTTATTGCCACCATGTGATTGTATAAATTTTAAGTCACACACATCACTATGCACTAAATCCAACGGTTCTAAACTTCTTTCAATAGAATGAAACGAAGATCTTGTCAACTTTGCTTCAACACAAGTTTCACACTTGTGTTTCAGATTAATCTTAAAAGATGGTATGTGATCTAACTTGATTAATCTACGTAAAGATTCAAAGTTCACATGTCCTAGTCTACCATGCCACAAATTGGAAGACTCAAGCATGTAAACAGAAGAAGATGCACCTTTATTCATCTTTGGGATAACAGTCATAACATTGAATTTAAACATACCCCCCAACATATAACCCTTACCCACATACATTCTGCTTTTGGTAAGAACGACCTTGTCGGACTCAAAAACCATGCGAAAACCATGTTTACTGAGAAGAGACCCTGAGACAAGATTCTTACGAATGTCCGGAACATATAGGACTTCGTTCAAGGTCAGCTCCTTTCTTGACGTTAACTTCAGGACCACCTTTCCTTTCCCCTCAACAATCGAGGTAGCAAAGTTTTCCATAAACAACTTCTTACCGTTTGTAACCGGTTCGAAAGTTGTAAATAGCTTCAGCTCGGAGCAAATGTGGCGTGTAGCCCCAGTATCAATCCACCATTCTCTTGGGTTTGAACCCACCAGATTCACCTCAGAGACAACGGCAGACAAGTGCATATCATCCTCCTCATGGGAGTGCTCTTGTAAGTCTGCCATATGAGCACGAGGTTTGGTCTTGTATGGCTTCTTCTGCTTGCGGCAGTCACTAGCCCGATGCCCCTCGTTACCACAGTTATAACACTTCCCAAAGAACCGATAACCTGGTTCTTGCGGCTTGTAAGCCAACTTCTTTGCAACACCACCCCTTGGCCCCAGCTTAGAGCTCTTGTTCATAGGGGGCTTCTTCTTTATCCCAAAAGATTTGTGATGCTCAACGACATTGGCCTTTACTGAGGAGGTACTCCCTCATTTCTTTCTATTATCCTCCTCAATCCGGAGTCGGACAACTAGCTCTTCAACTGACATTTCCTTACGCTTGTGCTTCAAGTAATTCTTGAAATTCTTCCAACCATTGGGAAGTTTCTCAATGATTATAGCAACTTGGAATAATTCGTTCAAAGGCATCCCCTCAGCATGAATATCATGCAAGATCATTTGGAACTCCTGGACTTGGCTTATCACAGTTTTAGAATCTACCATTTTAAAATCAAGGAACCGGCCAACCACAAATTTCTTTACCCCGGCATCCTCAGTCCTGTACTTTTTGTCCAGAGATTCCCATAATTCTTTTGCTGAGCTCTTGGAACAAAAACACACTATAGAGTGAGTCTGCCAAGCTGTTGAACACATAGTTCCGGCAAATATAGTCTGTCTGCTTCCATGTGTCAAGGGCCATGACTTTCTGCCTGTCAGGCTCATTCTCTGCCACGGCTGGAGGATCCTCGCTCAGAACCGTGGCAAGGTTAAGCGTGGTCAAGTAAAACAACATCTTTTGTTGCCATCTCTTAAAATTTTCCCCAGCAAATTTTTCTGGGCACTCATGGTGACTAAGCGGTCCTCCCGGAACAGCTGGAGTAACACTAGGGTTGACCACAGAGGTCACAGCAGTAGGGGTTGGTAATCCAGTTGCCCCGGGGTTCAAATCCCCACCAACATTAGTAGTAGCAGCAGCATCAGTGATAGTTGCCATTTTCTGAAAATTACACCAGAATATCACTTCTGTGTTTCCAGAAATTAAACTTAACCCTTAGAAAATCCCTTAGAAGAAAAATTAATTTAAAAATTAGTCTCACCACAAAACCTAGAATCGAACATGGTTAAGAAAATTCTCAGAAAGACTGGAGGGGTCACATCGGTCCCACTTAAAACCCAGTTAACCTTTTGACAAAACTTTTAAGAGCATGTTGACTCCTAGTCCGTGATAAACAATTTTAAGAATTAAATTTTCTTAGGGATGAACTAGGTTAAAACAAACCAAGGTCCAAAATTTTTACAAGCAATGTAAAATGATTGCTACAACAATATAAGCAAATAAAACTTGCTACTACAAATTGGTAAACAAACCAACTACATCTCAAGCAAACATGCTTCAAACACTTAAATAACATAGTCAATCCATAAGGATTCTATTTAGTCCAAAATCCTTTCCACGCTTAGGTATTCCTATTCAACACAAAAGTTAGTAGTCCAAACATTTTTATTTTTACATCCCAAATACTATTCATTTGGTTTTATATTTGTTTTTCGCATTGGTATCCCTACAAAGAAAGTTAGTAGCAAACCACAACAAAATACAAACAAATAATCTAAAAAATTTAATAAATTAAATGAAACCATCTAGCCAACTTTTAATTATATAAGTAACCAATGCATTAAAATGCTAATTAAATTAAAACTTTAAAATAAAGTTCTATACTCATGGGTTATGAATGAAATTAATTCATAATAAATATTTAAACTATTAACTCCAAATAAATAAGTTAAATTCAAAGTTAATGCACCCAATTAAATAATTCAGATTAATGCTCCCAATTAGGTAATTTAGATTAATGCACCTAATTAAATAATTCACATTAATGCACCCAATTAGATAATTTAGATTAATGCTCCCAATTAGATAATTTAGATTAATGCAGCTAATTAAATAATTCACATTAATGCCCCCAATTAGATAATTTAGATTAATGCACCCAATTAAATAATTCACATTAATCATGTACACAATTCAAAAAAAAACTCTACAACTCCAAAATACATTAAATTATGTAATCTAGTCTAGAAAATAATAAGCATGTAACAAATTAAAACTATAATAGAATTAGCATGTCAAAATTGCAACATCCATAAATTATATTTTATAACCTTAAAATTCATGCAAATTATGATAGAGAATTCTAACTAAACTAAGCAATTAGAGAGTACCATTGCATAATTTACAATCATTGAAAAGTGAGCAATTCCGCAACAATTCCTAGTAACATTATACAAAGCTAACCTAATAGTCTATATAAATCTATTCGATCAATTTCATAGAAAATATATATAAAATCTGTTTTAAGCTTGTTGTTCAAATTGTGAAATTAAATAAATAGATTTATAAAGAAATCAAATTATATACCAAGAACAAATGCTGATAATTACAATTAAATTTTAACAGAAATACACAAAACAATAAAAGGGTAAAGAGACGAAACCGAAGCCTGCACGGAAGCAGTTTCCTTAAAACAGATTTCGCCGCCTCACGGGTCGAGTGCTTGAGGAATCCCAGCGTTTGTCTCCCAGGATACGACGATCAAAACCAGCTACGACAGAAGCACTTTCTATCTAGCTTAGCGAACAAGAAAAGTGGCAGCACTCTCTCAATGTAGGAACTTTCTGGCAAACTGACTTGTAAAATGGAAGCAAAAAATTTCTATATTGAAACTTTATAGGATGGTCTCAATTTATACATGTAAATGGGAGAGAAGAAGAGCCTCCAGCCTTTAAGGCTGGTCATTAAAACACCAAGCATTCATAGCTCCTTTCAAAAAATATGAAAGTTTGGATGCCCAAAGGATTCACACCCTTTAGCCAAGAAAAAATGATTTAAATACTCTTTAAAATCTTATTCATGAATCTAACATCATGAGGTAATTTCTTGGCAATTTTTTATTCAAAACCCAATGATTTTTGACTCACTTGGACCTAACACAATAAAAGATTGGGACTCACTTTAATATTTAATTAAAGTCACCACACTTTAATATTAAATTAAAGTCAACAAAAATCATTTTTTCCAACATAAACCGTGTATAAAATTGTATAAAATGTGTGTAGAATATTTTAAAAAAAAATCTATTAAAATTTTAAGTACTAAAAAAAAATATATCTCCATACAAAAGACTGTCATTCACATAATCTAATATTATATTATATTATAATGGAGAGAGTATTCATGATCCACATCATTTTAAGAGGGTGAATCTCAATGTGACTTTTATACACATATTGAAATTTTTGTTAGCGAATATGATGTGAGGAATGAATCCAAAAAAAGGAAAGATTAAATTTAAAAGAAATACCTATTTTCATGATGTTTTAAGGTTCATCCGTGCAGGACTCAATTTGTTTGCCCACTTCTGAGAGATTAATCATGTGGGGAAATTTGAGAAGTTGATAATATAAATATCAACAGATATATTAGAATATTCTTACATCATGAACAGTTAGACAAAGAGAGAGATAAATGAATGAATGAATGAGGTCAGAGCTACATGGAATTGAATGTTGCTTCACTGTGGTGGTGTGTTGTCAGCATTCTAGTATGTATTGAATCCATATAGGGATTGGTGGAATTGCTAGCCAAACATGCAAGGTGGAGACAAAATTCAAATCTTAAGGTACCGTTTGGTAACATTTACGTTTTCAGTTTTCTGTTTATATTTACAAAAATTTTAAAAACTCAAATAAAAACTTGTTTGGTAAAATTTTTTATTTATAAATCAGTGGTTTCAGTTTATAAATTTGGCCAAAAAATGAAAACACAAAAAATGTGTTTCCATTTTGAGTTTTCAGTTTTTTTTTTTTTATCACCCAACATTAGTCACCACCTGCCACCATTTTCCACCACCATCATCCGCCGCCACCACCCACCCTCCACCACCACCTGCCGCCACCACTCACCACCCACCTACTACCACCAGCCACCACCCGCCACCACCACCCACTCGCCATCACCACCCACTCCTCGCCGCCATCACCACCACCACCACCACCACCACCACCCACCTGTCATCCACCCGCCACCACCCACCTGTCATCCACCCGCCACCACCCACCACCTGCCACTACCATTCACCACCAACCACTACCACCCGCCACTTACTTGCCACCACCACCCACCTGCCACCACCAACCACCCACCACCACCGCCCACCTGCTACCCACTCGCCACCACCGCCCACCTGCTACCCACTCGCCACCACCACCCACCTGCCACCCACTTGCTACCACCTACCACCCACCTGCCACCACCACCACCACCACCCACTTGCTACCACCTACCACCCACCACCGTCACCCACCCACCCACCACCACCACCACCCGCTACCCACCTGCCACCACCACCCACCACCACCCACTCGCTACCACTTACCACCCGCCACCGTCACCCATCCACCCACCCACCACCACCACCACTGCCCGCCACCTACCTGTCACCAACCGCCATCCGCCACCCACCACCCGCCACCAGCCGCTGCCACCACCTACTCGCTACCACCCATCACCCGCCACCGTCACCCACCCACCCACCCACCCACCCACCACCCGCCCGCCACCACCCACTACCACCCGCCATCCGTCACCCACCCGCCACCACCACTACCACCACCACCACCCACTCGTTACTACCCGCCACCGTCACCTACCCACCCGCCACCCGCCACCTACCCACCACCTACCACCACCCGCCATCCGCCACCCACCTGTCACCACCACCCACTCGCTATCACCCACCACCCGCCACCGTCACCGTCACCCACCCACCCACCCACCCACCCACCACCACCACCACCCACTCGCCACCAGCTACCCACCACCCACCGTCACCACTTTCCACCACCGTCTTCCGCCGCCACTTGCCATTTCTCACTCTTTTTTATATTTTTAAATTTTTTTAAACATTTTGTCAATTACCAAACGCGTTTGTAGTTTATGTTTTTCTAAAAATAAACAAAAAATAAACAAAAACCAGTTTATAAAATTTTTGTAAATATAAACTGAAAACGTAAATGTTACCAAACACACCAATGTTGTGTTTGGTTGGGACTTGAGAAAAGATTTGAAAAAGAAAATAAAAAAAAATAAGTGAAATGTGAAAAAAAAATACCTACATTTCACATAATTTTACATATTTTTTTCCTTTCTCTGTCTAAATTCCTCCCAAAATTTCCTAACCAAACACAGGCAAAAGAAATGATTAATTAATACCATCCATTGCAATGATATCATTGGTGCTGTTAAAATAAATAAAGTAAAATAAAAACTATGTGATATCACGGGATAAACTTTCTCTTGACATTATGAACTACTCATGTGGAAACTTTTCATGAAATTACTTTTGCACAATTTTTTCATTAATATATAAACCAAGTAATGATTTTTTTTTTTTTTTTAAGAATGCAATGGAAGCTACAACTTCCACCACCAAAAAGATGTGAAAATTGACCTTTTGGTTGACATTAAGAACATGACATGTTATTTTCCTACGACAAATGTTATGAGATATTGTTTAGTAGAGTGAAAATGATTTTAAAATATGAAAAAATGTTTTTAAAAAAATTAAAATTGGTGATTTATTTTTTATTTTCAATTTGGTAATAGAAAATGTCTCATGCTTTATTATTATTTTTTTTTTAATTTTAATGGCAAGTGCACTTGTTAGAGCAAGACCCTTTATGAGAGCGTATTAGAGATTCATTTGTGCGTGATATGTAAGGCTTGGTCCTCATTTGGCACGATGTTTTTTTCAGTGTTTTTTTTGTTTTTTGTTTAAACTTTTTTATGAGGTGAAAAATTTTAATGTATTTGGGAATTATTATTATTTTTTTTTATAGAGAAAATTGGTGATAAATCCAATCTGAGAAGGATATAAGGTATTAGGTCCACTGAATATTTTTTGTTGGTGAGAAATTCATACTTTGTGAATTAGTTTGGTGACAAACCCTATAAGACTTTTTGTTTCCAATTTTACCCCTTGACTTTTTTATTTGTTTGATTCTTCGTTGACTATCTATTCATTTTTTTTTTGACTATTTGTTCAATTTTTCTCATAAATTCTATCTATCTGTTCAATTTTTCCCTTTAATTCTATTTATCTGCTCAATTTTTCCCTTAAATTATATCTATCTATTCAAATTTTTTGACTATATAGCGATCCCGGGTTTACCCTTGTTATATAGTGATCCGGACATGTGTCCGTGGATGATAGTAGTTGATTATTATCTTGTTTACATCCTTTGTACTTCGCATTTGAGTTATAGAATGTGTTGGGCAGGTTTGTTACAGGTTGGTTGAGTTTAGAAACCAAAGCTAGTTGCTCAGATTTTGACCCGTCCGCTCGAGCGGGGGTTTTGGCGCTCGAGCGGGAATTTCACCCATCCAGTATTTTTTGTGCAGTGTTGGACGCTCGAGCGTGGATTTGGCCGCTCGAGCGTGGTTCTGTGTGTGACGCTCGAGTGGGGAGTTGGAAGCTCGAGCGGAGACCTGGCTCTGTAAAAGTTCTGGGAGTGTGTATCCGCCGCTCGAGCGGAATTGTTGGCGCTCGAGCGGGAGTCTGTGAGTGACGCTCGAGCGGGGTGTTTGACGCTCGAGCGGGGCGACTGGGTTTAAGTTCCGTGTTTTGACTTTTCAAATCACTTTTTCACTTTCTCTTCTCTCTCCTACTTTTCCAAAAACACCATTGTTGAGCCTCTCACTCTAGAACTCTACCTTCTCTCTAGGTTTTGATCTAGTAGGAGTGATTTGCTCATCTTTGGCCTTTACAAAAAAAGTTGTTGATCGTCGAGGGCTATATTTTAATCTGAAAATTTCGAGATTTGGAGCACGTTGGGTTTTGTCATCTTCTCCTTTGGGGCTCCGGATTTGAGGTAGGGATATCCTACTCCTCTCTATGGATTTTGTCTTTAAACTTTAGTATTTTGAGATGTTGGGGTTGGTTTGGTAATTTTGTGAAAGTTTGGGGCTTTTGTGTTTTTTTTTACAAAAGTTAAGGTTTTATTCGTAATAAACCTAGATGCATGTTTGGCATAAAGAAATGGAATTAATGTTGAATCATTGATGAAAATGGGGCCTAAGGGTTGTAATGTTAATTATGGAAAATGACCTAATTACATTGATTGATTAATTGGGATAATTAATCGTGAGAAATGAGGAAACGAAATGGAATTGTTGAGATTGGGAATGTATGGGATTAAAGGGTGTAGTTGAACTATTTGTCACTCACCGAAAGGAAATGTCGATTAAATATCCATTTGTGCATTTATTTTCTATCTAGAAATAACTACTTTGGGCTATCGGTGGAGGATAGTCGTGATTGTTGTAGACAATGCATGATGATTAGGCAAACGGAAACTAATCAATGGAATGTGTCATGGAATTTGACGGTTGATAGAATACATTAACTATATGTATTGAGTGATTGTATATAGAACCAATGTGTTTGTATACGTTATATGTAGATGAGGAGATGGGGGATGTACTCTGCGGTTTAGGGGAAGATGGGAGATGTACCTCTAAACCGGATAGTATTGGGAGAAGATAGGGGATGAACTCCGTAGATACAGCTCATATGCTTGTCTAGAGAAGTGAAGATAGAGCTCATATGCTTATCTTTGTGAAGTGTGGATACGGCTCATATGCTTATCTGTGAATGTGGGATATAGTTGTTATACATATCTGTTGTGAATGTGGATATAGCTTATATGCTTATCTGTGAATGTGGGATATAGTTTTTATACATA
Source organism: Camellia sinensis (assembly GCF_055761805.1). Lineage (NCBI taxonomy): Eukaryota > Viridiplantae > Streptophyta > Magnoliopsida > Ericales > Theaceae > Camellia > Camellia sinensis. The sequence goes on along the minus strand of NC_138975.1, from coordinate 116,106,076 downwards.
TCTGTTGAAATGATGATAGAGCTAATATGCTCATCTGTTGAAAAAGGGAAAATGAAAAGTACCTTGGACTCATAAGTCGTATGACATAAAATGTGATTTATGTGGATGTATCAGTGTTGGCCATCTATCAATTGCTAATCTTTTAGTCATTGTTCATGGTTGGTTTAGTGTATTTCTACTAGGCTGTGGCTCACCCTATATGGGAATATTATTTTCAGGTACAGGTAGCATGCCACCTCCAAGGACGTAGCTTGGGAGGCTAGAGGCAGACATACTTTTGTCGTTTTATTTTGTTTTTGATGTATTACATGTAAATTCAAGCCAATGGCTTAATGTGTAAATGAGTTAGTACTCTTTTGTTGTAACCAAGTGTTAACTTGGAAAGCTGTAAGCCTTTAGGGCATTTGCTTTTGTCGTTAACATGTAATACTTTTTGTAATGAAACTCTGATAAATGGAAGAATGTGGAACTTTTACATATAAATGCATGTCTTTATTGATGGGTTTAAGGTTGTTTTTTTTGAGGGCGTTACAGACTATCTATTCAATTTTCTCCCTAAATTCTATTATGTTCATTTTTTTCCCTATAGGTTGAAAATCTGTGTCAACTTTTTTGTTTATCTGTTGCAATCATCATTATCAATATCAATTTTTTTCCAGATCTGTCTCATACATACACACACACACAAATATACAAATAAATTCAAATTCAAATTCAACAACAACAAACAACAAGAACTACAAAATAATAATAATTTGAACAGATCTAGATCTGAAAAATCTATTCAACAACTCATCCTATCTATTACAACAAGAACTTACAATAAAATAAAATAAAATAAAAAAATCTTAGATCTAGATCTGAGAAATTTGTGCAAGTTTCCTATTCTCTTTTTTAAAATCTTTTTTCTTTTGTTGCCTTGTATTGACCTAGATCAACAAAAATCATACATAAATAGATGTGCCTAAAATTTTTTTGTTTAATCTATTGCAATCTGTTTCATCATCATCATCAAAACAATGGAAAATCTACACAATGGACTGTCAAAGCATTGGATTCTTGTACCTCTAGATCCTCAAATATTAAGGGCACTTTTGCCTTTTTACATTGGTATAAGGCAACTTTTTTATATACATGCCAAACATATTGATTTATTTATTTAATTTTTTACTTTTTAACTAAAAACACCTGCAAATATTAAAGTTTGAGAATTGTCATTTTTTACAACAACTTACAATTTTATTATCAGTCCATCTTCTATTTAACTGTTTTTCAACACTTTGATTTTCTTAATGATAGTTACACACTTCTTATTCAATTAATTTCATGATTTTTCCCTCAACTTCTAGCAGCTATAGCTTACCTAAATCTATAGTTATTTTTCATTTTTGTTTTTGAATTTTGGGTTGTAAATCCATGTTTCGAATCCATCACTTTCTAGAATAGTAGTAAAGTACACAAATTTTGTCCTAGACTAATCCCAGTGGTAAAATACATGTCTATATCAAAGAGTTAGAAGATAACATTCACTTGGAAAACTTTTCTTCATGATCATTTTAGTCTTTATCTAATCCACCTCATATGGCTAGCTAATGGGGGATTTTTTTTAAATGACGGAAAAAGCCTTCTAGATCTTTGATTGCGGGATAAACTTTAGATATCTACAATCACCTACAAATTACAGATATCGAGTAAGTCAATGTATTGCAAGTCTTAGAATTTATGATTGACAACGTTAAAACCGGTAGGTTAGGAATATTTTTCCTGAAAGAAAATTGATTACTTTTCAATAATATTAGAATTGTACAAAGAAAAAAATTGGGAGCTTTTTTGATAAATCCATTTTCTAAGAGCTTTATTCCATCCAACCCATATTCTTTTTTACTATTCCATTAGGTCCAATTTGAGATAAGAAGACCAAAATACCCTTTTCATCTACTTATGTTCCATTTAGTTCACATTATTTTCTTATGTTTCAATAAGTCCTATGGGTGACATAATTACCAAAATACCCTTAATGTGAATGTTCACACCGTCAATATAAATGTTTATATCGTCAATGTGTAGGGGCCTGGCTCATGTCGATCCTCGTGGGTGCCCGGAAAAATTCGAGTCGGGCCGGGCCGGCCCACAAGCCAAAAAAATAGGCCCGACCCGACCCGTTGATAATATGAATATTCACATTGACAAGTTAACATTCACATTGATAGGAGTGTAAAATTGGCCTGTGGCCCGTGGGCGGCCCCGAACCAGCCTGTCGCCCGGGGCAGGCCCAGCCCGGCCCGTTCACAATATGAATATTCACATTGACATATTAACATTAACATTAACATTGACAAGAGTGTAAAATTGGCCCATGACCCGTGAGTAGCCCGAAGCCCGGGCCCGGCCCGTTGACAATGTGAATATTCACATTGACATGTTAACATTCACATTGATAGGAGTGTAAGATTAGCCCGCGGCCGACCCTAAACCCGCTTGCAGCTCGTGGGCTGCCCTGGGCGGGCCCGGCCCGACCCATTGATAATGCAACTATTCACATTGACATATTAACATTTACATTGATAAAAGTATAAAATTAGCCCGCGCCCCGTGGCTGCCCGAAACTAGCCCACGGCCCGTGGGCGAGCCCGACCCGGCCTGTTGACAATGTGAATATTCACATTGACATATTAACATTCACATTGATAAGAGTGTAAAATTAACTCGAGTCCCATGGGCGGCCCGGGGCGAGCCCGGTCTGGCCTGTTGACAATGTGAATATTCACATTGACATATTAACATTTACATTGATAGAAGTGTAAAATTGGCCCGTGGCCCGTGGGGGCCCGAAGCCCGCCCGTTGCCTAGGGCGCGCCCATTGCCTAGGGCGCGCCCGGCCCGGCTCGTTGACAATGTGAATATTCACATTGACATATTAACATTAACATTGATAAGAGTGTAAAATTAGCCCGTGACCCGTGGGCAGCCCGAAGCCCGGCTCTGGGCCGACGCGGGCCCGGCCCGTTGACAACGTGAATATTCACATTGACATGTTAACATTCACGTTGATAAGAGTGTAACATTAACCCGTGCCCCGTGGCTGCCCGAAACACGCCCATGGCCCATGGGCGGCCCGAGGCGGGCCCAGCCCGGCCTGTTGACAATGTGAATATTCACATTGACATGTTAACATTCACATTGATAAGAGTGTAAAATTGACTCGCGTCCCATGGGCGGCCCGGGGTGGCCCGGGTTTGGGTCCGGGCCTACCTCGGGCCGCGGGCAAGCTTCGGGCAGCGGACAAGTTTTACACTCCTATCAATGTTAATGTTAACATGTCAATGTGAATATTCACATTGTCACAGGTCGGGCCAAACCCGCCTCGGGCTGCGATCGGGCTTCGGGCCGCCCACGGGCTGCGGGCCAATTTTACACTCCTATTAATGTGAATGTTAACATGTCAATGTGAATATTCACATTGCCAACGGGCCGGGCCCGCCCTGGCCCGAGGTCGGGCTTCGGGCTGCCTACGGGTCACGGGCCAATTGTACACTCTTATCAATGTGAATGTTAACATGTCAATGTGAATATTTTCATTGTCAATAGGCCGGGCCGGGTCCGCTCCGGGCAGCCCACGGGCTGTGGACGGGTTTCGGGCAGCCACGGAGTGCGGGCTAATTTTACACTCCTATCAATGTGCATGTTAACATGTCAATGTGAATATTCACATTGTCACGGGTCGGGCCAAGCCCGTCTCGGGCTGCGGTCGGGCTTCGGGCCGCCCACGGCTGTGGACCAATTTTACACTTTTATCAATGTGAATGTTAACATGTCAATGTGAATATTCATATTGTCAATGGGTCGGGCCGGGCCCGCCCCGGGCCGCAGGCGGGCTTTTGGCCGTCCATGGGCCGCGGGCCAATTTTATACTCTTATCAATGTGAATGTTAACATGTCAATGTGAATATTCACATTGTCAACGGGCCGGACTGAGCCCGCCCCGGGACGCCCATGGGCCGCGGGCGGGTTTCGCGTTGCCGCGGGACGGGGGCCAATTTTACACTCCTATTAATGTGAATGTTAACATGTCAAAGTGAATATTCACATTGTCAACGGGCCGGGCCGAGTCGGGCCCGCCTTGGGCTGCTGTCTAGTTTTATACTCTTATCAATGTGAATGTTAACATGTCAATGTGAACATTCACATTGTCAACAGGTCGGGCCGGGCCCGCCCACGGGCCGTGGGCGGGTTTCGGGCAGCTACGAGGCGCAGACTAATTTTACACTCCTATCAATGTGAATGTTAACATGTTAATGTGAATATTCACATTGTCAACGGGCCGGGTCGGGCCCGCCCCGGGCTGCGGGCGGGCTTTTGCCGCCCATGGGCCGCGGCCCAATTTTATACTTTTATCAATGTGAATGTTAACATGTCAATGTGAATATTCACATTGTCAACGGGTCGGACCGGGCCCGCCCCGGGCTGCCCATGGGTCGCGGGCGGGTTTTGCGCCGCCACGGGACGAGGGCCAATTTTACACTCCTATTAATGTGAATTTTAACATGTCAATGTGAACATTCATATTGTCAACGGGCGGGGCCTGCCCTGGCTTGCGGGGGGGTTTCAGGCCGCCCACGGGCCAATTACATTCCTACAAATGTGAATTTTAAAATATGAATGTTCACATCATTAAATTGCTAATCGTTGAAAAAATATTTATAAGGGTATCAAAATTAAATATAAGGGCATAAGTGTCCAAGAAAATAGTGTAAATCAAGAAAATGGATTTTATGAAATAAAACTATACATACATGGGACTAAATGGGTTCAAAAATTCCTTCATGGACTTCTTGGGTTAAAACACTCCTAAATTGGACTTATCAATAAAAATCCCAAAAAAAAAACTCACCTACCATTGAATTTTGAGTACAAGGTCCAGCTCACTTAGGTTTGTGACCACTTAAATGAGTTCATGTACTAAAACATGAATTTCATTTTTCATACACATGTTTTGGAAAGTAATGCCTTGTTTGGCATAGGCTTGTTTTAACTTGAAGGTTAAAAAATTATTAAAAAAATTAAAAAGCCTATAACCTATATTAAAAAGTCAAAAATTCTATTTTCTCTCTACTTTTTGCACATCTTTTCGAAAAAAACTCAAAAAGTCATTCTAAACATACTAGTTTTTTTTTTATCTCATATTTTAGCCAAAAAAATCAAAAAATTACTAAAATAGCTTGTTCCCAAATGAGGCCAAACATGGAGTACATCCCATTTTTCTTCCTAAACATCATACATATACAATGTATTTAAAGTATAGTCATATTCAATGACAACCAATAAGAGATTAGTTTTAATTTACCTAATTCTCATACAATTTCTACAACAATCATAGCTATCCTTCACCGATAGCCCAATACAAATATTTCTAAACAGATATTCATCCTTAAGACAGATAAATTATTCAAAATTCCACAGGTGAGAGGTAATACATATTTAGCTTCTTCATTTATCTATGTATCCAACCAATTTCACATTCACAATACAAGTTCCATTCATTTATACAAAATAACTATGGGGACCATTCTAGGGCAAATTCCCCATTTTCCCAAATATCACTCCAAATGCCAAAATCAACCATTTTGCCACCATACAACCTTATATTTAACTCCATAACCATTTTTACAACATACAAATGAAAACCTCCCCTTTTTATTTCACACCCAAAATCCTAAGTTTGTCCATAATACACCCAAAGCTCACCATTGTTACACAATAACCAAATAACTAAGTTAAAAATCATATGAAAGTGTAAAAAATCCTACCTACCTCAAGTGTAGAAGCCCAAAGGGAAAGTGGAGAAACTTCAAAAATGTCGAAACCAAACTCTATTCAAATGTAATGGTAGCCCTTGAGATGCTCCACCTTTTTATCAAAGGTAGTAGGGTAGAGAGATCCTTAGATCCTAGTGGATTTGTAGAGAGAAGTCAAATTTTAGAGAGAGGGAGAGAGCTAGTCTAGGGTTTTTGAGAGAAAATATATCAAAAAGTGATGTAAAAAGGAACTGCTGCAAACTGATATAGACGAGGCTCGCTCAAGTGCAAGAGTTGTTGCTCAAGCAACCAAACACAATAAGTCGCCTCGCTCGAGCGCAAGAAGCGTCACTAGAGCGCAGGATACAAACTCCCAGAAGTTTAGCAGATAGAAATTGTCGCTCGAGCGCCAGAAGCCTCCCTTGAGTGGATAACACTACCCTGTCGCTCAAGCGAATAACAACACCCTCCCAGTACCTCTGCAGGCCTGCAAAAGTACTGGGAGATCACAAAGCTCACTCGAGCAAAGAAGCCAAAATCTGAGCAACAACCATTTGGACCAACTAGCAACCAACCTCTTCCAAACACACCCGACGCACTTCAATACTCAAACTTAAAGGGGAAAAGAGAGGAAAAGATATGAATAACAACATTAAACCACGAAACCCGAGTCCGGAATACAACAAAGGTCGGGTCAAAATCGGAATCGCTATATAAACCCTCAAGCAAAAATGACTCCCATACTTACTTCCTTTGCTACAAAAAATTAAACAACTATCATGTTTCTAATTTAGGTAAAAGAAACGAAGAGCTTTTTACACACACAGACCATTTGGATTTGGATTGGGTTTGAGACCCAATATTTGAGCAGAAAGGCTTGTCTGGACTATGACCATATACCTCATAACAAGTATGTTTAAGCTATTTCATCCATATTCATCCAAACAAGTCCTAAAGAATGTCTTTGATTGCAAATTATTTTTCTTTTTGTTTTTGAACCAAAGGAAGTAGCGTCAAGAAGTTGGGCCCAATTGAAAAACAAAAACCTTTTGTGCTCAAGTAATTTCATAGATGAAAGTTGGCATGGGATAAAATTTTGATACCAATATAAATATGCCAAACTCAGGTTTATCATCACATTATAAGTGTGATCAAGTGGGGGATGAAGGTATAAGAAATGGTCACACCATAATATGATGGACCCTCTCACACCGAATCATAACTTACAAAGTCGTGATGTACAAATCTTACCTCAGGAAAGTTGTGTGTTTGAATTTCAAACACCAAATGGTATAACCATTGGTGAAAGGTTATCATGAAAGGTGGTACATGTTAGTATTGTAAAACAAACTCAATAGGTGTGACCATTTCCAATAGCCACCATGATGTATATAAATACACATGGCAAGCGAAGTTGCAACCCTCTTGAATCATTCTGTTTTTGTTCTCTCCCGGATCCTCAATTTTCTTGCGTGATAAACACCCTCACAGGATTATTGATCTTCATCATTATTAGTTTATCCTTCAACTCCAATTCTAAAACAATCACCCACTTTTTAATTCATGCACTCCCATCTCAAAATTTTTATAACGCCACTACTTTCAAATACAACACAATATGCACAACGTTAAGGTTCAAACATAAACCCTTTTAAAGAAGAAAAAGAGAAAATAATTGAAATTTAGAGAAGAAGATGAAGAGATTTGAATAAATAGAACATGTATAATTGATCAGGGTGTATCATGAGAAAAAAAAATTATTTTAATATTTAATGTGTTGTCCTTATTAGCAAATTCATCTTAGGGTATAATAAGAATTAAAATTTTAAAATGAGTCATGGTATTGGCACGTGCCTAACTTCTTTGGACCCCCTAATTTCTAATTTTTTTTTATTATAATTATACCTTGAAGTAAAATTACATTAAAATACATCATTTAATGGAACACCCACCTACCAAAGAAGAACTGATACTCTATAATATTGTACACCAACCCACACCCACACCCCCACATCCGCCTCCACCTCCACCTCTACCTCCAACTATACCTATTCCACAATTCTAAACCATAAACATGTTAGCCTTCATAACTAACTGTGTGTGTTGATTTCTGACTACATTGCCAAACAGGTACTCAGCTGGAGAATACCGGCAAAATAGATTACGCCCGAACGACCTGTTATAGAAAGATGAAACTTCGGCGGTGGTTCTTCCACCCGGGGGCACTCCAACGATCAAGTCAGTACTCAATTATCTCTCAAAGATAGCAAACAGTGCTTCAACTTACTTAGCCAGAATACAAAAAGTGTACCTTAAACCCACGAGGGTGCCCTTCTTTTATAGCCAGGTCTAACCTGATCCCTGTAGAAGCCTAGCTTCTCTTGGACTCTGGCTCAATGCTTATCCTGGACTCTCCAATAGATAAAGACAAACTCCCTAAGAGCTTTATCTTTATCCATACTAAGGTCTTTCCCAATTCTAGGACCCCTGTCTCTTATCCACTTATCCCGGATTCCGGTATCTCCGCAGATAACCTCGGCCTAGTTGAGATCACCTCGGCGCCATGATCAGGACACGTGGTACCTCGGTTGGCACTTCAGTGCCACCTTGGCCACGTGTTGTTATTCAAAAAATATATCCTCACAACTGGCCCCTAGGTTCTATTACCTCGGCATCCTGAGGTGATGAAACCTATTTCATTTGACCATATAGCACGTCGACTAATCTTGCTCTATCTTTCATTACTGAGGTCATCATTCGTCGGCTTCATATAACCAAGACTTGTAGTCTGTTTTCATCAATGCCTTAGAACCAAGAACCAAGTTTTTTCAAGTTTCCTTAGCCGAGATTGTTACCCCAGCCGAGGTCTTTACTTCATTAAATCAAGAACTCTAAGAGTTTTTACATGCGTGTGAGCTGTCACTCACAGTAACTCAACCGTTTCTGCTATGCGTCTCTTCCCTAGTGAACCGTACCTAACGCGCCATCAGGTTGCGTCACTTCTGTGCACGCCGCCTGACAGACACGTCGTCCTAGGCACACTAATTGCAATTTGTCGCCTATTCGTGTTTTAACAAAAACAATTCCCTCTCTCTTCGTCGTTTCACTTTATGCTCTTTGATTTCTCTCAAGCTTTCTCTCTCTAAATCTACCATTGTTTCAATCCTTCCAAGTTCTGTACCTCGCTCCGATCATCTCTTCTGGCGAAGCATTCACCACTCCGTTCTACTCACTGTCACCATCTGACTTTGGCATTCTTCATCCCGGCGTCGTTTTCCTGCGGTAAGTCACTGTTTTCCCCCCTTTTTAGTCTCAAAACTTCGTTGCTTCTGTTTACTGCCATGGTGAATGCATTCATGTTCTTTAGGCTTTATGTGTGTTTTTAAACTTCGGCATTGAGCATGTTTTGAGCATGCTTCCATCCTGCAATTTCGTGTTTGCCCACTTTGTTACGCACACTCATACTGTTCATATACTTGTCTTCACAATTTCCCACTATCCTTGGCTTTGCACACCTGCACAAACTTTACTTAGTGTTCTTTGAATTCTTGTTTGTTTTCTTGAGTCTGAATCATGTTCTTGTTTCTGTTTTCTTGTTACATTTGCCAGATTCTTGCCTCCAATTCCCTGTTTCCTCATAGTCTTAGGTTTGGGATTTTCCCTAGAACTCCAATTCTTTAGGAAAAATTGGAACGAATTCCCCTTAGATCTTCAAAAAATCTTGCCCCAGCACCCGCTTAGGTTTTAGCTAAGGTCCTTTAAACTTTAACAAACCACTTCCTTCTGAAATCCAACACCTCCCCCATTTAGCCGACGTTGTGGGTACCCAACTAAGCTAGAATATTTCCGACAGGAGTTTGCCATTCCTGCTAATGTCCACCTTAGGTTGGCAGGGGAGGAGGACTCCATCATGCCTGATGGGGACTCCATGCCTTTCCCAGTAGTAGCCTTTATTGAGTGCGGGCTTAGGTTCCCCCTTGACATCCTTTTTCGCCAAGTCCTTCACTATTATAAGCTTAACCCGATGCAATTAGCCATTAACTCTTATAGAGTCATCAACGGTATTATTGCCTTAGCTAGCCGAGAGAATGCTAGGATTACTCTAGCCAACATCCAATATTGCTATACCACGTGTGGCCTTAAGTAAAAAAAAATATTACATTTATTACCTTAAGCCGAGGTCGATCGAATACAAACTTATCGCCGACCTCCCTGATTCCAACAAAGGTGTTGGAGATGATTATTTCATCGTCTCAAGCAACTGGGAGTTCCCTCCAAAGGATGACCTTCACCTCTTCCCCTTAAGCCGAACAGTGTTTAGAGAGGGAGACGGTAAGAGCCAACTGTCACTTTACTTGCTTTCAAGTCCTTATATTTCGATATTTTTGTATGTTCTAACGTATGTTTGTTTTACTTTGCAATCCTTCCTCAGCCACCCAAGGATTTTCGCAAAACCTTCTACCCTAGCAAGGATTTCAAGAAGCTGTTGGGTTTGCCAGTTGACCAGCGGAAAGCCTCTCTGCTGCTCAACTACATTCCAACTTACAAATCTGTTTTGCCAAACGTCCCACAGAAGAGTAAGTCTCCACCCTCAACAATAACTCCCCTAACTACCTCATCACCAAGGCCAGACCAGGCCTCAATATCTGGCCCAGCAGAGCAGCCATCAACCTCTGCTCCATAACTGATTCCACCTTCTCAACACCAACGCCAACGTCGAGTTCCACTGCTCGCACTAGCAGGCAGAACTCGTAACCGAAGACGCCGAAGTGCCGAGGCATCCTCTTACGATCCAGCCAACCCTCCAAATGCACTTCTGGCGATCCACTTTGGTACTAGAGTCACCGTCGCCGTTGCCGCTGACAAGATGGTTGCAAGAAAGTTGTTGCTGATGACCTTCTAGCCGACATCCCCAACGTTGTCACAGTCCAAACTTCACCTTCTCAGTCTCAGCCCAAACCGAGGCAAAAGAGGCTGAAGAAGGCCCAAGCAAAGGCAACGGTGACTCAGATCGAATCTGAGGACACCTTGCCGATTTCAAAATTGGCCAATGACAAGAAGAGTTCCTTACCCGCCGAGGACGACCCCTCTGAATCCGTTAAGTCAAAGAAGGTGAGGTCGGACTCTGCAGCCACCTCGGGTTCTTTGAAATCTGATGACCCCTGGGCCCCTTCAATCACAATTGAGGACAAGCCAGTCAGAGTCAGCGACAGCACGAATGACATTGAAGTCGGCGTTACCCTTTCTACTGCCTTGCTCCTTCCCCAAGACCTTGAACGCAACGCCGAGATCAGCAAATATGAAAATTTTACACTGATGTTGCAGCACTCCGTATTGGTAAACTCCTAACACTTGGTACTCAATATTCTCGGTTTTCATATTCAAAGAGTTTACTAACTTTTCTTTTTCCATTTTTTCTAGGCGATCCAGCACGCCCACTCCTTTACAATGCAAGTAGAGGAAATAAAGAAGGAGCTGGTCCACAAGACCAAGGAGGCTGCTAGTTTGTTAAAGTCCCTTAACAAAGCCGAGGCCAAGATGAAGGCCTTGATAGATCAGGCTAAAGTAGCTAAGCAAGCCCAAGATGAAGCCGAAAAGAAGGCCGGTGTTGCAGAGGCTGTTGCTGAGGTTCTCTAGGCAGAGAAAAAAAAGGCCGAAGCAAAGACCGTCGAAGCCCAGGCCAAGCTCCGAGCTACTCTGGCCACAAAAGAGGTCGAGAACAAAGCGACGGACGAGAAGGTCTATGCCGAGGGGGCAGCCGACGTCTGCGAGGACTACAAGAAACAAGTCAAAAAGACATGCAATAAGGGTTACACCCTTGGCTGGATGGCTGCCTTAAAGGAGTTGGTTGTCCCCGAGGACTCAACTCTCCGAGATAACAACCTCCTCGTCCTGCCATTCCCCTCCACTCTAAGCCAATCTGAGGACGAGGCTGAGTCAAAAGAGGAGGCCGAGGCCGACAAGTCTGAGAAGACCAAAGCTGCTGGGGCCAAGTCCCCAACTCTGAATGAGCAAGTCATGGACTTGACTCATGATGAGGAGGAGGAGGTCTCACAAAGTGCCTCCCTCAAGAAGACTACATCTGAAGTACCAATCGCCGAGAAGAGCCTGGATCATACTCTCGAAGAAATTGATGTTGAGATCCAGGCTGATAAGGTTGCTGAGAAGACTTCCCCGTTGTCTTTCGAAGCCAATACACAACCAACTATTGATGCCGAGTAGTCCATTTTGATGCTTTTCTTTATTTCTTGTACCTTGTACTTTTTTCCTTTTGAACAATGTCTAGCTTTGTATTTGGCCGATGTGCCCATTCTGTATCTAAACAAGTAATCCTTATGCAGGCTGAAGTGCCTTTTCTCCCTTTGAATGTAGTTATAACTTATTCTTTGTGTTTCTTCTAAGTGCTTGAATGTATGCTTTTTTTTTACTATCTTGTATGATTCCATACTTAGAATAATTTACATGTCTTCAAAGTACACCTTAACTGTGCAATATCCTCGGGGTAAAATACCTCGGATATACCCACTGACTATTTATCTCGGTCTTGGCTTAACACTTGAAATCATTTATAAAAATATTTTCATAAGTGTTTATTTAAAACTTGCCACTTCACTTTTACTTATCAAGACTTCTGTTCATCTTCCAAGTCTTGGCAACATGGTAATCTCGGCAAGTATGTAGATACTTCTTTCAGCATAACCTTGGCTTAACTTTAACTTGTAAATTTTTCTTAAAAATTTCAACAAGTGTTAAACCAACTTCAGTTTGTAAATTCCAATTTCCAAGCACCATTCTCCAACTCTCTGCCCCCTAATGTAAACTTAAGTTCCACTTAGGTTCTCATTAAGCATGTGGCTATGACCTCGTCACCGAAGTTATATTTAAACAGAGACTAGCCGAGGTTCTCAACCTTGGTTCCTCTGTTAATCTTACTCAAATGCACTTAGTTTCAATCTGTGTTTTGACTCTGCTGATATGACAAGTCCAAGTTAATTCAACTTAGTTCAACTCTATTATATGCAAGTATAATTTAACTCTACCATATGATGAGTCTAAGTTATTCGTCATGTTTTATTTAGAAACATCGCCAACTTAGTTCAACTCCATTATATGCAAGTATAATTCAACTCTATCATATAATAAGTCTAAGTTATTCGTCATGTTTCAATCAGAAACATCGCCAACTTAGTTCAACTCTATTATATGCAAGAATAATTCAACTCTGCCATATAATAAGTCTAAGTTATTCATCATGTTTCAATCAGAAACATCGCTAACTTAGTTCAACTCTATTATATGTAAGTATAATTCAACTCTGCCATATAATAAGTTTAAGTTATTCGTCATGTTTCAATCAGAAACATCGCCAAGTTAGTTCAACTCTATTATATGCAAGTATAATTCAACTCTGCCATATAATAAGTCTAAGTTATTCATCATGTTTCAATTAGAAACATCGCCAAGGGACTCGTCAATTGTTTTACACAAGTTTGAAAAAAATCGAGCTAAAATTTTATTATTACTTCGACAAAAAACAAAAAGAAATCTAATGATAGAAAAACTTCAAGTTGCAAGTATTCCAGGATCTTGGCAACTCTTTGCCTTCACTATCTTTAAGCCGATATGCCCCATTGCCCAAGACCGAGATGATTCTATAAGGTCCCTTCCAATTTGGGCCAAGCTTGCCCTCTCTGGGATCCTTCTTGTTGCCGACGACCTTTCTCATGACGAGGTCACCAATTTGAAACTCTCATGGGTTGACCTTTTTATTATAAGCCCTGGAAAGCTGCTGCTGGTATGCCCTCAGCTGAATTGCTGCCTTCTCCATTCTTTCTTCTAACAGATCTAGATCTCAAGGCAAGAATGCATCATTCGTCCGATTTTCTACTCCCTGGGTTCTGACCCCTGGGATGCCGACCTCCAGAGGAATAACTGCTTTTGTGCCATAAGGCATGGTGAATGAGGACTCCCCAGTTGATCTTCTTGGCGTAGTCCGATATGCCTAGAGTACATTGGGCAACTCATCCACCCACTTTCCCTTTGCTGCTTCCAGCCTTTTCTTGATCACATCCAAGATAATCTTATGGGATGCTTTTGTTTGACCATTACTCTGCGGGAAGCTTGGAGCAGAGTGATAATTCTTGATCTTATACTTTGTACAGAAGCTCTTGATTAGCTTAATGTCAAAATGCGTACCATTGTCTGCTATTATTGCCCTTGGGATCCCAAACCTGGTGATGATGTTCTTCCATATGAAGTTCTTTACATCAATGTCTCGAATCTTTGCAAGAAGTTTAGCTTCAACCCACTTGGTAAAGTAATCTGTTGCTATTAGCAGGAACTTCCTTTATCCAGTTGCTTGAGGCAGTTGTCCAACAAGATCCATGCCCCATTGGGCAAATGGCCAAGGGTTGGATACTGGGTTCAAATCCGCTGCTGGTTGGTGTATCAAAGGTGCAAACCTCTGGCATTTCTCACACTTTCTGACATAAGCTTCAACATCTTTCTGTATGTAGGGCCACCAGTACCCCTGAGTAATGGCCCTATGAGCAAGTGACCTGCCCCAGTGTGGCTTCCACATACTCCTTCATGTATTTCATACAGGAAGTTTTCAACTTGTGAAGGATGCACACACCTCAAAAGGGGTCCAATAAAAGATCTTCTGTAGAGATGTCCTTCTGCTGTTAGACTGAACCTTGCCGACTTTAGTCTGATCTTATGTGCTTCTTTGTGATCATCTGGTTGTTTCCCATCTCTAAGGAATATTGTTATCGCATCCATCCAACTTGGTCCCATCTCCACACACATTGTTTCATACTCTGTGTTAAGTGGTTCTACACTTGGACCTGACAAATAGTCAACTATTATTGTCCTTGCCTCTCCAGGTTTCATTGCACTAGCCAGGTTGGCTAAGGCATCAGCATGGCTATTGTCATCTCGGTTAACTTGCTGTAGTCGACAATTCTGGAATAAGGCTACCAATCTGCCCACCTCCTTTACATAGGCCATCTTCCTTTCATCTTGGGTTGCGTATTCGCCTGTTGCCTGGTTGACAATAAGTTGGGAGTCACAGAAGACCATCACCTCGTTGGCTTCCATTGTTATTGCCAACTTTAATCCTGCAATCAGTGCTTTATATTCTGCTTCGTTGTTTGAGGCCTTAAACCCCAAACAAATGGATTGTTGCAGCATCCGCACATCTGACGATACTAGCACTACTCCTGCCTCCGCTGCTTATTGGTTTGAACTCCCATCGACAAATAAGCAGAAGGAGTCACCGACATAAATACCACAGGGCCTGAGTTTCTCTTCTTTCTTTTGCTTTGCTATCCCCCATTGGGTTTCTTCTTGTTCACCTGGACATCCTATACCGCGACTCAACGGAGCTCGATGTACAGTGGCCCCCGGTGTGAACTCGGCCACGAAGTCGGCCAGAACCTAGCTTTTGATTACTGTTCTGGGTCTGAATTCCAGGTCATATTGGCCTGACACTACTGCCCATCTGGCTATCCTGCCTGTCAGATCTCCTTATTGCAACAGAGATTTCAAAGGATGCTCAGTTAATACCACAATCTTGTGGGCTTGAAAGTAATGATTTAGCTTCTTGGAGGCCATTACTAAAGTTAGTGTCAGTTTCTCCAAGGGTAGGTATCTGGTCTCTGTATCTGCTAGGGTTTTACTCACGTAGTAAACTGCCATTTGTTCTCCTTTTTCTTCTCTGATTACCACTGCACTCACTACATACTCTGAAACTGCCAAGTATAAGAATAGCTCCTCTCCAGGTACTGGATTTGAGAGAACTGGAGCGGTGGTCAAGTATTTCTTCAAGTCAGCCAAGGCGACTTCGCACTCTTCTGTCCATAAGAAGTTTGCGGCTTTCTTTACTAAACAAAAAAAAGGTTTGCATTTGTCAAAACTTCTGTTTATGAACCTATTAAGGGTTGCAGTCCTTCCAGTCAACATTTGCACTTGTTTTGCCGATGTTGGGTTCTTCAAGTCTAAGATGGCCTTGATCTGATCTGGGCTTGCCTCAATGCCCTTTCTGGTAATCAAGTATCCTAGGAACTTTCCTGACCCAACTTCAAATGCGCACTTCGATGCATTGAGTCGGGGCCGAAATGTCCTTAGGATATCGAAGACTGCTTTCAGGTCGGCCATATGATCCTTAGGTTCCTTGGTCTTCACAACCATGTCATCAATGTATACCTGCACTATTTTGCAAATTAGATTTCTGAACATCTTAGTTACCAATCTCTGGTAGGTTACTCCTGCATTTTTTAACCCAAAAGGCATTACTCTATAGCAATACAGCCCTTTTGGGGTGATAAATGTAGTCTTCTCCTCATCGGGGGGAGGGGGTACATGGCTATCTAATGGTACCCCCTGTAAGCGTCCAAGAAGTTCATCCTTCCATGCCCTGAAGTGGCATCCACCAATTGGTCGATCTTGGGCAGTGGGAAACTGTCTTTGGGACAAGCTTTGTTCAGGCTGGTGAAGTCCACGCAGACCCTCCACTTCCCATTCTTTTTCTTCACAACAACAGTGTTGAACAACCATGTTGGGTAGTTTACCTCTCGAATGGCTCTGGCCTTCAGAAGTTTATCCACTTCCTCTTCTACTGCCTCAACATGCATCAACGTAGGCATCCTTGCTCGCTGGATGACAGGTTTGGCCGACCTGTCTATATTCAGTTTATGGCAAGTGACCTCGGGGTCAATGCCATTCATCTCGTATGGTGTCTAAGCAAACACCTCAAGGTTTGCTCTTAAGAATGCCTTTAATTCCTTTTTCTCTTCCTCGGCTAAGCCTGAGCCGAGAAGGAAGAAGCGCTCTTCATCCCTTTGCTGGACTAAGATCTTCTTCAGGGCTTCCTCACTTTTCTCAGCTGGTTCCTTGCCGACGTCCTCAAGGACCTTTATGTCCTCATTTTCAATTGCCGTTTCTGCTTCTCGTATGTTACAGGTGGATTTCATTGCTGCCATGGAGCAATTCTTTGCCTGCACCTGATCCCCTCTAACCTCCTCAATTCCATGTTCTGTTGGGAACTGTAACAGATGGTGCAATGTTGAGGGTATAGCCCCCATTATATGCAGCCATGTCCTTCCCAGGATAGCATTGTAAGGGAAGGGGGTGTCAATTATTATGAACTCCGTTTTTACCTTCTTGGTGCCAGCCTGTACCTCCAAACTCATTGCCCCAGGAGCCACGTCGGCGTTCCGTTGAACCTAACCATTGGACCATTGGACCATTGGATTGTTCCAGATCATCTTGGTGAAGGCCAAGCTCCTTGTAACACCTGACGTACATGATGTCACAAAAGTTGCCCTAGTCGATTAGAATTCACTTTACCTGTCATTCTCCAATCTGGAGGGATATTACCAAGGCATCGTTGTGTGGATGCTGCACCATCTCTAGGTCGTCTTCAGTAAAGAACACCATTGGTCCCCGGCACTCGTATGCCCTAGGTCTCTTCTGCCGAACCTGATACACATGTTGTAAGTGTTTTACCTTCTAAGTTTTTCCACGTATCTCGTTCTCGTTGACCTTTGAGTGAATCACATTGATCACTCGTGGTCCACCTGCTTGCGGTTGTGGTGCTGGAGGAGGTGGTGCTGCCGGTGCCTGAGGCAGTCTCGCTTGTTCTTCCCTCGTTTTGGCCTTATCTACAAGGTCCCTTAAATAACCTTGCCTTACCAGTAGGAATGGCAACGGGCCGGGGCGGGGCCGGGGATCATACTCCTCGTCCCCGATCCCCGATGGTGAATATTTCCCCGTCCCCGGCCCCGATCCCTGACGGGGAACCTACCACCAACCCAACCCCCGTCCCCTAACGGGGATCGGGTTTCCCCGAACCCGAAAATTCCCCGGCCAAATTTTAAAAAAAAAAAACCAGAGATTAAGATCGAGAAATCTATTTCATCTCATCATCATCAACATCAACAACAAACAGACAAATTATTCAACAACTATAATCTATATATCAAGAATCAAATATATATATATATATATATGCATATATCAACATCATCAGATCTGCCGGATATATAGACATTGTCAAATATATATATATATATCAACATCATCAAAAAAGAGATATATATATATGTATATCAACAACAAGAATAAAAAAATCAACTATATATATATGTATATATCAACATCAAATAGTGGGGATCTACTCAGATCTGTGGGAAGAAACGACGAAGGAGGAGGTGACTGGATCTGCTCAGATCCGCCGGGGAAGGAAACGGCGGAGAAGGAGAAGGAGGCGACGGGGGTCTGTTCAGATCTGCCGGATGAGAAGGCGACGGAGAAGGAGGAGGAGGAGGAGGCGATGGAGCAGGGAGCGACCGAGCAAAGGAGTAGAAGAGGCCACCGAGCGGCGTAGGGAAGGAGGAGAGAGAGTGCGAGATGTTAGACTCAGTGTCTCTAACCTGAAATAAGAAAAGAGAGTGAGAAAACATATATATATACACAGTGGTAGAGTGGTAATTTCACATCGGGGAAGTGGGTACGGGGCCGAGGCTGGGGACGGGGTTGTAAAACATATCACCGTCCCCGGCCTGAAAATGGTCGGGGATTTATTTTTAAATACCATCCCCGGCTCGTCGGGGGTATTTTTCAGGGAAAAACCGTTCCCATCGGGGTTGGGGGGTCGGGTCCCCGTCGGACCGGTTTTAAATTGCCATCTCTACTTACCAGATCTTCTAGATGTGCCTTTAGGGCTTTGCACCCCTGAGTCAGATACCCATCCTCATTATGGTAGGCACAGTGCTTCCCCAGACTTCTTCCCATAAACTTGCCAGGAGTCTTCTCTAGTGCTCTATAATACGGTTGGTTCCTAATCCTCTCCAGGACTTTGTAAACTGAAATGCAGAATACGGTAGTTACTGCCTGTGCAGCCTTCAGTCCTGTCTCTTGTTTATTGTATCCACTATTACTTCGGCGTCGCTTCGGCGAGCCGTTTCTCTTCTCTTGTTTTGACACTTTTGTCCCTGGCGTGTCCTCCTTGGCTCTTGCATACTTCTCTATCCTGGCCATTAGTTCCTCCATACTTTTTGGCAATGTCTTTGCCAGTGATTTTCATAGCAGACAATCATCGTTTAGGCCGTTCTTAAAAGACATGACCGCTACCTCTTGGTTGCATCCTGGTATTCTGTTGAACACCTCATAATACCTTTTGGCATAGGCCCTAAGGCTTTCATCCTCGCCAATTCTAAGAGCCATCAGGGAGTCCACCCTCAACAGTTGTAGTTTGTTTATCACAAACCTGGCCACAAACATCTCGGTCAGGCCTTCCCAGCTTTTCACAGTTTCTTTCGGCAACTTGTGAAACCAATTTGATGCGATTTCCCTAAAGGATGAGGGAAACACCTTGTAGAGCAACGGCTCGTTCCTGGTGTACAGCGCTATTGAGTTCAGGTAGAAGCCAATGTGAAAGTTAGGGTCAGACTTTTCGCCGTATATCTGTAATCTCGGCATGTGAAATCTTTTTGGGGCCTCAAATTTGTCTAATTTTATCGAAAACGGTGTTTTTGGCTTGACCAGGAAGGTAACCTCGCCATCTTGCTGCTTCCTCTGGAGGTAGTCCCTCAAATCCTCCTTGGTCCGTCCAGGAGCCCGGTTGTCAACGAATTTTAGCCTTTTTAGTGAGTTACTCCCGGTGTCGTTATGGGTCCTCTTGGACCTCCTTTCATTAGTCGTGTCGAAACAGAGCTCCTTCCATTGAATATGGCGATGTTCTTTGGTGTAAGCTTCTTTGGTATGATGTGTCCTCCGAGACTCTCCCTTCATCGACTCTCCTCACCCGACCTCCCGTGAAGGCTGGTGAAAGTGTTCCTTGGTCCTGTCATGCTGTGGGACTGCAAGAACTGTTTTCTGCCTCCCTTTCTGGGCATCTTTCTTGGTTGCTGGAATCGGCGTATCTTGTAACGGAAACTGTGACTACATGACGTTGTTCTGCATCATGAAATTGACGACCGATTGCAAGTTCGCCAATTTGTTTGCCATTCCCTTCATCTCGCTGTCCCTCCTCAAGCATCGATCTTTCCATACCTGGAGGTCGTCCTCGTTATAATACCCACCGCGGTCTCCCTTCTTTGGTACGTCTCCCTCCTAGCCGATGTCTTTCTCTCCGGGATTCTGATCCCGAGTTTCTTCGTTGCTATTATCCTTCTCTATATTAGGGTCAATGTGTTTACCACTTCCACTAGGGATGTCGTTCTCGACCTTTTTTTTTCCTCTTTTTTTCCGTCGTTGGCCATCTATTTTCCTTTCTTTCCCATAGACGACGCCAAATTGTGTGTGTTGATTTCTGACCACACTGCCAAACAGGTACTCAGCTGGAGAACACCGGTAAAATAGATTGTGCCTGAACGACCTGTCACAGAAAGATGAAACTCCGGCGGTGGTTCGTCCACCCGGGGGCACTTCGACGATCAAGTCAGTACTCAGTTATCTCTCAAAGATAGTACACAGTGCTTCAACTCACTTAGCCAGAATACAAAAAGCGTACCTTAGACCTACGATGGTGCCCTTCTTTTATAGCCAGCTCTAAGCCAATCCCTGTAGAAGCCTAGCTTCTCTTGGACTCTGGTTCAATGCTTATCCTAGACTCTCTAATAGATAAAGATAAACTCCCTAAGAGCTTTATCTTTATCCATACTAAGGTCTTCCCCAATTCTAGGACTCATGTCCCTTATCCGCTAATCCCAGATTCCGGTATCTTCGTAGATAACCTCGACCTAGCCGAGATCACCTCGGCGCCATAACCAAGACACGTGGCACCTCAGCTGGCACTTCGGTGCCACCTTGGCCACATGTTGTTATTCCAAAAATATGTCCCCACACTAACCAATGTAAACCCTAAATCTGTTACTCTTCATAACCATCTTAAACCCTAAATTTATCCTTTTCATCGCCATCATAAACCCTCATGAACCAGAAACCTTGAACTAGAAAGCTCTTTTCAAGTCCAACGTATTACTCTTCATCAGTTATTTCACTTTGTAGAGCAATGGAGGACGATGGCAATAATTCTAATGAGGCTATCGTTGCATTAGTAAGTTTGTTTGTCTTGCATTAACATTCTCGGTCGTTTTCAATCGTTGTTGTTTTGCATGAGCTATTCGGTACTAGTTTGCCGACTGTTAAAATTATTTTGGGTAACACAGTATTAAACACAAACATTTACTTCAATATTTGGGTTTCTAATAATAATGCAGATAGTCGGTATTGATGTGTTGAGCGACTTGATTTTTGTATCTTTAACACCAGATTGTGTGTTTCATGAGGGTTTTACCTAAGAGAAATTTCCGACAAGTTTTTTGCAATGGTATATAGGAATTTCTAACAAGTTTTCAGACCGTATTCTTTGGACACCGTCAAGTCGATTCCTCATTTCGTTGGAAGTTGATTGGAATTTTAATGATTGACCGTCAATATAATGTTTTTCATTGAGGCAATGGTATTTATTGATGCAATAACCGTCGGCGTTCTTTTCAATAAGAGATAGGCGGTCATCAAAAGGAGGAGAGAGGGTGTGAGGAATTAGGTGGGTGTGCCCTTGGGTGTGATAATATTATGAATATGGATAAATTTGATATTAAGTGGAGTGTTCAAAGAAATCTTATTAAAATTTAAGTTTCCGAGTGGGGGCTTAAAGAAATGGGGGTCCAAAAAATTTAGATAGGTGCTAATTAGCAGCCCTCTTTAAAATTTAAGTTGGTCGAACTGAGATAATTTTTGAGTTCAAGTAAAATGACCATCCAAACAAGTCCTAAAGAATGTCTTTGATTGCAAACTGGGAACCAAACGAACTAGCGTCAAGAAGTTGGGCCCAATTGAAAAACAAAAACCTTTTGTAGTATTTTCATATTTTGTAATGAAATGTCGTTAATCCTTCTGTTATATTAAATTTTGAATTTCCTTTCCAATTTTTTAGGCCATCTCCAATCTTTCATCAAATGTTTTATCAAATTTAAATTTGATGAAAATAGTACTCCAACTGTTGCATCAGACTAATATCAAATGAAGGGAGTGCTATATTTTTCATCAAATTAAGGGAGTTTTTATCCTTCTATCAAATTTTGCTCGTGGTTGTTGGTGGATGACCGACCAGACAACCTTTCGGACAATTAGGTTTTGGGATGAATTAGGAATTTTGTAAAAGGATTTGATGAATTTTACATTTCACAGGACAACCGGCAGGATGACTGGCCGAACAACCAACTGAATTGATGAAAACTGTAACGCCCCAACTTCCGGGCCGTTAAATACGTACAATAATACAACACAAGTAGGATAGATAACCAAAATATCTCAATATACGTATATAACCAGAGTTAATATCATAGATAATTTGTTTATGTTCCATTACAGGATTACCAAAACATTGCCAAACCAAAAGTCAAAAGGAAAAAAAAACTACTGGTCTAAGTCTTCATATAAACCACAGCTCCAACACTTCATCTTATTTGCCTTCAAAATAACCTTTACCATTGTAAACTGTTTCATCACCTGGCATGACATGCCATGAGCTTGCAATGCCCAATAAAAACACACACACCCCCATTTCTTTTATCAACCAATCAACCATACATAGAACAAATTGGGTAATATAACATACAATATTACAACAAGATTCTATGAATTAGTAGTTAAACTAGACATCTAGAATCCCCCAAAGAGATCCTTCTACCCAACCACAAGGATTGAACACCGAACTATTCAGAACTCCCCCTTTTGCTACTTTGCAGACCTTAGCACCTATGCCCACCTCCTGGTTATTTACTGGTCAGTGACATTGATAGACCTCAAAAGGGACGGCCAAACAAGTGGGCTCGCTTACACCCAAATCGTGCCTAGTGCTCGCTTGCACCCTGCACATACCATATCAAATCGTGCCTAGGGCTTGCTTACACCCTACACATACCATACCAAAGGGCTCGCTTACACCCTGAAACCACTGCATAAAGTCTGAATACATCCGTGTCAACCTAGGGGTTCGCTTAGACTGCTTGCACAAGACTTAACTCATTTGGTTTTAATCCCATCATAATTCATCCCATGGACATGTATGTTACATACATCATTTTGAAACACAAGGGTGAGCATCACCCAGTACCAACCCCTTTCCATTTCCCGTTTATTAGATCTTTTGCTAAGCAAGTTAGTCACATTCGGTAATTCAGTAATATAAAAGAGCATGAGACAAACATAAAAGAGGAAATATAACCCATGATAAGCATACATAAGTATGGTAAAGCAAGCAAACAACATTAGGAATGCTTTGAAACACTTAGAGACAAATAAAACAATAAAACACTATTTCCAGCACTATTCAGTTCTGCAGGGCTAACAATAATGCTTTGGTAAAAATACTTCCATAAATTAGGGGCTGAAATTGCACAGAAACAATAATCAACCTGTCTAGTTTCAGTTCCAATTCTTAGAATTTGCACAGCACTTTCAGAAATTCATTTACAAGCTATATTCGAAAACCTGTCCAGATTCGTCACCCTTTGGGAAAACTAGCTTTCCTCTCTATCTACTCGATGATTTTCACCCAAATAAATTCTGTTGTAACGAGGACTCAGAATTCTAAATTTTGACAAAAGAACCAACATGAGATGATTTTTCTGGAATTTTATAAAATTGAAAGAAGTGGACTGTTTTTCAGAGACTCAAGACCAGATTTTTAAACACAATATCCAAGCCCTAAAATCACACAAGGTGGGGCTAATAAAATTATCACAAGCTCTAAACACACCAAATATCCTACATTAAATTCAGATTTCAGAAATAAATAGGTTTGATATTTCTTTTAAATTAGAGAAGTTGCAACAGTGCATAATTTGACAAATTTGTAAGGCAAAGTCACTAAATCAAACCCACACTTTTGTACACATCAAAAACCCTATATACCATTAATATGCAACACAAGAGGACATCTAGACAATAGGATGAGATGGGTGAAAGAATTGGAGAAGACATGGAAGGGGTGTGTTCTTACCTTCTTGAGTCACCTTTTCTTCATTTTCCCTCTCTCTCTTTTTTTTTTTTTTTTTTTCCTTCTTCTCTAGTTCCCCTAATCACACTGTCCCTCTCTCACCCTCTCCCTGGGCTGTTGAAACGTGAGAGTGGAAATTGGGACAATGATCTCAATTTATAGGCCATGAATTTGGGTTAAAAAGACCATTCTACCCTTCTTGCTTAATGACTAAGAAAACTTATAAATATCTAGATATTTTTCCACTAATTTACTACTAATTTACTCAAATAAATAATAAAGATTCAAAGAATTAGTAAATATGCAACTAGGCTAAAATAAATAAATAAATAAAGTGTATGAATTAATTTAGAACTAAGAGGTAAAATAAATAAAAGCCAAGTGTTAGGGTATTTCCAATTATAAAGTGGTGTTCTAGGATTTAAAATTATTCTTTACTGGGCAATTATGCAGACTTTTATGGAATTAGGGGCTAAAATGCTATTAACCTAAGGCTTAAAGTTTCAAGTGTAGTTACCAAACATTAGGGTCTCTACAACCTATCCCCCTTAAATAAATTTCATCCTCGAAATTAAATCATACCTCACGTCTCAAATAGTTGTGGATAATTTGTCCGCATCGCATCTTCACATTCCCAGGTGAACTCTTTAATACCATGTGAGAGGGTAAAATGTGTGAAGCTTGGGCCGAGCTGGGACCAGATATAAGTAAGCCGAATTGTGGGCCGAGGTGAATGGGCTTCGCCACTGGGCCTTGTTAGCCCGGTCATGAATGACTGAGGTTAGCTCGGCTTGAGTATTCTGAACTGAGGTATAGGGAGCCGTGTTGTAAAGGCAAGGTGGAACCGAGCTACGTAAAGCAAGGTAGAACCGAGCTAAGTGAAGCTCGGTGAAATCTGTCGCTTCAGCATGTATTAGCCCGGTTGTTTTGTCATATTACCGTGGTAAAACCATCTCACTTGGTTAGGCAGTGAGGGGGGTGTAGAAAGATTAACATTACCTTTCTCTTTCCTAGGATGATTCTACCTTGGGGAAAAAAAGTCCTACTAGGATTGTGCCACACGGAGTCTACAAAAGCTCATAGTAGGACCTATGTACAGGTATCACAATTTTGACTCTCAAACACACAGAGCTTTTGTTTATTGTCTATTGGCTGACTTAGGCATCAGAGAGGTATCCGGCACATACCCGCCGGTTAGCTCACATTTGTGTTTTCAGGGAATAAAGCGATGACGTTCGGAGGAGTGCAAACTTGATCAATAGGATTATAAGAGAACATTATTTCGTGCTCGTACAATTGGCGCCATTTGTGGGAATTGCAATCACAAAGAACAAACCTTTTGATTAAGTTTTCTTTCAACTGATTTCAATGGCGCACAACGAAGACTTGCCGCAATCTGCTATTGATGGGCAAACCCTGGAGGGAGGTGCAAGGCACGAAGGTCTACCTTCTGTCCCACCCATGGCAAAATTAGAACCCCAGCGACGGAACTCCCGGAGGGACACAAGGGAGAGACGGGGCACTAGTCCTCGTCGCTCTCAAAGTCCTGATAGACAAAGGTGGAGGTTGGATCCTCAAGTTCTGAAGGATCGCGTAAGAGAGCAAGACGAGTTAATAAGGAGAATGGCGGCGGACATAGAGACAATGAAGCGCCAGATAAAGGGTAAAGGAGTAGCAACAGGAGAGGAGCGCAAAAGCAACACGCCCCATCGCTACTCAGAAGATCGTGACAGACATACCACACCATTACAAGCAGAAAGCAGGAGCCTTAGAACATGCGACACTTTATCGAGGAGTTCCAGGACTCGTCACTCCAGGTCTGAGAGAACGAGGATTGAAAGGTCATATACAGAGGGAAGTAGCTATTACCCCTCACACACGCACCAGACGACATCTAGACACATGGAGTTGCCTAGGTTAGCGGACTTACGGACGGTGCTCGAGGAGAGTGCCAGAAGGAAGGAAGACACCAGGGCTCGCGACCCCCGCAGGGTTTTAGCACTATAGCGATTGGCCCCTAGTGTCGAGGTAGGGATGCTAATGTTGCGCCTTGCTTACGAGCCAACGGACAAGGTATTGGCAAGGTTACAGAGCTCGCCGTTCGTTCCGGCAATAGAGAACGCATCACTACCTTCAGGCTTCCACTAGCCCCAATTCACTACTTATGAGGGGAAGACAGACCCCTACATGCACTTAAGCCACTTTCGCTAGGTTATGGCAGTATACCGGCGAAACGAGGCCCTAATGTGTATCATGTTCCCATCCAGCCTTGGCGACCTAGGTCTAACCTAGTTCGAAAGGCTACCAGAAGGCAGCATCGCCTCATGGGCACAATTGGCAGAGGCGTTCGTGACTAGATTCAAAACGAACACCAAGACACTAGTTGAGATTGATCAGCTACTCTCCCTTGGCATGGGTGAAAATGAGACGTTAAGGTCTTACAACAGTCGATATTGGGAGACTTTCAACCAGATCAGGGATTGCCCTACAAATCTCGCCATCCCACAATATAAAAAGGGTCTACCAGTCGAAAACAAATTGAGGGACTCAATTACTATGATGCTACCCCTCACGATGGAGGCCCTAGTGGAGAGGGTGCATCAACATATTCGTGTAGAGGAAGACAGCGCCCGTGCTAAAGTAAAACCTGGCTCAACAGTAATGCCAGACAAAAAGCCTGCAGCAAAATTCAACACGGTAGAACAACCAAGCAGGAATGGGCGAGGCAGGCGAGCCAACAGGGAGGACCCAACAAAAAGGAAGTTAAGAGTCTGCATTGCCATCACCACCGTGTTCAATAAACCTATCTACCGGATTCTCAATGAGATACGTAATGAACCCTTCGTTCGACGGCCAGCCAAGTTGGGAGAAGCACAAAGGGGCTATGACTAGAGGTCTCGTTGCACCTTTCATGATGAGAAAGGGCATCGAACTGAAAACTGCACACCCCTAAGGCAATATCTGGAAGAGTTAGTAGCTGCTGGCCACCTGGACCAGTATATAGAAGGGGGAACACAGCCAGCCCCCCAGGACCTCAACGGACCGAACGGGATGCCGGTCGACGGTCAACCGCAAGGCATAATCAACGTTATTCATGGGATCGTCGAACTTGAGTAGGTATGTGAACTCAGGGAGATGATAAAGAAGGCAGAGCACTTGAAAGAGGTGTTAAGTGCACAGCCTACCATAAAAAATGACAAAACAGAAGCTACGAATGTCATATCCTTCTCAGACAAGGATCTAGCAAGGCTACATTGCCCTCACAATAACGCACTGGTGGTGACTTTGCGTGTCAAGAATTTTGACATCAAGCGGATTCTGATTGACCAAGGAAGCTCATGTGAAATAATGTATTACGAAACCTTCAACTGAAACTGGAGGACAAAGACTTGGCACCTGCAACATCTCCCCTAGTCGGCTTCAACTCAATGCCAAAGTGGCCAGTGGACAAGATAATCCTCCCGGTCAAAGCTGGAACTATGACAAAACAGGTGGAATTCTGGGTATTGCAGGTCCCTTCTACTTACAACATAATCCTGGGCAGAACATGGTTGTACGCCATGCGATCGGTAGCGTCAACCTACCATCAAGCATTGCGGTTCCCCAACGAAGCCGGAGTAATTGAAGAGGTCTTGGGAGACCAAATTATGTCAAAACGGTGCTTCGTCGCAGTAAATGGCAGCCGGGCTGCAAAAGGGTATGTACAGATGGTGGAAGAGCCAGAGAGCAATGAACTGTTTGTGGATGTTGGCAAGGCAGCTGAACAGAAGGCAGTGGAAAACTTGGTAGAGGTAAGGATAGATAAAAAGAACCCAGAAAAGTTCTTTTTACTCGGCTTGTCTTTGTCCAGCACTAAGAGAATAGAGGTCATGAAATTCTTAACCTCAAATATCTAAGTGTTTGCCTAGACACCATATGACATGCATGGCATTGACCCAAACTTCATCTGTCACCAACTTAATGTCCACCCAACTGCCAGACCAATTATACAGCGAACTCGCAGATCGACACTCCACCACGCAGAGATAGTGGCGGAGGAAGTGGGAAACTTGCTGGAGGCAGGAGCCATCAGAGAAGTGCACTATCCCAGGTAGATCTCTAATACTATAGTAGTGCCAAAGAAGAACGGAAAATGGCGTGTCTGCGTGGATTACAAAACAGTCTACAAGGCGTGCCCAAAGGACAGTTTTTTCCTACCACGGATAGACCAACTGGTAGACCTGACGGCAGGACACAATCGACTTAGCTTCCTTGATGCGTATAGAGGTTACCATCAAATCGCTATGTATGAATCAGACCAGGAGGTCAAATCATTTACAACACCTAGAGGATTATATTGTTACAAGGTCATGCCTTTTGGCCTAAAGAACGCAGGGGCTACATTCTAATGGATGGCCACCAAAATGTTTGAACCATTGTTAGGAAGAACAATGGAGGCTTACATAGATGACATGGTGGTCAAAAGTAAGGATGAGAAGGACCATCTCAGGGACCTAGACGAAATGTTCCAAATTCTGAAGAAGAACAAGTTGCGTCTATATACATCCAAGTGTGCATTCGGCGTTGAATCAGGAAAATTCTTAGGCTTTCTAGTGACCAACCGAGGTATAGAAGCAGACCCTTCTCAGATCAAAGCAATCCAGGATCTCGAGAGGCCCAACACAGTTAAAGAGGTGCAACATCTCACTGGCCTAGCAGCCACACTCAACCGGTTCATAAGTCGATTATCAGACAGAAGTCGACCATTCTTCCAAGCAATGAAGACCAAATATGAATGAGATGAAGAATGCGACCGCGCCCTAGAGAGCTTGAAAGACTACATGACCTCTCCTCCGTTGCTAGTAACCCTAGCACCTGGAGAAGAGCTCTTTTTGTACTTAGCAGTTTCACAGCATGCAGTCAGCGCAATGTTGGTCAGAGCGGAAAGAATCCAACACCTGCCTATCTTTTATGTTAGCAAAACCATGCTGGGCGCAGAAACCAGGTACCTACCATTGGAAAAACTGGCCTTAGCTTTGATGATGGCCTCAAGGAAGTTATCACATTACTTCCACGCCCATACCATAATCATCCTAACAGTTTTTCCCTTAAAAGCTTTGTTTGAGAGGGCAGACTTTTCTGGACGAATCTTGAAGTGGGCGATGGAATTGGGATAGTTCGATGTCAAGTTTCAACCCAGAAACGCAATAAAAGCCCAAGCTTTAGCAGACTTTGTGGCTGAGTTCACACCAGGAAGTCATCACATCTGACCAGTTGACTTGACCGGTACAACCGAAATGGGGATAGAAAGTGCCGCAGGAACTACGCAGCCCCCCAAACAAGGTGCCCAGCTACATTCCAAGCCATACAGGATTGAAGACAAGAAGGAAGGGGCAAACCATGCTATTCCCAACGAGGACTTATCAACAAGTAAAAACTAGGGCAATCAGATAATGAACAGCGAACCCTAACAATAGGCATAGACTTGGAAGAAAACATCAGCAACACACATGACCCCAAGACATCATCCGACCCCTCTACTTTCTGGAAACTATTCGTCGGAGAGATGTGGAAGCTCTTCGTGGATAGAGCAACCAATAGGCACGATGCAAGACTTGGCATAGTCCTTATCCCACTAGATGACCTAATAGTGGAACAGGCAGTCAACCTTGGCTTCCTTGCATCAAACAATGAGGTGGAACGTGAAGCACTTTTAGCAGGCCTAAAATCAACACTTTGCATGAAGGCCACCGAGCTAATGGTTTACAGTGACTCCCAACTGGTAGTAAACCAGATTTTAGGCGACTACAAGGCGAAATATGAAAGGATGGCTAAGTACCAAGAGTTGCTAAGAAAGGAGATCATAAAGTTCGAAGTAGTACGAATAGAGCAGATCGGCCAAGAAGAAAACAGTAGAGCAGACGAACTGGCAGGTTTTGCTTCAATGGCAGATACATCTATCCACATCCATTACTAATCGACTTCTTACCCAGGGCAAGTATTGAAGAACCCGAAGTAGTTGAGGTATGTTGTGCCGAACTGGGCCCTTGGGAAAGTGTGGGATCTGGTTCAAGTGATGGCTCTAGGAGAAAGTCGATCACCCTGGTCCTCCTCCTTCCGCTATATCTGTAGGTCGGTTCGAAGTTAAGTAGTTCGGCCCAACCTCGATGACAGTATCGAAGCGCGGCACAGAGAGCGTCTAGGTTGAGGTATTTGTATTGTGACTTTAGCTGGTTCAAGTCTACATAAGGAGAAAGGCAACGGTTAGCGCGATATAAAAGTTATAAACAGTAAGAGCAAAAAAATAGATAAGCTAAGCTGAGGTATTCATACCGGCTGTTCCTTTATTCCAATTAATACTGTAGCCCGGTATCTGGGCTTCCTGGTCTTCAAAATTACCAGAAACCCAGAAGAAGTCATCGTCATTCACGTCTTTGTCCGGTGTATTTTTAATTATTTTCTCTCGGCGTCTTCTTATTCTTAATAATACACCCAGTCGTCCTCATTCTGGCCGAGTGAGTATTAATGGAATAGCTCGGCCAAACCGAGGTTGAGGCCAAGCTGGCGGTTTAGTTCGGCGATGTCGTTTATTATTCTATATGAATTTGTGGAAAGTTGGGTTAGGCAGAGTCTTGTCTGTCTAAGGAATTCACAAAGGAGAGGCTGAACGGGAAATCGAAGACCGGCTTCTACAATGGATATTCCGGTAAAGGGAACAAAGCCTGGTTTTCCCCAGGGCATGGTATCTAGTTTGGCTAATGAGAGATGTACATCATCAGGAATGTGATAGTCCTTTCGAAACTCGGCTATCGTCCCAGGTGAGTCCACCAGGAACCGATATTTACCCATTTAACTTAAGTTATAAATAAATTAAGTCTAGCTCGGCGCGACTAAGGCTTTGGTTAGCTCGGTTGAGCGAAACTGCCTAGGGGCAGGGTGCAAAGGCGTGCTTGGCCAACCTAGTCAAGTCTGCAAAGTGGAAATAAGAAGTGTTATGCCCAGACATGTCACAACCCAAACCCGTCCCTAAAAGTTTGGTCTATGACCGGCTTGTACATCGGCCTCAAAACAGAATTTTAGAATAATATTTAATTACATACGAGGCCTTAAGCAGAAGCAAAATCATTAAAAGACAACATCCATTAAGCTTGTGCATACGTGATAGTTTAATTAGATTTAAGCATTTAAATACATTTCCAAATATACATATACAATCACATAATTTATATAGACCTCACACACACTTACATAAGACTTACTAATTTATGACTCCCAACAATAAATTGAGATCTCCACGTGGAGACTTACCCCAGGTGACTTGGCATAGGCAAACCTCGGTACAACTCTAGTGTCAATCCCAGATGGCTCACCTACAGAAATATACATAAAATAGAATGAGCAAGGTTCAGTGAATAATAGCAACTTAAGAAGGTTAATTGAATAAGCAAAACCTTGGATAAAATAAATAGACAGATACCAACCATAAACAAGTCTTATCCATAACTATTTTTCAATACGGTCTCAGGTTCACATATAATACAGAACGGCTTTAAGCCCACAGATCTTACAGAACGGCCTCTGACCCATAGATAATACGGAACGGCCTCTGGCTTAACAGATACAGAACGGCCATGGGCCTAACAGATACAGAACGGCCATGGGCCTAACAGATATAGAATGACCATAGGCCGAACAGATACAGAATGGCCATGGGCCTAACAGATACAGAACGGCCATAGGCCTAACAGATACAGAACGGCCATAGGCCCAAATGTTACAGATTGGCCATAGGCCCAGTTTACATATGTATAGACTCAAGAGGTGTCTCGCATGGATTCTAGAGGTGACTTGCACTGCAGCACTTAGTTCCGTACAACACTTTGTTCCATACCAGAACTCATTAGGTCTTAAAGACCGAACAATTCATATCATGTCATAGCATAAATTGAACGAATAAACAGAACAGAATAACTCCAGATTCATCAGAATACCATTACACAATAGTGCACATACATTTCCCCATGGTTTATTACAGACATAGTTGTCTTGTGAATAACAAAACATTAATAATAACCATTACCAAAAGGCACGTGTATCACTACAGTACTATTGATAGAGACAGAACCATTCACATCATAATGGCCTCGGGCCCACTTCTATTAATAGGGACAGAATGACCTTTGGTCCATAGCAATGCCATTACTCAAACATGTCTATTAATTTAATCAAAGCACAATATCGATGGAATAGGCCATTCACAAACAACAATACATAAATCATAATCATAGAAGTAAGTGAAACGTAATGTTACACTACTATTACTCACAGTGGTAGGCCTTTGATAGCGGTGGAACGATGTTCTCGTCTTGACCTACAAACACAATGCACATAACAGATTATGAGAATAAAACCAATATCTTTTTATTCCTTACTCAATAGATATGGTGGTTCTATACTCATTAGTCCTCCATAGGTTATAATCCATGCCTCATAAAATAGGAGGAATTGATAGGAGAAAGGTTTAGGCGAAGAAACGGTACAAACTCAATAAACAGAAAGTGAACAGTCATCACTAATTTGGGCATAACTATTTATGTACTTAGAATTTAGGAGTGAGACCTCCACCATTGGAAATTAAACTTCCGGGGCTTGATTTTAGGCTCAAGAATCACTCAAAATGGAGTCCGGATGCAAAATATATGCTTGTTCAAAGTTACAAGGTATAAGCTGAAACAGGGTTGGCCGCTCGTGCGGCCCAATTCCGCTCGAGCGGAAGAACCCGACCGCTCGAGTGCCCAAAAGCAAAATGAAAACCTCTTTTTTCTCTTCATGTCCGCTCGTGCGGTGCCCGTGGCCGCTCATGCGGTCTAGGCAAAAAAAAAACAGTTCGAAAATAGCTTTTGCTCCAACACTTGATCTAACCATTTTTTAAGCTTGATTTCAAGTCTAATTACTCAAAAACATGTAAAATTACCTAATAACATGATAAACTAAAATCAACCAAGTGTAATCTCATCTCAAATAAATCAATTTTTGTCTCATTTTTTTCCATATATTCAAACTTCCATAGTATATGCTCAAAATCATGCAAATACATCTTACTCGTGGTTGATTCTCACCTTAAATCTTGTTATTCTATAAATCATTCTTAAGTTTGAACCCACATCAAACAAATTAAAGGAAATCAAGGTTCAAGTCATGGAAATAGTTCATTTAAACTCATATTTCTCAACCCCAACTCAATTAGGTGGTTTCTCTTCATTTTAGATCATGAATTTAAACTAGTAATAGATCAATCTTAAGGGGTTAAGTTGATTCCACATACCTAGAGCCAATCTCTTGAAGTCTACCTTAATTCCATCAATTTCCCCATCTTTCCTCTTCATCCTCAAGCTCTTCCTTCCTTCTTCTCTTTGAGTTCTCTATCTTTCCCTCTCTCACGTGGCTCCTCCTTTTTCTCAAGATATTTTTTGGTTCTAAGAGATGAGTCCATCAACTCATAAGGCATCCATTATATAAATATACCCACACACACAAATTTAACACAATAGGGAGAGCCAAACGTGGCCTTACAAATCGCACAAAATCAAATTTCAATTAAACTTCCCAGATGTCTCTAAAAATTATGCTGATCATAAATATGTTCTCTGTTCCGGTTTCTGAAGCCTCTAAGGCCTTCAATTTTGCAGTACAAAATTAACCACCCAAACGTGCATTAACGAATCCGACAAATTAGAATTCCAATTAATTTTTCCAAATAATTCTAAAAATTCCCATTAACATACCAAAGTACTCAATTCCGATTTCTGAACCCGTAAAGGTCGGTAATGTCAGTTTTAAAGTCATAACTCAACAGATAGTTCTTCAATTCCAATAGATATAATTAAATTAAAACACATTATCCCCTAGTTAAATAAGGATGACTTCTTATACACATTTTAGGGTCGTTACATTCTCCCCACCTTAAGAAGTTTGCTCCTCCAAACTTGATTCGCCTTGTCACAAGTCTAGTTCCGTCCTGGACATATAACATTTCTCAATCATTTAGCCATTCACAATCCTATACAGTCAATTTCAATGGAGCTTGCTCCCAAAATCACAAGTTATTCATCTTTACTAACTAATTGGTAACCCAATTGATAATAATACTTAATAACATCAAAGCATCGTCTCATTATTCACAATTGTGGTACATTTCAATTTATTGATCCAAAGGTCATACTTTCCAATTACTATAACAACTTAAGGGCATTCAGAAATGGGTTCACTCAAGTATTCGATTACATGTGATTCATAAGCTATCATACTTAGTTCAAACTCTGTAGGTTCACAAACAACCCCAACTATCCTAATTTCTCAAAGGTTAAGGAAACGTTTACTACATAATCATGTTTCAAAGGTATATGCTCTTACAACAATTAAACCCAAAATAACAAATAAGTTCTAAATCAACGACTTTGTGGCTCTTTGCTCACTATCAAAATTAGACTCATTAGTTCAAATCAGATTTTTAACAGACTTCAAATAACAACTCAAATCCCATATCAAGGAATTACATATTCAGAGTAAATTATTCGTAAAATCAAATACAGATCAAACCTTAATGGTCACAATTCCCAAATTACAGTAAGGTATAATCGTTTAAATCCATGTTTGCTTGGAAAATCTATTCTTGTTCCATATTTAGTAAAATGTTCCTATCATGGACAAAAACATTTTCCAAAAATATGTACTACATAAAGTTCATCAAACCTTTCATAATTACACACAATACGTTGTTCAGAGACATTACTCAAAAACTTATCAGACCTTTCAAAGATTATCAGAAGATGGAATAATTCCCAATAGCATTAAACTTATTTAAACTTTGACAGAACAATCTCTGATCCAACTTAAAACAGATAAGACAGAATGACTTCAAGTTCAACATAGAGCATTCATCAAGCATGCCACAATAAATTATCAAATAGAAAACTCATTCATGCATAGCAAAATATCTCTTTCAGAAAACTTGTCACATCCTGAACATTCGGAGTTTCGTAGCATATCTAGTCATTTTGGGGAACTTATTCGGAAAGCTTATCATATCATAAACATGTCGGAAGTTCATAGCATTTTTATCATTTCAGAAAATATTTATCATATAAAACATTTCGTAACCAAGATTTCATTAAACATCGTACAGCATAGCCATTTTCAAAATCATTTATACAAAAGTATCTTTTACAAAGACATTACTCACTTAGGTCCATGGTCAACTCACACAAGGTCACACTTTATTCATCTATGTCGGAAGTACCGAATTTAATTGATGGTATGACATCTCTAAATAACACGGATCACATAAGTTTCATTCCAATGATCACTCATTTGCAGATCACAATAAAGGAACAAGCCTTGAATTAATTCTCATACAAATATTTCATCCTTAATCAATAACTCATTTGCAGATCACAATAAAGGAACAAGCCTTGAATTAATTCTCATACAAATATTTCATCCTTAATCAATAACGGTGAGTTTATGAAAACAATATGTTAGGTTCAGAACGAAAATGCATCAGAACAAAATTATGTCTTTCAGACAAATGGTAGTTCACAAAAGAAACACAATTTTCCTTTTATTCACATTCATTCACAAGAATATATGTTCGAACTGAAAGGAGGAACAAAACTTCACTTACCATCCCATAGAAAGATGAACAACATGTCCTTCTTTTCACCAATGATCCACTTCAATAACCCAAGTAATTTGATTAACAAATATATCATCTCACAACGTTAACAATGTCCATTCATGTTCTTACACGTGGTAGGACAACATAAGCAACACCTCATTCCTACTACCTTTCCCTCAAGACAATAAATACAAATTGGCTTAATACATAATATCATACCAAGTCATTTACCTCTATGATTCAAGATTTCAGATAATATTTTCCTTCGCCAGTATACATATCTCAAGTTCCTCAACATACACTCTATCCCTACAAATTAACATACTTAACACCACCAACATTCTAGTCAGAATTTCAATTTCCCCGTATCACTAAACTTCCATAAAATTCCACCGAATACTATGTGATCACAGATCACGATACTTGTATTTAGTAATATTCCATTTCATCCCTACTCCGAGAGTCGTAAGATGCAGATTCTTAACACCTCGCATATCATTCATTAATTACTTCATAACACATGGTTTCACATTTTTAATTATAACACACACAAGTACACAAAGATATGGCCATTCTCTAATTCTCAAATCCCATACTCGTTATTGATCATCGCATTACTCAATTGCCATACACTTCATTGATTCACAACAACCTCAGTTTCCCCAAAATTCCTCCTGGTCTAATTTCGCATATAACACAGATAGCAGCTAAGTTTAATCTCTATTCACATCACGTTTCCCCAAACATGCCTATACTTATCAAATTGATTAACCGAAGAACACCGATATTCCACATCTTTCAAAACGTTAGCCTTATATAACCCATTCTCACTTCATAACAATTATCCAATTTTCCTTAGTCACAAAACTCAGTCAATGAAACAAAACATATGAATCTTCTTTTATTACCTCCAAGTCCATGAGAATTCTCATTATTATCCTTTTGTTACTAGATACGTGCAACTTAAATGCATTCTAGACACTCTAATGCTCAATGGACACATGTGTGAGATCTTAACTCGTGCTCTGATACCACCTGTCACGACCCAAACCTGCTCCTAAAAGTTTGGTCCATGACCGGCTTGTACATCGGCCTCAAAACTGAATTTTAGAATAATATTTAATTACATACGGGGCCTTAAGCGGAAGCAAAGTCATTAAAAGACAACATCCATTGAGCTTGTGCATACGTGATGGTTTAATTAGATTTAAGCATTTAATTAGATTTAAGCATTTAAATACATTTCCAAATATACATATACAATCACATAATTTATATAGACCTCACACATACTTACATAAGACTTACTAATATATAACTCCCAACAATAAATTCTCCACGTGGAGACATACCCCAGGTTACTTGGCACAGGAGAACCTCGGTACAACTCTAGTGTCAATCCCAGATGGCTCACCTACAGAAATATACATAAAACAGAATGAGCAAGGCTCAGTGAATAATAGCAACTTAAGAAGGTTAATTGAATAAGCAAAACCTTGGATAAAATAAATAGACAGATACCAACCATATACAAGTCTTATCCATAACTATATTTCAATACGGTCTCAGGTTCACATATAATACAGAACGACTTTAAGCCCACAGATATGATACAGATCGGCTTTAAGCCCAGATGTGATACAGAACGGCTTTAAGCCCACAGATCTTACAGAACGGCCTCTGGTCCACAGATAATACGGAACGGCCTCTGGTCTAACAGATACAGAACGACCATGGGCCTAACAGATACAGAACGGCCATGGGCCTAACAGATACAGAACGACCATAGGCCCAGATGTCACAGATTGGCCATAGGCCCAGTTCACATATGTATGGACTCAAGAGCTGTCTCGCACAGATTCTAGAGGTGACTCGCACTGCAGCACTTAATTCCGTACAGCACTTTGTTCCATACCAGAAATCATTAGGTCTTAAAGACCGAACAATTCATATCATGTCATAGCATAAACAGAACGAATAAACAGAACAGAATAACTCCAGATTCATCAGAATACCATTACACAATAGTGCACATACATTTCCCCATGGTTTATTACAGACATAGTTGTCTTACGAATAACAGAAAATTAATAATAACCATTACCAGAAGGCACGTGTATCACTACAGTACTATTGATAGAGACAGAACCATTCACATCATAATGGCCTCGGGCCCACTTCTATTAATAGGGACAGAATGACCTTTGGTCCATAGCAATGCCATTACTCAAACATGTCTATTAATTTAATCAAAGCACAATATCGACGGAATAGGCCATTCACAAACAACAATACATAAATCATAATCATAGAAGTAAGTGAAACGTAACGTTACACTACTATTACTCACAGTGGTAGGCCTCTAATAGCGTTGGAACGATGTTCTCGTCTTGACCTACAAACACAACAATGCACATAACAGATTATGAGAATAAAACCAATCTTTTTTTATTCCTTACTTAATAGCTATGGTGGTTCTAGACTCATTAGTCCTCCATAGGTTATAATCCATGCCTCATAAAATAGGAGGAATCGATAGGAGAAAGGTTTAGGCGAAGAAACGGTACAAACTCAGTAAACAGAAAGTCGTCACTAATTTGGCATAACTATTTATGTACTTAGAATTTGGGAGTGAGATCTCCACCATTGGAAACTACACTTCCGGGGCTTGATTTTAGGCTCAAGAATCACTCAAAACGGTGTCCGGATGCAAAAGATATACTTGTTCAAAGTTACAAGGTATAAGCTGAAACAGGGTTGGCCGCTCGTGCGGCCCAATTCCGCTCGAGCGGAAGAACCCAACTGCTCGAGCGCCTAAAAGCAAAATGAAAACCTCTTTTTTCTCTTCATGTCCGCTCGTGCGATGCCTGTGGTCTCTAATGCGGTCTGGGCAAAAAAAAAAACAGTTCGAAAATAGCCCTTGCTCCAACACTTGATCTAACCATTTTTTAAGCTTGATTTCAAGTCTAATTACTCAAAAACATGTAAAATTACCTAATAACATGATAAACTAAAATCAACCAAGCGTAATCTCATCTCAAATAAATCAATCTTTGTCTCATTTTTTTCCATATATTCAAACTTCCATAATATATGCTCAAAATCATGCAAATACATCTTACCCATGGTTGATTCTCACCTTAAATCTTGTAATTCTATAAATCATTCTTAAGTTTGAACCCACATCAAACAAATTAAAGGAAATTAGGGTTCAATTCATGGAAATAGTTCATTTAAACTCATATTTCTCAACCTCAACTCAATTAGGTGGTTTCTCTTCATTTTAGATCATGAATTTAAACTAGTAATAAATCAATCTTAAGGGGTTAAGTTGATTCCACATACCTAGAGCCAATCTCTTGAAGTCTACCTTAATTCCATCAATTTCCCCATTTTTCCTCTTCATCCTCAAGCTCTTCCTTCCTTCTTCTCTTTGAGTTCTCTATCTCTCCCTCTCTCACGTGGCTCCCCTTTTTTCTCAAGATATTTTTTGGTTCTAAGAGATGAGTCCATCAACTCATAAGGCATCCATTATATAAATATACCCACACACACAAATTTAACACAATAAGGAGAGCCAAACGTGGCCTTACGAATTGCACAAAATCAAATTTCAATTAAACTTTTCAGATGTCTCTAAAAATTATGCTGATCATAAATATGTCCTCTGTTCCGGTTTCTGAAGCCTCTAAGGCCTTCAATTTTGCAGTACAAAATTAACCACCCAAACATGCATTAACGAATTAGACAAATTAGAATTCTAATTAATTTTTCTAATTAATTCTAAAAATTTCCATTAACATACCCAAGTACTCAATTCCGATTTCTGAACCCGTAAAGGTCGGTAATGCCAGTTTTAAAGTCATAACTCAACAGATAGTTCTTCAATTCCAATAGATATAATTAAATTAAAACACATTATCCCCTAGTTAAATAAGGATGACTTCTTATACGCATTTTGGGGTCGTTACAAGACAACTGGACCGAACTAAGTAAACAGTCAATTTGCAAAAAATTGTAAAGGCTTAGCTCGGTCACATAAGGGAAACGGGGGGTTTTCAGTTCGGTCGAACAGAAGGGCTAACACAAGACCTCTAGCTCGGTTGGAGGTCAGTTTGTAAAGTTATATCCAAGTGCTTAATTCGGTCATGATCAAGGCTACAAGTTTCCTAAACAACACCTGGCTTGGTCTTAAAACAACTTGGGATTTACAAACAAGTTTCTAGTTCGGTCGAGTATGCACCTATCACAAACTGGCTCCTAGTTCGGTCATGGTGTTATTTTCGATCAAAAGGATCGCATTCTAGATTAATTGAAGATTCAGCTAAGGTGATCATGGTCTGGGGATGTGGTTTTTGAGTTTTTGTGGCCTTTACCCATTTGTGCAAAACTACAGAAGTGTGTTTTGGAAAATATATGTATATATATATATATATGTGTGTTTGTGTGTGTGTATATACTATACATACTCACGAAACAAACAAAAAAAAGCAAAGGATTGAATCACTTACAATTTTGAGATAAAAGGATGAAGATCAAAACGGTGAAGATGCCAAGCTAGAGCACGAGCTTTACAGGCGCTATGGTCGTGAAAATGAAGATTCAGAAGGCAAATGAGAGAAGATGAACAGTGGAGTGTTTGATTTGAAAAAAATAGGGTTTTTGTATAATACACTAAAATAGGCGGGATTGTTCAAAATCTCGGAGTACGAAGGCGACAGTGACAGTTGTACTAGACCAGTGGGAGCAAGCCACGTGTCCAAGGGAATAGATAACGATTCATATGTACTGGAGAAGCCGAACGATGTACAGAGTAATTGACAAGACGTTTTTGAACCGGGCAAACCGGTAGTTCGGTAACGAATGAGCCCGGTCATGTCATTTGCTTCAGGCCGGTTAGTTGGGGCATTTTAGCTCGGCTAGAGAAGAATAATCCCAAATCATGCATTGCAGATGGAATTAAGGGGCAATTGAGAGGGTAAAATGTGTGAAGCTTGGGTCGAGTTGGGACCAGATATAAGTGAGCCGAATTGTGGGCCGAGGTGAATGGGATTCGCCACTAGGCCTTGTTAGCCCAGTCATGAATGATTGAGGTTAGCTTGGCTTGAGTATTCTGAACTGAGGTATAGGGAGCTGTGTCGTAAAGGCAAGGTGGAACCGAGCCGGTCATGAATGATTGAGGTTAGCTCGGCTTGAGTATTCTGAACCAAGGTATAGGGAGCCGTATTGTAAAGGCAAGGTGGAACCGAGATAAGTAAAGTAAGGTAGAACCGAGCTAAGGAAAGCTCAGTGAAATTTGCCGCTTCAGCATGTATTAGCCCGGTTGTTTTGTCATATTACCGTGGTAAAACCATCTCACTTGGTTAGGCAGTGAGGGGGGTGTAGAAAGATTAACATTACCTTTCTCTTTCCTAGGATGATTCTACCTTGGGGAAAACGAGTTCTACTAGGATTGTGCCACACGGAGTCTACAAAAGCTCATAGCATGACCTATGTACAGGTATCACAATTTTGACTCTCAAACACACGGAGCTTTTGTTTATTGTCTATTGGCTGACTTAGGCATCGGAGAGGTATCCGACACACACCCGCCGGTTAGCTCACGTTTGTGTTTTCAGGGAATAAAGCGACGACGTTCGGAGGAGCGCAAACTTGATCAACAAGATTATAAGAGAACATTATTTCGTGCTCGTACACCATGGTGACACTAGAGTATTTTAAGAAGTTGAATTGTCTTTCCTCGCAGGTTCTTTTCTTGTCTATCCATAATTGCTACTGGTCCCTCCTCAAAGGTAACATCTTCGTTGAGTTGGATTTCTTCCCAATTGATGATGTGAGAAGGGTGCATTATGTACTTCTACAGGATAGATACGTGGAAAATATCATGTACTCCAGCCAGCTGCAAGGGTAAAGCCAATTTGTACGCAACCTCTCTAATTTTCTGAAGTATCTCGAAAGGTTCCAATATATCGAGGTGATAATTTTCATTTCTTTCCAAAATGGATGATTCCTCGGCAGGGCTGAATTTTCAAGAAAACATGATCACCAATAGTGAAAGTTAGAGGCCTTCTCCTTTTATCTGCATAACTCTTCTGATGATCTTGAGCAGCCACTAATCTTTATCGAATAAGTTTCACCTTTTTTTGTAGTTTGTTGCACGATCTCTGGGCCTAATGGACTCGCTTCTCCAACTTCAGTCCAACAAACTGGTGATCTGCAAGGCCGACTGTATAGTTCTTCAAATGGAGCCATGCAAATGCTAGCCTGGAAACTCTTGTTGTATGTGAACTTTACCAACGGTAGGTGTTGCTCCCAATTCCCTTTGAAATCCATCACACAAGCTCTTAACATGTCCTCTAAAGTCTGAATGGTACGTTCCGACTGTCCGTTAGTTTGAGGATGAAAGGCGGTACTAAAACATAATTCGGTCCCTAACACTTCTTGTGAGCTTTCCCAGAATCGGGAGGTGAAACGCGGGTCCCGGTCTGACATAATTGATACAGGAATTCCGTGTAATCGGACAATTTCTTTAATGTAGAGATGACTCTGCGATGTCAAAGTGTCTAAGAGTTTATATGGCAAAAAGTGTGC
This sequence comes from Camellia sinensis, assembly GCF_055761805.1. Taxonomy (NCBI): domain Eukaryota; kingdom Viridiplantae; phylum Streptophyta; class Magnoliopsida; order Ericales; family Theaceae; genus Camellia; species Camellia sinensis. The sequence goes on along the minus strand of NC_138975.1, from coordinate 116,064,024 downwards.
AGTTTTCGTTAAACGATCAACTATAACGCATATAGGATCATGTCCTCTAGGTGACCTGGGTAGTCCAGTGACAAAGTCCATTGTTACATGCTCCCATTTCCATTCTAATATCGGCAAGGGCTAAAGCATCTCTCAAGGTCGCTGGTGTTCTGTCTTTACATGCTGACACGTAAGGCATCTGGCTACGAATTGAGCCACATCTTTCTTTATTTCGTTCCACCAGTATTGGCATTTTAAGTCTTAGTACATTTTTGTCCCTCTTAGGTGCACTGTGAACACCGAATGATGGAACTTTTTCAGAACTTTTTCTCTAAACGATTCATCTTGTGGTACAAACACTCCGCCTTGATATCCCAAACTTCCATCTGAGTGAATTGTCCAATCAGGTATAAGATCACCGGATGCTATGCGCGCTCTTATGCACGCTGCCTCTTGATCATACTTCTATGACTCTATTACCTCGTTCAGTAATTTGGGCGTAACGATTTGAGCACTAAGGTATACCTTCTCGTCCTGAGCTTTCATCTATACTCCGAACTCATTAAGTGTTCCAACCATGTTCCATTCATTAAGTGCCAAGCTAACAATAATCCCCTAGTTCTTGCAACTTAGGGCATCTGCCACCACATTACCTTTGCTAGGATAATAAGATACAGTAAAATGGTAATGTTTGAGATATTTCATTTACCATCTTTGTCTTATCTTCAAGTCCTTCTGTGCGAACAAATACTTTAAGCTCTTATGATCCGTGAAAATCTCAAATTGTTTACCATACAAATAATGACGCCATTGCTTTAACACAAAAACCATCGTTGCCAACTCTAGATCGTGTGTCAGATAATTCCTTTCATGCGGTTTTAGTTGCTTGGAGTCGTAAGCCACCGCCTTCCCCTTTTGCATTAACACATAGCCTAACCCATCCTTAGATGCATCGCAATATACTGTATATCTTACGTCTCGTTCCGGAATGATGAGTATTGGGGCACTAATCAATCTCCTCTTGAGTTCTTGAAAGGATCGTTCACATGCTTCATTCCAATCGTATTTTACCCCTTTTTGCGTTAGGCGAGTCATCGGCTTGGCCAGCTTGGAAAAGTCTTGAATAAACCATCGGTAATAGCCAGCCAATCCTAAGAAACTGTGAACTTCGAATATTGAGGTTGGATGCTTCTAATCTAATACTGCTTCTACCTTGGCCGGGTCTACTGCAATCTCGTGCTCAGACACAATGTGTCCCAAAAATTTGACTTTCTTCAACTAGAACTCACAGTAATTTGATTATGCCACCACATTGTCGTACTCAGACCCTCCTCTCTATCCTTCTTAAATTGGAAACACCTCACATCAGGTATGTAAGTCGTCACCCTCTTCTGGTAGCAATCAATCACCGTTCAGTGGGCAGATAGGCATTCCATATCTAAGATTATGTCAAAATCGAACATGTCCCTGACCACAAGGTCGCAAATCAAGCGTAAACCTGACACTTCCTCCCAAAGGTGATGTGATACTTAAAGTAGTTTTTAAAGGTTCACATGTAAGACCTAACGATTTAACACATGATGTTTTTATAAAAAAAAAAATGGTGCGTCATAATCAAATAGAGCGTGAACCCAAGAATTATAGAGTATGATGTTACCTCTAATTACTAACGGGTCTTCGTCCTCTTCCTTTTGATCATAAGGTTTAGCTTCCATTCGAACTTTCTTGCATTTCCCTCTCACTTGGCCCAATTGTTCCAAAATCTGGTTTCCAATACGACTCAAGATTTCGGCCGCGAGTATTTGTAACAACCCCGACCTATGCTTAACACTAATTCATGCGTAAGTATGCTAGATAAGTAATTAAGAAGAAATCCCGAGTCGATTATATGTGCATTGCATCATTTTGTGTTTATATCTATTTAACGTAGAAAGATCTGTTCACGTCTTAGTTTTGATTTGCGAATTGAAGGCCTTATCAGCATTCGACTCAAAAATTGACTTGATTTATATGTTAATTAGGATTTATGAAATTTTATGGTAAGTTTAATTAAAGGTCAATTTGGAACGATTAAATTAGATTAAATTAATGTCCTTTTATTTGGCTTTAAATTAATTACACTTTTGTCCAAATCTAATTAAGGCATTAGTGGACTTCTTTGAGCACCAAAACACTCCCAATTCATTCCTTTGATGATACAAATGAGAGAGTGAGGGAAAGAAGGGAGATTTGGTCCTAGACTTGAGAATTTGAATTCAAAACCAAGGATTGCTAGAATTGTTGTCTAGGTGAAGGAGATTAAAGGGTTTCAACTTCAACTCTTGTAGATTCAAGCCTCTAGGTAAGGGGATTAAACTCTTAATTGAGTAATTAAGTTGGGTTCTACAAGATTATTGATGAATTAAGTGAATTCATGTAGGAATTGCACTAGAATTGGGAAGATTTGGGCCATACCATGCATGCATGTTCATTTCTTCACAAATTGAGCATGTTTTTAAAGACTTCTTTCATGCATGTGTTAATCTCACTTACATTTTGGTTATTCATCATGTTTTCTATCCAATTGTCAAGTTTGATCATGTTTTGAAGAGGTTGAGTTCAAGAAAATTCTTGCATGTTGTGTTCTTGAAACATTCATAAAGTCTATGTTAGAATTTTGTTCAATTGGCATACTTTTGGGCTTGATTTCATGAAATAATCTTTAAACCATGATGTTTTGTGAGTTTCTAAATATTTTCCAGAATTTTGGCCCAAGAGGATGAGTTTTGAGGTGTTAGGTTCATATTTTGAAGCTTTGGAGCAAATCTGGAAAACCCAAAATTTTGCTTCCACGCTCGAGCGAGGAATCCTACGCTCGAGCGACCGTCTTTGTTTTCATGCTTCCGCTCGAGTGACAAAAGACTGGCTTGAGCATAAATTGCAAGCTTTCAGGAATTTACGTGTTTAGATGCACGCTTGAGCAACAAGACTTGCGCTCGAGCAAGGAACTGTGTCTCACGCTCGAGCGAGCGTAGAGCAAGCGTCGAGCTGAGATTCCATGCAACCAGAACTTTTTCACATTTTACATACCGCTCGAGCGAAGGAGTTCACGCTCGAGCGACCACTCACATTTGGCATGTCCGCTCTAGCGAAGAAAGCCACACTCGAGCAAGACCCCTGTTTCAGCAAAAATTTGGCTAAGTGTTTCAAGTACATTTTTGCATCCTCATTCCATCCTAGGCATTCCTAGGCCATGTTTAAGACTCCATAATGAGGTTAAAGGCTAGAGACACACTAAGAACAACGAAATAAGTTATGTTTAAACCAAGGATGTGTATTCAACATATGTATCTACCATGCTATGTAGGTCACGCGCCTCAAGTTAAGTGAATTGCCCACCTTGCCATCTGATTGGAGCTATCAATTATCTGTGAGTAATAACTCTGTAAAGTTATGTTTAACTTTAATTATTTTCAGATGATATGAGATGATAAGTTTCTGAAATGCTATGTTTTGTATGAATGAATGATTGTCCAAGCTTCTTTGAACGTAATTGTAGTATCCTTAGCAGAGGCCTTCGCCCAGGGGACATAATAATGTGGCTTATGGTCATGAGGCCCTAGCCCGGGGGTTAATAACGTGGCCCAAGCCCTTGCTAGGAGGAAATAATATCGTGACCGATGTATGAGATATGAAACCCGGTACCGAAGGTTCCTTTATGGGACTTAATAAGCTTGACCCAAGAAATATGTTTGTGCTAATGGATGTACCACACATGAATATGAATATGGACAAGATTATGATTCTATTTCGTTATCTGATTATGATTCTCTTTGCTATAAGATTTAAGATACGTTATGGACATCATTTATTAAAGTCTTTACTCTGTTATTATTCACTGGGATTTCGCTCACTATTTATATTATGTATGTAGGTGAGCAGGCACATGACCAAGCCCAGAGTTGATGGCCTAAGTCTCAGTTTTGGTCAGCCAACCTTTGTGCCTCCCGAGGTGGTTCTGATTGAAGTCAAGTTTCATGACTGTTTTTGTAATCATGTTAAGCTATGTTTATACCATGTTGTGTTTGGACAAGATGTCTGGTAATGTGTATCTGGAAGTGATATGTAAAGTATGTATCACTGTTATAAAAAGTTTTAAGTTATCGGTTCCATGTATGTCTACACAGCTCTATAGACTATGTACGTCTTGATTTATTGCTTCCCCAGCCCCTGCTATATGTTATTATGCCAAGAGGCCTTTGGTAATCCAAGGATTATTGGCCGGCTATGATACTAAACCTATAGGAGCGGGTTTGGGTCGTGACAGTATTGGTCCATTCTCAGGGTTTCAATTACATGATACTTCATTCTTATTGCGTTATTACTCGCAAGCTCATGTGTTATCATTTGTCTCAGTGTAGCCGTTGCCTCGAGTGTAGTTCACTATTGTTTTTTCTTTCTGTTCATAGTACCGGGTGAGGCATAAGTTGGAGTCTAATTATGGAGGCAATTCTCAAGGGTAATCAACTAATCTTAAAGTTATGGTTTAATTATCCTACGGTGTTTAAAACAATAAGATCAAGTAGTAAATAAAAATATAGGGAAGCACACAACACAACTTCACATATATACATATAGGCAAAATAATAACTACAAGACTATGAAAACTGGATTGATAAAAGGAATACGAAGTGGAGATGGAAAAATATTATAGTAATTGCATCAATTAATACAAGGATCATTTGAAATACGGATGTATTATGGTTTACGACTTTTATTTGGTCAAGGTTATAGAGATAGTGACTAAGTTAGATATTTAACTTGAAACTGCGTCGGCCATCCGCGTTTCAAACTAAATATCCAAGATTCGTCACCAAACAAAGAAATTGCAATTTTCAAAAAAATTCTCGTACAAGATGGCATAATCAAGGCTCAAGGTTGCAAATGGTATAATTGAAAAATATAAAGTAAGACCAGATGGTAATGACTTAATTTTCAAGTGAACGACCTCAAACAAGGTTACAAATATGAAATGAGGGTATGACGATTGATAGAAGACTCATAGAAATAACAGTATCCCCTACTTCTATATTGTATCTATTGTTCAACACGTTGCCCTATTCAAAGTTAAAACTACTTCCCTTTGTAGGTGATCGTCAAATCGTTTGAAGTTGAAACGCATGGGTAAGGGTTGAACCTAAGCTTTGATACTATTCTGTAATGTTCCAACTTCTAGGCCGTTAAATACGTACAATAATACAACACAAGTAGGATAGATAACCAAAATATCTTAATATACATATATAACTAGAGTTAATATCACAGATAATTTGTTTATGTTTCATTACAGGATTACCAAAACATTGCCAAACCAAAAGTCAAAAGGAAAAAAAAACTACTAGTCTAAGTCTTCATATGAACCACAGCTCCAACACTTCATCTTATTTACTTTCAAAATAACCTTCACCATTGTAAACTGCTTCATCACCTAGCATGACACACCATGAGCTTGGAATGCCCAATAAAAACACACACACCCATATCAACCAATCAACCATACATAGAACAAATTGGGTAACATAACATACAATATTACAACAAGGTTCTATGAATTAGTAGTTAGACTAGACATCTAGAATGCTCCAAAGAGATCCTTCTATCCAACCACAAGGATTGAACACCGGACTATTTAGAACTCCCCCTTTTGCTGCTTTGCAAACCTTACCACCTATGCCCACCTCCCGATTATTTACCGGTCAGTGACATTGATGGACCTCAAAAAGGACGGCCAAACAAGTGGGCTCGCTTACACCCAACTCGTACCTAGGGCTCGTTTGCACCCTACACATACCATACCAAATCGTGCCTAGGGATCGCTTACACCCTGAAACCACCGCATAGAGTCTGAATACATCTGTGTCAACCTAAGGGCTCACTTAGACTGCTTGCACAAGAATTAACTCATTTGGTTTTAATCCAATCATGATTCATCCCATGGACATGTATGTTGCATTCATCATTCTGAAACACAAGGGTGAACGTCACCCAGTACCAACCCCTTTCCATTTCCCGTTTATTAGATCTTTTGCTAAGCAAGTTAGTCACATTTGGTAATTCGGTAATATAAAAGAGCATGAGACAAACATAAGAGAGGAAATATAACCCATGATAAGCATACATAAGTATGGTAAAGCAAGCAAACAACATTAGGAATGCTTTGAAACACTTAGAGACAAATAACACAATAAAACACTATTTCCAGCACTATTCAGTTCTGCAGGGCTAACAATAATGCTTTGGTAAAAATATTTCCTGGTCAAATTAGGCCCTGAAATTGCACAGAAACAATAATCAACATGTCTAATTTCAGTTCCAATTCTTAGAATTTGCACAGCACCATCAGAAATTCATTTACAAGCTATATTCGAAAACCTGTCCAGATTTGTCACCCTTTGGGAAAATTAGCTTTCCTCTCAATCTACCCGATGATTTTCACCCAAATAAATTCTGTTGTAAAGAGGACTTGGAATTCTAAATTTTGGCAGAAGAACCAATATGAGATATTTTTAAAGAAGTGGACTGTTTTGCAAAGACTCAAGACCAGATTTTTAAACACAATATCCAAGCCCTAAAATCACACAAGGAGGGGCTAATAAAATTATCACAAGCTTTAAACACACAAAATATCCTACATTAAATTCATATTTGAGAAATAAATAGATTTGATATTTCTTTTAAATTAGAGAAGTTGCAGCAGTGCATAATTTGACAAATTTATAAGGCAAAGTCTCTAAATCAAACCCACACTTTCATACACATCGAAAACCCTATATACCATTAATAAGCAACACAAGAGGGCATCTAGACAATAGGATGAGATGGGTGAAAGAATTGGAGAAGACATGGAAGGGGTGTGTTCTTACCTTCTTGAGTCACATTTTCTTCATTCTCTCTTTCTTTCTTCTTCTTATTTTTTTTTTTTCCCTTCTTCTCTACTTTCCCTAATCACTCTTTCCCTTTCTCACCCTCTCCCTAGGCTGCTGAAACATGAGAGGGGAAATTGAGATAATGATCTCAATTTATAGGCCATTAATTTGGCTTAAAAAGACCATTCTACCCTTCTTGCTTAATGACTAAGAAAACTTATACATATCTAGATATTTTTTCGCTAATTTACTACTAATTTGCTCAAATAAATATTAAAATAAATAATAAAACTATTTATTTAAAGATATTTATGGCTATTTATTTGCTCAAATAAATAATAAAGATTCAAAGAATTAGTAAATATGCAACTAGACTAAAATAAATAAATAAATAAAATGTATGAATTAATTTAGAAACAAAGGCATCGTTTGGGAAGCGTCCGGTTTAGCCAAAAAGTCAAAAAATTACTAAAAAAGCTAAAAAGCCAACAACCTATACCAAAAAGTCAAAAATTTTATTTTCTTTCTACTTTTTGCACATATTTTCGTAAAAAGTCAAAAAAGCCATTACAAAAATATTAGTTTTTTTTTACATCATATTTTAACCAAAAAGCCAAAAAGTTACTAAAAATGCTTCTTCCCAAACGAGGCCTAAGAGGTAAAATAAATAAAAGCCAAGTGTTAGGGTATTTCCAATTATAGAGTGGTGTTCTAGGATTTAAAATTATTCTTTATTGGGCCATTATGCAGACTTTTATAGAACTAGGGGCTAAAATGCTATTAACCTAAGGCTTAGGTTTCAAGTATAGTTACCAAACATTAGAGTCTCTACAAAAACTTACCCTTCACTGTTAGAGTGCATCATATCAGATCAATTTTTTTATCAAATTATTACTCAAATTTGATAAAGCATTAGAGATACTCTTATGAGTTAGATATTTGGGTTTCTAATGAATGCATATTTTCCTTTTTGTCCAATTTGTAAGTTTTTAAAGATAATTTTTCATGTCATTGGTTATATACTTTAGTTTTTTTCAATATTTGAAAAAAAAATAATGATAGGGGTCATAAGAAAATATTATGAATTGCTCAGACCTGACAACTTTAAAGCTATGTAGTATGAACATAGGTAGATTATGTCGTAAGAAATTAAATGAATAAGCCATATTATCTAGTGAAAATGATATGTTAGTAAAACTTAAATTTAAGATTTAATTGTTAGTAATTTTACATTTAAAAAGAGAGAAAAATAAATTTTAAATAAAAATTATAGCGGTGTAAAAAAAAATATTAAAAAAATCTCATTTAAATTAAGGGAAAATGACTTAGACCCTCAGCTGGGGTGCTGGGGTCGTCCCTGATTGGTGCAAAAAAAGTTTTTTTTTTTTTTTTTTTTAAGATTTCACCCAACCACACGCTGCCACGTCACTGGAGGTGCCACTGCGGGTCACCCCACTGGGGTCGGAAGCAATGCCCTAAAATAAGACCTTTAGCTTCCTCATGTAAATTCGCAGTGAGGTCAGTGATCTTTCTTTTAATGACATTTGATCTCACTTCTGACCTGTGAACTGTTAGCCCTTTGTTGAAGATGCATACAAATCTTTGTTTCACATATTAAATGGATTGTACAGTCAATTGTTGGCCCACTTAAGTAATTTGAATTGAACTGTTTAGTACTCGTCAAGCAGATCAATTATGCAAAAAATTGGATTGATCTTATATTAATAGTCAGATGATTGGATGACATTTATCATGTGATTTTAAGAATAAATTGTTGATTTTGTTTTAGGGTGAATTACATCTCAGTAAAACTAATAAAAAAAAATTATACGGACATAGAATGGTGCAATTTTGAGTTGCACCCCATCATACAAAGAGTTGCACACCCATATGTTTCACATATTTTTTGGTCTTTTACCCTCCATTAACACTTCCTATTTTATATATATATATATATATATATATATATAAATCAAATGTGATTTAAATAAATAGTTATCAATCTTTGATCAATTTAATTTTTATAAAAAATAGTCTACTCGAGAGACGTTAAAAATTTTAGTGCACCAAAATGGTTTGGAATAATCCCACAGTCTCAATCTCAAAAGAGCTCTAACAATTGCCGAACATTCAAGCCATGTGCATAACAAATATAAAAATTAGAGGTCATTTGATCATTAAAATCATATCTAATTTTGTTAATGATCGGATTTCTCTAATTTTATCCCTTTATTTATTTTAGTTTCTTCTCATATTGTTATAGTAATCCAGTAGCATGGTTCATTTATCCTATCTTTCTAACATTATCATAATATTAAGATCAATAATTAGAAAAGTATGAAACAATTAGGAGACAGATCATCTAGACTAGCTAATTATAAGGTTATTTACACAAAATTCTCTAAATTATTGACAAGTATCACTTTAAACCTCTAAATTAACAGTCCAATTCGTACGTTTTTATAATTTAAGAACATTTCTACGCTTTTATAAGGTAAAATGATATTTTTCAATAATTTAGGAGTTCAATTTGTACGCTTTTATAATTGAGAAGATCAAAATAATATTTTTCAATTATTTAAGGGGTCTTTGTGTAAATAATCCTTAATTATACGAACACCCATTTACTGAGTTCTTTGGACCATCTCGGCTGCTATAGCTATTTTTTAGCATGAAGATCAGTTTTTTAAATTCGAATGATTAGGCAATATTTTATCAATTGTTATAACTTGTGTCAAATTTAACACAAAGTTTAGTTATAGCTAAACCTTTTTTTTTTTTTTTTTTTGATTGGTTAAAAAGGAAATTTTATTGATAAAAACAAGTATACAACATAAAAGTTTACATCAATAAAATAAAAAAAATAAATAAAAAAAGAAAAAAGAAGGAGAGCGCAAAGAGTGTTATAGAGAACTTCAAAATCCCAACTAGCTAAACTTATTAGCACAAAAACATTATTCAGGTTTACTGTTCATCTTTTCAAATCAACCTCTCAAACAAATTTCAAGAAGTCTCAAAAATCATCAAATAGTTCAAAATTTTTCAATAAATCAGCATAAATATTTTCATAAAAATTTTAAGAGTAAATTACACTCACGTCCCTTCAAATTTTAAGAAAATATAGTTAATCTTACACTTTTAACATAATTACACTAACTTTCATTAAAATTTTAATTCACATAATAGTTAAATATTTTTTCATCAGTTATTATTGATAGAAAAAATGATATTCTTATTAATTTTTAACTAAAATGTATATTTGTCTTTATTTGAGAAGTTGGTAAAAAGCTGACTTTTTAGATTTTTTAGTCTATTTTATCTTTTTGTGAGTAGAAAATGTTAGCTTTTTAGATTTTTTAGTCTATTTTATCTTTTTGTGAGTAGAAAATGTTAGAGGTGATGTGATTCAAAATGAATAAAAAACTAAAAGCTAGTTTTTTTTTTTTTTTTGCTTCCCAAAATACACTAAAAAAGATATTAATACAATTATATAAAAAAACATGAGACTGATTATATGTTTTTCACATCTCAAAAAAGTGTAATCTACCCAATTTATAATGATAAATTTAACCCGGTATTATTGCGTATCGTATCAACAATAAATGGGAGTTGAGGCTTACCTAACAAGTCATGCTTTAAATTAATAGGCTAACACAATCCAACTCGCTAACTCTATGATTTTCAGTTTATACCAATTCTCACAATAAACTTACCATTTTTCCAATGATTCTCAATGATATAATGTATGATTTTCAGGACTAATATGTCTATAAAAGTCTCATTGAAAACTAATTGAGTAAATTCAAAATTAATAGGATCAATTAGTAATTTTTATAATAAATAAAAACAAGATTACAAGGCTAATTCTATTTACACAACAAAAAAGAGTTCATTACACTCCAATTTTTCAACATACATATATATATATATATATATATTTCACTTTTATCCCTTTTTAAAATTACCAAAAAAACCTTAAAAATCCTAGTCCAAACCCCCCCTTCTCCCTTCACCGTCGTCCCTTGCTGCTCCATCTTCTCCCCTGTCAGCTCTCGCAGTCACCCTTTCCTTCAATGGCGATTCACACCGTCGCCCCTTGCCGCCTCTTCTCTCCTCTCATCTCCTCTTCGTTCGCTTGTAGCTGTCACCTCGTACACCATGGTGACCCAGCCATGCTCCTCACTTTCCTTCCGTTGCGCTTCTCAGCCTCGCATCCTTCCAACATCGCGAAAGCGTGCGATACATTGACAAAGACAGATTTGGAAAGAAGAATAAGAAGAAGAACAGAAGGATGAGGAAGTGCAGAGGTGGGTTACGCTTATTGGATGTGGTGGAGACGATGGTTGTTGGTGGGCGAGGTTGGGAGTGGGCTAGGGTTTAGGTTTGTAAAGATAAGGTTAAGTTTGGTATTATTGAAAGTGCAATGAGAACAAATTAAAATTAAGTGAAATGTGAAAAGAAAAGGATGAAAGAATTTAATGGTGGAAGTGGAATTTTCCTAAAAACTATACACTATCTCACATGAAATTAACAACTTTGGACAAAATAAGCCCCAGTTTGGCATTTGTTGTGGGGCTAAATTAGGGGTGGGTAACGGTTTATCCGATCCGCAAAAACCGTCCAACCCGCCCAATCCGCACACAAATGGGCGGTTTCGCAAATACAATGCGGGCAGATGCGGTTTGAAATATGGCATCTTTGCGGGTTGCGGGCGGGTTGCGGGTTTAACCGCACCCGCAAGAAACCGCCCGCACTTTATTTATTTATTTATTTTTTTATCTTAACTATTGTTTTCATTTTTATATCCCACCTAAATATTTTTGTCCAAAACAAAACACCCTTTATTTTTTAAACTTACTCTAGCATTACATTTGCTAATAATATTATATCAACTGAAACTGAATAAATACTAATCATATTATTATTGTTATATAACTGAACTTGTCTCGGATGAAGTCTGATTTGAAATTTTAAATTCCTTAATGAATATGGAGTTATAGTTTAGGATTTTGAAATATATGCTTGTGTTAGTTTATGAATTGATTTAAGATTTTGAATGATTTGTTTGTATTACGAATTGATTTTGTTGTATTTTTAATTTTATAAGTTTTAACTCATTAATTATTAATGTTGGAGCATTTTAGAAAATGGGGAGAAAATGACCCAAAATAAATATTTACAAAATGAGAAAAAAATAAGGCTCAAAAATAATTTTTTGAAGCAAAAAGTCCAATCCGCAAACCGCCCGCAACCGCCCGCACGTCCGCGAACCCTACCCGCACAAACCGCAAACCGCACTGCGGGCGGTTGCGGGTTGTCTTTTCCCCAAACCGCATAAATGCGGGCGGGTCCAAACCGATCCGCAAACCGTCCAAATCCGAACCGCGAACACCCCTAATAATTATACATGGACAAAAAAAGTTACAAAATCATAAAATGCCAAAACACTTGAGTTGAGATACAAAATTACCAAACTGATCTATATATAAACAAAAAGACAAAAAACATCATTTCTAAGTGGAGGGAAATTTTGTCATTTCACTTTGGGAACATTATTTTCAATGCCAAAAAACCAAAAAAACTAAACTAGAAAAGCAAATAAATAAAAAAGTCTCAGGCTAAAAAAGTTTTAAAAAAAAAACCAAAAAACTAACTAAAAAAGGCATTGCCAAACGAACCCTAAGTCTACACAACTCCCATTAGAGAATAAATTATTCACGGACGTTCCAAAAATGTGGTTTTTACAAGCATCCACTTATATGGTGCCATATAAGCAAAAAAGGAGTAGATTGCCTCTAGTTCAAGATCGGACTAGACGGTGTTGTTGGGCCAGTGTGGGCCTACCATGGGTCCCGTTTTAATAATTCGAACCGTCAATGTGTAGAACTCGTCGAGTACTATAAGCTTATAAAAAATCACGTTGATCGGATATCGATAGCTATGTGATCAAATTAGTTTTTTGTCAACTGTTAACTTGTTCACTGTCCATTTTTAATACAAAACTGATTTGACCACATAACTATCGATATCAGATTAATGTGATTTTTTACAAGAATTTAAATACTTGACGAGTTCTACATATTGAACGGTTCAGATTATCAAAACGGGACCCATGATGGGCCCCCACGAACCCAACAGCACCATCCAATCCGATCATGGACTGGAGGCAAGCTGTTCCCAAGTAAAAATGTGGTCCACAACAATTGTATCTTTTCCCACCTTTTATCTCTTTCCTTTGGTTTTTTTCACCTACCTTGCCTAAATCCACTTACACCATCTGCAACCTCATGATTTGGATCCTTCAACAAATCCCCTATCGTCCATATCCATGGCCATCAACGGACGCTGAAGAGCCCATGACCACCGACCACCACCAAATATTTATGCTTAGAATCTCCTCTGATTGAACCCATCATCACCATTACATATACAAATGGAAAGCCAATTCAAAGAAAATTAGATTATGATGGGTTCTTAATGAACGATTGTTGATTTAAAAATTTCTGTTTGTTAGTTTGTTTTTTTTTTTTTTTTTTGGCTCTATTTTTATGTTTAACCCAATGAGAAATTTGTGTGCGTGTGAAGATCATAGTCTTGTCCTTCATTTGTATCTTGTCTTTCTCTTTTTTGTAATTATTTCTTTTCTGGATCAGAGTCACTAAAATCAACCCTTTTCTCAATCTATTACTCTCTCCTCTATTGCTGCTATTGTTGGGAAAATTCGAGAAATACAACGCATTAACCTTCAAGTTTGCCTTCCCTCACATGCCAAATTTTATACCTTTGTATTGTTAGAATATGAAATATGGTTATAATGTTTAGAATAAAAAAATAATAACAATTTTGTGGTGGATTTTATGCAGACCATCAATTGATCTGGATGATATGCAAAGTGGTGTTTGTTTTGAACTTTTGAGGGATGAACTAATAGTCCATTGTTTGGTTTAAATTTTTGGCACTGGACTTTTACTCTCTCCGGACTAATAGTTCTAAATCCATTGGATTATTGTGTCCCATGGGGGGAGGGGGGGATGAGACACAAATGGAGGGATAATGGAGGATGGGAGCATCTATTTACACACACCAAATACCCTCTTTGCACATCCTTCTCACTACACACACCAAAAAAATTAATTCCTAATTAATCTACTCACTACACACACGGTTCATTCCACATCTGCCCTCACACACACACACACCCCCCCGACCCCAAACCCAGCTCTCTCCCAACGGTGCAAATACACACACCCATTGAAGCTTAAGCTACATCTTCAACCTTGAGGATACACACACCCATTGAAGCTTATCGTGTGCAAATACACACACACAGCTTTCATCCCCAAAGCTACATCCCATTGAAGCATTCCAACACATTTTCAAGCCTCATTAGGTGAGTTTACTTTTGAATCATCATTCTTATTTAATTTGCAACGTAAAGTTCTGTTTTTATCATTTTGAAAATGAACGAAGGCCCACGGAGTGTAAACAAACCGTTCAGAACTGGTTTGCCGAAATTAATTCATTTGTTCGGAAGTAGGATTCTGAAATTGGTGATTTATTTAGGTTTCCGAAACTTTTTGATTATTTCGGCAGTCAACTTCTGAATATATTAAATTCAAACAATAATCAAGTTCCGAATTAATTTTTTGTTTCGGATTTCAACTTCCGAACAACATATATACTTTCGATTTTAAACTTTCGAACAGTGTTTTTTTTTTTTTTTTTCTCCCTTCTTTTGTATATTCCTTTTACATTTGTGGTAATCTCTTATTAAGTGATAAATAATTTGAGAAAATGCATTAAAATTTTAATTATTGTAACATAATTTATACCTATATGAATAAATCACTACGTATTGCACATGCACTGCAGATTTCACATCCTATTATTGACGTTGGTTATGAGGAGGGGATTCGACATCCTTATCGACTTTACCAGGCTATCGAGAGTATGACGCATGTCCTTGAAGGTCAGCACATTGACGAAGCTGGACCTAGTTCTGCTGGAGGTCGCTTTCCATCTTCGACATTGACATTCAATCGTAGGCCTAGGCGTAGGCATACAGCTGATTTGTGACATGTTATTTTGTTACATGTTATTTTGTTAGTTGATGAATTTTTTTTGGTGTTTTTTGTAAGATGACATTGTTGTAATGGTAACAGTGGTTAATATTTTCTTATTAGAATGGAATGGCAACAATGGTATTGTAATGACATTGTAATGACATTTTATTATTAGAATAGAATGGTAACAATGGTCGTTGATTTTGTAAATGATATTTTCTTATTATAATGGAATGGTAACAATGGTCGATAACATTCAATCCACATTGCAAAACATAACACATCAACATCAAAAACATATCCATTAATTTCTTCCATAATTCTAACATTGTCAAATGCATACATGTGTCATGCGACATCAACAACATCAAAAGTCTCTCGAGTAGCTACATTATCATGAATAATGTCCTTGAAATGTTGAATGCGACGCACATATGCATCATCCCAGTCGACAGCGCAAGGGTGACGGTATTTTCTCCAATTAGTGGCAATAGGAGGAACTGGATGGCCTGGCTGTAACAAAACCTGCACCAAATATCAATTGACTTAGTGGTCATACATCATAACTTCTTGTACATGCACAAACCCAATTGATAAGTTTCTGTTATACCTGGATGAAATGATTTCCGTTGACAAACCCAATGGCAATCTCACGTCTATCAAGTTGAGGTACTGGCACTGTGCTAAGAGGTAAAAATGTGAGACATTGCTGTAAAGACAAGTGGTATAACACAAGATTGTAGCACGATGCAACAAGATGCCCCATGTCTGGCATAGTCATCCAATGTGAGTATCCAGGACTGTCTTCAAAGTATGACAATATGCTTGTCAATTCTTCAAACCTTTCATAGGACCCATAAAGTGTAATTTATTCCTATTTGTGTGTGTGCAGCTCACCCAATAGATCACGCCTAACCTGAACCCAATCATCTTCTGTATGACCAATTGAAGCAGCTATAGCCCTGAAACCACAATTCCCATCTGCAGCTACATCCTTGACAAACTTAATGTATGGTTTCAACCCAGCAGGGAAAGCATCAACATATACACCAGGTTTCACTGTTCTAGTAATGTATACCTTCCCTTTCAGATTCACCTTCTCCTTTCCCTTAACAGGTCGCTTCTTCTTGGTTTGTAGAGTAGAAGCTAATGTAGTGATTTGAGTGTCCCTAGGCAAGAACGAATCATGTCCAGATTGCACCAACTCAAATGCACATGGGTCACGACGGGTAGAAACATTGATCTTCTTATGATCCCGAGGACGTGTTTTGGGCTTCACCTCCGGCTCAACAAGAAAAGTGCTTCCCGGATATACAATCTCTTTCAACTTCTTCAAAAGCTCCAACCGCAGGGTTCTATCACTTTCATTAAACTTGTTCACAAACAACTCTACTTCTGCATGACAGATCACCTCCGTTTCCTCTTCTTTCTTGCATATGGAGATATGAAGTTGCCTCCACTGTGAGTATATGGTAGCAAGTGCTATAGGACGATCTTGTCTGATGTAGTCAGCAATCTCATGGGCACAAGGTAAACCATGAGTGTGGCGAAGGACGCATCCACAAGCTTTAGCATCAATACCAATGGAATTGGCTCTCTTACTCTCTACAAGCAAATACTCCAATGCAGAGATAAACACATTACCCCGTAGCTCCCTGAACTGAGAAGGTTTAAATTGATGTTGCACAACAGTTAGACTTTTCTCAAATGAAGCCTTGATATCAGTGTGTTGCAACTCAAGCAAACTGTGTATTTTCTCAAATGATGCCTGAAATGAGACTTGACATGAACCCAATTGTCTTTTAAGTTTTGCATGTACACTCTTAGCCCTGTTGAATTCAATGTAAGTCAAATTAAAATCAAGTACATGGCACTTATTAATAACATATTGAAGAAAAGTAATCTTACCGGTTCGTTGTAACATTGCCACAATGCATACACGTGTCTGTCCATGCCACCACAAATTTGTCCTTGTAAGGAACCAACCAAATATCCATGACGTATTTGACTGCATCAGGATAACTACTGAATTTCTTAAGTAATGATTTAAGACGCTCATCGTATTGAATTTCAGAAGATGAATACACTAAAGAGTTCCACTCATGGTTGAACTTCTCCCATTTCTGCTATGTCTCAAACATTTTCTTGCATTTGGTCAATACATTCTTACTGATATACCAACGACATAATAAATGTCTAGCACTCGGGAATATCTTATGTATGGCATTCATCAAGGCTAGCTCTCTGCTAGTAACAATAACTGTTGGCACAACAAACCCATCCACGACATCACGCAATGTAGCTAACACCCACGCATAGTTATCGGCCCTCTCATACTGTAAGTATGCAAAAGCTACAGAGAATGTCATTTCAGTTAATGTCACTCCCACAATTTCAAGAAGAGGAAGCCGATATCTGTTGGTTTTATATATGCAATCCATAATTAATATATGTGGGAACGACCGAAATAAGTCCAAACTGGTAGGATGTGCCCAAAACAAGTTTGTCACAGTCATCGTGGACTCTTCAGACCGATGGCGCTCAATGTAATTATACTTGGCCAATTCACCCAATAAGTGTTGCATCTGTGATTTTCCAGCTCTCTGTACCACCCTGTTTCGATGGCGTACATTGTAAATGGTTTTAAGTGTGCTTACATTGAGGTCATCTCGCTGTTTCAAGGTTATTAGGATTTCTTTTGGTCGAACCATACTCTTTGACATATCCATTAACAATGCTTTCTCATCCTTTGATAGCCTCCTCACATATGAATGTCCCTCAAGGTGCTCCGCAGGTGGATGATTATGCAATCCGCATACTACGGTCAATGTCCATTCATCATGTGTAGTAAACCTATGAGCCCTCATATCAAAAGGACAACCGCACTTCTTCGTACCGGTTATTCTTGATGTATTGTTGCCATCATGTTTTAACTTCTTTGTTGCTCTATATTGGCTACTCCTCTCACAAGCAAGATACATCCTGGATCTTTTTTTCCCTCCACCATAGTCTGATGTTTTGATTACAATGACCAAACCATTTCTCTTTCCAACTTCACGTACCCAGTTGAGCAATTCATCCTTACTTTTGAATACCTACAAAGTTAAATAAATATTATCAAATATTTACATTTGGTGAGCAATTCGAAACATAATCATTATAATTTCGTAGAGTGAACCTGTTCAGTTGTGAATTGAGTGGTGTAATCCAACACAAAATCCGCGCAAACCTGTCTTCCTTAAGTTGAGACATATTCCTGCATGTTTTGTATAACATTACAAATTTTTAATGGCATTATAAATATTAATTTGCAATTCGAAACTGTAAATTTGGTATACAGTTTACAAATTTTTTTTTTTACTTCATTCGAAAGTAGTTGTCCGAATTTATTTTCAACTTTCGGAAGTTGAATGTTGTAAAATTTAACTTTGTTCGGACAACAACTTCCGAAATTAAATAATTTGTTCGGACAACAACTTCCGAAATTTATTACTTTGTTCGGACAACAACTTCCGAAAATAAATAATTATTTCGGTAGTAGATTTCCGAACCAAATAACACAATTCGACTCTGGTTATCCGAATGACGCTAGAAAAAAAAAATAAACTCACATTTCCTTCGCTATGTTTCTCATAAACACTTATTTGCTGATTTTTAAAAGGCAAATCCTCCATAACAATGATGAATGAGGAAGAAGCTACGAATGAGGAAGGTTGAGAAGCAATGAACTTGGACCTTAATGGAAGAAGCTGAACTTTGAGCTTGAAGAATGAGTGCTTTCACTTCTAGCTCAATGGAAGAAGCTGAACTTGGAGCTTAATGAATGAGTGCATTCACTTCTACCTCACTGGAAGAAGCCGAACCTGGAGGAGCTTCAGCTTCAACGTGAAGTCTGGAGGTGTGCATTGAGACTTTTGAATTTGGTAGATGTCTAAAATAGTAATTTCACTTAGGGATAAAATTGTAATGAAATTAAATATCATTAAGTGTGTGTATTGAGGGGATTAGGTGTGTGTATATAGAAGCTCCCATGGAGGATATAAGATTAGGTGGTGAAATGACTATTTTGACCCTCTACTATTTAATTATGTATTATCTTTAGCAAAATTCAGTAAAATTTAAATGTCTCAATTTAAAAATAAAATAATTTTATTTAATTTTTGTTGATTTTTTATTTATTTAATTTTTAAAATAATTTTTTATAGATATTTTATTGATGTTTTATTTTAAAATTTTGTTTATATTTCATTTAATTTCATTATTTAAATTTTAATAGATGTTTTATTTAATTTCATTATTTAATTATTATTATTTTTTAAAATAAATTTATTAAAATTTTAATTAAAAAATAACATATATTTTTATTGATATTTTATTTATCTAATTTATTTAATTTTTAAAAAATAAATTTATTTAATTGTGTAAAAAATAAAATAAAATAAATTTTTATTTAATCTAGTTAAAAATAATTAAAATATTAAAGATATGTTTAATATTGCTATTACTTAGTAAATAATTGAAAAGGGTAAAATAATCATTTGAACATTTATCCTTCTCCATAATATCCCAAACAAATATAGGATTCGTGTCCTATCCAACAAAATAGTTATTTCCTGACATCTAATCTCATGACTAAACAAACATGAGATACAAATCCAGTCCAACCAAATAGTTTGGTGACAATGTATCACAAGACTAATAGTTCGGTGGATTCCAATCCTCCCTTATCTAATCTGTCCAAACAAACACACCCTATATGCAATAAACAATTGTGCTATTCAATTTCTCAGTCTTAAAAGGTAATTAGAGGTTCAATAACATTTTTTTGAGAAATTATTCAATATTTCCAGGGCACCACGTCCCAGGTGGTGCTCCAGGCCAATCATAAAATGCCACAAAAGCTTAATGTAAGACCATCTCCAATGCCATAAAATATGGTTATAATCTTTTTTTTTTTTTTCCCGTTAGGAACAAGAATTTGAAAAACAATTGTGGATTAATAATATCTTTCCCTTGTTGGTGAATTTTGAGTGGTGTATAATGTAGTTTCACTGTTGCTTCTATTTAGAAATTGAAGTGCCCTTATCTATATCTATGTCTATATATTAAAAAGATTCAGTATATATTTAAGGCATTTTTTATTTTTTATAAATAGGTTATAATTATTCATTGAAAGAAAAAATACTTAAAACCACTTCAAAAGACTTTTTGTATTGTATTTGGTATACCCAACTGAATTACAAATTAAATATTTCAATATGTTTTTATATTATATTTGATAAGCATTTTATATTTGAAAAACAAAAAGATAAGCATTTTATCCAGTCAAATTACAAACTTAATATTCTAACACTCTTTATATTGTTCCTTATACTTTTGTTAATGCATTTTCAACTAACAAAAGGTATTTACAAATAAATTTAATGTTCTAACAAACTCTATAATTTCAATATATTTGTGGAGATTCCAAGCAACACATTTGTAGGACTTTACAATTGTGCGATTTATTTTGTAGTAAAAATTGAAAATTCCGCATCTCAATACAAAATCTGCTAAAATACATACATACATATATATATATATATATATATAAAAGGAAAATTGGTGAAACATCTCTCCAATTTTGTATAGTAGAAGAGGTTCAAGATGTTTTTAGGTCGAGAATACACCTTTTTTAATAAAAAAAAAAAATTCAAAGAAATTATTTTTATGAGTCTTTGACATAAGATCATACACACAGTGACAAAAAATTTCATCAGTTATTAGTAAATCTATTTGTATCTGACTTTCAATTATTAAAATTTTTTAAACATAAAATATTAAAACTCAAAATCAATTTTTTCTTTCAAAAATAAGTTCCCATATATTGCACGGTTAACAACTAGGTAAAATAGCATTTCAATTTAATATTTATTAATTAGGTGCCATATTATTTTACATAATAACGCGTAAATCGCATTGTCATTGTCCCAACTTTTGGATCACTCTTCATGTGCAGTTGTTATAGTCAAAATTTTCTAAACATAAAATATTAAAACTCAAAATTAATTTTTTCTTTTAAAAATAAATTTTCGTATATTACGCGAGTTAACAACTGGGTAAAATAGTATTTCAATTTAATATTTATTGATTAGGTGCTATATTATACTGTGTTGGGTTAGGTACCATATTATTTTACGCAATAATGCGTAAATCCAGTTGTCATACACGGTTGTTAGTCTTTTTTTAAGGTTGTTATAGTCTTTTTTTAAGATTGACTACAGTTGTTATAGCTTGATATGTGGCTGTTACAACAAATTATAAAATAAAAAATAAAAAAATTTAACGTGCCGTGTTTGGACTTGCGAGCTCATTATTGGTTTTTTTTTTAATAATTTATTTTATTATGTATGCCATAAAAGATAAAAAATAAATGTTTGGAATACCTTTTAAGAATGACCATCATATGCCAAAGTGATCTTGACTATCCACATATATATATATATATATATGAGATCCACTTATATAGTATGAAATCCATATCATGAATGATCCAAATGTATAAAGATCCTGTAAAAATTTATAGAACTGGGTCTCAATATTGTTTAAAAATAAATAACATAAGTTGACGATTCCACAGAGCTTCTTTCTCTCTGTGACTTATATAAACCCCCCCCCCCCCCCCCCCCTCTCTCTCTCTCTCTCTCAACTAAACCATCATTTTATGATGAGCCTTCCCAAGCAGTTTAGTCCAGTCTCTCCACTCACACCACATCCCAACAACTCTTCTTTTCCAACCTTCATCCTAGCCTAGGCTACTCACCCACCTACCCTTTGTACCTAGATTTTGTTGGGAGGGAGGGACTGGGATTGAATTCAGTTGAAATACCACATAATCATAATGGAAGCGCCTGTTGTGTCCTTCATTGCCAACAGACTTGGAGTTTTGTTAACTGAAGAAGCAAAATTCTTATATGGAGTAAGCGACCAAGTTGAATTAATCCGAGTCGAGTTGAAGCGAATGCAATGCTTCTTACAAGACGCAGATTATGCAACACAATCTGATCTTGTAGATGCGGGGGTCAACAACTGGGTTGCGGAAATTAGAAAACTTGCTTATGAAACCGAAGACATCCTCGAAACTTATGTCATCCAAGTTTCATCCAAAAGGAACAAAAAGGGTTTCCGAAACACCCTTAAAAGATTCGCTTGCATCTTCAACGAATGGCAAGATGTTCACAGGGTGGGATGTGAGATCGGGGCCATTAAAAACAAGATCACTGATCTCACCGCTAGTTTACATACATACGGCTTGAAAAATATAGGTAAGCCAGTTCATGCGGTGATTTTAAATTTAAGTTTTTATTTGTTTATTTGTTAATAATTTCAATTATTGTTATATATTTTTTATTGTAAAGTATATTTTCCCTCTTTTGTGATGCAAAATTATTACTAATTAAAATTTGAAATTTAAATTATGTTAATATATTCCATTAAACTTTCGTGTGACATAATCAGTTTTAGGAAAGAATAATATTCTATATTTTAATTTATTGGTTAAATTTAGGGGAAATTAAAAAGACATTACTCTACATTTGTGAAAGAATTTAAGGATAACAACAATTTGTTTGCTAGTTAAAATTGTTGAAATTTGAAATCTTAAAATAATAATGACAACTTTAACATTATAGCTCAAAATGCCCTGATGATTCCAATTAAAAATTTTCAAAACTCATAATCAAACACTTAATTCAAAACTCATAACCAAACTTTTTTCAAAACTCTATTTTTTAAACCAAAAAAAAAAATTCATTTTTTTTTTAAAAAAATTCATTTTTTTTTTAAAAAAATTGTTCTTTAAAATTATTTTTTTATTTTTTGAAAAAATATTTTTTGTCAGAAAATGATTTTTTATTTTTATTTTTGTATAAAAATATTTTTTATTTTTTCAAAAAAAATATTTAGTTATTTTAAGTATTGGCCAAATAATTTGTTAT
Source organism: Camellia sinensis (assembly GCF_055761805.1). Classification (NCBI taxonomy): domain Eukaryota; kingdom Viridiplantae; phylum Streptophyta; class Magnoliopsida; order Ericales; family Theaceae; genus Camellia; species Camellia sinensis. Next base: position 116,041,101 of record NC_138975.1, on the reverse strand, counting down.
GATTTAGATATATATGAGCGATCCAAAAAATTTTAAAATTTAAAAAAATAAATATTTATAAAAATATCTTGTATTTAAAAATATTTTAAAAATAAAAATTAATTTTTAAATATTAAAAAAAATATTTAAGATATTTAAAAAAAGATAAACAAAACTAAGCCTTAAATCCCATGGGGTCGACTACATGAATCATTTTTCTCCACTCAACTCTATCAACGGCCATTTGGTTAGTCAAATTAAGGAAATTTATATCTCTATTTACTATATTCTCCCACGTCAATTTAGGTATGCCCCTTCATCTAACACTTTCATCTATTGTTACTGTATCGCATCTCTTTACTACTGCATCTGTTGGTCTCCGTTGTATATGACTAAACCATCCCAATCTATTTTCTCTCAACTTATCTTTTATCAGTATTACTCATATCCAATCACGAATATACTCATTCCTAATTTTGTCTTTTTTAATCTTGCCACACATCTAACTTAGCATCTTCATCTCAGCAACACTCATCTCATCTACATGTTGTTTCTTAATTCATCAACATTATGCCTCATACAACATCGCTAATCTAAAAACCGTTCCATAGAATTTTTCTTTTAGTCTAATGGATACTCGTTTATCACAAAATACCCCAGACGCACTCTTCCCCTTAAGACACCATGCCTTAATTTTATAGACCACATCCACACCAATCTCCTCAACTGTTATGATAATCAATCCAAGATAATGAAAATGTTCACTCTTAGGTAGTTCGTAATTCTTAATCTTCACTTCTATGTTTCTATTGTTACTATTACTAAAATTAGACTCCATGTACTTTGTCTTAATTTTACTTATTCTAAATCCTTTAAATTCTAATATTTCTCTACAAGTCTCCAACTTAGTGTTAACTCATTATCTAGTCTCATCCATTAACACGATATCATCTGTAAAAAAAAATACACAATGACACATCATCTTGAATATTTCATGTCAACTCATCCAAGGCTAATCCTTGGTGTAACTCCACAATAATTGGAAATTCATTTATCTCTCCAGCAGGCGATCTAATAGTGGTCACCACATCTTCATACATGTCTTTAATTATATCAATGTACCATTTTGTCACCAATTTCTTCTCTAACATTTACCAAATTATATTCCGAGGCATTCTATCATATGTTTTCTCAAGAACGATCAAAACCATATCAATGTCTCTTTTCTTTTTTTATATATTTTTCTATTACTCTCCTCAAAAGATAGATCGCTTCCATTGTTGACCTACCAAGCATAAATCCAAATTAATTTTCTAACATCTCTGTTAAAATATTTTTTAAAAAATATATTGCACAAATGTAGTAAATACAGCACACATTAAAAAAATAAGTAAATATTTACAATAAAAAAATTTACACTAATAAAATAAAATTAAGTAAATTTTCAAATATTTAAAAAAATTAACTCAAAACAATTTCAAAGTACAACTCAAAACTTAAAATTCTTTTCAAAACTCATAACTAAACAAGTTTTCTCTTTTTAAAACTCATTTCAAAAACTTATCTTTCAAAACACAACTCAACATTCAAATCATGTTTCTAAAATTAAATCAAACGAAGCCCTAATTTTTCTCATAACATCATTTCTCTCTCGTGTGACCTTTTACGTTGTTGAAGTTATTTCAAAATTTAATAACTGTTGATTTATATCTCCATTGTTTTGTAAAATTTATATTTTTAGAAATTTCATTGTCTTAGTCTGACTTGGTCATCGAAATTTCATTGACTAATCGAAATTTTACCGACTTGTCTCAAGTCAATAAAATTTCGTCAACTTTTTTTTTGAAACTTTATATTCATCATGGATCATATTTTATAGATTTTGATGAAACAATTCCAAAAATACAAATTTTATAATTAAAAAAAAATCATATCAAAAGTTATATAATTTTGAAATTTTTAAATGAGTTAAAAAAACTAATAGGTGATACCTGAAGCGGTATAGTAGGAATATTTTTGTCCCCATATATTTTGGAGGACCTGTATTACTATATAAAAAAAACTGTACTGTCCTTATTCTTCTAAAAAAATATTACTAGAAATCATAAACAAAAATCCCTGTAAATTTATAGAAACATATAAAAATAATATTTCACAATTTTAACCTCCACTTTTTTTAATATATATTTTATAATGGATGTATTATTATATGGTGAAAAATGATTCATAAATAGAATTTTTATATACAAAATTCATACAAACTATGTGACACTGTTAGTTTTTGACCATAAAATGAGTGATTTTTCCTCTTTAAAATGAAAGAATCACAAAAGAAAAAAGAAAATCATTTTATGTGAGTTTTTTGTATGAAAATTCTATTTGTACAATATTATTATTGAAAATTGACAGTTGGAAAGACTAAACTAATACTGCTATAGGTGAAGGCATAAGAAGTTCTACAGTTGAGAAGCAACAAGAATTGAGGCAATCGTATCAGCATGTTGTTGAAGAGGATTTTGTTGGGTTTGAGGAAGACTTGAACACGGTTGTGAAACATTTGGTGCAAGTTGATGACTATACTCCCAGTCGAGTTGTCTCTATTTGCGGCATGGGTGGTTTGGGGAAGACCACTCTAGCTAAAAAAGTATATCATCACAAAGATGTCCAGAGTCACTTTGAAGGTTTGGCATGGGTATGCATATCTCAGCAGTATAAAAGAAGAGATATTCTGCAAGAAATCTTCATCAATCTTGTTCCAGAGAGGAAGGAATATGTTGTTCGGATGACAAATAATGAGTTGTTTGAGCAACTTTATAAAGTCCAGCAGAGTAAAAAATGCCTAGTTGTCCTGGATGATATTTGGTCAATAAAGGCTTGGAAGAGCTTGGAGCCGGCCTTCCCAAATGGAAACACGGGTAGCAAAATATTGCTAACGACTCGTGATAAAATATTGCCTTCACAGATAGATCCACACCCTATTGTCCATGAACCCCAGTGTTTAAATGACGAGGAAAGTTGGGATCTACTTCAAAAAAAATCATTATTAAGAAGAGGTGGTAGAGGTAATACTAATCAGTCCACATTGCTATATATTTTGATACAAATTAAAATATTTCCATGTTAGTTTTCATATCATTTGTGTGATCTATTATCATCTAAAAAGATTAATGATTCATGGGCAGAGATTTGGAAAAGATGGACAATACTTTAGCTCTACTGGCCATAGGTCGTACCAAATGTGTTTAGAATATTCATTTTACGAAAACTACATAAAATTGAAAACATTCAAGGAGTTACTTTCTAGTGAGATAGAAAATAAAATTTTACACAAACATGTTTGCACTCCGCACCTTTTCACTTGCATCTCATCACATAATCACTTGCACCCCATATTTTTATAATTTTTTTTTTCTCTATCCCATTGTGTTGTAATTCCCCCAAGTTTCAATAGTTGGAATAGGGAAGGACTTATTCAAAAAAACTCAAATTAATCAGGCATTCAAAATCACATGATCCATAGTTGTTTTCTAAAAATAGATAGTATATTATCAAAATCATATATTTAAAAAACTAAATAAATATGATCTTATTATTATGTGGTTATAAATATATGATTAATTATGATTTTTTTCATAGTTCATTTATTCGATAAATCTTACAATATAAATGACTCAAATAATCGAAATAGACCCAAATTGCCCCACACGAAGGGTTACAACAGCATTCCCAAGACACCAACAACAACTCAATGGTTATCAAACATATAGATACATAAAATTTATACAAATATATATATATAGGATAAACTATCAATAGGTCATAATAGTTAGACTTAATTTTCATTAAGTTCAATTAAAAATAAATTTTAGTAAAATTGTCGCTAAAAATATTTTTTTGTAACAATTTTTTTCATGTTGCTAAAAGTTGACAATTATTATTATTATTTTTTTTTGTCATAGTTTTTATAAATTATCGCTGAAACTTACAATTAGTGACTTTTTCTGTGACGAATTTTTCAAACTGTCGCTGAAAATTAAAAATTAGTGACTTTTTTTAAAACTGTTGCTAAAACTTATAACTAGTGATATTTTTTGTGACAAAATTTTCAAACCGTCACTAAAAATTAACACCTATTAAGACTTACATATAAGTTCTTCATATATATATATACAGATATATGATGTGACATATTTAAGTCTTCTTATTTTAAATCAAAAGACCCACTGGATGGGTCATGCTATATGCAAGTTATGACATTTATAATTTTGATTATAAAAAATGTCATAACTTGATTATTTTCAATTATAATTTAAAAAAAAAAAGAGTCATAACTAAACACAATAGAAGGTATAACTAAAGACATTTTAAATCATATCTAAAATAATGTCATAATCAATATCACAATAAATAATAAATACACAATGAATTATAACCAAATCATAACTAACAACACAATAGCTTATAACTAAATATCACAAAAATTACATACCTCTAAAGTACAATTTCCCCCATTTAGGGTGGCCTTTATTTCAAAAATACAGTAAATTAATGATAAAATAGCATTTCCATCCCCCAAAAAAATGTGGTCCACGCATTTCACTTAGAAAGAAAAACTACTTCTTTTATGTAATTTATTAATGCACAAATTACCTACACCTCCCTTGAGGTTTAACAAAATTACAGATTCCCCCCTGAGATTTTAAAAATTACATCATGTCTCATTGCAATTAACGGCGTTAACAGATATCATAAATTGAGTAAAATGCCCTTTTGACAAATTAGGGCAAATTACCTACACCCCCTTGAGGTTTAGCTAAATTATAGATTCCTCCATGAGGTTTAGCTAAATTACAGATTCCCCCCTTGAGGTTTAGCTAAATTATCATTTTTAAATAAGTTATGAAATGCAAAATTAAAATGGAAAAACGATTATCACACTACAAAAAAGTAAGGTTTTTGAGACCAAAATTAGGGATAATTATTTTTAGAGGACCAAATATTTTTGTTACGAAAAATGTCGTTATTATATTTTTAGCAACGAAAATTGAACATTAGTGATTAATTATTATATTTTTTGTATCAAATTTTTTGTCTCAAAAAATAAACCATTTTGAGACCAAATTATTTTGTTCCTAAAAGTCTATTCATTATTAACATTTTCAAAATTTTATTGCTAAAAGCCTTATTTTTTACTTTTCAAGGTGACCTTTTAGTGACTATCCTCATGATGATAGAAATTAGTCTCTAAATATATTTTGTAACAAAGTTTTCGCTTTTAGAGATCAAAAAAATTGATTACTAAAACTCTTATATGTTGTAGTTTCAGATGGTGAAAATATCATGAAATTAACAAATAATGAATTAAGTTAAAAGAAATGGCTTGTCAAAAAAATTCTTAGAATATGCTTAGTTTGATTTTTTTTAATTTTTTTTTTAAATTAAAATTAATTTGGTTAAGAAATAAAAAATAAAAAATAATTATTATTTTTATATAGTTTTATCTTTTGAGTGGTTAGAAATAATTTTTGCAAATTAAATATATATTTTTCATATTTATTTTTATTAAATTAGTTTTTTTTTTTTTAAATTCTGAATTTTTTTTTCTATACAATAAATCAAACATGGTTCCAAAAACTTAATTTATTTTTCCGTCTAACGTAGTTTTTTATTAAATTTTGTTGATTTATCAAAGGGATTTCAGCAGAGGCAATATCGTCCATCAATTTATATTTTGGTGATATCAACTAACCATTCTTAACATTTAGTTAACGGTAAGGGTTAAATTGTTAAGCGAATATAAATCTCGAGAGGCGGGATGTAATTTCTGAAACCTCAGGGGGGAATCTGTAATTTAGCTAAACTCAAGGGAGGTGTAGGAAATGTGCCCTTTATTAATCTAAAAGAACTGAACATAATTGGATGCTAAAAAATTTAGTGTTAATTATAATAACATCTCGTGAACTAGTACTGGATATTAATATCCTCTTAAACTAAAAAATTGTACAGTTAAACATTTTAATTTTAAAATATCATACAAATATCTCTGTTTAGAATTATTAGGTGCTTTCAAAAATACCATATTATCTGCATGATCTACTCTCGGTCAATGAGTAACCGCAATAAAAACTAAATAGTCTTCATTTGTCTATTAACTACCCCCACGAAGATGAGTTAATAAGTTCCATTCATAAAAGTTTTTGCTATGCAATTAATATGAAACACCATATTGATAATGACACATAATACTCAAAGACTAGTCACTAATTATGGATTCATGTATGATAACTTTGTAATACTAGCTTGAAGAATGGAATCTAAAAGGAAGGTTAGGGTACATACATCACTCTTTTTATTTATTTTTTATTCGTCTTTTTATAACAAATTAAAAATTAATTAAAATAACAAATTCTCAAACGGGCCACAGTTCACTTCTTGGCTCCTTAACATCACTCTCTTTGCACCAAATGCATGCATGAGTTTAAGCTTTTTCTTCTTCTTTGTTGACATAGAACTTTTGATTAAAAAGATGCAAGTATCAATGTAAACAGTGCTGACTTTGAGGCAAAGTTGAGGACGCGGCTGTTTTGGACCCCAACAATTGGTTTTAAAAAAACAACCGTGATTGGTAGCTCGAAACCCAGCCCCCCGAATCGCCCTAATTTGAAAAACGATGTCATTTTTGCAATTTTTTTTTTTCGGTTCAATCAAAAACGAAGAAGAAGAAGAAGAGAAGAAAGAAGAAGAACTGGAGGGGCCATCAACCAGGGGAGAAGGAAGAAGAGGGAAGAAGAAGAAGAAGAAGAAGAAGAAGAAGAGAAGGGAGGGGCCATCAACCAGGGAAGGAGGCGCGGCGGAGGCCGAGCTGCTGCGACGGAGAGCTACGATCGGCCGACGATCAGCCGAGCTGCAACGGAGAGCTGCGATCGACCGATCTTCTCTCTTCTCTCCCTCTCTCTCTCTCTCTTTCCCTCTCTCCTCTCCTCTCTCTTTCTCCCTCTCTCTCTCTTGCCTTCCCCCTCTTCATTTTTCGGGGGATTCGGGGGGATTTTCGGGGGAAAAATCATTTTCCTTAAAAAAAACTATCCCTTAAATAGAAACAAAAAAAGCTTGTTGATGTAGTAAATTATTTAAAATTAACGGATGATTAATTTCTAAATATATGGTTTGTGTATAGAATGTTATTGACTATCCTTGCTACAGTTGTTTCTAAAGAAATAAACCTTTTAATATTGAAATTGATTAAATCTTTCCTTTGGTCAACTTTCTCATAAGAATAATTCAATGGATTTGATTGTTAAATTGAATTATGCAAGTTTGATTAGTAATTTTACAACTACTAATTTGAGTTTTATACTCGAGAATACAAAAGTTCAAAAATTTTAAATAAAATTTAAATTACCAACCGATTTGATTTTGTAGAAGAAATAAACTTTTTAAAATTGAAATTGATTAAATCTTACCTCTGGTAAACTTTGTCACAAGAATAATTCAATGGATCTGATTGTTAAATTGAATTATGCAAGTTTGATTAGTACTTTTACAACTACTAATTTGAGTTTTATATTCGAGAATACGAAAGTTCAAAAATTTTAAATAAAACTTAAATTACCAACTGATTTGATTTTGCAAAAATAAAATAGATAAAATAAAATAAAATAAAATAAGATCAATCCATATTACAAGCTCGCTTTAGAATTATCTATCTATATATCTATAAAAGGCCCACATTAAAAAACTTGGTTTGGGTGTTGAAAAAGTCGGCAAATTTTCATTTTTTATTGCTTATTCACGCATGCATTCATTAGTATTTTCATTTTTGTTGTTTTATAGACTCTAGGTAATAATTTATTTTTTGTTGTTTTTAAATTTTGCATTTTGTTATTTTTGCAGACTCTGGAGTGCTTGACACAAATATGGAGGCAATAGGGAGGAAAATGGTAAAGTTGTGTGCTGGTTTACCGTTAGCAATCATTGTACTTGGTGGACTTTTGGCAACAAGGCATACATTAAGGGAATGGGAGGTTGTATACCAAAATGTTGGTTCGCATAAATGGAGTCACGGTCCCACACAACATGACAATGGAGTATTCAAGGTGTTAGCTTTAAGCTACCATGACTTGCCTTATCATTTGAAGCCATGTTTTCTATATTTTGGTCACTTTCCGGAGGATTATGAGGTAGCTGCTGAAAGACTATATCACTTGTGGATAGGTGACGGTATAATTGTAGATGATGATAGAGTGGGAGATGAAACAATAATGGATGTGGCAAAACGTTACTTGGGTGCGCTTGCACAGAGGTGCATGGTTCAAGTACAAGTAGAGGAGTATACTGAAAGGATCAATTATTGCCGCATTCATGACCTTATGTTGGAGCTGTGTTTATCAAAGGCAAAAATGAATGATTTTCTTGGGATCATTCATCTCCAACGTGAAACTGATCTAGCTAATTGCTTTTCCACCACAACATCAACAACCACTGCTCCTAAAATACGCAAACTTGCAATTCATTTGAATAGGGATGTCGAAAGAGTTGTCCTCCCTGAATTGGAGACAACTAAACATCTAAGATCCTTACTGTTCTGCAATTCAATGAGTGTCAAGGAGGAGTCTTCAACAGAGTTGAACTCCCATTTGAAGCACTTCAAATTGCTTAGGAATTTGGATCTTGAAGGAATGAAGTTTGATGAAAAGTCAGTCGAATCAATAGGCGACCTAATTAGCTTGAGGTACTTGAGGTTTGGATGGTGTTTGATACTGAAATGGCATTCGTCTATCTGCAAGTTGAAACACTTGCAAACCTTGGATTTACGATTTTGCAAGTTCAACTCAGGTGAAGTAATAGTCATACATGGAATGGAACAATTGAGGCATTTGTATATTTCGTGGATTCAAAATCTCAATGTTAAATACAAATTTGATGGGTTGAGCAACCTCGAAACATTAGGAGGGTTTCACACGGTGTGTTGTGACGTCAATGATCTGTGTAAATTGATCAATCTTCGGCAGCTAGAAGATGCAACTTTCGAGGTGGTGGACAATCAGGACTTTGCGGCTTTCATCAACTACCTAAGCATCGGTGCCGACCACCTCCGACAAACATCCTTAGCAGTTGAATTTTGCAAAAAAGAAGAAGAGTTGACTCTTCTCAAACAACTGTTAGGGTGTCACCATCTTTACCAATTGACAATTGCTGGAATTATTCCCGGGTTACCAGAGTACTGCCAGGGTTTCTCTCCCAACCTCATCGACTTAGGGTTGGAGGGATGTAACCTTGAAGAAGACCCTATGCCAACATTGGAGAGGCTACCCAACCTACAAAATCTCGAGTTAGGTGAGGATGCCTTTGTGGGGGACAAAATGGTTTGCTCCGCTAATGGTTTCCCCCAACTGAAAACCCTATCTCTCTCTGGGTTGCAAGGCTTAAAAGAGTGGGAGGTGAAAAAAGGAGCCATGCCCAATCTCTCTGCTTTACGAATTGTTTTTTGCGGACTAGAAATGGTTCCAGAGGGTCTGAGATTCATTGCTACCCTCCAACAATTTACAAATTACAGTAATCCTTTCAATTTACATGTGTCTTCCGTCGACATTTGGTAAATTTCTTAATTCTGAATAATCCTGTCTTTCACAAGAGACGAAACAACTGTTGGGTCTCTTATCATTTCTTTCACATCCCCCTCATTAATTCTCATCATAAAATTTGTTGATATATATATCTCTCTCTGCTTTTTTGCCTTTATTTTGGTTTTGGGGTGGACAAATTATCATAGAATCAAAAAAAACTAAACCAAACTGAAATTATTGGGTTGGTTTGGTTTTTTTTTAATGCATTGGTTTAGTTTTGAGTGTTCAATTCTATAATTCAATAGGATTGGATTAATTTTTGGTTTAGGTTCTATTTATATCGAACAAACCTGATAATAAAATCTATATATTTATTTATAATATAAGATTCAATCCATATAATGGACTTGATTGCAACTAATCATTTCTCACTATTTATTTTGATTTTCAGTTAATATTGAGAAGCATCAGAAGAAGAATGGGAAATGGAAGAAGAAAATATTAGAAGGTAGAGTTGGAATTTACAGTGCTTAATTTTATTTTATGAGTTGTGTTACTGGATTTGATTTATTTTGGTTGTATTTAAACTTGAGTTGGACTTCACTATTCTATTCACAACTGTTGGCTTGTATTAAACAATATTTATTTTATGTTTGTGTTAAATTTAAATATTAAAGACTTGTTTATTTTAATTATTTGGTTCAAATGCATGATTCATTTAAATATGTTCCAAATTTAATATCAACTCAAACCAAACTGACCCAATCACACCCCTCTATTGGTTCATATCCATAAAAAAAATAAATAAATAAATAAAAATTAATACAAGACTTGAGCAATAAAAGCTCAGATTTTTTATAATATATCCCTTATAATAAGATTTTTTTAAAAGAAAACAAACAAGCTCAGAAGTTTTATTGTGAGGAGAACAACATGTGCAACAAACACAACCCAATTACTGAATAGCTAATTTTATTTTTTTAACTTTTAAATACTAATTTTTTATTCAAAATTCTATTTTTTGAAAGTAATTTTTGGAATACTTTCATCAAAATCCATTTAGTAAGAGTTCGTATTGAATATGCAATATTGAAGAAAATGTTATTTATTTTTTGAACAATGAAATTTTTATTATCTATGAATAGAGAAATTTCATATTAAAAATTAAAAATCCAAAATTAAGTGCTACAAAATGACAAAACCATATTTCATTGTTTGTAGATTAGAAAGAAATTTCACTATCTATTGACATCAAATAGAAAATTTTAAACTAGAGGAATAAAATGCAAAATTAGCATTGGTTGCTAAAAAAATTGCGATAAAAAGAGGCATCATACTCACTATCAAGTACAAACTTTTGTTATGTATGGTGTTTTTTTCTTTTTTGTTTTATTTCGTCCTATGCTCATTAATTTGTGTTTTAAGAGAATATCATTAAAGAACTAAACGAAAATTTTTATATTTTTTTGAATTACCAATGCTCATGCAATGCATATGCCATATGACCCTTCTAACAAATAAATTAGCACTCAATTGAATGTAGTAAATCAAAATTTCAAATGTAAAAACAATTTGTTACATGTGGACATTTTGGTTAAGATCATGAAAGAAGGATATTTATTTTTTTAAACTGTATTTAGGTCATGAACTTAAGTGGTATTTAGAAAAGACAAAATGAAAAACTCCATAAAATGTACATGAAATATAACTAAATTTTACTTATTTTCACCCACCTTTTTCTCTTTCCCTCTTCAATTCTATAATCTAAACACAGCCTTAATATTTTAACGAGACTCAATGGAAACACCCATGTCCAACCCTTCCTACTTAGAAACTTTTGGGTGCTAGATATCATCTTGCCAAATCTCAGGGAGGAATATGAAATTAACCTCAAGACTCCGTTAAGTTTTGAACAATATATTAATCCATACTTGCTGAAAATTTTCTTTTATAGGAATTAACCTACTAAAATTTTACATATCTCCTCATAATCTTAATGAGAATTTTTCACTAAAATTTTACAACTTAGTGATACAATCACATATAGAAAGGTAAAGCAGCTCCTGAAGGTAACATAATCGAAAATTATCACAAAGTTATGATTCAGTCACACGTTGAGACTAAAACGGGCAAACTATCAATTCAAACAGGTTCCCAAAATTCATGGTATAATTTCTAAATGATCAATGTATATATGTTGGGCAGCCATTTGCTAGTTACTTGTTACACCTGTGAGCAAATCAGTATAATCACAATGGAGATAAAACTTTGATCTTTACTTTGAGAACCCCATGTGCTTCATTTGCTTAATGTCAAACCCTGATTCCTTTGAACACCATCTATTACTCAGAGTCAGAATCTGATAGTGGCATCTGGTAAGCATCTTTTGGTTCTGTGTCAGTGATGGAAGGAGGACAATCTTGGTTTGACACCACTCTCTTCTTGCGTCTCTAATTTGGTCTATCTTCATCATCCTGGAAATTTTCATATGGTGATTGAGCAAACATATAGAAAGCAGAGGAAAATAAAAATGCATAAAACAAATGCTGTTTTAACGTACAAAATGCTTATGCAAGTCCCACTGCAGTGAATTGGGCAGTTGTGTATGCATAGCAATATTAAGATCACTGGCATTTATGTTCGTTAGTTGTAATTATGTGTTAAAATAGGAATTAATATTGGAGATTGATGTCGACTGTAAATTGTCTTTACTAAGTGTAAATAAAAAGTAGCAAAATAGATTTGAATTGTTTTTGTTTCGTTTCTATTAGCTTTGTATGTTTGAAAAGGTTCTATTTCAGTTGAGTGTGAGGTTCTTCCCCAATGGGTAGCGAGTTTCTTACAAGTTTCTTCCTTGAGAGTGGAGAACCGCATTTCTGAGTAAGAAACGTCAACCAAGAAGGAAATTTTTGCTACTAAGTGAAAAGCTCGATAACTTAAGCTAAAAATGCCGATTTACCTTTGATGAGGGCAAGCTTCCATCTCTACAATGAAATTTTTTGACGCGTTGAGGAGAAAAGTATTTACATCATATTTAATTTTTAATATTTGTTTACTATTTTAATATAAAATTCAAAATTCTAATGCTTCAAACACTTTGAGGTTTACGCCTCTCCTCACGAGGGAAAAAATGCCTCACATTATGCATTTGCCTTTAAGAACTTTGGTAATTAGTAGTAAGAGGTACCAAAAGGAGAAATATTGGCAGTGGGGCTAAAAATTATTCAGATTTCGAGATTGGGAACTATATAACACATAACACCAGCAGCCTCCAGGTAGTTCAACACAAAGTGAGACACAATTTCCTTTTCCAAATGAATCAATATGTCCTTGAAAAATGGTGGGGGATAACTGTTAAAGAAAATTATTAGAGAATATCAATGAAGGAACACAATAATACAGGAATGATTGGTGGTGAGGGAAACAAGTTCAACTAGCAAGCAATAGATTCCCAATGAAGGAACAATCATACAAGAATGATTCGTGGTGAGGGAGACAGAAAAAACCTTCTTTAGGGGTTTTTTTTTTTTTTTTTTTCTTTTTTAGTGTCTGTGAGTTTGGGGTGGGGTGGGGTGTTGCTTTTTCAATGAGAATGACAAGTCTAGAAATTGCAAAGCTAGAAAATATGAATTGTTCAATGAGATGATTCAGAGATATGCTCAAAGCTATCACTCAGTACAATAATTTGTTAGGGGCAGAAATAAAATGACAATGAATAGGCAATAACATGGCCGTCAAGAAAATAAAATAAAAAAAAAAACAAAACGAAAAAGGCTGCTACCCACAAGGTATATGTGACTGCATTTGAACTAAATGAAGGGAAACTTTGAAGAATATGTTGTGAATGGGATTTATACCACATCCCACCAATGTGAACAGAAGCACACAACGCACACACCAAAGAGAAGCAATTAGACACAGATTTTGTGTTCGGCACCAATTGCCAACATCCACAGGAGAGAGATTCAACTATGAATAAAAAATAGATAATACAGGTGAGATGGTTAACACGCTCAAAACCCATATCACTACTAGAATCCAATGCTCAAGAGTAGTTGATCCATTGATCACTCTAGTGCCTTATCGGTATTTTTTGTCACCCCTTACATAGCTATTTTATCCTCCTCTTAATCTCACCAAAACATAGTCTCCGTGACTATTTATAATAGTCTATCCACAAAAAACCTAGTTCCATAAAATTAGGTAACCAAAATGTTAAAACCTATCACCTACTTCACCCACTTAAACCTACTCCACTAAACCTAACCCACTACACCACTACCACCTCACCTACTCCACTAAACCTAACCCACTACACCACTACCACCTCCACTTCACCTACTCCTTACCTACTACACACTCACCCTCTTCTATATATAGGAATCATGAATCATTGTAATATATATAACATTATATCAATCAATAATACATAAATTCTTACATGGTATCAAAGCAAGGTTAAGAAGCTAGTAATTCTGCTTCACCGGCGGGCGGCAACCTCGCCTTGGCCGCCCGCCGGACCTCTACACATGCCTTCCCTCTCTCTCTGCAAGTTCAACCAACCTCCATGGCTCTTCTAGCTCGAAACTCACATTGAATGGCCCTAGTCGCATCACAGAGATCAGCAACAATCCCCACAAGATAACTACTTTGATTCAATCTCTAACCCACAAAACTTCCAGACTTGAGATCCGGAGAATACATATGCTTAATCGCATCATCAATCAATACATATGCTTAATCGCATCATCAATCGCACTTGTCTCCTCAACACTCACCACAGATCCAAGATCTTCCAAAAACAACCTTCTCGCCGTCCGCCGCCGCAGCTCTCTCGGATCGATCTTCGCCGCCGACGATCCCATCGCCTTCTGCGACGCCGTGAAGAGACAGTTCCCGTCGGCCTCCACGTCGCCCCCGTGGCTCAGCCGGAACACAACCGACGAGGACTCATCCCCTGGGTGCTTCCACAGGACTCCCTTAGCGTGGAGCCTCCGTAGATGGCTCTTTTGCTGATCTTCTAAGCCGGACACGTTTTCCCATGTGGTGGTCGTCGATGTCTGGTTAGCACGATCTACGGCTTCGATTGAATCTAGAGATGGAGCTGAGATTGGGTCCTCCACAGTGATGAGGTCATCGAATCACATATAAGCTTTCCCATTTTGTTTTTATATATATATATCTATCTATATATATATAGGAGCAGCCCATATCAGAGAGGAAGAACAGCGACCTCCGTCTGGGCCTTCACAGCTTCCATATTCACTCCCTCGGTGATACCACCAACGGCTGCACTTCCACTGGATCTCATATTAATCCCTGAACTGATCAAGCCATTGAGAGGTCTAAAAAGGTTGTCCATGAGACAATTAATGTTGGAACAGACACTGCTGCTAAAGCAATTGCCCCACATGGGCATGTCCCCCCGCCATATGCTGCTAAAGCAATTTGGTATGTTCTATTATAATATATTATATTATTATAGTATGATATATTACATTGGCCATTAGGTATCCAGCTGGTTTTGCCCACACCCATACTCTTTTTTATTTATTTTATTTTATCTTCTTTCTTTCAACCAAAAAAAAATAAAATAAAATAAAAAATAAAACAATTCACACATTCTCACCCCTTTTTTTTCTGCATGTCCTTCCTACCATCCGGGTTTGCACAACACATTTATTTTATTCATATCCGGGGATCAACCCCGATCACAATTTTACACCCAAAAAAAAAAAAACAAACAAACAAACACACCCACACACACAACAACCTCATCCACAGGCGGGATTTTTCTTCTCTACTCTGCCGCCGGTCTTTTCTTCTTGCCTCCGTCCTGGGCGGCCCTTGCCGTTGTTACCTCCGTGTTTTCCACGCCGCCGAGCACGTTCACTCCCCCATACTCCTCCACTGCAGCATATGGTGGACCTCCAAATCGGAACATTACGGTGGTCTTCCGCTTCAGCTCCTTGTTTTCTGCCTTTAGCACACTAATCTCTGCTCGCGCATCCTTATACATGCGTTGGAGCAGAGCCAGTTGGGCGTTTAACTGCTGCACCTCATTTGCCCTACTCTGCAGCCGGTTCGACAAGTTTGTAACCGCAGTCATGGTTTCCACACATGACTTCAATGTATACTGATTGGCTTCCACATCCGACTGCACTGCCATTCTTTGCTCCACAGACCGCATCGGAAAGTTCAACGGAGCAGACTCCGGGGTGCTTGGTTGAGGTTCCAGTGCCACCGCACCAGTTATCTCTCTTGTTGACTCATTGAGGTCGGGAAAGAGAGTGAGCAGACCACGGGACGAAGAGGCCATATTCTGAGTAGCTGAACGGGAAGACGAGGCCATGTTATGGGTTGCTGAGTTTTTTCAGAGAAGGGTTGGATCCAGAGTATTTCCAGAGTATCTCTCTCAGAACACGAAGAATTTTTCAAAGGAACACGAAGAATTTTTCAGAGGTTTCTCTCAGTTTTTCTGTCTCAACTTCTGCCTCAGCCTCCGTCTTGGTTAAATAGCCGAGGCAGCCACGCGTATCGCGCGCCACTTGATGCCAGACGACAAACGGGCGCGCCAGCCAAGGCACTCACGTGCCTCGCCATCATGTCCGGCACACCTTTTTATGGAATGGGCACGCCTTTTGATGGCACGCCTTTTGACAGATTGGGCACACCTTTTGAGGGTGCGACTTTTTAGGGGTCCGACAAGACTCTGTAAACTGTCCCGACATTGATTTCGGTCAGCTCCTTTATGGGTCCGACAAGACTCTGTAAACTGTCCCGACATTGATTCCGGTCAGCTCCTTTATGGGTCCGACAAGACTCTGTAAACTGTCCCGACATTGATTCCGGTTAGTTTCTACAAGGGTCCAGCAAGACTCTGTAAACTGTCACAACAACTGTCACAACATTGTCAGCTACAACGGTCCGACATGACCCCATAAACTGTCTTCTACATCGGTCTGACACCGCCATCCAGTGTCCTCTACACCGTTATGACACCACCATACAGTGTCCTCTACAACGTTATGACACCCCCATACAGTGTCCTCTACAACGTTATGACACCACCATCCAGTGTCTTCACCAATAGTCTGACACGACCATACAGTGTCACCTATCCTCTTTTATTTTTATGTATTTTCTTGTTTTGTAAACTCTCTCCAAATTCAAGTTGATTAGTTCCTATCCCCCTTGAGTTTGCGGGGGGCTGTTAAAACCTATCACCTACTTCACCCACTTAAACCTACTCCACTAAACCTAACCCACTACCACCTCACCTACTCCACTAAACCAAACCCACTACACCACTACCACCTCCACTTCACCTACTCCTTACCTACTACACACTCACCCTCTTCTATATATAGGAATCATGAATCATTGTAATATATATAACATTATATCAATCAGTAATACATAAATTCTTACACAAAACCTACACATTGGGTTTCCCAATAGATTCGGACTCTACTATCCTAACCCAAATACATGCTTAAACTAATCTAACAAATGGTGGACTAATCCTAACAGAATATTAATATAAGTTACTTAATCAAGTAAAATATTATGCAGCCAAGACATCACATATATAAAAAATAATTAGAAGGAAAACAATGATGCTGAAAAGTAGAAAAGGGAAATAAAAGAAAGGACTAATCATGAGTCAGAAGAATATCAATGAAATTACATTGGATTGGAGATGAAGATAATAGCTGGAACAAAAAATAACAATAACAATGCTGCCAGGAGCACAATCTGCCATGACTTACTTTTTTGCTCGGTTGAGTTTGATTATTTGATTGACTTGGATGAGTTGATTGGCTCCTTCGCAGCCAGATGCCACCAAAAGACATCAATGCTCCCAAGAGCAAGACTGGGCCAGTCCGTGGATCTCCCAGGCGATTGTGGATTCCATTCATGATACTACCAATTCTCTGTTTCATTCCTGTCCCTTTGGATAGAATGGTTTTGGCACCTACTGACCAAATAGGATCTGCATCTTCGGGAACAAGTGCAGGTGTTTTTGCTCTCTGCGATGAGACAAAACAGAAAAGGTTTTAGCAGGCAACATCTTGTATGAAGGAAATGCAACTCTAAGCTCCAGAGTGTATACATCCTTAAAAAAACCACAAAGTTCAATGAGTATCAATCTAAGAAGCATGGACACTTCTAAGAACGTAACGTAACGTGCCGTGTCTGACACTCATCGAATACCTATGCAGCACGGGTGTAAGTATGGATACTGGTACGAGTACGCTAATACGGTAAAACCTTTCCAAAAAAAAAAAAAAGGATACGGGTACGGTTGTGGCACGTCAACAAGTTTTTTATTTTTCATAGTTTATTGTTTGAGATTCAACCTACAAATCAAAGTTCAATATCATAACTAAAAGGAAAATTACAAAACCAAAAGAGAAATCACAGTTCAACAACACCAATATCAAAGCAAAGTCCATATGCTATTTTAATGCCATTAAATAAGAAAAATTACAAAACTAAGTTTCATTTCAAAAGCAAACTAGAAAAATTTGGAAAGTTGAAAAATCAATTAATACATCTTTCATCTTTGACACATCAAGTAAAAAATTTGCAATTTCAAGTAAATCACAACTCTCTAATAAATTAATGTATCACTATCAATGTTCCATAGCTTGGTGTATCCCTGATGTACCCATCATGTACCTATGAAGTACCCACCTGCCAAAAAATGTATAAAGACTACCGGGTATATATTTCATGTACCTGATACGCATGCAAACCTAACGGTACGCGTACCATTACCCATTATGAGTATGGCGATATTTTCGGACACTTTCCAACACTTAGACATACATTGAACATATTACGAGTTTGAATAAATAACTTGGAATCCAATGATACAACAAAAATTAAGTAAATTTATACCTATTCTCCTCCTTTATACTTCAAAAATGAAGATATTTTACTTAAATATTTATATATAGGACATAATAATTATTTATCCTTATCTATGACATACATTTGATAAATACATAAATGAATTATATATTTTGCAGAAGTCCCCAACGTGTCGTGTCCTACATTTTTTGAAAATTTACATGTCAGTGTGTCAATGTCATGTCACATGTTTGTGCTTCTGAGGCATCAATAATGGAGTGAAGGTAATTAAACCCCTCAGCAAAATACACAAATTCATCCATTCAAGCACCAAAAGAAAGCTTAATTCTAAAAAAATTTTGTCTATGCTAACTTACAAAAAAAGGGAGCTCCCTAGAGTCACCATCTTCGATTATTTGAGAGATCCACTTGATGATTTGCCAACCAAATAAATAGAAACAACTCAACGTGAAAAGGTACACTAAATCACAAAGAATGCTGCATTTGCGTTAACTGCTCAATACAGAGTGAAATATATCTTAATAATTAAACCATGTAGTAAAATCCATCTCACAACAGATAGAAGGCCACACCTCTGAACTTTCTTCGGAACCATTGTACCTCGCAACAAGTTGTGATGCAGGATCCATATCGTCATTCAGAAATGCCTCCAACATGTTTTTTGGCTTTTTTTCCCTCAATTTTAATACTATCTTCTGTAGCATTCCTTTTGTAACGTACAATAATTAACTGTGGTATATCGGTTATATCCCTCCTAGGTCCACATGTTTCATAGTTCTCTGTTTGAGTGTGGAAAAAACAGTATCGCTGGAGAAGAAGAGAAATTTAGTGACTAATACAGTTGCAAAAGATCATTTGTTAAATGTTCCAGCATAGACTAGTCCATCATGATCATTATTAATTAAAATATTATAATCCACAATAGTAAGCACACATACTTCTACATAAAAAAGAAAAAAAACCTACAAATGGTTCTAGGAATAACAGAGGAGAGATGGAAAGATCATTCCTTCAACTGAATAAAGCAGAAGCAAACAACCTCTAATCATATGTACCATGCAGCTGTAATGACGTCTTACACAATTACTATTGGAGTTTATGAATAATTTTCACCATTGCAATACATGCCTCATATACGCAACCTGGTGAACTTTAGTTTATTTTTATTATATAACACCTGTGAGAGGAATCACATTCTGTTTCCTACACTACATAGCTTGACCTACAGAATAGTGTTATTTGTATAACTGGAGAGGAATCACATTCTTTGTACATATGGCTTGATCACAGAAATTCATTCTATGTACTTCCTACAGTTCTTTGTATTTCATTCTTTGAGATGAATCACATTTCCCTGTACATATAGCTCGATCCACATAATAGAATCAACCGACAGAAGTACAATTTTTTTGCCAAAGATATCCTCCAAAGTTTTTAAAATGACCGAGAAGCATAATGAAAAACTCTCACCTTCTTTGGTTTAATTTATGAATAGCTTTTGAGCCTTTTGTTTTTCTAAAAAAAAAATTCGGGGCGGAGGGGAGGTCTTTAGTGAACTTTTTTCATATTTTATTTTATTTTATTTTTTACTTTTTAGACGCACCTAATCTAGATGTACTTAAAAAATAAAATATTTGTAAAAAAATATGAAATTGTCTTTTAACATTTTTCAGATTTTTTTTCAAATATTTTAAATTTTAAGTGCGTCTAATTAGGCAGATCTAAAAATATATATATATATATATATATGAAGAAAAAAAATCGCTAAAGACAAAAAACAAAACAATTTTGAGTTCCAAAAGTTGGTTTTGAGCTCATATAGGATAACGATGAATGATGAATACTTTTAATTGGCCATGTCTCACACGGAGAACATAATCTACTACACCAAACAATTGAGGTGTATACATGCTTTGCACTAGACGGGCCATGGCTAAATATGTATATACCAAAGCCTTTAAATGTGAATGCGCAAGTCTCAAGGCATCAACACATATGCATTTCAAACTTCAAATTTTTATATTTAGTGAGAAAAAGTTATTTAAAACTAAATTAAAAAAAACAACGCCCAATTAGTACACATTAATTTTAATTTTATTCAAAATTAAATATAAATGTATAAATACTTTTCTCCTCAAGGCGTTGAACATTTCATTACAGAATAGGAAACTTGCCCTCATCGAAGATGAACTTGACATTCTTAGTTTCAGCTATTGAACTTCTTACTTGAGTCTTTGCTTTATATTTTTCTTGGTTTTTTCCATCGAATATGATGGTTATAGAAGAGGTTCTTATTTTATATGTCTAAATATAAACTAGGTATTAGAAAATCAACAAAAAAATAAAATAAAACTAGGTATTATAATAAGCTTAACAACAACCCAAGACAAGCTCTCCATATACATATTGTCACATGGGATTGAGGTACGAGTATCGGGTGCAGGTGTGTATCCAAGCGTCAAACCTTCATAAATTTAAATCTTGGGATACGTATCCAAAATTAGATATGGGCATTGGGACACGAGATATGCACATATATATATTATATTTTATATAATATTCTCGGATGAGATGTGGTAAATTGAGTAGAAATATACTAGAAATTAAATAAGATATAGGAAAAATATGAAATTTCTATATCTAATTCATGTGAGAGGCTAAAAATATTACTTTACTAATAAATGTGAGTTTCTTCTTCTTCATGTATTGTCACAAATTAAAGCATCTGAGTGCCTAAATTGGGTACAAGTGTCAGATACATCTCACACTCTTACCAATGTCATATCCAGTGGACACGGGTACTGTGGGGGAAATAGAAGAGTCCATGTAACACAGCTCCTCATATTTATGTGCAAAAGGAGTACAAGGTGCACGTGTTGCCCGCCTCAAACTGTGATGTGCAAGTCTTTGGAGAGTTTCACCCAAAAATAATAAAAAAAACTCAATGCATTTTACCTTAGCCTCACCTCGAAGCTAGCCTCAATACATATTTTAAATACACAATATATTTGTATAACATGACATATTGTAGGATTTGTGGCTCAAATCATACAATAACTTTCTAAGATTAATAACACATATTTTGAAAGATTATTAAAAAGTACTAGTAATTTTTTTTTTTTTTTCACGAAAGGAACAGAAGAGCCATAAAAATGAGAATTATATCTTAAAATTCCAAATCAGTGACAGGCCTCTATAATCTTCTCAAAAAACCATATTCAGATGTCAAAGGTTTTATGAATGCAATCAGATTCTTGGACATTTCCAAAAGTTTCAGGCAGAAATTCTCAGCTGCTTACAGCACGAGAGTATAGCGCATAAGGAAGTTGTGACGATGTTTTTTCATACCCTGCATTTTCAGGCCAAAGGTCACATGTGGTTTTAGCATTTAATGTTTCAGAATTTATCCTGCAATTAGATTGAATGATTTGTAATGTAAATAATTTCACATCATTTTATGGCAGTATAAATAACACTGTCAGAATTTATAACAGCAATAATCACTGACCACCTTTTCCAACTTAGGCCACCATTTGGATTAAGATACTGGCACTTTGGCAAAAATCTTCCAATGCCAATAGTGATCCCAACTAAGTTTGACAAAGAGATTAAATTTCAGAATAAATTGCTACCAAGTACCATACATACAGCATCACAAACATGACCCTCAAATTAATTAATCCATTCACTACTACAAATGTGAATTCAACTACAACTAAACTTGGAAAACATTGACATGCCAGACAAACAAAAGATGACACTTACTTGTTGGGCTTCCCCATCAAGCTAGGTAAATGTCAACCGCTTTTCCTTCAGTGCAACAGGTGCTAGCGACGACGGCTGATCGTTATCAACTGTGGACAGTGCTTCTTGGATCCTGCGCAGAGTCTTTATCATAGTAATGTACTCCATTTAGTAAACTAGAAGAATATACTACCATTTGGGCATGCATACATGAATCTTTCTGTTATATTCAATGTCAAATTCTGAATGAGTACACTTTCTGTGTCATAACTTCAAATGAACATCAGGATCTTTGCCAGGATGCATCAAATAAAGTTCTTTCACATTCTGTGTTTTCTTTCTAACCGCTTTCTCTACTATTTTCCTTAAGTTACCTTTTCTATTCTTTATTAGGTAGTTGTCTATTTTAATTTATGAAGATTTGTCTTCAAAGTTTAGAAAAATCAGCTGGCATCACTAGACAATGATTTCCCAACGAAGTAGCCAAATCATTTCTAGGAAATAACTACCAAGTGGGGATTTAATTTAACATAACAAGAAGGGCAAACAAACTCACTGCACGCATTTTGTTGAGTTCTGGGCTTGATCTTCCTGCTAGAATGATACAGCACCAAATTGCCGTTTCATTTCCAGCACGAGAATAGCCACGGACATCACAACCCAGCTCCGTGAACGTCAGACTTCTCAATTGTGGAAGCTCTAAAAATAAGGAACAGAGAATAAACCAATGTATTACAGTTAGTTTCACAAAATCTTAGAATGTATAATCGGGTTTGTGTTATACATGTATATGTAAATATATCCCAATAAAAAACAACACCTATCCATCAATATATTCAAAATTGTCAACAAAATTCAAAAAAGGATTCAATGAAGGCTCAACACCCCTCAAGATCCAATTGTAAAAGATGGTTAGAATTCTACTCTTTAAAGCAAAAATGAAAGCCTTAAGACTCTTAACACCATCAAAACTTCTTCTATTAAGCTCCATCCAGATACTCCAAAATAAAATGGGAGGACATGCTGCCAATCGCCTCTTTTTTGTCTTTTCAACTCTGGCTACCCTCCAAGAAAGCAAAAGGTCCCAAACATTTGAAAGGAAGACCCAAGCCACGTCAAACAGGACTAAAATAAGGCCCAAAAGTCCCAAAAGATTTGATCCCTCTCCCTCCTCACATATCATATAGCGATCCCGGGTTTACCCTTGTTGTACAGTGATCCGGACATGTGTCCGTAGATGTTGGTAGTTGTTTATTATCTAGTTTGCATCCTTTTTACTTTGTATTTGAGTTATAGGATGTGTTGAGCAGGTTTGTTACAGGTTGGTTGAGTTTAGAAACCAAAACTAGTTGCCCAGATTTTTACCTGTCCGCACGAGCGGGGGTTTGGGCGCTCGAGCGGGAATTGCACCCATCCTGTATTTCCTGTGCAGCGTTGGACGCTCGAGCGTGGAGTTGGCCGCTCGAGCGGGGTTGTGTGAGTGCCGCTCGAGCGGGGAGTTGGAAGCTCGAGCGGAGGCCTGGTTCTGTAAAAAGTTCTGGGAGTGTGCATCCGCCGCTCGAGCGGGAGTCTGTGAGTGACGCTCGAGCGGGGTGTTTGACGCTCAAGCGGGTCGACTGGATTTAAGTTCCGTGTTTTGACTTTTCAAATCACTTTTTCACTTTCTCTTCTCTCTCCTACTTTTCCAAAAACACCATTGTTGAGCCTCTCATTCTAGAACTCAACCTTCTCTCTAGGTTTTGATCTAGTAGGGGTGATTTGCTCACCTTTGGCCTTTACAAAAAGGTTGTTGATCGTCGAGGGCTACATTTTAATCTGAAAATTTCGGGATTTGGAGCACGTTGAGTTTTGTCATCTTCTCCTTTGGGGCTCCGAATTTGAGGTAGGGATATCCTACTCCTCTTTATGGATTTTGTCTTTAAATTTTAGTATTTTGAGATGTTGGGGTTGGTTTGGTACTTTGGTGAAAGTTTGGGGCTTTTGTGCAATTTTACAAAAGTTGGGGGTTTGTTCATAATAAACCTAGATGCATGTTTGGCATAGAGAAATGGAATTAATGTTGAATCATTGATGAAAATGGGACCTAAGGGTTGAAATGGTAATTATGGATAACGACCTAATTATATTGTTTGATTAATTGGGATAATTAATTGTGAAAAATGAGGAAATGAAATGTTGATTGAATATCCATTGTGCATTTATTTTCTGTTTAGAGATAACTGCTTTGGGCTATCGGTGGAGGATAGTCGTAATTGTTGTAGACAATGCATGATGATTAGGCAAACAGAAACTAATCAATGGAATGTGTCATGGAATTTGACGGTTGATAGAATACATTAATTGTTTGTATTGAGTGGTTGTATATAGAACCAATGTGTTTATATACGTTATGTGTAGAGGAGGAGATGGGGGATGTACTCCGCGGTTTAGGGGAAGATAGGGGATGTACCTCTAAACCGGATAGTGTTGGGAGAAGATAGGGAATGAACTCCGTAGATACAGCTCATATGCTTGTCTAGAGAAGTGAAGATAGAGCTCATATGCTTATCTTTGTGAAGTGTGGATATAGCTTATACGCTTATCTGTGAATGTGGGATATTGTTGTTATACATATCTGTTGAGAATGTGGATACAGCTTATATGCTTATCTGTGAATGCGGTGTATTGTTGTTATACATATCTGTTGAAATAATGATAGAGCTAACATGCTTATCTGTTGAAAAAAGGAAAATGAAAAGTAACTTGGACTCATAAGTCGTATGACATAAATATGTGATTTATATGAATGTATCAGTGTTGGCCATCTATCAATTGCTAATCTTTTAGTCATTGTTCATGGTTGGTTTAGTGTATTTCTACTGGGCTGTGGCTCACCCTATATGGGAATATCATTTTCAGGTACAGGTAGCATGCCACCTCCAAGGACATAGCTTGGGAGGCTAGAGGCAGACATACTTTTGTCGTTTTACTTTTTGGTGTATTACATGTAATCTCAAGCCAAGGGCTTAAAGTGTATGAGTTAGTACTCTTTTGTTGTAACCAAGTGTTAACTTGGAAAGCTGTACGCCCATAGGGCATTTGCTTTTGTTGTTAACGTGTAATACTTAAGTAAAGGAATACTGATAAATAAAGAATGAAGTTATTTTACATGTCAATGCATGTCTTATTTGATGGGTTTGATGTTATTATTTTGAGGGCGTTACATATCACTAACAACAACCCCTCTATCAATTGCTATTTGTCTCGAGCTAGACAGGCCAACTCCAAATTCTCTCCACAGCAAAGATACCAAATGGGGTTGTTTGACATCCCCTACAATAGCATATTTTTTTATTTTTTTATCTTTTTTAGATCACATCACCTCTCTACTTTTCTGCACATCTTAAAGGCTATAGGACAAATTAAATTTAATAAATTCAAATCTTTTTTACTACATCACATGTCAATTTAGATCTTCCCCTCCTAACATTTTCATTTATGGTGATCATATCACTTTTACTTACTGTTGCATCTACAAGTCTTTGTTGCACATAACAACCATCTTTATCAGCGCAAGGCTACCACCTTTTTTAAAATAGAAAATAAATATATATATCAAACTCAACCTAAAATTAGTTCATCCAAAAAACCAAAAAGGAATTCCCCAAAACAATTGCCAAACTCCAATTAATTAAAGGAATCACTAAAACAATCACCCACTTTATAATTCATGCACTCCAACCTCAAAATTTTTATAACACCACTACTTTCAAATACAACACAATATGCACATTAAGGTTCAAACATTCACAAGTGGGGATCAAAAACCCTGATATTTGCACTGAGATTCATTAACATTTCTACCTTTTTTACTTGTGCTCCCTCCCTCCCGGGGAACATGTTTTAAGCCAACCCCAAAATGTTGATATTTCTGCTAACAAATCTGACTTTCTCATTGTTTTAACTAGTATATTCATTTTCAAACTTTTTTATGGTATATTGTAGCATTATTATTATTTTTTTTATTTAAGGAAGCTAACATATTCTGACTAAAGCCAAGAATTTACATATATGTAAAGGGATTTAAGCAACACAAAATTGACTCCTTTGCAACCCTATGTCAGAATGCGGATTGGAAATTTTGATGAGACTATCCTGTGTTTTGCTCTTTCCTTTTATTTATCGTTTATCATTCGTGTTTTTATAGTTTAATATATTAAAAAGGTTGTATTTATGCCTTGCTTCATGGGAACAAAGAATGCTTTGCCTAATCTCTCGTCCATGATAACCATAATCTCAACATAGAGCAACTTACGAGCATTTAGTAGATCACAGAAGTAAACTAAATCAGCTAAAGGATATCTATAATAATATTTGTATAATAGCACAGCCCATTGGAACCAATAAACACAACCTAGTCAGTTTCCCAGTAACTCTCAAATGCAGACATAAGACGATCCCTCACAAGCAACTTTGCAGGATGCATCGCTGAGTCATTTATTCTACTATGTGGGAAAAATGGTGGACACTCTGCAGGCTTGTACTCTCATAAAATCTAAAGAAAAAGGATTACTTTATAAGGAGGGCCACATTTGACAAAAGATTTTACCACAAATTTACACAATACGGAAAAAAGGTTGCAACACAACATCCCATCAAATGAAAACAAAATCATAACCTGACAAGTTCCGTACAATACAATTCATGTGAAGGAAATTATCAAGGAAGATTTCTACATAGGAAAACAAGTACCGAGGAAACACTTCATAGTCAGATTAGCCGATCCGATGTTTCAAGAACAGAGAAATGATTGGTACAGTTCCCAGAAAAAAATATCAAAATACAATCTAGATTTTTTCCTCTTCCGCTGAAGAAAATAACTACATAAAGGACTCTAGTCAGTGGATAAAAAGACTGATGGCAGCAAGAACCTCCAAATAATCATGAAGCTAACAGTTTGCACTTGTCAATCACATGAGGTTTACTTGCACATTAGAATCACTGTAACAAGCCATTTACACAATGGTTGCACTCACTCAAGTAATATGAGAGGGAAAATTTTGTTATAGTGTCAAGGCCCTAGATTATAAAACTTGATAAAGTACAAACAAACAGCATTACCTTGATGTTTATTCTGTTCCATTATACCTACAAGCCATGAATTATTGGCAGGTCCTGCAGATAATGTGCACTGCTTAGCTTGTTATGTACACATTATTTATGCTACAAAGAGTACCAAGAAATACTATGAAACGAAATAAAAAGAGAGTGACATACCATGGTACACAACAGGTTTAACACCATGTTCTTTTAAAAATACAATTGCAGGTGCAGATTCCACTCCAAACCTGTTGTTGATAATAAGAACACTATTAAGATCATACTCTATTTTGGAAAAAAAATTAAGAAGCACCACATTTTTGAAGGTGGCGTTTCACGATCAAGTTTCCAAAGATTGGAAGGGGAAAGGGAACCAAAATTAGTCTCCCAAAAAAGTACAGTCCAGTATGCTGGTTAGAGTAACCAATATTTCTAACCAGTAAGCCCATTAGCCTGATGCATAATTGACGAAAAAGACGAAAAAAGAACAGTAGATTCTTCTCTGAACTATTTAATGCGGAACAAAAAAATAGATGCCTTCCAGAAAAAAGGAACAAAAAAGTAGAAAAAGAAAAAGAAAATTTCAGAAAAGACATGACAATTAAATATGAAAAGTAGTATTGTCAGAATCGTTATGAAAAATATATGTATTGCGGATTCATATGTTGGTAGATTGAATCGTGAGATACATTTTGCATTGTATCAATTTCATTTTGTATCACAATTTAACATGTATTTCTTGATTAGCTATCAATACCTTCTCTTTCACCTTTAGCCCTATTAACAGCATTTCGCAATGTCAATTGCCATTGCCCGCACTCGTTGAACAATCCAAAACCATATTATCAAAAAACCCCATACCAAGGAGACCCAAATCCAAATAAACCCTAAAGCAAAAATGACTCTCATACTCCCTTCGCTACAAAAAAATTGTACAACTATCATGAATCTAATTCAGGTGAAAGAAACAAAGAGCTTACACACACAGACAATTTGGAATTGGGTTGAGACCCAAGATTTGGGCCAAAAGGCTTGTTTGGACTATGACCATATACCTCATAACAAGTATGATTAAGCCATACTCATCATCCAAGTCCTAAAGAAAGTCTTTGGCTGCAAACTGGGAACCAAACAAACTAGCGACCAAGAAGTTGGGCTCAATTGAAAAACAAAAATCTTGTATTATTTTTATATTTGCAATGAAATCTCATTAATCCTTCTGTTATATTAAATTTTGAATTTTCTTTCCAATTTCTTTTTAGTTTTATATTTGGGTTTCTAATGAATGCATATTTACCTTTTTGTCGAATTTGTAAGTTTTTAGAGATTATTTTTCATGTCATTGGTTATATGCTTTAGTACTTCATTTTTTTCAATATATTTATGTATCATGTGAAAGTACTTTATATTTATGTATCTGTGTGGGTATCTACATCATGCTTGGCACGTGGCGAGCCCTACGGGCGTCACGTCATCACCATCACACATCCACGTCGCAGACCCCTGAGGCATCACGGTGAGTTGGGGTTGTATGCCTAGCCTAAGCGCGGGCATGCACACTACCAAGAATGAAAACAGGACCACAGCTCACCTAGAGCTCTCCATGGCCCGTCATGACTCATAAGAAATATATTCTCTACACACTCACCCCAACTCCATAGCAACATAGTTGGACCCTTGACTCACCTATGTTTACTTGACTGTTCAAGATGAGCCATTGGCTCACCCATGCACTCACCCCCTTGGCTGCCTAGGTTGGGAGCAGGACCTAAGCACTCCCACTTGGGATCATTGGAGGATTGTGGATTGGAGGTTAAGACCTCGGGATCATCAAGGTTGTGTAACTGTCTCCCTGCAGTGACAGTTCCACCTTGACCTAGCTTAGAGAAAAGGGACATTAACCTTACACTTATACCTATTGCATATACTATACGCCTCTCAAGATATCATACCTACACCTGCAGCGTGTATGATGCAACCTTCCAATGACCTGAATCATAATACACAACTAGTAGAGCTGATATCACCCTCCTATCGAGTAGAGGAGAACTCGCCACCTGTCTTGAGGTTGCTTGGGCTCCAATACTCCTAGAGTCCATATAATGGCATCATAAGTGCAACCACAATCATAACAAGAGCAACAAGAATCATACAACATATACAAAGTGTTCAAGGTCTCTCATTGCCACCCCTTTCCTATCTAAGCCTACCTTGGTCTTCTCCTCTTCCACCTCCGATGATCTCGGGCCATTTAAGTGCCTGCCATCTTCCCAGAGGTCAATGACCGATCGCCTCTAACTTCCCTTACCCAGAATTTGTAGTCATATATGTTAATGTATTTTATTATACATGATATGACATGAGACATGAGACATGATACACAATGCACAAAAGTGATATAACAATACATGACATGTATTCAACAACACTGATGAAAAGAATTTTCCTTACTTGATTTTCATCTAAAAACTTATTCTGTAATTTAATAGTCAAAAGCAAAATAGAGAAAACAAATATGCTTGGAGGTTGATTCCATGATCTTCACATAGAAATTTAAGGAGATGCCAACAAAAGCATGAAATGATACAGAACATTTGCGATCCTAATTGAGATTACAAAACAGAAGAATGAAATGAAAATTTCAAAAGTTTGCACAAGATTTTTCAAAGGATTTGAAATATGAATAATCAGACCCTGACAGCTTTAAAGCTGTGCATCATGGACTCTGGTAGATATATTGGATCTAACTGTCAAGCCTCTTCCAGAACCCCAGATCTTATGATGGGACTTGGCTCAAAATACATACAAGGGCTAGGTAGGGCTACAGGGAAACATCCTGAACATTCAAATGTCTTATATTTCACATAATACTGAAATGAAAATTGTTATCCCCTTTAAGGATACAACTGTATACTGAAATTTAGAAAGATGTCATTGAAAGAAAAAGTTCGTGAAAGTCTTTCCATGTGAGGCAAGAAAAACTTTTTCACTATCAAATTTGAGCTTGTCATTCTTCTTCCATCATAACATAAGTAGGATTTTGTTTGTTCACACATAACACTTTGTTATTGTCATGGGTAACATGACGACTGACGTTTTCTACCCCCTACTACTGCAATAAATAAAGAAATTTCATAACTACACTTATACAAGATATAACAGCTTTCCAGATCAAAGTAGAAGTTAACATGAAGTAGATAGTTGTAACTGCAAAAAAATCTGGTTCTGCTGCAAAAAGAATTCCCCATTTATCATCAATCCTTCAAGCCAATATAAGAAAGAATAATGATAGCTACTTCTGTTTGATGAAGAAAGGAATAATTAAAAACAGTTTTGATACTATTCTAAGATTTATTGCTAGTTAAATGACAAGATTATTTGGGGATTAGTCGGGCTTTGATCCGGACAACCCGGTGCCAATCAAAAAAAAAAAAGACAAGATTATTCACAAAACTAGGAAATTATTCCGAACGAAGCTTGTAAGAACATTTAAGATATTAATCTTTCCTTTTCGTTTTCTTTTTTTAAAAAAAGGAAGGGGGAAAAAAAAAAGCACTCCCATACGTTCTCCCAAAAAAGAAAAGAAAGAAAATACAAGTACACATTCCACCAAAAGGAAGATTCCTCTTCTCGCCATGGCACAAATGCAAAAGCAGCATACGGCCAATAATTTAGGGCAGCTTGACACACGAATGGAGCTCCACACTCCCCTGTTTCTAAGAAGAAAATGACTTTCACCTGTTATCCAGAATTGAAAAATCAATTAAGGATGATAATAGATATAAAAAATTTAAAAAAAAAAAAAAAAAAGAAAAAAAAAACATGAATCTACCCATGGTATTGAAACCAAACAGTGCAAGAATGAGCGTGGCAGTGTCATCAAAGAAGGAACACATGCCTTACATATCATCATGTTGTAAAGTGATGGGTAGCACAGTCAGCTAAAATAAAATATACAACTTGGATTTCACGGAAAGAAATAAAAGAACTAAAGACATGATTACACGTAGCATTTCTTCCTCTTATTTGTTTCAAGGGTCCATAAGAAGATTGTTGGATCATAATTTTTGGTCAAGTAGTAACTGTTAAATAGTTTCATTGGTGTGACAATAAATTATAATCAAAATTATCAAAGTGAAAAATAATACTAAACAGTACACAGTAAATAAAATAGAATGATTAGCAACATATGGGAACTGAAAATAATTTGTACCTTATGAGGACTGCTTTTTCCCACAAAACTTTGTAGCTGGAATAAATATATAATTCCATATCAGTTCCAATAAAAAGGCCATTAAAAAACATGAAAGCAAGAGAAACATTATTATCTCCAATGCAAGCTGGTTTCAGTTAAAAGTACTATGCAAAATGATAAAGGAATATCAAAAGTCATTAGTGATTTATGTCAGGCAAGCATGCAGCTTGACAATTGAGAAGTAGGAAGGACTAAACTAGGTAAAACTCTAATGTCTGCCATCATTCGCACAGAGATGCAGCCTTCACAGCTGAACAGATTTTCTCAAACTTGTCTGCCAACCTTTTACAATTGCCCCAATTAATGGCTTCGTGCGCATGGTAAATTCAGCATACATGAAAAAGAGGAGGATCAATTACTCCTCTTTTTTTCTTTTTCTTTTTTTCTCCTGGTACATTTGAGGAAAGGGGGGAATCAAACCATAACCTCCTAATGATGTAAACCGGTTCTCGCCACTGCCTAACTCCAGTGGTTAAAGATAAATTATGCTGTCCACCCCAAAGCTTTGGCATCAATACACTTGCTACCCTATGGTATTAATAATTACACTGACTTCTTCTATTTGGGAAATCATGTAATAGATTTCCTCCAGTTCCTAACTGACCATTGGTGATAAAAATGAAATATGATGACATCATATTTTGAAATTTCGAAATGCCTACTCTACCCTTGATATAAGTTATAACTAGCCCAAATGGTGACATGCGTCACTCTAAGCCAGATCATCTATCATCACCACTTCTCTCTCTACATATACATTAATTGGACATAGCAACCCCATTACCATTGTCAAATGTGTAGGGCATGGGATTCATTATGGCTCATATTATGGTGGATCTATCAAAAATCAAAGAGAGAGATAAAAGATGGCGGGAAAGAGGCTGCTAGAGAAATATGGGTCTTGGACTTCTTGGTGGAAGTGAATCATCAAAGATGATTTTGTTTAGGTTTCATTTGGAGAAGAGGGTTGTGATGATTATATTGAGAGGGTTGCGATGATTACGTTGAGAAAAAAAGTTTTGGGTGCTAAATTGGAGGAAATAATAAGGGCTTTAATTCATAACGTCTAAAGAATAAATTGACATCATCTGTTAATAGTGTTTCCAACAAAGTCTGACAAGGGTGGTGAATGTAGTTTTTATACGATAGGGTCAATCAGAGTATCATGGCCAAACCTTAGGAGTGGTCAATGTAATTTAGCCATAAAAAATTCTTTTACCTTCTCTTTTTAAGTGAAAAGAACATGGTCAAATTGTTACCCATCTTACCCAATTCTATATCAGTTTAATAGAGAGCATGAGTGAGACAAAAAGAAGTGTTTAGAAAGGAAAAAAAAATGCTGGAGTCCCCATCCAATAATGAACTTAGTCATGATTACGCAAATATTAAATTCAAGAGAATATTGCATGATATTGATCAAATGCTAATTATTAGAAAAGACTCCTAACTAAATAATGATTTCTTGTCATATTACTTTTTCAGTGCATTAATCTATGAAATTCCACTCCAGCATTACAACGTAATGCAAGCCTAGTCAATCGTTCCCAACAAAAGTTCATTCCTTCTACCTTATTCTCCACAAATCAACTTCAAAATTCAAGATAATTATAATCTGTTACGGTCACAAACACTAGAACCATCCAACCTTATTGAACTCTAAATCCACAACCTTTCTTGGCCCTAAAACTACTAAAAATTCAAGTGTAGACAGCATCATCCAAGTTTCCTAAACTATCCTACGTCACAATTTAGTCATAACAAGATGTGTATACGGACCCAGGAAAGAGTGTATTTATTACCAATGAATCCTTTGAGTAGTATAGAATGCGAGGCAAACTTAGGATTGTGGTTGCAAACCAATTAATAACAGCATCAACAGAAAGCTCTCCCTCATACCTGCATCAAACTATCAAAACGATGTTAAAATTTCCTTTAGAATCCATCAAGTAGAAAATTATAAGACAAATCCCATAATATATATATATGTATGTATACATTTACATATATATATATATATATATATAGAGAGAGAGAGAGAGAGAGAGAGATTGCATTGGGCATAAATAGAAATGTGCAAAGTTATAAAGCTTGTGTGTTGACATTAAAACTCACAATGCAGCATGAGGGCAGCTTTCAAAATTTAAACCTCAGGCAGAAACTCACCTAATTAGACAATTTGCAGTGTTACATCCAGAGGGAAATGCAATGAGTGAAGGCAAGCCTGTACATATCAAATGAAGTTAAAATAGGGGAAGAAGTCAAGTGCTTATAACAATAATAGTTGTTCTCCCAACTCTTTAACAAGCATAATCAAACAATATATATAAATGGCAAACAAGAAAATATAAAATAATTTATTCATGAAAGCATGACTAGATTCCAGAAAGTGATAGAAAGTTCTTACTAGGGAGAAAATCAAGTGACGATCATTTCAGTCATAAAATCCAGATTTACTATCTACTAGGGGTGGGCATCGACTGGTTTGGGTCAGGCTTCCACTTTATAGTAAGAATAAATGCATTATCCCAAGGCCCGCCCAACCTCGGCCCTAATCTAACCATCCCAAATTTGGCCCTAAAAATACTTCTACATCCCAAGCCCGCACAATTAACTCGGTATATTCTTTGTGCAGTTCATTTATGTCAGGATGCAATCCTATCTTTTTGCAGTTCCATTTGCAGTTTTTTAAAAATTTAGTTTGCAGTGCTTAATCATTCACATTTCATATAATTCATGTAAATTATATGAAAGAGAGCAAATATTTGATCCATAGCTTAGGAGATCAATATCTGTTTGGTGAGATTTTGTGCTGTAAAATCCCAAAGATTGCTCAATGAACTATTTTGGAGGTGTATAGAGGCAAAGAGTCCTAGTTTTTTTTAGTTTCTTGGTAAATATTCTAAAATTAAAATTTAAAAAATCTAATAAACTATTTACCATTTTGAAAGGAAGGCTGCCCTGTAAATGTCTTCTCAGCAAGGTAAGTAGCAACCTAAACTTCTCCAAGTTCAACCATCCCAGTATTTTCTAATTGTAATTTAAATTCATTAATTTGAAAAATAATAACGGGATCAGTTAATTGTTGATCAATTTTCTTATAATTGACTTCTTTGAGAAAACGTAATTGATGAGTTAATCGATTAATAGTTTGAGAAATAGAACAATCTTTTAATTGATTTAATTCTAACGTTTCAGGTGGAGATAAGAATTTAAATGTAACAGGTTGACCTAAAACATGAATAGTTATTCCTTCACTAGAAGTAGTAAATGGATATAGTAGAAATATAAATGGTGTTCCTAAAATAACTTTATCAATCATATTTTTGACTAAAACAAATGAAGTTTTAAAACAAACATTATTTTGACATATATGAACTTTAGGTAATTTGTATTTAATATGTATTTAACTACTATTAGCAGAAGTTAACTTTTCATGGCATTTTTCATAATATTTAGTAGGGAGTAATCCTTCTTGAATACAATTAAGATCAGCACCAGTATTGATTAAGGCAATAATTTTTAATTCAAAATTATTAATAACAAGTTAAACTTTTGAGTACCATTTTTTAATATGAATTTTATTAATAAGGTTTAATCTTTTATCTTCAAGATTGTGAGATTGGGATTGGTGTGATCGATTATCAAATAATAGATTTTCAGGATTAGTAGGATCAAAGTCATGTTCAGATTCACTAGGAGATTCAACATTATTTTCTTGAAAATTATCTAAACTTTTATTAAGTTTTAATGTAATAATTGAATCTTCTAAAGCTCTATCTTATTTTGTAAATCTTTAATAGTTTGTTTAATCTAATTGATTTCATGTTGTAAATCTTGTAATGTAATTTCTTTGTGTTTATTCTTAAATCTTTCTAAAGTTTTGGATAAACTAATTATTGGTTTATCAATTTTTGGTTTCCTATCAGGATTGGTTAATAAGGATTTTAACTTATTAGTATATTTTTGTTTTAATTATGGATCATCTAATCTACTAATTAATTCAATGAGAGCAGATTCTTCTTGATTTTATTTAGTAAGAACAGTAATTTGTTTAACTGGTTTGCAACAAACATCATTACATCCTAATTCAATATTATTATCAGAATCATTACTAGGTGAATGATAATCAGAAGAAGTATTACGATGATCAGAAGAGGAATTACTGACAGATTGATTTAATTGAAAGATTTCATATAATTGATTTTTGGATTCATCATTAATTTGAAGTTGATTCACTTTATCCTTTAATTTTTGTTTTTCTTTACATTTATTAGAATAATGACCTTTTTTACTACAATTATAACAAGTAATATCTTTATTAGATTTAGATTTTTGGTGTGATTTTTTGTAATATTTCTTTTTGTGAAATCAAAAAAGTTATTAAACAAAATAATTATACTAATCAATGTTTAAAAACAATTGGTAAACAATTAGATAAAATAGAAACCAATTTAGAAGATTATTCAGCTAATAATATATCTACTAAACAACCTTTAGATCAACCTTTGCTTAATCTCCCTAGTAATCGTTCCAAAAGAACTAGTTTAGTCACCAATGATAATTCTACCGTCAAAGCTATTGAACAATTATTTACCAAATTAACTACCACTGAAACAGCCTCTCCATCCAAGGATAAAGGGTAGTTGTTAATCATTGTTGCTGCTAACCTTTGTTTCTATTATCCAGATGTCTCGACCTCAGCCTCCTTCTAAAGCTTTGGTCCCATCTAATCAACCCATTGTTCCTCCTTTGAAGTTAGTAACCCAATACCATCCTATTGAAATGATTAACCGTTACCAAGTTCTTGGTAACATTCTTAAACCTAGTTACACTTCTGCTTTGGCTACTGATCCTTTTGCCTCATCCAGCCGAGCAGTCACTCCATACCTTGCTAACCCATTTAGGTCTGCTCGATCTGATTATGTTAAATCAACGACTACTAATCTCTTTTTCAAAGAGCCTAGTCACCCAAAGACTCAAATTGTTTCTGATCTTGCTACATCTTACTTTCCTCCTGGATGGCATTTTACTCCTATGCATCCAGACAAATCAATTACCTTCTATAAAGACATTCTGACTAACCATCAATCAATTTTGATTAAACTCATTTATGATCAAACCTATTCTAGTAAAGTTCTTCACCACTCCCTTTATATTCACCACATTGTTTCCTTAGTTGAATGGGGTGCTCCTTATCAACTTCGTAATTTACCTGGTCACTCTATTCAATATAGTTACTATGATTACATTGATGTTTGGTTCAAGGTTTTCTTGTACCAAAATGAAACATTCAGTCATTCTTGATTTATTCAATTTGATCAAAAGTTCAAATCCGAATTACCTTCATGGTTTCTGCGATGGTGGACTCATTATGGCGCCATTTCAGATATCCTCCCTGATATTCTGATTGAACAAATTAACTATTTTGCAACTGTTTTCCCATTTACCCCACGTCAAAGGAAATTTCCTCTATTGCTTATTTTTATGTAATCTGTGTGCATATTATTCCATCTGTTTATCTGTATTTCGATCATCATCTTCTTTTCTGCGTTGCTTCCCCTTTTGGTATCAGAGCCAAGTTATGTTGCTATCTGTTGCTTACTGCTTTACTACTTCTGAGTCAACTCTATTTTCGTTCTGATTAATTTGTGGTCAATCATCTTAATCTATCAAAATTATATCTGTGTCTTTCCACGTTGATACTAGTCATCCATCCTTCACCCAAGTCTTAGGTAAGACCTTTGGTTAGGCAATATTAGACTTTAGGGGTCTCCGAACTGGGTGTGTATGAACGCAGCGTATGTGAAAACATGATAAATTTAGACAATGTATTAAGATTCCTGTAAAATAGATTAATTAAACAAAAAAATGAGTCGATTATTTAGAAGTAACTCTTCAGTCAGTTCTAGGTCAACAACTTTGCCCTCAATACCTAATCAAGGATTAGTAATTAATGAAGAAGATGTAGAAATACAGAATGATAAAATTGATTTAAGTTGGAATATACCAAAATTATCCATTAAAGAAATTTATAAAACTACTTTTATACAAAATACTTTTAATGTTAATCTGCATGTTAAAACATTAGAACAAGTTTATGCTTTATCTAAACCTCATGAAACATGTCAATTATTTGATGCTAATAATAGGTTTAGGAATGTTATCAGGGACTTGGTAACGGTTAATCATTTCAATAGGATGGTATTGGGTTACTAACTCCAAAGGAGGAGGAACAATGGGCTGATTAGATGGGACCAAAGCTTTGGAAGGAGGCCGAGGTCGAGACATCTGGATAATAGAAACAAAGGTTAGCAGCAACAATGATTAACAACTACTAAGATCTAAATATTGTTGATGATAATCCAAACAGTTGTAATAATCAGCAAGTAAATGGCGACGAGCTTGTATTTGATGGTAATTAATATACTGAGCACGTTTAGTAGTTTTCCTGGCTAATTTTAGTCGGGCAATGCGATAAGCAAGTTGGTGTATTAGGGTTTGGTAATGGCTAATTTGGGATTTATGGTAAGCAATAAATGGAGTGGCCATCCCTATCCCCCTGTAAAAATTCCCGGGTAAGAAAATCAGGAATAGAATTTTGACAACCAAGTATATAAGCCATATCAAAATCAAAAATACTTAAAATAGACTGCCAACGGGCAAAAATTTGCTTACTAGCAAGATTTTAAACATCGTTTTTCAAAACATATTTAGCAGATTGACAATCAACACGAAGTAAAAACTTTTGATTTAAAATATCATCTTGAAATTTACTAATACATAAAACAGTAGATAAAATTTCTTTTTTAATAGTACTATAATTTAATTGTGCTTTATTCCATACACCAGAATGACAACGAACAATTTGTTCAGATGATTGAGGAGTGACTTTCTGAAGAAGAATGCCACCGTAACCAATATCAGAAGCATCAGTTTGAATAATTTTGAATGAATTCTCAGTAAGAATACCAAGACAATCCATTAGCAGGCAAAACAGAGTTCGAAAAAAAAAATTTGAAAGTGTAAACAAAAAA
The DNA here is from genome assembly GCF_055761805.1 of Camellia sinensis. NCBI lineage: Eukaryota > Viridiplantae > Streptophyta > Magnoliopsida > Ericales > Theaceae > Camellia > Camellia sinensis. Next base: position 116,002,567 of record NC_138975.1, on the reverse strand, counting down.
AGAAACATAATAAACAAATGGCTAAACAATAGAAGAACTGTAGAAGCATGGGAGGGTTGGTGAATCTCAGACAAATACTGAGATTTGTCATTACGATTTCAAAAAAAGGGACCAAAATCAAACTCGATATCATATTATTTCTTCATCACAAAAACAAGATTACATATTACCAAAGTCTCTGTGTATATATAGTGCGTATATATATATGAACTATTTAATAAGTTAAGAATGAGTTTTGTCGTTCGGTTTGCAGGAATCGCAGATTTTGCCAATTACTTTGCAGTGACAGGGGAGTTTGTACAGTGGTTGAGAGGAGGCAGACGGTGGCTGGGCGGCAGGGAGGAAGGTGGTATCTAGAAGGTGGAGAGGATGGCAAGGAAAAGTGGGGGGGAGTGGGGGTGGCTGGGAGGTGGAAGAATAAGGAAGGGGTGGCTGGCATGGTGGAGGAGGTGATGGTAGGTTTAGATTTAGGTTTTTTTTTTTGGGAAAAGATGGTGAAAGGGGCGATTTTGTCTTTTTACCTTAAAAAGTTGACTTTATTTAATTATTTTTCTTCCCAACTCTCTCAAAATGCATGTGTAGTATAATTTATATTAGTTTTACACAAAAAATGTAACGGGAGCAATTTAGTCCAAAATCACATGAGGGTTAATTGGCTATTTTCAAAAGACAGGGCTCTGCTATTGGACCAAACCACAAGGAGGTAAAATGGATTTTGCCCTTTTTTTATTTAAATATGTTGATCTCATTTTATGCTTTCTAATCACAATGCTAACTTTCAATCTATAACATGAAGAAACAGTTGAAGTCTAGAACCATAGGGTTCGGCAATTTCATGACTTATATTGTAGCAAGGGTGAACAATAATCCAATATCCATAGAGGGGTTTGGAAAGGGAAAACTCATACAAGCCTCAAGCACTTGACAATTTCAAAGAGGCATCAAAGAGTCAAGGAAGGACGAACTCAAGTCATAAACAAGAAGGATGTCCAAGTGACACAAGAAGACCAAATGTCTTAAATAGAACCCCCTAGGGTAAAGACTTGACTTTGGAAGACATTTATGCTGGTCCCGGTCAAGATTGGTGACCATTTTGGTAAATTAAGTATGACCTCCTAGACATCCAAAACCATAACTTAGGATCTAGGCTGCTTTTTTTTTTTCTTTTTTTTTTTTTCGGCCATAACTTGGGTTCTAGTTTAAAATTTTAAATCCTTGAGTACAACCAATTTCAAATGAAACTAGATTTACAGAGTTTCAATTTGAGCACAATTTTCACCCAAAACAGAGTTAAAATGAGAGTTAATAATCTTTTGAAGTTAGCCCTGTGTTGCAGGTGGAAGAAATCAAAAAAACTTGAATGATCAACTATTTTGGCCGGCCAAACTGGGTGCAGTTTGAAAAAAATAAACTAGCCATTATCTAGCAGTTGGAACACATGCATTATACATAAGTTTCTTTCATTTTAAACCCAAAACTTGATGATTTGAGACCCAATATTACCTATATACATTAGAGAACATATCTTGAGAGATTTGGGAGAGCTGAGAAAGAGTATTCATCATACGCTAACTATCAACAGCTGGCCCAAGCTTGAGAATCTTGAAAAGCAAACTTTGGACAACTTTTGGGCTTCAATTTAAGGTATAAATTCTTCCTATTAGTGTATTGTTGAGGTACGTTTACCACCCATTGATATTTATTTTGTAAATTGCAAAGGTTGGGGTAAGACTTGGAAAACTCTTAGTGTTGGTGCCTGTTTGACTCTGATAGTTTGTGGTAGTAGGCTACCCATTGTGCGTTGTGCATTGTGAAAGAGGTTGTGGGGGAGCCTATAAACCCATTGTGAGTTAAGGACTGTGGTTGAGATTGCAGGTGATCCTAGAAACTCATTGAATTCTGAATTGAGGAAGAGGCTAAGGGTGACCTTGTAAAACCCAGTGTGGTGGGTTCTAGGTGAGCCCTTGAGTGAAAACCTAGAGACTTGAAGTAGTGGGTTTTAGGTGAGCCCTTTGTGTGAAACTTAGAAAGAATAGTAGTGTTCTTCAAGACGAAATATTAGGTAGATTAATAGCATGTAGGTTAGCCTAGGAGAAACCTTCATCAAATGCAAGTGTAATACTTGAATAGGAGACAATAGGTAGATTAGTGGGTTTTAGGTTAGACTAGGAGAAACATTCTTCAAATCCTAGATATTGTCTTTGTGAGGAGAATTTAGGTGGGTACTGGCGTGCCCATTGTAAGTCACCAGTTGTTTGGATGATTCATGGATACTTCAACCGAGAAGGTAAATAAAACTTGAACCTTTGATAGATATTTTCTATCACATTGAATCACTTACTAAGTTTTAAACATACGGAATGGTTAGAAAAATTGAGATTGGTCATTGAGGACTGGTGAAGAAAAAAACAAAAGAACTGTCCTATTGACCCCCTTGTAGGAGATTTTCATAAACACATAACGAGACACAATGACGTGCCAATTCAGGTTGGTTTCCATGGCAATGGACTTCTGCATGAACCTTAAAAAAATTCAAAATTCCTAGTTTCAAGGTGGACCAATTATGATATGCATTGAGTTTTATTAAGAATTTTAATTGCCTTATTTCATGTTATGTTTGTTGTGCCAAACACCATAACATGAAATAATCTCCCATCCTCCAGTTATATCCTTCTAGAAAATCAAATCATAGTATTAGGATTGAAATAGAGCAACTTGTTTATTCTTTCCCAATTAAAGGAAAAAGCCGAATGATGCCAAGGAATTCTTTCATATCTTCTGTCGTATATGTTGTAGAATAGCTAGCAAAAATGTGTATGGATGCTGGATTGAACATTAATAATTGATATGATGTCATACAAGAACCACGGACAAATGGTGACAAGGGCATCCATATAAAAGGGCACTACTTTAGTAGCATTCAACTCCTTGGTTGATATGTGAGACACTATTTAAAGTACCACCTCAGGTTTCCCCCCACCTCCCTCTCAAACACTACTCAATTCAATTTATCCCACTCAACAAAGCCTTGTGCCATTTGTCTCGGGTGGGTATGAAAGTTCTACCTATCCATTCCACTCTTTCAAGGGCTATAACTTTGGTTAAACCACCAACCTACATTTTAAGGTTATGATATTATCAAAATCAATGAATATCATGTCAATATCCTCATTAGACAGACTACATCAAACATACTTTCTTTAATCCTTCATATATAATGAATAAATATTCGCTATAAAACGAGTTAATAAAATATGATGACAGCCACAAATTGAGAAAGAAAATAAATAAGCTCCAACTGCAAAATTGAACAACTTGAAGAAAGTTAAAAAAAAAAAAAAGAGAAAGAAATATGTTAAAGAGCAACAAGTGGTTCAACTATATACCATCACATAGTAACTCAATTATCTCAATTATCCATAGACATACAATATATAGTGTCTCATTAGATATTCTGATTGATATGTGCAACGACAAAATTGAGACATCCATTTCCCTAGTATTTTTACTATTATTGACATACTTCAATGATTATCAAAAGGCTACCAACATATGATATGTCAAAATCATTGGTTAATGGTTATATATATTCTGTTTGGGTGTCATATGCCATGTTCTCAAAGGCTGATTGGCGCTCATGTCAATGTTAAATGTACATTAAAGTATAAATTATCATCAATATGACGTACAAATTGTGTTTCATTTGGGAGACATAAATTTAAATAACTGTAATCTTTGGAAAATTATGACAAAATCACCTCCATTTGGGTTTGTGGTGGGTTTAGGGCTCGAATATGTTTTAGTGTTAGGGTTCTAAAAAGACAAAAGATAACTTCTAGGGTTTGTAGAATGAAAAAAAAAATTTGTTGAATTTCAAAAACAACAGCTTGCTAGATTTTCAAAAAAGATTCTATTCGAGAGTAATTTAGTGGCTAAAATGAAGGACCTGGGGAGAGGCCATTGAGGGCCAATAAGAAGAGGAAGGGGAAGGGTTAAGGTTGATTTAGGCTGGAATGGAAATAAAAAGTTAATTTTTCTAGGGCTTTGAACAGTAGTACAAGATCAGTGTTTACAGATGCTTTTGAATATTAGTAATTTTCTGGATCAATACTACATTGCCGTGATTTTTTGGTTTTGAAATTTTGAAAGCTATCCTGGAGTGCTGTTGATTCAGTGGCTGATGGAGAACATTTAGATGCTTTCAGAGTTAATTTTAGTCCAACTGTAACTTAAATTTTAAGGTTGGAAAGAATATAAGCAAAGGAGGAACTGGAATACCTGCTCCCATTTCTTTGTCTTATCCAACATAAAGTGAACACAAATGAAATGTTTCAAATAATTAAAATGATAGAATACAATATCATTTAATCCATATTCCGAAAATCCCAAGTCTTCCCACTTTACATCCAAATCTAAAAACCTTATGCTGGCCACATACTCGAATGCAAGAAGAGCAATAAGGATGAATGAGATTCAATGAATTATCAGATTTTGCATGCAGATAGACCTATTCTGTTACAAAAGTAAATAAACTAATTAGGTAAATAGGTTTACTCAGCCTTGTGTCGGAGAAACATGCCTTGACTATGAGAAAAAATAAGTTTTTAGTTTGTTATTTCACAAAATTGTAATCAAATCATTTCACTTAAGTTTCATTTAAATACAACTCGTGCCTAACGACTTAGTTTACTTTGAAAGTAAAATCTTTTATTGGGTTTTGTACACCATATCTTTTTCAATGAACTAAGTTTCCTATAATGAGAAGCACAAGCTATGGAAAAGAGATTCATTTTATTCAAATATAGGTTTCACATCTTTGTCATGGACATATTAAGTACAACGAAGGAAAGAAGGCAAGCAGAGAACATATCAAAAAAGAAAAAATATAGTAATAAAAGAGGGCAAGCAGGCAGATATAACACAAGTAAACAACATCATCAACAATAAATATATGCAACAATTAATATCAGAAATGCATACCAATTTTCTTCCAGTTATTAGAAAATTGTGCAGAGCGGTTACTCCCAAATGAAAATACCTGAACCAAGTTCTGATAAACAACAATAAACACCTATAAAAGATCTTTTTCCAGTACACTAATATTAGAATAACCACGACAACAACAGGAATGACAAAGACAAGATCAAGAGTTCATAATATTTACGGCAGCCTTCTATGATTATTTTGTATAGCTGGTATTTCACACATTTTCAACATTTGACTACAAACTCAATTGTTGCTTATTAAGAGAAAAATTCCAACATATGAATAATGTAGCTAAGTTTTTATATCAGTATGAAGGGTCTTTCCATCCCCACCGACATTAACATTGAAACCCTAGATTAAAGAGCAAGGTTTAAATGTCAAGGATTTTCTTTTTCACTGTTATTTCTTTTTCAGATTTTGGTTTTCTGGGATAATTCAAGTCAAGATATTTGTTACATATTACATGAAATATCATTTGTACAAAATGAACAAAAACAACACAGCCAGTCCTTTGTACATAGATTCTAAGCTTCATGTACTAGTGTCGAGTGCAAGTATGCGTCTAAGCATCAATTCATCTAATTCCCAAGTCCTAGGTCATCAAGCATGTTACATATAGATTTCTAATACTATTTATAATTTCACAAGCTAAAATGGTATTTCAAGTGATTTTAAGTGTTATACTTCACTCACTTTGAATAAAATATGTAACAGAATTGATGTAGTAACGGAGTTTTATGTATAATTAAAGTTGAATAACTTTACATGCTTGCTAGGTGAATGTCCAACTAAAAATGTTAATTATTTAGAGAGTCTATGTAACATTGGTCCACTAAGTACTTGCTCTTTTGATAATAGCCAAGATATATCAAGTCACTGTACCTATTGAGAATACCTGAATTAGCAATGCCTTTGAATTTTCAAACTTAGACAGAAAGTTCCCAGAGGTGATGACCTCAAAATCATGATCTCCTGGATCTGATTTAACAGGAAAAGAAAATAAAAGAAAGAGATGATGACATCATATTAGAGTTGTATTTCCCACAACAAGAAACACATAGTATATGTTTCCAAATAAAAATCTTTGGTACAAAAGCAAATAGTCCAGAATGGAACAACTCAACTAACCAAAGGAAGCAGACTCCAGCAATGGAAGGTAAATTTCAGAAAAAATTGTCCCAGCATGTCGCTCCTTGATACTATCAAGAACATGCTACAGTCAACAAATCAATGTCATGCATCAAAAGATTATTAGTAAAGTCTATTGAGCAAAGAAAAATAGTAAAGGTTCAAACAAGCACCATAGGCTTCATATTTGATAGGTTGATAGTTAAAAACTCACAATGTGCTCGTCAATACCGAATATGTCGTAATTCCTCTTCCATAAAGGATTTGTCAGCAGCTCAAAAGCATATCGAATCTGGAAATCAGACCACATAACTTAAATATTTACAATACTGGAAGTACTCAAGTTAACTCAAGTAGGATTTGATATTGGTGCCAACAAAACCACATAATTTCCAGACAAACCAAACTAAACCAAACTAATCCAATCAAGTGGTGTTGGCAACATTAATTCTTTTTCATCATTCTACTTTGTCAAGGGCTATATGCTCAATTAAATTAAATTAAATAAATACATATCATTTTTTACTATAGCATCCCATATCAATTTAGGTTTGGGGCTCTCCCTAACATTTCTATTTATGCTGATAATATCACTATCTGTTACTATTGCATCTACACCCTTCATTGTACATGATCAAACCATCTTAGCATATTCTCTTTCAACTCATCTTAAATCGGTGTTACTCCGGTCATTCACGAATATATTCAATTTCTAATTGTGTGTTTCTTAGTCTTACCACACGTTCTTCTACGTATATCTCTATCTCAGCTACACTCATTTTATAAACGAGATTAAATTCCTTACAACTTAGCCGTGATGGATGGACTTTATGGGTAGCCATTCAATAGTTGACATGTCAGACCCATTTTGTTTTTTTACTTATTTTCAATTTCTCCTCTGGTTTTTGTCTTCTCTCTCCCAGATTTCTCACTCAGTTCTTTCAAAACATCTTATTGATAATATGATCAACACACACATAAAAATCTGACTGATAATCTACAATGTTCAGACTATATTATTTATCTGATGCAACTAACAGAGGGGGCATACGTACAATCTTAAGAATACTTTATGAGCAAGAATATATAGAAGCTATGATATCATGGAGATCAAAATTACAAAGGATTCCAAAAAAATAAAAATATAAATAAATAAATAAATTTTTTGCAGTTGATGATGATGCAAATCCCCATCCTTCCATGAGTTAGTAATTGCAGAATCTTGCAGATCTTATCATAAATTCCATCTTTCATAAAATAATACAATAATTTCAAAACAAAACCCAAAATCTTGTAGAACTTATCATAAATTCCATCTGCCATGAAATAATTACAATAATTTCAAGACAAAACCCAAAACCAAATTAGTTTTTCTAGATCGGAACTCAAGAGCTCCGTTTCTAGCTTGAACATGCGTGGCTTTTCATTCCTCCAGTCACCAGATCTGACTTCCATACAGCCTTAATCGACAGCTTCTTCATCAGCACATCACTACCAATGATCAGGATTCTTCGTTTTGATTGCTTGGTTTGTACCATTGTATAGAGAGGGAATGAAGAAAAAGCATCGAGAGAAAGAACGAGAGAAAAGGGAAAACCAGAGTGGTGGACATCTGTTCAATGGCCAACATAGCATCTGTTGAGTGGCCGCCCCTAAACTAGGTGGTTTACGGCTAAGCCGTGTAGAATTCATTCTCTTTATAAATATGTTGTTTTAGTTGCCCAACATTCTATCTAGTAAAGTATCACTAACCTCATAGGTCTATGAAATTTCCATTTCAATTTTGTTAATATTCATCGATCACATAATATGTCAATAGCACGTCTGTACTTGAGCCAACCTACTTTTATTTTATGGATCACATTATCTCTAACATCTCCATCCAAATTAATAATCAAACCTAGGTTAAAAAAATGTCCACTCTTTGTAATTTGCTAATTTTTAATTTTCACTTCATTGTTTCTTCTACTATCGATACTAAAGTTACATTCCAAATATTCATTTTTAGCTCCACTAATTTAAACCCTTTTCACTTGAGTGTTTTTTTCCAAGGTTCTATTCTAGTGTTAATTTCTCCCTTAATTTCATCCACTAGAACAAATATCATCTAAGAACAACATACATCATGGGACATCATACTAAATGTATACAAGACATCATGCTAACTAAATATATATAGTTAATTCATCCATAACAAAGGCAAATAGACAAGAGCTCAAAGTTGACCCTTGATGTAATCCTCCAATAATTGGAAATTCACTAATTTCCCCTGCATGTAATTATAGTCACAACCTCATCATATATGTCCATTATCGCATCAATAAATCCCTTGGTCACACCCTTTTTCTCTAACAACCACTATATCACATCATTAGGCACCCTATCGTAAGGTTTTCTTAATATATAAATATCATATGAACAGAGATGACTTCCACGTTGAGTAACTCTTTCGAACTGGGCATGGTGTCATATCTATGTTTTGTGACAGAAAGTAGACATGATAATTAAGACTTTATAAAGCATTGGATTTATAGATCAAAAACCATTATAATAAAAAATAAATAAATAAAACCTTATATTTCAGAAAACAAAATTTTCAAATATTTTGAAGAAGCAACCAAAAAAAAATTTAAATGTAGAATTTGATCAAATTTTCAAAATGGCTCATAAACAAGCCACAGATTGTACAAGAGAACTTTTATAATTTGACTGATTAAGCATTGGGATATCTTGTAACCATAAGGAAATTTATCAAAGGAGATCCTTTCCCCTTGAATAATTTCATTGTCATAATAGATTCCAGTAGTAACAAAGGGGAAATTTATTCTTAATTTCAAGAAGCAATATCAAGTGCAATGCAAAGCATCTGTACAAATTATCACATGGCTCTACTCAATAAAATATTATGCTTCCATGGATCTTATTTCATGAATATTTCATCTGGGACAGGGTCCAAAGTTAAATCAAAATAAACTAACATGTTTTTTCCAGTCCTTTTAGGTCCTTTCTTTGTATTCCCTTCATTAGGCAACACCTTCAAGACATTGCTCTCTCTAGTTGGCACAATTATTGGCCTTTGTTTCACATGATCAGCCAATCTAAGTCTGTCATCCTGTACCAATTGATCCTACCACTACCTTCCAGTTCTATACTTCTGTTGTATTACTACTCATCCATCTTGGAAAATTTATTCCAATAATGTCATCGTGAAAAAATTTTGTTTCTCAACTTCCAATAAATAATGTGGTCAAATTGGAGAAGCATAACAACAGAAGAACATATATACAATACAACGATATTTCACACATGACATAAAAATATATAGCAATATTACAGGATGTTCAAAACCCACCCCCCACGCGAGACATACACATATATATATACATAAACATACACGTGAAACTGATTTTGTAAATCGCCTTGAGGGCAAATGGAGACTTACAAACCTTGATAAACTCAGTTATAGGAGGAACTTCGGTGCCCAAATTCCTGAATCAATGCATTTGTTAGTTTAATATAAAAATATTTGGTATAACACCAATTAGAGGGGGGAAAAAAACCATATATACAGTTTGCTACATATTTTATTAATGTCTTCTAGAAAAGATCAGCATCAACTAAGCAAGAAAAGTTACTGTGGTTAATGCACAGCAATGCATAATCATGTCAACTAATATAATGACACAAAGTGATATAAACACACTCATATTGCAGCAGAAAAATAAATTAAAAAACAAACAAACAAACAAAGTAGAACCTTGAGTATATGACAATTATTAAGCAAATTAGTCTGTTTTCTATACTGGTAGTGAATTAGGGATCATAGACATCCATTATTAAACTAATGCTTCAACTTTTAAAGGGCACAACTTTAACCATCATCAAACTTCAGAACCTGCAAAAAACGAAATTGATGCTTACAAGATTTAACTTCTAAATATTTCCACAAGTCAATTCTCCTTCTGAATGAAAGAAATATAACCAATTCAAAGCTTAAATATAGTTATTCACCCAAAAAAAAAGGCTTAAATATAGTGGTCATTATTGTTAAGAGTTGAGAAATCATTATTATTAAGAGTTGAGAAATAAGACTGGTCACAAAAGTAGTTGAAAAGAAGTGGAAATGATGTAGCTCTTATTCACGAAGACAAGAATGCTATGCTCAATTTTAGCAAGTTGAGTAGCTGTAGGGCTGAGGAAAGTATGTTAAGCAGAACTTTATAATTCAGTAGTTGAATTTAGGGGACCAGAATAGTGTTTTTTACTTTAAAGCTATAAATCAAAGAAGAGCTAGCCATAGAAATGTGGGAATAACAAAGTAGGGTGGTTCTGTCATACTGATCCAAATGAAGTAAAGACATTGTCTCATTTTTTGATAAACTTTTAGTTGGCATAAAAAACTATATCAAGAAGCAACTTACTGAATGTCAGAAATGTGAGTTACTCAGGTATGTTGCTCCTTCAAAGATGAAGCACTATGTTCTCACTGAAAGATGAAAAAGCTCCAATAGTTGATAGACACAATGCTATGTTCTTTAAAAAAGCTTGGTCCATTATAGGTGATGATGTGATAGCTTGGATATCTTTTTTCTTCAATTCTGGTGCTTGCTGAGAGAAGTTCAATCTATAGTGATTAATTGGATCGGCAAGCTGCCTAATCCTCCAAACCTAAGTTATAGACCCATCTCTTATTGTAATATCATTTATAAGTGCACTGCTAAAATTGTAGTAGACAGATGTTCTTCCTTCAATTGTGTCACATTGTCAAACTGCCCATTATGGAGGATGGAGAGGATTGCTGATAATGTGCTGCTTTCTCAGGAAATATCATCGCAATGCTAATGGCAGGAAATGTGCTTTGAAGGTGGACTTAAGAAAAGCCTATGATTCAATAAGTTGGCATTCCAAGCTCCAGACACTTGATGGGACGGATTTCCTAAAAAGTTTATCACTTGGGTCAAGGCATGTATTACTTCTCCCAGCTTTTTAATTAATGGCAATGATAATGAACTGAAGGAATATTTCCCAAGTGCCAAAGGCCTTAAACAAGGGTTCCCATGTCACCCTACTTGTTTGTTTAGGCTATAGAAATTCTGACAGGTATCCTGAGAAAGAAGATAACAGTGAGTGACTCCAAGTACTCAAGGTATGCAAAGGAAAGGATTACTCATTTGACTTCCACTTATACATGCTCTTTTGCAAGGCTGATGTGAGTTTTATTACTGTATTTAAAGAGGCTTTGACTGTTTTCCAGAGTTTGTCTGGTTTAACTCCAAATCCTGCTAAGAGTGATGAGTCTTCTAATATGGCGTTTCTAGCTTAATTTCTTCCAAGTTCATGGCAGAGTATTGTAGACGTCTTGTTGAATTATAGCCAGAGTTAAGTCCTGGACTAATGTATAATCTTGTGCTGGCAGATTTCAATTGATCAAAACCTATGTATATAGACTCGGGCACGGGTGTTGAGTGTGGATATGTGTTAAGTGTCAAATTCATATAATTCTCATGTCAAGGACACCTAGACACGGCTATATTTCATATATGTTATTTTCCTAATATTTTAAGGATAAAATGACGTTTAAAAACTAAAATATAGTATTTATATAGAAAATAGAAATCTTATGCATATTACTATAATAAACTCAACAACTTATACATACTTTTTGGGTGCATCTCCAACTAGCCATATCGGACATATCCCATACCCTTACACAAGTGTTAACTGTCCAACACATATACTTCATAAATTTAGAAGAGCCCATATAATATTGATCAAGGCAGTGTTATTCTCTATTCAAATATACTAGTCTTCTATGTTACATGGACTCTTCAAAATAAACCAAATACCCATGCCGGACAAGGGTATGGAATATGTGTTTGATACTTTTCAATGGATACTTCTTATATAACTGTATATAAAACTATTATTATATGTATCTATTGCTGTATAGAAAATGTCTTTTTGACACTGTAAGTTACATATAGCAACATTTTATCTTACATACTTGATTAAAAATATAAAAATATGACCTTTTTTTGCCGAGTCCACGTACCCTTAAATTTATGGTTTGATGAATCCGACTTCTAGATACATACCCACATCCGACACACATACCCAAGTCCATGTAACATAGAGTCCAGTATGTTTATTCTCCAAAAGAAAGTTCACTTCTATAGAAAAAGTTTTGCGAGCCTTTCTATGGAAATCTATGGAAAGGAGTGGATCTCACCTCTACCATAGCCAAGATTGCTGAAGATTCAAAGGAGGACAAACATCAAGAACGAAATAAAGCTCAGTTAGTAGGCATTTATGGAATTTTTTTTAATTACTAATGTTGGATCTTTGATTTGGGCAAATTGGTATAGATCACAACTTTAAAAATTCTCAAGGACCCACTTCGGCTTGGAGAAAGAAGTATTTTTTTATTGGCAGCAAAGAAAATCATATTATAGAACATAGCGAGGGTCACAACCCTTCTGCAACCAAATAAAATTAAAAAAAGACAGTAAAAAACATGAAAAAATGCAAAAGATAGACCCAATACTCCTTATAACACACAAACACGCACCTAAAAAAAATAAGAATTCTAGGTACCCACCCTTAACTTCCCCAAATTTACCCCGAATGGGCTAGTGTGGTTGTGATTGAATTTGTGTGGTGTGGGGGTCCATGTATAGAATAAATCTCAACCACAAGATGATAATTCTAGGTAATTTCTGGGTAGTTAAGTTTGGGTATGTAGTATTATTGGAAAAAAAAATCCACTTCAATTGCTAAGCAGACATCACTATGGTTTAACAAATGGTTGCCTCCTTTTTTTTCTATTCTTTTCTTCCAATTGCCTGAAAAAATACACTCCAATTATATTTGATTCAAGTATGCGCAAAGAGGTTCGTTCATGTTTCCTCTATTATTTTAGGCAACTGCTGGAAAGGCCAAGTGCAGATTCTATCAAATTGACAGATTAAAAGAGAGATTATCGCTTGCTTCTTCCCTTGCAGAAAAGACCCCAAACAAGATTGTATGGATATTTAGTGTTCAAGCTGTTTGGAGGATTTTCACATCTTAAGGTTCTAGGGTAGATTAGAATAAGCTTGTGTGGTGTCACAAGTCTGTTCCCCACCATTCTTTTGTTATTATAATGAAATAAACATGGGTCAAGCCAGTCCAACCCAACGGTTCCACAATTATATTTTACTTTTTCTTTAACAATAAATATACACACTTTTTAGGCTTTAAAATAAAGAGTTTTCACTTTATCTTTCTTCATATTCTACTCCATTTAGAGTTCATAGGTCCATCTTTTGAATGTCAAGTTGATTGAGAATATATTATATAACATAACACTGCCATTTACATAAATATATTTCATTATGGGCCTGTTTGATTTTAGTATTAGAGCATAGGATTGGATTGTTGATCCAGTGATATACACATTCCTACGTTTGGATGGCATAAATGGTGGCCAGCTTAGTAATATGTAGGATTTCTAATCCCACAAAATCGTGGGATATTCAATACCATATGGAAGTAGGCATTATTATTAATAATCCACTAAGGACTTGTTTGATTAGCAAGGATTAATAGCGAGGGTATTAACAATCCATGGGATTAGTGTAGGATTAGTTATCCAGCTAGATTGCTGAAATACATAATTTCCTCTTATCCAAGTCTATTTTGCAATAGATAGAAAAATTTATAATCCCAATTATATGTATAAGTTGTAAGATTTAAAAAATCATCAATTATGTTGGATAGAATAACTATTGAAATCTAATCCGAATAATAAAATTTGCAACCAAACAATGGAATGTGAGTCTTATGAATTAATAATCCCAATCTTATGTTATAGTCTGCCTAATTAAACAAGCCTTAATTGAGTTGGATAGTCAATCCAATGGTTAATCCCATGGATTATTAATCCCGTCACTATTACTCTAACCAATCAAACAAGCCCTACCAATATGGTATACCATTGTATACCATAGTAAAGCCACTCCATGAAATGTATGCCTTCAAAATATTAGAAAGAACACAATATAAAAAATTGATTAGTAAATATGGCATAAAGCTATGAAGCACAGACACCTCTCCGGAGGTCGCATACAAGTGTCTGACACATGTCGGACAAGGACACTAACACGCATTGGACACATGTCGGACATGCTAGAAAGAGTTGAACACACTGGAACACTTTGGGCACGCCGAGGACACATTGGGACAAACAAGGGACACATTGAGATACGCTAGGGGCACTCTAGGGACACATTAGGGACACACTGAATACTATTTTTTTCTTTTAAAATTAAAATATTTAATTTTTTTACTAAAATAGCATATGATAAATTTAATAAAATTAAATATTTAACATAAAATATATATTAAATATTTAAAAATATACATATAATAAAAATATATGTTTTAAACGTATCCGCGTCACTGTGTCTTGTCACTTGTCCCTACTTTTAGAGGTAAAGACACAAAGTTAACCTCCCAATTTAGTATCTCACAAGTCACAAATAAAACTGTCAAGGGTTAAAACAGAATATAAGATTTTAGAGAGGCTAGACTGCATAGTATCACACTTCACTATGTCTGCATATATATATATTCAAAACTTGATGTACTAAAAGATGAGATTTTAGAGAGTGAAGAGCATTATTACCACTTGGATGAGAACTTCTCGTAGGTTTCAGTGACTTGTTCCATGGAACTATACCTCTTGATCACCAAAACTGAAAATACAAAAATTGATTGTTATGAAAAGTAGATAATGAAGAAAGAGAGAGAGAAGAGAAATTTTGATAGTGAATGAGTGAGTGTGACCATCGTAGTGAGAAGGAGGGTAGGAACGAGGAAGGATCAGGAGCTGATAGAACATGGATGATACGAAGAGAATCAGAGGAAACCAGTATGCTTTCAGCGCAGAAACCGGTGACGATTTCGCCATTGGAATCTCCGGAGAAACCCTCGTCGCCAGACTGGTTTTTGAGAGAGAGAGAGAGAGAATGAATGAATGAATGAATGAATGAGGGGTCTTCAGGATCGCGATCGTTCTAGTTCCGGGCCTTTTTTGTAATACATAACAAATCAGGGTTCTAAAAAGATTCTAAAAACTGGACTCACCCGTTCGGCTCAAGCCCAAGAAAATAATATATAAATAAATAAATGAAAAATTAAGGTGAGTTTGGGAAAATTGAATTTTTTTTTTTTATGAATTTTTTAATATTTTAGGTAAATTTTTTATTTTTTGGATATACCTAATTTAAAATACGCTTAAAAAGTATAATGTTTATTAAAAAAAAAATAAAATTCATTAAATATATAAAATATAAAATATAAAAATTCAATATATTTTTGAATTTTTTAAATTTAATGAATTTTTTTTTAAATTGTACAATTTTTTTACTTTTTAAATACATTAACATTAAGCAGATCAAAAAAAATTTTAAAAAATGATTAAAATATTGTAAAAAATTATTAAAAATATGAAAATACGAATTGAAAATTCAAAAAATTATTTTTGAAAACTCAAAATCAAATAAAGTGAATTTTTTAATTTGAATTAGGGATAAGTATCATACGATGAATTTAAATGCTTATAAATTCTATAGCCTTTTTTAATATTGATTTATTAGAATGAAACATGTATTGGACTAGAATAGGGAGAGTAGTGAATGATCATTTAAGGTGATTTATGATTTTATTTATAATGTATTTTTTATTATTTTTTAATTAATCAAATATCGTAATAGATTTTTTAATGAAATAATTATTTCATTCTGGTGAACCAAATACCACCTAAGTTTTAAAATGTTTATTTTGCCCCAATATTTTCTGAAGATATTGATAGGTAAAAAATAAAAATTAAAAAACTTTTCCAGAAATAAGTTTGATTAATAGAACTGGATTGTAAGTCTCTTTAAAATAAACAACACGAATCATTTTATATTAATTTAAAAATATTTTATAACTTATAGGTGAAGGATGATTTCAGATGATTTATGATTTCATTTATAATATAATTTTTATTATTTTTTTAATTAATCAAATATGGAAATAGATTTTTTAATGAAATGATCATTTTAGTATAGTGAATCAAACAGCACCTAAGTTTTAAAATGTTTATGTTGCCTCAACACTTTTTTTTAAGTTATTGATAGGTAAAATAAAATTTAAAAAAAAAAAAAGAAAAGACTTGTAGGTAAATAAGGTTGATTAAGGGGATTGGGTGGTAAGTCTCCTTAAAATAAATAACACAAATCACTTTATATTAATTTTAAAATATTTTTTATTAAAAATTAAAAAAAATTGTACATAAAAAATTAATAAAATATATTTTTTAATTTTTTATAACAAATTATACAACCTAAATCTAAAAAACAAAAGCGAAGAAAAGAAATTTGGATTGCCCCAACACTGCACAGGAAGTTTGAACTCCAGGCCTCTACTTGGGGTTGTGCGGAATTATGTTTTTGACTAAAATAATCAATAAAAATAAAATAAGTTAAATAATTAATAAGATAAAATGTCACATTCAAACTATAATTATTTTATTTTTTCTCTAACAATCATCAATCAACTACAATAAAAAACCAACTATCATCTGAAATATAATTTTTTTAACTAATTTAAAATAGTTAAAAATTCAAAACAATAACTAAAATAGTCAAGTTTCTAGACCGGCTCACTGTAAGATAGGATAATATACACTATTGGGTAATGTTTGGTTGAAGTATAAAAAGAGGCATTGAATGTGAAGGACATATTCGGGTCCAGGAAAGTATTAATTGGGTAATTTATTTATTTTTTTAGAGGGTATCTATCTATCTCTACTATATATATAACCAAATGTAATTGTTTTGTCAAAAGCTTCTAAATATTTATTCTTAAATTCTCATAATTTTAAAACACTCTCTTTCCTACGTGGCAACCTTCTTTGATTGCCTTTCATGTTTTCTATTTTTCTTCATTTTTTATTTGTTTGATTAATTAAAATTAAAATTAATTTCATTACTTATAGATAAAGATTTGAATTTTAAAATTCCTCCATATAGATAAACATATAAAAACTGAAAATTAATTTTATAATCTACAGATAAAGATAAAAAAATAAACAATTAATTTTAAAAAAATTAATTTCATAACTTATAAATAATTTAAAATTTCTTCCCATAAATAAACAAATAAAAGTTGATAAATAACTTATAAAAATTAATTTCATGGCCTACAAATAAAGATAAAGATTAAATAATTGATTTCTTTTTTTTAAAAAAAAAAAAAACAAAATCAGTCTCTCTTTTTTTCCCTTTCATTTCGTACTTTAATTAATTTCATTATAGATAAACATAAAAAAATTCATAAATAATTTATGAAAATTTATTTCATGACCTATGAATAAAGATAAAAATTTTAAAAATTATTTAAAAAAAATAATTTCATGACTTATAGATAAATAAACATGTAAAAATTGATAAATAATTTATAAAGATTAATTTCGTGGCCTATAAATAAAGATAAAGATTAAATAATTGATTTTCAAAAAATTTAAAACATATATATCTATCAAAAATTAAAAATTAAAAATATGATTTGTTAATCTATATATCTATCAAAAACATATATATCTAAATATTTATTTTGATTTACTCTTTTTTTTTTCTCCTATCACATATTATCTTTTTTTATTTTAAATTTTTTATCTTATGAAATGCCCTTATCTATAACTTCTTATCTCCTATTAAATTCTTAACATTCTCTTGATAATTTTTATTATTCGTTATTATCTACCAAATGATAAAGATTATTAAAAAAAAATATTGCTCTGCATGAGAATAGTATTAATAATGAAATAATAATGGCTACATGGTGGTAGTACAAAAATCTCACAAAATTAATTTTCTTCACTATATTTATAAAAGGTAATAATTTGAGATTCTTTCTATTAGTTATTAAAAATAATTTGCATTAGATCATTATTATGATTTTTTTTTTAATTTTTTTATGAGGCTGCCATTCGTTATAGTATTTCTTCAATCCCATCTCTAAATTCTCTCTTTGAAATTTTTGTTTTTTCAATAATTAAGTTTAGAATCAATTTTTTATCAAATTTATTTTCTTGATCCTTATTTTATTGAAGGATCGAGACGAATAAAACTTTCATATAATACATGAAATTAATGAATATAATACAAAGATGATAGGGAAGTACTACATATTTGTCAATATCTCTATGTTATTATTAGTTGATTTGCTAAATTATACTATCAATTTAGAGCCCATATGATTTAATTCAATGTTCATGACTCTATTTGTATTCGACCATTTTTTCGTTGAGTAACCGATATAATTTTTTTTTTTGGTATATAATGATTAAAGCTATCGTTTGTTATATTTTTCAAGTACAATTCAAATAATTTTTTTATCATTTTTTTATAAATAAAATGGATTAAAACTATTCTCTTATATAATTTTTATAATACTATGACATTCTTATCTTGATTAATTTTTTTAAAATGACGTAGGAACTATGCAAGTATTATTCAAATTATGGAGAATGATTTATACTTTGATATGATATGAGTGTGTCGTTGATATAGGAAATCAAAGATAGAGAGTTGCTAATATAATCAATTAATGATTTGTTTGAGAAGGTCTTTTTATAAGCAAGGCAACAAACTTAGATTAAATTTTTTAAAAACTACTTATAAATTATATTTAAAAGTTGATATTTATTCATAATTTGATTCCATAATAATAATATACACCACTGATTTAAAAGTCCAAGTAAATTTATGATAACTTTTCTGAGCTTATAGAATTTCTCTCTTTTAATGTTTAGTTTAGTTTAGTTTAGTTTGATACAAGTTATTTATGTTATCAAGTGATTGTGATACTATTATTCTCAACAATTTTTATAATTAATAATTTCTTATGCATATCAAATTTTATTGTAAAATTTTGTGGGTTAATTATTATTAACATCTACCTAGATGGCTTAATACTATGGCTTGTCACTGTTAAGATATAATTTAAGATTAAGATGATTTATTTATCACACAAAATATATATAGTCTATTTTTCCGTGCATCACACGGGTTACCGCTAGTTAATTTGGTATTTGATTGTGGGAAAAGGGATATGGAATTAAAGATGAGAAACATGTGGATCTCACTGATAATTCTAGTGTTTGTTTTGCATATTAAATTTTGGATAATTGTAGTACTGATATGGATAATAAAATAGAAAAAAATAAAGGGATTAAATAATATCATAGGTAATGTGGTATTAGAAGAATGAAGCCTCTTTATCCATCCTTCAGTCAAAAATAATTATATCTTTTTATTTTATCCTAAGCAAATATAATATCTCACTCATTTTATCCAATTATTTATCTTGTTTATTATCCCATGATATAATCTTATCCCTCACAACAATCTTATCCATAATTCTATTATATATACAATCCTTATTTCATCTAATTTCATGGTATAATTTTATCTCTCACAATCCTATAAATAATCTCATTTGGTAAGTGGGTTTTTGTTTTTGGCTAGAATTTATAAAAAGACAAAATAAGTTAAAATAGTCAATAAAATGTCACATTAAATCCATAATCATTTCACTTTTTTTCTCACAAACATCACATACAACTATAAAAAAAATCCAACCATCTTTTAAAACACAAAAATTTTAATCTACTAAAATAGTTAAAAACTAAAATAACCTACTAAAATAGTCAATTTTCCAAACGAAACCTAATCTCATAAAAAATAATATACTACAATCAAACAAACGCGACCTTGTTGCACAAAGTAATGGATAAAAAATTGTAGTCAATATATATAAATGATAGGCATAGGCCAGCAGGGTCCAAACCACCCCCATTTCGGAACCTACCTATTGGATTGGTTGTAGGTACAATTAGGAAGACGAAAGACAGTCAACCTGTGAAACGCTTGGATCAACCTGACTTATCTTCTCCCAACCAAACTGCATTATCAATAAATATATAAAGCACCAGCATAAAGCATATAATTGAGTTGAGTGTGACATTCTTGAGCATTCAAAGATAAGCGTTGATTGACAGGTGTGATTGTCATGGTGCTATTACTGTAACCAAATTATAGTTGGGTTTTGTTACTCATAACTAATTTAGATTTTAGAAGGGGGCTTAATTTATAGAAGAGGCTTAACTCTCTCTATTAAAATCTTTATTATTTAAAAGTAACAAAAGATATTTCTTATTTAAAAGTGATAAAATAATGTAAAATGGAGTGACTCATTATGTACAATTTTGTGATGAATATAAGGGATGGTAATAGAGTGAGGTTGGCTTTAGGGTGTCCCATCCCTGGCCCCTTCTCGATTGGGATAAATAAATTAGAGAGGTGACAAGAAGGGGACATGAGAGATGTCAGGATAATTTGTTAACTTAAAAGAATGAGTGAAATTAAAAGAGAGAGATAACATTATATATGAGAAATAACAATCGATAAGTTATAAAAGTTAAAAAGATTAAAGATGACAAATATATAGTTTGTTATTGTAGTCATATTATACTTAACAAATTAAATTACATATAAATATTGAAAGCGAAAAATCCAATGAGCAGAATGGGCCGAGCTATGCATGTGCTCGGTCGAGAAGTGTGGGTCGAGCTGTGTGCAATTGAGGGGAATTTACACCGAACAAAAGACCGAGCTACATATGAAATCGGCCGACCTAAGGATAGTCCGAGCTAATGACACCATCCTTTGTATGGACCGAGCAACATTTGGCCGAGTTGCGGTTGACCAATTGGACAACTCGGAGTTGAACCGATTGATGGAAGTTGGTAAATGGCTTTGCGCCGGGTCATGGTTAGCACGGCAAGAGCCGCTACGTGGCCCAATTGGATTGCGAGGAGGAAAACCCGCCAACAGTACGTGTCAATACCATTAGACGGTTTTGCTATTTGATGTTTGGCAGTATTTACGCTTACACGTGGAAGAAGGTAAGAGGGAAACATATCCACGTGTCAGGAAGAGGACAGACAGAGAGGAGCACGTAGAAACTATATAAACGGTGTTGCGCCTCCATGCACAGGTCTGGAACATCTAGTTATCAAAGCTACATACATATTTGTCTCTCTCTCTCTCTTTTTCTCTCTCTCTCCTTCTCTCTTAGTGTGCTAACTTGACCATCGGAGGGTTTTTCTAGCAGCACACTGCCGGGTAGCTCACCTTCTTTGTGTTCTTAGGTCACTTGGAAAGAAGCGAAGCTTGGACACAAGAAGTACGGAAAGCGACGAATATTTGTCTCCCGTACAATTGACGTCGTTTGTGGGAAATCTTTGACAGACAAAACCTTGTCCTCCAAGTTTTTTGATCACCATCCATGGCGAACAACGATGACGTTCTAAAGTCCATTGTCGACAGTATCACTCCTGAGTCAGTTCGGCGTTGAGATGGCTTGCCCGCCATTCTAACAATGGCCGATTTGAAGACCGTCTCGTGCACCAGAGGACTTTCTAGAGAAGCGCGAGACAAACATGCAAGGAGCTCTGGGTGCTCTCGAAACCCTAAAGGGCATTACCGATGGCGAAAATCCAACACTCAACACCTAGAGAGCAAGCTAGGGGATCAAGATGCCATTATCAAGAAGATGGCGATAGAGATAAAGGCCATGAAATGCCAACTAAAAGGAAAGTGCGTTACTAGCGTGGAAAACCATAGTGAGCGCGCCTAGTCCCAACACTCTAGCAGTTGGAGTAAGCGACTTACTCATTCACTCTCTATCATAAGGAGCTTTAGAGCTGGCGACTTAGTTGCACTAGCTGTATTATCTCGCACTAGAGACAACAGCTATCAACATTCATGTCTACCAACGACGTCGAGAAACTCTTACTCCGATCGATCAGGGGACCTCAAGGATGTCTTGGAAGAGCGAGTGCGCCGGCACGAGGCACAGAGGGTACCGACACTACAACTGTTAGGCCCCGAAGCGCGAGCCAGTAAAGAGGTCGTAATGCCACCACCACGCTTGGCGGCCCACGTGCCACTAGACAGGGAGTTGGTAAGGCTAAGTGCCACCATTTTTTCCATTGAGATAGAGAACATGCCGCTCCCGACTGGATTCCACTAGCCCAAGTTCATGCTCTATAACGGAAAGACAGATCCCTATATGCACGTGAGCCATTTTCCGGCAAAGTATGGCTAGACACAGGTGGAACGAAGCATTGACGTGCCATATTTTTCCATTGAAATTAGGCAAATTGGGCCTAAAATGGTTCGAAAGGCTGTTGAAAGAGAGCATTGAGGGGTGTCAATAGTTGGTAGAGGCATTTGTCACCAAATTCAAGACAAACACCAAAACGCCCAAGAAAGTTGATCATCTCTTGGGAGTAAAGATGGAGCTTGACGAATTTTTGAAGGCGTATAACGCTAAGTATTTGGAGACTTTCAACGAGATCCTTGATTACCCGACCAACCTTGCAATCACTCGGTATAAGCGTGGTCTTCCAGTTGGACATCAACTGAGAGACTAGCTCACAAAGAATCAACCATTGACCATGGAACTGCTTATGCAACACATTAATGAGCACATCCGAATCAAAGACAATGCAGCCACAACTATTATGACGACAAGTCCGGTAGTAGAGGACAAGAGTGTAATGGAAAAGGTTCATGCATTCGGACAAGAGAATGGCCATGCAAATCACAATGGAAGAGATCGAGGGAGTTCAATTTTGGAAGGTGTTAGTAAGAAGGCCGAGGCAAATAGGCATAAAACTCGCAGAATATAAATGGTCAATCTATTTCCAGAACATCAAACTCTGCCAATCTAAAGTTTTGTTCGTAACTCTATTTTTGTAACGCTTTTTGCCATTGGCACAATGAAACAAGTAGACAATTTTCTTGAAAATTGTTGTATTTTTGCCTCGCCAAGCAGATTTATCATGGTCCAAGGGGTAACTGACAATCATCTTGATGGATTAGAATTCCTTACCGAGCTGATTTTTGCTCGACAAGATAAAAGTTGGTGTTTTGTTCAACTTTGGAATTCCTTATCGAGTGAATTTTGCTCGGTAAGAGGTTTATTGATGGTTTTGATCAACTTTGGAATTCTTACCAAGCGGATTTTGCTCGGTAAGAGGTTTGTTGATGGTTTTGATCAACTTTGAAATTCCTCGTCGGGCTGATTTTGCTCGACAAGAGGTTTGTTGACAGTTTTGATCAACTTTGGAATTTCTTGCCGAAGCTGAATACGCTCGGCAAGAGGGAAACTTTGACCTTGCCGAAGCAGAGTAAGCTCAATAGGAGGAAAAGAAGGGGTCTTGTCCAACTTAATTAATTCATTGTCTATGGCAAATTGAGCCCGAAAAGAGAAAAAATTGATCCTTGCCGGAACAAATAAAGCCCGGCATGTGAAAAATTGGTCCTTGCTTAGAGCAGATTCAGCTCAGCAAGAGGGGGAGTTGGTGATTTGTCCAACTAAGTGAATTCCTTGCCTAGAGCAAATCCAGTTCAGCAAGAGGGGGAGTTAGTGATTTGTCCAACCAAGTGAATTCCTTGCCTAGAGTAGATCTAGCTCTGCAAGAGGGGGAGTTGGTGATTTGTCCAACTAAGTGAATTCCTTGCTTAGAGCAGATTCAGCTCGGCAAGATGTAGAGTTGGTGATTTGTCCAACTAAGTGAATTCCTTGCTTAGAGCAGATCCAGCTCAACAAGAGGAGGAGTTTGTAATTTGTTAAACATAGTGAAATTCCCGCCTAGAGCAAATGTAGCTCCGCAAAAGAGGGAAAGATGGTGTTTTGTCCAAATGATTTCCTTGCATAGAGTAGTTTTAGCTCAACAAAAGGAAAAGTTGATGTTTTGTTCAATCATGTGCATTTATTGCTTAAAATTAGATTAAGCTCAGCAAAGTAAAGGTTGAATATTTGTTTGAAGTTTGTACGACAGAATTAGCTCAGTTTTTGAGCAGGGGCATTATTTCTAGCTTGACTTTGAAACTAAAGGAAAAAGTATTGTTGAGGTCACTAGCTCGGTAATGAGGTAAGAGTTGGGCGTTTGGTTTGATCCTAGCTTGGAAATAGAGCTGTGAAAAGACTTCAGCATGTTAAGGTCAGCCTATAATCCAAAATTGGAGTTTAGCTCGGCTATAGAGGAGCAATGTTGAAATTTATCCAAATTTAGGACTGGAGCAAATAGCACGATCAGGATATAAAGTCGTTCACTAGCTCGGTTATAGAGCATCTGCAATATTTTGTTCCACTTTCGTTCAGCTCAGCTTAAATGATGAGAATGGAAAATTAGCTCAGCTACAGGGCAGGTGGCTATCTAATGGAAAGTAGCTCGGTTATGAGAAAACTCTGTTCCAGCTCGGCCATAGAGCAATAGTATCGAATTCAATATGGATTTGGGGCTACAACGGGCAGCCCAGTCGTGAGAGCTACAACGAGAATTTGTTAGACGAATAGAACTACATGGGTCTGTTGTGCTTTAGAGTGTTGCAACTTCGGTTGTCATCTTTATTCCAGTGACTATGGCAGTCTTGTAAAAAGAAGTGTTCTAACTGTAAGAAAATATGGTCTCTTAATAATGACATAAATGTTGGGTTTGTATTTGGGTTGTGGGTGTCACTGTCCCTTGGGGTTTTTTAGCTTTCGAGGTGGTGGTAGCTGGTAACGTCGTGTGCTGCCAGGTTTTGGTTTGGTTCACCAGAAATGGCTTCTCGTTACGATGGGTTGCTAATGTTAAGTTTGTTTTGCTCGCTGTTGATTCACCGGCATGTGGTGAAACTTTCACCAGAGTTGTAGCAAATGAATTGAGGTAGAGAACTATAAGAGGTTAAGATAATCTGGCTATAATGGGTTGTCTGTGCTTCGGCTTCGGTGTATTGGCAATATGATGGTCTCTTTTTTGGAGAGTATGATGATGTCCATACATTGCTAATAGCACGCGAAATGAGCATTGACCAGCTGCAAAGTTGTTTATTGTTGCTGCTATCACGTGGGGTGATGGTCGGAATTTAAAGTTATTTTAAATTCGGTTGGTAGCTGGTTTGGATGGCCCTCAGTTTTTGTTTTCCAAAACCAGTAGTGGATTGGTCTTTGCTTCTCAGTGCTGCATAGGGGAAATTTTTGGAAAATGGCTACGTGGGCTCTTAATTAACACATGATCAAAGCAAGAGATTCTCAAAGTTTCATGGTGGGACCTCCAAACACAAACAAATTAATTAATATGTTTGTTGTTGAAAAAGTGCACGGCAATATTTCCAAGTGAGGAAATTTATTCCATGATCATGCAAGGCTTGACCCACTAAGCATTTTTATTATAAAATTGGTTTGGTATTGTAAAGTTAAGTTTCTGGCCCTACACCCATTCCACCAAATGCAAAGTTGAAAATATTTGCGTCAATTAAAAGTCATGCCGTGATGGGGGCCAGGATACAGTATATGGGTGGGTCAAGATAAAAAAGAAAAAAAAAAGGGGCATTTGAATGTCATAACCGAACTATCCCAATGTTGAACACTAAATAAGCTGAAGTTGAGTAATCTCAATTGTGTTACAACAAAAAGGATTAAAGGCCAACAACCGAGCAAGGCGAACCACTGAGCAAAGAGTCTAGCCCAGCCTAGTAATGTAATTCCGGTCACACGGGTGCGGACGGAATTAAGGGGTAACTGAGAGGGAAAAATCCAATTAGCAGAATGGACCGAGCTATGCATGTGCTCGGTCGAGAAGTGTGGGTGGAGCTGTGTGCAATTGAGGGGAATTTACACCGAACAAATGATCGGGCTACATATGAAATCGACCAACCTAAGGATGGTCCGAGCTAATGACACCATCCTCTGTATGGACCGAGCAACATTTGGCCGAGCTGCGGTTGACTGGTTGGACAACTTGGAGCTGAGCCGATTGATGGAAGTTGGTAAATGGCTTTGCATCGGGTCATGGATAGCACGGCAAGAGCCGCTACATGGCCTAATTGGATTGCGAGGAGGAAAACTTGCCAATAGTACGGGTCAATACCATTAGGCGGTTTCGCCATTTGGTCTTGGCAGTATTTGCACTTACACGTGGAAGAAGGTAAGAGGGGAACATATCCACGAGTCAGGAGGATGATAGACAGAGAGGAGTGCGCAGAAATTATATAAATGGTTTTGCGCCTCCATGCAAAGGTCTAGAACATCTGATTATCAGAGCTACCTACCCATTTGTCTCTCTCTCTTTCTCTTCTTCTCCCTTAGTGTGCTAACTTAACCGTTGGAGGGTTTTTCTAGCAGCACACCACGGGGTAACTCATTGTCTTTGTGTTCCCAGGTCACTCGGAAAGAAGCGAAGCTTGGACACGAGAAGTACATAAAGCGATGAATATTTGCCTCCCGTACAAATATATATACATAAAAATATATTAGGCAGGGTGGTGATAAGGGGCGGGCAAATCCCTTCCCTCTACTGGTTTCTTACAGGACTGGAAAAATTTAGTAAAAATTAGGATTAAGCAATAATTTTTAAAAAGGGCAAATTTCATTTTATATGCTTATAATTTGGGTCATGTGCAATTTATCTTCTTAACGTTTGAAAATAATCACATAACTTCCTTGTGATTTGTGCACTGAAGTGTATCGTTAAATCCGTTAATGATTTAATTAAAAAGATTAAAATACTCCTATATTTTAGTCATTTGTATGGCAGATAAAGTGCATTTTAACCCCCCCGGTGCTTTATTCAATGTGTAATTTACCGCTTGAACTTTGAAAATGAGCATATAACCCCTTATATATGCCACGTGTTTCACAGTTGTAGTTACATTAGATAAAATATTTAACGGTACATTTCAATCCACGAACCACGTGAGGGTTATGTAATCATTTCTAAATATTAGAGAGGTAAACCACACATGGAACAAACCATAGAGGGTTAAAGTAAAGTTTGCCTTTTTAAAAATTATTATAATTTATAAAAAAATATAATTTTAATTATTAATATTTATCACTTATTTGTAGTTATTTATTGTAGACATAATTGTCGTGTTATTTGTTCAAATACTTACACGAACAGAGGGGATTTGAACTCGACCTTTTTTATTTTTTAAAATTTTGTAGGGGAGGCAACCAAGGGCCGAGCCACTGGGCCTAATGCTCACCAGTCAAAGGCCAGTATGATTATTATTTATTCATTTTTTTTGTTTTTGTTTTTTGGGTTTTTAAGTTTTGTAAATTTTATGAGCCAAGCCCAAAGCGCTTATTTATCTTAATTCCAATAAAACCTATATTAATGCCGTAGTTTCAGTAAATTGCACAAAAGCACAAGTTTAAGTTTTTGTTTAGTAATGATCCAATTGTTGAACGTGTTGCACAGACAGCACAGATTTTGGGCTTGTGTTTTTTTTATAAACTCATTAGGAGATCATGGGAGATTTTATTTACACTCAAATTTTTTTTATGTGAATCCAATTTCTTAGTACACCCAATTAAATTATTTTTTAGGATTACAATTCTTGGTACATCTCTTCTTTTTTTTTTTTTTTGAAATTACCCTTTGAGGTACACCCAAATAAAACAAATTAAAAACTTCAAATTACTTTTGAAAAACCTTTCTTTTGTTCACGTACATATATGGAATACGATTAGAAAACCCAACACTAGTGAAAAAGCATCGGCGAAGGAGGACGACGAATATTCAGCCTTTTTTCGTCATTATTGTTCGAACTTTCAAAATCGAAAAAGTGAAATTATTCGGTTTTGAAAGTCCAAACAATAATAACGAAAAACAAGCTGAATATTTACTTTTATGTAAAAAAAATACAGAAATCAATAATTGTATTTTGATATTTATGTGAATACTTACCTCTTCTTTGATGGGTTATTTCAAAAAACTATTTTGATTATTACTCTCATCCATTGTTTGATTTTGTTCAAACTTTCTTCTATTTGCAATTAATAATATTGAGAGGTATAGCGATCCCGGTTGTCCCTTTACTGTTCTGTTGTATTTCAGACTCGGTTCCGTGAAGTTGGTAGTGGTATCTATCTTGTTGTCGTCCTTTAATTCCACTTGATTGAGTTTTAGGATGTTTTGAACAGGGTTATTACAGGTTGGTTAGGCCTTGGTTCCAATTCCTTGTTGTTCAGTTTTTAGGCGATCCGCTCGAGCGGGTCTTCTTGCGCTCGAGCGGGGATTGCATACCTCCAGTATTTTGTGTTCCTGCAAAACTTCTGCAGATGTGATTTCTGCGCTCGAGCGGGTTTCTTTACGCTCGAGCGGGTTTGTTGGCGTTCGAGCGGTTAGTACTTCTGGTTATAAGTTCTGGGAAGGGGGAATCTACACTCGAGCGGATTGGTTTTTGCGCTCGAGCGGGAGTGCTTTATTCTTGTGTCTTGGCGCTCGAGCGGGCCTTATTGCGCTCGAGCGTGTCCAGATTTTTGTTCTTGACGCTCGAGCGTTGTGTTTTCCGCTCGAGCGGGAATGTCGTATAACAGAGGGCAGCTAGGCATTTTTGAATCACTTTCTACACTTCCTCTCTCTCTCCTACTTTCTAAAAAGATATTTTGAGAGCCTCTCTCTCTAGAAACTCCCTTCTCTCTAGGGTTTGATCTAGTTAGAGTACTTTCCTTCCCTTTGCCCTTTGTAAAAGTTGTGTTGATCGTCGAGGGCTTCGTTTTGATCCGTGAATCTTGGAGTTTGGAGCATTTTAGTTTTCTACATCTTCTCCTCTTGGGCTCCGAAATTGAGGTAGGGATTCCTACTCACTTTTATGGTCTTTAACATAGATTTTTGGTGATTTTGATTAAGTGTTGAAGTTGGGAAATTTTGGGACTTAGGGTTTCAAAATGTCAAAGAGGGTTTTATTATTTTGATTCTAAAATGAGTATTTTGAGTTTCAAAATAGCGGTATTGATGTTGATTGTTGATATATGGACCATTGGGTCAATATTGGAAAATGGGGGAGAAAGCCTTAATTCGTTGTGTAAATTAATTGGTATAATTAATTTGGGAAAAATGTTGATATTTGGAATTGAGTTGGAAATAATGAAGTTGACTCATTATATGGTAGAATAGTGGAGTTGGATTTGTTAATCGCCCACTTTTGAAACCATTGATATTTTATCTGTTGGAGCTTTTATTATCTGTTTAGAAATAATTGCTTGGGCTACCGGTGGAGGGTAGTTTTGATTGTTGTAGACAATGCATGATGATTAGGCAAACTAAAACTAATCAATTGGATATGTCATAGAGTATGACGGTTGATAGAATACATTAATGTTATGTATTGATTGATTGTGTATATGACCTTTGTGTATATATGCATTGTGTGTGTGGGAGGAGATAGGGGATGTACTCCACGGTTTAGGGGAAGATAGGGGATGGACCTCTAAACCGGATGTTGTTTGGGAGGAGATAGAGGATGGACTCCACTGATACAGCTCATATGCTTGTCAGATAATGTGTTGATACAGCTCATATGCTTGTCATTGGAAGTGTTGATACGGCTCATATGCTTGTCATGGGAAGTGTTGATATAGCTAATATGCATATCTGTCGAAATGTGGATATAGCTTGTATGCTTATCTGTTGAGATATTGATATACCCGTGTGTTTATCTATTGTAAAAATGGAAAACGTTTAATATGAGTCTTGGTCTCATATAAGTAGTTGGCCAGGTTCTGAGCCATTGATGGAAATTGTGAAATTGATAAGAAATGGAAATGGATTATGAATTGGTTTATGGAAATTGAACACTTATCAATTGCTAATGTCTTAATCATTGCTCATACTGTGTTTAGCATATCTCTACTGGGCTGTGGCTCACCCTATATGGGAATACCATTTTTCAGGTACAAGTAGCATGCTACCTCCAAGGACATAGCTTGGAAGGCTAGAGGCGGACACACTTTTGTTGTCTTATTTCTTTTTGATGTATTGCATGTAAATTCAAGCCAAGGGCTTAATGTGTAAATGAGTTAGTACTCTTTTATTGTAACCAAGTGTTAACTTGGAAAGCTGTAAGCCTTTAGGGCATTTGCTTTTGTCGTTAACATGTAATACTTTTGTAATGGAACTCTGATGAATAGAAGAATGTGGAGTTTTTGTATATCAATGCATGTCTATATTGATAGGTTTAATGTTATTATTTTGAGGGCGTTACAAGAGGGGAGATTTGCGCCGTTTGTACGGCCGAGCTAAGATAGGGCGGGTCGTGACAGACCTCATGGGCGTCGTGCTATTTCCTTTACTGAGACGGCCGGTGGGTCTGTTTTGCTCGGTCGAAAAGATCGGCTGACCGGGCGTAAACTAAGCCTGGCCGAGCTGCGACTAGCAAACATTTGGCAGGGCACACAACCAAGTGGCGAGACCGGGCTACGGGTAGCTCGGGCTAAACTATGGACGAGTGAGGAATGGCACGTCTCTGACCAGTTAGCCGAGATGGGCAGATTCCAGATAACCTCGGATGAATGTAGAATGGACGGAGGCCGGCATGCCTCGCGACCGGTATGCCACGATAAACCGGTCAATACCAGCTCGGCCCATGAGCATCACCCCTCTGCCCCTTTGCCAAGGGGCAGTCTGGTGGGGCATAGCTCGGTTGAGTGCCTGTGGTGACAGTTCTTCGCAAGAGATAGGCCGATCGTGGTACTCCGGTCAGGTGTGCCACCTGGGCCAATGGCGCGAGGGAGAGGACATCTGCTCCACGCACGCCTCAATACCGTTGGACAGTTCTGCGTGTACTAGTGGAAGGACTAAGCCTTTACACGCGTAAGGTGGTAGGAGGCGAGCATTGCCACCTGTCCAGGGAAGGACAGCAGAGGTAGTGCACGCGCAATCTTGAGGCTGCATGGCCAGCCTAGAAATATGGTGGAAGACGAACGTTAGAGGTATACAACTTCTCCCCCAAAAGAAAATACTCTCTCTCTATCAGTCTTCTCCTTCCTCAAGTGGACTGACTTGATCGTCGGAGGGTCTATCCGGCACACCATCGCTGGGCAGCTCACCGTTTTTGTGTTGCCAGGTTGACGCCGTCGAGAGAAGCTTGGAGTACAAGGAGTACGGAAAGCAGAGGATATTTCGCCTCCGTACAAATATAATAAAAAATAATGATATTGATGATAATAGTGAATCTTGGTGGGGGTGGAATAGAGTTTTGAAGTGAGGAAAAAGAAAAAAATAATAATTAAAACTTGGGAAAGAAGATGAAGAGATTTGATTTGAATAGGAATAATACATATAATTGATTAGAGTGTACCATGAGAAAAAAAAAATATTTTATTTTAATATTTAATATGTGTTGTCCTTATTAGTAAATTCACATTAGAGTATAATAGGAATTAAAATTTTAAAATTTGAATTGAACGTACTGAAATAATTTTTGGGTTCAAATAGAATGGCCTGGAGGTTATATTCAAGGCCATTTCCCGTTCATCAATTTTTTCATCTAATTTAATTTTAAATTCAAGTAAAAAAAGTTTGATTTAATAAGAATTATTCCAACTTTTTCATCAATTTTTTTTTTAAATTCATCTCTTATTTCAAATTTCTCTTTTCATCAAATTTGATAAAAGAAAATTATTTTCAATATTTCATCTTTTTAGATTTTCATCAAATTATAGTTTGATGAATTCTCAATTTCATCATATGGTTCTTTCTTGATTTCATAAATGAAATGGAGATAATTTTTTAAATATTTTTTTATCAAATTCAAATTTGATAAAAAAAATTATAAATTGAAGACGTTCTTATGTCGTCTCCAACAATATTACGTTTTTAGCTAAAATGGGCAGCGATTTCATGAAATTATTGTAGTGACTAGCCAAATATAAGTAGTTATTGTATAAAAAAATAATTTTACTGTCTTGCATCCCATCGTCTTATCCTTTATTTTCGTATATTTTTATTTAAATAAAAATATTAATTTAAAGAAAAGTAATGTAGAGGTACATAGAGCACTGTCAGAAAGCGTTTAGGAACGTACATTTTGAATACATATTTTAATTAACATTGCTAGAAATATTTTTAGGCCTTAATTATCACTTATACATTTTAACTAAAAAATTAAAAAATCGCTATAAATGATCATTATTGATTGTATACTGAAAATATTTACAACACCACCCAATTAACATTACTCGAAATATTTTTAGTACTGAAAATATTTACCCAAAAATGGTATACATGTCATTGTAAATTGATGGGGGATTGATTGATAGTGCTTTTTGCTCTAACTGACCATTATTGATTGTACAACACCACCCAATTCACACACCTACCCACCCTCCATTATGTGATTTCATGAGCATACAATTATTAATGATAAAAAAACTTTACTATATTAAAATTTAAACTCATAAAATTTTTCATATATTTGTTTTTGAACTTACTATCCAAAAAATTTATATAGGATTTTTGTACATAATGATATATTTAACGTGAACATTTCACTTTTGAACTAAATATCTATAAAGTACTTTTATATACAAAATTATCATTTATATATATATATTTGTAAAAATAATTTTTCCTTTATTTATTTATGACATTCTTCGACAGTGACCACCCTCCGTCCATCCTCTTCTCATTGACTTAGCCTAGTGTAGAAAAAGACTTGGGATAGAAAGAGAGGAAAAAAAAGTAGTAATAAGTGGGGTATTGTAACGCTCCCAAAATAATACAATAAATATAACTCATATACGGAATAAATATGAGAAACAACATACTTTCATACACCAAAGTTTACTGTTTAACAACCAGTTAAATGCCATGTAGGCATACATCTTTCCAAGTCATTGCTTGGTTACACAAATTGAGTCTCGCTCATTACATCTTAAGCCCTTAGCTTTACAAATGACAAACATGCACACATAAGACATAAATAAGAAGCTCTTGCTTCTTGAAAGCTCATCCATGCTATTGCCTTGGAGGAAACATCTAACCTGTACCTGAAAAATGATTTTCCCGTATAGGGTGAGCCAACAGCTCAGTAGAGATAATCTAACACAATATATGAAATTTAACAAATGTATAAATACCACGTACATAAACAATACCGATACTCAAACATCCACAAGGCCTGCATTTTCATATGCTACTAAGACCTAACATTATTTCCGTTTTCCTTCAATTCATTTCAAGTTCATATATGCTACTCAATTCATGAGTTAAATTCATTATCTTTCAACAACCAACATGAGACTACAACTCAATGGTTTTTCATTTATACAATACACACATAAACACTTCAAACTTTGCCATTTTACGGATATTTCGTCCGAAGGAATCGGCACCTATTTATATATGATTTAAATGGAGTGAACATAATCATATATATGATATTTCACCCAGGACACTCTGGCCAACTTGATTTAAATGGAGTCCATCCCCTTTCTCCTCCCAAACAAATATACATATGCAATGTATTTATAAACATAATCATATAAGGAGTACATCCCTTTTCTCCTCCCAATAAACACACATATACAATATATTTATAACATGGTCATATTCAATGACACCAATAATGAATTAGCATAAATCGCCTAATCCTCATACAATTTCTACAACAATCATGGCTATCCTCCACCGATAGCCCAACTCAATTATTTCTAAAGAGATATTCAATCTTAAATAAATATTTCATTCAAAATTTACATAGGTGAGATAATACATATCCAATATCACCATTTACATCCACAACCTTCCAATTTCACATTTTCAATGTTAATTCCCAATTATTTATACAAAATAATAATTTGATCAAATTATGGCAAAATCTCCCTCTTTCCAAATATCAACCCAAACACAAAAATCAACTATTTTGGCACAACATAATCACATATTCAAGCCTCATGCTCACTTACCTCATATTCATCAAAACCCCTATTTTTCATCTCACACCCAAATCTTACATTTATCCCAAACCACAACCATATCTCATCATTTATACACAATAGCAAATAACTAAGCTAAAAACCATATTAGAGTGTAGAAATTCCTTACCTCAAGTGTAGAAACCCAAACAACAAGGTAAAACTTCAAAGATGACGAAACCAATTACTTTCTTGGATCAAAACGAAGCTCTTGGAGCCCTCTACTTTATTCTCAAAGACACTAGGGTCAAGAACACAATAGATTTAGATGAAATCTTAGAGAGAATGTGAGTTTTAGAGAGAGAGACAGCCGGATTAGAGTTTTGGGGAAGAAATGAAACCAAAAAGTGATGTAAAACATCACTGCTGCAATCTGATATACCCAGGCTCGCTCGAGCGAAGGAGTTCTCGCTCGAGCGACCAGACACACAAAGGTCGTCTCGCTCGAGCGCAAGAAGCCTCGCTCGAGCGTAGAATAAGAAGCTTCAGGTCTGTCGCCCAACGCAGACGCACGCTCGAGCGCAAGAAGCCTCGCTCGAGCGAAAGGACATTTTCACAGGGCTCGCTCGAGCGTAGAAAGACTCGCTCGAGCGAAGAAGCCAAATTATGGGCAACAACCATTTGTACCAAAAAACAACCAACCTGATCCAAACTCGCCCAACAAGTCCCAAAACTCAAATTCAAAGAATTAAAGGGATGAAACATGACATAGACAACAATATACAATCACGGAACTCGAGTCCGGAACACAATAAAGGTCGGGGTAAAACCGGGATCGCTATAGGTATTATATTGAATTTTTTTAAAT
This sequence comes from Camellia sinensis, assembly GCF_055761805.1. NCBI lineage: Eukaryota > Viridiplantae > Streptophyta > Magnoliopsida > Ericales > Theaceae > Camellia > Camellia sinensis. Next base: position 115,967,799 of record NC_138975.1, on the reverse strand, counting down.
CTTATTTCTATAAAATGAAGTGTAACATTAGAAATTTTGAATAGGTCAAATCATACTTTTGCATCATTTGTTTTGGTGAAAAATGCTTGCGCTCCATTTATTTCGGTGAAAAAAGTTTTCTACATTTTTTTTTTTTGGTGTGGAAAAAAGATTTTAAAAAAAAAATGCTTTCTATGTTTAGTTGCAATTTTAAAACTGATATGCTAGTGATTTTAATAGTGATGGTGTTGTGACAGTGGCGACAAAAAGTGGCACTTGTGATTTATGTTACACAAACTCTTCAAAATAAATCAAATATCTGTGACACCCGATACTCGAACAAGTGTATGGAATATGTGTCGGATACTTTCAACAAATACTTCTTATATAATTGTATATAAAACTATTATTATATATACATATTGTAATATAAATTGCTATAAATGTCTTTTTTATATTGTGAGTTACATATAGCACTTGTGGAGGGATAAAACGTTGGCCCAAACCCATGCCCAACCAAGCAGGATGGCCCAAGGGAAAAGCCCAAACAATCAAAAGGTCCATCAGATAAGGGGACAATATCACGTGACCAAAACCTGAGTAAAATCTATAGCGACCCTGGTTTTGACCCGTCTCTTGTGGTGTTCCGGACTCGGGTTTGTATGGTTTGGATGGTGGTTTATGTCTTGCTCCCCTTGTCTTCCCCTTAATGTTGGTTATTGGGTTGTAGTTGTGTATTTGGAATAGGTTGGTTGCTTATTTTTCCAAGCCTTTGTTGTCCAGAATTTGGCTCTTCCGCTCGAGCGGGCATTCTTCTGCTCGAGCGGGCTTCAAAAATTTTGCTCTGCGCTCGAGCGGGCATTTGGGCGCTCGAGCGGAGGGACTGTGTCTGCAAAAATACTAGGAGAGCGTATTTCACGCTTGAGCGCAAGGTTTTACGCTCGAGCGGGAGTCTGTGTCTGACGCTCGAGCGGGGCTTTCCACGCTCAAGTGGACCATGTTATAACAGATCGTGAAAGTGACATTTCAGATCATTTTCTGCTTTCTCTCTCTTTCTCTCTAAATGTCTCCAAATTTGCAGATTTACAGCCTCTCTCTCTAAAAAACCATCTTTTTTATTTGATTTCTCCAAATCCATTGAGATTTTGGCCATAGTTCCTTCGTCAAAGTTGTGTAACTTCTCGAGGACTTCGTTGTGTGCGGTGGAGATCGAGTTTCATCGTCATTGATTTTGGGGGTTTCAACTCTTTTCTTCTTTTACACTTGAGGTAGGGATTTTCTACACTCTAGTATGGTTTTTAGCTTAGTTATTTGCTATTGTGTATAGATGATGAGATTTGGTTGTGGTTTGGGCAAATCTAAGATTGGGTGTGAAATGAAAAGATAGGTTTTTGATGTATAAGAGATAAATTGTCACGCCCCAATTTTCATGTCCAAATGATGATACATTTACTTCAAATTAAAATAACATAAAACAAATAAATACCCTCATGGGTTTACAAGTTTCCAAGGCTTGAGGTTGATTACACAAAACGGTTATTCAAACCCATATATACCAAACCCTTGGCTTACAATCAGAGTCACAACAAATGAGCACAATATGCTCTCTGCACACGCTTCTATGCCTTCAGTTAGGCAGAGACATCACATCTTTTCTTGCACAAAAATCCCGTAGGGTGAACATAAAGCCCAGTAGAAAATTCTTAACAAAGTATATACATTTTATACAAGTCTCAAGAGATGAAATGCACATGCCGTGCTATGCCCTTTTTGAAGATAATTTACATTTTTATCTTTTGAAAACCATCATGTTCAATGATGTCATGCAATTTCAATTGTTCAAAACTTAACAATTTATTTCAAGGACGGTAAATACGTCTCTGGTAATCCCTAGGTCAGTGTCTGTAAGTAGATTATACAAGTACTACCAATTTGTCATTTTTACCAGTCTCAACTGAAAGGCTCGACACCTATCATCTACACCACCTTTCGATTCCTAAGCTGGTGTCTGCAAGTTGACTATACAAGTACTACAAATTTGTCATTTTTACTAGTCTCAACTGGAAGGCTTGATACCTATAATCCACACTACCTGTCAAGACTTACTACCGTATTTACCCCAAAACCATTTCATGAAAACTTGTTTCTCAACATTCTTTTCTAAATGCAACGTTTTCAAATCAAATTTCAAAACTCTTCATTATCAAATGAATTGATATGCCAATGCAATGATTAATAATATAACGCAATATTTCTTCCACTTTCAATACCCCCACACAATATTCTCATTGTGATCAAAATTCTCATTTCTCATTTCAATGCAATTTCACAAGATGAATAAATACTTTTATTTCAATTCATCAAAGGGATAACAAAATTCTCACATTTCAAACAATCTTAACAATTTAGTCATCTCAAGACTATATTAATACTTTTAAATAACAATTCCCAAAACTTCAACAATTCCCATATTCCATGAAAACATCATTTATATGTAAATAAATAAACAATTTTCAAACATCATTTATTTTGGCACATAAAATAAATATAACAACATATTTTAAAAATTATCAGCATCCTTTTTAAAAATCCCCAATTTTTAGGTTTTCTCATCAAAAACCATTCATCTTCAAATATTGAGAAGATCTCACCAAAAACACCATTCTGTCATCAACATAGTTCAAAAATATAAATTTCTATTTTTAGAAGGAAAAAGAAAGTGAATCCACTTTCAAAACCATTCACCTTCTTGGTTCAAAAACAAATCAAAGGATGACTTCGAAAAATCATTTAGACCTTGCAAAAATATATATATAACTCAAAGAAAATCCCTACCTCAAGTTTGACGAGGAAACACGCAAAAATCCAAGTTTTCTATTTTGTCAAATTTTGATCTCCATTGATCAAAATATTACTCTCACCAAGCTCTTCACTTTGGCCTCAAGAAATGAAGTAGCATTCACCATAAACTGCCACCATTCGTCGCACCAAGGATCCTCTAGAGTGAAATTTTCCTAAAGTTTCCTAGAGTGCTACATTATATCGTTGAGATTTATTGGCAAGTCACATCAGAAAAATTGATGTGACTTGCCAGTAAATCTCAACCACACAATGTAGCACTCTAGGAAACTTTAAGAAAAAATCACTCTAGAGAATCCTTGCTCCATTCGTTGGGGCAATGGAGGCTTTCCATCATCATCATTTCTCTGAGACAAAGCTCTACATGCAATAACACCACTCAGATACGTGGCCTCATGACCCAAAGATATTTCACTCTAGCAAAAATTGAAATCACATTTAGCAGCAGGCGCCTAAACCACTAATCGAAATTTAGGGTCAATACTATTCATTACACGGACTGCACGCATATGCTCAGTCCACAAACTCCGTGCATTAGGCCTATTTCGGCAGAAGAATTTCAATCTCACATCCCATTTTGTCGAAATAGTGTGCACCATCAAAGTAACAACAAATGGGCCCGGCAGCCCACTCTTCACGATTTTCAACAAAAGCAAACCTGTGGGCCCAAGAAAATAAGACACTCAGCACGCTCAAAAGAGCTGGATGGCCAAGTGAACCACTAGGTACAAATATTATATATACACCCAAGGTCAAGTTTGGCATGACCTAAATAATACAAAAAGTTAAAAAGTCATTATTCTATTTAAGTTATATCATCTTATTTAAATTACATCACTTCTCTAACATATCACATCAAACTCAACCCAAACCCAACCCATATAAGCCAATAAATCAAAAAGTGCATTTTTTTAGAACATCCCAAACCAACCCTATATTTATATACTAGTGGTAACTCGTGCGATGCACGGAAAAATAGATTATATATATTTTGTGTGGTAAATAAATTATCTTAATCTTAAATTATATCTTAATAGCGACAAGCCATAATATTAAGCCATCTAGGTAGATGTTAACAATAATTAACCCACAAAATTTTACAATAAAATTTGATATGCATAAGAAATTATTAATTATAAAAAATATTGAGAATAATAGTATCACAATCACTTGATAACATAAATAACTTGTATCAAATTAAACAAAACATTAAAAGAGAGAAATTCTATAAGCTCAGAAAAGTTATCTTAAATTTACTTGAACTTTTAAATCAGTGGTGTATATTATTATTGTGGGATCAAATTATGAATAAATATCAACTTTTAATTATAATTTATAAGTAGTTTTTAAAAAAATTTAATCTAAGTTTGTTGCCTTGCTTATAAAAAGAACTTCTCAAACAAATCATTAATTGATTATATTAGCAACTCTCTATCTTTGATTTCCTCTATCAATGACACACTCATATCATATCAAAGTATAAATCATTCTCCATAGTTTGAATAATACTTGCATAGTTCCTACGTCATTTTAAAAAAATTAATCAAGATAAGAATGTCATAGTATTATAAAAATTATATAAGAGAATAGTTTTAATCTATTTTATTTATCAAAAAATGATAAAAAATTATTTGAATTGTACTTGAAAAAATATAACAAATGATAGCTTTAATCATTATGTACCCAAAAAAAATTATATCGGTTACTCAACGAAAAAATGGCCAAATACAAATAGAGTCATGAACATTGAATTAAATCATATGGGCTATAAATTGATAGTATAATCTAGCAAATCAACTAATAATAACATTGAGATATTGACAAATATGTAGTACTTCCCTATCATCTTTGTATTATATTCATTAATTTAATATATTATATGAAAGTTTTATTCGTCTCGATCTTTCAATAAAATAAGGATCAAGAAAACAATTTTGATAAGAAATTGATTCCAAACTTAATTATTGAAAAAACAAAAATTTCAAAGAGAGAATTTAGATATGGGATTGAAGAAATACTATAACGAATGACAGCCTTATAAATTTTTTTTTTAAAAAAACATAACAATGATCTAATGCAAATTATTTTTAATAACTAATAGAAAGAATCTCAAATTATTACTTTTTATAAATATAGTGAATAAAATTAATTTTGTGAGATTTTTGTGCTACATTCTCCCATGTAGCCTTTATTATTTCATTATTAATACTATTCTCATTCTGAGCAATAATTTTTTTTTAATCTTTATCATTTGGTAGATAATAACGAATAATAAAAATTATTAAGAGAAGGTTAAGAATTTAATAGGAGATAAGAAATTCTTAAAGATTTAAATATATATGTTTTTGATAAGAGCATTTCATAAGATAAAAAATTTAAAATAAAAAAAGATAATATGTGATAGGAGAAAAAAAAAGAGTAAATCAAAATAAAGATTTAAATATATATGTTTTTGATAGATATATAGATTAACAAATCATATCTTTATCTAAATTTTATTATTTTAATTTTTTGAAAATCAATTATTTAATCTTTATCTTTATCTGTAGGCCACGAAATTAATCTTTATAAATTATTTATCAATTTTTATATGTTTATTTATCTATAAGTCATGAAATTATTTTTTTAAAATAATTTTTAAAATTTTTATCTTTATCTATAAGTCATGAAATAAATTTTCATAAATTATTTATGAATTTTATATGTTCATCTATATGGAGGAATTTTGAAATTCAAATCTTTATCCACAAGTAATGAAATTAATTTTAATTTTAATTAATCAAACAAATAAAAAATGAAGAAAAATAGAAAACATGAAAGACAATCAAAGAAGGTTGCCACATAGGAAAGAGAGTGTTTTAAAATTATGAGAATTTAAGAATAAATATTTGAAGGCTTTTGATAAAATAACTACATTTGATTATATATATAGTATAGATAGATATACATAACATATAGTGTATACCTCAACCCACTTGTTGTAAGCAACCAAAGCCCACCAAAAGCACTTGGCCATTCACCGGTGTCAACAGAAACTCCGGCGGTACGCAACCACCATCTTCTTCCATACATACAGCCCACGGACTAGTTACATCAGAAGCTGAATCACGGAGAACCCAAAGCTGTTAGCAACAACACCAGAACCTCACCAACACAGAAACGTTGGTACCGAAACTGACCAACTTTATCTCTCCACCTTGAGTTTGCTCATTTTAGCCACAGCCGAGCATTAATCTTGAGCAGACTGTAATGCACCAACTCAGTCCCACAATCTGTTATAAACCATAGCTCCAATATAGCGTAAAATGACCAAACCGAGACTGAAGTAGAGATATGAATGATGTCCATCGTTGGGAATCTTGGTTAACAAAGTGATCAACACAAGCCCAAATGAACTGAAGATTAGCAGATGTGTATATGAACTGAAATAAGCTCATGAAACAGTATTCAAGGAGAGAGGGAGATAGAACCCGTATACCTTCTCCCCATGTGCTCCAAGCAATGTTGTCTCTCTCCCCATGTGCCTTCTGTGTATGTAAATGTGGCATTCTTTGGAAATTCCCTCACTCATTGTCCCTTTCTTATCGTCTTCTTCTTTGTCAAAACAGAAACAACTTGGACCCCACTCCATATATGATTGTGTTTATAAATACATTATAGCGATCCCGGTTTTCTCTTCTTTGGTTATTGTATTCCGGACTTAGGTTCCGTGGTGCTGGTTGTTGTTTGTATCTTGTTTCCATCCTTCAATTCTATATTTGAGTTTTAGGATGTGTTGGGCAGGTTTGTGACAGGTTGGTTGTGATTGGGAACAAACGGTTGTTGCCCAAATTTTGGTATCTTCGCTCGAACGAGGCTTTTGTCACTCGAGCGAGCTCTGTGTTTTAGCTCCTTCGCTCGAGCTAGGATTCCTTCGCTTGAGCGTGCGTCTGCGTCTGGTTTTGGACCTGAAGGTTGCATTTCTTGGCTCGAGCGAGCGAGGACTATGTTTTGGGTTTCTTCACTCGAGCGAGCATTCTTTCGCTCGAGCGTGCTTCTGGGTTGCAGACCTGAAGCTTCGAATTGTTGGCTCGAGCGAGGCTTTCTGCGCTCGAGCGAGGTTTCTTTGTGTCTGGTCGCTCGAGCGACCACTCTTTCGCTCGAGCGAGCCTCGATTATATCAGTTGGCAGCAGCTTTCTCCTTCATCACTTTTTGATATACTTTACATCTCAAACCCTAGATTCGGCTCCCTCTCTCTCTACATACACCTTCTCTCTAAGATTTCATCTACTTCTAGATTGTTTCTACCCTAATCTCTTTGTAAGAAAGATAGAGGGTGGTGTGGGCTTCACTTTAATATGAAAAGTTGTGGATTTAGAGCACTTTGAGTTTCACCTCTCTCCTCCTTTGAGCTCTGAAAAGTAAGGTAGGGATACCCTACTCCATCTTATGAGTTTTGTCATAAATTTTAGTTATTTTGATTAGATGGTGTGGTTTGGTAATTTTGGGAAAAGTTAGGGTTTGATTCGTAATTTATAAAGAGGGGTTGTGTGTTTTGAAGCTCCATGTGCATATAAAGTTTTGGGAATATGAATTTGTGCGTCAAATTGGTGAAATTTGGTCTTAGGATCAATATTTGAGAAAAGAGAAAAAATGTCCTTATTAATGTGATAAATTAATTTGAATAATTAATTTGGAAAATTGTGAAATTGAGTTGAAATTCATGAAATTGGGAAGTTGTGAGATTGAATGATGTAATCGGATAAATTAATCATTCACTTATGAAAATGTTGATATTGTATCTGTTTAATGCATTTATTATCTCTTTAGAAATAACTGCTTTGGCTATCGGCGGAGGATAGTCTTGATTGTTGTAGACACTGTATGTTGATTAGGGAAAACTGAAACTAATCACATTGAATACGTCATTGAATATGACGGTTGGAATAATACATCGAATACGTGTATTGATTGATCATTGTATATGATAAGTGTTTAAACACATTGTATATGTGTATTGTTTGGGAGAAGATAGGGGATGTACTCCATGGTTTGAGAGGAGATAGGGGATGGATTTTCAAGCCTGTTTGGGAGGAGATAGGGATGGACTCCATTGATAATTAAGTTGGCTAGAGTGTCCAGGGTGAAAGTCCCGAAATCTTGATTACGTTTGTATAACGTTGATAATTGAAGTATGGAAGTGTTTTAATATGAGTTATAGTCTCATTTAATTGTTTGGCCAGGTTCTGAGCCATGGTTATGAATCAAAGTTGTTTGAGTAAAAGAAAGTGGAATGAAACATAGACATATTTGTCATGAAACTGGATTGTATTGTAAGTTGGTTTACAAGTGTTAGCCATTTATCAAATGCTAATGTTTTAGTCATCTCTCATAATTGGTTTAGTATATCTCTACTGGGCATTGGCTCACCCTATACGGGACATCATTTTCATGTTCAGGTGATATGCCACCTCCAAGGACATAGCTTGTGAGGCTTTGAGGCTGATAGCTCTTTTTGTTGTTCTCTTTTGGTATTACATGTAAATTCAAGCCAAGGGCTTAATGTGTATTTGAGTTAGTACTCTCTTTTTGTAACCAAGTGTTGGCTTGGAAAGTTGTAAGCCCGTAGGACATTTACTTTTGTTATCAACATGTAATACTTTTGTAATGAATACTCTGATATATGGAAACATGCTTTATTCCCTCATGTTTATGCATGTCAAGAATGTGGGTTCATTTGTAAAATTTTGAGGGCGTTACATACATTGTATAAGTATGTTTATTGGGAGGAGAAAGGGGATGGACACCATTTAAACAAAGTTGGCCGGAGTGTCCTGGGTGAAAGACCTGAAAACATATATATAAATAGGTGCTGATTCCTTCAGACGAAATATCTGTAAAATGGCAAAGTTTGAAGTGTTTATGTGTGTTTTGCATAATTGGAAAACCATTGAGTTGTAGTCTCATTTTGGTTGTTGAAGGATAATAAATTTAACTCATGAATTGAGTAGCATATATGAATTGGAAATGAATTGATGGAAAATGGAATAAGATTGGCCTTAGTGGCATATGGATATGTAGGCCTCGTGGATACTTCCATATCGGTATTGTTTATATACGTGGTATTTACACCTTTGCTAAACCTCATATATTGTGTTAGATTATCTCTACTGGGCTGTTAGCTCACCCTATACGGGAATATCATTTCCAGGTGCAGGTGAGATGTTTCCTCCAAGGCAATAGTATGGATGGACTTTCGGTAAGCAAGAGCTTCTTATTTATGCCTTATGTGTGTATGTTTGTTATTTGTAAAGCCAAGGGCTTAAGATGTAATGAGCGAGACTCAATTTGTGTAACCAAGCAATGACTTGGAAAGATGTAAGCCTACATGGCATTTAACTGGTTGTTAAACAGTGAACTCTAATGTATAAAAGTATGTTATTTCTCATATTTATTACGCATGTGATGTGACACTCGAATGTTTTAAATTTAACATTACGATAAAATACATAAATAAATAATAATAATAATAATAATAATAATAATAATAATAATAATAAAATAAGTATATATATATACATGTAGTGACAATAATAATAATAAATAAATGATAATAAATAAATGCATAATTTAGGAGATTGAGAATTTTATGGTTAAAGAATACGTTGTAAAATATTACACATTAAATATTTTAGTAAGTGGTAAGTGGTGATTTATAGTTGGGTAGTGAGGTTTTTAGACATGAACCTAACTTATCATTAAACATAAGTTTTAGGAGTCATCTTGAATTACCAAAGAAGGTAATAACTTTTAAATTAAAAAAATGGTCAAATGGTCAAAATATGTCTGAGTCCTAAGAAGATGGATTAGTCAATGGTCAAGTAAAAAGATAGAATTCAAACAAGTTAATTAATAAAATGGGTGGACGGGAGTAAATAGCAAGTTTTACACGCGTCAAAATTTCGGAACTTTCTGTGACTTGCTACCCACGATTTACCTTCCTATAAATAGGACAGAGTGGCATGTTTAAGGCAACGAAAAGAAAAAAAATAGAAAGTAGATAAGAGGATGCACGGGTGAGCATCTTGAGTGGTGGTGGAAAGAAAGGATAAAGGAATTAATTTAAGGTGAGTTATATTATACCTTGGGTTGCCAAAATGTATTTTACTGATGTTTTGACTTACCAAAACCTATTTTATACTAGTTATGTTTTATTAGTATATTAATAAAAGTTATGTTTTATAAAGATTTCAGTTACGTGGGTTATTTTCTGAACCCTATTTGCTTAAAAGGAAACCAATGGATATCTTTGTTTTACTTTTAAAGAATATTTGGCTATGACCTTATATGAAAATATGTTTTGTGAGTACCACCACGGGAGTCCCATGCCTTGGGGGATTTAAAATAACCATTGGCTAGTGTTTGACCACTTTGTGGTCTAGTGTTGTCATGGATCCATTGACTTCTGTAGTGGTTGTTACTTTAGTGATGTACCGTGGTTACAGTGATTATTTCAGTTTCTGGCACTTAATTAATTTGTGTATTCAACTCAACCCAATTTATGTTAATATTTTAGCTTAAATAAATATCCATGGCCATTTTGTGCCCCTACACTCATTGTATGATATTTCTCACTCTGCTATGTGCTTATAGCTGTTACTCCTTTCAGGTGACGAAGTTTAGCGGGATCAAGATGAAAAATGAATCGCTATGTTATTTTGTTTTCTATCTTTTATTATTAGACTCTTGTAGTACAATGAAGTTCAAGTAACTATGGTTTAGTTCTTTTTAAATAAACAGTTGGTACCTAGTTATTTGTTTTAATTTATTTAATTTATCCGCTTGCGCTGTGACTACAAAATTATCCGTATTACATTATTTTTTATCTTGTTACGACGCTGGGCCTTTGGGTACCGGGTTTGGGTCATGACAAAAGTGATATCAGAGCAATGGTTTATTGAAAAAAAAAAAAACATCATTGGAGCATAGGACACACGCATATTTAAGAAATATGATAGCAAGTAATTAGTACCTAAATATTATATTTTGTTAGTCGATTTAATTATATTATAATTTTATATGATTATATATATATTAATTTTTTTTGTATAATTTGTGATGGATATTAGATATAATTTATATTTGTTATAGCAAAAGAGGGAAAATAAACAAAAGGTGTCAGACTCAAGCACCCACAAAAATTATAATATAATTAAAAACATAGAATTTTCAGTTCAGTATTTAAAAAAAAAAATTTATTTCGACTTTTAAAAAAGTGGGTTCAAATTTTAAAAATACTAATTTTAAAACTATTTCCCATCAATGAAAAGTTCATCTCAAATTTTTTCAACTCTTACATATGATTCTATCATTGTGGTCTCATTTTATTTTTATTTATTTTTATCGTACACAAAACGAGTGGAAAGTTTTTAAAGTCACTCATTATTTCCCATTTTGGCCCAAATCAATTTTTGACAACTAAACAGTGAGTTGTTTTTAGTAAAGTTTTTTTTTTTGAGGTAATATTTTCTATCAGATTAATCATCTACTATACATTTATCAGAGTGCGCAGCGGACAGTTGCACATGTAACAAATTTCGAGGACAAAATTTTAAAAGAAGGGAAGTTGTAACAACTCAGATTTTTAATTATTCTGTAAAATTTATACTAATATTATTTAATCACAGTTACGGAAAATATATAATTTATTATATGTTATTATGTGTAATTTTATAAAATAATATAATTATTAAAAATTTAAGGGTCCAAGTATAAATAAATAATTAAGTTAAGTTTGGATAAGCTTGAATTAATGGAGATTAATAGAAAGATAACACGAGGCAGTTTGGCTTGGGGCTCACGAATTCAATCTCTATTAATAGGGAGAAAGTTGGCTTTGTGAGAGGAAAGAAACAAGGAGAAAGGAAAAGTAAGAGAGAAAGAAAGAAAGAAAGGAAAATGGAGGAAGAAAAGAGTGAAAAAAAAATAATGGAAGCTAAAAGGGTCTTTGGTGGTAGAAAAAAAGAGTGAGGTATTAAAGTTAAGGTGAGTTATATTATACCTTGAGTTACTAAAATGTATTTTACGTATGTTTTGACTTACCAAAATCTATTTTATACAAGTTATGTTTTATTAGTATATTAATAAAAGTTATGTTTTATAAACATTTCAGTTACGTGGATTATTTTCTGAACCCTATTTGCTTAAAAGGAAACCCATGGATATGTTTGTTTTACTTTTAAAGAATATTTGACTATAACCTTATAAACAATTATGCTTTGTAACTACCACCACGGGAGTCCCACGCCTTGGCCCGTGCTTGACTATTTTGTGGTCCCTTGTTTGTCATGGATCCATTGACCCCTGTAGTGATTGTCACTTAGTGACCCCTGTTCTGTTCCATTATGTACCGCGGTTATAGTTGTTTACGTAATTTATGTAGTACATGTCAAATGATTTCCGTATTATATGTTAAATGATCTCTATATTATATATGATGCATTTATATATCAAACTCTTTTTAGCCAATAATTATCCATGGTAAATTTTATGCCCTTATACTCTTAGTATAATATTTCTCACTCTGCCATGTGCTTATAATTGTTTACCAATTTTCAGGAAACCATGCAATTCAGGAATAGCTTTTGGAAAGTCTTAGATGCGAGGCTGCGGATTAGACACACACAGCACTTTTATGATATTTTTCTATATAAATATTGGCCTTTTGGTCAATATAATTTTGTAATAAAAATAGAAGGTCCAATGATTATTTTAGTACCCTTATTTAAATATTTTTCCGCTCGCGTTTATTTATTTGTTAAAGATTTGGCTGGAGGTAACCTCAGTTACTGGCCATCACGATGCTTAACCCTTGGGTACGGGGAGCGGGTCGTGATAAATGGTATCAGAGCAATGGTTTATAAAAAAAAAAAAAAAATCATTGGAGCATAGGACACATGCATATTTAAGAAGTAGGATAGCGGGTAATTAGTACCTAAATATTATATTTTGGTAGTCGATTTAATTATATTATAATTTTATATGATTATATATATATTAAATTTTTTTTTGTATAATTTGTGATGGATATTAGATATAATTTATATTTGTTATAGCAAAAGAGGGAAAATAAACAAAAGGTGTCAGATTCAAGCACCCACCAAAATTATAATATAATTAAATACATAGAATTTTCAGTTCAGTATTTAAAAAAAAAAATTTATTTCGACTTTTTAAAAAAGTGGGTTCAAATTTTAAAAATACTAATTTTAAAACTATATTCCATCAATGAAAAGTTCATCTCAAATTTTTTCAATTCTTACATATGATTCTGTCATTGTGGTCTCATTTTATTTTTATTTATTTTTATTGTACACAAAACGAGTGGAAAGTTTTTAAAGTCACTAATTATTTCCCATTTTGGCCCAAACCAATTTTTGACAACTAAACAGTGAGTTGTTTTTAGTAAAATTTTTTTTTTGAGGTAATATTTTCTATCGGATTAATCATCTACTATCACTTTTGTCACGACCCAAACCCGGTACCCAAAGGCTCGGCGTCGTAACAAGATAAAAAATAATATAATTCGGATAATTCTGTAGTCACAGCGCAAGTGGATAAATTAAATAAATTAAAATAAATAACTGGGTACCAACTGTTTATTTAAAAGGAACTAAAACATAGTTACTTGAACTTCATTGTACTACAAGAGTCTAATAATAAAAGATAGAAAACAAAATAACATAGCGATTCATTTTCCATCTTGATCCCGCTAAACTTCGTCACCTGAAAGGGGTAACAGCTATAAGCACACAGCAGAGTGAGAAATATTATACAATGATTGTAGGGGTACAAAATGACCATGGATATTTATTTAAGCTAAAATATTAACATAAATTGGGTTGAGTTGAATACACAAATTAATTAAGTGTCAGAAACTGAAATAATCATTGTAACCACGGTACATCACTAAAGTAACAATCACTACAGAGGTCAATGGATCCATGACAACACTGGACCACAAAGTGGTCAAACACTAGCCAATGGTTATTTTAAGTCCCCCAAGGCATGGGACTCCCGTGGTGGTACTCACAAAACATATTTTCATATAAGGTTATAGCCAAATATTCTTTAAAAGTAAAACAAACATATCCATGGGTTTCACTTTTAAGCAAATAGGGTTCAGAAATAAAACCACGTAGCTGAAACTTTTATAAAACATAACTTTTATTAATATAGAAATAAAACATAAATTATATAAAATAGATTTTGGTAAGTCAAAACATAAGTAAAATACTTTTTGGTAACTCAAGGTATAATATAATTGACCTTAAATTAATTCCTTTATCCTTTCTTTCCACCACCACTCAAGATGCTCACCCGTGCGTCCTCTTATCTACTTTCTATTTTTTTCTTTCCGTTGCCTTAAACATGCCACTCTTTCCTATTTATAGGAAGGTAAATCGTGGGTAGCAAGTCACAGAAAGTTCCGAAATTTTGACGCGTGTAAAACTTGCTATTTACTCCGCTCCACCCTTATCCATCTTATTAATTAACTTGTTTGAATTCTATCTTTTTACTTGACCATTTACTAATCCATCTTCTTAGGACTTAGGCATATTTTGACCATTTGACCATTTTTTAAATTTAAAAGTTATTACCTTCTTTGGTAATTCAAGATGACTCCTAAAACTTACGTATAATGATAAGTTAGGTTCATGTCTAAAAATCTCATTACCCAACTATAAATCACCACTTACCACTTACTAAAATATTTAATGTGTAATATTTCACAACGTATTTCTTTAACCATAAAATTCCCAATCTCCTAAATTATGCATTTATTTATTCTCATTTATTTATTATTATTATTGTCACTACATGTATATATATATATACTTATTATTATTATTATTATTATTATTATTATTATTTATTTTATCATAATGTTAAATTTAAAACATTCGGGTGTCACATTTCTCCTCTCCTTAAAAGAAGTTTGTCCCCAAACTTGACGTACCTTAATTTTCGAAGAGGTGTGGGCATTTGGCTCGCATTTGGCTTTCAGTTTCCCACGTTGCTTCTTCGACACGATAATTTCTCCATAAGACCTTTACGAGGGGTATAGTTTTATTTCGAAGGATTTGATCACAACGATCGAGAATCTGTATAGGTTGCTCTTCGTAGGAGAGATCTTCTTAAACTTCAAGGTTCTCATGATCGACAACATGCTCTGGATCTCGAAGATATCGACGAAGCATCGAAACGTGAAACACATTATGGACATTGGATAGTTCGGGTGGAAACGCAAGACGACATGTTACAGGACCAATCCTTTCGAGTATCTCGAATGGGCCGATGTAATGTGGGAAACTGAAAGCCAAATGCAAGCCAAATACCCACACCTCTTCGAAAATCAAGGTACGTCAAGTTTGGGGACAAACTTCTTTTAAGGAGAGGAGAAATGTGACACCCGAATGTTTTAAATTTAACATTACGATATAATAATAATAATAAAATAAGTATATATATATATACATGTAGTGACAATAATAATAATAAATAAGTGATAATAAATAAATGCATAATTTAGGAGATTGAGAATTTTGAGGTTAAAGAAATACGTTGTGAAATATTACACATTAAATATTTTAGTAAGTGGTAAGTGGTGATTTATAGTTGGGTAGTGAGGTTTTTAGACATGAACCTAACTTATCATTATACGTAAATTTTAGGAGTCATCTTGAATTACCAAAGAAGGTAATAACTTTTAAATTAAAAAAATGGTCAAATGGTCAAAATATGTCTAAGTCCTAAGAAGATGGATTAGTCAATGGTCAAGTAAAAAGATATAATTCAAACAAGTTAATTAATAAAATGGGTGGACGGGAGTAAATAACAAGTTTTACACGCGTCAAAATTTCAGAACTTTCTGTGACTTGCTACCCACGATTTACCTTCCTATAAATAGGACAGAGTGGCATGTTTAAGGCAACGGAAAGAAAAAAAATAGAAAGTAGATAAGAGGATGCACGGGTGAGCATCTTGAGTGGTGGTGGAAAGAAAGGATAAAGGAATTAATTTAAGGTGAGTTATATTATACCTTGGGTTACCAAAATGTATTTTACTGATGTTTTGACTTACCAAAATCTATTTTATACTAGTTATGTTTTATAAGTATATTAATAAAAGTTATGTTTTATAAAGATTTCAGTTACGTGGATTATTTTCTGAACCCTATTTGCTTAAAAGGAAAACCATGGATATCTTTGTTTTACTTTTAAAGAATATTTGGCTATGACCTTATATGAAAATATGTTTTGTGAGTACCACCACGGGAGTCCCATGCCTTGGGGGATTTAAAATAACCATTGGCTAGTGTTTGACCACTTTGTGGTCTAGTGTTGTCATGGATCCATTGATCTCTGTAGTGATTGTTACTTTAGTGATGTACTGTGGTTACAGTGATTATTTCAGTTTCTAGCACTTAATTAATTTGTGTATTCAACTCAACCCAATTTATGTTAATATTTTAGCTTAAATAAATATCCATGGCCATTTTGTGCCCCTACACTCATTGTATGATATTTCTCACTCTGCTATGTGCTTATAGCTGTTACTCCTTTCAGGTGACGAAGTTTAGCGGGATCAAGATGGAAAATGAATCGCTATGTTATTTTGTTTTCTATCTTTTATTATTAGACTCTTGTAGTACAATGAAGTTCAAGTAACTATATTTTAGTTCCTTTTAAATAAACAGTTGGTACCTAGTTATTTATTTTAATTTATTTAACTTATCCGTTTGCGTTGTGACTACAGAATTATCCGACTTACATTATTTTTTATCTTGTTACGACGCGGAGCCTTTGGGTACCGGGTTTGGGTCGTAACAAAAGTTGTATACATTACGATAAAATAAATAAATAAATAATAATAACAATAATAATAATAATAATAATAATAATAAAATAAGTATATATATATATACATGTAGTGACAATAATAATAATAAATAAATGATAATAAATAAATTCATAATTTAGGAGATTGGGAATTTTATGGTTAAAGAAATACGTTGTGAAATATTACACATTAAATATTTTAGTAAGTGGTAAGCGGTGATTTATAGTTGGAAAGTGAGGTTTTTAGACATGAACCTAACTTATCATTATACGTAAGTTTTAGGAGTCATCTTGAATTACCAAAGAAGGTAATAACTTTTAAATTAAAAAAATGGTCAAATGGTCAAAATATGTCTAAGTCCTAAGAAGATGGATTAGTCAATGGTCAAGTAAAAAGATAGAATTCAAACAAGTTAATTAATAAAATGGATAAGGGTGGACCGGAGTAAATAGCAAGTTTTACACGCGTCAAAATTTCGGAACTTTCTGTGACTTGCTACCCACGATTTACCTTCTTATAAATAGGAAAGAGTGGCACGTTTAAGGCAACGGGAAGAAAAAAAATAGAAAGTAGATAAGAGGACACACGGGTGAGCATCTTGAGTGGTGGTGGAAAGAAAGGATAAAAGAATTAATCTAAGGTGAGTTATATTATACCTTGAGTTACCAAAAAGTATTTTACTTATGTTTTGACTTACCAAAATCTATTTTATATAATTTATGTTTTGTTAATATATTAATAAAAGTTATGTTTTATAAAAGTTTCAGCTACGTGGTTTTATTTCTGAACCCTATTTGCTTAAAAGAAAATCCATGGATATGTTTGTTTTACTTTTAAAGAATATTTGGCTATGACCTTATATGAAAATATGTTTTGTGAGTGCCACCACGGGAGTCCCATGCCTTGGGGGACTTAAAATAACCATTGGCTAGTGTTTGACCACTTTGTGGTCCAGTGTTGTCATGGATCCATTGACCTCTGTAGTGATTGTTACTTTAGTGATGTACCGTGGTTACAATGATTATTTCAGTTTCTGGCACTTAATTAATTTGTGTATTCAACTCAACCCAATTTATGTTAATATTTTTGCTTAAATAAATATCTATGGCCATTTTGTGCCCTTATACTCATTGTATGATATTTCTCACTCTGCTGTGTGCTTATAGCTGTTACCCCTTTTAGGTGACGAAACTTAGCGGGATCAAGATGGAAAATGAATCGCTATGTTATTTTGTTTTCTATCTTTTATTATTAGACTCTTGTAGTACAATGAATTTCAAGTAACTATGTTTTAGTTCCTTTTAAATAAACAGTTGGTACTCAGTTATTTATTTTAATTTATTTAATTTATCCGCTTGCGCTGTGACTACAGAATTATCCGAATTACATTATTTTTTATCTTGTTATGACGCCGAGCCTTTGGGTACCGGGTTTGGGTCGTGACGAAAGTGGTATCAGAGCCATGGTTTTTTTTTTAAAATAAAATAAATAATAATAATAATAAATAATTAAATGAATAAATAAATAAATAAATAAATAAAAAATATATATATATAGTACAAGTTTTAAAATTTTATATTATTTTCACATTACTTACAATTATAAAAAAAAAGAAGAAGAATATATATGTATTAAACTTGCATTATTTTGTATTATGTGGTATGTCTAATGCAAATAAATCATGTTATCTGTATGTCTAGGCTAAGTTTTCTTGTGTTGTAGGACATGGCGAACCTATTGGAGCTATTCTGGTACGAGCCCCAGAAGCTCATCTCCTCCCGAACCAATTAGAGGGCTGGGGTGACTCAGAGAGTCTTGTCAGGCAAGCCATCCAACACTTGACCATCTCATGGAAAGATTCGTTTATTTACAGGCTGACCCCGATGAGGACTTATTATTCTGGAGACTTAGCCGAGGTAGCACTCGTGAAAGGTACATAGGACCGACCCACGTTGTTGGTCTTGCTCCGGACCTAGAACCACCACACTTTCTGGTCGCACCTCTACCCATAGGCTTTGCAGAAAGGAGGGGACCCGCATATCCTAGTAGCCATATTCGCACCACGACACCACCTCCCCAGCATATTGCCTATATCCCAGCTGTGGACTTTACCAACGGTGCATCATACTTGGAGACATCGATACGGATTACTAGACAGGAATTCTGGGGTTATGATCACGGTACTCCTATTTACATGGTTCAGGTAGTATGGAGCTACTTCGGAGTTGAGCTTAGTGGGTGGGAGTTTGAGTCCATCATGCAAAGTGAGTTTCCGGGGTTGTTTCATGGACCAGTTTTCCGAAGCCAGTTCTCCTGGTGGCCTAATGGACCATTCTAGATGTTTGACCAGAAGACCCTTTTTGTGAGCTGACCATGAGTAGTCTAATCTTTTTGTATTAGTAGGATTAGACATTAATTTGTGACCGCCAGACTAACGCCCTATGTATGGTAACAATGATGTATATGGTATTAATGTGGTAATATTAACATGATGGTAAAACTAATATGTTATATATGAAAGTGGTGATATTAATAGCAAAACTAATACGGTATATACGAATGTGGTGATAATAGAACTAATATGTTATATGTGACGTTGTATCAAAATTGTCTCAATGTGATGTCACGCTTATATCATTTTGCCTTGTAGTAATGGCCAACGAAGGAAATGAAACCGGATCATCAGTCAGCGGTACCATCCCAATGGAACAGATCTTGGAAAGGGCAGTCACCAACTTTTTACAGGCCTTGCAAAGCAGCATAACCAATGGGACATTAGAAAGACGAGAAAAATCGACTTCGATTAAACAATTTCAGGAGCTGAAACCCACCACGTTTATCGGCAGTCCAAACCCACTAGTAGCAGAAGCTTGGGTCAGGGACATGGAGAAAATCTTCCGTGCACTACCTTGCACAGAAAGACAGAAGGTGACTTTTGCCACCTTCACCTTCAAGGACGATGCACAAGAATGGTGGCTCCTTACCCTAGAAAAGGAAGATATTGTGACTTGGGTGAGATTTTTAGAAGTATTCTATGAAAAGTACTTTCCAGATTCACTACGGGAACAAAAAGCGTCAGAATTCATACATCTAAGGCAAGGAACCATGATAGTGGCCGAATATGAAAGTAAGTTCACACAACTAGCCCGGTTCGCGACATATGTCATTCCCATCGAAGCTCGAAAAGCCAAGAAATTTGAAGCAGGGTTGGATCCTGAAATTAAGGACAGGTTGGAGGTTTTGAAACTACCAACCTATGCGGCGGTGGTAGAACAAGCATACATTGCGGAAAAATGGATTAAAGCCTTGCGATCTGGGGAGCCAAGTCAGAGGAAGCGATTTTGGGAAAGAAATAACAGAAGGTCCGGTGTCGCACCTCCCAAGAGAATAAATACGAGCACAACCAGTTCAACCGGTCCAAGCAATCAAAGCCCTGCAAACCCTAAAGGAGGCACCACTCCAGCTTGTTCTACCTGTGGACAGATTCATTGGGGACCATGCCGTCAAGATACGAGAACATGCTTTAGATGTGGCCAAGTTGGCCATTGGCTGAGGAATTGTCCAACGCTCGTCCGCCCCTTTGAACTAGTCCGAAAACCCGCAGTACTTGAAGGAGCGAGAAAGGACCAAAAATGCCATGGAAGAGCTTTTGCCCTGGTGCCTGGAAACCCAGAAGTTACTGAAAATGTTGTGTCAGGTACACTCTCTGTTTGTGGTCACTTAGCCCATGTTCTCTTTGACTCTGGTTCAACTCATTCTTTTGTTACACCACACTTTGCTCCCAAGTTGGCGCCAACACCCGAGCCCTTAGGACACATACT
Organism: Camellia sinensis; assembly: GCF_055761805.1. Classification (NCBI taxonomy): domain Eukaryota; kingdom Viridiplantae; phylum Streptophyta; class Magnoliopsida; order Ericales; family Theaceae; genus Camellia; species Camellia sinensis. The sequence continues at coordinate 115,947,258 of NC_138975.1, read as the reverse complement.
ATCTGTGTCTTTTCCCTCTGGAAATTCTGCCCTTAGTACTGATGTATACAAATCTTGTACTGTATCCTTAAAAGGTGAAATCTTACACGTAGACTTGATACCCCTTGGCATTAGTACCTTTGATGTAATCTTAGGAATGGATTGGTTAGCTGCTAATCGTGCCTCTATCGATTGTAAAGCCAAAAAGGTATTCCTCAGGTCACCAAACCAACTTGAGCTTGTCTTCGAAGGAACTGGAGCCTCTCCCTCTCCCTGTATTATATCCTTCATAATAGCCCAACGACTGCTAAGAAAGGATTGTTGTGGTTGTATCTGTTATGTGATTGATACTCAACAAGAGACCCCCACACTTGATGCGATCCCCGTAGTTCGAGAATTTCTGGATGTGTTTCCTGAAGACCTGCCTGGCACTCCAGTTGATCGGGAATTCGAGTTCACCATTGAAACCCAACCTGGTACACAACCAATCTCAAAGACCCCTTACCGCATGTCCATGGCAGAATTGAAAGAACTAAAAGCTCAACTCCAAGAACTACTGAATAAAGGCTTCATCCGACCAAGTACCTCACCATGGGGAGCTCCGGTACTGTTCGTAAAGAAAAAGGATGGTACAATGAGGTTATGTATCGACTATCGAGAGCTAAATAAAGTCACCATAAAAAATCGGTACCCCTTGCCACGAATTGACGACTTGTTTGATCAACTGCAAGGCGTCCAAGTGTTCTCAAAAAATTGACTTGCGTTCTGGTTACCATAAACTAAAAGTCAAAACGGAAAGCATCGAAAAGACTGCCTTCAGAACCCGTTATGGGCACTACGAGTTCCTCGTCATGCCATTTGGCGTCACCAATGCTCCAGCGGCCTTTATGGACCTCACGAATCGAGTGTTCAAACCCTATCTTGACGAGTTCGTCATTGTCTTCATTGACGACATTCTCATATACTCTAAATCGCCAGAAGATTATGAACACCACTTGCGAAAAGTTCTACAGACATTACGTGATCACAAACTTTATGCCAAGTTGAAGAAATGTGAATTCTGGATCACTAGTGTACACTTCCTCGGTTACGTCATTAACAAAGATGGCATTTCAGTTGATCCCCAAAAGGTTGCAGCAATCGTGGATTGGCCATGACCTACTAACGTATCAGAAATTCGAAGCTTCTTGGGCCTAGCTGGCTACTACCGGCGCTTTGTGCAAGACTTCTCGAAGATAGCTTCACCATTGACCCAGCTAACTCAAAAGAACACACCTTTTGAATGGACGGACAAGCAGGAACGTTGCTTCCAAGAATTGAAGGACAGACTCGTGACGGCTCCAATACTAGCGCTCCTCGCGGAAGCAGAAGGGTTTATAATTTACAGCGATGCCTCATACAATGATTTGGGTTGCGTTCTTATGCAAAACGGGAAGGTCATTGCTTATGCCTCTCGCCAACTAAAGTCTCACGAAAGAAACTATCCAACTCATGATCTAGAATTGGCTGCGGTGATCTTCGCCCTCAAAATCTGGCGTCATTATCTCTACGGAGTAGCCTGCAAAATCTACACTGATCACAAAAGTCTCAAATATCTGTTTACACAAAAGGAATTGAATATGAGGCAACGACGATGGCTAGAATTTATGAAGGACTACGATATAGAGATCCATCATCATCCCGGCAAAGCTAATGTAGTAGCAGACGCACTAAGTCGAAAAATATAGCGATCCCGGGTTTACCCTTGTTGTACAGTGATCCGGACATGTGTCCGTGGATGTTGGTAGTTGATTAATATCTGGTTTACATCCTTTTTATTTCGTATTTGAGTTATAAGATGTGTTGGGTAGGTTTGTTACAGGTTGGTTGAGTTTAGAAACCAAAACTAGTTGCCCAGATTTTGACCTGTCCGCTCGAGCGGGGGTTTGGGCACTCGAGCGGGAGTTTCACCCATCCAGTATTTCCTGTGCAGTGTTAGACGCTCGAGCGTGGGATTGACCGCTCGAGCGGGGTTGTGTGAGTGTCGCTCGAGCGGGGAGTTGGAAGCTCGAGCGGAGACCTGGTTCTGTAAAAGTTCTGGGAGTGTGTATCCGCCGCTCGAGCGGGATTGTTGACGCTCGAGCGGGAGTATGTGAGTGACGCTCGAGCGGGGTGTTTGACGCTCGAGCGGGCCGACTGGGTTTAAGTTCCGAGTTTTGACTTTTCAAATCACTTTTTCACTTTCTCTTCTCTCTTCTACTTTTCCAAAAACACCATTGTTGAGCCTCTCACTCTAGAACTCTACCTTCTCTCTAGGTTTTGATCTAGTAGGAGTGATTTGCTCATCTTTGGCCTTTACAAAAAAGTTGTTGATCGTCGAGGGCTACATTTTAATCTGAAAATTTCAGGATTTGGAGCACATTGGGTTTTGTCATCTTCTCCTTTGGGGCTCCGAATTTGAGGTAGGGATATCCTACTCCTCTCTATGGCTTTTGTCTTTAAATTTTAGTATTTTGAGATGTTGGGGCCGGTTTGGTAATTTTGTGAAGGTTTGGGGCTTTTGTGTTATTTTTACAAAAGTTGGGGTTTTATTTATAATAAACCTAGATGCATGTTTGGCATAGAGAAATGGAATAAATGTTGAATCATTTATGAAAATGGGACCTAAGGGTTGAAATGGTAATTATGAAAAAATAACCTAATTACATTGTTTGATTAATTGGGATAATTAATTGTGAGAAATGAGGAAATGAAGTGGAATTGTTGAGATTGGGAATGTATGGGGCTAAAGGGTGTAGTTGGATTATTTGTCACTCACCTAGTTGGAAATGTTGATTTTATATCCATTTGTTGCATTTATTTTCTGTATAGAAATAACTGCTTTGGGCTATCGGTGGAGGATAGTCGTGATTGTTGTAGACAATGCATGATGATTAGGCAAACTGAAACTAATCACTAGAATGTGTCATTGAGATTGACGATTGAAAGAATACATTAAATTTATGTATTGTGTAATGATGTATATAATTGTTGTTTATATGCATTGAGTTGTGTTGGAGGAGATAGGGGATGTACTCCACGGTTTAGGGGAAGATAGGGGATGGACCTCTAAACCGGATGTGTTGGGAGGAGATAGGGGATGGACTCCATAGATAGAGCTCATATGCTTATCTATTAACGTATTGACAGAGCTCATATGCTTGTCATTGGAAGTGTGATAGTGCTCATATGCATATCTGTGGAAGTGATGATATAGCTTGTATGCTTATCTATTGTTGTGTGATATAGCTAGTATGCTTATCTATTGTGAAATGGGAAGTGTTTGATATGAGTTACCGTCTCATATGAGTTGTTTGGCCAGGTTCTGAGCCATGGTTGTAAATTGAGAATTGAAAGAAATGGAAAATGAGTTGTAATATAGACTTGTATGTCATGAAAATGTAAAGTGTGATAAGGGGAAAGTATCAGTGTTGACCATCTATCAACTGCTAATCTTTTAGTCATTGTTCATATTTGGTTTAGTGTATTTCTACTGGGCTGTGGCTCACCCTATATGGGAATATCATTTTCAGGTACAGGTAGCATGCCACCTCCAAGGACATAGCTTGGGAGGCTAGAGGCGGGCACACTTTTGTCGTTTTATTTTTGATGTATTACATGTAAATCCAAGCCAAGGGCTTAATGTGTAAATGAGTTAGTACTCTTTCGTTGTAACCAAGTGTTAACTTGGAAAGCTGTAAGCCCGTAGGGCATTTGCTTTTGTTGTTAACATGTAATACTTTTGTAAGAAACTACTCTGATGAATAGAAGAATGTTTATCTTTATTACAAATTCATGTCTATATTGATGGGTTTATTGTTATCTTTTTTCGAGGGCGTTACAACTTGGTATCAGAGCGTACCGGGTTCGAATACTTTGGGTACGTGGGAAGTGATTAGGATCACAATGGGTTTGTCTCGCTTGATAGAGACTTAGATGTAGTGTCCTATGCTATGTGCTTAATTGATAACATGCTTATGTGACTATGTGGGTATGGAATGTAGTTTCTAGGATGTTGATTGGATCCTTGGGTTTCTGGGAGTCTTGTTGGAAAGGCACTCGATCAATGCTGTTTCTAACCGGAACTCTAGTAACGCCTCGGGACTATCATTATCCGGAAATGAAATTCGTAAGTGCTTATGTGTTTATGTGCTTACGTGGAGTGAATTACAGTTGTCCATGCATTAGGACGTGAGTGTTTAGTTTTGGCACATTTGTGAATGTGCTAACGTTCTGTATTACCTTTATTAGGATGTCAGGACGAGGAAGAGGTGCTAGGCGTGGTAGGCCTGCGAGGCAGGAAGTACCCTTACCGGAGGAGGTTCCGGCAGTACAGGAGGGAGTTGGTCAGGCCAACGTGGCCGAACCAGCGGGCCAACAGGCTATGAGTGCCTTGGCATGAGAGATAGCAGGGGCTTTGGGTATTCTCAGAGCAGGGAATCAAGCAGCTGAGGCAGGGCCTTCTTTCTTGAAGAGGGAATTCTTTCGGTCTAACCCGGACGAATTTGTTGGAGATCCAAAGGAACCACTGAAGGCCGACGAGTGGTTAGAACAGATGAGTAAGACGTTCGAGATGCTTGGCATCGAGGACGGGGCACTGAAAGTGACCTTGGCATCCTTCCAGCTGAAGGGAGATGCGGGTCAATGGTGGAAGTACGAGAAGGCTCGTGTTGGTGGTACATGGGAGGCATTTGTAAATGCTTTCCAGGAGAGGTTTTTATCTGCAGTGGCTAGGGAGAAGTTGAGGGATCAGTTTAGCCGGCTTAATCAGCAGGGTATGTCTGTGGCAGAGTTTGAGGCCACTTTCACTAGTTTGTCCAGGTTCGCACCTGAGTTGGTGGCGTCCGAAGAACGCCGTTGCTATGAATTTGAGCGGAAGTTGAGGCGGGGCCTCAAGCTGAGAGTTGGTGGGTCTTACATCCGAGAGTATAGGCATTTAGTGGATGCTGCAGCTCATATGGAGCTCATGATGCAAGAGGAGGATGAGGGGCAGAGAGGCTCCAAGAGGAGCCAAGATGGTCAGGGTGATGGCAGGAGGCAGAAGGGTTCCTACCCTCAGCAGTCTCAGGGTGGAGTTATTAGATCGACCTTTCCGGTGCCGAGTGCAGGCTCGGGGAGAGGTAGTCAGGGAGGCCTGACTTGTTTTGCGTGTGGCCAGCTGGGTCACAAGTCTTCAGTTTGCCCGCAGAAGGGAGGGGGTCAGCGAGCTGCTTCTTCATCCGCTAGACCTCAGGGCCAGAGTCAGGGCAGAGGCCAGCCTTTGTCTTGTTATCAGTGTGGTCAGCCTGGGCACCTGAAGAGGTATTGCCCGCAGTTGAGTGCTACTTCGGGAGCATCTGGTTCTAGGCAGACGCAGGGTTTTCAGCCAGCTCAGTCTGTGCAGGCCTCGAGGGCCAATCCGGGGGCTTCGTCATCCCAGTCAGTGCAGCAGTCGTATGCTCCTAGAGGTGAGCAGGTAGATCAGGGGCCTACAGGGCGCGTGTATGTTGTTACCGCGCAGGATTTAGTACCGGCTCCATCAGTGGTGAGAGGTACTTTTCTGTTTTGCAACTCGGTTGCTAGTGTGTTGATTGACACGGGTGCATCTCATTCTTTTGTATCTGCTGCATTTGTATCTGTTTTGGAGTTGGAGTTAGCACAGTTAGCATCTCCTATTTGTGTAGTGTCACCTCTTGGGGGTGAACTGATCTTGAAACAAGGTGTTAGAGGTTGTGATATAGAGGTCGCCGACCATAGGCTTCCTTTTCCGTTTGTTGTCATGCCCATGAAGGGCTTTGATGTTATTTTGGGTATGGATTGGCTATCGTCATACCGGGCTGTTATCGATTGCTACCGCCAGAGGGTCACGTTATGTACCTTGAGCGGGGAGTGGTTCCATTTCTTGGGAGACCGGGTTGGTTGTGTTTTGCCACCGGGGTATGATTCGCGAGGGCGAAGTGAGCTTAGTGGTCTACTTGCTAGCTTTGAGAGTGGTGAGTGTGACGAGACTTGTGTTGTGTTGCCGAGGGTGGTTTGTGAGTATTCGGATGTCTTTCCCGAAGACCTTGTTAGTTTGCCACCTCACCGAGAGATAGAGTTCTCTATTGATTTAGTGCCTGGCACGGCGCCGATTTCTATGGCACCTTACCGTTTTGCTCCAGTAGAGTTGGTTGAGTTGGAATGTACCGCCCTCAAAAAAATAACATCAAACCCATCAAATAAGACATGCATTGATATGTAAAAGTTCCACATTCTTCCATATATCAGAATTTCATTACATAAGTATTACATGTTAACAACAAAAGCAAATGCCCTATGGGCTTACAGCTTTCCAAGTTAACACTTGGTTACAACAAAAGAGTACTAACTCATTACACATTAAGCCCTTGGCTTGAATTACATGTAATACATCAAAAAGTAAACGACAAAAGTATGTCCGCCTCTAGCCTCCCAAGCTATGTCCTTGGAGGTGGCATGCTACCTGTACCTGAAAATGATATTCCCATATAGGGTGAGCCACAGCCCAGTAGAAATACACTAAACCAACCATGAACAATGACTAAAAGATTAGCAATTGATAGATGGCCAACACTGATACATTCACATAAATCACATATTTATGTCATACGACTTATGAGTCCAAGTTACTTTTCATTTTCCCCCTTTTCAACAGATAGACATATAAGCTCTATCCACATTCTCAACAGATATGTATAAAAAACTATATCCCACATTCACAGATAAGCATATAAGCTGTATCCACATTCTACAACAGATATGTATAACAACAATATCCACAGATAAGCATATAAGCTATATCCACACTTCACAAAGATAAGCATACGAGCTCTATCTTCACTTCTCTAGACAAGCATATGAGCTGTATCTACGGAGTTCATCCCCTATCTTCTCCCAATACTATCTGGTTTAGAGGTACATCCCCTATCTTCCCCTAAACCGCGGAGTACATCCCCCATCTCCTCCTCTACACATAACGTATATAAACACAATGGTTCTATATACAATCACTCAATACATACAGTTAATGTATTCTATCAACCGTCAAGTTCCATGACACATTTCATTGATTAGTTTCCGTTTGCCTAATCATCATGCATTGTCTACAACAATCGCGACTATCCTCCACCGATAGCCCAAAGCAGTTATTTCTAAAACAGAAAATAAATGCACAATGGATATTCAATCAACATTTCATTTCCTCATTTCTCACAATTAATTATCCCAATTAATCAAACAATGTAATTAAGTTGTTATCCATAATTACCATTTCAACCCTTAGGTCCCATTTTCATCAATGATTCAACATTTATTCCATTTCTCTATGCCAAACATGCATCTAGGTTTATTATGAATAAAATCCCAACTTTTGTAAAATTACACAAAAGTCCCAAACTTTCACAAAATTACCAAACCAACCCCAACATCTCAAAATACTAAAATTTAAAGACAAAATCCATAGAGAGGAGTAGGATATCCCTACCTCAAATCCGGAGCCCCAAAGAAGAAGATGACAAAACCCAACGTGCTCCAAATCCCGAAATTTTCAGATTAAAAAGTAGCCCTCGACGATCAACAACTTTTTTGTAAAGGCCAAAGATGAGCAAATCACTCCTACTAGATCAAAACCTAGAGAGAAGGTAGAGTTCTAGAGTGAGAGGCTCAACAATGGTGTTTTTGGAAAAGTAGGAGAGAGAAGAGAAAGTGAAAAAGTGACTTGAAAGGTCAAAACACGGAACTAAAACCTAGTCGGCCCGCTCGAGCGTAAAACACTCCGCTCGAGCGTAACTCACAGACTCCCGCTCGAGCGCCAACAATCCCGCTCGAGCGGCGAATACACACTCCCAGAACTTCTGCAGAACCAGGTCTCCGTTCGAGCTCCCAACTCCCCGCTCGAGCGGCACTCAAGTAACCCCGCTCGAGCGGCCAATACCACGCTCGAGCGTCCAACACTGCACAGAAAATACTGGATGGGTGCAATTCCCGCTCGAGCGCCCAAACCCCCGCTCGAGCGGACAGGCCAAAATCTGGGCAACTAGTTTTGGTTTCTAAACTCAACCAACCTGTAACAAATCTGCCCAACACATCCTATAACTCAAATACAAAGTAAAGAGGATGCAAACAAGATGATAAACAACTACCAACATCCACGGACACATGTTCGGATCACTGTACAACAAGGGTAAACCCGGGATCGCTATAACCTCCCCCCCTTAAAGAATTTCGTCCCCGAAATTAAGCAAAGTTTTCAGAAAACAAGTTTTCCTCCATTTTAAACAATGTTACACTTTAACATTCAACAATCCGACCCATTACCGGTCACCCCCTCCCTTTAACAAGAGGCATTTCACAATATGTAAACAACATATGTACTTTCAACATGCATTAACATTACGCATTATCTTTCCAATTTCAACAATACATTCAACACATATAGTGTCACATTCAACTTCCATATGAGGCAAGTTCCAAAACATACTTCCAATAAACCAAAACATTTTCAATGTTTCACAACTTAAGACATATATAAAAGCTCTTAAGTTCAACAATAGTTCAAAATTTAAATACAAGCTTACATATCAACAAACAAGTCCAGATATTTCTCACGGACTTCCAACTCACGTTCCCAAGTGGCTTCCTCCACTCCGTGATGTTTCCACAAGACTTTCACCAAAGGAATGGTCTTGCCACGCAGGACCTGATCCCGCCTATCCAAGACCCGAACCGGTCTCTCCTCATACGAGGCATCCTCATCTACCTCTAAATCGGTCCAATCCAACACATGTGATGGATCTGGCTCATACTTCCGAAGCATACTCACATGAAACACGTCATGCACTCCGGGCAACTGCGGCGGTAAAGCTAACCGATAAGCAACCTCGCCAATCCTCTCAAGGATCTCAAAAGGACCAATAAACCGAGGGGATAACTTCCCACTCTTCCCAAACCTCATCAAACCTCGCCTAGGTGATATCTTCAGAAAGACATGATCACCTACCTCAAACGCCAAAGGCCTCCTCCTACGGTCGGCATAACTCTTTTGTCGACTCTAGGCTGTAACAAGCCTCCTACGGATAAGCTCAATTTTCTCCGTCGTCTCCCTAACCAACTCCGGACCCAACAAAGTTGTATCACCCACCTCGGCCCAACAAACTGGAGACCTACACGGTCGGCCATACAAGGCCTCAAACGGTGCCATACCGATGCTAGATTGAAAACTGTTATTGTAGGCAAACTCTACCAATGGCAAGTGCCTCTCCCACGTCCCACTGAAATCCAGGACACAACCCCGAAGCATATCCTCGAGGATCTGAATAGTACGCTCGGACTGCCCGTCAGTCTGAGGATGATAGGCCGTACTAAAGGTCAACTTAGTGCCCAAGGCACTCTGCAAGCTCTGCCACAACCTAGCAGTAAAACGAGGATCTCTATCTGAGACGATCGTCACTGGGACCCCGTGCAATCTCACTATGTCCCGAATATACAAATCGGCAAGATGATCCACCGAATCTCTCACGCGCATAGGAATAAAGTGCGCCGACTTAGTCAACCGGTCTACAACCACCCAAATAGCATCACTACCCCGCTGAGTCCTCGGAAGACCTACAACGAAGTCCATAGTGACATGCTCCCACTTCCACTCGGCAATAGGCAAGGGTTGTAACAAACCTGCTGGCCTCTGATGCTCGGCCTTCACTTGCTGGCAAGTAAGGCACTTCGATACGAAAACAGCTACATCTCTCTTCATACCCCGCCACCAAAACTGGCGACCCAAATCCTGATACATCTTAGTACCTCCCGGATGCACCGCAAGGCGTGAATGATGAAACTCTCGGAGTACTTCCTCACGGCAAGACTCCGGCACAAACAAACAGTCTCGGTATCTCACACTCAGGTCGGGATACACCGTCAAACCCTTTTCAACTTTCCCACTGGAGATCTTCTCTCGGAGGGATTCTACCTCAAGGTCACCTCTCTGTGCCTCTAACACTCTAGTCACAAGTGTAGGCTGCGCAACAACAGAAAACAAGGCCGCAGCCTCAACAGATTCGCCCAGTAGCAAATCAAACTTGCCAAGTGCTCCCAACATCTCCCATTCCCGGATGGCTATACAAGCTACATCACTAATGGATTTCCTACTAAGGGCATCGGCCACAACATTGGCCTTTCCCGGATGATAGTGCAATTCAAAATCATAATCCTCGATGAACTCCATCCACCTCCTCTGCCTCAAATTCAAGTCTCTCTGTGTAAACAGATACTTCAAACTCTTGTGGTCCGAGAACACCTCGATCTTCTCACCATAAAGGTAGTGCCTCCAGATTTTCAAGGCAAAGATCACAGCCGCTAACTCTAGGTCGTGTGTGGGGTAATTCTTCTCGTGTATTTTCAACTGACGTGAGCCATAAGCTACCACTTTCCCTTCTTGCATCAACACACAACCCAAACCCTCTCGCGTAGCATCGCAATAAACCGCATAACCCAACCCTCTCTCCGGAATAATCAACACCGGAGCGGTGGTCAATCTAACTTTCAGCTCTTGAAACGACTTTTCACAAGTCTCACTCCACACAAACTTGACTCCCTTCCGAGTCAGTCTAGTCAACGGTGACGTTAACCTGGAGAAATCTTTCACAAACCGACGGTAATACCCAGCTAATCCCAGAAAACTGCGGATCCCAAACACACTCTTAGGCTATGCCCAATCTTGCACTGCCTCAACCTTGGATGTATCAACAGACACCCCTTCCCCAGATACCACGTGGCCTAAGAATTTGACTTCCCTCAGCCAGAACTCACACTTCCCAAACTTGGCATACAGCCTATGGGCTCTAAGTAACTCAAGCACCACTCTCAAGTGTGCCTCGTGCTCCTCCTCAGAAGGCGAATAGATAAGGATGTCGTCCACAAAAACGACTACAAACCGATCCAAGAATTCCCGGAAGATCCGGTTCATCAAGTCCATAAAGACTGCTGGTGCATTGGTAAGCCCAAATGGCATCACCAAAAACTCATAATGGCCATACCGCGTACGAAATGCCGTCTTAGGAACATCCTCCTCTCTGACTCTCAACTGGTGGTAACCCGATCTCAAGTCTATCTTAGAGAAACAACGGGAACCCTTCAACTGGTCAAACAGGTCATCTATACGGGGCATAGGATACTTATTCTTAACCGTAGCCCGATTCAACTTCCGATAGTCAATACACAATCTCAAGGCACCATCTTTCTTTTTAACAAAGAAGGCTGGTGCTCCCCACGGCGAAACACTAGGGCGAACAAAGCCCTTATCTAGCAATTCCTGGAGCTGAACTTTCAACTCAACCAACTCTGCTGGAGCAAAACGGTAAGGTGCCATAGAAATCGGCGCCGTGCCGGGCACTAAATCAATAGAGAACTCTATCTCTCGGTGAGGTGGCAAACTAACAAGATCTTCGAGAAAGACATCCGAATACTCACAAACCACCCTCGGCAATACAATCTGGGTCTCATCACACTCACTACTCTCAAAGCTAGCAAGTAGACTACTAAGCTCACTTCGCCCTCGCGAATCATACCCCGGTGGCAAAACACTACCAACCCGGTCTCCCAAGAAATGGAACCATTCCCCGCTCAAGGTACATAACGTGACCCTCTGGCGGTAGCAATCGATAACAGCCCGGTATGACGATAACCAGTCCATACCCAAAATAACATCAAAACCCTTCATGGGCATGACAACAAACGAAAAAGGAAGCCTATAGTCGGCGACCTCTATATCACATCCTCTAACACCCTGTTTCAAGATCAACTCACCACCCAAAGGCGATACCACACAAATAGGAGATGCTAACTGTGCTAACTCCAATTTCAAAACAGATGCAAATGCAGCAGATACAAAAGAATAAGATGCACCCGTGTCTATCAACACATTAGCAACCGAGTTGCAAAACAGAAAAGTACCTCTCACTACCGATGGAGCTGGTACTAAATCCTGCGCGGTAACAGCATACACGCGCCCCGTAGGCCCCTGGTCTACCTGCTCACCTCTCAGAGCAAAAGACTGCTGCACAGTCTAGGATGACGAAGCTCCCGGATTGGCCCTCGAGGCCTGCAGAGACTGAGCTGGCTGAAAACCCTGCGTCTGTCTAGAGCCAAATGCTCCAGAAGTGGCACTCAACTGTGGGCAAAACCTCTTCAGGTGCCCAGGCTGTCCACACTGATAACAAGACAAGGGCTGCCCCCTGCCCAAACTCTGACTCTGCGGTCTAGCTGAAGAAGAAATAGCTCTCTGACCCCCACCCTTTTGCGGGCAAACAGAAACCTTGTGACCCAGCTGGCCACACTTGTAACAAGCAAACTCCCCCTGATTGCCTCTCCCCGAGCCTGCACTCGGCACTGGAAAGGTCGATCTAGAAACTGCTCCCTGAGACTGCTGAAGGTTATAACCCCTCTGCCTCCTGCCATCACCCTGACCATCTTGGCTCCTCTTGGAGCCCCTCTGTTCTTCCTCCTCTTCCTGCATCATAATTTTCATATGAGCAGCAGCATCCACCAGGTGCCTATACTCTCTGATGTAAGACCCACCAACTCTCAACTTGAGGCCCCGCCTCAACTTCCGCTCAAACTCATAGCAACGGCGTTCCTCAAACGCCACTAGTTCCGGTGCAAACCTGGACAGACTAGTAAAAGTAGCCTCAAACTCGGCCACTGACAAGCCCTGCTGTTTAAGCCGGCTGAACTGATCCCTCAGCTTCTCCCTAGTTGCTGCAGACAAAAACCTCTCCTGAAAAGCATTCACAAATGCCTCCCAAGTACCACTAACACGAGCCTTCTCGTACTTCCACCATTGACCCGCATCTCCCTTCAGTTGGAAGGATGCCAAGGTCACTTTCAGTGCTCCGTCCTCGATGCCAAGCATCTCGAACGTCTTACTCATTTGCTCTAGCCACTCATCAGCCTTCAGTGGCTGCTTCGGATCCCCGATAAACTCATCCGGATTAGACCGGAAAAACTCCCTCTTCAAGAAAGAAGGCCCTGCCTCAGCTGCCTGATTCCCAGCTCTAAGAATACCCAAAGCTCTTGCTATCTCTCTGGCCAAGGCACCCATGGCCTGCTGACCCACTGGCTCGGCCACATTGGCCTGGCCGACTCCCTCCTGCACTGCCGGAACCTCCCCCGGTAACGGTATTTCCTGCCTCGCAGGTCTACCACGCCTAGCACCTCTTCCTCGTCCTGACATCCTAATAAAGGTAACACAGAACATTAGCACATTCATAAATGTGCCGAAACTAAACACTCACGTCCTAATGCATGGACAACTGTAATTCACTCCACGTAAGCACATAAACACATAAGCACTAACGAATTTTCATTTCCGGATAATGACAGTCCCGAGGCGTTACTAGAGTTCCGGTTAGAAACAGCATTGATCAAGTGCCTTTCCAACAAGACTCCCAGAAACCCAAGGATCCAATCAACATCCTAGAAATTAAATCCCATACCCACATAGTCACATAAGCATGTTATCAATCAAGCACATAGCATATGATACTACATCTAAGTCTCTATCAAGCGAGACAAACCCATTGTGATACTAATCACTTCCCACGTACCCAAAGTATTCGAACCCGGTACGCTCTGATACCAAGTTGTACCGCCCTCAAAAAAATAACATCAAACCCATCAAATAAGACATGCATTGATATGTAAAAGTTCCACATTCTTCCATATATCAGAATTTCATTACATAAGTATTACATGTTAACAACAAAAGCAAATGCCCTATGGGCTTACAGCTTTCCAAGTTAACACTTGGTTACAACAAAAGAGTACTAACTCATTACACATTAAGCCCTTGGCTTGAATTACATGTAATACATCAAAAAGTAAACGACAAAAGTATGTCCGCCTCTAGCCTCCCAAGCTATGTCCTTGGAGGTGGCATGCTACCTGTACCTGAAAATGATATTCCCATATAGGGTGGGCCACTGCCCAGTAGAAATACACTAAACCAACCATGAACAATGACTAAAAGATTAGCAATTGATAGATGGCCAACACTGATACATTCACATAAATCACATATTTATGTCATACGACTTATGAGTCCAAGTTACTTTTCATTTTCCCCTTTTTCAACAGATAGACATATAAGCTCTATCCACATTCTCAACAGATATGTATAAAAAACTATATCCCACATTCACAGATAAGCATATAAGCAGTATCCACATTCTACAACAGATATGTATAACAACAATATCCACAGATAAGCATATAAGCTATATCCACACTTCACAAAGATAAGCATATGAGCTCTATCTTCACTTCTCTAGACAAGCATATGAGCTGTATCTACGGAGTTCATCCCCTATCTTCTCCCAATACTATCTGGTTTAGAGGTACATCCCCTATCTTCCCCTAAACCGCGGAGTACATCCCCCATCTCCTCCTCTATACATAACGTATACAAACACAATGGTTCTATATACAATCACTCAATACATACAGTTAATGTATTCTATCAACCGTCAAGTTCCATGACACATTTCATTGATTAGTTTCCATTTGCCTAATCATCATGTATTGTCTACAACAATCACGACTATCCTCCACCGATAGCCCAAAGCAGTTATTTCTAAAACAGAAAATAAATGCACAATGGATATTCAATCAACATTTCATTTCCTCATTTCTCACAATTAATTATCCCAATTAATCAAACAATGTAATTAGGTTGTTATCCATAATTACCATTTCAACCCTTAGGTCCCATTTTCATCAATGATTCAACATTTATTCCATTTCTCTATGCCAAACATGCATCTAGGTTTATTATGAATAAAATCCCAACTTTTGTAAAATTACACAAAAGTCCCAAACTTTCACAAAATTACCAAACCAACCCCAACATCTCAAAATACTAAAATTTAAAGACAAAATCCATAGAGAGGAGTAGGATATCCCTACCTCAAATTCGGAGCCCCAAAGAAGAAGATGACAAAACCCAACGTGCTCCAAATCCCGAAATTTTTAGATTAAAAAGTAGCCCTCGACGATCAACAACTTTTTTGTAAAGGCCAAAGATGAGCAAATCACTCCTACTAGATCAAAACCTAGAGAGAAGGTAGAGTTCTAGAGTGAGAGGCTCAACAATGGTGTTTTTGGAAAAGTAAGAGAGAGAAGAGAAAGTGAAAAAGTGACTTGAAAGGTCAAAACACGGAACTAAAACCCAGTCGGCCCGCTCGAGCGTAAAACACTCCGCTCTAGCGTAACTCACAGACTCCCGCTCGAGCGGCGAATACACACTCCTAGAACTTCTGCAGAACCAGGTCTCCGCTCGAGCTCCCAACTCCCCGCTCGAGCGGCACTCACGTAACTCCGCTCGAGCGGCCAATACCACGCTCGAGCGTCCAACACTGCACAGAAAATACTGGATGGGTGCAATTCTCGCTCGAGCGCCCAAACCCCCGCTCGAGCGGACATGCCAAAATCTGGGCAACTAGTTTTGGTTTCTAAACTCAACCAACCTGTAACAAATCTGCCCAACACATCCTATAACTCAAATACAAAGTAAAGAGGATGCAAACAAGATGATAAACAACTACCAACATCCACGGACACATGTCCGGATCACTGTACAACAAGGGTAAACCCGGGATCGCTATATGAAAGTTTAGCTCCAGGAATTGCTAGAGAAGGGTTTTGTTCGCCCTAGTGTTTCACCGTGGGGAGCACCGGCCCTCTTTGCTAAGAAGAAAGATGGTGCCTTGAGATTGTGTATAGACTACCGGAAGTTGAATCGGGCTACGGTCAAGAATAAGTACCCTATGCCCCGTATAGATGATTTGTTTGACCAGTTGAAGGGTTCCCGTTATTTCTCTAGGATAGACTTGAGATCGGGTTACCACCAGTTGAGGGTCAGGGAGGAGGATATTCCTAAGATGGCATTCCGTACATGGTATGGCCATTATGAGTTTCTGGTGATGCCATTCGGGCTTACCAATGCACCGACAGTCTTTATGGACTTGATGAACCGGATCTTTCGGGAATTCTTGGATCGATTTGTAGTCGTTTTCGTGGACGACATTCTTGTTTATTCACCTTCTGAGGAGGAGCACGAGGCACACTTGAGAGTGGTGCTTGAGTTACTTAGGGCCCATAGGCTGTATGCCAAGTTTGGGAAGTGTGAGTTCTGGCTAGGAGAGGTGAAATTCTTAGGCCATGTGGTATCCGGGAAAGGGGTGTCTGTTGATGCATCCAAGGTTGAGGCAGTGCAAGATTGGGCACAACCTAAGAGTGTGTTTGAGATCCGCAGTTTTCTGGGATTAGCTGGGTATTACCGTCGGTTTGTGAAAGATTTCTCCAGGCTAGCCTCGCCGTTGACTAGATTGACTCAGAAGGGAGTCAAATTTGTGTGGAGTGAGACTTGCGAAAAGTCGTTCCAAGAGTTGAAGGTTAGATTGACCACCACTCCGGTTTTGATTATTCCGGAGAGAGGGTTGGGTTATGCTGTTTACTGTGATGCCTCATGAGAGGGTTTGGGTTGTGTGTTGATGCAAGAGGGGAGTGTGGTAGCTTATGGCTCACGTCAGTTGAAAATTCACGAGAAGAATTACCCTACACACGACCTAGAGTTAGCGGCTGTGATCTTTGCCTTGAAGATTTGGAGGCACTACCTTTACGGTGAGAGGTTCGAGGTGTTCTCGGACCACAAGAGTTTGAAGTATCTGTTTACACAGAGAGACTTGAATTTGAGTCAGAGGAGATGGATGGAGTTCATTGAGGACTACGATTTTGAGTTGAACTATCACCCGGGAAAGGCCAATGTTGTGGCCAATGCCCTTAGTAGGAAATCCATTAGTGATGTAGCTTGTATAGCCATTCGGGAATGGGAGATGTTAGGAGCACTTGGCGAGTTTGATTTGCTACTGGACGAATCCGTTGAGGCTGCGGCCTTGTTTTCCGTTGTCGCGCAGCCTACACTTGTGACTAGAGTGTTGGAGGCACAGAGAGGTGACCTTGAGGCAGAGTCCTTCCGAGAGAGGATCTCCAGTGGGAGGGTTGAGAAGGGTTTGACGGTGTATCCCGACCTAAGTGTGAGATACCGAAACCGTTTGTTTGTGCCGGAGTTTTGCCGAGAGGAAGTACTTCGAGAGTTTCACCATTCACGTCTTGCGGTGCATCCGGGAGGCAGTAAGATGTATCGGGATTTGGGTCGCCAGTTTTCGTGGCGGGGTATAAAGAGAGATGTGGCTGTTTTCATATCGAAGTGCCTTACTTGTCAGCAAGTGAAGGCCGAGCATCAGAGGCCAGCGGGTTTGTTGCAACCCCTGCCTATTGCCGAGTGGAAGTGGGAGCATGTCACTATGGACTTCGTCGTGGGTCTTCCGAGGACTCAGCGGGGTAGTGATGCTATTTGGGTGGTTGTAGACCGGTTGACTAAGTCGACGCACTTTATTCCTATGCGCGTGAGAGATTCGGTAGATCATCTTGCCGACTTGTATATTCGGAACATAGTGAGTTTGCACGGGGTCCCAGTGACGATCGTCTCAGATAGAGATCCTCGTTTTACCGCCAGGTTGTGGCAGAGTTTGCAGAGTGCCTTGGGCACTAAGTTGACCTTCAGTACGGCTTACCATCCTCAGACTGACGGGCAGTCTGAGCGTACTATTCAGATCCTTGAGGATATGCTTCGAGGTTGTGTCCTTGACTTTAGTGGGACGTGGGAGAGGCACTTGCCATTGGTAGAGTTTGCCTACAACAACAGTTTTCAGTCTAGCATCGGTATGGCACCGTTTGAGGCCTTGTATGGCCGACCGTGTAGGTCTCCAGTTTGTTGGGCCGAGGTGGGTGATGCACCTTTGTTGGGTCCGGAGTTGGTTAGGGAGACGACGGAGAAAGTAGAGCTTATCCGTAGGAGGCTTGTTACAGCCCAGAGTCGCCAAAAGAGTTATGCCGACCGTAGGAGGAGGCCTTTGGCGTTTGAGGTAGGTGATCATGTCTTTCTGAAGATATCACCTAGGCGAGGTTTGATGAGGTTTGGGAAGAGTGGGAAGTTATCCCCTCGGTTCATTGGGCCTTTTAAGATCCTTGAGAGGATTGGCGAGGTTGTTTATCGTTTAGCCTTACCGCCGCAGTTGTCCGGAGTGCATGACGTGTTTCATGTGAGTATGCTTCGGAAGTATGAGCCGGATCCATCACATGTATTGGATTGGACCGATTTAGAGGTAGATGAGGATGCCTCGTATGAGAAGAGACCGGTTCGGGTCCTGGATAGGCGGGATCAGGTCCTGCGTGGCAAGACCATTCCTTTGGTGAAAGTCTTGTGGAAACATCACGGAGTGGAGGAAGCCACTTGGGAACGTGAGTTGGAAGTCCGTGAGAAATATCCGGACTTGTTTGTTGATATGTAATCTTGTATTTAGATTTTGAACTATTGTTGAACTTAAGAGCTTTTATACATGTCTTAAGTTGTAAAACATTGAAAATGTTTTGATTTATTGGAAGTATGTTTTGGAACTTGTCTCATATGGAAGTTGAATGTAACATTATATATGTTGAATATATTGTTGAAATTGGAAAGGAAATGCATAGTGTTGATGCATGTTGAAAGTACATATGTTGTTTACATATTTTGAAATGCCTCTTGTTTAAGGGATGGGATGACTGGTAATGGGTCGAATTGTTGAATGTTAAAATGTAACATTGTATATTTTTGAAAACTTGTGCTTAATTTCGGGGACGAAATTCTTTAAGGAGGGGAGGTTATAGCGATCCCGGGTTTACCCTTGTTGTACAGTGATCCGGACATGTGTCCGTGGATGTTGGTAGTTGATTAATATCTGGTTTACATCCTTTTTATTTCGTATTTGAGTTACAGGATGTGTTGGGCAGGTTTGTTACAGGTTGGTTGAGTTTAGAAACCAAAACTAGTTGCCCAGATTTTGACCTGTCCGCTTGAGCGGGGGTTTGGGCGCTCGAGCGGGAGTTTCACCCATCTAGTATTTCCTGTGCAGTGTTGGACGCTCGAGCGTGGGATTGACCGCTCGAGCGGGGTTGTGTGAGTGCCGCTCGAGCGGGGAGTTGGAAGCTTGAGCGGAGACCTGGTTCTGTAAAAGTTCTGGGAGTGTGTATCCGTCGCTCGAGCGGGATTGTTGACGCTCGAGCGGGAGTCTGTGAGTGACGCTCGAGCGGGGTTTTTGACGCTCGAGCGGGGCGACTGGGTTTAAGTTTCGAGTTTTGACTTTTCAAATCACTTTTTTACTTTCTCTTCTCTCTCCTAGTTTTCCAAAAACACCATTGTTGAGCCTCTTGCTCTAGAACTCTACCTTCTCTCTAGGTTTTGATCTAGTAGGAGTGATTTGCTCATCTTTGGCCTTTACAAAAAAGTTGTTGATCGTCGAGGGCTACATTTTAATCTGAAAATTTCAGGATTTGGAGCACATTGGGTTTTGTCATCTTCTCCCTTGGGGCTCCGAATTTGAGGTAGGGATATCCTACTCCTCTCTATGGCTTTTGTCTTTAAATTTTAGTATTTTGAGATGTTGGGGTCGGTTTGGTAATTTTGTGAAGGTTTGGGGCTTTTGTGTTATTTTTACAAAAGTTGGGGTTTTATTTATAATAAACCTAGATGCATGTTTGGCATAGAGAAATGGAATAAATGTTGAATCATTGATGAAAATGGGACCTAAGGGTTGAAATGGTAATTATGAAAAAATAACCTAATTACATTGTTTGATTAATTGGGATAATTAATTGTGAGAAATGAGGAAATGAAGTGGAATTGTTGAGATTGGGAATGTATGGGGCTAAAGGGTGTAGTTGGATTATTTGTCACTCACCTAGTTGGAAATGTTGATTTTATATCCATTTGTTGCATTTATTTTCTGTATAGAAATAACTGCTTTGGGCTATCGGT
The DNA here is from genome assembly GCF_055761805.1 of Camellia sinensis. NCBI lineage: Eukaryota > Viridiplantae > Streptophyta > Magnoliopsida > Ericales > Theaceae > Camellia > Camellia sinensis. The sequence goes on along the minus strand of NC_138975.1, from coordinate 115,927,361 downwards.
GGAGGATAGTCGTGATTGTTGTAGACAATGCATGATGATTAGGCAAACTGAAACTAATCACTGGAATGTGTCATTGAGATTGACGATTGAAAGAATACATTAAATTTATGTATTGTGTAATGATGTATATAATTGTTGTTTATATGCATTGAGTTGTGTTGGAGGAGATAGGGGATGTACTCCACGGTTTAGGGGAAGATAGGGGATGGACCTCTAAACCGGATGTGTTGGGAGGAGATAGGGGATGGACTCCATAGATAGAGCTCATATGCTTATCTATTAACGTATTGACAGAGCTCATATGCTTGTCATTGGAAGTGTGATAGTGCTCATATGCATATCTGTGGAAGTGATGATATAGCTTGTATGCTTATCTATTGTTGTGTGATATAGCTAGTATGCTTATCTATTGTGAAATGGGAAGTGTTTGATATGAGTTACCGTCTCATATGAGTTGTTTGGCCAGGTTTTGAGCCATGGTTGTAAATTGAGAATTGAAAGAAATGGAAAATGAGTTGTAATATAGACTTGTATGTCATGAAAATGTAAAGTGTGATAAGGGGAAAGTATCAGTGTTGACCATCTATCAACTGCTAATCTTTTAGTCATTGTTCATATTTGGTTTAGTGTATTTCTACTGGGCTGTGGCTCACCCTATATGGGAATATCATTTTCAGGTACAGGTAGCATGCCACCTCCAAGGACATAGCTTGGGAGGCTAGAGGCGGGCACACTTTTGTCGTTTTATTTTTGATGTATTACATGTAAATCCAAGCCAAGGGCTTAATGTGTAAATGAGTTAGTACTCTTTCGTTGTAACCAAGTGTTAACTTGGAAAGCTGTAAGCCCGTAGGGCATTTGCTTTTGTTGTTAACATGTAATACTTTTGTAAGAAACTACTCTGATGAATAGAAGAATGTTTATCTTTATTACAAATTCATGTCTATATTGATGGGTTTATTGTTATCTTTTTTTGAGGGCGTTACAAAAAACGACCAAAAGTTTGGCATGTACCCCCGTTCTCCACAAGATCCATGGATTGCTCGCCAACATAATTGTGGAACTCGAGTTGATTGAAGAAATTAGAGGCCGCCAATGTGAAGATAAACTCTTGAAGAAAAAGTACGAGGAGTAAGGAAAAACGCCTGATCCTGACTTTACAATAAGCAATGGGATGCTAAAATTTCGAAATCGAATTTGCGTACCCGACCTTCCAGAACTCAAGAAGAAGATATTAGTAGAAGCTCATAGCTCGAGGGTTGCGATCCATCCTGGCAATGCAAAGATGTATCACGATCTGCGGGAACACTTCTGGTGGACAGGAATGAAGAAAGACATAGCAAACTATGTCTCCAAATGCTTGCGTTGTCAACAAGTTAAAGCAGAGCATCAGAGACCTGCAGGTATGTTGCAGCCACTCCCTATTCCCGAATGGAAATGGGAGCATATTACTATGGATTTCGTGGTCGGGCTACCGCAATCAGTCTCAAAGAATTATGCAATATGGGTTATCGTAGATCGATTGACAAAGTCGGCGCATTTTCTACAAATCAGAATCATGTACTCCCTCTCTAAGTTCGCTACTCTCTACATTAAGGAAATCGTTCGCTTGCACGGCACCCCAGTTTCAATCGTATCCGATAGAGACCCCCGTATCGTGTCTCACTTCTGGACCAAATTACAAGAAGCTTTGGGAACCACTCTAAGGTTTAGCACGGCTTACCACCCGCAAACTGATGGGCAATCTGAAAGGACGATCCAGACTTTGGAAGATATGTTACGTTTGTGCATAGTAGACCTCAAAGGTAACTGGGATGATCACCTACCTTTAGTGGAGTTCGCATATAATAATAGCTACCATGCAAGTATTGGAATGGCACCGTACGAGGCACTGTATGGAAGAAGATGTCGATCACCTCTGTGTTGAACGGAAGTCGGAGAAAGAAAATTATTAGGCCCCGAGATCGGGCAAGTAACGAGTGATAAAATTCAACTCATCCAACAACGAATTCGCACTGCCCAGAGCCGCCAGAAAAGCTATGCAGATACACGAAGACGAGACTTAGAATTTCAAATAGGAGATCATGTGTTCCTTAAAATCTCACCGACAAGAGGGGTAATCCGATTTGGGAAAAGAGGAAAGTTAAGACCACGTTACATCGGCCCATTCGAGATACTCGAAAGGATTGGTCCTGTAGCATATCGTCTTGCGCTTCCACCCAAACTATCCAATGTCCATAATGTGTTTCACGTTTCGATGCTTCGTCGACATCTTTGAGATCCAGAGCATGTTGTCGATCATGAGAACCTAGAAGTTCAAGAAGATCTCTACTACAAAGAGCAACCTGTACGGATTCTCGATCGTCGTGATCAGATCCTTCGAAATAAAACTATACCCCTCGTAAAGGTCTTATGGAGAAATTATCGTGTCGAAGAAGCACCGTGGGAAACTGAAAGCCAAATGCGAGCCAAATACCCACACCTCTTCGAAAATCAAGGTACGTCAAGTTTGGAGACAAACTTCTTTTAAGGAGAGGAGAAATGTGACACCCGAATGTTTTAAATTTAACATTACGATAAAATAAATAAATAAATAATAATAATAATAATAAAATAAGTATATATATATACATGTAGTGACAATAATAATAATAAATAAATGATAATAAATAAATGCATAATTTAGGAGATTGGGAATTTTATGGTTAAAGAAATACGTTGTGAAATATTACACATTAAATATTTTAGTAAGTGGTAAGTGGTGATTTATAGTTGGGTAGTGAGGTTTTTAGACGTGAACCTAACTTATCATTATACGTAAGTTTTAGGAGTCATCTTGAATTACCAAAGAAGGTAATAACTTTTAAATTAAAAAAATGGTCAAATGGTCAAAATATGTCTAAGTCTAAGAAGATGGATTAGTCAATGGTCAAGTAAAAAGATAGAATTCAAACAAGTTAATTAATAAAATGGGTGGACGGGAGTAAATAGCAAGTTTTACACGCGTCAAAATTTCGGAACTTTCTGTGACTTGCTACCCGCGATTTACCTTCCTATAAATAGGAAAGAGTGGCATGTTTAAGGCAATGGAAAGAAAAAAATAGAAAGTAGATAAGAGGACGCACGGGTGAGCATCTTGAGTGGTGGTGGAAAGAAAGGATAAAAGAATTAATTTAAGGTCAGTTATATTATACCTTGAGTTACCAAAAAGTATTTTACTTATGTTTTGACTTACCAAAATCTATTTTATATAATTTATGTTTTATTACTATATTAATAAAAGTGATGTTTTATAAAAGTTTCAGCTACGTGGTTTTATTTCTGAACTCTATTTGCTTAAAAGTGAAACCCATGGATATGTTTGTTTTACTTGTAAAGAATATTTGACTATGACCTTCTATGAAAATATGTTTTGTGAGTATCGCCACGGGAGTCCCATGCCTTGGGGGACTTAAAATAACCATTGGCTAGTGTTTGACCACTTTGTGGTCCAGTGTTGTCATGGATCCATTAACCTCTTTAGTGATTGTTACTTTAGTGATGTACCGTGGTTACAGTGATTATTTCAGTTTTTGGCACTTAATTAATTTGTGTATTCAACTCAACCCAATTTATGTTAATATTTTAGCTTAAATTAATATCCATGGCCATTTTGTGCCCCTACACTCATTGTATGATATTTCTCACTCTGCTATGTGCTTATAGCTGTTTCTCCTTTTAGGTGACGAAGTTTAGCGGGATCAAGATGGAAAATGAATCGCTATGTTATTTTGTTTTCTATCTTGTAGTACAATGAAGTTCAAGTAACTATGTTTTAGTTCTTTTTAAATAAACAGTTGGTGCCCAGTTATTTATTTTTATTTATTTAATTTATCCGCTTGCGCTGTGACTACAGAATTATCTGAATTACATTATTTTTTATCTTGTTACGACGCCGAGCCTTTGGGTACCGGGTTTGGGTCGTGACATATGAGATATCTTTATTGTATTATTCTGGGGGCGTTACAAAATCACCTTTTAAAAAGAAGATCTGCAAAATACAAGGAAGCCCTTAATCCATCCTTAATCAATGGTATGGATAACAATTATAAACAACACAACCATCCAATAATCTTAATCAGGCGGACGAAGCACTTGGCAAGTTGGCCACTAGCAAACATCTGAACTAATATAAGTCACCCATAACACAACAAGATGATCCAACAGTAAAGGATCATGACAACCTGGCTACTTGCCTGACCAAAGTCTGGGAGCAGGCAGAACCCTTAGATTAAGATGTTAATCCACCAGCCGAGACCTAAGACAATAACACTATAAAAGGAGGAATAAGAAAAATAAGAAAAATCAAGTGGACACAACAAAAAAGGTAACTAAAACTCCCTCTTTAACAAAATACTATATGGCCGATTAGAGTTCTAATGTGATCATCGAAGGGTCCTCCTGACCATCTTTGGTCGGGAGTGATCACTGACGAATTGGTTTCTCTTTGCAGAGTAAAGAAATAGGCACTTCATTTCACTTTTCCTGTAGAGAAGATTTTTACCTTCCACAACACTAATTTATCTCACATACTTGATTCAAAGTATAAAAGTATGACTTTTTTTTTGCCAAGTCCGCATACCTTTAAATTTATGGTTTGATGAGCCCAACCTCTAAATACATGCTTGCACCTAGCACCCGACACCCGTACCTAAGTCCATGTAACATAGCTTGTGATAGTGGTAGCCTATAGGGTGGTGGAGTTACCACCATGGCATTGATAAGATTTTAATTCAAAAAATGTTTTCTACTTTAAAAAAAAAAAAAATCATCCAAATAAATGGCTTTTTGTTGACTTTGTTTTCTGTCTTATAAAATGTCATAAAATACATAATTTTTGAAAACAAGCGGAGTGTAATTGGACTCACATATTTTTTGGTACATTGGAGGGAAGGGGGAGGGGATGTTGAATCCATAACTTCCTAATAAAATATATGAGCTTTAGCTACTAAATTAATCAAGGGCAAAGTCAGGATTTCATCTAGGAGGGAGCCAAAAGTAATTTAATAAAAAAATATATCATTTGTGAAAAAATATATCATTTGTGAAAAAATATATAATTTTAAATCATTTGAATACCTTGAACTCAATTTTTTTTTTAAGAAAAAATCATTTGAATAGAAATATATAGGTGGGAGCATATCAAATAGTCATATGTTACAACCATTGAAAACCACTATGATGATATACAATTTTAATTGATTTTTCAATCATTTTAACATGTGACTAAATTGTCCTTGGTAAGTATTGAACATATGATGTCTATGAAAAATTATCTCAAAATTTATTTTGAAATGAGATGTAAATTGTAAATTTAAATAACTTTTCTGAATATATAGTAGTGTTGATATGTGTTTCTCCCACATGACTTTGTTATGGCAACCATATCTTTGAGCCTGCCTAAATTTTTCATTTTGGGTGTAAAGGTTATAAACTACAAATCAAACACTAACTACAGTGTTGCTATACATGTCAGAGTTCAATGAATGAAGCTCTCTATTGGGGCCGCCAAAGATTTACCAAAAGAAATGATGGAATCAGCATATATATCCACCCAATATACATGCATACATATAATATATATTTTTATTATGTCAAAAGATTATATATTTAGTTAAATTAAATAAATTTATTTTTCTACTACATCTCATGACAATTTAAATCTTTTTCTCTTCTTAATATTTTAATTTACAGTAATCGTATCACTTTTTTTGACTACTATCTTAACAAGTCTCATCGTACACAATCAAATTATCATGGAATGTTCTTTTTTAACTTCATTTCAAATGGTGCTATTACCATTTCACAAATATTTTCACGTCTTAATTGTCTTTCCTAATCTTATTACCACCTATTGATTTAACTATCCTTATCTCAACTGCATTTGGTTTATGTTCCTGTTGTTTATAGTTATTAAATAGAATTTTCTTTTCAGTTTTATTGGTGTTTGTCGATTACATGATATGTCAAAAGCATTTCTCTACTAGAGTCAACTTATTTTAATTCTATGGATCACATTATCTTCACCTTTCCATACTGAATAATCAAACCTAAGTAACAAAAATATTCACTATTTGTTATTTCTTGATTTTTAATTTCATTTTTCCATTATTTTTACTTCTATTGTTACTAAAATAATATTCCATATATTCAATTTTATTTCTACTACTTTTAAATTATTTCAATTTGATGCTTTTTCTTTAAATTTTTAATTTAGTGCTTTTGTTAGTTTCTGTTGGAAAATTTTAGAAGTAAATGAGAACTGACTCCATTTGAATAAAAGGATGCAATTCTTCATAGTATCTATTCGTATAAAAGAGTGAACTCAAGAGATATGACCATTCTAAAGGCCACGAGTACTTTTATAAATACCATCTCATCCTATGGCATTCATGCATAGTCAAGGTTTGTTTTAGGATTTATATATTATGTCTAGTTGAGTATATAATAGAGAGTGCATGGCACAAATTGGTTCGCTGTACGCATAGAAAGTTGTGCAATTTCTATCTGGGGTGATCGTTGTATCCTGGAGGCAGAACGTCTATTAATCGCAAGCACCAGAGGCGATGGTGAAATTTTGTCTTAAAGGCACAGTGTCCAAACACTAGCCTCAGTCACAATCTGTTTTAAATTTACAAAATTTTTGTAAGAAATTTCTTATGTTCTATTTTATTATTTATTTGCATTAAATTGATTTTTTTGAAAATATTTTCCTACAATTTTAAGACAAAATTTCTATCTATAGTGATATAGATTAATTCTTTTCGGTTAGATTAATTTTTTTACAAATTTGATTTCCTGCAAAATGTGGTTCCTCTTTACAGTAAAACTCTTATTGTTGTTTACTGTTATTATTCATGAGTAATAGAATCCATTAACGTTCATAATTTTAACCCGAAATTGTGTTTCAGTTAAATACTAGTACTTGTTTATCTTTTGCATTACACTGTTTTTTACAATGAGTGTTACATATTATTTGTTATTATTTTTCAGAATATTTAATTTGTATAATTATATTATACAAATTTCTGATTATTTGAAATAACCAAAACTATTTGTTTGAACATAATTGTTTGTAATACTTTTCTGTAATTCTTAAATTATATTTTGTACATTGAATTCAATTTCTCTTGCATTCAATTGTTTTTCACAGTTCTTGTTATTTCTTCTTGTATGCCACAGTGCATAAACGTCTCATAAGTTATTTGCCTTATATTTTCTATCATCTATCAAATCACTTGGGATTTATCGAACATTATAATGAATTAATATGGGTCATACATATTGATCCAGTTATATATTTCCGTAGTTATGGTTAAACAGTTTATTTTAGACTAAATCTAATTTTGTTTTTGTTGTTATTTATTGTCTACAGAATTTCTGATATGTTTTTGTACATAATATTTTTTTATTTCTTGATTTGAATTGGTATTATTTGTTTCACGTATGGTTATACAGATTTATTGTCAAAGGTGGTTTATTTCACAAATTGTCTAACTTTATTTATCTGTCTATATGTTAACATCATTTTAATGAAAATGTGCAACTTTTCATTCATTGTGTGTAGAGAGCATTGATGTATGGGTAATGGTTGTCTATTTGGCTTTTCTTATTTTTTCGAATTTGTTATATTCTCTTTTAATAGATTTTGTATTTTATGCTTTTTGGGATTTGTGAATTATAATTGTGTTTTATGTGTTTACGCTTATTAGATTTGTTGGAATCTGTTAAGTTAGATTTTGAATATTTTATCAAAATGTATGCCTGTATTTTAATTCAATTTGTATTTTGATTTAGATACGTTATTATTTAAAGAGTTTCACATATTGGCCATTCTTGTGATATTTTTAACATGTATGTATACATAAATGTCATCTCATGACTGAATTATTGAATAATTTGTTACTTGATTTATGATATTAGAGATGATAAATTGAATCTGTTAGTAGATTGGTTATCAAAATTTTGTTGATAATTACATAAGCATATATGTTTTGACATGTGTTTTTTTTCTTCTTTTCTTTCTTTTATGATGACGGTGATATAGATACTATTTTAATGAAACTTTTATGAAATATTATTATGTGGAATAATATATTTTGTGTATGTGAAAGTAGCATCATTGCATCATCAAGACAATCATTGACATCAGGAAAATTTGACATCGGTGAAATTTGAACATGATGGTTTAAGTAGTGGTGTCGTTTAGTTGGAAGAAGATTGAGAAATCTTGTGTCAATTATTATGTTGTTAATAATCAATTTGAAAGTTATTTTTAAAGTAACTTCGAGTATTGTGACAAAAGTTGTTATCAATTATTATAACGCTTGTGACGTAAAGTTGGTTTATATGTTTTAGTGAGTATTCAATTATGTCAGGGTTTCATAGATATTTATTACACTAAAATTAGATGTGCTTACACAGGGGTAGACGGAGCACGTCTGTCAACGACTTATGCTACCACAAGGTCCTTACCGCTAACCGCTTGACGGACACTGGAGCTACATGTTCGAAGGTTTTAATAATCTTTTTACTGAAAAAATTCAAAGTACCAATCTTGTAGATGGCCTTTGGATCGACCTTCGGGATTGTCCACTTATCTAGGGCTTCTTTAACTTCCTGGTATGCAACGAGCTCTCTTGTTTCTGAAGTAGAGGCTTCTGTTTCGGCTACTGTAGGGGCTACTGTATTTTCCTCTGTAGGAACAATACTCATTTTGATGTATTTGACTATATATGAATAATTAATAATTAATAAAATAAACTATTTAAAATGTTAAACATGGCTCTGATACCAATTAGATGTGCTTACACAGGGGTAGACGGAGCACGTCTGTCAACGACTTATGCTACCACAAGGTCCTTACCGCTAACCGCTTGACGGACACTGGAGCTACGCGACTTGGGTGACGTCCCACTCAGTCTCTCACTATGCTACCTCTTACTGGCACAAATCCAGGAATAACATAACAAATAGTTGTATTTTATTTAGAATTAATTATATCATATATAGTCCATAGATTAAGATTCTGGAGGAGGAAAAGGCCGATTGGCCCTTGCTAAGAAGCAAATTTGTTCGTTAATTAAAGCCTGGACTTGATTAATTTTATTATTACACTCTTCTAGTTGTGCTAAACACCAAGGATCATTACGGGAAATAGTAAGATAATATTCAATATTTCTTTTTCGATTTTTCCAGAGATTCAAAATATCATTATATATAATAAGTTGATATATGGTCATTCATAATAAAAAAATTTAAAAAGAAATACTTACAGTCAAAACAGCAGACTTTTATTATAATACTTCAAACTTTTACAAAAGGAAAACAACCTGAAACTTGAAATGAGAGAGAGAGAGAGAATATCAAAATTTTGTTGATAATTACATAAGCATATATGTTTTGACATGTGTTTTTTTTCTTCTTTTCTTTCTTTTATGATGACGGTGATATAGATACTATTTTAATGAAACTTTTATGAAATATTATTATGTGGAATAATATATTTTGTGTATGTGAAAGTAGCATCATTGCATCATCAAGACAATCATTGACATCAGGAAAATTTGACATCGGTGAAATTTAAACATGATGGTTTAAGTAGTGGTGTCGTTTAGTTGGAAGAAGATTGAGAAATCTTGTGTCAATTATTATGTTGTTAATAATCAATTTGAAAGTTATTTTTAAAGTAACTTCGAGTATTGTGACAAAAGTTGTTATCAATTATTATAACGCTTGTGACGTAAAGTTGGTTTATATGTTTTAGTGAGTATTCAATTATGTCAGGGTTACATAGATATTTATTACACTAAGTATTAACCATAAAAGGAAGAGTAAATAGTTACTCATATAGCGATCCCGGGTTTTTCCCTTTATGTACAGTATTCCAGACTTAGGTTTCGTGGTGTTGATTATTGTTTATATCTTGTTTCCGTCCTTCAATACTTTGTATTTGAGTTATAGGATGTGTTGGGCAGGTTTGTTACAGGTTGGGTGTGATTGGGAGCAAATGGTTGCTGCCCAGAATTTTGGTCCTTCGCTCGAGCGAGCTCTTTGTTTTTGGTCCTTCGCTCGAGCGAGCTTTCCTTCGCTCGAGCGAGAGTTGGGTGTTGTGTCTGGTGGCTCGAGCCAGGGTTCCTTAGCTCGAGCGTGCGTCTGCGTCTGGGTTTGGACCTGAGAGTTGTGATTCTTCGCTCGAGCGAGCTTTCCTTCGCTCGAGCGAGCAAGGTGTATGTTTTGGGTTTTGTCGCTCGAGCGAGCATTCTGTCGCTCGAGCGTGTTTCTGGGTTGCAGACCTGAAGTTTCGAATTGTTGGCTCGAGCGAGGCTTTCTACGCTCGAGTGAGTATTCTTTATGTTTGGTCGCTCGAGCGACCAATCCTTCGCTCGAGCGAGCCTGTGTTATATCAGTAGGCAGCAGCGGGTTAACACTTCACTTTTTCATCCCTTTTGTTTTGTAAACCCTAGATTCGAGCTCTCTCTCTCTCTCTACATACTTTCTCTCTAGGGATTCATCTAGTTTTAGTGTGTTTCTACCCTGAGTCCTTTGTAAGAAAGATAGATTGTGGCTTGGGCTTCGTTTTAATCTGAAAAGTTGTGGATTTGGAGCATTTCGGGTGTTCACCATCTTCTCCTTTGGGCTTCTAATTTCGAGGTAGGGATACCCTACTCCATCTTATGAGTTTTGTCATAAATTCTGGGCATTTTGATATGTTGGGGTTGTTGGGTAATTTTTGGAAAAGTTAGGGTCTGATTTGTAATTTATATAAAAGGGGGTTTTCAAAATGTTAAATCCTATGGGTGTTTGAGACCAACAAAAAATGGAATTAATGTTGTTGTGTTGTTGAATTTGAGCCTTTGGGTTGAGATGTGATACAGGAGGGAAGAATGCCCTAATTATGAAATAAACTAATTTGTATAACTAATTTTGGGAAAATGTGGAAATATGGAATTGAGTTGAGAATAATGAAATTGAGAAATTATGAGATTGAATGGTGTAGTTGAATAACTTAATCACTCACTTATGGAGTAAGTTGATATTAAATCTATTTAATGCATTTATTTTCAGTTTAGAAATAACTGCTTTGGGCTATCTGTGGAGGATAGTCTTGATTGTTGTAGACACTGTATGTTGATTAGGAAAAACTGAAACTAATCACATTGAATATGTCATTGAATATGATGGTTGGAATAATACATTAAATATGTGTATTGAGTGATCCCTGTATATGATAATTGTTTATATACTTGGAATATGTGTATTGTGTGCGAGGAGATAGGGGATGTACTCCATGGCTTGAGGGAAGATAGGGGATGAACTCTCAAACCTGTTTAGGAGGAGATAGGGGATGGACTCCATTAATACAGCAAATATGTGTATTAAATTGAAGTATTGATACAGCAAATATGTATATCTATTGTGAAGTATGGAAGTGTTTTAATATGATATTGACACAGCAAATATGTGTATCTATTGTGAAATATGGAAGTGTTAGTAGATGAGTTATAGTCTCATTGAATTGTTTGGCCAGGTTCTGAGCCATGTATATGAAATGAATCGGATAAGTAAAGGAAAGTGGAATGTAACATGGACACAAGTGTCATGGAACTGTATTGTGATATAATTGGTTTATAAGTGTTAACCATCTATCTAATGCTATTGTTTTAATCATTGCTTATGTTTGGTTTAGTATATTTCTATTGGGCTGTGGCTCACCCTATATGGGACATCATTTTCAGGTCCAGGTGATATGCCAACTCCAAGGACATAGCTTGGGGGGTTCTGGGAGTTGAAGACTCTTTTTGTTGTTTTGTTTTCATTTGTTGTATTACATGTAAATTCAAGCCAAGGGCTTAAAGTGTATTTGAGTTAGTACTCTCTGTTGTGACCAAGTGTTGGCTTGGAAAGTTGTAAGCCCATGGGGCATTTACTTTTGTTGTCAACATGTAATACTTTCGTATTAACTACTCTGATAAATGGAAATATGTTTTATTCTCTTATACCAATGCATGTCAAAAATGTGGGTTTTATGTATTATTTTGAGGACGTTACAACTCATGTGGGAGTTTCACTCTTGGTTAGATAATTTAATTATCATTCGTCACAAATATTTCTTTTGAATAAATAAACGATGATTCTATCAAATGTAAGTTATTAGTTGTGACAGTGACATTTGTCTAAAAATGAGTTATATTTTGTGCTAATTTATATATTATCACAAATGTGAGGAAGAGAAGCAGAGTTGTTTGTTAATCATAATTCAAGAGTTTGAATCTTAATTTGGAGGTACAAGTATTTTTTCTTGATTGCACTGTAAAATTTATACAATCAAATGAGGTTTTGAATTGTTTGGTTTTTGGGAAAAATCTTTATGAGGATATGATTTTGTTTAAGTAGTAATTCTAATTATTCTAGGTTTTGTATTTCATAAATTTGATTTAGAATTTTGTTACTCAAGCATGCGATAGTCAACAAGTGATGGATGTTATATCAGAATTGTGGGGATGTATTAATAGGAAATTAATTTTTCTTAGAATACTTAAAATGTGGGGGTACTTGAAGGATTTTATTAAAGGAATGATTCTGATAGTTGGTCCACAAAGAATCTCAATTCTTTCTATAGGACAAAGTCGGAGTAGAAGCAAAAATGGTTTGATTAACTCCTATATGGAACATCTCTATCTCTATTATTTGAATTTAACAAATAGGAGTGACATAGAGTAATTGTAAGTCTTGATTTACTCAAAGACTTAATATCGTATGACATTTGTTCTCAGATTTGAATATTGTCAAAGGACAATATAGTTGATCCACTAACTACTCAATGATATATAAAGAAGAAAGTCAAATAGATAATAGCGGCCGCTAAACAAAAAGTTTGACCAGAGAGCAAATGAGAGAAAGTTCATCGATGGGAATACAATTAAAGCCTATTAATTTCGAGTCACCATAATGGCAACCCAGCCTAGCTGATTGAAGATCCCAAAATTTAGGTTCAAAGGGATAACCGAATTATGGATGACTCACCAGAAATCACTAAGGGAGTTTATCTCCTATCCATTCCTATGATAAGAGTGATATTTACAACATGTGTTGTATGCAAGGGACTTGTGATAAGCTATATTTTTAATGATTACTTATATCTTGAAAAACCTAGAGAGGTATCTTTCAAGAGGAGTATTTAAGAGACTCGAAATAAGAATAACTTATATGAGTGTGAAGCGGCCACTTCTATGAGAATTGATAAGGCTAAATTATCTAAAGCGCTAACAAAAATCAAGAATTGCTTAAGGCTAAAACGGGCACAATAGAAAGAATCAAGATGTGTTAGGAAATATTTTGTGTGAATTCTATTGTCTTGGCTTACATAAACAGTTAAACAATTCAATGCATCATATCTACTGACTAGCTAGTAAGTCCAATAGTCTTTCATTAAGGAAGGTTCAAGGCCAAAAGCTACCTATCCTTATGCAGAATATTTCCATTTTGTACTCTCTTTGTCAGTGTCTACAATTCATTTACATTGTGTCATCAATTTCATTCATGTGGGGGATTGTTCGAAAATTTTAGAAGTAAATGAGAATTGACTCCATTTGAATAAAAAGAATGCAATCTTTCATTGTGTCTATTCGTATGAAAGCGTATAGCGATCCCGGGTTTACCCTTGTTGTACAGTGATCCGGTTATGTGTCTGTGGATGTTGGTAGTTGTTTATTATCTTGTTTGCATCCTCTTACTTTGTTTATTGAGTTATAGGATGTGTTGGGCAGGTTTGTTTCAGGTTGGTTGTGTTTGGGAGCCTAGTGTTGCTGCCCAGATTTTTGGACCTTCGCTCGAGCGAGTAGTTGGTCGCTTGAGCGAGAGTTGAGTTTGTGTCTGGTGGGTCGAGCCAGAGTGGCTTCGCTCGAGCGAGTGATGGCGTCTGGTTCTGGACCTGAGAGTTGTATTTCTTGGCTCGAGCGAGCTTTTCTTGGCTCGAGCGGTCTGGTTTGTTCTTCGCTCGAGCGAGAGGTCCGTCGCTCGAGCGTGCTTCTGGTTGCAGACCTGAGGGTTTGAGTTGTTGGCTCGAGCGAGCATTCTTTCGCTTGAGCGCACTTTTGAGTTTTTGGCTCGAGCGAGAGCTTCTTGGCTCGAGCGAGAGTTTTCTGTGTCTGGTCGCTCGAGCGACCAAGTCTTCGCTCGAGCGAGAGTGTTTTATATCAGCGGACAGTAGCGTTTTGAAACATCACTTTTTCACTTTATTTTTCTTTCAAACCCTTGATCCGAGACACTCTCTCTCTAAACTTACACTCTCTCTAAGAATTGATCTCCCTAGAGTGTGAATCTAGCCTAGGGCCTTTGTTAAAAAGATAGAGGGTGTTGAGAGCTTTGATTTAATCTGAAAAAGTTTGGATTTGGAGCACGTTGATCTTCGAGTCTTCATCTCCTTTTTGGCTCAAACTTCGAGGTAGGGATATCCTACTCCTCTCTATGGATTTTGTCTTTAAATTTTAGTATTTTGAGATGTTGGGGTTGGTTTGGTAATTTGGTAAAAGTTTGGGGCTTTTGTGCAATTTTACAAAAGTTGGGGTTTTATTCATAATAAACCTAGATGCATGATTGGAGTAGAGAAAGGGAATAAATGTTGAATCATTGATGAAAATGGGACCTAAGGGTTGAAATGGTAATTATGGATAACAACCTAATTACATTGTTTAATTAATTGGGATAATTAATTGTGAGAAATGAGGAAATGAAATGTTGATTGAATATCCATTGTGCATTTATTTTCTGTTTAGAAATAACTGCTTTGGGCTATCGGTGGAGGATAGTCGTGATTGTTGTAGACAATGCATGATGATTAGGCAAACGGAAACTAATCAATGGAATGTGTCATGGAACTTGACGGTTGATAGAATACATTAACTGTATGTATTGAGTGATTGTATATAGAACTATTGTGTTTGTATACGTTATGTGTAGAGGAGGAGATGGGGGATGTACTCCGCGGTTTAGGGGAAGATAGGGGATGTACCTCTAAACCGGATAGTGTTGGGAGAAGATAGGGGATGAACTCCGTAGATACAGCTCATATGCTTGTCTAGTAAAGTGAAGATAGAGCTCATATGCTTATCTGTGGATATTGTTGTTATACATATCTGTTGTAGAATGTGGATATAGCTTATTTGCTTATCTGAAAATGTGGATATTGTTGTTATACATATCTGTTGAGAATGTGGGTAGTGCTCATATGCCTATCTGTTGAAAAAGGGAAAATGAAAGGTAACTTGGACTCATAAGTCGTATGACATAAATATGTGATTTATGTGAATGTATCAGTGTTGGCCATCTATCAATTGCTAATATTTTAGTCATTGTTCATGGTTGGTTTAGTGTATTTCTACTGGGCTGTGGCTCACCCTATATGGGAATATCATTTTCAGGTACAGGTAGCATGCCACCTCCAAAGACATAGCTTGGGAGGCTAGAGGCGGGCAAACTTTTGTTGATTTACTTTTGATGTATTACATGTAAACTCAAGCCAAGGGCTTAATGTGTATGAGTTAGTACTCTTTTGTTGTAACCAAGTGTTAACTTGGAAAGCTGTAAGCCCGTAGGGCATTTTGCTTTTGTCGTTAACATGTAATACTTATGTAATAGAACTCGGATAAATGGAAGAATGTGGAACTTTTGCATCTCAATGTATGTCTTATTTGATGGGTTTAATGTTATTATTTTGAGGGCGTTACAAAGCGTGTGAACCCAAGAGATATGACTATTCTAAAAGTCATGAGTACTTCTATAAATACTATTCCATCCCATGGCATTGATGTATAGTTAAGGTTTGTTTTAGAATTCATACATTATGTCTAGTTGAGTATATAATAGAAAGTGCATGGCACACATTGGTTCGTTGTACGCACAGAAAGTTGTGCAATTTCTATGTCGGGTGATCATTGTATCCTGGAGATAGGACGTCCATTAATTGCAAGAACCAAAGACGATGGCGAAATTCTGCCTTAAAGACACAATGTTCAAACACTGGCCTAGGTCACAATCTATATTAAATTTACAGAATTTTTGTAAAAAATTTCTTGTTTAATATTTTATTATTTAATGCATTAAATTGATTTTTCTGAAAATATTTTTCCTACAATTTCATCTAGTAGAGCAATATCATTTGCGAACGTACGTCATGAGACTTCATCCCGAATGTGTTTTAAAATAATTCATCAAAAATTAAGGAAAATAAATAAGTACCCAAAATTTTTCCATTATGCAATTCTATAATAATTTAAAATTCAATAGTTTTTCTTCTAAATGATGTAATTGTAGTGACAACTCTTCTCATAGTGGTGTTTTGGGAAGTTGGTAAAAAGCTGACTTTTTGGCTTTTTGACTTTTTTGGCAAAAAAAACTTATTGTTTTTGCTAAAAAAGCTAAAAAGCCAAAAAGCTGGTTTTTTTAACTTCTTCCCAAATAATTTCTTTTATCATATCAATATACCATTTCATCATA
Source organism: Camellia sinensis (assembly GCF_055761805.1). NCBI lineage: Eukaryota > Viridiplantae > Streptophyta > Magnoliopsida > Ericales > Theaceae > Camellia > Camellia sinensis. The sequence goes on along the minus strand of NC_138975.1, from coordinate 115,910,825 downwards.
TCATTTTTTTTCAACGGCCACCTTATTATATCTCTAAACATTCTATCATATTTTTTTTTTCAAACTATAAATGTCATATGCAAATTCCTCATCTTAATTAAAAAAAAAAAAATACAAAAAGAAGCTTTTATTTATTTATTTATTAATATGCTTAGTAAATTTATAGCTTCCATAATTGACTTATCTGTCATAAAACCAAACTCTTAAACACTATGGAATCACTCACTCCTGCCCTTGTTGACGATGCTTTACTCCAACAATTTCAATGTATTATTAATTAACTTAGGTCATGTTTGATAGTACATTATTTTAATTTAAAAGTCAAAAAATTATTTGAAAAGTTAAAATGCCAACAAATACTAAAAAGTCAAAAATTCATTTTCATTTACTTTATTTTTTTACATATCTTTTCGTAAAAAACTAAAAAGTGATTCCAAATATATTAGTTTTTTTAATCTCATAATTTAGTAAAAAAATCAAAGTCTTAAAAAAAGCTTGTTTCCAAACAATTCCATAATGTCTATATAGTTATTGTAATTTTGAATATATCTTTGATTTTTCTACATAAATATTAAAATATATATTTTTTTGTACTTCCTTAGATCTTTTGCTAATTATTAAAATCTTATTATTAATTTTGTTAACCAAAACACCTCTCAATTCAAATACCTACATATTACGTTCTTATTTCCCTACTTTTATTCTTTTGTGAGCTTAAGAAAATATCATAAGATCATCTGTCATACTCTATTTACCATCTTTTATTTCATGTATTTTTAACTTTTAATTTTAAAGACATGACAATATGTAAAAAAAAAAGAAATAGAAAATGAAACAAATAATTAATATGTGCTCTAAGAAAACAACTGATTTATGACGTCTTATCTTATAATATGAACACATATTGACCACGCATTACCCGTGAAAAATTTGTGGGGGGCCACGTGGACTAAAGAACAATGCAAAACAATGACATAAAACCATTAACTCTCAGTGAGATTTTATACAAAAGTAGCAAGTATGGTTCTCCACACTATTTCCTTTAATGGGTGTCTAATGAATGACTCCAAAGTCTCCAACTCCTACTCTTATCTCCACTGTAAGCCATGAAGAAAACAAAGGACATTACTGTTAGAAATGGGCGTCCATGTAGCCTGATCATTTCAATGCTTTGAATTTATAACTATAACTCTTGCATTAATGGGGTTTGTAACTCCTACATTAATGGGGTTTGTAACTCCTGTCTTTATTGCAGAGCTTACTGGTGCATTAATGACCAGCCATAAAGGCTGGAGGCTTTTCCTCTCTCCCCTATACATGTATAAATTGAGATCTTCCTGTCAAGTCTAAGACACATAGAAATTTTCCATATTCTGACTCTCTCCCAAAAATAACGATCAAAGCCATTTGTACTGTGATTTGTGTGGGTGATATTCACTGTTGTAATATCATCCACTGCTGGGTTGACTGATCAGATTCAGGAAGCACGTGATTTACCCACGAGATCTTTTCTATTCAGACTCTGCAGGAAAGGTGTGACCATAATTTTTATTCCGCTTCGTTATACTGCTTATTTACATTGGTATCAGAGCCAAGTTGGGTATTTTCGTGTTTTCTTAATCATGTATATATATGTACACATTATATAGCATGAATTGTTTGTAAATCTACATTATGATGTTATTGTATGGAATTAGAATATTTTATCATGCTTTTAAACATGCCATAGTTAGTGGGAGGTTGTTCGGTTGAGAGAAATCTTTGTAGATTTACTCCCGAAAATCAATATTTTGCGCATAAATTAAATTGAATTTTGGATAATTGTCACCTATGGCGCAAGAGATGATTACGAGCATAACGGATTTTCGATCTTGCGACTTGTGTAATATTGTCACTATTTAATTTAGATTTTTGCGGCAAAATTATATTATGCTAATCAAATTAATCCCAATGCGAATTTCTCTCTAAATTGACTTAGCTTATGGAAGTTAATTGGTTGACCTAGACTTAGTAAAGATGTTCAAATGTGAACAATGTAATCCCATTCTTTAGATGAGCAAAAGTCTTGGAAACTTTAGCTCAAGTCTTAATTGAGCCAAAGTAAGGAAACATGACTCAAAGTCGCCGTGGTTTTGTTGCCTTGTTTGGCATAATAAAAACTAATGTGTGCGCTATGGTTAGCGGCACGCTACGTAGTTTTGGTTGGCGAGTTTTGGAGTTATGAAATTAGTAAGCCCTCAATAGATCTGTATATGATCTTGACTATTGAGCTGCGCGGATTGACTTTGTAATTTGACTTGTAAATAATGTTACATCATTAGATGAAGTAACATTCAAGAGTCACGTCATCCAAGAAATGCGAGCTTAAATAAATTAGTCATTAAGTGTAAGACGAGTAGCCAGTATGAGCAGTGTTTTGCTCTCTATCCAATTATTGGGAGTGGATGGAGCAAAATTTCATGCACTATAATAGTGTGCGTTGAAATATCACGTGAAGTTAAAAGATTAACGCTTAGAAGCTGCAAAATCTATTAACACTAAGTGAAAAGATTAGCGCTTAGAAATTACAAAATCTATTAGCATTGCCAACTTGTCTAAGTCTGGATACTTACTGTTTCCACACTTGAGTGTGAGACATGAGGAGGGGCTTCTTTGTATGATTCCTTAGCTAGGCTAACGTTTTTGAATAACGTTTAGCACTAAGCGCAAACGTTGTGCCATAGTGATGAAAAGGTCAAGGCCGACAAGGTTGTTATGACTCTAAGAATTTGACGCATCGCTTGTGAGAGCATTGTGTTGAATTAGACTCTTTAGCCTAATTCGCGCTTAAGTTACTTTGGAGCTGTCATAGTTGATAGCTTATTCTCTCCTTCTTGTGGATAGTAGAATTAATTGCAAGTAACTATGAAGTGAGAAATAGATATGGCAAGAGGAGTATCGTCATCTTTCAACTAGATGCAGTGAAGTGTATGGAGAATAAAATTGACTTGAAGGTGCAGGGGATTAGCACTTACTAGTTAAATTGCAACTTAGGCGCACTTGATATCTCCATGACATCCTTTTATGATCTAGTGAATATGAATTAATCGTGAGTCATTACCTAGTTGGGCCTAAACCTTTAAAACTTGTCTTCGAGAACTCACACATTAAGATGATTGGAATTAGTTTATGACATTGGTCATGAACCAGTGGCTTATTATACTTAATCACATTAATGAGATGATGACACGATGGTTTGAGTAGGCCTTCTCGGGCCCACTCGCTTATGACATCCTGCTCTCATGTGAATGTGTAACTTTGTTCGCAATGGGTGCGCACAAGTAAGTAGGAAAGCCGTAGAAGGTCATTTGTTTTGGCGCATTTAGTCCACTATGATATTTGTGACTAGATATGTGTAAGGGTATGATAGCTAAGCCTCAATCTCGACACATTTATAGATTACGATACACATCTGAGTCAAGACTATTTGATCTCCCATAAGTCAAAAGTTTTAAGATGATTTTTGACATTGCACATATGAGGTTGAGATCAATTAGATAACAACTTTCGTGCTTTTAGTTTTGACCAAGGTGACGAGTATCTATTTGAGTTATTTTTAGAAAACTCTGTGAAGAGAGATGGATGCTTAGAAAATTGATTATTCCTAGTACTCAACAACATAATGGTGTAGTAGAGATAAGGAATTAAATATTGTTAATGTTAGGTGGATAATGGCGCAAAATGTTTCCCAATTGGAAATTGCACTAGTTTGTTGCCTATATCCCTAACTAAGTGCCCTCCATATCAAATTTTACACTCCATTTTGAGTAATAGGTTAGCGAAGAGCCATCTATTGGCGATCTGTAACCGTTAAGCAGCTCATCTTTATTTTACTTCTTATAAGATTGCAAAGTTAAGACCTAGGGTTCTATAGCGCATTATTGTATGCTGTCTTGTAAACACAAAGGGTCGTGTGGCGCATTATTGTATGCGGTCATGCAAACCCTCCAGGTCATGTGCATATAGGTAAGCAGCTTTGTGGTAGTGTAACTAAGTCACATAAAGTTTTATTAGTAAAGGTGACGTGAATAGAGTTTTTGGAACTCTATAAGATAGAGAATTCTAAGCATAGCGCTCTATGTAGCCTAGTTGAGAATGGAAAGAAATTTTCAATATCCTAGGGACAGTGGGAGCGATGTGCCTACTAATGGATTACTCCATTAGAGAAGAATACTCTACATTCTTAGTTGCGTAGTAGCGAATGTGAAAATTTTCCACGTCATCACTGGGTGATTGAGAGGGAAACATTCATGATTGCTCCGCAAGATGATAAAGAGCCTAGGATAATGCCTAAGGCTCTAGTCTCCTATTTTTAGAAAGTGGATCAATGTTGCGCAGTTTAAAACAAAGTCTTTGAGGATTAACTATTTTTTATAATTTGGTTGACTTTCCATTATGACGCAAAACTGTTATAAAGTTATGCATAATTTGGATAATCATTGTTGAGGCATAAGGCTTGCTAGATACCGAAAAGTCGCATCATTGAGGAAAGTGTAGACCATGAGAAGACTTCCTCCTGGGGAGTGAGGTTATTTTGACTTAGGCTATGATTGACATAAGTTCGGAACATTGATTTGTAGACATTGTGACCCAACTTTCTCGTTAGAGAATTGGATAAGTAGATCCGTAGGGATTTACCTTCTGTTTTTATGGTGAAAAGTTAGGAGCACAAAAAGGTTGCTAGTTCCAATAAATCTTTTACAGCCTAAAACAGGTATCCAAAATAGTGGTTCTTAGATTTCGCCAAGCTATGATAGGCCAACGATGATCGATGAAGACCACTGAGGCATGATCAATGGTCTAAAAGAAGTTTTTCCTTACTTAGTCATTATGAGCCAGGAATTTATAAGGTTGTCGCCACCTAGGGTGGGCAGTCCTCTATTTTAGATATGATGGACATGGGTGATGGAATTTATATGCTCGGATGTACGATCCTTAGGGATTGCTTTGGGAGAATTCATGTTTTGTCTTCGATGACTTACATAAGGAATATCCTAGAACGATTCTAGATGCAAAATAGCAAACCCATTGACTTACCTATCGGTAAAAGCCAGAGCCTTAGCTATTGAGTGAATCCTCGGATTGTCTTTGGGAGAAACAGATGACCTATATTCCTTGATCTTTTCTTTGTTGTGGGAGCCTAAAGTACGCTATGTGGGCGTATTCGGCATGATAAGTGTTATCTTTGGTAAATGGTCAACTGAGTTGTTTAGACATTGACCTTGCTCATTAGACTGTGGTTAAAATGCTTTACTAGTAGCATATTAATTTGCTCATTGTAAGATTCAATGCGCTAGTTAGGCGCATCTGCGCTAGTTAGGCACATTAAGAATGAACGCAAATTGGTCACCAAAATATCTTTAGAGAGGTTATTGCGCAAGAGGTAGTGATCTTAAATCACTTCATGTGAGGCGCACATGGTGGATTCCGTTGTATATACTTATCGCAAGAGGTGCTGATAAGGCTTATGTTTGGAATCTATAATTGCGCAAGCTGTGGTCAATTTTTTTTAAATCGATCACTTATTTTGAGATGATGGGATGTTGACACTATTATGGTTTGTGTCATAATGATTAGCATATGATGATGTCAGTAGGCAAGATTGGCTCACTCACACAAGCAATCGCCCTTGGCGCTTGGGAGCGAGCAAGGCTGAGACTAGTGGTTTATTTTTTTTTGGAGCCAAGAGAGGCTTAAATAATCCACTATGCATGTCGCCTTGGTTACAACCAAGATGAGGTCGTGTTAAGGACCAAACATGGATGTTAGTACCCACTTTCCATGTTGTGCCTGTTATGATTAGCTAGATGCGAGATCTCATTTGGCGCCTGGAAGGCGAGCAAATAGAGAATTCGGGTTAGGCGCTAGAAAGCGACTAGACTAATATCTGTACGGTGTATCGAGTATGACGTCACTCTTTATGGAAGAGTTACTCCACCGTAGCATGTGTTCATACTATATGTGCTTGGTGACCGAGTAATGAGGTAAGAGAATGAATCCCTGTTTCCTCACCGTGTGAGTCTTACGTGTCATTATTGATATGACTTTCATTTATATACCCTTTTGTGACTTTTGACTATGTCATAAGGTAAGGGGTTGATGTTCTGCTACTTTGGTATGTTGCCTGCGGCCATGTATGATTCGGCCTTAAGGGACATCACTGGGAAAGCGGTCAATCCTAAACTAAATGGCATGAGGGCAAAGGGAAGATCATCTAGTATTACACCACTGTTGTATATTCACTGTCGGCAACTCACATCGCTCTGTATGAGAGGCGAATTGAGTGTGAATATGCTCTTTTTGAGGGATTAGAGATGTTTTTTGGACCGGTGTAATTAGATAAGTCTGGGGTATATAAGACGCTATTTCTGTTCTTTTTGGGTTGATGTCTCTATGCTGACTCATATTGAGTTTCTAGTATAGAACTCCCACATGCAGGTGTTCTCAGCGGTCGCACGGTGCATTGGCTAGTATGAGATTGTTCATTTTTGGGGAGATTGAGATAAAGATGTGGCAGTGTCATGCCAACTCATGTGTGAGTGGGAGATGTTAGAAATGGGCGCCCATGTGGCATGACCATTCAATGCTTTGAATTTATAACTATAACTCCTGCATTAATGGGGTTTGTAACTCCTGCCTTTATTGCAGAGGTTAATGGTGCATTAATGACCAGCCATAAAGGCTGGAGGCTTTTCCTCTCTCCCCTATACATGTATAAATTGAGACCCTCCTGTCAAGTCTAAGATACATAAAAATTTCCTATATTCTGACTATCTCCCAAAAACAACGATCAAAGCCATTTGCACTGTGATTTGTGTGGGTGATATTTACTATTGTAATATCACCCCACTGCTAGGTTGACTGATCAGATTCAGGAAGTACGTGATTTACCCACGAGATCTTTTCTATTCAGACTCTGCAGGAAAGGTGTGACCATAATTTTTATTCCGTTGCGTTATACTGCTTATTTACAATTACATTGTAAGAAAATTTATATGTAAAACCTCATAAGACCTTATTATAGGTTAAGCATTTTGTCTCTAAAAGATTCGCTTATTTTTTTTTCTTATTTCACTCGTAGTTATCGAATCATATAAAGGTCACAAGGTATAAAAATTTCGAAGTAAAATTAATACCTATGAATAAAGATAAGACAAATCCATTTGGTTTTAAGTTTTCAAATACAATTTTTTTAGTAAACTTTTTCATTTTTTTTGTTAAATTTGTTTTATTTTTTAGATGTACCTAAAAATAAAATGTTTGTGGAGAAATTAAAAAAAATACAAAGATATACTAATTTCTTTTGGGTAATTTTTTATATTTAGTAATTTTTTTTCATAAATATTTTTGCTTTTTAAGTGCATTATAGGTCAAGTACATTTAAAAAGTAACAAAATTTTGATTAAAATATTAAGAAAGTCCACTAATTAAAGACACAAAAATTTGGAAAATAAAAAATTCAAAAACTTAAATAGTATATTTGAAAACTCAAAACCAAACATAGGGGAAAAGTTTTGAAGACACTACAAGAAAATACACCTTTGGCGACTAAATTTTTAGTCGCCAAAGGTCCTTTTTTAGTCGCCAAAGGTCGAATTTTCACTTTTCCCGACAAAAACTTTTAGTCGCCACTGTTGTCGCGAATTCATAGTCGCCCATTCCTTTGGCGACTAAAAACCTGTTAGTCGCCAATTCACAGGTCTTCAGCGACGAATTTTTTTGTCGCCAAATGCAATTCCATTTTTTGAAATTATACATTTAGCGACTAAATTTTTAGTCGCCAATAGTGATTTTTTTATTTATTATTTAAACATTTCCCGACTAAGATTTTCGTCGCCAAAAGATATACCTTTCGGCGACCAATGCCTTTAGTCGCCAAAACCATATTTCACAAAAAAAAAAAAGTTGCCTCTGTGGAGGCCCCAAGGTTCGAACCTGTGTTCCCAACTTGCACCCCACTACGCCTTCCCAAGGCTTGCTCCCCCACTACGCCACTCCCAATTCACATGAATATTATTGCAACAAATATTATTTATATACTATATTCACTGGCATTAATACAAAATTGTATATATGAAAATAAATTTTTTTATTTAATATATTTTATGTAAAAAATAAAATATTTACAAAAAAAAAGGGTAAGCACTTTTGGCGACTAAATCAGAATTTTAGTCGCCAATACTCTATTTTTTGGCTACTAATTTCTTTTCTGTCGCTAAAACAGTGACAACTCGCCTAAGGCTAGCACATTTGGCGACTAAACTCAATTTTGGTCGCCAAAACCTCTACTTTGGGCGACTAAAATGCATTTTAGTCGGCAATTCTTGACCTTTAGCTACTAATTTTTTTTTTGTAGCCAAAAAACGTCACTTTCAGTGACTAAATTGTTTTTAGTCGGCAAAACTGCTATAATCAGCGACTAAACCTGTTTTTTGTCGCCAAAACCATAACTTTTCACTACTAAATTATTTTAGTCGCTAAAAACCGTGACTTTTGGCTACTAAACAAACTTTAGTCGCTAAAAACCCTATATTCGGCGACTAAACTTCCTTTTAGTCGCTAAAACCCTGCTTTTCGGCGACTAAACTCTTTTAGTCGCTAAAACCGTTATGTTCGGCGACTAATTCCATTTTAGTCGCCATTTCATGCACTTTCAGCGACGAATTTTTTTTTTTTAGTCGCCGTTTGTGTTTTTTGTTGTAGTGAGACTAACAATGGCTAATTAATTTGTCTGTATAATCATTTTATTCATGCTAACATCATTATATTACTAAAACAATTATCACAATCAATAGTTATTACAAAGAGTGATATTGTCCCTTTAAGGTTATGAAAATGACATTTTATATTGGAGAAATGATAATGCAATGCATCAAAATGTTAGTATGCACTTTAATAGTAACCTTTATATTAATAGAATAATGTTTTTTGTACTATCACTAATTATATAAAGGATTAATATGCAATCCAAAATGTTGCATTTCTTTGAAAACTATGAAATAAACTTAAAACAACTTGATATTTGGCATTAGAGAAGAAACGCTCAATCTAACCGTGCATGTACTTGATATCAAAATGAATTGTCCAAGTTATTAATGACAATTCATATATACCATACATAATTTAAAAATGTATCTTAGTTATTATGACAATTTAAATTTCTCTTTATAATAATAACTCAAATGTTATGTAAAATTCAACTTGACAAGATTCTCAAATTCAAATTTAAAATTTATAAAATGTCAAATTTAAATTTGAGTTGTTCAACTTAAATGAATAATGTCAAATCCTTTCATTTGTACATATCACATGAATAAAATGAATAATGTTAAATTTTTGAATAATTTTAGTATGGCCCTCTCAAGTTTTCAAAAATTCTTTTATTGATCTTCTATTACATGAGTAGTTTTACAATGTTTATGACATGATGCCTAACTAATTCACAAATTATGCAATACCATCAATTTTATTGATTTGATATGTAAACATCATTTCTTATTTTTTGTTATAAAAAAAAAATCAAAGAATTTGTTTTTTATTTATATAAATTATATTAACCAATTAAATACCTTAAATTGACCGTCTAACAAAATTACTATAGCGACCCTGGTTTTGACACGTCCCTTGTGGTGTTCCGAACTCGGGTTTGTATGGGTTGAATGGTGGTTCATGTCTTGTTTCCCTTATCTTCCCCTCATTGTTGGTTATTGGGTTGTAGTTGTGTGTTTGGAAAATGTTAGTTACTTGTTTTTCCAAACTCTTGGTTGCCCAGAATTTTGGTTCTCTGCTCGAGCGGGCATTTTTGCGCTCGAGCGGGCTTCTGAAATTTTGCTCTACGCTTGAGCGGGCATTCGGGCGCTCGAGCGGGTTCTCTGTTTGTAAAAGTACTGGAGGAGCATATTTTACGCTCGAGCGCAGGGTTTCACGCTCGAGCGGGAGTCTGTGTTTGACACTCGAGCGGGGCTTTCCACGCTCGAGCGGACCGCATTTTATCAGCTCGCGAAAGTGACATTTCAGATCACTTTTTGCAATCCTCTCTCTCTCTCTAAAAGTCTCCAAGATCCAGATCTAGAGCCTCTCTCTCTAGAAACCATCTTCTCTCTTTGATTTCTCCAAATCCATTGGGATTTTGGCCATAGTTCCTTCATCAAAGTTGTGTAACTTCTCGAGAGTTTCATTGTGTGCGGTAGAGATCGAGTTTCATCGTCGTTGATTTTGGGGGTTTCAACTCTTTTCTTTTTTAAACTTGAGGTAGGGATTTTCTTTGAGTTATATATATGTTTTTACAAGATCTAGATGATTTTGAAATCATCATTTAATTTGCTTTGAAAATGGGTAGTTGATTCAAGAAGATGAGTAATTTTTGAAAGTGGGTTTACTTTCTTGTTTCCTTAAAAATAGAAATTGAGGGTTTTGAACTATGTTGATTGAAGAAAGAGGATTTTGGTGAGATTTTTCTCCAATGTTTAAAGATGGATGGTTTTGGAGAGAAAACCTAGAAAATGGGGATTTTTAAAAGAAGTTGAAAATCCATGGTTGATATTGTTATATTTATTTTGAATGCCCAAAATAAGTGATGTTTGGAAAATTTCTTGTTTATATTGTATAAATGATAAATTTTGAGAAATATGAGAGTTGTTGTTCATTTTGAAAATTGTTATTCAAAATGTTGATTTAGTCTTGAAATGGCTAATTTGTTGAAAATGCTCGAAATATGGAAGATGTGTTATTCCTCGGATGAATTGAAATAAATGTATATTTATTCATCTTGTGAAATTGCATGGAAAGGAGAAATGGGAATTTTGATCGCAATGGTAGTATTGTGTGGAAGAATTGGAAATGGAAGAATTGTTGCATTGTATTGATTATTCTTGCATTGGCATATCAATTTATTTGATTATATTGAACTTTGAAAGTTGATTTGAAAACCTGCATTGAGAAAAGAATGTTGAGAAATGAGTTTTCATGAAATGGTTTTGGGGTAAATACGGTGGTAAGTCTTGACAGGTGGTGTAGATGATAGGTGTCGAGCCTTCCAGTTGACACTGGTAAAAATGACAATTGATAGGTGTCGAGCCTTCCGGTTGGTACCGGTAAAAATGACAATTTGGTAGTACTTGTATAGTCTACTTGCAGACACCAACCTAGGGATTACCAGAGTTGTATTTACCGTCCTTTTGGTTAAAACTGATAAATGTTGAACAGTTGAAGTTGCATGACATCATTGAGCATGATGGTTTTTAAAAGATGAAGATATGTTTTATTTTGAAAATGGTGTGTGTATTCATCTCTTGAGAATTGTATAAAATGTATATAATTTGTTAAGGATTTCCTACTGGGCTTTATGCTCACCCTATGGGATTTTTGGTGCAGGAAAAGACGTGGTAAATCCGCCTAACTAAGGGCATGGAAATATGTGTGCTGAGAGCACAATGTTCTCATTTTGCTGTGACTCTGATTGTAAGCCAAGGGCTTTGTAGATGTGGGTTTGAATAACCGTTTTGTGTAACCAAGCTTAAGCCTTGGAAAATTGTAAACCCTTGGGGGTATTTATTTGTTGCTAGGTTAAATATGTAATCGCCTGAGGAATTATTTGTATCTTGTAATACAAGTGTGGAGATTTATTTCGGTTTTTCCCTTAAAGAGCCATAATTGTTGTATTATCATTTAGGCTGGAAATTTGGGGTGTTACAATTACACACCAAAATCCTCATTATATATATGGCTCAAAAATTGAATGAAATAGTTGAGATAAATATTATGAAATTGCTTACATAAATGTATTGATTTATTTTGTTGAACTTTTTCATAACTCTTATGTAAGAAATTTTTACTTAAAAAAAAAAAAGAAAAATTATGTAAATGGTCCTTGTAATTTATACGATGTGTTAATTTAGTCCTTATTATTTTAATTTGCTCGAGTTTGTCCCTTAATTTAACCGATTGTTTCATATTAATCCAATAAATAATGATTGCTAGGTTTTATAGCGATCCCGGTTTTCCCTCCATTGCTTATTGTATTTCAGACTTGGGATTCCGTCATGGTTGTTGTTGTTTTTATCTTGTTTCTGTCTTTTAAATTTTTTGTATTTGAGTTTTGGGATGTGTTGGGCATGTTTGAAACAGGTTGGATGTGATTTGAATTAAATAGTTGCTACCTAGATTTTGGTTTCTTCGCTCGAGCGAGACTTTTGTTGCTCGAGCGAGCTTTTGGTTTTAGTTCCTTCGCTCGAGCCAGGGTTCCTTCGCTAGAGCGAGCTTTGAGTAGTGTGTCTCTTGGCTCGAGCGAGCATTCTTGCACTCGAGCATGCGTTTGCATCACTTTTTGACCTGAAGGTTGTGTTTCTTCGCTCGAGCGAGCGAGGACTATGTTTTGAGTTTCTTCGCTTGAGCGAGCAATCTTGCGCTCGAGCGTGCTTCTGGGTTGCAGACCTGAAGCTTCGCGTTGTTCGTTCAAGCGACGCTTCTTGCGCTCGAGCGAGGTTCTGTTGTGTCTGGTCGCTCGAGCGATCAGTCCTTCGCTCGAGCGAGTCTCGAGTATATCAGTTCGCAGCAGCGTGTTTTTGCACACTTTTTCACTCTCTTCTTCCTTTAAACCCTAGATCCGGCCCACTCTTTCTCTACATACGTCTTCTCTCTACAAATACACTTGGTGCTTGGGTGTCTCTACTCTAGTCTCTTTGAAGAAAAGCTAGAGCTTTGAGTGGGCTTTCTTTTGATCCAAGAAAATACGAGTTTGGAGCATCTTGGGGTTTCTCTCATCTTTCCTTTTGAGCTTCTACTTTGAGGTAGGGATTTCTTGAGTTATATATACTAGTTATGTATTGTTGTTGTTGATTTAAAAGTTTCCTTGAAGGATTAGTGTTTATTTTGATTTTTGTGATTAAAAGTGTAGAGTTTTCGAAAGGGGTTTAATCTCAAATCATTTTCTTAATTCCTAGTGGGTTGTTTAGTTATCTTGAAACTCAAAAGGGATGGTTTAATGGGGTTTCTCTAAGAAGGTGAGAAATGTTTGGTTTTTGATGAAAATCCTAGGAAAAATTGGAGATTTTTTGATGGAACATGGAAAGGTTCTTGAAATTCTTTTCTATTTTTGAATTGAAGATGAATGGGTTTAAATTTCATAATGTGTTGCAAAATGGTAAACTTTTAATGTATGGAGAAGTAGAAAATTGTTTTGAAAGCTTTACGTGTAACTCTTGGTGAGACTATGCTGCTATAACTTGAGAAATGAGGAAAATTGTGGTATGAATGGATGATATGTGGTTGACTTGTGATGGGAACAATGAAGAAAGAAATGGGAAAATTGTGAATGTGGCATTGTTGTAAAGGCCTTGAACATGAATAAATGTTATGAATTATGGAAATTATTGCATTGTATATTATTTCTTTCATTATTGTGCATTGTGGTTCTAAGTTGAAGAGATTTACATTCATGAGAGAAATTGGTATTGTGATAAGAACTATGGAAGTGTGTAAGGGGTAAATACAGTGGTAGGTCTAGTTAGGAGGTGTAGATGAGTTTTGTTAAGTTGGCCTGAGTGTCCATGGTGAAAGACCAGAAAACCGCGCGGATAGGTGTCGAGCCTTCCGGTTAATACCGGTAAAAATGACAGTTTGGTAGTACTCGTAGAGTCTACTTGCAGACACCAGCCTAGGGACCACCAGTGTTGTATTTACCGCCCTTATTGATTAAACTTGGAAGTTCTTTTGTTGAAATGAGATAAGATTACTAACTGTTATTGGAAATAAAAAATTTTTCTTTAAAGAAGCAAGGCATGACATGAACATCTGCATTTTTTTTGAAAATTGCATAGCAGTATATACTTTGTTAGAATTCTCTACTGGGCTTTATGCTCAGCCCTATGGGATTTGGTGCAGGTAAAGATGTGGTGATCCCGCCGAACTGAGGGCGTGGATATTCTGTGAAGAGTAAATAGCTCTCATTTTGTGTAAATTTTTATAAAGCCAAGGGCTAATATGTTTGGGTTCGAGAGACCATTTTGGTGTAACCAAGCTATTGCCTTGGAATCTGTAAGCCCATAAGGGCATTTTGTTGCCTTGAGAATAGATGTTTCACATGTTATAGATTCATGTGTTTTCTTATCATTGAATGTATATCCGCATGTGGAACTTTTGTAAAGACTCATTTATTAATTACGCAAAGATGGAAGAATTGTTGTAATTGATGCGGGATTGCTAATTAGTGCGGGTAGTTCTTGTTGAATTATTTCGGGACGTTGCAGGCTTGGTGGATTGAAAGTCAAACAATGTGTTAATTTGGTCCATATAGTATACACGATGTGTCAATATGGTTCCTGTCAAACTTGAACAAATTGAAACAACAGGGATCAAATTGACACATCGCGTAAACTATATGGACCAAATTGACACATCGCTTGAGCACGTGACAATTTTCTGTCTACCAAACCTAACAGTCGTTATTTGTTTTACTAATATGACACAATCTGTTAAATTAAGGGGTAAAATCGAACAAATTGAAATAATAAATTAGAGACCAAATTAACACATAGTATAAATATAGCGACTCCGGTCTTTTCCCATTTGAATATTGTATCCGGACTTAGGTACCGTAGATTCTGTCATTATATAATTGTTGTTGTTGTCCCATATTTTCTTATTTGGAGTTATAGGATGTGTTGGGCAGGTTTGTTTCAGGTTGGTTGGGTTTAAAAACCAAGTGTTGCTGTCCAGAATTTTGGTTCTTCGCTCGAGCGAGGAGTTGGTCGCTCGAGCGAGCTGTTGTTTTTGGTTCTTCGCTCGAGCTGGGGTTTGGTCGCTTGAGCGAGAGATTGCATCCAGTATGGACCTGTAGCATTGCATTCTTGGCTCGAGCGAGCTTTTCTTTGCTCGAGCGAGGATTTCTTGTTTCTGGTCGCTCGAGCGACCAAGTCTTCGCTCGAGCGAGCCTGTCCAGTTTATATACGCAGCAGCGGGTTTTGATCAGTCTTTTTCATCTTCTTTTTGATTCCAAACCCTAGGTCCGACTTCTCTCTCTCCCTACTCACCTTCTCTCTTAGGTTTGATCTATTTAGAGTGTGTTTCTACCCTAGTTGCTTTATTAAAAAGATAGAGGGAGTCGAGGGCTTTCATTTAATCTGAACATTTGGCGATTTGGAGCACATTGGTATTTGGGTATTCATCTCTGTCTTCTCCATTTGGGTTGTTTTCTTCGAGGTAGGGATTTCCTACTCCATTTTATAGGTTTTGTTCTAAGTTTTGGTATATTGATATGTTGGGGTTACTTTGATAATTTTGGGAAAAACCCTAGTTGTATTAATTAATTAATTTGTATAATTAATTTAAGGGAATTGGGGAATTTGGTTAAATTCATGAAATTGAGGAATTCATTGATTGAATGGTGTAGTTGGATAATTTAAATCACTCGCCTATTGAATTGTTGATATATTTATTTCCAAATCTAGAAATAACTGTTTTGGGCTATCGGTGGAGGATAGTCGTGATTGTTGTAGACATTGCATGTGGATTAGGGATAACTGAAACTAATCACATTGGTTGAGTCAATCATTTTGACTGCTGAATTAATACAGACATTATGTGTATTGATTGTGTGTTATATGTTATGTGTTTACATACATTGTTTTGTGTGGGAGGAGATAGGGGATGTACTCCACGGTTTAGGGGAAGATAGGGGATGAACCTCTAAACCGGATTCTGTTTGGGAGGAGATAGGGGATGGACTCCATTAGCATCACTTTTATGTGTGCTTATTTATATTGAAGTGTTTTTATTGATACAGCACTAAAATGTGTATCAAACTGGAAGTATGAAGTGTTTTGATTTGAGCTTGAGTCTCATTTGTTTGTTGACAATTGGAAGAATGTGAATATGATATATATGATTCACTGTTGTAAGTTTGGCCAGGTTCTGATCCATATTGATAATGTTGGAAAGTGGAACGTGTCATTGACAATAGTGTCATGAGACTGGATAATGTTGTAATTGATTATCTTGGTTAACCATCTATTGAATGCTATTGCTTTATTCATTGCTTATATTTGGTTTAGTATATTTCTACTGGGGTGTGGCTCACCCTATATGGGAACATCAATTTTCAGGTTCAGGTGATAATCTACCTCCAAGTACTTAGCTTGGAAGGGACTTGGATTTTGAAGACTATTTTCAGTTGTTTGTTTTTATTTGTTAGTACATGTAAACACTCAAGCCTAGGGCTTTATTTGGATTTGAGTTAGAACTCATACTTTTGTTGTCCAAGTGTTGGCTTGGAAAGATGTAAGCCTGTAGGGCATTTAATTTGAGGTTACATGTAATGCTTTTATTTAGTAAGACTCTGATGAATATTATAATGAAATGTTTCCTCTCTAACATTGCATGCTGATGATACATATAATTAATGGGTTTATTTTTGAGGGCGTTACAATAAACTACAGGAACCATTTACATAAGTTTATTTGGCTATGTTTGGAAGGGTTTTGGAACTTTAGTTCCACCATTTGATTTGCCTATGGTGTTTGTTTGCAGCTTTCAAAAATTAATTCCACGCTCACTTTTGAAAACTCGGTCGAAGGTGGGAAAATTTGGACTAACCCGTCGCCCCACCAGACGTCTCACCGGTCGTTCAGCCGGTTAACCGGAATAGTGCAAATTTTATTTTATTTTACTTTATTTTAGTTTTTTGCAATTGACACATATTAATTTTTATATATTCAACAAAAAATATTTTCCAAATTTTTAAAATTTTTTTATGAGCTTTAATAGAATTTTGAGTTGTGTGTTTGGTTATGAGTTGTAAGTTTTTGTATCAAATATTATATGTCACATCAAAAATTTCTCACTCAATTCAAAACTCATTTCAAAATTCATTCACCAAACAAATTTTCCACACTCAAATCATAATTCCAAAACTCACAAACTCAAAATACAACTCATATTCTCAAATCATATTTAGAAAACTATACCAAACGCTATCTTTATTTTTCTACATTTACCTTGGTCCGCTTTAAATAAATTTTTTGGTTTTGTCCCCACATTTATAATCTATAAATTCAAACAAAATCTAAAATTTACATAATCAACACAAATCTTACCCTCAAATCTAAGATGGATACACTAAACGCAGGGACGGAGATAGAGGGATCAAGGGGTTAAGTGCCCTCCCTAGATTTTGGATTTTATTTATTTTATTTTTTTACAAACATAAAGAAAATATTTTAAATAAAAAAATTTATAAAAATATTATTTGGAGTGAAATGTCAATGACATTTTTAAAATTATGAGAACAATAATGGTTGTTTTGATTGAGAATGAAGAGACTGTGATAACTTATATTATTATCTGTAAAAATTTCAATGTAATGGTGATATCTATCATTATTGACATACAAACATAATTAATCTTAATGAAGATATGAAATTTATTGGATTGTTAGCCCTGGTTTGGCTATAATTTTGGGGCTAAAAAAGCACAAAATGACAAAATAGGTAAAATAAGTTAATAAGACAAAATATCACATCTAACCCATAATCATTACACTTTTTCTCTCACAAAAGTTTTAAAAGCCAAAAAATCCAAACCAAACGAGGTTACAAACGTCAGGCTAAAAAAGTCCCAACACAAAAAAAGTTGGCTACATTAGCCAATGTCAAACGAAGCTTTAGTTACATTCAACATGTGAGGTTTATCCTCCACGTGTTTCCTTATTATTGGTTGGTGATATCACATATGAATGATGACATGGTATTATTATATTGAATTTTACTCAAATTTTGTATAAAAAAAATTACTTTATCATTATATAATTTATTTTAAAAATTATATCCATAACTTTTTTGTAATGTCTATGATACAATAGATACAAATAATAATATATATATTTTTTATCTTTCTTGAAGACAATCGTAAAAATATATGTGAAATATATTTATAAATTTTTTTAATATTGTAATTAATAAGTGTTCCATTTGATTTAATTTTTTAATTCTGCCATTGACTAAACTTATTAATGTCTGTATATAACATTAATAGAGTTAATTGCATAACGTATCTCACTAATCATAAATATTAAGAATCAAAATTTGACTGGATAAATTTTTTATATGTCTCATCAAAGTAAATTTCTGAATTTGTCCCCATTATGTGAAATAGTTGATGAGAAATTAATAATAGCCAAACAGAGAACTTTTCTTAATGACAATGTTAGAAAAATTGAGATCCATACATTTCATCCATATTTTAAAATGTGAATTGGCACACTTTCATGTGCATAATGGCTTCACACCCCCTTTCTCATTTTTTTGCATGACTCACACAAGAAGAAAACAAGAAAAAGGAACCAAAGTTTTTTCTACAAGTGCTAAAAAAACCAAATCTTTTAAATTATCTAAATTTATGATTGCCATCTTAATTTCAAATTTATGTGACCTAATTTTTTAGAAAACTCAAATTTAAAAAAATGACAGAATAATATTACAATAACCAAATTTTCATATAGAAAATAATTATTACTCGATGTGACACCTATAAGTTATATCTATACATCCTTACAATATGTGAAAGATGTGATTCATTATAACTGCGGGGATGTATTTTCTGAATACCAACACGTGGCAAGTTGACGCTGACGTGTCAGCCGAGGTGCCACGTGTCCTGGTTGTGACGCCGAGGTTATCTCGGCAAGGCCGAGGTTATCTCCAAAGATATCAGAATCCGAGATAAGCGGATAAGAGATAAGGGACAAGAGTCCTAGAATAAAGAGGGAACTTTGCTAAGATAAGGATAAAGCTCTTAGGGAGTTTATCTTTATCTCTTGAAGAGTCCAAAGTAAGTACTGAATTGGAGTCCATAGAAGTCAGGCTTCCTGTGGGACTAGATTAAGTAAACTATAAAAGAGAGGCACCCCCGTGGGTCTAAGGTACGCAATTTTATGCTTTGAGTAGTGAGTTTAGCACTTGATTATCTTTATACTGACTTGATCGTCGGAGTACCCCCAGGTGGCGAACCACCACCGGAGTCTTCTCTTTCTGTTGTAGGTTAGTCAGGTGCCATCTATTCTGCTGGTGCTCTCCAGCTGGATACTAAGCCGGCAGTGTGGTCAAAAAATCACTCACACAATTTGGCGCCGTCTGTGGGAAAAAAGAAGAATAGATGGCCAGTAACGGACAGAAGGAAAAAATTGGGCGTAACACTCCTGCTGGGAGTGACAGACCAATTGACCTTGACGTTGAAGGAGATAACCACAATGCAGAAACTCATGACCAGGGCCACGGAGAGAAAGACGTCGGCCAGGAGGGCGACACTTCGAAGAGGACAGACCAAAGCAAGTACTATAACGAAGATAACCTTCAGGTATGGAGGGACAGGTGCCTACGGAGGGATGAGGAAGTAAAAGAATTAGCAAACAAGTTGGCAGACCTACAGTCGGTCGTCAACTTCATGATGCAAAACAATGTCATGTAGCCACCATACCCGCTACAGGATACGCCGATACCAGCAACTAATACCCAGAAGAGAGGAAGAAGAACAATCCCTGAAGCCCCTCAGCACACAAGGAGTGGAAGGCACTCTCATCGACCTTCCAGGGAAGTCGAACGAGAGGAGCCAAGACGAGAGGAGTCCCGAAGAACGTATCACACGAAGGACCCAGAGCCCAAAGAACATCGGCATGTTCAAGGGTAGGCGCTCTGCTTTGACACAATCCATGAACAGAGATCAAAACGAGCCCACCACGAGGTCAAAAGTAGTGTGCCGAAGAGATTGAAGTCCAGAGATAGCCGAGCTCCAGGGAGGAGTAAAGAAGACTTGAGAGATTACCTCAAGAGGAAGCAACAAAATGCTGAAGCCGAGGTAACTTCCCCAGTTAAGCCGAGGACACCATTTTCGGTGGAATTGGACAAATTTGAAGCACCAAAGAGATTCAGTATGTCGAGGTTCCAAATATATGATGGTAAGTTAGATCCCAACTTTCACGTTGGACTGTACTTGAATTCAATGGCATTATACAGTGGGAACGAGCCGTTGCTCTGCAAGGTATTCCCCTCATCCTTTAGGGAGATTGCATCAGACTGGTTCCATAAACTACCAAAGGGAAGCGTAAAGACTTGGGAAGGCCTGGCCGAAATGTTTGTGGCCAGGTTTGTGACAAATAAACTATAGCCCTTGAGGGTCGACGCACTGATGGCTTTAAAAATCACCAAGGATGAAGGCCTTAGGGCCTACGCAAAAAGGTACTACGAGGTGTTCAATCGAATAGCCGGATGTAACCAAGAGGTGGCGGTCGTGTCTTTCAAGAACGGCCTAAAAGATGACTGCCCACTACAGAAGTCTTTGGCAAAGACATTACCAAAAAGCATGGAAAAACTCATGGCGAGAATCGAGAAGTACGCCAGAGCCGAGGAGGATACGTCAAGAAACAAAGAGACAAAGCAGGAGAAAAGAAACGGCTCATCGAAGCGAAGCCGAGGTAACAATGGATCAACCAATCAAGAAACGGAATTGAGGGCTAAACAGGCAGTGACGACTGTGTTCCGAATTCCGATCCACAAAGTCCTGGATCAAATACGAAACCAACCCTACTTCAGAGCACCAGCAAGAGCACCAGGGGAATTTATGGGGAGAAACGTCGGTAGGCGTTGTGCTTACCACAATGAAGAAGGGCACCCAACTCAGGGTTGCAGAGCCCTAAAAGCACACTTAGAAGACTTGGTGAGGCAAGACCATCTGAGGGACCTTGTCGATAAGGCCAAGACAAGAGAAGAACATGCAAGATTGCCTCAAGCACCAACAGCTCCGCCTCCACCAGCACAGCAACCACAGGCAGGAGGACCACGGGTGGTTAATGTAATTCACTCAAAGGTGAACGAAAACGACATACATGGAGAGACTCAGAAGGTAAAACACCTACTGCATGTGAACCAGGTCGGCCATAAAAGAACTCAGCCTGAAGAATGCCAGGGACCAACGATAACCTTTACTGAAGCCGACCTAGAGATGATCCAGCACCAGCACAATGACGCCTTGGTAGTATCCCTCCAGGTTGGGGAGTGCCAAGTGAAACGCATCTTGATTGATCAAGGCAGCTCTTGCGACATCATGTATGTTAGATGTTACAAGGAGCTGGGCCTTCATCCTGATGACTTGGAGCAATCCAACGGCCCGATGGTCGGCTTCAATGGAACGCCGACGTGCCCACTGGGTGCAACAAGCTTGGAAATACAAGCCGGCACTAAGAAGATCAAGACAGAATTCGTGGTGATTGACACGCCCTCACCATACAACATCATCTTGGGAAGACCATGGTTGCATACAATGGGGGTAGTTCCCTCAACGTTGCATCAACTACTACGGTTCCCAACAGAGCATGGAATTGAAGAAGTCAGAGGAGATCAATTGCAGGCAAAGAATTGCTCCATGGCAGCAATGAAATTCACGTGCAACATTCGAGAATCAGAAAAGGCAGAGATCGAAGATGAGGACATAAAGGTCCTAGATGATGTCGGCAAGGAGCCAGCCGAGAAGAGTGAAGAAGCACTGAAAAAAGTCCTCATCCAGGAGAATGATGAAGAACGCTTCTTTCTTGTCGGCTCAGGCTTAGCCGAAGAAGAAGAAAGAGAACTGGAAACTTTTCTGAGAGCAAACATAGAGGTGTTTGCATGGACACCTTATGAAATTCCTGGCATTGACCCTAAGGTCACTTGCCACAAACTGAATGTCGACAGGTCGGCAAAACCTGTAATTCAACGATTTAGAAGACCGACGTTGATGCACGTCGAAGCAGTAGAGGAAGAAGTAGATAGACTTCTGGAGGCCAGGGCCATCCGAGAAGTTCATTACCCAACATGGCTATCCAACACAGTCGTGGTGAAGAAGAAGATCGGTAAGTGGAGGGTCTGTGTAGACTTCACCAGTCTTAACAAAGCCTGCCCCAAAGACAGCTTCCCTCTGCCCAAGATTGACCAGCTAGTAGATGCTACTTCAGGGCATGGAAGAATGAGTTTTCTAGATGCTTATAGGGGGTACCACCAGATAGCCATGTACGCTCCAGACGAAGAGAAGACCACATTCATCACCCCAAAAGGCCTGTACTGTTACAAGGTAATGCCTTTTGGGTTGAAAAACACAGGGGCAACTTACCAAAGGTTGGTAACCAAGATGTTTAAACACCTGATTGGCCAAACAGTAGAGGTCTACATCGATGACATGGTCGTGAAGACCAAGGAACTGAAGGGTCATCTTGGTGACCTAAAAGAGGTCTTTGATATACTTAAAACATACCGGCTCCGACTCAACGCATCAAAGTGCGCTTTTGGAGTTGGATCAGGTAAGTTTTTGGGGTACCTGGTAACAAGAAAGGGCATTGAGGCCAGCCCAGATCAAATCAAGGCTATCCTAGAGCTAAAAAGCCCAACGTCGGCAAAACAGGTTCATATGCTTACTGTAAGGGCCGCAGCCCTAAACAGGTTCATTAGCAGAAGCTCAGACAAATGTAAACCCTTCTTCAACCTGGTGAAGAAGGCCACGGACTTCCTATGGACTGAAGAATGTGAGGCCGCTCTGGCCGACCTAAAAAAGTATCTACCACGGCTCCAGTCCTCTCAACACCTGAACCTGGAGAAGAACTGTTTTGTATTTGACAGTTTCAAAACACGCAGTAAGTGCAGTGTTAATCCGAGAGGAAAAAGGGGAGCAAAAGGCTATTTATTATGTAAGCAAAACCCTAGCCGATGCAGAAACAAGGTACCTACCACTAGAAAAATTAATGCTGGCCTTAATAATGGCTTCAAAGAAGCTGAACCATTACTTTCAAGCACACAAGATTATAGTGCTAATAGAGCACCCGCTGAAGTCCTTGTTACAACAAGGAGACTTAACTGGAAGAATAGCAAGATGGGCAGTGGCCTTGGGCCAGTATGATCTGGAGTTCAGACCAAGAATATCAATTAAGGGCCAAGTTTTAGCCGACTTCGTGGCGGAATTCACGCCAGAATCCATCGAACATCGGGCACCGTTGAGCCAAGATGAACGATGTCCAAGCAAACAAGGAGAAGCCCAGCCAAAGGTAAAAGAACAAGGAAAGGAAAAACTTAGACCTTGTAGCATTTACATCGGCGACTCCTTTCGCCTTTTTGTCGATGGGAGCTCAAACCGGCAAGGAGCAGGGGCAGGAGTAGTGTTAATATCTCCTGATGGGGAAATATTGGAACAGTCTATTCGATTGGGGTTCAAGGCCTCAAACAATGAGGCAGAATACGAAGCATTGATTGCAGGACTAAAGCTAGCAGTGGCAGCAGAAGCAGATGAGGTAATAATTTTTTGTGATTCACAACTTATAGTAAATCAAACAACAGGAGAGTTTGCAACCCGAGATGAGAGGATGTCGGCATACGCGAAAGAAGTCATCAGGCTGGCAGCCTTGTTTCGCAACTGCCGACTTCTTCAAGTCAGCCGAGATGATAACAACCACGTCGACGCGTTGGCCAACTTGGCAAGCTCAATGCAAACGGGAAAAACAAGAACAATAATGATTGATTATTTGTCAAGCCCGAGCATAGAACAGTCGATCACAGAGCAAGAAGCAATGTGTGTGGACTTGGGACCAAGCTGGATGGATGCAATTGTTGCATTTCTGAAAGAGGGAAAGCTGTCAGAAGACCATAAGGAGGCATACAAAGTCAGATTGAAGTCGGCAAGATTCAATCTGATAGCGGACGGACATCTCTACAAAAGGTCCTTCACTGGACCCCTTTTAAGGTGCGTGCACCCTTTACAGGTTGAAGATTTTCTATACGAAATTCATGAAGGGATTTGTGGAAGCCACGCTGGGGGCAGATCACTAGCACACAGGGCCATTACCCAGGGGTATTGGTGGCCCTACATGCAAAAAGATGCAGAAGCCTACGTGAAGAAGTGTGAACAATGCCAAAGGTTTGCACCTTTGATACACCAGCCAGCTGCTGATCTAAACCCTGTATCCAGTTCATGGCCATTTGCCCAATGGGGCATAGATCTCGTTGGGCAGTTGCCCCAAGCAACTAGGCAAAGGAAGTACTTGCTGGTGGCAACAGATTACTTCACGAAGTGGATAGAAGCAGAACGTCTTGCCAAAATCCGAGATGTGGATGTCAAGAACTTCATATGGAGAAACATCATCACCAGATTTGCCATTCTAAGAGCCATAGTAGCTGACAACGGAACATAGTTTGACAGCAAACTCATCAAAAACTTCTGTGCGAAATTCAAGATAAAGAACTACTTTTCAACACCAAGTTTTTCCCAAAGCAATGGGCAAGCAGAAGCATCTAACAAAGTAATTCTGGATGGGATAAAGAAGAGGCTACAGGCAGCAAAAGGAAAGTGGGTAGACGAGTTGCCCAATGTACTCTGGGCATATCGGACTACGCCGAGAAGATCAACAGGAGAAACCCCCTTTGCCATGGCTTACGGCACAGAAGCAGTCATCCCGCTGGAGATTGGCATCCCAGGGATCAGAACCCAGGGAGTAAAGAATGGGACTAATGATATACTTCTAGCCCGAGATCTGGATCTCTTAGAAGAAAGAAGAGAGAAAGCTGCAATTCAGCTCGCAGCATACCAGCAACAGCTTGCCAGAGCTTACAATAAGAAGGTCAATTCAAAGGATTTTCTGGTCGGTGACCTAGTCCTAAGAAAAGTTGTTGGCAACAAGAAGGATCCCAGAGAGGGCAAGCTTGGCCCAAACTGGGAAGGACCCTACAAAATTACTTTGGTATTGGGCAATGGAGCATACCGGCTTGAAGATAATGAGGGCAAAGCATTGCCAAGACCCTGGAACACTTGTAATTTGAAATTTTTCTATCATTAGATGTTCCTTGTTATTTTTTACCGACATCATCAATAAAATTTTAGCAGAGTTCTCCAAAGACTTGTGAATTGATAAAAGATGCATAATGATTGTTTCTGAATAATAAGAACCCAAGTGGAACTCAGGTTCACATTGGGGGCAGAGAGAAGACAATAATGCTTAACGCTTGTTGAAATTTGTAGCAATTTACAAGTTGAAGTTAAGCCGAGATAATTGTTTATCTTCACTTGTTGAAATTTGTAGCAATTTACAAGTTGAAGTTAAGCCGAGATAATTGTTTATCTTCACTTGTTATTTACAAGATGAAGTTAAACCAAAGTAATGCTTAACGCTTGTTGAAATTTGTAGCAATTTACAAGTTGAAGTTATGCCGAGATAATTGTTTATCTTCACTTGTTGAAATTTGTAGCAATTTACAAGTTGAAGTTAAACCAAAGTAATGCTTAACGCTTGTTGAAATTTGTAGCAATTTACAATTTGAAGTTAAGCCGAGATAATTGTTTATCTTCACTTGTTGAAATTTGTAGCAATTTACAAGTTAAAGTTAAACCAAAGTAATGCTTAACGCTTGTTGAATTTGTAGCAATTTACAAGATAAAGTTAAACCAAAGTAATGCTTAACGCTTGTTGAAATTTGTAGCAATTTACAAGTTGGAGTTAAGCCGAGATAATTGTTTATCTTCACTTGTTGAAATTTGTAGCAATTTACAAGTTGAAGTTAAACCAAAGTAATGCTTAACGCTTGTTGAAATTTGTAGCAATTTACAAGTTGAAGTTAAGCCGAGATAATTGTTTATCTTCACTTGTTGAAATTTGTAGCAATTTACAAGTTGAAGTTAAACCAAAGTAATGCTTAACGCTTGTTGAAATTTGTAGCAATTTACAAGTTGGAGTTAAGCCGAGATAATTGTTTATCTTCACTTGTTGAAATTTGTAACAATTTACAAGTTGAAATTTAACCAAATACAAGAACTTGCCGAGGTAGATCATCGGTTGGCATAACCGAGGTGTGTCACCTCGAGAAGGTTACACAAAAGAGGAAGAATATACATATGCAGAATATTCTAAGTATAGAATCATGCAAAGACAAAAAAGAAAAGACAGGAGTGCAAGCACTTAGAAAAGAAAGGTTATATTCATTCACCAAAGGGCACATTGGCCACACAAAAAGCATACATTGTTCCAAAAGATAAAGAAGCAACACAATACAAGTAAGCAAAAGAAGAACATAAAGCTAAGGCTCCTCTCCTCCAGATTGTTGAATTTGAAGATCAGATACCACCTCGGCCTCCTTCTCTGCTGCTATCTCAGTGTCAATTTCTTGGAGAGTTTTTTCAACAGTCTTGACCTCAGAAGGGATGTCGGCTGGTGCGATGTCGGGAACAGCTTCTTGGACAACCTCATCGCCTTCTTCATCTTGAGTCAAGTCTAGGACTTGCTTATTCTGAAGAGGGGACTTGGCCCCATCAGCATCTTTTGATTTTCTAATCAAAGCCTCGTCCTCTTCCTCCTCGGCCTCATCCTCGGTATCAGATTCGCCGACATCTTCACTTGGAATTGGGGCTGGAGGAAATGGCAAGGGAATGGCATCGGCCTTCCGCAATGGAGAGTCATCAGGAACATTAAGCTTTTTAAGAAGGGACATCCAACCAAGGGTGAAACCCTTGTTGCATGCCTCCTTCACTTGTTTTTCGTAGGCCTCAGTAACGTCGGCCATACCCTGTGAGTACGCCTTTTCGTCAGCATCTTTGATTTCAGCTTCTTTGGTGGCCAGGGTCTCCTGAAGCTCTTTTTCAGCTTAGGCCATTTTTTCCTCGGCCTCTCTTCTTTGTGATTCGGCCACCTTCCTAATGGCCTCAGCAGCCTCAGCCTTTTCTTCGGCTTCGGTGTGCGCCTTGATGGCTTCCTCAGCTTGGTCTTCCAGCTTCTTCATTTTTGACTGGAGGCCTTTGTTGGTCTTTTGGAGGCTAGAAACCTCCCTCTTCATCTCGGCAAGCCTCTCCATGTTCTCAAAAGACTGCATTGAGAAAGAGTGGGCATGCTGGATGGCCTGAAAGAAAACAGAGGTATTAAGGAATATTCAAAGTGTAAAATAAAGAGAAAGAAAAATTTACCAAGTAGACAACGTTTACCTGAACAGAGTGCTGTAACATTAAGGCATAGTTCTCATACTCGCTATACTGGGCGTTCCGCTCCAGGTCACCTGGGAGAAGTAGAGCGGTACTGAGTGCAACGCCGACATTGATATCGTCGGCGCTGTCACTTGCCATTACGGGCTTATCCTCTAGGGTGATTTCAGGGGCCCAGGGGGCATCAGGCTTTTTTGATCCCAAAGTTGTTGCGGAAGAAGACCTCGGCTTTTTTGGTTGTTGGGATTCTGATGGTTGAGACTCAGAGCGCCTCTTCCCAGCAGAAGGCTGAGATTTATCACTCCTAGCCAACTTTGAGATAGGTAGGGTATCTTCAGACTGTACCTGAGCTACCTTAGGCTTTGGTTGAGCCTTTTTTATTCTTTTTGGCATCAGTGGAGGAAGGGTTTAGGTTGGCTGCTCATCAATAGATGATGGAATGCTGGCCAGAAGATCTTTGGCAACAGGTTTAGGGCGACCCATCTCGGCAGTAAGGACAAGTCCTCGCCGACGTTTTCATTCAGAAATTGGAACCAAGTATGGAGCTGAAGAAGATGGCCGATCTGCTGGATCAGATGTTGATCCTTGATCTGTTCGTGATGTGGATACAGTCAATGGAGTTGTAGCAGAAGGTGGAGAGAGGCTTTTCTTCTTCCTCTTAGGGACGTCGGGAAAGGTTGACTTATAAGTTGGGATAAAATTGAGAAGCAGATGCGCCTTTCTTTTGTGGATTGGCAAGTCCAGAAGTTTTCTCAAATCCTTGCTGGGAACAAAGGATTGACGAAAATTTTTTGGTGGCTGACGAACAGTTGCAAGGAGAACAGACGTCAGAAACAGACAAAATATTTAAGACTTCAAAAGAAAACAGGCAAAGCTGAATATTGGGCTCTTACCCTTGCCCTCTAAAACTGAACGAGGAAGAGGGTAGAGATGGACGTCCTCGTCTGGAGCAAACTCCCAATTTCCCGAGGTAATGCAATAGTCATCTCCAGCCCCCTTGTTGGAGTCTGGGAGGTCGGCTACGATTTTGAATTCTATAGACCTCGGCTTAAGGTAATAAATGTAGCCTTTTTCTTTCAAATTAAGGGCACACATGGTATAGCAGTACTGGATATCGGCTAGGGTGATCCTAACGTTTTCCTGTTTAGCTAAGGCAATAATGCCGTAGATCACTCAATAAGAGTTAATGGCCAGTTGCATGGGATTCAACTTGTAGTAATGAAGAATCTCGCGAAAAAGGATGTTAAGTGGAAATCGGAGTCCACACTCGATAAAGGCAACCACAGGGAAGGGCATGGAGTTTTTGGTAGGCATGATGGAGTCATCATCCCTAGCCAACCTCAGGTTGACATCGGCTGGGATTTCAAACTCTTGCCTAAAAAATTCCAGCTTAGAGGGAGTGTTTACCCGATGTTCCCACATACCCATGATGTCGGGATAACTAAAGGTATTGGGTTTCAATAAGAAAATGGTTCAAATAGGGATATTGGGACCACGACAAAAAACCTAGGTTTTAGTTGATGAAGAAATTTAAAAGGGTTGTTTCAGTTTTTCCCTAAAAATGTGGGCTCTACACACAAATCCCAAACCTAAAGTTATGAAGATGAAGATCAAAGGCACGGATCTGGAAAAGATACAAAAAACAAAAAATAAATACGAAGTTTCAGAATCAAGAACAGAGATGGACTATCAAGAACATGAAGAATACAAAGGGTTGAAGGCCAAGAACAGTGGCAAGGCGTGCAAGAAGAACTATGAACAGTACATGTATTTAGGGCATAAGCAAAAAGCGAAATCAACACATTCAGGTGTATGAATCACAAATTAAAAGTTTCAATAGATGCAGTAAAAGCAACAGGTAATGAAGAATATTAACAGAATTGAAAACGAAAGGAACGGTAGCTTACCAGAAAAGAGTGGAGCCGGTATGAAGATTGTCGAAGTTAGACGAAGGTTGCAGGAGTAACGGAGTAGCGAAAGCTTCACAGAAAGGAAGAACGGAAGGCAATTGCAGAGGTTGGAGCTTGAGCAATGGCGGATTCGAAAGAAAGCGTTTAGAGAGAGAAAAGCAAGAGAAATCAGATGCAAAAGTGGAAAAATGAAGAAAGGGGTAAAGATTTTGTCAAAAATGAAAACGGCGGCAAAAAAGTAATCAATACGCATAGAAGAGCGCATACGTCAGACGGCGCACGTGAGAAAGAGATGACTTATGGGCGCGTCACAGGCACGAGCCAGTAAGAAAGAAACGCGTGATTAAAAATGGTTGAATTATGGTGTATGACAGCACATACACGTGGAAGGGTTCTTGAAATTCTTGTTCTTCAATATAAGGATATCGGCCGAAATAATGATCTCGGCTGAGATACTGAAAACCGAAGTACTGGAAAAACAGAATGATATAGGTTCCATCACCTCAGAATGCCAAGGTAATAGAACCTAGGGGGCAGCTGTGGGGATGTATTTTCTGAATACCAATACGTGGTAAGGTGACGTCGACGTGTCAGCCGAGGTGCCACGTGTCCTGGTTGTGACGCCGAGGTTATCTCCGAAGATATCGGAATCTGAGATAAGCGGATAAGAGATAAGGGACAAGAGTCCTAGAATAAAGAGGGAACTTTGCTAAGATAAGGATAAAGCTCTTAGGGAGTTTATCTTTATCTCTTGAAAAGTCCAAAGTAAGTACTGAATTGGAGTCCATAGAAGTTAGACTTCCTGTGGGACTAGATTAAGTAAACTATAAAAGAGAGGCACCCCCGTGGGTCTAAGGTACGCAATTTTATGCTTTGAGTAATGAGTTTAGCACTTGATTATCTTTATACTGACTTGATCGTCGGAGTACCCCCGGGTGGCGAACCACCACCGGAGTCTTCTCTTTCTGTTGTAGGTTAGTCAGGTGCCATCTATTCTGCCGGTGCTCTCCAGCTGGATACTAAGCGGGCAGTGTGGTCAGAAAATCACTCACACAATAACAATGTATTAATAACACCTTAGAAGAAAAAAATAATACAAGCATTTTAATCATCACATTAGTTTTATTAATTAGGAATAATAATAATATTGAAATGATCACATCTTTATATCATATTTTGTTTACGATTTCATTTGTTAATATTGCATTGATCATAGAGATAATTATCAATCACATTCAGTATGTATGGTTTCAATTTTCTAAATTTAATTTTTTAGAAATTGAGTTTTTATTTTTTGTATTTTTTATTTTTAGTGAATATCTTTAAAATTTTAAGCAATTTTTTTTTTACTTTTTTATATGCACCTTAGATATATCTAAAAAGTAAATATTTGTAAAAAAATATTTTAAAAAATTAATAAATACACAAGAATACGAAAAATATACTGAATTTTCGTATTTTTTTTTATATTTTTGGTATTTAGTGATTTTTTTGAAGTTTTTTTTTCACAAATATTATACTTTTTAGGTGCATTTAAGTTAGGTGTATCTAAAAATTAAAAAAATTGCTTAAAATATTAAAATCATTTCAGTAAAAACAAAAAAAATACGAAAAATAAAAAATTTTAATTTTTGAAAGTGAATCTTGAATTATGAAACCAAAAAAACTGATTCAGTTTGTGAAATATTAGATAGACAAATGTGTCCATTTTAGAATGACTCTGTGGGTGTTTGGGAAGTGGCTATTTTAGAGATTTTTTGACTTTGTTAGTAGGCTATTTTAGTTTTTGTGTTTGGGAAAATATGATGAATTTTTATTTGAGTTATTGTATTGAAAAATGTGTTTGAAATGATGTTTGAAGTTGAAATGACAAATTTGTCCCTAACTTCACTTTTTCCAAAATTGGTCTATAGGGGCAAAAGTGTCATTTCAGCCTATGGGACTAGGCTGGCCCTACCCTCTGCCCACTACCGGCTGCTTTGGTTTTTGTTTTTGTTTTTGTTTTTTTTTTTTTTTTATAAATATAAATTATTAGTTTAGGGTACTATTTGAAGCTATTTGGCTCTTTTTGTATTTGAGGCTATTTTAGCCTCAACTTTGGGTTCCCAAACACCCCAATGTTTGGAACAACTAAAAAAGACATATTTTCATTCATTTTTTTTCCGTCTTTATTAAATTTCTTTTTTCAAATCTATCTAGTTTAGAATAATCTAAGAATCTAAAAAAAGTTGATTAAAAATTTTACTAAAAATTTAAAAATGAAAGTCAAGTTTTATATTTTCTATTATTTCAGATTTGTCCAATCTTACAGAACCTAAAAGTTACAAGTTTTTAATTTTTTTTTGAAAGAATTCATTGAAGTGAAAGAAGTTAAGAAAAAGTTGCCAAATTCACTCTAAAATAAAAATCAAATAGCCCATTTAGAAATTGACTAATTAAACTATTTTTGTACTTATATTTTACAAAAAGATATAAACACATAATAAAATTAATGTGATAATTTGGTAACTTTTTAATTATTTTATCTCATTCCCAAACAAGAGGCTGTGAGTTGTATAATATCACAGCATATAAATTACTCTTGAGACATTTTGAAAGCACGTTCTCATTTTCCACGTCAGCAATTACCAGCTGGATCGTAGTCCCCATCCAAGAAATTTTAGAGAAATTATTGATTGATTTACGGACAACATCACTTAAGGCTCTATATAATTGTGATTAGTGGAGGGAGATGGGGTATTGCTGTGTATCAAGTCACATTAGTTACTATTGTGCCTCTTGTGAGAGATTGTCTTGAATGTTTTTGGATGATCTGAATTGTTCATATTGTAGGATTCGTCGAATAGATCATTCATACAAAAAAATTAAATTAATTGGATATCTGTAATCTTATAACCAAAGCACATTTGTTTCTATAAAAATTAACGGTTAACATAATTTTCATGAATTTTTAAAAATGATTAGGACCTAATCATAGGGTTATGAATATCCGATTAACTTGATTTTTCCATGAATAATATTTTTGATGAACCCTATAATATGACGGTTCAGATCATCAAAAAAATACTCAGGAAGACCTCCCACAAGGGGGCAGTAGTAACTGTTGTGCCTTAAGGCACAACAGTACCCCATTCTCCTTAGTGGAGGGGATAGAATTTATAATTTTATATTAGGTGATTGGAAAATATAAAAGCCTCATTTGTTTTCAGAGGTAAAATAGAGGAGATTGATGTTGAGAGGATTAATAGTGAGTAGATTGTTAGTGAAGGAATTGATAGTGAGGGAATTAAGTAAAATTGTGTTTATTTTGATGATAATTGTTAGTGTGGGTATTGTTAAATTATTATCCTATAAAATAAATATAAAATATTAAAACAAATAAAATTATGATTTTTTCTTAACAAAAAATATAAAAATATTAAACATTAACGTTTAAAAAGAATGCTCAACATGTTAAAAAAAAAAAAAAAACCTAAGCCCAGCACCAAGGCCCATCTTAATCCCATGGGATTATGAATCTTCTCTCTATCTCCCAAAATAAACACAACATATAGTGAGTCACACCTCCATCTCAATCCCATTCTCACATCTATCTCCTAAAACAAATGGGGCCAAAAGGATATGAGATTTGTGATTGGCTTGAGGCATGGCTACCTAGTGTCCTAGTTATGTCTTAGGACTAACCAATAATTTTTCAAAATTTTAACGTCACGTGACACTCTACATGATTGTGATTAGTGGAGGGGACAAAATCTATAATTTTGTGTTCGGTGATTAAGAAACATGAAAGAATAAAATGTTTATGATTGGTTTTATAGCGACCTTGGTTTTGACCCGTCTCTTGTGGTGTTCCGGACTCGGGTTTGTATGGTTTGGATGGTGGTTTATGTCTTGCTCCCCTTGTCTTCCCCTTAATGTTGGTTATTGGGTTGTAGTTGGGTGTTTGGAACAGGTTGGTTGCTTGTTTTTTCAAGCTTTTGTTGCCCAGAATTTGGCTCTTCCGCTTGAGCGGGCATTCTTGCGCTTGAGCGGGCTTCACAAATTTTTCTCTACGCTCGAGTGGGCATTTGGGTACTCGAACGGAGGGACTGTGTCTGCAAAAATACTAGGACAGCGTATTTCATGCCCGACCGCAGCGCAGGGTTTTACGCTCGAGCGGGAGTCTGTGTCTGACGCTCGAGCGGGGCTTTCCACGCTCGAGCGGACCGTGTTATAACAGATCGTGAAAGTGACATTTCAAATCATTTTCTGCTTTCTCTCTCTCTCTCTAAAAGTCTCCAAATTTGCAGATCTAGAGCCTCTCTCTCTAGAAAACCATCTTTTTTCTTTGATTTCTCCAAATCCATTAGGATTTTGGCCATAGTTCCTTCGTCAAAGTTGTGTAACTTCTCGAGGGTTTCATTGTGTGCGGTGGAGATCGAGATTCATCGTCGTTGATTTTGGGGGTTTCAACTCTTTTCTTCTTCTACACTTGAGGTAGGGATTTTCTACAATCTAGTATGGTTTTTAGCTTAGTTATTTGCTATTATGTATAGATGATGAGATTTGGTTGTGGTTTAGGCAAATCTAAGATTGGGTGTGAAATGAAAAGAGGGGTTTTTGATGTATAAGAGATTAATGAGTATGGGGTTGAACATAAGAACTTGGTGTACCAAAATAGTTGATTTTGGGTGTTTGAGTCAATATTGAAAAAAGGAGAATTTTTTCCCTAATTTGATAAAATGATTATTTTGTATAAATAATTTTAATTAACATTGAATATGTTAAATTGGATAGTTAATGATATAGATGGTGATATTGGATATGTATTATCTCACCTATGGAAGTTTTGAATAAACTATTTATTTCGATATTGAACATCTCTTGGAAATAATTGCATTGGTCTATCGGTAGAGGATAACTATGATTGTTATCGAAATTACATGAGGATTAGGCAATTTAATGCTAATCCATTGTTGGTGTCATTGAATATGATCATGTTATAAATACATTGTATATGTATGTTTATTGGGAGAAGAAATGGGATGTACTCCATATATGATTATGTTTATAAATACATTGTATATGTATGTTTATTGGGAGGAGAAAGGGGATGTACTCCATGTATGATTATGTTTATAAATACATTGTATATGTATGTTTATTGGGAGGAGAAAGGGGATGTACTCCGTATATGATTGTGTTTATAAATACATTGCATATGTGTATTTGTTTGGGGAGGAGAAAGGGGATGGACTCCATTTAAAGCAAGTTGGCCGGAGTGTTTTGGGTGAAAGACCCGAAAACATATATATAAATGGGTGCTGATTCCTTCGGACGAAATATTCGTAAAATGGCAAAGTTTAAAGTGTTTATGTGTGTTTTGCATAATTGGAAAACCATTGAGTTGTAGTCTCATTTTGGTTGTTGAAAGATAATGAATTTAACTCATGAATTGAGTAGCATATCGTAGACACCCAATTTTTGACCGACCTTAAGATTCAGACCTCATCGATTGAGCACTCGGTGATAGTGCATGTTGTGCTCGTTTCAAGGTTTTCGGAGTTTTGGCTGAGAGCCTTGCCTCCGAGCCTTTGAACTCTTTGTGCTTTGGCTCGGTTTGCAGACCAAGCCCTGTTTCCCTTCCCTGGAGGGAGGGAGTGATCTGTAGACCACCTCTTTGTGGTCGTAGACCACTTTTCGCGCTTGGAGACTAGTTTTCGATTTTCGGAGCCTTCGACCGCACGCCTTGCCTTGGGACCGCTTAACGTTCTCCGTTTGGCTTGGTTTTTGAACCATGCCTTGTTGCCTCTGCCTAGAGGAACACTGTGGTCCGAGAGACCACTTTCGTGGTCGTAGACCACTTTTGGTGCTCGTAAACTAGTTTTCGAGGCTTCCGGCTGCGCGCTTTGCCTTCCGAACTTTCGTCTTGCATTCGTTTTGGTTTGTTTTTGGCACAAACCTTGTTTTCCTTGTTTGGAAGGTGGTACAAGGGTGGGAGACCAGTTCTTCCCCTTGGAGACCACTTTCCTCCCCGCCAGCCAGTTTTTTGATCTGACAATTGGTTTTCTTGGTCTTTGGGCCACCTTTTCTGGTCGGCCACCACACCACCACCTTGCTTTCAGTGTGTAGACTTCTCCTACCTCTGGCCGACCAGTTTTTGTCTTGGAAGACCACTTATGGTGGTCGGCCGACCACTATAAGTAGCTGGCCAACCACTTCAAGTGGTCGACTGCTTTTCACCTGTTTCCTAGAGATATTTTCATCCAGCTGGCACAGTTAGAAGACACTGAAACCATCCTCCATACACGTGTATGGAGGGATGGCCTTGGATCTGTCACGACCGAAACTCGCCCCTGTAGGTTCAGCACCGTAATAGGCCAGTAATCCGTGGATTACCAAAGGCCTCTGAAGAGATTAGCAAATAATAAGGGGCTGCGGAAGCAATAATACAAAATAGACAAGGTCCAATGAGCTGTGATAACGTACATGGGACAGAATGTTTCAAAACTTACTTATAGATATATAAACATGCCAGTCCAGATACACAATATTTACAAAATATTTACAGAAGTGAACTTCCCAAGATCTGACTTTACAAACAGTTATAGAGACTAGCATGAAAACAAAAAAAAAAAAAAAACAGCCATGGCATTAGACTTCGATCGGAACCTCCTCGGGAGGCACAACGGTTGGCTGAGAAAAACAGTACAAAAGGCCGTCAACTCTGGCCCTGGTCATGTGCCGGCTCACCTACATACATAATATAAACTGTGAGCGAGAGCCCAGTGAATAATAACAGAGTAAAGGGGTTTTATGAATGATGTCCATCACAAGTTAGAATCCAGTATTTAAATCAGAACATATTCAGATTTCAAAACAAATATAGATTCGGATACACACTCATGATCACATTCAGATTTTGCATTAGATCATAGGTGGTACACCCATTAGCTATCAGATCAGATTGGTCCAGAGACCCACATACATAGTTGGTACCAACGACCATAAAGGTCCATATCTTGCGCGCAAGTAGCCATGGTATTGTTACCCCCAGGCAAGGGCCACGTGCAGATTGGCCGCGGTATTGTTACCCCCGGGCGAGGGCCACGTGAACTAAGGGTGCCACAAATACTTTTCAGAAAATTGGACATTCATTCATCATTAGTAAGATAGCATTTCAGAAAACAGATTATACCATACCAGTCAAAAAATACTTAGGTTAAACATAACTTTACAGAGTTATTACTCACAGTGGGCCTTGACTCAGACAGACGGAGTAAACTTGGTCAAACGGTACGTGGCACGTGACCTACATAACACATAACAGATGCAGACTTGAAACACACGTTCTAATTGTACAAAACTTATTTCATTGGCTCTTAGTGTGTTTCTAATCTCTTACCCTCACTATAGAGTCTTAAACATGGCCTAGGAATGCCTAGGATGGAATGAGAATGCAAAGATGCACTTTAAAACATTTTTCAAAATTTTCAGAAAATAGGGGTCTCGCTCGAGCGTGGCTTTCTACGCTCGAGCGGACAAGCAGACAAAGGATCTCCACTCGAGCGTGACGTCCTTCGCTCGAGCAGACTGTAAACTACAGTAAAAGTACTGGATGCACAAAAATCACGCTCGATGGGCGCTCGATCCACGCTCGAGCGTAAGACACAAGTCCTCGCTCGAGCGTGCATTCCTTCGCTCGAGCGGATTGTAAACATATGAAAAGTACTGGATACACGCATTTCACGCTCGAGCGTTACCTTCCACGCTCGAGTGGGATTCATGTATTCTGAGTGTACGCTCAAGCGTAAAGTCCTACGCTCGAGCGTGGGTCCAAAATCTGGAATTTCCAGATTGAACCTCCAAGCTCAAAACCAACTTTTAAAGCATCAATTTCGATCCTCTTGGGCTAATTTTCTGGAAAACTCTTGTAAACTCATAGTATGACATGTTTTGAAGATCAATTTGCTAAATCAAAGCCCAAAGGTAATTCAATTAAACACAATTTCAAGAAAAACTTCAAGAACATAAGTTAAATGTATCATTCAAGAATCTCCTAGAAACCAAACCCTCCGAAACATGATCAAACTTGATAATTAGATGGACAATAAGATGCATGACCACAATGAGAGTGAAATTAACACATGCATGGAAGAAATCTTAGAATTCAAACCCAAAGCATGGAAATTTATGCATGCATGCTTGAATGAACTCTCAAAACCACACTTTGAGCTAAATCTTGACTTCAACTACTAATTTCACCAAGAACCTAGCAAGAACAACCCCCATTCATAAATAAAAGGATGAATTCACTACCTTTAGGTCTTCAATTTCAAGTGTGGGAGCTTAAACATGCAATCCTCCTTCAATTCTCCGAAGTTCTCCAAGCTAATCTCTAGATGAATTCAATTCCTCCCTCACTCCCTCTCTCTCACGGTTTCTAGCAAGGAAAGTGGCTGAAAATGGTGTATGAATTCAGTCTAAACATTGTATGAGAAAGTGGCCCACTCAAGGGCAATTTCGTAAATAATTGGACTAATGTAATTTAACGTTATTTAATCTAATTTAATCGCTCCGAACCGAATTTTAATTAAACCTACCATAAAATTCTATAAATTCTAGCTAGCACATAAATCAAGTAAATTTCTGATTCGGACGCCGATAAGGCTTTCAATTCGCAATTTAAAGTCGAAGACATGAACAAATCATTTTATCGCAAACAGATAGAAACACGTAAATAACGCAATACACATGCATATTAATTCCAAATCTCTCCTAATCTACTGTTAGACATAATAAGTGCGAATTAACGTTAATCAGAGGTTGGGGTTATTACAGTATTCCCCCCTTAAAAGAGTTTGGTCCTCCAAACTCGAATTACTTTCAGTCGTAATCAACATTGGGTCCAGTGGGAACAAATCCAGATATCTCTTCAGCATGTCTTCCTCGGTTTCCCAAGTTGCATAGGTTCCTCCGTGGTTTTGCCATTCAACTTTCACCAACAGTATTTCTTTATTTCTCAACTTTTTGATCCGGCGATTCACAATTTGGATAGGCCTTTCCTCGTAGGTGTAATCATCTTTCAAAAGCACATGTGTCGGTTCAATGACGTGGAGTGGATCTCTCAAATATTCTCGTAGCATCGATATATGAAAGACGTTATGCATATGTTCCATTACTGGAGGCAAGGCTACCCGATACAATACCGGATTGATCTTTTCAAGGACTTCATAAGGTCCAACATATCTTGGCGCCAATTTTCCGTTAACACACTACAACAAAAGTAACCTATGGTGACGAAAACTAGTGAAGAAAATAAGATTCGTCACTAAATAAAAATAATTCGTGAGGAATTTATAAATTTTGTCACATATAATAAAAAAATGAAAATGATAGGTGACAAAATTTATTTTCGTCAATAAATACTTCATTTTAAGTGAGGAAAAATTAAGTTTTGTCACCAAAAATTTTCCCGCTACTTTTTTTTTGTGGCACCAAAATTTTGGGACTTTTGGTGAGAAAAAAATTTGTCACTAATTATAAAATTATTTGTGAGGAATATATTTTCGTCACCAAAACGTTTAATATTTTTGATATCTTTTGGTGAGGAAATAATTTTGTCACCAATTTTGGTGGGAAATTTTTGATATATTGAGCGGCAATTAAAAAAAACATAGGGTATTAATTTTTTTTACCCCTTTTCTGTTTATCATCTCTATCTCTCTCTCTCTCTCAAAATAGGATATTAGTTTGTCTTACCTCTTGCTCCTCCACCACGCCGATCGCCATTGTAGCCTCTAATAGCCTTGCCGATCATCGCCGCCACTAGTAGCCTTGCCGGT
Organism: Camellia sinensis; assembly: GCF_055761805.1. Classification (NCBI taxonomy): domain Eukaryota; kingdom Viridiplantae; phylum Streptophyta; class Magnoliopsida; order Ericales; family Theaceae; genus Camellia; species Camellia sinensis. The sequence goes on along the minus strand of NC_138975.1, from coordinate 115,872,085 downwards.
AACCGCCACATCTTCTTCGCTCGGTGATTTAGTACGTGATTTCTCTTTACTCTTTTTCTGGTATCTCTTTCTCTTATTCTCTGTATTGGTATGGTGACGAAAATTAGTGAAGAAAACAAATTTCGTCACTAAATAAGAATAATACATGAGGAATTATAAATTTTGTCACGTATAATAAAAATATAAAAATAATAGGTGAGGAAGTTTATTTTCGTCAATAAATACTTACTTTTGGGTGAGAAAAAAAATAAGTTTCGTCACCAAATATTTTTGAGATCTTTTGGTGAGAAAATAATGTTGTCACCAATTTTGGTAGAAAAATTTTAATGTATTGAGCAGCAATAAAAAAAAAAAAAAGAAAACATCAGTGCGTTTGGTTTTAGTTTTCTAAAAACGGTGTGTTTTGTTTTTCGTATTTTTTAGTTTTTAGTTAATATTTTTTTAAATTTTAAGTAATTTTTTTACTTTTTTAGATACACCTTATTTAGATGTATCTAAATAGTAAAATATTTGTGAAAAAATATTTAAAAAAATTAATAAATACACAAAAATATGAAAAATGTAATGAATTTTCATATATATTTTTATATTTTTTCATATTTAGTGTATTTTTTAAATATATTTTTCACATATATTATACTTTTTAAGTATATTTATATTAAGTGTGTCTAAAAATTTTTTAAAAAAAAACTTAAAATATTTAAAAAATTCATGAAAAATATCAAAATATGAAAAATAAATAAATAGAATTTTCTAAAAACTAATTTTTAAAAACTGGAACAAACAAGTTAATTTTTTTTTAATCCTTTTCTGTTTGCCATCTCTCTCTCTCTCTCTCTCTCTCTCTCTCTCTCTCTCAAAATAGGGTATTAATTTTTTTGCCCTTTCTCTGTTTATCAATTCTCACTCTCTCTCTCTCAAAACACACACGTAATACCTCTTCGCCATAGCTCTTTCCCTTGCTACTCCACCTTCAACGACTACACTACCGTCGGTCCTTCTTGTATAAATAGGGCTCCATTTTCTGCATCAAACACAGGTTCTTTTTTCTCTATTTTTTCCTTGTAGTGCATCGATTTAATTGAGTTGTTTCAAAAAATTTATGGGTTTCAATCTGCACATTTTTTTTAGCTTATAATCTGGCTTTATTGTTGATTTGGTAATAAATTTGGAATTGTTTTCTTTATTGAGCGATTTAAAAGCTTTGATTTATCATTTGGGTTTTCAAGTTTATATGTATTTTTTGGGTTTTTCTTGGTAGTTAATTGTTAGCCATCAATGTTCTGCTTAGGGATTAGTTTTATAAAAGAGGGATTCAATTCTGGTGATTTGTGCTTTGTTTCCTCATATTGAACAAAGATTTGGGGGAAAAAAATTATAGAATAAAAAAATTTGCTATTTTATTTGAACAGAAATTTCTTAAATGTATTTGGGTTTACTTTATTTTTGAGTTAAGAAAGTGAAAGACATTGATCTTGTGAGTACAATGAAACGAAAATGAAAGAAAATGATGAAGATTTGAGGAAGAAAACCAAGAGAGAGTGAGAGAGAGAGAGTTGAATTTTGCTTTGGTTTCATTCTGTTCTTTGAAGAAGAAGACAGATTTTATCCTGTGTGGGTGTGTTTTTTATACAACTCAGTTAATTATTCAGTGTGGTTGTGTCCTAGGATGATTGTTACATCTTAGTGAATTAGTTATTTAGTGTGGTTGGGTCTAAAATTATTTATTACATCCTAATTGATTTGAGACAATTAGATGATTAATTTTAGATCAGAAATTATCTTTTTGTTTGTATACTGAAATTGATTTTGCAAGTTGTACCTGGTGGAGAGTTAGTGCCTTGGTTGTTAGCATTCTTTGTAGTTTTTATTGTTTTATGGTGTTTGTGTTATCACAAACAATGTTCCAAGATACATTTTTGTTGTAGCTGAAAATCTCTGGAACTATTCATTGATGATCCCCATGGTGTGGACTCTGCTGCTTCTCATAGGGTGTGGGGTATTTTGGTATGTTTTATTGAAGTTGGTTTATTGGTTTGTACTCTATATATATATATATATATATATTTTTTTTCTATTTTTGGAAGTAGATGAACTTGTTTGGAGAGGGCTATGACAATTATATTTAAACTGTTGGCATAAAGATTTGTAATTATTATTTACATCTACTTACATCCAGAAGATAACCTCGATTGCATAGCTAGAAGCTTGAAGGTGTTTTGTTTTTGGACCTCTTTCTATAGATGTGTTGCCTTCACTTTATTCTTTCTAAAGAACATGTGCTTATATAAAACATATGTATATATACATGTATTATTTCTAGATTTTATGGCCAGGATAGTTGATTAGCCTATAAATCTAATTGTTCAATGTTTTTTTTCTTTCTAATAGAATGTTGCCAAGATAGTTTATTACCCTATAAATCTAATTGGCCAGGATAGTTTATTACCCTATAACCTTCATTGCTTGTATCTGTTAGAATGTTGCCAAAAACTTCTTCAGCAAAATTGTGTATTTTGCTTCTAGGGACGAAAAGATTGAGCCATGGGTGTGGAACTTCCCACAAGCCTTTTGATCTCGGACACATGAACTCTATCCAAGAATTCTACATATGAAACTTCTAATACAAAAAGTGTTGATGAGATATAGCTTAGTTGGGATAAGTTCTCAATTTCCTGCACCAAGCAAGCAAGCAGGTATTAGAGTCATTGGGTTTATTTGCTTCTTTACTAACTATAGTGGAGGATTGGTGGGTCATGACATGCCTCAGCTGGTATATTATATCATTTTTTTCTAGGTTGATGTTTTTGGCCAATTCAAGACAGTAAATTGTTCTTCCATCTGATTGAAATTGGTTGGCTTGAACTGGGTCTTGCGGATTGAATGATGATCTCCAATTATTCAGGAGACCTGTCTTGTTTATTATCACAAATCCTTCAATGTAATCGAGTGTGTTCTTTGCAGATATCAAATGCTTCTGGTCTCTGATGAATGTGGAGAAGTCTGAGTACAAAACTCTTATCCATTTTACCTGTTCGGAATGGCATGGTGTTATGAAACTGGTAAATTCTACTATACTGTAGCTTATTTTGAAGTTTACAAATATATGTGTGTTTTTACCATTTTGGTGTTGGTTCTAGAGAAATTATTTCTCGTGTGATTATGCCAAACTGGCCAAGTCCTCATTTTGAAGTTTACAAATATATGTGTGTTTTTACCATTTTTGGTGCTGGTTCTAGAGAAATTCTTGCTCGTGTAATTATGCCAAACTGGCCAAGTCCTCCAAGGACACCATGAAAGAGGTTTGCATTCTGCTTCTCTGAACAATTTACTACCTCCCCTTTTCCTACACAATTTCAGTAAATTTTGAATGCAAATACAAATTCTAAGAATGTGATGAACTGCTGTTCAGTGACCAATGGTTATGTATCTTTTATGAAAACAAGGTCTGATTCTTGGACAATATGATGAGGAAAACTGGAAACTTCCTAGTCCAGTTTTTAATGAATGGAAAACAGGTGGAACAAAGTTAAAGTTGAAGTTGTTGTATGGTTTTTCCATCTTAATCTTACATGTGTCGTATGTTGATCTAGTTCTCAAATTGCGTAATGAGCCTGTTTGGTGCAGTATTTTTTATGGTTAATTATTCCAAGATCCCCTAGACTATTAGTGAATATCATCTTAACCCTCATCATCTATGAACTCTTACATATTGACCTCTTAACTATAAAAATCGTTCAATTGCCCCCTTCTAAAAGGTGGTCTAGAGGGGGTGAAAGTGATACATTTTATAGTTGAAGGGATCAAAATGTACATGTTCATAGATGAGGGGTAAGCTGATTTCTCCAAATAGTTGAGGAGATCTTAGTGTAATTGTCCCTATTTGTTTATATTAAAGGTTGATAATCAATAAGCAGAAGTTAAAAACATCATTTCCTCAACTTTTTGATAGATTGCACCAGGCACAGTGGCACAGATTCCCAAAATTAAAAGAGTTAATAAATTGCACCAAGCAGGGCCATGCAATCTATGAACATGCGATGTTGTCCTGTTACAAATTTATTTATTTATTTATTTTTTGGGTACAAACCTGTAACTGCTTCCAACTGGTGGACATTAATGATCTGAAGACCATGACGGAATGCCTGCCCACTAATCCCTGCATTTGACAAAGTACCGCCAACTATGAGATGTAGGTAATCTGTCCAAGACTTCGGTGCTAACCCATGTTTCAGGCTTTCATGCAGGATATTAATCCACAATTTGCCACCATAGACATCTACATAAGGATGTTTTCCAATGTAAACCTGCATTTCCATTCCACTGAATGATTCCATGTTGATCACGACTCCTCTGTGAGCTTGTGCCTGGCCCTGCATTTCCATTCCACTGTGAGTTTTCTTAATTTGTTTAATTATTTTTCCATAACTCATTGAATTCAGCCAAAATTCCTCACCTTCTTTGTGGTGTATTTTGATTTCTTTTTCCTGATCATATTTTGTGGTTTTTGAATCGAAGAGGAAAGAGAGAGAGGTGGGGAATTCCTACTAAGTTTTTCACCTTTTTCTACTCGAAATCTGCTAAAATTGTTTGATGTAGTTATTAAAATTTTTGTAAGCAAGATGCTTGTTTAGTGGTTGAGTTCTTATTTATTCTTCTACCTAGTTTAAAATGTTAAATAAAATATTTTTCATATTAACTATTTGCTTATGAGCTTCAGGTTGAACAATTGGAGCTAGAGGTTGCTGAGCTTCGACATGCCCTTGCTGATAAGCAAGAACAAGAAAATGTCATGCTTCAGGTTTTGCATTGCTTTATGTTTGACAATTAAATATGTAAAAAATTGGTTCTTGTTCTCTCTTATGTGATAAAGATTTCTAACAATATATTGATTATGACTTATCTGATAGGTTTTGATGAGGGTAGAGCAAGAACAAAGGGTAACAGAAGATGCTCACAGATTTGCTGAGCAAGATGCAGCAGCTCAGAGATATACTGCTCAAGTGCTTCAGGTTTTACTTTTTGATTTAAACTAATTTTTTTAGTACTGCTTTACTATAATGTTGAATGCTTGTGTTAATAAGAAACAGCTTCCTGTCTGTCAGATTTTCTGTCTTATGCATAGCTGTGGTCACCTTTTTTTGGAGTGTGCTTGATGCCTGTAGTGCATGAGCTATATTTGTTTTTAAAGTATGGTATTTAGAGGACATTTCACGCGGATGCATAAACAGATTTGGCAGTCTAGTTGTTGCATTACCGTTTAACTAATGTAGCTCTTGCAAACTCTCACTCTTTCTTTGATTTTTAATTTTGATTTTTTTGAGCACCCATTGCATATCATTAAGTGTGATATATTGCTTCTTTAATAAAAAGTTGTTTACTTTGCAGAAATTTGTTTAGATGGTGAGCAATGGAATGACGGGCTGTTAGCTACAATAAGAGAGCGGGTATTTTTCTATTGAGGGCTTTTGATGTGACTGGATTTTCCTATTTGTTGTTTTTCTCCTTTGAGCATAGATTAGATGATTGAAATGGTTGATGACCGATAACCTACATATTCCTTAAATTACATCTTATTAAATCAAAAATTTTCTCCTCCCCATCTTCCTCGTATGTTGCTTCTTGGTTAAAAGTACTCTTATCTGTTCCATATTTACATTTTCTTGCGTCATTAAAATTATTGTGGTTGCTCTGGGATTTATATCAGGTTCACATGGAGGTTGAAAGAAAAGCACTGCAGGGGGATGCAAACATTCTGCCAGGTCTTCATTTTCATGAAAAAATTACATATAAAGTTGGAACTAAGGTATCTATTACACTAGTAGATTTGGCTAAAAGATTTCCTTATTCATCAACATTTGTATCACATCTTCCAGAGGATCTATTTATATTTGTTCAGCAAAATACTGAGGTTGATAAATATGAGGAGTAAACAATTGCTACTTGCAGCTTGAATAAAACTTTACATGTGACATTGACCCCTTTGTGCATCATGAGGATTATTTGAGGTGAGGGTAATAGGAGATCTTTCCGTGGAAGCGAGAAGTGTATGTATAGCCTGAGGAGTGCCATAACCTGGATCAAATTTTGGATTTTGTTGATACAACCCATGCAAATTAGAGATATCATGCAAATCACAAGGTAAACAAAGCAAGTAAGCAAGCACAAGAATCTAGTTAGTCTTTGTCTTTTAAAAAAATAAAAAACTAAAATTATAGGATGCAAAATACAAGAAACTAGATTGTCATGGATCTTATCTTCCCATTGGCATCTGAGCATTGAACATTTTTTTTTGGTGTATGTGGAAGATAGATCATATTAATAGAAATCACTTAGTATACCTACTATGGTCTAGTTCTATTTCATATTAGTAGAAATCACTTAGCATATACTTATTGCACATTGGTCTGTTGATGTCCTTCTGGACATTGTAGTTATTTAAGTTGATGTCAATTGGGTCCTTCTGGACATTTTGGTTATTTAAGTTGTTGTCAATACCTCCAAATGGACAATAGAGTGTTGGATTATTGAATGCATATACTTGTTGCACATTGTTTTGTTGTCATGGGGAACATTAGATCACAACATATGTTAAATGTTAACTGTTGACTTGTAGACTCTGACTGAAGAAAACCTAACTTGATTTTTGTTTAATTCTTCAGAAAACATAGTTCAAGGTCAACAATAAAGTGTTAGATGGGACTCTTTCCTTTTGTTTTTCTTCCCATTCTTCCCTTTCTTGTCCCATGGTCTGTCTCATATCATTCCTCTCCCTTCTCTCATATGACACCTACACAGCTTCTCTTGTCGTGAAGGATTAATTTATTTACAGTGATTTTTTTTCTCAGTACTAATTTAAGTAGTCTATTGTTAATTGTTAGTAATTGCTTTGTTCCTAACATAAAGTTTGGCTATAGTGATTGATCAATACACATCATTGGTTTAATGATTTCATTAATAACATCTTAATTATTCTCAGCTTAGCTGTCTTAAAAAATGGCAATGTCTCTCCTCAGTCTCGTACTCAACTATATAGCATTTTTCCCTAAATTTTCTACCCCATTTTCATTTTCATTGTTTTTCTTTTCTTGGAGTTTTCACAGTTCAGAACATAAAAGGTGATTCATTGCCTTTAGAACTTGTGTTTAGAACTTTCTGTTTTTAGGTTGTTAGAGGGAGATGAGTTTAAAATTTTACTTCCCTGCGAGGGAGAGAAAGATGAGAGGGTGAAATGTGCTTGTCCACCAGGTGTTAGGGTTGGGTTTGGCAATGCATGGTGGTGTCCTGGTGGACTGTGTCTGGCTAAGTCACCCAACCTTGGTGTTTGGGGAAGTGGATACTGGGTTTTGTTTTAGAGGTGGTTGATAGCCATGGTGGCCCATGAGGCTATTGGTTGGTGGTGGCATGTGAAATATAGGAGGAAGTGAGAAGGGGAATGGCAAGTGGGTCCGCTACTATAGAAAGGAGGAGGAGGGAGAGGGAATGAAGAAGAAAAGAATAGAAAAAGGCAAATTGAAAAAGGGGCAAAAGTATCATTATATATATTTCTTAACACACGCTCTATTTAGTGTGTGTTAACGCATGGTTAACTAAACCAGAATTTGCAACGTTTGCACTTTACTGCAAATTTCAAGAGGGTTATGTGTATATTTTTAAACATGAAGGAGGTAAAGTGTTTTCGGACAAAACCATATAAAATATAATTAACCCAAACTGTTTGGAGGTCTAATTGTGTTTTTATTTCAATATCTATTCGTGTGTATTTGTTTTTGTTTTTATGTTTGCTTGCATGTGTGTTTCGACCTTTTACCTCGTTGAAGTTAAAAATAAAATAGGAACATATTTAGATTTAAATGAAAATGGTAACTCCTATAAAAACTATGGATTGATTAGTTTGTGAACACGTCATGTGATTCTCTTTGGTTCTTGTTGGCATTAGTTCTAGTGATACATGGTATTCTTGTAATCTTTTGTCATCTTCTGTTATCTGTGTTGCTTATCATTAAGGATCACTTCGGCTTTTTGAAGTTTTGGATTGTTATATGCATTTCTATTAAATTGGTTTATAAAATAAAATTATTTAAATATGATTTTAGATGTAATTAATAATATATTAATGTCTTTCTTATTTATTTTGTTTGCAGATTGGTTTTTGATGACGTTTGGAAGTATATTTGCAAATCAAGATCAAGTGTTGAATTATTTATTTATTTCCTGAACTGATACTTAGTTTTAGTTGCAAATTAAGATTGAGTGTTGTTTTTTTTTTTTTTGTGGACTCCATGTTAGTTCATTTTGGGATTTGCTTTGATGATTTTTTTGTTATACATAATGGATTATTATTAAAGTTGTTTGATGGATACATTTTGATTTATAATATAATGGTTTAGTGAATTTTTGTGTGGAGTGGTGTATAATAGCTAGTGGATTTCTTAGTACAATTAAAAGGTTATTGGGATATGAGCAGGGATATTTGTGAAATAATAATTTAAATTGAATATAAAATATGGAACAAGTTTAGTGACAAATTTTTTCGTCATTTGTACTTGTTATTATGACAAAGTGATTATTCGTCACTAATAAAAAAATTTTGTGACAAAATTTACGACATTTTATAGATGAAAGTTTTTATTTATTTTGTTGTATGGTGACTAAAAATTTCGTCACGTATATATATATTTGTGACGAAATATATATTTCGTCACCCATGTATGACTTTTGAAGATGAAAAATTTCGTCACCTTTACATCTTATTATGACGAAATTATTTCCTCATCAATGATCAACATGCGTGACAAATTTATTCGTCAACTAAAGTTATAACTATGGTACTGACCAACTATTTGGTGGCGAAAATGAAATTTTTTGGCGACAAAATATTTTTTTATTGGTGACAAAAAATTATGACTTTTGAAGATGAAAAATTTCGTCACCTTCACATCTTATTGTGACGAAATTATTTCCTCATCAATGATCAATATGCGTGACAAATTTATTCGTCAACTAAAGTCATAAATATGGTACTGAATAACTATTCGGTGACGAAAATGAGAATTTTTGGCGACAAAATGTTGTTTTATTGGTGACAAAAAATTTCGTCACTGAAGTAATTTCATTGGTGACGAAATTATTTTTCGTCACGGTGGTTTTTAGTGACAAACATTCAATGACGAAACCAGTGACAAAAATATTTCCTCACAAATATCTATAGTGACGAAATTAGCTCTTTGGAGACAAAAAAATTTCGTCATTCAAGACCCAACTTGTTGTAGTGACACCAAACCGAGTTTGACCCTTCATCGGGGTCACCTTTATAAACATGTGGTCCCTAACTTCATATTCCCTATCCCTTATTCGGACATTGGCATAGCTTTTCTGCCGACTCTGTGCAGTTTTCAGCCGTTGCTGGATCAGTTTCACTTTCTTGGTTGTTTCTTGCACAAGTTCCGGTCCTAACAAAGGTCTATCACCTACTTCAGCCAACATATCGGAGAACGACACTTTCTTCCGTACAAAGCTTTGTAAGGAGCCATTTCAATGCTTGAATAGTAACTATTGTTGTACACAAATTCAGCTAATGACAAGTAGGTCTCCCAATTCCCTTGGAAGTCTAACACACACATTCTGAGCATATCCTCCAGAGTTTGGTTCGTTCGTTCAGTTTGGCCATCTGTCTGTGGGTGATAGGCACTGCTCAGTCTCAATTCAGTCCCCAAAGCCTGTTGCAAACTCTGTCAAAATCTCGATACAAACTTTGAGTCCCTGTCAGACACAATAGATACTGGCACTCCATGCAATCTCACAATTTCAGTCATATAGATATTGGCCAATTTATCAGCGTTATAAATAGTTTTGACAGGCAGAAAATGGGCAGACTTAGTTAAACGGTCAACTATAACCCAGATAGAGTCCATACCTCGAGAAGAACGATGTAATCCCACAATGAAGTCCATGGTGATGTGCTCCCATTTCCATTCCGGTATTGGGAGTGGTTGTAGCAAACCAGCAGGTCGTTGATGCTCAGCTTTAACCTGTTGGCAATGTAGACATCTAGCCACAAAGTCTGCAATACTCTTTTTCATTCCAGGCCACCAAAAATCCTGTTTCAAATTATGATACATCTTCGTGTTCCCCGGATGCATAGCAAATTTACTACTGTGAGCTTTGGTCATAACACGTTTCCTCAAATCACAACAGTCGGGCACACAAAGACGGTTTTGAAATTTCAGCACACCATTCTCAAACACAAATCCTGGCCTTGGCTTCGAATCAAATTCCTCTATGATCTTTTTCAAGTATTCATCTTCACATTGTTTTTGTTTGATCTCATCAAGAATAGCAGGTTGAGCAGAAATAGCAGATAACAGCCCACCTTGTTCTAGGTCTGTCAACAATTCCTTTCGGTTGAATAGTAAACATGACAAATTCGCACTGGATTTTTCGCTCAAGGCATCTGCTACAGTATTAGCCTTTCTCGGATGATACAAAATTTACAAGTCATAATCCTTGATTAGTTCTAACCATCGCCTCTGTCTCATGTTCAATTCTTTTTGGGTGAAGAAATATTTCAAACTTTTATGGTCTGTATACACCTCGCAAGTTACCCCATACAAATAGTGACGCCAGATTTTCAAAGAAAACACCACAGCTGCTAACTCAAGATCTTGTGTTGGGTAATTCTTTTCATGAGGTCGAAGTTGTCTAGAAGCATAGGCAATCGCCCTTCTGTTTTGCATTAGTACACACCCCAAGCCTTTATAGGAAGCATCACTGTACACTTGAAACCCATCAGTACCATTAGGCAAAGTTTAGATTGGTGCAGTCACTAACCTGGTTTTTAACTCTTGGAAAGCTGCCTCTCTTTGTTCACTCCAGTCAAATGGCACGTTTTTCTGAGTTAATTGAGTCAATGGTAGGGCAAGCTTAGAAAAGTCTTTAACAAACCTCCTGTAGTACCTTGCAAGTCCCAGAAAACTTCGGACTTCTGTCACATTTGTCGGTCTAGGCCAATCTACGACGGCTTCAATTTTCCGAGGGTCAACAGAAACTCCATTCTTGTTGATTACATGTCCCAAAAATGCCACACTGTCAAGCCAGAACTCACATTTGGACAATTTAGCATACAATTTCTTTTCTCTCAAAATCTGCAAGGTGGTTCTCAGATGGTTCTCATGCTCTTCTCTGTCTTTAGAATAAATCAAAATGTCATCAATAAATACAACAATGAAGTCATCCAGATATGATTTAAACACCCTATTCATTAGGTCCATGAAAGCTGCAGGTGCATTGGTCATCCCAAACGGCATTACTAAAAACTCATAATGTCCATATCTAGTTTGGAATGCAGTTTTTTCTATGTCCTCAGCTCTAACCTTTAGTTGATGATACCTGGACCTGAGGTCAATTTTGGAAAACACTTGGGCACCCTGAAGTTGATCAAACAAGTCATCTATTCGGGGCAGAGGGTATTTATTCTTGATAGTCACTTTGTTCAGTTCTCAGTAGTCTATACACAATCTCAAAGATCCATCATTCCTTTTGACAAACAAGACTGGAGCACCCCAAGGTGAGGTACTCGGACGGATAAATTTCTTATCTAGCAGTTCCTGAAGTTGGGTTTTCAATTATTTCAATTTAGAGGTAGACATTCTATAGGGAGTCCTGGAAATAGGTTGTGTCCCCGGGAACACCTCAACAGTGAATTCAATTTCTCTATCAACTAAGTCCCCAGGTAAGTCAATGGGAAACACATAAGAAAATTCACAAACAACAGGGATTGTTTCTACAGTAGTACTGTCAGATGGCGCAGTCAGTACACAACACAGATAACCCCTACATCCTTTCCTAAGGAGTTTTACAGCTTTCATAGCCGAAATCAAATATGTGAGAGGAACTACCCCATTCCCAATAAAAGTAAATTTAGGCATACCCAGTGGTCTAAACACAATAGTTTTATTTGCATAGTCAATGGTAGCACAGTATTTAGTCAACCAGTCCATCCCCAAAATACAATCAAAATGACTAATGTCCAAGGGTAATAAGTCCACATATAACATCATATCGCCAATCATAATATCACATGCCGGATAAACATGAGTACACATCATAGAATCCCCAGACGTGTGGATACAGATAACACATATGTCATTTGTTCTAGTGGTCTAATCAATTTTTGAGAGAAAACATGCGATACAAAGGAATGTGTAGAACCAGAATCTATCAGGACACATGCATTTTGAGAACATACAGAGAGTGTACCTGACACCACAGTATAGGTGTTGGGTACGTCACTAGGCACTAAGGCGAACATTCTCTCTTACCTCCATGTTTCATTGTTTGTATTCCCTCTAACATCGGTCCTTACATTTGGTCTTGCTGCAGAAACAGACCCGGTAGAACTTGCCATAGGACGATTAACCTCGTTGGATCTCATCGGGCAATCCATCACCATGTGGCCAGTCTTGCCACAGCGAAAACACGTACCTGATGCTCGATAACAAGCACCTCTACGCTTCTTTCCACAGTCGGGGCAGTTTGGAGTAGACCCGCTACTTTGGCTAGAGCTGCTGGAGGATCCTGTATATTGCCTCTTCGAAACTGACCGGCCTTTCTTGAAACTGAATCCGGTCCTCTTTCCTTTCCATTCTGTTGTTGGTGTTGTAGTTTGTTTCTTAGCTGCTATTGTGGCTTCTGCTATCAATGCTCTGTCGAGTACCTCCACATAAGTAGGTAACTTTAGGACACCCACTCGGTCAAATATTTCCAGGTCCAGCCCTCCCTTAAACTTCCGTGCCTTCTTGTAATCAGTATCCATCATATGTGGAACAAAACGTGCCAACTCGGTGAATTTGACTTCATATTCTGCTACAGCCATTCTTCCCTGTTTAAGTTCTTGAAATTCAGACACTTTCCGATCCCTGAAACATTGGGGAAAGTACTTGTCGTAGAAGATAGCATTAAATTGTGCCCATGTCATATTCCCAATGCCATTTCGGATCAGTAACCACCACATGCGGGCTTCATCTTTCAGAGTGTAGGTGGCTAGGAGGACTTTCTGAGTTTCAGAACAAGGAAATACTTCATACAATTTTTCCATCTCAAGCAACCACGTCTCAGCTTTCAAAGGTTCAATTCCGCCATAGAACGTTGGCGGTTTCATTTTCATGAATTTCTGTGTCAGATTGATGATGTCATTATTATCTGCCTCGGCTTGTACCGGTGGAGGCGGAGGGGGCAAAGGTTGTTGTCTCTGTTGTTGTGTCCAGGCTTCAGTCAACGCTGCTAACATCTGTTCCATTCGGCCCATGCGAGCCTCTGAAGATTCACTTTCACCACTTCCCCTTGCATTGTCCATCTTACTATACAGACATCAAATGATAACAAACACAGGCATAATATTACTCATTTCCTTCAATTTATTTGATTCAAAAGTACATTCAGTTTTCATATTCAGTTGCATTACCACACACTCACATATGCAGATGAAATGCTCTTAATGCTTACTAGGACATCCTAAGCTCATACGGACCTGTGTGTGCGGTAGAACACGTGCTTTGATACCATTCTGTCACGACCCAAACCCGCCCCTGTAGGTTCAGCACCGTAACAAGCCAGTAATCCGTGGATTACCAAAGGCCTCTGAAGAGATTAGCAAATAATAAGGGGCTGCAGAAGCAATAATACAAAATAGACAAGGTCCAATGAGCTGTGATAACGTACATGGGACAAAACGCTTCAAAACTTACTTATAGATATATAAACATGCCAGTCCAGATACACAATATTTACAAAATATTTACAGAAGTGAACTTTCCAAGATCTGACTTTACAAACAGTTACAGAGACTAGCATGAAAACAAAACAAGAAAAAAAAACAGCCATGGCATTAGACTTCGATCGGAACCTCCTCGGGAGGCACAACGGTTGGCTGAGAAAAACAGTACAAAAGGCCGTCAACTCTGTCCTGGTCATGTACTGGCTTACCTACATACATAATATAAACTGTGAGCGAGAGCCCATTGAATAATAACAGAGTAAAGGGGTTTTATGAATGATGTCCATTACAAGTTAGAATCTAGTATTTAAATCAGAACATATTTAGATTTCAAAATAGATATAGATTCGGATACACACTCATGATCACATTCAGATTTTGCATTAGATCATAGGTGGTACACCCATTAGCTATCAGATCAGATTGGTCCAGAGACCCATATACATAGTTGGTACCAACGACCATAAAGGTCCATATCTTGCGCGCAAGTAGCCATGGTATTGTTACCCCTATGCAAGGGCCACGTGCAGATTGGCCGCGGTATTGTTACTCCCGGGCGAGGGCCACGTGAACTAAGGGTGCCACAAATACTTCTCAGAAAATTGGACATTCATTCATCATTAGTAAGATAACATTTCAGAAAACAGATTATACCATACCAGTAAAAAAATACTTAGGTTAAACATAACTTTACAGAGTTATTACTCACAGTGGGCCTTGAGTCAGACAGACGGAGTAAACTTGGTCAAACGGTACGTGGCACGTGACCTACATAACACATAACAGATGCACACTTGAAACACACGTTCTAATTGTACAAAACTTATTTCATTGGCTCTTAGTGTGTTTCTAATCTCTTACCCTCACTATAGAGTCTTAAACATGGCCTAGGAATGCCTAGGATGGAATGAGAATGCAAAGATGCACTTTAAAACACTTTTCAAAATTTTCAGAAAATAGGGGTCTCGCTCGAGCGTGGCTTTCTACGCTCGAGCGGACATGCAGACAAAGGATCTCCACTCGAGCGTGACTTCCTTCGCTCGAGCGGACTGTAAACTACAGTAAAAGTACTGGATGCACAAAAATCACGCTCGATGGGCGCTCGATTCACGCTCGAGCGTAAGACACAAGTCCTCGCTCGAGCGTGCATTCCTTTGCTCGAGCGGATTGTAAACATGTGAAAAGTACTGGATATACGCATTTCACACTCGAGCGTTACCTTCCACGCTCGAGCGGGATTCATGTATTCAGAGTGTACGCTCGAGCGTAAAGTCCTGCGCTCCAGCGTGGGTCCAAAATCTGGAATTTCCAAATTGAACCTCCAAGCTCAAAACCAACTTTTAAAGCATCAATTTCGATCCTCTTGGGCTAATTTTATGGAAAACTCTTGTAAACTCATAGTATGACATGTTTTGAAGATCAATTTGCTAAATCAAAGCCCAAAGGTAGTTCAATTAAACACAATTTCAGGGAAAACTTCAAGAACATAAGTTAAATGTATTATGCAAGAATCTCCTAGAAACCAAACCCTCCAAAACATGATCAAACTTGATAATTTGATGGACAACAAGATGCATGACCACAATGAGAGTGAAATTAACACATGTATGGTAGAAATCTTAGAATTCAAACCCAAAGCATGGAAATTTATGCATGCATGCATGAATGGACTCTCAAAACTACACTTTGAGCTAAATCTTGACTTCAATGACCAATTTCACCAAGAACCTAGCAAGAACAACCCCTATTCATAAATAAAAGGATGAATTCACTACCTTTAGGTCTTCAATTTTAAGTGTGGGAGCTTAAACATGCAATCCTCCTTCAATTCTCCGAAGTTCTCCAAGCTAATCTCTAGATGAATTCAATTCCTCCCTCACTCCCTCTCTCTCACGGTTTTTAGCAAGGAAAGTGGCTGAAAATGGTGTATGAATTCAGTCTAAACATTGTATGAGAAAGTGGCCCACTCAAGGGCAATTTCGTAAATAATTGGACTAATATAATTTAACGTTATTTAATCTAATTTAATCGCTCCGAACCGAATTTTAATTAAACCTACCATAAAATTCTATAAATTCTAGTTAGCACATAAATCAAGTAAATTTCTGATTCGGACGCCGATAAGGCTTTCAATTCGCAATTTAAAGTCAAAGACATGAACAGATCATTTTGTCGCAAACAGATAGAAACACGTAAATAACGCAATACACATGCATATTAATTCCAAATCTCTCCTAATCTATTGTTAGACATAATAAGTGTGAATTAATGTTAATCAGAGGTTGGGGTTATTACAGGATCCTTAGCTTCCTCAAGAAGCTTACACTTTTGTTCTCTATAAGAGAGAACCGCCTCCCTCCTCCTCTAAGTTCAAAAATTGGTGGTTTGAGATATAGATGCACATATATTTCTATATCTCTCTTTTGGTCTCATTTTTGTGCATTAAAGTGTCATTTTGTCTCACTTTTGCACACAAACACACACCCAAACACCATCCTTTTGTTGCTAAGGTGCTTCGGAGCTGGTTTTGGTGTTGTTGGTTTGGTTTGAGCTTGGAAAACCTGCTGGAGTTGTGTTTTTGAAGGTATTCATCAAGGGTGAGTTTCTGACCCTTAAATCCCTTGATTTTGCTTAAGCTTTTGGAGCTATTTGCATGCTGATTTAAGCTTAACTTTCTACTAAAAAAAGTTTTGTTTTTTCATGCTTAAATTGTTTGTTTAAGGTCATTTTTTTGTTGGGGGTGGTCTACCCTCTCTTAGGCCTTGTTTTGAGCCATCCTTTTGGATCTTGCTCTAACCTTTGCATGACCTTTCTACCACTGAAATCCAGAGGATTTTCAGTGGTGGAAAGGTAGTTTTGGGGTCTTAAATAGGAGAGGGTCATCCCCTCCCCTTGTATTTTGAATACTTGCTTCATATGCCTCATGTTTGAGCATGTTTATTAAGCTTGTGTTGGCTTGTTCTTAGCATGTATTTGGGGCTATTTCAGCATGCCCTTAGATCTGTTTTGACTTTGTTTGGTCATTCCATGCATGCCTTATACACTTGTAGTGTAAATCTTACAAACTAGCTTTGTATGCTTCATGAAGTAGCATGTCTTTCTAGCTTATGTTGACTCCATTTCAGCATATTTTTGGTGATGTTTTGCCATGTCATACCTCTGTTAAGGTTTGGTTTGGTTGGCCCTTGCATGCTTCATGCACTTGTAGTGCATTTCTATGAACTAGTCTTGTATGCACCATGCTTTAACATGTCATTCTAGCATGCTTTTGGCTTAACTTCAAGAAGATTTTGTCTATGTTTTAGCATGCTTAAACTTTGATTTATGTTGTTTTGGTCATGCATGCCATGCTTTGTATAGCTATAGTGCATTCTAGCTTGTTAGCTTTGTGTATTGAGTCCACTAGCATGCATTGCTTGGCCTATTTGAATGATTTGACATCATTTGTTATGTGATTTCAGTCCATGTAGTGTGGTCATGCACTTGCATCTTTCACTTATTCAATGCGTTGGAGGGTTTGCCCTTTATGCCTTAACATGAATCATTGCGTATGCCTTCATGCCTAAGCTTGCGAGCTATCGTTTCAATGTGTTTTTGGGGTTATTTTGCCATGATATAACTCTGATTTTTGTTGGCGAAGTCATCTCATGCTCGGTTTTTGTAGATGTAGTGCAATCCTCCTTATTTGCCCTTGCATGATCCATACCTTATGCCCTTCATGCTAGCATATTTTGGCTTTCTTCCATACATGTTTTAGTATCATTTTGACATGTTCTAGGACTGTTTTGGGATGCCTTCACCATATGCTTCATGTTTTTCATAGTTGTAATACAAATGCCTATGCTAGCTTCAAGCTTTGGGTACCATAGCATGCTTCATTTGTGTTGTGTACATGATTTGGCATCCTTTAACATGACATTTTAGTGTATATAGGATTCGTATGTTCCCACTTCTTTCATGCTTTCAATGCCTTTGAGTGTTATGCATTGTTGCCTAACTTATGGCCTAGCTTGTATGCTTGCATGCCTAAGTCCTTGAGCCTCTATCTTAGCATGTTATGGTCTTTGTTTAGACCTATTGGAGCTCTGTCCATGATTGGTTCAATCATTTGTGCCATGTATTGTATGCCCCTTGTGTAGTCCCTTTAATGGCTTCGTGCTTTAGGCCCTCTTGCATGCTTTACTTGTGTTGTTTGAATGATTTGGCATCATTTCACACTTGATTTCAGTGCATATAATGTGGTTACATTCACATGTTTATCACTCTTTGAGCACTCTTGAGAGTTGTGTTCTTAGGCCTAGTTGATGGGCCAATGCATTGAGCTTGCTTGTCTTGATCTTCATGCCTTTATTTTAACATTATGGCCAATGTTTTGGGCATGGTTGAGGTTTACCCACATTCGGTTTAAGTCCATTGAGCATTGTGTATGCCATGTTACATTGCATTGTGCATGTTATGTTGTTGTTTGCATTGTGAATGCCATGTTCTTGTTCGCATTGTGTATGCCATAATCGCATTGCATTGAGTATGCCATGTTATTCATTGCATTGAGTATGCCATGTTGCATTACAAGTTGTTGCATACTTGTCCCTCACATTGCATGTTTGCATGCTTGAGTTGCATTACATGTTTGCATGCCATGTTGCATTGAATGTTTGCATGCTTAAGTTACATTACATGTTTGCATGTTGTTGCTGTATTTGTTTGGATTAAGTGTTAATCCGAGCACGAGAAATGAGGGACGTTTCATACTTGAAGTGATGAAACGTGCCTCAATTCTCGGTCGCCGACGCTCTTGATCATATATGATAGAGTTCTAGGCCTTATGTGTTTATGTGTGCATTCATTTCATATTGAATTGTGCAATTTGGCTTCTCGGCCATCATGCATTGAAATGCGCGATTGGTGGCTCGAGGGTCGAGAACCACACTTTCTTGAGCTTATGAAATGATAAGAAGGGTGGTCATGCACACATATCTTGCAAATACATTGTCATGCCCTTTCTTGCTCTCTATTGCAGCGAACTGGAGAAATGCAGCAACAACTGGTCGGCCAGCCAGAAGAACTAGCTGGCCGACCACTTTTTCTTGTATTCAGCAAAGACAACTGGTCGGCCATGGCTGGTGACACCCCTGGGTGGTCGGCCACCCTCCCATAGGTCCCTAAGGTGAGTTGGAAGCTTTCTAGAGCTTGGTGCAAGGTTCTGAGAACAGTTGCAAACAGAGGCAAGTTGAGGCATCGCGTTGGATTTCCGAACGAGGCGACCGGGCATGCATGCACTCTTCTCCCTCTGAGGACATTGCTTTACTGCTTTACTTAGCTAATTTGCTTAGCTAGTTTATGCTTTGATTCTGTATTTAAGTAGTTAATGCGTTTAGCTTCTTAATTGTGTTGTAATAGCTTAATTAGTTAACTAGGATTAGTTAATTAGTTGGCTTGTAATAATTAGTTTAATTAGCTTAGAATAGCTAGTTAGCTTCTTTATTCGGACCCTCCGTCGAGAGGGCCAATTGTTGTAATAAGCGTGCGTGTGTGTGATGTATGTCTTTCAACCTTCATTTCTTTCTCCCTTTTACTTAACCGCTTATGATGGTTAGTTTTAGGACATGTTTCAATTAGCATACCTTATGCTTTGCATGCATGCATCCATTCATCTGTATTGCATGCACCGGACTCGACGCATCATACGAACTGCATTGTATTTTAATACATTTACTTGAATAAGTGTTCAACAGCATGTTATCAAGTTGCATTTCACATGACATCTTAGGATAGCCGAGCCTATCTGAGTTGTATTCTCGTATGTGTTGCATTAGCCATCTTAACATGAACTAGGATCATGCATGATTTCTAACTAGTTCTCTATTTTGGCTCAGAGTACACTGTGAGTGTTTACGCTTTAGCATACTGCATGTGTGTTATTGATTGCCATGAAAGCATGCTTGCCATGAGGCTAACCGCTTATTTGATATAACTTCCTAAATGCCTGTGGGTGAAGGTTGGATTGCTTGAATTGAAACAATTCATTGAAATCCGTGATTTAGCCTACTTGCGAGTAGCAAACTTCGAAACCGTTTTTCAAACAAACGAACATGCAATGTTTTGTTCCAACTTAGGCGATCTAGTCTATACTTGTAAGCTGTACGCATCACATAGTAAATTCTAGGTTAATAACCGAAATAAGAGCACATGTGTTTTCAAAAACAAAATATCATGCTTAGTATAGGCCGATCTTTGATCGAGCGAGCGGGGGTGCTCATTGCATGACCTTCCCTCTTGTACCCAAGTTCCCGAGCCGAGGCAACTTTGGTGATGACAGACACGTGGCCTTAGGCACGAGTCAGGGTTTCCTAAATTTCCCCAAAATAAAATATTTAGGTAGAGACTCTGTATCTGGCAAAACAGTCCATGTTTGGCGCTTCTTTATAAAATCAGTTTTCCAAAACGATTTGTCGGATTTGGACTCTTTGGTGAATTATCAATCTTACATTGCACTTTGTGAGATCAGATCAAGAACCGTGACATTGAGTCTGAATTGTAGTAGCTAGAGAATAAAACGAATCTCGCGCCCTCGCTGGCGCGGAGCTTCAGGAGTCCTCGGGGCGGTCTACACATATATGAATTGGAAATGAATTGATGGAAAATGGAATAAGATTGGCCTTAGTGGCATATGGATATGTAGGCCTTGTGGATACTTCCATATCGGTATTGTTTATATACGTGGTATTTATACCTTTGCTAAACCTCATATATTGCGTTAGATTATCTATACTGGGCTGTTGGCTCACCCTATACGAGAATATCATTTTCAGATGCAGGTGAGATGTTTCCTCCAAGGCAATAGCATGGATGGACTTTCGGGAAGCAATAGCTTCTTATTTATGTCTTATGTGTGTATGTTTGTTATTTGTAAAGCCAAGGGCTTAAGATGTAATGAGCGAGACTCAATTTGTGTAACCAAGCAATGACTTGGAAAGATGTAAGCATGCATGGCATTTAACTGGTTATTAAATAGTGAACTCTGATGTATGAAAGTATGTTGTTTCTCATATTTATTTCGCATATGAGATATCTTTATTGTATTATTTTGGGGGCGTTACAGGTTTGGAATATGGCCACCTAGTGTGCTCGTTTGGTAGAGCTTAAAGTCAGCTGATTTCAGCTTTTAGCTTAAATTAAGTAGTTTTTGAGTGTTTGGTCTAGCTTAAGTGATCAACTTTTAACTTAAAATAAGTTTAAAAAGTGATTATTTTGTGAGTTTTTAATCTCAAATATTACCAAATGCCCACTATATAAACAACAATGAAAACACTGTTCACTCATCTCAAAGAGTGATTGGCGATTTTCGGCGTGTGGAGGCGATTTCCGGCGTTGTGCTTTCTCTCTCTCTCTCTCTCTCTCTCTCTCTATGAAGATAAAGATCTGGGTTGCTCGATCTGCAATCTCATTCGATCTGATGAAGATCTGGGTTGTCTCTCTCGATCTGCAATCTCACGCGCTCTCTCTCTGCGCATAATTGGGTCGATAAGGTTTGGAAGCGCGATGGTAACAAGGACGACGACACGACGGGATCTGGGTTGCTCATTGATAAAGATGAAGATCTGCCGTCGTCTTTCTCTCTCTCTCTCTGTCTGTTTCTCATGAACCAGTTCCCATCTCCGGCATTGTTCAGGCGGGTGAACGGTGACGAGCGACGACACTCTCTCTCTGCCGTTCCAGATCGCGGCGGTGGCTAGGGTTGCAGACCACCGGCGGCGTACGGATGGCTCAGAAAGGAAGAGAAGGAAAAAAAAATTAAATAAATTAAACAAAAATAATAATTAAAAACAAAATAATAAAAATAATATTGAACAAAATAAATTAAACAAAATAAATTGAAATAAAAATAAAAAAAATAAATTAAACAAAATAATAATAAAAATAATTTCTTAATATTGAAATAAATTGTACAATTTATATCCATTAAATAAATTACACAATTTAATTGTAATGAAAAAGAATAATAAATTATAAAAATAACAAATGTTATATTATTAATTGTAATAAAAAAATTTAATAAAAACATAATCAGAAATGCCAAAAAAATTTAATATTATATATTTTTGTAATGAATTAATTATTAATTGATACTAATTAATAATTTTAGTATTAATTCAGACTAATTAAGCCATTAATTGATGCTAATTAATAATTTTAGTACTAATTGATATTGATTAAGCAATTAATTGATTCTAATTAATTTATAATGGAAAAAAATTATTACAATAATACTTCCATTACATTTTTATCAAGTGTATCAATTTTTATATTAGTTGATACTAATTATATTAACTTTTATTAATGAAATAATTTTTTTAAATTAAAATTGAAAAACAAAATGACAAAATTATCATTTTTATATCATATAAGGGCAAAAAGCTCAATTACACAGAAAAAACTATTTTACAGCTTGTTTACCAAACACTATTCTACTACTTAAATCTATAATCTCACAGCTACACCAAACAGGTTACCAGCTTATGCTCACAGCTGTAAGGTATAATCTGTTAAGTTATAATCTATAATCACTTTCTCACAGTTCTATCAAACGAGGCCAGTGTCCTAGTTGTGTCCCAGACTAATCAATAATTTTTAAAAAATGCAATAGGTTCTAATTTTTCTACTAAATAAATAACTAAATGTCTCACATAGTAATGTTTTGAAAAGTTGGTAAAAAATTGATTTTTTGACTTTTTTTTGTGACTTTTTATGTTAAAAAAACTAGCTTTTTGTATTTTTTGTGTAAAAAGTTAAAAAGTCAAAAAGTTAACTTTTTTAGAATGTTCCCAAAACGTCCTATAAGTGTGGGATCCATACTTATGTGACACATTTGATTATTCATTTAACTAGTGGTCACCCGTGCGATGCACAGGTTTTTAGAAAGTCAATAATTACTATAAAAAAAATTTGCTATTTGTTTATATTTCTTAACATTTTTATTTGGTTTGTGTATATAAATCTTACTTCACATCATTAAAAATATTTAATATTTCACATTATTGAAAATTTTAAAAAACTATCATACATTAGTAAATCATCACATATATAATAGTTAATTTATCTAAGAATTACTTCAGACAACCAAAAATAGAGTAATAAAGGCATATTATAATTAATCAAAATGACTAATATATTAAATTTAAGTAACACTAATTTTGCTTAATCAATAGTAGATATTACATTAATCATCACATATAATATAATAAATTAAAATAAAATTAATTTTAATTCCCACTATATTTAGTTAGTAGTTAAAATTTTTTACATGCTATTTGTTTTTTCGTTATATTGATTCAGTAAACACAAATAGGTTTGGAATGATTATAAAAAAAATTTAAAAAAATGTTTGAAAATGCATTATACTTGAATTGACAAACATAAAGAATATAAATATTTAAATTATTCAAAAAAAAATTAACATTTTAAATATGAGATATCTTCCATTTGCTCAAACTCTGAATCTAAATAAATAAATAAAAAATTTTAACAAAGAAGAAATTTGTGGTTTAGTTCTCAAAGGAAATGAGTTACTAAAAATAAATTTAATCATGAATTATTTCAATAGGATAATCAACAATAAAAAATCAACTGATGAATACATTTAAAGTATAACCCATATCCAATAAATTTTGATGTGTTCTTCATTTTCAATCTAGCATCTACACCAAAAAAAAAATTAAACACAAATAATCAATAAGTGGGAGAGTTACAAATTGATAATTGTAGTGCTTTTATAAATATAAAAAAAAGAATAAAATTTCAATTAAATGACACATTATTAACAAAAAGAAAGAAATAAGGAAAAATATAGATTGTAACCAAAAAAATTTTAAAAAAATAATAATATTCATTTATATTAACTCACTTTCTTACAAATGTAAAAACTCATGCAAGTACACATTTCAAATGTAAAGCAAATATTTAAGATTTTTAGGCACCGAAAAGGGATCAGAAATGGCTCACTGTTGATTGTTTTCCCCCCAATTTTCTATTCATGGTTTCTTTTGCAGGAACTTGTTTTTATATTAAAAAAATTATGCTTAAACAAAATATATATATGGAATTCTATCATGTTTAAAATTTGTATGGATAAATAATTGATGATTTTAAAAAATAAAATATTAAGTTCCACTTAAAGATAAACTTTAAAAAGATTAAGTTGAAACATATAGAAATTCTATAACAAACTAACAAAAGATAAATATAGATCGTTAAGAAAATTATCATCTTTTTGGGATATTTATATCCCAATTTTATTCTTTTTTTTTATTTAAATATTTTGTTATCTTTTATTTGAATTTTCATTAAATAGTTATATTTTTATTTTTGTATATTTTTTCATCTATATTTATTTGTTATTCATATATACATAATTACCTTTTTATTTTAAAAATCATTTGACTCGTAATATTTTTTTATTTAATTTTTTTTAATTGTTCATATATAAATAGTTAACTTTTTATTTTTATAATTAATTGACTCGTAATATTTTTTATTTAGTTATTTTTTTAATCTTTTATTTGACTCTTTATATTATTTTGTAGTTGAAATTTGAATAGCGGAAATGCATGAGACCCCCAGTGGGGGTGCTGGGGGTCATGCCTGATTGGTTAAAAAAAAACAGTTTTTCTTTTTTTTTTTTTTTTTTTTTGTTTTTATCCATTGCCAGCCCCCCACGTGGAGGTGGGGGTGCTGGGGGTGCATTCCTGCTGGGGTCTCCAGCAGGACTCTTTGAATAGTTATCTTTTTATTTTATTTATTTTATATTTTTATCTCTACCTCTTTGTTGTTCATATTTAAATATTTATCATTTTATTTAAATATATATAATTCTTTTGGCTTTTGAGATTTAGATAATTGACAAATGATTAAAAATTAGGAAAAGTGAGAGAGGAGACTTGAGAAGTGACACATAGGAGAGAGAATTCATAAGAATTTAGTATTAAGAGTTTGGAGAATTCTCATACTCCACTACATTTATTTATATATATAGTATAGATAGAAAATTTGATATTCTTTTACTTTTAATTTTTTGAAATTTTAACGTTACGTGGCAAAACACGGTTGGCCAAAATTCGGCGTTAGTTGGGCCCCACCACGAGCACGCGCTTGTGACGCCATCAACAACACCTGAACTGCGTGTCCGATTAGCGCGAGCATCGAGAGGTTCCGGGCCCCACATGCCGACGTGTCAACCGTTAAATGTGGCCTAACTCTCTTTTACCTCCAACGCCGAACACTAACAAACAAACACACCCCAACGAAAACCGTTAAGACATGGGGTCTCACTTTTATAATGACACAAATAACCCTCTCAAGATACCTCTAATTACTTGGGTTGTATATCACGTGAGTGAGGATATTATTGCGGTTGTTGGCCAGTCTTCCAATAGATATATGTCCTCTTATATAATAAAATTGGATGGTTTTAAAAATGTTTAAAAGATATAATTAGTTAGAACGGCGTGAATTGTCTTAATTAAAGATTGAATGATTTACATTACTTGATTTGATATTAATTTTTTATTCAAACAATTATTATTTTATTTTACACAATCTCATATTAAAAAAAGAAAGAAAAAGTGAATTGTTTCATTTAGAGCATCTCCAACGCTTCATTTTTTGTTTCATCAAATTTAAATTTGATAAAAAAACGTACAAGCTAGTGCTCAATGTTAACATCAAATCAATATCAAATTGAGGATATCTCAAATTTTTTATCAAATTGAAGATGCTGGAATCTTTTATCAAATTTCTGCAGATAGTCGTTACATTTACAGATGATGCATGAGCATCGGACGACCGATCAATTGCCCCTAGTCGATCACCTCCTTGCAAAATTTCCTATAACTGAAACAAAAACTTACATTGACCGGTTGGACATATCCCTGGTCGTTTTTCCGGTGGACCGGTGGTTTGATGAAATCTCAAATTGCTCCGTTGAAATGCACAATATTAGATGAAATTTTTACTCAAATTTGATGAAAAAAGAGAGTAAACGTAGGAGATGCTCTTATATAAAATGAATCATATGCTTCCATTTAATATAGTAATGTTGTACATGTTTACAGCTTAAATTTTAAAATAAAATTTTAAATTTTAATTATTAATTATTTTTTGTGTAAGTTGATTGGTTTTTTGACCTAACAGATTAGGCTTGATTTGATTGATTCACTAGTTTAACAATGATTTTATCAAAATATATTGGTTAGATTTAATTATTAATTAACTTCTGACTTAAATAATTATTAGCTTTTATTTTACACAATCTTACATCGAAAAAAGAAAGATTGAGTGAGTTGTTTCACTTATATAAAGTGAACTTTATACTTTCATTTAATATTGTAATGCTATTCATACTTCTATTCAATACAATTTAAATTTTAGAAATTTCAATGAATTAATTTAGGTCAAAAGTTAAAACTAAATTTAGATAAAAAAAAACCCCTAAATTTGATAAAACCTTATATTTGATAAATGTTTCAAAATATATTTGGTAAACTTATTTTGGGAAGTAGGTTAAAAACTAATTTTTTGATTTTTTTTTTTTATAAAAAAAAGAACGTGTAAAAAAGTAGAGAAATGATATGATTTAAAAAAGTCAAAAAGTGAATAAACTGGTTTTTAACCTAGTTGCCAAAAGAGGCCTTAGGGTTGGGAGTGCCTTTAGGCACTGGTCGTTTGCTAGTATATATATGCCTAAATTAATGTAGATTGTATAAAGATGTAAAATATAGCGATCCCGGGTTTACCCTTGTTGTATAGTGATCCGGACATGTGTCCGTGGATGTTGGTAGTTGCTTATTATCTTGTTTGCATCCTTTCTTACTTTGTATTTGAGTTATAGGATGTGTTGAGCGGGTTTGTTACAGGTTGGTTGAGTTTAGAAACCAAAACTAGTTGCCTAGATTTTTGGCCTGTACGCTCGAGCAGAGGTGTTGGCGCTCGAGCGTAGATTACACCCATTCAGTATTTTCCTGTGCAGCATTGTACGCTCGAGCGTGGTATTGGCCGCTCGAGCGGGGTTGTCTGAGTGCCGCTCGAGCGTAGGGTTGGGAGCTCGAGCGGAGGCTTGGTTCTGCAAAAGTGCTGGGCGAGTGCATTCTGCGCTCGAGCGGGAGGTTGGCCGCTCGAGCGGAAGTCTGTGAGTGGCCGCTCGAGCGGGGTGTTTTACGCTCGAGCGGAGACCTGGGTTAAAGTCCCGAATTTGTGACTTTTTAAATCACTTTTTCACTTTCTCTTCTCTCTCTTACTTTTCCAAAATCACCATTGTTGAGCCTCTCACTCTAGACTCTACCTTCTCTCTAGGTTTTGATCTAATAGGAGTGATTTACTCACCTTTGGCCTTTACAAAAAAGTTGTTGATCGTCGAGGGCTTCATTTTAATTTGAAAATCTCGGGTTTTGGAGCACGTTGGGTTTTGTCGTCTTCTCCTTTGGGACTCCGAATTTGAGGTAGGGATAACCTACTCCTCTCTATGGGTTTTGTCTTTAAATTTTGGTATTTTGAGATGTTGGGCTTGGTTTGGTAATTTTGTAAAAGTTTGGGGCTTTTGTGTAATTTTACAAAAGTTGGGGTTTAATTCATAATAAACCTAGATGCATGTTTGGCATAAAAAAATGGAATGATTGTCGAATCATTGATGAAAATGGGACCTAAGGGTTGAAATGGTAATTATGGAAAATGGCCTAATTACATTGTTTAATTAATTGGGATAATTAATTGGTAAGAAATGAGGAAATGAAATGTTGATTGAACATCCATTTGTGCATTTATTTTCTGTTTTAGAAATAACTGCTTTGGGCTATCGGTGGAGGATAGTCGAGATTGTTGTAGACAATGCATGATGATTAGGTAAACGGAAACTAATCAATGGAATGTGTCATGGAACTTGACGGTTGATAGAACACATTAATTGTGTGTATTGTGTGATTGTATATAGAACCAATGTGTTTATATACGTTATGTGTAGAGGAGGAGATAGGGGATGTACTCCGCGGTTTAGGGGAAGATAGGGGATGTACCTCTAAACCGGATAGGTATTGGGAGGAGTTAGGGGATGAACTCCATAGACAGAGCTCATATGCTTGTCTAGAGAAGTGAAGATAGAGCTCATATGCTTATCTTTGTGAAGTGTGGATACAGCTTGTATGCTTATCTGTGGATATTGTTGATATACATATCTGTTGTAGAATGTGGATACAGCTTGTATGCTTATCTGTGGATATTGTTGATATATATATCTGTTGAGAATGTGGATATAGCTTTTATGCTTATCTGAATGTGAGATATAGTTTTTATACATATCTGTGGAAATGATGATAGAGCTAGCATGCTTATCTGTTGAAAAAGGGAAAATGAAAAGTAATTGGGACTTGTAAGTCGTTGACATAAATATGTAATTTATGTGATTGTATCAGTGTTGACCAACTATCAATTGCTAATGTTTTAGTCATTGTCCATGGTTGGTTTAGTGTATTTCTACTGGGCTGTGGCTCACCCTATTTGGGAATATCATTTTCAGGTACAGAAAGTATGCCACCTCCAAGGACATAGCTTGGGAGGCTAGAGGCGGACATAGCGTAGTTGTTTTACTTTTGATGTATTACATGTAACTTCAAGCCAAGGGCTTAATGTGTAAACGAGTTAGAACTCTTTGTTGTAACCAAGTGTTAACTTGGAAAGCTGTACGCCTGTAGGGCATTTTGTTATGCTGTTAACATGTAATACTTATGTAATGGAACCCTAGTGAATAAAGGAATGTGGTTGGTTTAATGTTATGTTATTTTTTTGAGGGCGTTACATAAAAATTAATAAGGTAAAATATATGTTTACTAGTCTAATGAGAAGAGAGTCGTGTATTATGTGAATTAAAATTTTTAAAGTTTTATTATAATTATTTTAAATTTATGGGACTCATTATATTTTTTCCCCCTCAAATATCAGGGAAGGTCATTGTAATTTGCCCTTAAAAATTTGGAGTGTGCATCCAAGATGGGTGTGTGATATGTTACAATTCAAGCAGGTTTGATTTGGTTGAGGAGCTGCATATGCTTAACTTGAATTGTGTTGAGAATTATTCAACCTTTAATCAAAACTTGTTTTCTTAAGTTTGACTTGCGTATAATAAATTAAACTTGGATTAGACTCAAATTACCCACAATTTTGAGTTATTTAGTAATTTGTTTTGTTTTCTGGCTAAACTAATTGATTTGTTAAAGTTAGACTATATTAAATTATTTTTTTTGGATAAAAATGGTAAATAATATTAAAATGAATAGTTTATATGATGAAAGAGATGAGAATTGAGAAATTGTTGTGTAGTTGTGGTGGTCTTTTATCATTTTTGAATGAGAAAGGGAAATTGTAGGTTTTGTATTGTGTTACATGAATATATGATATGCAGTGAATATGATTTAAATGTCTAGATATTATTCTCAAATCTAATTCAAAAATTTGTTGATCAAATCCTAAAAAATTTCAAGTTAATCCTTAGTAGGATGTGTACTTAATGAAATTTATTATTGATAACTACATAATATATTTGAAATTATAATTTAATCATGTTGTGTCATAATTGAGAATTATGACTTATTGTCGTAATAAAACCCACATCACATCTTAACAAATATTATAGTAAAATGATAATGAGTCTCCCTATGGGTGTAAACAGTGTATTAAATTTATATAAAATGTGTGTAGGAATATTTTAAAAAAAATCTATTAAAATTTTAAGTATTAAGAACAAATATCTCTGTGCATAAGACTATCATTCACATAATTTAATATTATATTATATTATAATGGAGAGAGTATTCATGATCCACTTCATTTTAAGAATGTGAATCTCAATGTGACTTTTATATACATATTGAAATTTTTATTGTCACATGATGTGAAGAATGAATCCAAAAAAGGAAAGATTAAATTTTAAAGAAATACCTATTTTCATGATGTTTTAAGGTTCATCCGTGCAGGACTCAATTTGTTTGCCCAATTCTGAGAGATTAAACATGTGGAGAAATTTGAGAAGTTGATAATATAAATATCAACAGATATATTAGAATACTCTTGCATCATGAATAGTTAGAGAGAGAGAGATAAATGAATGAATGATTGAGGTCAGAGCTACATGGAATTGAATGTTGCTTCACTGTGGTGGTGTGTTGTCAGCATTCTAATATGTATTGAATCCATATAGGGATTGGTGGAATTGCTAGCCAAACATGCAAGGTGGAGACAAAATTCAAATCCTAGAAGGAATGGTTAATTAATACTGTGGAGACATAATTTTTGAATGATAACACATGACTGAGGTGTCACTGAAGTGCCAGCTGAGGTGCCACGTGTCCTGGTCATGACGCCAAGATCATCTCGGCTAGGCCGAGGTTATTTGCGAAGATACCGGAATCTGGGATAAGCGGATAAGGAACAAGAGTCCTAGAATGAGAGATGACTTCAGTTTGGGTAAAGATAGGCCTCTTAGAGAGTTTATCACAATCCTACTAGGAGTCCAAGATTAACAGTAACCCTAAGTCCATTGAAGCTAAGCTTCTATTGGGACTAGGTTAGTGTTGGCTATAAAAGAGAGGCACCCCCATGGGTCTAAGGTATGTTTTTTATGTTCTGAATAGTGAGTTAAACACTTTTGCTATCTTTGAGAGATAATTGACTTGATTGTCGGAGTGCCCCCGGGGGGACGAACCACCGCCGGAATCTCTTCTTTTTGTGACAGGTTGTTCGGGCTTAATCTATTCTGCCAGTGTTTCACCAGCTGAGTGATAGTTTGGCAGTGTGGTCAAAAATCGACACACACAATTTGGCGCCGTCTGTGGGGAAAAAAGAAGAATAGATGGCCAACGACGGACAGAAAGAGAAGGTTGGGGACGACACCCCTACTGAGAGTGGGAAACATATTGACCTTGACGTCGAAGAAGACAGCTACAACGAAGAGACTCGTGATAAGAATCACGGAGGAAAGGACGTCGGCCAAGAGGGCGGCGTACCGAAGAAATCGGACCGGAGCAGGTATCATAATGAGAACGACCTCCAGGTATGGAAAGATAAATGCCTGCGGAGGGATGACAAGATGAAAGGAATGGCGGACAAATTGGCAGACCTGCAAATAATCATCAATTTCATGATGCAGGACAACGTTATGCAGCCACCGTTCGTGCTACAAGATACGCCGATTCCAGCGGCCAAGAAAGGTGCCCAGAAAGGGGGGCAGAAAACGGTTCATGCAGTCCCTCAGCATGATAGGACTAAGGGACATTCTCACTGGCCTTCATGGGAGGTCGGGCATGGATAATCCTAGAAGACACGATCTCGGCCTAGATGATTAGGTCCGAGAAGAGAAGAGTTCAGCCTAAAGTGAGCAGATCCTAGATTCCAGAAGACAAGATCTCGACCTAGATGATTAAGTCCGAGAAGAGAAAAGCTCAGCCTAAGTTAAAGACTTTTTATATAAGGTCCACAAAGGAGTAGGTGGAAGCCATGCAGAGGGCTGGAGAATGATGCTTGAGAGTTGGAATTTTCAAGCCAAGATCGGTTTAACACTTGTTGAAATTTAAGAAAAATTTACAAGTTGAAATTAAACTGAGGTCATGTTTAACACTTGTTGAAATTTTAAATTTACAAGTTGAAGTTAAACCGATGTCATGTTTAACACTTGTTGAAATTTTAAAAATTTACAAGTTGAAGTTAAACTGAGGTCATATTTAACACTTGTTAGAATTTTAAAAATTTACAAGTTGAAATTAAACCAAGGTCATGTCTAACACTTGTTGAAATTAAACTGATGTCATGTTTAACACTTGTTGAAATTTTAAAAATTTACAAGTTTAAGTTAAATTGAGGTCATGTTTAACACTTGTTAAAATTTTAAAGGAAAATTTACAAGTTGAAGTTAAACCGAAGTCATATTTAACATTTGTTGAAATTTTAAGAAAAATTTACAAGCTGAAGTTAAACCGGGGTCATGATTAAAGGAAAAAATGATATAGGTTCCATCACCTCAGGATGCCGAGGTAATAGAACCTAGGGGGTAGTTGTGGGGACATAATTTTTGAATGACAACACGTGGCCGAGGTGTCACTGAAGTGCCAGCCGAGGTGCCACGTGTCCTGGTCATGACGCCGAGATCATCTCGGCTAGGCCAAGGTTATCTGCGAAGATATCGGAATCTGGGATAAGCGGATAAAAGACAAGAGTCCTAGAATGAGAGAGGACTTCAGTTTGGGTAAAGATAGGACTCTTAGAGAGTTTATCCCAATCCTATTTGGAGTTCAAGATTAGCAGTAATCCTAAGTCCATTGAAGCTAGGCTTCTATTGGACTAGGTTAGTGTTGGCTATAAAAGAGAGGCACCCCCATGGGTGTAAGGTATGTTTTTTATGTTCTGAATAGTGAGTTAAGCACTTTTGCTATATTTAAGAGATAATTGACTTGATCTTCGGAGTGCCCCCGGTTAGACGAACCACTGCCGGAATCTCTTCTTTTTGTGACAGGTCGTTCGGGCTTAATCTATTCTGCTGTGTTTTTCCAGCTGAGTGCTAGTTTGGCAGTGTGGTCAGAAATCGACACACACAAATACCATCCATTGCAATGATATCATTGGTGCTGTTAAAATAAATAAAACAAAATAAAAACTATATGATATCACGGGATAAACTTTCTCTTGAAATTATGAACTACTCATATGGAAACTTTTTCATGAAATTACTTTTGCACAATTTTTTCATTAATATATAAACCAAGTAATGATTTTTTTTTTTTTTTTTTTTTTTTTTTTTTTTTTTTTTTTTTAAATAATGCAATGGAAGCTACAACTTCCACAACCAAAAAGATGTGAAAATTGACCTTCTGGTTGACATTAAGAACATGACATGTTATTTTCCTATGACAAATGTTGTGAGATATTGTTTAGTAGAGTGAAAATGATTTTAAAATATGAAAAAATTGTTTTTAAAAAAATTAAAATTGGTGATTTATTTTTTATTTTATTTTTTTCAATTTGATAATAGAAAATGCCTCATGCTTTATTTTTTATTTTATTTTAATGGCATATGCACTTGTTAGAGCAAGACCCTTTATGAGAGCGTATTTGAGATTCATGACTTTGGGGTGTTTTCGAAAAATGATTAAAAATTGACTTTTGACTTTTAATCAAGCTTTTGGTTTTTTTAGAAAAGTGATTTAAAAAGTTAGTAAAAAGTTGCTTTTAGCTTTTTTGATTAATATTTGTTTATGATGTCATATTACAATAAAATGACTAAATTATTCCCACCCAATGTAAAAAATTTATATTTCCATCCATGTAAATATAAAAAAAATATAAAAGATATAATTATAATTTTATATGTGACTTTTTTGACTTGCCAAAATGACTCCTTGCTAAAAAAAGTCAGCCTAACCTTTTTAGCAAACAAGCAACAAAGGTAGCTTTTTACTAAAAGTTGTCAAAAGAGCACTTTGTGCGTGATATGTAAGGCTTGGTCCTCTTTTGGGATGATGTTTTTTTTAGTAGTTTTTTTTTTTAAATATTTTTAAAAAAATTTATGAGGTGAAAAATATTAATGTATTTGGGAATGAATTTTTTTATTAATTTTTTTTTATAGAGAAAATTGGTGATAAATCTAATATGAGAAGGGTGTAAGGTTTTAGGTCCACTGAATATTTTTTGTTGGTTAGAAATTCATACTTTGTGTATTAGTTTGGTAAGAAATCCTATAAGACTTTTCATTTCCAATTTTACCCCTTGACTTTTTTATTTGTTTGATTTTTCGTTGACTATCTATTTAAATTGTTTGACTATTTGTTCAATTTTTCTCATAAATTCTATCTATCTGTTCAAATTTTCCCTTTAGTTCTATTTATCTGCTCAATTTTTCCCTTAAATTATATATATCTATTCAAAATTTTTGACTATCTGTTCAATTTTCCCCCTAAATTCTATTATGTTCATTTTTTTTCTATAGGTTGAAAATCTGTGTCAACTTTTTTGTTTATCTGTTGCAATCATCATCATCAATATCAATTTTTTTCCAGATCTGTCTCATACATACACACACTTACAGATATACAAATAAAATTCAAATTCAATAACAACAAACAACAAGAACTACAAAATAATAATAATTTGAACAGATCTAGATCTGAAAAATCTATTCAACAACTCCACCTATCTGTTACAACAAGAACTTTAAAAAAAAAAAATCTCAAATCTAGATCTGAGAAATTTGTGCAAGTTTCCTGTTCTCTTTCTTAAAATCTCTTCCCTTTTGTTGCCTTGTATTGACCTAGATTAAAAAAAATTATATATAAACAGATGTGTCTAAATTTTTTTGTTTAATCTATTGTAATCTGTTTCATCATCATCATTATCATCATCATCAAAACAATGGAAAATCTACACAATGGACTGTCAAAGAATTGGATTCTTGTACCTCTAGATCCTTAACGATAAAAATACATACCTAGATATACATACATACAGATTTATTGTTAAATATACAGATGAAAATATAAATCTACAGCACATGAGGTCTCATATGTCATATTTTCAACAATATATATATATATATATATATATATATAACCAAACAATGATCTGAGGTATGATAAAAAAAAATGATCTAAGGTCCAACAATCTAGATACAACAATCCAAACAATTCGTGGGCTCGATCTTCAGAGATGTGAGAACAGAGATAAATTTGCAGAGATTAGGGGTGAGCAACGGATATACCAATCCACCCAAATCGACCGAACCGAACCAATCTGCCGCATTTTGACGGATGCATGATGATGAATGGACAGTTGCGGATTGATTTTTTCCAATCTGTCTAGTTTTGGACAGATGACAGATTTAAGATTTCTTTGGCCGCAACCGAGTCGCTAAACTGCGAGCACCCTTAGTAATTTGTAAAACTTTGTATTTTCAATTTGTTTAGATATTATGTTTGTATTTTCAATTGAAAAAAAGTTTAAGTATTCTGTTGAAAAAGAGTTTTCAACTTGAATATATTTTTTGAATTGAAAAAAATAAATGTATTATTTATTTATATTTTTTGGTTTTTAAATCTAATTTTAAAAATAATAAATAAAAAAGATGATATATGCTGGTTAGTTTTTGTTTTCAAAAACAGATATGGATGTAACAATACATAGGCATACAATCTCTACTACTGCTATGTTCATGGTTTTGGTGGTTTGAATTATTTTTGTATTTTAAGAACCATAGATTGTAATACTTTATGTGGATGATGCATGCTGTGATTGTAATATGTGAATGAGACATGCAGTAATTGTAATATTCTAAAGTTTCAAACTTTATTTTTTTGAATGAGGCATGTAGTGATTGTAATACTTTTTATTATTTATTTATTTTTTATTTTAGGAAGTGCACAAGTTGAATTATGTTAAAAATATGTTAAACTGATCTCTCAGCTTCTCCCTTGCTACTGCAGACAAAAACCTCTCCTGAAAAGCATTTATAAACGCCTCCCAAGTACCACCAACACGAGCTTTCTCGTACTTCCACCATTGACCCGCATCTCCCTTCAGCTGGAAGGATGCCAAGGTCACTTTCAGTGCTCCGTCCTCGATGCCAAGCATCTCAAACGTCTTCGTTGTCTGTTCGAGCCATTCATCTGCCTTAAGCGGCTCTTTAGGATCCCCGATAAACTCGTCCGGATTACACCGGAAGAACTCCCTCTTCAAGAAAGAAGGCCCTGCCTCAGCTGCCTGATTCCCAGCTCTGAGAATACCCAAAGCTCCTGCTATCTCTCTGGCCAAGGCACCCATAGCCTGCTGACCCACTGGCTCGGCCACATTGGCCTGCCCAACTCCCTCCTGCACTGCCGGAATCTCACCCTGTGACGGTACTTCCTGCCTCGCAGGTCTACCACGCCTAGCACCTCTTCCTCGTCCTGACATCCTAATAAAGGTAACACAGAACGTTAGCACATTCATAGGTGTGCCGAAACTAAACACTCACGTCCTAATGCATGGACAAGTGTAATTCACTCCACATAAGCACATAAACACATAAGCACTTACGAATTTCATTTCCGGATAATAATAGTCCCAAGGCGTTACTAGAGTTCCGGTTAGAAACAGCATTGATCAAGTGCTTTTCCAACAAGACTCCCAGAAACTCAAGGATCCAATCAATATCCCAGAAATTAAATCCCATACCTACATAGTCACATAAGCATGTTATCACTTAAGCACATAGCATATGATACTACATCTAAATCTCTATCAAGCGAGACAAACCCATTGTGATCCTAATCACTTCCCACGTACCCAAAGTATTCGAACCCGGTACGCTCTGATACCAAGTTGTAACGCCCTCAAAAATAATAACAATAAACCCATCAGATAAGACATGCATTTACATTTAAACTAACTGCATTCCTTTCATTCATTAGAATTCCAAGACATAAGTATTACATGTTAACCTCATAACAAAATGCCCTACGGGCTTACAGCTTTCCAAGTTATCACTTGGTTACAACAAAGAGTTCTAACTCGTTTACACATTAAGCCCTTGGCTTGAAATTACATGTAATACATCAAAAGTAAAACGACAAAACTATGCCCGCCACTAGCCTCCCAGCTATGTCCTTGGAGGTGGCATGCTTCCTGTACCTGAAAATGATATTCCCATATAGGGTGAGCCACAGCCCAGTAGAAATACACTAAACCAACCATGGACAATGACTAAAACATTAGCAATTGATAGTTGGTCCACACTGATACAATCACATAAATTACATATTTATGTCAATGACTTACAAGTCCCAATTACTTTTCATTTTCCCTTTTTAACAGATAAGCATGCTAGCTCTATCATCATTTCCACAGATATGTATAAAAACTATATCTCACATTCAGATAAGCATAAAAGCTATATCCACATTCTACAACAGAT
This sequence comes from Camellia sinensis, assembly GCF_055761805.1. Taxonomy (NCBI): domain Eukaryota; kingdom Viridiplantae; phylum Streptophyta; class Magnoliopsida; order Ericales; family Theaceae; genus Camellia; species Camellia sinensis. The sequence goes on along the minus strand of NC_138975.1, from coordinate 115,835,336 downwards.
ATGTATATCAACAATATCCACAGATAAGCATACAAGCTATATCCACACTTCACAAAGATAAGCATATGAGCTCTATCTTCACTTCTCTAGACAAGCATATGAGCTCTGTCTACGGAGTTCATCCCCTATCTCCTCCCAATACCTATCCGGTTTAGAGGTACATCCCCTATCTTCCCCTAAACTGCGGAGTACATCCCCTATCTCCTCCTCTACACATAACGTATATAAACACATTGGTTCTATATACAATCACACAATACACACAATTAATGTATTCTATCAACCGTCAAGTTCCATGACACATTCCATTGATTAGTTTCCGTTTACCTAATCATCATGCATTGTCTACAACAATCTCGACTATCCTCCACCGATAGCCCAAAGCAGTTATTTCTAAAACAGAAAATAAATGCACAAATGGATATTCAATCAACATTTCTTTTCCTCATTTCTCACCAATTAATTATCCCAATTAATTAAACAATGTAATTAGGCCATTTTCCATAATTACCATTTCAACCCTTAGGTCCCATTTTCATCAATGATTCAACAATCATTCCATTTTTCTATGCCAAACATGCATCTAGGTTTATTATGAATAAAACCCCAACTTTTGTAAAATTACACAAAAGCCCCAAACTTTCACAAAATTACCAAACCAAGCCCAACATCTCAAAATACCAAAATTCAAAGACAAAACCCATAGAGAGGAGTAGGTTATCCCTACCTCAAATTCGGAGCTCGAAGGGAGAAGAAGACAAAACTCAACGTGCTCCAAAACCCGAGATTTTCAGATTAAAATGAAGCCCTCGACGATAAACAACTTTTTTGTAAAGGCCAAAGGTGAGTAAATCACTCCTACTAGATCAAAACCTAGAGAGAAGGTAGTATCTAGAGTGAGAGGCTCAACAATGGTGATTTTGGAAAAGTAAGAGAGAGAAGAGAAAGCAAAAAGTGATTTGGAAAGTCACAACTTCGGGTCTTTAACCCAGGTCTCCGCTCGAGCGTAAAACACCCCGCTCGAGCGGCCACTCACAGACTTACGCTCGAGCGGCCAACCTCCCGCTCGAGCGCAGAATGCACTCGCTCAGCACTTTTGCAGAAACAGACCTACGCTCGAGCTGCCAACCCTACGCTCGAGCGTACAACACTGCACAACAAATACTGGATGGGTGTATTCCCCGCTCGAGCGCCAACACCTCCGCTCGAGCGTACAGGCCAAAATCTGGGCAACTAGTTTTGGCTTCTAAACTCAACCAACCTGAAACAAACCTGCCCAACACATCCCATAACTCAAATACTAAGTAAAAAGGATGTAGACAAGATAATAAACAACTACCAACATCCACGGACACATGTCCGGATCACTGTACAACAAGGGTAAACCCGGGATCGCTATAACCTCCCCCCCTTAAAGAATTTCGTCCCCGAAATTAAGCACAAGTTTTCAAAACAAGTTTTTCTCCACTTTAAACAATGTTACATTTTAACATTCAACAATTCGACCCATTACCGGTCATCCCATCCCTTAAACAAGAGACATATCACAATATGTAAACAACATATGTATTTTCAACATGCATCAACATTATGCATTAACTTTCCAATGTCAACAATATATTTAACACCTATAATGTTACATTCAACTTCCATATGAGGCAAGTTCCAAAACATACTTCCAATAACCAAAACATTTTCAATGTTTCACAACTTAAGACATATATAAAAGCTCTTAAGTTCAACAAAATGTAAAATTTAAATACAAGATTACATATCAACAAACAAGTCCGAATATTTCTCTCGGACTTCCAACTCACGTTCCCAAGTGGCTTCCTCCACCCCGTGATGTTTCCACAAGACTTTCACCAAAGGAATGGTCTTGCCACGCAGGACCTGATCCCGCCTATCCAAGACCCGAACCGGTCTCTCCTCATACGAGGCATCCTCATCTACCTCTAAATCAGTCCAATCCAACACATGTGATGGATCTGGCTCATACTTCCGAAGCATACTCACATGAAACACGTCATGCACTCCGGATAACTGCGGCGGTAAGGCTAATCGATAAGCAACCTCACCTATCCTCTCAAGGATCTCAAAAGGACCAATAAACCGAGGGCATAACTTCCCACTCTTCCTAAACCTCATCAAGCCTCGCCTAGGTGATATCTTCAGAAAGACATGATCACCTACCTCAAACGCCAAAGGTCTCCTCCTACGGTCGGCATAACTCTTTTGTCGACTCTGGGCTGTAACAAGCCTCCTACGGATAAGCTCAACTTTCTCCGTCGTCTCCCTAACCAACTCCGGACCCAACAAAGGTGCATCACCCACCTCGGCCCAACAAACTGGAGACCTACACGGTCGGCCATACAAGGCCTCAAACGGTGCCATACCGATGCTAGACTGAAAACTGTTGTTGTAGGCAAACTCTACCAAAGGCAAGTGCCTCTCCCACGTCCCACTGAAATCCAGGACACAACCCCGAAGCATATCCTCGAGAATCTGAATAGTACGCTCGGACTGCCCGTCAGTCTGAGGATGATAAGCCGTACTAAAGGTCAACTTAGTGCCCAAGGCACTCTGCAAACTCTGCCACAACCTAGCAGTAAAACGAGGATCTCTATCTGAGACGATCGTCACTGGGACCCCGTGCAATTTCACTATGTCCCGAATATATAAGTCGGCAAGATGATCTACCGAATCTCTCACGCGCATAGGAATAAAGTGCGCCGACTTAGTCAACCGGTCTACAACCACCCAAATAGCATCACTACCCCGTTGAGTCCTCGGAAGACCTACAACGAAGTCCATAGTGACATGCTCCCACTTCCACTCGGCAATAGGCAAGGGTTGCAACAAACCCGCTGGCCTCTGATCCTCGGCCTTCACTTGCTGGCAAGTAAGGCATTTCGATACGAAAACAGCCACATCTCTCTTCATACCCCGCCACCAAAACTGGCGACCCAAATCCTGATACATCTTAGTACCTCCCGGATGCACCGCAAGGCGCGAATGGTGAAACTCTCGGAGTACTTCCTCTCGGCAAGACTCCGGTACGAACAAACGGTCTCGGTATCTCACACCCAGGTCGGGATACACCGTCAAACCCTTCTCAACTTTCCCACTGGAGATCTTCTCTCGGAGGGATTCTACCTCAAGGTCACCTCTCTGTGCCTCTAACACTCTAATCATAAGTGTAGGCTGCGCAACAACAGAAAACAAGGCCGCAGCCTCGACAGATTCGCCCAGTAGCAAATCAAACTCGCTAAGTGCTCCCAACATCTCCCATTCCCGGATGGCTATACTAGCAACATCACTAATGGTCTTCCTACTAAGGGCATCGGCCACAACATTGGCCTTTCCCGGATGATAATGCAACTCAAAATCATAATCCTCGATGAACTCCATCCATCTCCTCTGCCTCAGATTCAAGTCTCTCTGTGTAAACAGATACTTCAAACTCTTATGATCCGAGAATACCTCGAACCTCTCACCATAAAGGTAGTGCCTCCAGATTTTCAAGGCAAAGATCACTGCTGCTAACTCTAGGTCGTGTGTGGGGTAATTCTTCTCGTGTATTTTCAACTGACGTGAGCCATAAGCTACCACTTTCCCCTCTTGCATCAACACACAACCCAAACCCTCTCGTGAGGCATCACAATAAACCGCATAACCCAACCCTCTCTCCGGAATAATCAACACCGGAGCGGTGGTCAATCTAACTTTCAACTCCTGAAACGACTTTTCACAAGTCTCACTCCACACAAACTTGACTCCTTTCCGAGTCAGTCTAGTCAACGGTGACGCTAACCTGGAGAAATCTTTCACAAACCGACGGTAATACCCAGCTAATCCCAGAAAACTGCGGATCTCAAACACACTCTTAGGCTGCGCCCAATCTTGCACTGCCTCAACCTTGGATGTATCAACAGACACCCTTTCCCCGGATACCACATGGCCTAAGAATTTGACTTCCCCCAGCCAGAACTCACACTTCCCAAACTTGGCATACAGCCTATGGGCTCTAAGTAACTCAAGCACCACTCTCAAGTGTGCTTCGTGCTCCTCCTCAGAAGACGAATAGATAAGGATATCGTCCACAAAAACAACCACAAATCGGTCTAAGAACTCCCGGAAAATCCGGTTCATCAAGTCCATAAAGACTGCCGGTGCATTGGTAAGCCCAAATGGCATCACCAGAAACTCATAATGGCCATACCGCGTACGGAATGCCGTCTTAGGAATATCTTCCTCCCTGACCCTCAACTGATGGTAACCCGATCTCAAGTCTATCTTAGAGAAACAACGGGAACCCTTCAACTGGTCAAACAAATCATCTATACGGGGCATAGGATACTTATTCCTAACCGTAGCCCGATTCAACTTCCGATAATCAATACACAATCTCAAGGCACCATCTTTCTTTTTAACAAAGAGTGCCGGTGCTCCCCACGGTGAAACACTAGGGCGAACAAAGCCCTTATCGAGCAATTCCTGGAGCTGAACTTTCAACTCAACCAACTCTGCTGGAGCAAAACGGTAAGGTGCCATAGAAATCGGCGCCGTACCAGGCACTAAATCAATAGAGAACTCTATCTCTCGGTGAGGTGGCAAACTAACAAGATCTTCGGGAAAAACATCCGAATACTCACAAACCACCCTCGGTAACACAAGCTGGGTTTCATCACACTCACTACTCTCAAAGCTAGCAAGTAGACCACTAAGCTCACTTCGCCCTCGCGAATCAAACCCCGGTGGCAAAACACTACCAACCCGGTCTCCCAAGAAATGGAACCACTCCCCGCTCAAGGTACATAACGTGACCCTCTGGCGGTAGCAATCAATAACAGCCCGGTATGACGATAGCCAGTCCATACCCAAAATAACATCAAAACCCTTCATGGGCATGACAACAAACGGAAAAGGAAGCCTATAGTCGGCGACCTCTATATCACATCCTCTAACACCCTGTTTCAGGATCAACTCACCGCCCAAAGGCGATACCACACAAATAGGAGATGCTAACTGTGCTAACTCCAATTCCAAAACAGATGCAAATGCAACAGATACAAAAGAATGAGATGCACCCGTGTCTATCAACACATTAGCAACTGAGTTGCAAAACAGAAAAGTACCTCTCACTACTGATGGAGCTGGTACTAAATCCTGCGCGGTAACAGCATACACGCGCCCCGTAGGCCCCTGGTCTACCTGCTCACCTCTCGGAGCAAAAGACTGCTGCACAGACTGGGATGACGAAACTCCCGGATTGGCCCTCGAGGCCTGCACAGACTGAGCTGGCTGAAAACCCTGCGTCTGCCTAGAACTAGACGCTCCCGAAGTGGCACTCAACTGTGGGCAAAACCTCTTCATGTGCCCAGGTTGTCCACACTGATAACAAGTCAAGAGCTGCCCCCTGCCCAAACTCTGACTCGGCGGTCTAGCTGAAGAAGAAGCAGCTTTCTGACCCCCACCCTTCTGCGGGCAAACCGAAACCTTGTGACCCAGCTGGCCACACTTGTAACAAGTGAATTCTCCCTGACTGCCTCTCCCCGAGCCTACACTAGGCACTGGAAAGGTCGATCTAGAGACTGCACCCTGAGACTGCTGAGGGTTATTACCCTTCTGTCTCCTGCCATCACTCTGACTATCCTGGCTCCTCTTGGAGCCTCTCTGACCCTCATCCTCCTCCTGCATCATAAGCTCCATATGAGCTGCAGCATCCACTAGGTGTCTATACTCTCGAATATAAGACCCACCAACTCTCAACTTGAGGCCCCGCCTCAACTTCCGCTCAAACTCATAGCAACGGCGTTCCTCAGACGCCACCAGTTCAGGTGCAAACCTAGACAGACTGGTAAAAGTAGCCTCAAACTCGGCCACTGACAAGCCCTGCTGATTAAGCCGGCTAAACTGATCTCTCAGCTTCTTCCTTGCTACTGCAGACAAAAACCTCTCCTGAAAAGCATTTATAAACGCCTCCCAAGTACCACCAACACGAGCTTTCTCGTACTTCCACCATTGACCCGCATCTCCCTTCAGCTGGAAGGATGCCAAGGTCACTTTCAGTGCTCCGTCCTCGATGCCAAGCATCTCAAACGTCTTCGTTGTCTGTTCGAGCCATTCATCTGCCTTAAGCGGCTCTTTAGGATCCCCGATAAACTCGTCCGGATTACACCGGAAGAACTCCCTCTTCAAGAAAGAAGGCCCTGCCTCAGCTGCCTGATTCCCAGCTCTGAGAATACCCAAAGCTCCTGCTATCTCTCTGGCCAAGGCACCCATAGCCTGCTGACCCACTGGCTCGGCCACATTGGCCTGCCCAACTCCCTCCTGCACTGCCGGAATCTCACCCTGTGACGGTACTTCCTGCCTCGCAGGTCTACCACGCCTAGCACCTCTTCCTCGTCCTGACATCCTAATAAAGGTAACACAGAACGTTAGCACATTCATAGGTGTGCCGAAACTAAACACTCACGTCCTAATGCATGGACAAGTGTAATTCACTCCACATAAGCACATAAACACATAAGCACTTACGAATTTCATTTCCGGATAATAATAGTCCCAAGGCGTTACTAGAGTTCCGGTTAGAAACAGCATTGATCAAGTGCTTTTCCAACAAGACTCCCAGAAACTCAAGGATCCAATCAATATCCCAGAAATTAAATCCCATACCTACATAGTCACATAAGCATGTTATCACTTAAGCACATAGCATATGATACTACATCTAAATCTCTATCAAGCGAGACAAACCCATTGTGATCCTAATCACTTCCCACGTACCCAAAGTATTCGAACCCGGTACGCTCTGATACCAAGTTGTAACGCCCTCAAAAATAATAACAATAAACCCATCAGATAAGACATGCATTTACATTTAAACTAACTGCATTCCTTTCATTCATTAGAATTCCAAGACATAAGTATTACATGTTAACCTCATAACAAAATGCCCTACGGGCTTACAGCTTTCCAAGTTATCACTTGGTTACAACAAAGAGTTCTAACTCGTTTACACATTAAGCCCTTGGCTTGAAATTACATGTAATACATCAAAAGTAAAACGACAAAACTATGCCCGCCACTAGCCTCCCAGCTATGTCCTTGGAGGTGGCATGCTTCCTGTACCTGAAAATGATATTCCCATATAGGGTGAGCCACAGCCCAGTAGAAATACACTAAACCAACCATGGACAATGACTAAAACATTAGCAATTGATAGTTGGTCCACACTGATACAATCACATAAATTACATATTTATGTCAATGACTTACAAGTCCCAATTACTTTTCATTTTCCCTTTTTAACAGATAAGCATGCTAGCTCTATCATCATTTCCACAGATATGTATAAAAACTATATCTCACATTCAGATAAGCATAAAAGCTATATCCACATTCTACAACAGATATGTATATCAACAATATCCACAGATAAGCATACAAGCTATATCCACACTTCACAAAGATAAGCATATGAGCTCTATCTTCACTTCTCTAGACAAGCATATGAGCTCTGTCTACGGAGTTCATCCCCTATCTCCTCCCAATACCTATCCAGTTTAGAGGTACATCCCCTATCTTCCCCTAAACCGCGGAGTACATCCCCTATCTCCTCCTCTACACATAACGTATATAAACACATTGGTTCTATATACAATCACACAATACACACAATTAATGTATTCTATCAACCGTCAAGTTCCATGACACATTCCATTGATTAGTTTCCGTTTACCTAATCATCATGCATTGTCTACAACAATCTCGACTATCCTCCACCGATAGCCCAAAGCAGTTATTTCTAAAACAGAAAATAAATGCACAAATGGATATTCAATCAACATTTCTTTTCCTCATTTCTCACCAATTAATTATCCCAATTAATTAAACAATGTAATTAGGCCATTTTCCATAATTACCATTTCAACCCTTAGGTCCCATTTTCATCAATGATTCAACAATCATTCCATTTTTCTATGCCAAACATGCATCTAGGTTTATTATGAATAAAACCCCAACTTTTGTAAAATTACACAAAAGCCCCAAACTTTCACAAAATTACCAAACCAAGCCCAACATCTCAAAATACCAAAATTCAAAGACAAAACCCATAGAGAGGAGTAGGTTATCCCTACCTCAAATTCGGAGCTCGAAGGGAGAAGAAGACAAAACTCAACGTGCTCCAAAACCCGAGATTTTCAGATTAAAATGAAGCCCTCGACGATAAACAACTTTTTTGTAAAGGCCAAAGGTGAGTAAATCACTCCTACTAGATCAAAACCTAGAGAGAAGGTAGTATCTAGAGTGAGAGGCTCAACAATGGTGATTTTGGAAAAGTAAGAGAGAGAAGAGAAAGCAAAAAGTGATTTGGAAAGTCACAACTTCGGGTCTTTAACCCAGGTCTCCGCTCGAGCGTAAAACACCCCGCTCGAGCGGCCACTCACAGACTTACGCTCGAGCGGCCAACCTCCCGCTCGAGCGCAGAATGCACTCGCTCAGCACTTTTGCAGAAACAGACCTACGCTCGAGCTGCCAACCCTACGCTCGAGCGTACAACACTGCACAACAAATACTGGATGGGTGTATTCCCCGCTCGAGCGCCAACACCTCCGCTCGAGCGTACAGGCCAAAATCTGGGCAACTAGTTTTGGCTTCTAAACTCAACCAACCTGAAACAAACCTGCCCAACACATCCCATAACTCAAATACTAAGTAAAAAGGATGTAGACAAGATAATAAACAACTACCAACATCCACGGACACATGTCCGGATCACTGTACAACAAGGGTAAACCCGGGATCGCTATACGGCGTCGAATGAGAGAGAAACAGAGACGAGAGAGATAAGGAAGTGCTGCGATGGTGCTGCGATGGATGATGGTGGAGGAGGTGCTGCGGTGTCGCAGTGGAGGACGACGAAGTTTGAAAGGGATCTGAGAGAGAGATATCAAGGAGGAAGAGAGAGAGAGAGAGAGAGAGTTTGTAGTTATTGGAAAATGGGGTTGGAAATAAATGGGTGGTGGTAGAATATATATACATGGATGGTTTGATCGTTTGACATCACTTTGTCCTTATAGACAAAGTGTTTGAGCTCTTGGACTTGTGGACAACAAAATTTCAAAATTGGATTTTTCACCCAAACACCTTTTTTTTTTTTTTTTTTTTTTTGTGGGACTTTTTTAGTTATATAGAAAATATAAAATACTGACGTAATATTTTGACTTTTTACTTGAAATTCTCATTTTACTCTCGTTTTAGTTGTATGGAAAACTTAATATAAGGGTGTACTTTAGCCTTTTTACATTGGTATAAGGCAACTTTTTTATATACATGCCAAACATATTGATTCATTTATTTATTTATTTAATTTTTTTCTTTTTAACTAAAAACACCTGCAAATATTAAAGTTGAGAATTGTGATTTTCTACAACAACTTACAATTTTATTATCAGTCCATCTCCTATTTAACTCTTTTTCAACACTTTGATTTCTTAATGATAGTTACACACTTCTTATTCCATTAATTTCATGATTTTTCCTTCACTTCTAACAGCTATAGCTTACCTAAATTTATAGTTATTTTTCATTTTTGTTTCTGAAATTTGTGTTGCAAATCCATGTTTCGAATCCATCACTTTCTAGTATAGTAGTAAAGTACACAAAATTTGTCCTGGACTAATCCCAGTGGTTAAATACGTGTTTTCATCAAAGAGTTAGAAGATAACATTCACTTGGAAAATTTTCTTCATGATCATTTTAGTCTCTTTCTAATCCACTTCATATGGCTAGCTAATGTGGGATTTTTTTTAAATGACGAAAAAAGCCTCCTAGATCTTTGATTGCAAGATAGACTTTAGATATCTACAATCACCTACAAATTACAAATATCGAGTAAGTCAATGTATTGCAAGTCTTTGAATTTATGATTGACAACGTTAAACCAGTAGGTCAGGAATATTTTTCCCAGAAAGAAAATTGATTACTTTTCATTACTATTAGAATTGTACAAAAAAAAAAAAAAACTCACCTACCATTGAATTCAAGGTCCAGCTCACTTAGGTTTGTAACCCACTTAAATGAGTTTATGGACTAAAACATGAATTTCATTTTTCATACACGTGTTTTGGAAAGTAATGCCTTGTTTGGCATAGGCTTGTTTTAGCTTGCAAGTTAAAAAATTATTAAAAAAAATAAAAAGCCTATAACCTATATTAAAAGGTCAAAAATTTCATTTTCTCTCTATTTTTTGTATATTTTTTTCGAAAAAACCCAAAAAATCATTCTAAACATACTAGTTTTTTTTTTTAATCTCATATTGTAGCCAAAAAATCAAAAACTTACTCAAATAGCTTGTTCCCAAACGAGGCCAAACATGGAGTATATTCCCTTTCTCCTCCCAAACATCATACATATACAATGTATTTAAAGCATAGTCATATTTAATGACAACCAATAAGAGATTAGTTTCAATTTACCTAATTCTCATGCAATTTCTACAACAATCATAGCTATCCTCTACTGATAACCCAATACAGATATTTCTAAACAAATATTCATCCTCAAGACAGATAAATTATTCAAAATTCCACAGGTGAGAGGTAATACATATTTAGCTTCTCCATTTATCTATGTATCCAACCAATTTCACGTTCACAATACAAGTTCCATTCATTTATACAAAATAACTATTGGGACCATTCTAGGGTGAATTCCCCATTTTCCCAAATATCACTCCAAATGCCAAAATCAACCATTTTGCCACCATACAACCTTATATTTAACCCCATAACCATTTTTATAACATACACATGAAAACCCCCCTTTTTTATTTCACACCCAAATCCTAGGTTTGTCCATAGTACATCCAAAGCCCACCATTGTTACACAATAACCAAATAACTAAGTTAAAAACTATATGAAAGTGTAAAAAATCCCTACCGAAAGTGCAGAAGCCCAAAGGGGAAGTGGAGAAACTTCAAAAATGTCGAAACCAACTCTATTCAAATGTAATGGTAGCCCTTGAGATGCTCCACCTTTTTATCAAAGGCAGTATGGTAGATAGATCCTTAGATCCTAGTGGATTTGTAGAGAGAAGTCGGATTTTAGAGAGAGAGAGAGAGTTGGTCCAGGGTTTTTGAGAGAAAAGATATCAAAAAGTGATGTAAAAATGTGCTGCTATAAACTGATATAGACGAGGCTCGCTAGAGCGCAAAAGTTGTTGCTCAAGCGACCAGACAGAATAAGTCGCCTCGCTCGAGCGCAAGAAGCGTCACTAGAGCGCAGAATACAAACTCCCAAAAGTTTAGCAGACAGAGACCGTTGCTCGAGCGCAAGAAGCCTCACTCAAGCGGATAACACTGCCCCGTCGCTGGAGCGAATAACAACACCCTCCCAGTACCTCTGCAGGCCTGCAAAAGTACTGGGAGATCACAAAGCTCGCTCGAGCAAAGAAGCTAAAATCTGGGCAGCAACCATTTGGACCAACTAGCAACCAACCTCTTCCAAACACACTCGAGGCACTCCAATACTCAAACTTAAAGGGGAAATGAGGGAAAAAGATATGAATAACAATATTAAACCACAAAACCTGAGTCCGGAACACAATAAAGGTCGGGTCAAAACCAGAATCGCTATATAAACCCTCAAGCAAAAATGACTCCCATACTTACTTCCTTTGCTACAAAAAATTGAACAACTATCATGGATCTAATTTAGGTAAAAGAAACGAAGAGCTTTTTACACACACAGACCAGTTGGATTTGGATTGGGGTTGAGACCCAATATTTGAGCCCAAAGGCTTGCTTAGACTATGACCATATACCTCATAACAAGTATGTTTAAGCTATTTTATCCATATTCATCCAAACAAGTCCTAAAGAATGTCTTTGATTGCAAACTTTTTTTCTTTTTGTTTTTGAACCAAACGAAGTAGCGTCAAGAAGTTGGGCCCAATTGAAAAACAAAATCCTTTTGTGCTCAGGTAATTTCATAGATGAAAGTTGGAATGAGATAAAATTTTGATACCAATATAAATATGCCGAACTCAGGTTTATCATCACATTATAAGTGTGATCAAGTGGGGCATGAAGGTATAAGAGATGATCACACCATAATATGATGGACCCTCTCACACCGAATCGTAACTTACAAAGTCATGATGTACAAATCTTACCGTAGGAAAGTTGTGTGTTTGAATTTCAAACACCAAATGGTATAACCATTGGTGAAAGGTTATTATGAAAGGTGGTACATGTTAGTATTGTAAAACAAACTCAATAGGTGTGACCATTTCCAATAGCCACCGTGATGTATATAAATACACATGCCAAGTGAAATTGCAACCCACTTGAATCATTCTGTTTTTGTTCTCTCCCGGATCCTCAATTTTCTTGCGTGATAAACACCCTCACGGGATTATCGATCTTCATCATTATTAGTTTATCCTTCAACTCCAATTAATTAAAGGAATCACTAAAACAATCACCCACTTTTTAATTCATGCACTCCCACCTCAAAATTTTTATAACACCACTACTTTCAAATACAACACAATATGCACAACGTTAAGGTTCAAACATAAACCCTTTTGAAGAAGAAGAAAAGAAAATAATTGAAACTTAAAGAAGAAGATGAAAAGATTTGAATAAATAGAACATGTATAATTGATTAGGGTGTATCATGAGAAAAAAAAATTATTTTAATATTTAATGTGTTATCCTTATTAGTAAATTCATCTTTGGATATAATAAGAATTAAAATTTTAAAATGAGTTCTGGTATTAGCACCAGCCTAACTTCTTTGGACCCCCTAATTTCTAAATTTTTTTTATTACAATTATATATTGAAGTAAATTACATTAAATTACATCATTTAATGGAACACCCACCTACCAAATAAGAACTGATACTCTATAATATTGTACCCTAACCCCCACCTCCACCTCCACCTCCACCTCCAGCTATACGTATTCTACCTTTCTAAACCATAAACCTGTTACTCTTTATAACCAACCAATATAAACGCTAAACCTGTTACTCTTCATAGCCATCTTAAACCCTAAATGTATCCTTTTCATTGCCATCATAAACCCTCATGAACCAGAAACCTTGAACTAGAAAGCTCTTTTCAAGTCCAATGTATTACTCTTTATCAGTTATTTCACTTTGTAGAACAATGGAGGACGATGACAATAATTCTAATGAGGCTATCGTTCCCTTGGTAAGTTTGTCTGTCTTGCATTAACATTCTCGGTCGTTTTCAATCGTTGTTGTTTTGTCTGAGTTGTTTGGTACTAGTTTGCCAACTGTTAAAATTATGTTGGGTAACACAGTATTAAACACAAACATTTACTTCAATAAATGGGTTTCTAATAATAATGCAGATAGTCGGTTTTGGTGTGTTGAACGGTTCGATTTTTGTATCTTCAACACCAGATTGTGTGTTTCGTGAGGGTTTTACCTAAGAGAAATTTCTGATGAGTTTTCTGCAATGGTAGATAGGAATTTCTAACAAGTTTTCTGGCCGTATTCTTGGGACACCGTTGAGTCGATTCCTCATTTTGTTGGAAGTTGACAGGAATTTTAATGATGGACCGTCGATACAATGTTTTCACTGAGGCAATGGTGTTTATTGATGCAATGACCATCGGCGTTCTTTTCAACAGGAGATATGGTCATCAAAAGGAGGAGAGAGGGTGTGAAGAATTAGGTAGGTGTGCCCTTGGGTGTGATAATATTATGAATATGGGTAAATTTGATATTAAGTGAAGTGTTCAAAGAAATCTTATTGAAATTTAAGTTTTAGGGTTGGGGCTCAAAAAAATGCGGGTCCAAAAAATTTAGATTAGTGCTAATTAGCAGCCCTCTTTAAAATTTAAGTTGGTTGAATTGAGATAATTTTTGCGTTCAAGTAAAATGACTATCCAAACAAGTCCTAAAGAATGTCTTTGATTGCAAACTGGGAACCAAACGAACTAGCGTCAAGAAGTTGGGCCCAATTGAAAACAAAAACCTTTTGTACTATTTTCATATTTTGTAATGAAATGTCGTTAATCCTTCTGTTATATTAAATTTTGAATTTTCTTTCCAATTTTTTAGGCCATCTCCAATCTTTCATCAAATGTTTTATCAAATTTAAATTTGATGAAAATAGTACTCCAACTGCTGCATCAGATTAATATCGAATGAAGGGAGTGTTATATTTTTCATCAAATTAAGGGAGTTTTTATCCTTCCATCAAATTTTGCTCGTGGCTGTTGGTGGATGACTGACCGGACAACCTTCCGGACAATCGGGTTTTGGGATGAATTAGGAATTTTGTAAAAAGATTTGATGAATTTTACATTTCACAGGACAATCGACAGGATGACTGGCCGAACAACCAGCCGAACTGATGAAAACTTACCCTTCACCGTTGGAGTGCATCACATCAGATCAAATTTTTCATCAAATTATTACTCAAATTTGATAAAGCGTTAGAGATACTCTTATGAGTTAGATATTTGGGTTTCTAAGAGCATCTCCAATGGTTTGCCATTGGAGCTGCCATTGCTATATATAGCAGCTGTCATTGAATTTTGATGCTCCAATGGCAAAACATAGCAGCTGCCAAATTTGAGAAATGCCAAAGCTTGTGTCAAATTTGACACAAGCTTTGGCAGCTGCCATTCATGCCAACTCAGCAAAAAACCAACGGTTTCAAAAATTATTCATCAAACAGATTCACAGATTCACAGAAAAAAAAATTACAGATTCAGAATTAGAAAACATGAAAACGGATTGAAACATGAAAATTACAGATTCAGAATCATAATTAGAAAATTCAATTAAAAAAAAAACTTGTTAAAAAAAATTCAATTGAAAATTCAATTAGAAAATTCAATTACACATTTACAGAAGAAGATGAAGAAATAAAAAAGTTTGTAGCAAATCCAATTGGAGCAGAGAAGATGAAGAAATAAAAAAAAAAGTTTTATATAAAGCAGAAGAAGATGAAGAAATCAGAAGAAGATGAAGAAATAAAAATCCAATTGAAGAAATCCAATTGAAAGTTTGAAATACTAATTAGAATTCACTTTATAAAAAATCCACTTTATTGAGTGTTTCAATCTTTATTTAGAAATCAGAAGAAGATGAAGAAATAAAAAAATAAAAAAGTTTCAATCTTTATTTATAATTCAATTAGAAATAAAAAAAAAGTGAAGAAATAAAAAAAATGAAGATGAAGATGAAGAAATAATTAGATTTGCTGATTATAATTCAATTTTCTAATTAGAAATCAGAAGAAGATGAAGAAATTAAAAAAAAAGAGAAAGATTGAAACACTCAAACCCATCTACACATTTGTAGCAAATCCAATTGGAGCAGAGACACATTCCACAATTAGCAAACCCATCTACCCATCTACACATTCCACAATTAGCAGCAAATCCATAAAGTGGCCATATGTAGAAAATTCAATTAAAAAAAAAAGAGAAAGAAAACAGAAGAAGATGAAGAAATAGAAATATTACCGTTGGAGCAGAGACTCCATAGAAAGATTGAAATCAAAGCTCTGTCAGATTGAAACACTCAAACCCATCTACACATTTGCTAACAAACCCAACAACAAATAGAACCCATAAACCCATAACCTTCCTCATAGCTGTGTCAATCAATCCCACCCAAAAAATCTCAAAAAATCTGAAAATCTAAGCAGAGATCTTTGAAACTGTTGAAGCATCGGGTTTGAAACCGAGATCAGTGGAGAGAGATCGGCTTCATCGATGGAGACCGAGATCAGTGGAGAGAGATCGGCTTTGTTAGGGTTTGATTTGGAAGATTTGAGGAGAGGAGATGAGAAAAGAGGAGAGAGAGATGAAGATCGGTGAGGGCGAGAGAGAGAGAGAGAGCTTGGTGTCATAGATAGATAGATACATCTCAAACAGGAGGGTATATAGGAAGATAGATAATGCACGGATTGTTCTAGATATATGGATGGATGAGCCGTTGGATTATATAATCCAACGGTGCTATTTTGTGAAAGTAATGCAACGGCTCTTTTTCTTCCTCTTTCAAAACAGTTATAAATTAACGGGCATTTTTTTTCAAACGGTAATATTTTATATTTCTATAAATAAAAACTTTTAATCTCAATTTCATTTCACACCAAACATTTTAAATTTCATTTTTCTTTTCTCTTCTCTTTTTTCTGAATTTTATTTCACACCAAACTCACAAATTATTTTCTTCTTTGTTTTTTCACACAATCACTATGGAAGGTTCATCAAAAATGAAAAGAGGAAAATCATTTACCACTCAAGAAGATGTGGCAATTTGTAGAGCTTGGTGTCACATTACTGAAGATCCAATCGTTGGGAATTCACAATCTCATGCTCATTTTTGGGGAAGAATTTTTGAAAATTATTGTTCATTGCAGAATGATCACTCAAGAACACAAGTGTCTATCTCATCTCGATGGGGTGTAATCATGAAATGTTGTAACAAATTTCGTGGGTGTCTAGCGCAAGTCGAAAATCTACATCCAAGTGGGGCGTCACAAGTTGATATAGTAAGATTTCATTTTCATTTATTATGTTAGTTTTTTTATTTTGTCTTACATAAAAATTAAATGATTAATTAATTTAATATTTTATTGATATAGATGCTTCAAGCAAAACTGTTATACCATCAAGATGAAAACAAACATTTTCTTTTTGAACATTGTTGGCCAATCTTGCAAAACAATATTAGGTGGCAAGATGTAACTCCTACGAACACGGTGAAGTCAAGAATACATACATCGTTTTCCCCTAATTCAACCCCCGATTCTCCTATGGATAACTCCATTTCTCTTGAAGATGACACCAGTCCAAGTGTTGGTAACAATCCAACCGTCGGTGAAGGTAGTGTCTCTGCAAGGGGTAAAAGGCCCATGGGTAGGAAATCTGCAAAAGAATTATTTCGGAAAAATCAAGTCGCTCAAGCTGAAGTTCAAAAAATGAGCACACAACTGGACACATTTAACCAATACCTTGCTGAGAAGGAAAAGAAAAAAGATGAAAGAGAAGAAAAAAGGATTCAAGCACTGCAGGAGATGAAAGAACTTGAGATGAAAAAACATGACTTCGAGATCAGAAGACAAGAACATGAGATGAGAAAGGAAGAACACCAAATAATGACTACGGACATTTCTCATTTGGACCCTCAGATGAAAGCGTATTACACAATGCGAAAAAATGAGATTTTCGCCAAGTGGTCCTCAAATGTGAGCAGCCCAAATTTTTATTTCCCCCTACCTCCTGATGAATAATTACGGGATAAATGTTAGTCTTTATTTTTTGCAATATCATTTTTATTTTTGATGTAATTGTTAGTCTTTTTTTATGTAGTTAAGGGATAAATGTTAGTCTTTATTTTTTGATGTAATTTTTAATGAAATTCCATGTTGTTTTAAGAAACATTTTTGAGTATTTTGTACTTCACAATGTAAAAAAAGACATTAACTAACATTAAAAGACATTGTAAAATAAAAAGACATTAAATGAAGAACATTTTATTGGAATAAAAAGACATTAACTGACATTAACTGTCATTAAAAAGATAAAATGCTGGGTTAATAATGGATGGTTGTTGGTGGTTGGTTGTTGATGGATAATTGGTGATTGTTTATTTTTTATGTGTAGTTAAAAAAATTTATTAAATATGTAGTGATATGTTTTTTGGTGGGGTGAATTAATCAAACAAATTTTGTTTTTTTTCCAATTTTTCATTTTTTTTTATTTTTTATATTTGTCTAATTTTTTTAACAAACAGATAAAAAAATGTCACAAAAGACAAAAAATAAATAAAAATAAAATCACAAAAAATCTATATCCAAACAACACCTACAAAGTTGGAGGGAAAGTTGGTTGAGATTTGCCAAAAATAGCAAATGACCATTGGAGCACCATTGCTATAATTTGGCAAAATAACACTATTCATTGCCAAATTATAGCAATAGCAACCCCAATATAGCAACAACCATTGGAGATGCTCTAATGAATGCATATTTTCCTTTTTGTCCAATTTGTAAGTTTTTAAAGATAATTTTTCATGTCATTGGTTATATACTTTAGTTTTTTTCAATATTTGAAAAAAAATAATGATAGGGATCATTAGAAAATATTATGAATTGCTTAGACCCTGACAACTTTAAAGTTATGTAGTATGAACATAGGTAGATTATGTCAGAAGAAATTAAATGAATAAGCCATATTATCTAGTGAAAATGATATGTTAGCAAAACTTAAATTTAAGATTTAATTGTTAGTAATTTTACATTTAAAAAGAGAGAAAAATAAAATTTAAATAAAAATTATAGCGGTGCTAAAAAAAATATTAAAAAAATCTCATTTAAAATAAGACCTTCAGCTTCCTCATGTAAATTCGTAGTGACGTCAGTGATCTTTCTTTTAATGACATTTGATCTCACTTTTGACCCTGTGAACTGCTAGCCCTTTGTTGAAGATGCATACAAATCTTTGTTTCACATATTAAATGGATTGTACAGTCAATTGTTGGCCCACTTAAGTAATTTGAATTGAACTGTTTAGTACTCGTCAAGCAGATCAATTATGTGAAAAATTGGATATTAATAGTCAGATGATTGGATGACATTTATCATGTGATTTTAAGAATAAATTGTTAATTTTGTTTTAGGGTGAATTACATCTCAGTAAAAGTAATAAAAAAAATTATATGGACATAGAATGGTGCAATTTTGAGTTGCACTCTCAAAACTTTTGAGTTGCACCCCATCATACAAAGAGTTGCACACCCATATGTTTCACATATTTTTTGGTCTTTTACCCTCCATTAACACTTCCTATTTATATATATATATATATATATAAACCAAATGTGATTTAAATAAATAGTTATCAATCTTTGATCAATTTAATTTTTATAAAAAATAGTCTACTCAAGAGAGACGCTAAAAATTTCAAGGCACCAAAATGGTTTAGAATAATCCCACAGTCTCAATCTCAAAAGAGCTCTAACAATTATAAAAATTAGAGGTCATTTGATCATTAAAATCATATTTAATTTTGTTAATGATCGGATTTCTCTAATTTTATCCGTTTATTTATTTTAGTTTCTTCTCATATTGTTATAGTAATCCAGTAGCATGGTTCATTTATCCTATCCTTCTAACATTATCACATTATCACATTATTAAGATCAATAATTCGAAAAGTATGAAACAATTAGGAGACAGATCATCTAGACTAGTTAATTATAGGGTTATTTACACAAAAACTCTCTAAATTATTGAGAGGTATCACTTTAAACCTCTAAATTAACGGTCCAATTTGTACATTTTTATAATTTAAGAACATTTCTACGCTTCTATAGTTTATAAGGTAAAATGATATTTTTCAATAATTTAGGAGTTCAATTTGTACGCTTTTATAATTAAGAAGATCAAAATGATATTTCTCAATTATTTAAGGGGTCTTTGCGTAAATAATCCTTAATTATACGAACATCCATTTACTGAGTTCTTTGGACCATCTCGGTTGCTATAGCTATTTTTTAGCATGAAGATCAGTTTTTTAAATTCCAATGATTAGGCAATATTTTATCAATTGTTATAACTTGTGTCAAATTTGATGCAAAATTTAGTTATAGCTAAACTTTTTTGTTTTTTTTGATTGGTTAAAAAGGAAATTTTATTGATGAAAATAAATATACAACATAAAAGTTTACATCAATAAAATAAAAAATAAATAAAAAAAGAAAAAAGAAGGAGAGTGCAAAGAGTATCATAGAGAACTTCAAAACCCCAACTAGCTAAACTTGTTAGCACAAAAACATTGTTCAGAAATTTCAAGAAGTCTCAAAAATCATCAAATAGTTCAAAAATTTTCAATAAATCAGCATAAATATTTTCATAAAATTTTTAAGAGTAAATTACACTCACGTCCCTTCAAATTTTAAGAAAATATAGTTAATCTTACACTTTTGACATAATTGCACTAACTTCCATTAAAATTTTAATTCACATAGTAGTTAAATATTTTTTCATCAGTTATTATTGATGGAAAAAATGATATTCTTATCAATTTTTAACTAAAATGTATATTTGTCTTTATTTGAGAAGTTGGTAAAAAGTTGACTTTTTGGTTTTTTTAGTCTATTTTGTCTTTTTGTGGGTAAAAAGTGTGAGAGGTGATGTGACTCAAAATGAGTAAAAAGTTAAAAGCTGGCTTTTTTTTTTTGCTTCCCAAAATACACTAAAAAAGATATTAATACAATTATATAAAAAACATGAGACTAATTATATGTTTTTCAAATCTCAAATAAGTGTAATCTACACAATTTATAATGATAAATTTGACCCGGTATTATTGCATATCGTATCAACAATAAACGGGAGTTGAGACTTAATACCTAACAAGTCATGCTTTAAATTAATAGGCTAACACAATCCAACTTGCTAACACCATGATTTTCAGCTTATACCGATTCTCACAATAAACTTATCATTTTTCCAATGATTCTCAATGATAAAATGTATGATTTTCAGGACTAATATGTCTATAAAATTCTCACTGAAAACTAATTGAGTAAATTCAAAATTAATAGGATCAATTAGTAATTTTTATAATAAATAAATGGGATATTTACCAATAAATCTCATCTCACAAACAAGTACTCTAATTAGTCCCAAATTTTTTCTATTGATCTGTTAAGTCCTATTAGTGGAGTGTTTTTCTCTGTGTGATCCTATTTTTGATTTTGATAATTTTTTGGTAGACAGCTATACCCTTTTATTAATGTAACAAATATGATGTGATACTCTAATGTGGCATGTATTAATGTGACACTCCAAAAAAAAATTAAAAACTCCTTAGTATATTTTTCTTAAATGTGACAACGTGGCGGGTATGATATGACACTCCAAAACTTTTACTCAAAAAAAAAAAAAAAAAAACTCTTTAGTGTACTTTTTCCTAATGTAATAACGTGGCGGGTATGATGTGACACTTCAAAAAAAAAAAACTCTTTAGTATATTTTTCTCAAACGTGACAACATGGCAGGTATGATATGACATTCAAAAAAAAATTAAAATCTCTTTAGTATACTTTTCTCAAGCGTGAGATGTGACGCTCCAACATGGTGGGTATAATGTGACACTTTAAAAAAAATTAAAAAATTAGTGTACTTTTCTAAAATGTGACATTCTAACGTCACAGGTTGGGTAATGAGCAGGGACAGTGGTCTATGTGTCATGTGCAATGCATTTACCAACAAAGCAAAAAGTATATGTAGCGATCCCAGTTTTGCCACTTCGCTGAGTATGTCAGGGATCAAGTTGCCCGGTCAGCTTGCAGGGGTCTAAGGTGCAGCACCCCTCGGCGAGTCTAAGGGCAGCACCCTAGCAGGGATCTAGCTACCCGGTCAGCTCGCGGGGGTCTAGGGGGCAGTGCCCTGGCGGGGTTGAGGGGCAGCGCCCCCGAAGCAAAAATGCAAAATGCATTAGAAGTTTCTTGCCCGCTCAAGCGGTCGTTTATGCACTCGAGCGGAGAGTGTTTGGTTCTAGAGTTTGACCTGTTTGCAAAAGTACTAGGAATGTGCATTCGACGCTTGAGCGAGGCTTTCCATGCTCGAGCAGACCATGTATTATATCAGTTCGTGAATCTGATATTTCAGATCACTTTTGTATATCTCTCTCTCTCTAAAAACATTTCCTCTCCCTTCTCTCGACATTTCCCTATGCCAAATTGGATCAAAACCTTGATTTCTCAAAATCCATTAGAGTTTTGCTGTAACGCCCTCAAATTAATAGCATTAAACCAACATTTTAGACATGCATTGATACAAAAGAATTCAACCATTTCTATTCATCAGAGTAATTCTTACAACTGTATTACATGCTAACAACAAAAGCAAATGCCCTATGGGCTTATAGCTTTCCAAGTTAATACTTGGTTACAAAAAGAAGAGTACTAACTCAATACATATTAAGCCCTTGGCTTGAATTTACATATAACACATCAAAATAAACAAAAGAAAGAGTCTTCAACTCTCATCATTATCCAAGCTATGTCCTTGGAGGTGACATACTACCTGTACCTGAAAATAATGTCCCATAAAGGGTGAGCCAACGCCCAGTAGAGATATGCTAAACACAGTATGAGCAATGACTAAGACATTAGCAATTGATAAATGTTCAATTTTCATAAACCAATTCATAATCCAATTCCATTTCATGATCACTATGTTCATGTTTCATTTCAGTTTTCATTTCTTGTCAATTTTTCACAATTTACATCAATGGCTCAGAACCTGGCCAACCACTTATATGAGACAATGACTCATATTAAACGTTTCTCATTTTACAGTAGATAAACATATTAGTTGTATCAACATCTCAACAGATAAGCATACAAGCTGTATCCACATTTCAACAGATATGCATATTAGCTATATCAACACTTCCAATGACAAGCATATGAGCTGTATCAACACTTCCAAAGATAAGCATATGAGCTATATCAACACATTATCTGACAAGCCTATGGGCTGTATCAGTGGAGTCCATCCCCTATCTCCTCCCAAACAATATCCGGTTTAGAGGTCCATCCCTTATCTTCCCCTAAACCATGGAGTACATCCCCTATCTCCTCCCACACACACAACATATATACACAAAGGTCATATACGTAATCAATCAATACATAACATTAATGTATTCTATCAACCGTCATACTCTATGACATATCCAATTGATTAGTTTTAGTTTGCCTAATCATTATGCATTGTCTACAACAATCAAAACTACCCTCTACTGGTAGCCCAAGTAATTAGTTCTAAACAGATAATAAAAGCTCCAACAAATAAAATATCAATGTTTTCAAAAGTGAGCTATTTACAAATCCAACTCCACTATTCAATCATATAATGAGTCAATTTCATTATTTCCAACTCAATTCCATATAACCCTCATTTTCTCAAATTAATCATACACATTAATTTATATAACCAATTAGGGTTTCCTAACCCATTTCCCAATATTGACCCAATGGCCTATATATCAACAACCAACAACAACATCATTATTTTGAAACCCAAAATACACATTTTGAGACCAAAATCACAAAACCCTCTTTAACACATTTTGAAACCCTAAGTCCCAAAATCACCCAACTACAACACTTTATCAAAACAACTAAAAATCTAGGTCAAAGACCATAAGAGTGAGTAGGAACCCCTACCTCAAAAGATGACACTCGAAGGAGAAGATGACGGAAACGAAGTTGCTCCAAACCACGAGTTTCTCGGATCAAAAGGTAGCCCTCGACGATCAACAACCTTTTTGTGAAGACCCAAGGTGAGGAAAACACCCTAGCTAGATCAATACTTAGAGAGAAGTTATGGTTTTAGAGGGAGGAGCTCTCAAATGGCTTTTGGAAAAGTATGAGAGAGAGAGAGAATGCAAAAAGTGATTTTAAAATGCCCAGTTGCCAACTGATATACGACATTCCCGCTTGAGCGGAGAACACAACGCTCGAGCGTCAAGAACAAAAATCTGGACACGCTCGAGCGCAAGAAGGCCCGCTCGAGCGCCAAGACACAAGAATAAAGCACATCCGCTCGAGCGCGAAAACCAGTCCGCTCGAGCGTAGATTTCCCCCTCCCAGAACTTACACCAAAAAGGTACTACCCGCTCGAGCGCCAATAAACCCGCTCGAGCGCTACTGCTCGAGCGTAAAGAAACCCGCTCGAGCGTAGAAATCACACTTGCAGAAGTTTTGCAGGGACACGAAATACTGGGGGTGTGCAATCCCCGCTCGAGCGTACTGCCTAAAAACTGGACAACAAGGAATTGAAACCAAGGCCTAACCAACCTGTAACAACCCTACCCAAAACATCCTAAAACTCAATCAAGTGGAATTAAAGGACGACAACAAGATAGATACCACTACCAACTTCACGGAACCGAGTCCGGAATATAACAGAACAGTAAAGGGACAACTGGGATCGCTATAACCTCCCCCCCTTAAAGAATTTCGTCCCCGAAATTAAACACAAGTGTTTCAAAAACAAGTTTTCTCCATTCTCAACAATATTACAACATAATATTAAACAACCCGACCCATTACCGGTTAATCCCATCTCTTTTCAAGAGGCAAAACACATTATTCATAACAACCTGCATTATCAACGTGCATTCTTTTGAAATCTATCAATTTCAACCTGTTTCTCACCATTTCTTAACACATGCAACATTAATATCATGCTTGCATTTCCACATTATACTTAACATACGCAATGTTAAAACAAATTTCCATTAACCCAAACATTCACAATGTTTCACAACTTAAGACATATACAATGCTCTTAAAGTTCAACAATATAACAGAATTTCATTACAAAATTACACATCAATAAACATGTCCGGATACTTCTTACGTTCCCAAGTGGCTTCCTCCACTCCGTGATGTTTCCACAAAACCTTCACTAAAGGAATGGTTTTGCGACGCAGGACTTGATCCCGCCTATCCAAGACCCGAACCGGTCTCTCCTCATACAAGGCATCCTCATCTACCTCCAAGTCGGTCCGATCCAACACATGGGACGGATCCGGCTCATACTTCCGAAGCATACTTACATGAAAGACGTCATGAACCCCGGACAATTGCGGTGGCAAAGCCAAACGATAAGCAGCTTCCCCAATCCTCTCAAGGATCTCAAAGGGACCAATAAACCGAGGGGATAACTTCTCACTCTTCCCGAACCTCATCAAACCTCGCGTAGGTGATATTTTCAAGAAAACATGATCACCTACCTCAAACGCCAAAGGCCTCCTCCTACGGTCGGCATAACTCTTTTGGTGACTTTGGGCTATAACAAGCCTCCTATGGATAAGCTCAACTTTCTCCGTCATCTCCCTAACCAACTCCGGACCCAACAAAGGTGCATCACCCACCTCGGCCCAACACACTGGAGATCTACACGGTCGGCCATACAAGGCCTCAAACGGTGCCATACCGATGCTAGACTGAAAACTGTTGTTGTAGGCAAACTCCACCAAGGGCAAGTGCCTCTCCCACGTCCCACTAAAGTCAAGGACACAACCTCAAAGCATATTCTCAAGGATCTGAATTGTACGCTCGGACTGCCCGTCAGTCTGAGGATGATAAGCCGTACTAAAGGTCAACTTAGTGCCCAAGGCACTCTGCAAACTCTGCCATAACCTGGTAGTAAAACGAGGGTCTCTATCTGAGATAATCGTAACTGGGATCCCGTGCAATCTCACTATGTCTCGAATATACAAGTCGGCGAGATGATCTACCGAATCTCTCACGCGCATAGGAATGAAGTGCGCCGACTTAGTCAACCGGTCTACAACCACCCAAATGGCATCACTACCCCGCTGAGTCCTCGGAAGACCTACAACGAAGTCCATAGTAACATGCTCCCACTTCCACTCGGCAATAGGCAAGGGTTGCAACAAACCCGCTGGCCTCTGATGCTCGGCCTTCACTTGCTGGCAAGTAAGGCACTTAGACACGAAAACAGCCATATCTCTCTTCATACCCCGCCACCAAAACTGGCGACCCAAATCCCGATACATCTTAGTGCCTCCCGGATGCACTGCAAGGCGCGAATGATGGAACTCTCGGAGTACTTCCTCTCGGCAAGACTCCAGCACAAACAAACGGTCTCGGTATCTCACACTCTGGTCGGGATACACCGTCAAACCCTTCTCAACTTTCCCATTTGAGATCTTCTCTCGGAGGGATTCTACCTCAAGGTCACCCCTCTGTGTCTCTAACACTCGGGTCACAAGTGTAGGTTGCGCAACAACAGAAAACAAGGCCGCAGCCTCAACTGATTCACTCAGAAGCAAGTCAAACTTGCCAAGTGCACCAAACATCTCCCATTCCCGGATGGCTATACGAGCTACATCACTAATGGACTTCCTACTAAGGGCATCGGCCACAACGTTGGCCTTTCCCGGGTGATAGTGCAACTCAAAATCATAGTCCTCCATGAACTCCATCCACCTTCTCTGCCTCAAATTCAAGTCCCTCTGTGTAAACAGGTACTTCAAACTCTTGTGGTCCGAGAACACCTCGAACCTCTCACCATAAAGGTAGTGCCTCCAAATCTTCAAGGCAAAGATCACTGCTGCTAACTCTAGGTCGTGTGTAGGGTAGTTCTTCTCGTGGGTTTTCAACTGGCGTGAGCTATAGGCAACTACTTTCCCCTCTTGCATCAACACACAACCCAAACCCTCTCGTGAGGCATCACAATAGACTGCATAACCCAACCCTCTCTCCGAAATAATCAAGACCGGAGCAGTGGTCAATCTAACCTTCAACTCTTGGAACGACTTTTCACAAGTCTCACTCCATACAAACTTGACCACTTTCCACGTCAATCTAGTCAACGGCGAAGCTAGCCTTGAGAAGTCTTTCACAAACTGACGGTAATACCCAGCTAATCCCAGAAAACTGCGGATCTCAAAAATGCTCTTAGGCTATGCCCAACCTTGCACTGCCTCTACCTTGGATGTATCAACAGACACCCCTTCCCTGGATACCACATGGCCTAAGAATTTAACCTCTCCTAGCCAGAACTCACACTTCCCAAACTTGGCATACAGTCTATGGGCTCTAAGTAACTCAAGCACCACTCTCAAGTGTTCCTCGTGCTCCTCCTCTGAAGGCAAATAAATAAGAATGTTGTCCACGAAAACGACTACAAAACGGTCTAAGAATTCCCGGAAGATCCGGTTCATCAAATCCATAAAGACTGCCGGTGCATTGGTGAGCCCAAACGGCATCACCAGAAACTTATAATGGCCATACCGCGTACGGAATGCCGTTTTCGGAATATCCTCCTCCCTAACCCTCAACTGGTGGTAACCCGATCTCAAGTCTATCTTAGAGAAACAACGGGAACCCTTCAACTGGTCAAACAGATTATCTATACGAGGCATAGGGTACTTATTCTTGACCGTAGCCCGATTCAACTTCTGGTAGTCTATACACAATCTCAAGGCACCATCTTTCTTTTTAGCAAAGAGGGCCGGTGCTCCCCACGGCGAAACACTAGGGCGAACAAAACCCTTATCTAGCAATTCTTGGAGCTGAATCTTCAACTCACTCAACTCGGCTGGGGCAAAATGATAAGGTGCCATAGAAATCGGCGCTGTGCCGAGCACTAAATCAATAGAGAACTCTATCTCTCGGTGAGGTGGTAAACTAACAAGATCCTCGGGAAAAACATCCGAATACTCACAAACCACCCTCGGCAATACAATCTGGGTCTCATCACACTCACCACTCATAAAGCTAGCAAGTAGACCACTAAGCTCATTCCGCCCTCGCGGATCATACATCGGTGGCAACACACTACCAACCTGATCCCCCAAGAAATGAAAACACTCCCCGCTCAAGGTACAAACTGTGACCCTCTGGCGGTAGCAATCAATAACAGCCCGGTATGACGATAGCCAGTCCATACCCAGAATAACATCAAAACCCTTCATGGGCATGACAACAAAAGGAAAAGGAAGCCTATGGTCGGGGACCTCTATATCACAACCTCTAACACCTTGTTTCAAGATCAACTCACCACCAACAGGCGATACTACACATATAGGAGATGCTAACTGTGCCAACTCCAATTCCAAAATAGATGCAAATGCAGTAGACACAAAAGAATGAGATGCACCCGTATCAATCAACACACTAGCAACCGAGTTGCAAAACATAAAGGTACCTCTCACTACTGATGGAGCCGGTACTAGGTCCTACACGGTAACAACATACACGCGTCCTCTAGGCCCCTGATCCACCTGCTCACCTCTAGAAGCAAAAGACTGCTACACTGACTGGGATGACGAAGCTCCCGGATTGGCCCTCGAGGCCTACACAGACTGAGCTGGTTGATAACCTTGCGTCTGCCTAGAACCAGAAGCTCCCGAAGTGGCACTCAACTGAGGGCAATACCTCTTCAGGTGCCCAGGCTGACCACACTGATAGCAAGACAACGGCTGGCCCCTGCCCTGACTCTAGCCCTGAGGTCTAGCTGAAGAAGAAGCAGCTCGCTGACCCCCTCCCTTCTGCGGGCAAACCGAAGACTTGTGACCCAACTGGCCACACGCAAAACAAGTCAAACCTCCCTGACTACCTCTCTCAGAGCCCACACTCGGCACTGGAAAGGTCGATCTAGCCACACCACCCTGAGACTGCTGAGGGTTAGAACCCCTCTGTCTCCTACCATCACCCTGACCATCTTGGCTCCTCTTGGAGCCTCTCTGCTCCTCATCCTCTTCCTGCATCATGAGCTCCATATGAGTTGCAGCATCCACCAAACGTCTATACTCCCGGATAAATGACCCTCCAACCCTCAGCTTAAGTCCGCGTCTCAACTTCCGCTCAAACTCAAAGCAACGGCGTTCCTCGTACGCCACCAGTTCAGGTGCAAACCTGGACAGACTGGTAAAAGTAGCCTCAAACTCGGCCACTGACAAGCCCTGCTGTTTAAGCTGGCAAAACTGCTCTCTTAGCTTCTCCCTAGTAGCGGAAGATAGAAACTTCTCTTGGAAAACATTCACAAACGCCTCCCATGCACCACCAACACTGCCCTTCTCGTACTTCCACCATTGACCCGCATCTCCCTTCAGTTGGAAGGATACCAAGGTCACCTTTAAAGTCCCGTTCTCGATGCCAAGCATTTCGAACGTCTTCTCCATTTGTTCCAACCACTCGTCAGCCTTAAGTGGCTACTTCGGATCCCCAACAAACTCGTCCGGGTTAGACCGAAAGAATTCTCTCTTCAAGAAAGAAGGCCCTGCCTCAACAACCTGATTCTCAGCTCTGAGAATGCCCAAGGCTTCCACTATCTCTCGGGCCAAGGCGCCCATAGCCTGCTGACCCGCTGGCTCGGCTATGTTGGCTTGACCAACTCCCTCCTGCATTGCCGGAACGTCATCCGGTAAAGGCATCTCCTGCCTACCACGCCTGCCACGCCTACCACATCCTCGTCCTGACATCCTAATAAAGGTAACCAAGACTAGTAGCACATTCACAAATGTGCCGAAGCTATAACACTCGCGTCCTAATGCATGGACAACTGTAATTCACTCCACGTAAGCACATAAACACATAAGCACTTACGAGTTTCATTTCCGGATAATGATAGTCCCGAGGTGTTACTAGAGTTCTGGTTAGAAACATCATTGATCAAGTGCTTTTCCAACAAGACTCCCAGAAACCCAAGGATCCAATCAACATCATAGAGACTACACTCCATACCCACATAGTCACATAATCATGTTATTAATTAAGCACATAGCATATGACACTACATCTAAGTCTCTATCAAGCGAGGCAAACCCATTGTGATCCTAATCACTTCCCACGTACCCAAAGTATTCGAACCCGGTACGCTCTGATACCAAGTTATAACGCCCTCAAATTAATAGCATTAAACCAACATTTTAGACATGCATTGATACAAAAGAATTCAACCATTTCTATTCATCAGAGTAATTCTTACAATTGTATTACATGATAACATCAAAAGCAAATGCCCTATGGGTTTACAGCTTTCTAA
Organism: Camellia sinensis; assembly: GCF_055761805.1. Classification (NCBI taxonomy): domain Eukaryota; kingdom Viridiplantae; phylum Streptophyta; class Magnoliopsida; order Ericales; family Theaceae; genus Camellia; species Camellia sinensis. The sequence goes on along the minus strand of NC_138975.1, from coordinate 115,805,729 downwards.
GTTAACACTTGGTTACAAAAAGAAGAGTACTAACTCAATACATATTAAGCCCTTGGCTTGAATTTACATGTAACACATCAAAATAAACAAAAGAAAGAGTCTTCAACTCTCATCATCATCCAAGCTATGTCCTTGGAGGTGGCATACTACCTGTACCTGAAAATAATGTCCCATAAAGGGTGAGCCAACGCCCAGTAGAGATATGCTAAACACAGTATGAGCAATGACTAAGACATTAGCAATTAATAAATGTTCAATTTCCATAAACCAATTCATAATCCAATTCCATTTCATGATCACTATGTTCATGTTTCATTTCAGTTTTCATTTCTTGTCAATTTTTCACAATTTGCATCAATGGCTCAGAACCTGGCCAACCACTTATATGAGACAATGACTCATATTAACGTTTCTCATTTTATAGTAGATAAACATATTAGTTGTATCAACATCTCAACAGATAAGCATACAAGCTGTATCCACATTTCAACAGATATGCATATTAGCTATATCAACTATAGCGATCCCGGTTTCCCTTTTCTTTAATTGTTGTATCCGGACTTAGGTTCCGTGGAGTTGGTTGTTGTGTATATCTTGTTTACATCCTTTACTCCTTGCATTCGAGTCTTGGGTTGTATTGGCGGAGTTTGTTACAGGTTGGTTGGACTTAGAAACCAAGAGTAGTTGCCCAGATTTTGGCCTTCATGCTCGAGCGGGCCCTTCGTTGTCGTCTGTCAGATCGAGCGGGGTTTTCGACGCTTGAGCGTAGTTTTCCATCTTCCAGTATCTCCTCAGCAGTGTTGTACGCTGGAGCGGGAGTTTTGACGCTCGAGCAGGATGTTGTATGTGACGCTCGAGCGGGAAGGGTTGACGCTCGAGCGGAGACCTGGTTCTGTAAAAGTTTTGGGAGTGTGTATCCGCCGCTCGAGCGGGATTGTTGACGCTCGAGCGGGAGTCTGTGAGTGACGCTCGAGCGGGGAGACTTTTATATAAATCCGAGATCTGACTTTTGGATCACTTTTTCAAGATCTTTTCTCTCTCTTACTTTTCCAAAAAGCCATTTTCAGAGCTTCTCACTCTAAAACCGGCCCTTCTCTCTTAGATTTGATCTAGTAGGAGTTGTTTGCTCACTTTTGGTCTTTACGAAAGTTGTGTCGATCGACGAGGGCTTCATTTTAATCTGAAAATTTCAGAATTTGAAGCATATTGGTTTTGGTCTTCATCTCCATTGGAGCTCAAACTTTGAGGTAGGGATATCCTACTCCTCTCTATGAGTTTTGTCTTTAAATTTTAGTATTTTGAGATGTTGGGGTTGGTTTGGTAAATTCGTGAAAGTTTGGGGCCTTTGTGTAAATTTACAAAAGTTGGGGTTTTAGCTACATAAAGCCTAGATGCATGTTTGGCATGGAAAAAGTGAAATAAATGCTACGACATTAATGAAAATGGAACCTAAGGGTTGAAAGGTAGATTATGGAAAATGCCCTAATTACATTGACTGATTAATTTGTATAATTAATTGTTGGAAATGAGGAATTGAATTGAGAATGTGGAAATTGGAAAGGGAAGGGGTTAAAGGGTGTAGTTGGATTATTTATCACTCACCTAGTTGAAATGTTGATTTAATATCCATTTGTGCATTTATTTTCTGTTTAGAAATAACTGCTTTGGGCTATCGGTGGAGGATAGTCGTGATTGTTGTAGACAATGCATGATGATTAGGCAAACTAAAACTAATCGATTGAATGTGTCATAGAGTATGATGGTGGATTGAATACATTAATTTTATATATTGATTGATTGTGTATAGAACCTTTGTGTTTATATGCATTGTGTATAGAGGAGGAGATGGGGGATGTACTCCGCGGTTTAGGGGAAGATGAGGGATGTACCTCTAAACCGGATAGTGTTGGGAGGAGATGGGGGATGAACTCCGTAGATACAACTCATATGCTTGTCTAGAGAAGTGAAGATACAGCTCATAGGGTTATCTTAGAAGTGTAGATACAGCTCATATGCTTGTCTAGTGAAGTGTGGATATAGCTTATATGCTTATCTGTTGATGCGTGATATGTTTATCTATTGATATGTTGATATAGCTAATATGCTTATCTACTAAATAAAGGTGGAGAATGAAAAGTAACATAGACTTGTATGTTATGAAACTGTGATGAGATATATGTGGATGTATCGGTATTGGCCATCTATCAATTGCTAATCTTTTAGTCATCGTTCATAGTTGGTTTAGTATATCTCTGCTGGGCTGTGGCTCACCCTTTATGGAAATATCATTTTCAGGTACAGGTAGCATGCCACCTCCAAGGACGTAGCTTGGGAGGCTAGAGGCAGGCGGACTTTTGTCGTTTTATTTTCTTTGATGTATTACATTTATATTCAAGCCAAGGGCTTAATGTGTAAATGAGTTAGCACTCTTTTGTTGTAACCAAGTGTTAACTTGGAAAGCTGTAAGCCCGTAGGGCATTTGCTTTTGTTGTTAACATGTAACACTTTTGTAAGAAACTACTCTGATGAATAGAAGGATGTTTATCTTTATTACCAATTCATGTCTATATTGATGGGTTTAATGTATTATTTTGAGGGCGTTACAACTTGGTATCAGAGCGTACCGAGTTCGAATACTTTGGGTACGTGGGAAGTGATTAGGATCACAATGGGTTTGTCTCGCTTGATAGAGACTTAGATGTAGTGTCATATGCTATGTGCTTAATTGATAACATGCTTATGTGACTATGTGGGTATGGAATGTAGTTTCTAGGATGTTGATTGGATCCTTGGGTTTCTGGGAGTCTTGTTGGAAAGGCACTTGATCAATGCTGTTTCTAACCGGAACTCTAGTAACGCCTCGGGACTATCATTATCCGGAAATGAAATTCGTAAGTGCTTATGTGTTTATGTGCTTACGTGGAGTGAATTACTATTGTCCATGCACTAGGACGTGAGTGTTTAGTTTTGGCACATTTGTGAATGTGCTAACGTTCTGTATTACCTTTATTAGGATGTCGGGACGAGGAAGAGGTGCGAGGCGTGGCAGACCTGCGAGGCAGGAAGTACCTTTACCGGATGATATTCCGGCAGTGCAGGAGGGAGTTGGTCAGGCCAACGTGGCCGAACCAGCGGGCCAGCAGGCTATGAGTGCCTTGGCACGAGAGATAGCAGGGGCTTTGGGTATTCTTAGGGCTGGGAATCAGGCAGCTGAGGTAGGGCCTTCTTTCTTGAAGAGGGAGTTCTTCTGGTCTAACCCGGATGAGTTTGTTGGGGATCCAAAGGAACCACTGAAGGCTGACGAGTGGTTGGAACAAATGAGTAAGACGTTCGAGATGCTTGGCATCGAGGACGGGGCACTGAAAGTGACCTTGGCATCCTTCCAGCTGAAGGGAGATGCGGGTCAATGGTGGAAGTACGAGAAGGCTCGTGTTGGTGGTACATGGGAGGCGTTTGTGAATGCTTTCTAGGAGAGGTTCTTATCTGCAGTGGCTAGGGGGAAGCTGATGGATCAGTTTAGCCGGCTTAATCAGCAGGGCATGTCTGTGGCAGAGTTTGAGGCCACTTTCACTAGTTTGTCCAGGTTTGCACCTGAGTTGGTGGCGTCCGAAGAACGCTGTTGCTATGAGTTTGAGCGGAAGTTGAGGCGGGGCCTCAAGTTGAGAGTTGGTGGGTCTTACATCCAAGAGTATAGACACCTAGTGGATGCTGCAGCTCATATGGAGCTCTTGATGCAGGAGGAGGATGAGGGGCAGAGAGGCTCCAAGAGGAGCCAAGATGGCCAGGGTGATGGCAGGAGGCAGAGGGGTTCTAACCCTCAGCAGTCGCAGGGTGGTGTTGCTAGGTCGACCTTTCCAGTGCCAAGTGCAGGCTCCGGGAGAGGTGGTCAGGGGGATTTCACCTGTTACAAGTGTGGCCAGCTGGGTCACAAAGTTTCGGTTTGCCCGCAGAAGGGAGGGGGTCAGCGAGCTGCTTCTTCATCAGCTAGACCTCAGGGCCAGAGTCAGGGCAGAGGCCAGTCCTTGTCTTGCTATCAGTGTGGTCAACCCGGGCACCTGAAGAGGTTTTGCCCGCAGTTGAGTGCCACTTCAGGAGCGTCTGGTTCTAGACAGACGCAGGGATTTCAGCCAGCTCAGTCTGTGCAGGCCTCGAGGGCCAATCCGGGAGCTTCGTCATCCCAGTCTGTGCAGTAGTCTTTTGCTCCGAGGGCTGAGCAGGTAGATCAGGGGCCTACAGGGCGCGTGTATGCTGTTACCGCGCAGGATTTAGTACCGGCTCCATCAGTAGTGAGAGGTACTTTTCTGTTTTGCAACTCGGTTGCTAGTGTGTTGATTGACACGGGTGCATCTCATTCTTTTGTATCTGCTGCATTTGCATCTGTTTTGGAATTGGAGTTGGCACAGTTAGCATCTCCTATTTGTGTAGTGTCACCTCTTGAGGGTGAGTTGATCTTGAAACAAGGTGTTAGAGGTTGTGATATAGAGGTCGCCGACCATAGGCTTCCTTTTCCATTTGTTGTCATGCCCATGAAGGGCTTTGATGTTATTTTGGGTATGGGCTGGCTATCGTCATACCGGGCTGTTATCGATTGCTACCGCCAGAGGGTCACGTTATGTACCTTGAGCGGGGAGTGGTTCCATTTCTTAGGAGACCGAGTTGGTAGTGTTTTGCCACCGGGGTATGATCCGCGAGGGCGGGGAGAGCTTAGTGGTCTACTTGCTAGCTTTAAGAGTGGTGAGTGTGGTGAGACCCAGATTGTTTTGCCGAGGGTAGTTTGTGAGTATTCGGATGTCTTTCCCGAAGATCTCGTTAGTTTGCCACCTCACCGAGAGATTAAGTTCTCCATTGATTCAGTGCCCGGCACAGCGCCGATTTCTATGGCACCTTATCATTTTGCTCCAGCAGAGTTGGTTGAGTTGAAAGTTCAGCTCCAGGAATTGCTAGATAAGGGTTTTGTTCGCCCTAGTGTTTCACCATGGGGAGCACCGGCCCTATTTGCTAAAAAGAAAGATGGTGCCTTGAGATTGTGTATAGACTACCGGAAGTTGAATCGGGCTACGGTCAAGAATAAGTACCCTATGCCCCGTATAGATGATTTGTTTGACCAGTTGAAGGGTTCCCGTTGTTTCTCTAAGATAGACTTGAGATTGGGTTACCACCAGTTGAGGGTCAGGGAGGAGGATATTCCTAAGATGGCATTCCGTACGCGGTATGGCCATTATGAGTTTCTAGTGATGCCATTCGGGTTTACCAATGCACCGACAGTCTTTATGGACTTGATGAACCGGATCTTCCGGGAATTCTTGGATCGATTTGTAGTCGTTTTCGTGGACGACATTCTTGTTTATTCGCCTTCTGAGGAGGAGCATGAGGCACACTTGAGAGTGGTGCTTGAGTTACTTAGAGCCCATAGGCTGTATGCCAAGTTTGGGAAGTGTGAGTTCTGGCTAGGAGAGGTGAAATTCTTAGGCCACGTGGTATCCGGGGAAGGGGTGTCTGTTGATGCATCCAAAGTTGAGGCAGTGCAAGATTGGGCACAGCCTAAGAGTGTGTTTGAGATCCGCAGTTTTCTGGGGTTAGCTGGGTATTACCGCTGGTTTGTGAAAGATTTCTCCAGGCTAGCTTCGCCGTTGACTAGATTGACTCGGAAGGGAGTCAAATTTGTGAGGAGTGAGACTTGCGAAAAGTCGTTCCAAGAGTTGAAGGTTAGATTGACCACCGCTCCGGTTTTGATTATTCCAGAGAGAGGGTTGGGTTATGCGGTTTATTGTGATGCCTCACGAGAGGGTTTGGGTTGTGTGTTGATGCAAGGGGGGAAAGTGGTAGCTTATGGCTCACGTCAGTTGAAAATTCACGAGAAGAATTACCCTACACACGACTTAGAGTTAGCAGCAGTGATCTTTGCCTTGAAGATTTGAAGGCACTACCTTTATGGTGAGAGGTTCGAGGTGTTCTCGGACCACAAGAGTTTGAAGTACCTGTTTACACAGAGAGACTTGAATTTGAGGCAGAGGAGATGGATGGAGTTCATTGAGGACTACGACTTTGAGTTGCACTATCACCCGGGGAAGGCCAATGTTGTGGCCGATGCCCTTAGTAGGAAATCCATTAGTGATGTAGCTTGTATTGCCATCCGAGAATGGGAGATGTTGGGAGCACTTGGCGAATTTGATTTGCTACTGGGCAAATCTGTTGAGGCTGCGGCCTTGTTTTCCGTTGTCGCACAACCTACACTTGTGACTAGAGTGTTAGAGGCACAGAGAGGTGACATTGAGGTAGAATCCCTCCGAGAGAAGATCTCAGGTGGGAAAGTTGAGAAGGGTTTGACGGTGTATCCCGACCTGAGTGTGAGATACCGAGACTGTTTGTTTGTACCGGAGTCTTGCCGAGAGGAGGTACTCCGAGAGTTTCACCATTCACGTCTTGCGGTGCATCCGGGAGGCACTAAGATGTATCGGGATTTGGGTCGCCAATTTTGGTGGCGGGGTATGAAGAGAGATGTGGCTGTTTTCGTATCGAAGTGCCTTACTTGCCAGTAAGTGAAGGCCGAGCATTAGAGGCCAGCGGGTTTGTTGCAACCCTTGCCTATTGCTGAGTGGAAGTGGGAGCACGTCACTATGGACTTCGTTGTAGGTCTTCCGAGGACTCAGCGGGGTAGTGATGCCATTTGGGTGGTTGTAGACCGGTTGACTAAGTCGGCGCATTTCATTCCTATGCGCGTGAGAGATTCGATAGATCACCTTGCCGACTTGTATATTCGGGACATAGTGAGATTGCACGGGGTCCCAGTGACGATCGTCTCAGATAGAGATCCTCGTTTTACTACTAGGTTGTGGCAGAGTTTGCAGAGTGCCTTGGGCACTAAGTTGACCTTTAGTACGGCTTATCACCCTCAGACTGACGGGCAGTCCGAGCGTACTATTCAGATCCTTGAGGATATGCTTCGGGGTTGTGTCCTTGACTTTAGTGGGACGTGGGAGAGGCACTTGCCATTGGTGGAGTTTGCTTACAACAACATTTTTCAGTCTAGTATCGGTATGGCACCGTTTGAGGCCTTGTATGGCCGACCGTGTAGGTCTCCAGTTTGTTGGGCCGAGGTGGGTGATGCACCTTTGTTGGGTCCGGAGTTGGTTAAGGAGATGACGGAGAAAGTTGAACTTATCCGTAGGAGGCTTGTTACAGCCCAGAGTCGTCAGAAATCCTATGTTGACCGTAGGAGGAGGCCTTTGGCGTTTTAGGTAGGTGATCATGTTTTCTTGAAAATATCACCTAGGCGAGGTTTGATGAGGTTTGGGAAGAGTGGGAAGTTATCCCCTCGGTTTATTGGGCCTTTTGAGATCCTTGAGAGGATTGGCGAGGTTGCTTATCGTTTAGCCTTACCGCCGCAGTTGTCCGGAGTTCATGACGTGTTTCATGTGAGTATGCTTCGGAAGTATGAGCCGGATCCGTCACACGTATTAGATTGGACCGACTTAGAGGTAGATGAGGATGCCTCATATGAGGAGAGACCGGTTCGGGTCTTGGATAAGCGGGATCAAGTCCTGCGTGGCAAGACCATTCCTTTGGTAAAGGTTTTGTGGAAACATCACGGAGTGGAGGAAGCCACTTGGGAACGTGAGTTGGGAGTCCGCAAGAAATATCCGGACTTGTTTATTGATGAGTAATCTTGTATTTAGATTTTGTAATATTGCTGGACTTAAGAGCTTTATATGTGTCTTAAGTTGTAAAACATTGGTAATGTTTTGGTTTAATGGAAGTATGTTGTAGAACTTACCCTGATGTGGGAGTTGATTATGATATTGCATATGTTGGCTATATTGTAGAATTGGAGTTGTATCTTGTATATTAATCATGATATGAACTGTGAACCATGTATGTTGAAAATGGTTAGAAATGGGAGAAAATTTCATGTTGATAATGCACTTGTAATATGGGTTGTGAAATGCCTCTTGAAAAGAGATGGAGTTGACCGGTAATGGGTCGAAATGCTTAATATTATATTATAATATTGTTGAGAATGGAGAAAACCTGTTTTTGAAAACTTGTGTTTAATTTCGGAGACGAAATTCTTTAAGGGGGGGAGGTTATAGCGATCCCGGTTTCCCTTTTCTTTAATTGTTGTATCCGAACTTAGGTTCCGTGGAGTTGGTTATCGTGTATATCTTGTTTACATCCTTTACTCCTTGCATTCGAGTCTTGGGTTATATTGGGCGAGTTTGTTACAGGTTGGTTGGACTTAGAAACCAAGTGTAGTTGCCCAGATTTTGGCCTTTACGCTCGAGTGGGGATTTTGACGCTCGAGCGGGCCCTTCGTTGTCGTCTGTCCGCTCGAGCGCGGTTTTCGACGCTCGAGCGTAGTTTTCCATCTTCCAGTATCTCCTTTGCAGTGTTGGACGCTCGAGCGGGAGTTTTGACGCTCGAGCGGGATGTTGTGTGTGATGCTCGAGCGGGAAGGGTTGACGCTCGAGCGGAGACCTGGTTCTGTAAAAGTTCTGGGAGTGTGTATCCGCCGCTCGAGCGGGATTGTTGACGCTCGAGCGGGAGTTTGTGAGTGACGCTCGAGCGGGGGTTTGGACGCTCGAGCGGGGAGACTTTTATATAAATTCGAGATCCTACTTTTGGATCACTTTTTCAAGATATTTTCTATCTCTTACTTTTCCAAAAAGCCATTTTCAGAGCTTCTCACTCTAAAACCAGCCCTTCTCTCTTAGATTTGATCTAGTAGGAGTTGTTTGCTCACTTTTGGTCTTTACAAAAGTTGTGTTGATCGTCGAGGGCTTCATTTTAATCTGAAAATTTCAGAATTTGAAGCATATTGGTTTTGGTCTTCATCTCCATTGGAGCTCAAACTTTGAGGTAGGGATATCCTACTCCTCTCTATGAGTTTTGTCTTTAAATTTTAGTATTTTGAGGTGTTGGGGTTGGTTTGGTAAATTCGTGAAAGTTTGGGGCCTTTGTGTAAATTTACAAAAGTTGGGGTTTTAGCTACATAAAGCCTAGATGCATGTTTGGCATGGAAAAAGTGAAATAAATGCTACGACATTAATGAAAATGGAACCTAAGGGTTGAAAGGTAGATTATGGAAAATGCCCTAATTACATTGACTGATTAATTTGTATAATTAATTGTTGGAAATGAGGAATTGAATTGAGAATGTGGAAATTGGAAATGGAAGGGGTTAAAGGGTGTAGTTGGATTATTTATCACTCACCTAGTTGAAATGTTGATTTAATATCCATTTGTGCATTTATTTTCTGTTTAGAAATAACTGCTTTGGGCTATCGGTGGAGGATAGTCGTGATTGTTGTAGACAATGCATGATGATTAGGCAAACTAAAACTAATCGATTGAATGTGTCATAGAGTATGACGGTGGATTGAATACATTAATTTTATGTATTGATTGATTGTGTATAGAACCTTTGTGTTTATATGCATTGTGTATAGAGGAGGAGATGGGGGATGTACTCCGCGGTTTAGGGGAAGATGGGGGATGTACCTCTAAACCGGATAGTGTTGGGAGGAGATAGGGGATGAACTCCGTAGATACAGCTCATATGCTTGTCTAGAGAAGTGAAGATACAGCTCATAGGGTTATCTTTGAGAAGTGTAGATACAGCTCATATGCTTGTCTAGTGAAGTGTGGATATAGCTTATATGCTTATCTGTTGATGCGTGATATGTTTATCTATTGATATGTTGATATAGCTAATATGCTTATCTACTAAATAAAGGTGGAGAATAAAAAGTAACATAGACTTGTATGTTATGAAACTGTGATGAGATATATGTGGATGTATCGGTATTGGCCATCTATCAATTGCTAATCTTTTAGTCATCGTTCATAGTTGGTTTAGTATATCTCTGCTGGGCTGTGGCTCACCCTTTATGGAAATATCATTTTCAGGTACAGGTAGCATGCCACCTCCAAGGACGTAGCTTGGGAGGCTAGAGGCAGGCGGACTTTTGTCGTTTTATTTTCTTTGATGTATTACATGTATATTCAAGCCAAGGGCTTAATGTGTAAATGAGTTAGCACTCTTTTGTTGTAACCAAGTGTTAACTTGGAAAGCTGTAAGCCCGTAGGGCATTTGCTTTTGTTGTTAACATGTAACACTTTTGTAAGAAACTACTCTGATGAATAGAAGGATGTTTATCTTTATTACCAATTCATGTCTATATTGATGGGTTTAATGTATTATTTTGAGGGCGTTACATCAACACTTCCAATGACAAGCATATGAGCTGTATCAACACTTCCAAAGATAAGCATATGAGTTATATCAACACATTATCTGACAAGCATATGGGCTGTATCAGTGGAGTCCATCCCCTATCTCCTCCCAAACAATATCCGGTTTAGAGGTCCATCCCCTATCTTCCCCTAAACCGTGGAATACATCCCCTATCTTCTCCCACACACACAACATATATACACAAAGGTCATATACGTAATCAATCAATACATAACATTAATGTATTCTATCAACCGTCATACTCTATGACATATCTAATTGATTAGTTTTAGTTTTCCTAATCATCATTCATTGTCTATAACAATCAAAACTACCCTCCACCGGTAGCCCAAGCAATTATTTCTAAACAGATAATAAAAGCTCCAACAGATAAAATATCAATGTTTTCAAAAGTGAGCGATTTACAAATCCAACTCCACTATTCAATCATATAATGAGTCAATTTCATTATTTCCAACTCAATTCCATATAACCCTCATTTTCTCAAATTAATCATACACATTAATTTATACAACCAATTAGGGTTTCCTAACCCATTTCCTAATATTGACCCTATGGCCTATATATCAACAACCAACAACAACATCATTATTTTGAAACCCAAAATACACATTTTGAGACCAAAATCACAAAACCCTCTTTAACACATTTTGAAACCCTAAGTCCCAAAATCACCCAACTACAACACTTTATCAAAACAACTAAAAATCTAGGTCAAAGACCACAAGAGTGAGTAAGAACCCCTACCTCAAAAGATGACACTCGAAGGAGAAGATGACGAAAACGAAGTTCTCGACCATCAACAACCTTTTTGTGAAGACCCAAGGTGAGGAAAACACCCTAGCTAGATCAATACTTAGAGAGAAGTTATGGTTTTAGAGGGAGGAGCTCTCAAATGGCTTTTGGAAAAGTAAGAGAGAGAGAGAGAGAATGCAAAAAGTGATTTTAAAATGCCCAGCTGCCAACTGATATACGACATTCCCGCTCGAGCGGAGAACACAACGCTCGAGCGTCAAGAGCAAAAATCTGGACACGCTCGAGCGCAAGAAGGCCCGCTCGAGCGCCAAGACACAAGAATAAAGCACATCCGCTCGAGCGCGAAAACCAGTCCGCTCGAGTGTAGATTTCCCCCTCCCGGAACTTACACCAAAAAGGTACTACCCGCTCGAGCGCCAATAAACCCGCTCGAGCGCTACTGCTCGAGCGTAAAGAAACCCGCTCGAGCGTAGAAATCACACCTGCAGAAGTTTTACAGGGACACGAAATACTGGGGGTGTGCAATCCCCGCTCGAGCGTACTGTCTAAAAACTGGACAACAAGGAATTGAAACCAAGGCCTAACCAACCTGTAACAACCCTGCCCAAAACATCCTAAAACTCAATCAAGTGGAATTAAAGGACGACAACAAGATAGATACCGCTACCAACTTCACGGAACCGAGTCCGGAATACAACAGAACAGTAAAGGGACAACCGGGATCGCTATATTTGCCATAGGTTCTTCATCAAAGTTGTTTAACTTCTTTTGGGCTTCGTTGTGTACGGTGAAGATCGAGTTTCGACACTGTTGATTTTCGGGGTTTCATCTCATTTCTTCTTCAGAACTTGAGGTAGGGATTTTCTTAGAGTTATATATATATATATATATTTGAAGATCTATATGATTTGCGAAATCATCTTTCGATAGATTTGAAAAGTGATTGTTGATTTAAGAAGTTGAGCGATTTTGAAGTGGGTTTGTCTCTTGTTCTTTTAGAATGATCTTATGGGTTTTGATCTTCGTTAATTGATGAAAAGATGATTTTGGAAAGTTTTCTTTCAAAAAATTTGAGTTGTATAGTTTTGGTGAGAAAACCTAGAATTTGGGAATTTTTTTTAAAAGAGACTGAAAATCCATGAATGATATTGTTATATTTATTTTGTGTGTCAAAATAAATGGATGTTTGGAAAATTTCTTGTTTATATTTATATAAATGATGAATTTCAGGAAATATGAAAATTGTTGTTCATTTTGGAAATTATTGTTGAAAACATTAAAATAGTCTTGAAATGACTAATTGTTGAGGATACTTGAGAAGAGTGAATTGTTTTATTCCTTGGATGATCAAGTGGAATAAAAGTATTTATATTCATCTTGTGTTATTGGCATATCAATTCATTTGATTACATTAAACTTTGAAAGTTGATTTGAAAATTTGCAGAAAAGAATGTTGAGAAACAAGTTTTCATGGTATGATTTTGGGATAAATACGTTGGTAAGTCTTGATAGGTGGTGTAGATGATATTAAATAAGTTGGTCTAAGAGTCCGGAGTGAAAGACCGAAAACCCGCGTGGATAGGTGTCGAGCCTTCCGATTAATACCGGTAAAAATGACAATTTGATAGTACTTGTATAGTCTACTTGCAGACATCGACCTAGGGATTACCATAGTCATATTCACCACCTTTGAAATAAATTGTTAAGTTTTGAACAATTGAAATTGCATGATATCATTGAGCATGATGGTTTTCAAAAAATGAAAATGCGATTTATCTTTAAAAAGGGCATAGTATGGCATGTGCATTTCATCTCTTAAGATTTGTATAAAATGTATATACTTTATTAAGAATTTCTTACTGGGCTTTATACTCACCCTACGAGATTTTTGTGTAGGAAAAGATGTGGTGATCCCATCCAACTAGGGGCGTGGAAGTATGTGTGTTGGGAGTACAATGCTCTCATTTTGCTGTGACTTTGTGTGTAAGTTAAGGGTTGTGTTTGTGTGGGCTTGAATAACCGTTTTGTGTAACCAGACTGAAGCCTTGGAAACTTGTAAACCCTTAGGGGTATTTATTTGTTTATTTGCTTGTTGTTGGATTAATGTATTGTTGCATGAAAAACTATTGTATCATGTAATGTAAGTTTGGAGATTTATATTCGGTTTTCCTTAAAAGAGCCATGATTGTTGTCTTATCATTTGGGCTAGAAATTTGGGGCGTTACAATATAAAAAGCCTTAGTGTACTTTTGTGTTGTGTGTCACCCAACCACGCACATAATGTGGCAAGTTTTAAGCATACAAAAACCTTATATAAAGTAGCATGTGATTAACCCAATGGCACTTATGTCTTTTCCACAATAGAGAGGACCAAATGAATCACAAGAAAAAAACTGGGACCAAATAGAATACAAGATCAACATTTAGGACTTATGGGTAACTTCCCCTAAATAAAAACAAGATTACAAGGCTAAATCTATTTACACAACAAAAAAGAGCTCATTACACTCCAATTTTTCAATATATATATTTCATTTTTTTTTAAATTACCAAAAAAAACCTTAAAATCCTAGTCCAAACCCCCTTCTCCCTTCACCATCGTTCCTTGTAGCTTCATCTTCTCCCCTGTCACCTCTCGCAGTCACCCTTTCCTTCAATGGCGATTCACACCGTTGCCATTGCTGCCTCTTTTTTCCACTCATCTCCTCTTCAATCGCTTGTAGCTGTCACCTTGTACAACATGGTGACTCGGCCATACTCTTCACTCTTCTTCCGTTGTGCTTCTCAGCCTCGCATCCTTCCAACATCCCGAAAGCGTGCGATATAATGACAAAGACAGATTTGGAAAGAAGAATAAGAAGAAGAACAAAAAGATGAGGAAGTGGAGAAGAGGGTTACACTTATTGGATGTGGTGGAGAGGGTGGTTGTTGGTGGGCGAGGTTGGGAGTCGGGTGCTGGAAGCCGCAGTGGTTGGGATGTGGGCTAGGGTTTAGGTTTGTAAAGATAAGGTTAAGTTTGGTATTATTGAAAGTGTAATGAGAACGAATAAAAATTAAGTGAAATGTGAAAAGAAAAGGGTGAAAGATTTAATTTAATGGTGTAAGTGGAATTTTCCTAAAAATTATACACTGTCTCACATGAAATTAACAACTTTGGACAAAATAAGCCCTAGTTTGGCATTTGTTGTGGGGCTAAATAATTACATATGGACAAAAAAAAGTTACAAAATCATAAAATGCGAAAACACTTGAGTTGAGATGCAAAATTACCAAACTGACCCATATACAAACAAAAAGTCAAAAAAGCATCATTTCCAAGTGGAGGGCAATTTTGTCATTTCACTTTGGGAACATCATTCCCAATGCCAAAAAGCCAAAAAAACCAAACTAGAAAAGCAAACAAATAAAAAAGTCCCAGGCTAAAAAAGTTTAAAAAAACCAAAAAACTAACTAAAAAAGTCATTGCCAAATAAACCCTAAATCTACACAACTCCCATTGGAGAATAAATTATTCACGGACGTTCCAGAAATGTGGTTTTTACAAGCATCTACTTATATGGTGCCATATAAGCAAAAAGGGAGTAGCTTGCCTCTAGTTCAAGATCGAACTGGACAGTGCTGTTGGGCTAGTGTGGGCCCACTACGAGTCCCGTTTTGATAATTCGAACCGTTCAATGTGTGGAACTCGTCGAGTACTATAAGCTTGTAAAAAATCACGTTGATCGGATATCGATAGCTATGTGATCAAATCAGTTTTTTGTCAACAGTTAATTTGTTCACGTCCATTTTTTTTATACAAAACTGATTTGATCACATAGCTATCAATATCCGATCAACGTGATTTTTTTGATAAGAATATAATACTCAACGAGTTCTACACATTGAACGGTTTAAATTATCAAAACGGGACCCGTGATGGGCCCTCACGGACCCAATAGCACCGTCCAGTCCGATGTTGGACTGGAGGCAAGATGCTCCCAAGTAAAAATATGATCCACAACAATTGTATCTTTTCACACCTTTTATCTTTTTCCTCTGGTTTTTTTCACCTTCCTTGCCTAAATCCACTTACACCCTCTGCAACCTCATGATTTGAATCCTTTAACAAATCCTCTATCGTCCATATCAATAGCCATCAACGGACACTGAAGAGCCCATGACCACCGACCACCACCAAATATTTATGCTTAGAATCTCCTCTGATTGAACCCATCATCACCATTACATATACAAATGGAAAACCAATTCAAAGAAAATTTGATTTATGATGGGTTCTTAATGAACGATTGTTGATTTAAAATTTTCTGTTTGTTTGTTTGTTTATTTGTTTTTGGCTCTATTTTTATGTTTAACCCAATGAGAAATCTGTGTGCATGTGAAGATCGTAGTCTTGTCCTTCATTTGCATCTTGTCTTTCTCTTTTTTATAATTATTTCTCTTCAGGATCAGAGTCACTAAAATCAACCCTTTTCTCAATCTATTACTCTCTCCTCTATTGCTGCTATTGTTGGGCAAATTCGAGAAATGCAACGCATTAACCTTCAAGTTTGCCTTCTCTCACATGCCAAATTTTATACCTTTGTATTGTTGGAATATGAAATATGGTTATAATCTTTATAATAAAAAAATAAAAACAAATTTGTGATGGATTTTATGCAGACCATCAATTGATCTGGATGATATGCAAAGTGGTGTTTGTTTTGAGGGATGGACTAATAGTCCGTTGTTTGGTTTAAATTTTTGACACCGGACTAATAGTTCTAAATCCATTGGATTATTGTGTTTCATGGGGGGGGGGGGATGGATATGGGATTAGGTGATGAAATGACCATTTTGACCCTCTACTATTTAATTATGTATTATATTTAGTAAAATTCAATAAAATTTAAATGTCTCAATTTAAAAATAAAATAATTTTATTTATTTTTTATTGATGTTTTATTTATTTAATTTTTTAAAATAATTTTTTATAGATATTTTATTGATGTTTTATTTTAAAATTTTATTTAATTTCATTATTTAAATTTTAATAGATGTTTTATTTAATTTCATTATTTAATTATTATTATTTTTAAAATAAATTTATTTAAAGTTTTAATTAAAAAAATAACATATATTTTTATTGATATTTTATTTATTTAATTTTTTAAAAATAAATTTATTTAATTGTGTAAAAAATAAAATAAAATAAATTTTTATTTAATCTAGTTAAAAATAATTAAAATATTAAGGGAAAAACACCAATAAATCCTAAATTTGAGAATGTTAACCCATTTAGTCCCGAAGGTTTTTTGTTGGACTAATATGTCCTATTTCCCACGAAGCTTACTATAGGCCTTTTTATGATTTCCGTTCTTTTCAAACATCAAACATTATTCATCCAACATCAAACATTAGCAACGTCAGGATTATTCATCAAACATCAACCACTAAACATTAAGATTATTCATCAAACACCAAACACAGATTCTGAACCATTAAACATTAGGATTATTCATCAAACATCAAACATTATCCATCAAACATCAAACATCAGATTTATGAGCAACATCATCGAAACAACATCAAACATCATCATCAAAACAACATCAAACATCACACCATCATCATCAAAACAACATCACAATAACGATTAAACAATTTTTTAAATAACGATTAAAAATCAAAATAAAACATTATTCTCCAATATTAAACATTATTCTTCAACATCAAACATTATTCATCAACCATTATTATTCATCAAACATTATCAATTCTCTTTAATTCTTTGAATCTTCGTTATTGAAAATCCATAACCAGAGCTCGAAACCAACAACAAAACGAAAATGCAGAAGTGGTTTTCAGTCGGCGGCGGCGAGGAAAATCGGCAACAACCGCATCCATTGACGCCTTCATTGTCGTCGTCTTCATCATCGTCTCTTTTGGCCGATTGGTACTCATACGCATCGTCAAAACCTTCGGAACAGAGCACCGCCTTGGGGGTTTTTGATCTCGATCTCGAATCTGCTGTTAGGTCTGCCAATTCGATTTCTTATCGTGTTCTTTGTCCTGCTATTAATAATCAAAATCATATTCATATTTTTGTAGCATTGTGCACAAGTGCTTTGGTTTTGACAATTAATCTGCTCGAAACCCTAGTTTTGTTGATATTCATGACTATTGACTCCAAAGCTTCATGCTTTTGAATCTGATCGATGTTTTTTTGGAACATAGTTTTGTACTGTTTTGAATTCTAGGGTTTATTTATGTAAATTTTTTGTGTTTAATTTGCATCGATTGTTCTTTGTTGATGATTAATGTTGTGATGTTTGATGTTGTTTTGATGATGATGTTTGATGTTGTTTTGATGATGATGTTTTGATGTAAAAAAAGGACTAAATGGTTTGTAAAAAAACACTCAAGACTAGATGGAGTAACATTTTCCAATATGGGACCTATGAGTAATTTTTCCAAATATTAAAGATATGTTTAATATTGCTATTACTTAGTAAATAATTGAAAAGGGTAAAATAGTTATTTGAACATTTATCCTTTTCCATAATATCCCAAACAAACATATGATTCATATCATATCCAACTAAATAGTCATTTCTTGACATCTAATCCTATGACTAAATAAACATGGGATACAAATCCAATTCAACCAAATAGTTGGGGGACAATATATCACAAGACTAATAGTTTGATAGATTCCAATTCCCCCTTATCCAATCTATCCAAACAAACACACCCTTTTTTTCCCTTTTTTTTTTTCGTTAGGAACAAGAATTTGAAAAACAATTGTGGATTAATAATATCTTTCCCTTGTTCGTGATTTTTGAGTGGTGTATAATGTAGGTTCACTGTTGCTTCTATTTAGAAATTAAACTGCCCTTATCTATATCTATGTCTATATATTAAAAAGATTCAGTATATATTTAAGGCATTTTTTATTTTTTAAAAAGTCGGTAATAATTATTCATTGAAAGAAAAAAATACTTAAAACCACTTCAAAAGACTTTTTGTATTGTATTTGGTATGCATTTTACCCAGCTAAATTACAAATTAAATATTTCAATATGTTTTTATATTATATTTGATAAGCATTTTATATTTGAATAAAAAAAAATAGATAAGCATTTTATCCAGTCAAATTACAAAGTTAATATTCTAACACTCTTTGTATTGTTCCTTATACTTTTGTTAATGCATTTTCAACTAACAAAAGGCATTTTCAAATAAATGCATTTTGTACGAGTACAAAATAATCTTCTCGTATAATTCTGTTGATCAAGTTTGCACTCCTCCAAACGTTGTCGCTTTACTCCCTGAAAACACAAACGTGAGCTAGCCGGCGGGTGTGTGCCGGATACCTCTTCGATGCCTAAGTCAGCAAAATAGACAAGTAGACAAAAAACTCTGTGTATTCGGGAATCAAAGTTGTATTACCTGTACTTAGGTTATGTTGCGAGCTTTTATAGGTTCCACGTGGCACAATCCTAGTAGGATTCTTATTCTTCCGTTCAGAGTCCTCCTAGGAATCACATTCCTGAAAAATAATGCTTATCTTTCAACACCCCCCTCACTACTTAAACCAAGTGAGATGGTTTTACCTCGGTTGGATGACAACATGACCGAGTTAACACTATCTCTTTGTCATACTTAATCCAGCACCTTCACATGCAACACATAGCTCGGCTTTTGTTCACTTGCATCTTGGTTGCCTGTCGAGACCGAGCTAGATATAGCAAGTTAGGACCGAGCTAACAAGAGCAAGGTTCACTATCAGAAGCCCAAATACCTCGGTTCCAAATACTATGATCGAGCTAATTACCACTCCGACTGTGGTGACTGTAACCATATTTGGACCGAGCTAACTACAAGGTCCTTTAACTCAGCCCTTTTTACCGCGGCCCATAGAACGGCCCATTACCACGCCTTGACCTAGCTCGGCTCTAATGCACATAAAAACTCCCTCTCAATTGCCCCTTAATTCCATCTGCGTGGCATGATTGGGATTACCTGTTACCAGCCGAGCTAAAACTTCAGACTTTCAACAGAGCTAAGTTAGCATCGGGCTACCGATTAGTTCGGTCAAAAAACATCTTTTCAGTCGCTGCAAAACTGAATCGCTTACGATTCTCTTGGACACGTGGCAAGTCTTTATTGGTTAATTACAGCTGCCATAGCCACCCTCGTACCTCGCAAAATTTGAACAGTCCCGCCCAAACTCATGCCTTACACAAAACAAAACCCTACTTTTCAAACAAAACATAACACTATTCATCTTCCCTCTCTCTTTCCTTCTGAGTCTTCATTCTTGCAACCATAACACCTGCCAACCTTGTGTTTCTGCTGGTATTGTTTTCATCTTCGATTCCTTTATTTTGAACTGGTACGTGGTTCAAATCTTTTTCTATTTTTTTTTTGTTCATTTCGCATTGTATTGTAATACACAGGACAATATATATGTTTTTCAAAAACACTCTCTTGTAGTTTCCATGGGAAATAACCACTTTGTTCCAAAAACCACGTAATAGACCCACTGGATTCACAACCAATTTGAGAAATGGCGCTTTTGATCCAAAATAACATGTCAACCGAACTAGCAACCTGTTTGTATTTAAGGTGTGCACCCAGCCGAACTAGATAAGTTTCAATTGGTCTAAGAACCTTCTGTTTCATTTAGCCGAGCTAGGGAACTGTACTAGGTGTGCGCACTACCGAACTAGAAAGCCTTACCCAATCAACCGAGCTAAAACTTGGGGCCAAATCAGCTCTCTGACTTAGTCAAAACCAAACCAAGAATGCTGCACCCTAAGCTTCAACCGGGCTACGAACCCGTCGTTCCACTTAACCGAGCTAAAGTCCTTCGCTCCAACCGAGTTAAGATCGGATAGTATCCCACGTAGCCGAGCTAGGATTCCATCTATTTTGTTGTTGTTTCTTTTAGCACAATCCAACGATCTGGGCTTAACACTTTTAATCTCCACTTTGCAGACTGACTAGGTTGGCCAGGCACACCTTTGCACGCTCAACCGAGATATTGAAGGTCATCTCAGCACCGAGCTAGCACTCCGAGCTAAATTATACATAATTTAAGTCCACATGGGGAAGTATCGATTTTTAGTGAACTCTCCAGGGGCCATAGCCGAGTTCCGAAAGGATTACCAAATTTCGTATGACGTCCATCTTTCCCTGGTCGAGCTAGACACAACTCCATGGGGAAAACAGGTCTTTGTTCCCTTCACCGTCCTTTCTATTATAGAAGCCTGACTCCGATTCCCCGTACATCCACTTCTCTGTGAATTCCTAAGGCAGGCTAGAATATGCCCAACTCAACTCAGCACCAATTCTTACAGAATAATAAATGGCATTGCCGAGCTAAATTGCCGGCTTGGCCTCAACCTCGGTCTAGCCGAGTTATTTCACCAATACTCATTAGGCCAGAACGAAGACGGCTGGGTATACTACTTAAGAATAAGACGCCGCTGAGAGAAAATAATAAAAAACACCCCAAATAAAGATGTAAATGGCGATGACTTTTTCTGGGTCTCGGGCAACTTCGAAGACCAGGAAGCCCAGATACCGGGCGACCGTATTAACTGGAATAAGGGAGTAGCCGGTATGAATACCTCGGCTTAGCTTTGTGCGTTCTTTACTGTTTATACGTTTTGCACCGTACTAACCGTTGTCTTTTTCTTTATGCAGATTTGAACCAACTAAAGTCGCAGTACAGTTACCCCAATCATGACGCACTCCGCGCCGCACTAAGATATCGCGATCGAGGTTGGGCCGAGCTACTTAATTTTGAACCGACATACAAATATAGTAGTAGAGGGAAGACCAGGGTGACAGATTTCCTTCTGAAACCCTCTCCAAAACCAGATCCAACACTACCTCAAATCAATCTGATCCCATTAACAGCGGAACAAGAAACGGCCAAGAAGAGAGAAATTAGGGCCCTCATCACCGAAACAAATCAAGCCGAGGTACCACAAGCCGGCCAAACACAAGAGGCCGTGGTAGCCCTTTCAATCGCCTAGCCTTCATCATCTCGGCCAAGCAAGCATGCTCGAACTTCCACAACCGAGCCATGCCTTGTTGACGAGGATAAAACCGTGCTTCCACAAATCACTTTGCCAAGCCCAAAGCCTGAGCGTTCTGACCGGGCTAGCTCCTCTAAGTGGGCCTCGAAATTATCATACCGGAACCGAGCCATAAGAGACACAGATTCAGTGGTGGCAAACAAAGACCACACACTTGCTTTTAACCTGGCTAAGAGCGTGTGCTTGCCCCCTAACATGGAACACCATGACCATCTCACCGAGCTGAAAGCCATCTGCTCGGCCACCAAATCAATGGTGCTGGTGAGTACTTTTTCCTTTGTTTTCCAATTTTGGACATCTGTTTGCTCGGTTTTCACTCAAAATTGCTTACCGCCCTCTTGCAGGCCATGCAGAAAAATCATATTGCATATAAGCGTGTGTTAGAACTGCGCAAGATGACAAGGTTGGCTGTGGCTGAGGCCGATAGCAAGATGGCCGAGCTAAACGAAGCCAAAAAAAAAATGGCCGAGCTTCAATCAGAAGTCGCCCGACTCACCAGGCTAGTAGATTCGGCGGAGGCGGACAAACAAAAGGCCTTGACCGAGCTAAAGGACTGCTATCTGCGTGAGCTGGCTAAGGTCGAGAAGAAGAACGCCGAGATAACCGAGCTTGAGAAGAAGATGGACAACGTGGAAGACCACGGTTACAAGGAGGACGAAGCCACATATGTCTTGCAGTGCGAAGCTGTCAAAGACATTTTCTTCAAGTATGGGTGGAAGGCAGCCGTCCTTAAGCTCGGTCAAGGTGAAGAAACTAAGGTATTCCAGAATCCCCCTCCTCACTTCATCCCGGGCTATATGGCGGAGTATGCCAGCGCTATTCAGCAAAAATTTCTTCAAGTTGAGGTAGAAGAAGAGTCCCCAAAACCCAATAATACCCTGGTTGTAGCCAATGATCCCGTTGTTCAGCCAGCTCGGGTGGAGCCACTGGTGGAAGACTTGGTTGAAAATGTGACCCAGCCACCTGCTGAAACCGGGCTTCGAGTTGATCTGGATACGGATCTCGACGACCTTTTTGCTTGATCCTGTATTTTCTTCTTTTTACTCTTGGAAAGAATGTGTAACCGGGCTAAAGTCCCACTTCTTGTAACTTTGACTTGAATTTTGAATGAAATCTTCTTTTGTTTTCCTCAACTGTTTGTCTGGTTTACTCCATGCTTGTATTTATTGTCTATTATGATTTGTGTGAAGTATAATATTTTCTGGCCGAGATACCTATCTCGGTCTTAACCTTGTAATCTGTTTGGTCATACCTGCCAACCTCTTCAGCTTAGATCCTTATTTCGGCTGAAAGATACCAAAAATTGGTTATTCCAGCCAACCACTCTTCAGCCTGGATCCTTATCTTGGCTGAAAAGTACTTAAAGTTGGTTATTCCAGCCAACCACTCTTCAGCCTAGATCCTTATCTCGGCTGAAGAGTAATTAAAGTCTGGTTATTCCAGCCAACCACTCTTCAGCCTAGATCCTTATCTCGGCTGAAGAGTAATTAAAGTCTGGTTATTCCAGCCAACCACTCTTCAGCTTAGATCCTTATCTCGGTTGAAGAGTACTTAAAGTTGGTTATTCCAGCCAACCGCTCTTTAGCCTAGATCCTGATCTTGGCTGAAGAGAGCTCAAAGTCGATTATTCTTGCCAACTTAGAGCCAAGTGTTGGTTATTCCTGCCAACTTCTTCAGCCTAGATCCTGATCTTGGCTGAAGAGAGCTCAAAGTTGGTTATTACTGCCAACTTAGAACCAAGTGTTTGGTTATTCCTGCCAAACTTCTTCAGCCTAGATCCTGATCTTGGCTGAAGAGAGCTCAAAGTTGGTTATTCCTGCCAACTTAGAGCCAAGTGTTGGTTATTCCTGCTAACTTCTTCAGCCTAGATCCTGATCTTGGCTGAAGAGAGCTCAAAGTTGGTTATTCCTGCCAACTTAGAACCAAGTGTTTGGTTATTCCTGCCAAACTTCTTCAGCTTAGATCCTGATCTTGGCTGAAGAGAGCTCAAAGTTGGTTATTCCTGCCAACTCTGTTTTTCATTGCCCCTAGTTTCATTGAAACAACTTTTACAGAAGAAAGAATTATACTGAAAAGAGAACTACTGGTTTTATTGAAAGAAGAAAAATAACAAGTATTTTAAAGAAGAACTAAAAATAAAACAGTTTGAGATTGGCAGTGTTCTACGGCCTGGGAATTGCTTTGTTGTCTCCAACTTCCAAGTGATATGCCTATTTTCCTGCTAAGCCAACCACTTTGTATGGACCTTCCCAATTAGGCCCTAACTTGCCATCTCCTGGTACCAGAGTATTTCCCATTACTTTGCGCAGCACCCAATCTCCAATCTTGAATTGCCTCGAATGCACTGTCTTGTTATATTTTCTGGATAACTCTTGTTGGTATGAGGCGATGTGAACCAGTGCTCTTTCTCTTCTCTCTTCTGCAAGGTGGAGCTCCAATGCTATGACTTCTCCATTTAAGTCTGGGTCAAAATTTTCACTTCTAATAGTGGGGAGGCCGACTTCCAGTGGGATTACTGCTTCCATGCCATAGGCCAAGGAAAAATGTGTTTCTCCAGTTGACCGCCGAGGTGTGGTACGGTAAGCCCACAAAACATGAGGGAGCTCCTTAGCCCACTTGCCTTTTTCTTTCTCCAACCTTTTCTTCAATCCATCTAAGACGACTTTGTTTGATGGTTCCGCCTGGCCGTTTGCTTGGGGGTATGCTGGTGTAGAGTTATATAATTTTATCTTGTACTTCTCACAAAAGCCTTTAAAAATTTTGTCATCGAACTGAGTGCCGTTGTCTGATATTAGAGCCTTGGGTATGCCGAACTAAGTGATAATATTCTGCTAGACGAACTTCTTCACATCATTCTCTTTTATTAAGGCGAGTGCTTCTGCTTCCACCCATTTTGTAAAGTAGTCTGTTGCTGCAAGAAAGAACTTTCTGTTGCTGGATACCGTTAGAAGTGGTCCTACTATGTCCAAGCCCCACATTGCGAAGGGCCATGGGCTAGTTAATGGTAGAAGCTCTCTGACTGGTTGATGTATTTGGTGTGCGAACTTCTGACATTTCTTGCACTTCTTGACATACTTCTCTGAATCTGCTTGCATGTAAGGCCACCAATATCTTTGCGAAATTGCTCTGTAGGCCAATGATTTTCCCACTTGGTGGCTTCCGCATACGCCTTCGTGTATCTCGAACAAGAATGCCTCGACCTTGCTGGGATGGACACATTTAAAGTAAGGTTCTGTGAAGGATTTTTTGTACAAGGCCATTGATGGGAAGAGCCAAAATCGCTGTGATTTTGCTCTGATCTTGTTGGCTTCTTTCTTCTCTTCAGGTAAGACGCTATCTTTTAAGAATACTATAATGAGATCCATCCAAGAAGGACCTAGTTCGGTGCAACATACCTCAGTTACTTCGGGTTCTTCAATGCTTGGTCTTGGTAGGAAGTCGATCAGTAATGGATGTGGGATGGATGTATCTGCCATCGAAGCAAAGCTTGCTAGTTCGTCTGATCTGCTCTATTCGCACCACTTCGAATTTCATGATTTCCCTTCTGACTAACTCTTGATACTTTGTCATCCTCTCATCTTTTGCTTCGTAGTCACCTGGAATCTGGTTTACTACCAGCTGGGAGTCACTGTAAACCATTAGCTCGGTGGTCTACATGAAGAGTGCTGATTTTAGGCCTGCTAAGAGTGCTTCATACTCCGCCTCATTGTTTGATGCTAAGAAGCCAAGGTTGACTGCTTGTTCCATTATTAGGCCATCTGGTGAGACGAGGACTATGCCTAGTCCTGCACCGTGCTTATTGGATGCTCCATACACGAAGAGCTTTCACATCTCTCTAACGAATAGCTTCCAGCAAGTGGAGGGGTCGGATGATGTTTTGGGGTCATGAGTGTTGCTGATGTTTTCTTCCAAGTCCATGCCTACTGTTGGGGTTTGCTCTTCACTATCTGACTGTACCAAGTTTTTACTTGTTGATGAGTCTTTGCTGGGTATAGCACGGCTTGCCTCTTCCTCCCTTTCTTCAATCTGGTATGCCTTGGGATGTGGCTGGGCATCTTGTTTTGGGGGTTGCGCAGTTCCAGTGGCACTTTCCATCCCCTTTGCTGTTGTACCAGTCAAGTTAACTGGGCAGATGTGATGACTTCCTGGTGTGAATTCTGCCACAAAGTCTGCCAAATCTTGGGCTTTTATTGTGGTTCTGGGTTGAAACTTGATATCAAACTGTCCCAATTCCACCACCCACTTCAAGATTCGCCTAGAAAAGTTCACCCTCTCAAACAAAGCTTTTAATGGAAAAGCTGTTAGGACAATTATGGTGTGGGCGTGGAAGTAATGCGACAACTTCCTTGAGGCTATCATCAAGGCTAGGGTCAGTTTTTCCAATGGTAGGTACCTGGTTTCTGCGCTGAGCATGGTTTTGCTAACATAAAAGATGGGCAGGTGCTGGATTCCTTCCGCTCTGACCAATACTGCGCTGACTGCGTGCTGTGAAACTGCTAAGTACAAAAAGAGCTCTTCTCTAGGTATTGGAGTTACTAGCAATAGTGGAGAAGACATGTACTCTTTCTAGGGCGCGGTCGCATTCTTCATCCCATTCAAACTTGGCTTTTAATGCTTGGAAGAATGGTCGACATCTGTCTGACGACCGACTTATGAACCGGTTGAGTGCGGCAGCTAGGCCACTGAGATGTTGCACCTCTTTTACTGTGTTGGGCCTTTTTAGATCCTGGATTGCTTTGATCTGGGAGGGGTCTGCTTCTATACCTCGGTTGGTCACCAGAAAGCCTAGGAATTTGCCTGATCCTACGCCGAATGTACACTTGGATGCATTTAGGCGCAACTTATTCTTCTTCAGAATTTGGAACATTTCACCTAGGTCCCTGAGATGGTCCTTTTCATTCTTGCTTTTGACCACCATGTCATCTATGTAAGCCTCCATTGTTCTACCTAACAATGGTTCAAACATCTTGGTGACCATCCGTTGGAATGTTGCCCCTGCGTTTTTTAGGCCAAAGGGCATGACCTTGTAACAATATAATCCTCTAGGTGTTGTAAAGGATGTGACCTCCTGATCTGGTTCATACATAGCGATCTAATGGTAACCTCTGTACACATCAAGGAAGCTAAGTCGATTGTGTCCTGCCGTCAGGTCTACCAATTGGTCTATCCATGGTAGGGGAAAACTGTCCTTTGGCCATGCCTTGTTGACTGTTTTGTAGTCCACGCAGACACGCCATTTTTCGTTCTTCTTTGGCACTACTGCGGTATTGGAGATCCATCTGGGATAGTGCACTTTTTTATTGGCTCCTGCCTCCAGCAGGTTTTCCATTTCTTCCGTCACTATCTCATCATGAAGGAATGCTGATCTGCGAGTGCGCTGTATAATTGGTCTGGCAGTTGGGTGGACGTTCAGTTGGTGATAGATGAAGTTTGGGTCAATGCCAGGCATGTCATACGGCGTCCAGGCAAACACTTTGATGTTAGAGGTTAAGAATTCCATGACCTCTATTCTCTCAGTGCTGGACAAAGACGAACAGAGCAAAAAGAACTTTTCTGGGTCTTTTTCATCTATCCTTACCTGTACCAAGTCTTCCACTGCCTTCTGTTCAGCTGCCTTGCCGACATCCGTAAATAGTTCATTGCTTTCTGGCTCTTCGACCATCTGTACAAACCCTTTTGCAGCGCGGCTGCCATTTACTGTGACGAAGTACTGTTTTGACATAATTTGGTCTCCAAAGACCTCTTCAATTACTCCGGCTTCGTTGACGCTACCAATCGCATGGCATGCAACCATGTCCTCCCCAAAATTATATTGTAAGTGGAAGGGACTTTTAATACCCAGAATTCCACCTGTTTCGTCATGGTTCCTGCCTTAACTAGGAGGATTATCTTGCCCACTGGCCACTCTAGCATTGAGTTGAATCTGATTAGGGGAGATATTGCAGGTGTCATGTCTTTGTCCTCCAGTTTCAGTTGTTTGAAGGTTTCATAATACATTATCTCACATGAGCTTCCTTGGTCAATCAGAATCCGCTTGATATTGAAATTCTTGACACGCAGAGTGACAACCAATGCATCATTGTGAGGGCAATATATCCTTGCTAAATCTTTGTCTGAAAAAGATATGACATTTGTGGCCTCTGTTCTCCCATTTTTGACGGTAGGTTGTGCACTTAATACCTCTCTCAAGTGCTCAGCCTTTTTGATCATTCCCCTGAGCTCACATACCCGCTTAGGTTCGAATACCCCATGTATTCCGTTAATTACGCCTTGAGGTGGAGCGTCGACCGGCATCCTGTTTAGGTTGTTGTGGTTCTGGGGGCCTGGCTGCGTCCCTCATTCTATGTACTGGTCCAGGTGCCCAGCTGCCACTAACTCCTCCAAATGCTGCCTCAATGGCATGCAATTTTTAGTGCGGTGCCCCTTTTCATCATAGAAGGTGCATCGGGACCTCTCGTTATAGTCTTTTTGTGCTTCTCTCAACTTAGCTGGCCATCGGACGAAAGGTTCATTACGTATGTCACTGAGAATCCGCTAGATTGGTTTTTTGAACACTGTGGTAATGGCAGTGCAAACTCTTAACCTTCTTTTGTCTAGGTCTTCTCTGTTAGCCCGCCTGCCTCGTCCATTCCTGCTGGGTTGTTCTACTGTGTTGACTTTTGCTGAAGTCTTTTTATCTGGTATTGCTTTGTGCTAGATTTCACTTTAGCACGGGCGCTGTCTTTCTCCACGCCTATATGTTGGTGCACTCTCTCCATTAAGGCCTTCATCATGAGGGGCGACGTCATTGTAATTGAGTCCCTCAATTTACTACCGACTAGCAGGCCCCGTTTGTATTGTGTTGTGGCTAGGTTTGTAGGGCAATCCCCAATCTGGTTGAAGGTTTCTCAGTAGCGACTGTTGTAGGATCTCAATGTCTCCTTGTCGCCCATGTCAATAGAGAGTAGCTGGTCGATCTCCACCGGTGTCTTGGTGTTTGTTCTGAACCTAGTCACAAACGCCTCTGCCAATTGTGCCCAGGAGGCGATGCTGCCTTCTGGTAGCCTTTTGAACCAGGTTAGACCTAGGTTGCCAAGGCTGGATGGGAATAGGATACACATCAAGGCCTCATTCCGCCGGTATACTGCCATAACCTGGCGAAAGTGGCTCAAGTGCATGTAGGGGTCCTTTTTCCCCTCATAAGTGGTGAATTTGGGCTGGTGGAAGCCTAAAGGTAGTGGCGCGTTCTCAATTGCCGGAACGAACGACGAGCTCTGTAACCTTGCTAATGCTTTGTCTGTTGGTTCGTAAGTAAGGCGCGGCATTGGCATTCCTACCTCGACGCTTCCATGCGTCCGAGGGGCCAGCCGCTTAAGGGCTGAAACTCTGCGTGGGTCATGTGCCCTGGTATCCTCCTTCCAGCGGGCCCTTTCTTCAAGCATAGTTCGCAAGTCAGACGATTTAGGCAACTCCGTGTGCCTGGATGACGTATGGTGCGTGTGCAAGGGCCGATAGGTGCTTCCCTCAGTATATGACCTCTCAGTTCTCGTTCTCTTAGACCTGGAGTAGCGAGTCCTGGAAGTCCTTGATTGAGTGTCACCTGTTCTAAGGCTCCTACTTTCTGCTTGCGATGGTGTGGTACGCCTATCACGATCCCCCGAGTAGCGAGGGGACGTGTTGCCTCTGCGCCCCTCTCCAGTCGCCACCCCTTTTCCTTTTATCTGGCGTTTCGTTGACTCCATGTCTGCCGCCATCCTCCTTATTAACTCGTCCTGTTCCTTCACGCGATCCTCCAGAATTTGAGGGTCCATCTCCCGCCTCTATCTTTCAGGACTTTGAGAGCAACGGGGGCTACCAGCCCGCCTCCCCCTTGCATCACTCCGGGGGTTTTGTTGCTGGGGTTCTAAATCCGCCATGGGAGGGATAAAAGGCAAACCTTCGCGCCTCCCACCCCCCTCCGAAGTTTGCTCGTCAATAGCTGATTGCGGCAAGTCTTCATTGTGCGCCATTGCTTCCAACTAGCGAGGAAAATTCGATCAAGAGGTTTTGTTCTTTCTGGAATTCCAACAAACGGCACCAATTGTACGAGCACAAAATAATCTTCTCGTATAATCCTGTTGATCAAGTTTGCGCTCCTCCAAACGTCGTCGCTTTACTCCCTGAAAACACAAACGTGAGCTAGCCGGCGGGTGTGTGCCGGATACCTCTCCGATGCCTAAGTCAGCAAAATAGACAAGTAGATAAAAGCTCTGTATATTCGGGAATCAAAGTTGTGTTACCTGTACTTAGGTTATGTTGCGAGCTTTTATAGGTTCTGCGTGACACAATCCTAGTAGGACTCTTATTCCTCCGTTCAGAGTCCTCCTAGGAATCACATTCCTGAAAGATAATGCTTATCTTTCAACACCCCCCCTCACTGCTTAAATCAAGTGAGATGGTTTTACCTCGGTTGGATGACAACTTGACCGAGCTAACACTATCTCTTTGCCATACTTAATCTAGCTCCTTCACATGCAACCCATAGCTCGGCTTTTGTTCACTTGCATCTTGGTTGCCTGTCGAGACCGAGCTAGATATAGCAAGTTAGGACCGATCTAACAAGAGCAAGGTTCACTATCAGAAGCCCAAATACCTCGGTTCCAAATACTATGACCGAGCTAATTACCACTCCGATCGTGGTGACTGTAACCATATTTGGACCAAGCTAACTACAAGGTCCTTTAACTTAGCCTTTTTTACCGCGGCCAACAGAACGGCCCATTACCACGCCTTGGCCTAGCTTGGCCCTAATGCACATAAAAACTCCCTCTCAGTTAATATTCTAACACTCTTTATATTGTTCCTTATACTTTTGTTAATGCATTTTCAACTAACAAAAGGTATTTACAAATAAATTTAATGTTTTAACAAACTCTATAATTTCAATATATTTGTGGAGATTCCAAGCAACACATTTGTAGGACTTTACTGTTGTGCGATTTATTTTGTAGTAAAAATTGAAAATTCCGCATCTCAATACAAAATCTGCTAAAATACATATATATAAAAATATAAAAAAGGAAAATTGGTGAAACATCTCTCCAATTTTGTGTAGTAAAAGAGGTCCAAGATGTTTTTAGGTTGAGAATACATTCTTTTTTTTTTTTTAAGTTTGAAAAAAATTATTTTTATGAGTTTTTTACATAAGATCAAACACACAGTGACAAAATTTTTTATCAATTATTAACAAATCTATTTGTATCTGACTTTCAATTATTAAAATTTTTTAAACATGAAATATTAAAACTCAAAATCAATTTTTTCTTTCAAAAATAAGTTCCCATATATTGCACGGATTAACAACTGGGTAAACTAACATTTCAATTTAATATTTATTGATTAGGTGACATATTATACTGCATTGGGTTAGGTGCCATATTATTTTACGCAATAACGAGTAAATCGCGTTGTCATTATCCCAACTTTTGGATCACCCTTTCATATGCAGTTGTTATAGTCAAAATTTTCTAAACTTAAAATTCAAAATTAATTTTTTCTTTCAAAAATAAATTTCCGTATATTACACGAGTTAACAACGGGGTAAAATAGTATTTCAATTTAATATTTATTGATTAGGTGCCATATTATACTGCGTTGGGTTAAGTGCCATATTATTTTACGCAATAAGCGGTAAATCCAGTTGTCATTGTCCCAATTTTTGAATCACCCTTTCCTACACGGTTGTTATAGTCTTTTTTTTAAGATTTACTATAGTTGTTATAGCTTGATATGTGGCCGTTACGACAAATTATAAAATAAAAAATAAAAAAATTAAACGTGCCGTGTTTGGACTTGCGACCTCATTATTGGTTTTTTTTAATAATTTATTTTATGATCATCATTTAAATCAAACTAATAATCATCATTTTTAATTTATTTTATTATGTATGCCATAAAAAATAAAGAAAATATTTGAAACTCCTTTTAAGAATGACCCCATAGGCCAAAAGGATCTTGACTATTCATATATGTGTGAGACTCACTCATATATGTTTAAAATTTACATCATAAGTGGTTTAAATTTATAAAGACCCTGTAAAATTATATAGAACTGGGTTCTCAATCATTGCTCAAAAATAAGTAAGTAGACGATTCCACATAGCTTCTTTCTCTCTGTGACTTATATAAACCCCTCTCTCTCTCTCTCTCTCTCTCTCTCTCAACTAAACCATCATTTTATGATGAGCCTTCTCAAGCAGTCTAGTCCAGTCTCTCCACTCACACCACATCCCAATAGCTCTTCTTTTCCAACCTTCATCCTAGCCTAGGCTACTCACCCACCTACCCTTTGTACCCAGATTTCGTTGGGAGGGAGGGACTGGGATTGAATGCAGTTGAAATACCACATAATCATAATGGAAGTGCATGTTGTGTCCTTCATTGTCAACAGACTTGGAGTTTTGTTAACTGAAGATCAAAATTCTTATACGAAGTAAGCGACCAAGTTGAACAAATCCAAGTCAAGTTGAATCGAATTGAATGCTTCTTACAAAACGCAGATTATGCAATGCAATCTGATCCTGTAGATGCGGGGGTCAACAACTGTGTTGCGGAAATTAGAAAACTTGCTTATGAAACCGAAGACATCCTCGAAACTTATGTCATCCAAGTTTCATCCAAAAGGAGTTTCCGAAACACCCTTAAAAGATTTGCTTGCATCTTCAATGAATGGATAGCCGTTTACAGGGTCAAAAGTGAGATCGGTGCCATTAAAAACAAGATCACGAACCACACCGTTAAGTTGGATTATGGCTTGAGAAGTATAGGTGAGGCAGTTCAAGTGTTCATTTTAAATTTAAGTTTTTATTTATTTATTTGTTAATAATTTTCAATTATTGTTATATTTTTATTTAAAGTATATTTTTCTCTCTTTTGAGATTCAAAATTATTACTGATTAAAATTTGAAATTTAAATTCTGTTAATATATTCCATTAATCTTTCGTGTGACATAACCAATTTTAGGAAAGAATAATATTTTATATTTTAAATTTTCAATTAAATTTAGGGGAAATTAAAAAGACATCTCTCTACAAGTTTGTGTAGAATTTAAAGATAACAATAATTTACTTGTTAGTTAAAATTCTTGAGATTTGAAATCTTAAAATAATAATGACAACTTTAACATATATAGTCCAAAATGCTCTCATGACCTGAAAAATCGTAATTTTTCTCATAACGGCATTTCTCACTTGTTGAAGTGATTTTAAAATTTTAAAATTTAATAACTTTTGATTTGTATCTCCAATTTTTGTAAATTTATATTTTTAGAAATTTTATTGACTTAGTTTGACTTGGTCATTGAAATTTTACTGACTAACTGAAATTTTACCGACCTTTCTCAAGTCAATAAAATTTCGTCAATTTTTTTTTTTTTTTTAAATTTTGTATTCATCATATGGATCTTGTTTTACAGATCTTGACGAAACGATTCTAAAAATACAAATTTTATAAATTAAAAAAAAAATCTAGATCAAAAGTTATATAATTTTGAAAATTTTAAATTAGTTAAAAAAGTAATAGGTGATACTTGAAGTGGTATAGTAAGAGTATTTTTGTCATTGTACATTTTGGAGGACCTATATTACTATAAAAAAATTGTATTATCCTTATTCTTCTGAAAAAATATTACTAGAAATCATAAATAAAAAATTCTGTAAATTTATAGGAACATATAAAAATAATATTTCACAATTTTAACCTCCACTTTTTTTAATATATATTTTTATAAAGGATGTATTGTTATATGGTGAAAAATGATTGATAAAATAGAATTTTTATATACAAAATTCATACAAATTATGTGACACTGTTATTTTTGGACCATAAAATGTGTTTTTTTCCTCTTTAAAATGAAAGAATCACAAAAGAAAAAAAGAAAAAAAAATTATGTGAGTTTTTTGTATGAAAATTCTATTTGTACAATATTATTATTGAAAATCGACTGTTAGAAAGACTAAACTAATACTGCTATATGTGAAGGCATAAGAAGTTCGACAGTTGAGAAGCAACAAGAATTGTGGCCATCGTATCAGCATGTTGTTGAAGAGAATTTTGTGGGGTTTGAAGAAGACTTGAACAATGTTGTGAAACATTTGGTGCAAGTTGATGACTATACTCCTAGTCGAGTTGTCTCTATTTGTGGCATGGGTGGTTTAGGGAAGACCACTGTAGCTAAAAAAGTATATCATCACAAAGATATCCAGAGTCACTTTCATGGTTTGGCATGGGTATGCATATCTCAGCAGTATCAAACAAGAGACAATTTGCAAGAAATCTTCATCAATCTTGTTCCAGAGAGGAAGGAAGATGTTGTTAATATGGAAAATAAAGAGTTGTTTGAGCAACTTTATACAATCCACCAGAGTAAAAAATGCTTAGTTGTATTGGATGATATTTGGTCAATAGAGGCTTGGAAGAACTTGAAACCGGCCTTCCCAAATGGAAACACGGGCAGCAAAATATTGCTAACGACTCGTAATAAAACAATGCCTTCACAGATAGATCCATACCATATCTTCCATGAACCCCAGTGTTTAAATGACGAGGAAAGTTGGGATCTACTTCAAAAGAAATCATTACTAAGAAGAGATGGTAGAGGTAATATTAATCAGTCCACATTGCTATATATTTTGATACAAATTAAATTATTTCAATGTTAGTTTTCATATCATCTGTGTGATCTATTATCATCTAAAAAGATTAATGACCCATGGGCTGAAATTTGGGAAAGATATGGAAAATACTTTAGCTCTACTGGCCATAGGGTCATACCAAATGTATTTAGAATATTCTGTTGGAAATGGTTGGAATATTCTGGGTAAAACCAAATTTTTTTCTTAACTTTGGTCTATTATTTGGATGGGACCCAAGCGTCGATTTTCGCGGGTCAAAGTGGTAATACGTTCTATGCCGCGTTGTGATTCACGTGGTATATTTGGTTGCTCAAAACCATTATCGAGTAAATGGAAAATTGAAGCCAAAGTGAGCTCCATAAAAATGGAGTTTTGGTGGAAATTCCTTAAAGGTTGTGTAAATGGCTTGTCCCACATTGATTTGGTGGGAAGTTTTGAATGGATTTATAAAGCTTAGGATTGGTACTTGGGGTGTGCCCCAAGGGATACCCAAGTTTGTAGAAGGGAGAGGTTATAGGCTAGACTCATTGGACCCAAAAATCACCACACACGCGCGCCGCCGCCATCCGTCCCGCCGGGCTTGGGTGCAGGTGTGAGGTTGGGTTGGGCTTGTCCGGCCCAATAAACTAGTCCGGTTTTTCTATACACCCAAACAGGTCCTTTTCGTTTTTATCTGTTTCAATTTTGAACCCAACAGATTTAAATCTGTTTAATTCAAAACCAAACAGGTTTCATACCTGTTCAAAATAGGTCAGCACCTGTTTAATTCAAATTGAATAGCCACCACTACATCTATAAATAGACAGTCCTTATTTGATGAATTCTGCATACATAATCTTCATTTTGCTGCATTATTTTCTTGTGAGAGAGAGTATAAAACACTTAGTGTGTTCGTTGTACAAATATATTGTAGTGCTGCATATATTTGTTGTTGATCATTTCATCCTGGGAGATAGACGTCCATATTCTGAAAGCACCAAGGAGAAGACGAATCTGTCTTAAGGACAGAGTGTCAAACACTGGACTTGATCAGATTATTATTCAAGATATTAATCAAATAAGTTATTTATTTATTTTCTATTTTATTATTATTTATTTAAATCAGATTTTAATTTTGTTTTGGTAACAAAATAAAATATGTTTTTATTTATTTAATTTTATTTCTAGTTTGATTTTTGTAATCAAACAATTTTCTCTCATTTCCTTTATTTCTTTATATTCTAGTTGTTGTTTAGTACACAACAGAATTTAATCTATTTAAATACAGTGAAGATTGTCCAACAATCTTAAGACAGAAATTTTGGTATCTTCATTGTATTTAATTTTTTGTGATTTCATAAAGACATATTCTGGTTAGAAAAACAAATAGTGATTTATGCTATTTGACAAATAGTAGTAATATACTGTCTATTTTCTTTGACAACTAGTAGTAATATACTGGTGTCATTAACAATTGCAGAATATTAATTTGTGTTACAAAAAATTATTGTGGTATTTTATTTTTCTAGTTTTAGTAACAAGGAAAATAAAATTATTTTGTGTTATAATTTATTTTCTGATTTTAGTAACTAGAAAATTAATTTGTGTTTTAATTTTTTTGATTTTTGTAATCAAAGATTATGGCTACTGCTACTGCTACTGAAACTGCAACTGGAAGTGGTACTCCTATTGTTACACCAACACCGGTCCCTATCCAGAACCATGTTCAAGTACCAATCAATCATGGAGAAAAATCGAAAGAGATGGCAGCAGAAGATGTTGTTCTATCTTACAACTCTTAATTTGACCCGGTTTCTCCATGAAGAGGCTCCAGCACTTAAAGAGGGTGAAAGTCATCGGCAAGTTGTTGCCGCTGTAGATGCTTGGAAACATTCAGATTTTCTGTGCAGAAACTACATCCTTAATGGCCTTGACAACATGCTGTATAATGTTTACAGTCCTTTGAAGTCAGCAAAAGAATTGTGGGATTCTTTGGAGAAGAAGTACAAAACAGAGGATGCTGGCATGAAGAAATTTGTTGTCGGTAAATTTCTGGACTTCGTTATGGTAGACTCCCAAACGGTAATTTCTCAAGTTCAAAGTTTTCAATTAATTTTACATGATATTCATTCTGAGGGTATGTCTCTGAGCGAGTCTTTCCAAGTCGCTGCTTTAGTGAAAAAGTTACCACCGGCTTGGAAAGATTTCAAAAATTATTTAAAACATAAATGCAAAGAGATGACCATGGATGAACTTATTATAAGACTGAGAATTGAGGAAGATAACCGAAAGGCTGAAAAGAAGAATGGTAAAAATCCCATTGAGTCCAAGGTTAATGTGGTTGAACAAGTTCATAAACCACATAACAAAAAGAGGAAGTTTACTGGAGATGGTCCTAAACAAGGCAATAGCAACAAGATGTTCAAAGGAAAATGCTATAAATGTGGCAAGACTGGACATCGAGCTTCTGACTACAGCCGCCCTAAGAAGGATCATGGAAGTACAAGCAAGAAGACTACCAATCAGGCCAATGTAACTGAACTAGATTACATCTCTGACGGGGTGAATGACATTAACCTCTCTGCTGTGGTGTCTGAGGCTAACTTGGTTGGAAATCCCAAAGAGTAGTGGGTTGACACTGGAGCAACTCGTCACATATGTATGGACAAGAAGATGTTAACTACCTACAATGAGGCTGCAAATGGTGAACAACTTTTCATGGAAAATTCTTCTAATTCTACTGTGGCTGGACAAGGAAAAGTGATCTTGAAGATGACATCAGGAAAAGAACTGACCCTCAACAACGTACTGCATGTACCTGACATCCGGAAGAATTTAGTTTCTGGTTCTTTGTTAAGTAATAATGGTTTTAGGCTTGTTTTTTAGTCTGATAAATTTGTATTAACAAAGAGTGGTATGTATGTTGGTAAGAGATACCTGAGTGATGGTCTCTTTAAGTTGAATGTAATGACAGTTGTACCGAAAGTTGCTATGAATAAGAATAACACATCTTTTGTTTATATTCTTGAGTCGAATTTATGGCATGGTAGATTAGGACATGTAAATTATGATGCTTTGCGTAGATTAATTGGTTTGGATTATATACCAAAGTTTGAAATTGATCCTAATCATAAATGTGAGATTTGTGTAGAAGCAAAACTAACTAAGTCTTCATTTAAATCGGTTGAAAGGAAAACCGAACCTCTAGAATTAATTCATACTAATGTATGTGATCTAAAATTTGTTCAAACTAGAGGAGACATAAAGTATTTCATAACATTTATCGATGATTGCACAAGATATTGTTATGTTTATTTACTTAAAAGTAAATATGAAGCCTTAGAAATGTTTAAACTCTACAAAACAGAAGTTGAAAATCAGCTTGGTAAAACCATTAAAATGGCTAGAAGTGATAGGGGTGGTGAATATGATGCACCATTAAATGAATTTTATTCACAACATGGCATTATTCACCAAACTACGGCATCCTATTCTCCTCAACAAAATGGAATTGCTAAAAGAAAGAATAGAACCCTAAAAGAAATGATGAATGCCATGTTATTAAGTTTAGGCTTACCACAGAACTTGTGAGGGAAAGCAATATTGTCTGCTAATTATGTTCTTAATAGAATACCCCACAAGAAAACCAACAGCACTCCTTATGAATTGTGGAAAGGTCGACCGCCTTCCTACAAATACTTAAAAGTGTGGGGGTGTTTGGCAAAAGTTGAAGTTCCTGTTCCTAAAAAGACTAAGATTTGACCAAAAATAGTAGATTGTGTGTTTATTGGTTATGCTCAGAATAGTAGTGCATATCGGTTTCTGACTTATAAATCAGAAATACCTGATATAAATGTAAGCACTATTATAGAGTCAAGGAATGCTGTGTTTTTTGAACATGTCTTTCCTTACAAAAAAGAACAGGAATTAAGTTCACAGAAAAGAACTTATGATTGTACACAAAATCAAGAGACTAATGACAATCAAACACAAGAGACTAGTAATGGTCTCGACCAACAGGATTTAACTGATGATGAACTAAGAAGAAGTAAGAGAACGAGAACATCAAAATATTTTGGTCCAGATTTCCTAACATACCTGTTAGAAAATGAACCTCAAAGCCTTAAGGCAGCAATGACAGGTCCTGAAGCTCCTTTGTGGAAAGAGGCTGTTAATAATGAAATTGAGTCCATTATGCAAAATCATACTTGGGAATTGGTGGATCTTCCACCAGGTTCTAAACCTCTTGGATACAAATGGATATTCAAGAGAAAAATGAAAGCAGATGGTTCAATTGACAAGTATAAAGCAAGACTTGTAGTTAAAGGTTACAGACAAAAGGAAGGTCTAGACTATTTTGACACATATTCCCCTGTGACAAGAATAACATCCATTCGTATGCTTATTGCTATAGTAGCATTGTTTAAATTAGAAATACATCAAATGGATGTTAAGACATCTTTCTTAAACGATGATCTAAATGAAGAGATCTATATAGAGCAACCCGAAGGGTTTGTAATGCCAGGGCAAGAAAAGAAAGTTTGTCGGCTTGTAAAATCCCTCTATGGATTAAAACAAGCACCTAAGCAATGTCATGAAAAATTTGATCATGCAATGCTTACTAATGGGTTTAAGATAAATGAATGTGACAAATGCGTCTACGTTAAAAACACTGACCTAGGATATGTCATAATTTGTCTTTATGTGGATGACATGTTTATCATTGGAAGCAGTCAAAACATGATCAAATCAACTAAGCAAATGCTTAACAAAAGATTTGATATGAAAGATATGGGGGTCGCAGATGTTATATTAGGAATGAAAATTACTAAAACATCTGACGGATATGCATTATCTCAATCTCATTATATTGAGAAAATTCTTGATAAATTTATCAAGGATGATTTGAATGTAACTAGAACACTTGTAGACATCAGTCTTTATTTATCGAAAAATAAAGGTGATGCAGTGTCTCAGTTGAAATAATACCAAATCATTGGAAGTCTAATATACCTAATGAATTGTACTCGTCCTGATATAGCTTATGCTATCAGTAAATTGAGTAGGTACACTAGTAACCCCGGAGAAGACCATTGGAAAGCGGTCATTCGGGTTCTTAGATATCTAAGATTCACCCGTGATCATGGTTTGAACTTCACTCGATATCCAGCAGTACTTGAAGGTTATTGTGATGCAAATTAGATATCGGATACTAAAGATCGAAAATTCACTAGTGGATATGTCTTTACTCTAGAAGGCACTGTTGTTTCTTGGAAATCCACGAAACAAACATGCATTGCGCGATTCACAATGGAATCCGAGTTCATTGCTTTAGACAAAGCAGGAGAAAAAGTAGAATGGCTTCGTCACTTCTTAGAAGACATTCCAATGTGGCCAAAACCTGTGCCAGCTATTTGCATTCATTGTGATAGTCAATCTGCAATAGGCAGGGCACCGAATCATATATATAACGGTAAGTCACGACATATTCGTCATCAACATAATACCGTAAGGCAATTGTTGTCAAATGGAATAATCTCAATAGATTATAAAAAATCTAACGAGAATATTGCAGATCCGTTAACAAAAGGTTTGACAAAAGAGCTAGTGTATAGTTCATCGAAGGGGATGGGATTAAAGCCTATTATATAAGAGTCATCATAATGGTAACCCTACTTATATGACTGGAGATCCCAAGAACTAAGTTCAAAGGGACAACTAAGTTATGTGTGGCTCGCCAGAAATCACCAAGGGATTAAAATTCCCTACCCATTCCTATGGTGAGAGTGATATCTGCAACATGTGTTGTCTACAGGGGTATAAGGATAAGCTTAGCTTTTAATGATTACTTATATCTTGATTTAGGCATGAAAATCAAGACGAGTATAAGGAGATACTCACAATAAGAATCACCTTATGAGTGTCGAACTGGGGCCGGTTCTATGATAATGAAGAGGCTAAATTCTCTAGAAACACTTATGAAAACTAGGAGCGTTCAAGGCCAAAATGAACACTACAGTGAGAACCATGATGTGTTAGAAGATATTTTGTATGAAATCTATTGTCTTGGCTTACACAAACGGCTGAACAATTCAAGGCATTGCGTCCATTGATTAGCTAGTAAGTCCAATAGGTTATCACTAGGGAAAGTTCAAGGCCGAAAGCTACCTATCCTGATGCAAGATATTTTCGACTTATACTCTTTCGACAAAGTCTGCATATTGTTGCATTTCTGTTGTCATCAAATTCCATTCATGTGGGGGATTGTTGGAAATGGTTGGAATATTCTGGATAAAACCAGAATTTTTTTCCTAACTTTGGTCTATTATTTAGGTGGGACCTAAGCGTCGATTTTCACGGGTCAAAGTGGTAACGCGTTCTATGCCGCGTTGTAATTCACGTGGTATATTTGGTTGCTCAAAACCATTATTGAGTGAATGGAAAATTGAAGCCAAAGTGAGCTCCATGGAAATGGAGTTTTGGTAGAAATTCCTTAAAGGTTGTGTAAATGGCTTGTCCCACATTGATTTGGTGGGAAGTTTTGAATGGGTTT
The DNA here is from genome assembly GCF_055761805.1 of Camellia sinensis. Taxonomy (NCBI): domain Eukaryota; kingdom Viridiplantae; phylum Streptophyta; class Magnoliopsida; order Ericales; family Theaceae; genus Camellia; species Camellia sinensis. The sequence continues at coordinate 115,765,447 of NC_138975.1, read as the reverse complement.
ATAAAGCTTAGGATTGGTACTTGGGATGTGCCCCAAGGGGTACCCAAGTTTGTAGAAGGGAGAGGTTATGAGCAAAATAGGCTAGACCCATTGGACCCAAAAATCACCACGCGCGCCGCCGCTGTCCGTCCGTCCGGTTGGTCGGGCGGGCTGGACTGGGCTGGGCCTGGGCTTCGGCACGGGTGTGAGGTTAGGTTGGGCTTGTCTGGCCCAATACCTATCTTTTTGGGCCAAAAACATTTGAATTTAATTTTATTTTTGGTAAAATAAAATCCAGAATTCAAATTAATCCGGAAATAAACTGGTCCGATTTTTCTATACACCCAAACAGGTCCCTTCCGTTTTTATCTGTTTGAATTTTGAACCCAACAGATTTAAATCTGTTTAATTCAAAACCAAACAGGTTTCATACCTATTCAAAATAGGCTAGCACCTGTTTAATTCAAATTGAATAGCCACCACTACAACTATAAATAGACAGCCCTTGTTTGATGAATTTATTTACTAATTTTGTCTATAAAATTCTGCATACATAATCTTCATTTTGCTGCATTATTTTCTTGTGAGAGAGAGTATAAAACACTTAGTGTGTTCGTTGTACAAATATATTGTAGTGCTGCATATATTTGTTGTTGATCATTTCATCCTAGGAGATAGACGTCCATATTCTGAAAGCACCGAGGAGAGGACAAATCTATCTTAAGGACACAGTGTCAAACACTGGACTTGATCAGATTATTATTCAAGATATTAATCAAGTAAGTTATTTATTTATTTTCTGTTTTATTATTTTTTATTTAAATCAAATTTTAATTTTGTTTTGGTAACAAAATAAAATCTGTTTTTATTTATTTAATTTTATTTCTTGTTTGATTTTTGTAATCAAAAGATTTTCTCTCCTTTCCTTTATTTCTTTATATTCTAGTTGTTGTTTAGTACACAACAGAATTTAATCTATTTAAATACAGTGAAGATTGTCCAACATATTCATTTATGAAAACTACACAAAATTGAAAACTTACGTATTACTTTACAATGAGACAAAAAATAAAATTTTACACAAACATGCTTACATCTCCATAACTTTTCACTTGCATCTCCATAACTTTTCACTTGCATCTCCATAATTTTACACAAATATTAGATACTTCCAGAGTACTATATTATCCACGTGATCTAGTATCGGCCAATGAGAAACCGCAACGCACTAAATAGTCATCATTTGTCTCCTAACTACCCCATAAAGATGACTTAACATGTTTCATTCATAAAATTTTTTGCTATGCAATTAATTTGAAACATCATATAGACAATGACACATAATACTCTAAGACTAGTCAGTAATTATTCATTAAAATTTGAATGATTTATGTCGTGTATGACAACTTTGTAATACTAGCTTGGAAAATGGAATCTGAAAGAAGGTTACGGGTACATACATCACTCTTTTTACTTTTTTGTATGCCTTTTTATAAAAAGTTAAAATCAACTAAAATAGCAAATTTCCAAAATGGGCCACAGTTCACTTCTTACCCCTTAACATCACTCTCTGTGCACCAAATGCATGCATGAATTTGAGAAATCCTTTTTCTTCTTCAATGTAAACAGTGCTGACTTTGAGGCAAAGTTGAGGAAACGGGTGTTTTGGAATTCAAAAATTGGTTGAAAAAAAGGGTTCTAAAAAACTATCCCTTAAATAGAAACAAAAAAGCTTGTTGATGTAGTAAATTATTTAAAACTAATGGATGATTAATTTCTAAATACGTAGTTTGTGTATAAAATGTTATAGACTATCCCTGTTATAGTTGTTTATGGGTAAATAATGAGGAAAGTTGGGATCTATTTCAAAAGAAATCATTACTAAGAAGAGATGGTAGAGATAATATTAATTAGTCCACATTGCTATATATTTTGATACAGAATAAATTATTTCAATGTTAGTTTTCATATCATCTGTGTGATCTATTATCATCTAAAATGATTAATGACCCATGGGCTGAAATTTGGAAAAGATGGAAAATATTTTAGCTCTATTGGCCATAGGGTTGTACCAAATGTATTTAGAATATTCATTTATGAAAACTACATAAAATTGAAAACTTTTAAGGGATTACTTTCTAGTGAGACAGAAATAAAATTTTACACAAATATGGTTACACTTCCATACCTTTTTACTTGCACTGCATCACTTAATCACTTGCACTCTTATATTTTTGTAATTTTTTTATCCCACTGTGCTATAATTCCTCCAAGTTTCAATAGTTGGAATAGGGAAAGGACTCATACAATATATATATATATATATATATTTATATATTAATCAGGCATTCAAAATCACATGATCCATACTTGTTTTTAAAAAATAGATAATATATTATCAAATTCATATATTTTTAAAAAAATAAATATGATCTTATTATTATGTGGTTATAAATATACAATTAATTATGATTTTTTACATAGTTGATTCAATGATAAATCTTACAATATAAATGATTCAAATAATCGAAATAGGGTTAGGCTTCTCTCTAGTCCGAGATTAGATTGGAGCATGCTGTTGGGCTTGTGGGAGCCTACCACGGATCTGATTTCGATAATCCAAACCGTTCAATGTGTAGAGCTCGTCGAGTACTTTATTTTTGTAAAAAATCATGTTGATCGAATATCGATAGCTACTTGATCAAATCAGATTTTAGTCAACGGTATATATAATTTTCAAAATAAATTGTTGCCAAAATCTAATCCAATCAAGTAGCTATCGATATCCGATCAACATGATTTTTTTTGCAGGGATAAAGTACTCGATGAACTCTACACATTGAACAGTTCAAATTATCAAAACAGAATCCGTCATAAACCTCACAAATCTAAAGTACTGTCAATGCACAAAGTAAACTAGAGATCAGCCTAACCCATCGAAATAAACCCAAATTACCCCACACGAAGTGATCAGCCTAACGACTCAATGGTTATCAAACATATAATTTATACAAATATATATACATATATATGATGTGACACATTTAAATTTTTTTCTTTTAAATCAAAAGACCTATTGGATGGGTCATGTTATATGCAAGTTATGACATTTGTAATTTTGATTAACAAAAATGTTATAACTAGATTATTTTCAATTATAATTACCAAAAAAAAAAAGTCATAACTAAACATCACATAAGGTATAACTACAGACATTTTAAATCATATCTAAAATAATGTCATAATCAAAATTACAGTGAATCATAACTAACACAACAATGAATTATAACCAAGTCATAACCAAATTATAACTAACAACCCAATAGATCATAACTAAATATTACAAAAATTATAAATAGAACAAATAATACAGACCTCGAAAGTAGAATTTCCCCCATTTGAAGTGGCCTTTATTTCAAAAATATAACTGCCATATTATTCTAATTAAATATTTTGTATAAATTAATGATAAAAAAGCATTTCCATACCCCCCCCCCCAAAAAAAAAAAAGAAGAAAATGTGTCCAAGCATTTCACTTAGAAAGAAAAGCTACTTCTTTTATGTAATTTATTAATCTAAAAGAACTCAAATTAATTGGATGCTAAAAAATTTAGTGTTAATCATAATAACAACTCGTGAACTAGTACTGAATATTAATATCCTCTTAAACTATAAAATTGTACAGTTAAACCTTTTAATTTTAAAATATCATACAAATATCTCTGTTTAGATAGGTGAATGAGTATCTAAAGTTAAAAATTATTAGATACTTCCAGAGTACCATGTTCTCTACATGATCTACTCTCAGCCAATGAAAAATTACAACACATACTAAATAGTCATTATCTGTCTCCTAACTACCCCTACAAAGATGGGTTAACATGTTCTATTCATAAAAGTTTTTACTATGCAATTAATTTGAAAAACCATATAGAGAATGACACATAATACTCTAAGACTAGTCACTAATTATCTGTGTGAGTGAAAATCTGACCACACTGCTTGCTTAGTGATCAACTGGAGAGCACAGGCAGAATAGATGGCTTCAGCAACCTGAAACAGAAAGAAAAGGCTCTGGCGGTGGTTCTTCCACCCGGGGGCACTCCAACGATCAAGTCAGTATATCTCTCAAAGATAATCAAGTGCAAAACTTAATACTCAAAACATAAATTGCATACCTTAGACCCACGGGGGTGCCTCTCTTTTATAATATACTCAATCCAAGTCCTACTAGAAGTATGACTTCTATGAACTCCAATATAGTGCTTACTTTGGACTCTTTAAGAGATAAAGATAAACTCCCTTAAGAATTTTATCTAGGTTAAGTCCCCTATTTGTCTTAGGACTCTTGTCCCTTATCTGCTTATCTCGGATTCCGATATCTTCGGGGATAACCTCGGCAACTCTGAGATCATCTCGGCTTAACTACCACAAGACGTGGCACCTCGGCTGACACGTCGGCGTCACCATGCCACGTGTTGGTATTCAGAAAATATATCCCCACAACTGCCCCCTAGGTTCTATTACCTCGGTATTCTGAGGTGATGGAACCTATATCGACATTTCAACATTTCTTTTCTGAGTAATGGCTCAAAAACTATTTAGTCGAGATAATCCTCTTCCAGCCGACGTGTTCTCTTCGGAGAACAAGGTTTCGATCGTACTTTCCCACGCGCATGAGCTGTCATGCATATCTAACCGTTCCTTTCCACGTGTTTTGTCTTCATTGGAGCGTGTCTGTGACGCGCCTGAAAGCTGTCTGTCATTTGTCTGCGCCGTCTGATGCCTGCGTTGCTCCAGGCGTAATAATTGCCCTAATTTTGCTGCCGTTTCAAATTTTGACAAAACTCTTTTTTGCCTCTATTTTTCCTTCACTTTTTCATTCTGACTTCTTGCTCTTTCTCTCTCCGAAAGCTCTTTCTTCTTCGAATCTGCCATTGCTTCGATCTCTCTTCTGGAACTGTCCTTAATCTCCCATTCTTGTGAAGCTTTCTTTGCTGTTGCAACCGATTTCTGAGCTCGGCGAACATTGCCCCGACTTCATTTGTTCTGGTAAGATCCTTTCCTTTCATTCTTAATTCTCTTTATGCGCTTTTACTATTACTGCTTTGTTGCTCAATTTCTCCCATATTTTGAACATTTGTACCGTTTCAATATTTTTCTTGCCATAATTCTTGACCTTTATCCCTTTGTATTCTTCGTGTTTCTGATAGTCCATCTTTGTTCTTGAATCTGAAACTTCGTCTTTGTTTTCTCTTTTTTGTATCTGTCCCAGATCTGTGCCTTCGATCTTGATCTTTATAGTTCTTAGGTTTGGGATTTGTACGTAGAACCTTCAAATTTAAGGAAAACTGAAACAAGCCTTATCAGCCCTTTCCTAGGTCTTTGCCGAGGTTCTTGTAACCCTTCTTAAAACGCCCATCTTCTGAAACATATTTTAAACTGACATAATGGGTATGTGGAGGCATAGGGTAAATACCCCAACAAAACTTGAATACTTTAGGCAGGAATTCTCTATCCCAGCTGATGTTCACCTTAAGCTAGCTGGGAATAATGATACCATCATGCCCACAGATCATACAATGCCTTTTCCTATAGTAGCTTTTACCGAATGTGGACTTCGGCTTCCACTTCACCCCCTTTTTCGTGAAGTTCTTTATTTCTACAGGCTGAACCCCATGCAACTTACTATCAACTCATATAGGGTGATTAACGGTATTATAGCTTTAGCTAGGCAGGAGAATCTTAGAATCACCCTGGCCGACCTTCAGTACTGCTATACCATGTGTCCCCTCAACCTGAAGGATAGAGGCTTCGTTTATTACCTTAAGCCGAGATCAACCCAGTTTAAAATTGTAGCCGACCTTTCAGACTCTAACAAGGGGGCTGGAGATGACTTTGTTATTGCGTCGGGAAATTGGGAATTTGGCCCAGACGAAGATGTCCACCTCTACCCTCTTCCTCGAACAATTTCAGAGGGCAAGGGTAAGAGCCCTGAGCCAACACTTAGTTGTTTTTATTTAAGTCTTTAATACTTTCTGTTTCTGACATCTGTTTCTTTGTCCTGCAGATCTTCATCAGCCACCGAAAAACTTCCGCCAATCCTTCTTCCCAGGAACAAATCTGAAAAAACTCCTTGACCTTCCAATCCACAAACGAAAAGCCCCACTGTTACTAAACTTCATCCCTACATATAAATCCACTTTGCCCGACATCCCAAAAAGGAAGAAAAAGAGTCTGTCTTCACCTACTGCTACAACTGTAACCGCTTCTTCATCCTGAACAAATTAAGGATCCACCTCTGACCCAGCCGATCTTCCATCAACTTCGGCCCTCTACTTAATACCAATTCCAGAACGTAAACGTCGACGAAGACTTGTAAAGACTGCCGAGATGGTTCGTCCAAGGCCTGTCGTTCAAGATTTTCTTGCCGACCTTCCAACTGATGCCGAGGCTGTACCAACGCAATCAACGCTCCCACCAAAGCCAAAGAGAGTTAAAAAGGCTCAGCCCAAGGCCAAGGCTACAGATGCCGAGGCTGAGGATGCTTTGTCTATTTCTAAGCTGGCAGAAAGCAAAAAATCAACCTCTGCTGCCACCAAGAGGTCTGCTGAGGGCCAACCCTCAGGGTCTACACAATCTAAGAGGCCAAGGTCATCGTCCGCGACGACCTCGGCGTCAAAGAAGCCCGACGTTCCATGGGCTCCTAAACTAACTCTGGAGGATAGACCTATCATGGCCAGTGAAAGTGCCGACGATATTAACGTTGGTATCGCCCTCAGCACTGCTCTTCTCCTTCCAAATGATTTGGAGCGAAATGCTAAGCTTAGCAAGTATGAGAATTACGCTCTCATGCTCCAACACTCCGTTCAAGTAAGTGTTCCTTTTTGCACTTGCGATTTTTCCTTCTGTTTCCTACTGAGAATTTTTCTTAACACTTCTGTTTTTCCTTAGGCCATTCAGCATGCCCATTCATTTTCAATGCAATCTTTTGAAAACCGGCAAAGATTGGTTGATATGAAGAGGGAAGCATCTTCCATGAAGAAGGAGATCAGATCTCTTGAATCAATGATGAAAAAATTGGAAGATCAGGCCGTGGCGGCTACTAAGGCCCAAACTTTAGCTCTTGAGAAGGCCGAATCCGCTGAGGCTGTTAAAAAAGTTGCTGAGGCCGAGAAAAGAGAGGCTGAGGCTATGAAGGCCCAAGCGGAGAAAGAACTTCAGCAAGCTCTGGCCACCAAAGAGGCCGAAGTCAAAGAGGCCGACGAGAAGGCCTATGCTTAGGGTATGGCCGACGTCGCAGAGGATTATAAACTTCAAGTCAGGCAGGCATGCAACAGGGGATTTTCTCTTGGTTGGATGTCCCTAATAAAGAAGCTTGATCTTCCTGCTGACTCGTCATTGCGCCAGGCCGACGCTATTCCTTTACCATTTCCTCGACCTCCTCCTGAAGGCGAATCAGAGGCTGAGGATGAGGATGAGGAGAAAAATGATGATGAAGCCTTGGTGAGGAAATCCAAGGATGGTGCTGAAGCTAAGTCCCCTCCTCCTGCTGAGCAGGTTATGGACTTAACCTTGGATGAGGAGGGTGATGAGGTTGAGGGGGCAACCAAGGAAATTGTCACTAAGGAAATTTTCACTGGGGAGCTATCGTCCGATCTTCTCTTGATAGAAAGAAGTGTTGAGACAACAATCGCAGAGATTGATGCCGAGATACAAGCGGAAAAAGTGGCCGACGAGGTATCACCAGAATCGTCCGAGGTCCCAGTCCCTGTAGCTGCTGATACTGAAGAGTCTTGATTTAAAATGCCTTTTGTACTTTGTACTTTGTACTCTGTACTTTCTTTTAATTTTCTGAATAATGTAAAACTCCTTCTTATGGTCGACATAACTTTTTCAATATGTAACTGCAACTGCTCTTTCAATATTTAAAATGCTTTCAATATACTTAGCCTTAACTTGTAAGTTTCTGTATACCTTGGCTGCTGGTCATATGTCGGCTTAACATAAACTTGTAAATTGCTAAAAATTTCAACAAGTGTTAAGCATCTTCCTTAGGTTTAAGCAACCCACATATTGCTATGAGAACTTAAGCAATAACCTCGGCTTAACTTCAACTTGTAAATTGCTACAAATTTCAACAAGTGAAGATAAGGAATCAGCTTAATTCCAACTTGTAAATTGCTACAAATTTCAACAAGTGAATTAAGGAATAATCTCGGCTTAACTTCAACTTGTAAATTGCTACAAATTTCAACAAGTGAAGATAAGGAATCAGCTTAATTCCAACTTGTAAATTGCTACAAATTTCAACAAGTGAATTAAGGAATAATCTCGGCTTAACTTCAACTTGTAAATTGCTACAAATTTCAACAAGTGAAGATAAGGAATCAGCTTAATTCCAACTTGTAAATTGCTACAAATTTCAACAAGTGAATTAAGGAATAATCTCGGCTTAACTTCAACTTGTAAATTGCTACAAATTTCAACAAGTGAAGATAAGGAATCAGCTTAATTCCAACTTGTAAATTGCTACAAATTTCAACAAGTGAATTAAGGAATAATCTCGGCTTTTTCTTTGCCCCCAATGTGAGCCTGAGTTTGACTTGGGTTCACATTAATTATGTCTTCAATAAATATCAATGCATAACTTTCTTAATCATGTGTGTTGAAAGAATTCCGAAAGGACTTTATTGATGATATCGGCCAAAATATGATGTACATCTAATGATAGAAAAATTTCAAATTACAAGTATTCCAAGGTCTGGGCAGTGCTTTGCCCTCATTGTCCTCAAGCCGATAAGCTCCATTGCCTAATATTGAAGTAATTCTGTAGGGTCCTTCCCAGTTTGGGCCAAGCTTGCCTTCCCTGGGGTCCTTCTTGTTCCCGACGACTTTTCTCAGGACTAGGTCGCCGACTTGAAAATCTCTTGGATTGACTTTTTTGTTGTAGGCTCTGGCAAGCTGTTGCTGGTATACTGCAAGCTGAATGGCAGCTTTCTCTCTTCGTTCTTCCAATAAATCCAGATCTCGGGCTAAGAGTACGTCATTGATGTAATTCTCTACTCCCTGGGTTCTGATCCCTGGGATGCCGATCTCCAATGGGATGACTGCTTCTGTGCCATAAGCCATGGCAAAGGGGGATTCTCCTGTTGATCTTCTCGGTGTAGTCCGATATGCCCAAAGTACATTGGGCAATTCGTCTACCCATTTTCCTTTTGCTGCCTGCAGCCTTTTCTTTATTCCATCCAGAATTACTTTGTTGGATGCCTCTGCTTGCCCATTGCTTTGGGGAAAACTTGGTGTTGAGAAATAATTCTTGATCTTGAATTTTGCACAAAAGTTCTTAATGAGTTTGCTGTTAAACTGTGTTCCGTTGTCGGCAACTATTGCTCTTGGAATCCCAAATCTGGTGATAATGTTTTTCCATATAAAATTCTTGACGTCCACATCTCGGATTTTGGCAAGAGGTTCTGCCTCTATCCATTTTGTAAAGTAGTCTGTTGCTACCAGCAAGTATTTTCTCTGTCCAGTTGCCTGGGGAAGTTGTCCAACCAGATCCATGCCCCATTGGGCAAACGGCCAAGGGCTGGATACTGGGTTTAGGTCAGCAGCTGGCTGATGTATCAAAGGTGCAAACCTTTGGCATTGTTCGCACTTCTTCACATAGGCTTCGGCATCCTTTTGCATGTAGGGCCACCAATACCCCTGGGTAATGGCCCTGTGGGCTAATGATCTGCCCCCAGCATGGCTTCCACAAATTCCTTCATGGATTTCGTAAAGAAAATCTTCAACCTGCAAAGGTGTACGCACCTTAAAAGCGGTCCAGTGAAGGACCTTCTGTAGAGATGGCCTTCTGCTGTTAGGCTGAATCTGGCCGACTTCAGTATGATTTTATGTGCTTCCTTATGGTTTTCTGGCAGCTTCCCCTCTTTTAGGAATGCAATGATTGCATCCATCCAGCTTGGTCCCAAGTCTACGCACATTGCTTCTTGTTCGGTGCTCTGTTTGTCTATGCTCGGGGCCGACATGTAATCGATCATAATTGTCCTTGTTCTTCCAGTTTGAATTGAACTAGCCAGGTTAGCCAACGCGTCGGCGTGGGTGTTGTCATCTCGGCTAACTTGGAGTAATCTGCAGTTCTGAAATAAGGCTGCCAGTCGGATGACTTCCTTTGCATATGCCGACATTCTTTCGTCTCTGGCTGCAAATTCTCCTGTTGACTGGTTAACAATGAGTTGTGAATCACAAAAAACAATTACCTCGTCTGCCTCTGCCTCTGCTGCTGCTGCTAGCTTTAGCCCTGCAATTAATGCTTCATATTCTGCTTCCCCAGACGGATGGACTGTTCTACTATTTCTCCATCTGGAGATATCAGCAGTACTCCTGCCCCTGCTCCCTAGCGGTTTGAACTTCCATCGATGAATAGTCTGAATGAATCGCCGATGTAGATGCTGCATGGTCTGAGCTTCTCTTTCTCTTGCTTTTTTGTCTTTGGCTGGGATTCTTTTTGCTTGTTGGGACAATGCTCATCTTGGCTCGACGGAGCCCGATGTGTGATGGCTTTAGGTGTGAGTTCTGCGACAAAGTCGGCCAAAACTTGGCCCTTTATTGTTGTTCTTGGCCTAAACTCCAGGTCAAACTGGCCCAGTGTTACTGCCCATTTTGCTATCCTTCCTGTTAAGTCTCCTTGTTTCAACAAGGACTTCAGTGGGTGCTCTGTTAGGACCACAATCTTGTGTGCCTGAAAGTAATGGCTCAATTTCTTTGAAGCCATTACTAAGGCTAGCATTAATTTTTCCAGTGGTAGGTATCTTGTTTCTGCGTCGGCCAAAGTTTTACTTACATAATAAACAGCCTTTTGTTCTCCTTTTTCCTCTCGGATTAGCACTGCACTGACTGCGTGTTCTAAGACTGCTAAGTACAAAAACAGTTCCTCCCCTGGTACTGGGTTGGAAAGAACCGGAGTTCTGGTCAAGTACTTTTTTAGGTCGGTTAAGACGGCTTCACATTCCTCTGTCCATAGGAAGTCCGTGGCTTTTTTCACCAGGTTGAAGAAGGGTCTGCACTTATCTGAGCTTCTGCTGATGAATCTGTTTAGGGCTGCGGCCCTTCCAGTAAGCACTTGAACTTGCTTTGCCGATGTCGGGCTCTGTAAGTCCAGGATGGCCTTGATTTGGTCTGGGCTGGCCTCAATGCCCTTTCTTGTTACCAGATATCCTAAAAATTTACCTGATCCAACTCCAAAGGCGCATTTTGAGGCGTTGAGTCGGAGCCGATATCTTTTGAGTATGTAAAAGACCTCTTTTAGGTCGGCAAGATGACCCTTTGATTCCCTTGTCTTTACGACCATATCGTCGACGTAGACTTCTACTGTTTTGCCAATCAGGTGCTTAAACATCTTTGTTACTAACCTCTGATAGGTTGCTCCTGCGTTTTTCAACCCAAAAGGCATTACCTTGTAACAGTACAGGCCTTTAGAGGTGATGAACGCGGTTTTCTCCTCGTCTGGAGGGTACATGGTAATCTGGTGGTACCCTCTGTATGCATCCAAAAAACTCATCCTTTCATGTCCTGAAGTGGCGTCTACCAGTTGGTCGATTTTGGGCAGAGGAAAGTTGTCTTTGGGGCAAGCTTTGTTGAGGCTGGTAAAGTCTACACAAACCCTCCATTTGCCATTCTTCTTTTTTACTACTACTGTGTTGGACAGCCATGTTGGGTACTGAACTTCTCGGATGGCCCTGGCCTCCAGGAGTCTATCTACCTCTTCTTCTACTGCTTCGACGTGCATCAACGTCGGTCTTCTGGCTCGTTGAATCACAGGTTTTGCCGATCTGTCGACATTCAGTTTGTGGCAAGTGACCTCTGGGTCAATGCCTGGCATTTCATAAGGTGTCCAGGCGAACACCTCTATGTTTGCCCTTAAGAAATCTTCCAGTTCTTTCTCTTCTTCTCTAGCTAAGCCTGAGCCGAGAAGAAAGAAACGCTCTTCGTCGTCCTCTTGGACGAAAACTTTTTTTAGCGCCTCTTCGCTCTTTTCGGCTGGTTCCTTCCCGACGTCTTCTAGGACCTCCAAGTCCTTATCTTCAACTTCTGCGTTTCTTGGCTCCCGTATACTACAGGTGGATTTCATTGCTGTCATGGAGCAATTTTTTGCTTGTAGTTGATCCCCTCTGACTTCTTCAATCCCATGCTCTGTTGGGAATGGCCATGTCGGCGTTCCATTAAAGCCGACCATCGGGCCGCTGGATTGTTCTAAGTCATCAGGGTGAAGGCCTAGCTCCTTGTAACATCTAACATAAATGATGTCACAGGAGCTGCCTTGATCTGTTAGGATGCGTTTTACTTGGCACTCCCCAACCTGGAGGGATACTACCAAGGCATCATTATGCGGATGTTGGACCAATTCCAGGTCGGCTATCATCGGCCCTTGGCATTCTTCTGGCCGATGTCTCTTCTCCCCGACCTGGTAGATATGCTGTAAATGTCTTACCCTCTGGGTCTCTCCTCTGACTTCGTTTTCGTTGACCCTAGAGTGGATCACATTAACTACTCTCGGTCCTCCTGCTGGTGGTAGTTGTGTTAGGGGAGGGGGTGCTGCTGGTGCTTGAGGCAACCTTGCCCGTTCTTCCCTGGTCCTGGCCTCATCGATCAGGTCCCTCAGAAGGCCTTGTCTTACCAGGTCCTCCAAGTGTGCTTTCAAGGCTCTGCAACCTTGAGTTGGGTGCCCTTCTTCATTGTGGTAGGCACAACGTCTACCAACGTTCCTTCCCATGAATTCCCCTGGTGCTCTTGCCGGAGCCCTGAAATAAGGTTGATTTCGAATTTGATCTAAGACTTTATGGATTGGGATCCGGAATACTGTTGTTACCGCCTGTTTATTTCTCAACTTTGTTTCTTGTTTGGTCGGTCCATTGTTGCCTCGGCTTCGCTTCGGCGAGCCGTTTCCCTTTTCTTGTTTTATCTCTTTGTTTCCCGATGTATCTTCTTCGGCTCTGGCATACTTCTCGATTCTTGCCATGAGTTCTTCCATGCTTTTTGGCAATGTTTTTGCCAAAGACTTCCGTAGCGGGTAGTCATCTTTCAGGCCGTTCTTGAAAGACACGACCGCTACCTCTTGGTTGTATTCGAGTATTCGGTTGAACACCTCGTAGTACCTCTTCGCATAGGCCCTAAGGCCTTCTTCCTTGGTGATTCTTAGAGCCATCAAAGCATCAACCCTCAGGGGTTGCAGCTTGTTGGTCACGAACCTGGCCACAAACATCTCGGCCAGGCCTTCCCATGTCTTTATGCTTCCCTTTGGTAATTTATGGAACCAATCAGATGCAATTTCCCCAAAGGATGAGGGGAATACTTTGCAGAGCAATGGCTCGTTCCCGCTATATAACGCCATTGAATTCAAGTATAGTCCAACATGAAAGTTTGGATCTGACTTGCCATCATAAATTTGGAACCTCGGCATGCTGAATCTCTTTGGTGGTTTGAATTTGTCCAGTTCCACCGAGAAGGCTGTCTTCGGTTTTACTGGGGAGTTTACCTCGGCTTCAGCATTCTGCTGCCTCCTTTTGAGGTAGTCCCTCAGGTCTTCTTTGCTCCTCCCTGGAGCTCAGCTATCTTTGGATTTTAGTCTTTTTGGTACACTACTTTCGTCCTCGTGGTGGGTCCGTTTGGATCTTTCTCCATGGGTTGTGTCAAAGCAGAGTGCTTGCTTTTGAACATGCCGATGTTCTTTGGGCTCTGGATTCTTCGTGCGGTGCGTCCTTCGGGACTCCTCTTGCCTCGGTTCTTCTCGTCCGACTTCCCTGGAAGGCCGGTGAGAATGCCTTCCGCTCCTGGTATGCTGAGGGACGTCGGGGATTATTTTTCTTCCGCCCCTCTGGGCGTTGGTTGTTGGCATCGGCGTATCTTGTAGCGGGTACGGTGGCTGCATAACATTATTTTGCATCATGAAGTTGACGACTGACTGAAGGTCTGCCAGCTTGTTCGCCAATTCTTTTACTTCCTCATCCCTCCGTAGGCACCTGTCCCTCCATACCTGGAGGTTATCTTCATTGTAGTACTTTCCTTGGTTTGTCCTTTTTGACGTGTCGCCTTCCGGGATGACGTCGTTCTCTTTGTGACCCTGGTCGCGGGCTTCCGTATTGTGGTTGTCTCCTTCAATGTCAAGGTCAATTGGTCTGCCACTCCCAGCGGAAGCGTCATCCCCAATATTTTCCTGCTATCCGTTACTGGCCATCTATTCTTCCTTCGTTCCCACAGACGGCGCCAAATTGTGTGAGTGAAAATCTGACCACACTGCTTGCTTAGTGATCAACTGGAGAGCACAGGCAGAATAGATGGCTTCAGCAACCTGAAACAGAAAGAAAAGGCTCCGGCGGTGGTTCTTCCACCCAAGGGCACTCCGACGATCAAGTCAGTATATCTCTCAAAGATAATCAAGTGCAAAACTTAATACTCAAAACATAAATTGCATACCTTAGACCCACGGGGGTGCCTCTCTTTTATAATATACTCAATCCAAGTCCTACTAGAAGTATGACTTCTATGAACTCCAATTTAGTGCTTACTTTGGACTCTTTAAGAGATAAAGATAAACTCCCTTAAGAATTTTATCTAGGTTAAGTCCCCTCTTTGTCTTAGGACTCTTGTCCCTTATCTACTTATCTCGGATTCCGATATCTTCGGGGATAACCTCGGCAACTCCGAGATCATCTCGGCTTAACTACCACAACACGTGGCACCTCGGCTGACACGTCGGCGTCACCATGCCACGTGTTGGTATTCAGAAAATATATCCCCACATTATCCATCAAAATTTGAATGGCATAAGTCATGTATGACAATTTTGTAATACTAGCGCGGAAAATGGAATCTGAAAGGATGATTAAGGGTACATACATCACTTTTTTTTTTAGTTTTTGTACGTATTTTATAAAAAATTAAAAATCAATTAAAATAACAAGTTTTCAAATGGGGCGGCAGTTCACTTCTTGCCCCCGTAACATCACTCTCTGCACCAGATGCATGCATGAATTTGCGCTTTTTCTTCTACTTTGTTGATACAGAACTTTTGACTGAAAAGATGCAAGTATCAATGTAACAATGCTGACTTGGAGGCAAAGTTGAGGAAGCGGCTGTTTTGAACCCCAAAAATTGGTTGAAAAAAGGGGTTCTCAAATATTATCCCTTAAATAGAAAAAAAAAAAAAAATTCTTGATGTAGTAAATTATTTAAAACTAATAGATGATTATTTTCTAAATATATGATTTGTGTATAGAATGTTATTGACTATCCTTGTTACGGTTGTTTTTGGGAAAATAAACTTTTTAAAATGGAAATTGATTAAATCTTATCTTTGATCAATTTTGTCACAAGAATGATTCAATGGATTTGATTGTTAAATTGAGTTATGCAAGTTTGATTAGTAATTTTACAACTAATAATTTGAGTTTTATATACTTGAGAACACGAAAGTTCAAAATTTTTTTAAAACAAAATTAAATTACCAATCGATTTGATTTTGCCCCAAAAAAAAAAAAAAAAAAAAGTGTAAAAATCAATCCATATTACAAGCTCGCATTAGAATTTTTTTTTTATTTTTTATCTATGTATGTATAGAAGGCCCGTGTTAAAAACCTTATTTTGGGTCTCAAAAATGTCTGCAAATTTTCCTTTTTTATTGCTTATTGACGCAAGCATTCATTAGAATTTTCCTTTTTGTTGCTTTATAGACTCTAGGCAATAAGATATTTTTTGTTGTTTTTAAATTTTGCATTTTGTTGTTTTTGTAGACTTCAGAGCGCTTGACAAATATAAAGGCATTAGGGAGGGAAATGGTAAAGCTGTGTGCTGGTTTACCGTTAGCAATCATTGGGCTTGGTGGACTTTTGAAAACAACGCATGCATTATGGGAATGGGAGATGGTATACCTAAATGTTCGTTCGCAAAAATGGAGCGACATCGAATGAGTATCAAAGGTGTTAGCTTTAAGCTACAACGATTTGCCTTATCAATTGAAGCCATGTTTTCTATATTTTGGTCTCTTTCTGAAGGATTCTGAGATAGATGCTGAAAGACTATATCACTTGTGGTTAGGTGATGGTATAATTGTAAATGATGATAGAGTGGGGGATGAAACAATAATGGATGTGGCAAAACGTTACTTGGGTGTGCTTGCACAGAGGTGCATGGTTCAAGTACAAGTAGAGTGGTATACTCAAAGGATTTACCTTCATGATCTTATGCTGGATCTGTGTTTATCAAAGGCAAAAATGAATGATTTTCTTGAGATCATTCATCTCCAACGCGAAACTGATCTAGCTGATTGCTTTTCTGCCACGTCAAGAACTACTACTCCTAAAATACGCAGACTTGCAATTCATTTGAATAGGGATGTCAAAACAGTTGTCCTCCCTGACTTGGAGACAACTAAACAGCTAAGATCAATATTGTTCTGCAATCCAAGACGTGATGACGAGTCTATAATAGAGTTGAACTCCCATTTCAAGGACTTCAAATTGCATAGGAATTTGGATCTTGAAGGATTTAAGTTTGGTGAAAAGTCAGTCAAATCAATAGGTAACCTAATTAGATTGAGGTACTTGAGTTTTAGAAGCTGTTTCATACCAAAATGGCATTCATCTATCTGCAAGTTGGAATACTTGCAAACCTTGGATTTACAAGGTTGCAACTTCAACTTAGGTGAAGAAATAGTCTTACATGCAATGGAAGGACTGAGACATTTGTTTATTTCTTCGAACTTGAATTTCAGAAACAAATTCAAATTGGATGGGTTGAGCAACCTCGAGATATTCGAAGGGTTCAACACGTGGGACTGTGACGTCAATGATCTGTTCAAATTAATCAATCTTCGGCACCTAGAGGCAACTTTCTCGGAGACAGACAACAGTCAGGACTTTGTGGCATTCATCGACTACCTAAACATCAGTGCCAACCACCTCCGACAAACATCCTTATCAGTTTATTTTTCCTTCGAAGAAGAAAAGTTGACAATTCTCAAACAACTGTTAGGGTGTCACCATCTTTACAAATTGTCTATATTTGGATTTATACCCGAGTTACCAAAGTACCAAGATTTCTCTCCTAGCATCATCAAGTTACAGTTGTGCTCATGTAAACTTCAAGAAGACCCTATGCCAACATTGGAGAGGCTACTTTGCCTACAATTCCTCAATTTAGTTTTTGATGCGTTTGTAGGGAACAAAATGGTTTGCTCAGCTAATGGTTTCCCCCAACTCAAAACCCTACAACTCCATTGTTTGATGCACTTTAAAGAGTGAGAGGTGGAAAGAGGAGCCCTGTCCAATCTTTCTGTTTTAGCCATTCATTATTGCCAAGGACTGGAAATGGTTCCAGAGGGCCTAAGATTCATTGATACCCTTCAACAATTTACAATTGAAGAAATGAGCGAAAATTTTAATAACAAGCTTCTAGGGATCAATGGTGAAGAAGGAGAAGATTTTTACAAAGTGCGACATGTGTCTTCCGTCAACATTCGGTAAATTTCTTAATTTCATATAATCCTTTCCCAAGAGAGGAAAGCACAGTTGGGTCTCTTATCAATTCTTTCACATCCCCCTCATTAATTTTCATCATAAAATTTGTTGATATATCTCTCTATGCTTTTTTGCCTTTATATTGGTTTAGGGGTGGACAAATTACCATAGAATCAAAAAACTAAACCAAACCAAACCAGCCTCGTTTGATTGGACTGGTTTGATTTTTTGAATGCATTGATTTAGTTTAGAGTTTTCAATTCTTCAATCCAATAGGATTGGGTTGATTTTTGGTTATAAGATTCAATTTATATTGGCATGTTTTTGCCTAATTGGTCCATTCTAATGGACTTGATTGCAACTAATCATTTCTCACCATTTATTTTGATTTTCAGTCGATAGGATATTAGCCAATGGGAAGTGGAAGAAGAAAATGCTAGAAGTTAGAGTTGGAATTCACGGTAATTAATTTTATTTTATTACTAGATTTGATTTGTATAGGTTGTATTGAAGCTTGAGTTGGAGTTCACTATACTATTCACAACTGTTGGCTTATATTAAACAATATTTATTTTATATTTGTGTTATATTTAAATATTAAAGATTTGTTTATTTTAATTATTTATTATTGATTGATTATTTTTTTGGATTGGATTGATTTGGTTCAAGTGCATGATTCATTTAAGTTCATTCTAAATTTAATGTCAACTTAAACCAAACTAACCCAATCACACCCCTATATTGTTCATATCCATAGAGATTTTTTTAATACAAGGCCAGAGTTGTAATAACCCACATTCATGTCTTAGTCATGTTCATGTGCATTTGCATGATTTCGTCTTGTTAAGCTTGCATTTGTAGACTTTGACTTGTTTTTCCTGAGTAAAGGTCCCTGTCTTGTCTTGTGCTTATGTGTTTTGCCTAAGTGTTGTATGCATGCTTTGTTCCTTCCTTGCTGTCTCAAGCCTAGGTCACGCCAAGCCTAGGTCATGCCAAGCCTAGGTCATGTCAAGCTTAGGTCATGTCAAGCCTGGGTCATGCCAAGCCTAGGTCATGACAACACCTAGGACCATCCTAGAACCACTTTGGTTGACCTCCACCATCACCTGGGCATATTGGCCGAGATGTCATCACCTAGGCCGAGATGTGCATCATCTAGGCCGAGATGTTATCATCTAGGCATCCTAGATCTTTGATCCTTGCATGCAGTGATCTTGTTCCGGGATTGGAATGACCTACACCGAGGTGTGGCACATCTAGGCCGAGGTGTGGCACAACTTGGCCAAGTGTTGTCCTTCCTAGCCGAGATCATTGAGACCTTACTTGCCGAAGCCTATGTCCTTAGCCGAGATCATTACCTGCCGGAGTGCCCATGTCACCTAGCTTGTTGGATACACTTTGTCTTACACATGTCTTGTCTTTCTATCACCTTTTTGAGGAGAACCAATCCGGTAGTGCCACGTGTCCCAGCAGGGAGTTAAATTAGCCGGTAGAGAGAGAAAACCTATCATTTCTATATCTTTGTTTTAGGAAGAGAGAGAAGCTCTAGGAAGAGGAAGAGGAGTTCTTGAGAGAGGAGTAGATTTCCAAGCTTGATCCCTAGAGATCGAACCGTTAGATCCATGTTTTAAGGTTGGATTCGTGATCTACTCTTGTTATTCTTTATGTTGATCTAATCGCATTGCATGATCCAGCATGATTCATGAGCTATGCATTGATTTAAAGTTCGGTTTTAGAAAGACAAAGTGATGTTCATGTGTTCTTGAGGAAAAGCCATGTTTTAATCCGAAAGTTTGTATCAAGATCCATGTTTTCGTGTTTGTTTTCATATGATCTTCAAGTATGGATACCAAGGTCCGTGTTTTCGAACTCATAACATGAAATCCCAGATTTTGTAATAACAAATTACGATTTTAACATTCATGTTCTTCATGTCCTTCAAGGAGGAAACCCAGATTTCCAGACCTCATTTCCCTTGGTGTGATCACCGAGACCACTCTTGCCTAGATCCCACACATAGGCCAAGCATCATATCTCACCTTGGCCTACCTTGCATGATCACTTGCACCTTAGTCTATCTTGCATGCACACCTAGGCTAACCGCTGCATCTCCTAGGCCGAGATGTTCATCATCTAGGCCGACCATGGTACACCCTTGCCGGCATCTTGTAACACCTCGACAAAGAGCTGCACATCGAAGCCTAGGTAACCACACCTCGGCCAAGAGGTGCGGGACCTTGGCCAAGACCTCCTGAGTTCACCCAGCTAGGTCATTTTAGCCTGGATCATTTCTGTGCATCCATTCCAGGACCTGGTTGGTACCCAGCATGTTTTCCCTAGAAGAATCCAGCATGTTTTCCCTAGAAGAATCCAGCATGTTTTCCCTAGATCATTTGCATTCATGTAAAGCTTGTTTTAAGAATGCATTTCATATCCATCTTTGAGCATCTCTTCTTGTCTTCTTGAAGTGCATTTAGTAGACTTTGCCATATATTTGTAGGTCTTGGATCCTTGCTTTAACCTCGATGTCCGAAGAGCTATGTGAGTGGTATTTTTTATAAAGTTATGTTATAAAGTTTTGATAAAGCCTTGCTTCGTTTTAGAAAAGTATTTGATCAAGCATGAATGATTATCTCTATTTTGTGTATCAAGTATAAGCTTTGTTTTGATGATATTCTTGGAAAGTCCTCCCATGCTAGGGGACTCTAAGCCCATGTAGCACCATGTTTGAGAGATCTCTGCCATCGACGATCTGTGAACGGATGGCCCCACCGACGGTCTATGAACGGGTGGATTTGTCAAATCGATTCCGGGTCAATTATTCTCTTGTTTTGTCCGGAATGTCATCACAAGTGTTATGTAGATGTTATTAACATCCCAAGCAAGATTTGAAAGACCATGATTGATGAACTTGATTCATCCCATGTTTTTGTTACAAGCCATGACAAGTATTGTTTTGATAAAGATCTCGGATATCATTCATTTAAACCTTTATTACTAGTATCATTCACTGAGTATCCAAGCTCACCCTCTCCTTATATATATGTAGGTGGCGAACAAGAAGGCGGTGACGCTTAGATGTTATGTGCAAGATATTTGATTCATGTTTTGTATTATCTTGAAGATTATGCTTCTTAGTTTGTAATTCATGTCTTTTACATACTTCGGCTTGAGAAGCCTTTTGATCAGGATGTAATATATACTTTATTTTGCTTATATTCAAGTTGTAAAGCTATGTAAAGATGTATGCCATTTCATTTGACTTATGCACAACTCTTATGGACTAATTAGATTTGTATATATTGCTTCCGCACATGTTAGCCCCATATGTAATATTCTGATTGTGTGTGAATTTTGAAAGTTGGCCTTCAGTAATCTCAGATTACTGGCCATCGCGACACCATTCTACTAGGGGCGGAATGGGGTCGTGACAAGAGCAATAAAAGTTGAAATTTTTTATAATAGACCCCTTATAATAAGATTTTTTTTATAAGAAACAAACAAGCTCATAAGTTTTACTGTGAGACGGACAACACGTGCAACCCACACAACCCAATTATTGAAACAACTAATTTCCCTTTTTTTTAACTTTAAAATACTGCAACTCTTTTTAAATTTATTTTTTTTAAATGATATTTTTTGGACTACACTTCTCGAATCCATTCAATAAGAGTTCACATTGAATATAAAATTTTGAAGAAAATGATAAAATTTCACTATGTTATTTATTTTTGAACAATGAAATTTTTATTATCTGTGATAAAATTAAAAGCTAAAAATCCAAAATTAAATACTACAAAATGAAAAAAAAACATATTTCATATTGTCTGTAGATTACAAAGAAATTTCACTGAGAATTGACATCAAGTACTAGTCCAAAAAAAAAAAACTGATATCAAGTAGAAAATTTTAAATTAGAGGGATAAAATGTAAAATTAGCATTGGTTGTTAAAAAGATTGTGGTAAAAAGAGGCTTCACGCTCAACGAGAAACTTTTGTTATGTATAGGGTTTCTCTCTTTTTTTTATTTTATTTCCTCCTATGCTCATTAATTTGTTTTTTACGAGCAATAAATTCAAGTGATGGATTAAAAATATATATATAGATATATTGGATAGCCATGAAGCATAGGACTTGATTTGATAAAGAAACTAAAATAAGATAAATTCACTTTCTTTCATTTTAATTAGCATTCTTCATAAATGTCGCTCTTCAACTTTTTACCAAAGATAAATCATAGTTCCATAAAGTGCAAATAAACATCACTCCTCACCTTTTTATCCATTGTCATCAACACAGCCTCTAGATAAAAATCTAATATCCACATTATTACATACATACATATATTTATATACAGAGAGTATCACGAAGAACTAAATAGCAATTTTTATATTTTTTGGATTATTAATCAATGCACATGCATTGCACGTGCCATATGACCTTTCTAACAGAAAAGCACATCATTGAAATTGGTAAATCAAAATTTCAAATGTAAAAACAATTTGTTATGCATGGGCATTATGGTTAAATGTCCTTATTTCAAATCATGAAAAGAGCATACTTATATTTTTAAGTTGTGTTTGAATCATAAATTTGAGTAGCAAATAAAAAAAATAAAAAATAAAACTAGGTAAAATATGCATAAAATATAGTTATATTTCACTTACTTTCACCCACTTTTATCTTTTCACAAGACTCAATGGAGGCACCCATGTCCAACCCTTGCTACTTAGAAACCTTTGGGGGCTAGATATTATCTTACCAAATCTCAAGGAGGCACATGAAATTAACCTTAAGACTCCATTAAATTTGAACAATATATTATTCTAAACATGTTGAAAATTTTCTTTTATGGGAATTAACCTTCTAAAATTTCACATATCTCCTCAATCAATTTCATGAGAATTTTTCACTAAAATTTTACAACTTAGTGATACAAGCACATATGTGCTTCCTTTTCCAGATAAGAAAGGTAATGTAGCTCTTGAAGGTAACACAACGGTAAGTAAATCAAAACTTATCCCAAAGTTATGATTCAATTACACATTATGACTAAAACAAACAAACTATCAATTCAAACAGGTTCACAAAATTCATGGCATAATTTCTAAATGCTCTATGTATATATGTTGGGCAGCCATTTGCTAGTTACTTGATACACCTATGACCAAAAATCAGTATAATCACAATGGAGATAAAACTTTGATCTTTAGGTCAAGAACCCCCAGGTGCTTAATTTGCTTAATGTCAAACCTGGATTCCTTTGAACACCATCTATTACTCAGAGTCAAAATCTGATAGTGGCATCTGGTAATATAGCGATCCCGGGTTTTACCTCTTGTTGTACAGTGATCCGGACTTGGTTCTGTGGATGTTAGCAGTTGTTTATATCTTGTTTACGTCCTTTCATACTTTGTATTTGAGTTACAGGATGTGTTGGGCAGGTTTGTTACAGGTTGGTTGTGTTTGGGAACAAATGGTTACTGCCCAGAATTTTGGTCCTTCGCTCGATCGAGCAGTTTGTCGCTCGAGCGAGCTCTTTGCATTTGGTCCTTCGCTCGAGCGAGAGTCGAGTTTTGTGTCTGGTGGCTCGAGCCAGAGTTTCTTCGATCGAGCGAGAAACTGCGTCTGGTTCTAGGCTTGAGAGTTACATTTCTTGGCTCGAGCGAGCTTTTCTTCGCTCGAGCGAGCTGGTTATTCTTCGCTCGAGCGAGCGCTCTGTCGCTCGAGCATGCGTCTGGTTGCAGACCTGAGGGTTTGAATTGTTGGCTCGAGCGAGACATCCTTCGCTTGAGCGAGATAGGTTTCTTGTGTCTGGTCGCTCGAGCGAGCCTGTTGCATATCAGCAGGCAGCAGCGGGTAAACACTTCACTTTTTCACCTCTTTTGTTTTGGAAACCCTAGATCCGAGCTTCCTCTCTCTATATAAACCTTCTCTCTAGGTTTTCATCTCCCTCTAGTGTGAATCTACCCTAAGTCCTTTGTTAAAAAGGTAGAAGGTGACTTGGGCTTCGTTTTAATCTGAAAGTTTGGCGATTTGGAGCATTTTGGTTTTTGGTCTTCATCTCCATTTGAGCTCTAACTTCGAGGTAGGGATATCCTACTCCTTCTTATGAGCTTTGTCTTTAAATTTTAGCATTTTGATATGTTGGGGTTGTTGTGTAATTTTGAGAAAGTTTGGGGGTCTTTATGTAATTTTCATAAAAGAGGGGTTTTGGACTAATTGAACCCATGTGTATTTGTAACATTGAAAATGGAAGTTATGTTATGAAATTGATAGAAATGGGACCTTAGGGTCGGTATTGAGAATTATGGGAAAATGCCCTAATTAGTTTGAATAAATTGATTTGTATAATTAATTTTGATAAATGCGGAATTGAATGAAGAGTAATGGAATTGGGAAGATATGGGATTAAAGGGTGTAGTTGGATAAATCTATTGCTCACCTAGTTGAAATGTTGATTGTTATATCCATTTGGTGCATTTATTTCCTGTTTAGAAATAACTGCTTTGGGCTATTGGTGGAGGATAGTCTTGATTGTTGTAGACACTACATGATGATTAGGCAAACTAAAACTAATCAATTGAGTGTGCTATTAGATATAGCCGTTGGTATAATACATCAAATTGTGTATTGAATGATTGAATATGTATATGATAACTGTTTATATACATTGTATTGTGTGGGAGAAGAAAGGGGCTGAACTCCACGGTTTATTGGAAGAAAGGGGCTGGACCTCTAAACCGGAAATTGGTTGATATTGATACAGCACTAAAATGTGTATCATTTGTGAAGTATAGAAGTGTTTTTGTTTCATTAATACAACACTACAATGTGTATTATTTGAGATGTATGAACGTGTTTTTGTTTCATTAATACAGCACTACAATGTGTATTATTTGAGATGTATGGAAGTGATTTTATATGTTATTGATACAGCACCAAAATGTGTATCCATCCTGAATTTCGAAAGTGTTTTAGTGATGAATTATAATTTCATCAAATGATTTGGCCAGGGTACTGAGCCTTGTTTTCAAACTCAAAGTTGAATAAGAAATGGGAAGTGAACTGTAACATGGACATGATAGTCATGGAACTGTAATGTGATAAATGGATGTATAAGTGTTGACCACCTATCAACTGCTAATCTTTGAGTCATTGTTTATAGCTGGTTTAGTATATTTCTACTGGGTTGTGGCTCACCCTATATGGGACATCATTTTCAGGTACAGGTAGCATGCCACCTCCAAGGACATAGCTTGGGAGGCTAGAGGCAGACAGAACTTTTGTTGTTTTACTTTCTTTGATGTATTACATGTAAATTCAAGCCAATGGCTTAATCTGTATATGAGTTAGTACTCATTTCTTGTAACCAAGTGTTGGCTTGGAAAGTTGTAAGCCCATAGGGCGTTTACTTTTGTTTTCAACATGTAATACTTTTGTAAGAATTACTCTGATAAATAAAAAGATGTTTATTTCTCGTATATTGTTGCATGTCTAGAATGATGGGTTTTACTTATTATTTTGAGGGCGTGACAGGTAAGCATCTTTTGGTTCTGTGTCAGTGATGGAAGGAGGACGAACTTGATTTGACACCACTCTCCTCTTGCATGTCCGATTTGGTCTATCTTTGTCATCCTGGAAATTTTCATACGGTGATTGAGCAAAAATATAGAAGCCAAGGAAAATAAAAATGCATTTAAAAAAAATAGCACAAAATACTTATGCAAGTCCCACTGCAGTGAATTCTTTTTAAGATCACTGATGTTTATGTTTGTTAGTTGTAATTATGTGTTAAAATATGAATTAATACTGGAGATTGATGTCAGCTGTAAATTATTTTTGTTTAGTATAAATAAAAGGGCAAATTAAATATATCCCCTCGAGGTTTAGCAAAATTACAGATACCTCCTAAGGTTTGAGAAATTACAGATACCCCCCTGAATGTATTATTTGCATAACAAATTAGGGGGTTATGAAAATATAAACCTCAGGGGGGTATCTGTAATTTAGCTAAACCTCGAGGGAGGTATATGTAATTTTCCCTAAATAAGTTGACAATAAGTTTGAGTTGTTTTTCTTTTATTTCTTTGAGATTTATATGTTTGAGAGGTTCTATCTCAGTTGAGTGTGAGTTTCTTTCTCAATGGAAGCGAGTTTCTTACAGGTTTCTTCCTTGGGAGCTAAGAATCGTGTTTCTGAGCAAGAAACGTCAACCAAGAAAGAATTTTTTGCTACTAAGAGTGAAAAGCTCGATAACTTAAGCTCAAAATGCCAATTTCACCTTTAATGATGGCAAGCTTCCATCTCTACAATGAAATATTTTGATGCCTTACAGAGAAAAGTACTTATAGCATATTTAATTTTTAATTTTTTTCACTATTTTAATACAAAATTTAAAATTCAAAATTCATATGCCTCAATGTCTTGAGGCTTATGCCTCCCCTCACAAGAGGTAAAATGCCTCGCGTTACACATTTGCCTTTAAAAACTTTGATTATTAGTTGTAAGAGGTGCCAAAACGAGAAATGTCGACAGTGGCTCTAAAAATTATTCGAGTTTCGAGGTTGGGAACTATAAAACACATAACACCACCAGCCTCTAGGTAGTTCAACACAAAGCGAGACACAATTTCCTTTTCCAAAGGAGCCACTGAATCAATATTGTCCTTGAACAAAATCTTTTTAAAGATTCCATACAAAAAAAATGGTGGGGGATAAATGTGAAAGAAAATTGTCAGAGAATATCAATTAAGGAACACAATCATACAAGAATGATTGGTAGTGAGGGAAACAATTTCAACTAGCAAGCACTAGATTCCCAACGAAGGAACAATCATACAAGAATGATTCGTGGTGAGGGAGACAGAAAAATCCTTCTTCAGGGTTTTTTTTCTGTCTTTTTTAATGTTTGGGGTGGGCTGTTCAATGAGAATGACAAGTCTCTAGAAATTGCAAAGCTGGAAAATGTGAATTGTTCAATGAGATGATTCAAAGATATGCACAAAGCTATCACTCAGTACAATAATCTGTTAGGGGCAGTAATAAAATGCTAATGAATAGGCAATAACCTGACTGTCAAGAAAAAAAAAACAAAAATAAAAACAAAAAGGGTTGCTTCCCACAAGGAATATGTGACTGCATTTGAACTAAATAAAGGGAAACTTTGAAGAATATGTTGAGATTTATACCACATCCCACCAATGTGAATGGAAGCACACAATGCACACACCAAAGAGAAAAACAATGAAACAGATTTATGTGATTGGCAACAATTGCCAACATTCACGGGAGAGAAACTTCACTATGAATAAAAATAAATAATACATGTAAGATGGTCAACACACTCAAAACCCACATCACTACCCGAATCCCATGCTCCAGAGTAGTTGAGCCCTTGTTAACCACAGTGCCTTCACGGTATTTTTTGTCACCCTTTACATCTCTATTTTATCCTTCTCTTAATCTCACCAAAACCGATAGTCTCCATGACTATTTATAATAGTCTACTCACAAAAAACTTAGTTCCATACAATATTAACCAAAACCTACACATTGAGTTCCCCAGTAGATTCTGGACTCTACTATCCTAATCCAAATACATGTTTAAACTAACCTAACAATTTTATGGGACCCACATATATCACATAGGTGGACTAATTCTAACAGAATATTAATAGAAGTTCCTAAATTAATCAAGTAAAATGATATGCAGCCAAGACATCACATATATAAAAATAAAGACAATGATAATAATTATATATATGTATACTAGCAGCCCGCACAATCAACTCGAAAAAAAAATAAATAAAATAATAAAATAAAATAAAATAAACATTATAAGAATAATGACGAAGAAAAATGCACATATATTGTTTGTTGCTCAATGAAATCACATTGGAGATAAAGATAATAATAGATGGAAAACAAACAATAACAATGCTCCCAGGAGCGCAATATGCCATCACTTACTTTTTTGCTCGGTTGAGTTTGATTATTTGATCGCCTTGGATGAGTTGATTGGCTCCTTCACAGCCAGATGCTACCAAAAGACATCAATGCTCCTAAGAGCAAGACTAGGCCAATCCTTGGATCTCCCAGGCAATTGTGGATTCCATTCATGATGCTGCCAATTCTCTGTTTCATTCCTGACCTTTCGGATAGAATGGTTTTGGAACCTACTGACCAAATAGGATCTGCATCTTCAGGAACTAGTGCAGGAGTTTTTGCTCTCTGCAATGAGATAAACATAAAAGGTTTGAGCAGACAACATCTTGTATGAAAGAGAACTCTAAGTTCCAGAGTGTATACATCCTTAAAAACCCACAAAGTTCAATGAGTATCAATCTAAGAAGCACGGACACTTCTAAGAAGGTAACGTGCCGTGTCTGACACTAACATGACACAACGCTCATTGGACACTTTCCAACACTTACACATGAAACATATTATGAGTTTGAATAAAAT
Source organism: Camellia sinensis (assembly GCF_055761805.1). Lineage (NCBI taxonomy): Eukaryota > Viridiplantae > Streptophyta > Magnoliopsida > Ericales > Theaceae > Camellia > Camellia sinensis. The sequence continues at coordinate 115,737,486 of NC_138975.1, read as the reverse complement.
AACTTGGAATCCAATGATAAAACAAAAATTAAGTGAATTTATACCTATTCTCCTCCGTCATACTTCAAAACTGAGTATTTTACTTATATATTCATTTATATGACATAATAATTATTTAGCCTTATAATGACATGTAAATTGTAATAAATAAATGTACAGTCCAGTATGCTGGTTAGACCAACCAATCTTTCTAGCCAACACCTTAGCCTGATGCAAAATTGACAAAAAAGGAAAAAAGGAACAGTTGATTCTTCTCTGAACTATTTAATAACGAACAAGAAAATAGATGCCTACCAGAAAAAAGGAACAAAAAAATAGAAAAGGAAAAGAAAATTTCAGAAAAGAAATGCAGATTAAATATGAAAAGCAATGTTGTCAGATTCATTATGAAAAATATATGTATTGCATATTCATATGTTGGTAGATTGAATTGTGAAATATGTTTTGTATTGTATCAATTTCATATTGTATCACAATTTAACATGTATTTTGTGATTAGATATCAATACCTTCTCTTTGACCTTTTGCCCTATTAACAGCATTTCGCAATGTCAATTGCCATTGCCCGCACTCGTTGAACAAACCCAAATCCAAATAAACCCGCAAGCAAATATGATTCCCATACTTCCTTCGCTACAAAAATTGAACAACTATCATGGATCTAATTCAGACGATAGAAACAAAGAGTTTACACACAGTCCATTTGGATTTGGGTTGAGACCCAAGATTATGACCATATACCTCATAACAAGTATGTTTAAGCTACTCATCCAAACAACTCCTAAAGAATGTCATTAATTGCAAACCGGGAACCAAACGAACTAGCGATGAAGAAGTTGGGCCCAATTGAAAAACAAAAACCTTTTGTGTTATTTTTATATTTGCAATGAAATTTCATTAATCCTTCTATTACATTAAATTTTGAATTTTCTTTCCAATTTCTTATGAGTTGAATATTTGGGTTTCTAATGAATGCATATTTACCTTTTTGTCCAATTTGTAAGTTTTTAAAGATAATTTTTCATGTCATTGGTTATATGCTTTAGTACTTCATTTTTTCAATATATTTATGTATCATATGAAAGTACTTTTTATTTATTCATCTATAGTCATATATGTCAATGTATTTTATTATACATGATATGACATGAGATATGAGACATGATACACAATGCACAAAAGTGATATAACAATACATGACATGTATTCAACAACACTGATGACAAGAAATTTCTTCACTTGATTTTCATCTAAAAACTTATGCTGTAATTTAATAGTCAAAAGCAAAATAGAGGAAACAAATATGCTTGGAGGTCGACTTCATAATCTTCACATAAAAATTTAAGGAGATGCCAACAAAAGCATGAAATAATACAAAAAATTTGTGAGCCTAATTGAGATTACAAACAGAAGCATGAAATGCAAATTTTAAAAGTTTGCACAAGATTTTTCAAAGGATTTGAAATATGAATAATCGACCCTAACAACTTTAAAACTGTGCAGCATGGACTCGGGTAGATATGTCGAATCTAACTGTCAAGCCTCTTCCAGAAACCCAGATCTTATGATGGGACTTGGCTCAAAATACGTACAAGGGCTGGGTAAAGCTACAGGGAAGCATCCTACACAGTCAAATGCCTTATAGTTCATATAATACTGAAATGAAAATTGTTATCCCCTTTAAGGATATAATTGAACATAGTGAAAGTTAAATAGGATGTCGTTGAAAGAAAAAATTTGTATAACTCTTTCCATGTGAGGCAAGAAAAAAAAATTCACAGATAACACTCTATTATTGTCATGGGTTAACATGACCACAGACATTTTCTACCCCCTACCATTGCAATAAATAAATAAATTTGATAACTACACTTATCCAAGATATAACATCCTTCCAAAAAAATTGAAATTCACATAGGACCAAGGTTTTAAATAACGCTGGCGGTTACCATAACGATAGAGGTAGCGCGAATGTGGTTGCGGTGTGTAACAGTTGTAGCGTAATGGTGGTGGCAACCGAAACCGTGAATTTTTTAATTATTCGCACAACTTTAGGAAAACATATCGATACACATGTTTTTATTTCAGAATCACATTTAGTGAGGCACAAAATGATTTTTTGTATTTTTGTTTAGTTTTAAAACATGATCCAATATATATACTAATTTTTATATTAGTTTTAAGTTGCTATAGAGAATTATCCTATTGTTAAATTTATTTAATTTTCTTTACTTTACTAATTATAATTATGGATAATTTTCCGATTTGTTAAAAAAAAAATGAATATTAAAAACACAATTGTCTCATACATAGAAGTTCAAAATACAAAATGTCAACATAATAATGTAAAAGTATATAACATGAAATTTAAATTTTGTTCGATAAATTTAACATAAGAGAAATAGATTACATTCATATTCAAATATAATTAAGTAAAAAAGTAATGAAATCTTGTAGAACTTGAAGATTGGACATTCAAAACATGTATAGGTAACATTTTTTCTTAAGTTCTATGTAACTAGAAAATAAAAAGAGAAAATAGTAATGTCTACAAAATTTATAAAAATATATATATATATAGAAGTGTAATGGTTGTAACGATGTTGTAGCGGCAATGTAACGGTTTCTACGGCCTTTACGTAACGGTAGTGGCTGTTATGGTAGTGAATTTCTGTCACACCGCTATAGCAGCCGTAACGGCTAGCAGTAACCACTGCAACCGTTACGTAACGGCGTTATGTAACAGTTGCAGCCACTTTTTAAAACCTTGATCATCAACCACCACCACCATCATCTAACCCAATTCCAACCCCATGTTTCACAAACTCCAATCACTACCTACTTTACCACCACACTCAACCTTAAACATCCACAACAACATAATCATCCATGAATCACCATAAAGTTTCCAAATACCCAAACACGAGAGGCATTTCTCTTCGATTTGGAGAAGCTTTGCAATGATAGACCCAATGCAATATAGATCACAATATGCAGAATTTCAGTTCCACTAATCTTTGCCAATGGCCATAATGGTGGGTGCACACACACTTCACTGGCCAAAAAGACCACAACTACCACAAACATTGCCGATGCCTCCTCCACCACCAAAATCAAACCCCTATCATCCATCATTTATCAGATATCATACACAACCCAAAGCCTAGCTTGATAAAAGATATGCTCTGAGAAGGATTATTGACCAAAAATAAGAAAAAGGCTTGGCAATGAAAAAAAAATTCAACAAGGGTATTGTTATAGTAGTTGTAAACTGATCAAAATGCCACTAATGCAAGACAAGGTTTGTTGATGTTACAAATCAACACCATTTCCATCTAAATCTACTCCAGATAAGCAACATGAATCAGCCACCAGGTCCACCAATAAAGCATGGCCTTTAAAAAACCACTGCACCCATGACCCATATATTTTATATTCTTTTGCCTATTTTCTCCATTGATTCAAATATAACAATCATTCGGCTATTGTTGGACAATATGCAGGTTGAATGGGTTTAAGAGCTTACAGATGGGCCAAAAAGTTAGAGATTGCAAAGTTCAGCTCACCAGAGATGTTGAAGTTGATTCGGGAGTTAGAATGTGTGCCCATTGAGTGCTTTGTTGATTGGTAGTTTAGATCAAAGGTGGAGGGCTTGGAATTCATTATGGCTCATATTATTGTGGATCTATCAGAAAGAGAGATAGGAGACGAAGGGAAAGAGGCTAGAGAAATATGGGTCTTGGACCTGGTGGTGGAAGGGAGTCGTCAAAGACAATTTTGTCCAGGTTTCATTTGAAGGGGTGGGCAATGTAAGATAGGGTTGTGATGGGTATGTTGAGAAAAAAAGGTTTTGAGTGATAAATTGGCAGAAATAGTAAGGGCTTTAATTTATTAGGATTAAAAAATAAATTGACATCATCCGTTAACAATGTTTCCAACAAAGTCTGACAAGGGTGGTCAATGTAATTTTTTATACGATAGGGTCAATGGGAGTATTATATCCAAACCTTAGGAGTGGTCAATGTAATTTTAGCCATAAAAAAAAACTCTTTTACCTTTTCTTTTTAAGTGAAAAGGACAAGGTCAAATTGTTACCCATCTAGCCCAAACTTATAACAGTTTAATAGAGAGCGTAAGTGAGACAAAAAGAAGGGTTTAGAAAAGGAAAAAAAAATGGTGGAGTTCCCTACCAATGAAAGAGCGAACTTAGTCATGATTATGCAAATAATAAATTCAAGAGAATATTGCATGATATTGGTGTAAGTTTAGAGAAGAGAAAGAGATAGGGAATGAGTGAGACCTCATCCCCTTTTATATTGATAATAATACGTAATTACAGGAGTGCCATTACGCATAAATTATGGGCCAACCCATTACATCAATCAAGGGAAAATAAAATCAAAAAAGAATAAAACATGGAAAATATTATTTCATATTCTAACACTCCCCCTCAAGCTAGTTTGAAGATATCTCTCATATCCAGCTTATTGAGAATGTCATGAAATGGTTTGCTCCCTATTCCTTTGGTGAGAACATCTACTAGTTGATCCCTAATCTTCACAAATGGAGTACATATGGTGCCACTAGTGAGCTTTTCCTTGATGAAGTACCTATCAATCTCCACATGCTTGGTTCTGTCATGTTGAACTAAATTATGAGCTATGTTGATCGCCGCCTTGTTGTCACAGTACAATCTCATGGAATTAGTCTGATGGATCCCCAATTCTCCCAACAATAGTCTTAATCTATAGCAACTCACATACACCCTGAGTCATAACCCTGAATTCTGCCTCAGCACTAGATCTAGCAACCAAATTTTGTTTCTTACTTCGCCACGTGACTAAGTTGCCTCCAACAAATGTGCAATATCCAGAAGTTGATCGTCTGTCAGTGACTGATCCAGCCCAATCCGCATCAGTAAATGCCTCCACACTGAGATGTCCATGTTTTGAGAAATAGAGACCCTTTTCAGGAGAAGACTTCAAGTACCTCAAGATTCTTATAACCGCCTCTAAATGGGAATGTCTAGGAGCATTCATAAACTGGCTAATCATGCTTACTACAAAGGCAATGTCTGGACATGAGTGGGATAAGTATATGAGCTTACCCACTAGCCTCTGTATTTCCCCCTGTCCACTGGATCTCCCCTTCAATCCTCACTTGGTTTCTGGCCCGGTTCTAGAGGTGTATCACATGGTCTACCTCCAAGCATTCCAATTTCCTTTAACAAGTCAAGTACATACTTCCTCTGGCATATGAAGATGCCGTCCTTGGACGGAGCAACTTCAATGCCCAAAAAATACTTCGAATTACCCAAGTCTTTGATTTCAAACTCCTTGACTAAGTATTCCTTCAACCGAGGGATCTCCTCACCATCACATCTTGTCAGAACAATATCATCAACATAAACAATAAGAGCTATGGTCTTACCATGTGAGGAGTGTTTCACAAATAAGGTGTGATCAGCTTGATTTTACTTGAACCCATATCTCAGCATAGCTTGAGCAAACCTTTCAAACCAAGCCTTAGGGGACTACTTTAAGCCATAAAGTGACTTTTGAAGCCTGCACACTTTACCTTTGGACTTAGCATCCTCAAACCATGGGGAATATCTATATAGACCTCTTCTTCTAGGTCTCCATGAAGGAAGGCATTATTCACATCAAACTGATGAAGTGGCCAATCCAAATTTGCTGCAAGAGAAAGTAGTATTCTCAAAGAGTTCATCTTAGCAACCAGTGCAAACGTCTCTTGGTAATCTACCCCATAAGTCTGAGTGAAGCCCTTAGCAACCAGTCTTGCCTTGTACCGTTCTATGGAACCATCTGTTTTGTGTTTTACAGTGTACACCCACTTACAACTAACTGGATTTTTGCCTCTATGTAACTCCACTAACTCCCAAGTGCCCATTCTTGTTAAGAGCTCTCATCTTCTCCATCATAGCATGTTTCCATTTAGAAATAAAGAGAGCATCCTGAAAATTGTTAGGTAGACTCACAGAAGAAATCTTAGACAGAAAGACTTAATATGAGGGAGACAGATTAGAATAAGGGACATAATTAGTAATAGAATACTGAGTACATGACCTAACCCCCTTCCTATTAGCAATGGGAACATCAAGATCTGAAAACTCAGGAATAGGAGCATTAGGATCAGAATTACCTAGACTCTCAGAAGAGGGGGGTGACTCTGGACACTCATCCGGAGAAGAAGTTAGCAGTAGAGGAGGCAAAGTAGTCTCTTGCATCTAGGTGACTTTCTGTCTATCCTTATCCCTGACATAAACTTTGCCTGCTTCCTTTTCCACAATAACCACTGGCTCATCATCCTCTATTTGTTCAACCACTGGTGGTAGTGAAATAGGAATCTTTTCACACCAAGGTTCCCCTTGAAAGGATGACTGTGACACTAGGGAGAGTAGAAAGTAAGACTGAGACTCAAAGAAGATGACATCCATGGAGACAAACCATTTGCGAGTGGAAGGATGGTAACACTTATAACCCTTTTAGGTTGTAGAGTAACCCAGAAAAACACACTTAAGAGACCTAGGATCCAATTAGCCACAAGTGGGAGAATGATTATGAACAAAACAAATACATACAAAGGCCTTAGGTGAAATGGAGAACCCAAAAGAGGTGGACCCAAACCTGAAGAGGGGTTTGTTTGTGAAGAACTTGGATGGGAAGGCGATTAATCAACTAAGCTGCGGTGAGAACAACTTCCCCCCAATAAGAACGAGGGACAAGCATTTCAAAAGACAGACAATGAGCCACATCAAGAAGATGACGATTTTTGCATTTGGCAACACCATTTTGTTGAGGGGCATTAGAACATGAAGTCTGGTGAATAATACCATGAGTAGCAAAATAACTAGCAAGACCGGAATCAATGTATTCCCTCCCATCATCAGAATGCAGGATTTTCACAACTGCCCCAAACTGGGTGCAAACCATTCAATGAAAATTTTGAAAAACAGAATACACCTCACTCTTGTCTTTCATAAGATACACCCAAGTGGCCCTACAACAATCATCTATGAAAGTGACAAACCATCTTTGACCCCTTAAAGACACAGACCCCATACATCAAAATGAATTAAAGAAAATGGAACAAAACTTTTATTCAAAGTAGGAGCAAATGTAGCTCTATGTTGTTTTCCAAGTTGACATGACTCACACTAAAAATCAGACACATTATGTTTCTCAAAAACATAAGGAAAAAGATGCTTAAGTAGCAAAAAAGAGAGATGTCCTAAGCAACGGTGCCATAACCAAAGGTCTTCCTTGGTGGATGGTAACTGAAGGGATGTATGAGCCAACTTGTCTGTTTGATCCAAGATATAAGACCATGTTCCTCTCTACCACTGCCAATCCTATTCCTTGTGAGAAGGTCCTGAAAAAGATAGTGATCAGGAAAAAATGTCATGCTACAATTCAAATCACGAGTAATACGACTCAAGGATAACAGATTAACACTAAAATTGGGAACATGAAGTACAGATGATAAAGAAAGGGAAGAGGTGTCATGGATTAAACCTTTTCTCTAACACAGACAAAATAGTGCCATTAGCAATTCGCACTTTTTCCTAACCTGAGGAGGGTGTTGTTAATTTTAGAAGAGAAAAGATTAGGGTATGAGTGGTTAATCATACCCTTTTATATTAAATCATAAACATAAGTTAAGGCCTAAATAAAGGCCCATTACAGCAAATAAAGAGACTCAATGAGAATAAAATGGGAAATATCCTAACACATTCTAACACTCCCCCTCAAGCTGGTGCAAAGATATCTCTCATGCCTAGCTTGTCGAGAATGTCATGGAATGGTTTAATCCCTAATCCTTTGGTAAGAACATTAGCCAATTGATCCCCAGACCGCACGAAAGGCATACATATAGTGCCACTAGTAAGCTTTTCCTTGATAAAATGCCGATCAATCTCTACATGCTTGGTCCGATCATGCTGAACCGGATTGTGGGCTATATTAATAGCGGCCTTATTGTCACAGTATAGCCTCATAGAATCTGTCTGATGAATCCCCAAATCCTGCAATAATAATCGAATCCATAAAAGCTCACACATACCTTGAGCCATAGCTCTGAATTCGGCCTCTGCACTAGACCGCGCAACAACATTTTGTTTCCTGCTTCGCCAAGTAACTAGATTTCCGCCAACGAAGGTACAATAGCCAGAGGTGTATCTTCTATCAGTTACTGAGCCAGCCCAATCAGCATCTGTATATGCCTCCGCACTGAGATGACTATGCTTTAAGAAATAAAGACCCTTTCCCGGAGAAGATTTCAAGTATCTCAAAATCCGCATAACCGCCTCTAAGTGAGTTGCACGTGGAGCATGCATAAACTGACTAACCATACTTACTGCAATAGCAATATCAGGCCGCGAATGGGATAAGTAAATAAGCTTACCCACTAATCTCTGGTATCTCCCCCTGTCTACAGGCTCGCCTCCTTCATCCTCACTAAGCTTTAGTCCGGGTTCTAGTGGTGTATCACATGCTTTACTTCCAAGCATTCCAGTTTCTTTTAGCAAATCAAGCACATACATTCGTTCACATATGAAGATACTATCTTTGGACCAAGCAACCTCAATGCCTAAAAAGTACTTCAGTTTGCCTAAGTCTTTGATTTCAAACTCATTAGCCAAATACTCCTTTAACCGAGGAACCTCCTCAACATCATCCCCTGTGAGTACAATATCATCCACATAGACAATGAGGGCTGTCGTTTTACCATGTGAGGAGTGTTTCACAAACAAAGTATGATAAGTTTGACTTTGTTTGAAACCATATCTCAGAATGGCCTGAGTAAACCTCTCAAACCAAGCCCTAGGAGACTACTTAAGGCCATAAAGTGACTTGTGTAACCGGCACACATTTCCTGTGGTTTTAACATCCTCAAAGGCAGGGGGAATGTCCATGTACACTTCTTCTGCCAGATCTCCATGGAGGAAAGCATTTTTTACATCAAATTGATGGAGAAGCCAATCAAGATTAGAGGCAAGGGAGAGAAGGATTCTGACAGAATTCATCTTAGCAACCGGTGCAAATGCCTCCTGGTAGTCTACTCTACAAGTCTGAGTAAAACCCTTGGCCACCAATCTAGCCTTGTAACGTTCAATTGAACCATCGGCTTTGTGCTTTACAATGTACACCCACTTACATCCAACATGTCGTTTACCCTTAGGTAAAGAAGCCAATTCCCAAGTGCCATTTTTAGCAAGCGCACTCATCTCCTCCATCATGGCATGCTTCCACTCAGGAGTAGAAAGAGCATCCTGAAAATTGGAAGGAAAACTCACAGAAGAAACTTTAGACAAAAAAGCTTTATAGGAAGAAGACAGATTTGTGTAGGAGACAAAATGAGAAATAGGATGTTGAGTACATAACCTAACCCCCTTCCTTTTAGCAATGGGAACATCTAGATCAGAAAGAATTGAGTTAGCTGGAGGTTCACCAAAAGGAGAGGGTTCTGGACACTCATCAGAAGAAGAAGATAGCAGTGGAGAATCTGAATTGGTCTCTTATACCCAAGTAACTTTCTGTCTACCCTTGTCCCTGACATACACTTTGCTATCTTTCCCTGCAGATGGAAAGTCAGCATTCTCAATAGTTGGATCATCAGTAATAATAGTCTCAGGAGTCGCAATAACTGATGGTGATGATAGTGATACAGGAGTCTCTTCACACCAAGGCTCCCCCTAAAGAGATGACGGGGACACCGGGGAGGAGAGAAAATTAGACTGAGAATCAAAGAAAGACACATCCATAGAGACAAACCATTTGCGAGAGGGGGGATGATAACACTTGTAGCCCTTTTGAGTGGCGAAGTAACCCAAGAAGACACACCGAAGAGACCGAGGATCCAACTTACTACGGGTAGGAGAATGGCTACGAACAAAGCACACACATCCAAAGGTTTTGGGAGGAATGGAGAAGGCAGCAGAAGCTTGGAAGCCGAACAAAACCTGAAGAGGAGTTTGTTTATGAAGAACCTAGGTAGGAAGCCGATTAATGAGGAATGCAGCAACGAGAACCGCTTCCCCCCAATAGGATCGAGGAATGCGCATTTCAAAGGATAAACAATGCGCAAAGAAGATGCCAATTTTTACGCTCGGCAACACCATTCTGTTGAGGGGTATTGGTACAAGAAGTTTGATGAATAATACCATGAGTGGCAAAATAGCTGGCAAGTCCAGAATCAATGTATTTTCCCCCATTATCATAACGCAAAATTTTGACAACTGCCCCAAATTGAGTGCAAAGCATTTTATGGAAATTTTGAAACACAGAAAACACCTCACATTTGTCCTTCATAAGATACACCCAAGTGATCCTAGAACAATCATCAATAAAGGTGACAAACCATCATTGACAACCCTTTAAAGACACAAAATGAGAGGGACCCCATACATCAGAATGAATCAAAGAAAAAGGAACTAAACTTTTATTAATAGAAGGAGCAAAAGAAGCTCTGTGTTGTTTTCCAAGTTGACACGACTCACAATGAAACTCAGAAACGTTATTTTTCAAAAAAACAGAGGGAAAAAGATGCTTAAGTAACAAAAAAGATGGATGCCTAAGACGGCGGTGCCACAGCTAGATATCTTCCTTGGTAGATGGAAACTAAATGGATGAGTGAGCCAGCTTGTCTGCTTGATCCAAGATATAGAGACCATTCTCGTGTCTACCACTGCCAATCATCTTCCTCGTGATAAGGTCCTGAAATAGACAATGGTTAGGGAAAAAGGTCACACTACAATTTAAGTCCCGAGTAATACGACTCAAAGACAAAATATTAACACTAAAATTGGGAACATGTAGGACAGAAGATAAAGGGAGAGAAGCAGTGGCATGAATTAAACCTTTCCCAGACAAAGAAGAAATGATACCATCAGCAATTCGAACTTTATCCTGCCCTGAAGAAGGGGTATACACGGAGAACAAATCAGAAGAACCAGACATGTGGTTGGAAGCACCAGAATCGATAATCCAAGGTAACGTTTGATGAGAGAGGAAAGCACTTGTAGAAGAAGCTAAGTTACCTGACTGTGCAATATTACCTGAAGATGAACTAGAGGCCCGACGGTCTAGCAAGTGGCGAAGAACAACCTCTAACTATGAAAGCATAACAGACTAAGAACTCATATAATTTTTTTTTTGCTACATATATATATATATATATATATTTAAGAGAAAGAAAACAGAGAAGAAGGTGTTATAGATGTATGTACCATGACAAGAGTTCAGTCTATTCGTTAGACACCAATTAACCAACCAAGAGACACCAGTCGACCAACCAAGTCAACTAGACGTAGTCTACAGAGCCTCCAGGAGTGCCGACAAACCTATAAGGACAAGCTAGGACTGTCGACAAACCTAGAGAAGAGCAGAGGAGGCTTCGGCTACCCTGGTAGAGGGCCGATTGACCTTTGGCTAAGCTGGGTGGGGTCCGACTTGTCACGCCCCACTTTTTATTACTCGAAGTCATTACCAAATTCATTAACTTAATTCAATTTCAAGGATAACATGCGGAAATAAACTCATACATTCAATCCGTAGAAGTGATTAACAATACTCTCATTCGTATGCAAAGTAAATATTACATGAACATACTTAATAAATTACCCTTGGGCTTACATCACTTAAGGTACAAGAAGAAGGGTGTAACCCTTTTACAACAATGGCATTCCGCCAACATAACCGAGGCCCCGTGGCCAGTAAATAAGTAGATCCAAATCTTGCAGCTCAACCTGCTTAAAACCTGAAAAAATTTCAACAACGTGAGATGAACATATAGTCCAGTAGGGAACTCAACATGATCCTCAACAATAACAACTTACAGATAGCTATGATCATGAACACTCATTCTCATACTAGAATAGTAATGTGACAGTTTATACAAAATATATATGTATGAACTTTTCTCGAAAACAACCGTTTCATTCAACGCTACAAGTGGTTTGTCTTTCCTTTTTCCTTTCATTAACCCCCATTCCCAATCTTTCATAACATTAACAAATACTTAGGAAGTAATCACACTAAGCCCGATACTCTCTTCCATTTCCTATACATACTCAGATGTACCTTTTCAAACATGTTTATCTTAAAAACATTTGTTCTCCTCCATACTTTCCAAAAGACAAAAATGACATTTTGGTTCGTTTCCATTACTATCATAACTATACATGCATATCTATGTAAAAATATAAATTTACAACCCACTAACATGTATACAATCAACCAATGGAGTAACTCGGTCCTCCGAACTCTAACCAATCAAATCCATGATATTTTCAGTTACAACGAAACAACAACAATCCCATTTCGCTCTACTAGCTATGTGCGTAGTAAGCCAACAATACACCCCACTCAACAACATTAACAACAAGCCAGTTTACCAAGTGCTAGCTGGAGGGGTATGGTACCTTCGATTATTAGCACAGTCAGTTCTCCAGGCGCTAATTGGAAG